>NC_082706.1:126343772-128783193 GCF_030144855.1 Hypanus sabinus
CTTTTAGACTTGTTTAGTCTGAGAATGTGGATCTTAAGTATGTATTTGTCCTACATGAACAACATTACTCTGTTGAAGGTCTATAGTAGTGATAACAAACATTGCCTTCTGAAATTAATATTTGCAGGAATCTCAAGCAGTTAGGATGAAGTCCAGGGTTGTTTAGAAGTAGGTTGGGGAGAAAAGGAAGGAGGGTACAGTTGAGGAAACGTGTCAGCTTGGGGAAATCTACTTGTCAGATTCTGCTTCATTCCCAAGACTCCCACTGCATTTTGGAGACCTAATTTGCAGAGATTTTCTAATCTGCTTTTGGCTTGTGCTTTTTCCAAATTTGCAGAGTAATGATGGAGACATTGGGAATATTATTGGAGCTGAGGGAAAACTAAACTTGTTATTCTCACCAGCCCTGTTTCTGCTGAAATGGTTGGGTGGATATCAAACATTTTTTAAAGTCAAAGTAAATTTATTATCAAAGTACATATATGTCACCATATACTGCCTTGTGATTCATTTTCTTGCAGGCATTTACAGGAAAATAAAAAATAGAGTGGAATTTATGAAAGACTATTAAAACAAGACATACAACTAATATGCAAAAGAAGACAAACTGTGCAAATTTAAAAAAAATCCTGGTAGTACTGAAAACATGGACTGTGGAATTCCTGGAGAGTGAATCTGTTATGTTGTGGAATCAGTTCAGAGTTGAAATGATTGAAGTTATCCTCTCCGATTCTGGAGCCTGATTATTGTAGGATAATAACTGTTCCCGAACCTGGTCATGGCTCCTGTGCCTCCTAGTTGATCTTAGTAGCAAGAAGAGAGCGTGGCCGGGATGGTGGGGTATCCTTAATGATGGATGTTGTTTTCCTTGTAAATGTGCTCAAAGGTAGCGTGGGCTTTGCCTGTGATAGAGTTGTATCCAGCACTTTCTGTATGCCTTTCTGTAGCGGAGCATTGGTGTTTCCAACCAGTCAGGAAACCTTCCACTGTAGATCTATAAACATTTTTCAGCGTTTTAGGTGACATCCCGAATCTATGCAATGTTGCGTCCATGGCCCCCTCCTTTTTGAGAATCGTAGGATCGCTATTGATTCAGGTCAGGAGACCCAGGAAATGAGAGAGAGACACACACAGATTCCTCAATGTTTGGAATGTGTCCTGGGCCTCCGAGAGACAAAGCCACGGTTAACGGCCATTATCTCTTGGAGACGGAATTGTGTATTGAATACTGTACGATTCATCGAAGCCCCCAGGCAATGAACCGAGGGGGGGGGGGGTTGGTGGAGGGATTGCATCATCCCAACCTGATTGACATCTGAGACCCTGTGAGTCAGGATAAAAGAGGGTCTGGGGAACAGCCCCTTTAGACGCACCAGAAGAAACGCTAGAACTCCTGTAACAGCGTAATAGCGAAAGCCGGTGGAAAAGCCCACGTCTGTCCTTTTCCATTTGCCTCGGAATTGGTGGGCCTTTACCACAGAAGCACGGCTTTAGCTAACAACAAAGGGGAAATCAGCCCCCAACGACTCTCAAAGGATTGACATCATAAAAGGAATGGGCAAATTAAACATCCGTCTTTCTCTCCAACCAAAAAGCTGCAGCTTGAATGAACTTGAGTGACTTTTATATTTCCATCGGACAATACATTATCCCCTTGACAACGATAGAGCTATTTTTTATTGATTATTATTATACCCGCGCTTTTAGATTTAGTATTGACGACGTATATTATCTGTATGTTTGCATTGATATTATTTTTGTGTATTTTTATCTATAAATACTGTTTAAAAAATAGTACCATCAGACTTCAACGGACCTCTCTATCTTTGCTGGTAAGTGACCCAGTTACGTAACAGCAAACTATTAAAAAAATTAGAGGTGCCGTCGTGCCTTTGTTGTGATGGCAAATACGTACTGTTCTAGGGACAGATCCAAGGAATTTAAAATTACTGACACTCTCCCCTCCAATTCCTGAATGAGGACTGGATTGTGGACCTGCTTTAGATGTAAAGGTCTGTCCTGATTCGAGTAGCTGCATTCTCTTGCGTTTCTACCGTATTAATGCAAGTCTTTGTTTCCTTGTTTATTCATATCTTCTGACTTAGAGTTGGCCACTGTGTCTGTGTCTCTCAGACTACTCCCCTCAATCCCATTCCCTCACTTGCTGCTCTTCTTGCATGTGATCAGGCCCAGCAACTTCCTTTCTCATTCTTCTGCTAGCCAGCTCTACTGGGGCAAACTATGGGCCTCATTTAACCTACCAATGTGCCTTTGGGCTGAGGCAGAAAGCTGGAGCACCTGGAAAAAGGCTATGCAATTTCAGGGAGAATAAGTAAACTCCAGGTAGATAGCACCTGGGGTCCGGATCAAATCCACGTCAATGGAATCATAAGGCAGCAGCATTAACTGCTGCACTACAATGCTGCCCATTGAATCTCAGCCTCCTTGCAGATGTGTGTGAGTGTGTCCGTCCGTTCGCCAGTCCCTGGGAACTTAACATATCAGCTACCTATTTGCTCAGACATTTTCTGTCAGCTGGTTCCTATATTTGATATAGGTCAAATTTATCATCTTGTGACCAGAATAAGATTAAACGCTCCACCGGTATCCACAGAGTTAAAGTACTGTTTTCTATGTGTTAGTTGCAATCACTGTTTTTCCATTGGTCAGTAATGTTTTTAGCTGAATTTTGCTAAAGCCCTATCTAACTCTTAATAAGCAAGACTGTTTCATCTTGCAGATCCATGCTGATGGTATTTCTTTAATGTGGTGGGTGGAATTAATGGTTGCATGTGATCTTGCCAACTAAAACAGTGATACTGGGGGTGGAAAAGGGTTAGAGAAAGATATCAGGCTTTTGTGCCCTTGAGTTAATTTTCCGTCAGTTTTCCATTATCAGCTCCCATTCTATGCATGTTGCCACAGAAATGTTTAAGAGAATGTTGCCTTTTTTTTGAAAAGATGACAGCTTTTAAAGGATGAGGTTTTCAACTCCATTTCTATTCCATTGCTAAATATGAAAAAATCCTTTCCATTTGTTATGGTTGCATATTAGGTGGACCAGTAGTCCTTTCTCTCTAATGATGAGTTAATTTTACCCATTCAATAATAAACTAAAGATCTTGGGTGTAATGTATGGGACAGAGTCATAGAATTGTACAGCAATGAAGCAGGCCATTTGGCCCACGGCATCTATGCTGGCCATCACCCTATCTATACTATTCATACTTGCCTGCATTAATTCCATACTCTCTAATCTCTGCTAATTCAAGCATCTGTTTAGATGCCTCTGAAAGGTTATCGTTCCTGTCTCCTCCTCCACTGACAGCTTGCTCCGAGTACTAACTACTCGACACTGCCCCCACCATGTTAAACAGACATTGGCCATCTAACCTTTCATTACCCCTCATCATTTTATATACAGCTCATTGATTATGCCACCTCTCAGTCAGCTTGATTCTGTAGAAAACAGACCCAGCCAGCTTCTTGTAACTCAAGTTCTCCTATCCAGGCAACACGCTTGTGATTCTTTTCTGCTCTCTCTCTCTCTAATGTAATCACATCCATCATGAGAGTTGTGATCAAAACTGTGCACAATACTCCATATGTGTCCCAACCAACATTTAGTACAACTGTAACATGACATTCTAACTCACAGAGTCAGTATTTTGACCGAAGAAGGCAAGCACACCATTCTCCTTCCTTACCACTCTGTTCTGTGTTACGAGTTCAGAGAACAGGCAATTTGTACCCCAAGTTCTCTCTGTTCAATAATAGCTCCCTAAGCCCTGCCATTCATTACATGTTCTGTGCTATTTTAACCTCGCAAAATTCATCTCTTCAAACTTGTCTGAGATAAGTGCCCTGTACTAATCCTTTGCCTACATTCCTGATTGGTCAGTATCCTGTTGTAATCTTCTTCACTGTCCATTATACCATCAACTTTGTTGAAAACTACAAAGAAGATGTTGTTCTCTACAAGCAGACTCCAAATATCTGCAACTGAAGATACAGAAATTAAAAAAGAACTACTCATTAAGATGTACTCTGAAGACTCTTAAGCCCGGTTTATTTGTGATGTGAGAAGATAGACATCTATGCAGCTGGAATCCCCCACTCCATGAGAAACCCTTGTTCTTCAGCAACTGGTCCTGACATGCTTGACTGGATCACTAGGACGTCATGAATTTATGGCTGGCTGGCATTAGTAGTGGCAGAGAATGGAGGTGATTTGTAAACACAGGAGATTCTGCAGTTGCTGGAAATCCAGAGAAATGCATACAAAAATGCTGGAGGACTCAGTAGATCAGGTGTAGTCTATGGAAAGGAATAAACGGTCCATGTTTCAGGCCGAGACCTGATGAAGGACGAGACGGGATTAGAAGGATGAGAGGGGATCTGATTGAAACATGTAAGATTATTAAGGGATTGGACATGCTGGAGGCAGGAAGCATGTTCCTGCTGATGGGCGAGTCCAGAACTAGAGGCCACAGTTTAAGAATAAGGGGTAGGCCATTTAGAACAGAGATGCGGAAAAACTTTTTCACCCTGAGAGTGGTGGATATGTGGAATGCTCTGCCCCGGAAGGCAGTGGAGACAAAGTCTCTGGATGCATTAAAGAAAGAGTTAGATAGAGCTCTTATAGATAATGGGGTCAAGGGATATGGGGAGAGGGCAGGAACGGGGTACTGATTGTGTATGATCAGCCATGATCACAGTGAATGGTGGTGCTGGCTAGAAGGGCCGAATGGCCTACTCCTGCACCTACTGTCTATTGTCTATTGAGGGGTCTCAGCCTGAAACATTGACTGTTTATTCTTTGGAGGAGATTTGTGCCTGTCTCGGGCAATGTGGACTGAAACAATCGGATATTTGGGCAGCTCACCATCCCTGCTTTTGAGCTCAGGTTGGAGGTCCAGTGTGAGGTCACTTAATGTTTAATTGTCCTCTTTTCATTAACCCAATGATAACAATGAGAAGCTTATTGGTAAAGGGGAAATGGAAGATCAGGCTGGACAAATGGTGGAAGTTGTTGTTTACATGATATTGATGGGGTGGAGAGAAGAGCAGGTTTGGAAGTGGTTGGAAAAAGAAGAGTTGGTGATTAAAGTGGTCGGCAGTGTACCAGAATGCTTTAAGGTGCACCCTTTCTAGCATGCGTGTTTTCTGGTGGCTATATTTTTTCACCTCTGGACTGCTGCAACCCCTTTAATAACAGCTGCTGACTATCTTTGAGGCTGTGTATAAACCAGTTCTTTCTCTGAGTTTATCCAGTACAAGCCAGTCCTGGGCAGACATGTCTTGTTATAGTGGATTGGTGGAAGGAGATAGTGGTGTGATGACAATAGTTGTCAGACTTCAGGCAAGAGTTAAGACCATCATTTGACTTAGAAATAAAAATCATGATTGCAGACTATTTGACCTTTAGTATTATGGTTGAATTTGATACTGAATTCCACATTTCTGATTCATAATAAGTTTTTGTCTGCCATATCGGAAGTGTAGCTAGTTGCTCTGTGTGCATGGTTGGCCCTTCAGGTCATAGGTTATCATCCTGTGTTGCATGGTTTCTCCTGCAGGCGAAGTGAAAGAACATTGAAGTGAAAATGCGTGAAGTTTAGTTGGAAAAGCAAATGACTATTACTCAATTAGAAGTAATGTGGAAAACAAAGGTATTGGAAAGGTTTTGGGGGCAGTGCTTGTTGTTGTTGTTAATGCACAGAAAATGCAAGTCATTCTCAAATGGGACACAGCAAAAATGCTTGTTTGGGAACTGCCAGAGACCAGTGCTTCTGGAGTGTAGGATAGTAAAGAGGGGAAAAATGCTATTTTAGAAAAATATTTAGGGTGTTTGAAAATTTAGGAATAAGTCAGTGAGTTGTATATTTCATTAAAGGGTTTAGTTTCTGTAGTTTCATTTCTTTTATTTCTGCACGGCGAAGAGTCATTGGTGTGTGGAGCTTCTAGTTGTTTTTACAATGCTTGGTCAGCGAGATCAATTCTTAGCAGCTGTATTGTGTGAAACACTTCGATGACTCATTTCAATGAAATGGAAACCATAAAATCCTTTTTTTTTCCCCTCAAGTTGAACATTACCTTATCAATCCAGCTCATATCTAATTTGTATTTCGATTTTAAACTTTCTGGAGGGATGTTTTGAAATTGGTGCAATTTCCACGTAATGATTAAATAGAATAGTATGTTTGAATAGAATACTACAATATAACTAGTACTGTGGCCTTCTGAGCAAGTATGCCAAACGCCTTCCTTGCTGCCCTGTCCACTTTTATCATCATTTTCAGGGAGTTATCTGCTTGTACCCCAAGGCACAGCAGCAACTTTGAAGTCCTTGCTATACACTGGGCTTATCCTGTTCGTATTTGATCTCTCAAAGTGCGTTACTCACTCTTGTCTGACTTAAATTCCGTTTACCCTACTCAACTTTCCAACTGTTCTATAGTACTGCGCAGAAGTCTTAAACACATTTTATACAGCTAGGGTGCCTAAGACTTTTGCACAATACTGTATGTTCATCTGCTTCCTTGCTATCTACAACTCGACTAATCTTTGTGTCATCAGCGAACTTCCTTATCAGACTGCTTGGACGTTCATATATACGTACATCACACAGCAATGGTTGTAGCACCAATCCCTGTGGTGCACAACTGCTAGTACTGACTCTAGTTACAATTAGTGACTAATGACTCGGACTCCAGTGAGATAAACATCTCTTGTTTACTGTCCTCTGCCTCCTATTACCAAACCAAGTTGGGAGCACAAAAAAACAATAATCAAACTGCTAGAGGCTGCATCTGCAGAGGGAATTTAAGTATTGCTGTTTCAGGTCAAGATCCCTTCATCCAGACTGATGGCAGGTATAAGGAGGTGAGAGGAAGAGGCAGAGCAAAAACTGGCAAGTGATAGGTGGATCCAAGTATGGAGGGGCGATGGGCAGATGTCTCTATTTCCAGACACGAGCTGGAAGGTGAGAAATGGAGGTGACAAAGAGCTGCAGATGGATTCTGAAAGGAAAGGAAGGTAAATAATGGAGGTAGGATGGGCTAAACAGTGGAAGGAATATGTGAGTTGTGGACAAGTGGGGGAAGGGACTGGGGTTGGGGATTGGGTGCGTGTAGTAGGATCTGGGTAGACCAGAAGGAGAGAAAGGGGCTGAGAGTAAGCGCATTACCTGAAATTAAAATTATTTGGTTTATTCTTGTCACATGTACTTGGATACAGTGGAAAAGCTTGTCTGGAGTACTGTCCATACAAGTCAATTCATTATAACAGTGTATTAAGGTAGTATAAGGTAAAAAAAATAACAATGCAGAATAAAGTTAAGAGAAACTGCAGTGCGGGCAAACACTGGTCATAATGAGGTAGACCGTGAGGGTAAGAGTCCATATTATCATACCAGGGAACCATGCAACAGTCTTAAAATGGCAGAACTTGTTCTGATCCTGGTTATATGTGCTGTAAGACATTTGTATCTTCTGCGTAATGGGAGGGGAGTGAAGTGAGACTGTCTGGGGTTGGACGGGTCTTTGATCAAGCTGGCTCTTTTACTGACAGAGTGAGAAGTATAGACAGAGAGAGTCCACGGTGGGGAGGCTGGTTCTTGTGTGCTAAGCTGCGTTCCCAACTCTGCCGTTTCCCGTGGTCACGTGCAGAGTGTTTACCATACTATGGCATGCTGTATCTATTTCAGATGCTTTCCATAGTACATTGGTAACAAATTGGTGTGGCCCAAATTTCTTTTGCCTTCTGAGAAAGTAGAGGTGCTGATCAGCTTTCTTGGCTGTGGTGTTTACAAGATTGGATTATGCTTCTGGGAACCTGGAGCTCTCAACCTTCTCAGTCTCAGCACTGTTGATGTAAGCAGGAGCATGTGCACCATCCTCTTCCCCCTTGCTGTTCAGCTTTGCTGACATTGAGAGAAGAGTTGTTGCCCTGACACCATGTCATAGCATCATTGAGATACAACCCACTGTAAAATAGTGATGGAGTGAGGGTAGAATCTGGCCATGCAGTCATGAATGTACAGGGAATAAGGGCTCAGCCTTGTGGGAACACTAGTGTTGAGAATATTTGTGGTAGACAAGTTTCTGCCTATCCTTACTGGTTGTGGTCTAGTGTTCAGGAAATCAAGAGTCTATTGCAGAGAGAGGCATTGACTCCGTGGGTCCAGTTTGCAGATGAGTTTGCTTGGATTATATATTGACGGTAGAGTTGTAGTCAATACACAATAGTCTAATGCATGTCCAGATCCTCCATAGATTAGTACTGGAGATGGAAGTGGAAAATTCTGAGTTCTTGCTGTTGGTATGTAGACTACCCAGGTGCAATATGAGGTGGTGTTTTAGTTTGCGTTTGGCCACGGCCAGACAGTGGAGGAGGTATAGGTTGGTGGGAATGGGGAGGAGAATTAAAATGGGTTGCTACCTCGACTCCAGGTGGCCATTACCTCTAACTTTCTGGACCAGCCTACCGTGTGCAACTGTCAAAAGCTTTACTGAAGTCCATGTAAAACACATCTGCCACTCTGTCTTCATCAATTTTCTTTGATAGGCCCTTCAATATTCAGAATATATTCCAAGCTATATTTAGCTTGTTCCTGAAATCACAAGGAAGAGTTTAGAGATTTATTTGCATCTAAGTTGATTTTTACTGTTTTCACTTTTAGCACACTAACATTCGTAGAATATATGAAGCACTTCTACTTTGAAAGATTTCTTAAAAAAGTAACTTGGGATGTTTAAATTATTTTGCTAATTTTAGTAGGGACTCGACAATAAGGATAATTGTGATCTGAACTGTTCAGCTTTAGGAAGTCTGAAAACAATGAAATGCTTTAGAAAAGCTTTTTTTATTGAATACCTCCTTTAAACCCACATGACAGTACCCAAATCACCTTTGTCATACTGTGACCCTTCATTGCCATGATAATGATTCTGGTTCCCTTGGAGATCACCAGAGTGTACCTGTAGGGACTGTCCAGGTTTGGGTTTGTTTGTATGGTTTCAGAGTTGCTCTGGAAGTTCATTCAGCAATGAAGCCTTACAGATCAGGAAAGAGTCATTGATCCCTTACCTACAGTCATTGTGCTGAAGAGGCAGCCTATGGAAATGCACTGAAGCTTTTAGAAAGGAAAGAAGGAAATGGGTAATGAGAAATACCCGTTCAATTGCATTGATTTCAGATATCACCAAAGGTTTCTGTACTTTCTGCCCAGTGATGTATAAAATTATGAAGTGTTGACCGCAGGCAGGTTGCCACAATCTTCTTGGGCACCTGAATGAGTGAAGTCTGCTTGCAGCAAGTGGATAGCTGAGACTGCAGAGGCAAGAGGTTAGCAATGTCAGGAAACACTTCAGCCAGTTGACTAGCACAAGTCTTCACGCCTGTGAAGAAGGGACCCAAAGGTCGACTATTTTTTCTTTTCCATAAATGCTATGTGACCTACTGAGTTCCTCCAACATTTTGTGTGTGTTGCTTTGGATTTCCAGCATCTTCAGATCTTCTCATGTTTGTGACAGGTACTCGACCAAGTATGCTGTCTAGATCAGATGATTTTTGTGGGTTGAGCTTCCTGAAGGATGCTCTCACGTCAGCCTCATTGGGGGCTGTGAGAGTCTGTGGAGCTGCCTCCACGTTCTGTCAGTCATAGCAAGCAGAAAGGGTATTGATCTCATTTGGGAGCAAAGAGGTCTGCACGCAGGGGACCAAAGCAACCCCTGTTGAATATAGGGCTGAAAAGGCTACAGAATGGGAGTTGGTATAAATGTCACATAAAAATGCTTGGTGGTTCTTTTGAGGTGCAACCTGAAAAGACAAAATTCTAAATACCCTGAGCAAATCACTTCCGAGCTCTGGCCAGTATTGAAATGTAGCAAAGACATGTTCTGGCTCAAAAGCTATGGGGCAGCTTAAGTGCTCTCCTTTTTTTAAGTGGAGAATAATCTGCAGCAGATAAAATGCCTGAACATACTGCTCATGAAGGGCTCTGAAGATGTCAGCACTTCCCATGTGTCACTTTCTTAAACCCTTTTGTGCAATTACCCTTGGTTATTTTAGGGGGAACCCCTCAATCAACCACTTCAACTTGAATCAGAATAGGTGGGGGTTTTGGAGGGATGCATAAAGAGGTGTTTATATGGGGTGTTCCTGCAAATATTAGCACTGAAATCACTATGGATACACGATAATTATTATGAATTAAAGCTCTAGCGGTTTACATTGTCTTTGTGTTGATGTAACTTTGTTCTGTTTTAGCTTTGATTTGGTTCCAAAACTCATTTCCTGACTGTGACTAAGCCTGCCTTTTTTTCATTCTGTTACCGCTTCTCTCTATGGTAATTGAAAATGCGCTTCATAACTTCGTAAGTCTGCAAGACAGTTGATTCTCAAACTGCCTTCTCTGGCAATGTTTCAAAATCCTGATCTTGCTTTTTTGAGATTCCTACACGCCTTTCTTGGCCTTGGGAACATCTTCGAGTCCTGTGTGCCAACAGATCCTTTCCTTTGACTGCATTGCACTTGAGCTTTGATTACCCAGCAGTTCTCTTCAATTCGTACGTCAGAAGTTTTGCCTGACCTTTCTGACCGTTTTCAAAAGCTTTCTCAAACTTCGTCCTTGTTAAACTTTAACTGGCAACACCCCCCCCCCCCCCCCCTTACCTGCTGCTCCTCTGGTATAATCATCCTCCTTATGATCCTTCACTATATTGGAAATGGTATGTCGAGGTAAAATGTTATTAAAAGTAAGGGTACTTTGCAGATTAGACATTGCAATTTGATCTTGGCAGAAGTGAATGGAAAACTTAGTAATCATGCAAATGAGCCAGTTTAATAAACTGGATGCGAGCCACTTGACCTTTGTTAGTGATCTTGGTTTATTGTGCCCTGGCGGGCAATGAAAGAAAATGCCATGCAAAACCAAACTTAATTGAAAAGCCTGCTTCAGCAAGAAGGGACCACAAACATTACCATGGTGATGGATTAAAAGGGCAATATATCAAAGTAAAGGTGTTCATAAAACTGTTTTCTCAGTTAATAAAATTTCTGCAACATTGCAACACAGGATTGCAGATGCTGGAAATGGAAATGTTGGAAAGTCTCAGTGAGTTGAACAGCATCTGTGGAAGCAAAGGGTATATGATGTTTCGGATCAAGATTGTGCATCTTCTTAGGTGTAGCAAATCAATGTGGAGATGATTAAGACTTGGCAAACATTTCATGCCACAACAGAGAAGTTTTCTATGGGTAGGAAAGCTTTGGAGGTTATTTTTCAACATTCTGAGAGATTTTAATTCACCATCGACAGGTTGGGTTGCTAGAAATATGACAGGTACTACAGATTCCGTTAATTCATCTGGCACAGTGATATACAGCAATATTCTCCTTGCATTCAACCAAGAGATTACTACTGCCATTAATCACCTATCCACAGCACAATATTTCATTCCATGGCATAGTGAAGTCTATCTTTTGAAGACCAGTTTAGTGGGATTTACTGATGCTTCTTGAAAGCCACCTTACCTTCTAGCCAATTCATTTGTAGTTGTCAACTGATGTGGTGTCTTATCCCTAAAAATCAAATACATTTTGCCTCCACTGATGTTGTTCAACCCATTGAAATCTCCTTACAACAACACACACAAAATACTGGTAGAACACAGCAGACCAGGCAGCATCTATAGGGAGAAGCGCTGTTGACGTTTTGGGCCGAAACCCTTTGTCAGGACATGCTCTTCTCCCTATAAATGTTGCCTGGCCTGCTGTGTTCCACCAGCATTTTGTGTGTGTTGTTTTTTGAATTTCCAGTATCTGCAGATTTCCTCGTCTTTGCGCTTGTGAAATCTCCTTACAGATTTTTTTTGCTCTGTGTTCTAATACCTGCGATCCTGTGCCTCTGAGAATGTTCTTTATTAGCTGAGAAAATAATTTTACAATTGCATCAATTGGATGGGTTGAATGTTTATTTTAATGGAAGATTTATCAGGAACAATGGTAATGAAGTTAGAGTGTGGGTCAGTACATGGAACTACGACAATGCAGCCATTAGAGAGACATGGCTGTCATAAGGGCAGGAGTGGCTGCTGGATGCTCCAGGGTTTAGATGTTTCAGAAAGAACAAGGTTAAAGAGGTGGGATAGTGACATTGCAAATTGAGGATTGTATCACAGCTGCCGAAAGGGAAGATGTTGTGGTGGGATGGTCTACTGAGTCAGCATGGGTGGAAGTCAGAAACAGGAAGGGAAAAATCACTCTCCTGGCAGTATTCTATAAATTCCCTACCCCCATAAAAGAAACAGATAATGAGGAGCAGATTGTTAGGCATATTTTCGAAAGGTGCAAACATATCAGAGTTGTCGTTTGTGACTTCAACTTCCCTAATATTGATGAAGCATATTCGGTCTGGGACCCCTGCTTTTTGGACTTTTATAAGTGACTTGGATGAGGAAATGGAAAGGTGGCTTAGTCAGTTTGCAGATGACAAGAAGATTGCTGGTGTTGATGTGGATAGTGTAGAAAGTTGCCATAGATTACAATACAACATTGATAGGCTGCAGAAGTGGGCTGAGAAGTGGCAGATGGAGTTCAATCTGGAAAAGTGTGATGTGATATATTCTGGATGTTTAAACATGAAGGCAGAGTACAGGATAAATATCATGATTCTTAGCAGTGTGGAGGAACCGAGGGATCTTGGAGTCCATGTCCA
Source organism: Hypanus sabinus (assembly GCF_030144855.1). NCBI lineage: Eukaryota > Metazoa > Chordata > Chondrichthyes > Myliobatiformes > Dasyatidae > Hypanus > Hypanus sabinus. The sequence continues at coordinate 126,356,494 of NC_082706.1, forward strand.
TAGATCTCTCAGCTTTGCTGTGTAAGTTGATAGGGTGTTAAGAGGGTGTATGGAATGTTGGCCTTCATTAGTTGGGGGAAGGTGAGAGGTGACTTGATAGAGGTGTGTAAGATGAACAGGCATTCATAGAATGGACTGCCAGTGCCTTTTTCTCCCCCAGGGTGAAAATAATGAATATGAGATAGCAACATTTTTAAGGTGATTAGAGGAATATATAGGGGGATATCTGTAGTAAATTTAATATTTGAGTAATTTTGTAAATATATTTGATTACATCTTTTCACATAATTACAGAAGTCCTGAACCTCCTGTATCACCTTCCACTTCCCGCTGTTCCTATTAAGAAGGTGATACAGGAACCTCTGGGCTCACACCACCAGGTTCAAGAACAGTTGTTACCCCTTAAACATCAATCTTCTGAACCAGAGAGGATAATTTCACTTGTCCTATCGCTGAACAGATCACATAACCTACGGATTCACTTTCAAGGACTCTTCATCTCATGTTCTTGATATTTATTGCTTATATATTTATTATTTTTTTGTAATTGTTGTCATTTGCACACTGGTTGTCCACCCTCTTGGTGCAGTCTTTTATTGATTCTATTATGGTTAGATAGTGAGGTTAAGAGTCCATATTATATTTATTGAGAATGCCCACAAGAATCTTAGGGTTGTATATGCTCTATGTCCTTTAATCATAAATTTACTATGAACTCTGAATTTCATTCTGGGCTATATGTGTGAAGGGAAATCTTGCCTGACAAAATCGGTTAGAGTTCTTCAAGGAAGTAACAAGCAGGGTGGACAAAGGAGAGGCAGTGGATGTCATTTACTAGGATTTTCAGAAGGTGTTTAATAAGGTGCCACACATGAAGCTGCTTAACAAGATAAAATCCTATGGTGTTACAGGAAAGATACTGGCATGGATAGTGGAATGGCTGACGGCAGGAGCCAGTGAATGGGAATAAAAGGGGCCTTTTCAGGTTGGCTGCTGGTGACTCGTGGTGTTCTTCGGGTTGTTATTGGGACTGCTATTTTTCACATTGTTTGTCAATGATCTATATAATGGAATTGATGGCTTTGTGGCAAAGTTTGTGGATCATACGAAAATAGGTGGAGGAATAGGTGGAGGGGTAGGTAGTGCTGAGGAAGCAATGCAATTGTAGCAGGACTTAGACAAATTGGAAGAATGGGCAAAAAAAGTGGCAGATGGAATACAGTGCTTGAAATGTATGATAATGCATTTTGGTAAAAAGAACAATAGTGCGGACTATTACCTAAACGGAGAGAAGGTTAAAACATCAGAGGTGCAGAGGGACTTAGGAGTTCTCATGCAAGACTCCCAGAAAGTTAATTGACAAGTTGAGTCTGTGGTAAAGAGGGCAAATGCAACATTAGCATTTATTTCAAGGGGAATAGAATATAAAAGCAAGGAGATAATGCTGAGCCTTTATAAGACACTAGTCAGGCCACACGGAGTATCTCAGAACGGATGTGTTGTCATTGGAGAGAGTCCAGAGGAGGTTCACGAGGATGATTCTGGGAATGAAGGCTTTAACATGTGATGAGTGTTTGGAAGCTTTGGGCCTGGACTCACTGGAATTTAGAAGTATGTTGTGGGGGGGGGGGGAATCTCATTGAAATCTATTGAATGCTGAAAGGACTAGATAGGGTGGACATGGAAGGATGCTTTCTATGGTGGGGGTATTCAGAACTAGAGGGCACAACCTCAAAATTGAGGGGGGGGGGGACCCTTTAGAACAGAGGTAAGGAGGAATTGTTTTAGCTAGAGAGTAGTAAATTTGTGGAATGCTCTGCAACAGACTACAGTGGGGACCAAGTCTGTGGGTATATTTAAGGTGGAAGTTGATAGTTTCCTGATTGGTCAAGGCATCAAAGAAAATGGCAAGAAAGCAGGTATATCGGGTTGAGTGGGATCTGGGATCAGCCAAGATGGAATGGCAGAGCAGACTCAATGGGCTAAATGGCCTAATTTTGCTCCTATGTCTTATGGTCTTATGATTATAAGCGAGCGCCTCACTGAAGTAAAACTAAGTAGACACATTCTCCTGGGCTCTCCTGTTTCACTTTCAATTAGATTTTGGAGTGACAAACATGCAGTGGTGATTCCTGTTAAAGTTCAGCAGTTTTTTGAGGGTGAGTGAATGAACATGAATGCATTTCTTTGGAGGGGAGAAAGACATTTGAGTTTAAAAAAAAGCAATAATGGACAAGGTTCACAGATTCATAAACAATGAGTACTGGGTGATGACAATAATACATTTTAAAAATGCAGGAAAGTTTGATTACATCAGAAAAATAGATATGTTCGATGGCACAGCAGATGATGTATACTGGGTAATGTATATTAAATAAAATGAGCAGTATTTTAAAGGAAATGGAATAGCCGATGAGAAATGAGTGCCAATTTTGCTGAGTGCAATTCGTGGAAGAGTATACAGTTTGCTTAGAAGTTACCAAATCAGCCACAATAAGCTTTGCTGTTATCATGCAAGTAATGCAGTTACAGAACTTTAGGTTTTGTAAGCAGAATTAAGTGGAATGGGGTCTGTTATAGCTTATGTGACTAAATGGAAGAAATTGTTTGAGCATTGTCAATTCAGTGATAGGGTTAATGATGAACTAAGAGATTGTTCAGTTTGTGGAATCTTGCATGAAAGCATTCAAAAACAGCTCCTAACTGAAGCACAACTCACATTTAAAGAGTAGTTGAAATCACTGTATCAATGGAGACAGCAGCTGGAGATGCAATTGAGTTGCAGTCTGTAACGTAAGTAAGTGTGAACAAAATTGTAATGATTAAACAGAAACCTGCCTGGCCAAACAAATTGAGTTACCCTTTCTGGCAGAGGCTGACATACACCAAAGCAAGGCAGGTTTCAAGGCAAAACTTACAGAAAATGTAACAAAGTAGGACACAGGCAAAGAGCATGTTGGGCAGACAGAAATAAGTGAGAAGGGAAGAGAAGTTTAAAAAGTCAAGTTGCAGTTTCTAAAAGAATACCACCTGCTGTTGATGAAAAATCTGATAATGAGAGTGACACAGGACTGGGTAGCCTTGATACTTACAATGTGAAAGCTTACAACAGACAAGCAAATTGGCTTGGACCAGAAGTGAATGGTGAATTTATTAAAAAGGAATTGGACACTGGCTCAGTCTTTCCACAAAATGAATCTTAATGGCATTTCAAAGATACTGAACTGAAGCCTACAGATATCCAATGAAAAACTTGTAATGGAGAAAGGATAAACTGTGGGAATTACATTTGTAATAATGAAATACAATGTCCAGCAAGCCATCTTGGGCTTGAATGTGGTAAAAACAGGAGGCACAGCATTGTGGGGTTGTGACAGAGATGGAGAGAGACAGGGAGAGAGAACACTACAACTTCATTGCAATTCCACCATTTACATTCCATATCCTCTGCAACAGAGTCAACTGAAAGCAAATTAAAAAATGTACTGAATGATGCCACAGCAGTGTTCAATGGAAAACTGGAAAATTCAACATATCAAAGGTAAAATAGTGTTAAGTGAAAATGCCATACCTAACTTTTACAAAGCACATCTAGCTGCTTGTACTATCTATGATAAAGTAACCAATGAACTACATTGCATGGAGGCCTAAGGAATTCTTTCCAAGATTGAGTGGAGCCCATGGGCAGTCCAGTGGTCCCAGTAGCCAAGGTGAATGGCTCTGTCATGATCTGTGGTGATTTTAAGCTCACCATCAACCCAGTACTGAAAGTATATCAATAACCTCTGCCCATGATATAGGATATCTTTGCAAACCTTTCTGGAGGAAAATACTTCAGCAAAGTAGATTTAGCTTAACACTATTTACAGATGGAGATGGAAGAAGACTCCAAAGTGTTTCTCCCCATAAACTCACATGAAGGGCTTTATTGCTATAATGGGCTTATTTCTGGAGTAGCATCTGCACCTACAGTCTGGCAGAAAACTATGGACCAGGAGCTGCAAGGCTGCCCAGGCAGTGCTGGATGCCCAAGGGCATGTCATAGTTGTGATCCTCTTTTAGGATTTGTCAATTATGATAACAGGTTCCTGCCAAACGTGGCTACTGTGCTCCACCCCTTGAACTCATTGCCGCAAATTGGGAAGAACATAAGAAGTAGGAGCCTGCATCATCATTCAATAAGATCATGGCTAATCTGGCCATAGACTCATCTCCACCTACCTGCCTTTTCCCCATAACCTTTAATTCCCCTACAATGCAAAAATCTCTCCAACCTTATCTTAAATATATTTTTTGAGGTAGCCTCCACTGCTTCATTGGGTAGAGAACTCCACAGATTCACCACTCTCTGGGAAAATCAGTTCCTCTTCATCTCCATCCTAAATCTACTCCCCTGAATCTTGAGGCCATGTCCCCTAGTTCTAGTAAATGGACAAAGCAGTGTGAGTTGACTTTCCAAAGGGCAAAAGAAATGGTGAATGCAGACACTACTCACTAATTATAATCCACATCATCCAGTGAAGCTTGCCTGTAATGTCTTACCTTGTGACATGACTGCACCAGTACTACATGTTATGAGTGATGGAAGTGAATGCCACATGGTCTTTAAATCGTGTTCCCTTGCTGCTGTGAGAATAATTGAGCACAGACTGATAGAGAGGCCACGAGTCTGCTTGGGGTGTAAAATGTCCAATCAGTACTGTATGGGAGAGAGTTTACCCTCATTACTGATCATCAACCACTAGTGTTCATTTTCAATCCACGGAAGGCTGTTCCACTAACAGCAGCAGCATGAATGCAGAGATGGGCTCTGTTCTTGGAGGACACAATTACAAGATTGAATTCAAGAGGACATCTAATCATGGTAATGCCGATTGATTGTCCCATTTACGCTTATAAAAGGAAATGCCTGAAAAATTTACAAAAGGAGGACATTCTTCTTGACGTATTCTCCCCAATACAAATAGAAAATCTTCCTATTACAGCAGAGACGACACAAAGGGAAACCAGGAAAGATCCAACAGTGTCTTTGGCAACTCAAAATGACTGGAAGGTACAGCAGAAATTCCAGTTTCCCCATTTCTTTACCAGCACTGAGATAAACTTGCCCCTGATGGGAGTTGCCTTATGTGGGGATTCACAGTTGTTGTACCATCCAAGCTGAGAGCTAAAGTTTTGGAGGAGCTATATGCTGGTCATCTAGGTATCATCAAAATGAATGCATTGTGTGAAGCCTTGTCTGGTGGCCTGGGGTAGATCAGCATTTTGAGCAGCTTACCATGCATTGTTTGGGATGCCAACACATCCGGAATAAGCCAAAAGCAGTGCCTCTCCATCCCTGGCAGAGGATTCATGTGGATTTTGCTGAACCATTCCAGGGTAACAATTACTCAGTTGTAGTGAGCACAGCTACAAAGTGGCCCAAGGTGTTCCCAGTAGCCTCAAGTGTTGATATGTTGAGAAGCCTCTTCTCAAGGACCAGTGTTCTGGACCACTTAGTCAGTAGCAATGGACCATAGTTTGTTGTGGAACAGTTTCAGTCATTCTTGAAAATGAATGGAGCAAGACGTATTGCATCGGCCTTGTACCACCCAGCGACAAGTGGCTCGGCAGAAGGGTTTGTCTAGAGTCTAAAGAATACACTGTGTGTTGTCAGCAGAACACGTTACTGAATCATAAGCTGGCCAAGTTTTTCCTTGCATATCGCAAAGCAGCACATTCCACAATTCAACAACTCACCAGCTATGCTGTTGCTGGGTCATCCTTTGTACTCAAGCTTGGATCTCCTCAAATCCAATCTCAGAAGGAGTATGCAGGACAAACAGCTGAGACAAACTGAGGGCTCCTCAAACAAGGAGGTTCAATGTTTCACTCCTGGACAAACAGTCCTGGCATGGGACTACAGAGGTGATTGAAAGAAGGCACTTGGAAAGATTAAGGGCCACTTTCCTACACAGTGGAGATTGCACCTGATGTCATCTGGAGATGATCATTAGAGGAGAGCAGAGTCAATTGTTAGAGAAGACAAGTGCCCAGAACTGTCAGAACCAGTTCATGCAGTCCCAGAGTCAACTCCTACAACTATTGTGAAGGAGACCCCAAACCTGAGATCATTTCACTCCTGTCAAGAAGCGCAAGTTCCCCCATCCACTTCAGTAAAGCATTCTCCCACAAGAGTAAGAAATCCTTTACAGCAATTAAATCTTTAGATCCGAATGGGACAATTTAAAATGTGTGTGTGCGCGTGTGCATGTGTGTGAGAGAGAGAGACCAGAGAGCAATGTGTTACATATTTGAGTTGAGATGCATTCTATGTTGTGGAGTTAGGAGGATTGTAGTGTATTTAATATGTCAGAGATATTTGAGTAATATTGTAAATATGTTGCTTTATTAAGCATTCTTTATTTTCATAATTCATTTTGGGTTATATGTACTAAGTACATGAATGGCATAAGTCATTTTGCCACTACGTCATAAGGGAACCTGTCATTGAAATAAAACTAAGTAGACACGTTTTCAAAGGCTCCCTTGTTTTTCTTTCAATTAATTTTTGGAGTAACTAAGCAACAATATCACAGGTGATTTTTTTTTAACCGAGAGAGCTGTGTGCGCTGAGTGCTGCAATGCGCTGCCAGGGGTAGTGGTAGAGGCAGATAAATTAGAGACTTTTAAGTGATTGTTAGATAGACTTGATAAAAGAAAAATGGAGGGCTATTTGAGGGGGAAGAGTTAGGTTGATCTTGGAATTGGTTAAAGGTTTAGCACACAATCATTGGCCTAAGGGCCTGTTTTGTGCTGTCCTATGTTCAAAGTCCACTGATGAAGCTTTCCTTTCAACTTCACTCAAACAGTACTCATCATTTAGAATTCAAATGCAAATACTCAGTGAAATTAACTATTATTCTTTTCACAAAATGCATAAAATTATTTATATATGCCTTTATAGAACTGAATATTATTTCAGATTTCCATCTTCCATTCTTTTTATGCTTTCTTTACTCAAAGTTATTTACATTTGAGAATAAAAGCAAGACAAAGAATATTGATTTACAAGGGACCCATAGTCAGAAAATTACAGAATGATTTGCTACGTTCATTTCAGCACTTACTTTGAGTTAACATTTTTGTTCTGTCCTTGAGTCCAGGCGAACAACAAGGGAAATAGCGTTTGACCAAAGTTGGTCATTTTATAAGTTATGGGTTACATAACATTGAAAACAGCACTGTCACAGTGCTACAGCTCTCTGGTGTCAGAATAGTGCTGTTAACAAAAATATTAATCAGAATGCCATTTAATAAATGTAGAAAATATTGAATACTTTTACCCTGTTCTTCCTGAAGTGTTAGTCTCTTAACTCTAATTTCTTCCCAATCCATAGTGCACTCTGTTGCCAAAGTAATGGAAAACTCATTGATCCTTACATGAAACCTCCACTGTACATATGGAAGGAGAAGTATTAAATGAAATGTAATTTACTGGTAACAACACACACAAAATGCTGGTGGAACACAGCAGGCCAGGCAGCATCTATAGGGAGAAGCGCTGCCTGGCCTGCTGTGTTCCACCAGCATTTTGTGTGTGTGATTGTTTGAATTTCCAGCATCTGCAGATTTCCTCGTGTTTGCTCTTATAATTTACTGGTGTCAAAAAGTAAAATTCTCTAGATATTGGATATCTGAAATATAATTAAAATATACTAGAAATATTTAGCATCTGTGGGGGGAGAGAGAGAGTTAATTTTTCTGGTCTACATCGTTTTACAGACTATCTGATTTGGTGTCTGTTTCTGTCGATACTACCAGAACTGAATATTTCTGACCATGGCTTTTGATCCCCCAGTTACCGAAATGCTGCTTTTGCAAAGCCAGCTTTCTCATGGTTGAAATGCAATGATGATCTAAAGTTGCTATACTAACACCTTGGACATGAATGAAACCATTTCAACATTTCACATTTTACTAGCCATAGATTAGTTCTCTTGGAAATTTGCAAAGACTTAACTAGTGCTAATGTACTATATGAGGCAAAAATATCTTGTCTTAATACAGTGTCTTAACCTACCATATTCTACTTGTTAGAGATGTTTAATCATGTAGATTTTGTGTTTTACCTCCTTTATTTTTTCTTTTCTCAATTCAATCCATGTTTGTCTTTTTAAAATGTATCTAAAATGACATTTAATATAAACTTCTCAGTTCTGTGATTATTAATTTCCTCATCTATTAATCTGATTGGTTAAAGGGATGCTTATTTCCTTTTTCTGCATGTTTATGGTGTGATATAAATTATCACTTAAACTTTCTCTTGTGCTCCTTAAAACAAAATTCCATATTCCATCATTTTTCATTGTCTATTTTGCAGATGAAACAATGGCGGTGAGTTACAGAAGCCTTACTCTTTGGGAACTTGAGAGCTCAAAGTCTAAATGCCAACACCTTTGTAGAACTTGCACAATTGATTTTCATTGCAAATATCAGCTCAGGAAAGGCTACTTCACATTCAGATAATCTGACCATGTCACTGGTAACCCAAGATGGCTATTTCACTGGTAGTCTTACAGAAACTTAATAGAAACATTCTTTGATAAGTCTAATGTTTGTGGAAAATCGTTCAACATGGCAGATCATGCATTACATGTAGTCCTATTTCTGCAAAGATGTACGTTACTGTTTTTTCAACTGCATTTCATTTGATTAATACATTTACTGTTAATTACTAAAGTGTGTTTATTTAATGTTGAGACTAACAAAGTGAAGCTCATTATTGAGGTCTGGAGAAGGAAACCAGGGATCCATCAGGCAGTCCTCTTTGGAGGATCAGAGGTGGAGAGGATCAGCAACTTTAAATTCCTCAATGTTATTTTTTGGAGACCCGTCCTGGGGGCAGTACATAATTACAATTACAAAGAGAGTATGGGAGCATCTCTACTTCCTTAAACATCTAAAACTTTACAAACTTTCTATAGATGTGTAGTGGAGAGCATATTGACTGGCTGTATCACAGCCTAGTATGGAAGCACCAATGTCCTTGAATGGGAAAATCCTGCAAAAAGTAGTGGATACAGCCCAGTCCATTACAAGTAAGCACCCTTCCTCCCCCCCCCCCCCACCCACCACCAGTGAGCACATCTACATGAAATGCTGTCGTTGGAAAGCAGCATCTGAAATCAAGACCCGACATGCTCTCTTATCGCTGCTGCGATTGGGCAGAAGGCGCATGAGCCTCAAGACTCACACCACCAGGTTCAGGAACTGTTAGTACCCTCAATCAACAAGCTCTTGAACAAGGGCAATAATTTCACTTGCCCCATCATTGAAATATCCCCCTAACCTTTCAAGGGCTCTTCATTTCATGTTCTCAATATTTATTGCTTGCCAATTAATCAATCAATCAATTAATTAATTATTTTTTTTTTAAAAAAAAATCTTTTTTTTTGTATTTGCAGTTTGTTGGCTTTTGCACCCTGGTTGAAAATCTAAATTGGTGTGGGCTTTCATTGATTATATTATGGTGATTATACTGTTATGGATTTATTGAGTATGCCTGCAAGAAAATGAACCTCAGGGCTGTATATGATGACGTGTACTTCGGTAACAAATTTATTTTGAACTTTTGAACTTTAACATTTATATTAAACACAAAGTAATAGACCAGGTAAGCCAGATTGTGTAACTTAAAGAAAAGACTTTATAATGCTCAGCATTTCTGGGGTAAAGGTGTATATAACACACTGAGTGTTTTTTTTAAATATTTTGTCTTTTCAAGGAAGACATTGTATCACATGTTCTGACTTTGTCTTCAGAAATTGTTATGATACATACAGCAGGATAGTAGAGGCAAGAGCAAGGCTGAGGATTAATGTTTAACAGGGCACAGAAAGCATTTGCTCAGCTGTACCGAGGCACAAATCATTGAGACTTGCAATGAGAGTTTCAAGAACTTCACACTAAAAGCAGGGAATGCTGGAAAAACTCAGCAGATTGAGCCGCATTTGTGGACAGAGAACAAAGTTACTGTTTCAGTGAATGAAGACCACGCAACAACTGTTTATTATTTAAACATAAGAGCAGCCAAGCCCAATAAGAATGCACCTTGAAAGTATGTAATGAAGTGATTGTAATACTTGCTGGGAATTAAAATAGCAGAAGGTCTGGGAAGGTTCTGATATCCGAGGGGGAAGATTCTGACTCCTTTAAACTCTTTTGAGGAAGTTGCAAGTGAAGTGGACTGTGGTAAACCCAGTGACTTAGCATCTATGAAACTTTGAAAAAGCTTTTGTTTAAAGTTCCGCATTACAGGTTATTAATTAAACCTTTGGGGAATGGGATAAGAATCTGGCTGGGTAGTCATTGTGACCAGGTTGGTAGTAGTACTGATCTGAATGTCAGGGCCTGATGGCAGGATTGTTGCTATTTCATTTCTTGAGAGCTCAACTGGATTTATAACCTTGGTGTTTATACACTACAAATGAGGAAGGTCAGTAGAAAGGGTAGAGCCAACTCAAATTGAAATAGAGAAAGTATTCAAATGGAGTTTGATAGCAGGTGAAATTTAATCTAGGGCAATGTAAAGTGCTGCATTTAGGAAGGATAGAATGTGACTGAAATAACCATGGACGAAACATAAGTAGATCCAGGTGACTCTACACTCAATGAGAAACATCTAAAACTAAGGCAGTGAACCACGTAGAATATAATTCACCGAAGACTGTGATCTCACTTTCTAGCTCCCTAATCACACAGTCCTTGAAAACACATCTATTCCTAGGACTGAGAAAGGAATGAGACATTAAAAGCTTGAATCACTGTAGAGTCTAAACAAAGGATTAATCCCAAGAAGCTCTTACCTCAGTTCCTCTGAAAGAATGTAGAAACTTAATTTTTTTCACCCTGGCAGTGAAGTAGCTGAGAGTTGAATGTATAGATATGGAACACTTCTAAATGTTTAACAGGCACGTGGAACATGCTACTGGGGCGGTGGGAGCAGTAGATGCAGTTGGAACATTCAGAAGGTTCTTGGATAGGCTTATGGATGAAAACAACAATGGATTGTTATGTGCGAGGGTTGTGTTAGGTTGATCTTGGAATGGATTAAAAGGTTGATACAACATCGTGGGGCAAATGGCTGTACTATTCCATATTCTAAGTTTAAGGTGGAATATAACTTTAAACGGTGGGGCCTTTATTCAATTTACAAGGCTGGAATATATTGACTATCCCTGCTTACCTTGGAAAGGTTGGTGGTGAGCCACCCTTTTTGATCTGTTACAGTCCCACAAGATAGGAGGCTCTAAGATTGAAAGCCAATGAAGATGGAGTGATGATATGTTTCCAATTCAGAACGGAAACTGCAGGTGGGAATATTTCTACGTACTCAAGTACTGTTGTGTTCCTTGGATTCTGAGCTGTGGGTGTGGAGATGCTGTTAGTGAAGGTGTGAAGAACAAATTGTGCAGTCTAGTAGTGTCGCAGTTAGTGTAATACTATTGGGGCACCAGTGATGCAGGTTCAATTCTTTGGTTGTGTGTAAGGAGCTTGTACGTGCACTGTGTGGGATTCCTCTGGGCTCTCCAGTTTCCTCCTACAAGGACGTATGGGTTAGTGGGTAATCACCTTGGGTCTTACCGGGCCAGAAGGGCCTGTTAGCTTGCTGTATCTCCATCTTCCCAGTATAGTTACAGGGAGGAATTTAAAATCTTACCAACAGTACCAAAATGGATTAGAAGAACTTCATTGGCAGTTACTACTGGTGGATACAGGGGAATGGACAAGCACCTTGTGCAGACCATGACATGTAGTATGGTTCATTTGACACATAGTGAGTATAGCACAACAAGGAGCCTGTGTCTACAGAAGCCAGGCAGGAGGTTGGGAACTACAGCTCAGGATGTGTGACTGTGGAATGACTCGAGTTTGCATAGGATTCTGTGCCAGTTGCACTACCTGCGATTCCCTCCTTGACTCGTGTAAAAAGGTTAAGAAAACATAAATAATATTCTCTATTTTCTGTTGATTGATGTTCCCTGACTACTGTCCAAACATCTCCTTTCATTCTATCTTTATCACATTATTTGAGTCCTTAATCAGATGAACTAAGATCTGACACTAAAGATCGAATGAACCAATCCTCCAGAGGCAGCTGCATAGAGACTAATTATTTGGGTATATTTGAAAGCGCATAGCTGAACTTTTCTGTTCAACCACTTAAAAAACCACTGCTAATAACAAAATACAGGTGCCTATCATTTGTTATCTTTTAGAATATTGGGACATCTCTCATTGCTTGCTGTATTGAGAAAGTATTTCTTGGAGTGTGGCTTACATAAAGTGCTGTGGTAGTATTGCACTCTACTGCTGCAGAAAAAAAATCAGATTTCATGACACGTGTGAGTGATGATAAACCTGATTCTGCTGCGGGTCTCTACTGTGGACTGAGAGTGGGAAGGGGACAGGGAGAGGAGAATCCTGGTTGGGAAATGGGGAAGAGGAAGTGGATGGAGTGGAATACACCAGAGAGATAGTATGTAATGACCAATAAACCAGTCATTTGGAATCAAATGACCTTGCCTGGTGTCTCAGGGCTGGTTGTGTCTGCAGCCATGCCATTCTCCACACCGGCATTCCTTCACTGCCACCTGTCCCACACCCCCCTCGCAATTCCAACATTCTTTGCTCCCGCGGGATTTAAAAACTCATTCTCCATGGCAGGTTGGCAAATCCAATTCTGCGCAAAAGCCTTAAGCACTGTGTGTGTGTGTGTGTGTGTGTGTGTGTGTGTGTGTGTGTGTGTGTGTGTGTGTGTGTGTAAAATATAAAAGATTACTTCAGAATCTGATTTAATATCATTGGCATATGTCATGAAATTTGTTAACCTTACAGCAGCACTACAATGAAATACATGATAAATAAATGTAGAGAAGAAAAACTGAGTTACATTCAGTACATATTGTATGTCTATTATTGTCCTTTTCGGAATTGAATGGTCGAGGGGAAGAAGCTGTTCCTGAATTGCTGAGTATGTGCCTTCAGGCTTCTGTACTTAATTCTTGACAGCAACAGTACAAAAGGAGCATGTCTTGGGTAGTGGGGGTCGTTCATGATGGATACCGCCTTCCTAAGGCACCGCTCCTTGATGATGTCTTGGATACTACTGAGGCTAGTACCCAAGATGGAACTGACTAATTTTACAAGTTTCTACAACTTATTTTGATCTTGTGCAGTAGCCCCCGCCTCCCTCAATAGCATACAGTGATACAGTCTGTCAGAGTGCTCTCCACGATGCAGTTGTAGAAATTTTCATGTGTTTTAGTTGACAAACCAAATCTCCTCAAACTGTCTTGCCTTCTGTAAAGCTGTATCAGTACGTTGTGACCACGTTAGGTCCTCAGAGATATTCAACCCCAGGAAATTGCTCACTTTTTGCACAGTACTGTATTTTTGTTTACTTTTGCTAAGATTAGGTTTTTGTCTCTTTTCATCGAAATATTACAAGTGACTGGTAGCTCTCAATTTCTCCCAGTCTTGCATTGAATGGATACATTTATAGCTGTATTCTTGTGCAGACTGATTTTCATGCAGTTTCAAAAGGAGCAATTTAATACAAGTTATTGCTGTGGAATTGCAATATGATGAAGTAATAAGTAATTCCTTCTGACTACTAGATCCCAAATGAGTTTTTGCTAAATAGTACCCAGCCAGTGATAATTGTTTCCTCATGGTTGTGTGTGGACTTTCTCCAACATAATTCTGAATGCATTTAACCTGGCCATCAGTATATGGTTACACTTAAGTTAAATGTTCATTCATCGTGCCTGTTCTATGATTATTTGGATATAAATATTTAGCTCCAAAAACAAATTATTTTCTCCAGCACTTGTGATGAGTTCTGTTCTGGGCAGAACATTGGCAAACATGTTAGCATCTTTGGGTGACCACAGAATGGGGGTGTTTCAGTTTGGAATGGAGGAGCCAGGGAATGAGTGCTTCTGTTTGTAACAGAGGGGTTGGGAAATATTTAAAATTTTGTGACAAACCTAGTCAAAGCAGATAGAAAAAAATGACTCCCGTTGGTGGGTGGGTCAAGAACCAGATGAAATAGAATGCTCATTGTTGGCAAAAGAACAAAGAAAAATGTTTTTTGATATCCGAAGCAGTTTAGATGCTGGAGTAGGCATTGGAGATAGGTTCAATTCTGGCGTTCCGGGAGAATTTGATACAGTGCCATTTAAAAGTATTCAGCCCCCAGCCCTTTATCACATAAATTAATTGAATTGACTTTATTTCTGATGTCCTTCACATAAATGAGGAGTAAAATTCTTTATGTTACGTCTCCATCTAAAGTTCAATGTGTAATCATAGTAATTTATAATGACTGAAAATAAATAGAACAGTTGATGTAACATAGAAAATACACTCAAATCAGCATGAGTTTAATCAGTCTGGTGGCCTCGTGGAAATGAGTATTATAACCAGGGATTTTGATCAATTTAACTAAAAATTTTTATTTGTGAATCTTGTGCTCCTTTTTCAAAGTAGAGCCCAAAAACAGGGAAAATTGTAAAGCAAGATAAACATCAACAGTTCCAAAAATATTAAATCCCCTTTGCTCAGTATTTAGTTGAACCACCTCTCTTTGCTATTATCGTCACTAGACTTTTTGGATATGTCTCTATTGGCTTTGTGCAATGTGTTAGAGCAAGATATGCCCATTCTTTCTTGCAAAATTGCTCAAGCTGTGCCAGGTTAGTTGGAAAGTAGCAGTGGAAGCATTTTTGAGGTTTTGCCAGAGATGTTTGAGTGGGTTAAAGTCAGGACTTTGGCTAGGCCACTCAAGGGCATCAATTTTCTTCATTTGAAGCCATCCCATGGTCATGCTGGCAGTGTGCTTAGGGTCATTGTCATGCTGAAAGATGACCTTCCTCCCCAGTTTAAGCTTTCTGGCAGAGACTAGCAGGTTTTTATTTCTGATCTCTCTGTATTTAGCAGCATTCTCCTTCACATCAATCCTGACCAGATCTCCAGTCTCTGCTGCTGAAAAGTAACCCCATAGCATGATGTTATCTCCACCCTATTGTACTGAAGGAATGGTGTTTCCTGGCTGATTCACAGTATTAGATTTATGCCATGCATACCACTTAGTGTTTAGGCTAAGAAGTTTGACTTTAGTCTCCTCCGACTGCAAGACCTTCTTCAATATCTTTATAATATCTTCTAAGTGACACTTTGCAAAATATTTATGCCTTTGAGATAGTCTTGTACCCTTCTCCAGATTGGTGCTTCTCTATGATCATTTCCTTGACTTGAATGTTCTTTTGTCTTCATTTCGGTTTGGTCTGTTGAAAATATACCATGCTATTGGACCTTGTAGGGGGATGGTATTTATTCTTATGAATTAACTGGAAGCAGGTGACCCTCCAATTTTCTACATCAGAAAATTGGGTGAGTTGGTAAGGTAATATGCATTTGAGGAAAATTAGTGCAATAGTTACAAAGGGGATGAATACTTTTTCAGCCTCACCATTTTGTTTTTTTTATTTTTAGTACATTGTTGACATGTCTTGAAATTTTTCTTTTGATTTGACATGATGCACAATGTTTTGTAGATTAGTTCAGAAAATCCTACTTCAATATAAGTTAGTAAGATGTACAAATAGTTGTGGTGGCTGAATACTTATTCAAAGCTCTGTAAGTACTTGACAGAAAATACTTCAGAGCCACAGAAAGAAGGTGGGGGGGGGGAGTGGGAGTGGAACTGGCTGGATTTCTCTTTCATGGAATGAGCATGGTCTTGGGCTCAATATGATGAAACTGTTATAAATTTCTGGGAATTTTCTCCATGAAATATTTTTTCTTTTGTTTTGAATGCAATAAAAGACCGGGGGGGGGGGGGGGGCGGGGGAATGTTCTGAAAGCATTTTTATAGATGATATGATAAACATAATTCTATTTTCCCTGTGAAATTCTCCACTTACTCTTTCAGCCATGGCTACGTTACACTTGTTCCTTCGCTGCAAGTGTAAATTTGAAAAATGTGGTTTTTGTAATTCTGCTGAACAATTGCTTGATTTCAATGGCTTAAAATTGTTTGATTTTATTGCAAATGGAAAATTCCTGAAGGTGTTGGGAAGGCAGTGTGCAAGTCTCTGTACACCACAGACTGTTCTCAGAAGTGACCTCACAAACGTAATGAACAGAAGTTAATGAAAAATAACTTCATGCAGTGAGGAATAATCTCAATTGTGTATCGAAAGAATGGATTAGTCAGTGTTGGAGTGAGCCTATGCCACTTAACAGTATGCTAATCATGAAACAAGCAAAGATCTATCATGACGAATTGAAAATTGAAGATAATTGTTTCGTGCCAAAATTATTAAAAATATTAAATAAAAACAATCCCCTTCCAATCATAGTTGCTGCGGAATGGGTAGCTGTTGGAAATCGATGGGAATTAAAAAGCCAGTCGCAGTGCTGGAACCCGCTAATAGACCTGGTCATTCAACTCTGACAGTATGTATAGGACCCAACTCCCTCACATCAGACTGTGCTCCAGCTGCAGATTTTTTGCTCTGTCAGCTTCGCACCAGCTGTACATAAGCTCATGATTATAGATTCAAATATTCCAAAATCCAAAAAATTCCAAAGCCCTTCTGGTCCCAAGCATTTCAGATAAGGGATGCTCAATCGGTAATAACAGATTTGTATATTATTTTAGTAGAAGTTGAATAATAATGTATGTATGGAACATAAGCTTCACGTTAAGAAATATTTTGGCATGTTTAAATCTCAGACAGGAAATGAACTACTGAATTTACAACTTCAGCAGTGCTTAGCTATATCAGAGCTATCTATTCCAGACAATCTCTCCAGTGTCTTTCAGCTTTAGAAATGATTTATTCAAGATTGTTTAATGTAATTTCCAGTACACAAGAGTAAAGGAGAATAAATTAATTGTTCCTCAGGATCTGATGCAGTGCAAAAAACAACATGAGATAAAGAACACAGTAGTGAAAATAAGGGCACTTCTAAAATAGATTGAATGTCCATAAAGTGACACTAGACATAGGAGTGTCTGTATATAATTTGAGAGGAAACGATCAAGTAGTGGTGGTGGGGTGGGTTAGTAGGTGGAGGTGTTGATCAGCCTTGCTGCTGGGATAAAGTAACTGTTTTTGAGAGTGGTGGTCCTGGAATGGATGCTGCGTAGCCTCCTCCCTGATGGGATGTACAGTCCATCAGAGGGGTGGCTGGGCTCCTTCATGATGTTACTTGCCCTTTTCTGGCACTTTCTGTATATATTTCCTTGATGCTGGGTAAGTGGATGCTGGCGATGAGTTGGGCAGTTTTCACTACCCGTTGTAGAGCCTTCTGGTCAACCGCAGAGCAGCTTCCATACCAAGCAGTGCTGCGACTTGTTAGGATGTTCTCTACTTTGCATCTGTAGAACGACGTGAGTATTGATGTGCCCAGTCCAGCTCTCTTCAGCCTCCTCAAAGTGTAGGTGTTGGTAAGTTTTCCTAATTGCGTTAGATATGATTTAACACAGTGACTAGGTTTGGGTGGTTTAGGATGAGTTGCTGTTTAAAAAAAGTATTGCTAAGTGATGATGCTCTTCAAAAAAAATGCAGCTACTGCTGGAGGTAATATAAGTTCTTATTTGTGGAGCTTCATTTCACTGAGCTGGGTTAACCAATTTTTTTGATTTTTCTCACTGACGATGCTATTCCATATCAGAGGGGAGAAGATTGATGGTTTCAAACTCAGTAAAGCTTGTTGACTGTTCTGCTGGAGGTGCCTGAAATCCATTTCTTTGGGTATGCGTTTGGAGGTATTTTCACCCAGGGAGCTGTTAAATGTTTGAAACTTTCTACTAAAATGGCTCCGTCACTGAGAATGCTTAAGACTCAGAATGACAGATTTTTGGATATGAAGGGAATCCAAGGATGCAGGTTTGTTTAAAATCATAGCAAAAAATAAACTGCTAGACAAACTCAATGGGTCAAGTGGTATCTGTGAAGGTGGAGAGATGGCCACCTTTTCAAGTCAAGAATTACTAGGATCAAACTTCAACTTCAAGAGTTAAATGGCATGCATAAATTATATTAGCTGTGGATGTGGTTCCTTGATTCCATTGAAGTTTTCAGGGTATTATAGTTAATGGATACGATGGGTACCTGGTTGGGGAGAGGGGATGGTCTAGAACTAGGGCTTTAGGATTGAAATTAGGAAATTCTTCCGACTGCAAGCGGGTGTTTGAAGCATTGACAAATCTTTGCCAAAAATCTGTTGATAAGTCAATTATTAATTTTATTCAGAGATTGATTATTTTTCATTAACTCAAATGGAGAAATGACATAAGGAGAGAATCCATATTGGGAGGGAGTTGGACAAGTGGGATTGGCTTTGCCTTCAAGGCTAAGTAGAGCAGAGGAGATGCTTAGTGGGCATGGAGGTTGACTCTGGAGACACCAGAGCTAGATAAGGCAAATCATCTGAAGATCTTGGAAGTGAAGATATCAAAACAAATGTACAAGTGATGTGGGATTTTAATGCAGATTAATTTTAACAGAATAAATGGGTATTTTGTGATGTGCATGTGGGTGGTTTGAACCTTTAACAGATTGCAGTTTGTAGACAAGGAAGGGAAATGGTTTGTGACATCCATGTGCTTAATGAAGGGATGGATGAAAGCTTCAAGTATGTCTTGACACTAGATGGAGAAAAGTGCCCTGCAAATTGATACAAGCATAATATGTTCACACAAATGTATGGGCAGATGATTGAGGAAGGGCAGGAGCCATGAAGAGGCAGTCACTCTAACCTGTTAGTTTTATTTGTGCTCTTGATAAGAAAGATTGAAAATGAATGGGTCATTTTGAAAATTAATTAGCATCTGGATGCATGTGCATGTATCTATTCATTTCCTGCATCCTACTGAATAATACTGGCTGAACAAAGATGAGGAAGTGTGTTCCTGAATTCAAGAGGAAACGAAACTTGGTGTAAGTTATTTAGTTTTTGTCCATCTCTGCTGTCTATAATCTGGTATTGACCTGTGTGATGTCCTGAAGATTAGGATATACACTCACTTATTACTGTTGTAATGCATAGTTATTTGAGTTATTATCGCCTTCCTGTCAGCTTGAACCAGTTTGTTCGTTGTTCTCTGCACTCTCATTAACAAGGCATTTTCATCTGTAGAACTGCCACTCACTTTTTTTTACACACCATTCTCTGCAAACTTTAGAGACTGTTGTGCTGAAAATCCCAGGAGAGAAGCAGTTTCTGAGCTACTCAAACAATACCATCTGACACCAACAATCATCCCACAATCACCGTCACTTAGATCACATTTCTTCCCCATTCATATGTCTGGTCTGAACAACACCTGAATGTTTTGATCACGTCTGCATGCTTTTATGCCACATGATTGGCTGACTAGATATTTGCATTAACAAGCAGGTTATAAAGTGTCCACTAAATGTATTGTCTAAAAGTAGGATATAGCTATTCTTAATAACAGTTCTGTGCAAAATTACAGGAAGTTTAGATTTCTATCTTATTCAGGAGAAGTGTCCATGTGAGGCTGCTTCAATTTGGACTTGGATGATCTGTGCACTGGAGAAATCACTGCAGTGTTGTGTACCACCCCATTGCTTCTTGTAACCAGCATGGCAATATTGTCTCTGTACCTCTGTCCCCCTATTCCTAACTGCTGCCAACTGTGGTCTTTTTTTCCAATTCCTCTAATATTTGCTTTCTCACTGTCTGGCTGCTCAAGCTCTCCAAGAATGAGGATACACATTACCATGTGAAGGATCTGCAAAAGAAAGACCCAGCTAGTAAAGGGGCCAGAACATCACCACTTGTAGGCCTTTTTATGATAACAAACATGTGCACTCTGGTGACAAAAAGAATATTTTAGCTGTTGATTTGTTTTGCTGATCTCCATGAGAATCAAATGCATTTGTTTGATGTTTGTCATTGCCTGGTGCAGTAGGAAGACTTAATCTCCCAGTTGACCTATTATTGACCTAGGAATTTATAATTCTTTCTTGTTTCTGGTTTTGTGGTTGTTCCTGTTTCTGATCATTCTGGTTGCCTATCAGTGTCAGTTCTTGTTAGTTCTCTCATGTGGTACCTGTGTTTGGTCTTTCCTGATGGCTAATATTGCGCTGTATCCAATTGATTGTCTTCATCATATGATCATAACAATGTGCAACAATGTCTGATTTTCCATTCAGTTAATGTGTTTATTATATGATCATCAATTATAGGTGAACTGGTTTATCAAAAAGCTAATTTACTCAGTCGGGGTTAGTCAAAGCAATTGTCCGACATTGATACCGCTGAAATTAATTGTAAGTGCAAAACATGAGGAAAATAATTCAATATAGTTTTGGATTATTGTTATGGTGTTATGGTTGAATTTCCATGGGAAATTCCTGATTTTGTTTTTCATTGTATAACTACACCAGGAACAGTAGGGAAAAATATCATGGTCTTGCACAATTTTTTCATCTTTTTTTGGGTTTGTGTGTATTAGCAAGGCCGCCTCTATTTGTCATTGAGGGGTGGTGATAAACCATGGATATGGGGTGGTGGTAAGCTTCAAGTTGCTCAGTGTCAAGATCTCCTGAGGATCTAACCTGGTCCCAACATATCGATGTAGTCATAAAGAAGGCACGACAGTGGCTATTCTTTATTAGGAGTTTGAAGAGATTTGGCATGTCAACAAATATGCTCAAAAACTTCTATAGTTGTACTGTAGAGAGCATTTTGACAGGTTGCAGTACTGTCTGGTATGGAGAGGCTACTGCACAGGACCGAAAGAAGCTGCAGAAGGTTGTAAATCTAATCAGTTCCATCTTGGGTACCAGCCTACAAAGTATCCAGGACATCTTTAGGAAGCGGTGTCTCAGAAAGGCAACGTCCATTATTAAGGATCTCCAGCACCCAGGACATGCCCTTTTCTCACTGATACCATCAGGTAGGAGATACAGAAGCTGGAAAGCACACACTCTGCAGTTCAGGAACAGTTTCTTCCCCTCCGCCATCCAATCCCTGAATGGACATTAAAGCTTTGGGCACTACCTCACTTTTTAAAAATATACAGTATTTCTGTTTTTGCACATTTTTAAAAACTGTTCAATATATGTAATTGATTTACTTGTTTATTTATTATGTTCTATTTTATTTTTTTTCTCTCTGCTAGATTCTGTATATCATTAAACTGCTGCTGCTAAGTTAATAAATTTCACATCACATGCCAGTGATAATAAACCTGATTCTGATATCTCTACTATGTTCCTTATAGAGATGGTGCTGTTGGATTTGTAATAAAATCATTTAGACCCACTGATGATGGAGTGACAATATGTTTCAGTTTTTTTTGTAATTTTTTTTATTCAAATTCTTCATCAAATAAATATTTCCATAAGATATATTTCAGATACTATACATATATATTATATAGTCATATTTGCCATAAATCACCACTTAATATTTATCTGAGGTATACACTTATAGAAAAGAGAGGAAATAAAGAACAAGCAAAAGGAGAAAACTGCACAAGTAGGCAGTGATTTTTTTTGACAACATACTCATTGATTTGTCAGAATAAAATCAGGCCTATGAGGTATTATGTAATTAAACCATTTTCCTCTGTTATCCTCTCCATTTTGTAAATGTCCATTGTAATTTCCATCCATGTATTTAAAGTTGGGCTCTCCTGTGATGACCATTTCCTGGTAAGAGTCTTTTTACCAGCCACCAGCAGTATATTCATTAAATGTTTATCTCTTTTCAACCATTCTTGAAGTATATACCCAAAATATATGGTCTTACTTTCTAAGGGTATTTCACATTTAAAGATGTCTTGTAGGGCATTGTGTATCCCCCTGCAATAGTTATTGATAATTCTGGACACAAATGCATATCATACACCAGCAACATCCAACTCGGAAGATATTTGCTTGGGAAAACTGGAACAGCTGACTCCCTTCTCACTTTTTTACCTTCTTCATTTAGTTCTAGAAGCTCCGAGTTCCTGAGGGCAAAAGCAGTTGTTTGCCAGTCACGAGTGAGATGTTTTACCTTTTTGAAAGAGGTCAGAAGTTTAATACTGACATAGCCCATCTTATTTCTCCTCACGTGCTTTAGTAGAAACGCATCATTTTTCAGATAGTCGTCAGAGAGATAATATTCAATCTGAGCAACAAGTTTCTGCACCAACTCAGGGTCAGGGGGTCTCCACTTGGCTCCCACATCACCATCTGCTCCACTGTTTTTCGGCCCCGGGCTCGCCTCCTGGTCGGAGCCGCTGCCTGCTGGGCCGCGGACTCCTCCTCGGCTGCCACCACCTGAATCAGGACGAGTGGAGACGGCAGTACGGTCTCCCCAGAGGAAGGGAGTGTGCTGGTGGATATCGTTCCATCCATCAGCGGCCCGCTAGCCCGCTTCAGCACCGAGGAGGGTCTGCAGCCATCAGCCAGAGCCTGGCCCCCGCCCGGAGGCCGAGCATCGGTGAAGACAGAAACGGGTGAATTTATTATGGGGAACAAGGAAATGGCAGACGAGTTGAACAGGTACTTTGGATCTGTCTTCACTAGGGAAGGCACAAACAATCTCCCAGATGTAATAGTGGCCAAAGGAACTAGGGTAAAGGATGAACTGAAGGAAATTTATATTAGGCAAGAAACGGTATTGGATAGACCGTTGAGTCTGAAGGCTGATAAGTCCCTGGGTACTTAAAGAGGTGGCTCTAGAAATCGTGGATGCATTGGTAATCATTTTCCAATGTTCTATAGTTTCAGGAACAGTTCCTGCTGATTGGAGGGTGGCTAATGTCCCACATTTCAAGAAAGGAGGGAGAGAGAAAACAGGGAATTATAACCTGGTTAGCCTGATGTCAGTGGTGGGAAAGATGCTGGAGTCAATTATAAAAGGAAATTACAGCACATTTGGATAGCAGTAGAAGGATCAGTCTGAGTCAGCATGGATTTATGAAGGGAAAGTCATGCTTGACTAATCTTCTGGAGTTTTTTGAGGATGTAACTATGAAAATGGACAAGGGAGATCCAGTGGATGTAGTGTACCTGGACTTCCAGAACGTTTTTGATAAAGTCCCACATAGGAGATTAGTGGGCAAAACTAGGGCACATGGTATTGGGGGCAATGTACTGACGTGGATTGAAAATTGGCTGGCTGACAGGAAACAAAGAGGTAGCGATTAACGGGCAGGCTGTGACCAGTGGGGTACCACAAGGTTCGGTGCTGGGACCGCAGCTGTTTACAATATACATTAATGATTTAGATGAAGGGATTAAAAGTAACATTAGCAAATTTGCTGATGCCACAAAGCTGGGTGGCAGTGTGAACTATGAGGAGGATGTTATGAGAATGCAGGGTGACTTGGACAGGTTGGGTGAGTAGGCAAATGTATGGCAGATGCAGTTTAATGTGGATAAATGTGATGTTATCCACTTTGGTGGCAAGAACAGGAAGGCAGATTACTATCGAAATGGAGTCAAGTTAGGAAAAGGGGAAGTAGAACGAGATCTAGGTGTTCTTGTACATCAGTCAATGAAAGCAAGCATGCAGGTACAGCAGGCAGTGAAGAAAGCTAATGGCGTGCTGGCCTTTATAACAAGAGGAATTGAGTATAGGAGTAGAGGTCCTTCTGCAGCTGTACAGGGCCCTGGTGAGACCCCACCTGGAGTATTGTGTGCAATTTTGGTCTCCAAATTTGAGGAAGGACATGCTTGCTATTGAGGGAGTGCAGCATAGGTTCACAAGGTTAATTCCTGGAATGGCGGGACTGTCATATGTTGAAAGAATGGAGTGACTGGGCTTGTATACACTGGAATTTAGAAGGATGAGAGGGGATCTGATTGAAACATATAAGATTACTAAGGGATTGGACACGCTGGAGGCAGGAAGCATGTTCCCACTGATGGGTGAGTCCAGAACTAGAGGCCACAGTTTAAGAATAAGGGGTAGGCCATTTAGAACAGAGATGTGGAAAAACTTTTTCACGCAGAGAGTGGTGGATATGTGGAATGTTCTACCCCAGAAGGCAGTGGAGGCCAAGTCTCTGGATGCATTCAAGAGAGAGTTTGATAGAGCTCTTATAGATAGCAGGGTCAAGGGATATGGGGAGAGGGCAGGAACAGGGTACTGATTGTGTATGATCAGCCATGATCACAGTGAATGGTGGTGCTGGCTAGAAGGGCCGAATGGCCTACTCCTGCACCTACTGTCTATTGTCTATTAATAACAGGGCAGTCCCAGAAAATATGATATTGGTTTGCATTTTGACTTGAACAATTTTTCCAGCAAACAGGGAGGTTACTATCATGGGATTTCTGAGAGGGTGTAATAAAATATCTTACCAAGTTTTTCCATCCAAACTCCCTCCATTTCTGTGAACTGGTACACTTCCATTGATACCTCCATATTATTGTCCGTTCTTCCTCAAATATAAGTATCTCTCCTTCCTTCTGCCATTTTGTTTTAATGTATGAAGTTGAATGTGTTTTAAGATTTGACAAATCCTTATACACGCTTGAAATGATTGTACTGTGGTGACCCACTTTCTGCGCAGGTGAACCGGCTCACAAATAGCCAGTGCACGGGGGGAGACTTTGGTAATGCACCTCTGACGTCATATCTGCCTGGAGAGGGCGGGCGCTAGGGATTTAAATGCCAGCACTGCGAAGTACACATTTTAATTCCACGTCCCATTCCCATTCTGATATGTCTATCCATGGCCTCCTCTATTGTCAAAATGAAGCCACACTCAGGTTGGAGGAACAACACCTTATATACCGGCTGGGTAGCCTCCAACCTGATGGCATGAACATTGACTTCTCTAACTTCCGTTAATGCCCCTCCTCCCCTTCTTACCCCATCCCTGACATATTTTGTTGTTTGCTTGTTCTCCATCTCCCTCTGGTGCTCCCCCCCTCCTTTCTTTCTCCTGACGCCTCCCATCCCATGATCCTATCCCTTCTCTCGCTCTGTATCACTTTCACCAATCACCTTTCCAGCTCTTAGCTTCATCCCACTCCCTCCGGTCTTCTCCTGTCATTTCGCATTTCCCCCTCCCCCCTCTACTTTCAAATCTCTTACTATGTTTCCTTTCGGTTAGTCCTGACGAAGGGTCTTGGCCCGAAACGTCGACATCGCTTCTCCCTATAGATGCTGCCTAGCCTGCTGTGTTCTACCAACATTTTGTGAGTGTTGTTGTTTGAATAAACTGGTCTTGAAACGACTTACCGACTGCGTGTGGTTATTTCAGCGCTGTGTGTAGCAGATCGCTACAGTACTACCATTATCTGAATTACATGCTTTTCTAAATATCTCTATCAAACATGTACTTGGTTACGTTTTTAACCCTCTTATTAACATTCTGTCGCATCTGTAAATACCGCCAGAAGTCTTGTTTTTCTAATAAGTGTTTCTCTTTAAGCGTTTCAAAACTGAACAGTGTTCCTTCTTTCATTACATTACAAAGAACTGTTATTCGTTTAGCTGTCCAGTCCTTAAATCTAGCATCCAGTTTATTCGGCGTAAAATCCGAGTCATGTGCACACCATTGCAATATCTCCCTCTAGTTTATATTCTTTTATAATAGTTTTCCATATTTTAAGAGTCCATTTCACCCATGGGTTATCAATAGCACCTTTGTAGGTTGATATCAGCCAAAATTGCCTGTTTGGTGATAGAAGTTATCTTCTCCTCAATGTTTTTCCATTGAACGTCATATGATGGGTTGCACCAGTGTATCACAGCTCTCAACTGTGCTGCAAAATAATAATATCTAAGAGAAGGTAGTCCCCATGCCCCCTTTTTCTTGGCTAATTGCAAAGTTTTGAGACGAACTCTAGGCCTTTTACCTTGCCATATATCTTGATAATATTTTGTTCCATTCATTGAAATTATCTTGATTCATCTCTGTTGGTAGGTCTGAAAGAGAGATGATAGTCTGCGCAGTATATTCATTTTAATAGATTCAATCCTTGAACTGAGACTCAAAAACATGAATTAGGTTCCATCTTGTTATATCTTCCTTAATTTTTTATATATAGGGTGATAATTGCATTCTGATAATTTTGCCAAATCTTTTGGCATAAAGATGCCCAAATATTTGGAAGACTGTTTGCCGTGCCCAGGGATATCTACTTTAAATTTCTCTCGGTGGGCTATAGTAATATGAAAGTAATTGGGTTTTATCTATTTTGATCTTGTATCCTGATAATTGACCATATTGTTCAAAGGATTGCATCAATTTAGGTAAAGAGTATGTTGGTTGCCCTGGATAGATCAAAATGTCATCCGCATAACAGGGCAATTCATGCTCTGTCCCTTTTTTGTAATTCCCCTGATATCTTCATTTTGTCTGATGTATTGAGCTAATGGTTCCAGAGATAACGTGAAGAGTAGCGGTGACCATGCACAACCCTGCCTCGTGCCCCTTTCCAGGGTAAAACTATTTGATAAATATCCATTGATTTTAATCCTAGCAGTAGGATTGTCATATAGTGCCTGTATAGTTTTAACAATTGTGTCATGTAAGCCAAATCTATATAAAACTCTGTAAAGAAAATTACAATTAACCGAATCAAATGCCTTTTCAGCGTCCATGCTTATCAATGTTGCTTCGATTTTATTTTTTTGTATATGATCCATAATGTGAAGTGTCCTTCGTATAATGTTTTGTGCTTGGCATTGTTGTATAAAACCTGTCTGATCATTATGTGTCAGTATGGGTAGATACTTTTCTAATTGTTTGGCCATGATTGAGGTAAATAATCTATCATCTACATTAAGGACAGGTATTGGTCTAGATGACCCACATTCCATTTTATCCTTGCCTTCTTTCGGTATAGCTGAGATTATTGCCTCCTTCCAGCTGGGTGGTATTTGTGCCTTTTTTAGAGCCCAGTTCAGTGTGGGGAGTAAAACAGGAATTAACTCATTTTTTAAGTTCTTCATGCCATTCTGCCGTATATCCATCTGAGTGACAATATATTTCTAATGATATGTTACCTGGCGCTGGTGTTGCTGTCTCCCCGAAGCCCTTGTGTTTAGTGGTAGTGCTTACAGATTTGGGAAGTGATGTTGGAGCAGCTTAGCTACTCCTAATGGGTAGCCTAACTTAACTGCCATGCAATTTGTAAAATTCGATGCCTTGCAGCCACTGTGTGCTGGTGGTGGGGAGAATAGAGTGCAAGTTCATTGTAGTGCTACTGTAAATATGTATGCCGTCAAATGAAACAACATCCCTCTGGACCGAGGTGCACATCACAGTAGATATAACTCTCCCGCACACACAACACAAAGTAATATTACCACAAATAAATAAATGGGGTGAATATTTCATGCGGGTGCATGGAGTGTCAATCAAGTGAGCTGCTTTGTTCTAAATGTGAAGGGCTCATTCGGGAAGCAGAAGTTATTCACATCATTCTCCTGACATGCCTTGTAGATGATGTCTTGGGGTATTAGGAAGTGAGCCACTCACTATGAGATAATTGGGATCTGATCTACTCTTATAACCACGCTATTTATGTATTTGGTTCATATGTGTTTTTGGTGACTCTTTCAGCTTTAAAGATTCTTCCAGTTTTTTGTCTCCACTTCCAGTTCAGTCTGATCATTTTTCCCCTCCTTAGACCATCACTCAATTTGGTATTCTTCTGTTAGTTAATGTTGGCCCTCTGCTTCTCTATGGCCTACCGTTAAGGCTCATTGATCTAGCTGATTTTCCCAAAAATGCCAGCTTCCACCATCTGCTATTCCATCTTTCTGAACACCACTATCCACCTCATGTTGTCCCTTATCTTTCCTATTTCTGTAACCATTCTGTTTCCTAATTGTTGACAATTTTTCCTGCTGTAGCCTTTATATGTGTCCAGTTGACTCCTTCCTCTCACCTCTAGTGCAATTTAACCTCTCATTCTTGTGTCTGACTGTAATTTTACTTTACAAACCTGCTCCAAACTATAATGGTGTTAATTTGGAAGTTATGCATCGTATGAGGGAATTCCCATTACGTGTTGAGTTTGTGGTTTTGCAACTCAGCGTCATGAGCTTTTCACTACATTTGTGAGCGGCAATAAGGAGAAACCACCAGTGGCCTATTGATTAGATCTTTCACGCATCCTAGTGTGAGACTAAATGGAAAGTACTTATGTCACTTTGTCAACAAATGTTGGTGTATTGTGGGCCTGGATGTTTCAAAATATTTATAGCCAATAAAGTGGTTGTGAAGTAGTCACTGCTAACATGTAGAAAACTTGACAGCCAATCGAAGCACAGCTAGTCTCTACAGACAGAAACGGTATAATGTGAGCTGATAATCCATTGCCATTTTCAAGTATTTTGGGTTCTAGGTAGTATTATGCAGGGTATAATTAGAAGGAGCAGGAGGGAGCTAAGGAGTGACAGAATTCTAACTGAGAAAGAATTTGAGGAGCATGTCAGCTGCTTCTTGAGCTGCATGTGAAGTCTTGTTGGAATTGCCCAACAGAAGAACAAATGAGATCCAAGCTTTTTGCTTGTTAAGAAAAACACTAGTCCAAAAAATTATGGCTATACATGCATGCTGTTGGCAGCTCTCCCTGTTCATAACATTTCCTGCACTTGATACTCTAGTTCCTGCTCACACAAGTATAAAAACAAAAAGGCAAGTTATAGAGATTGTCCCATACCATGTGTTGAATAAACATAAAATTGGGAAAATAGTGTCATATATCATTGTTGTAATATACCATTTATTATGCACCACTATTTATCTCCTTTACTTTTCCTTTCCCAACTTAATTCCTATTCACTTTGAATTTCTCATTTTTCCATTCTGTTTATTTCCTTCCTTCTGTTTGGTAGAGGTCAAGAAAAAATTATATATAAATTTCAAGTTAAAGTTCCTGTCTTGGATTTAGTCACATTATCTGATCCTGAATTGCAGTTATGAATTACTGACATTTAGCCCCACACCAGAAAATGCTGAAGTTGTTTGTCTTGGGAGATAAATTATCTGATGCAATAGAGATTACTCTGGAGAACTCACATATATCAAAGTTTAATTTATCAAAGCATTCTTTTCAAGATATTTCATGTGTCTTGCATGTGATACCATTCACTTGTTCATTGTTCTACGTATATCTGTAACAAGTACTAAATTCTGTATCCAGAAAACCATAACCATACAACATCAATTTACGGTGTTAATTTTGGATCGGCAGTATTTTTGCTTACTTTATAACTTCTCTATAATCTTACTTCTACTTTGTAATTTTGGGGTTTATTTTCTAAACGTCTCTTTCCTGACATAGAGGTTGGAAATAATTGAAACACCAACTCCATTTGAAAGGAATAATGTTTATATTATAATATAAAAGGCCATAAATGTCAGAAATGGCAGCAGTCATCCAGGTGATCCTGGGAGCATGCAATGCCATTCCAACAAGACCATGACCGATTCTGTTCCTTAACGTTACTCTTCTAGCTAATTGCAGAATCTTTGACTTCTTTGTTCCATGAAATCTATTGTTCTCAACCTAAAAAGTAGGTAATGACTTGTGGAAACAAATGAAGATTAGAAGTAGACTGGATTCTGAAATAAAGATTGCACTTCTTCGCTACTTAGCTGTAGTGTTGGGATGTGCAGTCAATGTTGAGGAAAGAAACTACTAGATCAGGGGTCACCAACCTTTTTTGCACTGCGGAGCACTTTAATATTGACAATATTCTTGCGGACGGGCCGACGGGGGAGGGGAGGAGGGGTGTTGATCACTACCAGAATATAGGTGATAAGTCAACTATAAGTCACTTATAAGTGGCTAATACACTCAATTTCGTTTCTAAAAGGGTTTATCTAATGAATTTAATATTAAACACACAGCACATATTTTCCTCGTATGAATATATAAAATCATTGCAACACACCAATATCGCTGTATCAGTGGGAGCCCTGGCCTTGTTTCCCTGCAACAAGACGGTCCCATCGAGGGGTGATGGGAGACAGCGATACTCGGAGGGGGTTCCTTATGTCCAGTCTATTCCACTATTTAGTTTTCGTTGCATTCATTGCAGAAAAGCCCGCATCACAGAGATATAATGTTGGAAATAGAAGCAATGTTTTCAGTGCTTTTGTGGCTTTCTCAGGATATTCAGCCTTGACTTTGATCCAGAATGCTGGTAGAGATGTTATGTCAAACATAATTTTCAGCCCACCGTCATTTGCAAGCTCAAGGAGTTGACCTTCCTGCGCTGACATGGATGATTCACCGGGGACATTCACAAATGGGTCATGGACCCATTCCTTTGCACGTCTTGGGTCATTTGCAGTTGGGAAGTAACACTCGAATTCTGTCAACGGCAAAGGCAGGTGATCACACACCAGCTGTGAGAAGGATGGTGCAGCCTCAGTCTCTCCCAAAATCCCAGCTAATGTTGGGAGCATGTGAAATATGCCCATCCACTTGCCATCCCCACAGTTCCAGTTTGGCTTTGAAAGCAGACACTTTATCTGCCAACTTGAAGACAGTTGTCATTCTCCCCTGAAGTGACAAATTGAGTTCACTGAGCGGGTTGAAGATGTCTCACAGATAAGTGAGTTTTGCTGTCCACTCCTCGTCACTGAAGTGTGCTGCCAGTGGTGACATTTTTCCTGAAAGAAATCTCTGTAGCGGCTCACTTAACTCAAAAACCCTGGCCAGGGCCCTCCCCCTTGTATTCAGTGTGTAAGAGAAGGCGTTTGTGCTCTGCATCCATTTCCTCGCAAAGTTGCTCAAACAGACGTGAGTTAAGGGCTTTTGCTTTGATGTGATTGATAACTTCAACAATGTCACTCAATACACTGTTAAGATCAGGTGACATTTTTCGGCTAGCCGGCTTTTCCCTGTGTATGACACAGTGTGTAGACTGGCATTCAGGAGCAACCTCTTTGACTCGGGTAGTGAAACCAGACAACCATCCAGACATAGCTGCAACCCCATCAATGCATATTCCAACACAGAATGACCAGTCCAGTTTGCCTGACATGTAGTCATTCAAAGACTTGAATAGTTCTGCCCCAGTTGTGTTAGTTGACAGCAGCAGTGCACTCAACATATTCTCGTGCACTTTGTCTTGAAATATCTATGGCATGTAAACCAGCAGTATTGCCTTGTTGTCGACATCGGTAGACTCATCAACCTGGATGGCATACCATGGTGACTCGTTAAACCGTTTCAACAGCTGTGCTTCGATGACCTCCGCTATGTCATCGATTCTCTTTGAAACTGTGGTAGCTGAAAGAGAAACCTGTGCCATCTTCTTAGCTGCAGCTTCTCCCAACAGTGCACAGCACATGCCCTTGGCAGCAGGCAGAATCAGTTCTTCACTGACAGTGAAAGGCTTCTTAGCCTTAACAATACGGCTAGCCACTAAGTACAACGCTCTCAGAGCAGCAGCATTTGTGGAGGTGGTGGCTCTCAGCACTTGCTTCTGTCCCGCTTGCTCACGTTTTTTCTGTTCAAAAAACTCAATGGGTTTGTCTGTAACTGCAGGGTGCTTGGTCTCAAGGTGCTGAAGCAGTTTTGAGGGCTTCATTGCCTCATTAGACAGCTTGTCTCCACATATCACACACCGGGGGCTTGGAGCGTGTGAGCCACCGCTCACATTAAAGCCATATTTTATGTATGACTCGTCGTATTTTCTGTTGAAGGAAGCTTTGTTTTTGCAATCTTAGCCTCTGATGTTTCTGCGTTATCATCATTAGGCCTTTTATGTCACCTACCACCTCTTCCAAAGAAACTCTCCAGTGACGTTCGTTTTTTACTCATCGAGTAGTTGTAGGTTAATGACCGACTGATGATCTCGCATGCGTTCAAGGCCAACAGTGGGCGTGACAGGGAATGAGGAAAGGTGAAGCTGACTCATATCATTTCATACTGCCAAATCATATCGTTTCCTCGCGGCCCGGTGGTTGGGGACCACTGTACTAGATAATGCCACTGCATTTGTCTGTAATTCAACCCTGACAATAATGGGCACTGATGAAGCAGAAACCAGAGGGTGAAATTTTACCTTCTGCATTGTTGATGTTTGAAAGTTTATTTGTTGAGTTTATAGCCATCAACAGACAGCCACTTATTTGTTTATTCACATTAGGTGGTCACAGTCAGAGGCAAATGGCCTTTAGGTTTAGCTTAAGTTGTTTCCTTGTTTATGGTTTTTTAAATTTATCTCTTTATGTGATGACGTAGTGGGTCGACAGTCTGCTCTGTCTCAAATCCATCATGGTATCACCAGTGTACTGTTTGTGAAACATTTCTTAAACTGAAGTGAGGAGCAAGTTTATGTAGGAAATATAACTTCAAAGAAATGAAGGCAGGAAAAGAGCCTCTGTTTCATCAAGTCTCTCCCATTTACTTGGATTCATAATTCAGAATCTTAGATAAAAGATCAGCAGTGCTTTTGAATCACAGCATGGTATTTAGGACTATGGATCTAACTCATTAAATAATGTACAATAATTAGAGACTTGTAAAAGCAATGGCATCTATGAAGCATTGAAGCCAGGAAGAGAAGTTTCATGGTCACTTCAGTATCTGGCTCTTGATTTCTTCCTGTATTTGTTCCCTTTAGCACAAAACAGTCAGACTATTGTAAAAACCCATCTGGTCCGAGAATATCTGACAGAGGAAGAATCTGCTGACCTTATTCATCCACATTCTGCAGTACTGGAGTCACATATAAGCAGAGTCTAATCTATTACTAAAATAGCATACCAAGTTACTGAGCTCAGAGGCCAGTATAGGATGAGGAATAAATTCAGGCTTTCCTAGCGACTGCCTCATCCCATGGGAGAATTTCTAAAAAAAAATGCAGCAACTCAGCATTGAATATCACAGCAAAGACCAGCCATGTAGCTTCATTGACAAATCTCAAAAATTAATTTACAACAGATTTGGATGAAGAAGGGTTGAAGACTTCTAAAAGTTATGAATGTCACCGCATTCCAATTAGATGGAATAGTTTGCTCCATTGGTGCAGATTCTATGGCCTGTCAACCTGATTGCATGGACAAGCAGGATAGACAAGGGAGAGTGGGTGGATATTGTATATTTGGATTTTCAGAAGGCCTTTGACAAGGTGCTGCACATGAGGTTGCTTAACAAGGTAAGAGCCTATGGTATTGCAGAAAACATACTAGCATGGATAGAAGATCGATTGACTGGCAGGAGGCAAAGAGTAGCAATAAAAAGGGCCTTTTTGGTTAGCTGCCAGTGACTAGTGGTGCTCTGCAGGGATCAGTGTTGAGTGCTTCTTTTCATGTTATATGTCAATAACTTGGATGATTGAATTGATAGCTTTGTGGCCAAGTTTGTGGATGATACGAAGATAGGTGAAGGTAGTGTTGAGGAAGCAAGGGATCTGCAGAAGGATTGGGGGAATGGGCAAAGATGTGGCACGTGGAATATAGTGTAGGGAAGTGCATGGTCATACATTTTAGCAGAAGGATTAGAGGTGTAGACTGTTTTCTAAAAGGGAAGAAATTAGAGATGCAAAGGGACTTGATAATCCTTGTGCAGATTCTCTAAGTATAAAGTTGAAGCTTGAGTAGTGTTGTGGAAGGCAAATGCAATGTTAGCATTCATTTTGAGAACACTAGAATATAAAAGCAAGAATGCATTGCTGAGGCTTTATAAGGCATTGGTCTAAATGTACTTGGGATATTGTGTGCAGTTTTTGAGTCCCTTATTTAAGAAAAATGTGCTGGCATTGAAGGAGGATCCAGAGGAGGTTCTGAAGAATGATTCTGGGAAATGAATGGTTAATGCATGAAGAGCATTAGATGGCTATAGCCTGGTAGTAGCTGGAGTTTAGAAGAATGAGTGGGGGGGGGGGATATCTCATTGAAATCTATCAAAACTTGAAAAGCCTTGATAGAGTGGATGTGGAGAGGATCTTTCCTAAACTTGTGGGGGGAGGGGTGTTTCTAGGAGCAGAGGGCGCAGGCTCAGGAGGGAGAGACATCCTTTTAGAACAGAGATGAGGAGGAATTTCTTTAGGGTGGTGAATCTTTGGAACTGATTGCCACGGATGGATGATCATTGGGTATATTTAAATTGAAGAGAGATAGATCCTTGATTCATCAGGGTGTCGAATGTTGCGGGGAAAAGGCAGGAGAATGGGGTTGAGAGGGGTTATAAATTAGGTATGGTGGAGTAGAGTCGAGGAGCTGATTGGACTAATTTTGCTTCTATGTGTTCATTTTAGTGTTGCTCAATCTGGAGTAAATCACCTTGGTAACAATGTCTGGGTGAAATTGAGAAACTGGACTGGAAACACAGCCCACTTGGCTACCTTGAGATTTTACTCAGTCGTAGGCATACACCTCATGATGCCAGTTGTGGTGTATGCTTGTTCCCTTAAATGGAGCTTCCTGATCTGGAAAATGACTGTCTTCTTGGGGGCCAGATTGTGCAGTAGACCTATAGGCAATTATATAGGCACACTAAAAAGGTGTAATTCACTTTCTAGATATACATAATTTTATTTAACCCTCTGGTAATGCAGGAGCTTAAGGATTTAGAATTTCTTTTCCAGCCCTTAATGGTTCTGTCAGACTACAGTTACAATGGGGCACCTCACTTAGTATCTCTCCAACTATCAAAGGCCTGTTGAACAGTATAATTCAAGTGGAGCTTGGAGGGATAACTAAGAAAGAAATCTTGAATAGTGCCCCATATTGTGTACAGATTATATTGATTAGTTGGTATAGAAAGTGAAGAAAAAGTTTATCTCTCTTCTAACTACTTAGAAAACATGTGGAACCAATATTAAGACCTTATGCACACTGCAAACTAAACATGCTGTATAAATCTACTTCTGAAGAGGGGAATAATTAATATATTACATCTTTCTAATACAGGATTTGTTAGTCTATACTATCCCTCACTGTAGGCATGATGGCATTTTTGAATTAAAAATTAATACACTGCAAATCAATTCCTAACCCGGGTGGTGCCACAGTTAGAAGACATCAATTTTGCAGATTCTTATGCTGGTGCTGGAGGGGGTCCAGAGGTGGTTCACAAAAATGATACTGGAAATGAAAGGCTTAACACATGAAGAGCATTTGATGTCTCAGCCTCTACCCGTTGGGGGGCAGTAGATTGCAAGATATTGAATCCTAGGGAATATCAAAAGGACTGGATAGAGTGGTTGTAGAGGGGATCCTTTCATTTGTAGGATTTGAGGGCACAGGCTTAGAACTGAAATGATATGAGGGCTTCTTTGGATAGAGGATGGTGGTTCTCTGGAATTCATTGGTCTGGAAAGCTGTGGAGGTCAAGTTCTGAGTGTAAATAAGGTAGGGATTGATAGATTTTTGTTTGGTAAGGGGTTTCAGGGAAAAGGCTAGAGAAAGGGTTGAGGGAAAAAATCAGGCATAATTGAATGGCAGAGCAGACATGATGGGCTGAGTGGCCTAATTCTGCATAACAATCCCGATTAAGAATTGATTTCAAATTTTCAGTTGTCATTTCCCTATTTGGCACTTGTCCTGAGACTCTGACAATGTTGGCAGAGCATCATTTAATTCCAGTGCAAAGGTGATGACTCAATCCCTTTCTTGAATTGTAGCAGAAACTATGGGTTTCCAACATTTCAGGATTTCAGAAGGTCATTTGGGATTTAGACTCAGCATTGATGAAGCAACTGTGATTATATGTCCAAGTTAAGATGCTGTTTGCTCTTATGACATAACATGTACTTCCTTGAGGAGACCTGTTTAATCTGAACTAAACTTGAATTCACAGGTGAATGCATAACTTAACGTTCAAGAAAATGTAATGCAATTAAGTTTTAGAAATTTCATAAGATATGGGAATGCAACCCACTTACCGAAAAACATGGAAGCCCAAGTTAGTGTAGACAATAGAGCATGTAGTTTTGGATATCTGCATGGAAGTTTTTGACAGGGCTTGGACATAACCCTGTGGTATGCTGTGACTTAACTGCTTCAATGCCTAAGGCTCTGCTGCTTTAAAATTGGCTTTCTGACGTGCTTATTTCTGTAAGTTAAGGTGAAACTTTTCAACAGAGGCCACCATTTACAGCAAAGTAGGCTGAAGTCTTGAGCAGAATTTTGCTAGCACACTTGAATGATGAGAATGAATTTTTCCCCAATGCTGACTGATACTCATGTGCCAGTTACAATTGACTTTGAATCAGTTGAGTTTTCATTGTACCTGCAGACACATTCCTTTTTTAACTTGCTGGCAGAGAGCGAGGTGAGATGACTTTTTGTTTACTTTGCAGCTGGGCATGTACTTCGTTTAGTGTTGCATTTCAGGGGCTGATCTATAGACATATCTGTTCCTCTAGTTTATGCTAATGAGCTATTGACCCAGGGGCAAGCTTTGGTTTGCGTCTGACTGGATTCTATTGGCTTGATCTCCTATTGACTTCTGACTGTAAGGCTGAATTAAGAATGAACAATCCAAGCTTTTCAATTTTGGAAGGAGAAGGCTTGAAAGGAACCTAATGGAATATAACAGAGAGATAAAGTCAAGCATTACCTCAAGCAAGCTGCAATAGTCATGTCAAGTAAATGCAAATGTGAAATTAATGCAATGTTAACAATGTGCATTTGAATAATATTCTTAAAATAGCATTTCATAAGAGTGTTACTTAACAAGAGTTTCCTTTAAGATGCATGAGGATAAGTTATGGCAGATGTTCAAAGGCTTGGTCAAAGAGAGATGTTCAAAGAAATACCTTGCACAAAAGAGAAGTGGTGAGGTTAAGTGAGGCTTGCACACCTTGGGTATTTGGAGGCATGGACATCAATGGAGCCAACAGAATCAAAGGTGCAGCTACCTGATCAGATGGTTAGAAGGTTGCACGTGTTGAAGGAAAATTTTGTGGTTTTGTAGTGCCCAGCCTGGAGTGTGGGTGAGTTAGTGGCAATAGGCTTGTGTGTGAGATTTGATACAATTCATAAAACCAGGAGCAGAATTTTGAATGATGTAGAGATTTAGTGTGTGCTGGAATGGTGCAGGTATATTGAGCCACCACTGTGTTGTTCATTAGCACACTGCATCTGACTTCAACTGTGACTGAGGAACGAGGCAGCAGTCATAAGAGAGAGTACTACATATTTTCACAGATGAAACTGCTACCCAATCATCCTCTTCTAAAGACTGGGCTTGTGAAGTTGACATGAGTCTCCATTAGAACTTTGGACACTTGTATTTGAAGGAGCCAAGGACTGGAGGCTTGGAGGTGCTCTTACCTAGATTTGATTGTGTGTGTGTGATAGTGGGGAAAGGGCTTGTTTTGCTATTCTTGTTTTAGACCATAAAGCTATAAGATATGGGAGCAGAATTAGGCCATTTGGCCCATCGAGTCTGCTCTGCCATTTCATCATGACTGACCCAATTTTCGTCTCGGTCCCAATCTTCTGCCTTCTCTCCATATCCCTTCGTGCCCTGACCCATCATGAATCTACCAACCTCTGTCTTAAGTATACATAAAGATTTGGCTTCCTAGCTGCCTGTGGCAAAGAATTCCACAGATTCACCACACTCTGGCCAGAGAAATTCATCCTCCTCTTCGTTCTAAAAGATCACTCCTTTATTCTGAGGCTGTGTCCTCTGGTCTTAGACTTTCCTACCATAGGAAGCATCCTCTCTACATCCACTCTATCAAGGCCTTTCACCATTCAATAGGTTTCAATAAGGTCATTCTTCTGAATTCTAGTGAATACTGGCCCAGAGCTATCAAATACTCTTCATATGACAAGCCATTCAATCCTGGAATCATTTTCGTGAACCTCCTTTGAACCCTCTCCAGTTTCAGCACATCCTTTCTAAGATAAGGCACCCAAACCTGCTCACAATACTCCAAATGAGGCCTCACCACTGCTTTATAAATTTTCAACATTACATCCTTGCTTTTATATTCTAGTCCTCTTGAAACTAATGCTAACATTGCATTTGCCTTCTTCACCATAGACTCAACCTACAAATTAACCTTTGGGGAATCCTGTGCAGGAACTTCCAAGTCCCTTTGCGCTTTATTTTTTTGTATTTTCTCTCCATTTAGAAAATGGTCAACCCATTCATTTCTTCTACCAAAGTGCATGTCCATACACTTCCAGACACTATATTCCATTTGCCATTTCTTTCCCCATTCTCCTAATCTAAGTCATCTGTAGCCTCTCTACTTCCTCAAAGCTACCTGCCCCTCCACCTATCTTCATATCGTCTGCAAACTTTGCAACAAAACCATAATTCAGATCTTTGACAAATCAATCCCAACACAGGACCCTGTGGAACACCACGAGTCACTGGCAGCCAATCAGAAAAGACTCCCTTTATTCCTACTCTTTGCCTCCTTCCAATCATCCATTGCTTTATCCATGCTAAAATCTTTCCTATAATACCATGGGCTTGTAGCCTGTAAAGTAGTCTCTGGTGTGGCACCTTCATAAAGGTGTTCTGAAAATCCAAGCACACAACATCAACTGATTCTCTTTTGTCTATCCTGCTTGATATTTCTTCAAAGAATTCTAACTGATTTGTCAGGCAAGATTTTCCCTTGAGGAAACCATGCTGACTTTGGCCTATTTTATCGCGTGCCTCCAAGTACCCCAAAAACATGTCCTTAGCAATCGACTCCAACATCTTCCCAACTACTGAGGTTAGACTAACTGGCCCATATTTTCCATTCTTCTGCCTCTCTCCCTTCTTGAAAAGTAGAGTGACATTTGCAATTTTCCAGTCTTCCAGAATCTAGTGATTCTTGAAAAATCATTACTAATGCCACCACAATCGCTTTGGCCACCTCTTTCAGAACACTGAGTTGTACACTATTTGTTCTAGGTGACTTATCTACCTTCAGACCTATCAGTTTCCCAAGAATCTTCTCTCTAGTTATGGCAACTTCACACACTTCTGGACCACTGACACCTTGAACTTCCACCATACTTCTAGTGTCTTCCACAATGAAGACTGATGCAAAATATTTACT
This sequence comes from Hypanus sabinus, assembly GCF_030144855.1. NCBI lineage: Eukaryota > Metazoa > Chordata > Chondrichthyes > Myliobatiformes > Dasyatidae > Hypanus > Hypanus sabinus. The sequence goes on from NC_082706.1 coordinate 126,395,524, forward strand.
CAGTACTTCTGCTATTTCGATGACCCTCTTTACTACATTACAGCATCATTTTCCAGCAGTTCGATACCCACTTTCACCCCTCTTTTATACTTAATGTATCCAAAGAAACTTTTGATATCCTCTTTAAAATTATTGACTTGCTTACTTTTGTATTCCATCTTTACCTTAATGACTTTTTTTAGTTGCCTTCTGTTGGTTTTTAAAAGGTTCCTAATCCTTTAACTTTCCACTAATTTTTCCTCTATTGTATCACTCTCTTTGGCTTTTATAATTTTAGCCATTGCTGTTCTGCTGCCATCCCTACCAAATTTTTTTTCCAGTTAATTCTGGACAACTCCTCTCTCATGCCTCTGTAATCCCCTTTACTCCACTGTAATACTGATAGATCTGACTTTAGCTTCTACTTCTCAAATTTCAGGGCAAATTCAATCATTATGATCACTTACCCTTCAGGGTTCTTTGGTCTTAAGTTCTCTAATCAATTCTGGTTCAGGTTTCCCCTGCTATCTGAAGGACGAGCGTTCCTATGAAACCGTTTGTAAGCCAATTTGTCATAAAGTGAAGAAACAATTACCATTAATTTATATGGGAAAAATTTTTGAGCGTTCCCAGACCCAAAAAATAACCTACCAAATAACACATAAAACCTAAAATAACACAGACATATAGTAAAAGCAGGAATGATGTGATAAATATACAGCCTGTATAAAGTAGAAATACTGTATGTACAGTGTAGTTTCACTTATCAGAATGGGTAAGACAATGAGTCAAAATAGATTTGGAGAAAAACAATGTACACGCTTGCGCACGTACACGCATGCACACACAACTGCCTGCACAAGGCTTCACGGTCATGGTAGACCTTCTCGGGGTAAATCCACATACAAAGCGGGTGTCTTTTTTTCATAAAAGTGAAAATCCCCTGGTTAGCAAAAACAGGTACTAATGTAAGTCTTTCGTAACAGCGAGCTGTCGTAAAGCGAACATTCAAAAAACGGGGGCCACCTGTTCATTGCACAATAGCCAATACTGAATAGCTCCTAGTGGGTTTAACCATGAGCTTCTCTAAAACAGTATCTCGTAGGCACTCTGGAAATTCCCCCTCCTGTATTCCAGCACCAACCTGCTTTTCCCAATCTACCTGCATACTGAAGTCACCCATGACTATTGTAACACTTCCCTTTTTGGCATGTGTTTCCTATCTCCTGTTGTAATTTGTAGACCACATCCTTACTACTGTTTGGGGGGTTTGTACACAACTCCCATTAGGGTCTTTTTACCCTTGCAGTTCCTTAGCTCTATCCACAATTATTCAACACATTCTAATCCTGTGTCACCTCTTTCTAATTATTTGATTTCATTTTTTTTTACCAACAGAGCAATGCTGCTTCCTCTGTCTTCCTGCCTATCCTTTCGATACCATGCATATCCCTGGACATTAAACTCCCAGCTATAATCCTACAGCTATATTTTGTGATGCCTTCAACATCACATGGGCAACTGTGCTCCAAGTTCAGCTGCTTTATTCTGTACACTGTGCACATTCAGATACAACAACACCTTTAGTCCTGTATTCACCCTTTCCGATTTTGTTGCACCATGCTCAACCTTTTGATTCCTAATTTTGTCTGAAGTCTTGCCAACACCTGTTTCCACAACCTCTCTACTAACTGTTCTGGCACTCTGGTTCCCATTCCCTTGCAACTCTAGTTTAAACCCCACTGTGCAGCATTAACAAACCTTCCCAGTAAGATGTTAGTCCCCCTCCTGTTCAGGTGCAAACTGTCCCTCTTTACAAGTCCCACCTTCCCTGGGAGAGAGCACAATGATCCAAAAATCTTAAGCCCACCCTCCTACACCAATTTCTTAACCAAATATTAAACTGTACAATCCTCCTAGTTCTAGCCTCACAGGCACATGATGCAAGTAGCCGTCCTGAGATCACAGTACTGGTGCTCCAGCCCTTTAACTTAACACCTAACTCCCTGAACTGCCTATGCAGAACCTTGTCACTCATCTTGCCCATGTTATTGGCCAATATGGACTATGATTTCTGGTTGTTCACCCTCTCACTTAAGAATGCTGAGGACTCTATCTGAGTTTTGGCACAGCAGCTTGAAATAATAAATGTATTCATTAAAGAACTTGCATCAGTCAATTAAAAGGATACGACTTACAGTACCTCAGAACAAAAAAAATATTTTGGGAAGCTCAGTAAAATTTATGGGTATGAATATTTTCACTGTCATGGTGATGGTTCTAACCTCACAGGTTAGATCACACTGTGGTAGTGGGACAATTAAGATGTTAGGTTGACCTGTGTATTTACTATGGCCCTTGTCTGAATCTTTCCAGTTTCATACCATGCAATCTGTAATGCATTCCTTAGCCCAATAATGGATTGAGTGAGGAATGAAAAGCACTGAATCTTGACTGATGGGTGTCATGGGATGTGAACAATTGTAGGCCAGTATAACATTTTGAGGTTTAATGCATTGTGGTGTTATTAGAAGGTGCTGTTTAGTTGGCTGAGGTAGCAGGCATTAAAAGCCTACATTGCAAGTTAAATATAGGGGCAATAAAATCTCATGTCTGGGTAATTTATAATTCTGTTTCAGACACTTTTGAGTACAAAACTGGAACTTTAGAATGTCTTTGAGGATACATGATGACATTGCTTATCATCTTTTAAAATTAACATTAATTTGGGTAGTCAATATAGTTCAATCTTTCCTGTAGACAGGGATAAATTGATCTGGGTCTTGCTGAGAATGAACTAGCTGCTGTTTTACTTGCATGAGCATTCACTTTCATTGAAATCCATGATGGATCCATCTCATGGCTGATCTCACGACAACTAAAGCTTGTAACATGGGATAAATTTCTTCTCCCAGCCACTGCTCAGTGATAACCAGATAACTGGATAAAATTGATGTAACTTATACATAGGTGGTTGATGGGTCAGCACAAAAGCAATTGGCTGAAGGGCCTGATTCTATGCAGTGCCAATGCCGTAGTTCTCTTTTCCTGATCCTCTGTTCTGGGTGAGGTCTATATGCCTAATATACATGATTGTTAGGGGTCTGATTATTATTATAACTTGGTTCTCAAACACATTATGATAAACTCTCACAATTGCATGATCTAGATACAGAATCATAGAGTAATATAGCTTAGGAATAGGTCTTTCAGCCCAACTCATCTTGGCTAACTCTGGTGCCCATCAAGTGAGCCCCATCTACCTGTGTTTAGCCCATATCCATCTAAACTCTCTATCCCTGAATGCTTCCAAAATGAGTCCCATATAGAGTACTGATTAAACGCAAGAACATTTGAGGTCAATCTTTAGTTTATGCTGAATTAAGTGACCTTAGTAAGAATAACTTCTAATGATAATGACAAGGTACCACATAGGAGGTTGATCAAGAAGGTTCAGTTGCTTACCATTCAAGATGAGGTCGTAAATTGGGTTAGATATTGGCTTTTCTGGAGAAGCAGAGAGTGGTAGTAGATGGCCTCTCTGACTGGAGGCCTGTGACGAGCGGACTGCCGCAAGGATTGGTACTAGGTCTGTTGTTGTATGTTATTTATTTCAATGATCTGGATGATAATGTAGTAAACTTGTTCAGCAAAGTTACTGATGACAGCAAGATTGGGGGTGCAGTAGATGGCAAGGAAGCCTATCAACGTTTGCAGTGGGATCTGGGTCAGCTGGAAACACGGGCTGGAAAATGGCAGTAGGAGGATAAACCAGGTAGAACTTGTATGGTGAGCTGTAGGGCACTGAGGAGTGTGGTAGAACAGAGGCATCTGAGAATACAGGTCCATAATTCCCTGAAAGTGGCATTACAGGTAGATAGTGTCGTAAATAAAGTTTTTGTCACATGATCTTCAAAATCAAAGTTTTGAGTAGAGGAGTTGAAATGTTATGTTGACGATGCATAAGGCATTGGTGGGGCCTAATTTGGAGTATTGTGTGCAGTTCTGATCATGTACTGGTAATCCACCTACATGAAAGGCATCAATAAGATTGTAAGGCACAGAGAAAACTTACAAGGATGTTGCCAGGGCTTGAGTTATATGGAAAGGTTAAATAGGCTAGGACTTTATTGTGTAGAGCATACGAGAACAATGGGAGATTTGAGCGAAGTGTATACAGTTATGAGGGGTTTAGATAAAGTAAATGCAAGCAGACATTTTGCACTGAGGTTGGGTAAGACTACCACTAGAAGTTAAGGGTGGAAGGTGAACTGTTTAAAAGGAACATGAGGGAGAACTTCTTCACTCAAAGGGTGGTGAGAGTAGCATGACCTGCCAGTGGAAGTGTTGAATTTGGGTTTGATTTCAACAGTTAAGAGAAGTTTGGATAGGTACTTGGAGGGGAGTGGTATGGACGGCTATGGTCTGGGTGCAGGTTGATGGGAATAGGCAGATTAATACTGTAGTTTGGTATAGACTTGATAGGCCAAAGGGCCTGTTTGTGTGCTGTAGTGCTCTGTTACACTATACACCTTTTAAAAATTTTTTATTGTCCTTGCAGAGAAAAGAGATTATCTTGTCCAGATGCATGGAGTAACCCAGTCACGTGGATTAGGTTTGTAACACAGTAATTTTCTTGATTGTCAGATTACTGATATTTTGAAAAAAGTATTTTGGTATACAGTGGTTTTCCAAGGAGATGAGCGCTGCCATTTTGGACGTGTGAGATGTGCAAGAGGCAGCAAAGCAAGCAACAGGAGGGTAGAGGGCAAAGTGCATGCTAAGAAGAGGCTCCTCCTGGAGCAGGGTGGTCAAAGAACAGCTCTGGGGCATTAAATGCTAATGGTCAAATGAAGGATATTGGGACAAAAGATATGGAGTTAGTAATAAATCTAAAAGAAAGGAGAGAGCAGAGATTTATCTTCACTGTTTAACTGCTAAAACATACTGTGAATGTACCATGGCGTGCTTTCAGATTTATTGATGCCGTTCACTGTAAACAGTCGATAGAGAGAATCCCATGCCCATTAGTAGATTATAAAATAGTGATGTCATTGGAAGATTAATCATTTCTGCTCAGAATTACTTGATAAGGGAAACAAAAGCAACACACACAAAATGCTGGAGGAACCCAGCTAGTCAGGCTGTATCTATGGAGGAGAATATACAGTTCATGTTTTCAGGTTGAGATCCTTCATCATTATTTTATTCGCCTCCATAGATGCTGCCTGACTTGCTGAATTCCTCTAGCATTTGTATATGATGCTCGGGGTTTCCAGTGTCTGCAGAATATCTTGTGTTGATGAAGTAAGGACACAATTCTTCACTGCTGAGCTGCATTGCTATAAATTGTCAAAGTTGAGGTTGACCGTTTTTTGTTAGACAGTAGCAATTAGAGTCATGGAATCAATGTGGGGTAGATGGAGTGGTGCCAGTGTTGAGCAGTGACCTAACTGGTTAGTCCAGAAGATTTGGCAATAAATCACCTTTTCCTAATCTGAGGTGATTCAGAAAAAAATGTGGAAAAATGAAAGAATCTGAAGAATTCTGAGCACGTCTATTATCTGTCGACATAAAAGTCGTGTGAAAAAAATTTTAAATGTGCACATTGTGGAAATCTGAAAGAAGATGTTGGAACACATCAGGCCAGACAGCATCTGTGGGAAAAGAAACAGACTCAATGTTTCAGGTTGAAAATTCAGACAAGGGGTCTTTGGCCTGAAATATTAAGTTTGTTTCTCTTTCCACAAAGCCTCCTGACTTCTTGTATCTGGCATTTTCTGTTCATTAATTTAGCGTGGACTGATTAGGCCAAACAACTCGCCTGTTCAGAGTTTCCAATGCAGTGCAGAAGATCAAATGAATTTCCAGAGAATGTGCTTGTCAGCCACAGTTTTAAGAACTCATGAGGTTGTTAAGAACTTTGACGTGTTGACTAACGTTCTTGCATTTTTTCAAATTGCCTTATGAAGTTGTCTGTGGGACATAAAAGCACGGTGGTTGTGATATGTAGCTGGTAATCTGAAAGCTTAACCAACAATGTAGGGATATGGGTTTAATTCCCAACATGCAGTTTGAAATGTTTAATTCTGCTAATTAGTTGTAAGTAATTATCAATAATGATACAAGGTTGTGGTGTAAAACATATCTGCTTCATGGAAATTCGGCATCTTCATTCAAATGTGACTCCAGACTCGTATAGTGTGGTAGATTCTTAACTGCTTTCTGAAATTGGGAAATCAACTACTCAATTGAGGTAATTAGCATATGCAACCCGTCCTGGAAATAATTTTCAATTATATTTCAGAAGCAGGGATATTTAATTGCATCCATTGATAGTACTGCTGATACTTGAGTTGCACCTAGGCACCTGGAAGTACAGATATGAAATGTTCCTAATTAGTTAGGGCAAAACCTCCAAAGTAATAAGCCGCTAAAGAAGGAATTATAGGTGTTTTTATCATATTTGTTTTCTATTTTGGCAGAGGCATAATTTAGAAGCTAAAAGTGTAGTGTTATTGAGGCATTATCATAATAATTGGAAGATGCTGAAGGAGCTGTTATTTTTATAAACTGGGTTAATTTTGTACAGCATCCATCTTGTTTGGTGTTCTCTGTACCTGTAGGTAACCACAGGTTATCTCAACATTCAGGGCCCCAAACAGTCCTTCCAGGTGAGGGAATATCTCACTTTGAACTGTTGTATCTGGAGCTCCCAAAGGGGTCTCTTCTACATTGGTGAAACCGGATGTAAATTGGGTGGTACTTTGTTGGGCACCTCTGTTCCATCTGCCAATTGTGGAAATCCCCGGTGGCCAACCAATTTAAATCCTATCCTCATTCCTGTTCTGACATGTTCATACATGGCCTCTTCTTTTCCCACAATGAGGCCACTCTCAGGGTGGAGGAGCAACACCTCATATTCTGTCTAGGTAGCCTCCAACCTGATGGCATGAATATTGATTTCTCGTCCGGTTTTTTTCTCTCACCCTTCTCTCTTCTTCTATTCCCCACTCTGGCCTCCTGTCTCCTCTTCTTGTCTACCTACTACCTCCTCCTGATGCTCCTCCTTTTTACCTTTCTCCCACGGTCCACTCTCCTCTCCTATCAAATTCCTTCTCCAGCCCTTTACCTTTCCCACCCACCTGGCTTCATCTTCTAGCTAGTCCTGCTTCCTCTCACCCCCTTCTTATTCTAGCATCTTCCCACTTCCTTTCCAGTCCTGACGAAGGGTGTTGGCCCAAAAGGTTGACTATTTATTTCCATGGGTACTACCCAACTTGCTGAGTTTCACTAGCGTTTTGTGTGCGTTGCTCTGGATTTTCAGCATCTGCAGAATCTCTGGCATTTATTATCTACGAGTAACCTCATTTCCTCTGGAAACAACAACTGACGTATTCTCCCAGGTGTAATGTTCAAAACAGATCTTGCCCTTTTTCAGATTTGGTTTCGAATATCTCGATGAATGTATTCAGAATAAGCACATCCAAAGAACAATTAATTTATTTGTAAGGCGGTCAGCAATTTACTTGTTAAGACATTAATCTGGCAATTAGAATAATCTAGACAATTTTTTCCATGACTCTGCTATCCCATTGGATCTTTATAAATTAGTTAAAATCATTTCAGTTATTGATGTTTAAAAATATTAACTTTTCCCCATAAGTCAGCTCCCTATCTATTGTTGGATATCAGCCACACACATGGATACACCAAAAACAGAATGTTTATGCTGAAAGATACACTGCAGTATATCTTTATCTGTCACCATGGACATTCTGTTCTCTATGCACCTTGTGCCTCAGAATTGGATTGCATCCATTTCTGGCTCTGTTTGCAGTGTTACCATTCGATCAGATTGCCTGTCTATTTGTAAGAACTAAAGCAGCAAGACTAGCTGCTAACGTCCTGTTTGAACAGACATTGAGATAGTATATAACTATATAACCATATAACAATCACAGCACGGAAACAGGCCATCTCAGCCCTTCTAGTCCGTGCCAAACTCTTAATCTCACCTAGTCCCACCTACCCGCACTCAGCCCATAACCCTCCACTCCTTTCCTGTCCATATACCTATCCAATTTTACCTTAAATGACACAACTGAACTGGCCTCTACTACTTCTACAGGAAGCTCATTCCACACAGATATCACTCTCTGAGTAAAGAAATAACCCCTCGTGTTTCCCTTAAACTTTTGCTCCCTAACTCTCAAATCATGTCCTCTCGTTTGAATCTCCCCTACTCTCAATGGAAACAGCTTATTCATGTCAACTCTATCTATCCCTCTCAAAATTTTAAATACCTCGATCAAATCCCCCCTCAACCTTCTACGCTCCAATGAATAGAGACCTAACTTGTTCAACCTTTCTCTGTAACTTAAGTGCTGAAATCCAGGTAACATCCTAGTAAATTGACTCTGCACTCTCTCTAATTTATTGATATCTTTCCTATAATTTGGTGACCAGAACTGTACACAATATTCCAAATTTGGCCTTACCAATGCCTTGTACAATTTTAACATTATATCCCAACTTCTGTACTCAATGCTCTGATTTATAAAGGCCAGCGTTCCAAAAGCCTTCTTCACCACCCTATCTTCATGAGACTCCACCTTCAGGGAACTATGCACTGTTATTCCTAGATCTCTCTGTTCCACTGCATTCCTCAATGCCCTACCATTTACCCTGTATGTTCTATTTGGATTATTCCTGCCAAAATGTAGAACCTTACACTTCTCAGCATTAAACCCATATACCCATGAACAAGAGCAGAAATGGAACCTGACCGAAGAAATTTTGTGTATTTGCTGACACGTTATTGCACTGTGACCAGAGAGTGGTGACAGGTGTTACAGGTGCACTCTGCAGTACAGCCTCCTAGCAGACTTAATAGCTGTCATGGAGGGATTAGAGACTGCTTGGGGCAGGAACTGAATTGCCAAAATCACTCAAAGGAATGTGCAAGTGTAGCTCAGTGGGATACATAATCAGGAGGAAGGTGCAGTGTATTGAAGGTGGATGCTGGAGTGAGTGATGGCCATAACAGTTTAGTAGGTTTTTTTCAAAAATGTGAATTCCTACGCAGTGGAGCAGTACAGAAAGGAATGTTATGATTTCACAAGACATGCCTAGGTGATCTGTTCCACTGCAGAGTACAGAAATTCAAGAAATTCAGTGAAGTTGCAGCAAGTTATTCAAGCAGGGGTTAGTTCAGTGGTATGTTGTATACAATGCAAATGAGTGTACAAAGCAGTGGTGCTGTGAAGAGCCCAGTAATGTGCAAGCATTAAAAAAATAACATTTGGCACACACATGTTACACGCAATGTCCTGTTTTCTGAAACAGAAAGGTTACCTTGATCCAGTGTTAGAAATAACTGTAGGCTTGGGACAAGAAGGTCAGAAGTTGGATGATACAATCAGCCAGAACTTTGTTTCATTAAAGAACTTAACCTGAAAATGCAACTTTGATACATCTTTGGTTTGTGCCTTCTGTAAGAGGTTTGCAGATGAACAAGTTCAGGCTGTTGAGCATGTAAACTTTTGAGCTTGAACATACAGAAGAATAGTTGTGCTAATGGAAAGTGCATCCAAGAATGCTGCGGAATTCTGTCTATCTATGCAGCTGGAATATTTGTGGTCAGACAGCGGCAGCAAATTTGAAACTGCTAGCGTATGAGTTAAGATTAGTTCAATTGGTTAAGATTAGTTCAATTGGTTGCCATTGCCAAAGTAGAACAGCCAAATGTGTCATTTACAGAAAGGAATTTTCACATTCTGCCAATCCAAATATGAGAAGGAGAAAAAGAAAAATTTCAGTGGCTATTCAAATCTGAGTTGAATAAGTGAGATACATGAGGTTCCCTGTGGTGCAAGTCTTCAGTGATAGATTCCAGACTACAATGAATAAAATATTGCAAGGGATGAAAATAATCTGTTGATTACAATGAACATGGGTGAGGAAATTATTTTGGAAGAAAATATTCAAGAAATTGCAGGAGCATAATGTGAGGTTGGAATAAAAAATAAAGATGCATTTGCAATGGGGACTGGTATCCCTAGATTTGAAGGTTAATATCAAAAACCTAAACCAGGGAAGGAAAATTTAGAGCCATTGCCAATATAAAATGCAAAATTACGATGTACCTCAGGTCTATTCTAGTGAAGGTGCAGGGAGAGTCTTCATTCTAGCAATGTATTTTATGCTGTTACTATGATATTGGATCCCAGTTCTGCAATTCTTATGACGTAAAAGTGAGAAATCCTTCACTTTCAGGACAAGTCTACAAACAAGGCTAAGTAATGTAGGGATTCCAAACAGACACAGATGCTCTGTTGCAGCTATTACAGAGCTGGAAATGAGTGCAATCTAGGTGATAAATGTGCTTGATGGGGAATTTCTAGTAACTGCAGATGGTATAGGACAAGTTTTTGTAAATGTCTCATGAACTTGCATTGAAAAGGTGGTCAGAAATTGACCAGTGTAGAGATGAAGAACCATTAGACAATCATCTCAATGAGTTGTGAACTGAGCAGAAGAGGATAAAGTAGAATCATGCTGTGATTGTACTGGCTTCTTAGAGAGCAAGTATTTTGGCAGCAAAGTTACAAGATAAGGAACCAATCATTTAAAATCAAGGTATGCCAAAATTTCTTCCTGCACAGAGTATCAAATATGTGGAGGGTGATGGAGGCTAGCTAATTGGAAATATTTAAAGTGGAGGTAGATTTTTGAAGGATTGGGGGCTTGAGGCTGTGTGTATCTGCCACAGATGTGGATTTGAGCCTGGAGAGATCAGCTATGCTCACATTGAACTTGAGGGACTAAGTGGCCAAATCCTGCTCCTACTTCTTTGTGTTGTTATGAAAATCATTTGAGGTATTCGGCCTTTATTTGCCTTCCTTCAATGTCCATTTCCCTGTCATGGCACTGAGTGAAAACCCCAACCCTAGGATCCTATGACACAGAAAGCGAGGCTTTGAAACCTGCCTTGTCCATGCTGACCGTGGTGCTTTTTAAGCTAGATCCATTTGCCAGCTCTCTGCATCTTTCTAACTGAAGTAGAATCATAGAACACTACAACCATCTATTCCTTACCAAACAACTCATCTGCCTAATCCCATTGACCTACACCTGACTGTAGCCCTCCATACCCCTCTCATCCCTGTACTTATCTAAATTTCTCCAGTGTTGAAATTGAATTTGCATCTACAACTTTCGCTGGTATTTCATTCCACACTCCCGTCACCCTCTGAGTGAAGAAATTCCTTATGAAACCAATAGACATTTCACCTTTCACTCCTTACTTTTGAGTACTAATTCTAGTCTCAGCCAACCTTAGTGGGAAAAGACTGCTTGCACTTGCCCTATCTATACATCTCATTTTTTATACCTCTATTGATTTCTCCTCATTCTTCTATGCCCTAGGGATAACATCCTAACTTATTCAACCTTCCCCTATAACTCAGCTGCTCAAATCCTGGCAATATCCTTGCAAATTTTCAATTCACTTTTTCAATCTTATTAATATCTTTTCTCAAGTTAGGTGATCAAAACTGCACACACAATATTCCAAACTGAAGTATTTAAACTAATTTGGCAGGCAGGTGGGAATCTGAGAGATAGGGCTGACGATAGGGATGTTGGTTTACACGTAGAGGCAGTGTATAGTGAGGCTGTCATGAAGCACAGACAGATGATTGGGCAAAATTGCATTCAGTGAGATAGGTTGCAGTGTAAAAGGGGGACAAAACTGAAAAGGGTGACAAATACAGGACTGAAGGTATTATGGTTGAATGCACACAGTTTCTGAAATAAGGTGGATGATCTTGTAGTGCAGATAGAGATTGGCAGGTATGATGTTGAGGATGTCATGGAGTCATGGCTGAAAGACTATTGTAGTTGGGAGCTTAATATCCAAGAGCATACAATTGAAAGGACAGGTAGATAGGCAAAGGAGGAGGAGTAGCTCGGCAGGTTAAAAATAAAATCAAATCTTTAGAAAGGGGAAACATAGTACTGGAAGTTGTAGCATCCTTGTGGATAGAGTTAAGAAACTGCACGGGTAAGAACTCCCTGATGGGAGTTACTTAAAGGCCTCCAATCAGTAATCAAGATGTGGTCTACAAATAGAAGTATGTCAAAAAGGCAATGTTACATTTCAATACGTAGATAGAAAATCAAGATGATGCTCATCCCAAGAGACAGGATTTGTGGAATGCCTCCAAGATGGCTTTTTGGAGGAGCTTGTGGTTGAGATTTAGTAATTGTGGGTTGGGTGTTGTGTAATGAACCAGATATGATTAGGGAGCTTAAGATAAAGGAGCCCTTTGGAAATGGTCAGTGTAATATGATGGAATTTACCATGCAGTTTGGGAAGGAGAAGCTAAAGTGAGATATATCAGTATTATTGTGGTGTAAAGGGAATTACGGGCATGAGAGAGGAGCTGGCCAAAGTTGATCGGAAGGGGACACTAGCAGCGATGACAGCAGAGCAGCAATGGCTGGAGTTTCTGGGTGTAATTCAGAAGGTTTGGGATAGATACATCCCAAAGAATAGGAAGTATTTTAAAGGCAGGATGACACAACCATGGCTGACAAGGGAAGTCAAAGCCACCAGAAAAGCAAAAGAGAGGGCATATAATAGAGCAATAATTAGTGGGAAGTTGGAGAATTGGGAAATAAAAACCAACAGAAGCAACTAAAAAAAAAAAAACCATAGGTGGGGGGGGGGGAAGATAAAATATGAAGGTAGGCTAGTCGATATTATAAATAATTATACCAAAAGTTTTATTCAGATAAATGAAGAATAAAAGAGTGGCATGAGTAGATATTGGCCACTGGAAAATGAAGCTGGAGAGATAGGTATGGGGTACAAGGTCTGACCCCAGTGATTGGGATGATGTTGGAGCTGATTGTTAAGGATGTAGTTTTGGGATACTTGGAGACAGATGACAAAATAGGTTGTAGTCAGCATGGTTTTCTTAAGAGAAAATCTTGTCTGAGAAATCTATTGGAATTCTGTAAAGAAATAACAAACAGGATAGTGTCCTTGGATTTTCAGAAGGCCTTTGACAAGGTGCCGCACATGAGGCTGCTAAACAAAATAAGAGGCCAAGGTATTACAGGAAAGATAGGAAACATGGATAGAGCTTTGGCTTATTTGCAGGAAGCAAATAGTGGGAATAGAGGGATTTTTTTTTTTTTTGGATTGGCTGCCAGTAACTAGTGGTGTTTCACAAGGGTGTGTGTTTCTTTTTACATTATATGCCAGTGGTTTGGTGGGGAAATTGATTGCTTTGTAGCCAGGTTTGCAAATAATATGAAGATGGGTGGAAGGGCAGGTAGGTGTTGAGGAAGCAGAGAGGTGGTGGAATGACTTAGATTAGGAGAAAGGGCAAAGGGGTGGCAGATGGAATACAGTGTTGGGAAGTATATGGTCATACACTTTGGTAGAAGGAATAAAAGCATAAACTATTTTCTAAACTGGGAGAAAATTCAAAAATTCAAGTTGCAAAGGGACTTGGGAGTTCTTGTGCAGGATTTCCTAAAAATTTGATTACAGGTTGAATTGGTGGTGAGGAAAGCAAATGCAATGTTAGCCTTAATTTCAAGAGGACTAGAATATTTTAAAGAAGTATGTAATGCTGAGGCTTTATAAAGCATGGGTGAGGCCTCACCTGGAGTATTGTGAGTAATTTTGGGTTATTTAAGAAGGGATATGCTGACGTTGGAGGGTTTTCAGAGGAGGTTCACGAAAATGATTCTAGGAAAGGTTCACTATATGAGCAGCAATCGAAGTCTCCAGGTCTGTACCTGTTGGAATTTAGGAGAATGAGGGAGGATCTCATTGAAACCTACTGAATTTTGGAAGATTTAAAGTGGTTGGGAAGAGGATGTTTCCTTTGGTAGGAGTGTCTAGGACCAGAGGGCACAGCCTCAAAATCAAGGGATGTCCATTTAGAACAGTGATGAGGAAGAACTATTTTAGTCAGAGGATGGTGAATCTATGGAATTCATTGCCACATGTGGCTGTGGAGGCCAGGCCACTGGGTGCACTAAAGGTGCAGGTAGATAAGTTCTTGATTAGTCAGGGCCTGAAAGGCTGTGGGGAGAAGGCAGGAGATTGTGGTTGAGGGGGAAATGGATTAGCCATGATGAAATTGCAGAGCAGATGTGATGGGCTAAATGGCCCAATTCTGCTCCTGTGTCTTCTGGTCCTAGGGCTTAAATTAGGCCTCACCAAGGTCTGTAGCAGCTTCAATATAACATCCCAACTACTGTACTGAGTACTTTAATTTATGAAGGCCAAAGTGACAAAAGCTTTCTTTATGACCCTATTTACCTGTGATGCCACTCTCCAGGACTTATGGATTGACCGATCCCTCTGTTCTACCACACTCCTCAGTGCCTTACCACTCACTGTGTAAGACCTACCCAAAGAGCAACACCTCACACTTGAATTCCATGTGCCATTTTTTGGTCCTTTTTCCAGCTTGTCCAAATCCATCTATTAGCTTTGATGGTCTTCCTTCCTGTTCACTACACCCCTGTCTTGGTGCCATCTGCAAATTTGCTGATCGAGTTTACCACATTATCATCCAGATTATTGATATAGATGACAAACAACAACAGACTTAGCATCGATCCCTATGGCACACCACTAGTCACAGACCTACACTCGGAGAGGCAACAATTTACTACCACCCTCTGGCTTCTGCTGAAAAGCCAATGTCTAATCCAATTTATTACCTCACAATTAAAGCCAGTTTTCTGAACCTTCCTGATCAAACTCAAAGGCCTTGCTAAAATCCATATAGACAACATCTATTTCTGTTTCTTCATCAGCTTTCCTGGTAACTTCCTCAAAAAAAAGCTATAAATTGGTTAGGTGTGATCTACCAGGTGCAAACAATGTTGACTATCCCTAATTAGTTGCTGTCTATCCAAATATATCTGGTCCTTTAGAATAAATTGCAATGACTTACCTACTCCTGATGTCAGGCTCACCTGCCTATAATTTCCTGGCTTATTCTTAGGGACTTCCTTAAGCAACAGAATGTTATTAGCTATCCTTCAATGTTCCTGCACCTCACCTGTTGCTAAGCGTGTTTTAAATATCTCTGCTAAGGCTGATGTAATTTGTGCATTAGCCTCCCACAGTCTGATGGAACACGTCAGGCTCTGGGGCTTTATCAACCCTAATTTGCCTCAAGCTAGCCAAAACCACCTCTTCCTGTCATTTGTATTGGCTCGATGCCCTCACTCTGGTTTTGTCTCACTTCTCTGGACTTGGGCTGTCTCCTGAGTAAAATTAGATGCAGAACATTAATTTAAGATCTCCCCCAGCCTCTCTCAGCTCCCTGCACAGATGACCATTCTGATCTTCAAGATGACCATTTTTTATTCATTGCTATCCTTTTGTTTTTAATATTTCTGTAGAAGCCCTTGGAATTCTCCTTCAGCTTGTCTGCTCGAGGAACTTCATGCCATCTTTTAGCCCTCTTGATTTGTTCCTTAAGTGTTCTCTTGCATTTCTTGTACTCCTTGAGTAGCCTGTTTGCTCCTTCCTGCCTACACCTACTATACACCTCCTTTTTCTTAACTAGGGCTCAATATCTTTTGAAAACCAAGGTTGCCTCACTTTGTTACCTTTGCCTTATGTTCTAACAGGAACATTCAAGCTCCATTCTCCCAAAATTTCACCTTTGAAGGCCTCCTACTTTCCAAACACAGCTCTGCTAGAAAACAACCTGCCCCAACCCACACTTATCAGATCCTTTATGATACCGTCAAAATTGTCTTTCCTCCAAGTTTAGAATCTCAACCTTAGGATCAGATCTCACTATTCCTCTTTTGCCCTGTTTATCTTTTTTTAATTGTAGTTTATTGTAATTTATTATGCCTGCACTGTAATGCTGCTGCAAAACAACAATTTTCCTGACATGTCAGTGAAAATAAACCCAATTTAGATTGCCGCAATGCTCACCTATTTGCATACAGTAGAATTTCATGGCCAAGTAATTCACCATTGGAAGCTCATTCATGGTGCAGTTGTCTTCATGTGTGTTTTCATTGTAGCCAATAGAAATAATGGAAGCTCTCTTCTTGAAGCTGGGACTCTGAGAAGTGTGAAATATGCAAGGTCAATATATTCAAAGATACAGCACTACAATGTTAAATGAGGTAGCAGAGTTTTGGAACTAGCTAAAGGTTACACATGGAGCTGATTGTGAGTTTTTTCCTCTCTCCAACAAGTCTCTTTTCAGTAAGACTGCATTGGCAACTATGACTGAGGTAATAGTTGGGCAATTCACAACCACATTTCTGCAAATGTCACTACCAAAAGACATGACTTATGGTCTGACAACACCTTTTCCTAATTTTCCATAAAGATAAATGTCCCTTCACTATATTGACAAAAATGGTAAGGATGTTATGAATGGAAAAGATGTTGAAGTTGTTTGAACTTGCTGTTAAGTACTTAACTTCAACCTTGCTGAATGATCCATCATATCCATTATATTAGAACTCAAAACTTACAGCAGCATGAGGGAGGTGATGCATCAGTGGATGTCCTGCATTTTGAATTAGGCTTTAAGGCTGTGTCGTGTGAACCTTCAGGAGGACGGTAAATATTATTTGCTGCTATTTTAAAGTGTAAGCAATTTATCCTCAGTGTCTTAATCAAAGTTTACCTCACAGTCAACATCATTAAATTTGATTATGCATGAATTGTTTCTCTTGTCTTCTAAATTGCTCTAGAGATTACATTTTATTAATGAAGTGGTTTTGGATATACAGAAGTTGTGCCTTTGCACTAAAGTTAAAAGGGATCAAGATTGCATTTTTTGAGGAGCTTGCCAAAGGCCATGGTAACACACACAAAACACTGGAGGAACTCAGCAGGGCAGGCAGCATCTATGGAAAAGAGTAAACAGTCGACGTTTCGGCCCAAGACCCTTCATCAGGACTGGAAAGTAAGATGAGAAGTTGGAGCAAAAAGGTGGGGAGAGGGGAGGAAGAAATACACAGTGATGGGTAAAACTGAGAGAAGGGGAGAGGATGAAGTGAAGAGTTAGGAAGTTGATTGGTGAAGGAGATAAAGGGCTGGAGAAGGGGGAATCTGATAGAAACAGTAGAAGAAAGGGAAGGAGGTGAAGCACCAGAGAGAGGTGATGGGTAGGAAAGGAGATGAGGTGAGTAGGGAAACAGGAATGGGGAATGGTGAAGGTGGAAGGGCAATTACCAGAAGTTTGAGAAATTGATGTTCATGCCATCAGGCTGGAGGCTACCCAGACAGAATTTCAGTTGTTGCGCCCCTAACCTGAGGGTCACCTCATCATGGCAGTACTGGAGGCCGTGGACTGACAGGTTGGAATGGGAATGGTACGTAGAATTGAAATGGCTGGCTATCTGGAGATCCCACTTTTTCTGGGGGATGGAGTGAAGTGGTCTCCCAGTCTACGTTGGATCTCACAGTGGGAGCACCAGATATTGCAGATGACCTTCACCAGACTTACAGGTGAAGTGTCGCCTCACCTGGAAGGACTGATTGGGGCCCTGAATGGTAGTGGGGGGGGGAGGTGTAGGGGCAGGTGTAGCACTTTGTTTGCTTTCAAGGGTAAGTACCGGGAGGGAGATAAGTGGGGAGTGACGAGTGGACAAGGGAGTCATGTAGGGACCTGTCACCTTGTACTACTACTTCCCACCCCCCCCCCCCCCATCATCTTATTTTGACTTTTCCTCTTTCTTTCCAGTCTCGATGAAGGGTCACGGCCCAACATGTCAACTGTACTCTTCTCCATAGATGCTGCCTGGCCTGCTGAGTTCCTCTAGTGTTTTGTGTGTGTGTTGCTTTGGATTTCCAGCATCTGCATATTTCCAAAGCTAATGGTGTTTGTGCTTTTATCCCAACTGCCAGACTAACAGTAGTGTGGTGCAGTAACACTGCAAAACCAACAGTAGACTATTCCAATTTGTTTTAGGAATTTTTGCACCCAAATTATATTGATTGGTTTGAAAGGTGTCCTTATTTAATATATAAACAGATATAAACAGGCCTTTTATTTAGCTCAAACACACTGAGGTTGTGAACTTTTTGCATAAACTACAGACAATGCCTAGCTATTAATAGGATACTGTATAACACATGAAACATCCATCTAACCAAACTAGAGAAGACAATAATTCTGTCTTGATTCTATTAATAGGCAAAAATAGCAAGACTAAAAAAGCACAATAAGAAAGGTAAACATTTCCATATTCATCATCCAGAGTATATGGGCACAATTAACAGTAACAATTCAAAGAAGTGACACAGCTGCAGTTGGTAGAATCCCAAATTGAGCTTAAAATAAGTCAGAAGAATTCCTTTTAAAACTTGTGCCACAGTGCAATTTCATGGATATTTACAGCACTGTGAGGAATGGTGCAGACTTTGAATAAGATATCATTTTATAAATTGGGGGAAAAGCAGATCGAAATTCATCAACTGAACTACAAAGTACGGGAAACTTGTACATCAGTCAACAGCTGAAATATTTTGGGTGTGGACCTAACACAAAAGATTTACACTCAAAACATGAAGCATTCTTTTTCACCTCACTTGATTTGCAATGCACTTGAGTGACTGGATTTGCTTTCTCAATTTCATGATGGAAGTGCAATTGTCCATGGAGCCTCCTAAATGAAAGAGAACACTGAGAAGCTAATCACTAAAACCTTCGCCTCAGGAGCTGGTAAATGGTGGTTCGAGCATTAGAATTCCACCCCAAATTAGTTTTATTTCACTGCTGTTAAGATGGACTCAATGTGTGGTTTGCTTTTAGTGCAGAGCTGCAATCCATTTAAACTGTAAAGGGGCAGCTGTTAAGGTAATTCAAAAATGGTGAGAAAGTGAGATCAGTCTTGATTTTACCACATTAGTGTAATTGAACTGGAGAGAATGAGACCAGCAGCTGTATTGTAACACACTGTTATCCTGATGAGATATAGTTGATCTCAATTAATTTGCTTCTGCTATTGCCACAGGACAAAGGTTTTGCAGAATCTTTCTTGAAGGTCCAATGTTTCTGATGAAGTGCTCTTTATGTTAAGGAAGCAGTTTAGTGGAGCCCATGGGAGTTGGGCCTGAATTTGTCTGATTAAAGCTGAGGTTCATAAGAGTATGGAGAGTGCTTTATAAGAGTGCTAGCACAAATGCTCACTCGAATGAAGAATGCAGAGCTTTATTTTTTGCAACGTCTCTGATGGTGAGTGATTGAGACATACGTGCTTCTTTTATCAGCTTATGATAAAGTTTTGTATATATGACATGCAAAGGTTATTCTGAGAATAATCTACAATTGAAAATGTTGATCAGATATTGTGTTGCAAATTGTTTTAGAAATTTAAGAATTCAAGCCAGCCTGTTGGTAATGATTCACTTGGCAGTCTTTTAATATGTTTATCTGTAATTGCGTGAACAGCATTATTGTTAATATTGGGGTTTCAAATTTGTCTGAAATGGAACACTGTCAGAAACTATTTATTGAGCTTTCGAGTAATTATGTATAAAGTTTGTTCTGTTGTGTTGTGCAGAGGAGCTTTGAGATCTTCTGATGTCCCTATTGAGATATTTTAAATGACTTGGGGACAAAGGAGATGTGTGAGGCAAGGGTGTAGATTCCTGGAACATTCTGCCAAGAGAGCTAGTAGAAACAGATGATAGTGACGTTTAAGACAGAGACACTGACAGGCAGGGAATTGAGGGATATGGACTATGCACAGGTTGCTGGCAGAGTGCATCAAAGGACCTGTTTCTGTGCTGTACTTCTGTACGTTTGATGTTTTTGCTTGGGTTGATTATGTATTAAATAACCAATGTAGCAAGGGAATAGGAGTTGATGTAAGAGAGATGAGTAACTGTAGGGGAACGTGAATTTGATGTCAGCCGCAGCATCAGAAGAATGAGAAGGGATCTCATAGGAATATTAAAGCATATAAAATTGTGAAAGGGGTAGATAAGATAGAAGTGGGAATTGTTTCCATGGCAAGTGAGATGAGAAGTAGAGACATAATGTCAAGCTTTAGGGGAATAGATTTGGGAAGGAGATGAGGAGAAACTGCTTTTCTCAATGTGAGGTGCAGCTGTGGAATTCTCTGCCCAGAGAAACAGTAGAGCCTGTCTCATTAAATATTTTTAAACCATGGTTGGATAGATTCCCACATAGAGGGAAATTAAGGGTTATGGGAAAGGCAGGTTGATGGAGCAGCATCCATGCCAGGTCAGTCATGATCCTAATGTCAAAGTAGGCTTGATGGGCCTTATGGCCTATTTGTGGACCAACTACTTATGTTCTTATTTTACTACTATTATCATTATTAATATTATTATCATCCTTTTGGTCTGTTTAAAGAGAATTGTTGCAGCATGCAATAAGACGAGTCTGCCCATCTGCAAGCCCAACCCAACCAGTTAAATCCTCAATATTTCCCTGTGGCTCTGGAACTTTCTCAGCCCTTAACAATTCAAGATAACCAACTGTTTACATTTCATTATTGAAGAACTTTAATCTGGGAAGCTTCATTTTAACATTGGGTATAACTGTATCAGAAGTACTTTTATTTCCACAGTCCTTTCAGAGATCAGTGTTTTGAAGATTTGGGGCTGAGGGGAAAGAATTAGTATCATTTTATTCTTCAGCGAATGACCACTTAATTTTAAATGGTGACACCCTCCACACCCCCACCCCATTCTAGGTTCTCTCACAAGAAATATCCTTCCCATATCCACCAAGTTGTCCTGTTTCTATCAAATCACCTCTCATTCTTCATAATGCAGGTGAATGGAAGCCTGGCCTCATAAAGCAGCTGCCTATAGTCTAGCAAAACTTTTCTGCAATGTTCCCAATGCACTAACATCCTTCTTTAAATAAGGAAAATAAAACTTCCCTCTTACTCTAAATAAGACTTTCAACAAAGCTTTATATAGCTAAAGCATAATCTTCTTACTTTTCTTTTCAATTCCCCCAGCAATCAACAATGATTTTCTGTTAGCTTTCCCAATTACTTGCTGTGCTTCAGACAAACTGTCCTTCAGAATACCCAGTCCCTCTACACCTCCAATCTCGGCAGTTACTCACCATTTGGATAACATGCTTTTGCATTTTTCCCACCAAGACATTTCTTGTCATGTTATACTGTACTTGCAGAATTTTTGCTACCTATATATCAGAGTAGGTCTTGTACAGTGCACAGTGAGGCACTGAGGAATGTGGTAGAACAGAAGGATCTGGGAATACAGATTTATGATTCCTTGAACGTGGCATCACAGGTAGATATGGTCATAAAGAAATCTTTTGGCACGTTGGCTGTCATAAATCAATGTATTGAGAACCAGTGTTGGAATGTTATGGTGAAATGATATAAGATATTGGTGGGGCCTAATTAGGACTATTGTGTTCAGTTTTGGACATGTACAGTACCTACGGAAAAGATATAAATAGGATTGAAAGAGTACAGAGAAAAAAAATTAAAGGATATTGCCAGGACTTAAGACCTGAGTTACAGGGAAAGGTTGAATAGGTCAGGAATTTATTCCCTAGAATGTGAAGGATTGAGGGGAGATTTGTAGAAGTGTACAGAATTATGAGAGGTATAGATTGCATAAATTCAAGCAGGCTTTTTCCACAACTAGAGTTCTTGGGTTAAGAGTGAAAGGTGAAATGTTTAAGTGGAACGTGAGGGGGGAACTAGTTCACTCAGAGGGGGGTGAGAATGTGGAATGTGCTGCCAGTGCAAGTGGCAGATGTGTGGTTGATTTCAACATTTAAGAGAACTTTGGATAGGTATATTGATGTGAGGGGTATGGAGAGCTACAGTCTGGGTGCAGGTTGATGGGACCAAATGGGCTGAAGGTCCTGTTTTTATGCTGTAGGGTTCCTTGACTCGATATCTTTTTTGAAGACTTGTGTCCTCTCCACTGCTTAGAATAGCACAGGACTGAGTAGGGCATTTAGCCCACTTACTTCCCACTTTGTCATCAATAAACTTGGTAATCATGCCTTCCATGGCTTTACTCAGGGCATTTTTATAACTTGAAAGAAGTTAAAGCTCAACGCTGATCTCTGGCATTTCACCTGCTACTTTTGCAATAATGTTTGCGGCACATCATTAAATATCTTCTAGAGAACCATGTATAGCTTATCTAGTTATTCCACTTTATCCTACAGCATATGTATTGCTTAATAAAATTCCAATAAACTTGTCAAACATGAATTCTATTTTGAAAAACCATGCCTAATTACCTTGAATTTATGTAAGTGTCTTGTTATTGTGCCCTTAATATCAGCTGATATTTTTTGCAAGGCAAGCCAACTAGCTTGTCGTTTCCTGCATTTTATCTCCCTGATTATGAACAAAGAAATGACATTTGCTACTTCCTAACCTAGTAATCTCTTCTCTGAATCTAAGGAATTTGGTAAAATTAAAACCAATGCATCAACAAAGCCACTTTCTCTAAGGCCCCAGGATAAAGTCCACCAGGATACAGAGACTTAACAGCATGTGGCTACAACAATCTATACACTAACTTCGCTCCCTCAGTTTCAGCTCTCAATGTACAGCTACTTCTAAGATGGTACTCGTGCATTCTTTTAGTGCAGATACCTGTTCATTGAGTCACAGAGCACTGTAAAAGGCTCTTCAGCCTATGAGTCTGTACTGGATATCAAATGCCAGGTACACTTATCCCAAACACAAAGTACACTGCAGATGCTGTTGTCAAATCAACATGGTATAAAAAAGCTGGATGAACTCAGCAGGTTGGGCAGCATCTGTTGAAAGGAGCAGTCAACGTTTCGGGTCAAGACCCTTCGTCAAGACTAAAGAAGGAGGGGGTAGGGGCCCTATAAAGAAGGTGGGGGGAGGGTGGAAAACGAATCGGAGGAAAGATCAAGGGGTGGGGAGGGGAAGCAGGGAGGAGATAGGCAGGAGAGGTGAAGAAGGAATGTAAGGGGAAAGCACTATGGGTAGTAGAAGAAGGCAGAGTCATGAGAGGTGATAGGCAGCTAGAAGAGGAGACAGTGAAGGTGGGATGGGAGAAGGGAGAGGGAGGGAATTACCGGAAGTTGGAGAATTCGATGTTCATACCAAGGGGCTGGAGACTACCCAGACGGTATATGAGATGTTGTTCCTCCAACCGAAGTTTGGCCTCATCATGGCAGTAGAGGAGACCATGTATGAACATATCTGAATGGGAATGTGAAGAAGAGTTGAAGTGAGTGGCAACTGGGAGATCCTGTCTGTTGTGGCGGATGGAGCATAGGTGCTCGACGAAGTGGTCCCCCAATCTGCGTCGGGTCTCGCCGATGTAGAGGAGGCCGCACCAGGAGCACCGGATGCAATAGATTACCCCAACAGACTCACGTGAAGTGTTGCCTCACCTGGAAGGACTGTTTGGGGCTCTGAATGGTGGCAAGAGAGGAGGTATAGGGACAGGTTGTAGCACTTACGCTTGCAGGGATAATCACCAGGTGGGAGATCTGTGGGGAGGGACGTGTGGACCAGGCAGTCGCGGAGGGAACGATCCCTGTGAAAAGCAGAGAGGGCAAGATGTCCTTAGTGGAGGGGTCCTGTTGAAGGTGGTGGAAGTTGCGGAGGATAATATGCTGACTCCCATTTTATTTTCCTCACATTCCTATCAACTTCTCCCAGATTCCTGTTTAATTGACCTGCCATCTTCAGTTTTCTACTATTAATTGCCCAGTTTCACTTTCTATTAGACTAATGTTCAGTATTCTTCTGTAACCACCCAAGAAAAAGCTTTCTGTTCGTGTTGATGTACCGGGCTAGCTTTAACTCGCTCAAAGTCTAGTTTATTATCATGAACTTTGTGGTTTTGCAGCAACAGTACAGTGCAAATTAATTATGATAAATTACAAAAAAAAAGTGCAAATAAAAGAGATAGTGGTGGTGTGAGTAATGGGCCTTTCAGGGATCTGATAGAGGAAGAAAGAAGCTGTTCCTGCATCTTTGAGTCTGGGTCTTAAGGCTCTTGTGCTTCCTCCCCAATGGTAGTAACGACATGTCCTGAATGTTGAGAGTTCTTAGTGATGGATGCTGCCTTTTTGAAGAATTCCCTCTTGAAGAACCCCTCGATGGTGAGGGGTGTTGTGCCCATGATGAAGTTGGCTGTGTCTACAACTATCTACAGCCTCTTGCAATCCTGGGCATTGAGGCCTCTGTATCAGGCTGTCATGCAACGTGTCAAGATGTTTCCATTCAGTGCCTATTTTTCCTTTTGTACCTTTTTAAAACATTTTCAAAGCTGAGGTAGTTAAGCAGGGGTTATGAAAGGTCATTGTGGAATGCAGATTTATCACTAGGATCAGATTGCCCATGATCTTGTTACGTGACAGAGAAGGCTAGAAAGGCCTAGTGGTTTCCTTCAGCTTCTGATTTGTGTGTTCATATGACTATTGTCAGCTAATACATGGCAATCTAACCTCAAGAAATGGAAAGATATTAGTTCATTTAATTTGAGATTGAGTTAAATACTTATTGCCAGGATGGGTAGTATGTTGTTAAGAGTTTAGGAAACAATTTGTGGAGCATTTCAATAAATACCAATCACTCTCAACAAAAAATATTATGTATCCCTATGATCAACTGTTCAAAAAGGACCTGTTCAGTACTGTACATAGATGGAAAATTGGGTTTTAGTCCTTTATATAGTGCTAAATATGTGCTTTGTGCTTTGTTGGAGCCCCCACAAATAACCATGATTTTATCTAAACTATGATTATTAGATAAAATAGCTCAATGATTATATACTCCCAGAATCCTGAAGTAAAATAGGTCCAGTGGAGTTTGCAATGAGAGCTGTATGCATCGATCCTGACTGCTAAGCTCTTCGCTAAGGAGAGTCATGTCTTATGAATGTCTCTCTATTGAAGCCCAAGTTTATATTCATTAAAGATTAGAGAGGAAGGTGGGGGGGGGGGAACTACATGGGAATCTTCTTTGTGTGTGGGTCCTCCCCACAAAGTCATCTGTACTGATCAAAATCTGTGTCACGATTGCCTCCATACCTCAGTCTGGTGTGAAATGATCCGTGAGGCAGAGATCACAGCGCTTTGCTCTGAAGCATGACGGCTGTAATCAAGCCATGGGGTCTCTGAATTGAAAGCAGAGACGAGCAGATGCCGACAGAATAGAGTCTCTTCACTGGATGGCTATTTGCTATTGTGCTCTTGTCATTTTTATGTGAAGGCTCAGTGACGGTTGTAGTTTGAACCCAGAGGCTTTGACTTGTAGAAGAGAGGAAATGTGTAACATGTAAATTATGACATCATTAGATATGCAACTGATGCCAGGTAAATATCAGGCACTCTAAAGTGAATAGAGCACAGAGGTGCCTGAGCTAATTTCCCTATGGACACAGTTCCACCAGGAAGTTGTCGCCAGCAGGTTCTAAGCCTTGTTAAACATGTGATTTGCACATGAAATAGGAGCATCAGAGGATCCAGTTACTAGGCTGCAATGAAGTGGTTGATTATTCCATAGGTTAGGTGTTTATTATTACACCGAAGTGCAGAGGTTACGGTATCAGTGGAGGCCAACAGGTTCAGGCAGTGTAAATGAAAGTTAAGCATGAGTGCAGATTCAGGAAAAATATTTATATAGCATATTAAACCAAGGAAGAATCCACAATGGATATGTGAAACCTTCATGCATAAAATAGGCTTTTTCTGTTCTATGCTTCAGAATATTTGGATTTTAGAAGAAAAACAAATGACATTGATAAAGCTGTGTAAAACGATGCAATCCCAGGGTGCCGAGTTTGCTCCTACTTTTATTAGCAATACCAGTCTTAGATATTCACCTGAGGTATTAGGAATGGGTAGCTAAATCTTGGATCCTGCTGGGTGAAGGTCTTTGTGATAAGCAAGAAAAGATCAGGTGGTCAAATTGGGTCCAACTCTAAGATTTTGCCACATTCCCAGTATGTCCTGCAGTATGATATCCCTAATGAATTACTTTTTTGAAATGGCTTTGCTTCCGTTATTGAGTGCGTAGAGATTCCAGTCCAGGTGCAGAAGATTCCATAAACAAAAAGTCTGAGAAATGACAGCTTTGCCAATGATTGCCAGAAGGCTATTTCCAGTATTATTTTACATGAGCTTGCTTTGGATATGATTGTTTATCTTTATATATGCAATACCCTTGGGGTAACTAAGGTAGGTGGCAGTATAGGAGCAGTCGCATTGTGCCAGAGTTTGGAATTGAACACATACAGTATTTGTAAGGAGCTATTGTAGCAATGTGAAAGAAGAGAGACAGCTCATTTCCTGGCAAGTTCTCAGAAATAATCGTATGTGACTTTTCCTTGTATGAGTTGGTTAGAGTTTACTGGCATGAATGATTCCAGAAAGGAACAAACCTTTCTGAAATAATGTCTGGCTACTAATCATGCATGGTGCAGAAGCAATCTGCGACATAAGATTCATTTTCATCGGCAGTGAGGTCAACTTTTTGTCTGTTTCCTTTTTTGTTTTATTATGGGAAAATGTCTGGGCTCCACTCAACAGCATTATCAAACGAATGGAAGGACTACACACTGAAGAAGATGCACTGAAGTGGACTCTGTTTCTGCCAACATTGCTACTTCAAGAATCTGAGTGTTGATTCATCTTTGGAGCCAAGCCTCGCTCTTTCTACCTACATAATCTGATGGATTTAGGTCCTTGTCAACACTGCCGGTGCTGTTAAACTGCTCTTCCACGGGGAATGTGTTCTACCTTCCTGCAGTGTCTGTATTTGAATGCTTTACAGCAAGGAATAATGGAGTTGCATCAAGGGGCACTTTTGCTTTTCTGTACCATGCTTTCACTGAGTCACAGGCAATAAATCTGTTGTCACCTGTCAGTTAGGCACAATGTTGCACTCTGATTTTAAGTCATTTCAAATAAGAATCCCTCTGAATAAACCTGATACAATGTCAAGTAACACGAGGGAGAAAGTAGTGACTTCTGTGTGACTCCATAGTTCTCTTGTTGTGTTTGTACCAGCTTGTGTGCAGAAGTCAATGGATTTCTCTGTATTGGTCCTATTGCCGCATTATGGATTTAAGTGCCCTATATAATTGTGATTGAAAGGAATAAAGTTTTGTTTTTGTTTGCATGTCTGATCTTAATTTATACTCTTGCTTCAGATGGAAAGTATATTGAGTGGACAGACTACAGTATTGAATGGCAACCCTATCCTTCCTTGCTTATCACCTCCTGCTGGAGACCATTCAGCCCACGGAGTTTGTGCTGACTCCCAGAAAGCATTGCCACCTATGGTTTAAGCACAACTTCAGTTTAATTCCATACAAAACTGAAACTTGTGCTATCTCACATATCCACATAGTTTTGATTTTTATTTTGTGATTTTGCCCTCACTAAGGAGCAATTTACAGATCCCAATTAAACTACCAGCACTATGGGAAGAAACCAGAGAACCCAACAGAAACTCACATAGGCATAGGAGAATGTGAAAGTTCACACAGCTAGCACCCATAATGATGGTCAACCCTCTGTCCTTGATGCTGTGAAGGAACAGTACCTTTTGCTCTGTCGCCATACACAGACAGCTTAGTCAGAGGCCCTCCATTGATCAGGGATGACCATGGTTATTATATCCTAACCGTCTGCGTGATGTGCAAGCCAAGGCAGTACGATATGGAGAGCAAGCTGCCCAAGTCCCTCATGCAGCCGATGAACGCAAAGGACTGGTGTGTTTTGGAACCAGTGGCATTGCTGGAGTTGCCAGTCAGCCTTGAACTCAATGTAGGACTGCCTTTGGGATGCCAGCTCGGGACATTGCCTCAGGGTGTACTCTTGAAGCCTTCCCCATGATTGGGTATAGCCGCAAGGCAGTGAGGTTTGAGAGCAGAGTTTTTCTTCTAGATGAACTCCCAACCATGGGTTGACAAGCCCCATTTGCCCAAAGCGACTGGTTTTAAGGCACCAGTAAGCTGTCTTTTCCCCTTCTCTTGTCAGTAAAAATGGTTCCTCTGGGCTTAGTAACTAAACCATACATGAAGGCCAGGAGCCAGATTTGGTAATCAGAGCTGATTTGAGATGCACATCACTGGGAGCATTTAATAGGTAGTGGGAGCTTGTCCTCACAACCTTAAGGAATCTAGATTAGCCTAATGACACACAAAATAACATTTTCTAACATTAATCATGTCAACTATGTTTGTAGTAAACCCTGGGCTAGATTTCACTGACGATTCTCTTAGCATGTTATACATATGTCTGCACATCTGGTCAAAATTGAAAAGCATCTCTTTCTGGCTCTGGCTATTGAGCTGTGCAATAGAATGGTATGAAACATCTGGGTTACAGGCAGTGCAGTGTGGAGGCAGCACCTCTGAAAAAGGGCAAAGATTGGGGCTGAGTTTTGTCTTTTTTAAATCTAAAACTTAAAGCGATCTCAACATTTGATGTTGAGACACCTAAAAATTCAATACTGAGCTCACTAAAGATTATTGAAATAACTCCCACAGTCTGGATTTAACTAGATCTCTTATTGGAGAAAGATACAGGGCAGGTGACAGAAGTTTGTGTGGCGAAACACTTTGCATCTAGTGATAATAATGCCATTAATATAAAGATAATTATGGAGAAGGATATGTTTGGTCCTTGAGGTGAGATTCTAAATTGGATAAAAGGTCAACTTTGATGCTTTCAGAAAGGATCTGGCAAGTGTGGATTGGGATATGTGGTTTTCTGGCAAAGGTTACTTGATAAGTGAAGTTTTGAGAGTACAGTGTTTACATGTTCCTGTCACAATAAAAGGTATGGATGTCAGGTTTATGGAGCCTAGGTTTTCAAGAGATATTGAGGCCCTGGTTAAGAAGAAAGACAATAGACAATAGGTGCAGAAGTAGACCATAAGGCCCTTCGAGCCTGCACCGCCATTCTGAGATCATGGCTGATCATCTACTATCAATACCCGGTTCCTGCCTTATCCCCATATCCCTTGATTCCCCTATCCATAAGATATCTATCTTGCTCCTTCTTGAAAGCATCCAGAGAATTGGCTGCCATTGTCTTCCGAGGCAGTGCATTCCAGACCCCCACAACTCTCTGGGAGAAGAAGTTTTTCCTCAACTCTTTTTTAGCACAAAGAGATTGTGCTTAGCAGGTATAGGCAGGATGGAACAAATGAGGTAGTTGAGGATTATAAGAAATGTAAGAGACTCTTGAAGGAAATCAGGAGGGCTAAAGGGCATGAGGTTGCTTTAGCAGACAAGGTGAAGGAGCATCCTAAGGGCTTCTACCGATGTATTAAGAGCAAAATAATGACAAGGAGAAAAATTGCTCCTCATGAAGATCAGAGTTTTAATCAATGCATAGAGCTTGAAAAGATGGAGGAGATCTTAATTTGTTTTCACATCTGTATTTACTTGGGAGATGGACACAGAGTCGATAGGCAAAGCTGCAATGAGGTCATGGACCATTTACAGATTACAGAGGAGGGGGTGTTTGCTGTCTTGAGGCAAATTGTGTGTGGCTTGGGGGGCTTTGGGATTCTAACATTTTAACTGTCATTCATTCTTTGGGACACTGCTCTGTTTTCATGGATGTTTGTGAAGAAAAAAGAATTTCAGGATGCATATAGTACACATTTCTCAGACATTAAATGTAGCTATTGAATTAGTGTGGAGAAGTCCCCAGGACTTTGTCCCCAGTAAAGTGTTCCCTCGGACTTTGTGGAAGGTTAATGTAGAAATAGAATGGGCCTTAGCGGCAATATTTAAAATGTTCTTTGCATTAGGTGAAATGCAGGAGGATTGGAGGATGGCTAATGTTGCTCTGTCGTTCAAATAAGACTCTAAGAACAAGATATGAAATTATAGGCCAGTGAACCTGACATCAGTAGAGTAAGTTAGTGTAACGCATTCTAAAGACCAGATATATGAGTATTTGGATTGATGAGGAGTATTTAGGGAGAGTTAGTATGGTTTTATACATGGTAGATCGTGTCTAATGAACCTCACTCAGAGTGTAGAACAAGCTGCCAGCAGAAGTGGTGGATGTGGGTATGATTTCCTCATTTAAGAGAAATTTGGATGAGGGGGTTATGAAGAATAATTGTCCGGGTGCAGGTTGGTAGGATTAGGCAGATTAATAGTTTGGCACGGAATGGATGGGCTGAAGGGCCTGTTTCTGCGCTGCAGCGTTCAAAGACTCAGTATCTTCTAAATTTGCTCTGCCCAATGCCTCATGGGGTCTTGGATTCTAGTTCAGAACTTTCTGATTCCAGTTGTTGGGATCTCCCTGTCAAGTCTGGGCTTTGAAGCAGGGTCATGTTCAGATGACTGACTGTGATGGGAAGTTCACAATGTCCTCATCTGATGGTGCTCAAATTGTGACTGTTGGAGTTGGAAAGCTGAATATTGGTGATTCCAGCTTGAACTGTTAGCTATAACTTGTGTCTGCTTAAGCTAATTTTTAAGTATAATTTATATTTTAATGTATGGACAGATTGAAGAAGGGCATGTTGTATAATCCATTGTCTGATTCAACTACTTTATATTATTAAAGTAAATGTATTTGCTTTCTCTGCTGATGTTCTTCATAACGGGATAGGAATAACCTTGTTGGCCCTTCAC
This sequence comes from Hypanus sabinus, assembly GCF_030144855.1. Classification (NCBI taxonomy): domain Eukaryota; kingdom Metazoa; phylum Chordata; class Chondrichthyes; order Myliobatiformes; family Dasyatidae; genus Hypanus; species Hypanus sabinus. The sequence continues at coordinate 126,426,158 of NC_082706.1, forward strand.
AGTTGTAGTTTGATTTGTGGGCCTTTGTTCTGTTGTTGTAACTAGTGAAGTTGATATTTACCCAGTGGTGTGCAAATATTATCATGCGGCCAACAGAAAGTAGTAACCTGGTGATCTTGTAGTCCTGTTGAACAGTGGCAACCTCCTCTACTAACAGCTAATTGTATTAGCCTGTGCCTCAGCTGCTGAAGTGCAGTTGAACCACTTCAGTGGAATAGTGAGAGGAGACTGAAGAAGGTGAATGTAAAGAATATTTCCTCTTGTGGATATAGAACAAAGGATTGCTGTTTAAGGTTTACGATGGAGATTATGTAAATTTCTAGTCCCGAGTCTTTGCTCTTCCTCAAAGCGTGACGGACACAGTTATTTTAAGGCTGAGGCAAATAACCTTCATAAGTAAGGGAGAGAAAGGCAAATGGACAAGGTTTCAGAGTTAAGAATATAATCAGGTCAGCTGTGATTTTACCAAATGATGGAGCTAGTTTGAGGAGCTCAATCGACCTTTCTTGCTCCTGATTGGTATGATTGTCAACTTCATCTGTTTGGTTTCTGTCCTCCTTTAGATTTACAAGAGGAGAAGAAGTATATTGTTTTTTTTAAGAAAGGTTATGTAGTATTGAACATGGGATTTTAAAGAACTGTGGAAATTGAAGGAGTTGGGGTGGTAGTGAAGGTTGACTGGTAAACAGTGGCTCACAGACATGGGTGATGTATACTCATTGTGTGGCAGCCCACACACGCGGGACTTGAACCACCATCCGGAGTCGCTGGTAGACACGTGGTAGCGTGTTTGGAACTACCCGCTCGGGGCGGACCTTCCGGGGACAGTCTGATGTCATGTCCGCCCCATGGGTCGCAGGGGCCCATGGGAGGGGAGATTTAAGCGCGAGATTTTGAATCGGTAAAGGCATTCTGAGTTCACCTCTCTCTGCCTCATTGTGTTTCTTCAGTAGCATGTTGCGCATGACTACATTGCTGACCCCGACATTTCAGATGGCATCTGGAGCCGGTGACTTAGCAACCAGCCATAAGTTCGAGCAACTTGCACAGTGCAGTCTCTCTGAAACTCCTGACTTTCTGGGCCACTCAGCCCCGCGTTTGGTTTGAGCAGGCTGAGGCCTAGTTCAATATCAGAGACATTACAACCGACACCACGCGGTACTACTATGTGGTCAATACGCTCGACCAGGAGACGGCAGGACGGATCATCGACTTCCTACGCCAGCCACCAATGGAGAACAGGTACACTAAGCTTAAGGCACTCCTGATCCATACCTTCGGACTCTCCTGCCGCGAATGGGCCGCACGGCTCCTACACATGGACAGCCTGAGCAACTGCACGCCATCCGAGCTCATGAATGATATGCTGGTGCTCAAGGACAGCCATAAGCTATGCCTTTTATTTGAACAGTTGTTCCTCGAGCAAATGCCAGAGGACATTCACCTCCACCTCATGGGTGAGGATTTCAGCGACGTGCGCAGGGTTGCGGCTAAAGTAGACGTCCTTTGGCAGAGCAAGCAATGTGGAGCAGCCTCCATTGGCCTAGCCATGATCGCACGCCCCAAAGCCCCCACAACCGAAGCCGTCGAGACCCACGGGGGGAAAACACAAAAGTTCGGTACAATGGTGTTTCTATCACCAAAGATGGGGATCAGGCGCGCACCGCTGTTGTCCATCATATGCTTTTCCAGGAAACGCCGGGGCCAGCCGTCCCTGATGGCTACGACGGCAGGCCACCGAGACAGCCTCCTGTACCTCTGGAACCGACACTCTGGGCGGCACTTCCTGGTAGACACTGGGGCTGAAGTCAGCATACTCCCCCTCTCGAACATGGACACTTGTAACGCAGTCCCAGGCCCCGAACTCACCACTGTAAATGGCACCAGTATTCTGACGTACGGCCTGCGAACTATCTCACTGCATTTCGGGTCCACACGTTTCATTTGGACTTTCACGTTGGCAGCGGTGTCACAGCCACTACTGGGGCAGACTTCCTACGAGCCAACTGGTTGACCTAAAAGGTCGGTGTTTGGTCCACGCCGAGACGTTCCAGACTTTCCAGCTCGAAGAAGCCAAGCTACCGGCCCTCCACCTGGATTCCATAACCCTCTTGGGTAACGAATTCGCCAGGGTGTTGGAGGAATTACCCTCCATAGTCACCCCCCAGTTCTCCACAGCCGACCCCAAGCTCGGTGTGCAGCACCCCATCCCCATGCGAGGACCACTGCTGCACGCCCGAGCTCGCAGGCTCCCACCCGACAAGCTCCACCTCACCAAGGAGGAGTTCCGTAAGATGGAAGAGATGGGAATCCCCGCTGCCATGGTGCCCAAGTCTGCAGGAGGATGGAGGCCCTTTTGGAGACTACAGAAGGCTCAATGATGCCACAACCACCAACAGATACCCGGTACTCCACATTCAGGACTTCTTGGCGAACCTGCACGGAGTGACCATCTTCTCAAAAATCGACCTGGTCAGGGGATACCATCAGATCCCAGTGCACCCCGACAACGTGCCCAAGACAGCCCTCATCACCCCGTTCGGCTTGTTCGAATTCCTGAGGATGCCTTTCAGTCTCAAGAATGCAGTCCAAACTTTCCAAAGGCTCATGGACTCAGTGGGATGCGGCCTGGATTTCGTTTTCATTTACTTAGACGATATCCTGGTGGCCAGCAGTTCGCACCAAGAGCACGTGGCACATTTGCACCAGCTCTGCCAACGCCTGAGCGATCAGACTGGCAATCAATCCAGCAAAGTGCCAGTTCAGGCTGATGGAAATCGACTTCTTGGGCCACAGAGTCAACTGACATGGCGCAGTTCCCCTACCGGACGAGGTCCTGGCCATCCGCCAGTTCCCCAAGCCCAGCACGGTCAAGGGCCTGCAGGAGTTCGTAGGGATGGTCAACTTTTATCATCGGTTTGTGCCAGCGGTGGCATGCATCGAGACCCTTGTTCAGCCTGATGGCTGGCAAGGCCAAAGAGGTGGCATGCAGAGTCCACGGAGGCGTTCGAGCAGGCCAAGGAGGTGCTGGCAAAATCGGCCCTCCCACTGCACCTGAGAATTGATGTACCCATGGCACTCGCAGTTGACGCTTTCGACTCGGCAGTCGGTGGAGTCTGGAGCAGCTCGTCGAGGACTCGTTGCAACCACTCGCTTTCTTCAGCCGGCACCTACGGCCACCAGAGGTGAAGTACAGCGCCTTCGACAGAGAGTTGCTAGCGCTCTACCTGGCTGTCTGGCATTTCCGGTACTTCCTCGAGGGAAGGGAGTTCACTGTGTATCTGGACCACAAGCCCCTCACCATCACACTGGCCAAGGTATCGGACCCATGGTCAGCTCAGCAGCAGAGGCACCTGTCCTTTGTTTCAGAATTCACCACGGACGTCCGCCACATCGCAGGGAAGAACAACAATGTTGCCGACACACCGTCTCGCCCCGCCTCCACTCAGTAGGCATATCGTCCTCAGGAATGGACTATGCAGCACTGGTGGAAGCACAACGGTCGGACACCGAGATCCCGGCTTACTGCACTGCCGTTCCGGGGCTCCAGTTGGAGGATGTCTCCATCGGTCCAGCAGCGGATCGACTCCTGTGCGACGCGTCTACCAGCATAACCCCGACCCGTGGTACCAGCAGCATGGCGGCGCTGGGTGTTCGACACGCTGCACAACCTGGCCCACACGTCCATCCGGGCGTCCATCAGGCTGGTAGCAGACAGATTCGTCTGGCACAGTTCGCGCAAACAAGTCAGGCACTGGGCCAGGACCTGTGTACACTGCCAGACCGCCAAAGTCCAGCGACACGTGAAGGCTCCCCTCCAGCAGTTCCAGCCGACGCACAGGAGGTCCCAACACATCCATGTGGACATCGGTACTTGGGCGCCTGGTATATCTTTACCATAGTAGACAGGTTCAACAGATGGCCGGAAGCCGTACCACTCGCAGACACGTCCACTGAGTCCTACGCCAGGACGCTCATTGCAAACTAGATTGGCCTCCCAACGGACATCATCTCCGACAGAGGGGCGCAGTTCACATCTGGTTTGTGGACAGCACTGGCACACCCAGCTGCATCACACCACAGCGTACCATCCTCAGTCCAACGGTTTGGTAGTGCGATTCCACCAGCATCTCAAGTCGGCCCTGATGGCATGCCTCAGGGGCCCCAACTAGACAGGTGAGCTTCCCTGGGTCCTACTGGCCATCCACACAGTTCCCAAGGAACCTGGACACCACCTCGGTGGAATTGGTCTACGGCGCCCCCCCTGATGGTCCCAGGCGAGTTTGTACCAGAGGCCCGAGGTTCGGAAGAAACCCCAGCAAGAGTGCTAAAGAGGCTGTGGGGCAAGGTAGGGACCCTTGCACCAGTCCTGACCTCCAGGCATGGTCCCATGCCATCCTTCACCCCTAAAGACCTCCGAGACTGTGAGTATGTTTTTATTTGCAGGGGCATGCACAGGTCACCTCTACAGTAGCTTTACGAGGGACCCTTCAAGGTGATCCGGCACAATGGAACCACGTGTGTCGTGGAGGTGGGTGGCTGGGAAGAGACTTTTACAGTGGACCGCCTCAAACCGGCGCACTTGGACATTGAGTAACCAGAGAAGGTACCCACACCGCGCTGGCGAGGCCGGCCACCCAGGCAAGCCACACAGACTGGGGGCTCCACTCCCCCAGTGGACATTTCTGGGGGGTGGGGGTGATGTGGCGGTCAACACACACGGGGCTCGAACCGCCATCGGGAGTTGCAGGCAGACACGTGGTAGCGCATTTGGAACTACCCGCTTGGGATGGACCTTCCGGGGACAGTCTGACATCATGTCCGCCCTGCGGGTCGCAGGGGCCCATGGGAGGGGAGATTTAAGCGCGCGATTTTGAATTGGTAAAGGCATTCTGAGTTCAGCTCTCTCTGCCTCTCTGTGTTTCCTTTGTGTTGAGCGCGACTACAATTGGCTACTTTATCAGATACCTCCTGTACCTAATAAAGTGGCTACTGAGTGTGTGTTTGTGCCCATCCTTTTCAAGGGTTGATTGTGCTGTTTGTTCCGAGATGGTCTTTTGCGCACTACTGCTGTAACGCATGCTTATTTAAATTTCTGTTGCCTTCCTGTCAACTCAAACCAGTCTGACCTTTCTCTTCTGACCGCTCTCATTAACAAGGCATTTTCACCCACAGATCTGCCGCTCACTGGATGTTTTTTTACGCCATTCTCTGTAAGCATTAGAGACAGTTGTGCACAAAAATCCCAGAGATCAGCAATTTCTGAAACACCTCAAAGCACCTACCCCCCACCACGTCTCGCATCAATAATCATTCCACAGACAAAATCCCATTCTGATGTTTGGTCTGAACAACAAGTGAAGCTCTTTACTACTGCATGCTCTTATGCAGTGAATAGCTGCCAAATGATTGGCTTATTAGATATTTGCATTAAAGAGCAGGTGTGCAAATGCACCAAATTAAAAAAAAAAGTGGCAACACAGTGTATGTTGTTATATTGTAATCTCTGATCCCAAGAATTTTAAAGCTGAAGATTACATAAGTGCAAAAGGCAGAAAACAATGTTGGGAAGTACTGGCAAAGTAATGTGAAGCAGGATGGAAAGGTGCTGTGTGGACCATTTACACCAGCATTGATCTGTTAGGTCAAATAGCTTTTGGATAGGTGATGCAAGTTCTTATGTTCATGCTTAACAGCTTCTCGGTTTACGGTACGCAACGGTATCTCACTATTGATGTGTCTAGTAACCAAGTCAAAAAAAAATGGAGAGACTACAAATTATGCAATGTAAGCAATGCAAATATTAATTCATGACAAATGAAAGCTCTCTGGCACTTTAGTTGACGAGTTAACATGAATAAGGAAGTTTTCTACTAAATTCAATATTTGTATGCCAAAATTAACAGAATATAATGTTATTCTCGCTGATTCTCAAGAGTTTATCTTGCATTCTTCTATAGTCCATATAACATGTTTTTGCACAGAGGTTTATATTTGTCTTCATAATGGATACTTTCCTTCTCTGAACATAGTGAGTCATATGTGGGCATAGTCTTTCGGAGACACTGTTGTCTTTCTGGCACCGAATTCCAGCACTTTATCATCAAGCATGGACAGTTAACGTTAGCAAAGTAGACAGACTGTTTGACGTAATAGTCACCAAAACTGCGTCTGATCCTCTCTTAACTTATGTGAAGAGGTCATTGAATCACACTGAGCAGAGGAAACACAGACTGATATTTATAAGATCTATCGCCTGGAGATACTGAAGCCAATTTAGTGTTGTGGCCATTGCCCTGAGTGAAATCATTCTTCTATTTTTAAATCACTAGAAATCAAAAGGAGACAGTATTACCCAGCATGTCAAATCACAGTCGGTAAAGTGATTGGAGGCTGCAGACTGAATGCGCTGATATTTGTTCACTTGTAAGCAATGTTGTCAACATAATGATGAATGGAATATTTTGAAGATGTGTGAATGAAGGTGAAAGAGTTGGACTCTCAGGACTACCACATCAAAATGTGAATGTTGACTGCTCTTCGTGTACAGCAGTTAGACCGAAGCTCAGTATGTATGGAAAATGGATAAAGTCACGTGTAAACTGTTTGTTACCCTGCGATAAATTTAACTGCAGCTGGTTATGTAAAATAGGCAACGTTGTATTGATTGCTTATTACAGACTAGTATTTCTAGTCTAGAGACTGGTATTTATATCATTCCTTTAATGACCTTGGGACTCTTGAGAGCCAATTTTTGATGTGAAATCATTGTGGTAATTGCAGCAGTCAACTTAAACATAGCAAGCTCCCACTAACTGGCAGCATCGAGGAGGGTACAATAGTTAACTGATATTTTAGAACTACTTAATTGCCAGTGGTCAAAATTAATTACTTCTTGCTTTCACTTGTGTCCCGTCTTCCATGCTCTTGGCTTGTCTTAAACTGGTTTATAGAGAATTAAGTATTTTAGAAGTATAGTCACTGATGTAACTGATATCCTTATGATACAGGAAAAAAAAATTGGTCCATTGAGTCTATGCCAGGTCTTGGAACAATCCCCATAAAAATACAGCTGCAGATTCTGTGGATCAAAGAATACGTACACAACGCTGGAAGAACTCAGCAGGTCAGGCAGCATCCCCCGTGAGAAAAGAGTAGCCAACGTTTCGGGCCAAGACCCTTCAACAAGAATGGGACAATCCCATTCCTTCCCTGATTTTCCTTGTACCTTACAATATTCTCCCTATGCTCCCACAGATTCTACCACCTAACTATATTAGAAGAGATTTACTGTAGCCAATTAACCTACCAACCTGCATGTAAGTGGAAACCAAGGCATCAAAATAAAAACACAAGGAGAACATGCAAACTCTACGGAGACAGCACCCCATAGAACTGAAATTGGCTTATTATTGTCACATGTACTGAAATACAGTGAAAAGGTTGCCTGCATACTGTTCATTCTGATCAAATGATTACACAGTGTATTGAGGTAGAACATGGTAAAACAATTTAAAATAATGTGTAAAAGCTACAAAGAAAGTAGTGAATGATAAGGTGCAAGATCATAACAAGGTAGATTCTGAGGTGGGCCGGGATTAAACCCAAGTTGCTGAACTGTAAAACAGCAACTCCATTGGCTTTTTATCCATTGTTACACTTTTGATGCCTTGACATACGTAGTTACTTGCTGCATTGGTAAGAAAGATTGCAAGGACAGGCTTTTAATGAAAGATAATTTATTGATAAATAATATAATTAGCAGCAGTGGGTAATACAAAAATGTGTAGAATTCACAAGACATGAAACATAATTTTTAGAGGTTTAGACTATGCTGTACAAGATGTATTCACTAAAATTGCACTTCTCTCTTCATTCTAACAACTCCTATTCACCAGCACTACTTTGCCTTAGTGCTGCACTTTCCAGCCTAGTAAAGTTTAATTTGAAAGTTCTTGGATCTTCAGATAAGTTTTGCTGTAGAACTTTATAGACTATATGTGCACTGGAGCTTCTAACAGAAGGAATGAAATCTGAGTATTGGCTGTAACAAGGCTATGAAACTGTGTTGATGAACTTTTGTGTCCAAGCTTAAATCTTTTTCCTGCGTGCCTTTCACCATATACAACCCTGGAGATCTGGATTTTCAACAATGGCAGAAGATTTTAGCTAAGATTAATATAAATTGTAGCTCCACAAGTAGCCTGCATTGATTCTCTGGTTGTCATGAGATGGGTAACTATGTGGTTATTATAAAAGTCAATATTGTGACTGCAGTTTGCTTTGTTTTCAGTCTCAATGGATGTCAAGCGATTAATGAAAAGCAGAGAGAAGTTAGAGTATGATTCTGTGGATCTATTAGTTCGTCAGTCATTAGGCAGATAACTTTATCTTGAGAATATGCAAGTGTCAATAGCCTCATTGTTTATGGTAGGGAATGGCAGGATATATAGAACCCGCTGGATGAACGATCCAGTGATGAATGTTCAATTCTCACCAAGACAGGTGGGGAATGTAAATCCAGCTGTTGAACTCATCTGTATTTTTAAATAAAATCTAGAATCAATAATGATGATTGTTGTAAAAATCTATTTCATCTGTCCAATATACAACTTCAGATTTTTAGAGCAATACAGTGAAATGGCCTGGAACCAATTTAAGGGTAGTTGAGGATTGACATTAACTCCTGAATTCTCTAGTAACAGCCATGCTAAAGATGAAACTGACATCTCAACATGTGATTTCAACAATGTTCGGCTCCTTTATTGTTGCTGGCCCTGCACTCATCCAGCAAGTGGAATATTCCAACACCCTTATTATATATCTTGCAGATTATAAGGTTGTACTAGTTTCCTTCCAATGTCTGTAAGGAGTTTGTACATTTTCCACATGACTGCATGGATTTTCTGTGTATTTCCATTTCCTTCCACATTCAAAGACCTGCAGGATGATCGATTAATTGATTGCATGGGTGTAATTGGGCAGCACAGTCTCATTGGACCTGTTACTCTGTTGTACCTAAATAAAAATAAATAAGTTCCTTCACTCGGAGAGTGAAGTCTCTAACCGGGGTTGGGTGGTGAGGATAAGTTATTGAGTTTCCACAGACCGATACAGATCAATAGAATTTTAGATATTAAAAGAAATAAATAAAATGAAGTTTATTCAGTGAAGTAGTGCTGAGGTAAGCTAACTTACTGATGGCAGAGCAGAAATGGAATTCAATTCCCTGCACTGAATAATACTTAATATTTTTGGTCAGAAGTCTCGTGGTTTATAAAATAAACTAATCAAATATCTAGGGTTGCCTTTTATTGTCCAACACAGACACACTGGATTCTCTTAAAATAATGCAGTGAACAACTGCTTGGTCTATTTCTATTTATAAGAGGCTCCTAAAAATGAAGCTTGCATGTGTTTGTCTGGTATCATGCAATGCAGATCATGCTGGGCATTTGAATTGCAGGAATCCAAGAATTCTGTGGATGGATGATGAGGTTGGAGGGGGTGGGTATGTGATAATAAGTACAAAAGTTGGGTTGAAGCTTGTCCCCAGTTGCATGCTTTGACTGTGGTAATGTGTGCTTAATACTATGTTTAAAAAAAAGATTGGTCTCATTTAAGGCAATGAGATCAAATTGTTATGCATCCAGTTCATAAACAAAGGGCACAATTTAACTCCTCTGTTTCTGTCTCTGTATGTGTTGTACTTGACGGGGATTGACATAATTTGGATATGCAGGAGATCAAGAGAAGTAGTGCTAATGTGGAAACTAAATTGTGACCATTGAATGGTGGAGCAAGCATGAGGGACTTGGTGATTGTAGCAATTCAAGAAGGCAGGTACCGTCACCTTCTCAAGAAAGTAGGGATGGGTGGAGAAGCTGGCGTTGCCAGCAATACTCAGATCTTGGAAAACAAATAACAAAAAAAAATGTATTCTTTGTGTTTGTGCTTGAACAAGAAAGATGGATAGCAAGAGAGAGGATATCGATGGAAATAGTGTTGTGAATGGAGGGAATTGAGAGAAAGGAAAATTAGCATCCAATCTGCATACAAACATTGGCATAAGGAATAACAGTAGGGAAACATACATCGGTAATGTATAACAGGTGTTGGAAATTTTCGGGTGATTGATTGACCCACCAATATAAGGACACAGCTGTAGTTCTTGGCTCACATTGTCAGTGAGGTAGCAGCGTGCCAGGGCTCCTGAATAAATGATTACACGAGTTGGTCTAGGCTGCAAATAGCTGTAAGAAAATTACCTTAACTCTTTCTGCAGTGGGATTAGTGTATGGAGTTATTGGTCGTTTGTGAATGCCCTTTGTTATCCAGTGATTACTGCAGGTAAGCACAGAAGTTGTTTGACATTGGTCAATGTGATATGCCTGTGTTGTTGATCATACAGAATAGGGCAAGTTCGTGCCTCAGAAGTTACTATGAGTAGGAGTGTGGGGTAGTGAGTTGAGGCTGCACTGATTGGCACCAATGGTGAGAAAATATTGGTCTTGCTCAGATGCTGATCTACCATAAATTAATGGGTGCACAGCTGTTGATTACTACTAAATGATCACTGCAGCAAACGTGACTTTACAACTCAAGTGTGGCTGGTCCATTTAAATCTAGAATGTGTATGCATGCTTTAGTGTGGAGGGTACTGGTGAATGTTCCTTGTATATAGTATCTCAGCGGATATTTGCAAAGTCTATACCAACTGTGCCAAATGGGCCATAACTACTGCAAGTATCATCAAGGGCAACAAAGGCCTGGAAACATCCCTCCAAATCATACGGCATCCTGGCTTGGAACTATTCTGTCATTCCTTCATTGCTGAATCTCATTGTGGAATTCGCTTCACTTACAGCATTGTGGAAGTCCATTCACTGGATGGACTACGGTAGCTCATAAAGGTGACCTGTCCCCATCTCCATCACAGAAGTAGTATCAGTGCTGGCCTTGCCATCGATGCCTGCATCCTGAAACTCAGGCAGATGTCACTGCTTTTGAGAGAGGGACCGAGCAACTCAAAGGTGTTCACTTTACAGAAACACAAAACCTATGGCTGCTGCTGTTGCGCTGTTTTTAGCCGTAGTTATGTACCTACTTAGCTCCACTCTATTCACACTCCGTACCTTATCACAATTACTTAAGTCACAAGTTGTCATCCATTAACTTTATCCTAAGTCGCTGTCCGCAACTTTGTCATCTAACTCCTAACAATTCACATCTACTGACTCATTATCCCAACGACCACTTCGCTGAGCCATGTCATGTCAGACCTGTGTGTGTCCTTTGTCACAGTTGCTTTGATGGGCATGTAGGCAACAGCTTCAGCTGTCCTCATTCAGAATTATAAATACAACAGCAAGATATCTTGATCAACACATAGAGCTTTACTTCAAGGAGAAGCAGAACTGAAAGGGGTTCGTTCTCTGACAGTTTTGAAAGAGGCAAGCACCTTTCTATTTTTTTTCTCAGAACAAAATGGTTTTGTCAATTTGCTGCAGCAGATTTCCTCTTTCTCTCACTGTTTCCTGCTTGTTGTCACCTTTGCTTTGGGCTTGGGGCTTGAATTAATTATGATGATTGAATTGTAATGCTGATAAGGCTGTTCCGAAAAGGATACACAAAATGCTGGAGGAACTCAGCAGGCCAGGCAGCATCTATGAAAAGTACAGTAGACGTTTTGAGCTGAGACCCTTCGGAAGGGGCTTGGCCCGAAACATCGACTGTACTTCTTTCCTTAGATGCTGCCTGGCCTGCTGAGCTCCTTCAGCACTTTGTGTGTGTTGCTTGGATTTCCAGCATCTGCAGATTTTCTCTTTGTTTGTGCAAAGGATACAGAAGTTTTCTGTGGTTGTTCCTCAATAATGTCTCTCTACATTGAGTTTATTTAATTTTGGAGCTGATGTTCAAGCATCAGAATCAGTATTAGGTTTATTATCACTGATATATGCCATGAAATGTATTGTTTGTGGCAGCAGTACAGTTCAAGATGTTAAAAAATGACTAAGTTACAACAAATAAATAGTGCACAAGTGGACTAGCGAGGAGTGGGTTTGTGGACTGTTCAGAAATCTGATGGTGGAGGGGAAGAAGCGCTTCCTAAGATGTTGTATATGGGTATCTCGGACATGCCCTCCTCCCAATGCGATCACCTCCTTGATGGTAGGACTGAGAAGAGGGCATGTCCTGGATAGTGAATGATCATTACCACAGTTGTAATCCTCATTGTGGTCCCTTAAAGCTGTAATTATTATTAATTTATTAAGTGGAACTGATCAAATGAAATTATTTGTGTTGCTGAATATAGGCAGGGCCTAAATGATAGAGGCAGATCTTTAGGGGTGAGGTTACAAACACAAAACTATAGTCAAAGTTAATGAACATCCTCCACAGTTACTGCTTGGTGAATTATTCTCTCTGTTAATCACAGGTATAAAATTATGTCAAACGAAGTGACATGGGTGTTGCATATTTAAAATTTCAATAATATTTGATTGTGTTAATCAATGAATGTGTGAGTCAGTATGCTCAGTTCTTCAAATTACCTGTGCTGATTTGAATAGATTTTAGCTTCCTCCATGCTTTGTACTTCACTGATTTGGAATTGGTTAGATGGCCTTCCTCCTCGTTGAAGGGTTAGGCTGACCTGCTTTCTTGTTGAAGAGAGGAAAGAACCCTTTGTACTCCTCCAGAAGAGACTGAGTGCGTAATGTTTGACAAACTTTGCAAGTAAAACTGAGCCATAAGAAATATCTTCATGAGAAATTAAAGATGTCTTGTACTTTGCTAATTCACAAGTTTAGAAGTGCACTGGACAGACAGGATTTTGTTTTTGTGGGCAGGCACCAGCTGCGTGACTTTCTCTGCAGTGTTGTAGCCTGTAGTGAACGAAGATGAGCCTTCAGTTAAAGGGCTCCTTTATTTTCCCTGCAGGAAGCTACGCTTCAGAAGGATGAGCTCATCTGTTTCACGCGAGCTACAGTGTCCACAGGTATTTGGCCGTTCCATATCTCAGGAATCTGTGGAGAGCTCCTCAATGGAGGACTTCTGGAGCGAAGTGAGGAGTATTAAGGAGAGCAGACAGAATGGACAAGAGGAACAGACACTAGTGGAAGTCAAGCCATCCGAAGGTGAGTTCTAGAACTGAGTGTCATGGTGATCACCAGTGGGTATGTGGTTTAACCCATCAGTAAAAGACCCAATGGTTCATAAAGTAAAGGTATTTTTCATACCACTTACACAACCTTATGTAACCACAACTGAAAGTGGAAAATATGTTCTACACTTTGACAAGTAGAAAGCTGCTCTGAGTCAATAAATACTAAGATCAAATCCTGAGCCATTTATTGCCAGTGTCACATTCCTGCCCAGCATCTTCAGTATTTAATTCTACAACATATAGGAAGGCAGAACTATATTCAGGAGTAGTAAGCACTTGTGGCTACTATATATTTAACTGCGATTCTACACTGTACTTTGGAATTCTTGCGCTAGTGCATCACTATTTGGGACAGACAAGTTAATTATTTTTAACCATTCTGCCGGTGTTGCTGTTACATTCTTTGGATGTAATGAAGAAGCTGGATTACTAATTGTGTTTGGAATCAGAGAAAATTGCCTGAGATATTAAATGAGTACTTTGTTTTGGTATTTTCAGAGCAGAAGGACTTGGAGGATAGTGAAGGCAGAGTGGGCATGCTAATATGCTGGTATAATTTGAGATTAAGGGGCAGTTAGCGCTGGGTCTTCTGGAAAATATTAAGGTGGATAAAACCCCAACATCCCAGAATTTTGAAGGAAGTAAGTGAGGAGAATGCTGGGACTTTGACAAGGATCATGGTGTCCTCATTAGCAACAGGTGAGTATGTATATACATTTGGAAAGGTATAGCCTGTTTAGGGAGAATCAGTATAGCTTTGTGGTGGGACAGGTCTTGTGTTACAAATTTGATTGAGCTTGATGAGGGTAAGGCAATGGGTGTTATCCAGCTGGACTTGAGAAAGACATTTGACAGGTACCTCATGTTAGGTTAACTCAAAAGATATAGATGTATGGGCTCCAGGATAAATTGCAAGTTTGAATTTGGAACTGGCTTGCCCGTTGAAGACAGAGTAGGTACAGAAGGCTATTATTCTGACCGGAGGTCCATAGCCTGGGTGAAGACTCGAGATTCTGCAGATGATGGAAATCCTTAGCAACAAGTACAAAAGCTGGAGGAACTCAGCAGGTTAGCCAGCATCTATGGAAGGGAATAAACAGTCAGTGCTTCGGGCTAAGACAATCGGGTCTAATGAAGGGCTTTGGCCTGAAAAGTCGACTATTTCCCTCTATAGATGTTGCGTGACTTGCTGAGATCCTCCAGCCTTTTGTGTGTGTTGCGGTGACCAGGGATGGTGTGAAAAGATTGTGAATGGGCTTCTGTTGCTTGTGTCATATGATCAATTATTTGGATTGTTACGAACCCTGTAACTGGGTCACTTACCAGCAAAGATAGGAGTATCCGTTGGAGCCTGGTGATACTATTTTTAAGAGTATTTATTAGTAAAAATACACAAAAATAATATCAGTGCAAATATACAGATAATATACGTCATCAATACTAAACCTAAAAGTGCGGGAGTAATAATAATCAATAAGAAATAAGCTCTATCGTTGTCTAGGGGATAATGAATTGTCCGATGGAAATATAAAGTTCAGTTCATGCAGGCTGTGGTAATTGTTGGGAGGGAGAGAGGGAGGGGGGGGAGAGAGAGAGAGAGACTTTTACTATCTTGATCCGTCGATGCGTTTATTGTTGTGGCCATTCACGTATGACCTCTCCGTCCTTTAGCTAGACCGTTCCATGGGGGACTCGTCACCCAGGTCAGGGTGGACACACACACAAGCCCCCCACCGGTCTTGTAGCGTCTCTCCTGGTGCCTCTGAGGGGTGTTTCCCCAGACCTTACTTTTATCCCCACTCACGGGGTCTCAGGTGTCAATCAGGTTGGGATGATGCAACCCATCAACCAGACCACTCTGGTTGCCCCCTGAGGGGTTTCAATGAATAGAACAGTACTCAATACACAATTCCTTCTCCAAGAGACAATAGCAGTAATCAGTGGTTCCGTTCCACTCTTGTTAGGAGGAGACATTCTACCTTTGTGTATCCCTGCGTTGACTCTCTCTCTCTCTCATTAACTGACATGAGCTGTTTATCTCTCTCATTTCCTTGGTATCAGACCTGAAATAATAGCGATGTTTCGATCCTCAAAAAAAGGGGGGGGGGCGACTTTGCACCCTTCTGCCCATCAGAGTTGCTCCTCATTCGTAACAGGATGAAGATGTAGGTAGGTGTACTAACAAGTTTTTTGAATGACACCAAGATTGTTGCACTTGAAGAAAAGAACAATCAAAGAATTCATAGATATGGACAGAGAAATGACAGGTGGACTTTAATCTTGGCAAATGAGAGAAGGTCAAATGACAGGAAAAAGTATACAGTTAATGATGGGCTCTTAATAGCACTAAGGTACAGAAAGATATTCGGTCTACTTTCATAGTTAGCTGAAAGTGGCTATACAAGTGGATAAGCTGGTAAAGAAGGTGTATGAAATGCCTGCCTTCATTGGTAAGAATGTTGAGTGTAGGAGTAAGGAGGACATCCTGCAGCTAAATAAAACATTCGTCAGACTGTACTTGGAGTATTATATGCTGTTCTGGAAGATTCGGAAGATCTGTCCGAATGTTGTCTTGTGTGGCTCAGGAGGAAAGTTAAGTATTGACTCAGTGAAACATTCTGCCGACTCACCAGGATAGAAAGAAGGCCATTCATCCCACTGAGCTCATGCCAACTCTCAGAGGAATCCTGTTAATCCCATCACTCTGCTATGTCTTGCAGCACTTGCAGTCAATCCCTACTTGCCTTTTTGTCAACTCCCCTAGGGCTCCTTTGCTGTTTGCCTACACTAGGGGTGATTTATAAATTGGTAATTTGATCCCTTGTGCATTCCACTAAAATCACAGTGATGTATGGTCCAACTACGTATGCTCTTCTGTCTCCAAACAGTTATTACCTTTGGTTGGCCACAATCTACCAATTTAAAGTTAACAATTGAGCTTGTATCAATTAATCAAATATATCACTACCTTAATGTTGGTGTTCATCAAATTGTGCATGTTGAAGGCATGGTTCCAGTTATTAGACTGGAGCTCTTCAACCAATGAAAAGCACTTCTACTTTTCTGCACATTGAAGAAATTGAAGTATTCTTTAACCTCCGAAATTAAGATGTCACAGACCTAGCTAGTATGAATTCTCTTAGTCAATAGTCCTTGGACTCCCAAGTATTGCTCTGATAAAATTGTTCTGCATTTCTTTCAAAGAAAATCCAAATTACAATGTTGAGAAAGGTAGGAAATTCTTTAATAGCACTAAAGTGTGGCAAGATGTATAGTGCACAATATTCTGATGGAGGACCCCATCTTTCCCAAAAGGATATCCTGCATTCTCTCTTCTAAATGCTTAGTATATTGAGAGGGTGAGATATAGAGGGTTGGGAAGGGCCTTGTGTCCACCACAAATGCTGGAAGTGGTTATTTGGGCCTTGGGCTGCTGCATTCTGCAGTACAGGGTGTGCAGCAATGCCATGACATACAAGTTGAAGCATTCTGAAGATTTTATTTTTTTCAGCTGTTTAATGCCTTCCTTATTCCTTAGTGTTGGATTTTCCAGTTAATATACATGCCTTGTGTTGCAGAAGGGGAAATGGAAGCAGAGTGGCTTCAGGAGGTGGGATTATCCACCCTTGTCTCGGGTGCTGCTGGAGAGGATGGGATGGCTCTGCTGTCCACGTTGACCCGGGCTCAGGCCGCAGCTGTCCAGCGCCGGCTGGACACCTACACTCAGACCACGAGGAGAAGGAGCAAGCAGCCGGTCCGAGATGTTCGAGAGGTGTTTGGTCTTACTGACCCTCCAGTAAGTTCATGTAATGACCCAATGTGAAGACAGTTCAAGTTATTTGTATCTATTGAGGTACATCTATACATAGATGTAACACTTTAATGCACAAATTAATGTGAGTAAGGTGAGCTGTAAATATTTAATAATATTCTATCCAGGTAATTGGAGGAACTGGTGAGGCACTCATCTGTACAGCACTCCTACGACCCAGGTGGGTTGCAGGGTCCATAACTGTAACCGTAATCTGTGAGATTTTGGTTGTGTGAGAAGCAGCGTCTGGGAAATCAGGGAATTGTTTCTAACAATTTTCATGTCGACCTAAGTGAGCAGATAGAGGTATAGTCGATATCTCATTTAAAAACTGTAATGTCTGGCACTACGAGAAATGAGAGATTGTGCAGATGCTGCCTTCCCATATATCTTCATATCGGACATAAAATTGGCCACAAAGCCATCAATTCCATCAACCGAATCATTGACATATAACACGAGAAGAAGCAATCCCAGCACTGACCCATGCAGAACAACTGTAGTCACTGGCAGCCAATCCAAGAAGGCCTCCTTTATTCCCACTCTGCCTCCTGTCAGTAGCTAATCTTCTATCCATGTTAGAGTCTTTCCTATAATGCCATAGGCTCTCATCTTGCTAAGCAGCCTCATGTGCAGCAATTTGTCAAAGGCCTTCTGAAAATTCAAGTAAACAGTATCTACTGACTCTTCCTCTTCTTTATCTATCCTGCTTGCTATTTCTGCAAAGAATTCCAACAGGTTTGTCAGGCAAGGTTTTCCCTTCAGGAAACCATACTGACTTTGGCCTATACTGTCTTGTGCCTCCAAGTACTCTGAAAACTCATCCTTAATAATAAACACAAAGTACACTGCAGATGCTGTGGTCAAATCAACATGTACAAAAGCTAGATGAACTCAGCAGGTTGGGCAGCATCCGTTGAAATGAGCAGTCAACGTTTTGGGCCGAGACCCTTTGTCAGGACAGAAGAAGGAGGGGGCAGGGGCCCTATAAAGAAGGTGGGGGGAGGGTGGAAGGTGCCAAGTGAAAAACCAATCAGAGGAAAGATCAAGGGGTGGGGAAGGGCATAGGCAGGAGAGGTGAAGAAGGAATGTAAGGGGAAAGCAGTACGGGTAGTAGAAAAAGGCAGAATCGTGAGAGAGGTGATAGGCAGCTGGAAGAGGAGGCAGAGTGAAAGTGGGATGGAGGAAGGGAATTACCGGAAGTTTGAGAATTTGATGTTCATACCAAGGGGCTGGAGACTACCCAGATGGTAATCATCCTTAATAATACACTCCAATATCATCCCGACTACCAGAGTAAGGCTAATTAGTGTATAATTTATTTTCTTGTTTTCCTCCTTAAAGAGAGGAATGACATTGGCTAGTGATTCTTGAAATATTATCACTAATACCTGAAATTTCTCACATTATGCTAGTGTCTTTCACAGTGAAAGCTGATGCAAAATACTTATTAAGTTGATACACTATTCTTCTTTTCTCCCCCCCCCCCGTTACTTCTCTCCAGTGTCAATTTCCAGTGGTCCAATGTCCACTCACACCTCTATTTTACTCTTTATATATCTGAAAAAAACTTTCATATTCTAAATTACGTTATTGGGCAGATTACCTACATATTTCATCTCTTTCCTTATGCCTTTTTTCAGTTGCTTTTTGCTGATTTTTCAAAGCTTCCCAATCTTTTAACTCCTGTCTATTTTTTGCTATATTAAATGCCCTCTTTTTTTTTTTGCTTTTATGCTGTTTTTGACTTCCCTTGTCAGCCATGGTTGCATCATACTGCCTTGACAATACTGCTTCATCTTTGGGATATTTCTATACTTCACCTTTTGAATTGCTCCCAGAAACTCAAGTCATTGCTGTTCTGCCATCAGAATTGCTAGCGTCCTCTTCCAATAATTGCATGTGGAGGATTAGAAGGTGCTGTCATTTTGCTATCTTGGTTTTGTGTTTTCACTAACCCAAGGTTTATTTGCTATTTCAATGGTATTGTGACAGATTTATATTTTTAGAGTTGATGTCCATTGTATTTCAGCCTTGATGCCAATTAACACTGGCAGGTGTCGTTCAGACTCTGGGAGTGCACAGTAAAAGTAATTAATGACAGAAACACCAGATGAGCACAGACTTGGATCTTTTAGAAACAGTAGTGATTTAATGGCTCATGAAGCAGGTTGATGTGGTTTCAATGTCAGGTCTGTTACTGAGAAGGCAGGATAGACAAAAGTAAATTGTGGTTTTTCTGGCTTAAATTTCATAAGAGGTTTCTTTTGCCCTGTAGGTCACTGCCCTTCACGTACACATGCAATATTTTTTAGATGTAACAAATGTTTCTGCTGCAACCACACTTCCAGAATCCCATTACATTCTGCATAAAAAAGATATACCTCATCTTGTCTCTAACCTTGTACCTATGAATCAACGTACCCTGATTTTGACCCTTCAGTGAACAAAATGGGTCTTGAATGTTTACTTCATTTAAGTCCCTCATAATTTTCAACATCTCAATTAAATCTTACCTCAGCCTCCAGTGTGTTCTCATCTTTCCTGTACATGGTAATTAGCACTCTGCATAACTTGAACGGGGTTGTATGCCCTGTCACTGGGTGTCTGCCCTGTTGGTGCTGTTTTTCATTGATTCGATTATGGTTATTGGATTTATCAAGTGTACCTGCAAGAAAACAAAGCTCAGGGTTGTATATGGTGATATATATGTACTTTAATAATAAATTTGCTTTGTATTTTGAACATAAGCTATCAGCTCAGATCTTTACGCCTGGGCTAATAAAGGAAAGTTTTCTATTTGCCTTATGAACCTGTAATTCTATATCCTGTAAGGTCCCTCTGTTCCTCCGTACCCTTTTAACGTACGTATTTGGCTCATGCCCCATCACTTCATTAAAGCAGATGGACCAAATCTGTTGCAGTAGACGGTGCTGCAACACAGTTTCAACAACCCAGTTCAATCCTGACGTCTGAAGCTATATGTGGGATTTGCACAATCTGTCTGTATCTATGTGGATTTACATCATGAGCCACATCTGTTTGCTCCCACGTCCCAAGGATGTGCTGGTTGCTAAATCAGTGAGCCGCTGTGTGTTGGTAGGTGGATGGCAAATGAATTGTGATGGAGATGAGCATATGAGAGAGAAGTAAGCAGGTGAATAGAATTAACTGAATCACTCTAGAGCTAGCATAGAGTTGATGGGTCAAAACTATCCTATGAAAAAATGTAAAGAAAATTTGAAGTCTATAGGGTTCCAATTCAGAAAGTTACTTTTTTATTTTCTCCAAGTTATGTGCCAACACAAGCTTATCCCTATTCAATGAGCTTTTGTTAGCACCTCATTGACTTCACTGGAACTGAATAACAGAGGGAGAGTTGAACGCACATGGAATGTCTGTTGGCTCTCTAGTGCTCACTAAAACAAATAATAGTTTGCATATACCCTCATGTTAAATTTAGTGTATTAAGTAGTTTTGTCTGAAATTCTTTGCTTATCTGTGCAAATTCTCCCAGGTTAGTCCTCCTGAATTAGATAGTTTGATGTTGGGTAAAAGATGCTGGCTATCTATTCTATCAATACCTCTGACGACCTTATAAACTTCTGACAGATCAGTTCTCCCTTTAGCCTCATCATTCCTGAGAAAACAACTCAAGTCTGTTCGATCTCTCCTATAGCGTATGCCTTTTAATCCAAGCAGCATCCTGGTAAACCTCTTTGGCACTCTGTCCACAGCCCAAGCATCCTTCCTATAATGGGGTGTCCAGAATCACATGCAGTACACCAGATACGGTGTAAACAGAATGTTATATCTCTTGAACTCAATTCCTCAACTAATAAGGACAAACTTGCCATATGCTTTCTTTGCCACTCTATCAACATGTGCAGGCACTTAAAAGGAGCTTTGGACATGGATCCCAAAATCTCTTACAGCAATACTGTTATGTTCATAGAGTCACACAGCACTACAATACAGAAACAGGCACATCAGTCTTACAATTAAATTACAAAGCACATCATGGTAATCACATTAGTGGTTAATTATACGTCAAATCTCATTGAGAGGAACCATGGGGTTGATAACTTGTAGGATAGATGTGGGTAGTAGTGGTGATAGAGAAGGGAGTTAAGTACTTGTTCCTTTCCCATTCAGAACCCAGAACCTGCAATTCAGGATGAATGAGAATAACTAGGATAGGGGATAGTTAGATAAGTTTGCCAAACCGTTCTGAAACTCTTGTTCCAACCATTGGGTCATAGAGCCATACAGCACGGAAAGGCCTTTAATCCAACTTGTCCATGCTGAGCAAGATGGCTAAGTTGATCCTCTTTCCCTATATTTGGCTCACATCAGTCAAACCTTTCCTATCCCTACACCTGTCCAATAGTCTTTTGAACATTGTAATTGTACCTGCCTCTACCACCTCCTCTGGCAGCTCATTCCATGTACCCACCATACTCTGGAAAAGCCTCTCTCTCTGATACCCTCTCACCTTAAACCTATGCTCTCCAGCTCTCCAGTTTTAAACTCTCCTACACTGCAATCCCAAACCTTGACAATTCCTATCACCACCCCCCCCACCCCCACCAACAGATGCTGCCAGACTAGGCTGTTCTTCCAAACCTATCCAGTCTTTCCTTATCATTCAAGGCCTCCATTCCATATGAATCTCTATTGCACCTTTTCTACTTTCATCAGATTCCTTATGCAGCATGGTGACTCGATGTGCACACTATACCCTGTGTATGGTCCACATCTGTATTATCACATTCCCACTCTTCTACTCCTTCCAATAAAGGCTAGCATGCCATTTGCTACCTTTGCAAATCCACCCACCCATGTCACCATTTTCAGGAGACTGCATACCCCCATGTTTCTCTGTTTGTTAACTCTTCTCACTGGAAGAATTTTTACTGAAGGAACTGTAGGCAGTAGAGCAGGTTAAGTTAATTAGTTGCAGGTAATCACTGACTGTGGCACCATTGAAATGCTGGAGCTTCAGGCTCAGGAAATGTTGCATATTTTAGGCAGCTCTTTTTGTCCCATTTTCTATAAATCATTGAGTTGTCAATCATAGAAGTAGATCATTCTGAAGGGATCAGTACCAGGGAAACAAATTGTTCCAGATGACAGCCTAATAAGACTTCAGGAAGTGACCTGTCTGGCTTGTTTTGGCACTACTTTCACAATGTGGTTCATGGACTGTCTCCATATGACCAGTGAGCTACACAACAAGAAGTAAAGAAGCAGGTGCAGTAATACAGAGATAAACTTTTATACAATGTAATCTTATAACTAAATAAGAGTGATTTTTATATTTGCATGTGCAAGAATATAATTCTTGGGAAATTTATAGTATTCACTGGCTCCAAATTTTAGTTTGACATTTTACAACAAGCATGTAAACATTGTGGTCTCCTAATTGGCTTCTATTCCAGATCTCATTCCTGCTCTAGCTTGTAATGCTTGGTTGGATTTTCGTTAAGTAAAGGAATATAGGGCAAAGGCTACTTAGACCTCGAATCAGTTGTGATTGTATTGAACAATGGTACAAGTTCCGAGAGCCATGATCCAATGGGAGATGCATTAATTGTCAGTATAGAACGGGCCATGAGGATCATCTAGAGAGCATGTGGGAGGGATTTCCATTCGTGACTTGCCCGGTCGTCAACTTTGGATTTTTCTCACTTTGCTGCTGGCACAGTCGTTATTTTAACACAAGTGGGACATCATTGTAGTTAAAAAGTCATTAAAAGTCTAAGCAGTTTGGGTTAACATTTGTATTAACCATGCTTCAGGGCAACTGCTTCCCAGTAAAGCAGACGACAAATAATAGGGGTAAAGAAAGCAGGGCAGGGAAGATTACCGGCTCACTTGAAAAACAAGAGCATGAGTATTAGAAGAAATGGAGCAGCACTGTAAAAGAGGTAAGAGGGATAAAGAGAAGTCTTCAAGTCACATAGCGTGGAACCTGGCCCTTCTGTCCTCCAAGGCACACTTACATTTTATTCTTCCCATACTCTCACTTTCATCTCCCAGATTCTAACACATGGGGGCAATGTGGCTAATTGACTTGTCAATCTTCATGCCTTTAGGATATGGGGAGGGGGGAACTGGACCATGAAATGGAAACCCATGTGCTGACAGGGTGAACTGTGTGTGTGACAGGTAGGTGATACTAGGAGCAGCTAGGTCCTCAACCTTCTCCACTGTCGTTGCTTGCCCAATGCAAACTAGAGGAACACCACCTCATTTTGCCTGGGTAGTGTAGAGGCCAAATGCAGGAACGTGGTTTTTCAGTTTTAGGTAAAGCTCTCCTCTGGTAGCTTCATTCCCCCTTTGCATCACCAAGGTCACACTCCTCCCCATCAACTCTCCTTACAATCCATCTCCAGCCTTACCATTTTTGTTCCCTTTCCTTCAAACCCCAGCCCTTCATCAATCATCTTTAAATCCTCTTTCTCCTCATGCCTTCCACCCACTAAACACAGTTCGCCCATTGCACCACACTCCCTCTGCTATCTCCTCTAATTCACTCTTCTCTAATGGTTCCCATTATCACCTCCATTATTTATCAGAGTCCAGCTCTAGCAGTGCTGCTTGTTTCAGCTTTCCTCCCTCTGGTCATCTCCAACCTTCACATTCCCCTTCTTGGCCCTCACTCTGTTTTTTCTTTCCCTTTGTTTCAATCTATCATCCACTGCCACTGTCTCCCAACTCCATCCCACTCCCTTTCTGGCACTGTTCTGGCACTCAGTGTATCAACTGTAACTAAGCAACATGCCAGACGTGGTTTGACTAACGTACAATGACAATAAACACAATAACACAGCATAAAGATTCATGCTTGCAGCGATTGCTTGTTTATTATGTAACTGATTCACAACCTACAACTAAAACTGATTGCAATGAAAGATTATTGTTCTAAAGCATAATTAAAAAAACATTTTCTGGGAATGATGCAAATTAAGAATCATAGGCATGCATGCCAAAATCAGGCCCTTCAGCCCAGTGTCTCTGCTGATCTCCGGTAAAGCTTTCTTAGAATGAATTGCTTTTCTATCATAAGCGTAGGCTGCGGAATTATATTAATGATGCGGAAAGTCTACTCTGTGAGATATATGTATATAAAAATACAGAGCCTGAATATATTATGCAGAGCCTGAATGGATTTGTGAAAGGAAAATCATGTCTGACGACATGAATTTTTTGAAGATGTAACTAGTAGAGTGGATAGTGGAGAGCCAGTGGATGTGGTATATTTAGATTTTCAAAAGGCTTTTGGCAAGGTCCCACACAGGAGATTAGTATGCAGACTTAAAGCACATGGTATTGGGGGGTATGGTATTGATGTGGATAGAGAATTGGTTGGCAGACAGGGAGCAAAGAATGAGAGTAAACAGGACCTTTTCAGAATGGCAGGCAGTGACTAGTGGGGTACCGCAAGGCTCAGTGCTGGGACCCCAGTTGTTTACAATATATGTTAATGATTTAGACGAGGGAATTAAATGCAGCATCTCCAAGTTTGCAGATGACACAAAGCTGGGTGGCGGTGTTAGCTGTGAGGAGGATGCTAAGAGGATGCAGGGTGACTTGGATAGGTTAGGTGAGTGGGCAAATTCATGACAGAGTCAATTTAATGTGGATAAATGTAAGGTTATCCACTTTGGTTGCAAGAACAGGAAAACAGATTATTATCTGAACGGTGGCCATTTAGGAAAAGGGGAGATGCAACAAGACCTGGGTGTCATTGTACACCTTTCATTGAAGGTGGGCATGCAGGTACAGCAGACAGTGAAAAAGGCAAATGGTATGTTGGCATTCATAGCAAAAGGATTTGAGTACAGGAGCAGGGAGGTTCTACTGCAGTTGTACGAGGCCTTGGTGAGACCGCACCTAGAGTATTGTGTGCAGTTTTGGTCCCCTAATCTGAGGAAAGACATTTTTGCCATAGAGGGAGTACATAGAAGGTTCACCAGATTGATTCCTGGGATGGCAGGACTTTCATATGAAGAAAGACTGGATCGACTAGGCTTATAGTCACTGGAATTTAGAAGATTGAAGGTGGATCTTATTGAAATGTATAAAATTCTAAAGGGATTGGACAGGCTAGATGCAGGAAGATTGTTCCCAATGTTGGGGAAGTCCAGAACGAGGGGTCACAGTTTAAGGATAAAGGGGAAGCCTTTTAGGACCGAGATGAGGAGAAACTTCTTCACACAGAGAGTGGTGAATCTGTGGAATTCTCTGCCACAGGAAACAGTTGAGGCCGGTTCATTGGCTATATTTAAGAGGAAGTTAAATATGGCCCTTGTGGCTAAAGGGTTCAGGGGGTATGGAGAGAAAGCAGGTACAGGGTTCTGAGTTGGATGATCAGCCATGATCATACTGAATGGTGGTGCAGGCTCGAAGGGCCAAATGGCCTACTCCTGTACCTATTTTCTATGTTTCTATTTAAGACAACAAAAAGTAGTGGGAAACTGGAGGATTAGAAAGTTTTTAAGGAAAATTAACTTTAACAGAAAGGAACTTTAAAAAAAAGCGATAGAGGAAATATGAAGGTGAGCTAGCCAATACTAGAAAAGAGGATGCTGTAAGTTTTTTTTCAGATTTATAAAGAATAAAAGAGAGGTAAGAGTGGATATCTGACCAATATTACTTGAGAGGTTGTAATGGGTGGGAGGGGGAGACAAAAGAATGACAGATGATTATGTATTTTGCATCAGTCTTCACAATGGAAGGCACTAGCAATAAGCCAGAAGCTCAAGCGTGTAGACAGAAATGAGTGTAGTCATTATTACTAAGGAGAAGGTGCTTAAAGCTGAAAATCTGAAAATAGTCCATAGGAACAACATCCTAGTGTTCCAAAAGAGATGTTGAAGCATTAGTAGAATTATTAGATTCTGGAATGGTTCTGGAGGTATGGAAATGGCAAATGTCACTCTATTCTTTAAGAAGGGAGGGAGACAAAATGAGAAACTATAATCTGTTTAGTCTGACTTTAGTGGTTGGTAAAATGTTAGAATCCATTATTAAGGATGAGGTTTCAGGGTACTTGGGAGGATAAAATAAGCCAAAATCTGCATGGTTTCCTGAACGGGAAATCATGTCTAACAAATCTGTTTGAATTCTTTGATGTAACAACAGGCAGCATAGACAAGTAGACTCAGTGGATGTTGTTTACTCGGATTTTCAGAAAGACTTTGACAAGGTGTCACACAAGAAACTGCTAAATAAGATGAGAGCCCATGGACAGAAGATTGGCTGACTGGCAAGTGCCATGTGTGAGAATAAAGGAGGCCTTTTCTGGTTGGCTGCTGGTAACTAGTGGTATTGGATTTGGTACTTTTCATGTTAATGATCTGAATGATGGACTTACTGGTTTTGTGACCAAATTTGCGGATGTTTGAAGAATGGGTGGAGGCGCTGACAGTATTAAGGAAGCACGGTGTCTGCAGGAGGACTTGGACACATTGGGAGAATGGACAAAGAAGTGGAGGATGGAATACAGTGTAGAGAAGTGTATGGTCATGCACTTTGCTAGAAGGAATAAAGGAATAATCTGTTTTCTAAATGTGGAGCAAATTCAGAAACTGGGGTTGCAAAGGGACTTTGGAGACCAAGTCCAGGATTCCCAAAGAATAACTTGCTAGTTGAGTCAATAGTAAGGAAAGAAAATGTAATGCTAGTGTTCACTTCAAGAGGACTGGAATATAAAAGCAAGGATATAATGCTGAGGTTTTATAAGGTGTTTGTCAAACTGCACTTAAGGTATTGTGAGCAGTTTTGGGTTGCTTATCTAAGAAAGGATGTGCTGGCATTGGAGAGGATCCACAGGAGATGCACACAAATGATCCCAGAGAATGAAAGGGTTAACATGAGGAATATTTGGCTGTGGACCTGTACTCACTGGAGTTTCAAAGAATGAGGGGGTAATCCCAATGAAACCTACTGAAAATTGAAAAGCCTAAGTAAAGCAGACATCGAGAGGATGTTTCCAGTAGGAGAGTTGTGGACCAGAGGACATAGACTCAGAATAGAAAGGTGCTCCTTTGGAACAGAGATGAGGAGAAATCTCTTAGCCAGCAGGTGGTACATCTGTAGAGCTCATTGCCATAGGCAGTTTTAGAGGCCATATCATTGGGTATACTTAAAATGTAGGTTGAAAGGTTCTTGATTATCAAGGGTGTAAAGGATTAAGTTGAAAAGGCAGGAGAATGGAGTTGAGAGGGAAAATGATCAACCACGATTGAATTGTGAACCAGCTGAATGGCCTAATCCTGCTTCTATTTCTTATGGTCTCATGATCTTATTTTTTTGTTTTCTGGTAAGCTAACCAGCTTAAAATTGTGGTTGAAATGAAATTGTATGCTTCCATTTGAACTGGACAGATCTGATAAAAGATCATCAACTTGAAACACTACCCATTTTAGTCTCAAAGGATGTTGTATAGGAGTATTCGACCATTCAGACCATTGAGTCTGCTCCACCATTTGATAATATCTGACTTATTTTCCCTCTCAACCCCATTCTCCTGTTTTCTCTCATGATATATATACATATACTTAGTAATCAAGATGCTATCAACTTCTGCTTTAAATATACCCAAATGACTTGGCCTACATACTTTTCTGTGGCAATGAATTCCACTGATTCACCACCCTCTGGCTTTTTTTAAAAAAGTCCTCCTCCTATCTATTCTAAAGGGGATATCTTTTATTTTAGGAACAGTGTCCTTTTGTCCTGGACTTTCCCATAACTGGAAACACCTCCACATCCACTCTACCCTGGCCTTTAAAATATTTGGTTGGTTTGAATGACATCACCACCCCCTCCCACCTCATCTCTCTAAACTTCATTGAGTACAGACAAAGAGCCATCAGTAACCCTGTCATCCCCAAGATTATTCTCGTATACCTCCTCTGGATCCTTTCCAAAGCCAGCACTTGCTTTCTTAGATATGGGGTCCAAGCTGCTCTCAATACTCCAAATACAGTCTGACCAATGCCTTATAAAGCCTCAGCATTGCATCCTTGCTTTTACATACTAGTCCTCTTAAAATGAATGCAAACAGTGCACTTGCCTTCCTTGCTACCATCTCAATGTGCCCAAGCTTGGCCACAAAGCCATCAATTCTGTCATCCAGATCATTAATTGATAACTATTTTACTTGTATGATATTAATTATTATTTACATATTGGCCTACAGTAACTGTATACAAGCACATCTAGATCCCTTTGAAAATTAACACTGTACTTTCTGTACTAATGCTCAACATTTATTTGTTGTGTGCATCAATGTGGATGATCTCACAATAAGAGAAGTTATTCCATGTACACACATTTTGTGAATATCCCCTTTGAAAACTATTTGTGACTTCTTCTGTATCCAAGATGCACCTAATGTTGTCTTTGGCAAATTTAGCAACATGCTTGGCCAAAAGGTTGAAATAGATCATGAAGAGCTGGGGCTGAGGTACTGACTCCTGTAGTATCCCGGTAGTTTAAACTTGACAATATATGAAGGATCCCTTTTGTTTCCATTCTTTGCTTTCTGACTCGGATAATTCTAAACAAAAGTGCCTGTTAGTATATTATCCTTAATTTCATGTAGGTTAAATTTCATGATCAACTTCCTGTCCGAGACTCTATTAAATGCCTTCCAGTAATCCAAAAGGACTACATTAACCAGCTTGCCCTACCCCTTTCTGCTAGTTACCTTGTTACAGAACTCCTGCAGATTAAATCAAATGTAATTCTACCTTCATAAATCCATGTTGTCTCTGGTCAATCCTAATATCCTTTCCAAAATAATCTGTTGTTACAATTTTCAGCAATTCCCTTATGACTGACTCAGACCAGTATCATCCAGTGAGTTCATAAGTAAGGCTTATGGTCCCGAGGCAGTACTTAACCTCAAAGCATTGACAATGCCTTATCTCCCACAGATGTGCTCTATCAGGCAGATTGTTTGTGAGTCCATAAGGAAAATAGATCAACGGAAACCTATGAATCCCTGGTAACATCCTGATCAATAGGCATCTCTGGAATTGTGTGAAGTGGCTCCTATTTGGGAGTCCCTCATTCAGAAGACATATAAGCTCATTGTTTAAGGAACAGCTTCCTCCTCTCCGCCATCAGATTTCTGAATGGTCTGTGACCCTTACTCCACTACTTTCACACTATTTGTTTAGTTATTTATCTTTATTGTAAGATATTATTTTTATGTATTGTACTGTACTGCCACAAACAATAAATTTCATGGCCTATGTCAGTAATCATAAACTTCATTCTGAATCTGTGTCAAAAACCAGAATCAGTCATCATTTATAAACTCATATTGGATGACATGTGATAAGCATTTCTGTTCTGGTGACGGATCTCAGCCTGAAGCATTGACTGCTTACACTTTCCCATAAATGCTGCCTGACCTGCTGAGTTCCTCCAGCATTTTGTCTGTGTGTTGCTATGTTACACTGCCTTTGTTTGGTTAGAATTTTGCATCTATTTCCCTAGCTTCTCTGTAGTGCAGTTAGCTGAACACAACCACCACACCCTCATGGGTAATTTTAATGTTAGAAATCTCAGTTTTGGCTTCCAAGTGCAATAACTTCATTAACTTTGTCATTCTAAATATCAAGTAAAAATGGGTCATGTTAAGAAACTTCCCAAGGTGAGACAAGACAATAAGAATCAACTCTTGTGGGTTTTCTTGCAAGCCACGAACATGCTTCCAGGTTCAGAATGAGTATTCAAATAATATTTATATTTAGAGCGTCCTAGGCAATCTAAATATAGGAATGAAGTCAAAGCTTTATAAGCTGATTAGGTCGTTGTCAGTTAGTTCACTCCTGAACTCCATAGCATAGGCTCTTTGTCAGCACAATGCATGGTCAACATTCCTGTCGTGATGGATCATTTGGTGTGCGAGTGTAAGCATCAGAGGGAACCCTCACTTTGCATCGAACTATATGCTGACGACTTGAACACTGTGAGTAATTTTGTTGTGGAAGAGCTATATTGCCTAATATTATGACATGTATTGCCTCTCATTGGTATTGGTTCATGCCTGTCATAAGTACTGAGATACAGTAAGAAGCTTTACCTGCCATTCCTGCGGGTAATGCCGTACATAAGAACATTGAGGTAGCAAAATGAAAGCAGAGTACAGAATGTCGTGTAGCCACAGAGAAAGTGGTAAGCAAATAAAATGCAACAGCCATGATGAGGCAGATAGGGAGGTCAAGAAGACATACTTAATCATATGAGAAGCCTGTTCAAAATTCTGATGACCATAAGACCATGAGACATAGGAGTAGAATTAGGCTAATAATAAGCCATAATTTATTATCCCTCTCAATCCCATTCTTTAGCCTTCTCCATGTAGCCCTTGAAGCCCTGATTGATCCAGAAATTTTCAACCCTCACTTTGAATATACCTAATAACTTGGCCTTCTCTGGCAACAGATTCCACAGGTTCACCGTTCTCTCCTGATCTCTGTTCTAGATGGACGTCTCTATATTCTGAGGCTGTGCCCTCTGGTCTTAAATCTTCCCACTATAGAGATCATTCTTTCCACATCTACTCTGTCCAGGCCTTTCAATATTTGGTGGGTTTCAATGAGATTTCTCTCCCCCCCCCCCCCCACCGCCAAATTTTTCTAAACCTCAGCAAGTACAGGCCCAGAGCTATCAAACCCTCCTCGTGCATTAACCCTTTCATTTCCAGAATAATTCTTGTGAACCTCTTCTGGTAGGATAAAGGGTCTGGTTAGATAAAGGGTCCAAAATTACTCACTATACTCTAAGTGTGGTCTGACCAATGCCTAAAAAAGCTTCAGTATCACATCTTTTATATTCTACTGCTCTTGAAATGAATGTTAATATTGCAATTGCCTTTCTCAGCACTGATTCAACCTGCAAGTTAACCTTTTGCGAACCCTGCACAAGGACTCCCAAGACACTTTGCACCTCTGATTTTTGACTTTTCCCCCTGTTTAGAAAGTAGTAGAACCATCAGTCTTAACTTTGTTAAGTCGCTTCATGTGTGGCACCTTGTCAAAGGTGTTCTATTAATCCAAGTAAATGACCTCCACTTTCTCTGCTTTATCTATCCTGCTTATTACGTCCTCAAAGAATTCCGACAGATTTGTCAGGAATTTTTTGACTTTAGCCTATTCTATTATGTGTCTACAGGTACCTAAAAACCTCATCTTTAGTAATGGACTCCAACATCTTCCCAATCACTGAAGTCAGACTAACTGTCCAATAATTTTCTATATTCTACCTCCATCCTTTCTTAATGAGTGGAGTGACATTTGCAATTTTTCAGTCCTCCAGATCTATTCCCAAATCTAGTGATTCTTGAAAGAGCATTGCTAATATCTCCACAATCTCTTTAGCTACCTCTTTCAAAACCTTGGGGAGTAGTCCATCTGGTCTAGGAAACTTACCTACCTTCAGACTTTTCAGCTTCACATGCACCTTCTCGTTAGTACTAGCAACTACACTCACTTCTGCCCCCGACACTCTAGACTTTCTAGCAGACTGCTGGTGTCTTCCACAGTGAAGATTGATGCAAAATACTTAGAGTATGTTTACATTTTCTTTGTCCCCATTGCTAGCTCTCCAATGTTATTTTCTAGCAGTCTGATATCTATTCTTACCTCACTTTTACTCTCTATATAAAAAAAGAACTTAGATGTCCTCTTTTATATTATTGACTACCTTACCTTCATATTTCATCTTTTCTATCCTTATTGACTTTTAGTTGCCTTCTGTTGGATTTTAAAACCTTCCCAATTCTCTAACTTTCCATTAAGCTCTGTTATATTATCGGCCTTCTCTTTTGCTTCTATGCTGTGTTTGACTTCCCTTGTCAGCCACAGTTGCCTGAGCCTCCCTTTACTTACTTACTTTATTGTCACCAAACAATTGATACTAGAGCGTACAATCATCACAGCGATATTTGATTCTGTGCTTCGTGCTCCCTGAAGTACAACTACTGCTTTAGAATACTACTTCATCTTAGTGATGGATCTATCCTGCACCTTCTGAATTGCTCCCAGAAAATCGAAGTATCCTGCTGGTATCCTTTCCAATCAACTTTATTGAGCTTCTCTCTCATGATTCTGTAATTCTCTGTACTCTACTGTATTATTGTTATGTTTGACTTTAGCTTCTCCTGCTCAAACTGCATTGTGAGTTCTAACATATTATGATCATTGTTCTCCTAAGATTTCCTTTACCTTAAGCTCTCTAATCAATTCCAGTTCATTGCATAACACACAATCCAGAATAGTGTTTTCCCTAGAGGGCTCAACCTCAGGATGTTCTTAAAAATCCATCTTGGAGGCATTCTACAAGTTCTTGGGATCCAGAAACCTGATTTTCCCAATCAACCTGCATATTGAAATTCCCCATGACCATCATAACATTAGTCTTCTTTAGTTTTTCTCTTTTTTTTCTATCTCCCATTGCAATTCGTACTCCACAACCTGACTATACTTCAGAGAACTAAATACAGTCAGCCCTTCTTATCCGTGGATTCCGCATGCGCGGATTCAACCAACCGTGGATTGGGAAAACCCGGAAGCTCTTTCACCAGCACTTGTTATTTGAGCATGTACAGACTATTTTTTCTTGTCATTATCCCCTAAACAATGCAGTATAACAATTATTTACATAGCATTTACATTGTATTAGGTATTATAAGTCATCTCGAAATGACTTAAAAGTACTGGCAGTCCCCAGGTTATGAACAAGTTCCATTCCTGAGTCCGTCTTTAAGTCAGAACAGGTACATCTGGTATTATTTAGCATCAGTTAGTCAAACGTTTGTCTTAGTATGTAGTATACATTTTACCTTTCTATGCATATAAAGCTCTTAAGAAACATATGTATTTCAATAATTAAACCACTGTGTTGCTTAGTAATAATACCAGCTTTCATTGGGGCAAGGCCTTTCATATGCTCCATTAAAATTGTTCTGATTGTTGACCGACTGTAGCCTAACGCTTTGACAATGACCGATGGCATTTCACCTCTTTCCAATCGCTTTATTACTTCCACTTTATTTTCAATCATGTTCATGATTATTTTCGTGAACAGAAACACTGCAGATTCAGAGCTGCGCCAGGTCCTGATGTCCACTGCACTAAGACAGGTTAAATAAGGTCTGGGGTTCCGCTGGGTCCTAAAGACTACCGCACTGGTCAGGCGAAATGAGGGACTTGAGCATCCACGAATTTTGGTATCTGTGAGGGGTCCCGGAACCAATCCCCCGCGGATAAGGAGGGCCGACTGTATAACTTCCATCAGGTCTTTTTAACCTTACATTTTCTTAACTCTACCCACAAGGATTCTACATCCTCCAATCTTTTGTCATTTCTTTCTAAGAATTTGCTTTCAAATTTAACAACAGAACCACCTGACACCCTCTGCTTATTCACCTGTCTTTTTGATACAAAGTTGACACTTTGGATGTTAAGCTCCCATCTGTGATCTGCTCAGTGATACTCACATCGTCATACTTGCCAATTTCTAACTGCGCAACAAAATCATCTGCCTTATTCTGTATACTGTAAACATTCAAAATATCACACCTTCAGCTCAGTATTCATCACCCTTTTCAATTTTTGTCTTCGTGTTACACTTCAACTCATTCCACTGCCTGTAATTTTTCCCTATTATCTGTCTGTCCTTACTCTCTGCCAAATTAGTTGACCCCCCCCCCCCAAAAAACAAAAAGCTCTAGCAAACCTGCATGCAAGGATATTAGTTCCTGTTAGGTTCAAGTGTAGCCTGTTCTACCGATCGTACCTTCCCCAGAAGTGATCCCAATGATCCAGAAATCTGAAACCCTGCCCCTGCACTAATTCCTCAGCCCCATATTCATCTGCCAAATCTACCTATTCTTACCCTTACTGGTGTGTGGCATGGGCAGCAATCTAGAGATGACTAACCCTGAGGTCTTGTTTTTCAGCTTTCTACCCAGCTCCCTATATTCTCTCTTCAGGACTTCCATGCATTTCCTACCAATATTATTGGTGCTGGTTAAGTACCTCGATTCTGGCTGCTCACCCTATCCCTTTAGATTGATGAGGATCAGATCTACAACATCCCTGACCCCAGCACCTAGGAGGCAGCATACCATCCAGGTGTCTTTCACATCCAGAGAATCTCCTGTGAGATTGAGCGTGATAACAATGGGAAAGAAGCTGTCCATGCATCTGGTTAGCTACTTTCCTGAGGCAGCAAGAACTACAGATGGAATCACTGGAAGGGAAGCTTTATTAACTGGGCTGCATTCACAGCACTGTATAATGAATGGAGAAACATGTACTTGTCTGGATCTTCAGCCAAACTCAGGTGCTCAGCACTTCAGAGCAGAGCAGTTCACTTGGTTGTACTCCACTTGTCTTCCTGAACAATTACACTCTCTACCACAGCAGCTGCATGCACATTCTCCTAGATCCACTCTTGTAACTTCTTTTCTGGAAATTAATATTTGCACCACCCCTCCCCTTCCTAATATCTTCCACCAACCCTTTCACTCAGCCTTCCACCTCAACACTAAGTGGAGCTGTTCAGTATTGAATCAGTGTCAGAATCAGGTTTAATATCACCGACATATGTCATGAAATTTGCTAACTTAGCAGCAGCAGTGCAATGCAATATGTGATAATATTGAATAATTAAATAAGGAAATCAATTGCATTGTATGTGTGTCATGAACACTACCTCACTTTTATTATTTCCATTTTAGCATTATTTTTAATTTAGTTAGTGTAGTCTTCATGAGTCCAATGTTCACCTATGAATCACATGGCAGAGGGGAAGAAGCTGTTCCTGAATCATTGAATGTGTGCCTTCAGGCTTCTGTACATCCTTCCTGATGGTAACAATGAGAAGAGGACATGCCCTGGGTGATTGGGGTCCTTCATAATGGACACCACCTTTCTCAGGCACTGCTCCTTGAAGATGTCTTGGGTACTACAGAGGTTAATACCCAAGATGGAGCTGACTAATTTTACAACTTTCCATCGCTTTTGATCCTATGTAGTAGCCAAATCCCTCACCCTCATACCGGACAGCAATGCAGCCTGTCAGAATGTGACAAGCCAAAGATCCTTAATTCCTAATGAAATATAGCTGTTGTCTTGCCTTCATTATGGCTGCATCGATATTTTAGGACCAGGATAGATCTTCAGAAACCTTGACAACCAGGAACTTGAAATTTCTCATGCTCTACACTCTGATCCCTCTGATGATAGGTTCGTGTTCCCTTGTCTTACCTTTCCTGAAGTCCACAACCAGCTCATTGGTCTTATTGACATTGAGTGCAAGGTTGTTGCTGTGACACCACTCAACTAGCTGGTATATCTTGCTCTTGTATAACCTGAAATTGAGTTTACAAAAACAAAGAGTACCTGTCTGATTGCAATGCACAAAAAGAGGATTTTCTTAAAGTAAAAGAATTTTACTTTAACAAGGCATCAACACAGCCAGAGGACACATGGCAGAAGGTCCCAATACTTGACACCAATATTTTCCTGGACTTAGTCTTGCAAGACTTCAAAGTAAAGTTTATAAGCAAACTAAATGTGTTTCAAGTCAAGTTTATTGTCATTTAACTATATATGTGTATATAACATACATAACTATATAATGTATATAGAAATGAGACAAAGTTTCTTCAAACCGGAGTGTAAAGCACATAACACATGTAACACAAGATAACTTATGAAGGTGAGGATAAAATCTATATCTGCATTATACATAAATAACAAACTAAATTGCATTAATATTAAATATTGTAAGGTGCAGAACAGATTAACCAGTGACACTTCAAATATGAGGTGTCAAGGAATTCAGAAGCCTATTTTGCTTGGGGGAAGAAACTGCTTTTCATTCTGACCATTCTTGTCTTTATGCATCAGAGTCTCCGGCCTGATGGTAGAAAGTCCAAGAGGATGCTGGATGGGTGGGTGGGATCCTTTATAATACTGAGAGTCTCAAATATGCAGTGCTCCTCATAAATGTCCCTGATGGATGGTAGGGAGACCCCTGTGATCCTCTCAACTGTTCCCACAGACCCTTGTAGGGACTTCTGGTCTGATGTTCGACTGCTCCCATACCAGATGGAGATGCAACTTGTCAGGTTGCTCTGTGTTGCTCCTGTAAAACACAGTTATGTTGGGGGGGGGGGGGGTGGTGGAGGGGAGCCCAGCTTCCCTCCATCTTAGGAAGTGGAGGTGCTGTTGTGCCTTCCTGTTCAGGGAAGTGATATTAAGGGGCCAGGTGAGGTCATCCGCGATGTGAACTCTCAGGAACTTGGTGCACTTAACTCACTCTACGCAGGAGCCATATACTCGTTGAGGGGGTTAGTTCATCTGCACCTTACTGAAGTCCACAATGATTTCCTTTGTCTTCTCAACATTCAGGTTTAGGTTGTTTTTCTCACACCAATCCACCAGCTGCTTCACTTCCTCTCTGTACTCCATCTCTTCATCGTTCTTGATTTTGTCATCCACAAACTTGATGACATGGTTCGTGCTGGATCATGTGACACAATCATACGTCATCAGTGTGAACTGTAGTGGGTTGAGCACACAGCCTTGAGGAGTGCCAGTGCTCAGTGTAATGGCACAAGAGATGCTGCTGCCCACATAGATTGGCAGTGGCCTATGCAGTTAGGAGTCTGGTATACATTTGCAGAGGGAGGTGTTAAAACCCAGTGAGGACAGTTTCCCCACCATTTTCTGGAGTGTGATGGTGTTGAATGCCGAACTGAAGTCTGTAAACTGCAATCTAGCATGTGATAACCCATTTTCCAGATGGGGCAGGACAGAGTGGAGGGCAGAGGTCAGTGGATTGATTTGAGCAATAAGCAAACTGGAAAAGGTACAGTGTAGCCAGGAGAAAGGCTTTAATGTGCTCCATGACCAGCTCAAAGCATTTCATAATGGTTGACGTTAATGCCACTGGTCGGTTACTGTTGCCTTCTTTGGTTGATGCCTTGAAAACTGTGGGGACAATGGATTGTTCCTGAGAGATGTTGACTATATCTATCAGTTGAGCTGCACGGTCCTCCAGAACCTGATCTGGTATGTCAGTGGGCCCCACAGCTTTGCGCGGGTTAACTCTGGCCAGGGTTTTCCTCACCTCTGCTTCAGACACAGTGCCAGCTCTCCTGGGGCGAGAGGTACTTTGTTCTGCATAATAAGCCGGGTGTAGAAGACATTCGGCCTTTCGGAATGAAGTGTCCTGGTCACTGATGCGTGGAGTAGACTTGTTGCCTGTAATCCTCTGAATTCCCTGTCAGATGCGCATCTTGCCTCTGGTATCACAGAAGTGGCTTTAATTTCTCTGAGAATGCTCCCATTTCACCTTCCTGTTGGAGCAGGAAAGCACAGTTCTTCCTTCCCTGAGTGCCGTCGCCTCCCGCGATCTAAAGGTAGCGTCATGATAATCCATCAGCCTGGCACGGAGCTCTGTAGTAAACCATGGCTTCTGATTTACCCTCACCCAAATGTGTTCTGTGATGGTAACATCCTCAGTACTATGTAGCTGGTCATGGAATCCACGTATTTCTCAATGTTAACATGATTGTTATAGGTAGCAGCCTCCCTGAACATTGTCCAGTTTGTATTATCAAACCAGTTCTGCAGGGCAGAGGTTACACCCTCAGGCTGGGTTTTCACCAGCTTTAGAACTGGTTTGACCCATTTGATCGCTGGTTTGTACGCTGGAAGTAACATTACAGGTAAGTGATGTGAGAGTCCAGTGTGGGCGGTCACCATTTACAACCCTCAGATACATTTTCTTATGGGCACAATTAATAACTAAACCTACAGAATAATAACCCTACCAGAATCAATGAAAGACCACACCAACTTGGGTTTTCATCTAGAGTGCAGAAGACAACAGACTGTGCAAATACAAAAAGAAAGAAACAATTAAAAAAAATCAGCGATAAATAATGAGAGCACGAGGTGAAGAGTTTTTGAAGGTGAGACATTTCAGTGATGGGACAAGTGAAGCTGAATGAAGTTATTCCCTTTGGTTCAAGGGCCTGATGGTTAATAGGTCATAACTGTACCTGAACCTGGCAGTGTGAGTCCTGAGGCTTCAGTACCACCTTCCCGATGGCAGCAGCAAGAAGAGTACGTGGCCTGGGTGGTGGAGGTCCCTGATGATAGATGCTGCTTTCCTGTGACATTGTTTCATGTAGATGTACTTACTGGTAGGGAGGGTTTTACCCATGATGGACTGGGCAATATACACTACCTTTTTGTAGGATTTTCCATTCAAAGGCATTGGTGTGCCCATACCAGGCTGTGATGCAGCCCAGTCAATTTACTCTCCACTATATATCCAAAGGAACTTGTCAAAGTTTTAGATGTCATGCTGAATCTTCGCAAGCTCCTCTGGAAGTAGACGTGTTTGTAATTACACTTGTGTGCTGGCACCAGGCCAGGTCTTTCAAAACTATAACACAGAGGAACTGAAAGTTGCTGACGCTCACCATCTCTCCAGTTTTGTTCTCCTGAACACAATAATCAGCTCCTTGGTTGTCTGTACTTTTGAGCATGGTTAGTGTTAAAATGGTTACCCCGGTAATTTCTTGTTCCATATATTGATTAGCAAGTGATGCACCTCAAATAAGCAGTAATGGGTTGAAAATCAACACTTTGATGCATTTCTCGTATTCCCAATCCGCTCCCCTTCCCCCCCTCTCTGTCTGTATTAATGGAGATTAACAACATTTCTGAAATTCTGCCAAGTCAGCATTTATCATTTGCATCTGGGTTACAAGTAAGATGGTCCAGCAGTGATCCAAATCATCCAACTGCAACTAAGTTACCACTTGGACTGGGAAAGCAAGAGTACCAAGTCTGGCTTGTATTTTTCCCATTTTATTCAGAGGTTTCACCAACCAATATTTATTTACCTTTTTATTGCAACTTCTGGGCAATTGGACTTTTCTGAGTTTGACTTGGAGCTTTTCATATCAATGAAGTTCCTTGGAAAGGCTAATATGTAAGAAACTTTGTAAATGGAATATACAATGCATTTGAGAAATTATCAGCATGAAATTGAGCTGGGAATTGGAATATTCCCAAAATAAGAACAACCCGTAAGACAGGTAACATTCAACTTCAGACCTAATTTCATGGAGCTGAATCTGGCCTGCATAGTTTGAGTGTGGAATCTTGAGAAGCAAATTGCATTCTTAGCTACCAGTGTTGTTTTGGCTTCCAAACAAGCCATTCATTAGAAGATACTGAGTGAAATCCTGTTTCAGTCCTAATAAATTTAAATCTAGATGCCTTATTTCTTGTTTTCTCTTATGCATATAGCAATTTAGGAGACTCTGTAATTTTGACGGGTATGTGTGATTTCTTACATGTCAGACTTGAAAGGTTAGGATGCCCACAAAGCAAATGATAATCAAGTTGAGTACCCAAGCCAAAGAATGGAAGATGTCTTGTGGTCAATAATGGCAGTTTAGTTAATATTTTCTTTCTTTTTCAATCACAGCCCAGAATTGAGTTCATGGCACCTGAGTCTTCACCTACTTCCAATGGTGTTCAACAAGCAGAGGGAAAAACATCCTGGGATCCCACAAAAGGTAGGTACTGTTCAAGTGCAGAAACAAGTTGTTGGAGGGCTCAGGAGAAGACGAAAGGGTAGGAATAAGAATGAGTATTCCTGTCCTCTTTAGTCTTAGGCTTAGAAAAGGAAAATAACTTGATCTGTACATTAATGCATTTGACTATGTTTTCCCATATGTGAGTTATATGGAGTGGCAATTGTTTCCAACTGTGTCACTCTTGGAAGTAAAAGGAGCCACAGCTGACATAGCCACGTTGCCAAGGAGGGAGTTTCCCAGAAAGAGAAGCTCCCCACAAATTTGCTATATGCAGCAGGCATTATTTGTAGCATATTCCCTAAGCTGAGGTGGTCTCTTGCTGTAAGAAATTGTTTCTGTGTCTCCTTCCAATAAGTGTTAGAATTTAAGCAGCACATTACACAGACAATGCTGCTGGCTGAGCAGGCAGGTGCAGTATTAATGACAGTTAATATTGCACCAGTTAATATTAATTTTCAAGTGATCCATCCACAGCAGCCTCAGCTGCGTGGGACTGTGTCCAAATTGGGAAGATAGTGTGGAAAATTCCAAAAATTGAGGTGAAAATGGGGATAAATTTCAAAAGTCAGATGAGGTGGGAGGAAGAATATAAATGTGCTGTGGTTAATAGTACAAGGGTCTCTTGGGAAGACCTTTCCTCCACTCTGAGTCTGGAAGAGTCTGATTGTACCCAATGGCTGCCATCTTCACCAGAAGCTATTGGGTAACTATTAGTGGATCTCTGCACTGCAGCCTGTTCTGTACTAATGGCTATCAATGAAGAGCTCTTGTATAAACAACTTTAACTGTGACACTGTATTCTGCTTTCTATTATTTTTTTTCTCTTGTACTACCATGATATACTGAAGTTTTTAACAATCTGTGGGAGGGCATACAGGACTCAGCTTTTCAATGTATCTCAGTACATATAACAATAATAAAGCAATTCCAATTTCAAAAATATAACCATATAACCATATAACAATCACAGCACGGAAACAGGCCATCTTGGCCCTCCTAGTCCGTGCCGAACCCTTAATCTCACCTAGTCCCACCTACCCGCACTCAGCCCATAACCCTCCACTCCTTTCCTGTCCATATACCTATCCAATTTTACCTTAAATGACACAACTGAACTGGCCTCTACTACTTCTACAGGAAGCTCATTCCACACAGCTATCACTCTTTGAGTAAAGAAATACCCCCTCGTGTTTCCCTTAAACTTCTGCCCCCTTACTCTCAAATCATGTCCTCTAGTTTGAATCTCCCCTACTCTCAATGGAAACAGCCTGTTCACGTCAACTCTATCTATCCCTCTCAAAATTTTAAATACCTCGATCAAATCCCCCCTCAACCTTCTACGCTCCAATGAATAGAGACCTAACTTGTTCAACCTTTCTCTGTAACTTAATTGCTGAAACCCAGGTAACATCCTAGTAAATCGTCTCTGCACTCTCTCTAATTTATTGATATCTTTCCTATAATTCGGTGACCAGAACTGCACACAATATTCCAAATTTGGCCTTACCAATGCCTTGTACAACTTTAGCATTACATCCCAACTTCTGTACTCAATGCTTTGATTTATAAAGGCCAGCGTTCCAAAAGCCCTCTTCACCACCCTATCTACATGAGACTCCACTTTCAGGGAACTATGCACAGTTATTCCTAGATCTCTCTGTTCCTCTGCATTCCTCAATGCCCTACCATTTACTCTGTATGTTCTATTTGGATTATTCCTGCCAAAATGTAGAACCTCACACTTCTCAGCATTAAACTCCATCTGCCAACGTTCAGCCCATTCTTCTAACCGGCATAAATCTCCCTGCAAGCTTTGAAAATCCACCTCATTATCCACAACACCTCCTACCTTAGTATCATCGGCATACTTACTAATCCAATTTACCACCCCATCATCCAGATCATTTATGTATATTACAAACAACATTGGGCCCAAAACAGATCCCTGAGGCACCCCGCTAGTCACCGGCCTCCATCCCGATAAACAATTATCCACCACTACTCTCTGGCATCTCCCACCTAGCCACTGTTGAATCCATTTTATTACTCCAGCATTAATACCTAACGACTGAACCTTCTTAACTAACCTTCCATTTGGAACTTTGTCAAAGGCTTTGCTGAAGTCCATATAGACTACATCCACTGCCTTACCCTCGTCAACATTCCTCATAACTTCTTCAAAAAATTCAATAAGGTTTGTCAAACATGACCTTCCACGCACAAATCCATACTGGCTACTTCTAATCAGATCCCGTCTATCCAGATAATTATAAATACTATCTCTAAGAATACTTTCCATTAATTTACCCACCACTGATGTCAAACTGACAGGTCTATAATTGCTAGGCTTCCTTCTAGAACCCTTTTTAAACAATGGAACCACATGAGCAATACGCCAATCCTCCGGCACAATCCCCGTTTCTAATGACATATTAAAGATCTCCGTCAGAGCTCCTGCTATTTCTACACAAACTTCCCTCAAGGTCCTGGGGAATATCCTGTCAGGACCCGGAGATTTATCCACTTTTAAATTTCTTAAAAGCGCCAGTACCTCCACCTCTTTAATTGTCATAGGTTCCATAACTTCCTTACTTGTTTCCCACACCTTAGACAATTCAATATCCTTCTCCTTAGTGAATACCGAAGAGAAGAAATCATTCAAAATCTCTCCCATCTCCTTCGGTTCCACACATAGCTGACCACTTTGATTCTCTAAGGGGCCAATTTTATCCCTCACTATCCTCTTGCTTTTAATATAACTGTAGAAACCTTTCGGATTTACTTTCACCTTATTTGCCAAACCAACCTCGTATCTTCTTTTAGCTTTTCTAATCTCTTTCTTAAGATTCCTTTTACATTCTTTATATTCCTTGAGCAATTCCTTTACTCCATGCTGCCTATATCTATTGTAGACATCCCTCTTTTTCTGAACCAAATTTCTAATATCCCTTGAAAACCATGGTGCTCTCAAACCTTTAACCTTTCCTTTCACCCTAACAGGAACATAAAGATTCTGTACCCTCATAATTTCACCCTTAAGTGACCTCCATTTCTCTATTACATCCTTCCCATAAAACAACTTGACCCAATCCACTCTCTAAATCCCTTCGCATCCCCTCAAAGTTAGCCTTTCTCCAATCAAAAATCTCAACTCTAGGTCCAGTCCTGTCCTCCTCCATAATTATATTGAAGCTAATGCTATTGTGATCACTGGACCCGAAGTGCTCCCCAACACATACATCTGTCAGCTGACCTATCGCATTCCCTAACAGGAGATCCAACACTGCCCCATCTCTAGTCGGTACTTCTATGTATTGTTGCAAAAAACTATCCTGCACACATTTCACAAACTCTAAACCATCCAGCCCTTTTACAGAATGAGCTTCCCAGTCTACGTGTGGAAAATTAAAATCTCCCACAATCACCACCTTGTGTTTACTACAAATATCTGCTATCTCCTTACACATTTGCTCTTCCAACTCACGCGCCCCATTAGGTGGCCTATAATACACTCCTATCAGTGTTACTGCACCTTTCCCATTCTTCAATTCCACCCACATGGCCTCCCTAGAGGAGCTCTCTAATCTATCCTTCCAAAGCACCGCCATAAGATTTTCTCGGACAAGCAATGCAACACCTCCTCCTCTGGCCCCTCCTACTCTATCACACCTGAAGCAACTAAATCCAGGAATATTTAGTTGCCAATCACACCCTTCCTGCAACCATGTTTCACTAATAGCTACAACATCATAATTCCAGGTATCAATCCACGCTTTAAGCTCATCCACCTTTCTTACAATGCTCCTAGCATTAAAATAGATACATTTAAGCTACTCTCCATCTCCTCCTCTATTTCCATCCCTAACAATGAATTCAAATTTATTATCCTTTTCTTTCTTCTCCCCTACATCTTCGGGCTGAGCGCATCCCTTCTCCATCACCTGCCTTTCCTCCCTCACACACTGTCTATTTACTTGCTCCACTGGTGAACTAACCTCCTCTCCCATAGACTCCTCAAATAGTCTCCTGCCCCCCCATCTTACTAGTTTAAATTCCGCCCTGTAGCCCTAGCAAACCTCCCCGCTAGGATATTGGTCCCCCCATGATTCAAGTGTAACCCGTCCTTCTTGAACAGGTCACTCCTGCCCCAGAAGAGGTCCCAATGATCCAGAAACTTGAATCCCTGCCCCCTGCTCCAATCCCACAGCCACGCATTCATCCTCCACCTAATTCTATTCCTACTCTCACTGTCGCGTGGCACAGGCAGTAATCCCGAGATTACTACCTTTGCGGTCCTTCTTCTTAACTGCTTTCCTAACTCCCTATACTCTCGTTTCAGGACCTCTTCCCCTTTCCTTCCTATGTCATTGGTACCTACATGTACCACGACCTCTGGCTCTTCACCCTCCCACTTCAGGATATCTTGGACGCGATCAGAAATGTCAGGAAATGGTTTTTAGCACACAGAAATGATATACCTTAGGCAAATTACACAGGTCTCCTAACTCTCAGTGTGATGTATCAATTGTTGAACCTTGAGTTAACAGTCC
The DNA here is from genome assembly GCF_030144855.1 of Hypanus sabinus. NCBI lineage: Eukaryota > Metazoa > Chordata > Chondrichthyes > Myliobatiformes > Dasyatidae > Hypanus > Hypanus sabinus. The sequence goes on from NC_082706.1 coordinate 126,470,347, forward strand.
GAAGGTGCAACTTTGATCCAATTGCTGTCAATAAGTAATTAAAAGGGGTGCACACATTTTGATGGGCAAGTAAAATGTCCCTTCTAAGGTGGACCGCTACAGGAAGTGTCCTGTGCAATTTTCAGATGGGAGCAGTGTCAAAAGTAAGCAAGCACAGTTTAGACGCATGGATTACAGTATTTTGTGTGTGGATATATTGTCCAATGTGTCCATTTCCTAAGCATTAGTCTCTGTTAATCATGTTAATCTCTGTTAATCATGCAGTTAATTGGTAGGCTTCACAACTTATCAAGTAAAATTAACAATAAATGTAATGAGAACCCAGCAAAGAATAAGAAAATCACTTTGGAGATGAAAGGAAATCTTTTCATAAATCATTTGTTAATGTATTTGAAAAGCAAATGATGGATAATGTTATTTGAGTATCAAATGAGAAAACAAAGATTTTTTTTTTGCACTTTAGTTTGTTAGCCTGGCTTATTGCATTTATATTCCTGTTCTTGACTTACCCGATACCCAGAACTTCCTATGTTTAAGAACTATAACTCATTAATCAGATATTTAATACAGTAATACATCAACTGAGCACAAAATAAGTTTCAGTAATATATTTAATATTCGAGCCATAGTTTGGTCATTGCTTGAGTGACAGTAGAAGAACAACTATTGATCTTAATGCAACAAATAATAATCAGCTAATTCATTTATTCTTGATTAATATTCGGTGTTCTGTGTTTGTACATGATGAAGACTGTTTCTGGCTCAGATATACTGTACTGTGACATAGTAAGGCAGCTTAATTTTTGCAGTATATAATTGAGAGGTGTTGAATATGAAGTCACATGCTTATCAGATCAGGCAACTGAATTCTGGCAGATGTCAATACATTCAGGAGAGCATTAAACTAGGTGGAGCACTTCTCAGGGGATTAAGTACAAAACCAACATTTTGCATTGAAGGAATGACTTCAATAACATTGTGTCTGTCAGGAGCCTTTTATGAAAATTATTGTTGCAAATTGTGCTTATCCATTACTGATCTTTGCTTTCTAAGAAAATGTTTTAATGCAGAAAAAAAATGATGTAAGAATTTTCAGGAAGTGGTTACTTTCTCCAAAGTTGGACTTTGTTATTGAAGAGATATTACCATCATTTATATTTAAAAAATATTGCAGAGCTAGAAGTTGTTATTTAATCATTAGCCTCATTACCATTAATTTAAATCAATATATGATGGAAGTGATAAAGTCAGCATTGTTCATTTATAGCATGATGTATTGAAAACCCTTTACAGTCTGATCGACCTGGAACTGTAATAGATCATTCTCCATTTTGTCTTGATGTGTAGACAAACTTTTGGTAAATACAAGAGTTACATCTTATGCAATCTCCAATTTATTGTTTGTTCAATGAAAGCAATGGGTGGAGTTTAGTCTCAGGGCATCTGATTTTGTGGAACTCTATGCAACTCTCTGATCTCAACTAGGTAACGTACAGTACTTTCCAATCTTGTGACCTCTACCACTAAGAAGAACAAGGGCAGCAGGTACTTGGAAACACCAATAATTGGAGGTGTCCCACCATTATCATGACTTTGAGATATATTATAATTTTTGCTTGGTACAAGTTTTGGAACTTTCTCCTCATAGCCCTGCAGTTTGAAAGTGGCTCACTATGTCCTTTTCAAGAGCTATTAAGTATGGGTAGCCTTGCTTGTGGTGCCCGAAGGCTAACGTTTATTATCCGTATTCAAAATAGAAATCTGACCAAGGTAATTTTATAATTGGAATAAAAATAGATTAGAATAGAACAATTAAATCTACTTCTACTATCTTGTTTCTTCTTGCTCGTCAAAATAACCTTGGTACACAATTGGAGATTGTAGAAGTTCAGGATGTGAAATAGTCTTATCATTCTATAGTAGAACAAAATGTTAATGTTTTATCGATAGATATTCATCTGGTCACTTGAGATTGAATACTGTTACTTTCTGGAAGTAATAGAATACTGTTAAATACTGTGGAATCTGAAATCTGGTTCTTTTCCAAAGTTTCTCAAACTTTTGACAAGATTTCAAGATTATATTTTCTGTTGATAAACCTCATGGTGTTTGGTTTCTAAAGGTTTAATCTAGTCTTTACCATGTAATTACCTATTGTAGTATTTAGGTGATGTTGCCATTGTTTCAATGGACTACAATCTCTCAATTTAAACATTCCAGACAACTGCTAAAGCAAGGATGTTATAGTCAGAATTACAAAATCTTTTCATTTGAACCTGCATTCCTCTAAATTTTGAGTGATTTCTAAACAATATTATTTTCTTAATAAATCTTGCTGATGCAGATTAATGGAAAAATTCTACATCTCAATAATAGTGGAAGGAAATACAAGTCTGCTAAAGTGTTCCAGACCAATATTTTAACTGCCTATATGAAAACTAAAATAATTCACAATAAGGTTAAAACAATACCAGATGAATTGAGGAATAAAGAATAGGGGACATCTAAAGCAATGTGGATTGTAGAAGCTATAAAGATGAAATCTGAGAAAGGAAATGTGGTTTAAGTCTTGGAAAGCAATGAATGGAGAAGATCCAACATATTGATTTTTAGCTTAGAAGGAGGATTATGTAGGCCATCTGGGATGCCAGCTGCAGAAGTTAGAAGGAAAGAAAACAAAAATCTCAATGAAATATCAGCACTGATAGAGGAAGTCAAGATAAATTGATTATAGAAGACATATTCTGCTTATGATCGAACCCAGAAATGACCAAATCCCTGTGTTATGACACTTTCCCCTACTTTCAATGTTAGACCACCATTTCTGAACCTTCTGTTGTGGACTCTAAAGACATTAGAATGTTGAAGAAATTTTGGGATTTAATCTGAATAAATAAAAGGGCTCAGGAAGTAACGTATAAATCCATTAAACTCCATATCACGAGTAATATTGAATCCAATCACAATTATTGCTAAAATTGTTTGCAGTGTCATGATATGCATTTATTTTTAGCATAGCTAAATACAGAGCAACAACCCTTGCACCTTGTCAAAACAATGCGGCCTTAATAAAATTTCATACTTTCTAATATACCTGAAGTGAAGTAATTTCTAAGCTAGGCATATTTCCATTGCCTGGTGATACATTGTATGGGTTTTCTGTGAGAGGCAAATTCATAATGTGCATCTGCTTCTATGATACATGTCGTAAGCATCTTCATTTTGCCATCCCATTCTATAGGTAGAAGTTTTTTCAACTTGTACTCTCTCAAGCTATTCAGTCTCTGAAGGGAATAAATAGCATGTGATGAGGCCCACAATCCTGTGTTTTGAAATTCCGAACAGATTAAAACATTAACAGGAAAATATTTCAATAGTAATTTTCATCCACAATTCATGCTTTTTGTTCTTTATATACTGTTTATGCAATAAAAATTGCTTTTTTTTAAGGAGGCATCAAAAATTGTGAAATTGAAAACCAGCAAAGCAACACTGAAGAAACAGAGGACCTGAACTGGGACATCCCTTACTCAGAGTCTCTGATGGCAGCTCAGAAGGTACAGGAAACCAGAACCAATTGTCCAAAGAAGCTCAACAACACAAGACTACCTGTAAGTTGGAAGACTGATTCTACTAAAGCTACTTTATCTAACAACTTTAATTGCAGATGAGTTGACTTGCATAATATGCAAGGCATGTTTAAGCTAAAGCCAGATTTAAAATCAAAGCCTGACACCCTAACCAAATTTCCTCTGCAATCTATGTGCAACTACCAAAAATAAACTTAAAGCTGCTCACTTTCCAGTAAAGTGCCATCTGAAAGAATTAAAGATGAATATATATCTCTTCATGAAATTGCCTGCTCATAAGCTTTTAACACTTGTCAAAAACAATGAAAAGGAAATTAAAAATGTGCACATGCTGAGAATCTAAAATAAAAACAGAAATGCTGGAATTAGCTAGTGAGGCATCATTTGTGGAAAGAGGAACAAAATCGGTATTTTTTTTCTCTCAGATACCTTCTTCAGAACGTTTCTTTGAGCTGAAATATCTCCTTGCACAGTTGCTGCCAGGCCTACTGAGCATTGAATGTTGTTCTGTCAAAGGAGTTAGGAATTTAGGGAGTTCACTAATTGTGTGGATCTGTTTCATTTTCAGAAATTCACCATTCCGAAAGACAGACTGGGGGTAACGCGGATCGGAGATCTGTCCCCTCAAGATATGAAAAAGATCCATAACCTTGCTTTAATAGAGATAACAACTTTTTATGATGCACTGGGACTAGAGCTGAAGAGGATCAGGCCAGTGAGGGTTAAGGCAAAGGGTAAGTTTCCTACCATATACCCTTTACTCTTCCCTGTACTGCATAGAGGCAAATTGCATAAGGTTACAAAGCTCTATGGTTTTTACGCTACCAATGTTTTAGCACTTGTTTTACATCTTGGTAACACTGAGCTGTGTGTTCCAGTGAAGTAGCTAAGAGTTTGAAGTGAGATCATCAAGTGCAACTCCTTGAAACATGAAAGAATGTTGAAAAAAAAATTCAGGACAGGAATGAAAATAGTTTTAAGGTCCCTGGAAGTCCTTCTGTCTGGTAATCTACATGCTCCATTATTGTACTTTGAGTGCCATTAAAAGTTCTTACATTTTTCTGATAGATTTAAGGAAAATAGAACAAATTAAGAACAGCTGTTCCCATGCTTTAGCATCCCAAACTGATTTATGGTTGATGAAATTCTGAAACGTGATGGACAATTTGCACATTGTGTGCTTCAACAAATATGTTTTTTGTGAGGCTACTGAGGGTCAATTATTGGTCAGGATTTTGGGAATAGCCCTCCTTTTTTTAAAATAGTACCATGGTATACATTATGTACACTGGAAGAAGAGTAGAAGGGGCCTTTCACAGAATCACTTTTGTTTTATAATTCCGCTAGACTGCTCAGGTCTCTTAAGTTAAAAAAAAATCTCCTTCAAGATATAGTTGGCAGGTCAGTTACATCGCTAAACTATGAAACTCAATACCTAAAACTGTAAAGGATGCAGACTCAGTTGACAATTTTAAACACCAGCTCAGAACCTATTTATTTAACCTGACATCTTTTTTGTCTTTTACTTTTTACTTATTCCCAGTTCATGCTGGGAAAAACTGGGGTGTGGGCATAGCCAAAGACACCGATTTCTCAATTGCTAGGATCTTTCAGACAACTCTAGTGGTGTTTAGTATTGTGGCTTTCTGGAGATTTACATAAATATATTGCTGTTTCAGCTTAATTGTTTAATGCTATGATGTCATGACTTTGAGATGATACCAGTTGTAGATATTTTTTTATTATCACTCTATCTTGATCTGCTATTCATTGTGTATTTACTTGTGCTATAAGCTGTTGGTGAAGTTGTCCCTGTATGCTGTCGTGTCAGTCTCAAGTTCCATTACTCAATAATATAAATGCATTATGAATGTGTGTACATTATTGAAGATGATTATTTCATGCATGTCTTTTTTTCCCTGAACTGCTTGATTGGTCTCAGTTTTAAGTGGCTATAAATATTATTACTTTTATTGTGTCAGTGCAGCACTCCTCCAGAACTTTGCTATTTTGGCAGTCTAGATATTTTGTGCTAAAAGTTTTTGGATTGAGACTTTCTGGTTCTGAAGTTGCGAAAACAAAATGAATTAGCCACAACACGAGGAAATCTGCAGATGCTGGAAATTCAAACAACACACAAAATGCTGGTGGAACACAGCAGGCCAGGCAACATCTATAGGGAGAAGCGCTGTCGACGTTTCAGTCAGGACGAAGAGTCTCGGCCCGAAACGTCGACAGTGCTTCTCCCTATAGGTGCTGCCTGGCCTGCTGTGTTCCACCAGCATTTTGTGTGTGTTGTTTGAATTAGCTACAAATTACATTTTATTGGAAATGGGACTGAAGGAATTGAATGGTTAAACCTGAGGGTAAAATCAAATCATTAGAAAGAGGTGACATGGGATCAGGAGATGTTGAATCATTGTGGATAGAACCAAGGAATTGCAAGGGTAAAAAGACCCTGATGTGAGTTGTATACAGACCCCCAAACAGTAGTAAGAATGTGCCCTAAAAATGACAACGAGGGATAGAAAATGCATGCCAAAAGGGCAGTGTTACAATAGTCAAGGGGACGTCAATGTTTAGGTAGATTGGGAAAATCAGATTGGTGCTGGATCCCAGGAGGAAGAATTTCTAGAGTGCTATGAGAGGGCTTTTTTAGAGCAGCTTGTGATTGAGCTACTAGGGGACCAGTTATTCTGGATTGGCTTTTGTATAATGAACCAGCATTGATGAGAAAGTTTGAGGTAAAAGAACCCTTAGGGGAAAGTGATGATAATATGATTGAATTCACCCTGAAATTTGAAAAGGAGAAGCTAAAGTCAGGTGTATAAGTGTTATAGTAGAGCAAAGGGAATTACAGAGGCATGAGAGAGGAGATGACCAGAATTGATTGGAAAAGAACACTGACAAGGATGATGGCAGAGCAGCAATGGCTGGAATTTCTGGAAGCAAATTGGAATTTTATCCCAAAGAGGAAGAAATATTCTAAATATTCTAAAGGAAAGATGACTAACAAGAGAGGCCAAAGTCAACATAAAAGCCAAAGAGAGGGCATATAATAGAGCAAAAATTAGTGGGAAGTTAGAGGATTGGGAAGCTTTTAAAAACCAACAGAAGGCAACTAAAAAATTCATTATGGAATATGAAAGTAAGCTAGCCAATTATATTAAGGAGGATACCAAAAGTTTCTTCAGATACATAAAGTGTAAAAGGGAAGTGAGAGTGGATATCGGACCACTGGAAAATGATGCTAGAGAGATAGTAATGGGGGACAAGAGTATGGCAATCAAACTTAATAAGTATTTTGCATACACCAGGAAATCTGCAGATGCTGGAAATTCAAACAACAACACACACAAAATGCTGGTGGAACACAGCAGGCTAGGCAGCATCTATAGGGAGAAGCGTTGTTGACGTTTCAGGCGTTCATCAGTATTTTGCATCATTCTTCACTGTGGAAGACACCAGAAGTGTGGTGGAAGTTCTAGGTGTCAGGGTTCGTGAAGTATGTGAAGTTACCACAACGCTTTGAAAACTGATGGGTCCCTGGACCAGATGGTGCACACCACAAAATTCTGAAAGAGGTAGCTGATGAGATTGTGAAGGGATTAGTAATGATCTTTCAAGAATCACTGGATTCTGGAATGGTCTGGAAGACTGGAAAATTGCAAATATCACTCCACTTTTCAAGAAGGGAGAGGGGCAGAAGAAAGGAAACTATAAGTTAGTCTGACCTCAGTGGTTAGAAAAATATTGTTGATTATTAAGGACAAGGTTTTGGGGTACTTGATAAAATAGGCCATAGTCAGCAGGGTTTCCTCAAGGGAAAATCTAGCCTGAGAAGTCTATTGACATATTCTTAAAAAAAAAACCCAAATATGATAGATACAGACAGACATACTTTATTGATCCCGAGGGAAATTGGGTTTTGTTACAGCCACACCAACCAAAAATAGTGAAGAAATATAGCAATATAAAAGCATAAATAAATAAAAATAATTTAATCATGCCAAGTGGAAATAAGTTCAGGACTAGCCTATTGGCTCAGGGTGTCTGACACTCCAAGGGAGAAGTTGTAAAGTTTGATGGCCACAGGCAGGAATGACTTCCTCAGTGTTACATCTCGGTGGAATGAGTCTCTGGCTGAATGTACTCCTGTGCCTAACCAGTACATTATGGAGTGGATGGGAGTCATTGTCCAAGATGGCATGCAACTTGGTCAGCATCCTCTTTTCAAACACCACCGTCAGAGAGTCCAGTTCCACACCCACAACGTCACTGGCCTTATGAATGAATTTGTTGATTCTGTTGGTGTCTGCTACCCAGCCTGCAGCCCCAGCACAAAACAGCAAACATGATAGCACTGGCCACCACAGCCTCGTAGAACATCCTCAGCATCATCCGGCAGATGTTAAAGGACGTCAGTCTCCTCAGGAAATAGAGACGGCTCTGACCCTTCTTGTAGACAGATTCTTGTAAAGGAGAATCGCTTGATGCTTTGTACTTGGATTTTCAGAAAACCTTTGACAAGGTACCACACATAAGGCTGCTTAACAAGCTATGAGACCATTCTAGCATGGATAAAGCAGTGGCTGATTGGCAGGAGACAAAGAGTGGGACAAAAGGGAGTCTTTTCTGGTTGACTGCCGGTCACTAGTGGTATTCCATAGGGTTCTGTGTTGGGACTGATTCTTTTTACATTGTTATGCCAATGATTTGGATGATGAAATTGATGATTTTGTTGCAAAGTTTGCAGACAATATGAAGCTAGGTGGAGGGGCAGGTAGTTTTGAGGAAGTAGAGAAGCTACAGAAGGACTTAAGTTTAGGAGAATGGGCAAAGAAGTGGCAGGTAGAAAAGTGTTGGGAAGTGTATGGTAATGCAGTTTGGTAGAAGAAATAAACTCTTTTCTCAGTGGAGAGAAAATTTTAAAAAAGCTCAGGTGTAAAGGGACGGGTTAATTTGCAGGTTGAGTCTCTGTTGAGGAAGGCAAGTATGATGTCAGCATTCATTTCAAGAGGACTGGAATATAAAAGCAAAGGTGTTTTGGGCCACTTATATTTTCTTTAAAAAAAAAAGGATGTGCTGACATTGGAGATGGTTCAAAAGAGGTTCATAAAAATTATTCCAGGATTGAATGACTTGTCCTATGATGACTGCAGAATTCGGAAGAATGAGGGGTGACCTCATTGAAATCTATTTAATGAAAGGCATTGGTAGAGTGCATGTGGAGAGGATGTTTCCTTCAACGGGAGAGTCTAAGAGCAGAGAACACAGCCTCCAAATAGAGGGCATCCTTTTAGAATGGAGGTGAAGAGGAATTTCTTTAGCCAGAGAGTTTTGAATCTTTGGAATTCTTTGCCACAGGCAGCTGTGGAGGCCAAGTCTTTATGTATATTTAAGGCAGAGGCTGATAAATTCTTTATTGGTCAGGGCATGAAGGGATAGAGGGAGAAGGCAGGAGATTGGTGCTGATAGGAAAATTGGATCAGCCATGATGGAATGACAGAGCAGACTCAGTGGGCCAAATGGCCTAATTCTGCTCCTATATATTATGGTTATGGAGTTTGCAGCTGTACTAACAGCTGTTGGTGAATGGGACCAGTACGTGTTTGGCTTTTCATTCTCTGGTGTACATGGGCCTGGTTCTATGCTGTACAAAATGGTGCTGAAAGGGTTTGTGAGGATGTTACTGCGATTGGAGGACTTGAGTTGTTAGACAAGACTGGAATAGGTAATGACTTTTTCCAGGAGAGTAATAGGCTCAGGTGTGACCTTGTAGAGTTTATAAAATTATCAACGGCATCAATCAAGTGAATGGTCACACTCTTTATTCAAGGGGTGATGAATATAAAACTGAAGGACACAGATTGAAGGTGAGAGGGGAAAGGGTTAAAAGGTGCTTAAGTGAAACTTTTCACACAGAGATTGTTGGGTATTGGCTATATGGAAGGAGCTCCCAGATGAAGCTGAAGAGATGGGTGCAATTATAATTTGTATTAAACAATTACACAGATACATGGATAGAAAAAGGTTTACAGGAATGCAGGCCAAATGCAGACGTACAAGATTAGCTCAGATAGATATCTTGGTCATTATGGACCATGCTGTATAACTTTGATTCTTTAACTCTGTAAAAATAACTGGTAGATGTTCTAACAAAATGATTTGCTTGATGATTTTTGTTGCAGAAACTGGTCTCTTTGGTGTTCCTCTCACAACATTGCTTGAAAATGATCAGAAGAAAGTTCCAGGAACAAAAATTCCTCTCATCTTTCAAAAAGTAAGTGCAATAGTTAAAGAGAGATGTCTGATTGGAATCGTATTTAACATCTGCTTGCTGGCTGCTTAGCTGCAAGAGAAGGATAGCAAGGGGGGCTGTAGTGCATGCAACATTTAATCAGACCTTGAGCGTGAAGCCATGCTGTAGATTGCACAGGTACACAACAATCAATGTCTGCAAAATAAGCAAAGAGAAGTCTGAGTTGGGATTATGCCGGCTGGGTTTTAGTTTGTGAATTACTGTCAAAGGTATCCTTGCGTGTGTTGTAGACAGTCTTCCACTGATTACCAGTTGCTGGAGAATATTGTAGTTTAATTCCCTCCTGATGATTGTCTTGGCTCTGAATCAACAACCACTTCCTCTGTTTAGTTGGGTCAGTGTGTGGTGGAGAGGGCACTAGTGCTTTGATGCCTGAGGCACTACTTCAGCAGGAGTCCACATTGTTTTTAAGTTACCATGATTCTAGTTAAACATTTGAAAACTTAGGACCCCCTTGACTTCCTTGTCAATTGGTGATTCATGGTCCCTTGCATTTTTTTCTTCAGGTAGATTCAACCTGAAAAACTAAATTTCATATAAAATTGATTCAGTCAGCAAAATCATATTGAGTTTGTTGTCAATTGTGCAAGTGTGCTGAGGAATGAGCATAATGAAAAACTTGCAGTAGCATCACAGGCATATAGATTCAGACAACACACAGAACACAGATCATACATAAATTGTACGTATGAAATTGCTTGTCATATGAAGAGTGATGGCTCAGGGCCTGTATTCACTAGAATTCAGAAGAATGAAGTCTGATATTGAAACCTATCGTATAGTGAAAGGCCTTGATAGAGTGGATGTGGAGAGGAGGTTTCTTTTGGTGGGAGAGTCTAAGGGCAGAGGATACAGCCTCAGAATAGAGGTGTGTCCTTTTAGAACCAAGCTGAGGAGGAATTTCTTTGATGAGAGTGGTGAATCTATGTAACTCTTTGCCACAGGAGGCCAGGTCTTTATGTATTTTTAAGGCAGAGGTTGATAGGTTCTCAATTTGTCAGAGCATGAAGGGATACGGGGAGAAGGCAGGGGATTGGGGCTGAGAAGAATATTGTATCAGCCATGATGAAATGGCAGAGCAGAGTGAATGGGCCAAATGGCCTAATTCTGCTTCTATATGTGGTCTAAATTATACAAGACAATGAAGAAAAAGACAGTTTTGTTTTTTTAAAAAAAAAGCAAAAGGAAAGGAAATGTCTAAGAGGTAGAATTAGGGTTGTGCAGGTCAGTTCAAGAACCTGATTGTTGTAGTGATGGTAGCTGTTCCTGAACATAGTAGTGTAGGAGTTCTGGCTTCTGTACCTTCTGTCTGATGGATGGTGCGGATCCTTGAAGATAGATGCTGTCTTCTTGAAGCAGAGCATCATGTAGTTGCTTCCATGGTGGTGAGGACTGGGGCCATTCTGGTCCAGGCTGTGTTCACTATTCTCTTTTGCCTCTAGTGTTCCTGTCAATATGGTAGAGCTGGGATAGTGTGTAAGCAAGGAGCGTTTTGGAGGGTCAGCCACTGGTACCTGGCTGCAAAATGGCAACTTCCCTATGTTTGCAATTTGGAAATTTGCAGTGTATAGAATTGATTTTGAGAAGTTGAGTTCAATGCACTCTTCTCAGCAAATCATTAATTCTGAGTGCAACAAAGGAGTTACTTTGTCCTGTCAGCCTTTAAGTACTAGCTTTGGGTTTGGAGTGATGTCTCATTGAGGTTCTCATCTCACGTCCTAGGCCTTTTTTTTGGCTTGAATTTGTTAAATAATTTTGATTGGCAAGCTTGGACACTACATCTTCATTGGGTTTAGTGTAACAAGCTGGTGTCATGTCAGTGATGAAGGGTATGAGTCAAGTGCTAGAAAATGGGATTAGCATGAATGTACATCTTGGTTGGAAAGATAACTATGGGCCAATCATAAACACAAGTGATTCTACTTGTTTCCTTCTTTTGATGCTCCTGACCTGCTGAGTTCCTCCAGCATTTTGTATATGTTGTATTGGCCAAAGGGCTCTTTTCTGTGCTGTTACAACTCTGTTAACAGTCTGACAGTTGCACTGAATGTCTTGGTTCAATGTATGTTCTCTTTTCATCAAGTGGGAAATAATTGCAACATATGTTTGCATTTTGAGTTAAATCTAATGATTGCACATTTGTGTAACAAAGGTGAACAAGAAAATGATGTCCACTGAGGCATATGTTAAGGCTCAAAGAAATAGTATCAGTAAAATAGTATGACCTAGACTTTTAAACACAATAATGACCTTAAAGGAGCTTTAAAGTAATTTGTGGGAAATTGATCAGTTAGTTGTATTGGATCCCAATTAGAATATTACATTTACTATTGATACCAAAGTTAAAGAAGGATGCAATGCCTTGGAGGGAGAGGGCCTGATGGTGAGCTTTGTGGAACAGTGCCTGGAAAAATCAGTAAGAGGCTATCTTTGGAATTTGTAAAATAAATGCTCAGTAAAAGCACTTCTAATGGTGTACTCAGCTGTAGAGTAGATTGCAATACACATAAAAGGTGAATAGAGGCTTTTAAGTCATTAAGTCATAAAGCCATATTATCCTTGGCTGGGTTCCAGGGAAGATACACTTCATGAAAAATGGGATGTGACCCTAATAATTCTGTGGGTTCCCTCTGTGAAATCTTTGGCTCCAAGGCAGGAGAGAGAGAGGGTAGTTGTCTGAAAATCTTGGGCTCAATGACTTCAAAGTGTGCCTTTGTGTGACTTGTTAACATCTAGGCCACACAGGTAGTTTTGCTTAGTCACAGGAAAGCCTCCATGAGGCTTTCCTGTGACCACACTCGGTGTGGATGTGATCAGTGGTGGGGTGGGCTGGATTCACTACTTTTTCTAGGATTTTCCATTCAAGGGCATTAGTGTTTCCATACCAGACTGTCAATGAAAATATGGGTAAAATTCCAGCTGTGTCAGAGTGCCTTTAATGTGATGGTTGAGATGAAGAACATGCACAACAGACTTCCGATCTGCTGAAAGTCAGTATGGATGTCTATGGCAATGCGGCTGTGCAGTGACTGGTATATTTTGCCTCATTGGAATATTAGGAGCAGACTAAATGTGTAATAATTCTATGCCGTAGCTTTTGTCAAGAATGGAGGAAACTGGCTTAGATGCTGAGGGAATTCTGCGAGTACCTGGATCTGCTTCACGAATGAAGGTAAGAGGGTCACTTCTCACTTTCCTTTCAGTGAACAGTATTTCATACACCAGTGGTCATGTGATGCTTTATGTGAGGCTGCTAATCAATGAGTGATTAAAGGCTTTTAAGCCTTTGTAAATGGTTCAGAGTAGGAAAAGGCTTTTAAGCTCTTTGTAAATGGTTCAGAGTAGGAAATATTATAAACACTTCCAGACAGATATAAATGAATAAATAAAATTAAAGTATTTGGTTAAAACATTCTAAAAGAATAAATAATTCAGAATATTGAAATCAAGAAAAAGAAGACAAAGATTTAATTACACCTTTTCCACGGAGTTGGTGACTTTTAATTTTTGAGCATTGCTAGTCCTGGTGTGAAGTGATCGCATGGATGAACTACAACAATTGTTCATCCCAGTTTGGCAAAAGAATAAACCAGGGAAGGTAGTGCACCCGTGGCTGACAAGGGAAATTAGGGATAGTATCAAGTCCAAAGAAGAAACATATAAATTAGCAAAAAAAAAGCGGCATACCTGAGGACTGGGAGAAATTCAGAGACCAGCAGAGGAGGACAAAGTGCTTAATTAGGAAAGGGAAAAAAGATTATGAGAGAAAGCTGGCAGGGAACATAAAAACTGACTGTAAAAGCTTTTATAGATACGTGAAAAGAAAAAGATTGGTCAAGAGAAATGTAGGTCCTTTACAGTCAGAAACAGGTGAATTGATCATAGGGAACAAAGACATGGCAGACCAATTGAATAACTACTTTGGTTCTGTCTTCACTAAGGAGGACATAAATAATCTTCCGGAAGTAGTAAGGCATCGAGGGTCTAGTGAGATGGAGGAACTGAGGGAAATACATGTTAGTAGGGAAGTGGTGTTAGGTAAATTGAAGAGATTAAAGGCAGATAAATCCCCAGGGCCAGATGGTCTGCATCCCAGAGTGCTTAATGAAGTAGTCCAAGAAATAGTGAATGCATTAGTGATAATTTTTCAAAACTCCTTAGATTCTGGATTAGTTCCTGAGGATTGGAGGGTGGCTAATGTAACCCCACTTTTTAAAAAAGGAGGGAGAGAGAAACCAGGGAATTATAGACTGGTTAGTCTGACATCGGTGGTGGGGAGAATGCTGGAGTCGGTTATCAAAGATGTGATAACAGCACATTTGGAAAGAGGTGAAATCATCGGACAAAGTCAGCATGGATTTGTGAAAGGAAAATCATGTCTGAAGAATCTTATAGAATTTTTTGAAGATGAAACTAGTAGAGTGGATAGGGGAGAGCCAGTGGATGTGGTATATTTAGATTTTCAAAAGGCTTTTGGCAAGGTCCCACACAGGAGATTAGTATGCAGACTTAAAGCACACGGTATTGGGGGTATGGTATTGATGTGGATAGAGAATTGGTTGGCAGACAGGGAGCAAAGAGTGGGAGTAAACAGGACCTTTTCAGAATGGCAGGCAGTGACTAGTGGGGTACCGCAAGGCTCAGTGCTGGGACCCCAGTTGTTTACAATATATATTAATGATTTAGACGAGGGAGTTAAATGCAGTATCTCCAAGTTTGCGGATGACACGAAGCTGGGCGGCAGTGTTAGCTGTGAGGAGGATGCTAAGAGGATGCAGGGTGACTTGGATAGGTTAGGTGAGTGGGCAAATTCATGGCAGATGCAATTTAATGTGGATAAATGTGAGGTTATCCACTTTGGTTGCAAGAACAGGAAAACAGATTATTACCTGAATGGTGGCCGATTAGGAAAAGGGGAGATGCAACGAGACCTGGGTGTCATTGTACACCAGTCATTGAAGGTGGGCATGCAGGTACAGCAGACAGTGAAAAAGGCAAATGGTATGTTGGCATTCATAGCAAAAGGATTTGAGTACAGGAGCAGGGAGGTTCTACTGCAGTTGTACAAGGCCTTGGTGAGACCGCACCTAGAGTATTGTGTGCAGTTTTGGTCCCCTAATCTGAGGAAAGACATTCTTGCTATAGAGGGAGTACAGAGAAGGTTCACCAGATTGATTCCTGGGATGGCAGGACTTTCATATGAAGAAAGACTGGATCGACTTGGCTTATACTCACTGGAATTTAGAAGATTGAGGGGGGATCTTATTGAAACGTATAAAATTCTAAAGTGATTGGACAGGCTAGATGCAGGAAGATTGTTCCCGATGTTGGGAAAGTCCAGAACGAGGGGTCACAGTTTAAGGATAAAGGGGAAGCCTTTTAGGGACCGAGATGAGGAGAAACTTCTTCACACAGAGAGTGGTGAATCTGTGGAATTCTCTGCCACAGGAAACAGTTGAGGCCGGTTCATTGGCTATATTTAAGAGGAAATTGGATATGGCCCTTGTGGCTAAAGGGATCGGGGGTATGGAGAGAAAGCAGGTACAGGGTTCTGAGCTGGATGATCAGCCATGATCATACTGAATGGCGGTGCAAGCTCAAAGGGCCGAAGGGCCTACTCTTGCACCTATTTTCTATGTTTCTATGTAAGTGGCAGATATGAAGGGCAACGTCCTTTCTTTACCTCACTTTTCTGTTCAGTATTGAGCCCACAGCAAAGAGGCAGGCCAGGTGCACTGGCATTTAATCTCCACTTTGGCTTGACTTGCTGAGCTTAGCTGAGCAATTGAATATTATTGATACCAACTGAGGCACCAACTGAGGCACCATCTGTGTACGGGGTGGAAGGGATTGTCAATGTTTCAGATCAAAATCTTGCATTGGGGCCAACAACAAACCAAAACCTCAACAGTTTGTTTCCTCCTACAGATGTTGCCTGACCCACTGAGTTCCTGCAGCAGATTGTTTGGTGCTGCAGAGTCAGAATCCGATTCTAGCATCTGCATCCCTTGTTAGATGATATTGTCTGGTATGGTATCAGTCAGCTTGAATCAACCCTTTCAGGCTCCACCGCAGTAATAGCTACCTTCAGGTCAGGCAGGGTTTGTGGCTTGTGTGACCCTTCAAATCTTCTCTCTTTGCAGCAGGGTGTAATGATAATGGTTGAGATGTGCACGGTCTACATCTGGATTTAGGGATTTCAACTGGAAAGAGCTGATAAGATGTGCAGATATCATTTTTTAAACATATTATTGGAGGATGGTTCTAGATGATGGCTCAATAAATAGGAAAAGCATCAAGCCAGGATGATATTTAATATAAACAAGGAATTAAATATCCCAAACTGAAACTTAAAATTGTAAATTTTCTGGGGAAATGGAGGGTTAATTTTAGTTTTCAGGTATGAGAATATTTAAACATTCTGTGTACCTCTATAGTTATAACAAAAAGGGTTTATGTAAAATATCCATGGGTTTGTTTTCTAATTTTTTCTTATTTATGAAAGTAAGCATTTTACAGGAAAAGTTTTGGGGATTTGGAGTGAAATGTGGGCAAATGGGACTAGCATGGATGGGAATCTCGGTTGGGATGGACCAATTGGGCCTAAGAGCCCAACTTTATAACTCTGAGTAGATTCTGCAGATGCAGGATTCAATGGGCTACATATCCATCTAATAATGATCATTTCTGAATCATTGTTTTATGAAAGAAAGCATGAAGTGGTATTGAGGTTATGGAATTGCATATTCTGTTTCAATGGTTCTCATTTTTGTTTGCATTTCTTGGTAAAAAGAGGTCAGTTGGAGAGGAGCAGAAGATAGTCATGAGTGACTAATCCTTCAAGCATTTCCTTTGCTCTTTGTGTGGTGATCTTCTGCTGCCTTATATGTACATTGAAAGACTGCAAGTTGCATGTATACCAAACATATGCTGTATTCTAGAGAGTCAAAGAACTGAAGGAATCTGGAAAATTCACATCAGCTGATCATGGTCTCATTAAAAGATTCATCATGCTTCGCCTTCTAGTGGGATCTCAGCCTGGACAAGTATCAGAGTGAGATCAGCAGGAACTGACCAAATAGATTGAAATTAGTCCACAGCACTTTATGGAATCTTGAAAGTGTATGGCAAAGAACCATTTGACCCATTACGCTTTTACCTGAGCAGGTTCTGATCTTTTCTTCCCAAGTAATGATATTCAGGGGAGGTCAGAAGGATTCTTGAGGAAATTAACAATGTCCGCCTTCATGTTCATACAGCAGGTTTTGATGATGGTCCAAGTGGTACAGTTCGTGAAAAAGACACAGCATTTTCCCTTTTCAATACAGTAGGTATGGGTTCCTGGCCCCGGGGGGCAGGGCTTGTTGGGTGGAGCATGAATGCTCTTCCGATCTGTTTAAATTTCCTCTCCCATCACACACCATGTGTTCCCATGTCATGCAACTACATACCTTTCCTGGTGGTTTAGCAGCCTCTGATATCCTGCCCCATGTTTCCTGGCTGATATCTTGGGCCCCAGCCTGCCTGTACCTGGGTTAAAATCTCCTTGACCTGATAGTTTGGGACACAGCCTGGCTGGACCCGGGTTAAAATCTCCTTGACCTGCCAAAGTTAGGATGGTGTGCTGCTCTGCTGAGTGACGGTCTGAATTAAAATCAAGTTTTGGGTTCAGATTGACTTTGCCAGAAAGAGATCAAAATCTTCCCAATATAGTAGGTGCCTGGTCTGTTTAGTTCCCCACCACACACCTTTTTTTCCACTGCACACACAAACAGCCTAGGAAATGAACACAACATACAAAATGCAAGAGGAACTCAGCAGGTCAAGCTGGATTTATGGATGGAAATGAACAGTTGAGTTTTTGGGCTGAGACCCTTCATTAGCGCGCTGTGCATTTCTCTTCATAGATTCTGCCTGACTTGCTGATCTCCCTAAACGTCTTGTCAAGATTTCCAGCATCATCAAGATCTCTTGAACCCAGGCAATGTTGTTCTAGCTGAGAAGTTTGCTTCACTGCCTCTGCCTTATCCAAGTTTTCTTTAATTCATTCTCATCTCATTTCACGTCCATTCATCATTAACCTTCTTCCATAGTTCTGCCCTCTCCTTCAACTGATCCGTTTACTTTATCACTGTGCCCTTCACCCTTTCCATTTCCACCCTTGAGAAGCCGATCCTGTCTATTTCTGGAAAACTATGAATTGTGTGGAGCACAGAGATTTGTGTGTTTATCTCAGCAAATAAGCAAAGCTAGTACATAGGTAGACAAACATAACTGGAAGGCAAATAGAACATTAGCCTTTATTTCAAGAGGTAAAGAATTCAAAAACTGAGGGATTGATACTTTTGTTGTTAAGCCAATTTTTGCTACT
The DNA here is from genome assembly GCF_030144855.1 of Hypanus sabinus. Classification (NCBI taxonomy): domain Eukaryota; kingdom Metazoa; phylum Chordata; class Chondrichthyes; order Myliobatiformes; family Dasyatidae; genus Hypanus; species Hypanus sabinus. Next base: position 126,488,630 of record NC_082706.1, read on the forward strand.
GTATCTCCTGAATAGCCAGTCGGTTTTTAAGAAGGCACGGGAGATTCTTCAAGATAATACAGGACTAGGATGGTTTTTAAGGGTTAAATTAAACAAGGCCAGTAATATTTGGCTTCAGTCTAAAAATATGCAAGGAGATTTAATTGTGTTCTTTAATGTTTTAATCGTAGTTTAAGAATATTTACATAAAATGTATTTCCTCCAGAAGAGAAATCCTAACAAAGTTAGAGCTGGGCATTGAGGGATTAAAATAAAGAAGCATTTTTCACACAGTGTCAATTTCAAACATACTTTTGCAGAAGGTTGTTGACTTCAGGCCAGTTGAACTTCAAGAATGAGATTGGGGGCTTTGATTGAGTGATGGATATCAATGGATATGAAACAAGGATGGATAAATGCTGGAATAGCTGCCTTGATTCAACTGAATGGTAGAATAAGCTAGAGGAGCTAAATTTTGTAGTACTATTCCCATTATCTACTGCAAACCCCACGTCCGTCAAAGTTGCTACCATTCATATCTAGTGGTTAAAGTTACAATGAAGGTTATGCAATGTGCTAACATTATTCTTCATATGATGAAGATGAAACACGTTCTGAAGATGAAGGAACTTAAGATTTCTTGCTTTGGTTTCTGCCCCAATTATTCACTGAAGAGCTTTTAAGTTCACCTCTAATCTATTCCTTGTTACAGCAACATTTAGCTACTTGGGCCAAATCTTAGAAATGTCCATTAACTGATGTTTTCAGACAATTCAGACAGGTGAATTTGGTGACCCTCATTTGAGTCGTATCTTCTTGGCCAATATTCATTTGGGATTCTAAAACATCCTGATGCTTGCTCGTTCACCAGGGGCTCCACATAACATTCCTTCAATCATCAAATGCTCAGGGAGAATGGGCATATTGGAAACTTCATCCAAATACTAAATACCAAAGTTATTTCACCGATTATTTAATGAGTGAATACTTAATGGGACAATATCAGGAATAATTAATTTACTCTGCAAAGAAGGCAAGAAAGTACCATTTAGTACACCCTGTCATTTAGAAAATTAAAGAGCAGTATAATTGTTTAGAGAGAAATCTCGTGTTTGGAATTTTCTGTTTCTTGAAAAGTAAGGACTGCAGGTGACTATAATATTTGATTTATAATTAAATTGAAGAGCTATTTTCTGAGGGAGAAGAGATTTAAAATGAAGTAAATTTTATAAGGTACTATTATGGCAAAATAAAGATTTCTATTACTGAGTCAGGGGTTATAAAATTTTTTTGGAAAAACTTATTCATAAGGGAAGTTGAGTGTGGGAGATTACAGGTGCATGAAAGAACATTTAAAAAAAAGTTGCCATTTAGGATCTCGTCCACCATAAAGTTTGACCCTGGCTGTCAAGGGTTGTTAAAGGGACCAACCCCTTCTAACTCTTTTCAGCCATGGACAGAGGCCATGTTTATCTCTATCTTGCAAGGTTAGCGCTCTCCTTTAGTAATTTCAGCTTTTGTTATCAGTACAGTAGCTTTCTGCGTTCAGTTAACTGAATAAATATAGGTTTAAGTGCTGGATTTAAATTGATGCTACTTACATCCACAGAATTATCGCCAAGAGCTGGAGGCAAAATTTTATGACTCCTTTGACTGGGAACAAGTCCATCATAATGATGTAGCCTGTTTACTAAAGACATTCATCCGAGAACTGCCCTATCCGTTGCTGACAGCCGAGTATCTGCCTGCTTTTGCAGCTGTGCAATGTAAGACATAGGAGCAACACAAAGAAGTTGTAAATGTCTGCCTGTGTTATCTATCCTCTTGCATTTTTGTGTGTGTCTGTCTTTCCAGCGTTATTCAGACTCACTGCACGTGTAAAATAATGGCCATGTTAGTCATTCCATTCCTGTTGTCTGTTGGCTAGAGGTGAAGATTGGGGAAGACATCCCTGTTTAGTAATGTGAATTACGAATATTCAGCCTCTGCCCAAAATTCTGTTATTCACACAAAGCACCTTGCAGCACATAAAGTACTTTGGAAATTCAGCGACTGCACTATTGTAGCAGACCTGATCACTGGTCTATTCATTGCAAACTCACAAAAACAACTTCAAAAGAAATGACCAAAGTTCTCTACCACAAGTGGATTTGGTTCCATTGACTGCTGTGAGTTTCCAAGTAAATGTATTCTACCTCCCCTTACCAAATGTTGGAAAACAAAATTTAAAAGTGAACTGACTTTCTAAAGTTATAAATAATCAGTTTTTATACTCCTGCAGAATTTGATCCTCCCAAACTTGCACACCAAATGAAAAACAATCAGGATTTAAATAACTCTTACAAAGTCAATATGGACTAAGAGCGTATGCACTGATTCAATGAGCAAGTATTTAGTTATGAGGAAAACTAATTTGTCAATGGTACTTCACATATTAATTGGAAACAATTAGACAAGTGGTACCGACTGAAAATTTGTTAACATGGCTATTCTAAAATTTATTATAAACTAGGAAGAAAACAAGCTACAGTTCGTGCACATTTGATTGACAGATGTGTGCAGAGGCTTTCCTGAGTACACAAAGTAGCCTGTAGTCTGTTAGATTCATTTAAGATGAAGTCACTGTTCTAATAAAGGAAAGGGGAACTGATTTGCACACAGCAAACTCCCACAATCAAATCATGGTCAGCTGACTTATTCTTAGTTGTTGTTTGAGAGATGGAATTAAACAGAATGTGTAGGTGAATGTCCCAGCACTTTTTCAAAGTTCCAGGGAGTATTTACCTGCTTAAGGTGGGCAAATTGGGCTTTTTTTAATGTCGCTCCACAGAGCAATCTAAGAGTTGCCATTGCAATGAGTTGTGATTTTACAGTTCAATATTTGACTTGATTTGCTTTCAGATATCTCACAGACGAAGATGCAGTTACAGGCTCTGCACCTTATCATCATGTTACTGCCTGATCCCAACAGAGACATTATTAAGGTATCCCTGATCCCAAAGTATGCATGATCGCATCTGAGCTTGTGGCAGTCTCACACTGAGTATATCTGACATTCGTTGTGTAAAAACAGTATTACTTAAGTACAAATCTATATTCATGATACTGTGTATTTTTGAACTTAGATTAATGTTTATCTTGTTGACTATATATCTATTTGTAGATTAGATATCCATGAGGGTCTTGTACATGAATTTGCTGTAGAGTAGATACACTTGAGATTTGCTACAGTGCCCTGGATAGACCAATGCTCAAGATTAGAATAGCGTTTGAATTCCATCTCTAATGAACCTTTCTATATCTATAAAGATAAAATGTATCTTCCTATTTTATTTAGATTTGAGCAATTTTCTACTGGCATGATATTTTGTGTTTGAGGCCAGTGATAAAATTTTTATCCTTTTTCTCTTTGCCATTTTTGCTAAAAAGAATCACCCACCGGACAATTCCTAAGTGATGCTGATTATTTGTTGAGTGTGTATTTTGCTTTGGGATTGTGGCTGGTACTTGAGGTGAGAGACTTGTGCTGAATATTGACAACAGAAAAGTATCTGGATTGCCATACCTCACCTTTCACCTCATTTCAGCGGCAACAGCCTCAGCGTGCAGAATTTTTTTCACTTCATGCATAATTAGGCTGGTATTTTCCACCAGACCACAGGGAGAATAGTCTACAATAGTTATAATCACCATATTTAAGAAAACCCATGGATTGGTTAACAGAGTGGAATGAAGAGCATTGCAGTATTAGAAAGTAGAGTGAAAATGTGATTGCACAATTTTGTGGTGAGGTTTGGGAGAGCAGATTTTGCATGAACTTCGTACTTACACACTATGTATAGCTAATTTACATTGTTTATCCTTTAGTTGGAATATGTAGCTTGATACATGGGACCCAGACGCCTTAGGATTTTAAATTGTCTTGGAGCATATATTGTTGAAAATGGGCCGTTTCTCCTTATGTGGGATGAATGAAAATTAAAATGTTGGGGGTTGGGTAACTGGACTGAATCTCTTCTCTTACTGCCACCCCCAACCTCCAGGCTTTCTTGGAATTTCTCAGCAAAGTCGTAGCGAATGAAGCAAAAAACAGAATGAGCTTGTGGAATGTTTCCATGATTGTTGCACCAAACCTCTTCATGTGTAAAGGGAGAACTGGAAACCATCAAGAGGCAGAAGCAGCCACCAAGGCAGCCAATATTGTCCAGTTACTTATAAAATACCAGGACATCCTGTGGACGGTATGTGAACCCAGTAATGAGTGCACTTTGATACGTAGACTGAGAATTTCAATGAAAGTCAAAATTTGGGTTAGCAGGTCATATTAGATGTATTCCTGAGATAGGTTGCCTTTGCAACCTATCAGAAGAAAAATTACAGTGCCAATAAAATAGACCTTTTTAATAAAATATTTTTGAATTTTTTTGCTTATTGTAAAGGAATTAAGTCTGTCAGCTATGAGAACTTCTCTAATCATCAATGGGTCTGTATACTTTCAGAATGTAGAGTGAGCTCTAAGATCAGGCAGGTCAAATAGGAAATGGCTGGAATGTGTGTGCAGGTGTTGGTAGTGATGCCATGGGATGCTTCTAGGAATATCAACAGCCAATGTTGTAACTGCAGATCTTAAGGTGGTGAATCCTACCTACAAAAGTCTTAACCAGTCAAAGAGCCTTTTGCTTGCCTTCAACAATCATCAATGATAAAAATGTCAAATAAAGGGAAAAAAAACCTTGATTTTCATTGGCGTTGATGAATATTTTCCTCCAGAATTACTGTTTTTTCTAAATTTCAGACGTAAACAATTGCCCCTGTTTACAGAGCAGGATTGCATGGACTTTTTAGATTGTTTTCTAATTAGAATGAACATTTTTATTAGTGGCTGGAAGAAAAGGTTAATTCCTGTAAAGACCATGGTTCTGAGTTCAATTCTGAGAAAAATGATTGAAATACTGTTGTCTTGTTGACTAACAGTCAGTGAGTTAATTAAGATACTGAGCTAAATGCAAACCACAAGATTAAACTAGTTATGTAATGCTATTCAGGGAAGCTGGTTGCCTTTGATTACCATGATATTATGAAGACTATTTCACTGAGGCTGGTAATAAAAAAACATGTTGATGAGACTTAAAGCACTCCCATCAACCCATCATTTGCATGATAATTTTAAAAGTTTTAATCACCATAATTTTGCCAGGTTTCTAAAAAGGTTTGAAGACTTTTATTGTTGCCAAGTACGTTCAAGTGTCGGGTAACCATCCAATTTGCCTGAACTGAACCTTAAGATGACCATTTGCTAATGAAATACTTTTCATCAATGCAGATGTCATCGAGGGTGTAGTAGAGTGAAGAGTAATCTCATATTTACTTTGGTCTCAACTTGCTCTCTTAAGCTAGTAGTGATTTTACAAGCATATGTTGTTGAGCATTTAATAAATATAAGTTGGACTTCCCCTTGTCTATACAGATGTTCAACGTTGCCATGACATTTCAGAATGTGCATGCTGATAGTTTAGACTTGAGGAAAACAAAACATCTGGATCATTATTAACCTTTATAAGAAATTTTCATCTCCTCACCTAATCAGATATGACAATGATAAAAAAAAACTGCAAAGCTTGCAAAGGAGGTGTAGGTTAGGGTATATGAATTCAATATAAAATCAGGTACAGAAAGAGAAATAGAGGGAAGAGAATAGTTATGCCATAATTTTATTATATTCTTAAAATCACTAACAGTTTAAAGCCTAATGGAAGGAAGCTCCTTATTTATGAAGATTTATTTCAATGCTAGATGTTGACCAGCAGTAATTCATCAGACTGCTAACAGACTGGATTAATAAATGATAAAATATTTGAGTTCATCTTCAGTAACGCAGTATTCATGCCATTCATTGAGGTGATGTGTGAGATGTTATTTTCAGGAAGGTAACAGTGGTACTTGTGCTGCAATCTTTTCAGTTAGAATTATTCCTGTGCAAACAAGATTGTGTGTGGAGTATAGCCTTACTGTACTCTCAGAGGAACAATCTTGACTATTAAGCTTCATTGTTATTTACTCTGATTCTTCTCTTCTCTTCTCTTACTCAGATTCCTTCCTTTATGATAGCCCAAGTGCGGAAGATGAACGAAAGCGAGAGCAGGAGACGGACAAGAGTGACATGGCTGACTCCTCCTTCATTTTTTTTCCCTCCTGCCTTCAAGGGAAACAGCTCACCCCCATCTGGGAGTTCTCCCCGAGGTCGGAATAGAAACCAGGAGCCTGCCATGTGGGACATGGCAGGTATGAACTTAAGCCCTAGTACTCCAGGGCACAGCTTTAAGGTACACTTCTATGCTGGTATTTCCCCTCGGCTCATCATCACAGCTCCATGTACTCGATGCATGTGCTGATCCTTTGGAAAAAAAAAATCAGTCCTTGAGCTTGTTTAAGATTCCTCAAGCACCTTCTTTGCTCTATGTTTAAATTAGTTGTGGAGTCACTTCCAATATTTCTTCATGTAGTTTTATTCCAAATCATAACATTCTGAATGAGAAAATATTTTGTAATTTCGCCTCTAGACCTTTTTACGGTTATTTTACATCTATAATCTTGAGTTATCCCCTTGTGTGTGAGACAAAACAGTAATTTATTTAAACTCATATGGAGTTTAAATTTATTTGGAGATCACTTTTTGGCCTCCTCAAGGAGAACAATCTTATTTTTCTAATCTTTTCTGCATAATCAAGGTTTCTTAACTCAAAACTCCTTATAAAACCCTTCCCTACTCTACCCCTTCTCTACACCATTGCACTTTCCCTGAAATGAGGTTCTTAGAAGGGTTCTTAACCTGTAGACCAAAAATGGCATTCTGGATAATGATAGGAAGCGAAGCGAAGCAAAGCAACAACAAATCAACAATTTTGCAATGGTGTGTCAGTGATTCTTTAAGCAACAAGCCTTCCCATCACAGGGTGGGCCCACTCATCAGGTGGAGGTCGATGCTCATCGTTTCCTGTCTCATCTGCTTATCTCAGCCTGGGTTCTCTGATGGTTCTCTCTAATGACTCCAGCAACCTTGACTTACCTTCCCCAGACTCGGTTGTTTTGGATGAGATTCTCCCCATTTGCCTGTCGGGATGCTGATTATATTGAGATCCTGTTTAGTCTTGTTGATGTAAGGGCTTTGGCTTTCCTCTACACCACAGATTTAGTATTAACTCGTAAGTAGAGTTCATATTAATATGTTCATATTAATGCTAGGCAGGCACTGTAATTGTGAAGTAAATATAACCAGTGTTGAAATATGGTGGTTTCCATAAGGGACACGGTATAAACAAGAATTACTTATTAGAATACACTTCAATGCATGAGATTAAATGTAATATTCTCTTTCTCCGCAGTTGGACATACCAGAGGGAGTTATTCGCGTTTACGCCACAAAGCTCTCAAAGGTTTCCATGGCCATTCAGCTGGACAGTGAGACCAAAGCAAGTGATATTTTGGCTAGGTTTCACTGTGAGAACAGGTGAGTTCCTGGAGGAAAAGAAATTCTTCCAAATTCTAACAGCATGTTGACTGAGAAAATATCTTCTCATCTCTCCTTTCACACTTTTCCCATTAACTTTAAATAAAAACTGCAGATTTTGGAAACCTGAATTAAAACCATAAAGACACTCAGCACATCAGGCACCATCTGTGGAATGATAAACATAATTAGCATTTCAAGTCCAAGACCTTTCCCGAGAACAGTGACTTTAAATTTATAATCTCGGGTTATTTCCTCTGCAGTCAAAGGGAGTAGTATTGTACCAAAACCTGCCTCATCTTGTAAACCTCTTTGGCCTTTCTTAATCAAGGAATGTAAGGAAGAAGGAAAATAAACATGACTGCAAATAAGATTGTGGTAATTTAATAAAATTAGCAGTAGGGTAATTTAGTTTCTCAGTTTAAGCAATATCAAAGAAGAAATAAAAATATTTCTCAGCAGTTTAGGTATATCCATTGAGAAAGAAACTGAATGGAGATTTCAAGTTGATCACTGATTATCAGAACTTTAAAAGATTAGAAAACAAAAAGAGTGGTACAGTTTAGTGAAGCCACTAACTTGCAACATCTGTTTCAGTCCTCACTCTTGAAGCTATCTGTACAGACATTCACTGTGAGTTTTCTCCCACGTTCCAAAGCTATGCAGGTTGGTAGGTTAATAATCACTGTAAATCTCCCCTTTTGTGTAGACATGTATAGAGTCTGGGGGTAGTTGCTGACAAAGTGACCAGAACAGAAAATATTGAATGAAATCACGGCAGATCCAACTTCCCCTTGGTCCACATTTCTGCCTTACACTCATAAACCTTGATCGCCCTACCGATATAGAGGAAAAAAAATCTACTGATCTTGGCTTTTTTTTTAATTCAAGGATTTAGCCTTCACAGCTCTCTGGGTCAGAGAAGGAAAGCATGCAGAAAATGCTGGAGAAACTCAGCAGGACAGACAGCATCAATGGAAATGAAAGGGAGTTGACATTTTGGGCTAAGACCCTTCTTTGGGACAGAAGGAAGCCAAAATATTATATAGGAAAGAAGTGATTAGGCAATATGGCAGTCATGAGTAGGGCAAAATTGCTGGCATGGTTAGAGCATTGGCTGATTGGGAGCAAGTGGGAATAAAAGGATTCTTTTCTGGTTGGCTGCCAGTGACTAGTGGTGTTCCGCAGGGGCTGGTGTAGTGACCGCTTCTTTTTATGCTGTATATAAATGATTTGAATGATAAAATAGATGGGTTTGTTGCCCATTTTGCAGATGATATTAAGATTGGTGGAGGGGTAGGTAGTGTTGAGGAAACAGGAAGGCTGCTGAAGGACTTAGACAGATTAGGAGAATGGGCAAGAGAGTGGCAAATGAAATATAATGTTGGAAAATGCATGGTCGTGTACTTTATTAGTAGAAATAAATGTGCAGACTACTTTCTAAACGGGGCAAAAATCCAAAAATCTAAGATGCAAAGGGACTTGGGAGTCCTTGTGTAGAACATGCTGAAGCTTAACTTCCAAGTTGAGTTGGTGGTGAGGAAGGAAAATACAATGTTAGCATTCATTTTAAGAGGTTTAGAATACAAGAGCGGGGATGTAATGCTGAGGCTTTATAAGGCACCTTGAATATTGTGAACGGTTTTAGACTCCTCATCTAAGAAAAGATGAGCTGGCATTAGAGAGGATTCAGAGGAAGTTCACAAAGATGATTCCAGGAATAAAAGGGTTATCATACGAGGATCATACTGCCTTTGCTTCTGTGCAAAGGGATCTGGGGGTCCTGGTGCAGGAAACACAAAAAGTTAGTATGCAAGTGCAGCAGGTGGTCAAGAAGGCCAATGGAATGCTGGTTTTTATTGCTAGGGGGATGAAGAATAAGAACAGGGAGGTCTTACTGCAGTTGTACCGGGTATTGGTGAGACCACACCTGGAGTACTGCGTGCAGAACTGGTGTCCATATTTACGAAAGGACATACTGGCTCTCGAGGCAGTGCAGAGAAGGTTCACTAGGTTAATTCTGGGGATGGGTGGGTTGATGTATGATGAGAGGTTGAGTAGATTGGGACTCTACTCATTGGAGTTCCGAAGAATGAGAGGCGATCTTATTGAAACATATAAGATTGTGAAGGGGCTTGATCGGGTGGATGCGGGGAGAATGTTCCCAATGATGGGCGAAACTAGGATTAGGGGGCATAATCTTAAAATAAGGGGATGCCGTTCCAGGACTGAGATGGGGAGAAATTTCTTCACTCAGAGGGTAGTGGGGCTGTGGAATTTACTGCCCCAGAGAGCTGTGGAAGCTACTACACTCAATAAATTCAAAACGGAGATAGACATTTTCCTGGATAAAAATGGCATTAGGGGATACAGTGAGCGAGCAGGTAAGTGGACATGAGGCTAGGTTTAGATCAGCCACGTGATCTCCTGGACCAGTTTTTGATAGCCTGGATGGGTCGGAGAGGAATTTTCCAGATTTTTTCTCCTCAATTGGCAAATCGTTTTTTTTTTCTCCCTGGGTGATCACATGGGTTTGGGCGGGATGAATAATAAAATAAAATGGGCGGCATGGTGCCCTTTTGGTTGGCACTGTTGCCTTGTGGGATTCGGTGAAAACGAGAGTTAAGATTGGATCAGCCATGATCTTGTTGAATGGCGGAGCAGGCTTGAGGGGCCGATTGGCCTACTCCTGCTCCTATCTCTTATGTTTATGTTATGAACGTTTAATAGCTCTGGGTCTGTACTCACTGGAGTTTAGAAGGATGATGGGGCGATCTTATTGAAACCTTTCGAATGTTGAAAGGCCTAAACAGAGTAGATGTGGAAAGGATGTTTTCCATGGTGGGAAGTCTAGGACAAGAGGGCACAGCATCAGGATAGAAGGGCATCCATTTTTAACAGAGATGTGGAGAAATCTCTTTAGCCAAAGGGTGGTGAATTTGTGGAATTTATTACCACAGGCAGTTGTGCAGGCCAGATCATTGGGTGTATTTAAGGCAGAGCTTGATAGGTTCTTGACTGACCATGGCATCAAAAGTTACAAGGGCAAGGCTGGGGGGGTGGGGCTGAGGGTGGGGGGGGGATAGAGTGGAGCAGACTTGATGGGCCAGGTGGCCTCATTCTGCTGTTATGTCTTGTGGTCTAATGGTCATGAAATAAAATTGTGGTAGAATATTTTGGAAACACGAGAGTAAAGATCAAATGGCCTGTTATATTACACTTGATATTGATGGAGGAGCAATGCACCAGCAGAGCACCCATGTTCTAAATAGAAGGATGAAGCCTAAAAGGTGGTTGTCCATTTTTCTGTGTGCCTGTGACCGCTTCTTTTCTTATAGTGTCGTAGGTTCTTCTACATTCATCTCGATGGGTCTGGCTTTAATATCCCACCTATTAGTCAAGAGCTTCAAGAACACAGCAATCTATATAAACCACACCAAGGTGTTAACAGAGGTCACACATTGAATTCTGGAACAGGGCCTGATTCAGGCACCAGAGCACTGCCAAGTATGTCAAGCTGACATTTATGCTTGCTTCAGCAATGCCATAAAATAAAATTGTAATTCAGAATAAACGAGGTATGCCTATTCACAAATCATAAACAATAGAAGTAATGTTTACATTATTATTTGCTCCCTTCTGTCAGGTGGTTTACAGAAAACTTTTTCTCAAGCAGCCCTCACCTTTGCATATAAAAAAACAGCATGCAAATTAGTAAGTAACCATCAATTACAGATACGGGTGGAGAAAAGGTAGTTGGAGTTTAATCCAAATAATTGTTGTGCTCTGGGAGGTCAGATATGAAGGAAATTATACAGTTAATAACAAGGCACTTAACAGCATTGACATGCAGAAACATCTTTGGGTCAAAATCACAACTCCCTGAAAGTGACTGTGCAAGCTGATAGGGTGCATGCTTATCTTCATTAAACAGAACCTTGAGTATAAGAAGAAGTTGTATTGCAGCCAGATTAACTTTGGGGAGGCTGCATTTGGCATCGTATGCAATTCTGGTTGAAGTATGTGAAGGTTTTGGAAGGATGTAGGGAAGGTTTACTAAGATGCTGTCTGGATTAGAGGATGTGAGCTACAAGGAAAGGTTGGGCATACTAAGGTTGTTTTCTAAGGAGAATCAGAGGCTGAAGGGAGACCTGTAAGAAGTTTATAAATTTATGAGAGACATAGATAGGGTAGACAGTCAGAATCTTTTTGTGCCCCGGGTAGAAATGCACGAGAGGACATGCATTTAAGGTGAGGGGGAAAGTTTAAACAAGATGTGTGGGGTAAGTTTTATTTACTCAGATGTTGATAAACATCTGGAATGGACTGCCAGGGACAATGGTGATAGCAGATACAGTGGTGCTGCTTAAGAGGCAGGGAATGAAAAGATAGGACCGTGTGAGGCGGAAGACACTTAGTTTAATTTGCATCATGTTTGGTGCAGACATTATGAGCTGAGGAGCCTGTTCTTGTGCTTTACTCCTCTATGTTTGATGTGATTAAACAATTATACAGACAGAAGTTACTGTTCTGCATCAAATTCCACGTCAGTTTAATTTTCTAAAGAAACCCAACGCCATGAAAGGCAGTGAGGCACAATTATATATAAAAATATAAATATAGATGGATTTTCCACTGATATCTTTTACAAATCTACTGACTCTCTCAATTATCTTGAGTTTACCTCTTCCCACCCTGTCATTTGTAAAAATGTTATTTTCTTCTGCCGGTTCACACGTCTCTACTGCATCTGTTCTCAGGATGAGACTTTTCATTCTAGAATATTTGATACGTCCTCTTCTTTCAAAGAACAGACTTTCCCTTCCACTTCCATTGATAGTCTCCTCACTTCATGTCTTCCATTTCCCACACATCTGTCCACACCCATCCTCCCACTATCATAACAGAGACAGGGTTCCCATTTTCCTTCGTTACCACCCCATGAGCTTCTGTGTTTAGGACATCATTCTCTGTAACTTCTGCCATCTCCAACAGGATCTTACCACTAAGCACATCTTTCCCTCCCCTCCACTTTCTGGGGCGATCACTCTCTATATGAATCCCTTGTCCACTTGTCCCTCCCCACTGATAGATATCTCTTCTGGCACTTTTCTCTGCAAAATGGACAAATACTACACCTGCCCTTAAATTTGCTCCCTTACCACATTTCAGGGCCCCAAAATGTCCTTCTGGCTGAGGCGATGTTTCAGCTGTGTGTCCGTCAGGGTCATCTACTGTATCTGGTGCTTCAGAGCGACCTCTACATTGGTGTAACCTCACGCAGATTGGGGGATTGCTTCATTGAGCACCTTTGCTCTGTCTGCTGCAAACGATAGGGTCTGCCCCCTTTTTCTGGCTTTGGCTCCTTCCTTCCAGTCTTAGACTGAAACATCAACTGTTTATTTCCCTCTGTAGATGCTGCCTGACTTGCTGAGTTTCCCCAGCATTTTGTCTCTGTTGATTTTCCAAATTAAATGTTCATTCTCCCTTCACAGCACGAATTCCACGGTGCCTCTCAATGGACAGAGCAATTATTTGTTCGAAATTGGTGGAAATATAGGTAGGATTTTTTTGAAGTATTAAAATCTATGAGAGATGAATTAGTATTATTGTCATATCTTTGATCCACAAAATATTGATAAAAATAATATTGTTAAACATGGCTTCTGCTTGGAAAGTTGACTTGTGTGAAGAATAGAGGGCAAGGATTTACAAGGATTCTGTCAGGGTTGGAAATCTTCAGTTCTGTGGAGGGATGGATTAGGTTGCAGTTATTTTCATTGCATTGAATGAGACTGAGGGGAGATTTAATTGAGGTACATAAAATTATGAGAGGGTTAGCAATATGTACCAGAAAGACCAATAATATGGGGACCTGTATATAATTGATGGAAGAATTTCAAGGCAATCTTTGGCATTAAGTGAGTAAAGTGGGATTGGGGGTTGGGGTGTGGAAGTCAGGAACTCACTGCTTGAAATGTTGGTTGACGTGGAGACCCTCCACATATTTGTGTAGAATTACAGACTAAGAGTTAATAAGTGGAATTATTATTAACAGGTGACTTTTTTTATCTGGCATATAAATTTTCTAATTTATAAATCGCTGTCAATTTTGATGATTCAATGGCCTCGGGAAATTTTTCTCCTATTTAGTGAATAAAGTAATTATTGGTTATGATTCACTTTCCACCAAATCAGCTGCTCTTGGGTTTGATTAACACAGAATTGATTGATCCCAAGGGATTGGCAGTGGAAAAAGGGCCAGACGATTTCCTTTTTGTAAACCTTGGCTGTGGGTGCACTGGGGAGTTGGACTTTTTTATTCAGTGATTGGATCTGAGCATTATTGACAAAGCCAACATTTGTTGCACATTCCTTACTGCCCCTGAACAAGAAGGTCATAAACCCCTGCAAGCCCAATGGTGAGGACATTAGGTATTGATGTGGATGTTTTGGCACAACTGAGCAGCTTACAATGATCACTTCAGAGAGAGGGCAGTTAAGAGTCAAACACATTGCTCTAGATCAGGACACATAGACCAGACCTGGATCAGACCAGGGCTCTCTGCAGTCCATCCAAGGAGGCACACAAAGTAGCTCATTAAAATAATCATGAGCTGAGTGTAGAAATGAAAAAGTCTATGATAATGGTTCTATTTTCACTGGGGTGCTTGAACATGCATTGGGTCTAATACCTGACTGTACTGTATGGAAATTGAACCACCAGTTTGGAATGTGTGGCACCATTCCAGCAACTTTATTTCTTTATGTGGCCATTTGAATTTCATTATTTACAAAGTGTTTTTCCTCTGCAGGAGAGCGCTGCCTGGACCTCAACACATACATTCTAGACTTGTACCATTTAAATCCCAATGCAGCTTGGGTCATTAAACCCAGAACACTGTAAGATTATTTGCTGAAGAGTGAAGGACCATTAAAGAATATTGAAGCAGCAGAGTGGTGAATTTAACTATTGGGATTTCCGAGAACAATGGGTGGTTTATAATGGAGCCTTTGCATCTTAAGGCTTTCGGCTGTTGTTACTGGTACAGGTTCTGCATTGGAAGGTGATCATTTTGGTAGTCACCATCTTACTCATCAGATTAAGGCATTTCATGCAGCTGCATTGTCATTCAGTTGGGTGTTCAGAGCACCAACCAGACTCCCATCATCTGGATGCTTCCTCGAGCACCTCAGCAGGTTGGAATCAGTCGAACGTTTGTACGTGACCTAAAGTGAACAACTTGCAGTAACTCATCTGGGGGTGTTTATGAAACAAGTCAGCATGCCAGACAGAAATATTAAGGACATGGTCTGTACACAATGTGCATTTTAAACAACTTAAGCAGACTACACATTTGAAATGAGCCACAGACATAACCAATCATGTTTTACTATGCCTTTTTTTTAGTGTGGGGAGGGTGGTAGTATAGGGAAGTAATGATTGTGCTGGCAAAGTTCATGGACACAGAATGGAGAACAGCCGAAGAATCAACAAGGATGTATTTTTTTCTAGAAAAGCTATTCCGAAGCGAATGGAAACGGTGCCAAATTCCATAGATCTGATAAGACGGGAAGTTGTTACATAAAGAGGATGATAGCTGCACCTGCACAAAAAAGGAATTCCTCTTGGCACATTACCCTGGGCTGAGTTACAAATCAACCTGGAATTTTGTTTTGCAATAAACTAAATGCCAGACTTTCAAACATGGTTCTCATGGAGTCTGTGTATCTAGAGAGATGAGTTGTGGACACTGCAAGCAAACAAGGCCTCAGACCCTCTGGAAATAAAACCTGCAGGAAGCAGGAATCTGCAGGAAGCTGACTTTCGGGATGGAGGAAGACTTCACTGTGGAACCTAATCTCTATTGGGTAGTGCCTGTCGACTGTGTGCTATTGGTACCTTGGCTGGAATTTGATATCTCCTGAGGAACTCGTCTCCTGTGATGTTGTGTGCAATTAGCAGAAAGTGAGGCAATACGTGAAGATAACTCATTGGCCTACTCTGTGATTAAGTACTTCTGGTCATCTTCACACATCCTGAGCTGATGAGTATGGAGTTGGGTCACAGGTCAGCCACTGGCTCATAGACTGGCTTAACAGAATCGAAGGGCTGAATGATCACCTCCTGTTCAGATATTCATCTGCAGTTAAGCTCATTAGATTGTTCTGGTGCTTTAACGTAACTGCTGAGTCATTTGAATACTGCCATGCTGTTCAGAGAGCCCATCTCTACATGAAAGTTGCTGGCAGATTCTTGGGGTCTTTCTCTGACTTGTGAAAATTGAGCACAATTTTTGGTTGGATGGGGGTAGGGAGGAGTCAGGTATATTTGACTTCCATTAATTTCTCAGCCTCCTAGAAAAAACGTAGTTTGCTTTTTTTAGATAGTTATGCAAGAGGTTTCATAGCCTATTCTTCATTGGATAGTGCTTTATTACTGACTTAATCATGTTAGCAGCAAGTAATCCTATTCCTCTCAGGGGTGCTGTAGAAGAAATGCTATCAGTTACATGTACCACAGTAAAAACATTTATTATGCTGTACAATTGACCAAACTTCCTGTTTACATAGAATGTATATATGTACAACTAGGAGGAATAAGTAGAGAGGGCCATTTTGGTCTTTGTCAGTGTTAATGGTTCACGAGAGCTTACTCCCACAGTGGCTCATTTAACCCTTTCCACATGGTCTTCTGCTTGATCTGTACAACGCACTTTCATTTGTTTCTTTTGGCAGAGTGCATGATGTAATCATATTTAGAGCAGCATACTCACATTACAGGCCATTTGTTGAAACTGCTTTTAGGAGAGTGCAAATTAGGGATTCTGGTGCACATAACACACGTTCCATTCACTTTAATATCATCACCGGAGTTGGTTGACTTTTTAAGGTGTTTATTATATTACAGGAATGAAATCCACACATAACCTGTTTAAGGATCTGGAACCATGGATGATCAAACTGCACAGAAATAAGCCTTTTGACTCATTGAGTCCCCTCTGTCCATTTTACACTCATTCCATTTTAATTCTCCCCACACTAATTAATTGCCTTCGGATTCTATCACTCATGACACACATGGCTATTAAGAATGACTAATTAACCACCAATCTGCATGGTTTTGAACATGGGTGAAAGCCAGACTGCCTGGAATTCACAGGTGGAATGTGCAAACTCCACATAAACAGCACCTGAGATCTGAGATCAGGATTGAACTCTCACTGAAGCTTGACACTGCACTTCTACTGGGTGTTCTACCCCCCCCCCCCACCAAATTACAATGTTTTATGCTGTTTTAACTTGGGGGGGGGGAAGCTCGATAGGACATGTGGTGGGTGGACTTTCCTGACAGATTCCATCATCTGCAGCCCTTTGTTGCCTCCACCTACCAACCCCAGCCTCTGCTGTGATTTCCACCCTACTCTCCTCTAACTGCCTATCGTCCCTCCTCTGCTGGATCCATTTATTGCTTGCTAGCTCAAGCTTCACCCTTTCTTTCACCTTTTTATACTGGCTAAATCCCATCTATCTTTAGGTGCAGATGAAGGGTTGCATCCTGAAACGCTGACTGTCCCTTTTCGCATCACAGGTGCTGCCTGAACTGCCAAGTTACTCTGACATCTTACTTGTTGCTTCAGATTGTAGCCTTTGTCTTCTCTTCATTCTCTATCTTTGATGTGTACTTTTGGGGTTGGGAGTTTTGGCTATCTGTTCCAAGTCAACAATGTCAATTTCTTTTTGCACTTTCTTTCTCTTTCCTATTGAGAACCAACACAGTTAGTTATGGGGTGAAAATGAACTGCATGCTTTATAACTCTAAAAATCTCACATGTTGCTTAAGGCACTTGGTTCCTTGAGCCGCAAGCAGTGACTGATCTCTCATTGAGTTAGACCAAAGTTTAATGAGATTCAGACAGAGCTGCAAAATGAAAGGTCTGTTCCTTGGGATACTTTGGAAAATGATTTTAATGCTGACTAAGGGGGAAGTAAACATACAGGAGCCACCATGTTAAAGGAGTGTTTCAGTCTTCGGAATGAAATCTCAGAGTTTAATCAGTAATATTAAAGAGTTCAATTCTCTATCTAGACTGTGAACAGTGTTACTAGAGAGGAAAATAAACACATAGAGCTTCATAGCATAATGGAATGCCAGTGGATTAGCATGTAATTGATTTATTCCTGCCTCCTAGGTAGCTGTTTTAAATGAGTTTAGGTGATCACAGCCTTACCACTCACAATACTGCTTGTTCAACGCAAACCCACCCTTTAATCAACAGTTAGTAGTACTTTGAAATGCCATTTCTTTATGGCTCTTCTTTGACTGTTGCAGAAACAGTGGTCATAAGTATTTCAGAGATGTTGGACTAGGATCCACTGATAGATCAGAGTAGCATCAGAGATTGACAGTGCCATACCTCACATTGGTTTCCTTTGAGGTCTCTTGGTGCCTGGAATGAAAATGGTTCCCATCTCGCCAGTTGAGGAGAAGGATCCATCCAAAAACTAAGTGGAAAGATCGAATGAATGGGGGAAAAGTTCTCCTTGTTACCAGATCTGGATAAGTTTGTCCAGAGAACATTTTGCTAACACTCCAATTTACCCGCCTCCAGAAGGTTTAATTATGACTTTAATGTTTTAACACTACAGTAAGAGATTATAAACCCTCATTTGTAATAATTCCATTGCCAAAAGTGCAGTGGAAACTATAGTGTATTTATAACCATTTGTTTTTATGTGTTTGAGAACAATTTCCACTTTTGTATGTTTATTGTTGATGCAATTTTTATAACATTGTGTTTTCTGAAATGTCTGTGCAAAGCTACCTCTGTTTATTCACATATTTACTGATTCCCGACAGAGTTGAGATAAATTGAGAGGGCTCTGAGGGGGAGCAGGGTCCTTCGTGTTTATCACACAATCCTACAAAGTGACCCCCAGTGACCTGCAAATAATCCGCTTGTGTAGAGGCATAAAGCCTCAATATCTTTCCACCCTTTATTGTATCAGCAAAGGTGGCAGCTAGAGTAAGGGTACATATGGGTCCAGAAGGCCTGCTTGTTAAGGTGTTTAAATTAGAACAACTGGTTACCATCAAAATCATAGCATGGCTCTTTGCCATCATGAAGGTATGAAAATCTCCTCTGCTGCATTGAATAATATAACTTTCAATGTACCTGTAGCTCCTAAAAACATTGAAGCTTGAATGCATGGCTCTGGACTAATCAAACCTGGGCTTGCCTCCAAAATTAGAGGCTAATTTATACCTTTTGCTCTGAGCTAATCATAATTTTCCTCATTTTGTTTGTTTCTTACTGCTGATTTCTGGAACTACCAAATGTTAATATGTGGCAGAAACTCATAATACTCAGCAACTTCATTACCTGGATGGTAATCTGGTAGTATTGGTCCACCCAACTTTAGTTTCATTGAATTGAGATGCCTCTACACAGGCAGTAGTTCCATTCTGCCAGCTTAACTTCTGGGTGGAAGGTGAGTGATCAAACTTGGGCCCCATTGCCTCACCAATGTGTTGCATTGCCAACTGGCGAAGGGAAAACAAGGATTGTTTTGTGTTTGTAAGGATGAGACACCCTCATCTGGTCGTTCCATACATTTCAAAGAATCTGGCACAGAAACAGTCCAATTTCATTTCCCAGCACATTGCCCTAGCATTATGTGGTTTAATGGTTCAAGTGTTTGTCTAAATTCCTAAATATTGTAAATGTCACAGCTTCCATCTCTCCCTGAACCAGTCTGCAGCCACATATTCTCTCTCAGATCCTCTTTAAACCTTGTTGAGCCAGTGCACCCTGGAATTAGACACCAGTGCTATATGGAAAAGTTTCTTAATGTCTACCCTATTTATGCCCCTCTCTTTTTGCAAGTCTATCAAGTCACACAACTGAAATACACCATCCTAGGCAATATCTTGGTTAATCGTCTCTGTACCCTGTCTCATGCAATCATCTCCTGTTATGGTGTGGTGACCAGAACGGCATACAATACTCCAGCGGTGGCCTAACCAAGGTTTTATATCATTATACTTTAACCTGCCTACATTTGTTTGATGCTCCATGTAAGGAAGGCAGGTATCCCATGCTGTTATCATTTCTCACAATTACTTCAGTAGAATCCCTTGACTACGAGACCTTTATGGAAATTCTTCCTTCAGTTTTCACACCAAATCAGTAAGATTTTCAAACAACATATGCCTGGACAGCTGTTTTCCATGATAATATAAATTAATACTCAATTGGAGGCAGTTTTTTTTTCTGGAGGATCATGCACAATTCAGAAGGAGCTCCACAGGCAGCAGATAGAGGAGATTTTAATACCATTTTCCCTGTTTGAGCCTGGTACCTGAGGTGAAAAATCAACGTCAACTCATTCAATACAGTTCTCATGAAATCTGTGATTTTTTTTAAGAGACTGTCATCTTTGAAGGTCCAATCAAGATTTTTGGATGGAAAACTCTGACTTGCAAGCCATATATTCTGACTGACATTGAATCTTTTAATGAATTAGGCCATGAAACAGAGAGAACCATCACCTTGAAATATAAATTATTTCTGTTTGACTTTTTAAGAAAATTCTTTTATTCATGTATGTACTGTACCAATGTTTCTTTATATGTGATCTGATTGTACAATGGATGATACTGACAGTAGATAAATACTACATGATGAGTGATGTAGGTGTTATCCTGTAGAACCACTTGTTATTCATGGGGTAGCCTTTGATTCATCTGAGATGATGATCTGAGCAGAATATCCTGTGTGTGTATTCCTGTTCAGTGAGTGTATGGAAGTAGAGCACCAAAAGTATGCAATGGTGCTCTTAAGCTGTGTCCATAATAATGTAAACATCAATGGAAGGATTGTTGAGCTTCTGAATACTACTGATAAGGCACAGAAGCATTATGAATGTGTACAAATGTATATTGTACTTCACCAAGTTCATGTTACATACCAATAAAATTATGAAAAAAACATTTTTATTAATACTTTCCAAAATGTAACTCAGTTTTAGTATAAATACATTTTGAATATATATATATTTGTCTGGAAATCATAGGTTTGGATTTCAATGATAATGGTACACCTTGCAATCATATTTACATTGTTGTTGAGGATGCACATAAGGGGAAGCAATTCAAGTAAATGGGACAAAGATTAAAAAGGCTGAGATAGTAAAGTTTCATGAAGAAGAATTGGGTTTAAAAACTGGTAATGCTATCAATTCTGTGTAAAATACCCTTTTAGGTCGTCTAAATTCAGGTTGTCTGAATTTCTTGGATTCCATAGTCTAAATTTCATGTAGTTTCATGTTTGCATCTCGTCTATACCTGGCCTGAGTATTTGGATTCCCCCCTATAATTCCCTCTTTAACTTTTTCTCAACTCCCGTCAGATTCTACTGCCTATCTACTCTCCACGGACAATTTGCAGTTGCCAGACAGCCTACCAACGTGTGTTTTTTGGAGCATGCTGAGAGGCAATCCTCAGGGTCATGGAGAGAACTTGGTCATGTGGCGCTGAGAGACTGCAGCTCTATTAGCTGTACCACCCCGTTAGCAGTGATGATAATGGAGAGTATTGCACAAATGGTAAGTCTCTGACTTTATCCATCAACCATAAACCACCCTTAAGCAGGAAAAGGCACCTTCAGCTACTTTGGCTCAGTGGTATTTCATTGTCATTGGTGCCATTAATGCTCCTCTATTGTTTAGGAACCCTTGGATTTAAGCTCCCCATCCTGTTCTTCTGGTCTTTGGGATTAGAAATGGTTTATTATTGTCTCCATGTACCGAGATACAGTAAAAAGCTTGTCTTGCATACTGTTCACACAAATCAAATCATTACACAGTACATTGAGCTAAAATAAGGCAAAACAATAACAATGCAGAATAAAGTGTGTAAAAGCTTCTGGAAAATGTGCAGTGCATGTAATCAAATGATAGTGTTGTAGATAGTGAGGCCGAGTCCTTCTTACCATACAAGAATTCCATTCAAGAGACTGATAACAGAAAACAGAATGAAGTGCAACAACTTCAGTGAAAATGCAATGCAAGTAGGCTATAAGATGCAATATCATGATGAGGTAGATAGTGAGGCCAAGAGTCTATTCTATTGTACTAGATAACCATTCAATAGTCTTAAAAACAGATGGGTGGAAGATGTCCTGCAGCTGGGTGGTGGGTGCTTTCAGACTTGCTTTTTCTCTGCCTAATGGAAGGGGGAAGAAGAGATAATGTCCAGGGTGGGTGGGGTTTTGATTATGCTGGCTGTTTTATTGAGGCAGTGAAAGGTATCGATGGAGTCCATAGAGCGGAGGATGGTTCCTGTGATTTGCTGAGCTGTGTCCACAGCTCTCTGCAGTTTCTTGCAGTCACATGTAGAACAGTTGCTATACCAAATGTATTCAGATATCGAATCTTTCTATGGTGCGTTAGTTAATATGAGTCAAAGAGGACATGCCAAGTGCCTTTTGCCACCTGAGGAGTAGAAGTGTTGGTGAATTTTCTTGGCTCTGTTGTTGAATGTATAATGGATAAGGTGCAGATTACTCAGATGCAGTGGCTTCTATGGGGTCAATCAAAGGTGGTATTATCTTTTTCAAACATTTTTTTTACAATTGTAAGACACTGCTTGGCATTATGAACTTAATGTTCTGCAGGTCTGCCCCATCAGTGAGTTGCTCATTGACAGAGAAACTGAAGGAGAACGAACTTAGTGCTGCCTGTGACAGAGAGGCATTGTTGTATGGAGGAGCGGTGCAGTCTAACATCCAGTGATCATTTTAGTCGCTTTTCTTGTGATTGCAAGGCTCAGTAAGATATTGGAGGTGTGGAATTCTGCAAGTCCTATTCATTGCTTTATTGGTGAATGGTGGGGGGCTGCATGGCCTTGGGCGTAGAGAGGCCTAGGCCTCAAGCCGCGGTGTCACCTGTTTGCAGCCACCAAGAGGGAGGCATTGGAGTCTGGCACTCCATGTGGTGCAGCGTCTATGCTGGAGTTGAAACTGCCCACCCCCCCCCCCCCCCCAGAGTTAGCTAAGCAGAAGACTAGCTTCATTGTGTTCCACTGCAGACCGCTTCAACATTCATGGACCCTGGGACTTGGACTATATATTTGTTGTCTGACTGTATTTTACTGCTATTTTATATGTGCCTTGTCCTGTGTATGACTGTTGGTACTGTGTTTTCCACCTTGGCACCAGATGCTGTTTCATTTGGCTGTATTCATGGATATTCATGTATGGCTGAATGACAATGAAACTTAAAATTTGACCTTTGAACGATGTGGTTGGACAAGGATAAGCTATTGTGATGTTCATTCCTATGAACCTGATGCTCTGAGCTCTCACAACCTCAACACCATTGATGCAGACAGGGGCATGTTACACCACTCTTGCTGAAGTCAATGACCATTATCTTCACAAATATTTAAGTTAATTGCCGCGCCAGCATTCCCTGTCGTGTTCTCCATTTGTTTTTGAATACAATAGGAGTTATCTCCCATGTTATATTTGCACCTTTCATGAAAAGGGGTAATAATCTTGGCTAGTGCAACCAGGATAAGCATTATTTGGGGATTTATGACAATCCTAAGCTTCTACACATGGTCAAATGGTACCAGTATTACTAAATGTGAAGCATTGGAGGTACACATGATAGAAACATACTCTTTGTACCACTGCGTCAATGCTGATAGTTGAGTACCTATCAATACAAACTCCATTTTTCCAGTACTTGGTCCATAGTGTTCTATGCTTTTGGTGATTCAGGTGTTCATCTGGATAGTTAAATACTGCATGTCTACCTCCAACACCCCCTTAGAAAGATTTCTACAAGTCTTTGAGTCCTTTCAAAACCTTCTACCCTTTACCTTAATCCCAAACATGTAATGTTCTACATTGTCTGCAGTTTCCTACGATATATACCCTTTATCATTTTGTACAACGTTTACATAGAAACATAGAAAATAGGTGCAGAAGTAGGCCATTCGGCCCTTTGAGCCTGCACTGCCATTCAGTATGATCATGGCTGATCATCCAACTCAGAACCCTGTACCTGCTTTCTCTCCATACCCCCGATCCCTTTAGCCACAAGGGCCATATCTAACTTCCTCTTAAATATAGCCAATGAACTGGCCTCAACTGTTTCCTGTGGCAGAGAATTCCACAGATTCACCACTCTCTGTGTGAAGAAGTTTTTCCTCATCTTGGTCCTTCCCCTTTATCCTTAAACTGTGACCCCTCGTTCTGGACTTTCCCAACATCGGGAACAATCTTCCTGCATCTAGCCTGTCCAATCCCTTTAGAATTTTATACGTTTCAATAAGATCCCCCCTCAATCTTCTAAATTCCAGTGAGTATAAGCCTAGTCGATCCAGTCTTTCTTCATATGAAAGTCCTGCCATCCCAGGAATCAATCTGGTTTAGCATGTCTTGTCTCAGCTTTCCTGCATTCCATGGAAAACAAACCCAATGTTTCTCTCAAATGAAACACTGAATCTCAGGCAATCTTGGCTTTTATGCTATTTACACTGCGGAATAAGTGTAGTTACAGCAGATTCATCTTTACCACTGAATTATTGCCTTATTAATCACCTGTTTTACAGATTGCAAGACTTCCTTTTTCACTGATATCTTTTTGTGACTCGAATCCTTCTTAGCAAGAAATAGCAGTAATCAAGTTGACAGTTCAAACAATGTAGTAGCTTCTGAAATAATTCACAGAAAGCTTAATAAACAGACGGAGTTGATTTCCTTCAAAAGTCTGAGCAGATCTTCCGAAATAGGGAATTACTTTTCTGAAGAGGGGTAGCCATCACATTCTAACTGGTTGCTTTAAACTTGTGGTTTGTGTTGTGGCTTCCTCAGGACCGTAGTTGATATTTCTGTAAACACTTTGAAATTACCTCATAGCTGAGAAGCTGGCTCTGAAATTGAGTCTCTTTATTCATGCAATGAGAGTTTAAACAAGTCGACTCTCAACCATCCAGTGGGATGGATGGCCAGCACTGGAAATGAGGGTACAAGGCAGCTTACTGCCACACTATTTAAGTATACTATTGATGTAAATCATCCCATTTGGGGGTGTGCTTCCTTTTGCTGGATTCAACTAGAGTTGTGTATTAACAGTGCAGATGTGGATGTTTTGCTACAGGCAACAAGAAGCCTTGAAAGTGAGGTCTGGAAATTTTAAGTTTATATTTTTGCTGGAGTAGTTTTGTGTTCGTGGAAAAAGTCTTCCATTTTCTTGCCAGTCCCTCCGGATCACCTCATACCCCAATCCCTCAGACTGATTTGTCTCATGACCAGGTTTTTTTCTACCAGTCAGCTGTATATGTGTTTCCCTTAGACACCACATGACCAAACTAAAATGTAAATGTTGGTAAAATTTTCCCAGTTTTTTTCCCCCTAGAAAGTGAATGGCATTCATTGCATGTGGATATTTACTCAAAACAACCTATCACTTACTTTGCATTTTGCTAAATGATTCCTCTGTGCCTCCTCTCTCATTTTAATTTCCTTCCTCATTTGGCTTCATTTCCAGTCTCAAGTGATGACAAAGAGATTGTTTCAACGGCAAATCCTTTCTTAAGGCAAAGATAGCATTATTTCGTATACTTGTAAGTAATTCAATTTGCAGACAAACACCTGCATTTTTACAGCTTGGGTGGTCAAACCTGCCCAATGTTATCAGTGGCACCAAGGACATATATACAGAAGGGTGCAGGAAAAAAGCCAGCAGCGTCATTAACGAACCCATCCATCCTGCTCTTGGACCGTCAAACAGGAGGCTTTGTAGCATCCATACTAGGACCACCAGGACCTAAAACAGTTACTGAGCCCAAGTCGTAAGGCTAACCCAACACCTCCACCTACTAATCTGCCCTTCCACTCAACCCACCACAACTATGCTACCATTTCTGTCAGCCACCTTATGTACAGATCACGTAATGGATGTACAATCAATGTATATATGCTATCTTATGTTTTTATGGTTGTGTTTTTTATTGTTTTTTTTTGTGCTGAATTTGATCCAACTGACAATGAATAAGCTTGAATCTTAATCTAAAACCATCTATCAGCTACAGTACAAAACTGCAGCATTTCAGTGCCTGGGACTTAGAGATTTCTGATTCCAGAAATCCAAGATCACATAGTATGATATCGCTGGAGTTTTTATTTAATTAATGAGAAGTTATAAAATTTCCATTGGTATTAAATAAGATGGCATGACCAGAATGCAAGAGATTAGATAACTGGTTTAAATTGGTGTGGAGTCAGCTTTGTTTTACTAACCTCATGAGCTATCAAAATCTGAGTATGATTAGCATCCCAGGCGCCAGAGTCGGGGTTAGTCACGCCTATCAGATTAACCAGCTGCTTATTTAGAAGAACATAAACCCTCTATTTTTAAAGGAATCCTCATGTTGTTGTCCACGCAGTTTCTTCCTCTCTGGGTCGCCCAATCACTGAAAGACTAAACAGAACTCCCCAGTTTTGCGATATCTGCCCTGAAGCATTTTTGTGATTGGCATTTAACATTGTATATGTGTTAAATAATATTACCTCACCTTCATCTGTTTTCACTCAGCTGTACAGATGATTCTCTTGAAGCAGAAATAAAGCATATTCATACAAGTTAGTTTATACATTTCTGGTCACCGTGGGAGCAGAGGTTGTTTGGTGCTCTTACAACAGGGCTCTGCATATCTTGTACAAGTGGATTAGCTGCTGTTCAACCAAGTGTGGCTTGTTCCAATTGATATAGGCTACCTAATTTGTGCCAAGAAATTGTGATGTTACACTTTGGATTCCAGCTCGAGCTGGGAAACAAAAGCAATTATACTTTATAGCAGATTCATAGCGATGCAGGTGAAAGGGAATGAAGTCATACAACATAACACTATGATTTAGAATGGAACTCCCAGTGTTCTTGTAAAATTTAGATCAAACCTGTCAATATTCAGCCAGCCTCTTGCACCTTCACAATGTTATTTGGCTATATTTGGGAGATTTGCTTACAATACTCACTGCATAGAACATAGCAGAGTTTAGCACAGGAACAGGCCCTTCAGCCCACAATGTTGTACTGAAACGAGTAACCAAATGGCCAATTAAACTGATCTCTTCTGCCTACAGAATGTCCATATCCTTCCAGCTTCTTCGCATTCATGTACCTATGTTTCTGCCTCTACCACCACCTGGGCAGCATAGTCCCAACACCCACAACTCTTTCTTTGGAAAGAAAATTGTCCCACATCTCTCTTGAAATTATCTCCCTCCACTTAAATGCCCTCTGGTATTGGACATTTCAACCCTGGGAAAAGGATACTGACTGTCAATGCCTCTATCAGATCTACCCTCAGTCTCAGCCGCTCCAGTGAAAACTCTAGTTTAATTGCCTTAAGTTCGTATAAAGAAATGTTTTAAGGGTTAAGTTCCTATATTACTCTTTTAATTTCTATTCCTTAAGAAAACATTTTGGATATTTCAGGCTTTCTAATGGGGGAAAAAGTCAATTTTAAGATAATCAAGATTTAGATCAAATGTATCAAAAATGTTTATTGGGCTTCCTTACATGAAAGCTCAGTCAATGAAATGTAAAGGAAGGTCTATTTCCTTATTTTGCGTGTGAAAGTAACTTTGAATCAGGGGTAGATTTTGAACTGCATGGTTAAAGAAGAGAAAATGATGTAAAGTTGGTAGCTGTGCAATCACAGTGCTGCAGCCATATTCTCTCTGGTACTCCATTTATTGTCCAGCTTTATGATTATTTTTAAATGAACGACTGACAGGGTCTGTTCAGAGGGCAGTTATGTGTCAGTTGCTACAGATCTTGAATCAGTCACACTGGGAAATTAAAATAAAATGTCTATTTTTCAGGATCTCAGCTTCATTGGAAAGGCCAACATTTTATTGCCCATCCTACGCTAGTCTTGTAAGTACCAGCACGCTACCTTCTTGTGTTACTGAAGGCCTTTTAGCAAAGGCACTTCCATGACACTACTGAGGAGGGATTTCCCATTCTTGGACCTTGTGAACACAAAAAAGGTAATATACACTCAGTGCCACATTATTAGGTATAAATTATTAATGATCATTAATATAAATATCTAATCAGCCAAGGTTCCTTAATGTTGTTATAGCCAGGGCAGTAATGCCCTAGTAAGCACCCACTACCTATTAAATACTCCCAGTAGCATGCATCTCAAATAACCTCTGATAACCAAGTCGAGCTCCTGACCTTCACCTGTGGCTTAGCTACTAAGCCTGGCAGAACTTTGTCTACTGACAGAAGAAGGGGCAAAGAAGTGGTGCCTTAAGACCAGTTGCTTTGGGCAGATGGGGCTTTTCAGCTGTGGTTGTCAGCTCAGCTGGGAGAAGGAAAACTCTGATCTCAAACCTCCACTACCTTGTGGCTATACCCACTCATGGGGAAGACTTTGGGAGTAAGCCCCAAGGAGATATCCGGAGCTGGAGTCCCTAAGGCAGTCAGTCCTACATTGAGCTCAATGCTGATCGGCAACTCCAGCAATGCCACTGGTGTCAAACGGTACTGGGCTCTGCCGTTCCACTGGCTTCATCAGCTGTGTGGAGAAGGTGAGGCCGTTTGCTCTCCGTATCGTAATGACCTGCCTTGCGTATCATGGTTGACCCCAACTAGAAAAGGGCCTAGTATTCCGCCAATCATGTGGAAGCAGCTCAAAGCATGCAGACAAGGTTAGCAGACCTAACACCAAAATGGGGGAAGAAGTGATCTAAGTGACTTTGTGGAATGATTTTTGGTTTCATGCAGGGCGGTTTGAGTATCTCAGAAACTGCTAATCACCTGGCGTATTCAAACACAACAGTCCCTTGAGTTTACAGAGCACAGTACAAAAAGCATCCAGTAACTGGAAGATCTGTGGGTGAAAATGCTTTATTAATGAGAGAAGCCAGTGAGAATGCCTAGAGTGGTTCAAGTTGACAGGAAGGTAACAGTAACTCAAATAACCACGTTTTACAACAGCAAAAGAACATTTCTGAACACACAACCTTGAACTGGATGGGCTGCAGCAGCAGAAGCCTATTAAAATACACTCAGTAGACACTTTATTAAGCTACAGGTACCAAATGATGTAGCCACTAAGTGTACTTCCCAGTAACAATGCCATTTTACTTGTGCGGGAAGCTGCAAGTGATGGTGCTGCCAAATGTTATTTACATTTGTCCTTACTGGTTGCCCTTTTCCTTATTGAACCAGCTGTTTTTTTTTAATTTGATGGTTACGTTACTAATCCTATTTTTGACATTGCCATTTTTATTTACTTAACTGTATTTAAATTCCCCATGGTGAACTTGAACTTGCTCTCCTGCGTCATTAGGCTGGACTTCTGAATGTTCACTAACACAGTATCACACCCTGGGGCTTCAAAGGCCAAGTGGTAGGTTAGCAACCTCATTTAAAGGAGAGCATTATTTCCTGTCTAAAAGTTTCGATGATGGTGTAAGTACAAAATACAAAAAGCCGGATGAACAAGTCTTATTTGCACTTTAATTGCAGAAGAGTTTAAGGTATTCAAAATGAACAAAGTTTAGCTTTTCCAGTAAATACTGTCAAAAATAAATTGTAAATGAGGATGAAAAAATATTAAAGTATTCATCCTGTTACTGCTGGTAATGATTGTTTTGATGGAGGTACTTGTTGTACAGTACAAATTTACTTAGCTAAGTAACTTTCATAAACAGCAATTGTTGCTGGCATAAGATGCAAGTTTATCCTGAATCAAGGAGGATACTTAATACAATGACTAGATGGGTATGGCTCCGGTTTGCTTTGGAAGTTAGTGCTTAATGCTAGGACAGGAATGGGGGAAGACTCCTCGGAGATCAAAAGCTCTGCTGAAGTCCAAGTCTTCAGACTGTTGATTTTTTGTCAGCTTGAGGTTCCTCATGCAGCCCTGGAATGGCTTCTTAAGAGTCAGGCAATTTTGCTTCACATTCACTGTGTGAAAAGATAAACATACATTGGGTTTCTTCAATTGAAAAATTGTTATTAAAAATTATTAGAGTGAGTATAGAGAGCTCGGTAGGAAGTTAAAAAGCACGACCTTGAGGGTGATAATCTCAGGATTGCTACCTGTGCCACGTGCCTGTGAGGGTATAAATAGGATGCTCTGGAGGATGAACACGTGGCTGAGGAACTGTCCACTGAGTTACAGAGAAAGGTTGAATAGGTTAGAACTTTATTCCCTGGAGCAATGAGGGGAGACGTGATAGAGGTATATAAAATTATGATGGGTATAGATAGAGTGAATGAAAGCAGGCTTTTTCCACTGAGGCTAGTGGAGAAAAAAAAAAACCAAAGAGCATGGGTGAAGGGGTAACAGTTTAAAGAGAACATTGGGGGGGGGGGGGAGGCTTCTTCACACAGAGAGTGGTGGGAATGTGGAATGAGCTGCCAGGTGTAGTGGTAAATGTGGGCTCACTTTTAACATTTAAGAGAAACTTGGACAGGTACATGGATGAGAGATGTATGGAGGGATATGGGCCAGGTGCAGGTCAGTGGGACTGGCAGAAAAATGGTTCGGCACAGCCAATAAGGGCCAAAAGGCCTGTTTCTGTGCTGTAATGTTCTATGGTTCTAACCTGATTCTAATGTATTCAGTATTACAATGAATATATGAATGAGCTGTTACAATTTTGAAATTGTTCAAAAAGTTGGAAGCTATGCACATTTAAAGTTAAATACCTCCATGCACCATCGAGATCCATGAACTGCAAAAGACAGCAGATCTGCAGGGACTCTGGTACCCACCTTGATTCATTTCTGAGTGAGTGCACATACACATTGGACAGGGATTGTAATGTTATTAATCTACATTTTCCACTCAATATTTGAGCAGACCACCAACATCTTTAAGAAGTGTGTAAGAGGCTTACAGTGTCAGGAAACTGACAGCTCAGAGACAAATAAACAGGACTTCTCATGAAGCTGCCCATTGTGTGAAGGGCCATAAGCAGGAGCAACTACTTCTAAAATACCCAACAATTACTTTTTCTTGGGCAGAAGAGGTGTAACATTGTTTAAACAATCCTTTTTAAAACTAATGATTTAAAATTTTAAGTTGATATGTAGAGGGTTGCTAATCCTTTTAACAATCCTCTCCATTTCAACAAATAATTTTTTGCTGGAAAATAATCTAGCAACGGGGCCACGGTAGATATGTTCAGAGTGTGTATTGTTCTGTCTGGTTGCTAATCCTGCTCCCACAATTAACCGTGTAACCAAATCACTGTGTCTGATGATGAGGGATTTGTGATTTAGGTGGATGGAGACAGTCAGAAATTAGCTACAGCCAGATAAGATTGTTGTATTGGTGTACTGTAACTTCTAAAAACACATGGGAGCGATGTTATTCGCACAGCATTCAAGTGTAACTTCCTGAATTAGGCTTGGGCTTCTTGCACCTCCTCCAATCCAACCAGACTGCTGATGGAGGAGTAGTGTGACTGGTCACACACCTTTTGTTCTGGCTCAGTTCACCTCATAAAGAAAAGTGTACCCAACCCAGTGGACTCACAAGATGCTAAAAACCTGGAACAATGTGCTAAAAGCTGGAGGCATTCAGGTCAGGCAGCTTTGGTGGAGGAAAACAGACAAAACTGACTTGACCTGAAATGCCAACTGTCCAATTCCCTCCATAGATGTTGCCTAACAAAACGTGGTCTCGTTAAACTCAGTGTTAACGAGTGGTGCTTATTTAATTTTGCTTTATATCCTTAGCTTGCTTAAGTGTATCTCAAAGGATGAATAGATTTTAACAAATACAGGACTGAACGTGTTATATTTGAATATAACTCAGCATATGAAATAAGGTAGATGGTCTTGTGCACAGTTATAGTGACTTGCAAGTATGATGTTGTAGGTATCACGGAGTCGTGGCTAAAAGAAGATTATAATTGGAAGCTTAATATCCATGGATAATCAAAGGACAGGCAGGTAGGCAGAGATGGAGGAGTGGCTCTGCTGGTAAAAATATGAAATCAAATCTTTAGAGAAATGTGACATGGGACTGGATGATGTAGAGTTAAAAAACTGCAAGGGTGAGAGGACCCTGATGAGTATTATTTACAGGCCTCCAGAAGGTAGTGAGGATGAGGTACACAAACAGCAGAGGGAGATAGAAAAAGCATTTCAAAAAGGCAATACTATGTTAGTCATGAGGGATTTCAATATGGGGATAGATTGGGAAATTCAAGTTGAGGCTGGAATCCAAGAGAGATTTTGTGGAATGTCTTTGAGATTGGTTTTTGGAGCAGCTTGAGATTGAGCCCACTAGATCAGCAATTCTGGATTGGGTTTTGTGTGATGAACCAGATATGAGCTTGAGGTAACTGAGGAAGCAGAGGTGCTGCAGAAGGACTCACAGATTAGGAGTATGGGCAAAGAAGTGGCAGATGGAATATAGTGTCAAGGAATGTAGGGCTATGTGCTTTATTAGAAGGAATAAAAGCATTTGAATCACAGCAAGCAGGCAGCGGAGTAAGTCACCGGTTTTCGGGAAAAACCTCAGGTTTGTTTTCCAAACTACTTGGGATAAAAGAGGCACGACTGCGCAGGTGCATGACCTCAGAGCACGGGAGATTTAAAAAGAACACTGCCATATCCAGCGGGCAGCGGAGTGAATGGGTACAGAGTGATAGGGCTTTGGCGGAAACGGGAAGAGGCTTTCTGTGGCCGTTGAGTCTTATAGTGAAGTGGTAGGTTATAGGTTTTTTTTATTTAGAGCTGACAGTAGCATTAGAGATATGCATTTAGGATTAGTGTTGTGCCTCGAGTACCAGATGTGGGGACCTTGGGAGACCCCCAGCCTCCCCCAGGATTACATCTGCTCCAGATACAATGAGATGAAGCTCCTTGGGAATTGTGTGAGGGATCTGCAGCAACAACTTTATGACCTTCAGCTAATTAGAGAAAGTGAGCAGGTGATCGATAGTGAGATAGTGGACAGCACCTCTGTGACAGTCCCCCTCAGGAACCGATATATAGTTTTAGATACTGTTGGACAGGTTGACCTGACAGAGGAAGACCACAACGAACGGGACTCTGGCACTCTGCCCAGTGCCATGATCAAGAGAGCAAGGAGAAATGCAGTAGTTATAGGGGATTCCATCGTGAAGGGAATAGACAAGAGATTCTGCGAGCTGGACAAGGACACCCAAATGGTGTGTTGCCTCCCTGGTGCCAGGGTGCGGGATATCTCGGATCGGATCCAGAGTATTCTGAGGAGAGAGGGCAAACAACCAGAAGTCTTGGTACATGTTGGTACCAAGAGAGGAGGTCCTGAAGGAGGATTACTGGGAGCTAGGAAGAAAACTGAAATGCTGGACCTCCAGGGTAATAATCTCAGGATTACTGCCTGAGCCACGTGCCAATGATGATAAGAATAGCAGAATTAAGCAGATGAATGTGTGGCTAAATAACTGGTGCAGGGAGCAGGGCTTCAAATTCTTAGATCACTGGGATCTATTTTGGGGGAGGCATGACTTATACAGAAACGATGGGTTACACCTGAACTCAAAGGGTGCTAATATCCTGGTGGGATTGTTTAATATAGCTGTTAGGGAGAGTTTACACTAAATTGGCAGGGGGAAGGAAACCAGGGTGTTAGGGTCGAGGAAGTGGAAAATAGAAATAAGTCAAAGATACTGCGCAGCAAAGATGGCAAGAAGGACAGGCAGGTGAATAGACAGGATAATTTGCTGTGCGGTAAAATTATAGTAAAATCAGTAACCGATACTTATCTAAGTGTACTATACTTAAATGCCCGCATCATTAGAACTAAAGTGGATGACCTTGATGGACAGCTACAGGTTAAAAGATTTGACATAGTGGCCATCACCGAGTCATGGCTAAATGATGGATGTGATTGGGAGCTGAATGTCCAAGGATACACAGTGTATAGGAAAGATAGGAGGGTAGGTAAAGGGGGTGGT
Source organism: Hypanus sabinus (assembly GCF_030144855.1). Taxonomy (NCBI): domain Eukaryota; kingdom Metazoa; phylum Chordata; class Chondrichthyes; order Myliobatiformes; family Dasyatidae; genus Hypanus; species Hypanus sabinus. The sequence goes on from NC_082706.1 coordinate 126,522,113, forward strand.
GTGGCCCTGATGGTAAGCAACGATATCAAATCACTAGAAAGAAGGGACATAGGATCAGAAGTAGAATCCCTATGGTTTGAGTTAAGAAATGGCAAGGGTAAAAAGACACTAATAGCAGTTATATACAGGCCTCCAAACAGCAGCCGGGATGTAGACTACAAGTTACAGCTGGAAATAGAAAAAGCATGTCAGAAGGAAAATGTCAAGATAATTATGGGGGATTTTAATATGAATGTGTACTGGGAAAGTCAGGAAGGTACTGGATCTCGGGAGAGGGAGTTTGTAGAATGCCTACGGGATGGCTTTCTGGAGCAGCTTGTCCATAAGCCCACCAGGGGATCGGCTGTTTTGGATTGGGTACTGTGTAATGAACTGAGGTGATTAGGGGCTAGAGGTAATGGAACCCCTTCGAAGTAGTGATAATATGATCGAGTTCAGTTTCACATTTGAAAAGGAGAAGTTGGTATCAGGTGTATTAATATTTCAGTAGAACAAAGGAAATTACAGTGGTATGAGAGAGGAACTGGCCCAAGTTGATTGGAAAAGTAAGCTAAATGGAGGGACAGTAGAGCAGAATTGGATGAAATTCCTACAAGAAATAAGGAGAGTGCAGGAAAAATATATTCCAAATAAAAAAAAATCATAAAAGGAAAAATGACACAATTGTGGCTAACGAAAGAAGTTAAGGCTAAAATAAAAGCAAAAGAGGCAGCGTACAGGGAAGCAAAAATTAGTGGGAAAACAGGACTGGATGAATTTTTAAAATTTACAGAAGGAAACTAAGAAAGTCATTAGGAAAGAAAAGATGAATTATGAAAGGAAATTGGCAATTAACATAAAAAAGGACACTGAGTTTTTAAAAATTGTATGAAGAGTAAAAGAGTGACATGGGTAGATATAGGACCGATTGAAAAGGATGCTGGAGAAATTATAGTGGGTAACAAAGAGATGGCAGAGGAACTAACTATTTTGCATCAGTCTTCACAGTGGAAGACATTAGCAACATATCTGATAGCCAGAGGTCTCAGAGAATAGAATTAGGCAGAGTCAAGATTACTAGAGAGAAAGTGCTTGAGAAGCTAAATGGACTAAGGATAGATAAGCCGGACTGGATGAAGTCCATCCACGGGTTCTGAAGGAGGTGGCTTTGGAGTTTGTGGAGGCATTGGAAATAATCTTCCCGGAATCAGTAGACTCTGGCACGGTTCCGGAGGACTGGAAGGTCACAAATGTAGTTCCATTGTTTAAAGGGGAGGCAGCAAAAAGAAAATTACAGACCTATTAGTCTGACATCGGTAGTTGGAAAGTTATTGGTGTAAATACTCAAGGATGCGATTATGAATTACCTTGAGGTGCATGACAAGATAGGCCCAAGCCAGCATGGTTTCATGAAGGGAAGATCCTGCCTCACCAACCTATTGGAATTTTTTGAGGTAATCTCAAATAAGATTGACAAAGGAGAGGCTGTGGATGTTATGTATTTGGATTTTCAAAACGCCTTTGATAAGGTGTCACATAAGAGACTACTTAATAAGATGAGGGCCCATGGAATTACAGGAAAGATATTGGAATGGGTGGAGCATTGGCTGATAGGCAGAAAGCAAAGGGTGGGAATACAGGGATCCTATTCTGGTTGGTTGCCGGTCACTAGTGGTGTATATCGATGATTTAGATTATGGATTAAACGGTTTTGTGGCTAAGTTTGCGGATGACACCAAGATAGGTGGAGGAGCAGGAAGTGTTGAAAAAATGGAAAGGTTGCAGAGAGACTTGGTCAGTTTAGGACAGTAGGCAAAGAAATGGCAGATGGGATACAATGTTGAGAAATGTACAGTTGTACATTTTGGTAAAAGAAACAACTGGGCAGATTATTATTTCGGTGGGGAGAAAATTCAAAAATCGCAAGTGCATAGCGGCTTGGGGGTCCTAGTGCTGGATACCCTAAAGGTTGACCACCAGGTTAGATCAGCAGTAAGGAAAGCAAATACTATGTTGGCATTCATTTCAAGAGGAATAGTGTATAAGATTAAGGAGGTGTTGATGAGGCTCTATGGGGCACTGGTGAGACCCCATTTGGAATACTGTGTGCAGTTTTGGGCCCCCTATCTTAGAGAGGATGTGCTGATGTTGGAGAGAGTTCAGAGAAGATTCACTAGGATGATTTCTGGAATGCAGGGACTAACATATGAGGAGCGTTTGTCGGCTCTTGGATTGTATTCATTAGAGTATAGAAGAATGAGAGGGGATCTTATAGAAACATTTCGAATGTTGAAAGGGTTGGATAGAGGAGATGTGGAAAGGCTGTTTCCCCTGGTGGGTAAGTCCAGGACGAGGAGTCACACTCTTAGAATTAGAAGGTATCCTGTGTTGCCCTTAAGGCATTCGTTTAGTTTATTATATTTTCGCTTTAGTAATTCATTTGTAATCGTTTTCTAGTTTAAGTTAACGTTGTTGAAAGTAAATTTGTTGTCTGTGATATATTGTGGCATGCGATGACGTCACACCTGGTTTCGCTGCGTCCTGTGGGTAAATACCGGTTTGGAGAAATGGGAAGGAGGGGGCTTGTGTGTGCAGGATCAGTGCGAGAAAAGTTTTCTTTCTACGCACTAGAAACATCATAGAAACAACGCCTTTTCACCATACGTTAATGTGGAAGAGTGAACAGTAAACAGTTAATCTTACTGGGATCGCGCCTCATTGACTATGGTTTATACTACATGTTTAGTTCAGAGTTTTTACACCTGTGTGAGAACACTACAGTGAAAAGGCGGCATTACCAGGTGTTTCAAGTGCTATGATGGCATCGTGATCCAGCGTCAAGTCGTTGCCATTCAGCATCAGGAGCAGTAGGGCATCAACAAATAAGACCGCTCACGCAAGAGCTAAAGCAGAAACTGCTAAGGTGCGAGCGTCATATGCTGAACAGGAAGCAAAATTGAAAATGGAAAAGGCTGCTAGAGAAGCCAAAAACCAGTTGGAAAAGGTAAGGATAGAGTCAGAGTTAGAAGTGCTGACGCTACACCGAGAAGCAGAAGCTGCCAGGGTGGAAGCAGGGATATTAGAAAATGCTGAAGAAATGCATGTTCTGGATGACGTAAAATCTACTTCAGAAAGGACCAGATTGGAACACACAAGCGACTACGTCTGACCTCAAATGGACTTGAAGGGTCGTTCTTCCTCTCCATACTTATATGCTAACATCCCATTTCATGAGGAGTCAAAGAGAAGTCCAATTGCATCACATCCATCTGAGGAAGACAATTTACCCTTGCAACTTCGCAATGAATTCAAGAATGAAAGGGCTGATGACAAATACTTCTCGACACCAAACTTACCAGATTTGGCGAGAGGAGAGGGAAAGGCTGAATTCAGAACAGCAAATCCCATAACAAATGTACACCCTCAGTCATATACCCGCCGACATATTCCCCCAGCCAGCACGCCACTTGCAGTTGAACCCATGGCATAGTATTTAGCATGACGTGATCTCGTCACTTCAGGACTATACCAGTTTGACGATAAGCCTGAAAATTACCATACATGGTACTCCTCATTCACCAACGTTATCCACGGAGTCCAGCTCGGAGCAACCCAAGAGTTAGATCTTATGACGAAATGGCTGGGAAAAGAATCATGCGAACAGGTGAGACGCATATGTTCAGTGTACATCAACAACCCCAAGCTAGCCTTGTGCAAAGCATGGGAGAGACTGCGGGAGTGCTATGTGGCCCCTTAAATTATTGAAACGGCACTATTTCGACACTTGGAAAATTTTCCCAAGGTGTCAGCCAAGGACCACACTAAGCTAAGAGAGCTCGGAGATCTACTCATGGAGATTGAAGGTGCTAAAGAAGATGGCTATTTAACTGGCCTGTCATATTTAGATACTTCATACAGAATTAGACCATTGTGGACAAACTTCCATTTGGGCTGCAGGAAAGGTGGGTGTCTGTTGGCTCAGAGTGCAAGGAAAAGAACGATGGTTGATTTCCTCCTTTTGAGTATTTCACTAGGTTTGTGTGCAAGGAGGCCAAGAATCAAAATAACCCTAGCTTCATGAGTCCAGGTAGCAGTACAATTTACACCAAGCCAGTCAAATCCACTTCGAATAATTTTAACATCAATAAACCTGTCTCAGTGCGTAAAACTGACAATCTGACAAACTGAAAACTGACCGTCTCTACAACTAACAATGACCCTAGCGAGAATTGTCCATTGCACAACAAACCCCACCCCCTCAAAAAATGCAGAACGTTCAGGAAAAAACCCTTTGACGAAAGGATGGCCCTTCTCAAGGAGAAAAAAATGTTTTAAATGCTGGTCTTCTACCTCTCACCTCGCTAGAGAGTGCACAATCTCCGTGAGCTGCTCGGAATGTAATAGCACTAATCACGATGGGGCCATGCACTCCAGCCCATTACCGCAAACTGACAAAGCTCCTTCACCCCCACAACAGGACGGCGGGGAGGGAGAGGCTCACTCCAAGACAACTGTTGTCAGCTCGAGCTGCACAGAAGTTTGCGGTCAAGGTCAGTCAAGCTGTTCTTGTTCAAAGATCTGCCTCACTAAGGTGTACCCTAAGGGAGCCAAAGACAAGGCCATCAAAGCCTATGTAATTCTGGATGACCAGAGCAATCGCTCACTAGTCAGACCAGAGTTCTTTGATTTGTTCAACGTAGAGAGTAATCAGTTCCCACACTACCTTAGAACTTGCTCAGGCAGCGTAGAAACATATGGCAGGAAGGCAGAAGGGTTCCAGCTTGAGTCGCTGGATGTTTAAGTTGTCATCCGTCTCCCTCCACTCTTAAAGTGCAATGAAATTTTGAATAACCGCACTGAGATCCTGATGCCAAGTGCGGTGCTACACCAGCCACATCTCCACCACATCGCCAAGCACATCCCAGAACTGGATCCAAAAGCAGAAATACTCCTGCTACTAGGAAGAGACGTTCTCTAGGTGCACAAGGTTAGTCAGCAGGTCAATGGACCACACAACACCCACTTTACCCAGTGCCTGGATCTGGGCTGGGTGGTGATAGGAGAGGTATGCCTTGGCAATGTACACAAACTGACAATTAACACATTCAAGACCAATGTGCTAGAGAGTGGCCGCCATTCAATTTTTCAACCCTGCACAAGCTACATGTGTATCAAGGAAGCACGACAGGGCTTTAACAAGTGTATTAAAGTAACTGACAAGACACTGGGACGGTCAGTCTTCGCTCAAACTGAGCATGATAATAAACTTGCTCCAACAGCACAAGACGCCATCTTCTTAAAAATAATGGACACCAAGGTCTTCAGAGATGAAGCAAATAATTGGGTTGCCACACTACCTTTCAGAGAACCACACCAGCACTTGCCAAACAACAAAGAACAGGCAGTCAAGCGGTTCACGTCTTTGCAAAAAACCCTGAAAAGGAAACCTGAGATGCAGCAACAATACGTAGCATTCATGGAGAAGATCTTCGCTAATGGACATGCTGAAGTAGCACCGCCACTGAGGGAAGGCGAGGAGTGCTGGTACCTCTCAACGTTTGGGGTTTACCACCCACAAAAGCCCAATTAAATCAGGGTGGTCTTTGACTCCAGTGCTCAGTGTGCTGGTATCTCCCTTAATGACGTGCTCCTTACAGGTCCAGACCTCAACAATACCCTTCTCGGGGTCCTGCTGCGCTTCCGGGAGGAGAAGGTCGCAATCTTAGCGGACATCCAGCAGATGTTCCATTGCTTCTTAGTACAGGAGGACCATCGCAAATTCCTCCGTTTCTTATGGGACAAGGACAATGACATTAACAAGGAAGTCACTGAGTACCGGATGAAAGTCCACGTTTTCGGCAATAGTCCATCACTGGCCGTGGCCATCTATGGGCTGCGAAGAGCCATCAGAGAGGGCGCACAGGAGAACGGCGATGATACCGTTAAGTTTGTAGAAAGGCACTTCTATGTCAATGACGGCTTGATATCACTACAGAAAGAAGACGAAGCAATCGATCTGCTCCGACGTACACAAGCCTCACTCGCTGAGTCAAACCTCCACTTGCACAAGTTCACATCAAACTGTCAGGCCGTAATGGAGGCCTTTCGACACGATGACTGTGCTCTGGCAATCAAAGACCTAGATCTCGATGCAGAAACCATACCCACACAAAGGAGTTCGGGTCTCCTTTGGGAGATTATGACTGACACATTCACGTTCTCCGTGCCGACTGTGATCAAGCCATTTACTCGCCGTGGAGTTCTCTCCACTGTCAACAGTGTTTTCAATCCCTTGGGTCTGCTGGCGCCAGTTACAATCCAGGGAAGAGTCCTTCTCAGGGAACTTACCTCTGAGCTCTCCGACTGGGATACTCCCCAACCAGAAGACAAGCTAAACAGATGGGAGGCTTGGAGAGATCCACTTCAAAATCTAAAACAGCTTCATATCCCATGCAGGAAACTGCGAGGGAAGATGGAAGCTCAACTTATGGCGGTCCTCCCACCAGAACGCCTCGAAGCCTGCCCTCCTTTTACGTATGTGGGGCTTGATGTATTTGGTCCCTGGACTATCACCACTAGACGCACAAGAAGAGGACAAGCAGAGAGCAAACGGTGGGCCATCGTGTTCAGCTGCATGAGTTCAAGAGCGGTACACACTGAGGTCATCGAAACTTTGGATACATCCAGCTGTATTAATGCTCTCAGGCACTTCTTTGCGCTAAGAGGCCCTGCAAAACAGTTAATGTCTGATTGCGGCATGAACTCTGGAGCATCCAAGGAGCTCAGGGTGGACAAGATGGTGCAAAGGTACCTCAGTGAGCAGGGATGCAACTGGGAATTCAACACACCACACGCCTCTCACATGGGAGGCTCATGGGAGCGGATGATTGGGATCACCAGAAGGATCCTTGATTCAATGTTTCTGCACCAACTCACCCAACTGACCCACGAAGTACTGTGTAAACTAATGGCAGAGGTCACAGCCATTATAAATGCACGACCTCACCTACCCTTCTCTTCTGACCTGGAAGGCCCCTTCATACTCTCGCCATCAATGCTCCTTACGCAGAAGGCAGGAGCTCCCCCTCCACCAGGGGACTTCTCCGATAAGGATTTGTATGCAAAGCAATGGAGACAGGTTCAGGCTCTTGCAAATCCGTTCTGGTCTCATTGGAGACATGAATATCTACCTTTGTTGCAACAGACAAAAGTGGACAGAACCTTGCAGGAATCTTCAAGTTGGAGATTTAGTCCTGCTCAGGGACAAGCAGGTCGCCCGCAACTGCTGGCCAATGGCCAGAATCACTGCCACATTCCCTAGTAGGGATGGACATGTCAGGAAGGTTGAGCTGAAAACTTCTGACCAAGGTGATGTGAAAACTTACCAAAGGCCAGTTGCAGAAGTCATTCTACTTCTACCTAAGGACTGATTTAGAGATTGAAGTTTATATCATATTCATAGCGACCTTACAAAGGTCAGGCAGGGAGTGTGTTGCCCTTAAGGCATTCATTTAGTTTATTATATTTTCACTTTAGTTATTTGTTTGTAATCGTTTTCTAGTTTAAGTTAATGTTGTTGAAAGTAAATTTGTTGTCTGATATATCACGGCATGCAATGATGTCACACCCGGTTTGGCTACGTCCTGTGGGAAAATACCTGTTTGGAGAGATGGGAAGGAGGGTGTGTGTGCAGGATCAGCGTGAGAAAAGTTTTCTTTCTACACATTAGAAACATCATAGAAGCAACGCCTTTTCACCATACGTTAAACGGTTAATCTATCTGGGACCGCCTCATTGACTGGTTTATACTGCGTGTTTAGTTCAAAGTTTTTACACCTGTGTGAGAACACTACATACCCATTTAAAACAGACGAGCAGAAATTTTTTATGCCAGAGGGTCGTGGATTTATGGAATTTGTTGCCACATACAGCTGTGGAGGCCCAATCATTGAGGGTTTTTAAGGAGATTGACAGGTATCTGATTAGTCAGGGTATCAAGGGATATGGGAAAAAAGCCGGAAATTGGAACTAGACGGGAGAATAGTTTAGCTTATGGTGGAGTGGCGGAGTGGACTCGATGGGCCAAATGGCCTACTTCTGCTCCTTTGTTTTTTCTTGTGATCATAAACTTTTTTCAAAATGGGGAGATAATTCAAAAATCTGAGGTCGGGAGGTACTTGTGAGTTCTTGTGAAGGGTTCCCTAAAGGTTAATCTGCAGGTTGAATCGGTGGTGAGAAAGGTGAATGCAATGTTAGCATTCATTTCAAGAGGACTAGAATATAAAAGCAAGGATGTAATACTGAGGCTTTATAAAGAACTGGTGAGGCCTCACTTGGGAGTATTGTGAGCAGTTTTGAATCCCCTTTTTAAAAAAAGATGTGCTGATATTGGAGAGGATTCAGAGAGGTTCATGAGAATGAAAGGGTTATCATCGAAGCAGCAATAGCAGGCTCTGAGCCTTTATTCACTGGAATTTAGGATAATGAGCAGGGATCACAGTCAAATTTATTGAATGTTGAAAGGACTATATAGTGGATGCAAAGAGGATGTTTCTTCTGGTGGCTGGTGGGGCGGGGGGTATCTACGACCAGAGGGCACAGTCTCAAAATAAAGGGATGCTAATTTAGAACAGAGGTATTTCTTTAGCCAGAGGGTAGTGAATCTATGGAATTCATTGTTACAGGTGGCTGTGAAGGCCAGGTTACGGGGAGAGGCACCAGACTGAGGTTGAGAGGGAAATTGATTAGCATGATGAAATGGTGGAACAGACTCAATGAGCTGAATGACCTAATTCTACTCCTATGTCTTTTGGTTTAAACAATCTTATGGTACATATTGACTGGAAATATTTTGTTCTAATATTCTTAATGGTGATGGTTGTGATCTTAAAGAATCTTTAAGATCTTTGTCCATAATACTGCCATTCATTCTCTCTCATGTTGCCTGTCCACTCCAAGGGCACTGTGGAACATCACATTGAGTGATGACTAAATGACCGAAGAAGTAGAAATGGATCATGCAGTACCGAGAGAAGAGCAAATAGGGACATCATTTTGAAAAGAATACATACCAGGATAGCCACCCACATAGATTGGATCATTCGTATCTGCGGAGGTTGATTGTAAGTAAGGATTGTCAGCCTGCACAGTAACTCCATCCACAGTCAATGCAATACGATGTTTGCTCTTGATGGCTTGAAGTGTATGCCACTTTCCATTGCACAGCTGGCTTGCATCCTTGGGTTCAAACCTGGCAGTGATTCTTCCAGCTCCATTATTTACGTGAAACAGAACCTGGTACAAAAGATTAACAGAATTGCTTAACTAACCATTACCTTAGTAGACTGTACAATATGAAACTCTTCTAGATGAACCGTAATACACTCAAAGTGCCACAGCATTTTCAATACTGTACACCATATGGGAGGTGCACCAACAATGAAGACACTGGACCACTGCTAGAGAGATAAGAGTTTTTGAATTCCACCATAGCCATTTGTGAATTTGAATTCAAGTAATTAAATACACCTGGAATTTTTAAACAATTTAGCAACTGTTACTATGAAACTATTAGAGTATCTGTTTCATTAATAACCTTCAGAGAAAGAAATCTGCCATTTTAACCTGGTTTAACCAATATGTGGCTTCACACCACCAATGTGGTTGACTCTTCATTGCTTCATCAATTCAAGGGTAATTAGGGATGGACAATAAATCCTTGGATTGCCAGTGACATATAAATTCCATGGAAAAAAAACTCAATTACTCACATGTCCCTGTGAGGCAAATTGTTTATTTCTAATGGGCCAGAGAAAAGATTTTTCTTCTGAAATGGAGCGATTAGTAATTGTGCATTAACAGGGAGTTCTCACTTGCAGATGTAACTGTAAGTCAAAGAGGAATCTTGATTAAGGATTTCCAAGGAATCAGATTCAATGAGCCAAGTGGCCCCTTTTTGTGCTGTAATGAGGTTGTGTTTCTTTGAATACTTTTCACAATTTCTAATTATAAAGTGATGTTAAAAATGAAAAATTGTCTAGTCAGTGGAAGTTGAAAACCCAAATTACATTATGCAATTAATTTACTTTAGGCATTCCTGTTCATGGAATCTGTTCAATAACAGAGAAGGAAAGAAAGAGTTAACTAAGAAGAAATGAGATTAATAAGATTGTTTGGGAAAGTGCCCAGGAAATTGAACCTAATTTTTAAGTATTTCCACATGGTTAAACATCTAACTTATTGTATAATGTGGAAAGAATCAGTGTGTCTGCCCAAGCATTAAATTCATGTTTATAATAAACAAAACAAAAACCTAAATAGGGATTAAATAACAAAGTTTGTATCATATTTATACTTTTAGCAATAATTTATTTAGGTTGGAATTTGTCTTTGCAAAACAGGAAAGATAAAATGGGGAAATTGCTCTACAAGAGTTGAATGATGATCCTTTAGAAGCTGTCTTGCAATTTTTCATTCCTTAAAAGGACATGTTCTATTACTTTCAGACCTGAGGCTTCCTTTGAGCTTCTTATGCACCCTGCAAAGCTCTGCAAACATAGATTCTCTTCAATAAGTCTCCAGCATGGGTTACATTTTACCTCCAGAAGTGTAGGTTACCATGAATGAATATGAAGTACAAGAAAGCAACTTAACCAAGGGCCACACTTTTAACAAGAGATGACTGGATAACAGCATAATGTCTACCAAAAAAGGATGACAGAATCATACTTTAATTTGTGCAGAAGATGAATCAATCTGCCCTAATCTGAAGGATTTTTGCTGTAATAGTGTTTCAATCATGGGTAAAGTTCTTTCTGTCTCTCTCATCCATAAGCTTGGGCTGTTTGTTAAAGGATTATAATAGCCAGGTAGTCCTCCTCTGGACTCTCTCCAGTATATGGTTTATGCAAAGTCAAATGGGACATGGCCACTGTGTAGAATGATGCAAAATAGCACGAACATTTGTTGCCCATTATAGACACTGCTCAGTTTTCAAGTCCATTCTTTGTTAATTAGACAAGTTAAATCATTAAAACCTGAAAAAACATGCCTTGATCAGTGCTTTGATGGCTAGATTTTTGATTGCAGAGGAATGGAGGGTTAAGGAGATCAGAAAGACAAGTGAAGTTGAGGCCAATGATAAGGTCAGCTATTATTTTACTGAACAGTGGAGCAAACTTGAAGGCTCACCTCCTGCTCTGACTTTAAATATTCCAATGTTTGTTGAAAGTTCTCTGGAATAGGATATCAGAATTCAGCTAGCAATTTCATTAATGGTAGGATATGATCCAAAATCACTTACTATGTTTTCTGACCATCTACAAGCGCCGATCACAATTGCACCTGATCCACTGAGTAAACATGAAACAGGAAACCTGGTTTCCTTCCTTACCTTGCCATCTACAATCTCCAGGCCAATTGCATCAACCTTGGCACTGCTAATGCCCAGCAATATTGCATTCCTGGTTGTGCTGCGGAACTCAAACGAAACAATTAAGTCTGACCTCACTTTGTAACCTTCTTTCACTGCAAATAAAACAGAAAGAGACATTTAGTCCAGGGTTAAGGGGGTCTTAAATGAAATATATGACAAAGTAAAATGATTTTTGCCAAAGTACTTGCTTACTTCTCCATATAAAGAGCCAGACAAAAGCAACACCACTCCTTTTCCAACAGTGTGGTCAAGTTCTTTGTGCGATAGTCCATCATAGAGCACAGAAAGAGGAACTGGGTTCCACTATGTTTACACCAACCAAGTCCCCTCTTATGCTTGCTTTACTTTCAGTTCACTGCTAGGATCATTCCAAATTGTTATTTACCCCAATCTGAACTTGATGATGAGCATAGCCATTTCAAAGAACAGTTAAAAGTAGCAAACACATTTCCATAGTAACATGTGCCTGCCAAGTAAAGACAACAAATTTCCTTCCCTACAGCACTCTTGGAAATAAATGGACTTTTACGCTGTTACTCATACTACCTTTATAATTCCAAATCTATTTAAGTTCCCAGAACACACATCTACATCATTAGCCTATGCCTCTGGATTACTAAACAAATATAAATCCTTTGCTGCTGAAGAGCACACTGTGCATCCACATATGTGGAGAGGAATGTTCCGCTGATCTTCAGCAAGGGCAACACTGAGAGCATCAGGCATTTTCTTGCTGTTGCTATCCCTTTCTCTTTATACATTTACTCATGAGGGTAGTCTGCTGCAATTTATTTGCCCCTCACTAACCATCTGGTATTTTGGTGGCTTTTGGATTTCACCCCTTTTCTTAATCTGTTCCAATACTCTGGGTAGGACCCTGGAGAGTGTGATAGAACAGAAGAACTAAGAGCATAAACAGACAGTTTTCCAAATGTTATGTCACAGGTAGACAAGATGGTGACCGCACTGTTTGGCAATGTTGACCTTCAGTCAGGGCATCAAATACAGGAGTTGAGACATTATGTTGAGGTTGTACAGGATGCCGGTGAGGCCTCACTTGGAGAACTGTGAACACTTTTGATTGCCTTATTATAGGAAAGACATCAAAAAATGCAAAGATGTATGAGAATATTCCCAGGACTTGAGGGCCTGACTTATAGGGAGAGGTTGGGCAAGAAAGGACTTTATTTCTTGGAGCATAGGAGACTGAGAGGTGACCTTCCAGAGGTGCATAAAATCATGAGGGGCACAGATTGGTGAATGTACACAGCCTTTTTCCACAGAAAAAGCGAATTAAAGACTGAAGGAACACAGATTTAATGTGAGAGAAGAAATATTTAAAAGGTACATGAGGGCCAATTTCTTCATGCAGAGGTGGTGAATAAATGGAACAAGCTGCCAGAGGAAGTGGTAGTAACAGTTGAAAACACTTGGACAGGTATATTGAAAGGAATTGTTATGTAGGCCAAAGCTGAGCAGTATGGGGTACTGGTATAGAATATTGACACTTTTCAGAAAACTAGAACAAGTACTGGTGATGATAATGTACCAGCTGAATGTTAAAGGAGATGAAACCTTTTGTAGGCATGCTCACTCAGGGCTGGACAATTACACTATGTAATTGTGTAAAGCCTGTTATGTTTACAAAACAAATAGGCCCATGATCCTGCCTCCTGGATTCCATGGAGACTCTGAAATATTGGCTGGCTCTTAAAGACAGAGTGTTTCTAGTATTTAATACAGACTCGGTTTCCCCTGGAAGAGGGTGTAAATCATCCCATTATTGGAAATAATTAGTTAAGCTGCCATTTTGGTTGAAGAAGGATTACAGATCAAGGTGATTCAAACAATCTTTTTCACACTCATCGTATGGGAGTCATTTGCAAGAGCAGGATTTAATTAATTTCCCTTAGGAAGATTGCTTCTGCCCTGTTTCTTTCCAAGTACTACAACTGACTGAGGATAACTTGGGAACACACACTGAATGTTTAAAGAACTCAGCAGGCCAGGCAGCATTAATGGAAAGTAACATTAATCATCATTTACCCAATGCAGCAAATCCTGTGCCATCAAAGAAGGAGCCCTCTTGAATGGTCGCATAACATCTGCTCACAGTGAGGATAGAGACTGGCCTCTCCATGTCCAGGGGCTTGCTGTTCAAGGTCACACCACTAAGACAAGCAGGAATACTATGTGTTGCCTGAGGAACACAAAGAAACCAAGCATGTTGACAAAAAGATGAAAGTCTAATAATTCACATCAGATTGAATTTATTGAGCTTTTTCCTCATTTAATGGGATTTAATGTCTTCCATAATGTTGCATTTAATGTGATATAACTTGGACCAGGCAGAGACAATTGTAATGAGATTCCTTGTGTATTTCCAATTGCTGAGATTTTAGATAATAATGAATAACACTCTCTGCTGAATACCTAGAGGGATTTATTCATAGGCAGTTCAGGGCTGCATTGAATACAATAAATTGTTAAATCATTGCTTAAAAGCAGATTCAGAATGCCTAGCTTTTAAACACAAACACACAAAGACATTAACCATTTAATGACCCCTGAACTGACAAAACAAGTGACCCTGAAGCAATTTAAAGGAGAAGTACAGATGACTGAATAGCCGTGGCAAACTCATTGGCACTCTTCTAACAGTGCTTTGTGAGTGAGTGCTATAGGGGAACAATCTGATGTGTGAATAGTGATGCAATTAATTTGCTCTATAGCATTTTACAAGTCAATGTGCAAATCTGCCTTAATGTAAGTTAGTCTTTAAGTACTGCCAGATTGTTATTAGTGCAGCCACCCTATCTTTTATGCAACATCTCCATAATGTACAATACCAAACATGTCAAGGCTTCTTCAGAAGTATCTCAAGTGTACCTTGTTGGATGGAAAGTGGGAAGACACTATGAACTCATCTGTCATCCTGCCTGGTAAAGACAATGGTTACTCCTTCATTGCCAACTCAACAGCACTGCATAGTATTTCCTGTCAGGCCAGCAGCCAATTTAGAAGGTAGTACATCACAACCTACTCAAGAACAAATGGGCTAAAATAGGGGTTTTTCAAAAGCTAAGGCAAAATTGGTGATGATTGGTTTATTTCTGTTGTAAAGCTCTAAATGCAAACTCTCCACATGGGGATCTGGGTAAGAGATGAGGGAAGCAATGCATGAGCATTCCCACTAGAATTTTAATAGCAATCTTTCACAATGGGTAGTAAGCCCAGTTTATCTGTCCTGGTGCAAAAGGGGAAAGACTACTGCTGTCCAGTCAGATTGTATTCACTTAGCATTTCTTGCTGACGAGACCTAACCAGGCATTCTGACTGTGGCTAGGACCTGTGCAACTGCTCAAGATCATGCATGAAACAGACTTCTTTTTATAGCCTGTGATGCTGCTGCAGGCAAGTTTTTTCACTGTACCTGTGCATATGACAATAAACTCAACTTTTGGAAGACAAGATTTCTACTTTGCAGGTAGATTAAATTGCTGATGGGCTGAGGTTTTTAGCTTTGGAGGTTATTTTGGGTGTGAGCTGGCCCCTCAACTTGGGGCCACAAGAGTGTGAGACAAACCTTTTACAGCTGGTTACTTACATCTATCAACCATCCATATCAATACTACTCTCAACTCTAAAGGTCTTTGTTAAATACACTTAGTATTGTTACGAATGTCCCACAACTCTGAGGGGCCGAAGGATACAAAGTCGCCCCCTCCTCTTTGAGAATCACAAGATCGCTATTAATTTGGGTCTGGGACCCAGGAAATGAGAGAGAGACACGCAGAATCAACAAGGGTTAGAATGTGTCCAGGCCTCAGTGAAAACAAAACCCCTGATAACGGCTATTGTCTCTTGGAGACGGAATTGTGTGTTGAGTACTGTACTATTCATTGAAGCCCCTCAGGGGTTGACCGGAGTGGGCTGGTTGAGGGATTGCATCATCCCAACCTGATTGACATCTGAGACCCCGTGAGTAAGGATAAAAGAGGGTCTGGGGAACAACCCCTTCAGACACACCAGGAGAAACGTATGAGAACGGTGGGGATTTGTGTGTGTGTCCATCCTTGCCTGGATGACAAGTCCTCCACGGAACGGCCTCGCTAAAGGACAAATACAGATCAAGATTGGATCAAGGAAAGCCGGCAAGTTTCTTTTCTCAAAATCTCTCGACTCCAACCAAGGCTGCAGCCTGAATGAACTGAGTGACTTTTATATTTCCATCGGACAATACATTATCCCCTAGACAACGATAGAGCTATTTCTTATTATTATTATACCCGCACTTTTAGATTTAGTATTAACGACGTATAGTAACTGTATGTTTGCATTGATATTATTTTTGTGTATTTTTACCAATAAATACTGTTAAGAATCGTACCATCAGACTTCAATGGACCTCTCTATCTATCTTTGCTAGTAAGTGACCCAGTTATGGGGTTCGTAACAGTATCACTAAACCATCTCTTTATTCCTGAGATCCAGACAGTACTTTGTTAATCTCAGTTGGTGCTCATTTTTAATGAAGATCTGAATTTACAAATGTAAGCAAAAAAAGGAAGATGGTTTTATTAAAATCCCTTCCTGGAATCTGGTTTCCATTTCCTACATGGTTCTGCCACATCCTTCATTAATAAGAGGACGGCACAGGATGGAGACATTTCAATAGATGCTGATAATGCTATTTCCTATAACAAATGCTGAGGGACACTTTACCCTCCTTCCTTTCTATGCCCCTTTTCCCCTCCTTAAACATATCCTGAAACACAGCCACCCAGCAGTCTGTCATGAAGAGCTCAATTCAGATGGTGTTATTTCCCTATGTATTCATAAATGGACACTTTGTGCAAAGTCTGTGGATAATAAGACAATTGCTGGATAACATTTAGTTTAGGCGTAGAGTTAAGATTATATGGTTCTAATAATAAAATATACAATGCTGCCTTCAGAGGAACATCTGGCAAATCATTTTTCCTCACTGATAAAACTATGTATCAGACATCAATCTCAGCTGCACTTAAATTATGTTTGCATTCACTTTGCTTTAAGAATGTCACACATCACTTCCAAAATGCTCCTTCAGATGACTTATCTTCCTCTTTACCTGTGGAGCACGTTGGTATTTGTGTGACAGTGGCCGAAAAAGAACCACCAGACTAGAAGTGCAGGCAGAAATAAGATGCACTGCATTTCGTGCTGCTTCACTGCTCTGGAATCTGCTTTTGATCCTGGCACTGGGTGCTGCCTGTGTGAGCTTACATCATGACATATGGAGTGCTGTGAAAAGTTTTGGGCCACATGTCTAAGAAAGGATGCGCTGGAATTGAAGAGGCTCCAGAGGAAGTTTATGAGAATGATCCTGGGAGGAAAGGTTTAGTGTATTGTATGGGGAGCTTTGATGGCTCTGGGCCTGTACTCACTGAAGTTAACAAGAATTGGGGCAGGTGGTGGTGGGGGGAAGCTCACTGGAGAGGATGTTCCCCATACTAGGAGTCTAGGACTAGAGTGTGTAGCCTCATAACAGAAGGATGTCCTTGAAAGCAAAGATTAGAAGGAATTTCTTTAGCAAAAGGGTGGTGAAACTGTAGAATTCATTGCTGCAGATGCCTGTGGAGGCCAAGCTATTGGGCATATGGGTGAAGGCAGGAGAATGGGGTTTAGAGGGAAAGTAAATCAGCCAAGATGAAAGGGAGGAGCAGACCTGATAGGCCCATTAGCTTTGTTCTGCTCCTGAGTCTTATGGCGGGTTCTGCTGCATGGTCCAGTTTCCTCCCACCTCCTTGAGATGTGCAAGTAGTTTAAATGACTATTGAAGATTATCCCTTTGTGTAGATAGAGAAATCAAAGGGGAGTTGATGGACATGTGACAGGAAATGGGTCACTGGAAAAGGAGACTGATGGGAATGCCCTGCTGGGAGCTGCTGGGCTGAATGGCCTCCTGTGCTGTAATTACTAACAAATACAGAATCACTATTAAAGAGTATATTATGTCAAAGAAATAGTTAAGGTAAATAGAGCACATTTTGGAAATTTTCAGCACGGAAAGCAACATCTGCTGAAAGAACTGAAATGTAACTGCCTCTTTCTCCACAGACGCTGCCTGACCTGCTGATTGTTCCAAAGACTGAGTCTGAACAAGTCTGCAGTGCTTCTAATTTTGATTTGACTCAGCTTCTGAGAGACCAAAACCTTTTTTTTCCTGTATTTTTAAGGAACAAAAAGTACCTCATTTAACTACATACTAACAAAAACAAGAAAACACTCCTAACATGGGGGGGGGGGGGGGGGGGGGTGTAAAAAACAAAAACATTTCAGGTCCATTTAGAATATCCTGCTCGCTTTGTACAAGGTTTCTCACAGGAAGAGTGGGACTGTAGATCAGTACTTCGGATATGTCAGTACTGATAATGACAAACAGAGGGAGCATGCTAACAAATAGACACTGAAGCTATTCTTACATTTCCTATTTTCTTGGCTTTGTAATCCAGTGGCAAGCCTCCAAGGTACAACTTCTCTTCCACATCCAGTGAGTTACCATCGCCCAGAGCTGAACTGGATTCCTTCCCATCTACTGTGATCACACCTCTACGTTTTGCATATTCCGTCTTTACCTTTAAAGAGATATACAGAAAAGGTATGTAGAAGAAGCAACGAGATTCCATATCTCAAACCAGCTGTACTATAATACTGATCTGTCAATAGTTCACATTTTCAGCATTTGCTCTATTTTGGCCATGACATTTTCATGTCATGGATGAAGTGAAAGGCATATTTTCATTGATTTACAGCATTAAAACTGATTAACTTCCAAATAACCAAGCTCATGAAGCAAACAAGAGAGAATCTGCAGCTGCTGCAAATCCAGGCAACACACACAAAATGCTGGAGGAACTCAGCAGGCTGGGCAGCATCTACAGAAAAGAGTACAGTCGACATTTTGGGGCAAAACCCTTTAGCAGGACTGGAGGATAAAACATGAGGAGTAGATTTAAAAGGTGGGGGGAGGGGAGAGAGAAACACACGGTGACAGGTGAAACTGGGAGGGGAGGGATGAAGTAAAGAGCTGGGAAGTTCATTGGTAAAGGAAATATAGGTCTGGAGAAGGGGGTCTGATAGGAGAGGACAGAAGACCATGGGAGAAAGAAAAAGGGAGGAGAAGCACCAGAGGGAGGCACTGGGCAGGCAAGGAGAAGGTGGGGGAGGGGAAGGGGGAGGGGGAGGGGGAGCCTTAGTAGAAGTTTGAGAAATTGTTGTTCATACCATCAGATTGGAGGCTACCCAGATGGAATACAAAGTGGTGTTCCTCTGACCCGAGTGTAGCCTCATCACAACAGTAGAGGCGGCCATGGATAGACATGAGGCCTGATGTAGATTGGGAGGCTGCTTCAATGAGCACCTACCCCAAAAGAAGGGCGATCTTTCCAGATGCCACCCATTTTAATTCCACTTCCCATTCTGGTATGTCTATCCATGGCCTCCTCTACTGTCGTGATGAGGCCACACTCAGGCTGGAGAAACCACACCTTTTATTCCGTCTGAGTAGCCTCCAACCTGATGGCATGAACATCTATTTCTCAAACTTTTGGTAATTCCCCCCAGCCCCTTCACCATTCCCCATCCCCTTTTCCCTCTCTCACCTTATCTCCTTTCCTGCCCATCGCCTCCCTCTGGTGCTCAGCCCCCTTTTTCTTTCTTCCATGGCTTTCTGTCCTCTCCTCTTAGATGACCCCTTCTCCAACCCTGTATCTCTTTCACCAATCAACTTCCCAGCTCTTTACTCCCCACTCCCCCCCCCCACCTTTTAAATCTACTCCTCATGTTTTTTTCTCCAGTACTTCTGAGGGGCTTCAGTCCGAAATGTTGACTGTACTCTTTTCCATAGATGCAGCCTGGCCTGCTGAGTTCCCCCAGCATTTTGTGTGTGTTGCCCCATGAAGTTACCATGTGTGTTACCACTGGACCCAACAATTGATGCCTTTTACTCTCAAAATTATTGCTTCTCACTGATCAATTGCTGGTCAGGCTTCATTTGACAACTAACAACAACTTGTGCTTCTATACCAACGTTAACAAAGTAAATAATTTGAAGATGTTTCAGGTGCATAATTGAACAAAATGTATTATCCAGCCGCATGGGGATAAAACAGATTGTTTTTAAAGAGAGCCCTGCAATAGAAGGCATAGAAATCCTGAGAGGTTTAGAAGACTGGGTGGTTTACACATGTTAACTTTTTTTTAAATCAAAGTGAGAACACTCAAATGGTGGAGAATCATGAGGTTTTGTTGTTGTTCTGTTGTAATTTCACTGGAAGAGTTAAAGCTTTCTGCAGCTCTGCCCTTGAAATTACCAAGAAAGGAAACACTTATAAAAAATACTCCAAATTTAACTTGGAAGAGAAGAGACAGAGCTGAACGAGGAGGATTTCCTCTCCTTAGCATAAAAGGTAATAACCAGGGTAAGAGATTTAAGGTCATTTTGGAATATGGGAGGAGGAAATGCCGGAGGAACATTTTGTGAGATTTCCAGCATCTGCAGAATCTTTTGTGTCTTGGAATTGAGGGGCAACCTTTTAACTGGGTGGGAGGAACACTGTGGAATCGGAAACCCACCACCCACCACAGAAGAATTTCTTCTTCACTAGTTACCTTGGAACTTTCAACTGCCTTTTATGGAACCCATGGTGGAGAAGGAATTATATTGTCAGTTTCCCAAATCATGATGTGAAAGAAATGGCTAACTTGGAATTTCTTTTACCCTGCATCTTGCATGCAAACGGAGACAAAACGTAGGTTAATGAAACATCAGACCGAACAACCAGACTTACTGAATGCCACTGTCCGTCGTTAATCGGGTTTGGTAGGGTGGCCACTGCTGTACCTCTCCCAAGGTTAAAGAGGAAATGCAAACGCCCCATCCAAAGCTGGAGGGCTGCATAGTCTATCTGGTTTTGATGAGCCATGTAGTAGATCAGCCCACTGGAGGCATACGTTCTAATGTTCAACTGAACAGAAAACCTAATCAAAATGAGAAACACAATCATCAATTTTTCAAGTAACCACAATCTTTCCATTACACTCAGCTTTGGTTCTAGTCTATTGCAAATGCTCTTCATCAGAGAAAAACTTGATTCTTAGAAAATGAGACTCATATGTGAATTGTTTTTGCAGGATAAGGTGGTTTAAATTTTTGACATATTTTTCCATTAAAACCACAACCACAAAACCCTCTTCAATACAAATCATCTGAAATCTGAGATTTGCATCATGGTATTTAAACACATCTTTAATTGACTCCTCAGCTTGAAATTAACAGCAGCGAGTAAGATACTGAGCCACGAGATTTCAGCGTGTGGTGGTGCCTCAAAGACGCCCAGTTTTGAACTGCCAAGTTTGATCAACTCGAACTAATTTAGTATGGTCATAATGGTGTAGAGCAATAGGGAGGATATTCTCAGTGTGACAACAGAAGTGTGCCTTCATAATGATTGTACAGTGGTTACAACACCAGTACTATCGTGGATAACTACACCTGTAACTGGCAGAGGTCAAGTAGATTTAAAGGCATCTTCAAGAAGATCAGAAGGGAAAATATTGATCGTAGTTCTTTTTTCTTCAGTGCATGGTGTTGCAACCATAAATGTTCACATCCTTCCTACCTTTCTTCCCATATTCTTCTCCTCATTGTAGGATCCACTAAAATTCACTTGTTTAGTACAAACAAGTGATTATGATTTTATGACATGCTTTGTTATAATCAAATTCTTAATTTTCCTTTTCGACTGTGGCAGTGTGCCATATATGGATTTTGGGGGACTTTGCAGGGAGAGCCAGCATTTAGTTTCCAACATGGAGTTTCCCTTGACAAGATGGCAATGAGCTGCCTTCTTGAACCACTGCAGTCCTTGAGCTATGGGCGTACCCACAACGCTGTTGAGGAGGGATTTCCAGGGTCTTGACAACGATACTTTTCCAACTCAGAATGGCGTATGGCTTAGGGGGTAACTTTTGCTGTGGTGGTGGTGCTATGGCTTTATCACCATTGTCCTTATAGCTGGTAGAGGTTCTGAGTTTGGAAGGTTCTGTCTGAGATCTTGATGAGTTGCTACAATGCATCTTGTTGATGGTACAAAGTAAGTGAATGGCTATGGATGGTGCTGCTTTGTAACTGGGCTACTGTGTCCTCTATGGCAAGATACATCAGTAGGAGTAGGGCAGCCAGAAACAAGAATGATGGGCTAACTGCTCTGTTATTCCATGGAATTAAGCAATGGAATATTAAGTCACAATAGTTCAGAAGATACTGCTAATATCAGCATTAACAAAACTCATGAAGGCTATGCATTAATGTAGATGAACTGTATCTTTGGAAAGTGGTAGGAGTATTTGCAATGCTTTTGTAATGTCTGCTCGTGCAGGTGAAGTGGTATCCCCTAGCTTCCCCTCAGCTGGGGAAGACTTAATTGTAGCAGCGTAAGTCCAACACAAGTTTCCCATGTTTTTCCCTTTATAAATCTATACTAATGCTGCTAAATCCAATAATTCTCCATCATTGAAGTCAGGCTAACAATTAGAAGGTCCCCTAATTTTCCTCTTACTTCTTTCATAAATAAGTTTATTAATTTGACATTTGTGGGAATTCTGTGTGTAAATCAGTTTCCATATTCCCTACATTTATGACAACGACTACATTTTAAAGCTACTCCATTGTCTGTACAATGCTTTAGGCATTCTTTGAATGCAAACCCTGTCAGGATTTCTGTACAACCTGATAACCCATCAGTCGACAAAACACTGAAGTCTATTTGAAAGAATGGCCAGAGCTTGTTCTCTCCATTATTTAGAACAGTCCTAATTCATTTCCTAATGGGCAGAGAATCCCAGGATTTTACTCAAAGTTGTTGTAATGAATGAAGTAGGAGATGAAAAAATGCATCTAGTCTAGGAAAAGAGGGCTGTGACTTTTGAATATTGCTGCAAAATGAAGGATGATTAACCCCGTAAGTAACTGGAACCATAACTTAACCTGGAAGCTCTTTATCAAAAATAAATAAATCCTAACTGTGTAAACTATTTAAGAACTTTTTAAAAGCTATTTATTAATGCTTTTTGGGAGGGTGATTTTAGATGCATATCATATTTATACTGAGTTAAATACTGTATGTAATTAGTTTTGCTACAATAAGTGTATGGGACACTGGAAAAATGTTGAATTTCCCCTTGGGGATGAATAAAGTATCTATCTATCTAAAGATTAGCAAGTTGATTGGGAAGTAACAGGTGAAATGCAAGGCCTTGGTATTTGGGGGAGGTGTATTAAAATGGCAAGAACTTATGGGCAGGAAGTAAGGATGTACTATTTTCCACAGATGTTCTGGAGATTTACTGCAGGTTCTCCACCCGACATTGAACCTCATTAACAGTGGGGCCAGAGCAGAGTTTGGGCAATCACAGGAGTTGAAGTGGAGGAAATCTCAAAATGGGGAGGATGGGAGAGATTGGTGTAGCCAGAATGGAGGATGGAAGTTTTGGATAGTGAACTGGCAAACAGTAAGCTTGTAAAGAAGGAGTAGGACACATCTGTCACTTGAAGTACAACTAGGAAAGGGACTTTTCTGATTGGGCTCAGACCTCCACTTCACACTATCTCAGTTCCACACGCTGAAGAGGTTAAACATATAAAGCAAATACAGAGCTGTATTTGTCAACATAGGGCGGAGAGCAAGCTTGTAATGCTGGGTGGACGAGGAATGTTTGGAATGGCAAGGTGGAGGGCCACGGGAAGGGTGGAGGCAGGAGGCAGAAAAGGAGTGCCAGGGCCAAAGTGGGCACGGACCTGAGATCAGGTAAGGTAATAATTTGATTCCAAATAATTGATTTAGTGATCAATACAGATTGTTTCTCTGGTGTCTCCTGCTTTCTCCCATTTCCTTTTCCCTTTTCCTGAACCATGATTCCCTTCTCCCTGCCTCTTTCCCACTCCCAGTTCACAATAGAGACCCATATCAGAATCAGATTTACCTTCACTCACATCATGAAATTTGCTTTCTTTTGTGGCAGCAGTATAGTGCAATTGATAAAATCCATAGGTGGCAGAGTAGCGTAGTAGTTAACACAACGCTTTACAATAGGCGACCCGGATTCAGCTCCTGCCATTGTCTGCAAGGAGTTTGTATATTCTCCCCGTGACCACATGGTTTTCCTCTGGGTGCTCCAGTTTCCTCCCACAGTCCAAAGTCATTGTAACGCCCTGTGATTAGGCTAGGATTAATTTGGGGGACTTGCTGAGCGGCGTGGCTCGAAGGCCTGTAAGGGCCTACTCCACACTGTATCTTAATTTTTAAAAACTACATAACTGTGCCAAACTGTATATACACATACACTTCTTATTGTAAATTATACTGTATTTTTTTATGTATTGCACTGTATTGCTGCTGCAGATCACTGAATTTCAGAACTATGCCAGAAATAATAAAACCAATTCTGATTCTAACTGGACCAATCTGAGAAAAAGATTTGGAATTTTTTATATTTTGCCTTCTCCACCAAGAAGCTATCTTGCTTCTGAAGGCTAAAATTACTTGTTGGGAAACCTCAATAGTGCATCCATAACTTTTTTCAGTACCTGTCACATTTGCATCTTCTGTTAGTACAATTAATCTAAACCAAGGACTCCAAAAATACCAAATCATAGAAACTTTAGGACTGCATGTCATTATTCAGTTTAATAGATTTTAGCAGACCAAAATCAATCTTCTGCAAGTGCTCTACTTAATGACCTTTCACTGCAGCAGTTGCAAGGTCTTCCTCTACTGTGTAGTGTGTAGAGAAACAGTTGTACTCTATGATAAAAATACCATCTTGCACTCCCAACCTGCCTTACAGCCAAGGAAGGTATAATTCCACAGGCAAGATTTAGTGAACAGCGAGTTTCCACAAGCAGCAGAATATGATAATTGGATCATCTTGTTGATTGATTTTGGATAAAGGATAAATATTGGCCAGGGGTCTGCTCTTGTTAAGACAGTGCCCAACCATTAAGTTCATCTAAAAAAGGAGACAGAATTGTGGTTTAGTACTCCATCGATAAAGTTCCCAGTGAAATGCAGTGTCCTCTTAGTACTGAAATAAATGAAATATCTAGATTTTTCAGTTGATGTCTCAGATAAAACTTAAACCCATAAACATCCGATTTGGAAGTGACAATGTCATTCATTGAACCATTCCTTCAAATGACCTTTTGAAAATAAGCTTAAAATCATTCTACAGTAACCATCATGTCTATTATGGAAAATGTCTTACTTTCTCTTTACTGAGTTCTCATCAAAGGAAAGAATCATATGGCTGCCCCGGGCAAGACCAAATTGGAAAGCTTTGGGAATAATGGCTGGCAACTCCTCTGCTGCACACTGCACCTGTTGATCAGAAATGACCAGCAATAAAACAATTTATAATGAAAGTATTGTTAGCAATGCCTCTGTTTGTATTTCCCTTTGCGGGAACCCCACTCAGGAAGGTGGACTGGCATCATGTGTTCTAGCCTTTGTCAGTATTGTCTGAGCCAGTTTTAAGTGTTAACTGAGGCCCTCCCCCTCCCCCTGAAGACATCACCTTCTGGAACATTCCCTTGCCAACACCCAGAGAAATGTCCTTATCCACTGCATAAACTCCAGAAACTGTTTCCAGAGGCAAAAGGGTTGATAACCAGAGGACATGAATATAAGGGAATTAACTATAAAATGAAGTGTGAGGCTATTTGAGGACACAGTACTTCACACAGCTGGTAATGTCTGAAAGGAAGGTGGAACCACAATCAAGGGTATATATAGTTGAAGGGAAATTATTTACAGTTTAATGTAGATAAAGGAGTGGGATTGACTTAACAGCTCAATCAAAAGAGCCAGCACTGATTTGGTGGCCTGAATAGGTCTCCTCTGAAACATAGAGCAGTACAGCAGATGACAAAGTTTGCACCAAATACAATCCTGAATTAAACTAACTCTCTTCTGCCTGTACATGATCCATATCCTGCCGTTCCCTGTATATCCACCCGTCTTACAGCCTCTTCAATGCCACTGTCAAATCTGTTTCCAGCATTATCACCAGCATCATGTTCCAGGCACCTGCCCTGCAGATCTCCCTCTCACCATCAATGTATGCCCTCTAGTACTTGACAATTCCCTCCTGAGATAGATACTATCTGCCTCACCTCTGCCTCTCATAATCTTACAAACTGCTCATCAGGTCTCCCTTAAGTCTCTGTTGCTCCAGAGAGAATAACCCAAGGCTGTCCAACCTCCCCTTACAGCTCAGATCAGACAGCATCCTGGTAAGCCTCATCTGCACCCTTTCCAAAGCCTCACAGCCCATTTCTCATTCTATCTCTCAAATTTCCATGATACAGAAGCAGTGTTTATATCCACTGAATCTAGATCAATCCCATTCCATCACTTAACTCCCTGAAACCTACTCTCCCTCAATTCTCCCCAGTTACCTAGAGGTAGTAAACAACAGCCAATTATCTTTGGGATGCGTGAGGAAAATGGAGCAGCTGCATGAGGAGCGGCCAAACTCAACAAGACAGACAGCACTGGACATCAGGATCAAACCCCAGTCACTGCAAACTGCGCAGTGGTGCCAGGCGTTGTGTCAGCACGCCACTCCGAGAGTCCCCAAAAGGTAGAGAAGTGCCACCACCACACCTCTTCCAAGCTAAATAAATCAGTATTTTGGAAACTGCAATAGTTCAAATTAAAGTGGGAAGTGTTTCAGATTGCAGTTAGTTTTGAAATGTGGCAAAGAGGGAACAACAAGATACCTGTGTTACAAAATGAGGAACTGCATGTGACGTGATGGACTTACCTCCCAAGACCTGTCACACTTGGCCTTTTCTTAAAAGCAATTTAAAGAACTCCTTTTCTAGGCTGTTACTTTTTAATATTGCATCAATATGGGTGCATATGCCTGCTTTCACCTTACATTAAAAAGATTCAAAATAACAGGTTAGTAAAGCACTCCGTGATCCTGTGGGTTCATTGCCTGGTCACTGAGGCTTAGGTGATATGACACATATTAACCCAAATTGAAAGCCTCAATTATCGAATTAAGAACATAAGAGATAGGAGCAGGAGTCAGCCATCTGGCCTGTTAAGCTTGATCTGCCATTCATAAAATCATGACTGATCTGGCCATTGATTGAACTCCTCCTACCTGCCTTTTTCTCAAACCCTTATTTCCCCTGAAATGCAAAAATTTAACTGTGCCTTAAATATATTTAATGAGGTAGCTTCTACTGCTCCCTGGGCAGAGAATTCCACAGATTCACATCTCTGGGAAGATTAGTTTCTCCTCACTGCCTTCCTAAATCAATTCCCTCGACTCAAATAGGCTATGTCCCCTAGTTCGAATACTATTTTTGTGAATTTAATCAAAACATAGCAAATGTTTTCAACTGCATGGAGTTGAGATTTCAAAATCCTTACAGCTTTCTTGTTCGAAGGAGAGCTGAAGGTGGTCGAGGAACCTAACGAGTTTTCAGGTGGTCTTATGGGTGTGGCAGTAGACTGGTGTGCAAGCTCAAAGCCTCTCTCTTCCAGTGCAGGTGTCGGTCTCTCTGAAAGCAGGCAACTGTCCAGGTCGATGTTCTGGTACTTCACTGCACCACTGAAATCTAACAACCTGGGATTAGAAGAAAAACATTATTTTAAATTGCATAGGCTCAGTAGCAATTAGCATAAAAGACACTATTTTACAGCAAATGATTACAGAGAAGTGATTTATACAGCTAATGTCCCTTAACAATGCAATTTTTTAACCGTTTGTTTTTACGATGCAATTTATATTTAGATGCAACAAAACTGGATTTACTAGCTGCTGGTATTTTAAGAGATGGTGCTGTTCAAAGTGTGGCAGGACAATTCAAGCTTTATGATTTCTGTCCTAGTGCTTTTCATTAGCCGATCATAAAATGTTACTGGTAACAACAGCTTCTCTGTTATGGGTGATCTGGCAGCAAATGCTTCTGTGATGTGATATTGTGTAATTCAGAACATAGCTCGAGGGCCACTCATTCCCACCCCCCACCCCCTTTTGTGGCGTTTGCTGCTTTAGATGAGATTTTAGTTTGATTGTGGGATCTTGCAGGAACTCAAACACACTACAATTTGTCCTCTGAGGGTTAGATTAACATCAATATCATTTGTCCCCATTTAACCTGGATGGCGTATGCCGTTATATTTAAGAGTGACACAGTTATGATTGGAGTTATTGCTCAAAGTTTCAGTGATCTAGTTTCAACCCTGACCACCGGTGTTGTCCTGTGAAACCTGCAGGTTCTCCCTGTGACAATACCCTGGAATAGACCAATTTCATCCCACATTCTAAAAATGGAGGAGGGGTCAGTTGGTTATTTGACCTTTGTAAATTGATCCGAACATGTTGCTGACTGACATAATCTGGAAGCAGAACAAAGGAGATTAGCTTTATATGTCACATGTACATGAAAATATTGAAGCATACAGTGAAATGCATTGTTTGCATCAACGATCAGGTCCAGGACATGCTGGCAGCAGTCGCCAGTGTTGTAACGCGTTTGGCGCCAACACAGCATGCCCTCAACTTACTAACCCTAGCCTGTACACCTTTGGCATACCTGAGGAAACTGGAGCATCCAGAAGAAACAGAGTCACAGGGAGAACGGACAAACTCCTTACAGTCAGTGGCGGAAAGTGAACCCCAATGTAAAGCATTATGCTAACTTACTACTCTACTATGTCAGCCTGAAAAACATGGGAATGCACAGAAAAAAGCTTACACTGAAAACTAGCGTGAGAAAGGAATTGCTGTGTGCTAGCATCAAAACAAAGGGCCAAGTGGTCCATTTCTATGTCGTAACAAAATATGAAATCTATCCATACCTTGGTTCCAATGGCATTATATCTGCCATATTATCCTCATGAAGGCTGTCCCAAGGACTTTACAGCCAATCAAATACTGCTGTAGTATTGTGAAGTGTTTGTCCACAGCAAGCTCTCAGCAACAGCAATCTAATAATAATCAGAAATTTTAACTGTGGGATAAACACTGGCCAGATTCTTCTATTTGTTATGCAAGGATTCATTTCTATACGTTTGAAGAGGCAGGCTACAGGGCCTCAGTTTACTAGCTGATTTGGAAGTCAGTAACGCTGACAGTACGTACATCCCTCAGTGTTGCACTGGGATCTCAGCCTAGATATACTGGCCAGGCAGAATTGTCCAAACTTACTCAGTGTTGAGGACCAGGTTCTTGATGCAGCCCCGGAATGATTTTGTTATCTTAAGGACAACAGCGCCCTCTCCAGCAGGAACTCCACCAACATACAGTCTGGTAATGTTCAACGGACTGTCTGCAGAAGAGCCAAGCCTCATTTCAACAAAGTTTCCTTCATCGACCTGCAGCGCGATTATTCTGGAAGAGTGAGTTTAACACTTAAAACCAAGATGTCAAAGGGAAACCTGTACAATCACCTCCCATGTTATATATCCCACTATTTCAGAAATTTATAGGCAGAGCAGTGGCTCAGAAACTCCACTGCAAACTGTTGCAACAGCCTCTTTATCCACAAACTGTTAGCTTTGCAGGTTAACAGGGTGTATGGAAGGGTCCAATATCGCACCTGCCACTCACTCTGCCCATGGGCAGCCTGGTTAGAGGGCAGTGGTATCTCCCAGTGGAAGTGGGCAACTTCACTTTTGGCCCCTTTAGAGAAATGGGTTTTGACTGACTCAAGACCAGGTAGCATATTAAAGAAACCTACAGAGGATGCCATTCAACAGGGGTTAAAGGTAAACCGACCTCTGCAGTTGGAGCAGAGGTGGGGGGTGCAGGTGGGAGGTGAATTGCTGGTTCCATTTTGAAACCACAGGTTACCACTGGTCATTGTTCAAACCAGCCCGAAGATCTCTGTGCTGTCCCTTGAACAAAGCAATGGACCACCTAATGTGGTGACATTGACACAAGCTGGAAGGTCTCACAACTTAAACTCTTGAGTGCTCAGTTCTGTGTGGGCTAGCCAGTCTCAGAAGGTTCTGAATTCTCCCTTTTGAGTTCATTATTCAGTACAGAAGCATATTTTTGAAGATGCCAAATCACACAGATAAATTTACACTTATGTGAGCACTGCTGGAATGATCAAAGTGACGGCACTAAATTTTCTGTCTGCTTGTAGGCCTGCTGTCCAAGCCAAGAAGTGAAATGAGAAATCCTGTCCCTTTGACTTGCTTTCATTTTGTTTTGCCACATCCTCTGGCTTTGGCCAGTTACATTCATGCCAATACACACCTCCTGTTCCTTCTGAGTATGACGGAGTGTTCCTGCCCATCACTGTATGTTCCGGATGGGGCCTTGGCAACGAGTCTCCTTGTGCTGACTCCATCTCCAGTGTTTATATACACTTCAATACGTCCATCAATCATCACAATGCTAAGGAATGCCTGCAGATGTTGAAGGAATAGTTAGAAAATCCTTTGTTTAAATACTACACCAATTGTCTAGTTCTGCCTGTTCACACCATGAGCTGTGTGGAAAGTAGGAACACCTCCAGTACCTCCATAAATGAAGTCAGCAACAGAATTATTTAATCCTTGTGATTTTCATTTAGAATATGGCAACACAATGTCAAGGTAGAAATGAAGGAGCAGAGAGATTTTGGAACATAAGGGTGAAAGTTTATATTGGCTGTTGTGGAACTGCAGGCATCTTCCACCATGTGGGAACTCAGTTTGGAGCTGTAATTCACAACTTTCATACTAGTTCATTAGGAGATTGAGGAGAATTGGTATGTCACCAAAGACACTCACAAATTTCTACAGATGTACCGTTGAGAGCATTTTAACTGGTTGCATCACTGTCTGGTATGGAGGGGCCACTGCACAGGATCAGAAAAAGCTGCAGGAAGTTGTAAACCTGCCAGCTCCATCATGGGCACTAGCCTCGCCTACATCTGGGACACCTTCAAAAGGCGATGCCTCAAAAAGGAGCATCCATCATTAAGGACCCCCATCACACAGGACATACCCTCATCTCATTACTACCATCAAGGAGGTGGCGCAGGAGCCTGACGACATACACTCAATGATTCTGGAACAGCTTCTTCCCCCCACCATCAGATTTCTGAATGGACAATGAAACCATGTGCACGACCTCAGCATTTCCCTATCTTTTTGCACTTTAAAAAAAAATTTACTTATTACAATTTATAGCTCGATTATTACGCATTGCAATGTACTGCTGCCTCAAAACAACAGATTTCACAATATATGCCAGTGATATTAAACTTGATTCTGATTCTGTTCGGGTGATAAACGGTTCACAGGAATGAGACCCTGCTATAACCTCAGGAACTCCTGCAGTATTTCAAAAGGCACATCTTCAAACGGTGGTGCCTCAAGAAGGTAGCATCCATTACTGAGGACATCACCATTAGAAACATGCCCTCTTCTCATTACTATCAGCCAGTTGGTACAGGAGACACACTCAATGTTTTACGAACAGCTTGATCACCTCTGCCATCAGATTTCTGAACAGTCCATGAACACTATTTTGCCATTCCTCTTTGACACTATTCACTATCTATTCAACATAATACTTTGTTTTGCACTGTATTGCCACAAGATAACAAATTTCATGACATATGTCTGTGATAATAAACCTAATTCTGACTCTGACTTTGATGCAGATCCCTCCCCTTCTGGAGGATGATGTTGGTGAACTGCAGCAACTTTAGGCTAGTGGCTAACAAAACAACAGCAGAAGCTAACTACTTTGTTAATCACACCTTTTCTGGCAAACCATCATCACAAGTAATAGTCTGTGACTTCCCTTTGGACCTGGAGGCAATTTGATGTGGCAGAACCAAGGTGGGGTGAGGCTGCGAGCCCAATACCAAGAGCATGGAAGAGGGTGAAAGGTCAGGTACAGGCCGAATCGAAGCTGTGGGGTTAAGAACCCACAGCATATCAACCATCTGTCGACAATGTTTAGACGGTGATTTACAGGCTGAATTAAGGCAGCGAGGTCCGGTGCAATCAAGTGGCAGAACCCGTTTCAAGTCAAGTTTATTGTCATTTCGACCATAAACTACTGGTACAGTACACAGTAAAAACGAAACAACGTTCCTCCAGGACCCTGGTGCTACATGAAACAACACAAAAACTGCACTAGACTACAGACCTGCACAGGACTACATAAAGTGCACAAAACAGTGCAGGGCAGTACAATAATTAATAAACAAGACAATAGGCATAGTAAAATTACAATATAATAATAAATGATGTAGATGTCAGTCCAGACTTTGGGTATTGAGGAGTCTGATGGCTTGGGGGAAGAAACTGTTGCACAGATGGGAGGGGGGAGAAGAGTTTGTGTGATGGGTGTGTGGGGTCCTTCACAATACCGTTTGCTTTGCAGGTGCAGCGTGTGGTGTAAATGTCTGTAATAGCGGGAAGAGAGACCCTGATGATCTTCTCAGTTGACCTCACTATCCACTGCAGGGTCTTGTGATCTGAGACGGTGCAATTCCCAACCAGGCAGTGATGCAGCTGCTCAGGATGTTCTCGATACATCCTCTGTAGAATGTGATGAGGATGGGGGTGGGGGGGTGGGAGATGGCCTTTACAGAAAGTAGAGACGCTGCTGGGCTTTCTTGGCTATGGAGCTGGTTTTGAGAGACCAGGTGAGATTTCTCCACCAGGTGAACACCAAGAAATTTGGTGCTCTTAACAGTCTCTACGGAGGAGCCGTCAATGTTCAGTGGAGAGTGGTCGCTCCGTGCTCTCCTGAAGTCAACAACCATCTCTTTTGTTCATATTCAGAGACAGGCTGTTGGTTCTGCACTGGTCTGTTAGCCACTGCATCTCCTCTCTGTATGCTGACTCGTCGTTCTTGCTGATGAGACCCACCACAGTCATGTCATCGGTGAACTTGATGATGTGGTTCGAGCTGTGTGTTGCAGCACAGTCATGGGTCAGCAGAGTGAACAGCAGTGGACTGAGCACGCAGCCCTGGGGAGCCCCCGTGCTCAGTGTGATGGTGTTGGAGATGCTGCTCCCGATCCGGACTGACTGAGGTCTCCCAGTCAGGAAATCTAGGATCCAGTTGCAGAGGGAGGTGTTCAGGCCCAGCAGTTTCAGCTTTCCAATCAGGTGTTGAGGAAAAATTCTGTTGAATGCTGAACTGAAGTCTATGAACAGCATTCGAACATACGTGTCTTTTTTGTCCAGGTGGGTGAGGGCCAAGTGCAGGGTGGTGGCAACGGTGTCATCTGTTGAGCGGTTGGGACGAAACACGAACTGCAGGGAGTCCAGTGAGAGGGGCAGCAGGGTCTTGATGTGCCTCATGACGAACCTCTGGAAACACTTCATGATGATGGATATGAGTGCAATGGGATGGTAGTCATTGAGGCAGGACACTGAAGACTTTCGGCACATTGGAACAATGGCACTGCTAAGGGAGATGTTGAAGGTGTCAGTGAGAACATGTGCCAGCTGGTCTGCACATCCTCTGAGCACTTTGCCAGGAATATTGTCTGGTCCAGCAGCCTTTCGTGGGTTGACCTTGCATAGCATTTTCTTCACATTGGCCATGGTGAGACTCAGCACCTGGTCCCTGGAAAGAGGAGTGGGCTTCCTCACCACGTCATTTTACAGCTTGAAATGAACGCTGAAGTTATTCAGCGCATCTGGGAGGGAGGCATCACCTGCATAGTCAGGTGATGTTGTCCTGTAGTTAGTGATGTCCTGGATGCCCTTCCACATGCGCCGCGTGTCACCACTGTCCTGGAAGTGGCTGTGGATTCACTGGGCATGTACACACTTTGCCTCTCTGATGACTCAGGACAATTCGGTCCTTGCTGTTGTTAGGGCTGCCTTGTTGCCTGCTCTGAAGGCGGAGTCACGAGTCCTCAGCAGCACACACACCTCCACAGTCACCCACGGCTGCTGGCTAGAGTGCGTAGTGATGGTCGGAGAATTAATCACCACATCACATTGAAAAGGTCAGGGTGTCGAGGCCTGAGGCGATGGGCAGGTTGATTCAGATCACTGCTCGAAGCAGCAGAACCCAGTGTTCAGATAGAATTTTGCGCCGGGCCAGATTGAAAAGGCCAGTGTGTCAGAGCCTGATGTGAGGTATGGGCTGGTTCAGATTGCTGCTCCATGACGTTTACTTGGCTCTGCAGTGAACTATGGGATTCTCTTCTCAGTTCAAAAACACTATTCACTTGTGGTTACTGTTTTGCATGATGCACTTTTCATTGCACATCAGGTGTTCGACAGTCTTTTTATGGGTTATTCTATTCTTTTATTTTTTAATGGGCATGATTTTTTTTTATTCTCTGAAGATTGGGCAGTCTTTTTCTTTCTCTCTCTCTCTCCATATATATATATATATATATATATGGAGTATTTTTTTGGGTGCCTCTTTAGTGACTGCCGGTTAGGAGATGAATTTCAAGGTTGTATAATGCATACATAGTTTGATAATAAACATACTTTGAACTCTCTAGGAAGTAACCAAGTGGATACAATGGTAGAGGTGCTTCATTTTGAGTCACACTGCAAGTGCTCATTCAAACCTGCTGAACTTCACTCCATCGTCACTCTCAGGTGGACAACTCACTCACTCACAGGGGCTGGGAAGAGGAAGAAGGAACAAAATAACTTAGAAAATGTAAAGGAAAATGAGAGACGGTGAAAAAAAAACAGGAAAAAAAATGTAGGTAGAAATGTTGACCCATTGAAACGAGCAGAATATAGGTGTTTATACTGCTATAACAGATATGAGTTATGACTGACACAATCACCATTTTTAACTATTTTTAGGTTTCTGGTGAAGTAATATCAAGACTCTGGCCTTTCTTCTGTAATCAGCACAATGCCACTAGTCCTGCCTTTGCAGGACAGACGCGCTGATTCTAACATACTTACTATTGCCTGTATCAGAGAGAGAGTGGAGTATTCCTGCATTGTGAAAATGATGATGCTTGTATACTGGGAATACAGGAACCCTGCCATAATATACTGGAATGTCCCTCAATTACACAGAGCATTTCCTTGTCTCGGCTGTTGTACTTTACACTGATAGAAAAGATCAACACAGAGATCAAGGGGTACAGGGATAGAATTGGTGATTCCACGGGAATTCTCTGTGTGATGTTTCTGAATGCAATTGATATGACTTGTTCTAATTTTCAATAGTTTCAAAGTTGTTTACTTTCATAATTAGAGCTTCAAATGATTAAGTACGAGAAAATGGATTTTACTTTACAGATCAGTGAATGGGAACTAATCGTAATAAAAAAATTGAAGAAGTTTGCTTTAAAATACCATTAAATGCATTTCAAAGCAATTAAGTCTATGGAAAGTGATTTTAGATACCCTTCAGAGACTTGACAAGGTACTTTATAAGCCTAAGCTGGTATTTTATTTTAAGCCATTTGCTTTGTGCGAAGTACTCAAAGATGTGGCAAAAATAACAGTCGACATATGCCTTTTTGTTTATTATTAACTAACTAGTGTACTTGGAAAGTTCATTTTCTTTATTCTAACAATATCTTGCAATTGTGAAATGGCTTAACGATTGTATAATAGTACAATTGCAAACACATCAGCAAGATGACCCAAGGTTTCTCACAGGAGGGCTTACGAAATTAAAGCAGCATGAAGTCACCTCAGGTCAGGTGGCCAAAATATCGGTCAAAAAAGACTTAACTAAGATAGGAAAGTAGAGGGGTGAAGATTTTGGGGAGTTATCAAGTGAAGGGCTTCTACAGTTGAAGTGATATTGGAGAGGATGAAATTTAAGATCCTCAAGAGGCAGTTGAAAAGAGATTCAGATAATGCAGAGGGCTGTAGGAGAGGACAGAAATAGCAAGAGAGATAGCTAGATAGAGAGATTGATATGGGAGGGATTTGAAAACAATGTTTTTTTTAAGGAATCCTGAAGCTCAGAGAGAAGCCATTCAGCTTAAATTGTCTTTGCCAAAAGCTATCTAATTTGTTCCTGATCTGAATAAAATCATACTGTACAGCAGAGAAAGGGGCCCTTTTGGATCAACTTGTACATGCTAATCATGATGCCATTCTAAATTACTGCCATTCACCTGTAAAGAGACGGTATCCTTATTCTCCTTTCCTATCCAGGTATCAGCCTAAATGCCCTTTAAAGATATGAGGTGTAGATCAAAGAATACGAACACAACGCTGGAAGAACTCAGCAGGTCAGGCAGCATCCGTGAGAAAAGAGTAGCCAACGTTTTGGGCCGAGACCCTTCATTAGGAATGGGGGGGAAGAGAGGACCGAAGCCCAGTAATAGAGATAGGGGAGGAGGTAGGGCCTAGAAGCGAAGAGATGGAGAGAGGCATAGATAACGGAGGGTGGGCAGTGAGCGAGGGTCTCACTGAACTCCCGTCGAAGAGAAGATTTGAACTTCTTCAGGGTAGGCATACCTCGAAGAGATTTATTTGAACTTCTTCAGGGTAGGCGGGTGATGCCCTCACCCGCATCTCCTCCACTTCCCGCACAACAACCCTTAACCCATCCTCCCGTCACCACAACAGGGACAGGGTTCCCCTTGTCCTCACACTTACCACCCCACCAGCCTCCGGATCCAACACATTATCCTCCACAACTTCCGCCACCTTCAACAGGACCCCACCGCCAAGCGCAGCTTTCCCTCCCTGCCCCTCTCAGCTTTTCACAGGGATCGTTCCCTCCGCGACTACCTGGTCCACACATCCCTCCCCACAGAACTCCCACCTGGCACTTATCCCTGCAAGTGCAAATACTACACCTGTCCCCACACCTCCCCCCTTACCACCATTCCGGGCCCCAGACAGTCCTTCCAGGTGAGGCAACACTTCACCTGCGAGTCTGCTGGAGTCGTCTATTGCATCCGCTGCGGCCTCCTCTACTTTGGTGAGACCCAACGCAGATTGGGGGACCACTTCGTCGAGCACCTACGCTCTGTCCATCACAATAGACAGGATCTCCCGGTTGCCACCCACTTCAACTCTGCCTCTCATTCCCATCTAGATATGTCCATACATGGCCTCCTCTACTGCCATGATGAGGCCAAACTCAGGTTGGAGGAGCAACACCTCATCTACCGTCTGGGTAACCTCCAGCCTGGTGGTATGAACATTGAATTCTCCAATTTGCGGTAATTCCCTTCCCCTCCCCCTTCCCCTATCCCAGGTCCCTCTCTACCTCTCTCCCCTTTCAACTTTCTGCTTCTTTATCTCTAAAATTCTTTCATGCTTATCCCCTCCCCCTCCCCCCTTTATCTTTTCTCTGATTGGTTTTCCACCTGACGCCTCTAGGCCCTACCCCCTCCCCTGTCTCTATTACTGGGCTTCGGCCCTCTCTTCCCCCCCTCCCCCCCATTCCTGATGAAGGGTCTCGGCCCAAAACATTGGCTACTCTTTTCTCACGGATGCTGCCTGACCTGCTGAGTTCTTCCAGCATTCTGTTTGTATTCTTTGATCCACAGCATCTGCAGTTGTATTTTTGTGTTTTGAGGTGTAGATCTGCCTCTATCATCTTCTTTGAGAGTTTTTTGCATATAACCACCATTCTGTGTAGTAATACTTACCCCTCAGATCTCTTCTGAATATATCCATTCGTAAAGTTATGTGTTCTATTTGTAGGTTCCCTACTCTAGATAAAAGGCTTTTACTATCTGCCCTATTTATGCCTCTCATAACTTTATTGACCTCTATATGGTTACCCCTAAGCCTTCTTCATTCCAGTGGGAATAAACTACTTTTATCTAATCTCTCCTTGTTGCTAGATTCCTCCATTCTAGACATCATCCTGATTAATCTCTTCTATACTCTAATGCTATCACATTCTGGTGATGACCAGAACTGTACACAATACTTTTATACATGATATCCTATCACTTAAACTCAATGCCTTAGCCATTGAAGACAAACATACCAGGTGCCTTATTCACTGCTCTACCCACCTGTCTCTTCAATTTCAGTGAACTATGAACTTGCACCCCAAGGTCACTCTCTACATCAACACCCCTAAAGTCCTTGTCATTTACTGGGTTAACATGTCAACATGCATATTAGACTATAAGACCATAGGACATAGGAGCAGAAGGCCCCATTCAAACCCATACGCTTGCCTCTTCACCATAACCTTTGATACCCTTGCCAATCAGGAAACTGTCAATTTTCACTTTAAATATACCCATGGACTTGGCCTCCACAGCTGTCTGTGGCACAGCATCCCACAGATTCACTACTCTCTGGTTAAAAGCATTCCTCCTTACCTCTGTTCTAAAGGTCGCCCCTCAATTTTGCGGCTGTGCCCTCTGGTTCTGGACACTCACACAATAGGAAACATCCTCCCCACATCCACATTATCTAGTCCTTCCAACATTCGATATGTTTCAATGAGATCAGTCCCGCATTCTTCAAAATTCCAGTGAATACAGGCCTCATAATGTTAGTCCCTTCATTCCTGGAATCATCACGAACCTCCTCTGGACTCTCTCCAATGACAGCACATCCTTTCTGAGATATGGGGCCCAAAACTGTTGACAGTACTCCATGTGCGGCCTGGCTGGTGTCACGTAAAGGGTCAGTATTATCTCCTTGCTTTTATATTCAATTTCACCTTGAAATGAATGCCAACATTGCATATGCCTTCTTTACCACAGACTGGACCTATAAATTAACCTTCTGGGAGTCTTGCACGAGGACTGCTAAGTCCCTTTGCACCTCTGATGTTTGAATTTTCTCCCTGTAATGTGCACTTTTGTTCCTTTTACCAAAATGCATTATCATACATTTCCCAACACTGTATTCCATCTGCCACTTTTTTGCCCTTTCTTCCAATTTGTCTAAGTCCTTTTGCAACTGTATTGCTTCCTCAGCACTACCTACCCCTCCATCTATCTTCATATCATCCACAAACTTTGCCGCAAAGCCATCAATTCCATTGTATTAATCATTGATAAACAATGCGTAAAATAGCGGTCCCAATACTGACCCCTGAGGAACACCACTAGTCATTGGCAGCCAACAAGAAAAGGCCCCCTTTATTCCCACTCACGGCCACCTATCTGTCAACCATTCCTCTATGCATGCCAGTATCTTTCCTGTAATGCCATAGAATTTTATCTTGTTAAGCCCTCATGTGCGGCACCTTATCAAATGCCTTCTGAAAATCCAAGTTATGGCATTCTCTTCCTCTCCTTTGTCCACCCTACTTGTTACTTCCTCGAAGAACTCTAACCAGTTTGTCAGGCAAGAAGCCATGCTGACTTTGACTTACTTTATCATTAGTCTCCAAGTATCCCAAAACCTCATCCTTAATAATGGACTCTGAGGCTAGGCTAGCTGGCCTAAAATTTCCTTTCTTTTGTCTTCCTCCCTACTTAAAAAGTGGAGTGACTTTTGCAAAGTTCCATTCCTCTAGAACCATGACATAATCAAGTGATCCTTGAAAGATCATGACCAATGCATCTGCAATCTCTTCAGCAACCTCTCTCAGGACTCTGGGATGTAGTCCACCTGGTCCAGGTGACTTATACACTTTAAGTCCTTTGAGTTTGCCTAGCACTTTTTCCTTAGTAATAGCAATGGTACTCATTCCTGCTCCATGACACTAATGGACCTCTGGCACACTGCTATTCTCTTCCATGGCGAAGACTGACGTAAAGTACTTACTTAGTTCATCCACCATTTCTTTGTCCCCCATTACTACCCCACTAGTATAATTTTCTAATGGTGCAATATCAAATTTTACCTCCCTTTTATTCTTTATGTAACAGAAAAAGCTTTCAGTATCCTGCTTTATATTATTGGCTAGTTTGCCCTCATATTTCATCCTTTCCCTTCTTATGGCTTTTCAGTTGCCTTTTATTGGATTTTAAAAACTTCCAAATCATTCGAATTCCCACTCACTTTTGCTACATTATATGCCCGTCCCATGGCTTTTTTGCAGTCCCTAACTTCCCTTGTCAGTCACAGTTGCCTACCCTGCCATCTGAGAACTTGTTCTGTGGAACATATCTATCCTGCACCTTGTGAACTATTCCCAGAAATTTCAGCCTCCTCGGCTCCGCCCTGTTAGCATTCCCCTCCAATCCACCTGGGCAAGCTCCTCTCTCAAGCATCTATAATTCTTTTTTTTTCCCATTGCGATACCGATACATGCAAGTTATGCTTCTCCCTCTTAAATTGCTGTATGAATTCAATCATATTATGATCACTGCCTTCTAAGGGTTCCTTTACCTTAAGCTACCTAAGAAAATCTAGATTATTACACAATACCCAATCTAAGATAGTCTTTCCCCAAGTAGGCTCAAACACAAGTTGCTCTAAGAAGCTATCTTGTATCTCATAAGCATTCAACAAATTCCTTCTCTTGTGATCTAATACCAACCTGATTTCCCCAATCCCCTTGCACATTGAAGTCCCCCAATACAATTGTGACATTACCCTTTTAAAATGCCTTTTCCAGCTCCCTTTGCAATCTCAACCCCACACCTTGGCTACTATTCGGAGGCCTATATATGATTCCCATAATGCTTTTTTTAAACAGTTGCTGTTTCTTAACTCCATCCACAATGATTTGACATTCTCTATGTCACCTCTTTCTAAAGATGCAATTTCATCTCTTACGAAACGAGCCACACCACAGCCTATACCTTCCTGCCTGTCCTTCGATACAAAGTATATCCTTTAATACTAAGCTCCCAACTATGTTCTACTTCCAGCCACGACTCAGTGATGCCCACAACATCATACTGACCAATATGTAAATGCACAAGATCATCCACGTTATTCTGAATACTACGTGCATTTAAATACAGCAGCTTCGAGTTTTGTATTCTTCGCCCTTTTGAATTTTGCCACTGTGTGTCAATTTAACTCTTTGCACTGCCTGCATTTGTACCCAGTCATTGTCTTATCCTCCGTTATATTCCTGTTACATCCACTATCTACTTGTAAACCTGTTGGCTCATCCTCATTTCTATCATACTGGTTCCCATACCCCTGTCGTATTAGTTTAAACCACTCCCAACAGCTTTAACAAATCTGCCCGCAAGGATATTGGTCCGCCTCACATTCAAGTGCAACCCGCCCCATTTGTACAGGTCACACCTGCCCCAGAATAGGTTACAATGATCCAGAAATCTGAATACCTGCCCCCGCTCCAATTCTTCAGCCACACATTTATCTGCTACCTCAATCCCTACTGTCACTGTCACGTGACACAGGTAGAAATTCCGAAATTACAATCCTTGAGGTCCTGCTTCTCAACTTCTTTCCTAGCTCCCTGTATTCGGTTTTCAGGACCTCCTCCCTTTTTTAACCTACGTTATTGGTACCAAAATGTACCACAACTTCTGGTTGCTAACCCTCCCTTTACAGGATACTGCAGATGTTTTCAGAAACAAGGTGGACTCTGGCACCCAGGAGGCAAACCACCATCTATGTTTCTTTTTCGC
The DNA here is from genome assembly GCF_030144855.1 of Hypanus sabinus. Classification (NCBI taxonomy): domain Eukaryota; kingdom Metazoa; phylum Chordata; class Chondrichthyes; order Myliobatiformes; family Dasyatidae; genus Hypanus; species Hypanus sabinus. The sequence goes on from NC_082706.1 coordinate 126,563,041, forward strand.
ATCCACAGAATTGCCTATCTGTGCTCCTCACTATAGAGTCACCTCTTACGGCTGCCTTCCTCTTTAGTTCTCTCCCCTTCTGAGCCACAGGACTCGACTCAGTGCCAGAGGCCCGGTCACTGTTGCTTCCCCCAGGTAGGTCTATCCCCAACAGTACTAAAGATGGAGTGCTTATTGTTGAGGAGGACAGCTCTCCACTATTTGATGATTTCCCTTCCATCTCTTGACAGTCACCCATTTATCTGTCCCCTGTAGCCTTGGGATAACAACTTCCCTGTAGCTCCTGTTTATCACCTCCTCACTTTCCCTAATAAGTTGAAGGTCATTGAGCTGCAGCTCCTGTTCCCTACTTACACTTATCTGAATTAAATTCCACTGGTCACTGCTCTGCTTAAGTTTCCAAACTTACCTATGTCCCCTTGTATCCTTAGAATCTTCTTCTCTATTTATGACTCCACCAATTTTCATGTCATTTGCAAGCTGGCCACTGACTTTCATTTCCAAGTCTTTTTTAAGTAAGACAAGCAACAAAGGCTCCGGCACCAGTCACTATGGTATACCATTTCTAGTCAGAGAAAATAACTCTACCACAGCCCCCGCCTCCTATCACCAAACCAACATTCCTCAGATCCACAGTGCTTTAGCCTACCGTGTAGGACCTCATCAACAGTTTTGCTTAAGTCTATGTATGTGTGCCACATATACCTCTCTGCCTCATCAATTTTCCTCGGTACCTCCTCAAAAGATTGTGATTTTCGTGCCATCAAACCATGCTGACATCCCCTAAGCAATTACTGCCTTTCCAAATAACCATAAATCTTGCTCCCTTAAAATCATCTCCAATAATTTCCTTCCTACTGATGCAAGATTATCTGAACTGTTGTTTCCCAGTTTAAGGGCACAATATTTGCTATACTTTCTCTTTCTATAACCATATAACAATTACAGCACGGCGACAGGCCACCTTGGCTCTTCTAGTCCGTGCCGATGCTCACACTCACCGAGTTCCACTGGCCCGCACTCAGCCCATAACCCTCCATTCCTTTCCTGTCCATATACCTATCCAATTTTACTTTAAATGACAATACCGAACCTGCCTCTACCACTTCTACTGTAGATGGCTGTGAAGGCCAAGTCATTGGGTATATTTGAAGCGGAGGTTGCTAGTTTCTTAATTATTAATGGCGTCAAATGTTATGGGGAGAAAGCAGGAAAATGGTGTTAAGAGGGATAATAAATCAGCCATGATGGAATAGTGGAGCAGGTTTGATGGGCTGAATGGTCTAATTCTGTTCCTATGACTTAGTCTTTTCAACACTGTATTCTGTCACTTCTTTGTCCATTCTTCTAATCTGTCTCTCCCTCTGTAATCTCTCTACATCCACAAAATCCTACTTCTAAATAGTCCTGCAATGTTTTTCCTTTATTCTCAGTTCACATCTGAAGGCAACTCCTGGACTTCCGGATATTCTCACGCAGTGTTCCCCAGAACTCTGTAAAAACATTTTCCTTGGCGCCCCTCCCCAATCACTCCCCATAGATTCAATCAAGCCTGTTCCAGAGGACTCACCATTTTTGTCTGCCGCCGATTACGGCCTCCAGTTGTTTTGCCCATACCAGCTAAGATAAGCCCGGTGTCATTCTTGGTAGCAAATGTCGCCATTAACTTTGCTTCCAGTGGTAGGACCTTGGGCCGTAACTGAATGTACCCATCACTGAAAATACTCACACTCCGGATAGGCTGTTAAGTCAAAAACATAAACGTTATTGAGAGCATTTTCATTGAGACCATAGTTTTGGTCTTTGTACTCAAGAAACTAAAGTTAATCAACTTTACAGCACTAAGATGAATGACACAAATTACAATAAGGGAAAAGATGCAGGTGCTGGAACTTGGAAATAGAAGTAGTAGCTCAGTCAGTGTCTGTAGAGAGAGAAAGGTGTTTGTATTTTTGGCCAACCACCTACAATATTGAGAAACGATGACCTAAATACTGACATCCTTGACCTAAAACATTAACTGATATTGCCTGGACGGCTAGGCGTATCTGGTTTAATCATTGTCACATACCATCTACGTGGTGTTCAAAGGCACAATATCAGCTAAGCTAATGGGGGAGGGAGAGAAGAATCTATCTTGAAAAAGGAGCATAAGAAATTAGAAGCAAGAGTTGGCTATTTGTCCCTTGAAGCCTGCTCCACCATCCAATGTCCAACATTCTCTAACCTTGAGAAGAATGAGAGGTGATCTCACTGCAAGATAAGTTCTTCAGGGCTCATCATCTCAAAAAACAGGATAAATCATTTAGGGCTGAGACATGGAGAAAGTTCTTCACTCAGATGGTGGTGAAGCTTTGGGATTTTCTACACTGTAGGGATCAGTTTTTTGAACTCAGATATCAATCGCTTTTGGGATATGAATAAAATCCAAAGACATCAAGTTATATGGGGATAGGGCAAGAAAATAGCATGAAGTAAAAAATAGGCCATGATCTTGATGAATGGTGGAGTAGGCTTAAGAAGTCTGATGGCCCAGAGCCAATTCTTATGGCCTTCATGAAAATTCTCTTTTCTTTTACCTCAAGCAAACAGCCTTTCTTCACACCTAAGGAATTCCTCAGCAGGTCAAACGTAGATCGGTAAATCTCCACCTTCTTCAAGCAGCCCACAAATGATTTGCTGAGAACTTCTTTCCTGAAAGATAGCCAATGGTTGAAGTAAAAACATGGGTTGGTGACAGCATCACCCCATTGTAGATTTAAGTATCAAAGAAGAAATGTAACATATGACCAGAAAGTACTGGCTATACTCAGCAGGCCAGGCAGCAGAGGTAATGCTGCATGTTGATAATACGAGAGAAGAAAATATAGAATTGAAAAAGAAAATGCTGGATATTCAGCAAGTCAGACAACATCTGTGGACAAAGATTCAAAGTTAACATTTCAATTCCACAGCCTTTTGTCAGAATAGGAATAGATGGAAACTGAACATGCTTTTAATTGGTGAGAAGTTAAAAGGGGAAGGGGGAACAAAGGGAATGTAGACTATAGGGAGGAAATGAAGAGAGGCTGATGACATAAAAGTTGGTGGTACAAGGTAAGAGAGACTGAGGAAGGCTTGTTCACCATGGCTAATTTACCAGAGCAGATGAACACTTGCTAACTGTGGCTAATCTATCTGAGCTACTGCAAACAGGAGATGCAGAATAGTGGAGAATGAGCCACAGGAGTTGCTGAGATATAAAGTCATGCAATTAGCCAGATTTCTGAAATTAATGCGAATGCTTTAAATATGCAGCAAATCAGGCAGCATCTGTGGAGACAAAAACAATTAACATTACCAATTTTGATGATCTTTCATCAGAACCGGCCAGTTCTAATGCACTGTTAAGTCTGGTTATCTGAAATGTTGCTTCATCGAGATCAAGGGTTCCTGATCTTTTTTATGCCATGGACCCCTACCATTAACCAAGAGGTCCATGGACCCCAGGATCAGAACCCCTGATCTAGATCGAGTTTCTGATCTCTGGATGGTGGGAACAAAAGGGGCCAAAAGATAAGTGTTGCAAACTAAGTGATGCTTCATGGGCAGAGAGGAGGATATTGGAGTAGAATGAAATCACCATGAGTACAATCCCTTCAGAATACACCTGGGTGAGTGGGTTGTAGAAGATGCATCTGGGTGATATGAGAAGAAGGTGATTGCAAGGAGAACTTTAATATTGCTTGTGGTGAGAGTCCCGTCAAATACCGTAGATAGGAAGTTATAGTTAAGGTGAAAAAATACATCTTGAAAAAACTAGGCTAGAAAGTCTGGTCATCAGAACGGATGAAACAGAGCTGGAGGATTTGGGAGTGGTATCCTTGTGGGAAGCAGGGAGGAAATAGGCTTGTCAAGTTAGCGGTGGCAGTCCATGACAGTATAGAAACACTAACCCATCTCTACAAATGAGAAACAGGGAAAATGATAGGCGGACCAGGTGAGATTGACAGCTGAGTGGAAACTGGCAGAAAATGTAATGGAACATTCATTTTCCGTATGAGAGAAGGGATTAATGCCAATACAGTCATCAATATACCAGGGAAATAGATCAACGAGGGAGATCCAGTAGGATTGAATCCATCCATCTTATTATGAGGTGACTAGAACTGTTTACTATACAGCTCTCCATTTGTATTCTGGTATTCTGCAAATACCAGTCATTGAACATTTTGTTTCATTTTCTGCACCAGTTCATGTATTTTAAGGATGTACACTCTTAGACCACCTGATCTTTCAACCTAACTGTCTAGCTATACAACGTTTAGAAAGTAACTGGAATCAATATGAACGGCGGTCTGAAGCAGCTTGATTAAAAATACATTTTAAGTCAAAAACTGAGATTTCTAGAAGATTACAGTCATCTATCTTGTTATATTCAGAGAGATTTGCATCAGTAGAGCAAACTTGGAACGTAAGTCTGCTTACAAATTAAGTACCTGTAAGTTCTGGAACGAGGTAGACCCCCTATATATATTGGATCTTTGTGCCCACGGTTGAGATCGGAAGCAGTTCCCGGCGATTCTCCTTGGACAGTTTCTCGGTCAGTTGAATTAAATGGGTCCATGACAGCCAAAACACCTGTGAACATTGATACTCTTTTTTAATGTTCCTGGTGACATGATACTACTGTGAAATAAAGGCCCACATGTATGCCGCTGATCATCGTGTACTCCCTGTATAAAGACAGATGACAGAAACTAACTGCCAGTTATCGCTTTTGGGAAATACGGACATCACCTATCAAATGGACTATTATTACATCCTTTCTGGCTGAATTTCTTGCCAAATCAGATGAAAGACCTTGACCCAAAACGCTGGCTCAGCATTTCCCTCCACAACAGTGTGAGCCAAAGAGCCTGTACTGCATTATGCTGTTCTATGTTCTAAATGCAGCCTAACCACCGAGTCCCCCAGCACCTTGTTTATTTTTGCTCCACGTTTCAGCATCTGCAGACAATTGCAGAATATGAGGGGCACAAAGGTAAAGTCAATAATCCCATACGAGCCATATTAACATCACTCGAATGGAAAAGTTCTCATCCGTTTACTGATGAAATGTGGAAAATTGAGTCCCAGCGACAATAAAAGTCAGGAAGGGTTCAGAATGGGCGATGGACCCAAACTGAGTAAATTAAGTTAGAATCAGCAAAGACATGTTGTTAGAGATGACAGCAGAGCAACAATGGTTTGAGTTTCTGGGAAACACGAGGAAGGTATGGGATAGATGTATTCCAAAAATAAAGAAATACTCAAATGGCAAAGTAGTACAACTGTGGCTGACAAAGGAAGTCAAATCTAATATAAAAGAAAAAGAGAGGGCATACAACAAAGCAAAAATTAGCAGGAACATAGAGGATTGGGAAGATTTTAATAACCTATAGACAGCAACTAAAGAGAATCTTTAGGAGGGAAAAGATGAAAGCAGGCCAGCAAACAATACAAAGGTGGATAGAAATAACCTTTTCAAATATATAAAAAATAAAAGAGATGAGAGTGGATATAGAATTGCTAGAAAATGAGGCCAGAGAATAATAACAGGGGACAAAGAGATGGCAGATGAACTAAATGAGTATTTTGCATCAGTCTTCACTGTGGAAGACACTGGCAGTGTGCCAGATGTTGAAGGGTGTGAGGGAAGAGAAGTGAGTGCAGTTACTATTACAAGGGAGAAGGTGCTCAAATAGTTGAAAGACGTAAAGTGTGTGAGTCACCTGGACCAAATGAACTGTATCCTAGGGTTCTGAAGGTGGTAGCGGAAGAGATTGTGGAGGCGTGAATAATGTTCTTTCAAGAATCATTGCACTCTGGCATGGTTCCAGAGTACAGGAAAATTGCAAATGTCACTCCATTCTTTAAGAAAGGAGCAAGGCAGTAGAAAGGAAATTATAGACCTGACCTCAGTGGTTGGGAAGATGTTGGGAGTCAATTGTTAAGGATGAGGTGATGGAGTGCTTGGTGGCACACGACAAGGTAAGGCAAAGTCAGCATGGTTTCCTTAAGGGAAAACCTTGCCCAATGAACCTGTTGGAATTCTTTGAGGAGATTACAAGTAGGATAGATAAAGCGGATGTTGTATATTTGGATTTTCAGACACCTTTTGAAAAGGTGCCACACATAAGGCTACTTATCAAGTTAGAGCCCATAGTATTACAGAAAAGTTAGAGCATTGGCTGATTGGTAGGAGGCACTGAGTGGGAATAAAATGATCCTTTTCTGGTTAGCCAGCAGTGACTCGTGGTGTTCCACAGGGGTCGGTATTGGGACCACTTCTTTTTATGCTGTATATCAATGATTTAGATGACGGAATAGATGGCCTTGTTACCAAGTTTGCAGATGATACAAAGATTGGTGGAGGAGCAGGTAGTGTTGAGGAAACAGGTAGGATGCAGAAGGACTGAGACAGATTAGGAGAATGGACAAGAAAGTGGCAAATGAAATACAGTGTTGGAAAATGCATGGTCATGTACTTTGGTAGTAGGAATAAATGTGCAGCCTATTTTCTAAACGGGGAGGGAATCCAAAAATCTGAGATGCAAAGGGATTTGGGAGTCCTTGTGCAGAACAGCCTGAAGGTTAATTTGCAGGTTGAATCAGTGTTGAGGAAGGTAAATGCAATGTTAGCTTTCATCTCAAGAGGTCTAGAATACAAGAGCAGGGATGTGATGCTGAGGCTTTATAAGGCATTGGTGAGGCCTCACCTTGAGTATTGTGAACAGTTTTGGGCCCCTCATCTTAGAAAATATGTGCTATCATTGGAGAGAGTCCAGAGGAGGTTCACAAAGATGACTCCAGGAATGAAAGGGATATCATATGAGGACTGTTTGATGGCTCTGGGCCTGTACACAATAGAGTTTAGAAATTTGAAGGAACAGCTCATTGAAATTTTTAGAATGTTGAAAGGCCTAGACAGAGTGCCGTGGAGAGGATGTTTCCCATAGTGCAAGAGTCCAGGACAAGACGGCATAGCCTTAGGATAGAGGGGCATCCATTTAAAACAGAGATGTGGAGAAATTTCTTTTGCCAGACGGTGATGAATTTGTTACCACGGGCAGCTGTGAATGCCAAGTTGTGGCGTGTACTTAAGGAAGAGATTGATAGGCTCTTGATTGGCCACAGCATCAAAAGTTACGAGGAGAAGTCCGAGGAGAAAAGAATCAATCATGATTGAATGGCAAAGCAGACTTGATGGGCCTAATGACCTAATTTTGCTCCTATCTCCTATGGTCTTATAATCCAATGACTGACCTATAGTCTCAATTACTTTACAAGCTTTTGAATATGGTTAAGCAATGGAGTTCTGGAGCAAGGAATTTACACTAGAATTTCATGAAGAGGCAGGTGTGGAGAGGAGAGAACTTACAAAAAGAAAAGAAATCTGAAAGGTTCTGGGAGATTCCTACTGTCCAATTATATTCAAACATTTTATTAAAAGAGAAATAATATTCAGTTTCATCTCATACTTTGTGTGTCAAAACATCTCATTATTTTACACTGTATGTATGAATTGATATTCAGTGTCAGAAAACGTCTTATCTCTAAATAACACTGAATTATCTCATGGTATCAAAGAAGTAAAACTGGCAACTTGGGAATGTGGAGAGAATAACATGCAACGATGGTGGTTAAGGGTCAGTGTAGACTTCATGGGAAGAAGGGCCTATTTTCATGCTCTGTCACTGTATGTTTCAAATAGTGTGAGTGATGTTCAACCAAATCAAAACAGAGAAGGAGGTTAGCACCACATCTGCAGGAGAACTCTTAAGACTTAAAATTCAAAAACATGGTGCTATAGGTTAAATGTGAGAGATCTGAGAGAGATGATATTTTTACACAGACAGTGTTTAAATGTGCTGCTGGAAAAAAGACTGCAAGCAGGCAGAACTGCTTCATTCAAAAGAAATTTAGACAGGCGTGTAAATAAGGAAAATATGGAGGATATTAAATAAAAACATAAAATGCTGTATATGCTAAGCAGGTCAGACCACATCTAAGGGAGTAGAAGCTTTTCAGAGATCTGATGACTGGAAACATTAACTGTTTCTCTTCCCACAGATACAGGTTGATATGCTCTTTTTTTGAGCATTTTCTGTTTTCATTTTAATTTTCCAGCATCTACGACACCTTTTGTTTCTTGCATAGAAGGATTTGGTCCTAATATGGAAAGAAGGGATTAGTGTATTTAAGCAATAAATGTCAGCATGGACATGGAAGGACCATACAACTCTGTGACTTAGGTTCATTACAATGCACCTCTGAATATCGAAGTCTTTCAATTTTTAAAAACAGCAAATAAAAGAAAATCAAAGTTTGATGATTGGCTCATTGCTTGGTTGTCTTACCTAGTCTGCGATTACGTTGAAATGCAATCTTAAACCAAGTTCCATTGTTATATCGTTTCTTAGACAAGAGTGTCAGAACTCCAGATCCGAGGTCAAAGGTCACACGAACTTTCCCGTCTGCTAATTCCACAGCTAAGAAATCCCTCTGGTAAAAGATAATTAACAGTAGATGGGATCAGTTGAAAATTTATACTAATCATCATCAACCACTTCCAGTATTATAACCTATCTACTTGAATTTGGAAAATGGAAATATGCACATTTGCATTGTGTCTTTATGACCTTGGAGAATCATAAAGATGCATTACAGCAGATGAAGTGTCAGGGACTGAATCACTGTTGTAACGTGGAAAGGCAGCCAATTTGCAGAAACCAACTTGATGCAAATAACAACGTAAAAGAATTAATTAAGGGCTGATGTTCTGGCAGCAAAGAGTTAGAGAGAGGTATGATGTTTGATTAAAGTATACAGTACACCATCATGAGTGATTTAGATCAAGGTGATAAATGGAAGCTGTTCTGAGAAATGGATGGCTCAACGACTAGGGGCACCGAGTTAAAATATTGCACAAAAGATAGGAGGGAATATGTAAGGAAAAACTTATGCAGATGGTGGTTATGATTCAGATTGATTCAGTTTATTCGTCATTTAGAAAGCACAAATGCAATGCATTTGTTAAAAAAATGAGACAACGTTCCTCCAGAATGATATCACAAAAGCATTTGACAAAACAGACTACACCAGAAAATCCACATAACGTTTGGCAATCCCCAATCCAGGGTCTGGAGAGGCTGCTGCGTATTAATATTGCGTTACCGTCTTAGCGCATTCCCCGGAAAGGAGCTCCAATCCCACCAAACGAAACCAAAAACTAATGCTACAAGACCTGCACAAAACCACATAGTTACAACATATAGTTACAATAGAGCAAACAATAGCATAATTGATAAAAAAAAAACAGACCATGGGCACAGTAAAAATAATCCAAAGATGTTAAAAGACTATAAGTTCGAAAGAAACCACCACAATTTCCAGAAGTCCTCAGGGTCCCAATAGACTCGTCCTCTCACACCAGCGGCAGAAGGGAATAACCCCGCTATGGACTTCCACTGCGCTGCCCGACTCAGCCTCGCAGACACAGCACACAGTGAAAACATCCAGATTGCAGGACTCTGAGTCTGTTGAACCTCCAAGCCTCCGACCATCCCCTCCGGCACAGCTTCTTCCAGCACCATCCTCTGCCGAGCGTATTAAGACGGCCCCGCCAACACAACCCCAAGGACTAGGGGCCTGTTCTTTCCAGCAAAGGCCCGGACCTTACAGCAGCAGCAGCAGCAGCAGCAACGAAGAAGGTCTTCCTGGAGATTTCCAGATGTTCCTCCATGCTCCCATGTCCGTTTTCAACCGATTATGATTGCGCACGGCACCCCGCTTCACAAATAACAGATAATCAGCTCCAGTATGGCCGCTGCAAGCTGTGTTGCGCTGCCATCTTGGATCTTTGATCTTGAATTCATTGCCTGCAAGGCTATTGGAAATAGAATCTAGCGCTGTCTTCAAAGGTGTTTAGAGAGACACCTTGAGAGAGAAGTAGTTACAGGTCAATGGGCAGAAAACACGGGCAGGTGACTGATGGGAAAGGTTCAATGCCCTGTATAGCCTCCTTCTGTGCTACATTAATCTATGATTCTACTTAGTTTGCAATATTGAGATATCTCTGCAGTTCTTTGAAAGCAGTGGATGCTGACTCATAAAATATATTTAAAGCTTTGATGGATAAATCTTTTGACTATGTAGGTACTGAGCAAGCAAAAGGAGGTGAAGATTGGAGGGGCCATTGTCTTATTGAAAGGTGCTGTAAGCTCGATGGGTCATATAGCCTTCTACTGTTAGTTATATGTAGTCACAGAAGTTATAAACTTTGGTCAGGCCATATTTGGAAAACTGTATGTACTTCTGATCAGTGCAATACAGAAAGGACTTGGAGGCCTCACAGAAGATGCAGAAGAGTTTCTCTAGGATGTGGTCTGGATTAGAGAATAATAACCATAAGTCAAACTTGGATTTCTTTCATTGGAGGGTGAGAGGCTGAGGGGCGACCTCACAGGCCTATTTCCAAAAAGCATTCAATAAGTTGCTGCATAAAAGATCTATCCGTAAGGTAACAATGCATAGAGTTGAGTGTGATGTATTAGCATGGATAGCGGATAATAGTTAACTAATAGAGAGAGTTGGGTTACGTGGGTGTTTCTCTGGTTGGCAATCAGTGGTGAGCGGTGTGCTGCAGTGGTCAGTGCTGGGCCTGCAACTGTACACTGTATACATTAACAATCTGGAAGAGGGGACTGAGTACCTAAGTTTGCTGACGATACTAAATTGAGTGGAAGAAGGAACTGTGCAGAAGATATGGAGAGTCTACAGAGAGATATAGATAGGTTAAGTGAGGGGGTAAAAGTCTGGCAGATGGAGTACAATGTTGGTAAATGCGAGGTCATCCATTTTGTAAGGAAAAATGTAAGAGCAATTATTTAAATTGTAAAAAGTTGCAGCAAGCAGCTGTGCAGAGGGACCTGGGAGTGCGTGTGCATGAATTACAAAAGGTTGGTTTGTAGGTGCAGCACGCTATCAAGAAGGCAAATGAAATGTTGGCCTTGATTACTAGAAGGATTGAATTCAAGAGCAGGGAGGTTATGCTGCAACTGTATAGAATACTGGCGAGGCTGCACCTGGAGAAATGTGTGCAGTTCTGGTCTCCTTACTCGAGGAAGGATATACTGGCTTTGGAGGCGGCGCAGAGGAGGTTCACCAGGTTGATTCCAGAGATGAAGGGGTTAACCTTTGAAGAGAGATTGAGTCGCCTGGGACTGTACTCGCCAGAATTCAGGAGAATGAGAGATCTTATAGAAACATAAAATTATGAAAGGGATAGATAAGATAGAGGCAGGACAGTTGTTTCCACTGGTAGGTGAGACTAGAACTATGGACGTAGTCTCAAGATTTGGGGGAGTAGATTTAGGATGGAGATAAGGAGGAACTGATTTTCTCAGAGAATGGATGAATCTGTGGAATTCTCTGCTCAATGAAACAGTGGAAGCTACATCAGTAAATATATTTAAGGAAAAGCTGGATAGATTTTTGCATAGAAGGGGAATTAAAGGTTATGGGGAAGAGGCAGGTAGGTGGAGATGAGTCCATGGCCAGATCAGCCATGATCTTATTGAATGGCAGAGCAGGCTCGATGGGCCAGATGGCCTTCTCCTGCCCCTATTTCTTACATTCCTATATATATCAAAGTATGAGAGGCCTAGGCATGACAGGTAGTCTTTTTTCTGAGATGTAAATGTCAAAGCCTAGAGGGGATAGTTTTAAGGTGAATCAGAGAAATATTAAAGTAGATTTACATGGCAAGTTTTGTTTTAATACAGAGTGCTAGGTGCCTGGAATGGGCAGCCAGGGTAGAGACATGTCAGCAATATTTGGGAGATACACAAACCGGCAGGAGATGGAGGGATTAGTTTGAATTGGCATCGTAGCTGGCACAGTCACCAAGGGCTAAAGTGCCTGTTCCTGTCCTGTACGTGTTCCGTGTTCCAAGTCCTAACCTTTTAGTGCTTCAGCATTTCCACTGTACTGCACTGCTATCTCGGGCTAGACCTCTGTGCTCAACTCAGTGGAGCAGAGCTTGACCTCTGATATTCTGTTTCAGCGGGAAGACATCTACTCACTGGAAAATGTGCTTGTGGCCCACTTTTTTTGTTTGTCTGTAAAACTGTGCCGTTATTTACTTTCTATGGAAGGATCTAGAAAGGAAGCTGATAAACCAGGAAAACAAAACATCTTGAACAAGTTGCAATTCTGACTCTTCGCTCTGCAAAGAACAAACCCACATTGCTTCTCAATGAATTAACTTCCCCATCAGGGAAATGGCCCCGGAGCAGCTGCTCCGTCTGGAAAAAAAAAGTTTCACCCTTTTGATGTTTTACAGACGAAAGGGAACAAAAGGGAATTTCACATCCAAAGAAATTTCTAATGAAGGGAAACTAACTCAGATTGGCCTACATTGCCAACACAGGATTTCAAGTACCCGTGATTGAGCCGTCACTGTGTTACTGTGTTCATGATCAAAGTATCAGTTCGATACAGCACTTCGAGTGTACGATGCCACAGAGCTATGGTATTTATGATTTGCTTCATGTTAGTCTATAAGCAAATAAGTGCACACTTTTATCTTCCTCTGAATCTGTCAGGTTTTGGCAGTGTGGCATCAGAGCAGGATGGCCTGCTTGTAGCTGAGGAACTCCCTGTCAGAAATAGGCTATTCTGCCTCATGCTGAGATACTGTCAAAGCACCCTATAGGGTGACTGAAATCCAGGGACAAACAGTTAATGAGCAATCCTTCTGTCACAGCACATTTTCTCAAATAAATAAAAAGATAGTGAAACAAAAGCAGAAATATGATGGCAATTGGATTGATATTTGAGGGTCTGTGGGGAATTGGCCATAAAATTCAGTGGATAAGATATCTCACAAGTATATACAGTATGTTTCTTTCGAGGGTCCCCAATATTAAGAAGAATCTTGTTGGGTTTGAAATACATTTAACCAGTTCTCACAAGATTTATGCCAATAATGGAAGAAAAATAAAACTTGAAGTCCTATTTAAGTAATAATATTTTACATTATCATTGCTCCTAAAATAATTAAGTTAAATATAAATAAACTTTTAAAATAAATGCTAAATTCTTTCAAGCTTCTACAACTGCCTGGAATGGAATACATTCAGCATACTTACTGTTAGACAGAAGACTATTCAGCCCATCTGCTCCATTCCAGCTCCCATCAGAGCAATACCATCATTCGCATTCATTCCTCCCCCTCCCTTATTTCGTCAGTAACCTTATTCTCTCCCACGTGCCCATTAACACCTCATTGAATATTCTACTGCTTAGTTAGTCCAAAGTTGACTGCTGTGGCTAATCAGCCCATCAGTATGATTTGCAGTTGGGAGTGGGGTGGTGATGGAGAGGAGAAAGCACCGTCACAGGAAGAACATGCAAACTCATACAGATTGTACAATTTCACTGATACTGAGAGTCAGCAGCTTTACCTGTTGCCCCAAGGAACATGTGACAAAAATACAAAAACTGTATGTGTATATAAAATCAATTGTTTGATATTTTCAAAATTCATAGCCCAGAGAGGAAATAAATGGAAGTATTTTTCAGAACTGTTTGAACTTTATAAAATACACTGTTATAGAGAAAGCCACTGATGAGGTAATCTAAGAGGCCTCACACTTACAGTGCCATTTGAAGCCAGGTACAGGAGTAGGCCATTTGGTGAGAACGTGCTGGAGTGCATTACCAGCTGAGTTGACGTAGAGCGCAATACCTTCTCAACAGCGGAGTAGCCACTACCATCAAAGTGGAAAGCAATGTCTTCATGTTGGGATCTGCAGAGGACACACAATGCTTATCTCCAAATAATCTGCTTCCCTCCCTTTCGACCTAAAATCCACTGTATGTGGATTCGCCCACAGTTCTAAAATTTAGATCACTTCACAAATCAAACATGTGACTGTGTGTGAATCAACACCTCTTCCTCAGATCATATCGCTCCAGATCTCCTACTGTCACACCACATGTTGATAACTTACAATCATCATGATAAAAACAATATTAATCACAATTCCTTCCTCCCAAGAAGTCATGTGAAGGCTTTGATAGAATTGGGGTCAGGGTGATGGCAGGAGATATGCCAGCTTCAAACTTCAAGGAGAATATGAGAGCCACAGCGTACCTAGGCACCAGATCCTTGTGACCTGACGTTTAGTTTTATTTGCAGCTGTCTGTACTTTGCCATCATTAGCAAGTAACAAAGCATCTAAACATCTAATAAATGAGGTTATATCTAATAAACGTTGCCACCCACAGTTCCAATCTGCTAATTAAATTTGCTGACAATACTACACTGATTGGCCTAATCTCAAATAATAATGAGGCAGCCTACAGAGAAGAAATCATCACTCTGACACAGTTGTGTCAAGAAAACAACCTCTCCCTCAATGTCGCAAAAACAAAGGAGCTGGTTGTGGATTACAGGAGGAATGGAGACAGACTAACCGCTATTGACATCAATGGATCTGGGGATGAGAGAATGAACAAGTCCTTGGCATAAACATCACTAAGGATCTCACGTGGTCTGTACACACCAGCTGTGTGATGAAAAAGGCACAACAGCACCTCTTTCACCTCAGACGGTTGAAGAAGTTTAGTATAGGCCCCAAATCCTAAGAACTTTTTACAGGGGCACAATTGAGAGCATCCTGACCGACTACATCACTGCCTGGTACGGGAACTGTACTTCCCTCAATCAGAGGACTCTGCAGAGGATGGTGTGGACAGCCCAACACATCTGTAGATGTGAATTTCCCACTATTCAGGATATTTACAGAGACAGGTGTGTAAAAAGGGCCCGCGGTATCAACGGGGACCCGAGTCACCCCAACCACAAACTGTTCTAGCTGCTGCCATCCGGGAAAACGGTACCACAGCATAAAAGCCAGGACCAACAGGCTCTGGGACAGCTTGTTCCACAAGGCCATCAGACTGATTAATTTATGCTGACACAACTGTACTTCTAGATTATATTGTCCTGTTGTACATACTATTTATTATAAATTAATATAAATTGCACATTTAGACGGAGATGTAACGTAAAGATTTTTACTCCTCATGTATGTGAGGGATGCAAGAAATAAAGTCAATTCTATTCAATTCATGATGGAAAAATATCCGAAGAATCATTAATGGGAAATATACTACTGATGTGAAACCAATAGTATCTTAAGAGTGGGGGAGAATGATTTCTCAACGAACAATATTGTGCTGTTAAATCAGCAACTTAACCAATTCTCATGCAAAAAAGCCATTGAATGGGCAACTTGAGAAGTGGTGACTTCTACAATGATACTGTAGTTGGGATTGAGTGAAGCATTACAAGGCACCATTAGGTGCACTTCCTTGGCCTTTGACTTTGTTGCAATTTTTCCCTTTGTGCTTGATGCCTTAAATTTTGAGGGGCACAATGTTTATTCAAGTGAAAATTAAGAAGATGCTATTAAAGCTGGGAGAATGAAAGGTGTTACCTTGCAAAACACCCACTGCATTTCCCTTCTCTCTCTCGATAGTTCCACAAACCAATAGACCTTCCATCAAGAAATGCCTCGCCCATGCAGCCTTTGAAGTGGGTAACCTTCACCGCCGGTGCTTTCTGCACACAAGTGGAATGAAGTCATTGCAAATCATTGATGTAGACGTAAGAGAAGGTGGACACCAACAGTGATTGAAATGACCTAATATTGCAACTGACCTTCACTCGCTTCGACAAGCCTCCAACGAAAACCAGCGTGGAATTATTCACATCAAGCACCGTCGAAATTCCAGGAGATGTAGCTTTCTTTATGACTGGTTTGTCTGAAGCAGAAGATCCAACTTCTTGAATGGATAGGGTACCCATACGTCCAAACCTATCATCATAATTACAATACGCAAATTGTTGAATGGAAGTGACTCAGGGCAACCAGAAGCACAAATATACTTCTTTACGGCACAGATGGATTTATTTCCTCTGGCTCTCACTACGTGTAAAGCAGAGCACACTATACACTAAACATCATTAAAAACATTTTCAAGGTGGAAGTTGATCCAAGATAGAATATTCACCTACAGCATTGATACTGTCATGAATATGGATCATTTTGCTTATGCTACAGCATGACACCCTTGAGTTTCAATGGAAACTGTGGGTGGGCTTTTTATGGATTCTACTCAATCAGGGCATGAAGACTTCGGAAGCAAAATGCAAACAGCATTGGGATGCAGAGCATCTATGGGCCAACTGAATGGCAGGGCAGACATTCCATCATTCACTAATAGTTATAAGTAGCTGACCCAGACTTCTGGATATATCAGGACTGGATGCAAGTGCCTTTTCCTCTGAAAGGCACAGCTTCTACTGTCTTCCAGTGATCCTGGAAGTTGCCCTTCTGAGCCAGCATGCAAGTCCTGTGGGAGTATCAGCTTAAGCTCTTGCTAGAAGGGATAGAGAAAGATAAAAGTAAAAAGAAACATTGTTGATGATGAAAACCGAGCAGGATGGTAAATGCATGTGTGGAGACCCAGCAATATTGTAGCCTGCCTCTGGGATCCATATGGACAGCAGAGGTACAGAGAACTGCTGAGCTGGCCTTCTTAGCGGGTGCAAGAATTCCACATTTCACAGGGTATGTGGGGAAATCTGGGACTTTCAATGGCTGAATGTTAGCAGCTCTGATTGTTGCTTTCAGCAGTTTCCAGCACATCCACCTCAAGATTTGTCGATGTAAGATCACTAAAGGATGACCATATGAACCCATCTCAAGGACTGCCACAATATCTGTTTTTCCAAACTACAGTATCTACAGAAAATTAAAGTAAGTTTTTTTCCTTGGTGAGTAATATAGACTGACACCACATTATACCACTACTGACCACACAATCTTCAAAGACTTTTTGGTACTTAACAAGCAATTAATAATTAGTATCATGACTATGTGGCACGAAGGAACATCAACTTGCCTGGCAGCGTGAATTTTGTACCACTTGTTGGTGTTAATCTGAAGATCAGGATATTCTAATCTTGCTGTTCCTGAACCCACGTCCCACAAGAAAGCAACTTTGCCCCGTCGCATTTCCAGAGCCAAGAATTCAGACTGTGAAATGGTGCAGAGAGCAATTGATTAACATATTTTCGGTCTTACTTAGCACAAGAAATGCTCAAGAGTAATGAATAAAACAATCAGGTATCTTCATGTTGAACTGAAAACCTTTAAGAGCCTGCATGAAACGACATGTTGCCTGACATTGGAAATGGCTAGGATTTCCATTGAAACTAAAGTAAATCACTAAAAAAAATGAACAAATATATATTTCAAGCTAATAAAAACACTTAAACTGCTGCGATTGAAATACAAATCCTGTTTTAGGCATACACAGTGACAACATTAAACATAACCATATTATGTTCAGAAAGGCTTCATTCTACCCTGGAGGTATTCCTGTACAAAACTGTATTTCAATTTCCACAATCATGCTCACCACAGTTTTTGAGATTGCTCAAAATATCACAGCAGGGGACTGGATAGAATATCTGTGACGTATAGTGCCTTGTCGGTTATTTTTGAATGCTTGAGAATTAATCCGTGATTACAATCGGGCCAATTACTGCGCCATTTCCATTAGTGGACTAATAGTTGCTTTAAAAGCAATTTCTTAAGCTGATATACTGTATGTAAGTAGATTCTCTCTGAAAATTTTTACTGCTTTTCACCAAGTTATGTTGAACTAATTAAATTCGTATCCATATCCTATTTCCTCCACATTCATGTGTCTAGCCAAGAGCTCTCTGAATGCCTTTTTCCCTTCTCTACCACCCCAGGCAGCAAATTCCATGCACGGAGCTCTCACGTGTAAAAACTTGTCCCACACATCTTTGAATTTACCCCCTCATCTTAAATGCATGCCCACTGATAATAAACACTTCAATCCTGGGGAAAAGGAAATGGTCATCTACTCCATCTATGACTTGCATAATTTTGTAAATTGTTTTGTAATAGTTTTTCCCCTCGGTCTCTGGTGTTCCAGAGAAAGACTTCTTTCACTCCAACCAATTGTGCCCACAATCCATGGCTACACAGGTGCCCCCCCCCGCTTTTACAAAGGTAGAGTTTTCTTATGAAACCTTTCTTAAGCTGAAATGGCATAAAGCAAAGAACCATTAATTTATATAGGATAAATTTTCGTAAAAGCAAAAATCCTCTTTGTAACGCGAAAGCAGGTTACTAATGTTGGTCTTTTGTAAAAGCGAAGTGGTGTAAAGTGAACATTTGAAAAGCAGGGGGCACCTGTACAATGTAAGAAATGGAAGCAGAAGAAAGACTTTTTTACTTTTTTTCACTTTTTTAGGTAATCCTTTTTCTTCTCAGTGATGTTTCAGATTTGACCGGAAGGATTTCGCCCTTTTTTTTGTAATTATATCCTCAAATGAAATGCCCAGTCTTTTTTTTTTGTTTTTAGTGGGTTTTTTTTCTTCTCAACAACAAAATTTTGAGTCCCTTTTTTGAATCGTTAAGAGGCGTTGTGGTTCCTTTTTTATATTAGCTCAGTGTTATGCTATATGTGATTTTGACAATGTACACTCCTTTTCGTGCTTGTACCTTTATTGAAATATGTATTTGATATAACTTCTCCTCTGATTTGTATTTGTCTTCATATATTTTTTTAAATCAATAAAAAGATTTAAAATGAAAATGAAAAGACTTCTTTCCTGCCCTGCCATTTATCAAGATTGAGACTGATTTTCCTCAATTCAATCTTCTTCAACCATCCCCATATTCAAGGTTCGATCAACATGCACGGATCTTTTCACCTGTTTGGAATGGATTCCTCAGCCAATGAGGCCCTAGAGCTTCCCAGTTGAGAATTACAAAGATTCACCACCTGAGTGAAGAGACCTATCTGCATCTCAGTCCTAAATTGTCTACCTCTTACTCTTGGGCTGTGAACCCCAGGTGACTCCCTATCCAGGGCAAATATATCCCCCCATGTTTCCACCCTGTTAAGCCCTAAAAGAATTTTGTTTCTATGAACTTTCATCCCATTCTTCCAAACTCTGTGGAGAATGAAGCAATCTCTCCTCAGACAGCAAGCTCAGTAGCATTTGAAATCTGAAGGGCTCCTTTCATGACTGGCACATTTTTATCTGTGTAAGGAGACCAGAATTGTGCACAGTGCTCCAGATGCAGCCTTGGCAAGACCCTGAAGAACTAGAGCAATATTTCTTTACTCTGTATTCCCATTATAAAGTCCAACATACCATTTGCCCTTCTGATGACATGCTGTATGTGTTTGGCCTTCAGCAACTTAAGAGCATCGATCATTCAAATTTAATGCAAAAGCTGCTTTTCTAGTTTGTGCAGCAAAGTGGGTGGCTTCAAATTATGACACATTACATTCCATCCGCTCATCTTCATCCATACTTTCACCTTGTCTACATCCTTTACTGAATCTCAGCTGCTTTAGAACCATTAGTGTTCTTGAAAATACAACATCTGAACCGCTGGAGCGAAGACCATTCAGTAATCCAATAGCCACAGCCTGCTACCCTGAGAAAGATGTTTTTCCCACTCCTTACTTTCTGCCCATGACCAGATCAATCCATGTCAGTACATTACCTACAATTCTACCTTTTCCAAAAGATCTCTGAAAATCTAAACACATCACATCTACTGATTCCGCTTAGTCCAATTTGCCCACCAACACAGCAGGTCAACTGCTGATGGCATCACATTGGCTCTTCGCTCAACCCTAGAATATCTGGACAACAAAGGTGCACACATCAGGATGCTCTTTATCAACTATAGCTCAGCATTCAATACTAATCAATACGCTTCAAAACCTTGGTCTCAAAACCTCATTGGGCAATTCGATCATTGATTTCTCACTTGGAGACCCCAGTCAGTTTGGATTGGCAACAACATCTCCTTCACAATCTTCATTAGCACAGGTACACCACAAGGCTGAGTTTAGCTCCCATTCCTTCTTTCGGTTTGCTGACGACACTGCTGTTGCAGGCTGAATCAAAGGTGGTGATGAATCAGCATTGAAAATCTGGCTGAATAGTGCCACAACAACCTCTTACTCAATGTCAGGACCAAGGAGTGGATTATTGACCTCAGAAGGAGAAAACTGGAGGTCCATAAACCAGTCCTCAGAGAATCAGAGGTAGAGAGAGTCAGCAACTTTAAAATCCTTGGTGTTATTATTTCAGAGAACGTGGCCTGGGCCCAGCATGTAAGTAACAATTACGAAGAAAGCATGGCGGTGCCTCTACTTCCTTAGGAGTTTGCGACATGACATTTAAAACTTTAACTCCTATCGATGTGTGGCGGAAAGTATATTGACTGGCTTATCACAGCCTGATATGGAAAGAGCAATGTTTTTGAAGAGAAAAGCTACAAAAAATAGTGGATATGGCCCAGTCAATCATGGGTAAAACCTTCCCCACTATTGAGTACATCTACATGGAGTGCTGTCACAGGAAAGCGGTGTGTATGATCAGGGACCTCTGCCACCCAGTTTTTACTCTTCACTGCTGCCATTAGGAAGAAGGTACAGGAGCTTCAGGGGTATGTCAATGTTTAGTAATAATTATTACCCCTCAACCATCAGGCTCTTGAACCAGAGGGAATAACTTCACTCAACTTCAATTGTTCCTAGTACTCTTTAACTCATGTTTTCGATATTCATCGCTTATTTATTATTATTATTCCTTTTCTTTCTTTTTGTATTTGCAGTTCATTGCCTTTGGCACACTGGTTGTCTGCCCTGTTGGTGTGGTCTTTCACTGATTCTATTTTATGATTGCACATATTAAGTATCCCCACAAGGAAATGAATCTTAGGGCTTTATATGGTGACATAATGGACTTTGATAATAAATTTACTTTGAACTTTAGTGTATTCTAAGAACTCAAAGCACTCTAGAAGTCCAATTGAACATGACCTTTTCTTAAGTCCATGTTGACTTTTCTTAATCATGGTATTCTTTTAAAAATGTTCTGTTATTATACCTTCATTATGGAACACAGTGATATCCTCACTACTGATGTTACATTAATGGATCTGTAGTTTTTTCTCATTCTCCTTTCTTAAATAATAGCCATATTTGCTGCCGTCCAATCCCCAAATGAACAGTTCTAGTATCTACAGAATTTTGAAAGATGATAACCATGTGCGCTACTGATGTGCAATCAAAGTAATATAAAAATGATTAAAAATAAATGTGGATTATTAACATCCTCCATAAAAAAACGATCATTAACTGTGCATGGTTCATTAAGGATATCTTATTAATTATTGTGAATGGTCCCACACCAGCTCGTCAGTCCATCCCAATTGACCCATGAACACTACATCACTATTTTGCAACAACACACACAAAATGCTGGTGGAACACAGCAGGCCAGGCAGCATCTACAGGGAGAAGAGCTGTCGATGTTTTGGGCCGAGACCCTTCGTCAGGACCTTCAGTCAGACGAAGGGTCTGGGCCCGAAACGTCGACAGCACTTCTCTCTATAGATACTGCCTGCCCTGCTGTGTTCCACCAGCAAATTGTGTGTGTTGTTGTTTGAATTTCCAGCATCTGCAGATTTTCTTGTGACCACTATTTTGCTCTCTTTTTGCACTATTCGTTTATTTTTAATATATTTCTTATTGAAACTTATAGCAATATTTTACGTATTTCACAGTACTACTGCTGCAAAACAAATTTCACAACATACATCAGTGATATTAAACCCAATTTTGATTCCATTTCTGATTTTACTGCCAGTCGGTTAATCAATGTTCTAACAGAGGAAAGGCAGCATCTAATTTACACACAATGAGTTCCCACAAAAGCAAGCAGCAAGTAATCTGTTTTGGAAAAGATTGAGGGATAAATATTGGTTAAACTGGCTCACCCTGGTAATTCTCACCCATCTGAGAGGATAGACCCAGCCCCAGTTTAATCTCTTTCAGAAGATTGTACCTTCAACACTAAAGTGTAAGCTGGAATTTTTGTGCAGAAGACACTACAATGGTAACTTTGGATGTACAAACTATTGACTCACCCTTGGCCCCAACAATTATAAAGAAGTCACACTAGCAGCTCTACTTCATTAGAAGTGTGAGGAGATTTGGTATGTGACCAAAGCCTTTAGCAAGTTTCTACGAACGGAATGTGGAGAGCATTCAGACTGGTAGCATCACCGCCTGCTATGCACAGTCGATCGAAAGAGGCTGAAGAGGGTTGTAGCCTCAGCCAACTCTATGATGAGTTTGAGCCATCAAGGGTATCTTCCAAAAGTGGTGCCTTAAGAAGAGAGCATCCAGTATTAAGGACCCTCACAATCCAGGACATGCTCTCTTCTCATTACTACCGTCAAGGAGGAAGTATATGACTCTGAAGTCCTACACTGAATGTTTTAGGAACAGCTTCTTCCCTTCTTCCACCCGATTTGTGAATGGGCCATGAACCCGTGAACAGTACCTGAATATTCCTCTTTTAAACTAATTATTTTATTTCTTACTGTAACTTATAGTAATTGTAAATGTCCCATACTGTACTGCTGGCACAAAACAACAAATTTGAAGACATTTCAGTGACAATAAACTTGATTCTGATTGTGCTTTAATTACTTACCTTCCCCATTCACATGCAAGTTGGAAATTTGGTTGATAAGCAATAATCTTTCATTTATTTGGATATTCAGTACATTAATTAAGCACAGTTGATGAGTGATTGTAAAAAGATCATGCATGAACCTTGGCTTCACTATATCAGCAACTTCTAGCCTCAGGACTTTAACCTCTGGACATCTCAGCAAGATGCACCAGCATCTTACATTGCTTACATTACTTACATTGCTACTGCTACCTAGGTAGAACAGTAGGTTTTCAGTCTCCGAGGTTTTCACATTCAGGGTCAGAGTATTGTAGTTGCTGCTCAGGAGTGCAGGCTGGTAGGCACGGATACAATCCCGGTCAGCTGATACTGCCACTTTAATCTGGAGAAAGATTAAACTCAGGGTTAGAAGAAAACACTTTTTTATATTTGCAAAGTGGAATTGCTATCCAGTGGTTGTGGAGCATACAGATCCCTTCCTTGTAGAAACTGGTGTCTTGGACCTCCAGAAGTGGTCCACAGCATGGGGTGATTGATAAGTTTGTAGCCTAAGGTAGAAGGAGATGAGTTATTAACTTCAAGCTTTCTGCATAATCACTCAAAGAGTTGAACTGTATGTGCATGTAACGAGAGCTGTATAACTGATCTCCTTCTACCTTGGGCCACAAACTTATCAATCACCCCCTGCTGTGGACCACCTGGAGGTCCAAGACGCTCTCATTACATGCACCTGCAGTTCAACTCTTTGAGTGATAATGCAGAAAGTTTGAAGTTAATAACATCTCCTTCTACCTCAGGCCATGAAAATATCAACCACCCCTCGCACATCTCCAATATTCTCTGTTTTTATTTATGCTACGTAGCTGACACTGGAACTGTGCATTATATTGCTGGTGCTTCGTGAGACACGGCCTCAGTGCGCCGGCAATCCAACCATTAGAAATTCTTTTACAGCCGGCTTCACTCCATAGCTGTGTCCATTCTCCATAGCCATCAGTTTGCAGGCTTGGTGCACACCAAACTGGGGTTGTGTGCAATTGACTGCACAGAGCTCATTTCCAGCAGCAACTCATCATCTAATGAAACAATCCAGGACTGCACAGTTCTGTATCTGAACTACATTCAGGCATGGACAGTTAAGTTGCAAATGCAAGTACATCACGTGTGCCAAATGATGACCAACGCTCCTTTTTCTACTATTGCCCAATATAGATATCCTTGGGTTTACCATTCACTAGAAACATGGGTGGACCAGCCACATAATACTGCAGCTATAGAGGGCCAGTCAGTCAATTTACTCCATTATTTTCCAAAGTCCTCTAAGGTGCAAATCAGGAAACTGATGGACTATGTTCCATTTGACTTGATGAATGCAGCTTCATTCGCACTCAATGCCAACCAGGTCAATATAGACCAACTGAGTGGTACCCAATCCCACTACTTCAACAGCTCACTACAGTCTAACTTAAACTTTTCTTATGAATGTTGTGCCTGTGATGGATGCTGCTGTAAGTCAGTTTTTCATTGTACTGTGCATGCATGATCTTGTGCTTATGACAAGCTTGATTTTGACAATAATTTCATCAAGACATCTTCAATAGAACATCCCATAACCCTGGGATCTGTCATCAGAAATGTCAAGAGAAAATACTGTATAAAAAATGCTGTATATCTCCATTTAATGCCACTACACCTGGAAGGCCCAGTCTAACAACTGTGGGGGTACCTTATTCAGAGGATTGCAGCAGTTCAGGGAGGCCAACCACCGCAGGCTAATGATAGTCGGGCATGCAGTGCTGGCCTTGCCAGTGATGCCCACATGTTGTAAATCAATGAAGCATGAGCAATGGTCAATCAGTCCAGCAAGTAAAATTTGGCCAGGGAATCCGAAATTAGAATCTCAACTCTTTTGTTATCCCCTTCAGATACTGAAACATCAAAGTTATGGCTATTTGATATTAAGCCTCATTCATAGAACAAAGAGGAGGCTTTTAATGTAATAAATAGATAAGGTTATAGGTGTTGGTAGTTTTGGATTTTAAAAGCCAATGAATATAGATGGAGGATTGACTCAGGTAAGGTATTCTGCTGCACTGAATGCCTTTAGCCTGGTAACTATGCTCCTATTTAAAAATGTTTGAGGTAGAGTTGAGATTCACAGATCATATTAATTCCATGCTTACTGAGGCAGCTTGCTTCCGGGCCTGATTAATCAACTCCTTTATCTCTGATAAGTTTCTGCTCAGATTGTCCTCAAGCATTTTCAATGGCTTCAATCTGTCCAACAAGTAATTGGCTTGAATTTCGATTTCTTGCACTTTAGCTCCAGCAGCCACAGCTGTAAGGAGGAAAAATCAGAAATTAAAAACGAAGAAGTCTGCAGTTACAGGAAACCAAAGCAATACACACAGCGAGAAACAACACTGCGCTTACTTTCCACAAGTTGTCATGGGCTTTGTACTGTAGATATCATATACAAGAATAATTGCATAGAAAAAGGATAGTCATACCTTTCTGTGAGGACAATGCAGCTAATTTAATTCTCCATCATTGCCTGGAAATGTTTTATTTAGTTCAAGAGTTTAACCTATTCCCTTTTCAAAGGCGTAAATGAATTTCTCTCCACCAACCGGTCTGCTGAAGTGTTCCAGATGCTATTACTTGCTGAGCAACACAAGTTACTTTTTGACACAGGATTCAGACTCAGCAGACCCGGTGATAACTTTGCAACGCACACCCAACAGGCAAAATGAACAACTATTAGAAACGCAAATGACAGACTGGCCTTCAGCTTAAAAAGATATCTATTTACAAATGGAACTATCTTGCTCCAATTTCAAAGAGCTTCAGTGAAACTAAATTTGAAATACCATGCACAGCTCTAGTGTCGCTATTTGAGGAAAGTTATACCTGTGATGGAGGGAATGCCTTAAGGATTATCAGATTTATTCCTGTTGGTCATTTTTAGGGAAGATTAATTAGAATGAGCACACTCTCTCGAATACAGCAAAATGAGACGATCAACCTGAAATACAGATATTCTTTCATCACTTGGCACAGAGATGTGGGGTGTCAATAACAAAGGAACTGACTCAGATAGTAAAAAAATTCTTTGCCTAGAGATTGCATCGTTGGAATTCTCCTGCTGAGCTCCAAGGCTCAGCTGCGGAATACATTCAAGACAGAGATGGTTAGATTTTTAGTCATTAAATAAATTATGGTATGTGGGAATGACTGCAGAGATAAAAATAAAAATCAGCCTTAATCTTTTTGAATTTTGGCTCACTCATGGAAATCCAAATGGCCTACTCTTAATTGCATTTTGTTTCTTCTTTTTAAATCACCGGTTGACCTTTTCTACTAGTTGCTTGACAGTGTAATTCCCAATTTTACTCTCTCCCTCACTGGTCTTGTCTCAGTGAAGATGAACTTTAACTGAGGAACAGCATGTTCTCTTTATTCCTCCCATCTTTACATCATGACCATTGTGCCTTTCAGTCTGTTCCAGTCTCTGCCCTATCACAATTATTTCCTTTTGTTCTCCCTAACCTTCTCTCTTTCTCTGTAACTTAAAAAAACTACTTCTCCCGGTTCTGAGGAAAGGTAAGGAGCCTGAAAAATAAACTCCCGTTTCCTCTCTGTAGCATTTTGTTTTTACTTCACATTTCCACCAGTATAGTTTTTCTGGATTCCACCACAGACCAGTGAGCTCTGGTTCTCAATTCTTCTTCTGTCTGTCCCTGTGTAACCAGCCTCTTACTGTGAACATCACTGTCACATCTCATTTCAGATATATATAGGTAATACTTAAAACTTTCAGCTGGTCAGACACAATCTCTAGAGAGAGGAATAGAGTTAATGCTTCTAATCATATTTTTCATCAGAACAAGGAAGAGTTGTAAATCAGACATGAGGAGAATGCCAAGGGATACAGAGAGCCAGAATATCTCTGTTAGGGTGTGAAGGGTAAGAGGCTGGATGACATAAGAGGTGAACTGAATGATGTTTTGTTTCCTCTCTCTCCTCACAGGCCTTTCCCCTAGGTAGATCAGTTGTTATTTTCCACCAACAGAGAGTTCTGATGCCTCTGTCTTATTTAGGTTCCAGGGAAGATGGATGAGAAACACAGGAAATGGAATAAACATGTACAGTTCCCCATCATCTTTGGTTGAGGAGAATCTCAAGTTAAGAAAAAATATTAAGTTATTTTTGAAGTCCTCATATGGAAGGCAAGGTTATCAGAATAAGTATAACCAAGGTGGCGAAACTGAAAGAACAGAGTCTTTATAGGAAGCAGAACAGCAGGATGTCCAGCCAAGACAGTAGTGGGTGTTCATGGAATTGTCAGGAATTCTGACTCCAGTTAATTCCTGAAATGGAAATGAAGAAGCAGAATTAGGGAAAAGTCAAAGGAGAGAGAAGGTTGGAAACTGGTAGCTACTTTAATCAAGTTTGTCTTTTCTAAACAAAACAATCACAGCTTCTCCAGCCTTGCCCCAAGCTTGCCAATCCCTTATTACCAAAACATTCCTGGTAAACACTTTTTGCAGCCTGTTTAAAGGCTCCTTATCCTTCCTAAGGTGATCAAAGTGGACATCATGCCCCGATATGACTGTGGCCAAACCAAAGTTCTAATATTAAGATAATAGCTTGAATGAACCAAGGACTGCCCAACTACAAATTAATTTTGAGTTTGCTTTCCACAAAACTTATATTGGTGCTTCTACTACTCGTGGTTTGTTAACCAATATATGACCTTTTGCCAAAAATGAGGTTCCATATCTGAACTTACCAGTCCTCGCTGAATCACTGATGAGCTCATTTGTTTCCCTGACGGTCTTATTGACCTTCATTAAAGTGCCAGATGTGGTCAACAGCTGCCGAGTGAACTGCTGAATTTCAGCAAGAGTTGCAGTTGCGGTTAGATTAGCCAAGAACGCATTATCTTTTGCCTCACGAATTGTGTTTGTATTACCTGCAATGTACAAATGTTGGTACTTTGAAAGGGAGTTGTAGTCATCTAGTGAAATTCACATTTTACATTTAATACACCTTCCTTATTTTCTGTTCCTATAATTCTGATAATTTACACTGAATCTGGATTTCATGAATGCTTCAAATTTAAAACAATAATGATCACCTCCAAATCTCTGCATGACCTCTCACCCCTTCATTTCTGAAATCTCTTCACATCTCCTCTCTTTCGGCCTCAATATTGCAGCTATGCCTTCAGCCGCCAAGTCCCAAGCATTGCAGTACTCTCCCTAATCTTCGTTGTCTTCCTACTTCTTTGTACTGAGAAACAAATTAAACCCAATTGAATCGACCTTTGTCACCTAAGACTCCAGCAGATGTACAGTGGAGATCACTCTGGTTGGTTGCATCACTGCCTGGTATCAAGGCTCCAATGCACAGGATTTTAGACACCGCAAGCTCCATCACAGAGGACCTTCACTATCTGGGACATATCATCTCCCCAAAACTACCATTGGAAAGGAGGTTCAAGAGCCTGAAGACCAAACTCAACATTTTAAGAACAATTTCTTCCCCTCACTGTCAGATTACTGAACATTCCCTTAACTCATGAACATTATCTCAGTATTCCCCTTTTGCACTATGTATTTATTTATATTGTAACTTATTGTAAGTTTTATGTCTTGTACTTAACTGCTATCACAAAACAAAAAAATTCACATCAGTGATAGTAAATTCAATTCTGATTTTAATACCTCCTTACGTGTCTTGGTTTCTTTAAAATATGGTATCTAATTCATACGAAAGATGAATTCACATCACTGCAGGTCTTTATAAACCATAAAGTCCTCAATGTTTCCTAAGAAAGAGTTTTCTCATTCATTAAACTGATGAATCTACTCATTAAACTTGGCTATCATCTTGGTGTGGATCCCACCTTCCTCCTTCCCATCCCACCTTAATGATTTCTGGTGATACAGCAACTTGAATTAATTTATTTCTATTTTATATAAAGAATTTCTGCTGCTTTTCACCAAGTCCCAGAAGTTGTTGAATAGACAGCTTCTTTTGAATGGCTGTGGGAAAGTTAGTGGATGGATCTAACTCTTAAAAGAACCTTATACCAGCCCCCTGAGCTCCTGAGTACATTTAATGACTGAGCAGCCTGGGTTGAGAATTTTGAAGACCCATGCTCCTCTAACTGACTGTATTCCCACACCTAAAATACTCCATTGCTTACCCTGAGTTGTTCACTCAGAAATTTAGGCAACATCAACCTGCTGAGAGTCGTCCTGAAGTGGCCTGAAGCTCACACACCTGAAGACCTTTCCACCATTTCCAGGACAACACTCAGGAGTGCAGTACTGCCCACCGGCCTGGATGACTGTGGCTTCAATTCCACTCAAGAAGATCAACAATCTCCAGGACCAAGTAATATTATCTGATTCTAAATTTTTAATGAGTAGAGGGCTCGCTCATATAGACCAGCGTCCCACCACTCTTGAGAAGTGCATTAACAATTTGAACATTTATTCATGGAACTTATAAACAACATTGTTCATGACAATTAGCTTTCCAAATAATGTTCAGTGGGTGCACAGATTACTTACCATTAGGCACGGCTGCCAGTAACTGCAGAGGCTCACTCAACAGTCTGCTAATATTGTGCGCACTCTTTTGAATGTGATCAACTTTCTTTTTAAGTCCACTCAGTTGGCTGACAAGACCTGAACAAATGAAAAAACCAAAACAAGTCATCACATGCAATACCATGCTATAGAAACAGGTCCTTCAGACCAGCAAGTCTATGCTGACCATCCAGTACCCATTAAACTAATCCAATGCTAACCCTGTTTTATTCTTCCCACACTGCACCCCTGTCAGCTCTCTCAGGCCCTGCCACATCTCAGAGAGGACTAATGGTTAATTAGTCACTGTAAATAAATATAGTAGCCAATTAAATTACCAACTTGCCTATTTTTGTGTGTGGCAGGAAACAGGAACACCTGGAGGAAATTCACACAGTCACAGGGAGAAGGTGTAAGCTCCACACAGACCGTATCTGAGGTCAATTTGAACCCAGACTGCTTGAACTGTGAGGCAGTGGCTCTATCAGCAGCCTCACTGAGCCCATCCTTAAATCCACAAAAAATTGTCTACTCACTGGTCAGCAATGGGTGTACATTCTTTTCTGACCTATGAAGGAACTTTAGGCCTTCGACCTTGAGCTCCCCAATCCTGCTCACAGCCTGTGACAGTGCACACTCAATTCAGTGTCTTGCCAGCAGCCTACCAGCTGAGTAATTTATGCCAGCGGGGCTGGGCAGAAGCAGATGGAACCATGTAGAGGAAAGCTTTGACACTGCAATGAGCCAAGGATTTCCTGACATTTGGAATGCATATTGCACAGGCTATTTCACCCATCTTTTCTGGACTACAGCTTTTATAAAATCATAGACTTTATACTCATCCATATTGACCAAAGTGCCTTTTGAGCTAGTCCTGTTTGCATGCATTGAATATGCCTCTATTAAATATTTCCTATCCATGAACCTGACCAAATGTCTTTTAAAAGTTGTAACTATATCAGCTTCTACAGATTCCTCTGACAGCTCTTTCCACAAACCTCTGCGATAAAACTGCTTCTCAGCTGCCCTGTAAATCTTTTTCCCCTTCACCTTAAACCTATGTCTTCCTTCATTCCAGCGAAAATAGTTCCAGGTTATCAAGACTCTCTCCCTTAATCAATGCATCCTATGGCATGGTGATTAGAACTGTGCAGTTTTCCAGGTCCAAGTATAGACTCATCAATGTCCTGATGAAGGGTCTCGCCCCGAAACATCGATTGTTTATTCACTTTCACGACCTGCTGAGTTCTTCCAGCATATTGTGTGCCTTCATCAGTGTCTTGTACACAGCTGTGACAAAGAGCATTCAGTGCCTAGTCTGATAAAAGTATACCATATGCCTTCTTTACCACCTGTCTACCTATGTCAACACTTTCAGCTAACTATGTACTTGTAACTCTCAGCCTCTCTGTTCCACAACACTCCCTAGGACCCTGTCTTTCACTGTATATATCCTGTCCTGATTTAACTGCCTAAAATGCATTACTTCCGCTTGTCTGAGTTAAATCTAAAGTGAAGAAAGCATGGCAGTGCCTCTACTTCCTTAGACGTTTGCAAAGATTTGGCATGACTTCTAAAACTTTGACAAACTTCTACAGATGTGTGATGGAGAGAATATTGACTGGTTACATTACAGCCTATTATGGAAACACCAAATCCCTTGAATGGAAAATCGTACAAAAAGTAGTGGATATGGTCCAGTCCATCTGAGGTAAATACCTCCCACCATTGAGCAGCTCTTCGTGGAGCGCTGTCACAGGAAAGCAGCATCCATCATCAAAGACCCCACACCCAAGCCATGGTCTCTTCTCACTGCTACCATCAGGAAGAAGATACTGCAGCCTCAGGACCCACACCACCAGGGTCAGGAACAGATATTACCCCTCAACCATCAGGGTCTTGAACTAGAAGGGATAATTTTGCATGCCCCCATCACTGAACTATTTTCACAACTATGGACTCACTTTCAAGGACTCTTCACCTCATGTTCTCAATATTTATTGCCCACAAGAAAATTATTCTCAGGGTTGTATTTGGTGACATATACATGTACTTTGATAATAAATTTAGTTTGATCTTTGAAACCCTATCTGCCATTCTTTTACCCATCTTCCAGCAAATCTAACTCTCCTGCTCTGTTCCCATTGCCCAGCTATTATTTTCCTTCAGTCACTTCAAGGGTAAGTTGCTAACATCAATACAAATTCTTAAATTGGACAAGTTATTCACCCGTTGTTTTCTTCTTCAAATCATTGGCATCGTTAAGGAGCTTTGAACTGCGGTCAGCTGACTCCTTGCTGACTTCCTCTAGTGTCCTTTGAGGACCTTTGGCCTGGCAAGATGAAACAAAAGGAGCATTTTGTGTCAGAATTATAGAATGATTATATAATGAAGCAATAAAGTCGTGGACTGTTAAGTCTACAGCATCTGCAAAATATAACAATTTGGACCTGGGTACATGTTATGAAAAGTGTGCAATTGTCATGTCAATGTTATTAGTGACAGAGTCACTCTATATTCATTTTCTGGAGAAACTAACTGGATTTTATTGGAAGGAGATGCCATAGCTTTCAAAGAACACAGTACAATACATTACAAGAAGAAGCCATTTAGCACACGATATCTGTGCCAAACATGATGCTAACATAACATGATCCATATCCAATGGATTCTTTCGGATGTTGAAAGGCCTAGACAGAGTAGATGTGGAAAGGATGTTTCCCATGGTGGGGGAGTCTAGGACAAGTGGGCACAGCCTCAGGATAGAGGGGCGTTCATTTAAAAGAGTTGCGGAGGCATTTCTTTAGGCAGAGTGTGGTGAATTTGTGGACTTTGTTATCACAAGCAGCTATGGAGGCCAGGTTGTTGGGTGTATTTAATGTACAGCTTGATAGGTTCTTGATTGGACATGGCATTAAAGGTTATGGGGAGAAGGCTGAGGAGTGGGGAAAAAAGGATCAGCCATGATTGAATGAAGGAGCGGACTCGATGGGCCAAATGGCCTAATTCTGCTCATACGTCTTATGTCCCTCCATATTCATGGGTCTATTTAAAAACCTCTTAAAAGGCAGCTAGCACCTCTGGCAACCTGCTCCAGACACCTACCATCACGCTTTGTGTGAAAAAAACTTATCCCACGCATCACTGCTGAACTTTCCCCCATCACCTTAAATGCACGTCTTGACATTTCTATCCGAAGTAAAGGATTCTGACTGTCGATCCCATCTATGCTTCTCATAACTGTATAAACTTCTATAAGCTTCTGGGTTCGCTGCTGTTTCTCTGCATTTTAAATCTATTTAGTTATCTGATCAGATTGTTTCTTTTTGTTTTGCTTGCTGTAAGCCATACATATGCCCAGCACCAGCTCACTGGAGTCGTCAAAAATTACCATCGTAAATGGTATGCAACAGGTCCAACAATAGTTGCTCATATTCATTGATGTCATTGTTATCATTTTAACATAGAAACATAGAAATCTACAGCATGTTACAGGACCTCTGGCCCACTATGTAATGTCATGTAATCTACTCTAGAAACTGCATAGAATTTTCCTACCGCAGAGCCTTCTGGTTTTCTAAGCTCCGTGTACCTGTCTAAGTGTCTCTTAAAGACCCTATTGTATCCATTTCCACCACCTTCGCTGGCAGTGCATTCCACAACACCCACCAATCTGTGAAAACCTGTCTCTGACATCCCCTGTACCTACTTCCAAGCACCTTAAAACTATGCTGCCTCATGTTAGCATTTCAGCCCTGGGAAAAAGCCTCTGGCTATCCACATGATCAATGCTTCTGATCATCTTCTACACCTCGATCAGGTTACCTCTCATCCTCCGTCGCTCCAAGGAGAAAAGGTCAAGTTCACTCAACCTATTCTCATAAGGCGTGTTCCCCAATCCAGGCAACATCCTTGTAAATCTCTTCTGCACTCTCTCTTATAGTATCCACATCCTTCCTGTAATGAGGTGACCAGAACAGAACACAGTACTCCAAGTGGGGTCTAACTATGGTTAGACATTTTGACGCAATGAAGTGAATAGCAAGGTCTACAGGTAGGGCTTTAAATCAAATAAATGTGAGGTGGGATGGGGGAGTGAAGGGAAAATGTAGGAAGTTCTCAAGGAAGTACAAAATACTCATGCAGGGAGCAGTATGGGAAAAAATAATCTGCGTAACAGAAGGGAAAAAGAGATCGGGTGGGTTTGCTAACGAAGGATGAGTTCAGAATATTGAATTTGCAATGTGTGGAGATGAGGAATTGCAAGGGGAGGATGGTATTGATGGCAGTGGTCTGTAGGCTTTCACCTCACCCCTAACTGTAGCTACTTTGTAGAACAAAGTATAAACATGAAATGTCGAGGGCTGATAAAATATGCAGAATTAATTATGGACAATCTTGCTCTTAATAAAGATCATAGCCAGGAGAAGGAGTTCATAGTCTCTATTTAGGACTGATTTTTAGAGCAAAATGTCAGAGAATCAAATAGGGAACAGGTGATTTTTAGACATGATCACGTATAATGAGACACCATGTCAAGAGAAGAGTCCTAATAACATGACAGAATTTCATATTCACTGTGAGTGTGAGAAACTTGGTATGAAACTAGTATCTTAAACTAAGGGAGTTCTAAAGGTACAAAAGCAGAGATGACTAGTGCTGATTGGAAAAATTGATTCAAAAGTCAAATGGTGAGTTAACAGAGAAAGATATTCTCAGAAGAGATGTATTCCACTATGAAGACTTTTAAAAGGGATAGTCCATGTTTGACTAAGTATGGTATATAGGGGAGACTAGGATTATGGGAAGCAGGTGGGAAAGAGAAGTTGGGGCTAAAAGGAGATAGTTCTCATCTTAATTATTAGTGGTGAAAGGCTGAGGCTAAACAGTCTAATTCTTGTTTTGTACTTGATGGTTTTAACCTGACTCCCTCCACTTTGCTCCAGGGAAACTTGCAGTTTGACTGGCATCATGCAGTCACTCTAATATTTATTAAACATATTTCCTTAAGAAATAGAACTATGCTATCTGGCACTTCAAGAGTCTGCTGGCTGTCAGGGCAATCCCATCAGTTCCTTTCCCCTACTTACTTCATTGAAACCTATCCTTTC
Organism: Hypanus sabinus; assembly: GCF_030144855.1. Classification (NCBI taxonomy): domain Eukaryota; kingdom Metazoa; phylum Chordata; class Chondrichthyes; order Myliobatiformes; family Dasyatidae; genus Hypanus; species Hypanus sabinus. The sequence goes on from NC_082706.1 coordinate 126,597,402, forward strand.
TCATTTGTCCACTGGTCAGAGGCTGTCTATCATCTTTATCATAACATGAGCCACGAGAAGGGAAATAAAATAATCTGAGACACTGTCAGTTACTGGAGAGGACCTTGTCACATTCTCCACAACCAGCAGAAATATCATCTAAAATTGCAGAGTAAATAACTAAAGAAGCTGTAACCAAATCACAACACATTTATTATCCCATTTGTCACTTCAAAGAGAGAATAATTTTAAGTGTAAACATGAGAACATCTGCAGATTCTGAAAATCCAAAGCAATACACACATGAACGCTGGAGGAACTCAGCAGGTCAAACAGTATCAATGGAAAAGATTAAATGGTCGACGTTTCGGGCCAAGACCTTTCACATCCTAATGAAAGGTCTCGACCCAAAACGTTGACTGTTTACTGTTTTCCATTGATGCTGCCTGAACTGCTGAGTGTCTCCAGCATTTATGTGCTTTGCTAAGAACTTTTATTGGCTGGTTTGGCCATCAGACTATGATCTGGCCTAGCTAAATCCAACACAGTAAATACTCACCAACTTCAAAGCAGCATCAGCTTTGCTCCTTGCATCCATAGCAACAGATGCAGCTTCTTCGACCAGTGCCTTTACGTTGGAGTGTTCATTCACAGCCACTGTCGCATTCAGGGACACGTTCCTTACAGCTGAAAGTGAACTAATAACAACATTGTTCATTGCAATGGCCATTATTTAAATGATTTACATGTTTAAAACAGATGTTTTTCTTGGCATTTATTAAATATCTGTAATTTTCTGACCCTGTCATACAGAGGGAGAATCCAAAAATAAGGCAATCGGATCATAAACATCTCCACGTGAAAAGATCTCTCTGGAAATGTTTGCCCTTTCAAGTGCATGCATTGAGTACTTTAGAGACATGCCTTACAGCTTGGAACTAGTTAGAATCAGCATTTATTTGCTTGGGGTAATGCAAAAGTACAGCAGTCCTGCCTTCCTGGAGGCAAAAGACCCAAGAGATTTCCCCATTTCTGTGTATAATCTCCACAGTGCTGAACTTGGCACAGTATTCATCTGCATATTGTGCAAAGTGAACAAGGAGAAAATTTAGATATCATCAGTCATTGAAATGGCAAGTGCGATGTGAGTTTTCTCTCAGAGTTTGTCTTTGATTGACAGGATCCAAGGATGGACTTTGCATTTTACAACAGTTGGGTTCTGGAGAAGGAGAGAGCTCCTTTTCCCAATATTTACAAATGTTTTAAGTATAAATACTTTTTCACAGTACAGAAACAGAATTGAAAAGATTTTGCCAATCTGATCTCAATATTTTTTACAAAACTATTTAGTAGAAAATGGCACGTGCTTGGTGATTACCCACGGCTCTGTTGCGAAGGAAGACATTTACACAGACTGACCTGTTTAGCAAATCAGCAAGGTTCCTGAGTTCTTCAGCATGGTCCTCTGCCCTGTAGACAAGGCTAAGCACACTCTTCTGAGTCATCTCCATTACCAGCCTGTCAATGTGCCTCCTCATCTGGGCATTCCACAAATCCAGCTGATCAGTGTATTGCTCCAGAATCTGTTGTCATAGGTACAGAGGAACAATTTTTAGACAAGTACTGAAAATACACAAAGAAGGACACATAACCTACCTTGACCTGAAATAGTAGCAGTCCATTTCCCTCCACAGATGCTGCCTGGCCCACTGAACTCCTCCAGCATTTTGTTTTTCTATACACAGCAACTGGTTCCTTCTTCAGATACAGCATGGCACAAAATAAAAATGAGTGATATTTCCCACCATTGATCTCGGTCCCGATTCCTGACTCTTTAGACCCTAAACAATGCAGTAATCTAATCTCAACCAGCACTGCTGGTGGTTCAATAGCCCCAGCCATCCTGACCTGTGAATCTGACTGAAGTGGAAGTATGCAGTGGAAAGTAGATGAAGGAATGGGATTCCATTTGGATAGGAAATGCACATACATCACCTCATCCCAGTAAATTCTGCCACAGTTCCAGTTCATGTGCCACTGTCAGTATTTGCATATTAAATATGGCAAAACTTAGGGCATTTCCATGTCTGGATATCTGGGTCTTAAAGGGAGAACAGCTCACATGAAACATAAAAACAATTAAATAATTTGTTTATAATTATTTGTAAAATGCAAATCAAATTGAAATGTAATTATTTCAGCTAGATTATGGCTATGTTACACTCAGTCTGGTGTCACTCTATCAAGTAACTGAGTTTTAATTACCCACACAGAATCAAATCTGTCACAATTTAAATTCTTTACAGGGTAAATATTAACTTGTCAAATGTAAAATTAACTTCCTGACCAGCATGGCAAGGGTTGATTTAAAATAAAACTATGCTTTGCTTCACATCAAATAACTGTAAATGGAAACAGTCACTTCTCTGGTATAATTCTTCCGTTAGATAGAACTAAATTAAAAATGGCTGCACGTCCAGATTCAGCGGCCACTGTGGTTCCACCTGATGGTGTAATAGTTTGCCGTTTTCATCTTTCTTAGCACTGCAAGCCACTGCTGGATATTAAGAACACCAAGTACTGCAAGTCTACCTCACTAGCGAGTTGTTGGCTAACGGATAATCTCTGCTTATTGGGCACCGTACTGTTGCCTGATACCGGCACTCAGAGAAAACGCCACAGGAAGTGGTGTGCAAGGAAACTGCACACAAAATCCTACAGGCCAGCTCTCTTGTCGATTCTGCTTTTAGATGTTCGATCGCTAGCAAATACACTAGACTACCTGTGTCTGAGGCCGAATCAGTGTGAGATGAAGATCAGCTATGCGCTCATTCTGACAAAAAGATAGCTGCAGGATACCATTCCTGAAGCAGTAATCCAGTTAGTGGTTTTCATCTCTATATGGACCAACAGAATTCCTATGATCTCTGGCAAGACCCGTGGTGGAGGTGTATTTATCTATGTTAATAAGAACTGGTGTGTGAATGATTTGGTAGTGACAACCCACTGTTTGCCTATGGTAATGGTGAAGTGCAGGCCTTTCTGCTCAACAAAGGAGTTCACTACTATTGTGATTGTGGCTGTATACATCCTCCCCCCCCCCACTAAAACCGTGCTGATGTCAGGGAAGCGCAAAGTGAACTTCACGGCACCATCAGTGACTAGCCATCCATGCGCCCAGTGCTCCTTTGTTGTTCAAAGGTACATTTAAGGTCAGAGAAATGTATAGCAGACATCCCACCCTTCCGGGAATTTGCCTGAAACTCCTGGAACTTCCCGGAGAGGTGGGATTTCTGCAATAGAGTAGCTCCTTAGCAGCTAGACAGCTAGTTTAAATAACGTTAGCTATATTAATGAATGAATGGCAATTGTTAAACTCACCTCATTTTAACTCACCCTGGGCAATAGAAAAGTCACTGTTGCAAACAGTGCAGTGAGTAACACTGTCATTATTTTTGATCTCTCCCTCTCTCTCCCTCCCTCACTCAAAAAAAAATCGATTTCCAGGATATTGTATATAACTTGCGGGCGTCAGTGAGCCGCTATCAATCTACGGGAGACTCCCGGAACTTCTGGGAGAGATGAGATGACTGGGATACAATATATATCCTGAAACACTTTTACTTCACAACCATCCACAAAAACAGAGGAGTGCCCCAAAGAATGGATGACAGTTAAATGTTAGAACCCTGAAGCCCCCCCCCCCAGCTCCCTTGCCACCTGCACATAAGTGGCTGCGAGCAACAATTCTCCTCCCCCACCAGCAAAAAAACATCGGCACCCGCCACCGAGCACTCAAGTGTGAGCAAAGCAACAGCAAAGACACAGGCTTGCAGTTACCCCACAGACTAATTGTTCACCCGCTATACGACATACCACAGGCTCTTTCTAATAAGGGAGAAAGGTGTCTTCAACAATGCTAACTTAAAAAACTGTCCTGTCTAAATTCTATCAGCATGTTGACTTGGATACCAGAGGTGAGAACACAAGAGATCTGGATTATACCAAGATCTCTGGTGCATCCAAAGCTGCCTCTCATCCCCACATCAGGTTCTGTGACCACTTATGCTAACTCCTGCAGTGTCTGAACTCCTTGAGAGATCGAGGCGAGCGAGGCCCCACACCCCACCACTTAAACCAATTCTTACAGGAGCACCTTCGGGAGTGTCCTGACTAACTGCACCACCATCTGATACAGGAACTGCAAGGCATCTGACCACAGGTCGCTACAGAGGATTGTGAGGACTGCCGAGAGGGTCATCAGCATCTCTCTTCCACCAATCAGTGATATTTGTCAGGTGCACTGGGTATGCAGGGCCCTTAGCATTGTCAGTGATCCCTCCCATCCATCCAACAATCTCTTAGATCCCCTACCGTTAGAGAAGAGGTACCAAAGTATTAGGTCAAGAATTGTTAGCATAGCAAAGAGCTTCTTCTACCATATGACCACTGAACTCCCTGCCACCACCCCACCCAGGTCTTGTCATACATGAAGCACCAATAGTGTTGCACCATTTACTTTTAAACTTGTATCATATATGCATCTTATTATTTGTGGTAACATTATTTCATGTGTTATGCATGTGAAATATATGTCCTCTGTTGTGCACCTTGGTCCACAGACCTGTTATCTTGTTTGGCGGAATGACAATAAACTGAATTTACCTTGAACTTGAATCTTAAATCTTTTATATTTTCATGTAGTTTTGACAAACCATGCACTCAATGACTTTTTATATGACGTGCAAATTTAAAGTGAGTGGCAAGTTCAGTTCCAAAGTATGTAAAATTTCAGAGTCACTCAGCACCCTCAGATTCTGCACGCTCCCCAGGTTGGAGCACTGATGTTGTAAATTTATTCCAACAAGTTGGAGTTAATGGGATCAGACTACCAGATTCAGCTTAAACCACATCATCAAGTTCACGGATGATACGACAGTGGTTGGCTTCATCAGCAATAACCATGAGTCGACATAAGGAGGAGTTGGTAGAGAGGCTTTTCTGATGATGTGAGACAACAAACTGAGTCAACAAACAAAAGAGATGATAGGGAACTTCAGGAAGGCACATGTCAGCCGCTCTCCATTGCACATCAATGGCTCTGCTGTGGAGAGCACAAAATTCCTTGGTATAAACATAACAGACGATCTAACCTGGACCCGCAACCCCTCTTCACTAGTCAAGAAGGCACAGCAGTGTCTACACTTTTTGACAATACTGAGGCATGTAAGGCTCCCCTCTCCTATTCTAACAACTTCCTAGAGGAGCGCTACTGAGACTGTCCTACTTGGTTGTATCATTGTGTACTATGGAAGCTGCAAAGCATCAGGCCACACGACCCTTCAGAGGATGGTAAAAAACAGAGAGAATTATGAGGGTCTCCCTCCGCTCTATTTGTGACATTTACCAGAACTGTTACAGACCGCGTGCCCAGAGATTTGTTGAGGATTCCTATCACCCATCCCACAATTTCACTAAACCATTACTGTCAGGAAGGAGGTACAAAAAACATCATGACTAGGATTTTCAGACTGGGTAATAGCATTTTCCCTCAGGCTGTGAGGCTAATGAATACCTGCAACCCCCAGGAGTTCTCATCACTAGGACAGCAAGCTATTTACCCATGCAGCGCACTGCATGCATTTTGAATTATATTTTATTAATTTCTATATGGTAATATTTTGGTTTATATTGTGTGTGTGACATATGTTTTGCAGGTGCACTGCAGTCCGGAGGAACACTGTACAGCCAGATGACAATAAACCTGAACTTGAAAGAAGTACATTATTGCAGGTATAGTGTAATAGACAGAGATTCCTTTTACCCCCGTTCTTCCTGGGCCACATTTATGCACCCCCAAATGACTTGTAATACATTCTCACTGTTAGGGGCTCTGCCAGTGATGATGTGTTGCAAGTCATTGGGAGTCTGCACTACGTCAGTTCCAGTGGATTGCACTGGCAAGGGAATAGAAATTAATTGTTAGAATGAAACTTACAGCTGAGCTGTTCACGACATCTGCCACCATATTTGCTGCATGGCCCACCATCTCTCTTCCGTCCTGGGCCAGGTTTGCTGTCAGTGTCCTCATTCTGTTCACTGTCTGCTGCTTCTCCTGCGCATAATGTTTGTTAGCAGTTTGCAAATTGAACAAATTATACATAAAGAGAATGGCCTATTTTAATCTTAACTCTAAGGGATTTTTCAAAACTGGAGCTATGAACATCATAGATACTAATTTCTGCTGTTTTAAGGGAAATGGCAGAAGTTTACACAACAGCAGAGTTACTGAAGATAGGGGGACACCAGGAGTTAAAGTATGATTTATTCAAATCACACCCCTACTAGGCCCAAGGTGCACAGATATTTACCATTTGAACTTCAAATGAGCAGGAAATGTTCAGAAACTGGAATTCACTACATGAACTTTCAGTGTTGTAGGCATTATCAGGAATCAAATGCATTTTTTAGTTATCTTCATTGGTTGATAGATCATATCTGGGAAATATTTAATGAAGATTCAAGTACTTCGCAGATTTCAAAACCTTGCTGTAATATCCAGGGCATGATTTGAGTTCAGGAGAATCATGTTCTCTTCAGACTATAAAAGCTAACAATAACTACAGGTTAATGAAATTTCAATATAACTTTCTACTCCATTGTCAAATACCACTGACGAGTCAGATATGTTCCTACATTCTGAAGAAAATCTTTTTTTTAAACTGCTGTTTAGATGGCATGAAACTCTCCACCATGTGTCATGCTCTTTGTTCATATTAGCTGACTTAAAATTCCTGATAGGGGCTCAATCTGTGTGAATGTGGAAAATTTGCACTTCATACTTAAAAAGCTAATCCCTAATAAACCTCATCCCTGAAATAAAAAGTAATTGGATTCCATTGAAATAGGCCCTTTAACCTTTTCCACACCTCAATGACATCACTTTCTCAACCTTGATACAACTGAACTAAGAAGAATAACCAATTAGAACATTTTAGTTGACTCTGAATCACCAATCTTGAAGGAAAAATGGTCAAAATCTCCACCAGTTTTGCACTGAAGTCTGTTAAGGATTTAATCTTGTTCACCAGTGGCCAAATTTATACTCACTTGTAAATCGACAGCAAATCTTTTGGATAGGCTTTTTCCATTGAGAGTAGGGGAGATTCAAACAAGAGGACATGAGTTGAGAGTTAAGGGGCACAAGTTTAGGGGTAACACGAGGGGAAATTTCTTTACTCAGAGAGTGGTAGCTGTGTGGAACGAGCTTCCAGTAGAAGTGGTAGAGGCAGGTTCGATTTTGTCATTAAAAAAAAAATTGGATAGGTATATGGACAGGAAAGGAATGGAGGGTTATGGGCTGAGTGCAGGTCGCTGGGACTAGGTGAGAGTAAGTGTTCGGCACAGACTATAAGGGCCGAGTTGGCCTGTTTCCGTGCTGTAATGGTTATATAAATCATCTCATCATGTTTAACTAAAGATCCTGCTACTTGCCTATTCTTTGTTCCATCTACTTTTAAAGTGGTTTGGCTGGATTGCTTTATGAAATTTAATAGTTCTATTTAGCTTCGGCCTTAACCTCTTTTTAGGGAAGGGTAACTCACTCTTTGCTCCTTTAAGTTCTACCCTTATCTTCGCACCAATCAGAATCAGATTTCCTCACTGTAGACAGGAGTTATTTCACCCATCTTGCCGATGCTGTTTCTCTAATCCTATCAATCCTATCAATCCTGCTAGCCTGTAGCCCATTCTCTCTCACATAGTATCCTTCAACTGCCCTTGGTTTTCTACGAACCATTACCTCTGGAGGTGATTTTCATCAACCGACTAACCTGCCATTCAGATTGAGAAACAGTCAGGTAGTGTCAATGGGTTCATGGACCGTTCAGAAACCATGGAGGGGAAGAAGCTATTCCTAAAATGTTGAGTGTGTGTCTTCAGACTGCTATGCCTTCCCCGTGTACCAGTAATGAGAAGAGGGCAAGTCCTGGGTAAGAGGGTAGCAGGGACGTGGGAGGAAACTGAAGCAGTCAGAGGGAACCCACATAGTCACAGGGAAAATCCACACAGACAGGGCAGGAGGTTGAGACTGAATGTGGACCTTTGGAATGCTGTGACAACAGCACTACCTGCTGCACCACTGTGGAAAGGTGGGGCCCATTGCAATAATCCCTGAGGAACAGAATCAGAATCAAGTTCATTATCACTGGCATGTGTCATGAAATTTGTTAACTTCACAGCAGCAGTACAATGCAATACATAATATAGAAAGGACAAAGTAAATCAAATTACAGTAAGTATATACATTTATATTAAATAGATTAAAATAGTTCAAAAACAGAAATTATATACTTATTAAAAAAACCAGGTAGTGTTCATGGGTTCAATGTCCATTTAGAAACCAGATGGCAGAGGGGAAGAAGCTGTTCCTGAATCACTGAGTGTGTGCCTTCAGGCTTCTGTACCTCCTACCTGATGGTAACCGTGAGAAAAGGGCATGCCCTGGGTGATGGGGGTTCTTAATAATGGACATTACCTTTTTGAGGCACTGCTTCTTTCTTGGATACTATGGAGGCTAGTACCCAAGATGGAGCTGACTAATTGTGCAACTTTCGTTAGCTTATTTTGGTCCTGTGCAGTGAGCTCCCCCTCATCCCCATTCCAGACAGTGATGAAGCCAGTCAGAATGCTCTCCACACTGCATCTATAGATATTTTAGTGTTTTAGGTGACAAACCAAATCTCTTCAAAATCCTAATGAAATATAGCTGCTGTCTTGCCTTCTTTGTAACTGCATCAATATGCTGGGACCAGGTTAGATCTGCAGAGACCTTGACAGCCAGGAACTTGAAATTGCTCACTCTCTCCACTTCTGATCTCTCTACGAGCACTGCTTCATGTTACCATTCCCGAAGTCCACATTCTTTTGTCTTACTGACATTGAGTGCAAATTTATTGCTGTGATACCGCTCAACTAGTTGGTTTATCTCACTCTTTTACGCCCTCTCATCTTCATCTAAGATTCTACCAACAATGGTAGATTCAGCAAATTTATCAGTGGCATTTGAGCTATAACTAGCCACACAGTCGTGAGTATAGAGAGAGTAGAGCAGTGGACTAAGCACACACCTCTACAGTGCGCCAGTGTTGATCGTCAGCAAGGAGATATTATCACTAATCCGCAGATTGTGGTCTTCTGGTTAGGAAATTGAGGATCCAATTGCAGAGGGAGGTACAGAGGCTCAGGTTCTGTAGTTTATTGATCAGGACTGTGGGAATAACGGTGCTAAACGCTGAGCAAAAGTCAACAAACAGCATCATGACATAGGTGTTTGTATTGACCAAGTGATCCAAGGCTGTGTGAAGAGCCATGGAGATTGCATCTGCTGTTGACCTATTGTGGTTTTAGGCAAACTACAGTGGGCCCAGGTCCTTACTGAGGCAGGAGTTCATTCTAGCCATAACCAGCCTCTCAAAGTATTTCATCATTGTAGATGTGATTGCTACTGGGTGATCATTATTTAGTCAGCTCTCACAACTCTTTCTCGGCACTGGTATAATTGTTGCCATTTTGAAGCAGGTGGGAACTTCTGACTGTAGCAGTGAGAAGTTGAAAATGTCCTTGAGTACTCCTGCCAATTGGCTGGCACAAGTTTTCAGAGTCTTACCAGGTACTTCATTTGGGCCTCCCACCTTGCAAGGGTTCACCCTCCTTAAAGATAGCTTGACATCGGCCTCCGAAACAGAGATCACAGGATCACTGGGGGTACCAGGAATCTTCACAGCTGTAGTTATATTCTCCCTTTCAAAGCAGGTATCGAAGTTGTTCAGCTCATCTGCTATATAAGCAATGCGTTTGCTTTGTAATGTCCTGCAAACCCTACCAAGTTGATGCGCATCCGATGTCGTCTCTGACCTCCCTCGGAATAGTTTCTTCACTCTTGAAATAGCTCTATGCAAGTCAAACCTGGTTTTCTTGTACAGGCCTGAGTCATCAGACTTAAATGCCACAGATCTAGTCCTCAGCAGATGACAGACCTCCTGGTTTATCCACGGCTTTGATTTAGGAATGTACAGCAAGTCTTTGTAGGCACATATTCATCTACACAGATTTTAATGAACAACTGCAGCAGGTTCATCCAGATTGCAAGATGAATCCCTGAATACTTTACAGTCTAGTCCGCTGATTCAAAGCAGTCCTGTAGTCGCTTGTCCATCCCTTCTTGGTCCTCACTGAAGATGCTGCAATCTGCTTTTACTGAGGAAGTAGAAGCAAAGCCAGGTGATCAGACTTACTGAAGTTTGGGCGTGGAATAGCACAGGTAGACATTCTTGATGGTGGTCCAATGTGTTGTTTCCTTTAGTACTACGTGATTTGTTGATGGTAATTACCTAGAGACTTTTTCAATCTGGCCTGGTTAATCTCATTGCTCAGATCATCTAGAGCCTGCCTGACATTGGTGTGAGATGGAATGTACATCGCTACCAAAACAATCACAGAAATCTTCTGCGGCAGGTAAAATTGACGGCACTGAATTGCGAGATATTCCAGGTCTGGTGAGTAGAATTGGGACAACACTAATAGATGTGTGCACCAAGAGGAGTTGATCATGAGGCAGACACCTCCACCTCTGCTTTTGAGAGACCTGACAGTCCAATCTTGACTGTGACAGTGATTGCGTCAATCTGAATCGCTGCTATGGAAGAGGTTAACCAAGATTCCGTGGAAAAGGACACAAGTGGTCCTAATGTCCCTCTGATACAGCTCCCTAACTCTGAGATCTGTGATTTTATTTACTAGAGACAGTAAGATAGTTGGTATTGGGAATCGAAAACCTTGCTTTCTTAAATGTACCTGTCTCCCTGACTGGCAGCCATGTTTCCAACAAGGAAGTTTCTTCCAGCGACAAGCATGGGCACAACCTGTCTCTGTTGGTTTTCAGCAGTGCTAGATTATTCAATCGCATTAAGACATCTTTATTATCTGTACAGAGCCTGGAAGCAGTTGTGATTCTCAGCTGTATGTGGCTGAAACAGGAATATTTTAATTGTATCCATCGAGCTGTGCTGCATGAGATTACTTTCAAGGTGCCCCGGAAATAATACCCATCACAGCCATTGCCCTATCACTTCACCTCAAACCACTGGCACTTCCCTGACAGCAGATTACCCAGGTATGTCACAAGATTACCTCCCACTCTGCACATTTTAATTTTGCTAATAATTTTATTTGCCAGACCTTAGCGGGGAAAGCATACCCTCAATTATGGGAACAAAGCCCATACAATTAGTAAACAATTATAACCAGTTCACTGGTTATTTGAACAAAGAAGTTCTAATTATGGATGTGTTAATTGTTGGTTTCTTTCTCTTGCCTGGAAGTGATTTACAAAGGTACATGTTTACAGATTCAATGTAGGCTGATATTACATTGATTTAACAGTTCCAGCAGGACTACATAAATCTGGAGTATAAGGTTTATCTGTACTTTTCAATTCTAAAATCAAAAGCACATTTCAATGCCATTTTTGTGCCCTATGCCAACTGAGCTTGAGAATACAGCCATTCCTTGATTTACAAAAGAGATTGCTTCCTGTAAAATATTTAACCGATCAAATATTTGTAAATCGAAAAAGCTGAGCAAAATGCATTATTGTCATTTCAGTGAAATAAATTCCTATGCTTGAAGACTTGGACAGTTTTCCTTAAAGCGAAAAGCTTCGAAAATCATAGAGTACAGGAACATCACATAGATAGGTTCTTAGGCCCACCAATTCTAAATCAACAATAACTAATTCTTTCTGCCTGCTCATAAACTTTATCTCACTATTCCCTTGCTGCCTAAATACCGCTTAAATGTCGCTATCGTATCTGCATCAACGACCTCCCCCAGAAGAATATTCAAGGCACTTATCACTCACTGCCATCTACTTTGTAGAGCAGGGGCAGGCAACCTATGCCCGCGGGGGGTTTCTAGCATGCGTTATTCATTAATTTGAGGCAAAACATAACTAGATGTATTTAAATGGATAATTCCCATATTTCAAGTTTTTTATGGTATTTATCTCACCCACCGTCCGCTCATTAACACACATAAAAAGGTTGGCGACCCCTATTGCAGAGTATACCCCCAACTTATTGGGTAGTAGAAATTAAACTGGAAATTTGCCCTCCCAAAATCCACAAATCACGACTAAATTATTTGAGATGCAATTTAAAATTTGCTCTTATGGAATTTGTGTGAGTAAAGAAGTAAATAACAATAAATGTGAAACAAAAAATAGATTTAGGTAATGAGGTCACTTTAGGGAAAATTAGAATATAGACAGTTTTCTAGAAATGCAACACCTCACACTTGTCTGGATTAAACTCCATCTGCTATCTCTTCTGCCCATGTCGCCAACTAATCCGTACCCTGTGTATCCTTTGACAACCTTCTTCACTATTCATAACCCTCGACTTATTGTGCCACTTGGAATTTTACTAATCAGACCACATACATTTTCATTCAAAACATTTGTACATATCACAAAACTCGAGTCAGAGGAACACCCCTCCGCCATTACCATTTGTATTTTATGTCCAGGCTAATTTTGTACCACACAACACACACAAAATGCTGGAGGAACTCAGCAGGCTAGGCAGCATCTATGGAAAAGAGTAAACTGTCAATGTTTTGGGCTGAGACCCATGTATAGGGACAAAGGTAAGTGTTTAGCTCCTTGAGATGGTTTTACTATTCAAAATCATAACTGATTTGCACCCTAACTCTATATGCCTGCCTCTTCGAGTAAAATATCACTGGCACATAAATATCTCTCAATCTCAGACTTGAAATTACTGACAAAAGAATCATTTATTTGTAGAAGAAAATTTCACAGTTCTAGCATGCAATGCAGAAACATTTCCTAATTTGAATGAGTAATAAAATGACCTGCTGGAGGAGCTCAATGGGGCGAGCAGGATCTGTGGGGTAAAGGATTAATGCAGGGGTTTAACCTGAAACATTTGACAGTTTCTCTTCGCAAATGCTAGTCAACTCACTGAGTTCCTACAGATCGACTGCTGCTCCAGGTCTGCATCTGCAGAGTGCAAGTTGTAAGTTTAGACTAGAGTTTCTAATTGTAGTTCCTCTAAGCTGTGCAGTATCAGCTCTGCAAGTACTGTATCTCATCAAATCATCTTGAAAACTTCTTTCCAGTTATTACTTAACCCAGTAAATCCAAGAGAATACAACTGCTATCTGTACAAGTCAGAAACAGAATGCAATGCCCAGGTACAATCAGAAAACAATTCCAGTTGAGGTTAGAGATGGAATTGGATGTACATCAACCCTGGCAGGCCTTTACAAAAGCAAAATCTAACAACATGAATGACAATGTTGCTTCAATGCCTTTTATGCATGCTTTGAAAGGGAGAATAAATCTACATCTATGTAAATCCCTGCAGTAGCTGGTGACCCTGTGATCGCTGTCTCAGAGTCTAACATCGGAACATCTTTCAAGAGGGTGAACCCTTGCAAGATGTACCTGGTAGGGATCTGAAAATCCACGCCAAACAACTGGTGGGAGTGTTTAATGACATCTTCAATCACTTCCTGCTGCAGTTGGAGGTCCTGCCTGCTTCAAATGGGCAACAATCATACCAGTGCCCAAGAAGAGCAGGGTGAGCTGCCTCAACCACTATCACCAAATGGCACACATGTACTGTCATGAAGTGCTTTGAGTGGTTGGTCATGGCTGGAATGAAATCCAGCCTAAGCAAGGACCTGGACCCATTACAAATTGCCTATCGCCACAAAAAGCCTACAGTGGATGCAATCTCACTAGCTCTCCACTTGGCCTTGGATCACCTGGACAATAGTAATTCTCACATCAGACTGCTGTTTATTGACTACAGCTCAGCATTCAACACAATCACTACCATCAGTTCTAATCAAAAAGCTCTAAACCTTGGGTCTCTATACTTCCCTCTGCAACCGGATCTTTGACTTTCTCACCAAGAGACCACAGTCTGAGCGGATAGGAAATAACATTCCCTCCTTGCTGACAGTCAACATTGGCGCACCTCAAGGATGCAGGCTTAGCCCACTGCTCTACTCTCTCAATACCCACAACTGTGAGGCCAGGCGCAGCTCAAACATCATTTATAAGTTTGCAGATGGCACAGCTATTACTGGCAGAATTTCAGATGGTGACTAGGAGGTATACAGGAATGAGATACATAAATCAGATTTGTAAGTGGTGTCACAGCAACATCATTGCAATCAATGTCAGTAAGACTAAGGAATTGATTGTGGACTTCAGGAAGGGTAAGTCAAGAGGACACACATCAGTCCTCATTGAGGGATTTGAAGTGGAAAGGGTGAGCAGTTTCAAGTTCCTGGGTGCCAGCATCTCTAGACTATCTATCCTGGGCTCAACATATTGACACAATTACAAACAAGGCACAACTGTGGCTACATTTCATTACGAGTTTGAGGAGAATTGGTAATGTCACCAAAGACACTCAAAAATTTCCACAGAGTTATCATAGAGAACATTCTAACTGGTTGCTCAGGATTGGAAATAAATGCAGAAAGTTGTAAATTCAGCCAGCTCCATCATGGGCACTAGTTTCATTAGCATCTAGGATACCTTTGAAAGATGATGCCTCAAAAAGGCAGCATCCATCATTAAGGACCCCCATCACCCAAATCTTTTCATTGCACCCTCTTTTCATTGCTACTTTTATTCCATCTTTTCAAGGAGGAAATCAGGAGCCTGAAGACACACACTCAATGTTTCAGGAACAGCTTCTTCCCCTCTGCCAACAGATTTCTGAATGAACAATGAACCCATGAACACTTCCGCAACATTTTCCTCTCTTTTTGCACTATTTATTGAATTTATATTTTTACACACATCTTATTTTTACATTGTTATTTCTGTGTGTTGCAATGTGCTGCTGTTGCAAAACAACAAATTTCCATGACATGTGCCAGTGATGTTAATCTTGATTCTGAGGCAGATAGTGTTGGTGATCTACTTTAATTCCTGTGACATGGTCTATATAGGTTTCTATATTTCTGAACATTTCTCTTCTACCTTGAGCTCTGCTAAGTTGCTTGAGATGCTGTGGAGAAGCCAGTTAGTTTGATTGGTGCTGCGGCGTGCTTCATTCACCAGGTCCTGAGCCTCATGCAACTTCTTGCTATGCTGCATCAACACGTCCATTACTTGGTTTCTGCTTTGCCCCAATTCTTTATAAGGTTTCTGAAACTCCTTCTGCACCCGCATCAGCAGTCCTTCCGCAGCCCTAGATTCATAGGTGGAACAAAATGATGGAAACTGATAAATGTCACGTTGGACATAATCATCTGCAGGTATGGTATTACAGATTCTAAAGCACAGTATTATCCACAAACAGTCCAGTATCAATAATTCTAGTCTGAATGCACGAACTATATGGGGAACTATGTATTCCCATGTACTCCCAAGACCAAATCTACAGGGCATCAAGGATGCAGGGATGACTCCAGCTGAGAAATGTTCAATCAAACCACGAGTGTTGTGGGGAATAACCTAGAAAAAGTCATTATTATGTTTTGCTCTGGAAAAAGAAATCAATTTTCAATCCAAT
Source organism: Hypanus sabinus (assembly GCF_030144855.1). NCBI lineage: Eukaryota > Metazoa > Chordata > Chondrichthyes > Myliobatiformes > Dasyatidae > Hypanus > Hypanus sabinus. The sequence continues at coordinate 126,613,001 of NC_082706.1, forward strand.
AAAGCTGATTTTAAAAAATGCCTTGAGTTTTTATAGCTTGATTTGGAGGAGCCTGTCCATCAGTTTGAAATCCAAAGTATTATTTGGAAGGAAGCCAGCCCTTGCTCGATATTCACTTGCCAAGCAAGAATAGAAAAGACCAAGAAGCAAAAGGCTGTTGCTCTGAAGCAAGAGATTGATAGAAACACAGGAGGAGTGCAGGTAGGAAAGCAAATCTCTCTTGGAAGTGGCATGCAGCAAACTACAAATTGGGGTGTCTCTGAAACAGAGCCATTGCCACTCCTTCATTTATTTATAATTGTTTGGAGATACAAAGCTCAGAGTTCAAAGTAAATTTATTATCAAAATACATGTATGTCACCATATACATCCCTGAGATTAATTTTCCTGCGGGCATTCACAATTACAAGAAACAGAATCAATGAAATACCCAACCAATGTGCAAAAGACACTAAACTGTGGAAATACAAAAACAATAATAATAATAAATAAACAATAAGTATTGAGATCATGGGTAAAGAGTCCTAGAAAGTGAGTCTATTGATTGTGGAAACAGTTCAGTGATAGGATAAGCGAAATTGTGTGAAGTTATACCCTCTGTTTCAAGAGTCTGATGGTTGAGAGATCATAACTGTTCCTCAACCTGGTGGTATAGGTCATGGGTCTTGGGTCACAAGGTCCCTGTACCTCTTCCTGATCGCAGTAGTGAGAAGACGGCATTGCCTGGATAGTGGGGGTCCCTGATGATGGATGTTGCTTTCCAACGACAACCCTCCATGTAGATATGGTGAATGGCAGGGAGGGCTTTACCCATGATGGACTGGACTCTATTCACTAATTCTTGTATGCTTTTCTATTCTAAGGCATTAGTGTTTCCATACCAGGCCATGATGAGTGCAGTCAATATACTCTCTACCTCACATCTATAGAAGTTTTAGATGACATGCTGAATTTTCACAAACTTCTAAGAACGTAGAGGCACTACTGTGCCTTCTTCATAATGGCACTTATGTGCTGGAACCAGGACAGTTCCTCTGAAAAGCTAGCACCGAGGAATTTGAAGCCGGTAATCCTCTCCAGCTCTGATCCCCTGATGAGGAGTGGCTCATGGACCTCTGGTTTTCTCCTCCTGAAGTCAATATCAGGTCCTTGGTCTTGCTGGCACTGAGTGAAAGATTGCCCTTGTGGCACCATTCAGCAGATTTTCAATCTCACTCCTAAATACAGATTCATCACCACCTTTCATTCAGCTAATGACAGTGATGTCTCAGCAAACTTAAATATGGCATTGGAGCTGTGCTTAGCCAAACTCATAAGCTTAAAGGAAGCAGAGCAGGGAACGATGCACACAGCCTTGTGATGCACCTGTGCTGATGGAGATTGTGGAGGTGATTTTGTTGCCAATCCAATTTTACTGGGTTCTGCAAGTGAGAAAATTGAGGATCCAATTGCACAATGAAGTACTGAGGCCAAGGTTATGATTAGTTTTGTGGGGATGACAGTATTGAATGCTGAGCTATCGTCAATAAACATCCTAATGTATGCATCTTTGCTGTCCAGATACTGAGTGAAGGACCTATGAAATGGCATTTGCTGTTGATCTGTTGCGACGGTACACAAATTGGAGTGGTTCCAAATCGCTTCTCAAGCAGGAGTTAGACTATAAGACATAGGAGCAGAATTAGGCAATTCAGCCCATCAAGTCTACTCTGACAGTTATGTTTCATCACCAACCTTACATCAGTGGATGTAAGTGCTATAGATGATCATCTTTGAGACAGCTTACCAGGTTCTTCTTAGGCACTAGTATATCTGAAGCCTGCTTGAAGCAAGACGTTAATGGTATCAGTGAACACTCCAGTTGACTGATCAGCAGAGGTCTGTTGGTACTCAGCCACACACCCTGTCTGGGCTGTATGCTTTCTGTGGGTTCACCTTCCTGAAGGGTGCTCTCACGTTGGCCTCAGAAACTGAAATCTCACAGTCACTAGGGAGTTCCTGAAGGTGCCCCATGTTTTGATGGTCAAAGTGAGCATAAGAAGCATTGAGTTCATCTGGGAGCAGAACCCTGTTGTCACCTACGTTGCTTGGTTTCACATTGTGGGTGGTGTTAGCATTGAAACCCTGCCGCAGCTGTCCAGCATCTTTCAGTGATTCAAGTTGAGTTCGGAATTGCCACATAACCTGTGAGATGGCTTTCGGGAGATTATAACTGTTCCTCGTGTATTTTACTTGGTCACCAGACCTGAATGCCTCTGATCTGGCCCTCAGCAGACTGTGGATCTCCTGGTTCATCCAGGGCTTTGGGTTGGGGAAGACTCTGAATGATTTTGTGGAGACACACTCATCTACAACTGTTTATATAAAGTCCATGACAACCATGGTGTATTGGTTCATATTTTCTGATGAGTCCTTGAACGTGGCCCAGACCACTGACTCAAAGCAATCCCATAGCCGCTCCTCAGCCTCCGGTGACCACCTCTTTGTCACCCTCATCTCTGGAGCCTTGCTCTTTAGTTTTTGCCTGTATGCAGGTAGGTGGAGGAGAGCCAAGTCATCAGATTTCTCAAAGTGCATTCTGGGCATGGAACGGTAGGCACTCCTACTCCCAGTACAGCAATGGCTGAGTGTGTCGTGTCCCTGGTGCTACAGGTTACATGCTGATGATAACCAGGCAGCAATTTCTTCCAAAAAGACTGGCTGAAGTCCCCCGACAGTGATGCAGCATGGTGACAGGTCTTTCTGGCCCTTAAGCCTACACCACCCAATTGCACCTATGTGACCATTAACCACCAACCTGTCCGCCTTTAGCATGCAGGTGAAAGCCCGAGCACCTGGAGGAAACCATGGGAGAATATACAAATTCCTTACAGACAATGGCGGAATTGAACCCATGTCTCTGGTGCTGTAATATTGGTATGCTAACAGCTATGCTACCATGCTGCCTCATCCTTATTTTACGTTTTCTTTCAAACACTCAGTAGGGATCTGCTCTGAGGTGACCAATCAGGATATGCATGAGACTCCTGCAGGTGGTTCAAACACAGGAACTTGCAATTCTGAGGTGAGATTGCACCTACTGGAATCAAGGCTGGCACATCAAACATAGTACATTCAAAACTCTGGAAGAGTCAATTCTCAACTCACAAAGCAAATTAATCAGTCATGTCGAAGAACAAATGCACAAACTCACAGTGCACCCTTCGAGACCCTGCAAATCTATTCCTACATGACCATAATGCCAAGGTTTTAGAAGTGGAATCTAATGATGAAGATTTAAAAAAAACTGTGCTGAAAACTGATGTGTGGTATGCATCACACCAGGAGCATTGTTCTGTTGAAAGCTATCACTGCAGAGGGCTCCGAGGAGTCCTGATAAAGGTCACTGGTCAGGCAAATGGAAAACTCAGCTCAGTCACATTAGAGTGCTAAAGTCTACGTACAACGGAGAGGGGTGTCATCAGACCGTTGAGTTTGGTGGTGGAGAGAAAGGACAGGGCTCCAGGATTTTGGCAATCTTAAATAACAGTTCTTGTTGTTTTTCCAGGGAGGGCAAATTACAGAGATATGATGAAATAACGACAACAAAGAAAACCATTCAGAGCATCTATTTTAGTTCCTATCTTTATCAAAAGTAAACAAGTTTCCCCTAGATCCCTCTTGTATCTTCCCTTCATCCCAAAAATGTGCTGGTCGGCATGTTTAATTGGGCACGGTAAATTGCCTCCAATGTGTAGATGAGAGGTAGCATCTGGGGATCTGGGGGGGGGGGAGGGGGAGCGGTGCTGATATGGATGGGAGTGTCACCATTAGTATGACGCTATTAGATCTCAGTTCATTCCGGTGTTGTTCTCTGTACATCCTCCTGTGGAAGGCGTGAATTTTCCCCAGGTGCTCCAGTTTTTCCCCACAGTCTAAATACGTACCCTGTCGGTTAACTGGTCATTGTAAATTGCTCTGTGGTTAGGTCAGGGTTAATTGTGGTTGTGAAGCTGCTGAGGCAGTGTGCCCCAAAGGCCCGAAAGGGCCTGCTCAACGCTGTATCGCTAAATAAAACAACATTCTGTAGGTTAGAAGAGGATAAACTGAGTAGCTGATCTGTGTCCCATGGTCTGTGATGTATCCACTAATGGGAACAGTTTCCCTCTCTTTATCCTCATTAAACCCATTCTAATGCTATGCACCCCTACCAAACCTTTAACCTTTTTTCCTCAAAGCAAAACATCCAGTCTGACAATGTAGCTGAAATACTTGCAAATACTACTGTGGAAGATTATTCTAGTTTTGACTCGTTGATTCAATGAGCTTTAATGTCAAGTCCATTATCTCTTATGCCAGTGATCACCTGGAGCTCAGCCTCTGTTCTACATCTTGATAACAGGTTTGGAATGACCTGAATTCTGGAGTGGACATGGTTTTCCATTCATCCTGTGTATTTGTTCAACCCCAGTGAGAAGCTTGAGATACTCATGGTGATGAGCAAACTTAGGGACCTTATCTTGTACACCATAGACCATAGACCATATGGCAGAGGAGCAGAATTAGGCTATTTATTCCACCACTTCATCATGACTGACCCATCATCATCCTCAATCCCATTCTCCTGCCATACCCCTCATACCTTTCATGCCCTGATTAATCAAGAATCTATCAATTTTCATCTTCAATATACCCAATTACTTTGCCTGCAATGAATTCCCAGATTCACCACCCCCAGCTGAAGAAATTTCATCTCATCTCTGCTCTAAATGGACATTTCACAATTCTGAGGCTGTGCCCTCTAGACACACCCACTACAAGAAACATCCTCTCCACACCCACTCTATCAAGACCTTTCAATTTTTGATGTTTCAGTGAGATCTCCCTCATTCTTCTAAACTCCAGCAGGTACAGACCCAGAGCCATCAAACACTCCTGGGACCACTCTCATAAACCTCCTCTGGGCCCTCTCCAATGCCAGCACTAAACTGTTCAAACAATATTAAAAGTGCAGTCTGACCAATGCCTTATAAAGCCTTGTCACTACATCCTTACTTCTGTACTCTAGTCCTCTTTAAGTGAATGCTAGCATTGCATTTACCTTCCCTATTGCCAACTCAACCTGCTAGTTAACTCTTTGGGCATCCTGCACGAGGTCTTCCACGTCCATTTGCACCTCTGACTGTTGAATTTTCTCCTCATTTAGTCCACATCTTTATTCCTTCTGTCAAAGTGCACGATCATACATTTCCCCACGTTATATTCCATCTGCATCTTCTTTGCCCATTCCTCCAATCAGTCCAAGTCCTGCTTCAGCCAATCTGCTTCCTCACCACTGCCAGCCAGCCCCTCCACCTATCTTCATATCATCTGCAAACTTGGCCACAAAGATATCAATTCCTTCATCCAAATCAATGACATACAATGTGAAAGGAAGTGGTCCCAACACTGACCCCTGCAGCACATCACTAGTTACCATGCCAACCAGTAAAGGCCCCCTTTAATTTTACTCTTTGGCTCCTGCCAGTCAGCCTATCTTCTCTTCAGGCTGGCTCTCCTTGTCTATCCTGCCTGTTATTTCCTCAAAGAAATCCATCAGATTTGTCAGGCAAGGTTTCCCTTTAGAAAGCTACGGCCTACTTTACTACATGCCTCCATATCCATATCTAAACCCTGGAAAACTACCACCATCCTCCTATATGAAAAGCAAATATTTCTGACTGTCTTATAAGGAAGGGCAGAGGAATTTCTTATCAATGCTGTTTGTGAACCTTTAGATCGGGGCTCCCAACCTGGAGTCCATGGACCCCTCAGTCAATGGTGAGGCCCCATGGCATAAAAAATGTTGGGAGTCCCTGCTTTAGATCCATTGGCCTTATCTGATACCTGCCACTTGGCATGCAACCTTCAGATAATCCACGTCAACAGCATCCATCACATCCCTTTCAACAATCTTCCCTAACATCTCAACTAAAAAAAAAATCACTTGGTCAAACACAATTAACATTGTTAACACATACATATTCCCTTAAACACTTTAACCAGTTCCAAATGCCCATAAATGGTTTCCCTGAATACTTGGTTCTATGACAGAACCCAGTATACAAAGGCATTGATTATTTATATAGGAGCCTTTTCAACCCTTACTACAGTTACTACCAGGGATCTTAAATCTGAGAAATTAATGAAATCCAGAATAAAAAGTTTCCCTTAATAGCGGCAACTGCAAAAGCACCGTATTTTTGTTTAAAAAACCGTGCTATTTTCTTTAAGGGAATAAAGTCTGACATCTGGAGAATGCCTTGCCTTTATCTGATTGTTAGCCACTGATGATTAGTTGATTGAAAAAGCCTCAGTTCAGGGACTTTGCCAATGAGATCCTCGACCTACAAATGAATTTAAAAATAACTCACTTTAGCTTGGTTTCTGCGGTATCTTGTGATTGATTGAACCCTCGTTTTCTCATAGATTCCAGCATGGCCAGTATTTCATGCTGAAGGTGGTTCAGACTGGTATTGTAAAAGGTCAGGTCAGTGCCCAGAGTCCCATTCATGCGATTCGCTATGACTGCAACAGCTAAGAACAAACAATGGGAACATTAGTTCAGTCAACTGAAAAAGAATATTGAATATTCTAACAATTCAAGGAAGTTCAACAACAACCCAGCTACTGAACAAGTTCATACTGGCAGGCAGGATGAGAATAGAACTGGTGTGACAAAAACATGTTGATACCCTATCGACTTATATCCCGTCCTTGTAACTGATCTTGCAGTTCAATACAATATTAACCAAAATCTAATTCTCATTTGGTCAGGGAGTTCAGAAACCTATGAACACATTTCCAGTTTGTGGACTACAGCTCATGATCAACCACATCTAAAAGTAAGCCTTTTTCCATGCATTTTAAAATAATTTCTGAAAATTTTGCTACTTAGAGCATAACATCTACTTAAAATTGTAATGGTATTTTGTTAATCACTGGATTTCCCCATGGCAACATTCACGTGGTACAAAGGGAATATCGTTTTTATCAAATATTATGGTTTGTGACTGAGTTTTCTTCCTAAGCTTCACCTACAGTTGACAGACTATGTCTAATTAGAACTATGAATCCATAAAAAAAGAAAAAGCTCCTTTAGTTTGCTCGGTTCTGCAGAATTTTACAGATTAGAATATGCTGGTCAGTGAACATGCAGCTCATAAGTAACCATTAAGCTATAAAATTTGTGCCAAAATATCCAAAGGTGATGATCCTCATTTATGGAAAATTTCCCAGTGATGCCAAATGCACAGTTAGCAGAAGTCCAGAGTTAATTGCAGAAATGCAAGATCAACAACTTGACTGTCACCTTGTTGTCTGGCTGACCCAGCACATGATGTGAAGCCCGATATGAACTGAACTCACCAAGGAGAGTTAAACATCCTTCACACTGGAGACTGGATACCAATTAATTATTGCATCATTAACAGCACAGAGTTACATTAGAATGGAGATTTTAAAAATGTAAACTTCAGATATTAGTTTTTCTGTGTTTTGTTTTTTTCTGGAGTGGCAGAGGCTGACGGGTAACCTGATAGAAGTCTGTAAGATTATGACTGGCAGCCAATAGCTTTCTCCCAGGGTCAAAATGTCTAACACTAGAGGGCATGCATTTAAGGTGAGAGGGACTAAGTCCCAAGATATGTTTAGGGCAGGCTTTTTATGAGAGCAGTGGGTGACCAGAAAATGCTGTTGATGTGGTAGTGAGGTAAATACAACAGAGGCATTTAAAAGTCTATTAAGTAAGCACACAAATGTGCAGAGAATGGAGGGATACAGACATTGCATCGGTGAAAGGGATTTGTTTAAATATTTATTTAATTATTAATTTAATTAGTTTGACACAATATCAAGGGCCAAATTGCCTGTTCCTATTCTACGTGCTTGTTCTTTCATTCTTTTATTTCCCTTCCATTACATACTGTGACAATGAATCTACGTGCATTAATTTAGCCTCCTTCATGGACCATGTATCATGAATTTCATTCATAATTAATTGAGAAAAACATGTTTAACTTAAATGTTCTCTCAAGCTACACACAAAAAACGCTGGAGGAACTCGGCAGTATCTATGGAAATGAATAAGCAATCGATGTTTCTAGCCAATGGACCTCACAGTGATCTCATCCATCTGTTCCAGTGGGGCTGACCTCGCATGCCAAGACAAGCCATGCCCCTATCTCAGTGGGGTACTAGCTACCCTCACCTGCTTTAGCCAACCTGTCGAAGCCCACCTGTACTAGGATCTGATCACTGTTGCATGCAAAATGCTACTTGGAGCCACAGGCGAGTGTGTGTCCAGTTGGGACTAAATGTGAGTAAGCTGCTGCAGAACGTACACAACAAGCCCTTTCACCAGAGATGCTACACCTCTCCGGTCACCCCATATATCCCCGTGGCTGTTATCAAATTAATAATTCAGAATTCTGGACCAATGATGTTGGAGCAAGAGTTTAAAAACACAAATTTTATTAATAAAATAACCTGGAAATGAACAAAACATCCAGTATTGGTAGCAGTGGCTATGACACTACCAGAGAACCCTAAAAACCCAGCTGTTTCAGTAGTGATCTTCAGGATGAAGCCTGGCATCCTGCCTCAGTCTGGCCCACACTTATCTCCATGATCTAAGGCATACAGTAGATTCAGAAATATATTGAAAATAGTTTAGCACAAAAATCAGACAACAGGGTTGGGCAAGCAACAATGCCCAAATCCTGGAAATAAATATATTTAAACAACTGGATAGATAAGAAAGTAATCCAAGGTTCATTTGTTACTTCTTAAATATGGCTATAAATATTGGGGAGAAAATAGGTACCTTCTTGAAAGGAAGAGGAATGATTGGAGGAGAGTAATTTGAAGTCATCTGAAAATTGTTTAATAATGATGTTTAGCAGATATTCTTAAGTACATTTTTGAATCACATTTGAATCACTTCATAAATCTGAATTTTAGCTTCCAGTGTTTCAAATACTACTCTTACACAAACGGGTCCTACACTGACTTTGGCAGCCATGTGCACTCCTATAATAACACACTCAATCTAGAATCTTCCATCAGGGGGAGATACAGAGCAATAGTAAGAGGCCCTCCAGAGAATTATAGGGAAAAGATGGAAATTGCCTGTGAACACTGCCAGTCTCACACATCTTGGTCACAGTAGAATGTGGTGTAGGTGACTGATTTACAATCTCTCCTGAGAGATGGCCCATAGCCTGCAGCAAAATTGAAAAGGAAATCACTTCAACCAGAATTCAAGGGCATTTTCCAGCAATGTTAATGGAAAATTTTAACTGGCTTGAATGCTCCCAAACCACTTCAACCTGAGTACTCATTCAAGTCGGCTGTTTTAACTAGAGATTAGATTTGAAAATCCTTGTGCATCATAATTCCATCTGCATTCACTGGACACATTCTCTTGCAAGGATTCAATTTAAACTGTGTGTTATATCCACATAGAATCCCAAGGATTGCATTGATTATTGGGTCCTAAAGTAAATATCCACATCTGTATGGATTATCAACAATTCAATCTCCAAGGCTCTGAAGGCAGCATTGATTTTAAAAGCATAGTCATTTGAAGTGGGTGACATCGTAAAAGAGAAATCTACCTTAGAAAGCTGGTTTGCAAAATTATTACCTCCCAATTCTCCTCCCATAAACTGAACTCAACAAAATCGAGTATTGGAAAGCATGAGCAGTGACTGGCAAGCTTTATGGATTTAGCGCTTGAAGTGAAAAGCAAATCTGTCCCCTGTTTCCATGTCTCCATTGAAGGAGAGATCCCATTGATTTACATGTGCATATTAATGCTTTTTGCACTTCAATTCATTGTGTTGAAGACTAAATGAGATTAAGGTTGTCATTCTAAAAGTTGTAAATTTAAGACTTTTGAGGTTGAACTGCTGATTATTTATCCAGATATTGACATTTACTTTATCTGATTGATGTAACCTTTCAGATTCAATGTAATGTAAAGAAAGAGGGTATTTCAACACCGCTGTACTGTGGAACACACAGCAGATGGCACTTTCTACCTTGTACATCTGCATAGATTTGGCAGAACCTGACATTATTTTAAGCAGACAAGAACTGTGAAACCAGTTTGAGTTTTCATTAAATCCCCAAACTATCAATGAATGATGTACAGTGCCTACCTTTTATAGATTTTGAAGTTTCATTTACATATGCTTCAAGCTCCAGGGTCCTGGTTAATGTTCTCCCCACAGCCTTATTCAAAGTCTGCCCATATCCAAGATACTGAGTGACCTGACATAGAAAATGTGTCGCATTTTATATTTCTGCTAATGCTTGTCCCATGGAGTCAAAAACAGGAGAGAACACACTTGCACTGATGTAGCAACAAAAGAAAAGACAGACTCATATGCCCTTGGAAATAAGCCTCTTGGTTCACCATGTCTGTCTGACCATTATCCACCCGTTTTTAAAAATTACCCTCATACTCCTATCAACTCCTCCCAGATGCTAACCCTCACCTTGGCTTATTTTATAGGGGCAAATTAACCCATCAATCCACATTTCACTGGATGCAGTGCCTGGAGGGAACACGCGTGGCCACTGGGTGAATGTGGAAACCACATAGACACTACCTAAAATCAGCAATGAGCCCAGGTCTCTGGTGGCAGCCCTACCAGGCATGCCACCATGCCATTCCTGAACGGTCCTACTGCACAAGTGTGCCTGACTTACACTCCGATTCTTTAGTTAAACTAAGTCTCTCCTGCCTGTACATGACCCATGTCCATCCATTCCCTGTCCATTCTTGTGTCTAATGGATTCCCAATGACCACCAGTGTATCTGTCTCCATCATGATCCCTGCAGTCCATTGCAGGTACCCACCATGCTTGTTTAAAAAATTTAATCCTCACATCTCCTTTAAACTTTCCCCTCACTCCTTAAACACACTGTCCTCTAGTATTTGATTTCTCTACCTTGCAAAATGGTTTCTAGCTCTGTCAGGCTCCGATGCTCCGGAGAAAGCAATCCAAGTTTGTATAACTTTTCCTTATAGTTTGTACCCCCAAAACCATGCAGCATCTTGGTAAACTACTTCTTCACCCATATCCTCCCTGAAATGGGGCCACCAGAATTGAACACAAAATTCCCAGTAACATGGAAGTGAAGTTCTGTATAACTGCAATATGATTTCCTTACTCTCATACTCGAAGCCCTAGCAAATGATGCAAGCATGCCATAGGTCTTCTTTACCAGTCTATCAACGTGTATCGATCACCCTTTCTGCTGCCAGGGAGCTAAGGAATTGGACCCTAAGATCCCGCTGTACATCAAATAGAGGCTGTTATTCACATGGGATGCCCAAGTAGGAAATAAGCAGTCGACTAAATACGGACAGATTAAGTTGCCTAGAAATACATCCTCATTCATCAGCATGCAGATTACTGGATCCACTAAAGTTCACTGGATTCTGGAAAACAAAGCAAAACACCCGAATGCCACTATACAACATGACAAGTTCAACTAACCAAAGGCGAATTTCCAGGTGAACATCCCTTGTTCAGTGAAATTTTGCAACTTTAACTGAGAAGGAGACAAGGATGTGGCTTACCTTCTGCTGTAAATGATGGATGTCCGAAGCCAACGTAGACACCTGTCCTTCTGCCTGCATCATTATGGCACTTGTCTTCCTTTCCGGTACCATGGTAATCTACAAGGAAAGCAGAAAACACAACCATCTTCGGAGCTGTTTAACCCAGTAACCTATATTAATTAACTATTTAAGGTTTGATAAATTATTCATGCTAATGAACATAATGTAAATCCAACATTCTGTATTCTCCACTGATGAAAGAAAATCTGTCAGGATAAACGCAACTCAGCCTATTTTGCCTGTCAATACGATCATGGCCAATGTAAGATTTAACTCCATATACTTAACTTTTCTTTGTGCTCCTGAATACTTTTGTTACAAAATGTATCAAATTAATCATTGATCCAATTATCAACTGACTTTTGCACAAAAGTATTCTAATTTGCTGCCACCTTTCACATGTTGAAATCATTCCAATTTAATTACTAAGTTGATGGCCTCAAAATTGACTCACTAATCTATGGTCCACAACTTGAGAGCCAGCAGAAAGTTTCTTTCTACTAATCCGAGCAGTTCACATTAGCAAAAGTGTGGATGTGGATTTCTCTAACTTCTGGTAACCACTCTCCTTTGTTGCCCTGCTCATTTTTTTTCCCCTTATCCTACCCTTTTCTCCTCCCCCACCATCTCGATCTGCACATCACCCACACATTCCATGGTCCATTGTCCTCTATTATATTCCATCTTCTTCAGCCCTTTCTCTCCGCTGTCTATAACCTCCAAACGTATGGACCACTCCTACTCTCCCCCTTCCTTAAAAGTTATTCCTTACACATCACTCCTACTTTCCTCCTTCCTCACCTGACTCTCGTCCCCTCCCCTCACCTGCATTTATCTGTCACCTGCCAGCTCTTCCTCCCCCCTCCCCCCCCCCACCCTGTTATACAGGCTCCCCTTTCTTTCCAATGCCAATGAAGGGTCTCATCCTAAAACATCATCTGTTTCCCTCCATGGCTGCTGCTTGGCCTGCTGAATTCCTCCAGCATTTTGTGTGCTGCTCCAGGTTTCCAGCATTTGCAGTCTCTACTATTTAAAAAAATCTACATATTCTGGAAATTTGAAGCACAAATCAGTAAATGCTCAACATTTCGGACAGCAACTGTGGGATGAAAATCAGTATAATTGCTATTCCAGCTGAATGTGATTTTTCTTTTACATTTATTCTGATTCTGGTTTAGTATTAGTTATACGTAGTGAGAGACAGTGAAAAACTTTGTTTTGCATGCCATTCATATAGGTCATGAGGTAGAATGTGAGATCAAGAGTGCATCTTATTGTTCTGGGGACTATGTAATAATCTAACAGTGGTAGACAAGCTCCCCTTGAGCCTGCTGATACATGCTTTCAGTTCCACATGATTTCACTTTGTACCTTCAAGTTGCTAAGACAGGAAAGAAGTAATCGGGGGTCTCCTTCCGTATTGCCTCACTGTGAACAATGACCTAACCCCTCCCCTCCATCTTAACTCCCATTCTGCAGCTAAAATTTCATTATATCACTGAAGGGGGGATGCTACTATAGTTGAATAGGTCACAACTGTTCACTGGATATGTTGACACAAGAAGGCTAGGCACTTGATAATTGTCATGTTGACAAATATATTCCAGCTGTCAGCAAAGCATGGCTATATATAAAGATGGAAAGGGGAAAAATACTGTTTTGTTAGTAGCACCATTGTGATTTAAAATGATTTATCAAAAATGCAATAGTTACTCTCACATTTTCTCCTAGTTACATCAGAATGCAAAGCAAGACTTGATGAGTGGGTCCTCTATCTAAATACTAAGCTATGTGGTACATAATTATCATCAGTTAAAGTACAGCAGCTCATGCTCTCAGGATGTGTCAAAGTGCTTTCCGGCCAGTGGAATACTTGTGGAATGCATTCACTAGGGTTGAAAGACTGTGCTTGTGTATGGAGGGAGGGGAAATGGGGCTTGTTTTGCTGCTCTCGTTTTGTCACTTGTCGGATTCAGTTTTGCTCTGTGTTGTTCATTGTGGGCATGCTATGTTGGCACTGGATTGTGTGGCAACATTTGAGGGCTGCCCCAGCAAAATGTTAGGTTCTGTTGGTTGTTAACACAAATGACACATTTCACCCTATGTTTCGACGTACCTCTCATAGGTAAATGAATTCCTAAATTACAGACAGACAGACATCCTTTATTGATCCCGAGGGAAATTGGGTTTCGTTACAGCCACACCAACCAAGAATAGTGAAGAAATATAGCAATATAAAACCACAAATAATTAAATAATAATGTTAATCATGCCAAGCGGAAATAAGTCCAGGACCAGCCTATTGGCTCAGGGTGTCTGACACTCCGAGGGAGGAGTTGTAAAGTTTGATAGCCACAGGTAGGAATGACTTCCTATGACGCTCAGTGGAATGAGTCTCTGGCTGAATGTACTCCTGTGCCTAACCAGTACATTATGGAGTGGATGAGAGTCATTGTCCAAGATGGCATGCAGCTTGGACAGCATCCTCCTTTCAGACACCAATCTACAGCAATCTAACTCTGAGGTCAGAGGACTACCATTAAACAAAACCTCTATATTCAAGTACTTTTCCTTCTACACTAATTCCTGCAGCCATCGGCTTCTCTTCAGATATAAAAATTCAATTTGAGTGACTGTGTCTTCCATTGGATTCTAGAACTGTTTTCCAATAATGCCTATTTAAAGGGCTATCAGTTACTGGTAGCAAAGTATTTTCCACTTTAGTTCACTAAACCCTGTTTTTTTTTACAATGCTCTTTACTTTGACAATTCTTGCCAGCAGTGCTGCAGTGAAAAAAAAATTGCAACTATAAATGTTACCTGCAAGTTGAGTTCACTTATTTCCATAACAGGTTGAAAATTTGAGTATCAAGACACAAGATGGCATTACCAAATCTCTTGCTGTGGACTCCTTGAGCATTCAACAAGCTCAAGGATGCAGCTGTTCCACATTAACTGACTTCAGCAGTTATAGTATTGGCTCCAGGTGTAAACTGCTGCCTTTGCCAGAAAGCATCTGTCTCATTTAACACCTAGAGAACTGACAACATCCGGCCAAGTCTACCTATAGGACTTACCACCTATTCTACAACAGCACTGTGAGAGTCCTCTTGAAAAATAAGTAATTACTTATTGCAATCCAATCATCTTTATTTTGAAAAGATGCATGTTATCATAATTGGACACTGACAACTACTCAGAAATATTAATAAAAATATCAATTATTTCAAAATTTCATTAATCAGTGTTTTCTAAGTGGTAATAGCTGCTGTGTCAATACTTCAAAGTATGTAGTTCAGCAGATAATCACTGAAGAATGGTTTGTTTATGGCATTTCACCATTGCTAGATTAGTACGAATCTTCCCATTCTAACACCTTTTGCATGTGTGATATGGGCTCCACTGGAAGAACTGGGAAGCAAAGTCAATTCCAATTGCCCCTATTCAGGAGTCCCCCATTTTTCGAATGTTCGCTTTATGACACCTCGCTGTTACAAAAGACCTATATTAGTTACCCATTCTCGTTAACAGGAAGTGTTTTCACTGTTACAAAAAAAGGCAGCATGGACCCCGAGCAGCCAAGCTCCTCCCCGGAACTGCATTCTA
Organism: Hypanus sabinus; assembly: GCF_030144855.1. NCBI lineage: Eukaryota > Metazoa > Chordata > Chondrichthyes > Myliobatiformes > Dasyatidae > Hypanus > Hypanus sabinus. The sequence goes on from NC_082706.1 coordinate 126,628,261, forward strand.
GCCACCATTGCTTAAACACGTGCCTGTGAGCATCTGTGCTTTACGTCAATTTATTTTGTGCATCCGTTAGCAAGAAGAGTTCCAAGGCATCGAAAAAGCCTAAAATAGCTCATAAGGGTGTTACACTTAGTGTAAAACTAGACATGATTAAGGGTTTCAACTGTCGTGACGAAGTAAGGACAAAGGGAGTTTGGCTTGTGGAAGTTGACGAAGATGATGTTGAAGAGGTTTTGGCATCCCATGACCAAGAACTGATAGACGAAGAGCTCAAACACGAGGAAATCTGCAGATGCTAGAATTACAAGTGTAACACTTACCCAACAGGCTGGTATATGTCTAGGGGAAAAGGAGATCCAGCCACACACCAACCCCACCTCCCGTACACACAGGTGCTGTGAGAATCGAGTTTATGCCGCGCGTACACACACACATCATATCAAACTCACACCAGATACCGTCGTGGAATACACTTTAAGATTTTACTAAAACTAAAAGAGTACTATGCAATACAGTATATATGAAGGAAAAGAAAATAAAGTAAAAGGCGCCAACTTATCAAAGATCAGTCAGTCTAGTGCACATCGTTGGAGCTCAACCATCAAACCATTCGACCCCTCGTCACTTTCCTCCGACCTCCACATCCTTGCACCTGGGACCACCCGGGTGGTCGACCGACTAGTGCAGCTCACGTCCACCTTCCTCGGCGTCTCCTTCCCGACTTCCCTGAAAAGACCACGAAAACCCCCAAGCTCCCAGCCCCACAAGACAAAATAACGTTCCCCATTGGTCAACAAATGAATACAATCCCGATATCAGCAAGTCTAAAGCTAAACAACTGTGAGAGAAAGCACTTATCATACAAAGAAACATTCCTACTCTTAACAGAACAAAGAAGCCATTTTGATTAACATACACAGAACATTGTATACAAGCAACACACACAAAATGCTGGTGGAACGCAGCAGGCCAGGCAGCATCTATAGGAAGAAGCACTGTCGACGTTTTGGGCCAAGACCCTTCATCAGGACTAACTGAAAGAAAAGATAGTAAGAGATTTGAAAGTGGGAAGGGGAGGGGGAAATCCAAAATGACAGGAGAAGACAAGAGGTGGAGGCATGAAGCTAAGAGCTGGAAAAAGTGATTGGCAAAAGGGATACACAGCTGGAGAAGGGAGAGGATCATGGGACGGGAGGCTTAGGGATAAAGACAGCTGATGCAATTGGAAGAGAAAAGGATAACAATTGAAACCAAATGCAGTAGCGAATGGCACAAAAGTGAAGTCGTCCAGGAAGTGAACGTGAAGCAACTGCATGAGATTGACAACGCTACAATAATGGCAGAAAAGTATGACTTTAATTTTTAAAGGGTACCTAGGTTCAGGGCATATTTGCATATATAGTTTTGAGTGTTTACAAAGAACTGTATGATAGAAAAATGCACGAGGCTAAACAGTCAAGTGTACTGTCGATTTTCAAGCCTTCCACATCTGCCACAGCAGACGATGAACCTCGACCTTCGACATTGAGGCAGGCAGACATAAGGTGACCTGCCTGCCCTGACGGAAACAGATGATGATGAGATGACACCCCAGTGTCCCAGCGCCCCAACCTCTGATGACTCAGCCTAACACACCATCATCAGTGTCTTCACTGTCTTCCTGATTCCGGTAAGTGAAACTACACTGTACATACATTATTTCTACTTTATATAGGCTGTGTGTTTTTGTGTTATTTGGTAGCTTCATAGCGTAAAGGTTACTGGAGAGAGTGCTTCTGCCGAGAGCGCTTGTACCGAGTGTTGCTGCTGAGAGCACTTGTGTGAGATCTTCTCTACGGCAGACAGTGCTGCAATGATTGCAGAAAAGTGTTTCTACTTTATATAGGCTGTGTATCTATCATATCATTCCTGCTTTTTCTATAGGTATCTGTTATTTTAGGTTTTATGTGTTATTTGGCATGATTTGGTAGGTTTTTTTTGGGTCTGCGAACATTCACAAATTTTTCCCATATAAATAAATGGTAATTGCTTCTTCACTTTACGACGTTCCGGCTTACGAACCATTCCTTAGGAACACTCTACCTTCCAATGGTGGGGAAACCTGTACTGAGGAGGCTGTCACAAATCTGCAAAATCAATGGGTCTGGACTCACACAGAGGACCGATGGGATGAAAATGGTAGGTCAGCTCTCTATAACCATTTACAAACATGCAGCAGTTTTACTGGTAATAATTGTTCATCCCAGATTTATTTTAATGACCCACTCTTCAAGGTTCGAAGTCAGCTTCTTTCCCGCTGCTTCCGATTTTTGAGCAAACCAAAAAAAAACAAAATCTAACTGCTTGAACTGTGTGTGTTTTTTTTAAACCAAGTTATGTCCGATTGATATTAGTTTGAATTTATGCTAATTTATATTATGCTAATTTGTTTGTCATGTTTCTACAGTGTTGCTGCTGCTGCAAAAAGCTCATTTCATGGCACTTATACCCTGGTTATGTATGGCCATGTTGAATAGTTAAACTTGAACAGAATGACCTTGAGTTTAATAAACTGCAAGGTAGATCCTGAACTCAAGCTCTCCATGTCTGTCCAGTGAAATAACCATTAGACTATCCAGAACACTGTGTCAGCCCCACGACATGTTGAGTTTGTATGTTCTTCCTGTGGTCACTGAGTTTCTCCCAGGATGTTCTCCTAGATCAGGGGTCACCGCGGACCAGTTTAATATTGACAATATTCTTGCAGACTGGCCGACGGGGGGGGGAGGGGTGGTGTTAATCACGACAGGAATGTAGGTGATAAAGTCAACTATAAGTCACTTACAAGTGGCTTATGCACTCAATTTCGTTTCTAAAAGGGTTTATCTAACAAATTTAATATTAAACACACAGCGCATATTTTCCTCATGTGAACATATAAAATCATTGCAACACACCAGTGAGAGGGCAAGGTAAGGGCCGGAGGTCCGCGCATAGGGGGCACGGCGGTTGCAGTCCGGAGAGAGCAACCAACTGAGTGAGGAGGGCAACAGGGTGCATGCTCACCCTCCTAGTAGATAAGTAGGATCTATCAGCCGTCAGAAGTTTGGCTCGAGGGATGACTTTCAGTCGATCGCAGCGAGGTAGCTGCTCTGATACTTATGAAACCCTGAGCCCAAATTAGGTCGTCTGCGAATATTTTAGCACCCGGTTCCTCACGAACATTCGGTGTGCTAAACAGGTTTAGAGGTGGCACACAACTGTCTGTGCTCCAGGCCAACCAGGAGGCATGCTCCAGGTGCGAAGCAGCCGGTTACCCGGGCCAACCAGTGACGCCTGGTGCGAGGGTATCACTGTGTTTAGGCTACTGATGACCTTGCGTGCACTCAAGTTCAACAGTGGGCGTGACAGGGAATGAGCAAAGGTGCAGCTGATTCGTATCGTTTCGTATCAACAAATCATATCGTTTCCTCGCGGCCCAGTAGCACATGCTTTGCGGCCCGGTGGTTGGGGACCACTGTAATTGTCTGGGTAAGGGGTGGAATCTGATGAGGAATATGAAGAAAATCAAAGGGTCAGGGTGTGATCAGTGTAGTGGCTAGTATGGACTCATTGGGCTGAAGGGCCTGTTTCTGTACTGTGTCTATCTATGACTATGTTGTTAATCCCACAGCCTTTAAATAGTTATGAGTATATTATTAATGCTTCTTTGCTGCAGTGGAAAAGAAACATACAAGTTTATTTTATTTACATGTAAATTAGCTCAGAAATGTGTAAAGGCTGGCCAATTTTTAACTCATTGGCTGAACCTGTTGCATAAGTCAAACAAGGAGTTCTTCTGTAATTACAGGTTTCAATACTGTATCAACATTAACAATTTGTGGATGTCACTGTGCATTGCATCTAAACCAGTGGCGCACAACATTTTGGTGAGAAGGGCCAGAGTTACAATCTAAGCGCTCATCAAGAGAGAGATGTTTTGCTTTAACCCCGTGTAACCAGATATTTATATCTAAAATCACATGAAACTATTTAAACCCTATAGCTTTTGCTGCTCCATCTGCTACCTTCCTTCTGCTTCACTTGCTTCCCCATCCCTCCTCCCCCTCAACTCACTCTCCGCTCCACCAACTCACTCCTCCTCCACTCACAGCCTCTCCCCTCTGATTCCCTCTACCTTCCTCCTCATTACACCTCCCTCACTGGTTCACCCCTCCTTACTCTACTCACTCATCCTCCCCTCACTTTGCCCTCCCTCCTCCATTCACTCCCCTCTCCTCATCTTCCCCTCCCTGCTCTACTCACAGTCCTTCCCCTGCAGCTCCCCCTCCTCGTTCCAATGAGTGAAGCTACACACCTACGCAGATGACCCCTGTTCAGGCTTCTACAACAGGGCTGACCTGAGAAGACTGACAAGCACAACTAAGGACAATCTACTCCACAGCACTGAAGAGGGAACGGGGGTAAGGGCAGATGAGGCTTTCACGTTTGACATCATGGTGCGCTGAAGGGCCTGTTCCCACTCTGTACTGTTCTTTGTTCATTGTGCTAAGGATTCTATGTCAAATGTCTATGCCCTACATACACCTCATTTAGAAAAGGACAATCACATTTTCAGAGAGGCACAATTTGACCCGAAAACTGTGGCACTTGCATTGCAAAAGCACACAAAGATTTGTGGAACAAAATTTTACATGGTGGTCAGCCCATGCACATGATAGCATCACCAACACCTGCAGCATGTGACGTATTTTAAAAAGTTTGGGAATTATGGGCTATGGGGAACTAGCACCGAAGAGATTTGGGGCAGATTAGCCACAACGATACTGAGTGACAGAGCAAGTCTGGAAAAACAACTCCCCAGCTACTTACCTCCCTTTCCCCCTCCGGGTTTCACCTATCACCTTGTGTTTCTCTCCCTTCCTGGTTTCACCTATCACCTTGTGTTTCTCTCCCCCTCCCCCACATTTTAATCTTTTTATTTCCTCCAGTCTTGCCGAAGGGCCTCGGCCCCAAATGTCAACTGTACTTTTTTTCTACAGCTGCTGCCCAGCCTGCTGAGGTCCTCCAGCATTTTGGGTGTGTGGCCGAAGGAACTCTCAGTAGGTTGAGCAGAACCTGTGGGGGAAAGGAACTGACAATATTTTGGGTTGAGGCCCTGCATCAGGAAGACCTTAGCTGATTGACCACAGCACTGTAGTAATTTACCCGAGAGAATTAAAGAATATCTCCAAGTTTGCGAATAGCACATAGCTGTGAGGTGGAAGAGAGGGAATTCAGAATGACCTGGAGAAATTAAGTGAGGGTTCAAAAGCACAGCAGTTGTGATACAACGTGGATAAATGTGATGTTATCCAGCTGGACCAAATAATAGGAAGATAGATTGTTATTTGACTAGCAACAGATTAAGAAAAAGGAAGGTTCCACTAGATCTGGATTTTGTTAGGCATCGATAAAAAGTCTGCAAGTGCAGCAGGCAGCAAAACTAGATGATCAGTTTTGACTATACTGAATGTTAAAAGGATTAATTGGCCTTCTCCCACCCCGAATTTTAATTTTTTTATGACTGCACTCTGACCTCCATGTTACTGTGCGGCAAGCAGCTCTCAGTCAAGCCACATGGAAGTCATTTTTAAATATCTCACCTTGTATTTCTCAGTGATGTTTTCAATGGTAGAGATGAGATTATAAGGAGCTAGGTCAAACCCTGTGAAATTAATTGCCATCAAACTGGCTTCCAGGTTGTCAAGGTCGAACAGCAGAAGCCCTGTACATTCATCGTCACAAGCTGAGGATTGAAGGATGTGAAATGTGAGAAACAAAGTGTTATTAATTCAGGAAACGGAAAACACTTTTGCAATGATTTTGTTGCTTTTTCAATAAAAATGTTTAAGAAGAATCTTTTCAACTTCCATTTGTAAAACTGCACCTGTATATTCTACTGGACCCACTCCCCAACCTTTGTAATCCCAGCATTCAGATAGCTGTAGAATGACTGAACAATCCATGATATTCTGGAAGCATTGCTCAATATTAATCATCATAATTTCATCAAGAACCAGGAGTTTGCATCAACAATCTTTTTCTGCCCTTTCAGCACTTGTATTTTAATCAAGTAATGATTTGGGCCTTTCTGTCGATATTTTAGATGATTTTCACTGGTGAGCCCCACTTCCTTTTCAAGTATCTTCACTTGTCTTGACTTCCAGCTAAATTTTGCTTTATGTATTTAAAAGAAGGAACAAATAGTCCTTATGTTAACTTTTAGATCCTACTCTTCTGCCTCCCCCACCTACTGCAAACAAATAAGTAATAGGAGATCTGCAACTTGCTCCTCTAAAGGAAAATGTTAAATGGTTGTAAGCTGAACACAAAGCTATCTTATGTAAATTACTGTTATTTGGTGTTTCCATTTTCAGACTTAAAAGCCCTAATTTATCCAAACATGCTTTATTTGAATATGCAAAGTTTGGGATGGGCGGCTCCCTGTGCTCTTCATTAACTTCCGGGCTGAGCAGGATTGGAAGTAAATAAAACATGCAAGTTTCAAAACTGACTCATTCTCACTAGGCAAGTTAACTCAGAGCTAATGGCCCCAATTGCTACAGTCACTTAAATAACATGGAATGGTGGATTTCTTTCAAAGTGCTCCCATGCAAAGCATTGAAAAGTTTCTTTGACAGTAGACCAACTTCTCTTTCAGGCTTTATAGTTCAATGTGCTAGTCTCAGGGAAAGATTCACACTATAATCAAACTTGAGGTTACTTATGACTCTGGGTGTTAATATAAAATGCAACACAAGATTAGCTAACCACTGTACATGTGTCATGACTTCTTTTTTTTCCCCAAAAGAAGTGGCCTCCTCCACTCAATTATGTGCTATCTGTCTCCATAAGAAAGAGGTCTTCTCCCATCAGGTTGTCCAGCAAATCTGCACTAACCATCAAAGACTCCTTTTACACCCATTCCAGTTTTTATTCTCCCCACATTTTTGCCAGATTCTACCACTCACCTTGACACTAGAGGAAATTTACAGTGGCCAATTAAACATCTTTGGGATGTGGGAGGACTCAGGAACACCCAGGGAAAACTCACAAGAAGACAGTGCGACATCGTCACAGACAGCACCGGAGGTCAGCTCTGAACCCAGCTACGAAGCTGTGAGGCGGCAGTTCTGTTAGTTGTGCCATCTCTTCAAAGAAGCCAAGATGGCAGAGCTAATAGAACCGCTGCCTCGTGGAGTGATTTCCATGTCCTGCCATGGACACATAGAGACAAATTATCGTTAATTGACACCTCTCAGCTTGAACTGGAGCTAAGTAGTTCCACAAAACAGGCACCACTGCCCGACAGCAACTGTGTATTTGATGCCATACAAATGAATAGAGCCACAGTATAAACACTGTGGCAAGATGTGGTTGCAGGTCATTACAGATCAATATCCTAGTGCCTTGTTTCTCGTCACTGTCCCTTGCACACTGCCATTAAAATACTGATAGCTGTGAGCACCAAGTGCGTGCTCAGATAAATCAATGACTCAAGGGTTCCACCGATCTGCACTGCTGTAAACCTCCTTCATGCTTACAATACATGCACAACCATTCAGTAGGAGTAAGGAGCAAGAACATTGACCTCTTCCTCTATCAGAGACATTGAAGCAATTGCTTCCATGGCTGAGATTAAGTATGAGAGCACTAAGAACCTCATTCATCTGATTGGTTCAAATGCAAAGCAGGTAATTTTAGTTTTAATTTGGAAAGGCCTGTGATTAAATCCACTCTTAAAAATGTTCTGGGCTGAATCATCATTCAGGTGGTCAATAAAATGCTTGCCGTTAAAATTCTGTAAAGCAAAGTTGAAGAGAAAGCAAGCAGTTTAAGAAGAGATACTTACATATGCATTCAGTTTCCACCAGCACGTGCTTACGTTCACACTGATCACAGAGTCGACCCGTAACACCCAATTTGCAAATGCAATGGCCCAGGAGAGAATCACAGTTATTGTGGATGGAACCACTTGGATTACATTCACATTTATGACAGTTCCCATCTGAAGCACGTGGGTTACCATAGTAACCAGGAGTACATCTGGAGACATGGAGGGATAAATAATTATTGAGGAAAAACCTGGTATTTAATATCACTTTTCTGATTTCCAAAGTATTTTTCAGGGTTTATAGAACTTGGTAGCAGAACGGCCACATATTAAAATGAGTGGATTGATGTGACCAAGTCTTAGTTCTTTAGTTGAACGTAATTCCACATAAATTTACATTTTGCATGAACGCCATAAAACCAAATGTGCTGACTAGGTTCAGATTTTCTCATTAAATAATACTGCTCATTGCTGCACACTGATTAATACAAGCCATTTTCATCTTAAAACTGTACAGTTGATTTATTCTCTTGATAAACCTGTCACCCCACAACTAAACAGGCTCCAAGATGCACAGTGACAAGAAAACCAACCTTTCACAGTACTGTCCCTCATAGCCAGGCAGGCAGGCATTACAGCGGAAATCACTCACACCTTCTAACACGCACGTGGGGCTAAAGCTGGAGAGAAATGGGATAGAGGAAAATTACTTTGAGGCCAAACAGATCCATGTGTTCATGAGAATTGAAGTCCCTTGATCAACAACTCCAATGCAAACTGAAAGGAAAGTATCTTGGTTGGAAATGGATTTGGGACACATGGGATTCTGTTGTTCATAATAATTATCTCTGTACTGGGACCAAAAAACTACTGGGGGGGGGGGGGGGGGGAGGTTAAATTATACGATGGGATAGTAATGGGTAGCACAGTTTCAGCAGCCCAAGACAAAATCATTACAGTGAAGTTACTTAGCTGGAATGCTGAGTGTCCAGTTCAAAGCTGACACCACCTTGTCAATATGTTTTACATTATTACCACATGTAAAATAAACACACTAAATTTACAATTAAGAGACAATTTAAAATTGAAATCCCTTTGATTAACCAATTTAAACAGACAGTCTAGCTGACTTGAGTGTTTGATTCTGATACTGATAAACTGAAGTAACGTAATCAAGGGAATTCAGTGCAAAAACTCATCAGGATTAAAAAGTGCGCAGTGAAAACTCAACCGATTTGAGTTTACTTCTTTCCAAAAAGCACCACAGGTGGATGTGGATCTCAGTGAAACATTTAAAACCTCTGAAAGTCATGCATCAGAGAAACAGGCCCTTCAGCCTTCTGAGTTTACACGACCAGCAAGCGCCCATCTACCCCAATCCTACTTTCTATTCCATCAGCCCCCTGTAGATTCTTCCACTCACGCCAAGAGAGTGCACTTTACTTTGGCTGATCAACTTATCGACCCACATGTCGTTGGTATACGAGAGGAAACCAGAGCACCAGGGGGAAGCCCACAAGGTCACAGGGAGAACGTGCAAACAGGTCAGGACAATGTAGCTGTGTTGCCGTGCTGCCTGTTTCAATTTATTTGAAATAATGTCTTGCTTTTGACAACTTTACCTGTTAAATTCAGCACAAAGGTGCTTGTGTATCATTAGAAAGGATTGCAAATAGCAGGCTAGATCTGCACCCTGACTGATTCTGCTGCTGGTTCAGTCAGCTCCAAACTTAATGCCTCAGCTGTTTCCCTGCCCTTCCTTTCTATTTCCCCATCACACCCAGTTATCACAGTGTTGAAAACACAACAGACTCTGCAGATGCTAGAAATCTTGAGCAACACACACAAAACGCTGGAGGCAGTACCTTTGGAGGGGAATAAACCGGTGTTTCGGGCTGATACCATTCATCAGGACTGGAAAGGAAGGGGAGCAGAAGCCAGAGTAGGAAAGTGGAGGGAGGGGAAGGAGTACAAGTGAGCAGGTGATAAGTGAGATTAGGAGAGGGGAAAGGGTGATGGGTGGGAGGGGCAATGAAGTAGGAAGCTGGGAGGGGGTAGGTGCAAGAAATAAAGAGAAGTGGAATTGAAATGGGTGAGGTGGTGAGGTGACATTGGTGAGACCCAGCACAGATTAGGGTCACTCTGTCGAGCACCTGTGCTTGGACTGCCACAAATGGTAAGATTTTCTGGTGGCCACCCATTTCCATTCTGACATGTCTGCCCATGGTCTCCTCTACTGCCTCCCTCTAGTTCCCCTCAGTCTACAGTCCTCTCCTGTCAGATTCATTATTCTTCAGCAGTCTGCCTATTCCACCAATCCCGCCCTAGTTTCTTACTTCATGAGCCTCCCTCACACCCACCTTCCCCATCACCAATCACCAGCCAGCTTGCATTCCTTCCTCTTTCATCTGCCCCCTTCCTTTCCAGTCCTAAAGAGGGGTATCGGCCCTAAACACGGATTGTTTATTCACCACCACTGATGCTGCCTGACTTGCTGAGTTCCTCCAGCATTTTGCGTGGGTATCACAGTGCTGTGGGAGAAACACCATGGAAATACTTCCCTTTTGCTCAAGAAAAGAAGTCAACCTCTGCAACTTGCATTTGCCTGTAATCATACTTTACCTGCCAAAGTGGGCCCTGGGACAGGCACAGAGTGAGCAGTCATTGATAGATCCGTTTACTCTGCCATAATATCCTGAAGCACACACTTCACAGTGATCTCCTGCTGTGTTGTCTCGACATCCCTGGTTTACAGAAATAGAGAATCACAAATAGAGCGTTGTCACTCAGCAGGGTTTATTTACTGATTGAGATAGAGCATGGAACAGGCCCTTCTGGCACTTTGAGCCATGCTGCCCAGCAATTCCCTGATTTAATCCTAGCCTAATTACGGGACAATTTACAATGACCAATTAATCTCCTTACTGGTACATCTTTGGACTGTGGGAGCAAACTGGGGCATCTGGAGGAAACCCACGTGGTCATGGGGAGAACGTACAAACTCCTTACATGCAACAACGGGAATTGAAGCCAAGTGACCTGTACGGTAAAGCGTTTTGCTAACTGCTACACCCAGTGGTGGCGGGAATAATCTGTGTACGTTGGTGTAACCAAAACAAAAAATTGTCCAACTGGGATTGACAAGATAACTCTAAAGCATTTAGGCTCTGAAGAACAATCTCTAAGCAGAAATAAAATGCTTATTTTTTCACAGCACTGAGGGTTTTCTTTGCGACATTGAACTGAAGTCGTGTTTCTTTACTGCCTCGTAAAGCATAAAAGTTGACTTTGTTGATTTGTTATATATTAAACCATTGGAGGTAGCCAATCGGACCCCTGAACCCCTAAGGTTATCCTTTATTCTTTCGCAGAATATGGGTGTCACTGGCTACGACTCCATTTATTATCAAATCTAAATGGACTTGAGAAGCAAGTAGTGAACACCATCCTAAGTACTTCAGTCCCTTTTAGTGAGGGTGGTGATGCTGTTGTCAGTATGTGGCAAATGGTCACACTTTGGAACATCAACTGTGGCCAAGAATGTTTAATACTTGTAATTTAATTCAAGACCAGACTCTGATAGAGATCGTATATCTAACTAAAGTATTATTTTCCAATCCAAAATATCTCTTATGATATACCTAGATTTGCCTTGTTTATTTATATATTGTATCGTTCATGATTTGGGAATACTCATTTATACTGTAATCATTGCTTATGTATTCTTTCATGTTCAGTTGAAATGTGTATGTTTGTAATCCCATTATCTATGTATCAATTGTATTTTGTTGATATTAATAACAATAATAAAAAGATTGAAAAAGAAACAAAATATCTCAGCATAACTGCAGACATGAAATTTTTTAGAGATAAATTAATTGTTATGCTTTAAGCTATGACCCATTCATAAATAGGAGACATTTTAAACCAGGACTTCACCAGAGATTATTGTGTAGGTTTCACAGCAATCAATACAACATTAACAAATGGTATTTATTGTAAATAATATTAAAATTAACCTAGCTAAAATTGATACTTAAAATCAACTAACTGTCCAAAAAGGTCAGGTTGCCATAAAATGACTAAAGGATGATCATGTCCTTTAGATCTCATTTTGTATTAACTCAAAAAAAATTTTTTAGTTAGTCGAGTGCACAATGTACACTCGGCGGGTCAGTAAATTAAGAACTTTGCATACTCCCTTCTTTTAAAAGGGTATAAATAATACCAAAGGGGGTGGGGTGAAACATAGGAGCAGAATTAAGCCCATCGAATCTGCCCCTCCATTCCATCATGGCTAATTTATTACCCTTCTCAATCCCATTCTCTTGCCTTTTCCCCATAACCTCTGATGCCCTTAATAATCAAGAACCTATCTATCTCCACTTCGAATATACCCAATGACTTCACTTCCACAGCTATCTATGGCATATAGATTCCACTAATTCACCAACTTCTCTATGTTCTAAATGGATGTTGTTCTATCCTGAGGCTGTGCCTCGTGGCCCTAGACTCTCCTGTGAAGGGAAACATTCTCCATACATCCACTTTATCCAGGCTCTTCAATAATTAATAGGTTTCAATGAGATTCCTTTTCATTCTTCTGAACTCCAGCAAGTACAAGCCCAAAACCATCAAACACTTCTCATATGTTAACCCTTTCATTCCCGGAAACATCCTCTGGACCCTCTCCAAGGCCAGCATATCTTTTCTGAGATTCGGGGACCAACACTGCTCACAATACTCCAAGTGCAGTCTGACTAATGCCTTATAGAGCCTCAGCTTTACATCATTTGTCTTATATTCTAGTCCTCTTAAAATGTATGCAAACACCATCCTCTGGTTAAAAAAATTCCTTCTCATCTAAGGTGGTAAGGATTTGCCTTCCTTACCACTGACTCAACCTGCAAATGAACATTCAAGGAATCGTACACAAGGACTCTGAAGTTGCTTTGCACCTCTGAGTTTTGTATTTTCTCCCCATTTAGAAAACAGTCTGTGCCTTTATTCCATCTACCAAAGCACATGACCACACACTTCCTGACACTACAGACCACCTAGCACTGTTTTGCCCAGTCCCCCAAACTGTCCAAGTACTTCTTCAGATTCTACTTCCTCATCACTACCTGCTCTCCACCTATTGTCATATCGTCTGCAAACTCTCCTACAAAGCCATCAATTCCATCATCCAAATCACTGATATATAACGTAAAAAGAAGGGCCCCAACACTGACCGCTGCAGAACACCACTAGTCACTGGCAACTAACCAGAAAAAGCCCTCTTTATTCCCACTCTTTGCTTCCTGCCAGTCAGCCAAACTTCTATCCATGCTAGTATCTTTCCTGTAAATACCATGGTCTCTTATCTTGTTAAACAGCCTCATGTGTGGCACCTTGTCTTCTAAAAATCTAAATCTAAGTAGTATCTATCCTGCCTGTTATTTCCCTATAGAATTCCAACAGATTTGTCAGGCAAGATTTTCCTTTAAAGAAACCATGCTGACTTTGGCCCATTTCCTCATGTGTTTCTAAGTACAGCAAAACCTCATCTTTAATAATGGACTCCAACATCTTCCCAATCACTGAAGTCAGGCTAACAACCCATAATTTTCTTTCTTCTGCCTTGCTCCCTTCCTAAGGAGTGAAGCGACATTTGTAATTTTCCAGTTCTCTGGAACCATTCCAGAATATATTGATTCTTCAAAGATTATTACTAATGCATTCATAATCTCTTCAGCTATCTCTTTCAGAACCTTGGGTGTAGTCCATCTGGTCCAGGTGACCTACCTACCTTCAGACTTTAGATTCTCAAGCACCTTCTCCTTAGTAATAGCCACTCCACTCATTTCTACCCCTTGACATTCGAATTTCTTGCACACTGCTAGTGTCTTTCATAGTGAAGACTAATGCAAAAGACTTATCAAGTTTGTCCACCATTTATTACCCATTATCTCTCCAGTGTAATTTTCGAGTGGCCTGATTGCCACTCTCACCTCTCTTTTACTCTTAATATATTTGGGGGAAAAAACCCTGGCATTCTCTTTCCTATTATTATCATATTTACTTTTTTCTCTCCTTATGGCACTTAAAATTGCCTTCTGTAAGTTTCCCAAACCTCTAACTTCCCACTAGTTTTGACTACATTGTGTGCCCTCTTTTTTTTGCTTTTATGCTGTCTTTGACAATAAGACCTTAGACCATAAAATTAGGCCTTTTGGCCCATTGAGCCTGCTCTGCCATTTCATCAAGGCTGATCCATTTTCCCTCTCAACCTCATTCCCCTGCGTTCACTCTGTAACTTTTCTTTCTTTCTTTTTCAATATTTTTATTAATTTTTTAAAAAAACATAACATAATAATATTACATATGTTATGAATACAATAGATTTGAAATTGAGTTGATAACAAGATAACAATATCTTATTAAACTATCAGCGAAAAAGGATCATACAATAACAATCTAATCTATATTGATTATACATGAAAAGATTAAAAATAATCATCAAAAGAAAAAGAAAAAAATGTAAAATATAAGAAAAAATGTATATTTAAAGAAATAATTTAAAAAAAACTAAACCTAAACTAACATGGGCAATAATAATAGTTTATAAGTATATGATAGTGTCAAAAAACTCCAGAACTCCATACCAGAACAAGAATAATAAGAGTAAAGGTCTGGAAGAAGTCAAATTAATTCATGTTAAAGTGTCGAATGAACGGTCCCCAAGTTTCTTCAAATTTAATTGATGAATCAAAAATAGTACTTCTAATTTTTTCTAAACTTAAGCAAGAAATAGTTTGAGAAAACCATTGAAATGTGGTAGGAGGATTTACTTCTTTCCAATTTTGTAATATAGATCTCCTGGCCATTAATGTTACAAAGGCAATCATTCGTCTAATTGGAGGAGAGAATCGACTATCATCTTCATTTGGAATACCAAGAATTGCAGTGATAAAATGAGGTTGTAAATCAATATTCCAAATTGAGGAAATGGTAGCAAATATGTCCTTCCAATAATTATGTAAAGTAACTTTTCACACCCTGACTAATCAAAAACCTATCAACTGCTGCCTTAAATATAACCAGTGACCTGGCCTCCACAGCCACATGTGGCAAAGAATTCTAGATTCGCTACCCTCTGGCCAACGTAAATCCTGTTATCTCCTCATCTTTGCCTTCCCTTGTCAGCTACAGTTGCCTCATCCTCCCTTTAGAATACCATCCCTGGGATGTAATTTATCCTGTACTTTCTGAATTGTCCGCAGAAATTCCAGCCATTGTTGTTCACCTGTCATTCCTGCTAGTGTTTCCTTCCAATCAACTTTGGCCAGCTCTTCTCACATGCCTCTGTAATTCCTTTTTGCTCTACTGTAATATTGATACACCTGACTTTAGCTTCTCACTCTTAAACTGTAGGGTGAAATCTTTCACATTATGATCACTACCTCCTACAAGTTTCTTTACCTTAAGCTCCCTAATCAAATCTGGTTCATCACACAACACCCAATCCAGAGTTGTCTTTCCTCAAGTAGGCTCAACCACAAGCTACTCTAAAAAGTCATCTCCCTCTTTTGGAATCCAGCACCAACCTGATTTTCCCAATCTACCAGCATATTGAAATCCCCCATGACTATTGTAAATTGCCCTTTTCACATATCTTTTCTATCTTCCATCGTAATTAGTATCCCACAGCCTTCCTACTATTTGAAAGTCTGTATATAAATAACTCCCATCAGGGTCTTTTTACCCTTGCAATTTCTTAACTTTAGCTACAAGGATTCTATGTCTTCCAAATCTATGTCATCTCTTTCCAAGGATTTGATTTCATTTTTTACCAACAGAGCCACCCTACTTCCTCTGCCTACCTTTCAATATAATGTGTGTCCTTGTACGTTATAATCCCAACTATGATCTTCTTCCATCCATGATTTACTGATGCCCACAACAATGTACCTTCTAATCTGTAACTGCTCTATATCATCACCTACCTTATCTTGTATACTATGGCCATTCAAATATATCACCTTCAGTCTTGTATTCATCACGCTTTGTGATTCTGCTCACATGTTGCACTTCCAACTCATCACACTGACGGCAATTTTTAGTCAGGCCTTCATCACGGTTTCACTACACACTGCACCTACTTGTTTACCAACTGCCCCATCCTCAGTCCTATTACTCCAGTTCCTATCCCCCTGCTAATTTGGTTTAAACTGCTCTAGCAAACCTGCCCACAAGGTTATTGATTCCCTTCTGGTTCAGGTGTAACCCATCCTTTTTGTATAGTTCATAACTCGCCCAGAAGAGATTCCAATGATCCAGAAATCTGAAACACTGCCCACTGCACCAACTCCTCAGCCATCCATTCACTTGCCAAATCGTTCTGTTATTACCCTCACTGGCATGTCACACAGGCAGCGATTCAGAGATTACTACCTTGGAGGTCCTGCTTTTCAGCTTTCTGCCTAACTCACTATATTCTTTATTCAGGACCTCCTCCCAATTCCTACTTGTGTAGTTGGTACTAATATGTACCACAACTTTTGGCTGCTCACCCTCTCGTTTTAAAATGCTGTGGACCTGATCTGAGAGATCCCTGACCCTGGCACCTGGGAGGCAACATACCATCCGGGTTCCTTCTTCATATCCACAAAATCTCCTCTCAAAATGGAATCCCCTATCAGTACTATAATGCTCTTCGCACTCCTTCCCTTCTGAGCCACAGAGCCAGACTCAATGCCAGAAACCTGACCAGTGGTTTCTCCCTGGTAGGTTGCTACCCCATCGCACCCCCCCCCACCCCCGCAACAGTATCCAAAGCAGTATACCCATTCCTCTGAGAAATTACTAGAGCTACAGCTTGATACACTTTGTTTAGTTGTACTTATCAGGGTGATTGGAGGTGTCCCAGAGTTCCTACATCTCATACAAAAAACCTACCACTAACTTTGGACCCATTCTCAATGCACTAGCTATGTAGTTAAAAAAATACAGACATAGAAAACCTACAGCACAATATGGCCCTCCACATTATCCACAACACCTCCAACCTTTGTGTCATCAGCAAACTTACTAACCCATTTGTAAAAATCACGATGAGTAAGGGACCCATAACAGATGCTAGAGGCACACCACTGGTGACCGACCTCCATGCAGAATATGACCCGTCTACACCCACTCTTTGCCTTCTGTGGGCAAGCCAGTTCTGGATCCACAAAGCAATGTCCCCTTGGATCCCATGCCTCCTTACTTTCTCAATAAGCCTTGCATGGGGTACCTTATCAAATGCCTTGCTGAAATCCATATACATTTCATCTACTGCTCTATCTTCATCAATGTGTTTAGTCACATCCTCAAAAAAATTTTAGAGGTTGTCAAAAAAAGAAAAATAAATAAACAAAAAACTTACTTGAAACTTACCTGGAAACTTTGCCTGTACTTGCCTAATCTTGTCACACCAAAGCCTCCCACTCTAACATTTGCCTACTCCAACAACGTGTACTCCACTCACACTCATCTCCTATTTATTGGCTTAAATAAAACTCACTCCCAGCGAGACATTTCTTTTCAAATGGCTCCCACATCTTCCGGGGAGGAAGATAAAGGGAAGTAGTCCTGTAGCCCACTGCAGTTACTTTTTTGCTATTTGACTTGTAATAGCAAATAACTACCCTGGGATAGAAGCACAGAGCACGCCAGCTCTGATCAGCATCAACACACTTTGGTAGATATAATCACCAATAGTCTAAGAAACAGGGAAGAGGAAAGAAATATCAAGAGGGGAGGAAGCCAATGATAATACAGAATTTCACTGCATCAGTAACTGCGTATGATATTTGGGAAAATAGCTTGCATAACCATTGAGCATCAGCTCTACTTCTTGTTAAAAAATAACGTATCCCGAATAAATACTCAAAATGCCGAAATTTGAGAATTAAATAAATACTGCCTTTCCTCAGTGACAAGGGTTAAAAAAACAGTTTATTAACAAACAGGAAGGGATGATCAAAATCTAATTTGCTTTAGGGCTAACTTTTCACACTCATCACAATGAATGCATGCATCACTAAAAGCCACCTACTTGACATTTGCCTGTATCAAGGTCACAAATGGAACTGTGCTTGTGGCACTGGCATGGGACACACGGAGGAGGGCGAGGGCCATTTGTCAACTTCTGTCTGTAAAATCCTGGAGCACATTCCTTCGAGAGAAAAAAAAGTGAAACTATTATATACAGATTTACTAATGAGTGACAGGATGTGATTTAAACTCATTCTATCTCGCTGGGAAAACTGAGGAGCTGGACTGTTTGCTTTACACTGACTTCACGAGAGGGTTGCGTAAGTGCATCACAAAGGCAAAACACTGAGAATGCTGTAAATACTCTGCCTCAGTAGAAAGTTTAGGTCACAATACCAAAGTTGGAGAAAATTAGCAAATAATGAGCTGTTTCTTTTAATTGTTCATAACTCCAAAAAGGTGGCTCACCGCCACTCTGGCTGCAGTGCCATCAGAATTATGATAAATAAAGCACTATCATTTTAATGGCATAAAGTTAACACTTCAGCTTTCTAATGGCAATGAAGGGCTGACACCCATTTCTTTGTAAAGAGATTGAAGGTTTGTGAGCACAGCTCCATTCACTTCCTGTCCACTACCTACATCCTTGCTGGAGGAACTAAATTATACTGCCAGTTATACAGAGCACAGAAACAGACTCTTCAGCTTAAGTCATCCATGCCGACCAACATGCCAGTCCATGCTAATTCCATTTGCCTGCATTTGATCCCTCAACTTCTCCTTTTCACATACCTGTCCAAATGTTTTTTGAAGATTGTACTTGTACATGTCTCTTCCACCTACTCTGGCATCCCATTCCATATACCCAATACTCTCCATGTAAAACACTGGTTCCTTCCATCTCCCTTAAACCTTCCTTTCACGCCATAGATCTATGCCTGCTATTTTTAAACTTTCACCGCCCATGGGGATAATTACTATATAACCTGTCCACGCCAATCATAATTTTATTAGCCTCAAGAACAGTGGTTCACAACTTTTTTTATGCCATGGATCAATACCACTAGGCAAGGAGGCTATGGACCTCAGGTTGGGAGCCCCTGCTCAAGAAGGTCACACCATCACCCCACTTCATTCCAGGAAAACAGTCTCTCCATAGAACTCAGTCCCTCCAGGCCAGAGAACATTCTTCTGAATCTTTTCAGCAACCTTTCTGAGTTCATCACGTCTTTCCTGTATTATGGCACCCAGAATTGCACTCATTGCAGTTGTTGGGGATAAAAATAGAATCTATTATTAAGGAGGTGGCAACAGGACATTTGGATAATAAAGACAGCGCTGGGCAGAGGCAACGTGGAATTATGAAAGAGAGGCTATGTTTGACAGATTTCTTTTTCTTAGGTTAAATCAAGTTCAAGATTATTGTCATTCAACCGTACTCATGCATACAGCTGAACAAAACAATGTTCCTTAGGGGCCAAGGTGCAATACACAGCACATTCATCACATGCAGAACATAAAATAATATTAACACACTAATATTAACAGGTAAAAAGGTACTCTGTAGATGTACAAGCTGATGTAAAGCGCACATACAGCACAGTTAAACATACAGCAGTTTAACGCTTCCAGTGCTGTCGTAAATAATGTGCACTGGGTGGCAGCAGTGTGTTCAAATGTCTCACAGCCTAACAGACCACGTTCTTAAACTGAGGCACCTTCTGCCTGACGGTAGGAGCCCAAAGAGATTGTGGGATGGATGGGAGAGGTCCGTGACATTGCTGAGGGCAAAATCTGTTGCAATCTGAGGGCATCTGTAGTCAGATGCCTTGCAATTCCATTACCAGATGAAAGAGTAGATTAGGATGAACCATGGATGTGATGTAGCTTACCTTTCGCTTTCAATAAAGTGGCACAGAAGAGGATATTAAACAAAATCAGAGCACATAGGATTGTGGGGTAACAGACTGGTATGGATTGAGGGTTGATTAATAGACTGAATGCAAATTAAGGAACATGCATTTACTTTTGGTCCAGGAGGCGGTGACTATTGTGTGTACATCTGTTCCTATTCCATTATGATGGCAGGGGTGGGGAAACAAGCATAATGTGTCTTACTTTGCTGGTGAAACAAAGCAACACGGGCTGAGAAGAGGATGCAAAGAGAGGTCAGGTAGCTGGAGACCGGACAAGTGAATAGGCAGATGGAATTTAATGTAGAAAACTGTGAAGTCATCCACTTCAACAATAAAGATAGAAAATTAACATACACATACAGAAAGCATCATGAAAGCAAATGGGATGTCAGTCTTTTACTGCACGAAGACTTGGGCACAAGATGGCTAGCTGTCATTATATCTGCTCTGGTGAGAAAGCACCTGGAAAGAGTGTACTGGTCTTGTCTCTCAATCCAAGGAAAGACATGCTCACAATAGAAGAAGCATGGAGGTTCATCAGAGTGATTTGTGGGACAGAGCTGATTGTCCACTCAGCAGAGATTAAGCAAACTGAGCTTATACTTTTGAGATATGGGAAGTGTCATTGGTCTAATGAATATCAGCTGGGTCAAATGGCTTATTTCTACTTCTAATTCTTATATTCATATATAAAGTGCAGAGTGATCCATACCTGGCATGAGAGACCTGCGTATCCTAAAGGACAGTCACAGATCTCAATCTGACTTGCATTTTCCCTCACAGCAAAAGTTCCATCTTTCTCCATTGCAATGTCCATTGAGATATTTGAAATTCTGGGAAAATGAAAAAAACATTTAACTTAGTTTACTTCCACTCCTATGATATTATGAGGTAATGCTTATTGCTTTATTAAATAAAGATATCAAATTCTTCAAATGATTTTGAGTGAACATTTTAGTGGAGAACAACACACACAAAATGCTGGTGGAACACAGCAGGCCAGGCAGCATCTATAAGGAGAAGCACTGTCGACGTTTCGGGCCGAAACCCTTCATCAGGACTAACTGAAAGGAAAGATACTAAGAGATTGGAAAGTAGTGGGGGGAGGGGGAAATGCAAAATGATAGGAGAAGACCCAAGCAGGTGGGATGATGCTAAGAGCTGGAAAGGTGATTGGCAAAAGTGATACGGAGCTGGAGAAGAAAGGATCATAGGACGGGAGGCCTCGGGAGAAAGAAAGTGGGAGGGGAACACCAGAGGGAGATGGAGAACAGGCAGAGTGATGGGCAGAGAGAGAGAAAAAACAAACAGCTAAATATGTAAAGGATGGGGTAAGAAACGGAGGAGGGGCATTAAAGGAAGTTAGAGAAGTCAATGTTCATGCCATCAGGTTGGAGGCTACCCAGCTGGTATATGTTATAGTGGAGATGCAGGTAAGATATATCTACAAAATGGACAAGACATAACTACAGAAAAGGTGTGTATTCTGCAAGGGTTTCTAATATCTGAACTTCTGGCATATCACATCATTACTTTCAATAACCATATGATAATCTACCTTTTTACGACCTTGAGCTTTCTGGTCTACCTGCACTGCATTTTCTTTGTAACACCTTATTCTACATTTTGTTATTGTTTTACCTTGTACTACCTCAATGCACTGTTGTAAAAAAAAATATCTGTGTGGATGGCGTGCAAGGCAGGTTTTTCATCATACCTTGATATGAGTGAACAATAATAAATGAATAAACCAATTCTGCATATAAATACACAATTATGAAGCCCGTTTCTCCAGGTAATTGATAATAAGTATTAAGCACACTGGAATTGATTTGGTGGTTGTTGATCAAACAATAACAGTAACTGGTGCTGCCTTGAGACCTTCCTATCCGTTGGACCCATAAATGTGCCGCCCCATATACTGGTCAACTTACCTTATTGGCCTGATGATTGCCCCAGTTATCTGTACCAAGCTACATGCTTGATAACAAACAGCTCACCTGCCAATATTGCCAGGAGGGTCTCCAGACCACTGAATGACCAGCTGATCAATATATACAATTCTCATTGATAGAGATGAGGAAGTTGGGCAATCTGCTTACCATTGCAGCAGGAAAGACATAGACAACAAGTAGAAAATCAACTGTCTTGCATTCCCACGACTGCAAACATTATTTTGAAGCTGAAATCTCTTCATTTACAATAAGCATCCATGAAATTTGCTTTTCTTAATTACTTACCTGAGCATGTCACATTTTTGACATATTTTTACCAGAATGAGGATCAGATTTTATATCACTGGTGTATGTCGTGAAATTTGTTACCTTTACAGCAGCACTTCAATGAAATACATGATAAAGAAATATCGAGACAAAAATTGAGTTACATATACCAGTGGTCCCCAACCTCCGGGCCGCGAAGCATGCAGGGCTGCAGCGGGAGCCGGAACACACCCAGCACAACTTTAAGAAAAAAGCCGAAATAAACAAGCTAATTAATTAGGTGCTGCCCGGCACGTAAATGTCGGCCCAGATCAGAGGTGATTGCCAACTGTGTAGAGCAAGTGAAATCAGCAATCATCTCTGATCTGGGCCGACGTTTAGGAGCCAGGAGGCACCTAATTAATTAGCTTGTTTATTTCGGCTTTTTTCTTAAAGATGTGCTGGGTGCGTTCCGACTACTGCTGCAGCCCAGCATGCTTCGCGGCCCAGAGGTTGGGTACCACTAATGTATACGACAGTTAAGTTAAAAGTAGTGCAAAATAACAGAAATAAACAGTGGTGAGGTACTGTTCACGGGTTCAATGTCCATTTAGAAGTTGGGTGGCAGAGGGGAAGAATCTGTCCCCGAATCATTGAGGCTGCTGTACCTCCTTCCCGACAGTACAGCCTGAAGAGGGCATGCCCTGATGGTGGGGATCCTTAATGATGGACGTTTCCGATCCCTCTACGAGGATGGGTTTGTTTCCTTGTCTTATTTTTCCTGAAGTCCACTACCAGCTCTTTGGCCTTATCGACATTGCCTGCAAGGTTGCTGCAGCAACACTATCCAACTACGGTCTATCTCACACCTGTATGCCCTCTCGTCTCCATCTGAGGTTCTGCCAACAATGGCTATATCATCAGCAAATGTATATGTTGTTTGAGCTATGCCCAGCCACATGGTCATGGGTGTGGAGAGAGTAGAGCAGTATGCTAAGCATACATCCATATGGAGCACCGGTGTTAATTGTCAGTGAGGTGGAAATGTTATTTCCAATCCGCACAGATTGTGGTCTTCCGGTTAGAAAGTCAAAGATCCAGTTGCAGGGAGAGGTAAAGAGGCCTAGGTTCTGGAGCTTTTCGACTGGGATTGTAGGAATGATGATGTTAAATGCTGAGTTATAATCAACAAACAGCAATCTGCATTGTCCAGCTGATCCAAGGCTGCGTGGAGATCATGTCTGCTGTAGACCTGCTGTGGGCAGAGGTCCAGATCCTTCCTGAGACAGGCACTGACTCTAGCCATGACCAACCTCTCAAAGCATTTCAGCACCTTATATGTGAGTGCTACTGGACAATAGTCATTAAGGCAGCTCATACAACTCTTCTAGGGCACTGGTAAAATTACTACCCTTTAGAAGA
Organism: Hypanus sabinus; assembly: GCF_030144855.1. NCBI lineage: Eukaryota > Metazoa > Chordata > Chondrichthyes > Myliobatiformes > Dasyatidae > Hypanus > Hypanus sabinus. The sequence goes on from NC_082706.1 coordinate 126,651,672, forward strand.
ACATGAAAACTTTCGGTTGTAGCAGTGAGAAGTTGAAAATGTCTTTGAATACTCCCGCCAGTTGGTTGGCACATTTTCAGAGCCTTACCAGGTACCCCATTGGGCCCTGATACCCTGTGAGGATTCACCCTCCTGAAAGACAGTCTGGTGTCAGCCTCCAAGATGGAGACCACAGGCTTATCAGATGTTGCAGGAATCCTCATGGCTTTGGTTTTATTCTCTCTTTTAAACAGAGCATAAAAGTCATTGAGCTCATCTGGCACTGAAGTATCACTGCCATTCATGATATTGGGTTTTGATATGTAGGAAATAATGTCTTGCAAACCCTGCCAGAATTGACATCCAACCTCTCCGAGAATTGATTCTTGGGTCTTGAAATAGCCCTTCACATGTCATACCTGGTTTTCCTTTACAGACCTGGATCACCAGACTTAAATACCTCAGACCTAACCCTCAGCAGACAATGATCCCCCTGGTATATCCACAGCTTTTGATTTGGGAATGTACAGTATGTCATCCCCACAGGATCTAGTAAAGTTCGTGACAAGTATGGCATACTCATACAGGCTTGCAGATGACTGCCTGAACACAGTCCAGTCCATCGATTCAAAGCAGTCCTGAAAACGCTCCTGTGCCTCCCCGATCCATACCTTCTTGGTCCTCACAGCTGGTGCTGCAGTCTTCAGTCTCCTCTTATACTCAAGGAGTAGAAGTACAGCCAGGTGATCAGGGTGGACGTGCATTAGGGTTAGGGTTAGGGTTAGGGTTAACCCTAACCCTAACCCTAATGCACTCTTGAACTTAGTGTTACAGTGGTCCAGTGTGTTATTATCTCCAGCACTACAGGAGATTCATTGATAATAATTGTTTAGTGACTTTATCAAGCTGGCCTGGTTAAAATCTCCTAAAATGACAGGGAAATCATCAGGATGTGCTGTTTCATGCCTACTGAAGGACACAGCAGGATGCACATCAAGTGTTCTTCATAGTCTTCTGCTGTTGTATACAATCCCCTTCAAGGTTTGATGTGTAATGAATTCAGAGCTGCTCTTCTGTACACCACTGTTGTAATGCTTGATTACTTGAATTACTGTCACCTTCCTGTCAGCTTGAACGAGCCTGACTGGTTCAACTGCTGATCAATCTACCTGAAGGTCATCCTCACTGCAATCAATAGATCCTTAGCCTGACATCTTGTGATTGGTTCCACTCTGGTAGTTCACTGCACCCTGAATATTGCTAGGGTTTCAAAGTACACTTGTTATCAAAGTATGTATACCATATGCAACCTTGAGATTTGGCTCCTTACAGGCAGTCACAGAACAAAGAAACCCAATAAAATCCATTAAAAATAGAAGGCTGTCATACATCCAATGTGCAGGGAAAAAAAATCATGTAAACAATAAAAGTAAGCAAATAACATGAAGTTCACAGGAGTGACTGCACAGCCACGAAGCCAGTCACAGCCAGTTCAGGGGTCCATTTGTTGCAGGCCACGGCTTCAGTACAGCAGAGATATGTAAACCTCATGGAGCAATGAGCTGAACATCTTCTCTGGCCCTTTTCAATCAGGCCCGACACTTAAAATGGCCGAACAGCGGGTCTTTCCTTGCTCTCAGAACTACACCTGCCACTTTGATAAGCTCTCGTTTGATACATTCAGCTCAGTTTGATGTATGCATTTGTTATGAAATCTCAACACCACCGAAGGTTTCGAACTGGCCATTTGTCCTGGCCAAAATGGTAGAATCAGTGAACACTGTTACTATTTTACAACAAGTCCAACACTGTGATCTACAAGCAGTGGTAATTGCTGTCATGCAATTCAAATTTCAAATCCTTTCTCTGTGACTTTTGATCCAGCTGCTGGAATGACAAATTAATGTTTAATTGATTTTTTTCCCTTGGTGACACAGAGGAAAGAAAAGAATTCCAGGTGATGTAGCGAGTCACCTTTTAGTGATCTCTTCTACTTTTCTAAGAACAATAATCATCTTGGCAAAAACCATAAAATTTCCACACTTATCATCGACTCTGGCTCCATTGCTCACCTGCTTTGCTGGAGTCCATTGCCATAGGAAGCTTTAACCAGGAGGTATTCAATGTTGCTGAGCACAGACATGAAGTCAGTGCGTGAGACGTGTTTGTCAGATGATGAATTGAAATATTTCCATTCATGCTGTCAAAATAAAAAAAAGATTGCAGTTGATAAATACTGTTAGCAGAAGAGAACTGGGTAGTGGTTAGCTGGTTGCACTCTGGTTTGCGAGTCAGGTGGTTCAAGGTACTGAGCCCTGGTGATACAGTGGTGCAACCTCAAAGCACCTGAAAAGTGTTCAATCCCGACCTCAAACTCTGACTGTGTGGAGTTTCCATGTTCTCCCTATGACCACAAGTCTCCTCTGGATGATCCAGCTTCCTCCCACATTGCAAAGACTTACAGGTTATCAAGTTAATTGGCTTTGGCTGATGGAAAACTGCCCTGGTACGATGTAGTCGATGAGAATGTGGGGACTCGAGAAATCTTGGTTGATGAACAAAGATCGTAAGAGCTTCGGTCATTCGGATGAAGGCAGAATCCGAAGTGTCATCTGTCCTCTAAGGTGGGGAAAAGGGCCCAAAGCAATGGATACCTCATAACCTGGCCACTTCATATCACTCAGTTAACACCACTAAAATATGGATACTACCATGCTGCAGCTGGTGAGAGTTTGCCACATGTAAGTTAGCTGAACATTAGAAGTGAGAAGGTACAACACAAAACTATTTGGGATGTTCAGATAGGAATGTGATTGGTGCTACTTAAATACAATCACTTGAATATTAAGCATGATCCAACCAATTGCTGAAGAGCTTTAACTCAAAAGAGGCAACCTATATTTTTGAAGATTGCCCTGTTTGGATCACCTTTGATCCACTAACTTCACCTAGTTTCAGGAGCTTGACATTTTTGAAAACTGCCTTATAAAGCTGAGTTTTACATTTCTTGCTTTGAGCAAGGTGGTGGAAGGAGGGGTGGGGAGATATCATGGTTTCCCTCACCAATATAACTGCCAACATGGCAACCCCAGTCAAAGGTTATTTCTCCTTGTTCAAATTGAAGGCCAAACATGTCATAATTCAGAAGAATGGGGGGTGGGGGGAGAGAGGCGATCTCATTGAAATCTATCCAATGCTGCAAGGCCTTAATAGAGTAGATTTGTAGAGGATGTTTCCCATGGTGGGGAGCTCTAAGACCATAGGACACAGCCTCAAAATGGAGGGATGTCCAGTTAGAATGGCGATGAGGAGGAATTTCTTTATCCAGAGAGTGCTGAATCTGTGGAATTCATTGCCACAGGTGCCTGTGGAGGCCAAGTTGTTGGGTATATTTAAGGCAGAGGTTGATAAGATTCTTGATTAGTCAGGGCATGAAGAGAAATGAAGAGAAGATAGGAGATTGGAGCTGAGAGGGAAATGGATCAGCCATGATGAAATGGTGGGGCAGTCTCAATGGACCAAATGGCCTAACTGTTGCTCCTGTATCATACAGTTTTATAATCCCTCAATGCCTTCGCCAATTCATTATGCTTGCACCTGAGCATACAAAGATTGTGTTAGCAGCCAGTTTCACTCTGAGCAAAATTCTGTTCATATCCTGGCTAAATGTATGTTTATATTTTTAAAATATAGAAGACAGCTGGGCAAACCGCTTTTCTCCACAGTTCAGGGTTTGTGGCTTTGAACCTCTGCGACACCGGGGCTAACTTTGTCCAAGTGTGGGTCAATTTTCACATATTTTTGAAAGCACAACTTGGCTCACTATTGAGTGCCCCAAACACAATTTTTGTTTTCCACAGGCATTGGACTGTCTGTGTTTTTGAAGATTGTTCTGTTTGGATCATTTTTATTTCATCAGCTTCATTCAGATTCAGCTTCACAGTCTTTTCACAAATCTGGCACACTTCTTGTTTTCAGCAGGTAGAGGAAAGCTTTTCTTTAAGATCAGGTTTCTTATCTTTGATGACACAAACTTTTAAAAAATGTTGGGCCACAAACAACTTAGGTATTCCCATAAAACATTTCCAGGACAGGTTCTGTCACGTGGAGATTACCAGCAGACAAAAGATAAATTCAAGGATCTGTACAAAGCCTCCGTGAAAAGTCAGTCAGCTACTGACTCCAGGAAATCCCTGGCCCTTATCTGCTCAGAAGTAGAGAAGCACTGGTAGTGAAATTAAGACCCTTCAGGCCAAGCATGAGAAGCAAACAGCTCTGTGTAAGTGGTACAATGGGCACATCATTTCACAGATCAGCCACTCATTTTCCATGTCCACCTCCACCCACAGCATCCGTGGATGAGTTCCCACAATGGAATATTAAAACCTTTGCCCCTGCCCTGCTCAAAACAAGAAGACATATTAAGCTCCTGAATCTGAATGAAGCTAGTGGAACAAAGATGGTCCAAATAGGAAAATTTCAAAGTACAAGCTGTCTCTTTTGTATCAAAGCTCTTCAGCAATTAGCAATATCATGCTTAGCGTTCAAAGAATTGCATTCAAAAGCACCATTCACATCCTGATTGGAACATTCAAATTGTTTCATGGCAATGACTTTATGCTGTATCAATCTTCTCGTAATGTACAGCTAACTTGGACACAGCAAGGTCCCGCCAACAGCAGCATGATAATATTCTGAGTTTAGTACTGTTAACTGAAGTATAGCTAGTAGCCAGGCACTCCATTACTCTGCTTCGAACTGAAATTGGAATTGACTTATTATTGTCACAGCTACTGAGATTCATACATTGAGAAGACTGTTTTGCACACTGTTCAAACAGTTCAGATAATTACAGAGTATATTAAGGTAAAACAATAACAATGCAGATTGAAGTATAATAGCTTCAGAGAGAGTGCAGTGCAGATAAACAATAAAATGCAGGATCATATCGAAGTAGGGAACTCCTTAACAGTGAGATAGAAACTGTCCTTGAGCCTGGTGATACAGTACATGCTTTCATGCTTTCACATCTTCTGCATGTTGGAAGAAGGAAAAGAGGGAATGTTCGGGGTCTTTGATTACGCTGGCTGCTTTACTGATGCAAAGTTTAGACAGAGTCCATGGTACGGAGGTTGGCTCCTGTGATGTGCTGAGCTATGCCCACAACTCTCTGCAGTTCTTTGTAGTCACGTGCAGAGCAGTTGTCTAACCCAGCCATTAACCATCCACAGGTAATACTTCCTATGGTGCAATGATAAAATTAGCAAGGGTTGTCGAGCACATGCAAAATTTCTTTAGCCTTCTGAGGAAGAAGCATTGATGAAGTTTACTGGCCTTGTGGTTGGATCAGGACAGGCAGTGAAAGAGTGCTCAGGGCCTTTGCCCATCTCAGAGGGCAGATGACGTTTCAGAACAAGCCTTCACCTGAAAGACAGGAGCCCTGACAAATTTTATGCCAGCAATCTTGAGACCCCACATTCTCATCAGCTTTTACATTCTACTTCACACATGGTCAATTAACAGTGGCCAATTAATCGGCCAACCTGAAAACCCACAAAATTGATTTGGAAGCAAGTCGTAAATAAAAACAACTTACTTCAGGCAGGTAACATGAGGAAGAGAAAAATAGTATGATAAAAAAGATTCAACATCGCTTTATTTACACGAAAGTTCCTATTTCTTTAATGATCAGCGTCTTGCAATCTGGGTCCATTGACTTTATTAGACTCAACAGTAAAATTCCTCATGCCCTATAATTAACCAAGTGTTGAAATAAGTGTTCACAGATCAACACTTAGGAGAATTTTCTTCCAGTAATTAATTTCTGTATTGTGCAGTATTTTTAGAATAAATGGGATTATAAATTCTTAATGTGTCTGTTAATTTTACTACATTTCAAATCTTTGATGTAGCTAAAGTGTTCCACAGAGAAAAACTGCAGCATTCAATCCAATGATGGACAGCGTAAGAGCTTAACAGTTCCAAGCTCACTGATCTGTGGATCCAAATGGCCTTCCTCTCTGAGGGAGTCATTGTATTACATCACAACTGTGGAATGTAGCTACTGAGGTACATACTGCTTCTTCACAGCTCTGACTTGACCGTCACTGTGCACTGGATACTTTGTCAGAGCCTGGGAGAAGAAATATGAAAAGTGTGGAAGGTTTTTTTTTGATCAGAAAATAAAATGTATTCAGCAACTTGATAGAAGCTATAGGTCCAAAAGCAAAAGTGATCATCTTTAAAACTCCGGTTGTAGAGATGTGGTGCATGTAACAGATCAAATCACGTACGTATGTTGTTTAATACAGGGGTCACCAACCTTTTTTGCACCACGGACCAGTTTAATATTGACAATATTCTCGCAGACCGGACTGGCTGACAGGAGGGTGTTCATCACGACCGGAATACAGGTGATATGTCACTTATAAGTGGCTAATACTCTCAATTTCATTTCTGAAAGGGTTTATCTAATGAATTTAATATTAAACACACAGCACATATTTTCCTTACATGAATATAGTGATAAGTCAATTATAACTCACTTATAAGTTAATAGCATCATAACATTTTAAGTAACGTTTGGATATTAAACACACAGCGCATATTTTCCTCATAGGAACATATAAAATCATTGCAACACACCAGTGAGAGGACAAGGTAAGGGCTTGAGGTCTCCGTTTCGGGGCCACGGCAGTAGTAGTCTGGAGAGAGCCACCGACCGAGCGAGGAGTGCAACAGGGCGCGCGCCCGCCCCCTTATAGATAGGTAGGACCTATCGGCCGACAAAAGTTTGGCTCGAGGGATGACTTTCAGTCGATCGCAGCGAGGTGGCTGCTCTGCTACTTACGAAACCCTGAGCCCGAATTAGGTCGTCTGCGAGTATTTTAGCACCGGGTTCCCCACGAACATTCAGTGTGCTAAACAGGTTTAGAGGCAGCGCCCATCTGTCCGTACTCCAGGCCAGTAGCAACGGCACTTCCCGCCAGCTGCGCGAGGCAGCCGGTTACCCGAGGCCGGCCAGTGATCCCTGGCGTAAGGGTATCACTGCGTTTAGGAGACTGATGACCTCACATAGGTATGATAGATGACCGTGTGTGTGTTCAGGTTCAACAGTGGGCGTGACAGGGAATGAGGAAAGGTGCAGCTGACTCATATCGTTTCATATCGCCTAATCGTATCATTTCCTCATGGCCCAGTAGCACATGCTTTGCGGCCATGTTCGGGACCACTGCTTTAATATAACTCAAAATCTATTAGGTAGAACAGAAGCAAGGACAATATTCTCTGGGCTAGCCCGTTAGCACTCCCAAGCTAAAAGAATGAGGAGCTAGCAGAAAGGTGGCAGCTCCAACTGAAGTCTAGGATATAAAAACACTGAGCTGAGTTCAGCAAGTATATACTCCCTTTAAACACTTGAACATTTGATCATTTATCCAAAGTGACTGAATGGGTCAAATTAAGGTAGTGTTACACTGCTTTCTGAAATGTCTGCTATATGAATTTCACACATCCATTTAGATGTCTATAGTAAGTGTAGATCAATAACACTACTAGTTTATCATCTTGTTCTTATGGACTTTTACTCCAACAGCGACAGATCACAGCGGCTGCAGGTGTCACAAAATAATGCAAAAGAAAAGCCCTCAACCTAAAAAGTCAGCTTCTGTTCTTTTTTCTGCACAGATGCTGTGTGACATCCTGAGATCTTCTAGCTTTATGTTTTAACTAAAGTTTAGTTTTTGGTCTCCAAATTTAGATGTTAAGAGTCAAAGTCACAGAGGCTTAGAACATGGAAACAGGCTTTTCGGCCCACTGTGTCCATATTAACAACCCATTTACAATAATCTCATTATTATCTCTCATGTTCCATCAACTCTCTACAATTTCTACCACTCACTTACACACTAGGGGCGATTTATAGCAGCCACTTAATGTACCAGTTGTCATATCTTTGGGATATTGAAGGAAGCTGAAGCACCAGGAGGAATCCAACACTGTCGCAAGGAAAGCATGAGAACTCCACACAGACAACACCTCAGGTTAGGGCTGAACCTGTGAGGCAGCAACTCCACTGGCTGCCACGCACTCTCCTTTGCAGCACTGGATAAATCCCTGAGGGAAGCACCCTGTGCACAGCAGCACCTGCGCAATTTTGTGACTCCATGGTTTGTTGAGAATGAGGACGTCAAAAACCCTGAAATAAGAAGTGGGAGTTACGGCAGCAGAGGGAGCAGTGGCTTTGAATTAAGTAACATTTGCAATGGAGGTTTTAGTCTTCACATCGTGGGATCAGAGTACAAAGTACAGCAATACGAAGAAGTGGGAGATGCAGTTCCACTACACAATGGAATGGAAGGAATTCTCTCCACTAGTCCTGATGAAGGGTGTTGGCCTGAAACTTCGACTGTTCGTTTCCTTCCATAGAAGCTGCCTGACCTCCCCCAGCATTGAAGAGAAGGCCCCTGACCTGACAGCAGAGGAACATGTCAAGCCTGCCAATACAGGCAAGAGCCATTCCTGGGATTTGGCAGCTTATAAGCAGAGGGGTAAAAAAACAGGCTACTAGTTTATAGTACTGCCTTAATTTGTCAGAAAGCCCTGAGGTACAAAGCTTACGCTAAGTTATATCTGCCAGTGACCTTCATGCTTGAGATGCAATGGGCCAATTCTATCAGTACAAATTTAAAAAGTGCATTTAATGTTAGAAACCGACCTGAAACTGGAAGAGTCCCCTGAGGACAAAAGAATATAGAATAGATGAATGGAATATCAGGAATGGTTTGGAATGGTCCATAAATCAGCACAGAATCACCAAATATTAAACCCTACCATCCAAAACTTAATAAACTGAATCATTTTGTGAGTGAGATTTTTAGTACACTCAAGTTACAATCTCCTTATTTATGCTCTGTTTTAAAGTTGCTATTGAAAGTGTAATGGAAAAAGTGATAAAAATTTTATGAGCTTTTTGATTGGTTGAACTTCTCCTTTAAGGAATTTGCAGATTTCAAGTAAATTTTGAAACACAATGATTAGATGCTTCTATTAGCCAGCCAGGCAGAATCTGTTTTAATTGAATTTCAGTCTCAAAGACAAAATTTGCATTTTCATCAATCACATGAAAACAATTTGCATTAGGATGTGGAAGGTGGCAAAGTAGAAATTACAATACAAGACTGAAGTATATTCTTTGAGCTGAGTGTGTGAAGGTCAACAGGAAGACAAACAATTGTCATCAGAACAATTGTAAATTGGGACAAATTTCTTTACAAATAAAATTATTAAAAATATGAGATGCTTCACTGTAATGCAGGGCTGAGTTAATGATCATTACATGCCTTGAATTAAACCAATAAAACAGATAAAGCAATGAAAAATATAGTGATGGATAGAGAGGGTCATGAGATCAGTTTTGGATTGTCATAGAAAGATACGGCACAGGCCGTTTGAATTGCCCAGTCTGTGCTGGCCCAGTTTCTCTAAAATTACATTAATCCAGATGTTGTTATTCTCCCCACAGATTCTACCACTCACTTCACATTAAGGAGATATGCATGTTAATTCTTTTACACAAAGAGTGGTAAGTGTGCTGCCAGGGGTGGTAGTGGAAGCAGAGAGTACAAGTGGGACATGTAGGGAGACCGGATACGATCACAAGCAGGTAGATAGGATCAGTTTAATTTGGCCTCATGGTCAGCTCAGACATAGTGGGCTGAAAGGCCTGCTCCTTTCTTGCACTGTGGCTGGTTAACCTGTGTGCCTGCATGTCTCTGGGATTTGGGAGTACCTGGAAGAGACCCAAACGGTCATGTGAAGTACACACAGATTGCACCAGAGGTCAGGATGAAGTCCAGGTCTCCAGTGTTGTGAGGCAGTGACTCTGCCAGCTCTGACATGCTTTATTTTGTCAAAGGGAAATGCCAACACAAGAAATAAGGGAGACTGAAAAGGACTGGGACAGGGATAAAAAACCAGCTAACCTTATGTTTTATCATGTTATATACTACCTGCGGTTCAGCTCAATATAGTTAATGAAAGCAGGGGTCCACTGGGGTTATAATATGGTGACAAAAATGGTCCAGAATATTTTGCATTCCACTTCTAATTTATTCCTAATAAAATGCTTCCTTATGCTGTGTTGATCCCTACAAAAAGGCTTCTATCATTTAAGGTATATTAAAAATAAGCTTTCGATGGCTAGAGTGGCAATGATGTTGCATAAATAATCTTCAAGTAAAATACTGTAGATGCTGTAAATGTAAAATAACACTGAAAAATTCTAGAAATACACAGTAGATAAGGAAATATTTGTCAACCTGAAATATTAACTCTGGTCCTTTCTTTGCAGATGCTGCCTGGATTGCTCAATTTCTCCAGCATTGCCTATTTTTCTTTTGTGATCCTGACGTGAAATGGCCAGAGATATGAGTTCAAATCTCATTTTTGAATAAATAATCTGGTAAAATAACAAAGTACATTGATATTGGCCACATGACTGGATATTGCAAAAACGCAATGTGTTCACTAGTGCCCTTTGGGGGGGGTGGAAGAGGGTTGGAATGCGCTGTCTTTAACATGAGATTTCAGACCTACATGTGTGACTTTCAAAAGACAAGGCAGGCTGGTGAGTTCAAGGGCAATTGGGAATGTTCAACAACCTCAAGAAGAAACAAGAAAAATCTTTTGATTAGTTTTGATTTACCAAATAGTCCCCTGATTTCCACCAACTGAAGACTCGTGATGTTACCGGATAATTTCTAATCATCTTATCTGAAATGATAGCAGATTTACCTCAGTCAAGTCTATGTCATGGCGGCTCAGCTGTCCATTCGCATGAGTGGAAATGTTCCTGTAAATTGCCACTTTGCTGCCGTAGCCTCCTTTCAGGATGATCTGTGGTTCTGGGTTCAAGTTTACAGAGCTATCTTGAGCATAATAGGCGAAGGCATATCTTAGCTTCCCTCCATAAGCCAAAAGCTGTAGGAAGAGGATTATGCACATCAAAGACCTGGTTAGGCTAGACTTGCAGGATTATATCAGTGACCAGTTTTTGAACATGTACAGACTAAGCTTTGAGCCACAGTCATCCAACACCGATGAACTATAAATGCAAATGGGCAAGAGAGAGGCAGATTCAACATAAACATTAATAACTTACATTTATATAACACATTTAATGAAGCGGGAATGTCCCAAGTCATTTTACTGGAGGATTATTAAACAAAGAAATGATTCCAAGCCACATTTGGAAATATTAAGAAAGATATAAGAAAGATAACCAAAAGCTTGGTCAAACATGTGGGCTTTAAGGAGCATCTTTACTTTACTGGGTTCAATCAGAATGGAAAACAGAACTCTAGAGTTAAGGTCTTATCAGCTGAAAGCACCAACAGGGTACACAAAATTATGAAGAGCACAGATATATAGGAAGTGTTTAAACATGAGAACATAGATATAGTGTTAGGGTAAGAGGTCTGGAGGGGGTTAGAACATAAAAGCACTGTCTGAGTACGTGGTGGAGAGAGTTGTTCTCACAACATTTAATAGGCATCTGAATCACCAAAGCCGAGAGGGCTGCAGTCCAAGTGCTGGTGAAAGAGGTGAGAAATGATATGTATTTGACAGCCAACCTGAATACAGAGAGCTGTGTGGTTTATTTTTGCCCAGTTTAACCCAATGACTGGGGCAGAACAATTAAAATCATTGACAAGAAACTGCAAGAGCAGGGAAGTGCGAGATTTTTTCTAAGAAGTGTTGATGCAAATTTAAATGGTTAAAAATTAAAGGACGGTGAAGATCAGAGATAACATACTGCCGCTGAGTTTGTAAAGCAAGACCAAGGAGTGGCTGATCTTCCCTCTATGAAGAGCTAGGCTGAAGCTCTCCTACAGTTTCACAGAACTATGGTTCACCGTATCTGGATTTCAGTGCAATTCTAAGCACGGATCATTACAAAGGATAGGAAGACGTGAAACTTACATTCACTGGAATGTTATCAAAGTGTTTAGTTATAATCAGGCTTGCATTTCCTCAGCATAGATGATTAAAGTTCACAGACTCAGGAAGGAACTGATAAGACAGATGGGGGGGGGGGGGGGGATTTTTTCCCCACTTGCAGGGGTTACAACCTGGGGAACATAATCTTACAATTGAAGCTTTATCCAAGAATAATGCTCAAAATTATTTATTTATACACAGTGGAACTCTCTTATGACAAAAGGCAGAAGACTGTAGCTCTGTTAACCAATAAATCAAAAGATTTGAGAAGAGACTGTTCAAGAGGTGGGAAGGTAGAAAGGGAACTCTGGAGCTCAGAGCTTGTGCAGTGGAACGCATGGCCTCCAACACTTCAGTGACTAAATTCAGGATTGATGAGGTCCATAACTGGCCACACACAATGCAAGTGCTTCATAGAGAAATTGTTGTTATTTGCTAAATTCTTTATTGATTTACTAACTTACAATTTGCACCACAGTTGATACCAAACAATACTCATCTTCAGATTACATACACCTACACATCTCACCTTGTCTCCTGTGAACTGGGTTGGTAGCGCCCAGTAATATGGTTCTCTATGGAGGTACTTCTGTACCAGGGCAGCATCCAGCAAGATATCTGGAGGCTGAGAGAAGATGCCCTCTGTGGTTCCAGTCAGGTTGCCTTGACTGACAACATTCAGTATCACTTGTTGAGGCATCAGAGTCAGCTGTACAGATATACAAAGGTGTGTACATTCATGAACATTTGTATAAAGAGAGAGAGAGAGAGAGAGAGGGAGAGAGAGAGAGAGAGAGAGAACGGGAGCATTGTTATCTGATGCTGAACATAACTATTATAATTATTTTAATTTTTCGCATACCTCAAGTTCTAGTATGGTTCAATGTATTTTTGAAAAGCCATTACCACATCTGCACATAGAATTGATGAATAAATTTATTCACTACAATCGCGAATGGTACCTGACTGGCAACAGTAATTTCATTTATTTGATCCCAATCTGTCAGTATCCTGTTTAGCACAGTTAGCTTTTGTGAATTAAGCAACTTTTTTCAAAATTCAGGTACGTTCCTACCAAATAAGCATAAATAATTTATAAATTTATAAATAATTTATTTACGCATACAGTCGGCCCTCCTTATCTGCGGATTCGACATGTGCGAATTTAACCAACCGCGAATCGCGAAAACCCAGAAGTGCTCTTCCAGCACTTGTTGTTCAAGCATGTACAGACTTTTTTTTTCTTGTCATTATTCCCTAAACAATGCAGTATAACAACTATTTTACATAGCATTTACATTGTATTAGGTATTATAAGTAATCTAGAGATGATTTAAAGTATACAGGAGGATGTGTGTGGGTTATCGTGGATCAGGATTGAAAAACATCAGAAGTTCTCTTACTAAGTAAGTCGGAACAGCTACATCCGGTATTATTTAGCGTCAGTTAGTCAAACATTTATCTTAGTATTTAGTATATATTTTACCTTTCTATGCATATAAAACACTTAAAAACACGCCAAGCTCGGGAACGGAAGTTCTCGGGACTTGGGACAGATCGCTCCCTAGCGCGTGTTGATGTGGAGGATCAAAAACCCAAAATCCAATGATTAAACCACTGCACTGCTTAGTAATAATTGTAGCTTTCACCGGGGCAGAGCCTTTCTCACTTTATCCTTTAAAATTGTTCCAATCGTTGACCGACTGTAGCCTAACGCTTTTCCAATGACAGATGGCATTTCACCTCTTTTGGATCTCTTTATTATTTCCACTTTATTTTCAATCGTGATCGTGATTATTTTCGTGAACGGAAACACTGCGCATTCAGAGCTCTTGCGCCAGGTCCTAACGTCCACTGCACTGAGTCAGGTTAAATAAGGTCTGGGGTTCTGCTGGGTCCTAAGATCCACCACATTCAGACAGGTTGAGACTTGAGCATCCGCGAATTTTGTTATCCGTGAGGGGTCCTGCAACCAATCCCCCGTGGATAAGGAGGGCCGACTGTATATATACATACACACATGTAGAGTGTGAATATTGTTAAATTTCTATTCTACTTCAATATAAGAGTTGAAATACACAGCACACTATTGTGCAAAGCTGAAATATCGCACACTTCTCCAATATCTTTGAGTCTTTAATAATACCCAGTGATATTCATGAGTGAGATTCCATTACTTTTCTGTTCAGTCCAATTAATTCATAAATGCTGATAAACTACATTTATATTTACAGCCAGTATTTTATCCATTGTTCAGACACTTTGCAGAAACATCTTTGAAAATTCTTTCTTTCACTACTGCCACGATCTGCTGGTCTGTCAGCCAGCATAATCAGAGCTCACCCACCCCTGACGTTTTCTCTTCCCTTTTCCGACTGGGTAGAAGATTCCCAGGCCTGGAAGCACTGACCACCAGTTTCTATCCTGCTGCCATCGGGACTTCGCCTTCCTGCACTGTACTTACTCTGCACCTTTTACTGATTATTCCGCATTGCTATTCTTTTACCTTGCTCTACCTCAATGCACTGAGTAAATACTTCAGATGTAAGAACAGGGTGTCGAGCAAGACAACTTTCCACTGCGTCTTGGTACATACGCCAATACCAAACCAATACCAATACATGGAGAAAGTGTGCTTACAGGAACTCTGACCAGTCCTTGGAGTTCTGAGCAGGAATTGGATACACCAGAGCAGTAACAGAGACTACAGCCTTCTGGGTTGTGGAGACTGAGAGCAAACGATCCAGCCTTGCATTCATTGCAACGAACGCCAGAAGCACCTTCCTGAAATAAGGGTTGACACAACATTCAGCACTGCACATCGAAGTGGCTTTCTTTCCAAAACACTACAGAGTTTTGATTTAATATTCTGCTCCATTTGTTTTAAAGATCTGTAACATTTAGTTAAAAAAACAGATTAAGAGGGTGGAAAAGGGCAGAGGAGAATTGTATGGACTGTAAATAACATAATTAATTCCATGCTTATAGGTGAAGGGATGAAATAATAAAGGGGTTGCGAAGAAGGAAAATGCCAGTTTCAGGCAGCTGGGACCATTTATTCTGTTAGATTCTATATAATTCTATAAACTATAAATTCTTCAGAGAATAATAATGTTTAATAAAAAATGATGCTCCTTACACGTGGTATTAATGCAGGAAAGGGGGGGGGGGGTACTATCAGAGAATGTAGACAAAGCAGTCTGTAGAAAATCTCTGAAAACAAATGGTTTAATTTAAAAACTAAGTTTCTTAAAACAGAAGTAATGACCTCGATTTTCTATATTCTGAATACATCAAATTGATGATTCCATGCCAGCACTTGTACTTTCTGTTGCCAAGGACATTTTCATGTGTCTAAGGTATACAGCAACAGGTCAACCTATTACCTTCCTTTTTTCCATCTGGTTGGGTGAGAGATGGACCTATCATTAGCAGAAACAAGGTAGAAGTTGGGACTTCAAACCTGTGGTTTTCTACACTACAGTGTTGTAGGTGCACCTTGCCACAATACAGCTTTTTTTTTGTACAATGGCACGTACTAAATGTTACACATCAGCTTCCTTCTAACCTGAATTTTCTATCATCTTGGAGGCCTACTACCACACAGGGAAAAGCATAAAGATGTGAAGTCAATTCATTGCAAAAGAGAGCTGCAGAATGCACATACGACTGAAGGCAAGTCACTTGCCATTGGTTTTGAGAGAAGACAAAGAAAGTAAGATTAATTAATCGCTAGCAATGCATAAAAAGCTAGAACAACTCACTGGATCAGACAGCACCTACGGGGGAAATGGACAGTCGATGTTTCGGGGTATGAAACATTATTTGTCTATTTTCCACCACAGATGCTGCCTGACCAACTGATTTGTTCTTGCAACTTCATGCTGCTCCAAGTTCCAGTATTTGCAGTCACTTGTGTCTCTAACAAAGGACTGTGCAGAGAGGTACAACAGAGAGAATAAAGTTGTAAGTTCTCATTAGTTATCAGAGTTAAGTAAATGATAATGTACCTTGCAGGGACAGACCCCAGTGTGTTCCTCACAACTGCAAACTCCTTGTGCCAGATCACATTTCTCAGACCTGGTACCTCTGGGATCGCACTTACAGGCGATACATTGGGGATAATCCCTATATCCAAAGGCACACTCGCTGCATTTTTCTCCACTGAATCCTTGTTTACAAAGGCAGTGTCCATCCGTCACATTGCACCCAACTCCTACAGAACCAATGACACTACAGTTGCAGGGCTAAAAATGAAGAGCAAACAAGATAATTGTCATAAATGAGTTTCCATTGCATTTGTATAAAATAAATGGAAGAATGCCATAGAAGGGCAGAAAAATACACTAGCAACAACATCTAGATTCTCTAGCTACACAGTCTTGTTGGGTTATTTATGGACAGGCTAAACATACAAACTAGTATTTGGGTTACCAGCTGCTGTGGGGTTGCAGGTGGGAAGAAGGCAGTTCTGTGTAGACTCCAGCCCTCAGGCCACATTGATCAGGGTCTGGGTTGAGCTACGCAGAGCTGGGAGCATCGAGTAGCAGACTCGCCAGCGAGGCTGGCTGGTGGCTGCTCTTCCCACACCTGCCCACTCTCCAGTCATGCTGTTTCTGGATCTTTCGTCTGCTCATTTCTAACTGAAAAGCAATTTGGATGATAAATACTTCTCAGGAGTGAAACCCTGTCATAACTGGGAAATTCATGCAGTTGCATCTGTGGCTACTCCAGAAGTTGTTGCCAGATATTTCTCATTATAACAGTCAGTGCTAACATCGCTAGTTTTGCCTAAGACTAATTCTTGACTTGTGAATAGTTAATTTTCTGTTTTTTTCTTCACAGCATTTAATGTGTCAGCAGTGAGTGTGTGACTGTCTCACACTCAAACATTAATTTTTATGCCTCTACCAAATCCTTAGAACAGTAGGTCCATGGGGCTATTACAAAGTAGAATATCACTGGTTAATAATCATGTTAAACACAAAGGAATATCTAATATAGGAAATCCTTGGATCTTCGGCTCTTCAAAGAAAATTAAAATGTAGGGAGAAGCAGCTTGCAATTTGTGTCATATTTGTTGACTTCTCACAGGACTAATTTCACTTTTCCTAATTCCAGGTGTGGAGGCAAGTGCAAAGATCAAACTCAGGCCGTTCTCCTGACTACAGTGCACTGTCACCTTGAGTTACAGACTCTCCACCAATAGCACACTGAGCAGTTAGTTTTAAAGCTGGAAACAAATATGAATTACAAGCACTTTGGGCAACTTGAAAGAATGGGGTAGAAGCTCATCCTCAATTACTTCTAGTGCGTGTACAATGTGGCAGTGGCTGCATTCTGGACGAGTCTTTGGAAGTCAATTCCACTGAAAGCAAGGCAATTAGCAGAGGTGACCCTGTGGCCTTTTCAGGGCAGTTCTCTTCATTACCAGGCTATAGTGGTTGCTCACATTCAAATACTGGTTTTATACATAACTATTACCAAAGATTAAAAGTGGACTAATATTACAATCCATAGAAGAGAAACTGATGAAAAGAGCAATAACTGCAGCAGCATCATGTGGCTGAATGCTGAATGCAAAGCATTCTCCCAGTGGCTCAAGTGCATTATGGATGGAGATGACCATGTTAGAAATTGAAACTGTAAATAACTAATGAAGGACTATACTACTGTTATATTATGATATTTTGTAGTTACCGAGTGAACCTCCTTTAGAAAAGGGGGATAAAAGCATTCTCATTACTATACCTTGCATCCAGTCCCAGGGTCATGACCCCAGTAGTTGGCTTCACAACGATCACATTTCCCTCCCTCTGTGTGTGGTGGGCAGATACACTGTCCAGTTTCTTCTGCACAATTGTTCTGAGTGTGGGCACAGTCACAAGCTGCACAGGAAATACACGGAAAGAGCTTTTATCTTCAGATTTACCAAGAAGATTTGTTGAACACATTATACTTCAATATTTAGCATTAGGTACGGTGTGACTACTTTTTGTCCATGTTAATACTCTGTGCTGCTTGAATTGAGGACCATTTGTTGATATACAATGTTATTCTGTGTTTAACAGACCCACATCAAGTTCTTCAGTCTGAGACAGGCAAAGCAATTAGCCCATTTATTTGAAAAAAGTATTAACCAGTTTAATGTTTTTTGTTAATACAGAGCAATTTGATTAAAGTATGGTGAGCATTTGTACAACACTATTGGACAGTTAGCATTCATTTATCTGATATCCAAAACTCTGCAGCCTGCATCATAGTTCATACCTTGGTCTATTTACTAGTTACTCCTTGTTTGCTGTTCTGCAGGTGGTAATGGTTAAACATCAACATTATTTGAAAATTATACTGCTCTTAGTTTTAACTCCCTCTATAGCTTCACCTCTCAACATCTCTGTACTCTCCCTCTGGCCTATAGATTTCAGTTTATGAGTGTATCTCTACTTCTGGCCTGAAGAAAATACCTAAACACCAGCCAAGATCTTAAGCCTTGAATTTCTGCCTGAAGTTCTCTATAAGATGCTCCTTAAAACTCATCTTTCCATTGTCTGTCTGCCTTAACAATTCTTTATGTGGCTGACTCAAGGTCATTTTATTTGATAATACTCCTCTGAAATAACATGAGATACTTTGCACATTAAACCCATCATAGAAATGGGAAACTGTTGATGTTGTTTCAGGGTTTTCAAGAAAATAATTCAAGTTTCTCCACTTATGCCATGGTTAAGAGGCAAGTGGTTAAAATATTCCTAATGTGGCTTAATCAAAGTTCTAAACAGCTACAACATAATTTCCCGACGACTGTACTTAACACCACGGCTGATGAAAACAAACCTGCTGTATGTCTTCTTTAACTCCCATATTCACTTGTGTTGCCACTTTAAGGGAGCCACAGACTTAGTTGTCACTTACGTCTCTCTGTTCTACAACGTTCCCCAGGGTCTTGCCATGGACAGTGGATGTCCTATCCTGGTTTAACTTCTCAAAATCAATCTCTTTACATTTGTTTTGGTTAAATTGTATCTGCTGTTCCTTCTCCTTGTGATCTCTTTACACACATGCTCCTTTAATGGGAGGTGGGGGTGGGGCTTAGTCTATAGTACAATCACACCAACGTGATGAATTAAGCCTTTCAGTGAAAAGGATAACATACCGGATGAATAGTGGGTCAGGGAGCAACAATGGAGGGAAATGGACAATCAACATTTTAGGCTGAGACCCTTCATCCAGACGTAGCCATTTCCTGCTACAAATGCTAACCGACCCGTGAAGGACTCTTGCAGTTTGTTTCTTTTTTGCTCCAGATTCCAGCATCTTGCAGTTTCTGGTAATGCTATCATTACAGTTGTGTAAATCAGATTCACAAATTGAATACAGGAACATCAGGCTTGAACTTGCTCTTTCACTCAACAAGACCATGACTGATGCTCTACTTCAAAAAAGGGTTGGTCTGGACCCAATGGGCTGAAAGGTTTGTTTCAGTGTTGCATCACTCAATAAATTCATTAATCCCAATAAGAATATCTATTTAAATTAATATATGCAGAGTTGCCTTCAGTTGAAATGAATAGTCAAAAGTGTCACTTGCACCATGTACTTCCAAAAACAGTTCAAACACTCACATGTACAGCCACCGTCCTGGAATCCATAAAAGCCATGCGCACAGTGGTCACACTTCTCTCCACTCACCCCTGGCACACAGTGACACTGCCCATCGTCACCACAGTCCTCGGAGACTGAGCCTAATTGGCTGCAGTTGCAGGGCCTGCAGCCCAGTCCAGTGCTCAAGCCAAAATACCCATGCTGTTAGGCACAGTAAAAGTGAACGTTAGGCAACAGTGCAGAGGCTAAAGCAATTTGAACAGTTTGCTAAAATATGCATTGTTCAGGCAAAGGAGCTAGCAGGTTTAGACCTGCAGACAATAGGCAGGTCAGCAGCCTCCTTTGTAAAGATCATCGAAGTTCATATCCTTTTCCATATTGACTTTGGAAAGCAATTTTTACATCACTTTCCAGATTCTCTTTTTAGTACCAGGAGAAAATCAGCTGATAAAAATGGATCCCATATGATTCAGTAAAAAAATAATCAACATTGCTGCAATAGAAGCTGCTTCCTGCTAACAATGACTGAATATACAGGGAATAATAAACACTGATAATGGTCTTGTTACACACACAAAATAATGGAAAATTGTAACATAATGTTTTAAGGTTCATGGTATCATTGACATTTGCTGCATGAAGCATTCACAGCACTAATCATGCCAGTGGCGAGCGGAATCATTTAAAACACACTGCATTAGTCGTCTTGCCCAGTAGGTCTGCATTTCCTTTTGCTTCAATTATTTCAATTCTCCTTCAGACACATTCCATTATTCAACAACCCTCTGTATACATTTTATCCTCCGACCCTTTTTCCAAACTCTCTTCATGCTGATATTTAATTACTTTTTTTTTAAGCGTGTCGCACCAGACAGTCAGCCATTCTTGTCTGGCACGTGGTGTCAGGATTGGTCTCCTTTCGGATTAACCGGGTCACGATATGAATGTTCCTGATTTGACCCTTGTTTTTATTTACGAGGCCGAGTTATGAGCTCAATACTCAACCTGGCATGGATGGAAAGCGTGCTTGGGGGTGGCCCAACTTGGATTTGAACTTGGGAGCCTTCATTCCGGAGACCGGTACTGATGCTATTGCACCACCAGCGATGCCTCATTAAGGAATCTTTTGCTAAGGAAATTATCATTCTCTGTTTATCTTATCAAAGTTCTTCATGAGGTTAATAAAGTATATCTTCTTATCTAAGTGTTGGTATCTATAAAATTCCCCTCCAGCAACTCAAACTCACCAACTCCTGCACAACAAGTATCTAAGTTTGACACAAGAGCCTCAATATAGTCAAGAGATGAAGCCAATGCCATACAAAGATCACGTGATTCTATCTGATTGCCTCTGACCTCTGTTTTCACGCTTTGCTGCTAAAACACTTGTCAGTTCAATTGTTAGCTCTACCCAAGTCTCTGTAAGTATGGCAACTCCAGTCTTGGGCATTTCCCCAGCTTCATGTTTTATGCAGTTCATCCAAAACTCTGCTCCTTCTGTCTCAATTTAACGAAAGGCCTGCTCACCCAGCAACCATCACTTTGTGGACTTGCAGGCACAATCTGAACTCCACCAACAAAAGACATTTTGGCCAACTCATCTGTGTCAGCTTTTTAAGTTAAACCACTTGTACCCTTGTTTCTTTTTGCAGTTCTCTGCCTTCTAAATATGTACTTAATGTTTGTAACAGATTTCCCACCAAACCTGTTGGAATTCTTTGAGGAAATAACAGGCAGGATAGACAGAGAATTGTAGATGTTGCTTGTTTGGATTTTTGGAAGGCCTTTGCACATGAGGCTGCTGAACAAGATAATATTACAGGACAAATACTAACATAGATAGAAGTCTGGCTGAATGGCAGGACGCAAGCATGAGAATGTAGCGGGCCTTTTTCTGGTTGGCTGCCAGTGACTAGTGGTGTTCCACAGGGGTTGAATGAGATAGCTTCTTTTCACATTTTACATCAGCGATTCCGATGATGGAACTGATGACTTTGCAGCCAGGTTTATGGACGATACAAAGAAAGGCGTAGGAGCAGGTAATGTTGAAGAAGCAGAGTCGCACAAGGACTTGGACATTGGGAGAAAGGGCAATGAAGTAGCAAATAGAAAATAGTGTTGGGAAGTGGATGGTCATGCTCTTTGGGAGGAGTACAGGCATAAACTATTCTCTAACTGGAGAGAAAATTCAAAACTCAGAGGTGCAAAGTGACTTGTGAGTCCCTGTGCGGGATTCTCCAAAGGTTATCTTACAGCCTGAGCTGGTGGCAAGAAAAGCAAGTGCAATGTTAGCATTTTGAGAGCACTAGAATACAGGAGCGAAGGTGCAGTGTTAAGACTTTATAAAGCATTGGTCAGACCTTACTGGAGTATTGTGAGCAGTTCTGGGCCCTTATCTAAGAAAAGATGTGCTGGCATTGGAGAGGGTCCTGAGGAAGTTCATGAGAATGATTCCAGGAATGAAAGGATTATACATTAATCATTTGACGACTCTGGCCTGCACTCACTGGAGGTTAGAAAATTGTGGAGGGAATCTGATTGAAAGCTATCAAGTATTGAAAGGCCTAGAGAGAGTGGATGTGAAGAGGGTTGAAGAGGATATTTCCTATAGTGGAGGAGCCCAGGACCAGAGGCAACACCCTCAAATAGATGAGGAATTTATTCAGCCAGAGGGTGGTGAATCTGCAGAATTCATTGCCATGGACAGCTATGGATATCAAGTCATTGAGTTTGATAGGTTCCTGCTTACAGTGCATCAAAGGGTACAGGCAGAAGGCAGAGAATGGGGATGAGCGGGATAACTAATTAGCCATGATGGAATGGTGGAACAGATTCAATGGGCTAAATAGTGTAGATGGCGTAATTCTGCTCCCATGTCTTCCAGTAACATTTCAATAACAATACTAAGTAAAAACTCATAGGAACGTGTAGCCAAACGTGGAGTCACAGATACTCTGTGGAACATGTAGGCAACCATTACAGGCAAACTTACATGTAATTAAATTTAAATGGTTGACAGACCAGATGTCTCTTTTTTGGAAAAATCTAACACATCGTTTGCATTTTTTCAAATTGGATGATGTTTTTGAACTTTTATCTTTCGTTCAACAAGCTACAAATTAATGCAATGGGTGACTTCAGCAAACTCAATAAATGATGAACTCGGAAACGGCCCAGTGTAAATCATAAGACCATAAAACATAGAAGCAGAATCAGGCCATTCATTTACTATCCCTCTCAACCCCATTCTTGTACCTTCTCCCTGTAACCTTCGATGCCTGTACTAATCAAGAACCTATTAACTTCCACTTTGAATATACCCAATGACTTGGCCTCCACAGCCATCTGTGGCAATGAATTTCCACCTTGTACCTGAAGCAATTCCACCACATCCCTGTTCTAAAAGGACATCCTTCTATTCTGAGGCTGTGCCCTCTAGTCTGAGACTCCCCCACAAATGGAAGCATCTGTCAAAGTCAATGTTAGCATGGTTTCTGTCAAGGGAAATCTTGCTGACAAATCTATTTAGAGTTCTTCAAGGAAGTAACAAGCACAGTGGACAGAGGAGAGAAAATGGATGTCATTTCCTTGGATTTTCAGTAGCCATTTGATAAGGTGCCACACATGAGGCTGCTTAATAATATAAAATCCAATGACATTACAGGAAAGATACTGGCATGGATAGATGAATGGCTGACGGGCAGGAGGCAGTGAGTGGGGATAAAAGGGGCCTTTTCTGGTTGGCTGCCTGTGACTAGTGGTGTTCTTCAAGGGTCAGTATTGGGACCGCTACTTTTCACATTGTTTGCCAATGATTTGGATAATGGAATTGAAGGCTTTGTGGCAAAGTTTGCAAATGATACAAGTATAAGTAGAGGAGTAGGTGGTGCTGAGGAAGAAATGCAATTGCAGAAGGACTTAGACTAATTGGAAGAATGGGCAAAAAAATGGCAGATGGAATACAGTGCTGAGAAATGGTGAAAGGAACAAAAGTGCAAACTATTATATAAATGGTAAGAAAATTCAGACATCAGAGGTTCAAAGGGACTTAGGAGTCCTTATGCAAGACTCCCAAAAGGTTGATTTACAGGTTGGATCTGTGGTAAAGGATTAATTGGCATTAATTTCAAGGGGAGTAGAATATAGAAACAAGAAGATAATACAGGTGCTTTACAAGACACTAGTCAGGCCACACTTCAATGTTGTCAACAGTTTTGGGCCCCATGTCTCAGAAACAATATATTGTCATTTGGGAGAGTCCAGAGGAGGTTCATGAGGATGATTCCTGGAAAGGAGGAGTTAACGTATGAGGATTATTTGGCGCTTTGAGCTTGTACTCACTAGAATTTAGAAGAATGCGAGGGGATCTCATTGAAACCTACCAAATGTTGAAAAGACTAGATAAGGTGAATGTGGAAATGATGTTTTCTATGGTGGAGGTATCCAGAACTGGAGGGCACAGCCTTAAAATTGAGGGGTAACCCTTTAGAACAGAGCTAAAGAAGAATTTTTTTTCAGTCAGAGAGTAAGTAGTATATCTGTGGAATGCTCTGCCACAGACAGCTGTAGACATAAATCGCATGGGTATAGTTAGAGTGAAAATTGATATTTTCCTGATAGTTCAGGGCACTGAAGGCCATCTTCCATGATGGAATCATGGAGCAGACTCAATGTGCTGAATGGCCTAGTTCTGCTCCATGTCCACCCTACCTAGCCCTTACAATATTCATCGGTTTCAATGAGATCCCTCTTCATTCTTCAAAACTCCAGTGATGTAGGCCAAGGTAAACTACTGTTTGTGCTACAGGAGAACAGATGATTTAGGATAGTGGTTGCCAACCCGTCAATCGCGATCGACTGGTCGATCTTTGAGACTTTCCCAGTAGATCCCAATAAAAGTGAAAAATAAATACACAAATACTGTTGAGAGTTTGTTTCCAGGTTGCGGATTTAAGTTCCGTTCTTTCTGACCAGTGCGCATGTGTGTAGCTCCCCCACCACATACCGTGTTAGAAAAGACCGGAAGTAAAACCCCGCAACCTGGAAGCAACCTCTCTTTACAAACAGCTTCCGTACCGGGGGGGGTATTACTATAATTACCCTAATTTGTATTAACTTAACTTTATAATGCTCACGTTAGAACACTTCTCCCCCTTTAAATTCCAACAGTCCCCAAATGTAAATAACTGGGAAACAAAAAGCAGTGGTGCCATTATCTTGCGTACCTCTGAAACTTATACTAGTGTCTCAGTAACAGTTTACCGATACAAAACACTGGAAAAACGTGGCAGATTCAACATTCAGTCTAACAAAGGAAACTGTCCATTCGAATATTCAGCCTGTCAGGAGCTTTGTGAGGGCACTGTACTGCAACAGATGAAAATTATGAAATCTAAGTACAGGAGCTGTCTTACTGACAGACACCTCACAGACTGTCTCAGACTAGCTGTCTGCAGTTATGAGTCAAATTTCTCATTCCCAAATAAGGGACAAAAGTAGCAGTCAATTACGGGACACGTGTTTACCCCGAGAAAGACTACCATGACCATGAAGCCCTGCGCAGGCACGTGTGCGCGCATGCGTCTACGTGCTGAATTTTTTTTCTCTACAAATCGGTTTTGGCTTAATCTTCCCGATTCTGTTAAGTGGAACTACACAGTGTACATACATTACTTCTATTTCCGGGTTGCGGGGTTTTATTTCTGTCCTTTTCTGCCCAGTGCACATGCGCATGATTAACCGATTTAGTAGGTCAATCGTGCCTTTCACTAAGGCCGAGGTAGGGGACCTTGGGCTTAAGAAGGTTGGTGACCACTAATTTAATAAATCAGGCATCAGAAAAGTAGAGTTAAAGTTAGACCAGCCATGAGTTTCCAGAACAGCACTGCCATATGCCCTGCCTTCGTATGGAAAAATATTACTTCCTTTGAAAATCATTGGCATTGGGTAACCGTAACTGGGAGCCCACCTTGCGGAAATTTGTAGAGTTATATCAACCCAAGTTCCATCAACCCAAGTTACAATATTGCTGTCCTCTTTCGAAGGATTTTCTATGTGAAATTTTTTATTCACTAGATCAACCTTTGACAGGTTATTGGTAGGTGTAGTTCTTCACCCAACACTCGTCCATCCTGACAAAGACCAAAGTAAAAGCTGAGGCTAGAAAGCACAAGGCTCCTACTTTATACAAGGTGGAAACAATTGCTGAATGAGAACGATTGCCAAATATTATACTGGGCCTGACAAGCGGGATGCTTTGCTTTCAGCTTCTGTGACACCTAAATTGTTCAATAAATTTATAACCCAGAAGCCTCTGTGAGCTATCTTTTGTTTTCCTTGAATTTGAATACTTCACATGAATAAAAGCCGCAGAATAAGGCATAATGAGTCTCATTTGAAGCCATATCAAAATGCCTAATTATTAAGTCAGATCAGTTCCCCTGTTAGAACTTTAAAAAAAATTACAAACCTAAAGATCTTTCAACAGATGTCCCAGGCTACAGAGTGTAAAATGAATTAGGTGCTTTTGTCGTGATGTAAGGATTCAGCGATCTGCTTTTTATTTGAACAACAGAGCTATTGTTTTGTGTTAAAAGTTTGGATTTAAACTTTGTATTCTGCCACCTAATAGATTTAAAGGTTTGATACGTGTGAGTCGTGTACATTCCAGTTGTTGTTTAGTATGTGTGACAAAAGAGATACATAGGCTGATTTAAAGTACCAGTTTTGTTAATTGGCAGATTTAAGGATTTTCTTCTTACCAAAGGGTTGTAATGATCTGGAACTCATTGACTGTGTGTAGGAGGCAGAAACTTCCTCTGAATTCAAAATTCAAAACCAGCACTAACCACTGCAAGTGACACTGCCTTACAAGTTTGTGAAGCAAGTGATGGGAAATTAACTACCTACATATCCCCACATTTAGCTGGTGTGGACAGGCTGAGGACATCCTTTGCTGCACATCTCTGTAATTTCTACATTAAACTCTGTTGGGAGAAGTTTGTTCTCAATCACCTCTGCTAAATGTATTAAGTGTATTGAACTTCGGTTCCATTGGTCAAGCATCGTGAAACTGGGATAAACTTTCACACATCTGCATTTCTATTTAATTAAGACATGAATAGTTGTTAACAGTAAACGTTAATCCAAATTATAAATACGCACCGTACACTTGTCACACTTCTGCCCCAGAACATTGGACTTGCATTGGCAACGACCAGATGTGAAGTCACACACCTCACTATACGAACCATTCATATTGCAGTCACAAGCTGAAATACAAAGGATAAGTCAGCCTGATCTGATCTCAGGAAAGAGTTTCTTGTAACTTGCTGCTTTCCGCCCCCCCCCCCCACCCTCTAAGTGTTGATTGCTTCCTCTTCAGCCTTTCAGCCCTCCCAGCTTCTTACTTCATTCCCACTCCCCCACTCACCAACCTTCCTCCTCACCTAGTCTCACCTGTCACTTGACAGCTTGTACTCCTTCCCCTCCCCCCACCTTTTTATTCTGTCTTCTGAGCTCTTCCTTTCCAGTCCTGAGGAAGAGTCTTGGCCTGAAACTTTGACTGGGTATTCCTCTCCACAGTTGCGGTCTGACTGGGTGACATCTTGCAGGGTGGGAGCCATTTGAAAACTACCGGGAATGAGTCACCGGTTAAAGTACTGAGTGAAAGAGAGACATCTTGCAGAGTGGGAACTATTTAAAATTGCAACATGAGCCATTGCTTCGAGTAGAGAGTGCGAGAACAACATCATGCAGGGCTGGAGCCATTTAAAAAATACAAGTCTTGTTGGGACTGAATTATTGTTTGAAGGAGTGAGTGAAAAACCTGACATCTTATCTTGCAAAGCAAGAGCCGTTTGAAAAATACAAGTCCCATCAGGACTGAGAAAGGAGGTTTAAGAAGTGGCCATTTTTGGAGTAGGGCAGCATTATAGTGGTAACAGCTTTGGCTCAAAAGGCTTAAGCAAGAACAGGTGGAGGTTCAAAATAAGCTACCAGTAAGCATTTATTCTGTTAGTATACAGCTAATGCACTGAGAATGGGTCCAGAGTTATTTTCCTTGTGTGAGATGTGAGACCTCCAGTCTCCCTGATAACTACGTGTGCAGAAAGTGCACCCCGCTGCAGCATCTTAAGAGATCAGGTTAAGGAAGTGGAACTGCAGCTTCTTGACCTTCAGCTCATATGGGAGAATGAGGAGGTGATAGATAGGGGCTACTGGGAGGTAGTTATGCCTCAGTTGCCGGAGACGGGTACCTGGGAGATGGAAAGGGAATAGGCAGCCAGTGCACGGTGCCCCAAGGCCATTCCCCTCAACAATAATACACCACTTTGGATTCTATTGGGGAGGGATGACCTGGCAGGGGGAAGTTACAGCACCAGGGCTTCTGGCAGTGAGTCTGGCTCTGTGCTCAGGAGGGAAGGGAGGAGTGCAGAAATAACAGGGGATTCCTCAGTTTGGGAAGCAGGCGGGCATATTGTAGGTGTGCTGAAGACGGTATTTTGCCTTCCAGGTGCCAGTGTCTGGAATGTTTTGGACCAGGTCCTCAGCATTCAAAAGGGGGAGGGTAAACAGGCAGAAGTCCTGGTACATAGAGGTACCAATGACATAGGTGAGAAATCAGAGGATGTCCCGTAAAGAGGATGTAGGGAGTTAGATAGAAAACTCAAAAGCAGGTCCTCCAGAATAGTAATCTTTGGATTGCTGCCGATGCCACATGCCAGTGAGGGTAAGAATAGAATAATTAGTCAGATGAATGCATGGCTGAGCAATTGGTGCAGGGCACAGGGTTTCAGATTTATGGATCATTGGGATCTCTTCTGGGCAAGGTATAACCTGCACAAAAAGGATGGGTTCCACCTGAACCCGAGGGGGACCAACAATGTTGTGGGCATGTTTGCTAGGGCTGCTGAGGAGGGTTTAAACTCATTTGTCATGGGATAGGAACTGAAATGATAGAGCCAAGGATGGGACAGTCCGCATACAAGTAAGTACAGTGTGGAGTGAGACTGGAAGGGCATTCATAGGACAAATAGGACAAAATTGCAAGCAGTGTAATTTGAGGACAAAATCGAAAAGGGTGATAAACAGGACTGAAGCAGATGTATTTGAAGGTATCCAATATACGTAATAAGGTAGATAATCTTGCAGTTCAGTTAGAGATTGGCTGAGATGACATTGCGGGCATCACTGACTTGTGGCTGGAAGACGATCATAGTTGGAAGCTAAACCTCCAAGGATGCATCTTGTATCAAAGGGACACGCAGGTAGGCTGAGGAGATGGGGTGGAATTTGTTGGTTAAAAAAGCAATCACTTCCTTAGAAAAAGGTGACATAGAATCAGAAGATGTAGAATCCTTGTGGGTAGAGTTAAGAAAGTGCAAGTTGCAAGGATACAAATTACAATGCGAGATACAAAATGCACGTCAACAGGGCAATGTTATGATAGTGATGGAGGATTTCAATATGCAGGTAGATTGGGAAAATCAGGTTGTGCTGGATCCCAACAGAGGGAATTTGTAGAATGCCTATGAGATGGTTTTTAAGAGCAGCTTGTGGTTGAGTACATTAGGGGAAAAGCAATTCTCGATTGGTTGTGTAGTGAACCAAATTTAATTAGGGAGCTGAAGGTAAAGGAACCCTTAGAAAGCAGTGACTATAATTATGTATATTGCGTATATAGTTGAGATGTATCAGTATTACAGGAAAGTAAAGGAATTATAGAGGCATGAGAAGAGCTGGCCAAAGTTGACTGGAAGGGGACACTAGCAGGATGTCAGCAGAGCAGCAATGGCAGGAGTTCAGGGGTCAACATGGAGAGGCACATCACATAGATGAAGAAGTATTCTAAAAGGAGAATGAGGCAACCATAGCCGACAAGGGAAGTGAAAGGCAGGATAACTGCAACACAGAGGGCATATATTATAGCAAAAATTAGTGGGAAGTTAGCGGGTTGGGAAGCTTTTCAAAACCAACAGAAGGCAATTAAAAAGCCATAAGGAGAGAAAAGATTAAATATGAAGGTAAGCTAGCCAATAATATAAAAGAGGATGCCAAAAGTTTTTCAAATATATAAAGAGTAAAAGAGAGTCAAGAGTGGGCTGCTGGAAAATGATGCTGGAGAGGTAGTAATGGAAGAACAAAGATAAAATGGAGGAGGAACTTTGTAAGTATTTTGCGCCAGTCTTCACTATGAAAGACACCAGCAGTATGCCAGAAATTTGAGAGTTTCAGGGGGCAGAAGTGAGTGCTATGGAGGTCTGAAGGTAGATACTGTAAGTCATCTGGAGCAGATGGACTACACCACAGGCTTCTAAAAGATGTAACTGAAGAGATTGGGGAGTACAAAGATCCCTTTTTAGTGGTTTTTTGTGTGGTAGGAGGCACTTGGGGGGAGGGTTGATATGCCTGTTCAATCTTGTTCATGTTTTGTAAGGGGAGGGGGTATTTGGGGAGGGGGTATTTGGGTGGGGGGGGGGTTGATTATCGTGCTTCTTTCTTATCTTTCTTGGTTTCATGGCTACCCCGAGAAGAACTTCAAGTTGTGTACTTTGAAAATAAATGAACCTTTGAACATTGATTCAAAGTACATTAGTAATGATCTTTAAAGAGCCACTAGATTCTGGAAGGATTCCGGAGGTCTGGAAAATTGAAAATGTCACTGCACTCCTTAAGAAGGGAGGGGGGCAGAAGAAAGGAAATTAAAGGCCTGTGATGGGACCCAGGCTGTAGAGCAGGGAACAAGTCAATGCTTAGCTGCTACAACAGACTTGGGGGTGATTCAAAGTGGCAGAGTTGAGGGAGTGGGGCCATGGCCTGAAAGTGAAGAACAGGGAACGTGCTGAGCACGGCTCACATTTGCGAACGAGGAACAGGGAACGTGCTGAGCACAGCTCGCATCTCAGAGTGAGGAACAGGGAATGTGCTGAGCACGGCTCACATCTCAGAGTGAGGAACAGGGAACGTGCTGAGCACGGCTCACATTTGCGAACGAGGAACAGGGAACGTGCTGAGCACGGCTCACATCTGAGAGTGAGGAACAGGGAACGTGCTGAGCACGGCTCACATCTCAGAGTGAGGAACAGGGAACGTGCTGAGCAGGGCTCACATCTGAGAGCGAGGAACAGGGAACGTGCTGAGCACGGCTCACATCTCAGAGTGAGGAACAGGGAACGTGCTGAGCACGGCTCACATCTCAGAGTGAGGAACAGGGAACGTGCTGAGCACGGCTCACATCTCAGAGTGAGGAACAGGGAACGTGCTGAGCACGGCTCACATCTGCGAACGAGGAACAGGGAACGTGCTGAGCACGGCTCACATCTGAGAGTGAGGAACAGGGAACGTGCTGAGCACGGCTCACATCTGAGAGTGAGGAACAGGGAACGTGCTGAGCACGGCTCACATCTCAGAGTGAGGAACAGGGAACGTGCTGAGCACGGCTCACTTCTCAGAGTGAGGAACAGGGAACGTGCTGAGCACGGCTCACATCTGAGAGTGAGGAACAGGGAACGTGCTGAGCACGGCTCACATCTGAGAGACAGGAACAGGGAACGTGCTGAGCACGGCTCACATCTCAGAGTGAGGAACAGGGAACGTGCTGAGCACGGCTCACTTCTCAGAGTGAGGAACAGGGAACGTGCTGAGCACGGCTCACATCTGAGAGTGAGGAACAGGGAACGTGCTGAGCACGGCTCACATCTGAGAGACAGGAACAGGGAACGTGCTGAGCACGGCTCACATCTCAGAGCGAGGAACAGGGAACGTGCTGAGCACGGCTCACATCTGAGAGTGAGGAACAGGGAACGTGCTGAGCAGGGCTCACATCTCAGAGCGAGGAACAGGGAACGTGCTGAGCACGGCTCACATCTGAGAGTGAGGAACAGGGAACGTGCTGAGCACGGCTCACATCTGAGAGTGAGGAACAGGGAACGTGCTGAGCAGGGCTCACATCTGAGAGTGAGGAACAGGGAACGTGCTGAGCACGGCTCACATCTCAGAGTGAGGAACAGGGAACGTGCTGAGCACGGCTCACATCTCAGAGTGAGGAACAGGGAACGTGCTGAGCACGGCTCACATCTGCGAACGAGGAACAGGGAACGTGCTGAGCACGGCTCACATCTGAGAGTGAGGAACAGGGAACGTGCTGAGCACGGCTCACATCTGAGAGTGAGGAACAGGGAACGTGCTGAGCACGGCTCACATCTGAGAGTGAGGAACAGGGAACGTGCTGAGCACGGCTCACATCTGAGAACGAGGAACAGGGAACGTGCTGAGCACGGCTCACATCTCAGAGTGAGGAACAGGGAACGTGCTGAGCACGGCTCACATCTGAGAGTGAGGAACAGGGAACGTGCTGAGCACGGCTCACATCTGAGAGTGAGGAACAGGGAACGTGCTGAGCACGGCTCACATCTCAGAGCGAGGAACAGGGAACGTGCTGAGCACGGCTCACATCTGAGAGTGAGGAACAGGGAACGTGCTGAGCACGGCTCACATCTGAGAGCGAGGAACAGGGAACGTGCTGAGCAGGGCTCACATCTGAGAGTGAGGAACAGGGAACGTGCTGAGCACGGCTCACTTCTCAGAGTGAGGAACAGGGAACGTGCTGAGTACGGCTCACATCTCAGAGTGAGGAACAGGGAACGTGCTGAGCAGGGCTCACATCTGAGAGTGAGGAACAGGGAATGTGCTGAGCACGGCTCACATCTCAGAGTGAGGAACAGGGAACGTGCTGAGCACGGCTCACATCTCAGAGTGAGGAACAGGGAACGTGCTGAGCACGGCTCACATCTCAGAGTGAGGAACAGGGAACGTGCTGAGCACGGCTCACATCTGAGAGTGAGGAACAGGGAACGTGCTGAGCACGGCTCACATTTGCGAACGAGGAACAGGGAACGTGCTGAGCACGGCTCACATCTCAGAGTGAGGAACAGGGAACGTGCTGAGCACGGCTCACATCTCAGAGTGAGGAACAGGGAACGTGCTGAGCACGGCTCACATCTCGGAGTGAGGAACAGGGAACGTGCTGAGCACGGCTCACATCTGAGAGTGAGGAACAGGGAACGTGCTGAGCACGGCTCACATCTGAGAGACAGGAACAGGGAACGTGCTGAGCACGGCTCACATCTGAGAGCGAGGAACAGGGAACGTGCTGAGCACGGCTCACATCTGAGAGTGAGGAACAGGGAACGTGCTGAGCACGGCTCACATCTGAGAGTGAGGAACAGGGAACGTGCTGAGCACGGCTCACATCTGAGAGACAGGAACAGGGAACGTGCTGAGCACGGCTCACATCTGAGAGTGAGGAACAGGGAACGTGCTGAGCACGGCTCACATCTGAGAGACAGGAACAGGGAACGTGCTGAGCAGGGCTCACATCTGAGAGTGAGGAAAAGGGAACGTGCTGAGCACGGCTCACATCTGAGAGCGAGGAACAGGGAACGTGCTGAGCACGGCTCACATCTCGGAGTGAGGAACAGGGAACGTGCTGAGCACGGCTCACATCTGAGAGACAGGAACAGGGAACGTGCTGAGCACGGCTCACATCTGAGAGTGAGGAACAGGGAACGTGCTGAGCAGGGCTCACATCTGAGAGACAGGAACAGGGAACGTGCTGAGCAGGGCTCACATCTCGGAGTGAGGAACAGGGAACGTGCTGAGCACGGCTCACATCTCAGAGTGAGGAACAGGGAACGTGCTGAGCAGGGCTCACATCTCGGAGTGAGGAACAGGGAACGTGCTGAGCAGGGCTCACATCTGAGAGACAGGAACAGGGAACGTGCTGAGCACGGCTCACATCTGAGAGTGAGGAACAGGGAACGTGCTGAGCAGGGCTCACATCTGAGAGACAGGAACAGGGAACGTGCTGAGCACGGCTCACATCTGAGAGACAGGAACAGGGAACGTGCTGAGCAGGGCTCACATCTGAGAGTGAGGAACAGGGAACGTGCTGAGCACGGCTCACATCTGAGAGTGAGGAACAGGGAACGTGCTGAGCACGGCTCACATCTCAGAGTGAGGAACAGGGAACGTGCTGAGCACGGCTCACATCTGAGAGTGAGGAACAGGGAACGTGCTGAGCACGGCTCACATCTCAGAGTGAGGAACAGGGAACGTGCTGAGCACGGCTCACATCTCAGAGTGAGGAACAGGGAACGTGCTGAGCACGGCTCACATCTCAGAGCGAGGAACAGGGAACGTGCTGAGCACGGCTCACATCTGAGAGTGAGGAACAGGGAACGTGCTGAGCACGGCTCACATCTGAGAGTGAGGAACAGGGAACGTGCTGAGCAGGGCTCGCATCTGAGAGTGAGGAACAGGGAACGTGCTGAGCACGGCTCACATCTGAGAGACAGGAACAGGGAACGTGCTGAGCACGGCTCACATCTCAGAGCGAGGAACAGGGAACGTGCTGAGCAGGGCTCACATCTGAGAGACAGGAACAGGGAATGTGCTGAGCACGGCTCACATCTCAGAGTGAGGAACAGGGAACGTGCTGAGCACGGCTCACATCTGAGAGACAGGAACAGGGAACGTGCTGAGCACGGCTCACATCTCAGAGTGAGGAACAGGGAACGTGCTGAGCAGGGCTCACATCTCAGAGTGAGGAACAGGGAACGTGCTGAGCACGGCTCACATCTGCGAACGAGGAACAGGGAACGTGCTGAGCAGGGCTCACATCTCAGAGTGAGGAACAGGGAACGTGCTGAGCACGGCTCACATCTGAGAGTGAGGAACAGGGAACGTGCTGAGCACGGCTCACATCTCAGAGTGAGGAACAGGGAACGTGCTGAGCACGGCTCACATCTCGGAGTGAGGAACAGGGAACGTGCTGAGCACGGCTCACATCTGAGAGTGAGGAACAGGGAACGTGCTGAGCACGGCTCACATCTGAGAGACAGGAACAGGGAACGTGCTGAGCACGGCTCACATCTCAGAGTGAGGAACAGGGAACGTGCTGAGCACGGCTCACATCTGAGAGTGAAGAACAGGGAACGTGCTGAGCACGGCTCACATCTGAGAGTGAGGAACAGGGAACGTGCTGAGCACGGCTCACATCTGAGAGTGAGGAACAGGGAACGTGCTGAGCACGGCCCACATCTCAGAGTGAGGAACAGGGAACGTGCTGAGCAGGGCTCACATCTGAGAGTGAGGAACAGGGAACGTGCTGAGCACGGCTCACATCTGAGAGTGAGGAACAGGGAACGTGCTGAGCACGGCTCACATCTCAGAGTGAGGAACAGGGAACGTGCTGAGCACGGCTCACATCTCAGAGTGAGGAACAGGGAACGTGCTGAGCACGGCTCACATCTGAGAGTGAGGAACAGGGAACGTGCTGAGCACGGCTCACATCTGAGAGTGAGGAACAGGGAACGTGCTGAGCACGGCTCACATCTCAGAGTGAGGAACAGGGAACGTGCTGAGCACGGCTCACATCTCAGAGTGAGGAACAGGGAACGTGCTGAGCACGGCTCACATCTCAGAGTGAGGAACAGGGAACGTGCTGAGCACAGCTCACATCTGAGAGTGAGGATGACCTGAGGTTTGGCTGATTTAACTGCAGGGCTAGATTGGAAAGATCAGGGACGGAACCGAGGGATGGACTGGTGTTCAGCTCACTGCTCCATGGGGTTTACTCATCTCTGCACTGAGGTGAGGCCATGGCCTGAAACTGACTAGCCCCTGAATCAGCTGTGACTGGCTCCTTGGCTGCGGGCTCACCTTCCTGAATGACAGCTCAGAACGTTAGTTGCTCACTTTTACTTTTTGCATGATTGGTTTATTTTTCTGGACATTAGATGTTTGACTGTCTTTTTTAGAGGGTTCCATTAGGTGCCTTTTTTTGTGGCTGCCTGTATGGAGAACATAAGGTATACATACTAAGTTAACAAATGTACTTTGTATTCTTACCAATGGTGATCCACAGGGGTTGAATTTGGGACTTTCAAGTCATATATCAATGACTTAGATGATGGAATTGACAGCTTTGTGGCCATGTTTGCAGAAGATATATTTATAGGTAGATGTGCAGGTAGTGTTGAAGAAGCAGGGAGCCTGCAGAAGCACTTGGACAGATTGGGGGAACAGCCAAAGAAGTGACAGATGGAATATAGTGTAGGGGATATACAGTCATTCACTTTGGTGAAAGAAATAAAGGTGTGGATATTTTCTAAATTGGGGAGAAAATTCTAAAATTAGAGATGCTAACTAACTTGGGAGTCCTTGGCAAGATTCACTGAAGGTTAACTTGCAGGTTGAGTCGGCAGAAAGGAAGCCAAATGCAATGTTAGCATTCATTTTGAGAGAACTAGAATACAAAGAGAAAGATATAATGCTGAGGCTTTATAAGGCATTAGTCAGACGGCATTTGGAGTATTGTGTGCAGTTTCAGGTCCCTAATCTAAGAAAAGGTGTGCTGGCATTGTACAGAGTTCAAAGGAGGTTCACGAGAATGATTCCAGGAATCAAAGGTTTAACCTATGGGGGGTGTTTGATGGCTCTGGGCCTGTACTCACTGGAGATGAGAAGAATGATGGGGGATCTCATTGAAACCTATCAAATGTTGAAAGGTCTGATAGAGTGAAGGATGCTTCTTATAGTGGTGAGTCTCAGATCAGAGAGCACAACCTCAGACTGGGAAGAGGTCCACTTAGGACAGAGATAAGGAGGAATTTCTTTAGCAAGAGGGTAGTGAATCTGTGGAATTCACTGCAACAGTCAGCTGTAGAGACCAAGCCATTGAGTACATTCAAAGTAGAAGTTGATAGGTTCTTGATTAGTCAGTGTCAAAGGATAGTGGGAGAAGGCAGAAAGATGGATTTCAAAGGGATAATAAATCAGCCATGATGGAATGGTGGAGCAGACTTGATGGGCCAAATGGCCTAATACTGCTTGTGTGTGTTATGGTCTTATCAACTTGCAACTGCCGCCATATCCTGGTGAAACCTGGAAATATACCCGGGCACAAGAGATTCTGCAGATGTTGGAAATATTGAGCAAAATGCTGGAGGAACTCAACAAGATAGGCAGCATCAGGCAGGCATGAAACTTTTGACTGTTTATTTCCCCCTGTAAACGCTGCCTGACTTGCAGTTTCTGCAGCATTTTGTGCTGCTCAAGATTTCCAGCATCTGCAGAATCTCATGTTTATAGTTTGTTACTTTTGCCTGTAGATGGCACTGTATGTCAACAGGCCATTTCAACAGGGACATTGCCAGAATTGTTGTGGAGCATTCAATCTAATTTTATTGCTATAAATCCTCACAGATATATCAGCCCAACAGGCCACTGATTCTCTTCAGTCAGTACGCTTCTACAAAATAGTTGTCAAATGGTCATTATTCCTCAGACAAAATGCTCTACACCTTGAGAGAGCTTAGTCTTTTGATTAGAGTCGGTCCAATGGTTTATCTTTCAATCTTCAAATCTGTTGAAAATGTCAACTTTACCACATCCTCCTTTTTACCTCAGCACAGATGATCTCCTTCCCTAGAGCACCAACTGAACAAGATTACGTTTTTAAATTTTTCTAAAAATATCCCATTCCCTACTGAATTTGATTCGAGAATAGTCTACAGATCTGTTTTGAAATAAGAATTGCAGAATGGGAATAGGGAGAAGAAGAAATGCAAGGCAGCCATCATAAAATGCTTAACAACCTTGTCTCTGTAATGGGAAATCAATGGATTTGAGTTGGCGTATGGTCTATTTTTCAGTACAATCTTTCACACTAGATCAAATAAAATTGGAAAGTGGAGCCAAAGCAAACTTGCACAAAGATTTGCCAGGAAGTGCAATGGATGTACTTAATCCTGTACTATACTGTAATAATCCTGTACTAAGTACAGATTTAATAGTCAATTACTTAAGAGTGTGGATGAACAAAGGGACCTTGGGGTTCAAATCCATACATCCCTCAAGATCGCTGCACAGGTTGATAGGGTAGTTAAGAAGGCCTGTGGGATGCTAGGCTTCATTAACAGGGGGACTAAGTTCAAGAGTAGAGAGGTCATGTTGCAACTCTACAAATCTCTGGTGAGACCGCACTTACAGTATCGTGTTCAATTCTGGTCACCTCATTATAGGAAGTATGTGGAAGCAATGGAGAGGGTGCAGAGGAGATTTACCAGGATGTTGCCTGGTTTGGCAAACAAGTCATATGAAGCAAGGTTAGCAGGGCTGGGACTTTTCTCTTTGCAACGTAGAAGAATGAGAGGGAACTTGATAGAGGTCTACAAGATTATGAGAGGCATAGATGGGGTGGATAGTCAGTACCTGTTTCCTAGGGCACCAACAGCAAACACCGGAGGGCATATGTACAAAGTTAAGGGAGGGAAGTTTAGGGGAGACATCAGGGGTAAGTTTTTTTTACACAGAGGGTTGTGAGTGCCTGGAATGACTTGCCAGGGATGGTGGTGGAAGCTAAAACATCAAAGGTATTTGAGAGCCTCTTGGACAGGCATATGGATGAAAGAAAAATGGAAGGTTATGGGGTAGTGTGGCTTTAGTACTTTTTTTTAAAGGATTATATGGGTCGGCACAACATGGAGGGCTGAAGGGCCTGTACTGTGCTGTAGTGTTCTAAGGTTCTATGTCATTTCATAGTTTGATGTAAGATTTGGCCAAGATCTTTGGTAGTCCTCTCAAACCCACAAACCTGACTTCTATAACTGATGACAAGCTTCACTAGCACATAGAAATGTGCAGGTTCCTTTGCAACTCACAAACCATCATGACTTGGAAATCCACTACCAGAGCCTGGTTGTTGTTTGGGCCTTAATCCTGGATAGTTTCACTGAAAGGACTCCGAAGTTCAATTAGAATTCAAGATGGCCATTGAGGCCCAAATGCAATACATACGTTGGAACTCAGAACAAGAATCATAATGCAGTCCAGCACAGGAACAGGCCCATGCCGACCGGCTTATCTACCTCACTACTTTCTGAGTGAATAACTTCACTTGAGGTTCCCTTAAATATTTCACCTTTTATTCTAAAGAAGTCGAGCTTTTCAAGCTGGGAGCAATTCAGCTGAACCTGAAACACCACGAGAGCAGTACAGGGTCATTTCATGCATCGATGTACCAGTGGGAGTCGAGTACTTCAGGAAAAGGTGCTCAGCAACAATGGACAAGCTGCTCAGTTGCAAGCTCGCCTCCCATAAAATCCAGGCACTTCAAACAGTTCAGCAACATAAAGGAAACCAGGTAATACAAGAGGAAGGAAAGAGATAGGAAAGCATGCATAGGTTGAAGTAAGAGTAATGTACAGGATGTTAAACACAGCTCCAGACAGCTTGTTACTGGGCTGTAAAGTTCTGTATATATGTCAACCATAGGTAATGGATGGGGTCTGCTTTTACAGAAAACCTGGATTTGAGTTTGTCCTTGTTAGAAAATACAAATGGCATAAAAAGCATGTATGACCGATAAGAACGAACAATTGCTGGAAGTGAAGAGACAGAACAGAGTTCTGCCATTCATAGGAACAAATATAGGTAGACACTCAGACTTTCAATTTAGTAATACAATGACAGCTTGTATGGGTGTCTGTAACTAGTAGATGACTTGTAAATTGTGTACTAGATAGTTTTTGTGCTAAAGCTAAGGTTCAAACTTCTTTATGGAATCAGCCTGCCAGTTAGCTGAGGTGACAGATCATAGTGTAGATATCTCTATTGTTACTGGGCTGCACATTAAATGATAAGTGAGGTTAGGCTACCGATATCGGGGCATGAGGTAAATTATGTGGTTTACTGTGCAATACCCCGCAGCTCCTGGAGTTGACGGAGGGAGGGGTGTATATATAAAAAGAGGGCTTTCTTCTTGTATTAAGGCAGATGATAAATTGGCTATGCTTTATTTGCATGTCACACTCAGTCAATGTAAGCAACATGGTGAGCCTTCACTCCTGGCTTACAGTGAACTCTGCAAAATGCTTTGATGAGTAAAATCGTGACTATCTGTTGCACTGGGGGCACTGTCAACATTGGCATGTCCCACACAGTTTTGCAGTCCCAGCTGGTCATAGCACATTCCCCTTGCCCTCACCAAGAACCATGCAAGTAGCCGATTTAATTCAATTACTCACCAGTGAAATGACCCCAGGAAACTTCAACCCCCTCTGCAATGTACCTATTACTCCCCTCCACCCTTCACCATTGACCTTCACTTCTGTTCTCTCTCACCCTTTCCCAAGCTGAGTACCTGTTTTAAGGATAATGGTTAATGAGAAGTCTTGAACCTGGTAAGTGAACCTGTGGAAGGTCCAGAACCAAAAGACTTGACTTACACTGATGGGATAAACGCTTAACATGGTTGGATTTCGCTACTTTGGAAAAGCAGACACTACAGAGGACTGCAATTTGAAAATGGAAGGTAATCACAAACGCATGTCTGTGAATATTGTCTCTGTTTTACTCTCTCTTCCAATGACGCCTGACTGCAGAGTTTTTCTAACATTCTCCTTCATACACCAGAATCTAATGCTTGCTGTACTTCATTATAATTTGAACAAATTGTCTGCTGGGTTCATGCTGAAGTTTAACTTCAACCATAAATAAAGTTAAGAATTAGCTGCTAGTGCAACAAATCTCCTAATATCTGGCTTCACTGAGGTCAAAGGGAATTCACCTGCAAATGTCCTGGTGATCAAAGACAAATATTTCCACCGCTAATTTTTTGTCCGGCCATGAACATTCTGCCCTCCTGTTTCCTTCAGTACGAATCGTTCACTACTTATCGACTTTGTTTCCTTTTGCAGTGACATTTTCAGTATACTGCTCCCAGAGTCCTGAATCCAAGAATTCTGTGGGAAGCCCCTCACCAGAAGCACTGTAGTAATTCCAAATGATAGTGCACCACCCTCTTCTGAGGGGCAAAGATGGACGGCTGAAAAATGCTGACCTTGCCTCCGTTCACAAAAAATGAATAAAATAAAAACTTTCCCACTTCCTCTGAGAGCATATTCCATGTAGCCACAATCCTTTGTGTGAAATTCTTGCTCTTCACATTTCCTTTAAATGTTTCCCCCTCACCTTACACCTATATTCCCTGGACTCCAGGCTCCTCTACACTACCCATGCCTTATAAACCTTTATAAAGTCACCCCTATTCCAGTGTGAAATACCTCTTGTCAATCCAATCACTCCTTGGAAGTAAAGACCTGCATCCGAGTGAAATGCTGGCAAGTCTCATTCTAACATTACTTCCTCTTTTCCACAGTGCGGTGACCAGGAGTGCACACAATAGTCCATGAGTGACCTAACCAAAGTCTTGCACAGCAACTTACTTACAAAATTGTCCAATTTGTAAGAAATTTACTGCCTGGATACAGCCTACATTTAGACATTTCTGTCTAAAACCAATCTGTGCTAATTTAAGCAGCAATCCCCTAGCAGAAACAGACCCTCTCACTGAAGACCTGAAGTGGGACCCATGGGTAGCTGATTCTGTTGCTCCACATGAATCTCCCACCTAACATTTGTGAATTGGATATTCTACATTTTCAATTGTGTGTAGCTGAACAGTTTTCAAACTTCACATTAAAGTTGAATGTCTATTGAAACTCTGCCA
Source organism: Hypanus sabinus (assembly GCF_030144855.1). Lineage (NCBI taxonomy): Eukaryota > Metazoa > Chordata > Chondrichthyes > Myliobatiformes > Dasyatidae > Hypanus > Hypanus sabinus. The sequence goes on from NC_082706.1 coordinate 126,692,830, forward strand.
TCCCTCTCTGTGCCATATCTTACTTTGTACTTACAGCTACAGTTCTTTGCAATCACTGCGTCTCCATAGTATCCGTCCGCACATCGCTCACACTGTGTGCCTGTGGTATTCCTGATACACTTCAGGCATTCCCCTGTCAGCGGGTCACAATTTCCAGGATCGGAACGGTCAATGTTGTTGTTGCAGTCACATGGCTCACAGGACAGCCCAGGTGTTGTTGGGTTTCCATAGTAACCATTAGCACACCTATGCAGAAAGATTCGTCATTTAACATGATTCACCGTGAACTTTCCTGGACCTTTTAGGAACTGACTCCTCCTACACCTGCCAGCCTAAGATTCCTCCATGCATTAAAATGGCAAGTGTATTCATGTTAAAAAGTTTTGTCTAAGATGTATAAGTATTGCTTTTATCTGGACGGCTGTTCTTGCTGCTATGAAATCACAAAAAGGAGTTTTGAAACTTAAGGAAACATCCAAAATTAGGCAGTTGGGCCAGAAGGGTATCATAATCACTTCATTCCTATCTCTGTTGCAAGGTACAGACATGAACTGGCCCTTCTCAGGGCTGTTTCTGACCAGGTGAGTGTGTAATTCTATTACTTAATAGTGTGCTCTCGAACAGTGACCACTTCTCTTAAAAGGTAATGTGCAGGTTTGTTTTTAGTAATGTAAAAGCGTGGATGAAGCTGTCTATTCCCAAATTGCAGTAGCATTTCGATAAAATGGACATTTGTCTTCTGTGTGTTCCTCCTCCCTGAACAAACAATTTCTTCCCAAAACTGAACTGGATGCAAATGCCAAAGCAGGTTACAGGTCAAATTTGGCCAGAGAGAACTATCCCTCAACTACACCTACTGGTACAATGTGTGTCATAGTAGAGGACAGGTCGGGGTTTCTGATGTTCCACGAGGAGTAGAAGCAAGAATAAGCCATGCTGTTTGTGATGCCTGCTATACATCCAATAAGATGATGGCCAACTCCCTACATTCTCACTTGATGCCCATAACCCATTTTCAGTAGATTGCAAAGATCTGTCAATCCCGACTTTGAACAGACTCAGCTTCTGGATATCCCTATTCCTCTGTGGAAGAAAAATCTACAATATTACAACTGCCTGTGTGAGGAATGTTTTCTTATTCTCAGTCCTAAAGTCTGATCTGTTTATCCTGAGACTGTCTTTTGATATTAAGCTTGCCAGCAAGAGGAAACTGCGCCTCAGCATTTAGTTTGAGAATCTCTTTTCTTGTAGGCTTCGATGAGGTCACTTTCATCCTCCTGAACTCCACTGTCTACACGCCAGTCTTACTCGATCTCTTTCCAAAGGTCAGTGCTCTCATTTCCATGAACAAGGCAGTGAATTCACATCGCACACAGTTGGGATATAGCCTTATTTAGGTACACAGAACAAATCTGGCCATGAGGTCCCATTGAACCCCTCCTGCACAATCTCTATATGACTTTGTTACTTCACTATTTCAGTTCCTTACAATAAAGGCCCATGTCCTATTTCACTTTCTCCTTGCTGGGCACATGCAGCTCCTTCATTATGTGAATACAGCACACTATTGAATACCAACACAGAAAAATTTCCCTTTGTCTGAAATGTAAGGGCCACGTACTTTCAGCCAACAGCAAGCTGTTCCTGTTCACTGCTGGTGATGCTAGGAAATGAAATTCAAGAGGGAAGTCCAGCACCACTCCAAATAAATTTGTTTCATTGGGCAGTTTGTACAGGATTCACTCACAAAATTGTAGGAAGTAATTTGGCAGTCAGCTAAAACACTCCTCTCATCTTAGCCAGCTGTCAAGCATGTCAAACGCTATCTATCAATTTCCTCAAATTGAGAGATATTCACAAATATTCCAAACTTGCGATTAAAATTATTTTTAAAATGAAACATCCAAAATATTTTGAAAAAAGTTTAAGAAAACAGTTATTTGTTCTTCAAAGTGTTCAAATACACAAACAATTGAAATAACCTAACAATATTGGCTTCAACTTTACTTCCTTACAATTATTCTACATCAAAATTGTCCAAGCATATTCCTTGAAGTAAGTGTTGGGAAGATCCTACAAGTTGGATTCAGTGTTGACATACAGTGTGTAAACAGCTGCCATAAACAGTTTGAGACTCCCATATTCATGCACACGGTTGCAGACTCCAGAATATTCTGGGGCCTCCATGGGAAATTATAGTGATTACAAATGGAACTACCATCGTTCCCAGAAAAATACATCCCTTTCTGACTTTGCATTCTTTCTACTAAAGTAATGAACTCATTATTTTGCATATTGTGCTCTATCTGCTACGATCTTGCCCTTGTGCTTAACCTTTTTTTAAATCACTGTGGAGCATTCATTGTTCCTCGCTGGCTTTGACAGAATTGTTCCTCTCACCTCTTTCTCAGAGCCCCAGGCTCAGGCTTAATCTCACTTTTCAAAAATAGTCATTCACAAATCTTCACATTCCTACCTGTCACATCTGGATCCTGTGTAGCCTGGCTGGCACTGATCACAAATGAATTCTTCTGTTTTGTTCAAGTGGCAAGTGGGACTGAAACTGAAGAAATAATAAGGAAGAACATTAGATTTGCTGCAGGTATCAAATCATCTGAGTACTTGTAAGCAGTTGTAACTTGTAACTATCTAAAAATTATAGTTCCTTTAGGTTGTTTGAGAAACAGAATGGAACATCAGTTTAACTACAGACTTTTCACCTTTAGAAGAGGAGCTTGATTGGTGTCTAGATCAGTATGTTTCAAAACACTGGCTGAAAAATTCTGAATAAAGCAGGATTAAATTCTCAGAAATCAATGGGTCACTGCATTGAGCAGTTCCTGTTTTGGCGCTAAATTAACAATCTACTTCAGAGAGAGCAGAAAATAGAACTGGACCAGATGTAGGGACTCGGCCTGAAACGTTAACTGTTTATCTTCTTCCATCGATGCTGCCTGACCCGCTGGCTCACATATTCTATGCTGTTCCACATTCGAGCAATACAGGTCATACTCAGCATGGTTCCTTCAAGGGAAATTCTTGCCTGACAAATCTATTGAAATCCTTTGAAGAAAGCAAGCAGGATAGACAAAGGAGAATTGGTAGATATTGTTAATTTGGAACTTCAGAAGGGCATTGACAAGATGCCATACATGAGGCTACTTAATAAGTTAAGAGCCCATGGCATTACAGGAAAGATTCTAACATGGATAAATTAGTGGCTGATTGGCCCCTTTCTGGTGACTAATGGTATTCCCCAGGGGTCTGTGTTGGGGCCGCTTCTTTTTACATTATATGTCAATGACTTGGATGGTGAAATTGATGGCTTTGTTGCAATGTTTGTGAACAATACTTAGACAGGTGGAGTGGCAGATCACTTTGAAGAAGTAGAGAGGCTACAGAAGGACTTTGACAGAGTAAGAGAATGCTCAAAGAAGTTACAGTATCGTGAAATGCACTTTGGTGGAAGAAATAAACTACTAAATGGAAAGAAAATACAAAAATCTGAGGTACAAAGGGATTTGGAAGCCCTTGTTCAGGATTCCCTAATGGTTAATTTGCAGATTGAGTTTGTGGTGAGGAAGGCAAATATGATGTTAGCATTCATTTCAAGAGGATTTGAATATAAAAGCAAGGATATAAAGTCTTAACATTACCAAGCACGAGTGAGGTCTCACTTGGAGCACTGTGAGCAGCTTTGGGCCCCTTATTTTAGAAAGGATGTGCTTATACTGGAGAGAGTTCAAAGGAGGATCGCGAAAATGATTCGAATGCATTGTAATATGAAGAGTCTTCGATTGCTCTGGGCCTGTATTCACTGGAATTCAGAAGAATGGGAAATGATCTAATTGTAACCAATCGAGTGGTGAAAGGCATTGATAGAGTGGATATTTCCTGAGGTGGGAGAGTCTTGGACCAGAGGACATAGCCTCAGAGTATAGGGGTGCCGCTGTGGTGACCAAGTCTTTATGTATATCTAAGGCAGAGATTGCAACTGAGAGAGAGAATGGATCAGCCTTGATGAAATGGTGGAGCAGACTCGATGGGCCAAATGGCCTAATTCTGTTCTGATATTTGATGGTCTTAATTGGCCATTGTAATTTTTTTTTATCTGCCATACTCTGCCAGATCCTCGGCGACCACATTTTTTTCAAGTGGTTGTCTTGGAGGTAAGATTCTGTGAGTGGTCACCCACGCCCTTCTCATAGCACAGTTTTTTTACGAGGTCGAGTTGCGAGTTCGACACTCAACCCGGCACGGACGGAAAGCATGTCCGGGAGCGGCCAGACTGGATTCGAACTCGGGGATCTTCGGTCCAGTGACCAGCGCTGATGTCACTGCGCCACCAGCCGGCATTGTAAATAGTACCATCATTAGACTAGGGTTAAATTAAGAGAAGCTGGGCATAATCGCTCAAACTGCCAGAGGGGCTTATTCCATACTATATCTCAATAAATAAATATTCTAAATTAGACTTCATTTTTAATAAAAATGCAAATTCTACATGGTTAAAATATGTACATTAGCAGTATCCAATAAAAACTCAGATCTCTGCTGAAGTATTCAATCAGACGTGCTTTCATCACAGTGGATGTATTGAAGAGTGGACAATGGGTTAAGATGTACATGCAGCCAGTACACACGCAAAGCCTTGCTGTTCATACAGTAGGCACCACCTCAACAAACTACAGATGGCTTCTTTGCCAAGGTTCTATAGCTCCTGTAAAATACATTCACAAAACAAGCTGAGGTTGCGCAGTCAGTCATCAGATACTTTGATGATTGATAATATGGTATGCCCAAAGGTTGTGCATAGCACTGAATACTCAAAATGCCCTTGCATCAGAACAGCAGCAGGCTTACTTGTTGGAGGGAATGGTCAGCGGGCAGGCACAAGGTTTGCAGTCCTCTGCAGTCCCTCTGCTGGGATCACCATATAAACCTGGGAAGCACTGATCACAGTTTGGCCCAGTTGTGTTATGTCGGCAGCCCTGGGAAGTACAGAATTTCAGTAAAAATGCAGCGGGTGAGCAAACAAAACTTCTGATGGTAATTACGTCTCCTCCCCCCGCTTGTTAAACAGAATAACTTCTCACAGATATTCAAGTAAAGGGCCTGATCTTCCACTGGCTTGAATTCAGTGGAGGCCTACCCCCACACCTCTGTGCTTGTGTGACCTTCTGCTTGTGGCAACATGGCGTGACAATTGCAGTGGAGGAGCTGTCTTAGCACAGGTAACCTGGTGCACTCAGAGAATGACTGACAGTTAGTAAGGATCTGCACAAAAGCTCGATCACTGTCAGTGTTATTCAATGCTCGAAAATGTCAATGTCATGTATTTAATAACACAAGGGCCTAGTTGAAAATAAAATGTTAGAAGATTAAAAATATTAATTAGTTGAAGTATTGAATATTTGAAATATTGAACACTACATGTCCTTCACATTTATAATACACATACACACACAAAATTAGAAATAATATATCGAAGCTAGTTTAATGGGTAAAGAAATTTCCATTTCCTTTCCCACTTCCAGCTGTCTCTCACTGAATGGGAATAACGGGTTTGCACTAGGTCACTGAATTGCAAACTTCCCAATCTGTGATTAGGGAAGCTTGTGCAAGTTCCCACTATATCACTAGGCTCGTAATTGTAGCCAGGAGGCTAAATGGTCTCCTGCAGGACAATACTGCTGGGTTTTCAATAGGATAATGGAGTTCCCTCCTGGAGCTAGTGCTGCTATAGGGTGGAAATTCTGCGTAACTGTAAATCAGAGAAAACAAAACAAATAAATCAAGACTGATTCTAAATCTAAATCTCCATCCTTTACAAATTGAATTATGCACCCCAAGTACAATAAAATGCAGGACCATTTCTGGTGCAATTATAATATAACATTATAACATTGCCAACACACAGGAAATTGCATATCTCCACAAAAAAGCTCTGTTTTCAAAATTCCACCTGACCAATCATACTTGAGGTAACTTGCATTATCGAGAACTCACCAAGCAAGTGCCATTAATATCACATTCTGTAGCATGGCCGTTGCATTCACACTGTTGACAGATGCCTCCAAATAAGATTCCATCAACACGATAAAAGCCTGTGATGCAGGACTGTTGGAAACAATAATTAACTAATTAAAGATACACAGTATTGTATTCTGGAGCCAGTGAGACTCAGCGATCTCTATCTGGTGACCAATGAAACAAAGAAAACAACTGAATACTTGGTTAATCACTCTTTTCCTGGCAAACAATCATAGCAAGAATAACCTGTAACTTCCCTTTGGGCTTGGGAAGCAATTCGAACCAGCAGAACCGAGGCGAAGCACCTCTGATTTTTAAAATTTTCTCCCCATTTACAAAATAGTCCACACATTTATTCCTTCTACCAAAGTGCATGGTAATGCACTTCATTGCATCACATTCCTTCTGCCACTTCTTTGTTCATTCCCCCAATTTGTCTTCCCTTCTACAGAACTGTACTTCAACATTTCCTGCCCTTCCACCTGCCTTAGTATTGTCTGCAAAGCTGGCCACAAGGCCATCAATTCCTTTATCTAAATCACTGACATACAACATGAAATGAAGCAGTCCCAACACCTACCCCTGTGGCACACCACTAGTAACTGGCAGTCAACCAGAAGAGGCCTGCTTTATTCCTACTCTTTGCCTCCTGCCAATCAGCCAATCTTCTATCCATTCTAGAAGTTTTCTCATAATACCATAGGCTCTTACTTTGTGTGGCATCTTGTCAATGGCTTCTCAAAATCCAAACAAATAACATCCACCGACTCTCCTTTGTCTATCCTGCCTATGATCTCCTCAAAGAATTCAAACAGATTTGCCAGGCAAGATTTCTTCTTTTGAAAACTATGCTGGATTTGGCCTATCTTATCATGTGCCTGCAAGTACCCCAAAGCCACATCCTTAACAGTCAAATCTAACATCTTCACAAACACTGAAGTCAGGCTAACTGGCCTATAATTTCCTTTCTTCTGCTGTCTGCCCTTCTTAGAGTGGAGTAGCATTTGCAATTTCCAGTCCTCAGCAGCTGCACCATAAACCTAGTGATTCTTGAAAGACCATTACTAATACCTCCACAATCTCTTCAGATGAGTAGGACATGTGTCAAACTGGGATTCTGCCAGCCTGATACATCATGAAATAGTCAAAAGAAAGGAGTTTAGAGTCTCATGCTGTGAATAGAGAATAGACAGGACTCAAGTTTTACTATTCAAACAATTACTTGAAGATTCCCTTTTAAAATACATACTTCAGAGTGAAATTTCTCCAAATACTAAATAATGAAAAAGAAGTGTCCAAAAAAACCCCCACCATTTGATAATGTTTCCAATAAACTTACTAACAGGCAAAATTCTCACCTCCAGGTGTATGTGTATTAAGTCGCATGTGCCACAAAATTCCATTGCATCTATTTTTCAACTGGGTTATTTAAAAAATGAAGCAATTACAAAACTATTGACTTTCTTCAAATCAAAAATTCCTTCTGGCACCTCTTCCTGAGAGGTAAAGAGAAATTTATTGATCAACCTGAATATAACTGAGATTAATCACTGGCACTGATGGCGCTGGGAGTCTCCGAATGGGTGATACTACCAGTTCCAATGACCACAAGTGGATCCAGAATGTGGATTCTACCACCATCACTGCCGGCTTCTACAACCACAGACACCTTCAAAAGCCTCTAACTTTGGCTCCAGCCTGGACCTTGACCGCCAGCAGCTCTAGGCAAAGGCTACTAGGCCCCCTTCTTCCCTTCCCCCACCATGACTCTCCAGCCCTGTGTCTCTCAGGCCCCATCATCAGCTCTTGTGTCCTCGGAGCCTCCATCTTCCTCCCACCCTACCTTCACTGAACGCCCCAACCCTCCACTCTCCTCGGACACAATCAGTTCTTCCCCCCTCTGATCCTAGATCTTATCCTTGGCATGTCTTCGCCATTCCCTCCGACCTCCCCGTACTTGAGGCAGAATGTTTTGTCCCCCTTTGCCCTCACCTCAATGAGTTCCACGCCTGCCACAATGCCGGGCTCTTCTTGTGTCGTCTCCAACTCCGAGCCCACTTCCTTGACAAGGACTCCACACTTCGCACTGATGACCTCTTCCTCCACCTTCAACCCTCCTCCTATTCTTGGACACCCTGCTCTGGTTTTCTGCCTGCTCTGGGTCTTTTCATCTCAAACTGCCGCCTCATCTTCAGCACTCCACTCCCCTCATTGAACCTCACCCCTCTGAATGCACTGCCCTCCACTCTCTCCAGATCCATCCCAACCTTACCATCAAACCCGCAGACAAAGGGGGGAGCTGTTGCTGTGCACTGACTTCTACCTTGTTAAGACCAGGCAGCAATTCTCAAACACCTTCCCAAACCTACCCCTTGAAGAGGACCTCACTCTGGACCATCTGAAAACTGTCTCCAACATCACCAGCACTGGAGAATTCCCACCCACTGCCATCAAACTCATAGTTCCCTGCTCACTTCTGCCTCTTACCCAAGCACTACAAACTGGACTGTCCAGATAAGTGTACTGCCTCTGCCTACTCTTGCCACACTGAACTCACATCCTCATACCTCGATTCCATTCTATTTCCCTTAGTTCAGTTCCTTCTCACCTACATCCGCGATATGCCTCAAGCCCTCATAGGCCCCACCTATGCCTCCATCTTCATTGGCTATACAGAACAGTCCATGTTCCAAGCCTGCCCCGGTAATACTTCCCAGCTCTTCTTCTGCTACATCGACGACTGCATTGGTGCTGCTTTATGCACTGATACTGTGCCTGTCAATTTTATCAACTTTGTCTCTAACTTCCACCCTGCCCTTAAATTCACGTGGCCCATTTCTGACACCTCCCTCCCCTTTCTTGATCTCTCTGTCTCCATCTCTGGAGGCAAGCGGTCAACCAACATCTTTTATAAACCTACTTATTCCCATGGTTATCTAGACTATACCTCCTTCCACCCAATCTCCTGTGAAAATGCTGTTCCCTTTTCTCAGTTTCTTTGTCTCTGCTGTGTCTGTTCCTAGGTGTTGGCTTTCCATTCTAGGGCATCAGAGAGCAGCTTGAGGTTGAACCCACCAGGGGATCAGCTATTCTGGATTGGGTGTTGTGCAATGAACGAGAACTGATCAGAGACTTTAAGGTAAAACAAGCCTTAGGGGCAAGTGATCATAATATAATAGAATTTATCCTGAAATTAGGAAAGGAGAAGCTAAAATCAGATGTATCAGCATTACAGTGGAGTAAAGGGAATTACAGAGGCATGAGAGAGGTTTTGGACAGGGTTGATTGGAAAATAACGCTGGAAGGAATGATGGTAGAGTAGCACTGGGGTAGTTGGAAGCGCATGATAAAATAGATGGTTGTCAACATGGTTTCCTCAAGGGAAAATCTTGCCTGTGAATTCTGTTGGAATTCTTTGAAGAAATAACAAGCAGGATAGACAAAGGGGAATTTGCGGATGTTGTGTACTTGGATTTTCAAAAGGCCTTTGACAAGGTGCCATACATGAAGCTGCTTAACAAGCTATGAGCCCATGGTATTACAGGAAAGGTTCTGGCATGGATAAAGCAGTAGCTGATTGGCAGAAGGCAAAGAGTGGGCATAAAGGGAGCCTTTTCTCATTGGCTGCCAGTGATTAGTGGTGTTCCACAAGGGTCTGTTCTTTTTCTGGACCAATTCTTTTTACGTTATAGCTTAATGATTGGAATGATGGAATTAATGGCTTTATTGAAAAGTTTGCAGCTGATACAATGATAGGTGGAGGTAGAGAGGCTACAGAAGGACTCAGACAGATTAGGAGAATGAGCAAAGAAATATCAAAAGGAATACCATGTTGGGAAGTGTAGGGTCATGCACTCTGGTAGAAGAAATGAAAAGGTTGACTATTTTCTATATGGAGAGAAGATACAAAACACTGAAGCACAGAGGATTTCAAGTCCTTGTGCAGGATTCTCTAAAGGCTAATTTGCAGCTTGGGTCTGTGGTGAGGAAGACAAATGCAGTGTTATCATTCATTTCAAGAGGACTAGAATATAAAAACAAGGATGTAATGTGAAGACTTTATAAAGCACCTGTGAGGCCTCACTTGGAGTATTGTGAGCAGTGTGGGGCACGTTATCTCAGAAAGGATGTTCTGAAACTGGAGAGGGTTCAAAGAAAGTTCACAAAAATGATTCCAGGATTGAATCGCTCGTCAGATGAAGAATGCTTGATGGCTCCAGGCCTGTATTTACTGGAATTTAGAAGAATGGGGGGAATTGAAACCTATCGAATAGTGAAAGGCCTTGGTAGAGTTCATGTGGAGAGGATGTTTCTGATGATGGGAGTGTCTAAAATGGAGGACAGATCCTCAAAATAGAAGGGCGTCCTTTTAGGATGGAAATGAGGAGGAATTACTTTAGTCTGAGAGTGATGAATCTGTGGAATTCTTTGCTACAGGCAGATGTGGAGGCCAAGTCTTTATGTATATTTAAGGCAGAGGTTTATAGATTCTTGATTGGTCAGGAGTGTGGGACTGAGAGGAAAAAATGGAACAGCCATGATGAAATGGTGGAGCAAACTTGATGGGCTAAATGGCCTACTTCTGCTCTGATAATAATGGTGAAGCCATTGGTTTTTGTTTTTTTATTGTCAGGTATATCGAGATAAAGTGAAAAACCTTGTTTTGCTTGTCATCTATAAAGATAATTTCAAAGCACAAGTACGTTGAGGTCGTACAAAGGGATCAGCAATAACAGTAAGCAGAATAGCGCGTCACTGTTATTGTTAGAGAGGAAGTTCAGTGCAGGTCGGCAACAATGCGCAAGGGCCATTAAAAATATGCTGGCATTGAAGGCAATTCATTCACTAATCTGACACATAAAAAATGTGAAAAGGTAAACAAATTTACAAACGTTAGGAAACTCAAAGTGGGCAACTGGATGGGAAAGAATTTTTATCTGGGAGTTAATAAGCCGTTACATAGCTCACCATAAGTGGCATGAAAAGCATGCAGATATAGAATGATACAGCCTGCAGGAGGATGTTCAACAAATTATGCCTTGATTGCTTCTTTAATACAACACTCTAATTAATCCCACTCCCCTATTCTTTTCCTTTTGCCCTGTAGACTTCTCCTCTTCCTGTACTTAGCTAATTCCTTTTCAAAGTTCTTACTAAATAAGATGCCACTACGTTCTCAGACAGAATCTCCAGAACAGGCAACCAGTTCCCTCAAAATCAAATAGTAAGGAAAACCAATCATTTGAAGAAGATGGGGATGAAACCAAGAAATATTTTAACAACATCTATGTTGAGAAAAACAAGACATCTATCATTTTCTTGGTTGAGCTAAGGGTCTTCTAGTGTCTACTCGGGAAGGGAGGAAACCTTTGTACAACTGGGATAAACCCAGAGGTTATGCCCGCAGTGCAAGGCAAAACGCTCTCTGAAATATAACAGGCACTGCTCCTTTCTAGTCTACTTAACTGTGCTGTTTTAAAGATGCAGCTAAGCTATGAGAATTTTCAGTGTTACCTCACAGGAAATGCCAGTGTAGCCCAGAGGACATTCACAGTATTCAACGTCCACTGCAGGAAGAATGTCGATGGCATTTGGGTTTGCTACGTCCAAGGTGACAGAACTCAACCTGAAATGACAAAGGTTGGCTTAATTCTCACAATTAACTGTATCAAACAGACAGAGCAGAGTAGCTATGTGTACCTGTGTTTTGGAACAGTTACATTTTTATTAAAATTTAGATGGTTAACCAACAGTACAGCAGCAGCCATCACCACTCTTGCTAGCATTAATTCAGTCAAATTTTATTTTTTGACTGAGTTTCACAAATTTGCACAGTGGGATTTGAACACATCATCTCCAGAACCCTGGTTGACTACAACCGCTACACTGCACTGAAAAATGACTTACGATACAACTGATGGTCTGAAGTACAGCAGTAAGGTTGTCAACGTTTTGTAACTCCACTTAGCAGCACCGTAACTATTTGTTAAATAATACACATATCCTGAAAACTTCGCTTGGATTTTGGAAGTCACTGACCATCATTCCATTTGAATTATTTAACTAGAGAGAACACATTTAAAATATTGAGATTTTTAAAGTCATTGAGGGAAGAAGTTAATTAGTTCATGAGATAACAAGCAGTTAACATATTCACAGCAAAGCTTTGATGTTCATTTTGCATTGAGTTATTCATAAAACTGTCTCCTATGAATTCATCACAGTGAGCACACCCCATGCTCACTGCTTTGCATCTTACTTAACTCACATAAAATGTACAAGGGCATTCAGCCCAACATGCTTGTGCTAGCCAAGAAGTGTCGCCTGACTTAATCCCACGTTAATCTTTGGGGTCCTCACTACTCCTTTGCTGTGAAAACAGTTTAAAGATTTATTATAGCTTCTGACATTCTCTTCATCTTTCTTTAAGATGCTTTTAATATCAGTAAAACATAATTGATTTAATAAAGATTTTGTTCAATCAGAGCTCCACAAGGTTCATTCAAGATTATACCTCTTAAAAGGGATCAATCGCCTCTGCAGTGCAGGAAGCTATACCTGCTTCTCAGGCTACCCCATTCACATGTTTTGATTCGGTAACTTACAACCTTCTGATATGGACATTGAATTTTCCAATTTCAGATTAAACCACCCCACCCCCCATGTTCAACTCCCATGCACATTCATCTATCCAGCTAATTTTCTTCTCCCTTTGTTCATCGTTCCCTTCCCTTTCTCCACCTCGTTCCATCTGCCCAGTATCCACCCTGCCCCATTTGGTTCCAGCGTTGTTACCTATAGCCTCTGTTCCACCCCTTATACTGACAGTATTTCCTCTTCCCTCCCAATGCTGACCTCAGTGACATACCCCGTCTTTCTCTACAGATGCTGCCTGACCTATTGGCTCTTCCAGCTTTATTTTTATATTTATGTTTTAGATTCCAGCATCTGCAATTTCTTTTACATTCATACCCAGGAGGTGATACTACCAAATGTGCTGGTCATTACAATTCAGTCCAACAACTATAGCTTCTCATGGTTTTTTACAATTTAATTACTGCATTTTCTAACGACAGAGAAGGAAAACGTCTCAGTCCATCAAGCCGCTGCTGGCTTACAGAGCAATCTCATACCCACTACTTTCCGAAAACCTACTTTTCCCACATTCACATCAGTTCCTTACCGCTCCCACCACTCATTCACTCACAAAGGGCAATTACTGTACCAATCTATACACTTTTGGGAGTAAACAGGAGCAGCTGAGGAAATATGGGGTCACAGGGAGAATGTACAAACTCCACAGACTCAGTGATTCAGGACTTGGATGGCAAGATTACGGATGAGCTCTGTATTTGAGGCAAGTAGAACAAAGGATAAACAATGGTTGTTTAGGAATACTCAAGAGGCGGGTGACCACAAGAAGCAATCTGTGAAAGTTTAAATTGCAGTTAAGGGAATGAAGTGCAGATAAGAGTAGTGCACACAAAATGCTGGTCAGGCAGCAGGTAAGGACAAAATGAAAGAATTGGCATTTCGGGCCGAGACCCTTCATCCAGTCCTGCTGGATTCGATGCAGCAAGAATGTTCCTGATGGCTACAGAACCTAGGACCAGTGGTCACAATCCATGGATAATGGAAACGCCAGGTAAGATTAAGGTGAAAGTTCTGCTCCTATAAAGTGGTGAACCTGTAGAATTCTCTACCACAGAAGGCAGTTGAATCCAAATCATTAAATATTAAATAAGATATAGCTTTAAGGGATGGAAGGATCAAGAAAATGAGAAGAAGGTTGGAATAAGGCATTAAATTTGGAAGATCAGCTATGATCATATTGTATAGCAAACCAGGCTTAAAGGATTAAATAGTCTACCACAGCTTAGCATATCATGGTAACCAGACTGCCCTCAGTGCATGCTGTCTACGTTTCGCACAGCTTCTGTACAGCAGTCATCATAAAGACCTCATCCATCTCAGACGTTCTTTATCTCCCCCCTCCTACCAGGCAGAAGACACAAAACTCTAACAGCATGTACCACCAGGCCGAAGGATAGCTTCTACTCCAAGGTGCTTCTTCTTCTAGGCACATGTGACAACAATAAACCAATTCCAAATGTCTATGTCTGTTTTCTAAGTAGAACAACTGCCAGTAGCCCTTTCAGGCCTGCTCCACTTTAAATAAGATCATGACTGATCCAGTCTTGGCTTCAACACCACTTTCCTTTTGTCATCCCACAACCATTAAGTTAGAATTTAAATGTCAGACTCGGCCTTGAACGTAAATAATGAATCCATCTCCACAGCTCATTGAAGTAGAAAATTCCAAAGATTTACAACACTTGGAGAGAAGAAATACATTATTAATTTTATTTGTAACAGGCAACCCCCGTTCTGAACCATACCTGCTAGTATAAGATAAACCCATGAGGGAAATCGGTCTTTCAGCTTCCATTCTTCAATTCCCTACATAAGCCAATTTCTTTCAATAAGAACACATCTGTTTTATCAAGCCTAATATCCTTTAAATTCTGAAAATAACCTCGAGTGAACTCCCAATGCACTGCTTCAATATGAGCCAATTTATCCTTAAATATAGGGACCAAAATCAAATGTAGCAGTGCAGCTGTGGTCTCACCAGGATCCTTTTAATCCAGTTGCATTAAAATTTCACAACTGGATATCTGGACACACAGACAGCCCAGAAACAGCTGGGGGGGGGGGGGGGGGGGGGAGTGGTTGAGAAAACCATGGCGTTGAGCTAGGTGATCTCATGGCAAGGTACACATGGAAACCAGCACAAATGGATGATGATGCTGAAGGCCAGAACGTTTACTGAGACAAAGGAACGGGTCAAAGATGGATCCTTTGGTGACCACACAGGTGATGGTGTACGAACGTGAGGACATGCCACTGCTGGTCATTTTGAGGCTAAGATTACACAGGAGCAGAAGCAGACAAGCACGTTACAGGAGAATACAGTGACTGGGCAAGGCAAACCTGCAGAGAGTTTGAGAAAGATAAATTAACTTGGACTCAATCACATAGGACATAATTAATGACATTAGCAAGAACTGATTTAGTATTTTACTGGTCTCAACTTTTGGTTTTGCTCCCTCATTGTTAGATATTCACAATGTGGAACATTGAGATTTTACATTGAACAGCAGAGTGGGAGGTGACTCTTCACACTCTGTCCAAAAAAATGTGAGGTATATAGCTGAATATGTAATACTGTAGCTCTCGAAAGAATTAAATCCACTCTTTGCACATGCTCACCTGTATCGAAGCTCTCTAGCACTGTTGTACTTGGCCCAGATCTGCAGCTGCGTCACATTTGCTAGAATAGTCATCAATCGATCTCGGTCTATTTCATTTTTCGTGTTGAGGTCCACAAAGTTCTCAGGTAGCAAGCGGAGTGCCACTGATTGTTTGTTGTAAGGCTGGAGCAACAAGCCACCAGGGCCTGTGCTGAGTGCACGACCATTGCCCTGAGTAAGCAGAATCAGCATTTGTCAGTTTTTAATGATTGAGAGCATTTTCAGTGTCCCTTATTCAGAATAAAGTCATGATTAAATGAATCATCATGCAATGTAAATAAAGACATTGGAATGAGTGGTACTATATTGTGTTAGGAATGTTTTTAAATCCAATAAAGAAAAACCTGGCACTTAGCACACAAATTGCATAAAAATTGTGATTTTCCTCTCTATCTGCCTGATAAAACAATATACAGAATACCTCAACTAAGAGCTAAACAATACATTTCATGGCATAAATCAGTGATACTGAACCTGATTCCCATTCCTTTTGAGACCCTTCTGTGACTGTCACTGCCCATGCATCAGCTGGGAACACAGCTATTCACACAGATGCAGGCATTAATGACCTTGTTCTCCATGTGAAGACATTACCTTGACCCGGATGCTGGGGTGGTTATTTCTCTCAATACAGTCATGAAGAGATGAATTCCCAGCAACTAGGTTTGTGTGAACAAGATCAAATGTGCTTTTCACCACTGTGAGTCTCTGAATACAATCTGGGACTGTGATAAATAGAATCAGAAAGTTCCAGAAACACCCAAAATGTCAGGCAGCTTCTGTGAAGAGAATGTTGCCAGCATCTTCTGTTTTAATTTAATATTTCCATTGTTCGCAATCTTTCAAGACTGAGCCTGTTTGAAGTCCCCGCCAGAGTAGATTTGGTGCCTTTTGTCTGCTTAGTGCTTCTTCCAAGTGCTGTCCAAGAGTCGTTCATCTGAGGACTACTGATAAGTGGTAAATGCTAGGAAGTTCCCTTATCTAGACTAGATCTTGTGTCTGGAGATTTCCAGATATGGAGACAATGCTGGGGAACCAGTCTGGCCCACTCCAAATTGCATATGGCTGATGGGTCCATCATACCAGTCAAGCAGATTCATCTCCAGGAAAAATATTAAGTTGGATTTTTATGGAAAGGTGTCATTCCGTGAGAACAGCTGCGTCAGGCTGCTGCTCGAGTAGTTTGTGGGACAAGGCTCCCACTTTTGCTCCAGATCACCAATGCTTACCTCAAAGTGACTGGGTTCACATTTGCCCTGTCAGAATCCTGCACCTAGGTAAAGTCAATATAATGAAAATAATCTCATCAAACCACAGACCAAACTGCTTCCGTAGTTAATAACATTGTAGCTCTTGATGAGATTCTTCTCCTGTAATTACTCATGTAATCTAATCAAGCTCCATGTAATCTAATCAAGATCTCAGTCGAATAAATCACAACAGGAAATAATATCAATGTAAGCAATTAATCTCAGAGGTTAGATTATAGATTTGTAAGTGGCCACCATTTGTGATACCTGCTAATTTTAGTTTTCAGTTAATTTTGTAGCCTCAACCTGCTCCAAATATTTGATACCAAGGAGTTATTTACTAAAATGACTTCTGGCATCAACAGAAGGGATTTTGATAAGATTCATCACAAGGGAGTGTTCCAGGATTAAGCAGGTCTTTATTGTAAATCATTAGCTCAATGAGTCATATGGGTTCATTTAATTCAATATAATTTGGTACATTAATTACCATGGTAATCAAAGGTAGTACATTAATAGTGTTAAACTTCCCTGCTTTATTGCCCATATCTAAGTGTCCTTGACAAGGCTGTAGTCAGTCACCCTCTACGATCACCAATCTGGTGAAGTTACTTTCACTGTATTGTTCAGCAGGGAGGTCCTGGAGTCACAGCATGCAACACTGAATAAACCACACACAGGCAAGCCCTGTGTGGCTTGTGGGGAACTGCAGACAGCTGAGCTTTCTATGCAGCTGCTGCCCTTGTCCTACTTGGTGATGCAGGGTGTGGGTCTGGAGCCAATGTCGAAGATGCCTGGGCTACTAGTGCAATGGAATGGTGATGGGGTAGGCTTCCAATCACGTGATCTGCTTTACCTGATGGTATTGAGCTTCTTGAGAGTTAAATACTGTCCACATCTAGGCAAGTGGACAGTATTACACTCCTGACCTAGTCATGTAGCTGTTGAAAAGGCTTTTGGGACTTTTCAGGTGAGTCACTCACTGCAGAATACCTAGACATTGAACTGTCTTGGTAATCAGAAAATGCACCTGGTCAGTGATAATGCATTCTCAGGATGTTGATGGTCAAGGCTGTTGAGTGCAAAGGGAAGATTGATAGACATTTGTTGCAGATGTGTATTGCCTGGAAATTACGTGGCACAAATGTTAGTTGACACTTATTGGTCTCTCCCTAAACATCTTGCAAAAGGCAGCCATGGAAGAACATTCCACATTCCTCCACAATTTCCATCAGCATATGTGCACTACAAGGCTGGGTGCTACCCCTCTGCTCTACTCACTTTATACTTAGGATTGTGAGGCTTAGCACAATTCCAATGCTATACTTAAGTTTGCCGATGACACCTCTGTCGTTGCTTAATCAAACACTGTAATGGATCAGCATACAGGGAGGGAGACTGAAAATCTGGCTGAGTGGTGCTACAACAATCTCTCACTCAATGTCAGCAAGACCAAAGAGTTGATTATTGACTTCAGGAGGAGGAAACGGAGATTCATGAACCAGTCCTCATCGGAAGATCAGAGATGGAGAGGGTCAGCAACTTTAAATTCCTCAGTGCTGTTGTTTTAGAGGATCTGTCTTGGGCCCAGCTATTACAAAGAAAGCATGGCGGAGCCTCTACTTCCATAAAAATTTGTGAAAATTCAACATGCAATCTAAAGCTCGACAAATGTCTATAAAAGTGTGGTGGAGAGTATATCAAGTGGTTGCATCACAACCTGGTATGGAAACACCAATGTCCTTGAATGGAAAAGCCTAACAGATACAGCCCAGTCCCTTACGGGTAAAGCCTTCCCCATCACTGAGCACATTTACAAGAAATGCTGTCGTAGGAAAGTAGCATCCATCATCAGAGATCCTCACCACCTTTGCCAGGCCTCTTCTTGCTGCTGCGAAGGTGGTACAGGAGCCTCAGGACTGACAGCACCAGATTCAGGAACGATTATTACCCTTCAACCATCAAGCTTTTTAACCAGAGGCAATAACTTCACTCAACTTGTCTCATCACCGAACTGTTCCCACAACCTATGGACTCACTTTCAATGACTCTTCATCTCATGTTCTCAACATTTATTGCTTTCTTGTTTGTATATTTGTTTTTGTTTGTTTAATTTATATATTTTTTTTCTTTTTGTATTTGCAGTGTGTTGTCTTTTGCACATTGATTTGTCCTGTTGAGGGCAGTCTTTGATTGATTCGATAGTGTTTCTTGTATTTACTGTGAATGCTCACAAGAAAATGTACCTCAGGGTTGTATGTGGTGACAAGTATGTACTTTGTTAGTAAGTCTACTTTGAACAATTATCGTTTCTGACCTTAAAATGAATCTTAGATCTTTGATGAAGTGGTGGGCAAGGATTGGGCCATGTAACTATGTCCTGGAGCTGAGATGATTGACTTCTAACAACTATAGCCATTTCTTTTCATGACTGGATCCAGGAAGGAGCCTTCCCCTCTTTAAAATGGCCTCAGTTTAGGTCTGTGATTCCCTGAGTTATCCACCATGAGAAAGAAGTGCAATGAACAGATGTGGATACGAAGCGGCAGAACTTGTTCAGCTATAGACCAGCAATGGAAACTGAGATGAGCATTCCTGAAGGTTTCCTACGAACCTCTATGATTCTACAAAGAATATGTGAAAAGTGCACAGATTTCCAGCATCACAGTTCGGTAATGATTTCTGGCATCCTTACCTGAATGATGACACCAATGTTGGAGGATAGCTCATTACCAACGCCTTCCACTGGAAAATCATTCACCAGAGTAAAGTTCAAGTATCCTCCAAATGCAGTCAGCTGGAAAGGAGACAAATGATGTTCATTTGAGGGCTTCTCCCATGCTATTAATCTCCACAGATTACTTGTGAACAAGAAACTGGCATCAGATTTTGAAAAGCTCTCTTTGCATTTATAAAGTTTGACTTTTTATAAGACCTCACCAATGACCAGGAAATGCCTCGCGACATTTTCCCTTTCCCAATATCAAGTTTATCTTCAAGAGGCAGTGCTTTATGAAGGCGGCATCTTTCACTAAGGAGCCGCACCATCTGGGACATGTCCTCTTCATGTTACTCAAATGGGGGAGGTACAAGAACCTGAAGACCCACTTTAAATAATCCTGAAACAGCCTCTTCCCTTCCACATTCAGATGTCTGTACAATCCATGAACCACGTTATTATCTTTTTTCATAATATTTATTTTTGGATAATTTAATAGTAATGTTATGTTTTTGCACTGTACTGCTGCCACAAAACAACAACGACCTAGTTAAGTGGTGGAACAAGCTTGATAGTTACAATGGTTGTGGAACGCAGCAGGCCAGGCAGCATCTATAGGAAGAAGTACAGTTGACGTTTTGGGCCGAGACCCTTCGTCAGGACTCCACGAATGATCTGGGCCCAAAACATCGACTGTACTTCTCCCTATAGGTGCTGCCTGGCCTGTTGCGTTCCACCAGCATTTTGTGTGTGTTGCTTGGATTTCCAGCGTCTGCAGATTTCCTTGTGTTTGTGTAGTTACAATGATTATCTTCTGAACTATGATTCCAAATAAACTGCTTCAAAAATATTGTTAGTTATATTGAAAAATATTTGTTCACTTTGTCTTCCCAGTCAATTTTTCTTCTTCATCCTGTTGCATCATTAATTGGAGTACAATTAAATTTCAATCCACATTCTTCACTTTCTACCCCATCCTCCCACTACAATGGCTTAAATGTTGCTGCCATAAGGGTGTAAGAAATACAAGGGGGTAGTTCCTCTGATTCCTTGTTCATTCAATAAGCATGGCTGATCTTCTACCTCAGCATAATTTTCCTTGGCAATCCAATACCTCTTGCTTTCTGTAACATTCAACAATCTACTATAGTCTGCATTGAATATGGTCAGTGGCTCATCCTCCACTGCTCATGAGCAGGGAATGGTACGATCCACTATCCTCTGGATGAACAACTTTCCTCTCCCATTCTCCCAAACCTCTAACCATTTGAGATTGTCATCTCCGCTTCCAGATCTTCTGCCAGGTGTAATATTATCCCTGCACCTTCCCTGTGAAACTCAATTGGAATTTTGTAGATTTGATTGAGGCCACCTCTGATTCTTCTGAAGTCCAGAGAGTTTTCATTCTACTCTGCATAATCTTTCCACATAAGCAAACCTGCATCCAAGGAGCCGACCTGTGAATTTTGATTGCACGCTCTCTATATTGGAATCATGTCTGTGTGCAGCATTCCAGATAGTTTGACTAGACCCTTTACAAATTCAGTGACATTTTCCTGTTATTCTTTACTCTAGCAATGAAACCCAACATGTAGTCATTGAGTCATAGAGTAATACAGCAAGGCAACAAGCCCTTTGATCCTATTTATTCATGCTGATCGAGAACCCACCTAAGCAAGTCCAATTAGCCTGCATTTGGCCCATATCCCTCTGAACCATTCACATCCATTCATCTTTTAAAGGCTGTTATCGTACCATTATTGTACATTTCATTTGCCCTTTCAATTACTTTCAAAATCAATATATTTAATATTCATGTACAAGGATACCCATGTATAACACTTTTCAATCTCTCAACATTTAACAAATACTGTTTTTCTACTTCTTTTACACATTTTTCTTTATTATTTGATATATATACAGGTGAAGCATTTTTGTCTGGACTACAGTGGCTAATAATACCTCTTCTACTGAATTTCATGCATAAATGGCCATCATCCCTTGTCTAAAAACGTCTCTAAAATTGTCAAGCTATTTATTTTTCATTTTGTTAATAAGATTTTGTTGGCCATTTTTTTTCACAACTTCTTTGGTGTACAATCTCAGAATATCCAATTTCAAACTAAAGGGTTAGAAGCAGAACCATGCCATTACCTTATTACCCATGTAGGATTCTGGAGCTGTCCAGTAGTACAGAACTGGCTGGAGGTTCCTTGTTTCAGTATTGTTGATGAGAAGTTGCAGGCGGCCTACGTCATGAAGTTTAGTCTCTTTCCATCCAGTAACATCCATGATCTTTGAAAGAACAGTACTTCATTTATTTTAGATATCGACATGGTACTTCTATAACAGTAACATTCATCAATGGGTCAACAATTCCAGTGCATATAAAAGGCATAGCAAATGATAATCATTAATGAATTAGGACGGTCTTTCTTTGCAGAAAATTAGTAAATAAATACCTTACTAATTTGTTGCTCATTAGAATAAATCAACTTCTATGTGCTTGAAAGGACAAGTGCTTAGAATGTTAGCAGCTTGATTCATACAGCTTTTTTGTACTGATTTGAAGCTAGAAGTAAATCAATTTATTTTTACATGCTGGGCCAGTTTTTAAACTAGCTATTGGAGCAGAAATGATAATTAGTGGTTCTCTGTGCTCTGCTTCTTGGGATGGTTGACATAAAAGTACTTTTGAATATCCAAAGGCAATTCTCCAGAAAACATGGTGAATTTAGAGAAGCTGGTTGTGGTCAGTGGACCAATTTGGGAGAAATTGCTTAGAAGACACCAGTTGCAAAATACAAACAGAGGCTTGTTGAATGTTGGGCTGAATTGCTGGAAACAGGCAAAGAAATTCTGCAGGCTCAAGGCAAGTAAGTGTTCTCAATAAAGACCCTCATAAAATCTGGAAACTACTGCTGCTGTATTCACATTTTAAGGGATCATCTCTGCAATATTAGATCATGACTAACTGTCTTGACATTGAGAAATCGATTTGGAAGGGGGTTCAAAGATCAGAGAACTAAACACCACAAAGCATGCAAGATCTAAATCAGTTATCTTCATTGGATGTTACCAAAGAGAATTTTAAATATCAGCAGATTAGGAACATAACAAACATGAATAAGAGCAGGCCAGTTGCTCCCTCAGCCTGTTCCACCATTCAAAAGGATCATGACATATCTAATCTTGGCCTCAACACTAATACTCTGCTCTCTCTACCCATAATCCTTTACCCTCCTGACTTCCAGAGTAATGGTAGGTGCCTGAGGAGTGTTCTAGTACAGAGGGACTCAGGAGTACAAGTACATAGTTTTTTTAAAAGTGGTAATCACAGGTAGACAGAGGGATGCAGACCACATTTGGTGTACTAGCCGTCATCAACCAAGACATTTGAGTATAGGACTTAGGATGTTATGTTGCAAATATTGCCACCAGAGTGGAGGTACAGGAGCATTAAGATGCACACTCAACATTTTAGGAACAGCCTCTTCTCCTCTGCCATCAGATTTCTGAACAGCCCATGAATTCATGAACACTACCTCACAATTACTCTCTAAACTTTTTGTTTTTTTTTAAGTTGTAACTTATGGTTTTTATCCACCTTGTAATATACTACTGTCACAGACAACAATTCTGCTGAAATAAGCCCATGATAATAAACCTGATTTTGATTCTGAAAGTAATGCATTTTCTAGTGAACGCAGTGAGTTTCAAGGGAAATAGAACCATGTGTTCTATCACTACCTCAGTAGGGCAACATTGCGATTACTTTGCACTTTAATATACCTTTTTTGTTCTAATATTGTACTTTCTTGCAGAATTCATGTTTTTGTCAATGCTTTGTCTCTGACGCTCTGCTTATAATGCGGAAGCAAGTTTTTCATCATAATTGTACAAACATGTACTTGTGCAGATGACAATAAACTCCACTTTGACAAATGGACAAGACTTTGGTGAAGCCATACCTGGGATAGTGAGTGCAGTTACCCTGTTCTGGGAAAGACATCATAAAGTTGGAAATAGTACAAAGAAGGTTCACTGGAGCACTGTCAGGATTGGAGGGCCTGAGTAACATAGGGAAAGGTTGTGCATACTAGGGCTATATTCCTTGGAATGTAGGAGATCGATTTATAGAGTGTATAAAATCATGAGGGGTGTGGCTGGGGAGAATCCACTCAGTATTTTTCCCAGGGAAAGATAATTAAAATCTAAAACACGTAGGTTTAAGGCGCAAGGGAAAAGATTTTAAAGGGACCTGGTGGGCAACTTGTTCATGCAGGAAGTGTTGGATATATGGAATTAGATGTCATTGGAAATGATTGAAGTGTAACAACAATTTTTAAAAGACAATTGAAAAGGAAATGTTCAGAGCAAAGGTTCCAAACCTTTCCCCTTGCACCGTAAACCTATGTGTGCTAGATTTTAATTCTCTTTCCCTTGGGAAAAATACTGAGTGGTATTGGTCCATGGCATAAAAAAGTTGGTAATCTCTGGCTTAAAGGAGTATGGACCAAAGGTGGGCAAACGAGACTAGCTCAGATTAACATCTTGGTCAATGGGACAAGTCGTGCCAAAGTTTCTGTTTCCATGTGGTATCATTCCACATCTCCGTTGTATTTTAAATTCTACTCATCTCCACTCTGCCTCAACAACCCTCTGGTGAATTCCAAAAAAGTTAGTGCCCACCAGAAGAAATTCATGCCTATCTCTATCTTAAGCAAGTGTCTTTTTTTTACAGAAACAATGCCCCCCCCCCCACCCACCAGATGCACCCACAAAGGAGGCAGCCGCACAGCTTTCACCTTCTCACTCAGGATACAATAAAAACATCCGATCTAACCAGATGCTGCACCGAAGTTTCACAAATGTTATCCATATATCCAGCTGAATTTGGAGGGTTGCAGATTGCGAATGTGGGCTGTTCAAAGGCTCACGACTGTGGAGGCGTGTGGCTTGGGCAGAGTGCCCACAGTGTGGGACTGGCATGCAGCTGTACCTAGCGTTTGGGAGCCTGCACCCAGTGTGCTGCTGGAGCATCAGCAGCCGTTCTCATCGCCCCCTTTGATATCACTGGAACAGCTGGAAGCTATTATGGGAGTCACCTTCTCAAATGCAGCTGCCTAAATTGATAAAAGTATAGATGAAGTGCATGGAGAGGAGTGGTTTCCGTGATGTGTCCACAACTATCTGTAATTTTTTATGGGTGTGATAGATCAGCTGTCATTCCAAGCTCTGATGCATTCAGGTAGGATATTTTCTATGGTACATTGATAAAAATTGCTAAGGGTCAAATGGGACAAAATTCTTCAGTCTCCTGAGGAAGTAGAGGCACTGGTGAACTTCCTTGACTGTGGCATCAACATGGTTAAGTTAGGACAGGTTAATGTAGACAGTAATGTCCACTCTTAGGAACTTTGAGGTCCCAATCCTCTCGAACTCAGCACCATTGATAGAAACAGGAGCATTTGCACTTCCCCCTTCCTGAAGTCAATATTTTGCTTTTTGTTTTGACATCGAGGGAAAGGTTATCTTGACTCCATCTCCTTGCCATACTTTGACTCAGCGATATCTCAGATATGGCCCTATGGAATATCAACTGAAAACTTCTAGGTGGACTTTGACCAGTTATAGACAGCAGAGTGTATAGAGAGGAGAGCAACTTTGTACAGCACCAATTTTGAGAATAACCATGATGGGAGTGTTTCTGCTTATCCTTACTGATTGCAGTCAGAAAGTCAAGGGTCCAGTTGCAAAGGGAGAAGTCTAGGAATCTGAGATAAGATTGCTTGGAATTATAGTACTGAAGGGTAAACTGTAGAAAATAGTCTAATGTAGGTTTCTTTACTATCCATAGGTGCCAAAGTTGAGTGGGTCAGGGAGATGGCATCTCCCTGTTCTGACAGTGTTGTGAACTTGCCTGGGAGGCTGGAGTTAATGCTTGTCATGATCACCCTCTTGAACAACTTCATGATGGGGAATGTCAGCACCCCCAGATGGTAATCATTAAAGCATATTACCTTCCTATTCTTAGGTACCAAAAAGATAATGGTCGTCTTAAATAAGATGGAGCCCTCAGAATAAGGTAAGGAAAGGTTAAACATGTCTATAAATACCATCTATTGATCTGCACGGGATTTTGGGACATGTCCAGGGACCTATCCAGACCAATTCCTTTCTGCAGATTCACTGTCCGGAACACTAATCTTATGGCCACAGTGAGACTATCGATTCAGGTGCACTGGAGGTGCATTGGGTGAGTTGTGACATGCCAATCTCCATCTATTCAAAACATGCATCAAATGAGTTCCACTGTTGTTGGCAATTCTGCCCAACTTTGTCTTGTAGTCTGCCTTTGTCTTGTTAGTTACCTGATTTGAAAGCTGCAGTCCTAGACTTCTGCAGGGAATGAATGTCCCAGTTCATCTAAGGTTTGGGAACACTCAGACTATAATCATTGATATAAAATCCTGAACAGACGTATTGATAGTATCTGTGCTGGGTCTTTGAACATTGATAATTACCAATTAATGCAGTTTCATAGAAGCTCATCTATTTCCTCAGACTTGAATTGAATAACTTATTGTACTGGAGCCTCACATTTCATCTTCTGCTTTTTATGTGAGGAGAGGGAGCAGTGCCTGGGATGCAGTCAGCATCGCTGATGGTTGTATAACAGTGGTCAAAGGTATTTGGGGTCCTGGTGGGACAACAGATAGGCTGATAGAACTTCGGTAAAAAAAACTCTTGAAGTTGGCCTGGTTAAAGTCACTGGCAATGACGAGGAAGGCGTTGTGGTTCAAGGCTGTTGACGAGGGAGTATAGCTTGTTGAGTGCCGGCTTCACACTTTCATGGAGCTGGATGTAGAGTGCCATCAGGAAGTGAATTTCATGGCAGGTAATATGACTGACACTTCACTGCTAGATATTCCAAACTCTGTGAGCAAGGAATCATTCGGGCTATCACATCCAAACACACGGAGGTGTTGATTAGGAAACAGAACCCTTTGCCTGAGGATACCATAGAACCCATCTGAGGAATTGAGAAGCTCTCAGGTTGTATGTCACCCAACGTGGAGCAGGAGCTTTTGGGAAGCTCACAGACCATTAAGACTCAAGATATAGGAGCAGAATTAGGCCATTTCATCCATCGAGTCTGCTCTGCCATTTCATTAAGGCTGATCTAATTTTTCTCTCAGCCCCAATCTCCTTCCCACATCCCTTCATGCCCTGACCAATCAAGAATCTATCAAACTCTGCCTTAAATATACATAAAGCCTTGGCCTTCTTGAGCTGCCCGTGGCAAAGAATTCCACAGGTTCACCACTCTCTGGCAAAAGAAATTCCTCATCTCCATTCTAAAAGGACGCCCCTCTATTCTGAGGCTGGGCCCTCTGGTCTTAAGACTCCTCCACCAGAGGAAGCATGTAGTGGGAGCACAGAGACCAGCAGTCTGACCTGTAACCTCACAAATGATTCATTCCGTCAGCTACTCGCTGTTCACATTTACATCAACTCACAAAACCCAAATGGAAGCAATGTGTCCCCACTCCTAGCAGTCATCAAGACTAACAACCTAATAAAGAACAAAGGATGAACTTGAAGTCAGAGGGAGTTCTGCTGCTTAGATGTGGATTTTCCATTCAGGAAATGACTTCAAAGAAATCTGGCTTTAAAAGATTCATCTTTGGCTTCTCCTTGATTGATATATGGTACCCTGCTAGCAGGAGACAACTATGGCATCAGCAAGCAAATCAATAGGGTTTAAGCTTCAATCAGTTAACAGACATTTTTTTGTAATATCTGAAGCATTTTGAAGTATGCAGATGAGAGGTTAGGCTGAAGGTAGAACACTGTAAACAAACCTTTTAGAATACATTATAAAATTATATCTGAGTGCAGAGGTATAGTACAGTAGTAATTAGGACATTAATCAATCTAAGTTGCTCACCCACCCCCATTTAAACAAGGTGTGGGATTTTGATTATTGCTTAGAAATTGAACTTCTTGCCAAATCACTGATTGTATATTGATTGCAACTTCTGATAGCCTGCAGTTGATCACCTTACAGAGGAGCAATTTGTAGATTTCCACATTCATGAAGGTGAGTGGATGCTAAAACATTGCTGTTAGTTTTACAAAGTAATGATAATGAAAATTAATATTCTGAGCCATTAAATTAAGAACTGGGGGTAATGCAATGTTTTACTTAAATAACAGAAAAAAGGTCCTAATTCCGGAACAGAGATGTACTTGTTTTTAGTTTGGAATGCTGTAACAAAGGCAGACGTTTATTTTAGCAGAAAGACATACCCAGATTAAATGTTAACTGAATCGTAAGAGTCGAGTTCAGTACAGTAATAGACCCTTCAGTCAATCAAACTGAAATTTTTGTTCATCTGCACTCATTCCATTTGCCTGCATTAAGTACATCCTTCTCTGTCTATCTATTTAATTCTCTGTCTATTTTTCACCCAGAGAGTGGCGGATATGTGGAATGCTCTGCCCCAGAAGGCAGTGGAGGCCAAGTCTCTGGATGCATTCAAGAGAGAGTTAGATAGAGCTCTTATAGATAGCGGGGTCAAGGGATATGGGGAGAGGGCAGGAACGGGGTCCTGATTGTGTATGATCAGCCATGATCACAGTGAATGGTGGTGCTGGCTAGAAGGGCCAAATGGCCTACTCCTGCACCTACTGTCTATTGTCTATAAATGCCTGCCTAAATGTCTCTTAAACATAGTAAATTAACTCTGCGTAAAACTACTTAACCTTCCAAGCACCCTTTAAAACTCCTTCCTCTCATCTTGCCATCTTGCCCCTTCTTGCTCTTAACGGCCAGGAATTCAATTCATCTTGTGTTATTGACTTGCTTGGTATTTTTATTCTAGGTCTGAGAATGACTGAATGATCTTTATGTGAAATCTCAGTGCTCTGGGCAATGACTGAGAAAGCTGCAAGGCAATTTATAGACACAAAAGTGTCATAAAATAAATGTAATTTTCCTCCGTACAGTTTTCACAGTTTAAAAAGAGAGTTAATAGACTGTGTACCCTTACAAAACAAATTTGCAACACAGTCACTGACCACTAGAAGCACCAAACCATTGAAATAACTTCCACTGTAGCTTCAGCTTACTGATCCAGAAGAGCAATGTTTAAAACATCTTTAAATGAAGCAGACTTGAAGTACATCCAGCCCTATTTCACTGTCCTCCGCTACACAAACGAGGCTGGACTAATAAAGGTCTGTATTGTCATTTTTTCCCCAGCATCAATAAGAATACTTTCATATTTCAGTTCTACAAGGACAAATGTAAATGAATAAAGTTCAGTTAACCAATTAAAACTTACCTGGGTAACAGGCCAGGAAATACTTTCACAGACTCCAGACAGTCCAAAGCAGAAACATTCTGTACAGCCTTCTGGATTCCTTTCTTGCAAATTATAGAATCCTGACTTGCACTGGTCACAGTTCTCTCCCTCCACATTTCTCTGCAATTCAAAAATCCTTTTATTCTATGTCCGGGAATGATGATATGCGAAGAATGACTTATACAACACAAGCTTAAAATAATCAACATCAGTTCTGACTTCGACAATCAGCAGTGACAGAAGTTGCAAAGTCTCCCAATTTTTAAAACTCCAACCCTTTTGCAATGAAAGCAAGAATTTTCATTGCCACTTTAACTATTTGTCCCGCTTGGTGGTGCAATAATATCAGCGCCAGACTCCTGAGCGAAGGTTCCCGAGTTCGAGTCCGAGTCGGATTGAGTGTCAAGCTAGCAACTCAGCCTCGTAAAAATAAGGATAGCTTGCTACAGAAACACCGACATGACAGTGCCCCGATAACGCCACTGCTATGTTAAGGGCTATTCTTCTTTTTTAACTACTTGCTGGACCTGGCTGCTAGCTTTTTATGATTTACATGCTAGAAAGAATGCAGAAGAAATTTGCTAGGGTTATTTAAGGATGGAGAACCTTAATTACTTGGAGACAGTGGAGAAACTAGTGATGTTCAACTGGGGAAGTTCAAGACATCTGCATTCTCTTGGTGTCTCCAATGTAAGGAGATAAGATGGAGTTCCCTTTAGTGATGGATCAAGAATCAGGTGAGAGTGTGTGAAGCCAACTGGTAAATGGACCAAGAGCAGCTTTAAGCATTTCCAGGTTTCCCAAGGGCTCCAACATTTGTAAATCAAATCCTATGTATCACTGCCTGAGTGATAACTATTCAAACAAGCTTTTCTTTGGGCTGAAGGAGTACACTCACCATCTTCAAAAAGATGGATTGCTCATATTCCAGGTACAGATACACACAGTGGTCACTTTAGTAGGTACCTCCAGTACTTAACAAAGTATATGGTCATGGTCTTCTGCTGCTAGTTTGACATGTTGTGCGTTCAGAGATGCCCTTCTGCACACCACTGTTGTAATGCGTGGGTATGTGAGTTACTGCCACTTTCTTGTCAGCATGAACCGGTCAGCCATTCTCATCTGACCTCTCATTAACAAGGCATTTTTCCCATAGAACTGCTGCTCACTGGATTGGCTGATTAGATACTTGCATTAATGAACGAGTGTACAGATGTACCTAATAAAGTAGCCACTAAGTGTATAGCTCTGTTGCTGAGATTCTAATGTGGTTTCTTGGCTTAGGAAATTGTATGAACAAGTTGTGAATCCACAACCATTCTCTTCAGAAGGATGTGTACTTTAAGCTTACTGGCACTGTACCATCAGCAGTTACCCACCTAGTCACGCACCATTATATTACCGATCTTTCATCGTCATGGTGTCTAAAGCCTAGAACACACTTTCCCAGAATATAGTCCTGACCCTTCACTAGAAGCCTGCTGCGGTTAGGGAAGTGACTCAAGCCCAACTCCTCGCATGCAGTGGCGGGGCAGGAAACATATGTTCGCCTCTCCAGCATTGCCCACAAATGAACAGCTATGTGCCTCCACAAGTAAAGTCAAGCCCAAGAATGTGACGACGCTTTATGTGAGAGGGTGTTGCAGAACATAAGAATTTATTTTTGATATAGTAGTAGAAATGAAATGGAAGCAGGAGTCATTAACCTGCTCTACCATTGAGTTCTTGCAGAAGGGAAGAGAGACTCTAGGGATGGCAGATGTTAGAATCCGGAACAGCCATCTGCTGAGAGAACTCAGCAGGTTGAGCAGCAACTCAGGGGGAATGAACAAATTGTCAACATTTTGGTTCGAACTCCTTCATTGGGACTGGGAGTGGAGAGGAGTGATGGTCAGTATAAAGAGGAGGGGTGTGACAAGGAGCCCTCGGTGATTGGTGAACTAGGGTAGGGAGCAAGATGATTGGCAGGTGATGCCAGCTAGGAGTGGGGAGAGTGGTAGAATTGGGAGATGCTGCCATGTGGATTACAGATGGAGGCAGATGGAAGAGAAAAAAACGAAGAGACAGTTGGAGCAAAGTCAGAGCGAGGTAAGGTGAAGATTGTGGAGTCTGCTGCTCAAGGATCTTGTTCAATCCCAGTCGGTAGCTCTATCCTCAGCTCATTGATTCCATTATTACTGCAAAATTTATCACAACCAGTCATGAATATATTCAATGACTGAACACCCATAACCTCGTTGTGCAGACAATTCCAAAGATTCACAAACAACTGAGTGAAGAACTTCTTCATCTCTCAACCCAGAGCCAATATGCCCCTAAGTTCTAGACCAGTGGTTCCCAATGGGGGCATGGTTATATATCCTAAGGGGGCGTTAGGGGAAATAGAAGTCGGGGGCATTCAAGTTTCTTGAGGGGGTGGTAAGCAGCACCCTAACTTGAGTAACAAGACCTGACAGACTATTAGCAGAGCAGAAACTTCCAAAAACAAGGATGAGCACTGGAACACAAGAAGAAGCATAACTCTGCAGGCTGTGAGCATTCATCATCACAACACGTCTGATACTTGCCAACCTCATCCAAACTTAACAAACAAACAGAAATTATTGGGGATACATCGATTAGCAACCAGGGTGCCCAACAGTTCCCCTTGACGAGGTCATGCAACTTAACAGTTAGTAAGTCAAGTACACCCTCTCAACTTTCTCTACAATTCTGTGGAAAACAGGTCACATAATGATACAGCCCTGGCCGGAACCAAACGGTGAAATAGAGCCAATCGGTGAACCTGCCAACCCCAAGGATTCCTCTTGAAGTGTTCAAAGCAACCTCAAATAAATATGAATGGTCAAAAACTATCTTTGGGGATTATGAGATCTTACATGATTGGTTCATCACACTAACTGGAATAGTATAAAGGTAGACTGCCGAACACCAACTCTAGCCCAATTTACATTAAGATTCCAGTCTGAATCCTTGCCATGATCATCTTCATCTTCGCCTCGCCATTGCTTTGCGTACCGCTACATCGTTCCACCATGTCAACTCGCTGCCATCATCAACATCCAATAGGCACTCCCAGTTTGTGTTAAATTTTAGTTACATTTAAACCCATTAATGATGGATAAATATGTATGGTGCAAGCTCTAAGAGTCTGCAGCTGATGAAGCCCTGAATTCTAATTCTGCTGAGAAATAGAAACTACAGAAAGTGCATACAGAAAATGTTATGCACCTGGTGAATGGTTTTATTCCATTCCTGTCAGATCAACAACACCCTATGTGTCTTATTTGTAATACTGTACTGTCTAATGAAGTCTGAAACCATCAAGATTGCAGGAATATTTCCATAAAAGACATTCTGAAAAGGCTACTAATGGTATTACTCAGTTCCAGAAGATGAAATAAATACGAAAAACATTGCACATGTGAGTCATTTGCCAAGAAAGCAAAAAATGACCTTAATAGTGGTTTCAAGGCTTCTTACAACATTTCCAAAATGATAGCAAAGTGTGGAAAACTCTGACAATTGGTGAAAGATTAATAATGCCTGTGCTCATCACTCAAAATGGATTCTAGTATTTTTAAATCAATTCCTCTGAGTGGTAACTCCATAGAGAAATGGAGTGAAGATGAAATGTATTGACGAAATGAGTGAAGAGATTGAGTATGCACTGAGCTACAAAAAGCAGAATTTGGGATACAACTGGATAAGTCAATTGTCTGAAACAGTGAGGCATTGATAATTGTGTATGTATGGCTTATCAAAAATGAAAGAGTTTATGAAGAGATTCTCTTTTTTAAAAAGTTAAAAAGAAATATCAACAGTGAAGCAATCTATGACAAGCTCAAAATGTATATTGAGGATAGAAATATTCCAATTAGGAACATGATTTCTTGTACAACAGATGAACACCATATACAACAGGTCACCGTGCTGGTTTAGTGGCATTTATGATAAAAGAAATCCCAAGTCTGTTTGAATCGATTGTGTAATTCATCATCAACATCTCTCAGCCAAAAACCTCAGCCAGCAAATTTTTTCGAGCATGACTGTTATAATGTCTGCTCTCATCAAAATTAAAGCACATCCATTAAATAGCAGAATATTTTGCCAGTTATGCCAAAATAATGATAGAACATAGAAAATATTCAGCACAATACAGGCCCTTCGACCCACAAAGCTGTGCCGAACATGTCCCTACCTTAGAACTACCCTGGCTTTACCCATAGCCCTCTGTTTTTCTAAGCTCCATGCAGCCATCCAGGAGTCTCTTAAAAGACCCTATCGTTTCTGCCTCCACCGACGCCGCCAGCAGCCCATTCCACACACTCACTGCTTCCTGCGTAAAAACTTACCCCTGACATCTCCTCTGTACCTACTTCCAAGCACCTTAAAACTGTACCCTCTCGTGCTAGCCATTTCAGCCCTGGGGAAAAGCCTTTGACTATCCACATGATCAATGCCTCTCATCTTATACACCTCTATCAGATCACCTCTCATCCTTCATTGCTCCAAGGAGAAAAGGCCGAGTTCACTCAACCTATTCTCATAAGGCACATTCCCCAATCCAGGCAACATCCTTCTAAATCTCCTCTGCACCCTTTCTATGGTTTCCACGTCCTTCCTATAGTGAGGTGACCAGAACTGAGCACAGTACTCCAAGTGGGGTCTGACCAGGCTCCTATATAGCTGTAACATTACCTCTTGGCTTTTGAACTCACTCCCATGATTGATGAAGGCCAACACACCGTATGCCTTCTCAACCACAGAGTCAACCTGCGTAGCAGCTTTGAGTGTCCTATGGACTCGGACCCCAAGATCCCTCTGATCCTCCACACTGCCAAGAACCTTACCATTAATGCTATATTCTTTCTTTATCAATTTTTTATTACATTTCAAATAGATAAATATAGCTATGATAGTGATACAAAGAGATCAGGATTACATGAATAACTGTTAACGTATACATAAACAGACACCTAGTAACACGTGTAATTTAAGCCTCCCAATCTCTTAGTAACTAAACATGAAAAAGATTCAAAGAAAAAAGATTATTACTAGAAAAAATAAACCCCTAAACTAGCAAAAAAAAATTAAAAACAAAACAAAAGCTGGGCTGCCATGTTTCATCAGTTAAAAATCAGCATTTGTCATTAACTCCAGTCCTCTATACACAAACAAAAAGTTATTGAGAAGGATTTGGAAAAGGTCAGCTTACATCATATGAAAATGTTGAATAAGTGGTCTCCAATTTTCTTCAAATTTAACCCAAGGGTCGATAGTGCCACTCCTAATTTTTTCCAAATTTAAGCATGTTATAGTTTGGGAAAACCGTTGAAATGTTATAGGGGGATTAGAATCTTTCCATTTAAATAAAATGGATCTTCTGGCTATTAATGTAACAAATGCAATCGAACGGCAAGCTGAAGAGGATAATTGACTAGAGTCCATCACTGGTAACCCAAAAATTGCAGTAAATGGATGGGGCTGTAAGTCAATACGCAGAACTGCTGAAATAATATCAAAAATATCTTTCCAATATTTTTCCAAAAGAGGACAAGACCAAGACATATGTGTCAAAGAAGCTACCTCAGACTTACATCTGCAGTCACTGAAGTGCCAAACTGCTCTTCATTGCACTTCCATCCTCCTACCTTGTTGAAAGAGGATTCAGTGCAGTGAACCACATCCTCACAAAAAACAGAAACCGCTTGAACATAGGTTCAAGTTGTGCAGCAAAAGCCTTACATTCCCAGACATAATAAATATTTCGACTCTTGCTGAAAACTATCAAGCTCAAGGATCACATAGATATTGAAGCTGCAATATGGTGCACAGGTACTGTGTAAGCTGAGCTTAAAGACAAATAAAATTTTAAGGCATACCTATTTTTCTCATATTAGCATAAGGTAGAAATATTTTTATACTATAGGGTCATCGGAAAGTATATTGTGCCTCAGATGGGCGTTGGCAAGTATGAAAGTACTTTGGAGGGGGTGTTGGACTAAGAAAGGTTGGGAAACACTGTTTTAACCATAAACACAGAAGGTTCTGCAGATGCTGGAGATCCAATGCAACACAAACAAAATGCTGGGAAAACTCAGGAGGTCAGGCAGCATCTAGCAAAGTGAATAAACAGTCAACGCTTTGGGCCG
Source organism: Hypanus sabinus (assembly GCF_030144855.1). Classification (NCBI taxonomy): domain Eukaryota; kingdom Metazoa; phylum Chordata; class Chondrichthyes; order Myliobatiformes; family Dasyatidae; genus Hypanus; species Hypanus sabinus. The sequence goes on from NC_082706.1 coordinate 126,727,675, forward strand.
AGGCCTTTCATCAGGACTGAGTTCCTCCAGCATCTTGTGTGCGTTGTTCAAAAAATTAACCTTTACTCTGTTACATACAGCCATAACTATTGCTTAGAGAATATATAAAATGGAGATACACCATCACATAGCATCTACCAACCTTGCATTGGCATGGTTCAGCACAAGGGTCATCGTTGATGCTGCCCACAACACTACAGTTACAGCGCATGCAATTGGGGAAGCCTTTATACCCCAACGCACAACGGTTGCACATCCTCCCAGCATAACCAGCTCGGCAATGGCATTGACCAGGGTAAAGACCTAATACACAAATGAGAAAGCAAATCAATGGCAAGTTATGAGGAAGCCACATGAAAATCAAGTGAACTAGACTGCTTCGAAATTTAAGCAGTAGTGGGAGAACATGAGGGACTGTCTCAGAAAGGTAGAACATCCCACAGAGCAACAGCATTGATATTTCGGTGACTGGGCCTTTGATTGTTATGAAAACAGACAAACTACATTTCATTTTCCAGTTATGTACTCTGTCGCACAGCATTAATCCATTGGCCCTTAAAGTCTATAGGTACTCATGTTAACCAGGTTAAGAAGCCACGTGTTATGAAATCAACTTTACCTTGCTCTGTGACTGCTTGATTATCATCCTTCATACAAGTGGTATTCAGGGACCCAGTTGGGTCACAGTCACATGGCAAACAGGGATCAGGGCTAAGAGGAGACACCTAGAAACATAACATTATAAGCAAATTAAAGCAAATTAAACTCCATCACTTTTTACATCTTCACTTCATTTTCAAGATATAAATACCATCCCAATAGTAAAAATGCCTATATGAAGTAATGTCATTGCATTATCACATATGACAAGACTGGAACAGAAGGGTAGTTGGCCCAGTGATAGTTCATGATGGAAACTGGGCTAAAGCTATGGGACTCACTGTGTTTCTGCGAGCGAGGGAGCTGGGGATTTGATATTATTGTCACTGATTTTTTGTGAGGAAAGGGGTGGGGCGTTTTGGAGTTTGCAAATTTTGTCTCCTTTTTGTATTTTGTGTTGGGGAATGGCTTTTCTTCTCAAAAACTCCCATTTTTTTTGTAGGTCACGGCTATCTGGAGATGGCGAACATCAGAAATGCATTGTACATGCATACTTAGATGATAAAATGAACCTTTGAACATAAAGAGTTACCTTGTAAGGTCGGTAGAAGCCATCAATGCAGGTCTCACAGTTGATGCCCGCAGTGTTATTTGAGCAATTAACACACACGCCTCCACCAATAAACTGTCCTGCTATGTTCAAACTCAGGTTGCGATCAGCCACACTTTGGTCATAGTAACAATCTTCTGTTTTGCCATGGCAATTGCACTCTAGTTAACAAAGAAATGAATACAACTGTGACGGATGTCTTCAGAGTCATACTCAAATTGCATACTAGGGTTAAGTTAAAAATATGTAACAGAAACATAATTGACTCAAATAGGAAATATGACAGAGGAGCTTCAACAACATTGACATGGAATCACAGAACATGGAAGAAGGTCATTCAACTCATCTGGCCTGCGTCCGATCCCTGGAAGAAACATCCATTAACCTCACATCCTCATGCTTTTCTCAAAGAATGACCTATACCTAACACTAGAGGAAAATAATTTTAACAAAGTCAAAGGTCTCACTCTAAGTAAGAACTGGAATTCAATTGTAAACAAGGTGGGAGAGCGTAAACCTGATTGAATGAGGACTAACCAATGAGGAAGGTGGATTACAGGGGTATAAATACCACCAGTCTGGACATGCCCAGGCATCATCCCTGACGAAGATGGCAGAGTTTGTCATTGAAACATTGGGTTATAATTGCTGCCTTTAACCAGCTAGAAGCCCCGAGAAAAGGTTATTCATCTACAGAAATTGCCCATCATGGCAAGTTTCACTTCAGATTTGAGTCTGAAATTCACAGCATAATTAATTTTTAGTTATGTTTCCAACAGAGCAGCTTTGTTTTTTTTTAATAAACACAGAGTGGTAGGTGGTGGGTGCTTGGAATACACGAACAGTGCTGGTGGTAGAAGCTGGTATAATAGGACATTTAAGGGTTTCCCCCTCTCAGTCCTGAAGAAGTGACTCAGTCCAAGATGTCAACTGTTTGTTTCTCTGCATAGGTACTGTCTGGCCTGCTGAGTTTCTCCAGCTTTTTGTGCTTGTTCCTCTGCATTTCCAACTCCTGCAGAATCTCTAGTGTTTAGGAGATAAGCACTTGAATATAAGAAAAATGGAAGCTTATGGGCTGTGTAGAAGGGAAAAGTTAGATTGATCATGGGAGTACATTTGTGTACGATCTGCACAACATCACAGGCTGTACTGGTTTATGATAATTTGTGGATCATTGCATCTCATTGCAATTTGTTCATTCAAAAGAATAAAAATATACCTGACCTTCCCTCCTCATCCCAACAAGCCAATTCCCTCTGGTTACTGACCCTTTTCATTTTAATTCATTCATTCATTTTGCAAAGTCTGGGTGTTAGTGGTAAGACCAGAATTTGATTGCCCAGCCCTCAATACACTTGAGCAACTTTCTTGAATTCTGTTCGGGTTGCCAATGGAAATAATCTTTCTGATGGAGTGGAAATTCCTTCCAATTTCCACTTCATCAGAACCCAAGTCAGGATAGCTGCTTTTAATTATTAATTTTGCCCATGCAACATTAGTCTTGGTTCATGGTCTTTGAACCTTCATACAGTATTCTTCATGCCCTTTATTCCAAGCCTCTTAAATTAAACTTAAACTGTCCATCTGAAATAAAAACAAAAATGCTTGAAATAATCACTCGGTCATCAACCGGAAATCTTAATTCCCCATGAATGATGCCTGACCTGCTGAGTATTTACAGCATTTGCTGCTTTTACTTTGAATGCTTGGTGCTCATTCTAAATTATTGCTCTTGCTCAAAACAGCGTACCGACTCTATCCCTTTCTGATCTCCCAAATAATTTTGACTTCTATCCTACAGTATGATCCCTGAGAACTAAGGCCCAAGGCTCACCTGATATTAGGTCTATTTCAGTAAGTGAAAGAACTGCTGATTTCAACTGGCAGCTAATTGAAGATTTGGTTTATAAGATGTTATTGGAAAGTCAGAGAAGAGTGACTGCAGGTTTGCATGCCAATGGAAAAAGGGGATGGGGAAATGGTTCTGTCAGTTTAATAGGAAGAGGCAGGATCTCAATCAGAGGATGGTTTTTGCACATTTTCTTCTCACAGCTCCACGTTCCTGAAGCAAATTGTCCTCAATTCTGAAGGACTGCTTAGAAGGAAGAAGTAAGAAAAGAAGAAAGTGAGGGAGAAGAAGGGGACAGTAAAGGTAAAGGAGAAGAGGAAGCAGGAGAAGAAAAAGGAAAAGAAGATGGTGTAAGTTATGAAAAGAAGGTAAAGGAGAAGTAGAAGGTAAGGCTGTGGGAGAAAACAAGGTGAAGGAGGAGAAAAAGCTGACAGAGTTATTTCTCAAACTGGAAATATTCTGAAAATCTTCAAAAAGGATGCAAAGCCTGTGCCTTGCCTGAAGAACCCAATATGGGGACAGCAAAGTTCATTTCTGCATTGAAAGCTTGCTCCTTCCACACCTTTAAGAAGTAGTCTGGTACCTGATGACTGGATGCTGTGCAGCTGAACTTCCTGACCCTCCATAAACACAGCCAAAAGTTATTAACTTACTTTCACACGTGTTGCCCGAGGCAAAGGTTCCAGACCGCCAGGGTTTCTGATGGTAACCTGGGCAACACTGACTGCAGCTCTCCCCACAGGTGTTGTGTTCACACTGACATTGTAGTCTCTAAAACAAAAAGACACTATTTAAAAATCCATTAAAATTATCATTCCGGGTCATTTAATTTTCAGCATTTATTGCTTATGGCAGGATGAGCAATTCAGACATCAATCGAAGAGTTGTTGATTATGCAGCAATTTTTGACCCTTCATCAGGCACCATTTACTTTTCAGCTCTGAAGCTAAGTCTGATTCCAGTAACCCAAATGCAGTAATTTCATTCCAATCAACAGGCGTCAAACTTCAGCTGCATATACATCAACTAATCAACGACGCTTGACTTGACCATGGTTGGGGCCAGCACATGTTTCTACTTTGCCTGTCTCAGGGTGATATGGTGGATAAATAAATCCACATTCACCTTATGTTTATTCAGGCTAGAAGGGAAAACTAAAGTGGTCATTTCATGCAAGAGGAGATACAATGGAATAGGGCAAAGATTAAATATCACTTCTGTGGCTAACTTCAGAGAAAATTAGATTCTAAAAATGATTCAAACATTCACTATTTAAAAGCAGCTCTGAATATGTGTATGCATTTTTTTTAATGATCTGATTTGGACCTTTGAGAGGTTTCTTCAATTCTCAAATTTCACATTACAGCATGTGGTGAGAGTTAGCACTGCTAAATCTATTCCAGGTTGAGAAGAATTTCTGGAGACGAGGGAAGTTGTTTCATTGTTTCATTCCCTCAGCATTGCAATACTAACAAAAATTTTATTATTCTTGGGCAAGTGCTAGATAGCTTCCTCTATTAAAGGAGTTTCTAAATATATTTTATCAGTCAAGAGTTGTGCTATTTTACATCATAATTGTGACCAATAACTTGAGATAACAGCTCTGAACAACATTTAGTCTCTACAATAGAACATTTAGAACAACCGAGCTTCTGACTAAATTCGGCTCCTACTAATTACAATCTTGTATCAATATCTATAATCAAAATTTCAGTCTTTATAGGTGAAAATCGTTCAGTCTTCACAGCCTTAAAGAGTGCTGATTCCTTCGGTAGAAAATAAAAGATGGAGCTAATCGCTTATGTTAATATCTTTAATTATATGAGATGTTTTTCCTGAATATTTTGTTTATTTTGTGGTGATGGTAAAAAAAAAGTCGTTTTTGGGTATTATTGATCTGAATAGCTTGATGTAGGACAATCAATAACAAGGTATAATGATTTGCTAATGTTTACTTTGGATTTAATTAGCACCCCAGGTACTTGAAACACATTAACCCAAGTACGACAATTTACATTAACATATTAAGAGCTTTTTGAGGGGGGGCGGCGGGGTGGGGGGGGAGAGACAGCTCAAATAATCAATAATGTAGCTAACATTTCAAAGATCGGGATAGTTATAAATTTAAAGCAAGGATTAAGAAAGCAGATTTTAAAAGATACAAATTGGTACAAAATGATACAAATTGGACACGAATATCATCAAAACTGTAAGCTGTGGCCATTTGCAACCTTATCATGCAACAGATAGACCAATATTCTTATGAGGATAATCTAATACAAACCATTAGCTTTGCATCCCATGGGCAGCTGCTAGCATGGCCGTAACAGATACACATGCCTCCAACTGAGATGTCCTTGATGGAGTAGTAATACTATGCAAAAAAAATAAACCAAGCATTAATTGAAACCTGCTGGTGTTCAGGAGAACTCACCCCATGGAATTCCTGAATTGACAGAATATGCAAACATCAGATTTACATTACACAAAGGAGCCAGTTGAAAATTAATTCAGGAAAAAAGAGCAAGGGTAAGAAAGTCTCTATATTTTAGCCAACTTACACTCTCATGACATTTGTTGCTAGTTTGCAACAGATTCCCTTATGTATAAAGATAAAGACCATTCAGCCAACCCCACAGAGCAATCCCATCACTCTACTCAAACTTTCTGTACTTAATATCCCTATTTTTCTGTCAACACATTTCTTTTTCAACCACTCAATGGTCACACAATTGCCAATTTACAAAAGCCAAACAACCCAACCCTGACTTTTTAGTTTGAGTGAAGAAACCAGAACACCCTCAGGAACCCTAAATGGTCACAAGGAGAACATGCAAACTTCACACTAACAGCACAGGAGGTCAAAATTGAACTCAGATTACTAATCTTTTGAGAGGCAGCAGCACCACGGTGTACCCTGGCATCAAAATAAAATTGTACAAATACAATCATTTTGTTTTAACAATTTCTAAGAAAGGATATTTTGAAAACACTTAGATAAAACAAAAACCTCTGTGCAGAGCTATAAAAAATGCATCTCTTTATACACAGGCTGAAACATTTCACTGTCAACAGTAGTCAAAATGCCAAAAGTGGACTTGCTGGTTCCATTTTCCTTACCCTACGGGTAACAATTGGGTCAACTTCCCTTGGGTCATGATATCCAAGAGTCATGAGGTCAGCATTGAGTGTCCTGATGCGCTGGAGGAGGAGGCGAATATAGCGAGCCGAGGTAAACTCCAACAGAGTTGGGGAAGGGTCATCAGCACTGGGCCTGCCATTGATCAAGGAGGTGTGAATCTTCACAGGGAGAAAACAGTATTGTGAGTGACAGATTACAAACATTTCCCATAAACATGCTTTTGAAATCTCTCTGGATTTATTAAAACATCTTAAATGGTCACTTTCACTTCACCGCAATAGAACCCATCCACTAGATCAGCACCCCAATGCAGCTTATGAAACATTACCATTTACATTAATCTTATTCTTCAAGTCTATGCACAATAGGAGAGGAAAACTTGGAAAAGTAAGGGGTTTAATGCTCCCCCAAATTTACTGCCTGACTCCTCCTGTTTTCCAGGAAGTAGATGTGTTTATCATTCAGAAACTGCAGATGAACATAGATTTAGAACAGACATGAGGAGGAACTTCTTTAGCCAGAGGGTGGTGAATCTGTGGAATTTGTTGCCCCAGATGGTTGGAGGCCAGGTCACTGGGTGTATTTAAAGCAGAGGTTGATAAGTTCATGATTAGTCAGGGTATGAAAGGTTATGGGGAGAAGGCAGGAGGATAGGGTTGGGAGGGAAATGGATCAGCTTTGATGAAATGGTAAAGCAGACTTCATGAACCACCAAATGACCACTGCATAGTTCCCCAAAATAACCTGATATATGTCTTCTGCCCTGGACCTCATTATCAGACTTGCTGTGAACATAAGGTGCAGAGTCTACACTAGACACCACCAGATGAATAAATACCTTTAACTCCACTTCTAATCTTACTTATGCAACATCATTTCAATTTAAATCTATGATGGATTTTCCATTTTCCGCTGTGACTTCCATAAGCAAGATTCTTTTTTAACCTCCCCCAGTAGCCATGTCTTTCGTTCCATTTCCCTCAAGGATCTGTGAAGAAAGGTTTAGCATGGTTTTCCTCCTTAACTGCACAACACACCCCACTTCAGAGGACACAATTCCAATGTCTTGCATTTTTCCTAGTCTCAATGTCCCCAGTTCTCCCCAAGATATTTGTTATTATCTTGCGGAATTGTGTTAACCGTAAGCAATTTTAGACTGAATTTTCTGGAATAAACCGGCCAAACTGCAATAAACCCAAAGGAGAGAAACATTTTCCAATCCTTTATTTATGTAATCTAATAATCTGTTGATTGATCTCAGCCAGAAGTGAAACCAGCAAAGCTACAACTGGCCTCAGGACACTTTGGACTAAGGATAGAGGTAGGGTGGAATACCAGCAAGGACTCAGCAGCTTCCATGGTCAGTTGTGCTGATGGAAAAATTTATGTGGTTCACCATTTACATTCACGTTGAATAGCTTCTGGCAAAGACCGAGTATCACAGGGTATTTGTGGCACACTGAAGTACCACAGAATTTATCGGTTATTGTCACAAGAGAAAGAATAACAATTGGAGGACAGGAAATAACTCCCACCTGCCTGTGGGCTACAGTCATTACAAAATCATTAATCCTCAGAATGGGTAGAAGCAAGAAAGGATTTCCACATATTCTTCAATACTTTGTAAACACTGTCTGAAAAATAATAATCATTAAAGTGGAACATGTTTCAATTAACTTCAACACCAGAAGGTGAAATCACTTTGGTTTATAAATGGAAAATTAGATCAGACTTAACAATATAGGGAGGCAGAAACTGTACATCGGACAAGGGAATTCAGTTTAACTGCTCAATGTAAGTTTTATACTCTTTGTTTGCAAGATTCCAATTTTTCTCCAGAGGATTTGATGTCAGTGAATGGCCAGGTTTCAAGAGCCGGTGGGACAGGATGTGATGAGACGCTAAGGGCAGGTGGAATTTCATCATGGAGCCTAAGTTATGGTGCTCACATTGTCCCTTTGTTAGAGAGCGGTACAACTTCACTTAATAACTAATCTCCAGGATAATCAATGGCTCAAAATCTATGTAGATGCCCTTAAAAGTTGGTGAGTTCACATCTAAGGATCTTTAATGTGAGGAAACGTGACACATTTCTTTTTGAATCCCAGGTTAAAATAATTAGAAAGGTACCAGAAGCAGAGGTATGATGGGATTGGGAGAATCAAGTACACAGACTGGGAACTTTGGTAGCACAGCAGCTAGCGTGATGCTATTACATCTCAGGGCATCAGAGCTCGTATTTCAATTCTCACATGATCTTTAAGGAATCTGTATGTACTCCAAGTGGAATGAATAGGTTTTTTCCAAGTGCTCCAGTTTCCTTCAACAGTCCAAAGATATAGCAGTTAAAATGTTAATTGGTCATTATAAATTGTCCCATGATCATGGGGTATTGAGTGCATAGAACAAAGAATCTCGGAATACAGGTCCATAATTCATTGAATGTGGTGGCACAGGTAGATATGGTCCTAAAGAAAGCTTTTAGTACACTGGCCTTCATAAAACAAAGTATTGAGTATTGGAGATTGGAAGTTGTGTTTAAGTACAATAATAACTACAATACAGTGCTGAGGCCTAATTTGGAGGATTGTGTGCAGTGTTGGTCATCTACCTACAAGAAACATGCAAATACAGTTGAAAGAACATGAGGACATTTAAAATGATATTGCTGTGTCTGGAGGACCTAAGTTATAAGATTGCAAAGGTTAGGATTTTATTCCTTGGAATGTAAAAGACTGAGGAGATATGATACAAAATTGTGTGGAGTATAGATAGAGTAAAAATGCAAAGCTTTTTCCAAGCAACACATACAAAATTCTGGAGGAACTCATCAGGCCAGGCAGCATCTATGGAAAAAAGTACAGCCGATGTTTCAGGCCGAGACCCTTCGACAGGACTCGGGCTTTTTCCACTGAGGTTGGGTGGGAAAACAACCAGGGGTCATGGGTTATGGGCGAAAAGTGAAAAGTTTAAGGGGAACATAAAGGGAAATTTCTTCACTCAGAGAGTCTTCAGTGTGGAACAAGCTGCCAGTTCAAGTGGTGCATGCAAGGTCAATTTCAATGTTTGAGAGAAGTTTGGAGAGGTACTTGGATGGCAAGGGTATGGAGGGAATTGGTTCTGGAGCAGCTCAATGGGAGTAGGAAGTTTAAATTTGTTCGGCATGCACTAGCTAGGCTGAAGGGCCTGGTTCTGTATTATACTTTTCTATGACTCTAAGTTAAGGTTAAGTGTGTAGTTGGACAGTGTGACTTGAAGGGTCAGAAGGGCCCACTCTGCACTGTTTCTCAACCAATCAGACAGGCAACTAGACAGCTAGATTTTTTTAAAAGTTAGTGCACAAATGCTAATGGAATGTTGTCCATGACTTAAAGTATTTGGATTACATGCCACAGGAATTAAAGGTTTAAATTATAAGAAAATCAAGATACATAATTTTGTTGTGTAAATCTCAAATAAGGGCATCACTTAGGACACATACAGGAGTTTGCTTTCGTTTAGTGACATGGACTTGCATTGTATCTTCCAATATAGACACAACATTAGAATAAAGGGATATATCTTTTAAGCTGAGGTGAGAAGGAATTTCTTCAATCAGAGACTAGTGAATCTGTGGAATTTGTTGCTACAGACCACAGAGCTTAGGAATGATGGCATTAAATGGTGACTCCTTTCCTTGCATTTTCATACACAGCTCTATTTCCATCTTTAGTATCTTTATTTTTCCCTTTCAAGATTCTTTTGAAGACCCTGACCTGGAGTTACACTCTGAATTTGATTCTTTGCAGGAATGGAACCCGCTCTCAGGGCCTCACGACTGGCCGCTTTTCGATATCCCCAGGATGCGGCCTGGAAGGCTTGCGTGCCTTCAGGGTGCCAGATTTCTGTGGCTCTGGAGGCTGACTAATTCAAGGCCGGTGCCGCTGACTGATGCGTCACAGGAGAACGAGGAAGATCGGACGCACCGGCTTGCTGTTGGCTGTGTGCCCAGAGCTCGGAAAAAGCAATGTGACAGACTTTTAACATCATAAATCAGTGAGCTGTGTGTTATGTCTCCCTTGTCACTGTGAAATGGGGTTGCCTCTTTTTCCCTTATTAGGGAGAGAGAGAGCCTGTGGTATGTCAAATTACCGGGTGAATGGGTGATCTTTGGGTACTGCAAGTCTGTATCTTTACTGATGCTTTGCTGCACAGTTGAGTGCTCGGTGGAGTTCACCGATGCTTTTTTACTGGTGGGGGGGTGGGTTCATCGCCTTGTTACTGCTTGTGTGTGGGTGGGTGGAGCTGGGGAGGGACTTTGGGGTTCTAACATTTAACTACCATTCATTCTTGGGGCACTCCTGGTTTTGTGGATGTTTGCAAAGAAAAGGAGCTTCAGGATATATATTGTATACATTCCTCTGACATTAAATGTACCTATTGAGACAGCTGCCGAGAGAAAGTCACTAAATGTATCTAAAACATAAATTGGTAAGTTCTGGTTTGGTAAGGAGTGCAGAGGTAACAGAGAGAAGATGGGAGAACTGGATGAAAAGAAAATCAGCCATTATTGAATGGTAGAGCAGACTCAATGGACTGAATGGTCTCATTCTGCTTCTGTATCTTATGGAAATAGTTAACCTGCATATCAGCAAATTATTTCTGTATACACTACAGTTTGAAGTCCTTGAAGTCTAAAGCATTGGCGGTCATGCTGGCTGAAGTTGATCTTTACAGTTTTATCCCACTTCCCAGCTCACTGCCAACTGAATTACATTTTCAATGTTTCAAGTGCACATGCACTTTCTTTTTTAGTTTATTGAGGGTTTCTGCCCTATTCCCCTAGTCTTTCGGTTTCTGAAGCTGTTCATAACACAAGCTCATTGGTTTGATTTCAGCTCAGGATGTCATTAACAGATCTCTGCAGAGGATGTAGCACATGGCACATGCCCCACTGGTTTTGGAGCCCCAGGGCTAGAGCACGGAAAATTCTGGAGTTTCTCCTTCTGATTGCTATCCATATCTTTTCTGGAAGAGAACCAAGCAACTTCAAATAAAAAAAATGGGAGTGGCACAGGGGGTTACTTGGGAATTTTTACAGATCTCCAGCTACAATGTTGGTGAAACCTGGAAGGAAACATTTTCCACATGGAGAAAACGTTCAAAGTAGGTTGTGAGAATACCTCAGAATTCTTATCAGGATGATTATTTTTGTGTGTTCAAGAATCAAGCACAAACTGACTGAGAGTGAGGTAAATGAGAGGTGACGTGTTTTGGAAAGTCAAACCAGCGTAGTTCTCTTACTATGAATGGTTCAGCACTAAGGAGTGGAATGGAACAGAGGGACCTAGGGATTCATATGCATTGTGGTGAATCACGCATTTAGCATGATGATCTTCATCAGTCAGGGCACTGGGGTTGGGAGTTCAGACATCATGTTACAGCACTACAGCTTTGATCAGCCTATTACAGGAAAGACATGCTTAAGTTGGTACCAGTGCAGAAGAGGTTTGAGGATCTTGCCGAGACTAAAGGACCTGACTTATAGGGAAAGGTTGGCCAGACTTGGTCTTCATTCCTTGAAATATAGGAGAATGAAGGGTGACCTTACAGAAATGTTTAAAATCATAAGCATAATAAAATGGATGGCAACTCTCCTTTTGCCAGAGCAGGGGAGTCCAAAGCTAGGGGCCATAGGTCTAGGGTTGAGAGGGAAATGATATGAAAGACCTCTAGGCAGCTTTTTGTTAAGTATATTAAATAAAGTGCCAGAAGAAATTATTGAGGCAGGTACAGTAGTATCATGTAAAAGACACTTGGATGGTTACATGAAGTGGCAGGGGTTACAGGGATCTGAGGCAAGCCCAGGAAATTAGCACCAGCTGAATGGCATTGAATTGTGGGATCAAATGGCTTGATCTGTGCTGTTTTGCTCAATTGTTGTAAACTGGAAGCCTATGGGTTAAAAACTGGGGTGGGCATGGAGAATAGCTCTTCGAGACTGAGCCAAATTTCTACAAACCTAGAGCACACACCTTCAAGTAAATTACATAAATGCACCACACACAGGTATAACTGGTGTATGAAAGGTTTCATTATTTAGAATTTTTACAGTATTACTAAATTGTGTGAAGAAGGCAACATTAAAGATCCCCACAAACTGGGCTATTGACATCTTGTCACAGCTACCATATAAAGCATGAGGTCCCACACCACAGGTTCAAGAACAGCGACATAAATGACGCTGGCAATTTACCATGTTTAAACGAACCAGACAGAACTAAGAATAATTGAGACGAAAGCAGTGAGGGAAATGATTTATAAAATTCTGCAGAAAACCCATCAGGTCCAGGAGATTTACCCGACTGCAGTGGAGAAATGGCAGAGGATATTTCCTCTAGTGATAATGGCTCACTGAGTTTTGCTTTCGGATCAGAAGAAAGCGAGGGAATATTTAAACTGTTTAAAAAATGCTCAATAGAGGTATTATCATTTAAAGATTCAGAGGTATAAATTCAAGAATAATAATTCTTAAACATGTCATTAATTTCAGAATGATTCAAAATAAAGATCCCATTTCCCATCCGAATTTTTGTAATTTGTTGTTTAGCTTTAGAGCGTTTTAGTTGGTTAACTAAAAACTTGCTGGATTTATCACCATGAATATAAAATTGGCTCTTACTTTCAAGAAGTTGGCGTTCAACTGGTGGATTGGAAATAAGGCCAAACTTAGTTTGGTGTTCTACTCGCTTCTTGTACAGTTCGGGGTCTGGGCATATAGTTGGTCGGTTGCTTTAATCTGACTGGTCAAATCTAATCGCTCTAAATAGGTCTTTCTTTTCAGATTCACAGTTTATGAAATTATTTGACCCCTCAAATATGCTTTCATGGCATCCCAAACAACCTGGGATGAGATTTCAGATGACATGTTAGTGTTTAAAAAAGCTATCTAGTCCTTCATAAATTTTACAAAATCATTATCCGACAACAAGGTTGTGTTAAAGCGTCAATGCTTATTCATTTGAGGGAAACCAGGAAAATTTATAGACAGGGTAACTGGGGCATGATCTGAAAAATCAATATACTCTGATAATCACAAGAACGAACAGATGGAATCAGCTGGTTATCCATTAAAAAATAATAAATTCTAGTAAAAGTATGATGGACATGTGAAAAAAAGAGAATAATCTCTCTCAGTAGGATGGAAAAAATGCACACATCAGAGATACCATTATTAGAAAGAAGACTGAATAAATAAAGCAGGTTTACTCGGTAGTCTAGGAACAGAGGACAATCAATCCAAAACTGGATCTAACCCAACAATTAAAATCACCACCCAATATAAGACAACATAAACTCAAATCAGGCAGTTAAGAGGAAAAAAACTATCAAAGAAGTCCACGTCATCCGATTTGGGAGCATACAGGTTAGCCAAGACTACCCTAGTATTATACAATTTCCCAGAGAGAATAACAGCCATTTGTATCAGATACTCTGTTGTGAAGCTCAAAGGGAACATTTTGATTAAAAAGGATTGAGACCCCCCCCCCCCCACCCGACTTTAGCCGGGAAGGCAGAATGGAAGTGCTGTCCTACCCACCTTGACATAAGATGAGAGTTCTCAAAACTACAAATGTGTTTCTTGCAAAAAACCAAAGTCAGCTTTGAGCTGCTTAAGATGTGAAAACACCTTCCTTCTTTTAACAGGATGGTCCAATGCCTTAACATTCCAGCTCATAAGATTCAACAGGCTAACCACTGTCATTTTAAAAAAAACATAAAGGGTAGTAGGCATAAACAAGATCAAACATTCAAATGACAGCTCGGGGGCAAAAGTATAACACAAGAGAATCAGAACAAAAATAATGTCCTGAGTAACAGAGAATAACTAAAGATTCTATGTATGGATTTGACACTAGAGAGCCCTCCCCGCCCGCCCCCCCTGAAATCCCAGCACAAGAAAGCTACCAAAAAACAGCAGCAAGCTCTTCAGAGGGAAAAACACCCCAAAAACCAACATCCAGTTTCTTAACATCATCGTAAGCTCTGTTTAACAATTCAAAAGCCAGAGAACTTATGCACGACAAATTAAAATTATACATAAAGAGAAACAGTTCCATCAAAAAGTATTAAACCTAACTCAAAGTAATAATCCAGAGTAGCCTATCCACAAGAAACTACGAAAAAAAATCAGTAATTTAAAAAGAAAATAGGGAAAAAAAGCCCGAAAGAAAAAAAAAATTTTAAAGTAGTTATCAGCTGCTGAGCGGCTGTTCAAACAGTTCGTAAAGTGATATTCCCAAAACAGTTCTTTGAAGTGATATTCCAAAACAATTCTTAAAGTGATATTCCAAAACAGTTCTTAAAGTGATATTCCAAAACAGTTCTTAAAGTGATATTCCAAAACAGTTCTTAAAGTGATATTGCCAAAAGTTCGATATGCTCACAGTCCATTTAAAAGGAGAGACTTTACAGGACGATTTAAGTTCTCTTTCACGTCGCTTGCTTCGATTCCCGACGTCGAAATTCCCACGAAGAATTTACGAAACAGAACGGCTTAAAGGCACTGACCTTTCCTTCTCCACTACCTTCAATCCTTTCTAGGTAAACCTAGGGATTAACACGAAGATAGTCAACGAAATCCTTCCAAATAAGGATCAAACGAAGGTCGCCCCCGTTTCACCGTAGAAAGCGATTCTCCTCGATCTTTAACTTCCAACCTTGAATCTTCACTCTCCTTTAATTCTCAAACTAACAGAATCATAAAGAACCTGTTGGCATTAACCTTTTAAACTTTAGGCATTAAATAAAAACTTCATCCTTCAACTAAACTGCGTCATCACTTCAAACACGCAGTGGCATGAAGTCAACTTGGCAAATCCAGCCATATGAGTCTGATGCAGTCAAAATGACAGGGATACTTTTGATAAATGTCTGAGCTTCTGGAACCAAGTTAAACCATTTTGTGTCCAGTACTAAGAGTTATTCGGAGATGGGCTGGATAACACTGAATCCACAAATGTAAAACTCTTTCATAACTTCTTTTTACTCTGTGCGCAGCCTCAGAATTTGAGGAGCATAATCCTCAACAATACAGATAAAATGACCCTTGTAATCCAATTTTCCTCTCTGACTTGCTTTCCTGATCAAAAGGTTTTTCACCTGATATCGATGAAAACACAGAATTAATCTGTGTGGCCTAGAGCCCAACTCGGGCTTGGCCAGAAATGTATGGTGAACTCTGTCTAACTCAGGTGGGGTTGGAAGGTTATCCTTCTCAAAAATCTCACAGAGTAAAGAAGAAAAAAATTCAACAGGAGATCCACTTTCGATAGCCTCTGGCAGACGGAGGAATCGTAGATTATGATGGCTGCTCCGATCTTCGAGATCAGGTATTTCGGATGTTAACTTGGAGTTTATGCTCACTCAAATTGGAACAGATGGCTTCCAGCTGCTGAACATGACATTTTAAATCTTCAGTAGCTGACTAAAGATGAGGGAGAAATTAGGCATGATCCTCCACTTTAGAATTAATTTGAACCAATTTTGACTCCAATGAACTGCAAGAAGACTTGTATTCAGACTTAAATTCAGATATAATCTCCTGTCAGTGCTTATCCAAAATGGAGATAACCTCGGCAGAGGAACCAGAGACATTCGTAGTGATTTCTTTTTTCCCCAGATTTAGGGAGCTTTGAGGCCATTGTAGGACAGGCATATTCGTAGGCAGGTGGACAGCAAAAAAGGAGAGGCACGTATCATTCTTTTAGCCAAAAGAGGTATTTTCCAACAGAGTGTTCTTCGTATAGGCCAATTTCTTTGTTAAATGTCGATGTTAAAATTCTGGCTAAATTTCTGGCTTGTAGATTGGAGAATTTCATACCATCTATTATTTCTGCAGATCAAAACTGGTTTTATTAAAAATTGCCTTCCTTTTTTAATATACAACATTTATTTATATCTTATATTCACCCTCAATTGGGACTCTTGGTCATTTCTCTTGATGCAGAGAAAGTGTTCAATTGTGTGGAGTGGAATTACCTTTTTGTGGTTATAGAAAAATTTGATTTTGGACTAAGTTTTATTTCATGAATTAAATTGTTATATTCATGTCCCACTGCTTCTGTTTTGACCAAGTCTCAGCAATCATAGACTTTTAGCCTTAAACACAGCACTCGATAAGGATGTCCTTTAAGTCCCTTACTTTTTGATTTGGCCATAGAGCCACTCGCGATTGTGTTTCGTAGCTGTGTTGAATTGATGGGGATTTGGAGTGGAGGTGTTGAGCATAAGTTTCTCTTTATGCCTATGATCTTTTAGTTTTTATATCAATATGACTACTTCCTTACCCCCAATGTTTTTACTTCTTCTTAATCAATTTAGTCAGCCTTCCGGTTACAACTTACTATACACAAGAGCAAACTCTTCCCAATCAATAGAAAAGCACAAACATTAGTATTTCATGACCTCCCTTTTAAATTAGTTAGTAATCAATTCACTTACCTTGGTATTACAGTAACAAGGAACTTCAAAAATCTTTTTTGAGAAAATTTTGATAATCTTTTAAATTCTACAAAACAGAGTTTAACACAGTGGTCACCCTTGTCCATGTCCCTGGTAGGTTGAACTAATGTTATTAAAATGTATATCCTTCCTAAATTTTTATACTTATTTCAATCTTTACCAATTTTTATTTCTAAAGCTTTTTTTAATTCATTGGATTATATTATTTTGTCCTATCACTTCCACACTTAATAAAGCTCACCTTCAAAAATCTAACAATGAAGGCCATATGGCCTTCCAATTTTGGGTAGCCAATATTTGTTGTCTTACTTTTTGGTCCTTCTTTCTTTCTTTTCTTTCTAAATCTTTTTATTAATATTAGTAATATGGACAGAATACAGATGATATATTGATAAAGAAATTACCAACATACACATTCCATTACATATGAAAAAAAAACATACATAATAGTTACAATATAAATGAGTTTACCAAGACATAAGCCATAAGATATATGTATGGACATAGTAAATCTAAATATTTCATAATATATAATATAAAAAAAACAGAAAAAAGAAAGAAAAAAAAACAAAAAAAATTATATAATGCAGAACTAGCTAATCTAATCTAATAACTATAACTAATAACTAATATAAAAGAAAAAAAACAAAAAAAAGAGAAGAAAAAAAAAAGCGGGCTGTTTATAATATCTCACAAAAATAAGTATTCATCAATGCCGTCACTTCCGGTCCTCTCAAAATACATAAGCTAAAAGCTGGGAAATCAAATGAACTTGGCACAGGGTCATATTACATCATATGAAAATGTTAAATAAATGGTCTCCATAACTTTTCAAATTTAATAGAAGTCTCAAAAGTACCACTTCTAATTTTTTCTAAATTTAAACATAACATAGTTTGAGAGAACCAATTAAATACAGTGGGAGGATCAATTTCTTTCCAATTCAACAATATAGATCTTCTAGCCATCAGAGTTAGAAATGCAATCATTCGACGGGCTGAAGAAGATAAATGCAGTGAGTCTAACATTGGTAAACCAAAAATTGCGGTAATAGGATGAGGTTGTAAATCGATATTCAAAACCGCAGAAATAATATCAAAAATATCTTTCCAATATTTCTCCAAAAATGAACACGACCAAAACATGTGAGTTAAAGACACAATTTCAGAATGACATCTATCACAAATAGGACTTATATGAGAGTAAAAATGAGCTAATTTATCCCTGGACATATGGGCCCTATGTACGACCTTAAATTGTATTAGTGAATGTTTGGCACATAACGATGATGTATTAACTAATTGAAGAATTCTATCCCAATTCTCACTAGAAATACTAAAACTAAGCTCTCTTTCCCAATCCTGTTTAGTCTTATAAAGAGGCTCTGAACGTATCTTCATAATTATATTATAAAGTTTTGAAATAAGCCCTTTTTGAAAAGGGTCTAATTCAAATAAACTCTCCAAAGTATCTGAAGGCACAAAATTTGGAAACGTAGAGAGTACAGAACTTAAAAAATGTCTAATCTGTAAATATCTAAAAAAATGAAATCTCGGCAAGTTATATTTGTTGGATAATTGTTCAAAAGACATGAAACAATTATCTAAAAATAAATCAGAAAATCTTAGTAATCCCTTAGTTTTCCAAGCCGAATAAGCTTGATCTATAATGGAAGGGTGAAAAAAACAATTAGATACAATAGGACTATTTAAAACGAATTGAGTCAACCCAAAAAATCTCCGAAATTGAAACCATATATGCAATGTATGTTTAACTATCGGGTTGTCAATTCGTTTTGGCAATTTAGAAAGAGCAAAAGGGAGAGAAGTCCCTAAAATAGAACCCAAAGCATAAGCTGATACCGATTTAGTTTCTAAACTCACCCAACAAGGGCCAAAAGATCCACCCCCATCTTTCAACCAACATAACAAATATCTAATATTAACTGCCCAATAGTAAAATCTGAAATTAGGTAATGCTAACCCGCCTTCCTTTTTTGTCTTCTGTAAATATGTTTTACCTAACCTGGGATTTTTATTCTGCCATATATATGAAGAAATTTTAGAGTCAACATTAGTAAAAAAAGATTTCGGGATAAAAATTGGTATCGCTTGAAAAATATATAAAAACTTAGGTAAAATAACCATCTTAATAGCATTAATCCTACCTATTAGGGATAAAGACAAAGGTGACCACCTAGTAAACAAACCTTTAATCTGATCAATTAAGGGTAAAAAATTAAATCTAAATAAATCTTTATGGTTTTTTGTGATTTTGATCCCTAAATAAGTAAAAAAGTCATTAACTAATTTAAAGGGTAAATTTCCATAAATTGGGACCCGTTTATTCAATGGAAACAATTCATTTTTATTAAGATTTAACTTATACCCAGAAAACTCACTAAATTGAGCCAATAATGATAAAACTGCTGGAATGGATTTCTCTGGGTTAGAAATGAATAGTAATAAATCATCTGCATACAAAGATAACTTATGAATATCTGTCCCACGATTAATACCCAAAATATCCTGTGATTGTCTGATGGCAATTGCCAAAGGTTCTAAGGCAATGTTAAATAGTAATGGACTAAGAGGACATCCCTGTCTAGTGCCCCGAAATAGGCAAAAAAAGGGAGATCTTTGATTATTGGTAAACACTGAGGCTACTGGAGTATGATAAATCAATTTAATCCATGATATAAATATCGGACTAAAATTAAACTTCTCCATCACATTAAATAAGTAAGGCCATTCAACTCTGTCAAATGCTTTCTCCGCATCTAATGAAATCACGCATTCTGAAGTATCATGTGAGGGAGTATAAACAATATTCAACAATCTCCTAATGTTAAAAAAAGAATAACGATTTTTAATAAAGCCAGTTTGATCATCTGAAATAATTTTGGGTAATACCTTCTCCAATCTAGATGCCAGTAACTTGGAAAAAATCTTGGAGTCTACATTCAATAAAGATATAGGTCTATAAGAAGCACAATTAGTAGGGTCTTTATCTTTCTTCAATAGTAGAGAAATGGAAGCTCTATAAAAAGATTGTGGCAAATTCCCTAATCTAATGGCTTCCTCAAAAACCTTACCTAACCAAGGGGAAAGAGTAGTGGAAAAAAATTTTAAAAATTCAACTGTATAACCATCTGGACCCGGTGCATTCCCAGAATTCATTGAGGAAATAGCCCCCTTAATTTCTACATCCGTAATAGGAGTATCCAATATCAAAAGATCATCAGATAATAACCTTGGAAAATTTAATTTTCCAAGAAAATCAGACATGGTATTATAATCTTGAGGAAATTCAGATTGATACAGGGAGGTATAGAAATCTTGAAATGCCTTATTTATCTCATCATGATTAACTGTCAGATTCCCATTCTGCTGACCAATCTTAGTGATTTGACGTTTAACCAGAGCATTCTTGAATTGACTAGCTAACAGTTTACCAGATTTATCACTATGTATATAAAAATCAGATATAGTTTTCATTAATTGATTTTCAATCGAGGATCTAAGTAATAAACTATGTTCCATTTGAAGTTCAACCCTTTGTTTGTAAAGCTCCTTACTAGGAGCAATCGAATATTTCTTATCAATCTCTTTAATTTTATCAACCAATAAAAGAGTTTCCATCTTGATACGTTTCCTCAAACCAACAGAATAAGAAATAATCTGTCCACGTATATAAGCTTTAAAAGTGTCCCAAAGTGTTCCGCAGGAAATATCATCTGTAGAATTAGTTGAGAAGAAGAAGTCGATCTGCTCCTCCATAAATTTTATAAAGTCAGAGTCTTGCAACAAGGTAGAGTCAAATCGCCACTGTCTAGCATTAGAAGCTGTATCCGTAAATTTCATAGAAAGTAATAACGGAGCATGATCAGAGATGGCTATAATATCATAGTTACAACCGATTACCAATGGAATAAAACAAGAGTCTACAAAAAAATAATCAATTCTTGAATAAGAGTGATAAACATGTGAGAAAAAAGAAAACTCTTTGTCATTAGGATACCGGAATCTCCAAATATCAAAAACTCCATTGTCAGTCAAAAAAGAGTTAATACAAGTGGCCGACTTATTAGGTAAAGTCTGAATAGATAAAGATTTATCCATCAGAGGATTTAAACAACAATTAAAAGTCACCACCCATTATTAACTTATATTCGTTTAGATTGGGTAAAGAAGTAAATAAAGACTTAAAAAAGTCAGGACAATCCACATTTGGAGCATAAACATTAACCAAAGCAACCTTTTTATTACAAAGTAAACCCGTAATTAACAAAAATCTGCCATTCGGATCCGAAAAAATATCATGTTGAACAAATGAAATAGAGGAGTCAATAAAAATTGAAACTCCTTTTACTTTAGCATTCGAATTTGCGTGATACTGTTGACCCCGCCAAAATCTAAAAAAACGAAATTTGTCCTCCCTCCTCACATGAGTTTCTTGTACAAAAATGATATGAGCATTAAGTCTTTGGAATACTTTGAAAATCTTCTTTCGTTTAATTGGATGATTTAAACCATTAGTATTCCAAGACACAAAATTAATGGTCTGAGCCATAATTCTATAATCAACCCCTTGGTATAGAAAGGGTTAACCAACTTATAAACTCATGCACCCGGAAGAGGAACAAAAGTAGTGAGAAGACCCGGAAGTGACGACAACACAGACATATTTGAAGTTCAAAAACAGCCCGAATAAAAAAACTAACACAAACTGGTACAAAAAAAATAGAATTAGAAAACAGACCATCCCCCCACCCCCCGAGAAAAAGAGAAAAAGCCAAAATATGACTTAAAAAGAGAAAAAGTAAGACTAATCCTACCCCCATGTCAGCTGAAGAACACTCCATATAAAAAGTATATATATAAAATAATCACCCCAACTTTAAAAATAAAATCGCTATAATAAAAACCATATTTCTAAGTATAGTTAGTTGTAAAAAGAATAAAAATATAATCACTAAAAAACAATTATAACTCGGGCTCTGGCCCAGACAAAACAAAAAATATTTAAGCTAAGATAAGCGATGCATTGTACGGAAGAAACGCGAAAAATATAAACATAATGCCATCTTAAGCAAAACCAAAAATCTTTTCCAAAAAACCACCATCTTAATCAAGGAAAAATTTACCTTCAAAGAATTAAAAATATACCTTCGAAGGAACAAAGTTAATAGACAAGTATGTAGTTAAATGATTAAAGTGTATAAAGCAAAACAATTAACATGACGCAAACACACTTTAACTTAAGCATAAAGTGTAGGATGAACCTACACCAATAACCAGATTTTAATTCTGGTTTAAGAGATCGAGAACCATCTTATACGATCAGAATCATTCATTTATTAAAGACTGGTGTCTGTAGCAGTAGGGAAGTTCTCCTCCAGATATTTTCTCGCTTCTGAAGTTGAAAGGAAAACCTGTCGTGGAGCATTCGACGGAGAAATTCGAAGCTTCGCAGGGTATAGAAGCGCAGGTTTGAGATTTTTCTCATAACATTCAGCCATCAACGGTTTAAAAAGAAGCTTTCTTTTTAAAAGATCTGGACTAAAATCTTCGATCAGGCGGAAGCAAAAATCTTTGATTTTAATCATTCCTACCCGACGAGCTGCTCTTATAACTTGTTCTTTGTCATGTACATAATGGAACCGGACAATTACCACCGAAGGTTTGTCTGTAACACTCGGTGATCGACGCCGAATTCTATGTGCCCGATCCAATAAAGGGGGGTTATTCGGGAAAATCATCGGAAATGCTTCTTTTAAAAGTTGAGCAAAATATTTCGAAGGGTCATCTTTTTCTATGCCATCTGGAAGACCAAGTATACGTAAGTTCTGTCTTCTGGACCGATTCTCAAAATCGTCACTCTTGGCTTTAAGGGCTTCCATCAGCTTAATGGTCGAAATTAAATCCTGTTGCAGTTTTCCAATAGTCAAATCTCGCTTCCGAGCTTCTTCTTGCAGAGACGCAATAAGAGCTTGTTGCTGTTTAATTACTAAATCCGTCTTAACCATGTACTCTTGAAAAGCCTTTATATCTTCTTTAAAAAATTGTTGTAGTTCAGCAAATTTTTTATCCAAAACCTCCATAAACAATTCAAAAGTTAATTGTGTTTGTTGTGTCGGAGCCTGCTTTTTTCCGTTACCGATCGGATTACGTCCGGGATCCCGTCCCTTAGACCTGAGAGACATTTCTGTTTGCATATCTTCAAAAGTTCACAACAAACTCTTGGTAGTAAATCCAAAAAAAAAGAATAAAGAAACTTACAGTATAGGTAAAAATAAGCTGAATAAGGGTGATCAAAGGTTAAAAAAAGTAAAGGTTATGAAGCGAATCCAAAACGGTACTCACTCCATGAGCGTCTCCAGCTGACTCCTTGGTCCTTCTTTCATAATCAGTCTGACTGCCCAAAATGGGTGGCAATGGAGTTGAACTCTAGTAAGGATCTTTCCACTCTTGCACTTCTTGGATCTGCACTTCCTTGTCCCTTGCCTAGACTAATTGTTAATCCTCTTATTAGACATACTCTGACAATATGGGCTCAGTTCAGAAAATATAACGGCCTTCATGGTTTCTCTCTCTCTAGTCCTATTTTACACAATCTTCTTTTCCAACCTTTTATGCAAGACTCAACATTTCATGGCTGGTACAGAAAGGGCATTAGGCACTTTGAAGATCTTTTTATAGATAATCGTTTTGCAACTTTTCAACAACTGTCTGTAAAGTTTAAGCTACCGAATACTCATTTCTTTAGATATCTTCAAATTAGACATTTCATTAACCCTTTAATATCCAACTTCCCTGAGATGCCCAAGAAGAACATTGTGGACCTGTTGCATTGTATTAATCCATTTGGTAAGGGTTTACTATCTACTATTCATGATAAGTTAGTGATCTTGAGGTGTGCCCCCTTCAATAAAATTATTACTGCCTGGGAGCATGATTTAAATATTTCTTTATCTGATGCGGTTTGGGATTGAATTCTTAAGTCAGTTAACTCAACTTCTTTATGTGCTCCCCACTGCCTTTTGCAATTTAAGGTTTACATAGGGCTCACATATCTAAAAGGAAATTATCGCAGTTTTATCCTGACATTAGTCACATTTGCGGCAAATGTAAAGGGGGCGGGGCTTCTCCTATTCATACGTACTGGACTTGTCCTAGTCTAGTGAAATTCTGGAGAGAAGTTTTTTAACTTTATCCCATATTCTTAATTGCCACTTAGAACCTAACCTTCTGATTGCTCTTTTTGGCACCCTGGGTAAAGCAGACAAGCATTTGAGTCTGACTGAACATCAAACGTTATCTTTTGCCTGTTTTGGCTAGATGGTTAGTTCTTCTCAGGTGGAGAGATGTTGCTGCACCCACTCATGCTCAATGGCTTAGTGATATTATGTCCTGTTTAGAACTTAAAAAGATTCATTATTCACTTCTCAATTCTGACATAAAGTTTCATAAGGTGTGGGGACCTTTTCTTGAATACTTTCATAACTTCTCTTTAGATTAAGTTTATCCTCTTTTTGTACTATAATCCCTTACTTTCAGCTTTTTTTCCCCGTGTAAGTTTTACTGTTTTTTTTATGTGAATTACATTATAGTTTTGGTAGTAGGCATTATATTTTCCTTTAGATACATATATATTTACAGCTCTGTGGGGTCAACAGCTCTGATTAATTTTTCTTTTACACATTGAAATGGTTGGCCTGGAGTTTTGTAGTGGGAGGGTGGGGAGGACACTAACTTTATATGATTTTATTTTGGGTGCTTTTTCCTTATTGTTATTAATTATATATTAGACACAATTGTTTTGCACTGTATAAATCTCCATTTTGTTGATGGTTTTTTTTGTAACTGTATTATAGAAACTCGTAAAAAATATTTAAAAAGATCAGTGACTTCCTTTCAACCACTTGGTTCCTGGTCAAGCCGGCAAAATTTTAACACTGCAGTATAGCAACATTATGCAGAAAATGCTGGGGGATCTCAGCAGGCCAGGCAGCATCTATGGAAAAGAGTACAGTTGGTGTTTTGGGCTGAAACCCTTCAGTAGGACCAGAGAATAAAGCTCAGAGGTAAATTTAAAAGGTGGGGAGAAGGGAGAGATAAACACAAGGTTCTAGGTGAAACCTAGAGAGGGAAGGTTGAAGAATGCGGAAGTTGATTGGTGAAAAAGACAGAAGACCGTGGAAGAAAGAAAAGGAGGGAGGGGGAGGAGCACCAGAGGGGGGCATTGGGTGGGCAAGGAGATAAGGTGAGAGAGAGAGAGAGAAAGGGGAATGGGAAGTGCTGAAGGGGGGTGGGGAGAGCATTACCAGAAGTTGGAGGAAACTATGTTCATGCTATCTGGTTGGAGGCGACCCAAAAGGTGCTGTTCCTCCAACCTAAGTATAGCCTCATCATAACAGTGGACATATCAGAAAG
The DNA here is from genome assembly GCF_030144855.1 of Hypanus sabinus. Classification (NCBI taxonomy): domain Eukaryota; kingdom Metazoa; phylum Chordata; class Chondrichthyes; order Myliobatiformes; family Dasyatidae; genus Hypanus; species Hypanus sabinus. Next base: position 126,752,814 of record NC_082706.1, read on the forward strand.
GGAATGGGATATGGAATTAAAGTGGGTGGCCACTGGGAGATCCCACTTTTTCTGGCAGATGGAGCACAGGTGCTCAGGGAAGCGGTCTTCCAATCTATGTTGTGTCCAGTGATTTCCCCCCCCCCCACCCCCTTCCTTCACCATTTCCCATCCCCTTTTCCCTCTCTCAACTTACTGCTTATTTATGTTTAACTTATGTTTATCGCATGAATGCTGGTTATATGATCTACGTGCCTGTGATGCTGCTGCAAAGAAGCTTTTCTTGCACATATACATACATTTACTTATTATGCATGTGACAAAAAATTTGAATACAGACAAATTCCCTTGTTGACGGTCCTACCTAAACAAATATGTAACAGGCTTCCATAATCAACAGATAAGGCCTAAATACTTCTTATCATTAAATTAGCTGTCAGCATACTCAAATGTTAACTTTTACATTGGAATTGGAAGACTATTTAACTATTTGCCAGCTGGTGGCGTAGTGACATCAGCGCCGGACTTCAGAGCAAAGTTCGAATCCAGCCGGCTCCCTTGCACGCTTTCCATCTGTGCTGGGTTGATTGTCGAGCTAGCAACTCAGCTTTGTAAAATTAAGGAAGCCTGCTTAAAAAAACGCCATCACGATGGCGTACCGATGACTCCACTCAGAGTTAAGGGCTTTCTTCTTCAGGTTAGAAAGATCAGTCTGTATTCAAATTAAAGAGACTGGCACTCCATTCAGACCCACTGGTAATTTTAATAAAGCACTGCATTATGCAACAGTCTTTCACACACAAGCGAGAAACCAACTGAATAGCCCCTGTTAAACAAGGAACAATCTGCCGTGAACACAGACGATACATATTTTAATTACAGATCTAATCTGAAACAATGCCAAAAACTCTCTCCTCAGAATTCCAGCTACAGGTAGTCCCTCTCATTAATTTTGCTGTGAAGTGAGTATTCGTATGAGGTTACATTACAGATCTTCTAAATCTTTTGGATGGAGAACTGAAAATATGAATCCCAGTATTATTAACAAGTCATTTTTCGACCATAACTGCTGGTACAGTACACAGTAAAAATGAAACGACGTTTTTCAGGACCATGGTGCTATATGAAACAGTACAAAAACTATACTGAACTACATAAAAACACAAAAAAAAACTACACTAGACTACAGACCTACCAAGAACTGCATAAAGTGCACTAAACAGAGCAGGCAGTACAATAAATAATAAACAAGACATTAGGCACAGTAGAGGGCAGTAAGTTGGTGTCAGTGCAGACTCTGGGTATTGAGGAGTCTGATGGCTTGGGGGAAGAAACTGTTACATAGTCTGGTTGTGAGAGCCTGAATGCTTCGATGCCTTTTCCCAGATGGCAGGAGGGAGAAGAGTTTGTATGAGGGGTGCGTGGGGTCCTTCATAATGCTGTTTACTTTGCAAATGCAGCCTGTGGTGTAAATGTCCGTAATGGTGGGAAGAGAGACCCCGATGATCTTCTCAGCTGACCTCACTGCAGGGTCCTGCGATCCAAGATAGTGCAATTTCCGAACCAGGCAGTGATGCAGCTGCTCAGGATGCTCTCAATACAACCTCTGTAGAATGTGATGAGGATAGGGGGATGGGAGATGGACTTCCCTCAGCCTTCACAAAAAGAAGAGACGCTGCTGGGCTTTCTTTGCTATGGAGCCGGTGTTGAGGGACCAGGTGAGATTCTCTGCCAAGTGAACACCAACAAATTTGGTGCTCTTTACGATCTCTACCGAGGAGCCATTGATGTTCAGCGGGGAGCAGTCGCTCTGTGCCCTCCTGAAGTCAACAACCATCTCTTTTGTTTTGTTCACATTAAGAGACAAGTCGTTGGCTCTGCATCAGTCTGTTAGCCACTGCACCTCCTCTCTGTAAGCTGACTCGTCGTTCTTGCTGATGAGACCCACCACAGTTGTGTCATCGGCGAACTTGATGATGTAGTTCGAGCTGTGTGTTGCAGCAGAGTCATGGGTCAGCAGTGTGAACAGCCGTGGACTGAGCACACAGCCCTGTGGGGGCCCCCAGGGCTGTTGGAGATGCTGCTTCCGATTCGGACTGACTGAGGTCTCCCAGTCAGGAAGTCTAGGATCCAGCTGCAGAGGGAGGTGTTCAGGCCCAGTAGGCTCAGCTTTCCAATCAGTTTCTGAGGGACGATTGTGTTGAATGCTGAACTGAAGTCTATGAACAGCATTCGAACGTACGTGTCTTTGTCCAAGTGGAGGGTGATGGCAATGGCGTTGTCTGTTGAACGGTTGGGACGGTACGCAAACTGCAGGGGGTCCTGTGAGGGGGGCAGCAGGGTCTTGATGTGCCTCATGACGAGCCTCTTGAAACACTTCATGATGATGGATGTGAGTGCAATGGGACGGTAGTCATTTAGGCAGGACACTGAAGACTTCTTCAGCACGGGGACGATGGTGGCGGCCTTGAAGCACGTTAGAACGGTGGCGCTGCTCAGGGAGATGTTGAAGATGTTAGTGAGAACATCTGCTAGCTGGTCTGCACATGCTCTAAGCACTCTACCAGAAATACTGTCGGATCCAGCAGCCTTCCGTGGGTTGACCCTGCATGACATCAGAGACTTCTGGGTCAGAGGTTCAGGGTAAAGTGAAATATTTAAGGAGAACCTGAAGGGAGCTGCAGTGCATGTGTGGAACGAGCTGCCAGCAACACTGGTGGGAGCAGGTTCAACTGTAACATTTAAGAGACGTTTGGATGAGAGGGGTATGCAGCACTATGGTCTAGGTAGATGGAACTAGGCAGAAAAATGGGTCAGCACAGATCAGATAGGCTGAAAGGCCTGTTTCTCGACTGTATGCTCCAGGACTTAAGTTGTGGAATTTGTTGTTTTGCAGCAGCAGTACAAAGCAAGACAAAGAATTACTATAAAGTAGAACAAATAAATAAATAACTGGATAAGTAAATAAATAGATAGATAGATAGATAGATGGGTGGGTGGGTTGATAAATAATTAAATAACTAGTGTGAAAGGCTGCATAGAAGTAATTTCTCTAAAAATATGAAGCCAGAAGGATTTCAGTGCTGCAGCCTCTTTTAAAGCATGCTGACCAGCTTGCTATTCATTGTCCATGGGTGGTGCATGTTAAGTGATAGTAGTTGTGCCCATTAGGAGGAAGTAAGCTGACGTGGGAACAGCTCTTTGGATGCCCTGTGAGGAGGAAGTGTGCAAATGGAAAGGAAAACATCTACACCAGGGAGGTCCAGAGTTTTCCCAGTCGAGGCCCAGATGAAGCTCCTCCTGGTCCAGGGTATGCATCATTCCTGCCGAAGGGCTCGAAATGTTGACTATTATCTTTTCCTGGATGCTGTCTGGCCTGCTGAGTTCCTCCCGCATTTTGTGTGTGTTCCTCCTGGTCTAACAAGGCTAGGATTATGTTTTCAAACTGTCCTCTTTAGGCTTTCCCTCAAATGCCATTCCTCTTCCAGCTGAGCTAGTCCCACAGGAGACTCACTCCAGCTCATTCTCGTTCAAACTGCAGTCAGACACAAATAAATTCATCAGGACCTGACCTGTTTGTACAAGAGAAGAAGACCCCGCTGGTTTGGAGCAAATGAGTTTACCACTTGCTTCGATGCACTAGTTAAAATGAAGTTTTGTTAGTCCTCAGTGGCTGCTGTGAAGGTTAATAACCTCAGTAATTTTAATTATCTGCTCAGCTAGTTTCCACTGAGCAGTTAGGATTAATAAATGCCCTTTCTGGCTTCTTCTAATGCTGTATGAATACACAACAAGAGGATATTTCTATATGGTCCAAACAAGTGCAAAAATCATGAAATTGGTCAGCATGTCTCTTAACGGTTAAATTAATCTGACAAGAAGAGTTTGAAGGTCTTTGGCCTTCAGTGTGTAATGTGCAGGATTAACTGCCCTGGATACAAAACAGATCATTATTTTAACTGTGTCATAAACCTAGCACTGTGTTCTCCTCGGAAAATAATAAAATTATTTCTGATGTTGCAGGATTTTTTTTTCAAATGGCAACTACTGCACTTGTATTGCAGATTCATTTACAAATGAGGCTTCAGCTGGCAAGAAACCTGCCTTCCAATTCCTGTTACAACATTAGTTAAGCCTCCTGCTCCAAAGTGATACAAAGGAAGATGAGATTTAACCTCAAGAGGCTGGAGATACAAGAGACTGCAGGCTCTGGAATCCTGAGCAAAAAACAAACTTCTGGAAGAACCCTGTGGGTCAGTTAGCATCTGTAGAGGGCAATGGATAGTAAGGCTTTGGGTGGAAACCATTTGAATGGAATTCTCCTGAAGCTTGTATTTCAACATCAGGGGTTTTGTATTTTAACCCCCCCCCCCCCTTCTCCAAACTGAAATAGCTTTCACACTGAAAGATGACTGAAAAAAGCATTCCATTCTTCACTGTTGCATCCAATTTGAAACACTTTGGCCAGAAAAGCAGATTGTACTCTGAAACACATGGCAAAGGGCCACTGAACTGCCTTAGTTTGGTTGTATTGCTGCAAACTTCTTTAGAGTTGAGGTCAGGAATCTGAGTATTGGTGGGGGAGGGGGGTGAAGGGGAAAAATTACCTGGCGGGGTGGGTGGTGGCAACTGGTTGGACATTGTTGCCTTGTGTGGGGAGAGTCAGGTGAAAATGGGGCCTCAAAGGTGAAGTCAAGGTGACTTGGGATGAGTGGTGAACAAGGAACTTGGGTCAGCTGGAGTTTGGAGGCAAAGGACTGGATAAAAGAGAAGGATAAGGACAGGAACTTACCTCAGTGCCTAGCATAGAACAACTGCAATTTGGTGCTTCCAGAGTGACCAATGATTCATAGCTCTTATGCAACAACATTTTACGAGAGCTGTCATCAGAACTTGCCTGACCCGCTGAGTTCCTCCATCATTTTGTGTGTATTAATCAAGATCATCACCACCTGCAGAATCTCTTGTGCCTGGGCACATTTCCAAATTTCACCAGGATACGGTGGCAGCGGCATTCCATTCCATTCCAGCAGAAATAAGTGATTGATAGTTGCATATTACTGCAGCAAACAGCAGTTCTTAACTGTAATTTTCTACTTTTGTGAGAGAACTCTATGCTTGACGGAACAAGCTAACTTTCTTTTCCGTCTGGCCATGTTACAGCCTTCTGGATTCCACACTGATTTTACAATTTATTGCTCTGCATCAGTTGCCTATCAGAGATAACTGGTTCAGTGTGCTTGCTTCTTTGCCTTCACAGATGCTGCTTGACCTGACATATTGAGTTCCTTCAGTACTCTGATTCTTCCCCCTTTCTGTTCTTATTTTCTCTGGGAGTAGAGAACACATACAGTTGGGAATATTTTCCTGCTCTGCATTCTTCAAGTTTTCAAGCTGCCTACTTCCCCAACTGCTCCCATTCAGACAACGTTGTTTACAATTTATCCCTATCATCATCCTGGTTTACTCTACCACAGACATCCACCCTCTCTCACCATCTCTGCAGTTTAAATGAGCTTCTTTGGCTTTCTTCCCAGTTCTGAAGAGGGCTCTTCAACTTGAAATTATAATTTTGTTTCTATTCCATTGATGCAGCCTGACCTGCAGAGTATTTTCTGTTTTTACTCTCGATTTCCAGCATTTGCACTTCATATTTCTGATTTTCACCTGAATGCAGAGGTGGGCTTGCATTGAAATCTACTTCTGGAAAACAGTCCATTTATCTCAACATGCACATCCCCACCACTACAGCGTTCATCAGCACAATTGCCTTTGTGAAGTTCATCTAGCATTTCTTGTAGAGTGCTTGATAGTGACCTTTTTCTGCCCAATTCCATCTGTTGATGAGTCATAGAGCGCTACAGCACAGAATCAGGGCCTTCTGCCCATCTAGTCCATGCTAGCCTGATCTACTGCCTCATCCCATCTACCCGCACCCAGACCATAGCCCTCATACCTCTCTCATCCATGTACCTATTCAAACTTCTCTTAAGTATTGCAATTGAACCCACCATCTACCACTTCTGGCAGTTCATTCTACAACACCTTCTGAGTGAAGAAGTTTCCCTTCAGGTTACCTTTAAAAATTGCAGCTTTCACCTCCAGTAAAAGTTTGACTTCTAGCTCTAGCCTCACCCAACCTCTGTGGAAAAAAGCCTGCTTGTATTTACCCTTATCTATACCTCTCAATTTTGTATACCTCTATCAAATCCCCCATTCTCCTAGGCTCCAGGAAACAATGTCCTAACCTATTCAACCTTTCCCAATAACTCAGGCTCTTGAGTCCTGGAAAAAAAATTTCTGTATTCTTTTAAGCTTATTGGTATCTTCCCTGTAGATAGGCGAACTGCACACATTATTCAAAAATTGGCCTCAGCAATATTTAATCCAACTTCAACAGAACATCCCAATTCCTGTACTGAGTGATGAGTGATCCATCAAAACCCCATTTTAAGATGCACCTTCCAGCAGGTATTTGCTATCTTTCTATGAAGAAACTGGATTGGGGAGCATGACTATGAGAATAAGTTGAGTGAACTCGTCCTTTTCTCCTTGGAGCGACAGAGGATGAGAGGTGACCTGATAGAGGTGTATAAGATGATGAGAGGCATTGATCATGTGGTTAGTCAGAGGCTTTTTCCCAGGGCTGAAATGGTTGCCACGAGGACATAGATTTAAGGTGCTGGGGAGTAGGTACAAAGGAGATGTCAGGGGTAAGTTTTTTTTACACAGAGAGTGGTGAGTTTGTGGAATGGGCTGCCAGCAACGGTGGTGGAGGCGGATACGATAGGGTCTTTTAAGAGACTTTTGGATAGGAACATGGAGCTTAGAAAAATAGAAGGCTATAGGTAACCCGAGGTAATTTCTGAGGTAGGGACATGTTTGGCACAACTTTGTGGGCCGAAGGGCCTGTATTGTGCTGTTGGTTTTCTATGTTTCTATGACATTACCTCTCCATGCTCCAGTGGGACGAGTCTGGAATAATAAGAAGTGCAGATCACTTCATTATCTCTTTTGTAGGTTGGCGGCCCGATTCGAGGTGCGATGTTGTAGCGAGTCAAGCACTCAGTATCACTTGTGGCGTAGTATTGCCATGGTTCAAACGTAACGCCATCGATTGAACGCTCCAAAACCCAGTTGCCAGGACGTGGGGAATTTGCTGCTTTAATTATAACATAGGCGACTTGAAAAACCTAAACAAGAGAAAGAAATGCAAATCAAACATGCTTACAAATAACTGTGTTTAAAAATATTCGGCTGTTGGTGTGAGCTTTTGCAATTAGCTCCATTTAAAATAATACATCACTTGCAACAAATATCCAGAAGATCCAATTCTGATTATCACTGAATGACACTACCTGGAATGTTCACAATTAGTTACAGCATTTCAAAAGTATAAATAAATGAGCAAAAATGACTGACAACACGTGACAAATTTTCAGATTTATTTCAGATTACCTGCAACTGTTGAATCTAGTGCTAGAAGTAAAAACAGACTTATATTGACAAAGCACCCAGCACAACCATTGGAAGAATCCAAAAGCTCTTTACAGATAAGCACTATAATGGTAATCAACTTGCTCCCACAAAGATCAAACTGAAAATTGCCATATATATTCAGTTTTAGTGATAGCATTAAGGGATAAAAATTGGCCAGAATCCTGGATGTAACACCTATCACATTCTGAAACAATGCAATGGGAGATTTTACATCCACTCAAGAGCCCCAGATTAAGCCTCAGTTTAACATCTGCCACAGAAGCAATTTGTCAACCTTACTTCTACCACTTAATAAAATCTTGACTGACCTGATCTTGGCCTTGCGCCGCAGTCCTGCCTATTACCCATGACTGCTGACTCCCCTACAGACCAAAACTCCCATCTATAGCAGCCTTGAATAATTTCAATTATTCATCCACCACATCCCTCTGCAGTAAAGACTTCAAAGGATTTAAAGCCCTATATAAAATAAAAAGCACATCATCTCATTCCTAAATAGGTAATCCATTATCCTGAAACAAGTTCTAGAATCACTTATGAGGAGAATCAACATCTCAATATCTCCCCTACCAAGCTCTTACAGATCAAGAACAACTATCATTCATCAAAAGACGAATATGTCTCGGCCTGATCTATTCAACCTTTCCACATAAGACAGTCCCTTCATCCATGAATCAACCTGATAATTACACTCTCAACTACCTCTGATGTGGGCACACTAATGCTTAAATAGAGGCCAAGACTTCTCTCAGAATTCAGCTGAACAGTCTCACGAACACTCAGGAAATTTGTAGCAAGACTTCCTGCTTTTTTATATTCAATAAAGGTGTCACTCCATTAGTTCTCCTGGTCTACTGGAGTGCTGACTTTATGAGGATTCACAGATCCTGCAGCATTTTGCAGCCTCTCTACAATATTGTATATTTCCATTCTTCCTTTCCAAGTGAACAAACTCTTCATTTCCCCATATTATTCTTCATCTGCCAATTTTCCCCATAAACTTAATCTATTCAAATACCTTTGCAGACTTTTTGTACTCTCCTCATCACCTACTCCCCCACCTTTCTTAGTATCAGTTGGAAATTTGGCTATGCTATATATTCAGTTCCTTCAAGAGAGTCATTAATAAAGTTTGTCAATAGCTACGGGCCCCAAACTATTCCCTGTAGCACCTCATTAATTACAGCTTTCCACCCTGAAAATTACACAACTCTCTGTCTCCTGTTAATAAGTCTTCTTCGCCTGCTAACATAGTTCCCAAAGCACTATAAACTATAACCTGATCCATCTCAAGCCGTACATTTTGGGATTCTAAATACACTCTATCTAGTAGCTTTCTTTTAACCACCCTGCTCTAACAAATCTTTAAACATAATTTTCCAGCTATAAAACCACAATTACTCTACTTGATTGTATCACAATTTTCAAAATGCCCTATTTCTAGATTCTTAATTATGGATCGCAATAATTTCCCAAGGAAGATATTAGGTTAACTGGGCTGCCTTGTGTCTCCCTTTTCTTCTGATTACAGCATTATGGCTATCTGTGGGTAGGATTGAACAGTCGATGCTTCAGGCTGAGGCTTTTCATCAATAACTCCTTATGAAGTGCCTCAGCCCAAAGCAACTGCATTTCTCTCCAGATGCTGCCCGACCTGCCGAGTTCCTCTCGCATTTTGTGTGTATTATTTGGGATTTTCAACTTATTTAGAATCTTGTGTCTGTGGTTATGGTTTTCCAATTTGCTAGGAAAGTTTCCCGAATGTAGGAAACTGGAAAGCTATGATCAATGTTTCTATCCATCATGTCTGCAGCCACTTCTATTATGACCTTAGCAGCCAAAAATCAGCTCCAACAACCTGCTCCACCAGAAGTTCACTTGGGTGGAAGAGCATCCTTTTAGGTTTCCATGTAGAACACTCTTGGCTTGAGGTGTCCAAGGAGCAGTGCTGCTCAGTGAGCCACAGATGATAAGCAAAATCTAAAATCACAAACAAGAGAAATCCAAGCCACACACACAAAATACTAGAGGCAGCATCTACAGAAAAGAGTACAGTCAATGTTTCAGGCCAAGACCCTTCAGCAGAAGTGGACAAAAAAGATGAGTAGATTTGAAAGCTGGGGGGAGGGGAGGGAAGTAAAATCTACAATGTAAAAATCTTCCATTTGTACTGTATGAATCCCCATAATTGAACTAAAGGAAGATACACTGCTCCATAAGGTCTGGGGACCTTTTATCGAGTACTTTCATAACCTTCCTCTTGACTAGGAAAATGTTTTGAAAAACTAACAAAAAAAATTTTTAAAAAAAGGAAGATACACTGCATCCAGTTGTTAATGAATACCATGAAACTTTTTTTTCTTTTTTGTTAGGCTTCAGTAAAAATTAAGGGAGAATTCATGTAAAGTTGTATTGCCATAATTCAGATCACTCATAAGCTGAAAAGCCCTCATTGAGTAAAATGAACAATTCCTTGTGTTTTTGTTTATTTTGTGTTAGATTTCTAGCAGTTGCTGTCCAACTTCCATCAGAAAGGAGGTAACATATTGCAGTATCCCTGTGAGGACTACCAGACTCAAAAACAGTTACTTTCACCACAAACTCCATCAATCACTTTGTGCTCAGCCTGGCATCACTTAATGGACATAAGGTGAATTAAGTTACGTAGATAATACGGATAATATTTAACCATATTATCTATCTATGTAGAATCTTGAATCTTGAAACTCCCCACCTTAATCAGAATTAGCCCATTTTAGGAAAGCCTTTGCCATCATCTTTCAATTTGATTTTGATTGCTTGCAGTTTGAAAGAATAAACAAAAGTATAAAATCTCAGCATGCAACATTTTCTAAATAAAATATGGTTGGAAAAATGTTTTAAAAGTCAAAGGGATAAAAAGATACCAACTAAAATAATGAAGGGAAATACCAGGAATGATTTTCTAGGCCCAGCACAAGAAGAAGTTATCTCATGCTTGATCTTCACTGTGTCACCAGGGCCCAAGAGCATTGAAATTTTCTGTGTTTTGACTCCTCCACCAACATGAAAACAGGATGCAATTTAACATAGGCTGCCAAGGGATCTAACAGCTCTTCCTGCTGGAGATCAAGTGGAGCAGAGTGTGGTGGCACACAGAGACTCTGAACGTTATACCAGAGTATAGGAAGAGTAAAATTCTTTCACCACGAGTGTAATTCCTTCTCCTTTTAAGCTACTTCAGAGAAATCCCAGATCCCTGGAGCTATCCATGGCATTTGTTATTCACATTCCCCCGAAGAGGACCCACCCCTCCTTATTTTAGCTGCTGGACTTTTCCCATGACTCAACTTCATTGAGAAAAAGACCATCACAGCTTCATGTCTTCACTTAAGTGTAAAACTACACTGCTGAAATGAACCAAATAAATAAACACGTAACATGCACACACAATTAAGTACTAAGAGGATATATCCATTCGGTGATGGGAAAGCAAAAAGGATCGAAATCTCATATGGTGTAAATAACTTTTTTACTTTGTGTATTTTTTTAATTTCTTACAGCTGCACTGGTTTAAATTGTCTCTTCACCATTTCAGAGAATGCACAGACAACAGTCAAATCTGCCCATTTAACTCTGGAATTTAAGCAGGCAAAAAGAGCATTACTTCGATATCTATGCTTAGATTTGAACAAAATGGACCTGGCATTTTCACCCCGCTGAGTAGATATACAATAAACATTCCTGATGAAAGGCTTCCTGACACTAACAGAGTCAGTCAGGTAATCACTGTAACAGGGAAACAGTTCCCACAAGAAGCAGCCTATAGAAGGCTTTAAGTGCCATTGGTGAGGGAGTTTAACTCATCCAAAATGTCATTTGAAACCCAATCCATCAGGACATTCTTGACATTTTTGGAGATGCCCAAACAGGAACTCTGTTGACAAATGGCAATGACCTCTGACCTGTAGCAGTGATTACTTTGGAAAACTGAGAAGCACGTATCAAAGTGCAGCTACCATTCAGCATCCCATCATACTCAGAGGTGTTTGCTTAAGAAACTCCTTCCTTCATTCCTCTTTCCCTCAACCTTACCTGCATTTTTATTTCATGCTTGTAAATTACTTTAGTGGTTTATACCTTAAGCATTTTTAACCTGGAGTGATCACTATACACCTCTATACACTAAACTATACACTATAAACTATACACCTCTAATCCTACTGTAATCACTCTCTCAGACTCATGAACAGACTTCTTGGATGATAACATGGACTCCTGACCTTCCAATCAACTGTTGTGATCTTTCACTTCATCATTTACTGTACAAGCACTGCATCTTTTTGGTAGCTTTTACATTTCATTTTGCATTGTTATAGGTTTACCTGATTTTACCTCAATGTACAATCATCTGATCAGTATAAACAGAATGCAAGACAAGCTTTTTCAATGTACTTTGAAACATGGGACAATAATAAATCAATACAATATAGTGCAAACAGCCGCGCATCTCACAAGAGCATTGTTCACAAAAAGTGATTCCCAACCATGTTATTGTAATTTGTAGTATATTTTATGTACTGCATTGCACTGCTGCCACAAAAACAACTTTCATGGCATATGTCAGTGATAATGAAACTCATTCTGATTCTGATAATTAGATTAAATTCAAGAATCAGAGAAAGCTTAGAACCATATGGGTTTTGATTAGATTACAAAGGTAGAAACTGTGCCATAAATGAGAGATCTGAAACAGTGGTGGCAATTAACTGGAGGCTAAAGTTCATCCCTGAGCATTACTAATGACAGAACAAAGGGCTGATATGGGCAACAAACTCAAACACTGGAGACACAAAAGACTGCAGCTGCTGGAATTTGAAGCAACACACAAATTACAGGAGGAATTTAGCAGATCAGCTAGTATCTATGGAGGGGAATAAACACTCAACATTTTGGTTTGAGACCCTCAATTGGACTAAATAAAGGGTCTCAAGAGAAGTCTTAACCGGAAACATTGACTGTCTATTCCCCTCCTCAGATGTGACCCGACCTGTGGAGCTCATCCTGTATGTAACCCATAAACAACCCCAGAAGCCCGGCCACCAGAAAGTGTATGAGGTTCAGCCTGAGGATAATGCTCCATTTTGAGTCCTGCTCATCATTACCCTCCACAAAGCTAAAACTGGGACCGGAGTTTGAGTAAAACACTGTATCCTACCAAATGCCCAGGTGCCAAGGTACAATCCCAGTCCTTAGAACAATTTGTTTTATGGGAAGGATGTAATAGAGAAATGGAGGTCATTTAAAGGTGAAATTTTGAGGGTACAGAATCTTTATTTTCCTGTTAGGTTGCAAGGAAAGGTTAAAAGTTTGAGAGAGCCATGGTTTTCAAGGGATATTGGAAAATTGGTTAGGAAAAAGAGAGAGATCTATAATAAATATAGGCAGCATGGAATAAATGAGGTGCTCGAGGAATATAAAGAATGTAAGAGGAATCTTAAGAAATAAATTAGAAAAGCTAAAAGAAGATACGAGGTTGCTTTGGCAAGTAAGGTGAAAATAAATCCGCAGGGTTTCTACAGTTATATTAATAGCGAGAGGATAGTGAGGAATAAAATTGGTCCCTTAGAGAATCACAGTGGACAGCTGTGTGTGGAGCCGAAAGAGATGGGGGGAGATTTTGAACAATTTCTTTTCTTCAGTATTCACTAAGGAGAAGGATATTGAATTGTGTAAGGTAACAGAAACGAGCAGGGAAATTATGGAAACTATGACGATTAAAGAGGAGGAAGTACTGGCGCTTTAAGAAATATAAAAATGGATAAATCGCCGAGTCCTGACAGGATATTCCCTAGGACCTTGAGGGAAGTTAGCATAGAAATAGAAGGGGCTCTGACAGAAATATTCCAAATGTCATTAGAAACGGGGATGGTGCCAGAGGATTGGTGTATCCTTCATGTGGTTCCATTGTTTAAAAAGGGTTCTAGGAGTAAACCTAGCAATTATAGGCCTGTCAGTTTAACATCAGTGGTGAGTAAATTAATGGAAGGTATTCTTAGAGATGGTATATATAATTATCTGGATAGACAGGGTCTGATTAGGAACAGTCAGCATGGATTTGTGCATGGAAGGCCATGTTTGACAAATCTTATTTAATTTTTTGAAGAGGTTACGAGGAAAGTTGATGAGGGTAAAGCAGTGGATGTTGTCTATATGGACTTCAGTAAGGCTTTTGACAAGGTTCCGCACAGAAGGTTTGTTAGGAAGGTTCAATCGTTAGGTATTAATATTAAAGTAGTAACATGGATTCAACAGTGGCTGGATGGGAGATATCAGAGAGTAGTGGTGGATAACTGTTTGTCAGGTTGGAGGCCGGTGACTACTGGTGTGCCTCAGGGATCTGTACTGGGTCCAATGTTGGTTGTCATATACATTAATGATCTGGATGATGGGGTGGTATTGGATTAGTAAGTATGCAGATAATACTAAGGTAGGCGGCATTGTGGATAATGAAGCAGGTTTTCAAAGCTTGCAGAGAGATTTAGGCCAGTTAGAAGAGTGGGCTGAACGATGGCAGATGGAGTTTAATGCTGATAAGTGTGAGGTGCTACATTTTGGTAGGAATAATCCAAATAGGACATATATGGTAAATGGTAGGGCATTGAAGAATGCAGAAGAACAGAGTGATCTAGGAATAATGGTGGATAGTTCCCTGAAGCTGTAATCTCATGTGGATAGGGTGGTGAAGAAAGCTTTTGGTATGCTGGCCTTTATAAATCAGAGCATTGAGAATAGGAGTTGGGATGTAATGTTAAAATTGTACAAGGCATTAGTAAGGTTGAATTTGGAGTATTGTGTACAGTTCTGGTCACCAAATTATAGGAAAGATGGCAACAAAATAGAGAGTACAGAGAAGATTTACTAGAATGTTACCACGGTTTCAGCACCTAAGTTACAGGGAAAGGTTAAACAAATTAGGCCTTTATTCTTTGGAGCATCGAAGGTTGAGGGGGGACTTGATAGAGGTATTTAAAATTATGAGGGGGATAGATAGAGTTGACATGGTTAGGCTTTTTCCACTCAGAGTAGGGGAGATTCAAACAAGATGACATGAGTTGAGAGTTAGGGGGCAAAAGTTTAGGGGTAACATGACAGGGAACTTCTTTACTCAGAGAGTGGTAGCTGTGTGGAACTAGCTTCCAGTAGAAGTGGTAGAGGCAGGTTCGGTATTGTCATTTAAAGTAAAATGGGATAGGTATATGGACAGGAAAGGAATGGAGGGTTATGGGCTGAGTGCAGGTAGGTGGGACTAGGTGAGATTAAGAGTTCGGCACGGACTAGGAGGGCCGAGATGGCCTGTTTCCAGGCTGTAATTGTTATATGGTTAAATGTAATCTCTCAGAGGGGGGTGAATCTCTGGAATTCTCTGCTCCAGAGGATAGTGGAGGTATGATTATCAAATATAACTAAGAGGGAAATAGATAAATATTTGAAAGATTGGGAAATTAAGAGTTATGGGGAAATGATACAGGAGTTCCGACCAGCAAAGGTCAACTATTTGGAGAGCTGGGGTGAAATTGGGGAGAACCATATGGGATTTGTACAGTGACAGTCAACTCAGACTTGTTCAGAATCAGAATCCAGTTTATTATCACTAGCATGTGTCGTAAAATTTGTTAACTTAGCAGCAGCAGTTTAATGCTATATATAATATTGAAGAAAAAGTAAATAAATGACGGACTGAGGGGCCTGTTTCAACATTGTATGATCTATGAAACCAGGGCAGAATATGAGGTACTATTAAAATATAACTAAACTGGGACTTTTCTCTGAAACTTTGGTGAAGTGTGCACATGATGAACAAAAGTCAGATTAAGAAATAGGTTTATTCAAATTCCTGGTAGGTCTGCAGCTCAACTATATTCTCCTACTTTTGCTCCATTGGATCCTAGGAAACAAGACCTGGAACTGTTCTTGGGAGGAGACTGGAGTTGCGGTTAGTGTGTGAATCACAGCAGGCTGAATAGAGGCGGGAGGCATACTGGGGAGTAACACATTCTGACAATGTGGGCTGCTGCCACATTGTTTCACTGCACCAGAATAAAACAATTTTCACACACATCTGAAGCAAACAAAAAGACAGCTGTTACAATCTACTGGTTCTCTGCTGAAGGCCAGTGGGGCCAGCAAGGAAGTGGGATGTGAAACATTCAAGGACAGCACAACTCTCTATATTATGCAGAGTTCACACACAAGAGTTAGATTGTGATGTTTACCTACAAATTTAAATACAAGTAAACCGAGGAACACAGAAAGCTCCCCGAGTACATTCATCCCATCAAAGCATTATTGCAACACAGGAGGTGGCCTGTTAATCCACCCCCTCCATGCCAGCTATGCCAGCTGCTTATACAATCTATTCCATCCCACTCCCCTGCTCTTTCAATGTACTCCTGCAATTTTTGACCCCCGCCCCCATGCCTATCCAAACCTATGTTAAATTACAACACGTCTCATCACTAATTCTAGTCCCAACACACTCTGATCTGACACTACAGTTTAAAATTATCAACTGAAGTCTTCACCGACAGATTTCATGACAGGTTCACTAACTGAAAAGAGAGGCTACATTTAAACCCATGTTTATGTGTGTGCGGGATCTGCGAACTCGTTCTGCTCAACTCTGACACTGCTTCATTTCTCTTTTTTATTGTCTTAGAACAGTACAGTACAAGAACAGGACCCTTGGCCCACAATGTTGTGGTGAACCAGTTAGTAATCAAATGGCCAACTAAACTAATTTCCTCAGCCTACTCAATGTCCATATCCTTCCATTTTCCTCACATTCTTGTGTCTAACAAAACGTCTCTAACAAGTCTCTCATGTATCTGCCTCGACCACCAGCCAAGGGAGCACATTCCAGGCACCCACCACACTCTTGCCCCTCATCGCTGAAATTACCCCTCCTCATCTGGCATTAGACATTTCAACCCTGGGAGAAATGCACTGTCTGTCTGCTCTATGTCTTTCATGATCTTCTAAATTTCTATCAGATCTCCCTTCAGCCTCCACTGTTCCAGAAGAACACAGGTTTTTCCAACCTCTCAATATAGCATACGCCCTCTAATCCAGGCAGCATCCTGGTAAACCTCTTCCCTACCCTTTCCAAAGCTTCAACACCCTTCCTATAATGGGGTGACTAGAACTGAATGCTGTACTCCAAATGCAGCCTAACTAGTTTTATAAGTTATTCGCAGAGTAGTATGTGGTATACTTATACAAGAGGAAAAAAGATTTAGCAAAGTCATTCCAGAGTTGAGGGACTTGGCAGACAAAGAACTAGCATTGAACAAAGACAGAGTAGCTCAGGATTTGTTGGAGAAGCAGCTATTGCAGAGGGCAGCAGGAATAGTAGGGTGGGCGATAGGGAGGGGCATGACCAGGACAGAACTGGAGAAAAGGAGACGGGAATATCAGCAGTGAGGCACTACCAGACATAGATCCAGGATGGATCCGCAAACAGGGAATGTTGAGGAGGTTATGGAGTTGGTCAAAGTGTGTGCAAGCCTTGTGAAAAAGATAGAGGGGCCTCAAAATTTCCTTCCTTACCATTTTCCCTGTCAAAATGTTTGTGTTAATATAAGATGAGAAATCTTACTTCTTGCTCAGATCAATATTTTCACTAAAATAATCAAAAGGAAGATTTTTGGGTCTTTGCTGGACATAGTTTTCTTTGGAAGCAAACTGCATATTTAAACATGAGCTTTAGAAAACACCCTCTGAGAGCAGATGTCAGTCTAGTTGTTACCTGGGGGGCAGCTCGACCCCATGCCAGATTTTGAAGTGATCCCAGTAATATGAAATACAGATGCACCAGGTCACTGGGTTACAATGCAGAAAAGTTCACACACTGTAGGAAACTAATCTGAGTGAAGAATTTGCTCCTTCTGCCTGGATAAACCGGGGCACATTCCCTAGCACTTCTGAATCCACACTCATTATCAAAAGGTTGTATTGGTTTTAACCACAAGACACAAGTTAAATATTCCTAGCCTGGCTCTTAGAAAAGAACTGCATGAAGAACGGTTAATAATAATAAATACTTTATTGATCCTGAGTGGGAAATTCTATCGTTACAGCAGCAACATTTAAAAACACACCTGATAGTGTGAAGACTTAACTAATAAAGTACAGAATAATATTATACACAATAATTCACCAATGTGCAGTAATTTACAATAATGTACAATAATAATAAAACAGAGACTACTGTACTTTGATGTGTGTTCTTCTGTCACACTGAGATGAACTGTTGCATATGCTTATTGCATTTGAAAGAAAAGACTTTCTGTAGCCACCCTTGTGACAGCGGAGCTGAGTGAGTCTGTTCGAAGCAGAGCTCCGCTGCTTATTCAGTAGGTCATGGAGAGGATGTGCCAGATTGTCCATATTGGTCAAATGCAGCCCAGAATCCAAGCAAATAAGTAAGTTTCATGACATTAGCAGAAAATTTTAATATATATAAATTCACAGAATGCTCCTGGGAGGCCTCATCACCTATAACTACCACGATAAAGAAGCAACTACAATGTTTTGTTACTGAAGTGATTTAGACCAGCCTGGTTAGAGATGTCAAATTTCCTCCCCCGTGCTATTATTGGGTTTTAAATAATCTAACAACCATTTTTTGGTCAAATTATGGATACAAAAATTTAAACCCAAAATGGAATTTAAACCAGTTCGGCAGAGAGGTGCAACTATAAACCTTGCTGCCTCACAACTCCAGTAACCCAGGTTCAATCCTGGCTTCAATGCTGTGTGGAGTTTGCACATTTTATCTGTGACCACATGGGTTTCCTCAGGTGCTCTGGATCCTTCCCACCTCCTAAAGACTTGCCAAGTGAAGGTCAACTTGTCACTAAAAGCTGTCGTTCGTACAGGAGGGAGAATCAATAAGGTGCTACCACATAGATAAGAGGGAATAGCTTACATGGAAGGAAGTGGAGGAAGGCGAATGATGTTTTACTCCTCCTCTGTTGTAAGAAAATATGAATGATCTTCACACTAAGATCATTTGTCAAGGATAATCAGGTGCCAATGATACTCGAAGCCATACCTCCAAAATCAAAACAATTGTCTGCCTGTCATTTTTACAGCACAAGTTGCCCCTTTACATTTAAGTAACAACTGGTACTACCTATTACAGCTAATTCTCATTCTCTCCTCTCTGCCCCTCCAGCCAACAGCTTGGGTCTGCAAGACCTGTAGAATTTCTCAGCAACTTCTCCACCCTGTTTTACACCTAATTCCCCAATCTGTCATCTGTCTTCCTGCCCTACCAATCGTCATCTTGGGTCTTCATGTCCTTCCCCATTTATCAAGCTCTTTCCTTAATGGCCCTCTCCTCAACACTCATCAAATCCACCTTGTATGCTGTCTCAGCCTTTAATATTTCTCCTTCATTTTCCCCAATCGCCTCCAGCCTTTGCCAGGTCACTTTCATGCAACAGACTCTCTGTTGAGTCCTTAATTCTGAACATCTGCTCTCTGCCAGCCTTTAACATGCTTCTGCAATGTCTATCTCACTTGCCCCTAAACTCCACCTACAGTCTTACCTGCATCACTGCACAACTCCTTCAGAACTCGGTTACGCCAGCCCCTGCAATCTAAACAAATTGGTTTGGCTTCTGCTTCAACAATGATCGCCACCTGTGAACAGTGTCACAGGTAATCAGCCAGTCTATAACGTTATGGGCAGCTAGGCTTTTCTACCTGTATTACCATCTACTGAAAGAACTGGACTCCGATTAAACAAGGAACCAATCATCCTGTTTAGCAAGCAAGGAAAAAGTGACTAGGAAAAGGCTCCTGGACAGAGAAGAACTTACCGAAAAGCAGCATATGCAAACTCTAAAATGTAATAGTAGAAAATATATTAACTAGGCTGCATTATGTTAAGAGAATCAAAATTGGCAGCACAGCGGGTAGTGCATTGCTATTACAGCTCGGAGTGCTCAGTTGTTCAGGGTTCAATCCCAGCGCCGTTCTGTATGCTCTCCCCATGGAATGTGCGGGCTTTCCCGGCGTGTCCTGGTTTCCTCCCACAGTCCAAAAACATATGGGGCAGGCTGATTGGTCATTGTAACTTGTCTCGTGATTAGGTTAGGGTTAATTGGGGTTGTGGGGCGGTGTGGCTTGAAGGCCTGAAAGGGCCTTCTCAACACTGTGTCGCTAAGTAAATAAAGTTTATCATCACTGACCGATGTTGTGACGTTTGTTATTTTGTGGCAGCGGTCCAGTGCAAGACATAAAAATTACTGTCACAATAACTAAGTAAATAAGCAGATGGACAGATAGATGGTGCAAAAGAGGAAAAGTGAGGTCGTGCTCATGGACCACTCAGAAACTGGATGGCAGAGGGTAAGTTTAAATAGGCACCACTGTTGGCACAGACACTGTGGACCAAAGGGCCTGTCCCTGTGCTGAATTGTTTCTACGTTCATGGGGGGACATGGTGAAGTTTTTAGAAGGCAAAGAAGTGGAGTAAATCTAGATGAAGGAGATGGGCTGAATGTGGAGGAGGAGAATGAGATATCACTCAAGGCATCAAAAAAATCTAAGGTAAACTTAAACATTTCTGTCTACATTTGGAAACTCTTGTTAGGCACCAGACACAGAGAGTTTGAGTGGTTATTTTTAAGCCATTTATTCTCTGTTTGCGTGTTAAGATCCCTCTGTGCTCATCACACATATATCTGGCTGCACTGGGAATAAGTCCTGCTTGCACCAAGTTTTTTCTCCCTGTTCCATCGCTGAAGCAGCATAATCACGCCATGAAAACGGTAGTTGATGCAGCTCATTCTAAATCCTTCTTCAACAATGAATCAGGGCAAATTATTCTTTTCACTTCAATCAGCACAGCTCAGATAAAAGAAATCAATCCTGACTCCTTGCAATTCCAAGTTAGAGATTTGCAAAACAGCACACGCAGTTCAGTATTCAGGCATCCATCAAATGGACTCCTTTTTAATTCGGAGTTGAATGGCTTGCTTTCTTCTTTCTCTGTCAACATTGTCGTTTTTTTCGTTGTGCTATCTACCACTTTTCCCCCTCATGCCGTTTCCTAAATGAACCAAGTCAGACTACAGGTTGGGCTGGGCTTGAAGGTGGTATAGCCAGTATTTTTTTCTCTCTTCACTGTCTTATATAATTTACGTAAATTTATATTTTGTATGCTGTCTATTTACATGCCTGTGACGCTGCCAAAAGCAGATTTTTCTTTGTATCTGTACCTCATCGCACTTCTGCACCTGACAGTAAACTTAACTTGACTCGGGTTCCTTTGTAACCCGGCTCAGAGACCTGCCCCGGTGTTTCCAGCAGTATGTCAACAGATGAACTGCAAGGAGGCAGCATGCGATTCACGGTAAACCAATCAATTGATTCACTAATTAGTAAGCATCAGCTTCCCCCAGTTTCTCCTGAGGTAAAATGCAGGAATAGTTAAACATTAATTATGATCATAAACTCAATTCTCAGCAGTGAGGAGACTGGGCTCAACTGACAACGGATATACCCAAAAGTTGCCATTCTGGCTGGCTATAATGTAATGGATATTCCTACTTGCACAAAGTGGATTCACTTTATTCCAACATAAACCAGAGTCAATCCAAAGACTTGCCGCCAGTAACCCAATCCCCATGAAGTCTTAGATATTTACCATCACTGACTCATGACCTGCAATGGATCACAGTCCAGCAATGGTCCATTTTAAAATGTCACAATCTATCTTCAAAGTAAATCCTTCCTATAGTCATCCATGTTTTCCATGTTGCTTATGTTCTGGATCCTTGGGGCTATGGAAAACCTATTAACTGATTGTATCAACGTCTGGTATGGAGGGGCCACTGCATAGGATTTGAAAGAGCTGCAGAAAGTTGTAAACTCAGCTAGCTCCATCATGGGCACTAATCTCCCCAGCATTGGAGACGCCTTCAAAAGGCAACATCCCCACCCACCCTCTTCTCATTGCTACCATCAAGGAGGAGGTACAGGAGCCTCAACACACACACAATATTTCAGGGCCAGCTTCTTCCCCTCCACATCAGATTTCCGAAAGAACATTGAACTGATGAACACTTTCTCGGTATTTTGCCCCTTTTTTCATGTATTTGATTTATTTTTTATATATACTTATAGTAATTTATAGTTTTTATTATTATGTATTGCAATATATTGTTGTTGCAAAATAATAAATTTCACAACTTATGTTGGTGATATTAAACCCGATTCAGATTCTGATCCCTGTTGTAATTATGCCATCACTGGCAAAACTGTTTTGTGCTGCATGGTTCTTAAGCTCCAAAATTCAAAGTATGTATGCAGTATACAATCCTGAAATTCACCTTTTCCCTCAAACAGCCATGAAACAAAAAGCAAATCGCACAAATGAAGCTCCAGAAAACTTTTCTCTCTCCACTTCTTTCCTTTCAAGAGCATCTGCCATAATACCTCTTTTGAAACACCGTCATACCACAGTTACTTTCCCAAAGTATAATGGCTGACAATGCCTCCACTCACTAACCCACCACTCCACATACCCCACAATCACAACTTTATATATAGACAAAATCGTGTGTATTTATACCTATCGCAATTTTTTTTTTAAATTTTTGTGTTCTTTGTCTCATTGTGGATGTTTTTGTGTTGTATCAAATCCAGAAGTAACAACTAATTAATTCTTCTATGCACTTGTGTACTGGAAATGACATGAAACAATCTTGACCATAAAGCATGGCCTTTAGCCACCCTTCACATCTGCATCGACTGTCAAATAAATGGGACTAGCTAACCTAGTCAATGTGCTCCAGATGGAATGAAGGGCCTGTTTCCTTGTGTGTAGCACTATGGCCCTAAACTCCATTCATCTCAACTCTACACAACCACCCCTTAGATTCCACCACTTACCTACAGATTGGTGTCTTTGCGATGGGGGGAGGGAACTCGAAAAACCAGGCAAACCCTGCACGTTCACAGAGAGAACCTACAAAGTCCACACGGAAAGTGCTGAAGGTCAAGATTGAACCCAGGTCACTGGAGCTGCGACGGAGCAGATCTACTGAATGTGCCGCAGTGATACCTCAAGGTTTCACTGTTAAAATGTGTTCATTAATAGTCTTGTGAAATGCCTTGGAATATATTACTATGTTAAAAATGTAAATAAAACAAGGGCATTGAAGGTTAAACTCAACAGCCACCTAAAGAAGTCATTCGGGTTGCAAAACATTCTATTGTTTATTGGCTGAATGCGTCATCAGATACTCAGTATTGAGAGTGGCTAGTGCTGCCCAGGACTGCTTGGAAACCGCCTGCCTCTCTTCAAGGAAACAGTTTCATGGCAGGAGGAGGTATTCACTCATTGTCTCACTGCAGAACTCTGAAACAGGCACAGGAATATAAGAAAATTTGAGGTTATGGGTTATGTTGGATGAAGGGGTCAGATAGTAGAGCAGGCTTGTATAGGTCAGCACCATACGGTGGGCCAAACAGCCTATACTGTGTTGGACACTTCTACGTTCTATCTTCCAACTTAAAGAGATGTTGGTCTTTATGTTAGCTGCCTACTTTAAATTATCTCTCGTGTAGGTGAGAGATAGAATCTGGAGTGAACAGACGGGGATGAGGGGAGAATAAAATGGGATTCGTGGAGGGTTAGTGTAAATCAGTGCCAGGTGACTTCTTGGTGGGCTCCAGCCATTGCAAGAGATCGTTCGTAGGTGATGCGACATGAGGTTTAAACGGAGCTTGGGTGTGTTTGAGACTGCGAACATCACGAGAAGTTGTTTGTTGGTGATGCAGTGAGGTTTAAACGGAGCTTGGGGATGTTTGAGACTGCTCTCAGGATTTTTTGTCAAGCTGCAATCAGAATGATCTATTAGGCACTCATCCAAAGCCAATAAATGGAAAGGTGTAAGTGGAGTGGCCACTGTGGGAGTGGACAATGTCAGAGTGGTCAGGTTTTGTCTCAACAGGCTTGGGCAAACACAGGCAGAGGTTCTAAATAAGTTTCTAGCAAGTTACTTTTTCTGTTAGTACCTAGCTAATGTGCTGAGAATGGGTCCAGAGTTAGTGATATGTTCCTTGTGTGGGATGTCGGAACTTTGGAAGAACTCCAGTCTCCCCGATAACTACAGCTAAATGAAGATTTTTTTTTATTAAACAAAATATACTTTATTCAAAAATAAATTATATACAATAAACCATTCAATGACTTTCAATCCTTTACAACTGTTTCCATTGCGGTCTTTACATTTTCACACTTTTCACCACCCATGTGGCACTCTGTTATTCCATATTTACATACACTTGTTTAGAGGTATACACCCCGCCCCCCCCACCCCTCAGCTCCCACGAGACAAGAACCCTAGACTGTGGTCCTTCCCCATCAGGCCCTTGTGGTGGCTGCATCAAGTTTGAGTGCGTCCCTCAGCACGTACTCCTGCAGCCGAGAATGTGCCAGTCGGCAGCATTCCCCCACGGACATCCCCATGTGCTGGTAGACCATCAAGTTTCGGGCCAACCAAAGAGCGTCTTTAACCGAGTTGATGATCTGCCAGCCGCACCGGATGTTGGTCTCGGTGTGCATCACCAGGAACAGCCCATAGATCAGAGAGTCCTCTGTTACGCAGCTGCTGGGGATGAACCGCGACACTGTCCCTTCCATCCTCCTCCACAGTGTGCAAAGAGGTGGGTCACCGACTCCTCCTCTCTGCAGTCCTCCCGTGGGCAGAGGGGTGTGGAGACGACATTCTGGGCGTACAGGAGGGATCGGAATGGGAGGGCCCCTCTCACCACCAGCCAGGCGAGGTCTTGGTGCCTGTTGGTGAGGTCTGGCTGGCGATGAGGCATTTTGCCACATGAACTGGACGGTCTGCTCAGGGAACCCCCCCCCCCCCCCCCCCCCGTGTCCATCACGCCCTTCTCCTGCAGTGCCTGCAGGACCTTACGTGCTGACCACTGCCTGATGGCCCTGTGGTCAAAGGAGTTGACCTGAAAGAACTTCTCTACGAAGGACAGGTATGGCGGCAACGACCAGCTGACAGGAGTGTTGCGTGGGAAAGGGGTCAGACCCATCCTTCGTAGACAGGGCGACAGGTAGAACCTGGGCACATAGTGGTACTTGGTGCCCACGTACCTGGGATCCACACACAACTTGACGCAGCCGCACACTAAGCTGGCCATCAGGGTGAGGGCGACATTGGGGACATTTTTGCCCCCGTTGTCCAGGGACTCGTGCATGGTGGTCCATCTTGGATCTCCAGACGGATCTAAAGACAGCTTGGGTGATTTCCGAGCTGAAGGAGCGGGGGACTGGCCACACCTGCGCCAAGTACAGCAGCCCTGAGAGCACCTCACACCTGATGACCAGGTTCTTGCCCACTAT
Source organism: Hypanus sabinus (assembly GCF_030144855.1). Taxonomy (NCBI): domain Eukaryota; kingdom Metazoa; phylum Chordata; class Chondrichthyes; order Myliobatiformes; family Dasyatidae; genus Hypanus; species Hypanus sabinus. The sequence goes on from NC_082706.1 coordinate 126,777,715, forward strand.
CAATAGGCAGCTCTTTGGAGGCTATGTTAAAGTACCTGCAGTTCATACAGGAGAATGGGGAGGTGATCAATAGGAGGCCCAGGGAACTAATCACTCCTAAATGCAGGAGGCATGCACACGGTGACTGTCAATAGGTGCCCAGTGCAGAGTACCTTTGCAGCCATTCCCCATAATAATAAGTACACCACTTGGGATGCTGTTTGTGTTGAGGTGGTGGGGGGGGGGGGGGCGGTGGGAGAGAGACAATCTACCAGGGAGAAGAAACAGTGATAAAGTCTCTGGCCTGAAGTCTGGCTCATTGGCTCATTCGGGAAGGAGAGAGAAGAGCAGTGCAGTAGTGACAGGGGGTTCCAAAATTAGAGAAGCAAACAGCAGATTCTGGGGACATGAAAGAGACACTCAGATGGTACGTTGCCTCCCAGGTGCCAGGGTCTCAGATTGGGTCCATAGCATTCAAGAGAGGGAGGGTGGATAGCCAGAATATGTGGTACATATTGGTACCAACATCATAGGTAGGAAAAGGGAGGAGGTCGTGAAGAGAGAATACAGGGGTTTGGGTAGAAAGCTGAAAAACAGGCCTTTGTGGGTAGTAGTCTCTGGATTATTGCCTGTGCCACTGAGAATAAGTGAGATTCAGAATCCTGTTCACTGCAGACTTTGTGGGCCAAAGGGATTGTTCCTGTGATGTACTGTTCTGTTATATAATGACTGACCTAACACCAACTACTGTTCAGGATATACTGTTTCGACCTCCTCTACATTTTCTGCAGAGTATTCAATATAAAGATATTGAGGCATGTGGGTCATATTTTCAAACACCATTTTTTTACATATCCTATCTCAACTATCCCCCCAACTAATTTTATTAGGCAAAACAGGACTGTTTTAAAATTAGTTATTGGTTCTTTAGGATGGAGCTCAATTAAATACTACCCAGTAAGGCTTGTGCATTGTTTGTTGCAGTTTATAGCACTTTGCATGCAGTTCCTATCGATTACATAAAGAGTTAAAACCAGGCGGAGGGTAGATAGCTTAATCTTTGAGAATTCATCTCAAGGATTTGAACTGGAATCCAGCTGAGGGAAAACAGCCTTTGAACAGCCACTGATAATCATTACAGTTCCAAATGAAAAGTTGAATTATTCCACTGAGGTGCATGCAGCTGAGTTCATGGACTCAGACCGACCTCCCAGGAGAAAGAGATGCAGAGATATTTGAAATGAAAATGTCAGTTTTGCACAGGATAAGCCTGCTGCTTCTGGCTATACCATTCCAACATATGCTAATCACACCACATCTAAAGTGAACTGACAAATGGGTGGAGATGATTGCAATGGCAGAAAGTGATGTAATGTCTCACCAAGTGTATATCATTTCCAGATCAGCTGGTAAAGAGCAGGAGTCTCCTTAACAAGTAAGCTAAACCCCAAAATGACTGAATATTAATTTGATATGCAAAAGGAAACAAAACACAATAAATGTTCACAAACTGGGGAAGTGCAAATTTTAGATGAAGTTGGTAAGGGCCCTCCTTTGGCCTCATTGTCAACACAGCATCGCTCCCTAAAGTCAGAAATTTATACTGCACAAAACAAGGCTCATCTGGTCATGGTCACTAAGCTTCCCATCTAAGCTCATCCATTTGGCCTGCTTTTGACCCATATCCCTATAAATCTTCCTTATCTACCCATCTGCCTGAACCACTTCCTCTGGAGTCTCCTTCTAAATATGGAACACCCTCTAGAATGAAGTGAGAGGGGAAATGTTTAATAGGCTCTTATTCCTATTAAATCTCCCCCCCCCCCCCCACTTAAACCTATGTTCTCTAGTTCTTAATTCCTCTACCCTTGGAAAAAGACTTTGTGCTTCTACTTTATCAATGTGATTTTATATACCCCTCTAAGATAACATGATTAGATAAGATTTTTTTATACTCCAATGAATAAAGTCCTCACCTGCTCAAACTCTCTCTATAGCTCAGTTCCTTGAGTCCTGGTTACAATCTATATTAATTTATCTGAAATAAGCGAATGTTACATTTCTAAGTTTACTTCCAATTCTGAGTGCCCTAAACTTATTCACCAATCTCCACTGTGGCATCTAAAATCCAAGTACACCACATCCATTAGTTCACTTCTCACCTGCTCTACTACAGTAAATATATCCCAAAGAACTCCAACAAAGTAAACAAGCATTATTTGCAGAAATTCTTTTATATTCAGTTGTGCTGCTAGCAAATGGTCATGTATTGCAGTTTTCCATAACACTGTGCCACGTTATAAATGGAAGCGTCAAGAAACACAAATTGAAAAAAAAATTGCTTATTTATTCCACGTAAAATTACATGCGAGTGCATTTAATTCCATATTTCCATTTTCTAAAAAAGTTCTGAATGCTGTCAGGGCAAATTTCCATTATCTGAATAATTGTACCATAGGGGTTGCCTGCATTATTTTTAAAGTGCCTTGCTATTAAATCCTTAAGCATTGTTTCCAGAATTTTGCACATTAGAGGAGTTAGTTCCCCGTTTACCCTTTCTGTCTTTGGAATTACTCCCACCAGTTTTAAATACTAGGGTCATGTCTGGTACCTTCTAACCTACAGAATGCATTTCAGAATCTATAGAATTTTGGAAAACATGTACAATCTCTTTGCAACCAATTCAGAACACTGGGATAGAAGTGATAATACTCATGTTACAAGTGCATTCACTTTTCCAACAGCATTTTTCAACTGATACTAATTTCTTTTACTTCCTCAATTGCATTAGAACCTTGGTTCCGTTTTCTAGGAAGTTTTTTTGCATCTTCTTCTGTATATGTAGCCGAGAAAGTTTATTTCCTCTGCCAATTCCTTAATCTTCATTATCAATTCTCCTATTTCTATCTGTAAGGATCTAGCATATGTCCTAAATGGTCTTTTCACTAACCAAATACTGTAATATCTTTCAGTTTGGTTTTTGTTGTTTCAATCTAGTTTATTCTAACATTCTCTTTTCTATTTCTTTATCAGTACCTCAGTAACAATTGCTGAATTGTAGAATGTTCTTTATCCTCAAATTTCATTTTCTTCTGGTAATTTTATAAAACTTCTTCCTTTTCATTTAATGCGACTTTTAAGTTCTCCTATAATCCACTGATGGACCAATTTTCCAACATATATAAAGATAGGGTCCCTAAGGTTTTTGCGCAGTAATGCAGTAATTTTATGTATTGAACTCTACTGTTGCTGCATAAAAATCAAATTTTATGATCTATGTGAGTGATGATAAACCTGATTCTGATATGGGTATTATTGTGGACTGAGAGTGGGAAGGGGACAGGGAGAGGGGAATCGGGGAAAAAGGAAGGGAGAGCAGAGGGAACAGGAAGTACCAGAGAGACATTCTGTAATGATCAGTAAACTAATTGTTTAGAATCAAATGGCCTTGCCCAGTGTCTCAGGAATAGGTGTGTCTGCACCCATGTTCCACCTCCTCCATCCCTGGCACTCCACCTGTCTCACACCCCTCCCCGTTGTGCTCCATCCATTCCCAATACCCCTGGCTTCCACCAGATTAGCAAACTCGCTCTCCACTCCATGTTGACAAATACAGTGTTGTGCAGAAGACTTGGGCACCTGAAGACACAGACACAGACACACACACACAGAGTGCAAAGATGTAAGTTTTTTTAAACTAAGGTCTTGGTAGGCAATGGGTCAACACAGGCCAGTGGCTGCAATGAAAATGGGTGAATTAGATTGCTGAAGTACTCATTTTGGAATAAGTAAAGGTTCTTAGAGCTCTGAGATGTCAGTCGTGTTCCTTCCCTTGGGATATTGATGCCGACCATCTGCTGACTTAGAGATAGCAGAAACCGTATGCTTAGCCTTGGCCACAAATCAAACCAATTTTTCTTTCAAATGGCATCTGCACTTCAATATTGTTGCAAATCAGTGTGACTTGTTGAGCCTTGCTGCTTGACGGAAATGTTACATGAGAAACGAACGGAAATAATTTGTAGGGACTAAGCAGCCACTATTCTCCCTATTGTGTCCTTCGACTAGTTTATTGAGGGAAATACTGATGCATTAATTCTTGGTCTGTTGATTATGCAGCTGAGTGACTACAGCAAGCACAATATGAATAGATTGTGTATTACTACATTGACCTAATTATGTAAGCAACAGCTTATAATGGACCATGGTAACAGTTTTATGAGCAGAACAGAAGAAGTGTTGGAAATTCTTAACAAAAGGTTAAAAATTAAACAACATAATGCTGACTCTCTGCATATGCTGTAACTAATCACTACCTATCCAATTCATTTGCATGGAAAGTGTTGAATTCATTTCAGATCCAACACTATTAAATATTTCTTTAACTATCTCATTGGTAGATAACTATTTAGTTTCTTTGACTAAAACCAAGGCTGTAAAATACAGAAGATGTTATAGTGATTTGGAGGAACCCACCAAATGCTGGAGGAACTCAGTGGGCACATCTATGAAAGGAAATAAACAGATGACACTTTGGGTCTTGCTGTTCAGATTGGAAGATGAGGAAGAGGGTTGATATAAAAGAGTGGGAGAAGGGGTGGAGTGAGATTTGGCAAATAATTAGTGGATCCAGGTGAGGAGGAATGAAAGCATATGAGGGAAGGGCAGGATGGGAATGATATAAAAAGTGGAAAGATAATAATAAGGGCTGAAGAAGGTGGAATCTAGAAGAGAGGTTAGTGGGCCGTGGAACAAAGGGAAGTAGGTGAAGAGGGGAATTGGAGGGACAAATGAGTGGGTGGTACACAGATCAAGAGGCTGGGGAGGGGAAAGAGAAGGGGTGATAAGGCTGGTGGTATAAGAGAAACCAAGGGATTTAGAGGATTCAATCACAAATAAGATAAAATATGCAGATGCTGTAAATCCAAGCAACATACACAAAATGGTGTAGGAACTCAGCAGGACAGGCAGCATCTATGGAAAAGAGTATAGTGTACATTTCAGACTGAGACCCTTCATCAGGATTGGAAAAAAAGATGAGGAGCCAGAGTACAAAAGTTGTGGAGGGGGGAGGGGGAGAACAGCAAGGTAATAGGTGAAACCAGGAGGGGAGGTAGGGGTGAAGTACAGAGCTGGGAAGTTTATTGGTGAAAGAGATATAGAAGGCTGTGGAGAGCACATCCCCCTTTTCTTTCTTCCATGGTCTTCTCCTTATGAATGTGGAGAAGGTTCCAGAGAGAGGAAGGGGGAATTGGGAGAGTGCCAGAGAGGTGGGTGGAGAGAGATTTGTGACAGACACTGGTGGGGTTCGTAGTCTTTTGGCAAGAGATGCAGAGAAGGGAACATCAGGAGAGACAGGCTTTGATCCAACAGGAAGACGTGATTGCAAAGAAAGCTTCCAAGATGGGAAGCTCAACCACCGTCTCCAGAACAAAGGAGCTGGTTGTGGACTACAGGAGGAATGGAGACAGGCTAGCCCTTACTGACATTAATGGATCTGGGGTTGAGGGTGAACAGCTCTAAGTTCCTTGACATAAACATCACTGAGGATCTCACATGATCTGAACATACCAGCTGTATGGTGAAAAAGGCACAACAGCGCCTCTTTCACCTCAGATGGTTGAAGAAGCTTGGTATGGGCCCCCAAATCCTAAGAACTTTCTATAGGGACGCAAATGAAAGCATCCTGACTGGCTGCATCACTGCCTGGCATGGGAATTGTTCTTCCATCGATTGGAAGACTGCAGGGAGTGGTGCAGACAGCCCAGCCTATCTGTAGTTGTGAACTTCCCATGATTCAGGACATTTACAGAGACAGGTGTGTAAAAAGGGTCCAAAGGATCACTGGGGACCCGAGTCACCCCAACCGCAATCTGTTCCAATTGCTACCATCCAGGATATGGCACCGCAGCGTAAAAGCCAGGACCAACAGGCTCCGGGACAGCTTCTTCCACCAGGCCATCAGACTTATTAACGTACACTGATGCAATTGTATTTCTATGTTATACTGACTGTCCTGTTGTCTGTAATATCTATTATAAACTACTATAAATTTCACATTTAGACGGAGACATAACATAAGGATTTTTACTCCTCATGTATATGAAGGATTTTAGTAATAGTCAATCCAATAGAATTCAGTGATTGCTGATGAGAATTCAGTGCCGTGAAAAACAGTTATGCCCAGCTTTTGGAAGAACTGAGCTCACGTGCACATTTAGACTGATTTAACTGAAATGGGCCCTTTCTTTTCTTTATAACTGATAAAGCTGAAATTAGTAAATATACTTTCTTTACAATTTTATGCAGTGCACAATCTGTTATTTTTTGCTAATCAGTAATTGTGTATGGGCAGTATTTACACAGCATTCACTCAATTGGCGTTCTATCAAGCAGAACACCCTAATTTTCTTGCTTGGCTGAACCCCAAACCATACTGACCCTGGACATACATCGTTTGTGAAAGGTGGCCCTCTTACCACTGAGTCACGGGGCTGTTATCAGAGGTAGCTATTGAGCCACGTTTGCATACGAGCCCAGTGAGGGGGTAATACAAGTAAAACACTTAAATAGCTTCATAGCGACATGTTCTACAGCTCTAATTGAATCCCAGGAATACAGAGAAGCTACCTATTCTGGTTGTTTAACTACAATCTCATTCTATCTCTTAACCATGTGAATTATCTTATCCGCAGTCTGCAGGTCCACATTCAAATCCAGAAACTGATGTCACACAGAAATAAAGGAACAGCTTCTTGCAATGCAAGTCTCAAGTGATCTTGTCAGGATTGGACAATAATAACTCTGATAATGCAGCAAGGTCCTACCTTGCCAAGACATAAGCAGAGCGTTCATGGGTACTTCCCAATCATTGGTTCTTCAGGAACTACTGAATCAAGAATTATACCAACTCTCCCACTCCATTACCAGAATAATTAATGAAACGTCCAGCCAAAGAATGCCATGCATATTACACCTTGTGCTAAATTAAGTAGCACAGCAGCCATGGTGAGAGGGCTGATCGTGATATCTTTAACTCCAGTAACAGCAGGACCGTTTCTACCATTCCATCCGCTATTCATCTAAAGCTCTTGTGGATGAATGTTACGTGTAGACGCAATCAGAGTTGAATTGACTTTATTACTTATATCCTTCACATACATGAGGAGTAAAAATCTTTATGTTACATCTCCGTCTAAATGTGCAATGTGCAATTTATAGTAATTTGTAATAAATAGTATTCACAAAGGACGGTCAATATAGCAGAGAAATACAATTATGTCAGCGTACATTAATCGTTCTGTTAACCTGGTGGAAGAAGCTGTCCCGGAGCCTGTTGGTCCTGGCTTTTATGCTGTGATACTGTTTCCTGGATGGTAGCAGCTGGAACAGTTTGTGGTTGGGGTGACTCGGGCCCCTAATGATTCTTCTGGCCCTTTTTATGCACCTTTCCCTGTAAGTGGGAAGTTCACATCTAGAGTGTGACCTGAACTAACATCTTCTAACTCAAGGGACAAAAGGTAGGTGCAATTAAGCCACAACAGGAGCCACTGTTAAACTCCTCACACGGAGCCACATACAACAGCAACCCATTTTGCAAAGCTATGTCAGCTCACTTCCATTCATGTTACAGGGTCAGAATTTATCACCTCCTTTCTCTACTTTAAAATGTTGACTGCAATTCCTTCCTTAAAATAAATAAATACCTGTCACATTCAACCCCAATATTAAAATAAAAAAAGAACTTGTCACGTTTTGCTTGAACCCGAGGTCACTTTAACACCATTGGCAACTGGCTGGATTGTCACTATCTGGTTCAACATTAACAAGCTGTGCATACTCAATAGCACAGAAGTGAATGTAGCACGGCACTGCTGTTTAACCCCGACAACCTCAGTAAACCTAAAACCTGGTTCAAAGAAAATGCATGTGCAATTAGACTGCACATGTAAGCTGTTTCATTCACGTACTTAAGAAAAATGCAGCAATGCGTAAAGTAATTAGAAAACTTGGCCAGTGCAGGCAACAAAAACCACCCCCAACCAGGAATCCATGAGAGAGCTGTTGGAGGTTAAAAGGAAAGAGAAAGTCTACTGCAGCATAGGAGTCATGAGATGTACAAATAGCTCCCCACAGCCATTTGGTTAATTACCATGCATGGGGAACTAAAGCCACCTTTTTAATATTCCTTCCTGTTTGCTCATTTACTACCGAGTGTCTTCTAAATGTATAAACAGTTTTGAGGAAGAGAAAAATCAAAAGAATGGCAGATGCTGGAAATTAACTATCTTGTTACTTGCTCTAGGCCTCCCAGTGTGATCCTATTAAAATCTGTAATGACGCCTTGTTCCAGCAAATATGCAAGGCACACTTTGAGATGTTTCAGAGATCGAATCTGATAATGTTCGCTGGTCCTGTTTTTTTTCCTCATATATCCAAATGCAGGTTTTCATTACGCAAATACATAAGTAGAATAAATTTCAGTCATAACCTAATCGTTAACAAAATCATAGCAACTTGAAAAAATAATTAAGTGAGCAGAGGAAGAGATTTTGCAATCATGTTCTTTATCAGGGTAGAGACACAAATGACTACAGATGTTGGATCTGGAGCACGGAAACTCCTGAAGAACTCAACAAGTCAAGGAGTACCTGTGGACGGACAGCATCAGTCGATGCTGCAGGCCAAGATTCTGGAAACCTCAGTTAACCTGAAACTCAGTTCACAGAAAACAATTTACAGTTAGGCTATACGTATAAGCTGCTTCTTTTACATTCTCAATGCAAATCGCAGTGATGCCTTTTGAGAGCGTAGAGGGAGCATAGCCTAGATAAAAGTGAGTGGGAGGGGCAAAATAGCATTTGGTAGGTGATAGCTAAAACCAGACTTTGGGAAGGGGAGAGATGGATAGTTAGAGTCAGATGGGACATGGGACAGATGGGGAGAACAATGGTGCCTAATGACAACTCTTTTGTTTGCATCTTCAGAAACAGCCCTATTTCTATCTTTAATATCTCTGCTTTTCCCTTTTAGGGTTCTTTCAAAGATCCTGACCTAGAGTTACATGCTGACTTCGGTTCTTTGCAAGAATAGGACCCGCTCTCAGAGTCTCATGACTGGCCACTATTCAATATGTCAAGGATGCGGCCTAGAAGATTAGCATGCCTTTACAGTTCCAGGATCTGTTGGCTCTGGAGGCAGGTGGACTTGAAGTTGGTGCCGCTGCAGGAAAATGGTGTGACGTGGGAGATGGAATATCAAAAGCAGCAAGCTTTTGGTTGTTTGCCCAGAGACCCAAGTTCTTTGGGCACAGAGCTTGGAAGAAGCAAAGCAAAAGACTTATAACACCATAAATCAGCAAGTTGTTTGTTATGCCTCTTCTCACTGTGAAACAGGAACACCTCATTTTCCCTTATTAGGGGGAGAGAGAGAGAGAGAGAGAGAGCCTGTGGTCTGTCGAATTACCAGGTGAATGAGTAGTCTTTGGGGTACTGCTAGTCTGTCTTTATTAATGCTTTGCTGCACGCTTGAGTGCTCGGTGGGGGGGCGCCGATGCTTTTTTTGCTGGTGGAGGAGGGGGGTTGTCACTTTGCTGCTGTTTGTGTGTGGGTGGGGGGAAGACTTTGGGGTTCTAACTTTTAACTGTCATTCATTCTTTGGGGCACTCCTCTGCTTTTGTGGATGTTTACAAAGCAAAAGAATTTCAGGACTATGTACTTTTAAATGAACAGGGAATGAGTCTTCCTGGTTCCCATCAGCCTTGTGTAGAGCACGTCATCGTTCACCACTTCCCCCAGATCCCACCACCCGTTACATCTTCCCCTCTCCCCCACCCACCCTTAATGTTTTCTGCAGGGACTACTCCCCCTCCTGAATCCATGGTCTGCAGATTCCTTCCCACTCAATCTTTCCTGTCCTGTTACTTTCCCCTGCAACTACAGCAGTCCAATACCTTGTGCCAACACTTCCCTCCTCACCACCATCCTGGGACCTAAACAGTCCATCTGTGCGAGGGAGGAGTTCATGCGCACCTTTTCAAATTGGTCTCATTGTGATCTCCTACATGTTGGTGAGACCAAGCCAAAACTTGGTAACCAATCTGTAGAATTCCTGTGCTCTCTCTGTAGCAGCTATCCTAAGCTTTTGGCCGCATGGTATTTTAATTTCTCTTCCCATTTTAACACTGATCTGAGCTCCCTCAGTCGTCACCACTGCCAGCGTGAGGCCAAGTACAAATGAGAAGCATAAAGCCTCGTATTCCTCATGTAGCCTACAGCCCAATGGCATGAACAACTGGATTTCCAAATGTAGCTACCCTTTCCTTTCTCATTTTACTTCGCCACAAATCCCTCCCCCGACAGATTTCATCTGCCCATCGGCCACATATCTAGGCTTTCTTCTTCCTTGGTTCATCTTTCCTATACGCTCCCCCATCCAGTTCCATCTGCCCATCATCCCTTCCCCCACCCCTCATCTAATACCACCTGTCCCTTGCCAGCCTGTCTCACGCCTCCCTCTTACTTTACATACAATACTGGCTCCTTCATTCTACACCCTCCATGTTCATGCAAGTCTTGATACAACACATCACGCATCCCTTCACCTCTACGGTTACTGCTCCACCCACTAAGTCCTTCCAGCAGTTTATTTTTTGCTCTAGGCTGTCGATGAGGTTTGATTTCAGGATAGAATCTATACAAATACAGTACTTCAAGATATTTGAGATCATAAAACCATAAAACATAGGAGCAGAATTAGGACATCCGGCCTATCAAGTGTGCTCTGCCATTCCATCCTGTCTGATTTATTATCCCTCTCAATCCCATTCTACTGCCTTCTCCCCGTAACCTTTGATGCCCTGAATAATCAAGAACCTATCAACATTCAATTTAAATGTACCTAATGATTTTGTCTCCACAGCTATCTGTGGTTGATTTCCTCCTCAATCTAATTGTAAATTTTGGTATAATTTTTTTTGCTGGTGGTTTGATGTTTATCTTTAGAAGCTTTTTATATGACGCATGGCTCCGGGGTTGAACACCAAATGGGTTCTTTTTTATCCCTCACTTTGCTTTAGTAGGGTTTTTTCTTTTCTTTTTTTGTGTCACCATATTTTTCAATTTTAAAACATTGTTTTTTTTTTCCTTTGAGACATTGTAAGTGTTACCTACTTTGATGTACTCTTGTTATTTTGGATAATAATTTAAAAAAAAGATTTGAAAAAAGAAAAGCAATCTGTGTCAATGAATTCCACAGATTCACCAGCGTTTGACTAAAGAAATTCCTCCCCATCTCTGTTCTGAAGGGATGTCCTATTCTGATGTTGTGCCCTCTGGTCCTGGACTCCCTCACTATAGGAAACATCCTCTCCAAATCCACTCCTATTTAGGACTTTCTATATTTTATAGCTTTCAATGAAAACCCCCTTCATTCTTCTAACTCTCGCTAATGTAGAATCAGAACAATCAAATGCTCTTCACACGTTAACTCTTTAATTCCTGGGATAATTCTCATTACCATTCTCTGGACCTTCTCCAATGCCAGTACGCCCTTTCTTAGATAAGATACCCAAAACTGCTCACAATATTCCAAGGGCAGTCTGGCCAATGCCTTATAAAGCTGAGGACAGTTACTTTAGGAATTGTAGGAAAGGTTTCTTGGTTTTATGAAGTCTTAATCATTTGTTTGATTAAGTAACTGGCGCCTTGTTATCTTTCAAACTATGCAAAACAAGCAGGCAGACTGCATCCATTTTTTCTTTTGCTGTTTTTCGCAGCTTTTTTTAAACAATACGTTATATTCTCTCAGTGTTATGTAGGAAGCTATCTAAACAGCTTCCCTTTTTAATTATCTTCTATTTGTTTCTTTACTCTTTTTTTGCACCCACAAGTATATGTTGTTTTACTTACTGATTTTCCTTCTGTCTTTCCTTTTTTACCAAGGCTAATACTTATATTTTCCCATGGGTTTTTTTTTCGTAATTAGCAAACTTATTTACTTTGATATATATATTTACAATTGTTTATTCAGCACAGCTATACATATATATTTTCTGGAGCCACCGGAGTTTTGGGTTGGGAACATTAGAATTAGTCTTCAGCCTCCCTTGGCTGATTTCTCTCTTTTGGGGGGAGGGAGGGGGGAAATGGGTTCTTCTGTAAAGCTGATTGGATGTTTTTACTGTTTTATTTATTCACTATCTACATGTCTGTGATTACCTTTTATACATTACTAAAGGATACTTGATGGATTCTTTTATTAATATCCTCAGTTTTAATGTGAAAGGTCTAAATAAAACAAAATAAGATTTTCTCTTATATCTGGAAACTTAAAACTCATACAATCTTTCTCCAAGAAACCTATATTCGTAAAGATGATATTTCACGTTCTTTCAAAGGATGGAAGGGTATACATTTTCACTCACCCTCTCAATCTAGATCAAGAGGCGTCTCTATCCTGTTTGATCAGAATGTATCAGAATTCAACATAATGTAATTTCTGATACAAATGGGCGCTTTGTTATTGTTTCGGGTAGTCTTGAGAATAAACTAATCGTATTTGCGAATGTATACGTTCCAAATACAGATAACTCCTTGTTCTTTAAACGTCTTTTCTCTTTTCTGCCTGATGTGAATCGGTATTCCTTAGTCATGGGTAGAGATCTTAATTTTTGGCTTGACCCTATATTAGATTGCTCTTCAAGTAAAACCCCTGTCACTAATAAATCAGTCCTACTTTTTAAATCTTTTTTATCTCAATGTGGTATTCTTGACATGTGGCGTTTTTTACACCCCCTAGAAAAGGAATATTCATATTTCTCTCAGGTTCATCATATGTACTCTTGGATTGACTATAATTTTATAGACAGAAACTTGCTTCCACTGGTACGATCCTGTGATTATAAGGAGATTGCTTTGTTTGATCATGTACCTGTGCTTCTGGCTTTAAGATTACCTGTTTACTCTGTACCAAATAGAAGTTGGTGTTTTAACTTATCATTGTTATCTGATAAAAATTTTCTAAAGTTTTTGGAAAACCATATTACTTTTTTCTTTAAAGAAAATTTTAAAGGAGATACTGCTGGTAATATACTCTGGGATACTTTTAAAGCATATATTCGTGCAGAAATTATCTCTTACTCTACCTATATAAAGAAAAAAGCCGACAAAGAAAGGTCTGACCTAGCAGCGATATTAAAAGATCGTGATCGAAAGTATGCCCTATCTCCAGATCCAAGTATATATAATAAGCGTATTGAAATCCAATCCATGTATAATCTTCTGCTGACTTACCCAATTGAAAAACGGCTGTTGAGAGATAAAACTCAATTTTACATTCACAGGGATAGAACTGGTAGTTTATTAGCCAATCTTTTACAGTTAATCGTCAAATTACAGAAATTTTTAAAGATAATGGAACTAAGACATCCGACCATTCTGAATTTAACAACGTATTTAAAGACTTTTACCTTAAGTTGTATCAGTCTGACTCTTCTTCAGATGATACCTATATGAATGCTTTTTTCAGTAATATCAACATTCCTACATTGTCTGCTGATAGTCTAACACAGTTAGATCAGCCTATTTCCAATGAAGGTGGCTGAGGCTATATGTGCTTTACGTTCTGGTAAGACCCCAGGACCTGATGGCTTTCCTGGGGAGTTTTATAAAACTTTCACTACGTTACTTACACCTTTTTTATCCTCTGTTTTATCAGAGTCCTTTAAATCAGGTAAACTCCCTCAATCTTTTTATGAGACATTTTTTTCTCTTATTCTTAAAAAAATAAAAATCCAGCTGAATGTTCTTCATACAGACCGATTTCTTTATTAAATGTTGATGCAAAAATTTTATCCAAAATCTTAGCTCGAAGACTTGAAAATATTTTACCATCTATTATATCACATGACCAGACAGGATTTATTAAAAATTGTTATTCACATTTTAATATACGTCAGTTATTGAATGTGATATATTCACCATCCAAAAAAAAAATCAGAGTGTATATTATCCTTAGATGCAGGAAAAGCCTTTGATAGGATTGAGTGGAATTATCTTTTTAAGACCTTAGAAAAGTTTAATTTTGGGCCTAATTTTATTCGTTGGGTTAAACTAATCTACTTGTCTCCTATTGCTCAGGTTATTACTAACTCACAAATTTCTACGCCCTTTAAATTACAGCGGGAAACTAGGCAAGGTTGTCCTCTTAGTCCTTTACTTTTTGCTTTAGCTATAGAACCCTTAGCAATAGCACTTCGAGAATCTAAGGACATTTCTGGTATACTAAGGGAAGGTATGGCTCATAAAATTTCATTAAACGCTGATGATATTTTGCTTTTTATCTCTAACACTGAAACTTCTTTACCTTTGGTTCTTTCTTTAATCTCCCAGTTTAGTTCTTTTACAGGATATAAGCTGAACCTACATAAAAGTGAGCTATTTCCTTTAAATGACCTAATGTCATCAAATGCCAAATTTCCATTCAAAGTTGTTACAAGTCAACTTACATATCTAGGTGTAACAATTACTAAAAACTTCAAGAATTTATTTAAAGATTTATTTAAAGATTTATTTAAACCCCTTATTGAATTAGGTGAAAAAGACACTTTGTAAATGGTCCCCTCTTTCATTATCCCTAATTGGCCGAATTAATTTGATTAAAATGAAGATTCTTCCTAAATTTTTATATCTTTTTCAGGCCTTACCTATTTTTATTCCTAAGACGTACTTTGATTCTTCAGATTCAATTTTAACCTCTTATATTTGGAATAATAAACAAGCTCGTTTAAGTAAAGTTTACTTACAAAGAAATAAAGAACTGGGTGGACTAGCCCTACCCAATTTTAGGTTTTACTATTGGGCTGCCAATATAAGGAATATTACTTTCTGGTCCTATTATACTTATTGTAAAGATTGCCCATCATGGGTCTCCTTTAGAAGTTAATTCTGTAAAAAAATTTCTCTATTGTCTCTCTTCTTGGATCATACTCTTCTTTTTCAGCAAATAAAACAACAGGGAATATAATTGTTAAGCAAACTTTAAGGATCTGGTCTCAATTTAGAAAATTTTTTGGTTTAGCGAATTTTTCATTATCATCTCCCATTCTCCTTAATTTTTTTTTATCCCTTCCATGACTGATAAAGTCTTTAAGGATTGGGATGAACTAGGTATTAAGTGTTTTTGGAACCTGTTTATCTCAGGATCTCTTGCTTCATTTGACCAATTGTCAAATAAATTTGCACTCCCAAAAACACATTTTTACAGATACCTTCAAATTAGAGATTTTCTACATTTCCAATTAACTACTTTTCCTATAGGTCCTGATAAAAATTTACTGGACGATCTTTTAAATTTAAAACCTTTTGTTAATGGTTCTATTACCAGTATCTATAACTTGTTGATTGGTTCTAGACAAGACTTTTTAGATAAAATAAAAAAAGCTTGGGAGGATGACCTAAATTGTCAGATTTCTGATGATAGATCGAATAAAATTATTATATGGGTTAATAAATCATCTTTCTGTGTTTGTCATTCTCTTCTACAATTTAAAGTGGTTCATAGAGCTTACATTTCTAAACAGAAGCTCTCCAGTTTTTACCCGAATGTTTCTCCACTTTGTCATAAATGCAACTCTGCTGATGCCTCTTTAATTCATATGTTTTGGTTTTGACGGGAAGTATTCCATACCTTCTCTCAACTTTTCAGGGTCCAATTTGACCCAAATTCCCTTACTGCCTTGTTTGGTATTATTGCAAATGAAGATATAACTTTAAATACTCCTAACCTACAGGTTTTAGTTTTTACCTCTCTTTTAGCAAGAAGAGCAATCTTGTTTAAATGGAAGGAGTCTACCCCTCCTACACATCTTCAATGACTACATGATATTATGTCTTATTTAAATTTAGAAAAGATCCGCTGCTCAGTCTTAAATTCGAAACAATCTTTTTATGACATTTGGGGACCTTTCCTAAATTACTTTTCTAATTTATAAAGTTTAACAGTGCACAGACTTTTATGTATATTTTTATCTTCTCTTCTTAAGTGAATGTTTTTTTTTCTAATTATCCATTGTCATCCATCAGCTTTTTTCTTTGGTAGTTGGTAGGGGGTTGACTTTTTTTTGAACATAAAAAAATTATTTTATGATGTATGACTTATCTTTAAATTTTTGATTACAGAGTGGTATACCTTTATGTGTTATGCTATAACATTTTGATCAATTTTATCACAATATATGAATGTACACAAGTTATGTTGAGATGTATCCATGTGTTGCACTCTGTAAATTTTTTTTTCTGAATAAAAATATTGTAAAAAGAAAAGGAACATTCCCAAAATGTAACCACTCCACAATGATGTCTATACTTGTCGGCCTATGCTGCCAACTATGAAATTCTCGTCTTTCCATCTTCTCTTCTTTCAGAGGCTCCTCAAACCCTCTCCATTACCTTTGTGGAACTCTTCAAACCCTCTCCGTCTGTTCCTCCAGACCATTGATTTAGTGGAAGGTACCTTTAGTGTATCCGAGGCCTAGCAACCAGGAGCTGTTCACAACCAACGGCTGCGGAGTGGTGCACCTCAATCCAGCTCAGATTCCAGGTCAGGGAATCAACTAGCACAGAGTTTTAGAGTAGGAGGGGAGACAGTTAATAGGAAAGTGAGGTGCAACTGAGGTGGAACGAGCTGCAAGAGAAAATGGTTGAGGGAGGTGCAATAACAACCTTTAAAATGCAGAAAGGTTTACAAAGTTACAGGCCAAATACAGTGGATTCCAGTTAATTGGAACACACATGGCCCAGTACATTTTGGCCCAATTAAGCGGCTGCCCCAATTAGCTGAAATTTCATGGAAATAGTTAAAAGGGTATAAAAAAAGACAAGCTATTATTTAACTGAGTAACAAATGTATTTAAATTAAAACACTATCAATACTACGACAGTACCATAAAACTGTATTAGTGCCTGATGTTATCGACAGAGGAATTCATCCATTGAATGATGATGCGTTCTTTTGATTTACTGTAAATGAACAAAATCATTGCAAATATCTAGTGTAAGTAATGGACTGTCTTCATATGATGCTATCAATGATTGCATCCTCCAAATCTTCACTTCAAATTGTTACATTTTCTCTCCCTGCTGTTTCTGCAATCTCCAAGCCTGAATGCTTGAGACCGTGGTGAGCAAAACAGTTCTGAATTGTCATACTGCTTATTTCTCACCAACTATCAGTAGCAAATCTCACTGCAGTTTAAACACAAGCACATGTAACTGATGATAGTTAAAAACTGTTGACTCTAAGTACAATGTAGTGCCTAATGGCCACACAAATGCATACATCAGACACTAATTAGAAATTGCTCAGCAACAGTCCCCTGCACCAATTAAGTGGTGCACAGTCCCCAAAAAAACACAAAGGGAATCCTAGCTATTTTCTCGATTAGTTTTTGTTCTTCTGGAGTTGTCCTAAATCAGCAGCTGTCCAGATTGACTGATGGCCCAATTAACTGGAATCCACTACTGGCAAATGGAACTAGTTTGGATGCACATCTTACATGGCACTGACAATTTGAACTGAAGAGCTTGTTTTGGTTCTGTATAACTCCGTGATTCTATGCACACCAAGCAGCTGGAAGCCTGGTACAGGTCTGTGCATTGGTACAGTAATGTCTGTTTTGAAACAATATGTCGCCGTGGCCAGAGGATGCAAGATTCTGTTCTACCCACACACTCCACTCAACTTAACAACAACATCTTCCGGATGGGTGTGATTTCAGTGAAATTCCTTGCTGTTGGTGATGATTTTCATAAACAGGCTAACAGAGCAGCTGGTTCCCTGAAGCTGGTTCCTAATCGGCAATATCCTGTGGAGTTCAGACAGCCGCGTCAAAAGCACACCCTTCCCCTCACCACCACCTAGGCTGCTGCAGTTTGTCGATAATCCTGTCATCTCTGAGAGGGTGGTTAACATTTCCAAACTCAATAAAAATAATTAAAAACCAATTTAAAAATCTAAATATTAATAATAGAAAATATTAAAGAAATTAAACTTCAAACACAAAATCAAGGATAATTAGAACACTCAAAATACTTACAGGGAATTCAATGTATTTAAGCATATTTGTTAATTTAAAGATTGTAAATGACCTGAACCCTCTCTCTCTTTATCTCTATCTCTCAATGTTTCAATATGGTCCTTCCTGCAAAACTATTCAGCATTACTGATGAATCAACAGTAACATGAGGATAATTTAGTATTCCAGAGAAATGAGGCACTTAATCAGTCAGGTATCGTGCATAGTTAAATGACACTTGGAATGTACTACAATATGTTTTTGCAACGCATGAATTAAGCATATTTTTGGAAAAACAAAACCAGCTTTTCACTCGGGTTGCTGTAATGAAGCTTCAAAATAACCAGATTCCTTTACTGGCAGAAGGGAAGGGATGTTTGTAGTTTCCACTGACCAGTCAACCAAAGTCCAAAACTGTCTTGCTTCAATTCAGGAGAATAAATTATACTGGAATCCTGCAACTCATTGTCACATAATGAAATTAAATGTGAGTGAGCAGGTCCTGCTGCAAAGACGTCAATGACCAAAACAGCTTCAACTCATTAATCCAGATCAAAGCGACATCGTTCAACTGACCAGCCTGAACAGACCTTCCAAAGGTCATTAACAGTAGAAATGAGCGAAACCAAAATCCTACAACAATGTCCCTTTCATAGCACGCTATGAAATCCAATGGTAGCAACCTATTTATTTTAATACATATTCAACAGTTCTTAACGAACAATAAGCTTACAATACCTGGTAATCTTCCTGCAATCAAACTGAGGAAGATTGCACCAGTTTTGAAAGTATAAAAGCAGGCACACAATTCACTAGTCTGCACTGAATGCTACTTTGATCAGCTTGCTGCTGGGCATCACATCCACACACTGTTTCATTTAATAACTAAACGACTATCATAGGCACACATCAAAGCCCACAAGTAATTAGAAACGTAGCCCATCATTAACCAGGCCTTCAGGCACTCTCATCAGCTCTGTTATTTTCATAGCTAACTCAAAGCTTCTTCAAGCTTTGTCTAAAGGGCCATCTCAAATTTCTGTATTAATAAAAAGATAAAGGATGTCAGATAATTCCACCAGGTCTGTACACTCCAGCTTCACATAGAACATATTCAAACATCTCCAACTGAAAGCAATTTTATAGTATTAAGATTCCTGGTTCTGAGTTTGAAAAACTATATTTACAGCAGTCTCTGGAGCACACTTGCTGAACAAAACAGCCAAAGGTTATGGTGAAGTCTTGATAAATGTCAGCAACGAGGATCACCATTATGAAGCAAGACATTATTAGGCTGGACTTCCTTTTCCAAAGAGCTGAATATAGAAAGCTAATGTCAATGGCCTGGCTTTAAAGGGAGTTGCACCATACTGGTGTCTGTTCCGTGTGAAAGTCAAATTTCAAATCAAACTAACATGGGAAGTTAAATGTTGAATTGAGCTGAGTAACAATTGTTTCCTCCAGTTGCCAAATGCCGCACAGGGAGGTGGCAAAACAGGAATTAATGGAAGAATGACACAAAGGTTACTGTAATCGAGCCAATGCTTCAAAGTGACTAACATAGTAGCTGGGTCCTGAAACTGGTTCCAAGAGAGTGTTCCCAGATTCGGGATTCACTCTTCAAAAGACAACTGAATGTACAGGCCAACCCCAGATAAAATGGGTTCCATTTTTACAGACCTCTGGAAGTCATTTTTGTCCATGAATCAGAAAATATACAAGAATTACATGATATAGTATTGTAATGCATGAAAAGCACAGAAAAACAATTAGAAAGTAAGAAGAGAGAAGAAATTAGTCCTGCCATTGGGAGGAATGAATATATTTCTGTACTTATGTTTAATACTATTATAGGAGCTCGAATGCAGGAGTGTCCATATATTGGGCACTCTTAATGTATTTACAGTCATATTTAGAAATGAAAAAAACCCAAAGGTTGGAAGAGGTCTAATAAACTCTTTTAAAAGGAGCTAACTCCAGATGAAGCAGTTTCACAGGCTAAACTTCTTCCAGCTGCTCTGTAATTTCTATGATGCTCTGCAGAACCAAGGAAAGAAAGACAGGCCATGAATAGTTAGTTGATCATCCACCGACTCCAATGATAGGAGCCTTGTCCTTTACCCGTGAGTGGGCTGATGAAATTTCTTTGATGGCTTGTTTACTTGGGAGACAGGTCAACATGGCAATCAGATTGAGCACAGAATCAACACAGCCAACATAAGCAGTGCCAATATTGCACAAGAAATGGAGCAGCAGTGTAACTCAGATAAAGGGCAGGCTGAGATATAGTAGACTGCTGACTGTGAAGCACAGACAACAGATCTGATTTACAGCACAAGCACTGGGTTTGGGGGATAAATCGCCTGTACATTTGCTCTTTTCCTACCATTAGGAAGATACCATGTGAAGAACACCATTCTTCGGATATGTTTGGAGTTACCAAGGCAAACCACATGCAGGTCTTAATTCTGGCCTCACATCACTTCAACAAAAAAAAATGACTAACTGTGCTTAAATAACAATGCTGTCAGGCGGTGGCTATGCCGTGCCTTAAACCATTACTGGAGAGGAAGTAGATCAGATGATGCATTGAAATAACTGCCTGCAACAAAAGTCAAACATATATCTGGTCTAATGTTCAGGACTTTAGCAAAGTGTTGCATATTGGTATCTTGAAAACCCAATATAGAACAATGTACTTTTGAACTACAACAGTGAGTATGTGTTTGCAACCTAATGTTGTCATACCTGGAAAAATCAATGATTTTAAAATTTATTTTTAACTTTCTATTTTAGCTAGTTTCAAATTATCCTTTTAGCCACTCTGATGTGGTGACTATCTCTCTAATGTGTAGCCAATTGTGACCCATTTCTCTGTACATCACCTCTGTGCTTTTTAATGTTAAAAATATAACCCCGACCGTCACATACTATGAAATTGTAAAGTCCACAGTTATTCAGATACTGCTGGAGGAAGATGCCCTGACATTGGAAAAATGAGTAATCAAGAACAAATGAGAAAGGAGTAGGGACACCCAGTTTCTCCATCATCATTGACCAAGATCATAGCTGATTTATCCCTCAAATCCACTAAATCCGTAAATACTCTGATTCACTCACAGTCAAATTCACTTTAAGTTGCATCCTATCATACAGAGATTTATTTGTTTGCTTGTTCATTCTATGATCTTAGCTCTAAATACAATATTGCATTGTTCCAGAGTCACAAGTCTGTAGTCCACAGTGATATCTGGGGAGTGTGAATTCTAACGATGGGTCTGAATCTTGATGAGCTTAGAGTGTGGATCAGTACTTGGAGCTATGATGTGGTGGCCATTACGGAGACTTGGATGGCTCAGGGACAGGAATGGTTACTTCAAGTGCCAGGTTTTAGATGTTTCAGAAAGGACAGGGAGGGAGGCAAAAAAGGTGGGGGCGTGGCACTGTTGATCAGAGATAGTGTAACAACTTCAGAAATGGTGGACATCATGGAGGGATTGCTACGGAGTCTCTGTGGGTGGAGGTTAGGAACAGGAAGGAATCAATAACTTAACCGGGTATTTTTTTTAATAGGCCGCCCAATAGTAACAGGGACATCAAGGAGCAGATAGGGAAACAGATCCTGGAAAGGTGTAATAATAACAGAGTTGTCATGATGGGAGATTTTAATTTCCCAAATATCGACAGGCATCTCCCTAGAGCAAGGGGTTTAGATGGGGTGGAGTTTGTTCAGAGTGTTCAGGAAGGTTTCTTGACGCAACGTGTAGATAAGCCTACAAGAGAAGAGCAGCTGTACTTAATCTGGTATTGGGAAATTAACCCGGTCAGGTGTCAGAGCTCCCAGTGAGAGAGCATTTTGGAGATAGTGATCATAATTCTATACAATAGCATTGGAGAGAGATAGGAACAGACGAGTTAGAAAAGCGTTTAATTGGAGTAAGGGGAATTATGAGGTTATCAGGCAGGAAATTGGAAGCTTAAATTGGAAACAGATGTTCTCAAGGAAAAGTATGGAAGAAATGTGGCAAATATTCAGGGAAAATTTGTGTGAAGTTCTGCATAGGTACATTCCAATAAGACAGGGAAGTTATGGTAGGGTGCAAGAGCCGTGGTGTACAAAGGCTGTAGTAAATCTGGTCAACAAGAAAAGCTTACAAAGGGTTCAAAGACCTAGGTAACCTTAGAGATCTAGAAGATTACAGAGTTAACAGGAAGGAGCTTCAGAAGGAAATTAGAAGAGCCAGAAGGGGCCATGAGAAGGCCTTGGCGGGCAGGATTCTGGAAAACCCCAAGGCATTCTACCAGTATGTGAAGAGCAAGAGAATAAGGTGGGAAAGTGTGTATGGAACTGGAGGAAATAGCAGAGGTACCTAATGAATACTTAGTGACTGTAGTGATAACTTGCAGCAGATTGAAAAGCTTGAGCATGTAGATATTACGAAAGAGGATGAGCTGGAGCTTTTGGAAAGCATCAAGTCGGATAAATCGCCAGGACCAGATGAGGTGTACCCCAGGCTACTCTGGGTGGTGAGGGAGGAGATTGCTGAGCATCTGGCGATGATCTTTGCGTCATCAATGGGGACAGGAAAGGTTCCGGAGGATTGGATGGTTGCGGATGTTGTTTCTTTATTCAAGAAAGCCCAGGAAATTATAGGCCAGTGAGTCTTACTTCAGTGGTTGGTAAGTTGATGGAGAAGATCCAGAGAGGCAGGATTTATGAACATTTGGAGAGGCATACTATGATTAGGAACAGTCAGCACAGCTTTGTCAAAGGCAGGTCCTGCCTCACGAGCCTGACTGAATTTTTTGAGGATGTGACTAAACACATTGATGAAGGAAGAGCAGTAGATCTGGTGTATGTGGATTTTAACAAGGCATTTGATAAGGTAAAACATGCAATGCTCACTGAGAAAGTAAGGAGGCATGGGATCCAAGGGGACATTGCTTTGTGGATCCAGAACTGGCTTGTCCACAGAAGTCAAAGAGTGGTTGTAGATGGGCCATGTTCTGCATGGAGGTCGGTCACCAGTGGTGTGCCTCAGGGATCTGTTCTGGGACTCTTACTCTTTGTGATTTTTATAAATGATCTGGATGAGGAAGTGGAGGGATGGGTTAGTAAATTTGCTGATGACACAAATTTGGAGGTGTTGTGGATAGTGTGGAGGACTGTCAGAGTTTCCGGCAGGACATTGATAGGAGGCAAAACTGGGCTGAGAAGTGGCAGGTGGAGTTCAACCCAGTTAAGTCTGAAGTGGGTAATTTTGGTAGGTCAAATATTATGGCAGAATATAGTATGAATGGTAAGACTCTTGGCAATGTGGAGAATCAGAGGGATCTTGGGGTCCGAGTCCATAGAACACTCAAAGCAGCTGCGCAGATTGACTCTGTAGTTAAGAAGGCGTATGGTGTATTGGCCTTCATCAATCGTAGGATTTAATTTAGGAGCCGAGAGGTAATGTTGCAGCTATATAGGACCCTGGTCAGACCCCACTTGGAGTACTGTGCTCAGTTCTGGTCGTCTCACTACAGGAAGGATGTGGAAGCCATAGAAAGGGTGCAGAGGAGATTTACAAGGATGTTGCCTGGATTGGGGAGCATGCCTTATGAGAATAGGTTGAGTGAACCTGACCTTTTCTCCTTGCAGTGATGGAGGATGAGAGGTGACCTGATAGAGGTTTATAAGATTATGAGAAGCATTGATTGTGTGGATAGTCAGAGGCTTTTTCCCAGGGCTGAAATGGACGAGTTGGGCCAAAGGGCCTGTTTCTACACTCAACTCTACAATTAGTAACTACCTTGTCAACCCAATGAGTAGACTGGCTGGAGGAATACACCAGAACTAACATGCTGATAACAAGACATGTGAAGAGACACAAGAGACTGCAGATACTGGAACGTGGAGGAACACAACAAGTACTGGAGGAACTCAGCAGGTCTGGCAGCATCTGAAATGGATCTGAATAAATGAAGGATGTCAACCCATAGTGTCAACTATCCTCTTCTCTCCACAGATGATGCTTAATACGCTAAGGTCCTTGAGGACATATAAAGGTTTGTTTCTTGCTTTCTCCTTACCTGTCTCAGGTCCAGAGTAATCGTCACCCAGTGGAATTGTCTGCCATTCTGAATACTTGGACTCTGCCACCAATTGTTGGTTCCATCTATAGCACTCTGTATTGGATGTCGCTCTATAGGTACAATCACAAAGAGAGAGAAGAAATTATTATTTCTGAATCTTCCTATACCTTCAGTCCGTAGTGGCCCCTTCTCCATTTGTGTAGTTCACTTTAACTGCAGAAGACACAGGGATAGGGATAGGAAAGGTTTAGAAGGATATGGGCCAGATCCCCCCTCCCCCAGTTGACATAGACAAGTTAGGTTTGAGAGCCTATTTCCAAGTTGTATAAATACATTACTGTGACTCTAAGTTGATAGTATGCTGATAAGGTCAAGAACATTCACAAATAGATGAATTGAATGTGGTAGAGAGCTGTTGGTACAATCTATCAGGACACATTTGCTTCAGGATCTCCATACAACTCAGTCATTATAAATGATCAAGCTTCTTATTACATACTTCGCGAAATGAAACAAGAGGGAGAGGATTGGTCAGTTGCTGGTGCCAAGGGATTAAACAGCACAGACCACCACATAGACAAAGAAATTACAGACCTGTAAGCCTGACAGCAGTTGTAGGAAAGTTACCGGAAGTAATTCTAAGGGATTGGACATACAAGTCTTTGGATACACATGGACTGATTATGGATCGACAATATGGCTTCATGCACGGTAGGTCATGTCTAACCAATCTTAAGAATGATTTTTGAGGAAGTTATCAGGAAAGTGGATGAAAGCAAGGCAGTGGATGTTGTCAAAATGGAATTATCAAGGCATTTGACCAGGTCCCGCATGGGAGATTGGCCAAAAAGGTTCAGACACATGGCATTCAAGATGACGTAGTAAATTAGATCAGACCCTGGCTTTGTGTGAGATGCCAGTGAGTGGTAGTAGATAGTTGTCTCTCTGACTGGAGGCCTGTGACAAGTGGTGTGCTATAGGGATCGGTGCTAGTTCTTTGCTGTTTGTCATCGATGATCTGGATGATAAAGTCATTAACTGGATCAGCAGTTCCGGATGACACCAAGATTCGGGGTGTAGTGGACAGGGAGGTTATCCTAGCTTGCAAGAGGATCCACATCAGCTGGAAAAATGGGCTGAGAAATGGCAGAAGGAATTTAAGGCAGACAAATGCGAGGTTTTGCAGTTCAGTAGGACCAACCAGGGTAGGTCTTATACAGTAGGGCACTACAGTAGTGTGGTAGAACAAAGGGATCTGGGAATACACCTCCATAATTCATTAAAAGTGGCATCATAAATAGATAGGGTCGTAAAGAAAGTTTTTGGCACACTGGCCTTCATAAATCAGTGCATTAGGATGTTATGTTCAAGTTGTACAAGATGTTGGTGAGACCCAATTTGGAATACTGAGTACAGCTTTGGTCACCTACCTATAGGAAAAATGTAAACAAGGTTGAAAAAGTACAGAGAAAACTTACAAGGATGTTGCCGGGTCTGGAAGACCTGAGTTATAAGGAAATATTAAGTAGGTTAAAACTGTATTCCTTAGAATGTAGAAAATTGAGAGGAGATTTGATGGAAGCATACACAATTATGAAGGGTATAGATAGGGTAAGTGCAAGCAGGCTTTTTCCACTAAGGTTGGGTGAGACTATAGCCAGAGGTCATGGGTTAAGGGTGAGAAGTAAAAAGCTTAAGTGGAACTTGAGGGGAAACCTCTTTACTCCAGAGTGTGGAATGATTTGCCAGCACAAGTGGTGCATGGAGCTCGATTTGAAAACTTAGGAGAAGTTTGGCTAGGTACATGGATGGTAGGGGTATGGAGGCTATGGTCCCATCAGACTGACTACGTCCAACAAATAGCACCCACTATACTTACAGCACCGATCAACATATACTGCAGCCTGTGCCTAGTTACACTTTCCACAACATCATCCCACCCACCATAACACTCCTTCCCCAAGCCTTTTCTGTCCTCATATCTGGAGACTAATCTTAATGAAGCCTGCTTTTGGTTTCTCCCCTGCACTGACTGAGTAAAGGCATTAAATGCAACAGGATCTCTCTAGTTTCTGGCTTCACTGACTACTTTGGCCTCTCTCTCCAGGGCTTCTGTTTTGGAACCTGTATCTGCCTGCATCTGCTCTATTTGGCTTAATACCATCACAGACCGTCCTGGTTTCCTGTTCTGCTTCCCTTTCTCTGGAATGAGCTTCACATTGGCTGAGGGAATTCAAGAAACTTGGAAATCATTTTGGCAAAAAATACCAGGAATTAATTCATTTCCAAAGAACAAACTTAAGAAAAGACAGTAAAGACTTCAGCTCCTTGACTCTCAGCAAGACTTCAGTCTTCAGCACTACTGGCTACTACCTGGCTAGTAGTGGGTCAGTAGGCACCTTATTCTACATTACCCTCGTTTTTTTTCTGCTTCCGAGCCAAAAGCCCAGCTAGGAGGAAAGGTTGCCAAGGGCATACACACAGGACATGCAAATCTATCAAGGCATTAAAACCCCAGGATCCATTCCACACACACTTCATGTAACGAAATAACACTTTAATAAACTTTGAGAGGAAGAGCTGTGCAGGCCACTGTGAACTGTGTCCTCTTTAAAAGAGTTTTTGATGAAATTACAAATAGTAGCTAGAATCTCCTCCCACAACTGGCTCAAGGGGAAGGGTTAGAATGACAAGTATCCATAATAAAGTTGGATTAGAATAGGTCTTCGAAAATCACTTCATGTCTATTTCCTAATGAACGTTGGTGTGCATAATCACAGAAAAGTCATCTTTTTTCCCATTTTCATGAGCAATGTAGGCTCAACATTGGGAATTGTAACTCTCAGCCATTTCCCCCAACCTAACAAGATTATTATTTAAGGAAGAAAATTCAATAATCAAAACCAGATCTTATTAAGAATAGAAAGTTTTGTAACTATATGCAGGATGTCAATTCCTATTTAGCGTGTCATCACTACACCGAGTTAGGTACACGAATCATCACAAGAACACGTACCTTTGGGATTTGCACTATTCTGGTCACAAATACGGCACTGTGGGTTACGTATAGGCCGCCCGGGGACATGCTCCACCAGTTTGCAATACATCTCAGGGCCATGTTCACCACAGGTTGCATTAGTGGAAATGATAGCATTGCTGGCCAGATTCAGGATGGCTGGGAAAAGACCTGTTGAAGACAAAACAGAGAAGTTTGGGACCCAAATCATCAAGCAATCTAAAATGATCTAAGGCATGCTTTACAGAAGTAAAAACCAGGTGTTTTGGAACTCTTCGAGATATTTTTAGAAATTATATAACATGGCTTTAAGACAAAAACAAAGAAAAGCAAAGAAAAATGCACATGCTGAAGATCTGTAATCAAGCAGAATCAAAACCAGATTCAATTAAGAATAAAGAGCCTTCCAACTTATGCAGAATGTAGATCCTTCTTTACTCAGTAGGTCATGTAGCACTGATGGAGAGGGAACCACTGGTGTTACAAATCAACATCTTCTCATCATTTGTCAACATTGCTGTATGTAATAACCATGGGTCCCTGCCCAGTTCTTGTGACTGCAATGATACGGTAGTAGTGTCAGCTACAGGTCACTTTGTACAGAAGGTTATGGGTTTATATCCTATTCGTGAAGAGGGAGGGCTGTACAGCTATTGAGATCGCCTTTAAATTAAGGCCTCTCATAATGACATAAAATACCCTGTGCCTGCAGGATAATACAAGAATTATCCCTGTGGCCTTTGCTAATGATGATCCTTCAATCAATACTACTGAAGCACTTAATTAACTCACAGTGAATGCTTCCAATGTGTTCAATATTACATGGAATTGCCCGGAGGTGTGAAATATCCTATATTATTGAAAGAGAATCACTGCGACACTACAAGAGACTATTTAACCCATAAAATCTGTGATGGCTAAGAGATAAATCTCATCAATCCATCTCCCCTGCTCTTTGCATAACTCTTGAAATTATTTTTTATTTAAATTTGATTTAATTCACTTTTGAATGTCCTATATGATCCTGTCTGATTTCCAATCATAACAATTATCTGTATAGAAAGCTATATAAAAGTTTTTATACTGAGCCAAAAAGTCACAAGTCCTCCAGGAAATCAAACACTTTCTTAGCCATCAGATTACCTTTTGTAACACAATCTTCCACTGTGTTTTTCTTACATTTTACAAAAATAGGTAATAATGAAGGTTTGAAGAAAGAGCTTGTACAATTCACTGTACAATGTTCTGAGGCCTATGTCAGTCAGAGCTGATTGTGGATATTGCTTAGCTGTCTAGATATGCAAATTTGGGCAGTAGTATATGGAGGGCAAGCTGTTGCCCACGTAGCAAGCTCCCCCTCTCCACGCATCTGATGAATGGCAGAAACGGATACAGTTTGGTACCAGCAGCATCACAGGAGCTGCCAGTCAACATTGCACTCAATGCCTTAGGGACTCCAGCTCCGGATTTTCCCGAGGTTCACTCCCGAAGCCTTCCCTATCAGTGGGTACAGCACAGGTTTGACCTCAAAGTCTTCCTTCTCCTAGATGAGCCGCCAACCATGGCTGACGAGCCCCACCTGCCCAAAGCCACTGGTTTTAAGGCACCAGTAACATTTTCCCCTTGTCCCGTCAGTAGAAACTGATCTGCTGTGCTTAGCAGCTAAGCCACTCATGAAGGCCAGGAGCTAGACTTGGTTGTCAGAGGCTATTTGAGGCACATGTCATTGAGAGCATCTAATACCACCTATTACCACCTCCAGCTGTAACAGCCAATGTGACTTGCTTTGTATAGATCAGTAAGCATTCAGCAAGCATGTTTTCCAGACAAATCAGAGGGCACTTTGCTTCACTGATGTGACAGCACGATAGTCTATGTTTGCATTTTGCTCTGGCACATCGAGGAAATTTGGTTCAGCAAAAGTGTGCCAGCTGGCCTGCCTTAGTGGAAGAAAGGATGAGTTCAAATTCCCTATTCAGCTAATAATCTGATTTAATAGTCCAGAGAGGGAACATGCACTAAGTTACCCAATGTTAGATGAGACAAAAAGAGGGATTTTACCTCTCCAGAAGTCTGATAATAGTCAATTATTGATGGATTAGGTTATTGAGTGTCAATCAGGGCATTAGGGGTTTATGTCACAAAGCTTGTACAATAGTCATGTAGGCTTTACATATGCAGTGGACAAACCAAAGTAGAAGAAATAATATAGTGAATTCTTAAAATGACCAACAGATAGTTTTCCAGAGCAGTATCCTGAAGAACTAATAAGAGAATAGGCTGTTTAGATCTTGTAGTATTACATAAGAAAGAGTTAATTATTAATCTGGTAGTTAAGGGGCTAAGGGAAGAGTGATCATAATAGAGAATTTTCTAACAAAAATGAAATTGATCTTGTTCAACCTGAAACCAAGGACTTCAATCCAAATAAAGTTGGCTCTGGGTTATTGGGAGATCTGTTAATAATTAAGCAATGGCTATCATTTAAAAAATACATAGTTGAACATATTGTTTGATGGCATAAAAAACAGAAAACAAAGCAGCAAGCTTGATGACAGAGAAACTTACAGAATTCAGCAAAGGAGAACCAAAAAATTGACAAAAAGGTTAGGGAATATGTTAATAATCTTGATAAACTTAACATCAGATTATAAAAAATTAGAGATACTATAAGTAAAAGAAAAAGTCGAAGCACACTATATAGGGACAGAGTAAGCCAGGAACTACAGCGTAATTAGCCTGTCCCATCTCACTTTCCCTACCTGGTTCCATCTACCCACCATCTATCACCCCTGAATAGTGGATGCCCCTATCTTTGTGTAACGCACTGTAAGATTTCACTACTAATGCAATAGCCTCTGTGATGTTTCACTGCTAAGGTAATGGTTTCTCTGTAACAGCAATGTTTGGGTTATGACTAGAGCTAACAGGGCCTTCGGAATGTATGCTAGCCAATAGGAAGTACATTGTTCTTTCTTGTGGGTCTGGGAGCAGGGATTTGGCAGGCTTTTGTCAGTGAGAGATGAAAAGAGAAGACGTGAATGGAGATGGTTGGTAGCCCATTGGTCAGAGTGGTCTAGGAGCAAGGGTTCAAATATCAGCAATGCTCAGAGGAGGTCGATGGGGGGAATGACAGGACGTGTCCGTGAGCTCCAACGTGCACATTAGACAGTTTCATTAAAGTGGGCCCTTTTTATTTTCTTTACTAACCCAACCGTCAGTAAGATTTATAAAGTTCTATCATTCAATTGCATATGGTGTACTGTTTGACAGTTTGCAGTTCAGATTTGTAACCGGGCAATACATCACGCAGCGTCCACCAAATGAGATTTTTCAGCTTGGCTGGGCCAGAGGTTGTCATCCCCTAGACCGGGGGTCGGCAACCTGCGGCTCCCGAGCCATTTGTGGCTCTTTCACCTCTGTGCTGCGGCTCCC
The DNA here is from genome assembly GCF_030144855.1 of Hypanus sabinus. Classification (NCBI taxonomy): domain Eukaryota; kingdom Metazoa; phylum Chordata; class Chondrichthyes; order Myliobatiformes; family Dasyatidae; genus Hypanus; species Hypanus sabinus. The sequence goes on from NC_082706.1 coordinate 126,808,296, forward strand.
TGTGGCTTTGGGAAATAATTGATCAGTATTTAATTAAAATGTATTTTATGTTAGTTTGTTAGCTTTTGAAATGTAATTCTAAATTTGAAGATTATGGTGATCTTGTACAATCTAAGTGTGGCGACACATTTCCTGCCACATCCGAAACAATTAGCCAGCATTCCGGCTAAGGGAGATAGCCTACGGGGGTTTGTGAGTACGCGTCTTTTGCAGCATCTGCGTCCATGGGGGGCGGGTTGAGGGAGGCTTAAAAGCAAGGCTGTTTAGTTCGAATAAAGCTATCTTTGACTGCAGTTTACTGACACCGCTACAACGTGTTTTTATCGCTGGCTGTCCAGACGGAAGGTGCTGAAACGCTTTGTCGCTTGTCTGGAAGAAGTGAAAACTTTCCTGGGCAGCAAAGGGCTCACCTTTCCTGAGCTGGAACAGCCAGAGTGGCTGGAAAAGCTACACTTCATGGTAGACATGACAGCGCACCTGAACATGCTGAACACAGCTCTTCAACGGGGTAAGGACGTACAGCCCTGCACATGTTGGAGGATGTTTTGGCATTCGAGCGCAAGTTGACGTTGCTTGCCAGAGATTTACAGAAAGGCACATTGTCTCACTTGCCCAATTTGAGAGAGTTCAAACAATGTCACGACATGATAAATTCGGAGTATTTACATTCTGCAATCATCGCAATGCAAACATCGTTTGGGAAACGCTTCTGTGAGTTCAGAGAGGAAAAAAACACATTATCCTTCCCGGTCGCTCCCCTAAGCATCGATCCATCCCTACTGAATACGACTGCATTGTCAGATGTGAGTCAACCTGACCAAGTATGATAAATATTTTAATTGCCTATTATTTTACGTATATTCATATGTTTTCATTGTTCAGTGAAATAGTCCTTTTACTTTTCAGGTTGACAGCTGGCTGACGTTATTTTTCGTTTGCTGCTGACGGCAAATTTAAGTTTGGCGTTTTTCATAAATACAAGAAGGACTCAAATAGACGTTGAGTATTTTACTTAAAAGTAACCTTCAACCCAACATCTTTTTTTCGGAGTTCAAAATGTTTTTGTTGCATGCAGAAATGTAATTTCGTTTTCTCTGCAGGAGTTCATCAATTTCATAAATGCAACACATTATAGTTTGTTTATACATAGCATAAAGGCAAAACAAAACGTTGTATGCAGTGTTATTTCATTTTAAATGTCAAACGGGTTTTGCGGCTCCCAGTGTTTTCTTTTCTGTGGGAAACGGGTCCAAGTGGCTCTTTCAGTGGTAAAGGTTGCTGACCCCTGCCCTAGACAAATACATGCTGGCTGAACCTGAGGGTTACATTGGTTTCATGGCTATCTGGAGAAGGTGATTTTCAGAATTCTATATAGCTACATGCTTTGATAATAAATGAACCTTTGAACCTTTCTGAACTTTGATCAACTACCAGCCTCTATTCCACACCTCCTGCTCCAACTAGTTTCATTTGCCTGTCTTCCCCACCTCTGCCCCACCCTCCCCAATGTACTGCTATACACGTTCTCAATTTCCCCTGTTCTCTCTCACTCCTGATGCAGGGTCTCAACTTGCTGAGATTTTTCAGGCTTCTTGTTTTTGTTTTGAAATTTCAACAAACTGGGCATTGTTCATAGCTTATAACCAAAGCAGAAGATATCAATCTTCATCTAAAGTAGCTGTGCCCAAGCATGAATTGATAAAAACTGAGTACAATATTAATTCTCCGCCGGTCCCTATTTTTGACACATGGAAGGATGTGCTTAAACTTTAGCTGAACAATTGTGAACTACAGAGATGGATGGTTACTCCCTTGACAGCCTCCATCAAAAAGGAAGGTTTGCTGGAATGTGACACATCACTACGTGACAAAGGAGGATCCAAGCCCTCCTGTAAACAGAGGCAGACAGATCACTAATGAACAAGCACAATCCTGCAACTCGGCTCACTCGGGAGGTAAAGCTGTCACCATGCTGGTTGCTTAAGGAATTTATGAGAATTCACACGAAACAGTTAGTAACTGCTTCAATACAAACCCTAAGCGAACAAAATTAAAAGCAAAAATGCATGCAAGGCACGCTCTCCTTTTTAAAAAAGTTATATCACTACAATTCTTTTGACTAAGATACCACACTTCCATTTTAACTAGGTAAACATATTGTCCCCAAATCATTCAGCTGCTTTACATGCTTTTGTCTAATGTTACGACCTGACAACACCAGTATCTTGTTGAAACCTGTGGTATGAATGTGCCTCACACAGGGACTAAATTTCTCAGTTTTCTTTGGGTTCACTGCAAGGCCATTTTTTCCTATTATTATTGTATTCAAAGTACATTCCTTCTCAAAGAGCATATAAATTAAACAACCTTGAGATTAGTTTGCTTACAGGCAGTCACAAAGCAAGGAACCCAAAAGAACCCAATAAAATCAATGAAGACCAACCTCCAACATGTACAGAGAAAGAGAGAAACACAAATCATGCAAACAGAAGCCAGCAACTACAGCATTCCAAAACAAATTCCTTCGATCCAATTCCCTGCAGCACCAGAGCAGACTCAAAGCCATGGTACTCAATTGATCGCATCATCAAGCAGATCACAGCAAAGTTCACGGACTCGAAGCACAACAGGCTAGGGCAGTCTCACAGTCTTAGCATCATGGCAAGGCACCCCCAGACGTTCTGGGCCTGCACTTAAATTGTCCGAACAGGGTTCACATCTCGCACCGGGAACCAGGTCCCACCACAGCGAATCGCGCTGAGCCTGGAGCCATTCTCAACTTCTCAAATCAGCTCAGCACCCACAGTAATCCAACCTCACCCAACTCTCGACACCTTGTCCTTCCAGCCTTTATGGGCTGGCATTTCGATGGTCCCTCAAATTAAGACCTGGGTCTTGCTGCAGTGAATTTCTCTGGGCCAAGGACACGCCACCCAGTGATTCGCTTTGGACTTGGATTTCGCTGCCAGAGAAGCCATTCTCAGCCTCTCCAAATCAGCTTGACGCTTAAGTGCTCCACCTTCACACCCAGGCCAGCTGGACATGCATCGTGACTCCTCTATCCTGTCTTATCCCCTCTGAATTGTCCAGTCCCATCAGCATGACTCCAACTGCAAATGCATCGATGTTGCAGTGTATCAGAAGGGCACATCTCGTGAATTTGCCTTGCTCTGATTGCCTCTTAGTTGTTTTTGCAGTGATGGTTCACCACAATTCACCTCAAAAGAAGTGTGATTAGTAATGTTTTTAATCAAATTTCTTGGGAAAAAGTTGGATATATCTGGTTATTAAAAGAACTTCTTAACAAATTCATAAACATATGGTTCTGATAATGAATTACAATGTTACAGTGTAATACAAATTGGAATGGATTTATTATCACCATATGTGCTAAGAGTGAAAAAACTTGACTTGCATACTGTTCATACAGATCAATTACTTAAACAGTGTGTTGAGGTAGAACAAGATAAAACAACAACAGATACAGGGAACGTGCAGTGCAGCATAATAAGGTCCAAGATCATCAGAATGAGGTAGATTGTTAGGTCAAAAGTCTATTTTATTGTACAAGAGACATCAATACAACTGGGGGGGGGGGGTTGCAAAAGCTGTTCCTAAGCCTGAAGTCACGTGCTTTCAGACTTTTGTACTTTCTGCCCGATGGGAGAGGGGAGGAGAGAGAATGTCCAGGGCAGGTGGGGTCTTCATTAGACTGGCAGACTTACTACAGCAGAGGTTCAGGCATAGTCAATAGGGGGGAGGTTGGTTCCTGTGATGTGCTGAGCTGTGTCCACAATTCTCTTCAGTTTACTGCGGTCACTGACAGTTGCAATATACAGCTGTGATGCAACCGGACAGGAAGCTTAATGGTAAGGATCAATGAAAACTTGACAAAATTCTCCATCCTCCTGAAGAGATAGAGGCAATAAATACTTGTTTTTGTCAAACCCACATTTTTATTAATCCTGTTTCTACCACTCTCTGCCCCAATGGCATTACAAGTCACGTCACTGACCTTATTCTAGATCCACAAACAAATGGGATCAATCTGTGGTTTATCTACAGTATCCACATTTTAAATGCCCTGCTCTTAAAGCATCATCCAGCACAGGACTAGTTTCATCAGTGTAAATATCACTATAATTTAAACTCCGTCTATGCACATCTCTCGGGAGTATTAATGGTAAAAAACAAAAATGAATTGTGTACTTTGAGTATTAATGTGTTGTCCATATTTTGTCCATCTGGAAATTTAGACGCAATAAATCAGTTCACTCAGAATTGACTGGGTCTGCACAACAGGTGAACATTCATTCTTGTTCTAAACTGGAAACACTGAGAGCCAGTAGCAACAATTCTTCTCTGTCCCCAGCAGCTCAGCCCCCAGTCATACTCACACTCCTGTCACAGACAACAAAGGGGTCTGTAATGTCAAGTGCTTAAACAACAACTCCATTCACAACTCTGTTCAAGCCTGATCCAATGAATGGAGTGGAAAGACAAGAAAAAAAGATCACAGTCCTGCATAGCACAAGAAACTACATTCATAATGGGTTCACTGGTAGGTAATATTTTGTGTAGACGTAGAATCCAGTGAAATGTTACTTATAAATCTTTGAGCTGTGGATTTCTGAATTCTGGTTTGTAGATCTTGGTTGGTCAGAGATACCATCAAAGAAAGTGTATTAAAAGTGAAATATTCCTCAAATACTAAATTGCAATTGGTTTATTATTGGCAAATACTCAGGTACAGTGGAAAGTGCACATTACATACTGGGTTCATATAGATCAAATCATTACACAGTGCATTGTACTGAGAGAGGTATGGGTGGCACTGAAAAAGAAACACAGGAACTTAAGAGTGGCAGTTCAGCAACTAATTGAAAAAAACTAATGAAATGCCAGCCTTTCATTCAAAGGAGATGGAGGACAAACATACGATAAGCTTGTTATAGCTGGAGTCATAATGAGATACAGCATAGGAAAAAGCCTTTCAGCCCAAGTCCATGTCCATCAACCATCTTTTAGTGCTAATCCTTGATTAGGCATCACGGTAGCATAATGGTTAACCCAACGCTTTACAGTACCAGCAACCTGGGTTCAATCCTCACCAGTCTGTAAGGAATTTGTACGTTTTCTCCGTGACTGCATGGGTTTCCTCCAGGTGCTCCAGTTTCCTCTCACAATCCAAAGACTGTGGTGGTCATGATAGATTGTCCTGCGGTTAGGCTTCGGTTAAATCGGGGGTTGTTGAGTGGCACTGTATCTCAGTAAGTAAATATATGCCACGTGAAAACCCACACATATGGTCAGGAATGAATCCAGATCTCTGGCATTGTGAGGCAGCACCTCTACTGACTGCACCTCCATCTGCTAATGTGGTTTTTGGTGGGATCATACCTGGACTACAGTGTATCTCCATTTAAACAAGGATATGCTTGGATGCAGTGAAGAGCAGGTTCATTGAATGATCCCTGAGTTATAAGAATTATGAGCAATGAATTAAGCAAATGGAACTTATGTTCCCTGGAGTTCAGAAGAAAGAGAAGAAACCGTGGAAGATTCTGAGGTAGCTCAATAAGGTACTGCTCCCCTAGTGTTCCTCCTCTTGGAAGAATCCAAACTGGGGAAAGAATCTCGGGATAAAAGGAATGACCATACAAAGTGGTCACTTGCAAATGGCCATCTTATATAGTCATTCCTTTTACTCTGAGATTCAGCTAGACGAGCCACTTCTCCACATCGCCAAACTCCGCTCCATGTGGAGTTCGCAGATTCTCCATTTCACCTCCAGATGCACCAATTTCCTCCAAAGGTATGTAGGTTGGTTGGATAACTGTTCACTGTAAATTGTCCTTTGTGTGTAGGTGAGTGGTAGAATCTGGGGGGGGGGGCGGGGGGGAGTAGATGGGTATGCGAGGAGAATAAAAGAAGATTGGTGTAAAATGGCGTAAGTGAATGCTTGATAGTCAGTGTGGACTCAGTAGACTGAGAGGCCCATTTCCATGCTGTACCTCTCTATTGCACTAAAAATGAAGTAAAAAGGAATTCCTTACCCTAGAGCACAGTGGATCTGAAGCATCATTTATATTCAAGGCTATGATAGTTTCTTGGACAATCTGTGAATAAAAGGTTTATCGTGATTGCACAGGAGAGGAGAATAGAGGCCAAGATCAGCCTAGCCATGATTTTAATTGAATGCAAGCAGGCTCTAGGGGCTGAACAGTGTTTGATACTCCTTATCCTTATGTTATTACTGTGAAATACTGCTCCAATTAGTAACAAAATGCACAAATGCTCTCGGTGCCTTCTTCTGTTTTAAACTATAATGGTCACATTTTTGTCAAATCTACTCTGTTACAGGCCGGGAGTATATAAAGATGGCAGTGTTCTTTACTGGTAAAAATGCTTTTAACTGAATACCCAATATTGTTAAACAGTAATGATAGGTGTGAGAGAAAGATTTGCAATTGTACTGAAAACTATTTTTTTTAAAAATCAACATAGATAAGAAAAGCTAGAGGTTATTTTAATTCTTTTATTGTTATGTATTCAATCAAAAGATGCAGGCTTTGCTGACAAGGCCGGCATTTATTAATCATTCAAGCTGCCCTTGAAAAGATGTTGGAAAGTTACCTTCATGAACACTGCAGTCCTCCTGTAAAGTTACTCCTAAACTGGTATTGCCACCAAGCAAAGGAACAACTACATATTTACAAATCAGTATATGTTCCTAGATGGTTTTTCCACATACCTCTTTCTTCATCCTTTCAGACACAGACATCATTAATTGCTGTCGTGGCAACAACCTTTCCCTCAATAACAAAATGAAAGAGCTGGTCATTGACTCCAGTAAGGGGGAAGTGTACATGCGCTGGTCCATGTCAATATTATTGAAGATGAGAGGGTTAAGAACATCACCAATAACCTGCCCTGCTCCAACCACGTTGTGTCACATAGAAGACAACACACCAATGCCTCTATTTCATCAGCATGCCAAAGAAACTGAATGTGTACTCATTAACCCTGTCCAGTTTTTATTGATGTACCATAGAGCGCATTCTATCTGGATAGGTAACAGCTTTGTATGGCAACTGCTCTGTGTGCAATTGCAGAAAACTGCAAGAGAGTGGTGTATACAACTCAGCACATCTCAGATATCAACATCCCCTCCACTGGCTTCGTCTATGCGTCTCACCGCCACGGGGCAGTGGCCAGCAAAATCAAAGCCACTACCCACCCCAGCCATTCTCTCAGTTCCCTTCTGTCATCAGGTAGAAGATACAAAAGCTGCAGGATGTACCACCAGGCTCAAGGCCAGCTTCTGTCCAGTGTTATCAAACTCTCCAACACACCACTTAAATGATAAGATGGGCTTTTGATTTTGCAGTCTACCTCATTATGCTCTTGCACTTTGTTTACCTGCACTGTACTTTCTCAGTAACTCTTACACTGAAGTCAACCGTTTTATCTTGTTCTAACTCAATGCATTGTGATCCACATGAACAATGCAAGACAAGCTTTTCACTGTACATGTGACAATAATAAACCAAAAGTAGCTTTGAAGAGTATTTGTAATGCATTTTACAAGTGGTACACAATACACACTGCATTTTTGGGAAGGGGAAATTAATGCTCCTGACAGTAGATGTGGTGCTAATTACACAGAATGTTTTGCCCCGGATTGTATTTAGCTGAGTTTTTTGGCAGTTGTGGCTGGAGTTGGACTTACTCAGGCAAGTGAAAATTACTCCATCACCCTAGTCCTACAACATCAGCTCCCACCGAAATGTTACCACAAGTAAAACAACATCAAACTCTCGAGAACCAAGCATAAGAAACTCTACTCAGACAGTACCTCACCAAGTACTGTCAACTCTAAGCTAAAAGAGACACAGAATGTTCCTGTCATCTGGAATGCTCAGAAAACCACGCCTCTGCTCTTACTCATTCTCCACCAAAACAAAACAGGAATACAGCTCCTGTGGTTCTTCTCTTTCACCCAACCAGCCTACATATCCAATACATTATTCTTTCCAACTTACAGCAGTTTTCATGCGTTCACCTCCCCATAGGTCTCTGCTTTCTGCAAGGATCACTCTGTCCTAGACTCCCTGGTCTGCTCATATAAAGATGCAAAGAATACATGCCTTCATTTGATGTGGGACAGAATTTGGTACATTAGTTAGGCCACAACTGGTGTACAATGTGCATTTGTGGTGACCACAGCCTAGAAAGGATGTGATTGCACTGGGAAGGATGAGGAAGAGATTTCACCCAGATATCGCCTGGAACAGAGCATTTCCAATACAGGGTGAGTTGCTGGGTTTGTTTTCCATGGAGATGAAGGGGGCTGAAAGGTGACCTGATGAAGGACATTGAGAAAGCAGGTAGGTGTGAACAAATCAGATATGATTTTTAGTAAAGTTTGGAGTAAACCTAAAGGATGAAGTTCCCTACTCCTCAAAGTTCAAAGTTATCAAACAACATGTCACCATATGCAATCCTGAGATTTATTTTCTTGTGGGCATACTCAATAAATCCATTAACCATAAAAGAATTTAGAGTTATATACTCAGATAATAAACAAACCTTAAATCAATTAAAGATCACACCAATTGGGCATATAACCAGTGTATAAAAGACAAAGAACTGTGCAAATAAAAAGAGAGAAGAAAGGAATAATAATAAACAAACAATAAATACCAAAAACATAAGATGAACAGTCCTTGAAAGTGTGTCAAGGTTGAGACAAATGAAGCTGAATGAAGTTATCCACTTTGCTTCAAGAGCCCAGTGGTTGAGGGATAGTAACTGTTCCTGAAACTGGTGGTGTGAGTCCTGGGGCTCCTGTACCATCTTCTTGATGGCAGCAGTGAGAAGAGAACATTACCTGGGTAGTGGGGGTCTCTGATTATGGATGCTGCCTTTCTGCAAATGCACTCAATGGTGGGGAGAACTTCATCCCATGATGGACTGGGCTGTATTAATTACTTTTTTCAGGATTTTCCATTTAAGGGCATTGGAGCTTCCATACCAGGCTGTGATACAGCCAGTTAGTATACTCTACACCACAAATCTACAGAAGTTAGCCAACATTTTAGATGTCATGTCGAATTTTCACAAACTCCAAAGGAAGTGGATGGGTTGTTGTGCTTTCCTCATAATTGCATTCACGTACCAGGCACAGAACCTGTCCTCTGAAACTCTAACACTGAAGAATTTAAAGTTGCTGACCCTTTCTAAAGGCTTATGGACCTCTGGTTTCCTCCTCCTGAAATCAATAACCAAATCTTTGGTCTTGACAACATTGAGAAGTTATTGTTACAGTATCAGTCAGCCAGAACTTCCACTCTCCCTCCCATACCGCACCTAGAATATTGTGTGCAGTTTTGGTCCCCTAATCTGAGGAAAGACATTCTTGCCATAGAGGGAGTACAGAGAAGGTTCACTAGATTGATTCCTGGGATGACAGGACTTTCATATGAAGAAAGACTGGATCAGCTAGGCTTATACTCACTGGAATTTAGAAGATTGAGGGGGGATCTTATTGAAACGTATAAAATTCTAAAGGGATTGGACAGGCTAGATGCAGGAAGATTGTTTCCGATGTTGGGAAGTCCAGAACGAGGGGTCACAGTTTAAGGATAAAGGGGAAGCCTTTTAGGACCGAGATGAGGAAAAACTTCTTCACACAGAGAGTGGTGAATCTGTGGAATTCTCTGCCACAGGAAACAGTTGAGGCCAGTTCATTGGCTATATTTAAGAGGAAGTTAGATATGGCCCTTGTGGCTAAAGGGATCAGTGGGTATGGAGAGAAAGCAGGTACAGGGCTCTGAGTTGGATGATCAGCCATGATCATACTGAATGGCGGTGCAGGCTCAAAGGGCCGAATGGCCTACTCCCGCACCTATTTTCTATGTTTCTATATGCTGATTCGTAATCACCTTTGATTCAGTTAATGACAGTGGTGTCACCTGTAAACTTAAATACAGCACTGGAGCTGTGCTTGGCTACACAGTCATCGGTGTAAAGTGAGTAGAGCAGATGGCGAAGCACACAGCCTTATGGTGCACCTGTGCTGATGGAGATTGTGGAGGAGATGTCATTGCCAATACGAAATGACTGTGATCCACAAGTGAGGAAATCGAGGATCCAATTACAAATGGATGTGTTGATGCTAAGGTCTTGAAGCTTGTTGATTAGTTTTGAGGGGATGATAAGATTGATTGCTGAGCTGTTGTTGATAAAAAGCATCCTAATGTATGCATCTCTGTTGTCCAGATGTTTCAGGGTTGATGGCATTTAGCACATGATGGCACTAGCCCTTTAATGAGCACAGAACTTTGGGAGCATGTACTCTTTCCCAAAGTATATGCTTTGACCTTTTGTAACAGTAGGCAAATTGGAATGGATCCAAATCACTTCTCAGGAGGGAATTGAATCAACCTCTCAAAACACTTCATCACTGTGGAGGGAAGTGCTACTGGGTGATAGTCATTGAGGCCTGTCACCACATTCTTCTTAGGATTGGCATAATTGAAGCCTGCTTTCCTTGCTAAGGGAATTGGTGATTTAGCAATCATTATCAGGCATAAAGATGAAATGATACTTGTGCTGAATCGTATGAAAAATGTGCATATTGTGTCGGGGTAATTCCTTTGGAACAGTCAAGTCTCAGTTGATAGTACACTTGTTTCCGTGTTTGAGGAGAGTTCCCACAATGGTTTCATCGATCCACTCAGGATCCACAACAGAGTGAAAACGAGTCATCCTCATACCCAAGGAACTGTCTGAGAAGATAACAATGGAAGAGCAAGGAAACTCAAACACACTTGTCAAGGATCATACATGCCAATCATCTTGTCACCAGGATATTTTTATTAATACAGAGACTCAAGGGCATCAGCCTGCTGAATGCAAAATGGTCACTGTTTTCTATATCACAAGAGTGATCAATAATGCACTTTGTTGGCTACAAAACACCCTAATAGGGCCTTTGGAATCCAATTTTTTTAAATATTGTTACGTACCCGTGACATGTGCCAGGGGTTGAAGCTATACTGGACTTGAGGTAATTGTCTTGTGATGGTGGAGTGACATCATTTTCCTTCCAGTAGAGGTCATGTGATAGGTGTGTTTTTTTTAAAACAGGGTATAAAAGGAGGACCCGTCCCTGTGAGAAGGGGCAGTTCGAGGCTGGATTTGCCATTTTGACTTCATGCTACTGCGTGATTTAATGTTATGATGCAGTTTAGTTGAAAGATGAAGTTTTATCTAATGCCTAAAGTTTAAAACGTCATTGCCAGCAGTTTCTGTATAATACTGCTAGTTAAGAATCAGTGGAGAGTGAAGACTGGAGTTCGGGAGTTAAAAGATTGAGGAGAGTCGATTTCGACGGTGAAACAGGTTTGACCTGGTTTGATCCTCATTCAGAAGTAATTCGTTGACTGTCCCTGTGTTAATCTCTGTGAATAGGAGAAAGGATTGGGAACAGTTTTGTAAAGGAAAGGTCAGTGCCTTTAAGCCGTTACATTTCATCTTTGTAAAATTCTTCATGGGGAAAGTAATTCGACTGGGAATTGCAGCAAGACAACGTGAAGGAGAATTTAAATAGTCTTAAAAAGTCTCTCCCTTTAATGGACTGCAAGCATTTTGAACTTTTTTAATACTACTTTGAAGAACTGTTTCTGCAACATCACTTTAAGAACTGTTTAAGCTGCCGCACAGCAGCTGATTTCCGGTTACGTTAGTAATTTGTTTACTTTTGGGGGGGGGGTTGTTTTCAGTGTTTAATACATGTGTTATTTGTTATAAAAACCCCTGCCTAACTCATACATTTACTGTTGCTTGAATCCGTAACAATATATGTTTCAGTAGCACTCAGGATCTGAAAATAATTTTTCAATAGGAATAGGGATATTTGATCAATGTCTGGCACTAGTTAAGTAAAGGAAGAGGATATTAATATCTTTCTATTTTTAATCAAAAGGGTTTTATAATTCACTTGGTTTTCATCCCACTCTCTTCCTGAAGGAAAATGTCTGAAGGATATTCACGTGTGAACTTTGATTTCCATTTACAGCAATCTCCAATCCAAGCAACTGTTTCACATTAAAGAATCACGGTTGATACCTAATAATGCTGAGTCTTCCAGCAATTTTATTTCAGATATTGCGTACTGAATTATTTTTTAGTCAACAATATTTTTCATTAATATTTCTTATCATCCAACTAATGTTCATTTGGATGTATGGCAACCCACATCAAATAGGTTAAGCTTCTCCTTCAGCATTATTAATCTAAAATGATACTGTGTGGCTTTAGCAACTTCCAAAAGAGATTAAATCGAACCGCAATTTAAATTCGCTAAAAAGATTAACAATGACAACATGGGATAAGTGAATAAAATATGGCACCAGAAATTACTGGTGCAGTGTAATCTGATGTGCTGAGGTACACACATTTAGTATCTGTTGAAATATCTTAAGATGGTTGACTAAAACAATTACTGGGCAACGCTTTAACTTAATACCAAGAAATGTTTTTCCTAAAACAAATAAAAAAGAATTAAAATGCTGGATTAAAGACTATGGTTATTATTTCCCCATGTATTCTTTACTCATTATTTTCATATTTCACAGTAAATTAACTGAAGATTAAAAACCACCATATTGTGATTCAGTCACTAGCCCTTTAATGAGCACAAAACTTTAGGAGCATGTATTCTTTCTATCACAATAAGGCAGTGTTAGAAAGTGCATGATTAAAATAGTTGTCACTGCTTAGAGTGTGGTCAAATCTCCATATGAATGAATTTGCAAATTCACTCATCCATCAATACTTCACTATTAGGCTATTAATGAAGGGTCCAAATCAGCCACTGCCGTTCAATAACAAGCCCACCCCCCACCTCATCTACAAGAAGCAAGGAACGCAAATCATTCTGTCCCTTGATCATTTCATTCCATTTGATCATAACTGACTAGAACCTCAATCCCCTCCTGCCTTTGCTCCAGGAGGTAAGAATTTTATCCAACACGAGAAAAATCTATCCTCCTCGGAGTAAGGTACCTCAACTGGTCCAAAATAATAATTTTTTTTAAAACATTGAGTTCCACAATTATCTTTCACGTGAAAAGATGTTGGGGGGGTGGGGTCAGATACTCTCTCCAGGTAAAGGGGTCATAAACAGCCCTTGGCAGGTAGAATTAATAAGTATCCCAAGACATGTTATACATATATTAGGAGCAAGAGGGTAGCTAAAGAAAGGGTGGGTGCCCTCAAGGACAAAGGAGGAATTTGTGTGTGGAGCCAGAGGAAATGGTTGAGGTCCATAATGGGCACATTGCTTTGGTATTGCTTTGGTAATTTGTGTGTGGAGCCAGAGGAAATGGTTGAGGTCCATAATGGGCACATTGCTTTGGTATTCACCAATGAGGAGGGTGTGGATAATGGTGAGATCAGGGAGAGGTATTTAATATTCTCAGGCACACCAATATTAAGGAGAAGGTGCTGGATGTCTTGAAAAATATGAAGGTGGATTGATTTGCATGGCCTGATAGGATCTATGCCAGGTTACTGAAGCATGGGAGAAGACTGTGGGGGCCTTAGCAGCGACCTTTGTATCCCCTCTGGCCATGGGCAAGGTGCCAGACAACTGGAAAAGAGCCAATATTGTTCCATGATTTCAGAAGGGCAACAGAGACAAACCAAGAATTTAGTGGCTTATGAACCTTGCATCAGTAGAATAATTACTAAAGAAGATTCTGAGGGCAAGGATTCACTCCCATTTGGAAAAGTGTAGACTTATTAGGGATTGTCAGCATGCCATCGTACTGGAGAGATCCCATCTCACAAATCTGAATCGAGTTGTTTGAGGAAGTGATTAAGTAATACTAATAATGTAAGGGCAGTGGATATTGTCTACATGGACTTAAGTAAAATATTTGACAAGGTCTCACATTGTAGGCTACTCTTGAAGATTAAGTCACATGAGATCAATGGTGAGTTGATAAAACTGAATCCTGCATTTGGAGTATATTGACTATTAGAAGCGGTTGGACAAATTGCTTTCATTGGAGCATCAGAGACCAAGAGGTGATCTGTGTATGTACAGGTAGTCCTGGGTTAATGTTCTGTTTCTGATAACCGTCCATCAATTGAGTTCTTTATAACTCAGAAATGTCATATCACTATACATAAAATACTCCCATTTTTCAATTAATTGAAAAATTAACAATTATAAACAATTAACAATTATAAATAATTAACAATTATAAAAGGCCATTAATGAATATAAGATATTTCAATGTTGTCAAAGACAATGTTAAAGCAAAAGAGATGGTATACAATATGAAAAAAAAAATTAGTGGGAAGCAGAAGGATTGAATCCCCAGCATCAAAATCATCTTCAAAAGGTGGGATCCATCATTAGGGATGCCCATCACCCAAGACGCGTCCTCTTCTCATTGTCACCATCAAGGAGGTACAGGAGCCTGAAGATGTATAATCATCATTTTTGGAAGTTTCTACCCTTCACCAATGGCTTCCTCAACGGACAGTGAACCCATGTACACACTCTTATTTTGGGGTCTCCTTTCACATGACTTAGTGAATTCAATTTTAATATATATTTTTTATTGTAATTTATGGTTTCTTTAATTATACATTGCACTGTACTGCTGCCACAGAACAAATTTTGTGACATATGCCAGAGATTTCAAACCCGATTCTGATTTGGATGATGCAGTTGCTGGCTTGGTGACCAAATTTACAAATGATACGAAGATAGTTGGAGAGGCAGATAGTGCAACAGGAGCAGGGAATCTGCAGAATGACTTGGACAGATTAATAAAATGGGCAAAGAAGATGGAATACAGTGTAGGGAAATGAAAGGAGAAGCATTTTGGTAGAAGGAATAAAGGCAGAGACCATTTTCTAAACAGGGAGCAAATTTAGAAATCAGGGGTGTAAGGGGACTTGAGAGTCCAAGAGCAGGATTTCCTAAAGTTTGAGCTGGTAGTACGGAAAGCAATTGCAAAGTTAGCAAGAGGAGTAGAATATATTGTAATAGCTAGATGAAATGCTAAGGCTTTGTAAGAAATTGGTCAGACCACACTTGGGAGTACTGTAAGCAGGTTTGGGACCAAATCCAAGAAAAGATGTGCTGACATTAGAGGGAATCCAGAGGTCTGCGAGATTAATCCCAGGAATGAAAAGGGTTTATGTACTAGGAACATTTGATGGCCCAGTACCTGTAGTCACAGGTTAGAAAAATGAGGGAGAAATATCATTGAAACCTACTGAATAGTAATAGAGAAGACATGGAGGTGATATTTCCAATAGTGGAAGAATCTAAACCCAGAAGTTACAGCTTCAGAATACAAGCATATTCCTTTAGAAAACAGATTTGAAGGAATTTATTTTGCCAGAGGGTGGTGATTCTATGGAATTCATTGCCTTAGACAATGATGGAGGCCAAGTCAGTGGGTATATTTTAAATGGAGTTTGATAGGTTCTGGATTAGTAAGGGCATCAAGGGTTATGAGGAGAAGCCAGGAGTATGGGGTTCAGAAGGAAAATAAATCAGCCAATGGCCATAATCAAATAGTTGCGCAGACTCAAAGGGCCGATCAGCCTATTATTGTTCTGATGTCTTATGGTCTTACCTTGTAAAATGCTTCAAAAATTTATGGTAGAATTTGCATAAAGTTGTCTTCTCAAAAGTCAGGACGTGTAACATGGGCAAATCCTCTGCACAGAAATATGAGAGATACAGATGAGACTGAAAGCATCCGTTTCCCAGTATGGAAATTTTAAATTCTGAAGGGCTTGCATCCGTAGTGAGAGAGGAAAAGTTCAAATGGGATTTGTGAAGATTTTCTTCAACAGAGAATGGTAGGTGCATGGTATGCACTGCCAGCGGAGGTGGTGAAAGCAGATACAATAGCAATTGTGGCTCATCACTGGTCACAGGCCTTTAGTGAGAGGCATTCAGACAAACCACATGAACAAGGAGGAAAAGAGTGACACAGACCAGTTTCAGGCAAATGGGATGAGATAGGCTGGTGTCATGATCAGTGCCGACATGGTGGGCCGAACAGCCTGTTCCTGTACTGTACAAACAACTCTAAGATGATGGTCCTACATTTTGCTAGATACCTTCTACTGATTTCTTTACACTGTTTTTGGTGGTGACTTTTAAGCAAATATGAAACTAAGCTGGTGCTATGTAGGGTCTTGTAACAAGATGATATTTAACTATAGAGCTACAATAGACAGGAAGGTAAATGGCATATTAATGCACTGTGAGATCATGCCAACCCACAAATTTTTCAGCTGATTCAAATGATTTGGGAGAAAATTGTAACTTGGCAAATCTACAAATGGGCATCTCCAGTTAACAAGGCCATAAGAAACAAATCTGTGTTCGTCCCAGCTCTTCCCAACCTTTTCAAGTATCTACCAGAATGGGTATCAAATATCCTCATGATTAATCAGACTTTGAAGGGAACATTTCCAGCCAGCAAGAAAGTAAACACTTTTCTTTCTTCAGTTTTAATCCCTAGGTTATACAACCGCAATATCTGTTTTCTCTCTTCTATCTCCATTAATCAGTCTTATTCTGTTTTTACAATTCCGGGTGTAGAATTCAATTTAAGTTTCCTATAGTATTTTCACAAGTGCAAATTATTATTTTGCCCTAGACCTACGGGGAGTTTCGTGTTAAGTAAGGCATGTTACACCGAACTTTGTTTCTTTCTCTTAGCTCCATTTTATTGTATATTAGATGTCATTTAATCACTACGAGGAAGCATGATAATAAAAGGCAGTTTGTATCATGAACCAATGGAGAATTGCTTCTTCGGATTGCCAATTAGACCAGAATGCAGAGATAGTATTGGCTTCTTTTCTCTTCAATAAATTGGTATCTTAAATCATTTTTTCCCTCACTATGAGGATTTGATTATTTACTGGACTATGACTTTCCAATCAACAGCATCTGCTTTATCCTTCCCTTTCTCTCGCCCAAACGACCTCCATTATCTTCCATGGCCTCTCTGGCCCTATCTTGTACAAGAAACATATCTTTGCTCCCAATACCCACCACAGTGTTCACCATCTAGCTTCTCTTGTTGCCCCTCATGTTGACTAATTTTGATAACAGTTGTTATTCCTCAAGTATAACCCAGCCTCCATTCATAAAATCAACCTACCTTTCGTCTCCAAGGTCCTTAATCAACTGGCTGTAAGTGTTCTCAGATATTTTTAACCTCTTGCTTTGGCATTCTGTGGTACTCATCTGCTTCAAACAGGCTTCAATTACAACTGAGCCCAATCTGCTGTAATGAGTATTATCCAGTAGCACTTGCTACAGTTTGTCCTCTTTTATTATCCAGTAGCTCCAAGATCTGTCTCCAAGACAGTGGAGAGCTGTCGCAGGAAAACAGCTTCTGTCATAAGGACTCCCACCACCGAGGCCAGGCTCTCCTCTCACTGCTGCCATCAGTAAGAAGATACAGGTGCTTCAGGACAACATCAGCAGGTTCAGTAACTGTTATACCCATCAACATTCCGGCTCTTGAGTCGGAGGGGTTAACTTCAATCACCCCAATACTGAACTGTTCCCACACCTATGGGCTCACTTTCAAGGACTCCTCATCCCATGTTCTTGATATTTACTGCTTATTTATCTTCTTTTTCTTTTGCATTCGCACAGTTTGGTGTCTTTTGCGCACGAGTTGTTTGCCCTGCTGGGTGTGGTCTTTCACTGACTCTACTGTGTTTCTTGGATTTACTGCGTATACTCACAAGAAAACAAATCTCAGGGTTGTTTACGGTAATATATCTGTACTTTGATAATAAATTTATTTCGAACTTTGAAGACCTACGCTGCAATACCTCCTTGTGCAACTGGAGCTTCCAATTTCCTCACCTGCAGCTCCCAGTCAGTTCAGAATGGCAACAGGGTCTCCTCCACAATCTCCAACAGCACAGGTGCACCACAAAGCTGTGTGCTTAGACCCCTGCTCTACTCGCTTTGCACTTATGACTGTGAGGCTAAGCTAAGCTCCAGTGCCATATTTAAGTTTGCTGAATACACCACTGTTGTAGGACAAATCAAAATTTCATTGAATGTCAGTATAACCAATTACTGACTTCAGGATGAGGGTATTGGAGGTCCTTGAGCTAGTCCTCATCAGGGATCAAAGACCCTCAACCATCAGGATCTTGACCCAGAGGGGATAACTTCACTCAGCCTCACTCACCCAACACTGAAATGGTTCCACAATATACAGACTCACATTCGAGGACTCTACAACTTGCGTTCTCATATATATTGCTTATTTATTATCATTTGCTTGTTTCTCCCCCCCCCCCTTTTCTTTTTGTACGGCATTTGCAGAGTTTGTCCTCTTGTGCACATTGGTTATCTGTCCATCTTTGTTGTATGCATTTTTCCATAGATTCTATTGTGTTTCTTTGTACCTTCTGTGAATGCCTACAAGAAAATGAATCTCAGGGTAGAGTACAGTGACATATATACAAACCCCATTTCCAGAAAAGTTGGGATATTTCCCAAAATACAATAAAAACAAAAATCTGTGATATTGTAGCGATGTGCTACACACAGCGCTGAAATAACAACATACAATTGGTAAGTCGTTTCGAGACTAGTTTATTCAAACTTCATGGCGCTGGTATTTAAATCCCTAGCGCCCGCCCTCTCCAGGCAGAAATAACGTCAGAGGCGCAGTACCAGTCTCCCCCCGCACGCTGGCTATTTGTGAGCCGGTTCACCTGCGCAGAAAGTGGGTTGTCACATAACCCCCCCCCAGAACCGGCAATACACCCCCCAATGTCCACAGTCTGGATCAGCCTCTGTTTGGGAGGTCTGCCTCTGCACCGCGGTGCCTGAACCTCGACCGGCTGCGCCAAGTCCACATGGGCTGGTTTGAGTCCTCCTCTCTCTCCCCAATGCCCAGAATGTACGTGGACCCGTTGTTGTTGATCACCCTGAACGGCCCCTCATACGGCCGCTGTAGCGGTGCCCAGTGTCCGCCCCTTCGTACAAAAACAAACTTACAGTTCTGCAGGTCTTTGGGTACATGGGTCGGGGTCCAGCCATGCTATGAAGTTGGTACGGGGGCCAGGTTGCCGATCCTTTCACGTAACCTGTCCAGGACTGCTGCGGGTTCTTCCTCTTGCCCCCTTGGGGCTGGTATGAACTCTCCCGGGACGGCCAGGGGTGCACCGTACAACAACTTGGCTGACGAGGCGTGCAGATCCTCTTTGGGCGCTGTACGAATTCCAAGCGGGACCCAGGGAAGCTCGTCCACCCAATTAGGTCCTCTCAGGCGGGTCATGAGAGCCAACTTCAAGTGACGGTGGAAGCGTTCCACTAGTCCGTTCGACTGTGGGTGGTAGGCAGTTGTGTGGTGCAGCTGAGTTCCCAACAGGCTGGAGGTGAACTGGGCACCTCTGTCGGAGGTAATGTGGGCCGGTACCCCGAAGCGTGCTACCCAGGTTGTGATCAGTGCCCGGGCGCCGGAATTGGCAGATGTGTCGGTGAGCGGGACCGCCTCTGGCCACCTCGTGAACCGGTCTACCATAGTTAGGAGGTTCCACGCTCCTCGGGACACTGGTAGGGGGCCCACGACATCCACATGAATGTGGTCGAACCTCTGGTGGGTGGGTTCGAACTGCTGCGGCGGGGCTTTAGTGTGCCGCTGCACCTTGGCTGTTTGGCACTGCACACACGTTCTGGCCCATTCACTGACCTGCTTGCAAAGTCCGTGCCACGCGAACTTGCTGGAGACCAGCCAGACGGTTGTCCTGATAGATGGGTGTGCCAAACCATGTATGGAGTCGAAAACTCACCGCCTCCAGGCTGCTGGGACGATGGGGCGAGGTTGGCTGGTAGCCACATCGCACAGGAGGGTCCTCTCACCTGGGCCTACGAGAAAGTCCTGCAGCTGCAAACCCGAGACTGCGGTCCTGTAGCTGGGCATCTCATCGTCTGCCTGCTGCACCTCCCCCAGTGCTGCATAGTCCACCCCCAGGGACAGGGCCTGGACAGCTGGTCTAGAGGGTGCATCCGCCACAACGTTGTCCTTTCCCAAGACATGCTGGATGTCCATTGTGTATTCGGAAATGTAGGACAGATGTCGCTGCTGACCAGGGATCGGACACCTTCGTGAACGCAAAGGTCAACGGTTTGTGGTCCGTGAACGCGGTGAATGGCCTGCCTTCTAAGAACTACCTGAAATGCCGGATTGCCAGATACAATGCCAACAGTTCCCAGTCGAAAGCACTGTACTTGAGTTCGGGTGGTCGTAGGTGCTTGCTGAAGAACGCCAGGGGTTGCCAGCGCCCCCTCGACGAGTTGCTCCAGCACCCCACCGACTGCTGTGTCGGATGCGTCCACCCTAAGGGCGATTGGAACGTCTGTTCTAGGGTGTACCAGCATCGCGGCATCTGCCAAGGCTTCCTCGGCTTTAACGAAAGCGGCTACGGCCTCCTCGTCCCAAGTAATGTCCTTGCCTTTACCCGACATCAGGGTGTACAAAGTGCGCATGATACGGGCTGCTGAGGGGAGGAAACGGTGGTAGAAGTTCACCATACCAACAAACTCCTACAGGCCCTTGACCGTGTTGGGCTGGGCAAAGTGGCGGATTGCCTCTACCTTGGCGGGCAGAGGTGTTGCCCAGTCTTTGGTAATCCTGTGGCCCAGGAAGTCGATGGTATCGAGACTGAACTGGCATTTGGCCGGGTTGATCGTGAGGCCAAAATCACTCAGGCAGGAGTAGAGCTGGCGGATGTGGGACAGATGCTCCTGACAACAACTGCTGGCTATAAAGATGTCATCCAAATAGATGAACGCAAAGTTCTGGTCGCATCGCACCGTATCCATTAGCCGCTGGAACGTCTGTGCTGTATTCTTCAGGCCAAAAGGCATTCAGAGGAACTCTATATCGCTGGTAGTAGAAACACCACTGTTCACTGGCCTCCTCACTCCTGCTTCGGTGTTGTGTGCGCGCACCCCCTCCCCCCCCCCCCCCGGGCCTGGTCTGGTCTGCTGGTGGGCGCATGGCCTGGTAATCTAAACGACGGGCGTCACGCTCTCCCTCTTGGCTTTCCACAGGACGTCTGCCCGGTCCGCCACTTTCTGGTGGTCACTGAAATCTGCGTCGGCCAGCAGCAGATGTATGTCCTCGGGCAGTTGCTCCAGGAATGCTTGCTCGAACATGAGGCAGGGCTTGTGTCCGTCAGCCAGGGACAGTATCTCGTTGATCAATGCTGATGGCAGCCTGCCTCCCAAACCGTCCTGGTGAAGCAGGCGGGCACCTCGCTCACGCCGTGAGAGGCCAAAGGTCCCAATGAGCAGCGCTTTGAATGCTTCATATTTGCCTTCTTCCGGAGGCGACTGTATGAAATCCGCAACCTGGGCAGCCGTCTCCTGGTCAAGGGTGCTCAACACATGGTAGTAACTCGTGGAATCAGAGGATATCTGCCGAATCTGGAACTGGGCTTCTGCTTGGCTAAACCACACGCATGGTCGCAGTGTCCAGAAAGTCGGCAGTTTTAGAGAAACTGCATGAACAGATGAAGAGTCGGTCTTCTTTGGTCCAAATCCCATTTGTACCGTCGAGGTCACCAATGTAGCGATGTGCTACACACAGCGCTGAACTAATGACACACAGTCGGTAAGTCGTTTCGAGACTATTTTATTCAAACTTCACGGCGCTGGCTTTTAAATCCCTAGCACCTGCCCTCTCAGGGCGGAAATGACATCAGAGGTGCATCACCAAAGTCTCCCCCCGCGCGCTGGCTATTTATGAACCGGTTGGCCTGTGCAGAAAGTGGGTCGCCACAATATGTTAATTCACGTGAACCTTTATTTAACTGACAAAAGTACAAAGAAGAGATTTTCAATAGTTTTACTGACCAACTTTGACCAACTTAATTGTATTTTGTAAATATACACAGATTTAGAATTTGATGGCTGCAACACACAACAAAAGTTGGGACAGAGGCATGTTTACCATTGTGTTACATCACCTTTCCTTTTAATAACACTTTTTTAAATCGTTTTGGAACTGAGGATACTAATTGTAGTAGATTTGCAATTAGAAATTTTGTCCATTCTTGCTTGATATAAAACTTCAGCTGCTCAACAGTCCGTGGTCTCCATGATGCGCCATAAGATAGATCTGGACTTGCAGCAGGCCAGTCAAGCACACACACTCTGTGTCTACAAAGCCATGCTGTTGGAGCCCGTGCAGAATATGGTCTGGCATTGTCCTGCTGAAATAAGCATGGACGTCCCTGGAAGAGACGTCGCCAACATCAGACTCAATGGTACCTTCACATACATGCAACTCACCCATGCCGTGGACACTGATGCACCCCCATACCATCACAGATGCTGGCTTTTGCACCTTTCGCTGATAACAATCAGGATGGTCATTTTCATCTTTGGCACGGAGAACTCAACGCCCGTTTTTTTCTGAAAACTAGCTGAAATGTGATTCATCTGACCACAGCACATGGTTCCACAGTCTTTCGGTCCATCTGAGATGAGCTCGGGCCCAGAGAACTCGCCGGCGTTTCTGTATAGCGTTGACGTATGACTTCCTCCTTGCGTAATACAGTTTCAAGTTGCATTTCTCGATGCAGCGACAGACTGTGTGTTAAGTGACAATGGTTTTCCAAAGTACTCCCGAGCTCAGTGGCTATAATTGTCACAGTCGCATGACGGTTTCTTAGGCAGTCCCGCCTGAGGACTTGAAGATCACGCGCATTCAACAGTGGTTTCCAACCTTGCCCTTTACGCACTGAGATATCTCTGAATTGCCTGAATCTTTTCACAATATTATGTACTGTAGATGTTGAAAGACCTAAATTCTCCGCAATCTTGTGTTGGGAAATGTTCCTTTTGAACTGACTAACAATTCTCTCATGAATTTTGGCACAAAGGGGTGAGCCACGACCCATCCTTGCGTGCAAAGACTGAGCCTTTGATGGACGCTACTTTTATACCCAGTCATGATACCTCACCTGCCTCCAATTAGCCTGCTTAATGTGGAGTCTTCCAAACCGGTGTTATTTGAATATTCTGTGCACTTTTCAATCTTATTTTCACTCTGTCCCAACTTTTGTTGAGTGTGTTGCAGCCATCAAATTCTAAATTTGTGTATATTTACAAAATACAATTAAGTTGGTCAGCAAAACTATTGAAAATTTTTTCTTTGGTACTTTTGTCAGTTAAATAAGGGTTCACGTGAATTAACATATCACAGATTTTTGCTTTTATTGCATTTTGGAAAATATCCCAACTTTTCTGGAAATAGGGTTTGTACTTTGATAATAAATTTACTTTGAATTTTATTAACATTCAATCCCAATGATTCTTCTCAGAATTCTGTCTATATCCTTCCGATTAGGTTTCTATCTCTGACACAGTTTTATCCTTAATTGCGTGGCTCTCGGCTTCTCCACCAGGACTGAACATTCACTGTCTTCTGTGGTCGGGTGAGGGACGGACATTGTTCGTGCAGGCTTCACCTATGCTAACAACATCCTGCAAACAAATACAAAGAACCACTGATACATCTTAATCATTCTTCAGCATATTATGTGACCAATCTCATCAGCATTAAACAGCTCCATTCTAACTGCAGCTTGTTTAATTGCTCACCCTCCCCAGATTTGTTGAAAGGTCATCAATGTGCAAAGTCAATTGTTTCTCTCTCCACCTGCTGCACAGTATGCAGCCTTCAGGGCTGCCACCTCTTGCACCTGGAGATCCAGATTCAGTTCTGACCTCAGGCCCTGCCTGTGGGACGTTTGCACATGCTCCATGGGACCACTCCAGTTTCTTCCCACACCACAAAGATCGGTAGGTTCTCTGGCTACTGTCAATCATCCCTAATCCATTGGTG
The DNA here is from genome assembly GCF_030144855.1 of Hypanus sabinus. Lineage (NCBI taxonomy): Eukaryota > Metazoa > Chordata > Chondrichthyes > Myliobatiformes > Dasyatidae > Hypanus > Hypanus sabinus. The sequence continues at coordinate 126,832,244 of NC_082706.1, forward strand.
ATTAGTAGAATCTATGGGGAATGATGCGAATGTAGGATGAATAAAATGGGATTAGAGCAGGGATTCCCAACCTGAAGTACATGGACCCCTTTGTTAATGGTAAGGTTAATGGTAAGGTTGTTAAAGTTAACTGTTCAATAAACAGTTGGGAAACCCTGGATGAGGGTAAATGGTGGGCTGAAAGATGCTGTTAGATGCTGCTTGGGGTTCTAAACAATATCTATTTTAAAATCCACTCATATTTATCCATTCATAGCCAGGAATCACTTCATTTGACATAAAGGAGCCATTCTGTGTTGAAACCGCAGATATTGGGTAGTTAGAAAGAGAAATTGGTTGCAAAAGATTGGGCAGTCTCTTGGGAGAGAGGAACAATTAACATTTTAGATCAAAGACCCTATGTCAGAATTGTTCTGATGAAAAGCCATTATTTGTTGTACAAGGTGACAGATTTGTGTAAAAAAAAGTATTTTTGGCTATGCCCAAGCATAACCTCACATACCCTCATACCCCAATTCCAAACCAGCATCCTAGATGCAACATTATTTCAGCTGGTGGTATTCATGCTGACGACTAAAGAGAAATAGGTTCAAATCTCTTGCCAATATAGTGCACATTAAATTTTAGGTTGATATTGTCCACTAGCACATTAAAACAACAGCCTATCATTTCTCCAGAGCAAGTGCCAGAGATCTTGTGGGACTGTACTGGAAAACAGCAGTGTCCCACTGCGCAAAAAAAAATGTTCCTGACCTGAAACATTGATTAGTTTCTTTCTCTACAGATGCTACCTGACTGAGTTCTTCCAGCATCGACCCCACAGATGCCATGGTCACGAAAGCACACACAGGTATATCTAGACTAGAGGCTAAGGAAGTTTGGTCCTCACCAATATTAATAGATGCACTATAGAAAGCGTCCTATCCAAATACATCATAGCTTAGAATGGCAACGATTCTACCCAAAAACACAACATCAGAGCTCTAGCCTTCCCTCCCTAGAATCTCTACATTTTTTTGCTGCCTCTGTAAAGAAGCCAACATAATCAAAGTACCCACCCACACCAGAGATTCTTCCTTTTCCTCCCTCCCATGGGGCTGAAGATACCAAAGACCGAAAGCATATAATACCAGACTTCTATCCCACAGTTATAAGACTATTAAACAGTCCCCTAGTACATCAAGACAGACTCTTGACCTCAGAACCTACCTTGGCATGGCCTTACACCTTATGCTGCCTACACTGCTGTGTCACTAAGTGTAATATTTCATTCTGCATTCTGTTATTACTTTTCCCTTGTACTAGTTCAATGTACTAATGTGATAATAAAAGCCAATTTACCATTTATCTGGCCATTATCACACTGCACTGCTGGTTGTGGGAGCTTAATGTGCACCAATTCACAGGCACATTTTGTTCAAAAGGCAGCATTTTTGTATGCCACAAGTACTTGATTAGCTGCAATGTGCTTTGTGAGTCTTTTTTATGATACACCAGTTTGTATGGACAGGGAAATTATATCTCCATTAGCATGTAGCACTCAAAAGTGTGTAAAAGCATATTTATCCCATTAAAGTTGATGACTTTAATGAAATCATAAAAATACAAGAAGATTAAAGAATCTATTTAAGAACCTATTCAAAGTTGGTTTAAAATACATCAAATAGCAAGATAGTGTCAATCTGCAGAGTCATAATAATTACCAGAGCCTTTGTAACCACTTCAATAAAGTAGTGTACTCTCTATCAAAGCCACAAGAAAGAGTTCTTGAGGGCAGATCTTTATCACAGACTGGACAAAAATTCCACAGAGGCTTTACACAAGATCAGTAAAGTTTCAACAAGTAAAAGAATCTGTTTTAAAAATGTTGGAAACATTTGGCATGTTAGTCAGCACCTGGGTTGAGCCAGTGTCTCTCGTGAGAAACAGCTCCATCAGTAACCATTCCCGCTGCCTGCAGACGTATCTCGGTGAATTTAGTTTTCAGGTGGGCTTGTTGACCAGACAGGCGCTGTGCCTGCAAAAGGTTAAGCGAATGGGTGAAGATCCAGTTATGGGGAATATAAAGGAAACATTTTATCTAAATGGTGAAACATTGCAGGACTCAGATGCCAGAGATCTGAATGTCCTTCTGTATCATTCACAAAAGGCTAGCTTGAAGTACAGCAAGTAATTCAGAAATTAACAGAATGTTATCATTCATTGTGAGAGGAATTCAATACAAAAGTACATAAGTTATACTTAGATTGCACAGGACATTGATGAGACCACATCTGGAGGAGTACTGTGCATAGTATTGTTCTGCACAGTACTCCACCAGATGTGCTTTCATCAATGTCCTATACAATCTAAGGATGTTCAAAGGAAGGATGTAAATGCTTTGGAAGCAGTTCACAGCTTTACTGAACTGAAGTCTGAAGTGGGAGGGAAGTTTGAACAGACGAGTCTTGTATCAGCTGGAATTCAGAAAAATAAGAAGTGTCAATTGAAATAGACATTTTCCTGAGGGTTCCTGACAGGGTGGATGCAGAGGAGACCATTTCTATTCTGGGACAACCTCAAACTAAGGATCACTGTTCAAAACAAGTGATCATCCACTTTAAAGCAGAGATGATGCTTTTTCTCTCACAGGCTTGTAAACCTTTGGCACGTTCTTATTCAAAATGAGATGGAATCCACAGATTTGAATATTTTTTTAACAAACTCAGAGCTGTGGCAATGGCAAAACTGTTTCTGACTTTCTGTCTCATCCTACCCATAGCCACATCCAGCAAAACACTCTTATCACTGCCTAACCTTTAATGATAAAAATGATGCAAAGAGGCAGTTGGCTCTTTGTAAACAATTTTAAGAATTCTGTTTGAATTCCGGATTCCCAGACAACTTGGAAACCTACTCAAAGTTTGCTTTGCAACGCCTATAATTATGCCATTGACAAGAGGACACGATAGTACAGTGCTTACAGCCCACCAAAGCCATCTGCGAGTTTAATAATCAAATAAATACGGAATTTTTTAAAAAAACTAATGATTACCAAACCACTGGATTGATATAAAAATGCATCTGGTTTACAAATGTCCTTTGGTGAATGAGATCTGTTGTCCTTACCCAATCCACCTTAGGTGAGGCCCCCATTAATAGCGCATGGCTCTGTTCGAACTGCCCTTCCAGCACTCTTTACCACTCCCATCACTCTCTCTCTCCCCACCGCTCCAACAGCCCAACTTTAGAAAGAGCAGTATTTGACAACTCTCAGAGTACTAAAGGCAACATAATCAAAGGTGATTATTCAGAATGAACAATTTTAGTAACACCTCTTAAATTTATTATTCTAGCCTACAAGTAACTTCAGATCTGAAGCATGTGTTGCCTCTTAAAAAACACTAAGCTCAAGGGTGGTTCAAGACAGGATTTTCTTGATACTGTAATGTCTAGAGTCTGTCTCTCTTGAATCTCTTCCACCCTTAACTTGCTTATAATCTGCAAACTATCCTTTGATGATGCACTTCATCAAGCTGATTGAGTCTGATTATCCCAAATCTATCACTTTTCTCTTTGCCCCTTAGCTACATATAAACTGAGTACTAGTCCAACATTAAGTGCCAAATTGACAGAAATTCCATCCACTCAATTATTGGTAATTGGTTTATCACATGTACCATAAAACACTTTTATTTGCATGTGATTCCAGCAAAGCGTTTCATATACAAGTTCATCGAGACAGTACAAAAGGAAGAGTAAATGTAGATTAAGTATTTCAGGTAAGAGGAAAATAAATTCAAGAACAAAGTAGGCAGAAAGATTAAAAGTTCATCTTCAGCATACAAGAGATTCGTTCCAGAGGCTTATATAACAGTATCAACTTCCCAGCTCTTCACTCCAACCCCCACCCCTGCTGAGATCCTCCAGCATTTTGTGTGTGTTGGTTGGATATCCAGCATCTGCAGATTTTCTCTTGTTCGTAATTACTTCAGCCATTGTCTTTCGACCTCAGCTCCATAAAATTCACTATCCACTGATTCTATCCCTCCTTCTGACAACTAACCCAGACCATTCATTAAACTAGTACCATATTTGAATGAACTCCGTTTCCAAATGGGATCTTCTTTTTCTTCCTTTGCCCCTACCTCAGCTCACCTTCTCCTGATTCATGCTATTGTCACTTCTAGAAGAGACTACACTTCACTACACTAGTGTTGCTTTTGCTGACTTTGCACACTCTAGGTACTTCACCTGAGCTAATCTTTGCTGTGCTGAGTTTCACTCGCTCATCAGGCATGTACCTCACAATCTGGCAATACTTTCATTTTAGAACACCCATCCATGCTTTCAAATCTCTTCCCATCTCTGTAAACCCCTCCAGCATCAAAACCAACAAAGGTACCTCCAGCCACAGCAGCTGTGCTTTTAGTGACCAATACTGCAAGCTGTGGCATTCCATTAATAAACCTCTCACCTTTAAACTACTCTTTAAAGAAATGCTTAACCAAGCTTATTTTCACCAGTCATTGTTACGATTCAGGTTAAATTTTTGCATCAATGTCCTTGGCCATTTTATTTCCACGATAGCGTAGCAGTTAGAGTGACACCATTACAGCCTGGGCAATAAGTTTGGAGTTCAAAGCCAGTGCCGTCCATAGGCCTCCTTGTGGAATGCATGGGCTTTCTCCGAGTCCTTCAGTTCTCTCTCACAGTCCAAAGCCATACCGGGTGATATTAAACCTGATCCTGGAGAGGTCAATTCATCTTTGTAAATTGTCCTGCAATTAGGTTAGGGTTAAATTGGGGTTGTTGGGAGTTACTGGGTGTTGTGGCTTGAAGGGCCTAGTCCACACTGAATGAATGAATAAATAAATAAATAAAATAAGCTTTATATAGATGCCAGTGGTAAATGCAGAGTTATGATTTGCTGCCAGCTTTAGCAACTTGATTTAGTTATCCTCAAATATTCAGACTGATGCAACACCAGTACTCCAAAGTGAATCATTGACATGGTTATTTCAGTAATGCCAGATTTTTCAAGTGCTTTCAGTGAATATACATAAATGCCTGAGCTGATTCACATCAAGGTCTGTCTAGACTGCAGACTACAATGAAGAATGCTGCTGGGACACACTTATCTTGACTTGATCTGGCCAACAGTTAATTTACCCTGTCTGTTGCTCCTAATTTGAATTGCACAAATTTTGTCATCGCAAAGGTAACTGGATTAGTTTAGCTCTTTAGATGGGTGCCTCGTCTTAAATTAGTCAAGCTAATTGAACATTGAATTCCTCCATAAAAAAATAATGACCAGGCTGTTCATTCAAATTCAAACACTTAGACCATTTGATGACACGAGAGACTGGCTGGTGATGCTGGTATCTGGAGTGAAGGAGCTCAATGTGTAGGCAGCATCAAAGGAAGGAAATGGACTTTCGACATTTGGGTCAAGGACCTTTATCTGTTCATTTCCATTCAAGCATGTTACCTAATGAAATTAAGTTCCTTCAGCTTTTTATGAGCAGCTCCAGATTCCAGTCTCTTGTGCCTCCATTTTGCTACTCCTCTGCAAAGTTTCTTCAACATATGCCCACTTTGAGGAAACTTTCCTCCTCTCCAGTCCTTCTTTTACTTTGGCTACCCTTATGATGGCACAGCACGCCCTGGACACCACTCTTACGAAAATGTAGCATTTCCTCCAGTATTACCAATCCAAAAGGGTTCTCCACCCTCAGTACTTCACATCCAACAATAAAACTCTCCTTTGGCACTGCCTCTCCAACAGTGCAGTGCTTCATTGGTAAAGCCACTTGAAATTGTGCACTTCCTGGGTCTTGCCACCCCTACAGAGTGCTGCTCCCCATGAACAACCCCTCTGACAGCCTGCTACTCCATTGGCACTGCCCCTCTAACAGTCCAAACTTTGAATGAACAGTATTTGACTATTTCTGGAACATTCAATAGAGACACACACAAGAGTGCAGAAGGTGGAACACCCTACTGCAGCAATTCTGAGTCAAGCAGCATCTGTAGAGAAGGAAAGGTCAACATTTCAGGTCAAATGCAGGACTTCAATCTGAAATCTTGACAATCCCTCCCCCCTCCCTCACACACACATCACACAGATTCTGCTTCTTTCACTACCATCAGGGAGGAGCTACAGGATCCTGAGGATGCACACTCAACATTTCAAGAAAGGCTTTGTCCCCTCCGCCATCCAATTTCTGAATAGTCCATGGACCTCACTCATCTGCTTTCTCAATTTTTATATATTTCTTATAACTTACAGTAACATTTTTATGTATTGCGGCATACTGCTGCTGCAAAAAACAAATTTCATGACATGTCAGTGACAATAAAGCTCATACAGACCGAATAATTTAAATAATCCCTTCTCCCCTGCATTTCTGTATAATGCCTGGAAAACAAAACAACATACTAAAGCACCATTTTCTTCTCAAAAGAAAATTAACATAACACAATGCAGCCTATCTGCCTGCACATGATGCAGATCTCCTCCCCCCCCCCCCCCCCCATTCCCTTTATGCTTTTCTATGTCTCAATGCCTCTTAAATGCTCTTTTTGTGTCTGCTTCCACCACCAGCCCTGGCAGCCCATTCCAGGCATCTCCAACTTTACCACCGTATCTCCTTTAAACTTCCCCTGTTTCACCTTAAAGCAACGTCATCTGGTATTTAACATTTCTACCCTTGTACAGGAGTGGGTGTTGGACCCGAAATGCCAGGGCAGGGGTGAGGGGAAGGGAAAGAAGCAAGAGGGAAATTCTTGCACATTCCTACATCTTCCAATTTAACAGAAGCTGGAGCTGCACAGATGAGACAGTTGTTAATCTAAGGAAACGTTGTGTTGAATTTTCAAACTACAGGCTAAATAAATGACTGAACACTGAAGCTGTTTTCATTCTGATAAATTTTAACAAATATTTTCAGGCAGATAAAATAGGTTACACAAACTGTTTGTTCTAATAACCTGATTACAAACAGATTATTTGCATTAAAAAAAGTTTTGTGTTAGTTGAACAGTTCTGAAAACAAGCTCAATTTAATCAGCCAAATTATCTCTTCTTGTGTAGCTGCTAGACGGAGGACAACTTACTGCATTCGATTCTGCTAAGTCAGATGTGTATTTATTTTACTTGGTGATACATCAAGAAGTAGGCCCCACTGGCCCTTTGAGCCTCATTGCCCCCACAACCCCAATTAATTCTAACCTAATCACAGAACCATTTACAATGAACAATTAGCCTACATGGTAGGTCTTTGGACTGTGGGAGGAAGCCGGAGCATCTGGGAAAACTTACGCATTCCTCTGGGAGGATGTACAGGCTCCCCACAGAACAGCATCGGAACCGAACTCCAGAATGCCCTCAAGCTAACTGTGGCACAGGTGGGTAGTTTATGAGATAGAAATGGTAGGCTCCTTTACTACCTCTGTGTGCTCCCCATTAATGGACTCAGACTTCTCCAGAGTCATAGAAAAGTACAGCACAGAAACAGGCCCTTTGGCCCATCCAGTCCATGCCAAAACCATTTAAGCTGCCCACTCCCATCGACCTACACTGGGACCATAGCCCTCCATGCCTCTATCATCCATGTACTTATCCAAACTTCTCTTAAACATTTATATTGAGCTCGCATGTACCCCTTGTGCTGGCAGCTCGTTCCACACTCTCATGAAGTTTCCCCCTCATGTTCCCCTTAAACTTTTCACCTCTCACCCTTAACCCATGACCTCTGGTTGTGGTCCCACCCAACCTCAGTGTAAAATTCTGCTCACATTTATCCTAATCTCTTCCCCTCATAAATTTGGTATACCTCTATCAGATCTCTTCTCAGTCTTCCACATTCTAAGGAATAAAGTTCTAAACTTTTTTTTATTTTTCCTTATACAGGTTTCCGCGGCTATTCAAAGTTAAGAGTGTTCGTATGAAATGGTTTGTAAGCCAGAATATCGTAAAGTGAAGAAGCAATTACCATTTACTTATATGGGAAAAATTTATGACCGTTCGCAGACCCAAAAAAAATCTACCAAATCATGCCAAATAACACATAAAATTATAGTAAATATAGTAAAAGCAGGAATGATCTGATAAATACACACCCTATATAAAGTAGGAATACTTTTCCGCAATCACTGCAGCACTGTCCACTGTAGCAAAAATCTCAAGCAAGTGCTCCCGAGAAGCACTCTTTCCAGTAACCTTTAAGCTATGAAGCTACCAAATAACACAAAAATACACAGCCTATATAAAGTAGAAATAATGTACGCCCAGTGTAGTATCACTTACCGGAATCGGGAAGACAGCGAGCACACTGATGATGGTGTGTTAGGCTGAGTCGTCGGAGGTTGTGATGTTGGGAGACTGGGGTGTCATCTCATCGTCGTCTGTTTCCATCAGGGCAGGCAGGTCACCTTCTTTGTGTCTGCCTGCCTCGATGTCGAGGTTCGTCGTCTGCTGTGGCTGATGTGGAAGGCTTGAAAAACGACAGTATGCTTGACGGCTTATCCTCGCGCATTTTTCTATCATACAGTTCCTTGTGAGCACTCAAACCATCCCGCAAATATGCCCTAGACCTACGTACCCTTTCAAAATTAAAGTCATTCTTTTCTGCAATCACTGCAGCGTTGTCAATCGCAGCGAAAATCTCACACAATTGCTTCGCGTTCAGTTCCTGGACGACTTCACTTTCAGGCCATTCGCTACTGCATTCAGTTTCAATTATCATCCTTTCCTCTTCATCAGCTCTTCATCTGTCAGTTCTTTGTCATGGGATGCCAAAACCTCTTCAACATCATCTTCATCAACTTCCTCAAACCCAGCCTCCTTAGGCAAACTCACTATGGTCTTACTTTGTTCACCACGATCGAAACGCTTAATTATGTCTAGTTTTATGCCAAGTGTAACACCCTTACGCGCTCTTTTAGGCTTTTCCAGTACCTTAGAACTCATCTCGCTAATGGATGCACAAAATAAATCAAGATAAAGCACAGATACTCACAGGCACATGTTTAAGCAATGCCAGCTGGAATGCAGTTCCAGGGAAGGAGCTTGGCTGCTCAGGGCACGCACTGCCATTTTTCATAACAGTGAAAACACACTCTGCTAGTGAGAACAGGTAACTAATGCAGGTCTTTTGTAACAGCGAGGTGTCGTAAAGCGAACATTCAAAAAAATCAGGGGAGTCCTATAACTCAGATCCTCCAGACCCACCCCGGCAACATCCTTGGTCGTGAAAAATCGAAGAAATGGTACCTATGGACTGTGGGAGCAAAGCAGAGCACCCAGATGAAAGCCATGCACCCACAGGGAAAAGCACAAACCCCTTACAGACAGCAGTGGGAACAGAACAGTGCAGGTCGGAGGCTGCAGAGGAGAGATTTTCTGATGCGATGAAACCTCAGATGGATACAAAACAATAAATGAATGCATTTCACTGTAGGGGAATAGTGCATCTGGATTTTCAAGCACAAATCAACACCATGTCCAAAAAACTGTCCATACAGAACACAACAATTTAGATATTCACTAAAGCAAGACTGTGCTTCTCAGTAGGCAAACACACTGCAGTTGTAACTGTATACAGTACATCATTGGTCAGATCTATCTGATCACTCATATGCATTCCTACTGTGAGTTTAATTTTCAAATCTGGCACTATACTCATCTGCAGCAATACAGACGAGATGGTGGAGGAACTCAGCAGGCCAGGCAGCATATATGGAAATTAGTCTCGTTTCGGGCCAGTACCCTTTTTTAGGACTGGAACAGAATGGGAAAGATGCCAGAATGTGGGGGGAGGTTGGGGGGGGGGGGGGAGAAGAGGGCAAGGAGGGTAGCTAGACGGTTATCGGTAAAGTCAGGTTGGTATATAGAACATAGAACAGTACAGCACAGAGCAGGGTTTTAGGCTCACAATGTGGAGTATAAGTAAAGGGCTGGAGATGAAGGAATCTAATAGGAGAGGAGAGTGGACCATAGGAGACAGGGAAGGAGTGGACCCCGGAGGTGATAGGCAGGTGAAGAGGTAAGAGGCCAAAGTGGGAGGGGGAGGGAATTTTTTTTTGTCTCATTTTAACCATAACCATCAAGGACGACCAGGCAAGACATTTCAATTTATGAGATTTCCACTTTACTTACACAAAAACAAACTGAAATCCTGATCTTGTTATCAACTGGCAAATGGAACTTAATCCTACTTCGTTTGAAGCAAACCCATTAGGTCTTAACTGCCACAACACCGACTTTACTCTGTTACCAGTTACAAATCAACTGGTGGTTGTATTTTGAATAACATAACCAGATTTGTAAAGGATCTTTGTTTTAATGAGATTCGAATAGCAGATTTATTCTGCAGTCAGAATTCAGTCAGAAACTGATCTGATATCAGGGTTAAGTAGTCGTCAGTTCACTTTATCCTGGAGCCAGCCTGGCTTTTCACCAGTCACTTAGGCACAAAAACACCGTGCATGGATCTGAAATGATAAGTACACCCTCAGGAGGATATCACTGCCTTAGCATAAATCTAGTATTAAGAGCCAGGGTTTTCTGAGAAGACATTAACAGTAAACTTGAAATATCTCACAACATCAGCACCTGAAACACTCCAGGACACTTTAAAGACCTTGGAAGGTAATTACAGAGTTGTTAAACTAGGGACTTAGTTTCAACTCAGGTTCTTCAATTACCAAAGAGAAGTACAGATTATAATTTCCAACCATAAAACAAGTTCCTCAATCTGCAATCAACAAGTGTTCTATTTAAATTGAGCATTGTGAGCAGCAAGTGTTACCAAAGGGAAGCAGATTTAAACTGTGTCCTGTGTTATGATCACCACAAATAGAATAATTCATGTGCACAGACAGCACTGAAAGGCATGGTTGAAACTTCACTGACGAAATTATTAAAATACGAGTATCAAAAACAGCTGAACCAATACTGAAGAATAGAAAACTGTTGTATTTCCACAGAATGTTAGTTATGGGCAGTACAAAATTAAACAAGCGGTAAGATTCTATGCAAGTCATTACAAAGAGACAATGCTAGCAATCTTGTAAAGTTTCCCCTTCATGAAGCCTGGGGAACGTGCAAGCACAAGGGCAATGACTGACTCATGGATTTTTATCAGGAATCCTGGGCAAATGGAATGTGGTGGGGAGTGGGTGGTCCTCGTGGCCAAAGAAAGCAGACAGAAGTGTATAGCAGATAAAGTTAATGATATTGATGGGGTTTTGCATTTACCACACAATCAGCCAACATAATTTTGAAAAAAAGATTAACACAGCCTAAGAAATTGGAAGGTGAGAATATGTGAGCATTGCAGGATCCCTCAAATAACATTGTAATAACAAACAGAGAAGGGGTCAGTGATGTTGACTGAGGAATAAATATTGATAGTAGAGACAATGGTGACTTGTGAGGTGGGGGAAGAGTAGTCAGAGATGAACAGCAGGAAGCGAGGCACGTGGGGCATCTGAGTAGGCAGATGGGTCTTGGTTTAATGAAGAGATGTTTGGTGAGGGTTGAGGGAAAGAGATAAAGAGACCACTCTCCCTGCGGGGACCACACAACCATTTTGGTTCCTCCTGGCCTCACAGGAAGAATATTTAACATGGAGGGATTATCCTCCCATACTCATAAACAATGCTAAGAAGGCTTATGGCATGCTTGCCTTTACTGGTCAGGGGACTAAGTATAAGAATAAAGAAGTCATTTTGCAAATGTAAAAAAAGCTTTGATTAAGCTGCACTTGGAGCATTGTATGTTGGTCACCCCATACAAGAAGGATGTGCAGAAGATATCTACCAGGATGTTGCCTAGATTAGAGGTATGAGCTATAAGAAGAGGTTAAATGAACTTGGGTAGTTTCCTCTTGAGAGGCTGAGGGGAGATCTGATAAATATTAAAATTATGAGTGGCAAAGATGTAGTGGACAGTCAGAGTCGTTTTTCCAGAGTCAAGATGTCAAGTTCTGGAGGGCATGCATTTGAACTGAGAGGGGGAAGTTTAAAGGAGATGTGCAGGCAGGTGTTTGCTTTACACAGGGAGTAAGCAGTAGGTTCCTGGGACAGGGTGTCAGGGGCAGTGGTGGATATAAAAGTGGTGATTAAGAGGCTGTTAGATATACGAATATGCAGAGTGGAGGGAAACAGATCATGTGCAGGCAAATTTAGTTTAAGTTGGCATCATGTTTAGTGTAAACACTATGGGCCAAAGGCTTGCTCCTTTGATGTACTTACTGGTAAATTTTCTGTGTTCTACGTGCCTCATCTTCTGTCCTGTTGGGCTTGTAGTTCCATATCTGGGGTAGGATTATGTTTATAACCATAAAGCACAAAAGGTTAAAAACAACTGTTTGCCCTGACAATACAGAACTCCTTTAATACCAAAGTGAGAAGCTAGCCTGGATTAAGAGCTCAAACCCAGAAGCATAAAATGCTGGAGGAACTCAGCAGGCCAGGCAGCATCTATAGAAGCAAAAGAACAGTTGACATTTTGGCCCGAAATGTTGACTGTACTTTTTTCCCCCACAGTCGCTCCCTGACCTGTGAGTTCCTCCAGCATTTTGTTTGTGTTGTTCAGATTTCCAGCATCTGCAGATTTTCTCTTGTTCATAACGCAGAAACATAGTAGGTTTGAATGTTAGCAACCTAGAAAGCTCGTAACTGGAAAGTTTTAAAACACTGATGAGGTACTTCGAGCAACATGAAGGGCCCTTATTTTCAATGAAAAAATTGTAACCATAAAACCTTCATTGAAGCAACTGGCCTCTAACACACAGGTTTATTATACACGTATCTTTCTTAAAATGAAGTTGCATTAATTCAGCCCACTGTGTTGATTCTGCGCTTCTTCTGTTCAAGGGCAAATAAATAGTATCATCTCGGGTCCCTTTAACACTCCACTGTTTAACACTTCAATTGTAAAAATGAACAACTGCCATTCTTTAAGATACAGATTCCTAATACAGTATTCGGCATTTTTATCAAAGCTCAACCTGCTGGTAGGGCTGATAGGACAGGTAGGAGGTGGCTGGGGAAATAATGCTTAATAAATTCGCCTTTGCTCTTGGCTTTCAGAAGGATGGCACCCTTAGGTGCTTAGGCTAAAGATGGTCCTGACGGCACTGGAAAGACCACATTTCATCATGAAAGTTTCCACATTTCTCACACTCAGCAACTGCACCAGCTCCTTACTCTAATATACACTGTGATTACATTTATTGGGCTACCTAGAGTAGCTGCTCACAATGCTGGGTTGTTCTGCATCTTTTAGCAACACTTTCTTGAAAACCATTTCAAAACTTATTTACATTTGCAAGTGATCAGCATTTGTATTTTATGAAAAGTGACAATTTATGGAAGATGAAACCAATTGAAAACTTAATCTCAAATGTTCAGATTATTACTGAAATACAATGAATATGAAATGGTATTTAGGATTCTGAAATGTTTCAGACAAAAATAATTCCAATTTTCCTTTATTCATAAAGCGGCTTAGAATTCATTTCTATTTCAATGTTTTCATCATGCACTCAATTCAGAATCACAGTCCTTGTTTTTCAATGCCAGCATACCTGCTTTTCTGAAAATTCTTTCCAACCTGGTCCCAACTTTGCATTTCAGTTCCCTGTTCTAGCCCACAGTGCAGCCTCAACTCCACTCTCATAGTCTAGTCTAGTCTAGTCCCAACTAGTCTATTTCACCCAAGTTGCTTAACTGAGCTAATCCCAGAGCCTGTGCTTGGTCCATATCCCTCTGAACCTTCCCTATCCATGCATGTCCAAATGTCTTTTAAACATCAGAATTGTTCCTGCTATGATCTTCTTCAGCAGCTCGTTCCTTCTCTTCAAGGTCTCTCCCTACCTTCATGACCTTGATATATTTTTGTCTACCTTTACAATCTTACTCTCAATGCAGCTTCAGCCTCCTCTTTAAGATTGTAATACACAAGAATAGGATTAGGCCATTCCCTCTAAACCCCATTCTCCTGCCTTCTCCCTGTAACCTCTAAAAGGGTGAAGTAACAATTGCGATTTTCCAGTCGACTGGAACCATTCCTGGCTCCAGTGATTCACCACTATTGCACAATCTCTTCAGCTACCTCTTTTAAAAGGGCTATTTAGTGCAAGTGCCTTAATCAAGTCCACATTCATTCCTTACAGCTTCCCAAGGACCTTCTTATTAATAGCAACTACATCCACCTCTGCACAACACCCCCACCCAATTCTCTCAAGTTTCTGGCATATTGCTGGTATCTTCCACTGTAAAGACTAAACAAAATACTATTCAGTTCATCTACCATTCCATTTCTTTGCACTCCGTTACTATTTCTCCCACATCAACTTACAATGGTTTGAGGTCAACCCTACCTCTTTGTTTCTTTGCAACCTGGAAAATTTTTTGTTATACTCTTTTATATCATTGCCACAGCTTTTCCAGCAAATCCAACCTCCCACCTGGCCCCAACAGAAATGACCTCCGTTTGAGTATGAAAATGCAAGTTCCGTGTTCGATAAGGTGTAGCAATTCAACTAGATCCAGAGCTGGAAGAAATGCCAAACATTTCTGTCTACAAAAGGTGAAGACGCCAATCACAGACTCAGCAATGGCTGGCACAATATGATTGGTTCAGGCTTTCTCACAAAGAACTCCCCTGAAGGAACATTGAAAACCTTGCTGTTACAAGTAGAAAATTCAAAAAGGCCCTAATCCAATGGCCGAGAAAACTGAAGTCACTGAAATAGTAAACAGCTAATAATGCTTTCTCTGCCTATAGCAAAGAAGTTAATTAAATCCAAATAACTGCAGGATCAAATTCTGAACAAATGAACCTGGGAGAGATTATGTTTGTATGAGTGGGGGGCTGGGGGGGGGGGGGGGAAATGAGGGAAGGCAATGGGCAGTGATTCCAAGACTAACTTCTGTTTATTTATTGAGATACAGCACGGATTAGAGCCTTCTGGCCTTTCAAGCTATACTGCCCAGCAACCCCTGATTTAACCCGAGCTTAATTTTGGGCCAAATTAAAATAACCAATTAACCTACCAACTGGACTATGGTTGAAAAACTCACATGGTCATGGGGAGAACATGCAAATCCCTTACAGGCAGCCATCTGGACTGTAAAGCATTGTGCACCATGCTGCCCACCGCATTGTGTCACTTATCGACTCAGATGGGAACTTCCATCACCAGTGGCACTAATCTCACTGTAAATTATAACTATGGTTATGTAACTATATTTTACTCACTGTATTTACCCGAGTAGTATCTCAGTGTATTTATTGCATAGCTTTTAGTGGTAGAAATCGTTACAATTTGTTTACTTTGTTCTTTAGTTGACCATTGTACAGTACGAAAAATTGACTTTGTATGCTGTACATTTGCTGTTAAGTCATACAAGTTGCCCTAATATCAGTTCATTGGGTTGGCAACAAATACTTGGCAATTCTAAATTGGCAATGGCATACAGTTTGACTTTGTATCCTTTAAACTTACTGACAACCAGACTTTGGACCTGAGACTTCTTTGGATTTTGGCCTCTAAATCTTCAGTCACAATTTCAATGTATACTTTCAAGTAGATTTGGAGGGCTTGGAGGAAGGGTGCATTATCACATGTATTTCCATGGGTTTCCAGCATCTGCAGAACCTCTTGTGCATATGCAATATCTCCAGCACATCACATCAATATTTGCAGAATTGGAATTTGTAAAGTAGAGTTGGAAAGATGGATTTAAAAATTTCCACTGTGAATATCATTTAATTTTGAGTTTACCTTTGCAGCTTCATATTAATGGCACCCCTTCACCCAGATTATCATCCTATCACCAACTCGGCTACACATGACAAAGGTGGCACAGTCTGTAGCCAAGTATTTCACCTCCTCTGCAAGACTTCAAATAAATAAAATTTTTAAAAGCACTGTGCCGTTGTTGTACTGCACTTTTATCCACGGTAGCCAAAGGCAATTTTTTGAAATTTTGAAGACTTTTCTGATCAAAATATTTCAACTCTTGGGATCCCCAAGAAGTGAATAATTTAAGCCCTGACTCTATTAATGAGGACATGTGGCACACACATGCAGGAGTGGAGGGAGAGCAGAGTCTGAAGGAAGGCTTCTGCTTAAACCCCACTGTAGATTCCAGATATAAAAGCATCAAGAAAACTTTGATTAATACCAAATGTACATGTGCAACCGATGCTTAATAAAATTTAACTCATCCTTGAATATTCTGTACAGTATTGTTCTTTTGGGAAAATATCCATAATTAAAACAAGATATATGCTGCTTTTAAAAGATTGCCATACAATAGGAGGATTACATCAACATCTTTTCATTTCAACTTTTCATGGTTCAAATATTAACAAGGTCTTTGAGCATAACAACAGATTTACAATTTTTGACAAATGTTTCAAGTGTTAAATTAGGTAATGTTATGGTTTAAAAGGGTCAATGTACCTTAAAGCTTCTAGATTCTGATTATTCAGTGATCCTGATCAATTTGCAACACTTTGATGCAAATTGCTTGAACTGATTTTTCAGTGAATATAAAAATATTTTAAAATATGACAGTCATCAGATGATTTATGTATAGTTAAGTCAAAAATAAAACAACGGCTAACTCTCCAAGCATGCTGGAGTGTAGAAATGATTAAGTCACAGAACAGGGTGCAAGCTAAAACGTAGGGAACAATACACTAAAGTGGCTTGGAATTTTAATGGCAAGTGTCTGAAACTATCAACACAATTCAATCCAGGAGATAAGCAAGTCACTGAGATAAAAGCATTGGTCTGCCTCACCCTGAGTGCTACAGGGGCTCATTAAGGAAGCAAATTTGCTCTGCTTTAGAGGAGTGCGCATTAGATTAAACCTAGCTGGCAGAGAAAAGGCATTTTAATTTGCATATACTAACTTGGCATGGGCATTTGAGGTCATTGAACTGTTTGCTGACTTACATTCGAGACTTCAGGGAAAACTTTCACCCTAATTTTTTGCTCAAGATGGACTGTTCCCTGAACCAGAACAGACATCACCACAAAACATGCTGAGAGTAAGTTTATCCACTAGAATCCAGTTAGGAAAGACTACACTCAGTAAGAAATGATTGGGCTATGCAGTAACTACTTGTTAACAGACGCACAACCTGAGCTCGTTTTCTGTATGTGAGCTCCCAGGGTGACGTATAAGCAGACTTAGGAACTGTTATCATAAGAGGCAATCTATTTACTTAATCTTAAGGCTACTACATTGTAAAAGATGTAATACAATTAATGATAAAGTGGTGCATTGTAATTTCAACTCTTACAGATTTAGTAACTTTGGATCACAACAGTCACTCCCACTCACTCCCTTCTCTGCTAATTGACAATAACCAACGTGACCATGCATGTGGAGTAAGTACTGACTGAAGTGATCAGCCACAATCAGACTGAATCGCCGAGTAGGCATGAGAAGCTGAGCAGGCCGTTCCAACTCCTATTCTTACTTGTGATACAAATTTCACGACAACTCCTCTTTGTCTCGCTACATGGGATTTGATGGATGGCATTTTCTGACCCAAAGCAATCCTGTTAACTTTGTTGTGCGGGGAGTTCACGCTGTTTGGTGACACAAGAGATGGCATTTGCTGAAATCGAGACAATCTGCTCCAGGAACTCAGTGGGTTAAGGAGGATCTGTGGGAGGAAAGGACGTTTTGGATCTTAATGAAACATCTCAAAGATGTTGCTTGACCTGCTGAGCTCCACCAGCAATATTTTTTTTATGGTTCTGTCAATTTGCTAGTGGCTGTGGATCAGTTATTTCCTCTGATTCAAAGGGCTGTAGGTTTAGAGACTTGAGTGTAGTAATTTACACTAATAATCTGGTGCTGTATTAATGCTGCCTTTCGGATATGTTGTCAAGTTGATACCTTGACAATTTTCTCAGAAGGATATACAAGATCCTCTGGCACTATTTCAAAAAAGAGCAGGTTAATTACACCTATCCTGGTGAACATATATCCTCACTTGACATCACTAAAATGGCTTATTTGATTTTCATCACTTTCATCTTTGTGAATAGCTCAAAGTGTCGAGTTTATTGCTACATGTATGCACAGGTGCATTGAAAAAAATTACTTGCAGCAGCATTACAGGCATAAAGCACAAGATAAGCAGGATTCACGAGAATATAAAATATCCATAATTTTCAAACCAAAAATCTCAATTAGAACAAAAAAAATCCATTTTAGTGCACAGTGATCAAAGTGGTCGTAGTGTTGCTGAA
This sequence comes from Hypanus sabinus, assembly GCF_030144855.1. Classification (NCBI taxonomy): domain Eukaryota; kingdom Metazoa; phylum Chordata; class Chondrichthyes; order Myliobatiformes; family Dasyatidae; genus Hypanus; species Hypanus sabinus. Next base: position 126,850,516 of record NC_082706.1, read on the forward strand.
CTGAAGTGTTTAGGGTTGTACCTGCCTGTAGCGAATAGGGTCCAAGAACCAAATGCTTGAAGGGAAATGAATGTAAGTTGCTGCAATGCCTCATTGCATTATAGCAGCGATTCCCAGGAAACTATTGGCTAGAAGCCCTTTTGTTTCTGATATTGATGTGAATGATGCTACATAAATGCAACTCTTCCTTTTCTATTTCTTTTTAAACTCAATGTCATTACCACCAAACATTATATAAAAATGAAACATCTCTAACTTTACAGGGAAGGATTTGGGGGAAATCAAAAGGGCAGTTTTCCTACAATGTTTTGCAATCCAAGACTTGAATGTTTTTCCTTCAAGGTTTAATTCACAGAACCTCTACTGAAAGCAAAAGACCAGAAAATATTTTTATCATCTTGATCAAACATTTATTCATAAGGGAAGCTATTATGTAATGAATTTAATACTATTTTATCCCCTACTTAATTTACCGCAAGGCTCTTTTCCAGTCGATGTTCAAGGATAAATCTACCCATTGTGAAGGCTGAATAGTTCACTTAAAGACTTACAGAAAATTATACTCGCAAATGTTCAATAGAAAAGGAACTAATTCAGGAAACTGAATTGGGAATTGGAAACACTTAAGATTTCAAATATATAGCTCATCTTCCTTCCAGACTTTCCACACTTAAAGCCATTGATTTGTTCACCTTAGAACAGAGAGTGGAAGTTCTTCCAATGTGAAGTACAAATGTGGAAAGAGAAAGCAGGTGTTTGAATGTGTTTTGCTGTCCAAAGCCCTTTCCTTTTGACAGACTATATGGAAAAAAAGGCAGGAGTGAAATAGATACAGGTTGTCATGGAGACCAGTATCAAGAAGCAGATGTATAATTTCCAGAGAGCTCTGTTAATAAAGGAGATGGGTAAGAATTTAAAGGCTTTTTCTTTGAACGATGAAATGTGAGGAAGAGGAAACAAGCAGCATCAACAATTCACTGGTAGAAGGGATAGATTGGTGGATGAATGAAGACAAACGCTGCAAGAGAACAGGAAGATGTAAAGCATAGAAACTAAATGAGGAGGGCAGAGGGTGAGGCTGGGGGTGGGGGGGGGGTGCTTCAATGAAAAAGCCACTCAAGATTAAGATCAACCATAAATGAAAACTGGAAAATCACATGAAGCCTTTTTGTTTCATTCCTATCTCCAAATGTATTCTGCTGGAGGAACTCAGCAAGTCAGGCAGCATTGTGGGAGGGAAAAGAACCACTCTGAACCCAAAACACCCACTGTCCATTTACCCCAAAGATGCTGCCAAAATTACTGAACTCCTCCAATGTCTTCTTCATTGGCTCAGTTTCCTGCAACTACAATATCTTTTGTCCCCAAATACATTTTCCTTGTCCAAGTATAATGAATAAAACCTACACCATAAAAACAACAATAGAAGCAATTATTGAAGACAATGCAAACATCTTCATGTAATTATTGCAATTAAAGTCATCTTCCTGCATTTTACTCACACCATAAGAAATTGGAAATAATACAGGTTTTCAGCACACTATAAAGAAGATCAGTAACATTGAGACAAGGTTCAGTTTGAGGCAACATACATGAGGCCAGATGTCTCAGGAATGTTACAATGATTGGTTGCTGCATGTTTAAGTACTTAGACAGAGACTGCAGAAACAAGTCTCATTCCCCATAAATCTGACTCGTGCCCAATACCACTGAGACATTTGCTGCGAGCTATCTAATGGAAAGAAGTTGCTCCAGGAAATAAAGAAATGGTTTGCTGATGTAGTTTCACATTGAATATTTTCTTCAACAACACACACAAAATGCTGGTAGAACACAGCAGGCTAGGCAGCATCTATGATTTTCTTCCATGTTTTACAGCCCAGTGATACATCTTAGATGTGAAGTTACCAATTTAATGCAAGAAATAACAGGGCCAATCTTCCACAAGATCCATTTGGGCTTGTTAGCAGAAAAGCTGAGGTGTTCCCAGTATAGCATAACATTCCATTCTGCAAGGTGCTAATAGCAGGAATCCTGTGCTACCGGCTTGAGGAGATGACTAATATTTCTTAAGAGTCTTTAAGCTATATGCAAGGAAACAGGCTCTTTGGCACAATCTACTGACCACCAAGCACCCATTTCTTGTCTTATTATGAACATGGCCAGGTTAAAATTGCACAGATACAGTGTGCCACTGACAGGAGAAATTATCTGCTGGGAGAAAGCTAAGTAGAGTTCTTTCTATTTGAATTAATTATTAAATTGTCATAATTTTGGGTGTACATGTATGCCTTGTGTTTTCTAACTTTTTCTTTAGCAAATCCAGACTGATTTTGAATGTCTGTAGCAAAGACATTCATAACAATGATGATTTTGACAGGCTGTGAACCTGGGAACTGGCTTTACTTACTGACAAAACTACACTGCCACTGCAGCTGGACCCTTGCAGTTAGAGAGGTCCTGCTCTGTCCTGTACATCACTGGTACACTGGATCCTGTTTTTTGTAGGTGGGAGACTGTACCTGGGCCACATTGGAAGAAACAGAATGATCCAAGGCATAATCGCAACCTCCTGGATAATGATAGAGTTACCCCAATGTTAAGGTACAGTTATCCATGAACAATGGGCTGGAGGTCGCTCCCCACAGCAGCCCACACTGGGGCCACAGCACGCTCCCCACAGGAGCCCACACTGGGGCCACAGCACGCTCCCCACAGGAGCCCACACTGGGGCCACAGCACGCTCCCCACAGGAGCCCACACTGGGGCCACAGCACGCTCCCCACAGGAGCCCACACTGGGGCCACAGCACGCTCCCCACAGGAGCCCACACTGGGGCCACAGCACGCTCCCCACAGGAGCCCACACTGGGGCCACAGCACGCTCCCCACAGGAGCCCACACTGGGGCCACAGCACGCTCCCCACAGGAGCCCACACTGGGGCCACAGCACGCTCCCCACAGGAGCCCACACTGGGGCCACAGCACGCTCCCCACAGGAGCCCACACTGGGGCCACAGCACGCTCCCCACAGGAGCCCACACTGGGGCCACAGCACGCTCCCCACAGGAGCCCACACTGGGGCCACAGCACGCTCCCCACAGGAGCCCACACTGGGGCCACAGCACGCTCCCCACAGGAGCCCACACTGGGGCCACAGCACGCTCCCCACAGGAGCCCACACTGGGGCCACAGCACGCTCCCCACAGGAGCCCACACTGGGGCCACAGCACGCTCCCCACAGGAGCCCACACTGGGGCCACAGCACGCTCCCCACAGGAGCCCACACTGGGGCCACAGCACGCTCCCCACAGGAGCCCACACTGGGGCCACAGCACGCTCCCCACAGGAGCCCACACTGGGGCCACAGCACGCTCCCCACAGGAGCCCACACTGGGGCCACAGCACGCTCCCCACAGGAGCCCACACTGGGGCCACAGCACGCTCCCCACAGGAGCCCACACTGGGGCCACAGCACGCTCCCCACAGGAGCCCACACTGGGGCCACAGCACGCTCCCCACAGGAGCCCACACTGGGGCCACAGCACGCTCCCCACAGGAGCCCACACTGGGGCCACAGCACGCTCCCCACAGGAGCCCACACTGGGGCCACAGCACGCTCCCCACAGGAGCCCACACTGGGGCCACAGCACGCTCCCCACAGGAGCTCACACTGGGGCCACAGCACGCTCCCCACAGGAGCTCACACTGGGGCCACAGCACGCTCCCCACAGGAGCTCACACTGGGGCCACAGCACGCTCCCCACAGGAGCTCACACTGGGGCCACAGCACGCTCCCCACAGGAGCTCACACTGGGGCCACAGCACGCTCCCCACAGGAGGCCACACTGGGCCACAGCACGCTCCCCACAGGAGCCCACACTGGGGCCACAGCACGCTCCCCACAGGAGCCCACACTGGGGCCACAGCACGCTCCCCACAGGAGGCCACATCAGGCCAGAGGTCAAGAGGCAGTTTCTCTGCAAATGAAGGTCCCAAGGAAGCTGTTGGCTCTCCTCGATGCTGGAGGATGTTTTCGAAATTCCGAAACATATGTGGTTATTGGTGTGGATTGCAGTTTATATTGACCTCTTTCAGTTTTTCTGTTTTTTCTTTCTTGCTGCCGATTGGCAGGACAATATGTTACTTTTTTGGGTGAGGGAGGGGTCGGATGTTTGATGTTACTGTTGCTGTTTTGTTTTGTGCGGGGTGATGCCTGGGAATTAGAGATTTGATTTTTTTCACTGTCGTGAGGGTGAGCTGTTAATTTTATGCCAGTCTTGTTTCTTTTTCTATTTTTGTGGTGGGGGGGACCTCAATGACTCTCATCATTTTTCTGTATTTTATGGCTATCTGCAGAAGACAAATCTCGGAGGCATATTCTGCATACATACTTCGATAATAAAGTGAACCTTTGTACCATTCCCAGGCATATACCTAACCTGCTGTGTTACCAGCCACGAGGAGATGGGAAACGTTTAGTGAAACCCAATCAATTGTCCCAATTCTTCTTCCTGCAGTCAGCCTGACTGCTGCTGAAAGTAGCCAGTCAAAAGTCCATTCTATAATTGTGTTGCATTCTCCCAGCAACACTTCAGTTTTCATAGACCAGCAGCAACAACACAACTTACAGTCCTTTTTGATTAAGTCTCCTTAGCCTGAAACCTGATCTTTGGAGAATTCATGAAACTTATCGGTTTCATTTCAGAATCCTAGGGTCAGTTTTTCATACCAGCCAGCCCAGTCCACTGAGGAGCTTACATATCTGAGGAAATGTTCAGTTCACATTTGTGAAACTAAGTAATTTATCCAACGTCAATTAGCTTTAGAAGGTAAAGCTCTGCAGAATCACAGAAGTTTCAGGCCAGTGTCCTGTTTGAGAGATTCAGTTAATCTCCTAATCCTTACAGTGCATTTCTTTATGGCTGTGTATCTTATGTCTGCCTGCACTGCACTTTATCTGTATTCTGCTATTATATTCCTTATACTATCTCAACGCAACAACGCGATGAAATTATCTGTATGGATAGCATGCAAAACAAACTTTTTTGCTGCACTTCATACATGTGACAATAATAAAGCAATTTACCAATTTAATTGCTTTCCCTCGATATTTAGCTAATTTCTTTTGAAGCCGCATCTGAATCCATTCTCATCATCTTTCATGCAGAATTTTAGGACAATTGCTTAGTGAATGAAAAAAAAAGACTTCTCCCAATCATCTTCCATCTGCATCCTTTGATTTTATTCTGCTAATGGGAACTATTTCTCCATACAAAGTGCCCTCAAGCTATTTAAACCCAAACATGTTCAGATTTTATCTTTCAGTAAGTATCATCTTGGGCAAAATTAGGTATTTTCTATTATTAAAAAAAATTATGATCGAACTTTTATATGGGCAATTATACTTTGAAACTTCTGATAATACACCAATTTCAAATTCCTGGAATCCTTATCTGACGACCAAACCTGACACAGCTATAAAGGCAAAAACAACAGCTCTGTTTCATTAGGAGTTTGAGGAGATTTGGCTTGTCAACTAAAACATTTGAAAACTTCTACAGATATATCATGGAAACCATTCTAACTGGCTGCATCACCATCTCGTCTCGTCTGGTACAAGACTGGTACAAGACTGAAATAGGTTGCAGAGACTTGTAAACTTAGGTCACCTCCGTCATGGGTACTAGCTTCCATATTATCCAAGGCATCTTCAAGGAGCGGTGCCTCAGGAAGATGACGTCCATCATTAAGGATCCCCACCACCCAGGACCTGCCTTCTTCACAGTGCTACCAGGGAAGGCGGTACAGAAACTTGAAGGCACACACTAAGTGATTTAGGAACAGCTTCTCCGCCATCCAATTCCTAAATGGGCATTGAACCCTGGAACACTACCTCACTACTTCTTTTAAATATCTTTTTTTTGCACTACCTATTTCAACATATCTATTAAATAGACATATTCTTAACTCAGTTTTTCTCTATATTTATTTTTGTGTATTTCAATGTACTGATTCAGTAAAGTTAACAAATTTAACCTATGCTAGTGATTCTGACTCTAATACCTGCATTTTCAAAGTTGTCTGTTGCCTTTTTTGATCGTCCAGAACTTACCAATGCCTAACTTTCTCCAACTATGCTAAGTTTCCAAACACAGTAGACTGTAGAATCAGAATTAGATTAAGCAAATTCACTGTCAAACTCAACAATAGCGACACAAGAGACTGCAGATGCTGAACTCTGGTGTAATAAACAGAAAGCTGAAGGCATTCAATGCTTTGAAACGTTTCGTCAGCTTCAGTAAGCTGAAGAATGTTGAGGACATCAACCTCGAGGTTGAGTGTGGAAGGTAAATGCGCTTGATTGAAGTGAACCGTGTCTTTGTGGAAAGAGGCTATGAAATAGAACCACACAAGCTGGCAAGATCACAGAGTTCATAACTAGCAGCAGAGGTTCGAGCCGGCTCTTCCTGTAAAGAATACAAAATAAAGAACTTCCGATGGCGTCCAAATCAAACTCGGGACTTGGGCTTTAAAATGGCAGAAGGAGCGGCTCTCCTGCCGCTTTTTGGGACTTTCACATCCATGCACGAAATGTTAGCTCTTCCTGGACAGTGAGAATGTTCAAGGGACTGAATTACCGCCGATGAGACCTGGGAATACTGTGAGGGGTCTGTACAGCTGAATTCTGGCCCCGAGCGATGCAGGGGTGGGCCGCAGGGGAGCTATCAATCAGAACACGACAAGGGGCTGAGCAACAACCATCACACACCATCTCTGTTTGCAAAGTACGGAAAATGTCCAGCCGATTCATTTTCTGCTTGGGAGGTTACATTCTGTCCCGCTACACATCAGGAACGTTTAATTATCGGATTTACAGCTTTCAAAGTGGTTAGCAAGAACAATCGGGTTATTCAAATGAATACATTAGGAACGTAACAACTATTTTGCCTCATATGCCTTACTTAGCAAGCGCGTGGAAACAAGTTAGTGGTACTCTCCCACATTCACAATGTTCAATACATAAATATTGCACTGTAGACGTTAACTCTGCGTCCTACACGGGGCTTGCTCGGAATTCCTAATTTTAAATGTTTTATGCAAAATGTTAAATTTACAGATAACTTTTTGTTCATTATTGTTAGATTTAGTTATGTTTATGCGTGTAATATTTACACCACATAATTCATTTACCCACTGGCGTAATGACGAACTGTATAGCGTTTGTAAGGATAAGGATTCACCACAACACTGGCCATGAATCAGACACCGTCAAATATAATTATTAAGTACCAATCTGCAAAAACGCGCATCTTGCCGCATTATGTGTGTTTTCCCCGAGAGAAGAGGGGGATCCCTTGTAAGCAAGCAACTTAGTATCTAACTCCCACGAAACTTTTTTTTTTCTGACGGATTTTTCCGGGACACGCAAACGCTCAGAATGCTGAAATTATTAAACAAAACCTAAAATTCCCAATCCGCCAGCAACGAATGGTTAATCTCATTGATTTCAAGCACTGAGTTGTACTGTCAACTCTTGCTGCTGTTGTCTCCTTTGAGGTTCCGTTTTAAGTTTTCCCGCATGAAATTTCAGAAATTTTCGCACAAGCGTGGAAAGACTTCTGCGAGTGTTTCAGCATCCTTTTCGATAACTTCCCCTCCCCCACTTCCCCCACCTCTCTTACATAAGATCGTGCGCATCTCTACTTCATCTCACACACACATGTACGTATGCATTTATTTGTGCTCGGGACCTGTCCAGTTGCTACGTGCCCTTTCACTTACCTCTCTGCTGGGACTCTGCGCCGATACATAGCAGCAAAAGGGGCACCGTCCACAGCCCCAGTCTCGCCCCCATCCTCACTGGAACACGAGAGCGGGACACTGCGTTGAAAGCCCACCGTGCGTATTTGAGTTTTCCCCCTCCTGAAATCTCAAAAACTTTTCGCTCTCTCACTCTGCCCAGCCTTTAGAAATTTGCATCCCTGGGCGTGGCCACTCAATTTGAAGGGAATCTCATGGACATACACAGCACTTTTTCGCTATTTAATTACATTTACTTTTTTTCCATTTGCAGTTGAAAACGATACATTAGAATTTCAACACAGCGACAGTATCTGAAGGCTGTGTTCAGTAGTAGGTTTGCGCCGATTATTTTTTGCCTATCCTCTGACCCCCGTGCTTTCCGGGTATGTGGTATATTCTGACTGGGGGTTGCAGAAGTGTTACAAAGCACGGTGCAAATGGGCTTTAAAAGTTCAGACAATAGTATCGGCTTATCGTTCTTCCGTTCTCGCGCACAAAGGCTGTGACTGACACAGACATAATAGCAATAAAACAAGATAGCCGTCAAGGGTAGAAATAGCTTGAACCAGCCGCGCGGCAGTTAAAATACCCTCTAGAAGGGGTAATTACTATCAAATTGAGATTATCTGTTTCAACATTTCAAAATTATGGAGTTAACTATTTATGAAAGCACGAGATTCACGGGTTCCGATGAACTGAAAGTATGCTGCGTGATTCTGATTGTATAGAAACCCTGGAGAATTGGTATTTTAGCAAATGGCATCGCTCATTCATTCTTTAAATTGGTAATAATTGGTTTATTATTGTCACATGAATCGAGGTACAGGGATACAGTACAACGGAGTAGCACAAAAAGAAAATAAAACAATCATTTGCTTTGGTTTGGTTTATTATTGTTATCACGTGTACCAGACAGCGAGACGGTTCGTTCTGCTTGCCATCATATAATTTCAGAACACAATTACATCGAAGTAATAATACAATGCAGAATATTGTGTTATAGTTACAAAGAAAGTGTAGTTCAGGGAAATAAATAAAATGCAAAGGCCATAACAAGGTCCGTTGAGATTTTTTTTAATGTATTTATTGAAGAAGAGGAACATTCTGGAGTCTCACAACCGCCGGGTAGCCGGGTATATTCTGCCGATTGGAAGGGGAAGAAGGATTGACTAAGGGGGGGGGGGGGCATCTTTGATTATGTTGGCTGCTTTCCTGGGGCAGCGTGAAGTGTAGTTTGGAGTTTGTGCCTCTCAATGGAGTGCAGTTTTATCACGATCCTTCACAAGGACTGGATATAAAATTTACCACATCTGCCGTGCGAAGCTTACCCATATGCTCAATCTTACAGGGAAGATGGATAAATAAATAAATAAATGATACATTTGCATTTGAAACAGACGGACGCGTTACCAAAGGCAGTGATACAGACCATAATAATGGCACCATGAAAGTGCATTCTGGACTGAAGCTCATTTCTTCCGACTCTTGAATCGACATCTTAAATGATAAAAGTTGACCACTTGATCTCTCAGTTTACCATGCCCTGATCCTTATACCTTATTGTTTACCTGCACATCCCATCTCTGCAACTGTGACACGATATTCTGTTATAATTACCCTTTTCCCTTCATTTTCCTTTTGTAATGTATCAATATGCAACATCAATATAGATTGATCCGTCTGGATGGCATGCTAACAGGGTTTTTCACTCAGTACCTCAGTAAATGTGACACCAATAAACCAATTAGTTATTAAAGAAAATTTAAAAGTACAGAAGTCATGGTATACTCCTATAGAACCTTGGATAAACCACAGAGACAAAATGTGGCCAATTCTAGTCGTCATATAGAAAAAGTGTAAAGAGTGCTCTGGAGGTGATATAAAACAGAACAAGAAGGCAGAATCTAGAAGGCATGGCTGCTGCTTGTTCGAAAGTCTGAGTGTTTTTCTCCAAGAAACAAAAGAGTGAGGAGGACAACAGAGATTTTCAAGACAATGAAGGGATGTGATGAGGTTTACATTTTTATGTAAAATCATAACATGGAGCCATAAGTATTTGTATATCTCAAAATCAGTGGCATTATTACCAACAATGATAAAAAGGAAGTCATGGAAAGTTGAATTAAAATGAGGAGATTGATGCTGGAAATTTGAGCAACACACACAAAATGCTGGAGGAACTCAGCAGGCCAGGCATCATCTATGGAAAAAAGTGCAGTTCCTCCAGCACTTTGTGTGTGTTGCTCGAATTTCCAGCATCTGCAGATTTTCTCGTTTGAGTTTGTACTTATGTTAATTAATAAAACAGGTTTTAGGTATTTGTTATCTTGTTGTTCTTAAGAGCAGCACTAGAAAAGTTTACATGGATATTGTGTATATAATATTTCAGTAATATTTAAGCATTATTGTAAATATATTATTTGATTAAGCATTCTTTGTTTACAAAATGCACTGCTGGTTATCTGTAAAAGTACATAAATAAGACTATAAGATCTAGGAGCAGAAGTAGGCAATTTGGTCCATTGAGTCTGCTCCGCCATTCAATCATGGCTGATCCAGTTCTTACAGTCATCCTCACTCCCCTGCCTTCTCCTCATGCCCTGGCTAATCAAGAACCTATCTAGCTCTACCTTAAATGCACTCAATGACTTTGGCCTCCACAGCTGCTCATGGCAACAAATTCCACAGATTTACCACTCTCTGACTAAAGTAATTTCTCCATATCTCTGTTGTAAATGGATGTCTTTCAATCCTGAAGTCATGGCCTCTTGTCTTAGACACCCCTACCATGGGAAATAACTTTGCCATATCTAATCTGTTCAAGCCTTTTAACATTCAGAATATTTCTATGAGATCTCCCCTCATTCTCTTGAACTCCAGGGAATACAGCCCACGAGCTACCAGACATTCCTCATATGATAACCCTTTCATTCCTGGAATCGTGAATCTTCGCTAAACCCTCTCCAATGTCAGTATATCCTTTCTAAAATAAGAAGCCCAAACCTGCACACAATACTCTAAGTGTGGTCTCATGAGTGGCTTATGGAGCCTCAACATCACATCCCTGTTCTTATATTCTATACCTCTAGAAATGAATGTCAACATTGCATTTACCTTCTTCACCACCGACTCAACCTGGAGGTTAACCTTTAAGGTATCCTGCACAAGGACTGCCAAATCCCTTTGCATCTCTGCGTTTTGAATTTTCTCTCCACTTAAATAATAGTCTGCCCGTTTATTTCTTCTACCAAAGTGCATGACCATACACTTTCGAACATTGTATTTCATTTGCCACTTTGCCCATTCCACTAAACTATCTAGGTCTCTCTGCAGGGTCTCTACATCTTCAACACTACCCATTCCTCCACCTATCTCTGTATCTTTCGTAAATTTAGACACAAACCCATCAATCCCATAGTCCAAATCATTGACACACATCGTAAAAAGTAGCAGTCCGAACACCGACCCCTGTGGAACTCCACTGGTAACCGACAGACAGGCAGAATAAGATCCCTTTGTTCCCACTCTCTGCTTTCTGCTGATCAACCAATGCTCCACTAATGCTAATAACTTCCCTGTAATTTCATGGGCTCTTATCTTGCTAATCAGCCTCATGTGCGGCACCTTGTCAAAGGCCTTCTGAAAATTCAAGTACACTACATCTGCTACATCTCCTTTGACTACCCTGCTTGAAATTTTCTCAAAAACCTGTAGTAGGTTAGTCAGACAGGATTTTCAGGAAATCATGCTGGTTTTGGCCTATCTTGTCATGTACGTCCAGGTATTCCGTAATCTCATCCCTAACAATCGATTCCAACAACTTCCCAACCACTGATGTCAATGTAACAGGTCTATAGTTTCCTTTCTGCTGATTTCCACCTTCATAAACATTTGCAATTTTCCAGTCATCTGGAATGCCAGAATCTATTGATTCTTGGAAGGTCATTGTTAATGTCTCCGCAATCTCTCCAGCTACATCCTTCAGAACCCAAGGGTGCATTCCATCGGGTCTAGGAGATTTATCCACCCTCAGACCATTAAGCTTCCTGAGCACCTTTTCAGTTGTAATTTTCACTGCACATACTTCATTTCCCTGACACTCTTGAATATCCAGTATACTGCAGATGTCTTCCACTGTGAAGACTGATGCAAAATATACATTCATTTCCTCTACCACCTCTGCGTCTCTCATTACAATATCTCCAGTGTCATTACACCACTATGTCATACTTACACTCCTGGCTTAAAGTCAGAAAGAAGCTCGATTCACATTCCCATCATCCTTGTTTTCCTTTTAATTAGTTTTTTATGTTTTGGAGTTACAAAACTTGACAGTGGTGACGAGAAAGTTTTAAATGAACCTGAGGCGACTATCTACCTGTGGAAATGTAGCAAGCTGTTGGAGTTAAAATAAAGTGTAGTGAGACAATCAAGTTTTTTTTAAAAAATCACAGCGCATATTCTTCAGAAGGGAAGATATGGTCAAATTTAAACAGAGTCAGAAAATGGACAAATTCATGGATTCATAAACAATGAATACCAGGGTGATAATAATCCTAAATTTAAAAGAAAAGAGCAGAAATGGCTGGTTACATTGAAAAGATAGACATGTTCAAACACAAAAGATAACTGGATATTGCTTATGGACTATATTGAGCAGTGAATATAGTACATGAAAGCAAATGAAATAGGCAATGAAAAGCTGGTGCCAATTTTGCTGAGTGTATTGGATATAAAGCATACACTTTGCTTAGAAGTTTGACTATTCCAACGAAGGCAGCTGAAATTAGCTTTGCTGATATTCTGAAAGTAATGCAGGAACATTTAGAACTGAAGCCATTGTTGTTTGCACAATGCTTTAAGTTTCTTACGTGGAATCAAATGTAGGGGGTCAATTACAGTATACATAGCTGGATTGAAGAAATTGTCTGAGTGTTGACAGTTCAGTGATAGGTTTAATAATGCATTAAGAAGTTGTTTAGTTTGTGGAATCTTACAAGAAAACATTAAAAAGTGCTTCCCAACTGAACCTCAATTATATTTAAAAGAGCAGTTGAAATTGCTGCATCAATGGAAACAGCAGGCAGAGATGCAATTAAGAAATGAAAGTGAATATGAAGAAAATTTCAACATCTAAACAGGAATCCACTTGACCAAACAAATTGTGTTACCGTTGTAGCAGGGGCTGACATACACTAGATTAAACATTGCAGGTTTAAAGGTAAAACTTGCAGAAAATGCAGCTACACACACAAAATGCTGAAGGGTGTCAACCCAAAATGTCAGCTGTGTTCTTTACCATAGATGCTGCCTGGCTTGCTGAGTTCCTCCAGCATTTTGTGTCTGTTGCTTGGATTTCTAGCATCTACAGATTTTCTCTTGTTTGAAATGCAATAAAGTAAGTCACATACAAAGAGCATGTTAGGCAGACAAAAATAAATGTACTTGCACAGGGAAGAGAAAAAGGAAAAATGTCAAGTTTTAGTTTCAAAACGAGCACTAATCTGCATGCTGTTGATAAAAAAAATCATATAATGCTTAGAGTGACACAGGTCTTGGTAGCCTTAAGATTTACAATGTGAAAATTAACAATAGAAAAGCAATATGGCTTACACAAGAAGCGAACTGCAAATTAATTAAAATGGATTTGAACTCTGGCTTGGCTGTATCATTTATTCCACACAATGAGTTTGAACTAAACTCATTTCAAAAACAGCTTGGAGTACTTTATGGGAGAGAATTTACACTCATTGCTGATCATCAAATTCTCAGAAGGGTGTTCTACTGACAGCAGCAACACAAATGTAGAGATGGGCTCTATCACATGGAGTTCACATTTGCAAGGTCGAATTCAAGAGGTTGACTAATCATGGAAGTTCTGGTGGATTGTCCTGTTTATCCTTGGAAAAAAACATTTATTGGAAAAATTTACAAAAGTGGACACTCCTCTTGACATATTCACCCTAATGCAAATCGAAAGACTCCCTATTATGGCAGAGATGATCCAAAGGGAAATCAGAAAATACCCCAAACTATCTCAGATCTATATACCCACCCAATGTGCTGGAGTGAGCAGCAGAAATCCCAACTTCACCGCTTTTACCAGTGCTGGGATGAACTTGCCCTTGACAGAAGTTTATGTGGGGATTGAGAGTTGTCGTTCTATCCAAGCTGAAAGCTAAAATGTTGGAGGAGCTACATGCTGGTCATCTAGGCTTAGCCAAAATGAAGGTGTTGGCTTGAAGCTGGTGGCTTGAGATAGATCAGCAGATTGAGCAGCTTGCAGTATGCACCTTTCAGTATGCAAACACGTCCAAAAGAAGGTATCTGGAGCTGTCAGAAACACTTCCTTCAGTCCCACAGTCAACTACAACCACCACAGAGGAGGCCCCAGAATCTGAGATTGTTTCACAGCCACAAGTCTCATCTGCCAAGCAGAGTAATCCCCCCTTGCCAGGAAAGACTTTATCCCACAAGAGTAAGAAATTCTCCTCAGTTATTAAATCTTTAAGCCTGAATGGGACAACTTAAAATGTATTATGTTGTGGATGTCTATGTAGTATACTATGTATATTGTATACTAGAGATGCATTCTCTATTGAGTTGGAGTTCATAGCTAAACAATTGTACAATTATTATTTCAGTAATCTTTAATCCTTTTCGCTCCACATGGCCTCAACAAAAGTCCTCCACTTCCTGCGATCTCTAGCAGATGTTTTTGCAGTCTGCCAAGTTTGGCCGGTGGCTTTCAGTTCATCCAAAAGCCTACGCCTCCAGGTTTGCTTTGGGCGACCTCTTCTTCTCTTCCTTTGTGGATTCCTTTCGAGTGATTGTTGAGTGACATTCAACTGACTCTTCCTCAAGGTGTGGCTGACCCTTCTCCACTTCCTCCTCCTTATCTGGAATACAATGGGCTCTTGGTTTGCTCTCTTCCACAGGTCTAGGTTTGACACTCTGTCGTACCACTTGAGGCAGAGGATCTGCCAGAGGCATTTGTTGAGAAAGGTCTGGATCTTGTTGCAGCTGGTGTTAGTGATTCTCCATGTTTCGGATCCATTTAGCAGGATGGCTTTCACATTGGAGCTGAATATACGGAGCTTAGTTTTGACAGAGATGGCCATAGATCTCCAAACAGGTCACAGGGTTGTGAAGGCATGTTGGGCTTTTCCGATCTTTGCTCTGATGTCCTCATCTGTACCTCCTGATTTACTGATTTTGCTTCCAAGGTAGGTGAATTTGTCTACATCTTCAACTATTTGTCCTTCAATCTGTAATAGCTCCTCTTGTTTGTTATTAATGCGTAGAACTTTGGTCTTCTCCTGACTGATCTTAAGGCATACTCGCTGTGAGGTCTCTCCCAAGGAATCTACTTTCTTCTGCATATCTTGAAGCCGGTGTGAGAGAAGAGCGAGATCATCTGCAAATGCCAGGTCTTCCAATTTCCCTGTTAACATCCACTGGATGTCTCTCTCTGAGCCAGCATAGGCTGTTCTTGTAGCCCAGTCGAGTACCACAAGAAAAAGTAGAGGCGACAGCAGGCATCCCTGTCTGGCTCCAGTAGTGACCAGGAACTCTTCGGGCAGTCTCCCATCGTGGATGACCCTGCATGAGAAGCCATCATAAAGCTGCCTGATGATATTCACCATCTCTTCCGGTAATGCTCCACATTGACTTTCTGTCCAGGCTGTCAAATGCCTTCTCAAAATCAATAAAACACACAAATAGTGGAGTTTGCTATTCCATTGTCTGCTGCACAATGACTCTAAGTGTAACTATCTGGTCAATGCATGATCTCTATTTCCTGAACCCTGCCTGGTCATCTCCGAGTCTCTGGTCAATGGCGTCTTCCATCCACTCCAAGATGACCCTGGTGAGAACTTTACTAGGAAACTAGGAATGGACAACAAGGTGATCCCCCTCCACTTGCCACACAGTGAAAGATCTCCAGATTTTGGCAGCTTCACAAGGAGGCCCTTCTTCCAATCTCATGGGATCTCTCCTGTTCTCCATATCAAATTCAGCAGTATATGCAAATGGTCCACCATAACCTCTCCACCCTCTTTCAATGCTTCTGCAGGAATGTTGTCTTCTCCAGCAGCCTTGCCGTTCTTCAGGCTTTTCAGGGCTTTTCGAACCTCTTGCTTGGTGATTTCACCTATATTGATGTTGAGTGGGTCTCCAGGCTCCAGGTCAGGTGGGTTCTGTGGTGGTGGTCTATTCAATACTTCCTGGAAGTGTTCCTTCCATCTTGCCGGCTGACCTTCAACTAAAGTGAGCAGATGGCCTGTCTTGTCTCTAACAGGTCTGTTGAAATTGCTTTTCTTCCCTCTCAAAAGTTTAGTTGTCATGTAGAATGCCTTGAGGTCCCCTTTGCTGGCCACTGTTCCTGCTTGTTCTGCTATTTCATTGAAGTATGACTCCTTGTCCTTTCTGAGCTGTTACTTCACCTCCTTGGCCATCATGCTGTACCTGTTGGCAGTGATTTGTTTCTGTTGCCTAGTTCTGGCCTGATTCAACTCCTGTTTGAGCTTTTTCCTCTCTTCCACCTTCTGCCATGTCTCGTCCCTGATCCAAGGTTTACTGATGACTGGTGGTCTTCCCAGTAATTCTTCGCAGGCTCCTACAGTGGCCGGCTTGGAGGTAATCCAGGCGTGTTCTGCTGTTCTCTCATCTTGTTCCTCTATTTGAAGAGCCCCAAAGCGGTTTTGCAAGGCGATGCGGAAATCTTTCTTGTTCTCTTCCATCTGTAGCTTTCTAACATCAAACTTTACTCGCGTGTTCTGTTGCTTCTTCTTGGCTGACAGCTTCATCTTCAGCTTTGCAACAACCAAATGGTGGTCAGATCCAATATCTGCTCCTCTTTTGGCTCTCACATCTTGCAATGAACTTTTCCAGCGCTGGTGGACTATGACGTGATCAATCTGGTTCTCTGTTTGATGGTCAGGCGAGACCCAGGTTATCTTGTGGCAGTGTCGGTGGGGAAAGAGGGTACCTCCAATGGTCAGTTCGTTGAAGGCACAGAAGTCGGTAAGGAGTTCTCTATTTTCATTCATATTCCCCAAACCATTTTGGCCCATCTCTCTCTCCCTGCCAGTGTTATCGCTGCCTACTTTGGCATTCAGATCTCCCATGACGATCAACATATCTTGCTTAGGTACCTTTCCAACTACTGCTTGAAGCTGGGTGTAGAAGAGATCTTTTTCTTCTTCCTCTGCATTGTTAGTTGGGGCGTAGCACAGGATAACGGATACCTTCTGAAATCTGGACTCGAACCTGGCTGTGATGATATGGTCGGACACTGGTTCCCATTCTATCAAACTTCTGGCTGCTTCTTTGGACAACATCAGGGCCACACCAGCCTCATGCAGGTCTTCCTCTTTTTCTTTGCCGGAATAGAGCAAAGTTTCTCTCGTCTGCAGTTTGGTCTCACCAAGAATATTCCATCTTGCTTCGCACATGCCCAGGAGTGTGAGGTGGTATCGGTTTATTTCCTTCACTGCCTATGCGCACCTACCTGTCTCCCAAAGCGATCTCACGTTCCATGTTCCGATTAGGATAGATTTCTTCTGTGAGAGCAGCTTTGGAACCTCCATTATGGTTTTCCTCGGGTGAAGGAGGGTTGTCAGCCCTGCAGCTTCCTGACGGGTTTGGTTGCAGCACGTCATCAGCCTCCTGAATGGGGCCCTGCTTTTCCCGAGATCTGGGTTAGTGGTTGACAATCTGTTGATGATTTCTGTAACAATTGCTTGTTTTACATGAACGGGTTGTTAGCCCATTGCACAACCCCCAACCTGGAGGACCAGGGGTTTTCTGTTGGGGTCACCTTCCTCTAGGCCAGGGGTCGGCAACGTTTACCACTGAAAGAGCCAATATGGACCCATTTCCCACAGAAAAGAAAACACTGGGAGCCACAAAACCCGTTTGACATTTAAAATGAAATAACACTGCATACAATGGTTTTTTTTGCCTTTATGCTATGTATAAACAAACTATAATGTGTTGCATTTATGAAATTGATGAACTCCTGCAGAGAAAACGAAATTACATTTCTGCATGCAACAAAAACATTTTGAACTCCGAGAAAAAGACGTTGGGTTGAAGGTTACTCCATAGGTAGCCTACCTTGGATTGAAGAATTAAAAGAAAGCGCGCACTGGCGGGTGTCAGGCATTGGCAGTGGTGATGTCTATTAATAGCGATAAAAAACACGTTGTAGCGTTGTGCTACATGCAGCGCTAAAATAAAGACACTGCAGTCAAAGGTAACTTTATTCGAACTAAACAGCCTTGATTTAAAGCCTCCCTCAGCCCGTCCCCGTGGGCGCGGATGCTCCAAAAGACACGTACTCACAAACCCCCGTAGGCTATCTCCCTTAGCCGGAACGGTGGCTAATTGTGAGCCGGTTCGGATGTGCCAGGAAATGGAGTCTCCACAACGTTTTTAGATTGTACAAGATCACCATAATCTTCAAATTTCGAATTACATTTCAAAAACTAACAAACTACGGGGAGCCGCAGCATAGAGATGAAAGAGGCGCATGTGGCTCCGGAGCCGCAGGTTGCCGACCCTTGCTCTAGGCGATGGCATTTCCATGCTAACAAGCTCCACCTGCCCGGGTTTGAAATCAGAGTTTACTTTCTCCTAGATCGGCTGCCATCCAAGGCTAACGAGTCCTATCTACCCGGTTTGGAATCGGAGTTCCTTCTCCTAGGGGTCAGCAACCCGCGGCTCTGGAGCCGCATGCGACTCTTCCAACTCTGTGCTGCTGCTCCCTGTGGCTTTGGAAAACAAATGATGAGTATTTAATTAAAATGTATTTTATGTTAGTTTGTTAGTTTTTGAAATGTAATTCTAAATTTGAAGATTATGGTGATCTTGTAGAATCTAAATAAAACGTGGCAACCCATTTCCTGGCACATCCGAACTGGCTCACAATTAGCCAGCGTTCCGGCTAAGGGTGAAGGCCTATGGGGGTTTGTGAGTACGTGTCTTTTGGAGCATCCGCGCCCATGGGGGGCAGTTTGAGAGAGGCTTAAAAGCAAGGCTGTGTAGTTCGAATAAAGTTATCTTTGACTGCAGTTTACCCACTCCGTGTCGTTATTTTAGTGCTGCGTGTAGCACACCGCTACAATGTGTTTTTATTGTTATTAATATACGTCACCACTGCCAATGCCTGACACCTGCCAGTGCGCGATTTCTTTTAATTTTTCAATCCAAGGTAGGCTAACGATGTAGTAACCTTCAACCCAACGTCTTTTTTTCGGAGTTCAAAATGTTTTTGTTGCATGCAGAAATGTAATTTCGTTTGCTCTGCAGGAGTTCATCGATTTCATAAATGCAACACATTATAGTTTGTTTATACATAGCATAAAGACAAAAAAAAACCGTTGTATGCAGTGTTATTTCATTTTAAATGTCAAACGGGTTTTGTGGCTCCCAGTGTTTTCTGTGGGAAGCGGTTCCATATGGCTCTTTCAGTGGTAAAGGTTGCCCACCCCTGTCCTAGGCTATGTTGGTTCGCGGCACCTTCTTCCATATTATCCGGTGCACCCCCACACGAGGGATCCCCCATCCACCACCCAGGGGACGCGCCTCAACGCCTATAGCCCCAGCGCGAGGTATTTCAGTAATATTTGAGTAATACTGTAAATACTTTGTTTGATTAAACATTCTTTGTTGTTTAGATAATGTGATGTTGTTATATGCAAAGGTACTTAAATGGCCCAAGTCATGACGCTTCCATTTCATGTACGTGGCTCACTTAAAGTAAAAATGAACCTCCACAGTAAAAAACAACTAATTTTTAAATTTATCATTTCAAACTCATTCTTGTCGATTTTCATTGGGCTGTATAACTTAAACTTTCTGTCTGAATATATCTCTGCTTTTGAATCAGGTTGCTTGCATCTGTCCATTTCTATATATAGTTGTGTTATTTAAAACATTGAACCTGATCTATATATATATAATCTAACACTGCTCTGATGTGCTAAAACCATTTATTGCTATAATATACTTGGTAAGTTTTTCTCTCTGATTCTCTTCGCAACATGCTTTATTTTGATGTTCACCTTTTGTGATGTCCGCACTCTTTCTTTGTGTCGCCCAATTACTGATTCCCATTATTCCTGCTTGATGTTGCAGATTCCTCTCAGCATGCCTCATGGGTTTCTGCTTAATGTGGTGTCCATGCTTAATCCTTCCTAATGTTGCAATTTCCTCTTCTTCAACACTCATCTTCCTTTTCTACTCTGTAGATCCATATATGGGCAAACTCCAAGTGATCATTTATTCATGAGACATGCTAGTGACTAACAAATAGTGATTACAGCATATGAGGTAAAGAAGACAGATCTATTTTTTTATATAACGGATGCAGACCTCACATTTAATTGCCCATTTCTAATTACCCTTGAGAAAGTAGTGGTGAGCTGCCTTCTTGAACCACTGCAGTTCTTGAGGTGTGAGTATATCCACAACATCATTGGGGAGGGAGTTCCAAGATTTTGACCCAATTACAGTAAAAGAATGGTGATATATTCCCAAATTAGGATGGTGTGCAGCTTAAAGAGTAACTTCCTGGTGCAGTCAAACAAATCATATGCATTTAGTATGCATAAAATGTAGGAGGAACTCAGCAGACCAGGCAGCATCTATGGAAAAAGAATATAGATGACGTTTCAGGCCAAGGCCCTTCGGCAGGATGCAAGTAGTCTGCATTACTCTGATTAGGAATGAGAGTTTGGTTTTATTTTTCCATCTAACATCTACATATGGCAAAGTTATTTCCCATGGTGCTGTGGTAGGTGAGACAAGGAGAGGAGGGCACAGCTTCAGGACTGAAGGACATCTATTTAGAACAGAGATGCAGAGAAATTACTTTAGTCAGAGGCTGGTAAATCTGTGGAATTTGTTGCCACAAGTGGCTGTGGAGGCCAAGTCATTGGGTGTGTTTAAGGCAGAGATAGATAGGTTCTTGATTAGCCAGGGCATCAAAGGATATGGGGAGAAGGGAGGGGAGTGGGGATGACTGGAAGAATTGGACCAGCCCATGTTTGAATGGCCTACTTCTACTCCTATATCTTATGATCTTAAAACCAGCGGAGCAGTGCTAGCTAGAGCGCACTGGAGCGCATCTGGCACATCTTTAAGAAAAAAGCAGAAATAAACAAGCTAGTTAATTAGGTGCCACCCAGGGTGATTTGAGTATCTCAGAGACTGCTGATCTCCTGGGATTTTTACGCACAACAGACTCTGGAGTTTACAAAGAATGGTGCCAAAACCAAAAAAACATCCAGCGAGCAGCTGTTCTGTGAGTAAAAACATCTGGTTAAACCCACTCACTGGATGTTTTGCTCTGCAAAGTTGGTAGGTCTTGTTGGATGATCTTCTGGACAATGAAGGCAAGTTCACACTGCAGGTGGGGTCTAAATCAGATAGTGCTGGGCAGAATATCCGGGGTTCTTCTGAGCTACATACACATGCAATGCTGAGTTCCTACAGCATTTTGTTTGTTTTGGTTAGATTTCCAGCATCGACAGATTTTCTCATCTTAAGGATTCTTCTGAGTTATTTTTGGGATATACTGGTCTGCAGGCTTAGTATAGTGTGACAACTGGGGTTGAGCCAACATGGGATGTGTTGTGCTTGAAGGCTGGTGCCTTTAGGCTTCTGTACCTCCTTCCTGATGGTAACAATGAGAAGAGGGTTGTGGGTGTCCTCAATGATGGGTACTCTCTTTTTGAGACACTGCTGATTGAAGGCGTCTTGGATACTATGAAAGCTAGTACCTGTGATGGAGCTGTACAATTTTACAACTCTCTGTAGCTTACTTTGATCCTGTGCAGTAGCCCCCACCCCCCACTTACCAGACAGTGATGAAGCTAGTTCGAACGTCTCCATGGTATATCCATAGAAATTTGAGTGTTTCAGGTGACATACCAAATCTCCTCAAACTTCTAATGCAATATAGCTGCTGTCTTGCCTTCTTTATAGCTGCATCAATATGCTGGCACCAGGTTAGGTCCTCAGACATATTAACACCCAGGAACTTGAAATTGCTTACTCTCACTACTTCTGATCCCTCTATAAAGATTGAAGAGTGTTCCCTCATCTTGCCCTTCCTGAAGTCCACAATCAGTTCTTTGGTCTTAATGACATTGAATACAAGGTTTTTGCTATGACACTGTTCAACTAGCTGGTATATCTCACTCCTGTGTGCCCTCTCGTCACCACCTGTGATTCTGCCAACAATAGGTGTATCACCAGCGAAATTTATAGATGTCATTTGAGCTATGCCCAGCCACACTGTGGTGAGTGCAGAAAGAGTAGAGCAGTGGGCTAAGTACACATCTCTGAGGTGCATCAGTGTTGATTGTCTGCAAGGTGGAATTGTTATGATCAATCCACACAAATTGTGGTGCTCACGTTAGGAAGTTAAGGATCCAGTTGCAGAGGGAGGTACAGAGGCCCAGGTTCTGTAGTTTTTTGATCAGGACTGTAGGAATGATGGTTTTAGGTACTGAGCTTTAGTTAATAAGCAGCATCCTGATGTAGATACTTGTATTGTCCAGGTGACCCAAGGCTGCGTGAAGAGGTATTGAGATCACGTCCACTGTAGACCTATTATGGCAATAGGCAAACTGCATTGGGTCCAGGTCCTTGCTTAGACAGAAGTTGATTCTAGCCATGACCAACTTCTCAAAGCACTTCAGCACCATAGGTGTGAGTGCACTGAACAATAGTTGCTGAGGGAGCTCACACTGCTCTCTTGGGCACTGGTATAATTGTTGCCTTTTTGAAGCAGGTGGGAACATCGAGCCATACCAGTGAGAGTTTGAAAATGTCCTTGAATACTCCTGCCAGGTTGGTTGGCACAAGTTTTCAGAGCCTTACCAGGTACTCCACTGGGGCCTGCCACCTTGCTAGGGTTCACTCTCCTGAAAGAGAGCCTGACATTGGCTTCTGAGACAAAGATCATAGGGTCACCAGGTGTTTCAGGGATTCTCATTGCTGTAATTTTATTCTCTCTTTCAAAGCGAGGATAAAAGGCATTGAACTCGTCTGGGAGTGAAGCATCACTGCCATTCGTGATGCTGGGTTTCACTTTGTAGGACCTGAATGCAAGGCCTTAAAATTGTTATGATTAAAACTTCAGGATAATAAGTAGGAATGCATATTTTAGAAGTGTTGCCGTAAAGCTCCACGGTTACATAGGATAATGCATGGACTGCATATCAAACAGGATAACACGGAGTTCTTTTTGTGTGTTAACCAGCTAATTCACAGACTGCAGCATTTGAAACAATAATTGCAATAATTCCACAGTATCCGTTATCCTGATTTTAAAAGACAACAGATCTGCTGACAATTCTTTAATTTATTTAATAAAAAATTGAATTAGAGACACTTTCCGTACATGTAATGGTGCAAACAGCATCTACCAGCGTGTACGTTATCACCTGATTTTCACGGGCTAGCACCTTGATTGTAAAACTTGGTTGCACTTGTTCCACTTAGCAGTGACAAAATAATTCTTTCACCTAAGTTAATTAAAAGTAACACTGATATAATGCACTAAAAATAGGATTAGCTATTATATGTTGGGCATAATAGCTACCTAGTATACACACACACCCATTTTCTATTGAGCCTTTTGCATGTTTAGAAATGATACTGCTCACTGTTGATGACTGTTAACTGTTATACTTTGTTTTCTGCAGATGTTAAATTGGTTAATTCACAGACTGCAGTACACACTGAATAATGCAAAGAGTTGTGTCTGCATTAAATGGCTAATTAATCCAGAGTGCAAAATCTGACATTATAATTGCAATGATTTCACAGGATGTGTCACCACATGTTAAAAGACTTCAAAAGACCTATTGACAGTTATTTAAATGCATAGAATATTAATACATGTTGTAGGATAGTACTTCCCCTTTGAGTACGTTATTCATTTCCAAAGTACTGATGACAAATAGCAATATTGCAAAAAAGTGCAACTCAACCCTTGTCTGCATTTCATATCTTTGAGTTAACAGTTCTTTAACATTTACAGGTGTGCAATCTACTATTTAATGATGTGCCAACACTGGGGTACAGAGAGGAGAGCTTGTACTTTAGACGTGGTGTCCCATCACAACTGAAATTAAGACACAGACAGAAGTAATTCAACCCATTAACCCCGTTCTGGTATCATTACTACAGCCCTCTTCCCCTCTTCATCCTGTGAACATCTTTCATTCTTTAGGCCTACTTGGAAACTATAGAAGGACATTACATGTTTGTGATTGAGAAGTGTTATTGTCAACCTATGTGACAGTGGAAAAATGGTTGTGCTGAGCTTCACGGCTGCCATTTATACTTACTGTTGTGTCATCCATTTTCATGGAGGTACTAGTTGGTGCTGGAGTTTTTGGACTAAAATTGGAACCTTGGGAAACAGCAACCCCATGTACCTTGGTTTGACTCTCACCTCTGTGGATTCATATCAGAGAATTGAGCACACTAAGCACCTAAAGCGACAATCCAGAGGAACACGGAGACATGCTGCATCATTCATGATGGGATATTACTTATAGTCACCAACTGCCCTCTCTTGGTTCAATGTAAAAAGCTCATGTGCCTACATTTTCAAGACGAGCAGGGGAATTCTCTTCCTTGTTGCTTGGCTAATATTAAGCAAGCAAGCTTTTGGCTCACTCAATCCCTGCTGACCTCAAATACCCATTTATACTAATCATACATCAATCCCATTTTATTTACCCCACATCTCCGTCAACTCCCCTGTATTTTTTCATGACTGGCATCTTACAGTGAAAACCAAACACCTGCTCTTGTAGAAAATGCTGGAAATACTGATCAGGTGAGGCTGCATCTATGGGAAGAGAAACAAAGCTAATGTTTTAGGTCAAAGATCCTTCAACAGAACTGTGAAGAAAAGAAGCTTGTTAAGCTGCAAGGGACATCTTTGATGTCATAAAACTGGGCGACCAGTAGACTTACTATTAACTTACAATAATTAAATTGCCATAAATCTGCCAACCAGCAAAACTTCGGAATGTTAGAACAAGCTAGAGCTCTTGGACATAATCTACATAGCCTCAGAATCAAAAAAACACAGGATAAGATGTTAATATCCCTCATGCCAATAGATCATGAACACTTGCTCGAGACTCCTTGATGTTGGGAGTGGGACAGGGTTTACATGCAGGGGCTTTCAAGTGGGCAGCTTCCTTCTGCAATGTTTTATCTATAAACCTACTACGTCTCTGGAGGGCTTGACGTTGACTTCTGGCATCCCAGAGTCACCCCCGTTGTGTCTTCCCACTCTCTTGATACTATCTTGCAACCCAGGAGAGATCTTTTTTGCTTGATCCAAAACCAGTGACAGCTTCTATCTGTTGCCTTTGATGTGGTTCTGACCATGGATCAGCTGCTTTAGCATTTTCATGCAGGACATGACTATAAATCCCATACAACCCAGTTCCACAGGACAACCTTTGACTTTCCAGCTCTGTCTCTGAGCTTCAGCTGCTAGATCTGTATAGTGCAGCCTCCAGTGTTCATATGCTTCAGCCACTGGATCCTCCCACGGGACTGTGAGTTCCATGATGTAGCTGATCTGTAATGAGTTGGACCAGAGAACCAAGTTTGGCCTAAAGTTAGTAGTAGCAATTTCTGGTTGAAAGGTGAATTGTTTATTGAGAACCACCAGCATTTTCCAGTAATGGGCATGTTCACCTGTCCTGTTTCTGGGTAGCAGGGAGATTAGTTGGTCTTTTCCTTCCCTCCCAGACGAATGCTGCTGGTGTCAGAGCAATAGTCGTTTTAGGCAGAAAGGAGTAGGTTGCTATTCTCTTGGTCTTGATTGCCACTGCCAAACTCTTCAAGACCTGGTTGTGACGCCACATGTATCTGCCTTGAGTGAGGTTAATTTTGCAGCTTGCCAGGATGTGCTTGAGGATTGCCAGAATCAGGCACAGGGCACAATTGTGAACCACTGTTGGACGTTTTTTTGTGAGGGAAGCACATCATATGTAGCTCTGATGAGAAAGCTAAGTCTATTTACTTCCATCTCCCATATGTCCTTCCAGCTGATTTCCCACTGCACCCATTGCTCCTGCTTAGCCAGGGAGACAGCCTTTGCACATCTGTCTGACTCTTCTTGTCACCGCACTTTCTCCTCAACCATCTTCCTTCGCTCTGGAACTGTGCCCTTGAGTCAGGTGGGTCCACTTGCTGGTAGACCAGAGCTGGCCCTGTCCTGTTGGACTTGCCCCACGCTGTCTTTCTGTCTAAGGGCTGCTGTTACTTGCTGCATCAGCTGGAGTCCATTTCCAGCCAGTTGATAAGGTTGGTGCAGCGTTACTGATGGTCTTGTCGTGAGAGTCTTTGAGTATCATCTGTAGACACACCTTAGATTCCTCTGTAAGGTTAGTGAAAAGAAGTTCAAGGACTCCTTTACCATAGAGACTGACGTTTCTGATACACCTTGGGACACTGAGCCACTTCTTTATGAACAACGTGATGGTTCGCTCGAGCTTCTTCATGGTTGTTAGTGGAACCTCATATAGAGTGAATGGCCACATCACCCGGCGTAGAAGTCCAAATTGTAAGCACCAGAGCTTCAGTTAGCCAGGCAGCATGGTCTTTTCGATATTATCCAGGCCATTGGTGAGGTGTTGCTTCAGTTGCTGCATCTGCTCTTTGTTCGTGAGGCTGGCGTTGTACCATCTACCCAGGCTTTTAACAGGCTGTTCAGACACTGCTGGAATTGAACCATCACCCATGAAGAACTTCATGTCTTTCAGCATTCCCTTGACTATGGAGAAGCTTTGTGACTTGCTGGGTTTGATTTTCATTCTGGTCCACTTGATGTTTTCCTGGAGATTTCCAAGCAGTTGCTTGGTGCATGTTACAGTAGTGGTCAGTGTTGTTATATCGTCCATATACGTCCTAATAGGGGGAAGACGAAATCCAACACTTGCTCTTTCACTGCCTATCACCCATCTTGAAGTCTTGATAATGACCTCCACGGTCACTGTGAAGGCCAGGGGTGATATAGTGCAACCTGCCATAATGCCCACTTCCAGCCTCTGCCACATTGTGGTAAAGTCTGTTGTTGTGAAGCACAATTGCAGGTCTTGAAAGTACAACCTCACCTGCATTGTGATGGGCTCTGGTATCTGGAAGAAGTCAAATGCTTTGGCGAGGTCCAGGAAGATGTATCAATGTACTTGATTTTCTCTAGGTAGTTGGTTAGCCTCCGTGCTATTACAGTGAAGAAGATTTTCTCCTCAATGTTCAGAAGGCAGATTGGCCAAACCAGACTGATGTTTTCTGCATCCTTTTCACTTGGAATCAGGACAGCACCAGCCCTTCACCAAGCTTTGGGTATTATTTGCTTCTGCCACACTACCCTCATGAGCCTCCAGAGAAATCGCAAGACATCCAGTGCGTTCTTATAAAGCCTATATGGTTTTGCATTAGTCCCAAGGGCAATGTCTCTCTTGCCTGTCAGACTGCCTTCTCCACTTGTCTCCATTTTGGAGGTTCAAAATCCAGGTTGTCATTGGGGGGCTGAATTGGCAGGATGTTGGATGGAATGATCATATGTTCCTGTCTTTGAAAGTTGGTATGAAGCTTTTCAGCAGCTCTTCCGGTTCCTGCTTTGATGTTTTCAAAATTCCACTTTTTTTCTGGTGTGAAGAGACCCTTAATGAACTTAAAAGGGTCTTTGTAGAACTGTGTTCTTGTTTGTTCTTTCTTTCTGCACAGCTTCCTATAGACTCTCTGCTCTTTGCAACTTTGTCAGCCGGCTCTTGATGTCTGCTTGGAGTTGGTTGAGGTCTTCCCTCTCACTATCTGGGGCTTCCTTCCACTGTTTCCTCAGCTGTCTCCTTTCTCAATCGAGTTACTCAATCTCCTGCCGCCTCCTGGACTTTATTGGTGGTGATGATGTCTTTCTATTGTCACAGGGAAATGTGAAAACTTCACACAGACAGCTGCAGAGATGAGGATAAAGTCTGGGCAACACACACAGAACACTGGAGGAACTCAGCAGGTCAAGCAGCATCTGTGGAGGGAAATATACAGTCAATGTTTCAGGTTGAGACCCTTTATCAACACTGCTAAGTCTGGGTCATTGGAACCGTGAGGATGCAGCTCTACTTTGTGCCTGCCTGTGGCACCTCCTGTATTCTGCTAATTAACAAAGCTTGTGAAGGTACAGGTGAACATCATTGGTGAATTGCTGCAGCGCATTTGGGAGCTAGTACAGACCACAGCCATGGTCTGCCAGGAATGGAGGGGTTGAAGTTCTCATGAGCTGTCATTGTTATGCTCATGAGCATAATGATGATGGAAGGGGAACATCACAGCAGCAGATTGACCTTCAGACAATATAAAATGGAGATTATGTATCTTCCCCTTGGTTCTAAAGTTGAGCTGAAGAGAAAGGGAAAAGAATGCACCTCACGGTCAATACTAAAGTCCACGAGCACAGAACAGGCAATATTCCTGACTACGCACATCCAGGTCTGGAAGTGTTATTGTGTGAGATAGACAGATGAAACTCTGAAGACATTTCTGAAGGTGTAGAAAGTCTCAAAAGGTCTTCGAGAGGGTCCAATAAGGAGTATCAGAGGACCATTCAGAGAATGTCAACCTTCTATTAGCTTCAGTCTGAGAGGAATTATTAAAAAATTCAGCTATTTAAAATGTCATTTAGTTAATATATTTGATTTAAAGTCAACATAACTAATTAGTCTTCTTAATATATGATTTGGATGCATTTGTAAGGCAGAACCTCACAGACTTAATAGCTGAGCAACACTCCAGTGTCTGTCATTTTACCACTTGCAGCAGTTCTAAGTCACCTTGATTCAAATCAAATTGGGAAAGCAATTAAGAGGTATTGAATTAAATAGATTGCTTACTAACAAAGTTAATATATCTGCCATGTATCACCATTATGCTGCTCTTTATGGACATTGTTCCAAGTGTCATAAAAAGGACACTTTCATTTACGTGGTCCTCACAGCTTTAGGATGTTCCACTGTGCTTTACAGCCAATCTAGTACTTTTGAGGGCAACCACAATTATAATTTTATTGTAGTAATCTTTATAGATCACTGTTGAAGAGTTAGATGCTAGCAGGTTTAATAGCATAGGTTAAAGTCTGCAATGAATTCCCTTTACATACTTACAAGTCAATGATTGGGGACCATGGTACCAAGATATATCAATGTGTCACTGGTAAGGAGCTACTTTCATTAACATGAATAACAGGCAATAGTGCTGTTATTTAGTAACTGGATTGATCTCCACATGTATTACCTGTAACAATAATAAGATTATTGTCAAATATATACAACTTTTGCTACAACCATTAAACCACTGAATCAGGTCACAATGGATTTGCATAGAATCAGGTTTATTATCTCCATCCTATATGACATGAAATTTGCTGCTTTGCAGCAGCAGTGCAGTTTAAAGACATAAAATAATCATACACTACAAAATAAATAAATAGCTAAAAAAAAAAGGAATAATGAGGTAGTGTTCAGGGTTCACACACCATTCAGCAATCTGTTCCTGAACTGTTGAGTGCGTGTCTTTATGTTGCTGTACTTCCCATTGAGAGTTAAGATGAGAAGAAGGTGTGATCCAGATGGTGGGGGTCATTAATGATGGATGCCGCCTTCTTGAGGTACTGCCTTGTAAAAGCATCCTTGACAGTGGGGAGGATTGTGCTCATGATGGAGCTGACTGACATAACAACTCTCTGCAGTCTCTTGCAATCCTGTGCATTAGAGTCTCCAAACCAGGCAGTGAACTTGACCCTCAACTAGTGACATGTGGAAGCCGTCATTTTCTAATGTGCAGCTTACACAGCCTGGTGTTAGTTAGTGAATTTCACTGGTCTAGTGTTATCCCGAGCTCTGAAAGATGGCTATTGGCTTTCAGTTTAGCTTCATGGACTCCTACCATGGATAGGAATGGCAAAATGTCTGAATTTCTTCTCCACATAAACATTTAATGTTGTTCATTATCTCCCATTTTGTGCATAAATGTCATCCTTATGAGTTTGATGCCAATGGAATTTCTCTGTTCATGAGTAAAGTCGGTAACTATCAATCCAATCACATTTCTCTTCTTATCACCCATTGCCTCTTCCATTTTCCATCAAACTAAGATTCAACAACCTTTGAAATGATTCCCAAAGAGGACAGTAAGACTTGAGGCTGGCATTTGAAAAGAATCAGAATCAGGTTTATTATCACCGGCATGTGACGTGAAATTTGTTAATTTATCAGCAGCAGTTCAATGCAATATATAATATAGCAGAGAGAGAGAAAAAACATAATAATAAATAAACAAGTAAATCAATTATATACATCGAATAGATTTTTAAAAATATGCAAAAACAGAAATACTGTATGTTTGAAAAAGTGAGGTAGTGTCCAAAGATTCAATGTTCATTTAGGAATCGGATGGCAGAGGGGAAGAAGCTGTTCCTGAATCACTGAGTGTGTGCTTTCAGGCTTCTGTACCTTCTACCTGATGGTAACAGTGATAAGAGGTACATTATTTCAGTAGAGGAACAAGTTGTACCAGATAAAGGACGAAAGATGATTGTGCCAATGATGGTCTTTCCTGGAAAAGGTATCAATGACAACAGATGCTATGGGAAAATGTGAGGAACTCCAAGCAAGTGAGAATATCAACCTTATTGTAACGTTCTGGAGAAATTGGAATTCTGCCTTAGTCCTGTTGCTAGTATTGTGTGGAAGTTCTTCCTATGGTTTTGTTTCATATTATTGCAGAGATTTTAATAGTATTTAATGGGCTTTAAATATAGGAACAGGTATTTAGAAAATAATTCTATTTCAGAAAGTTAGGTATGGTGAAATATATAGGATTACAAGTACTTAGCAAGAACCCAAGCAGATGAAAGGGGATAATTGAAGAATTAATCAAGATCTTCAGTTAAATGATGTTTTTTGTATATAACACTCTGCCCAATAGGGTTTTTAAATTGAATTTAAATTAAATTTTAAGCTAAGCAAGTTTCAAGGTTATGGGGAAAGACCAATGGGATAGTTCTTCCAAGCAGCCAGCACTCACATGTTGAGCTAAATGTCCTCTTTCTCTGCTATAATATCCTCAGAGGAGTTGAAGTGTGGTGGCGAGGACTAAGTGAAACTCACCTACTTCTTTACGACAAAGAATTAAGAGTCCTTCCTCTTTGTCACCATAAGCAAGACTGACAAGAGAGCTCCAGAGCATACTGTTATTGACAGTCTGAGCTAGACATTTTCATTGAGTTGAATTAAATTGACTTTATATGTTACATCCTTCACAGACATGAAGAGTAAACATCTTTACGTTATGTCTCTGTCTAGATGTGCAATGTGCAATTTATAGTCATTTGTAATAAATAGTATGTACAACAGGGCAGTCAATATAGCAGAGAAATACAATTGTATCAGCATAAGTTAAGCAGTCTGATGGCCTGGTGGAAGAAGCTGTCCTGGAGCCTGTTGGTCCTGGCTTTTATGCTGTGATACTATTTTCCGGATGGCAGCAGCTAGAACAGTTTGTGGTTGGGGTGACAAGGGTTCCCAATGATCTTTTGGGCCCTTTTCCACACTCTTCTCTGTAAATGTTCGAATAGTGGGAAGTTCACATCTAAAAATGTGCTGGGCTGTCCGCACCGTTCTCTGCAGAGTCCTGTGATTGAAGGAAGTACAGTTCCCATACCAGGCAATGATGCAGCCAGTCAGGATGCTCTCAATTGTGCCCCTGTAGAAAGTTCTCAGGATATGGGGACACATGCAAAACTTCTTCAACCGTCTGAGGTGAAAGGCACTGTTGCACTTTTCTCATCATACAGCCGGTATGTACAGACCACGTGAGGTCCTTGGTGATGTGCATGCTGAGGAACTTAAAGCTGTTCACCCTCTCAACCCCAGATCCATTGATTCAATAGGGGTTAGCCCAGGCATGGGCAAACTACGGCCCGTGGGCCATATGCGGCCCGTTAAGCTTTTTAATCCGGCCCGCAGAACTTGATGAAATTATATTAATAAACCTTGTTAACGTTTTTTTCCCCGCAATTCTGGCGTTTTCCCAATGGATGACGCACACTGTATACATTAGTGGCGACCCATTTCCTGGCACATCCGAACCGGCTCACAATTAGCCAGTGTTCCGGCTAAGGGAGATAGCCTGCGGGGATTTGTGAGCACAGAGCTTTGGAGCCTCTGCGCCACGGTGGGCAGGTTGAGGGAGGCTTAAAAGTGAGGCTGGGGATTTCGAATAAAGTTTTTTTCTTCGACTGCAGTTACCGACTCTGTGTCGTAATTTTAGCGCTGCATGTAGCACACCGCTACACATTGACCTTTGTTGAGGTGCAGCGTATTACTCCACATTTGCGCTTTACTCTTTGTTTGGCTCGACCTATTTGTGTGAACAGGCGTTCAGCGTCATGAACATCAACAAAGCCAGCCACAGATCCAACTTAACTGACCAACACCTCAGATCCATCCTGAGAATCGCCACAACAAAACTAAATCCAGACTTTGATGCGCTGGCTAAAAAGGGAGACCAACAACACTGTTCCCACTGAAATTAAAAATAAGTTTCTTCGTTGTGTTATGTAAAAAATGCATTTGAATATATTTTTTTCAATAAGCCTTACATGTTACATGCCAATTCTGTTAAGTGATGGACATGAGTAGTGTGCAGTTGCACGTACGTTCTCAAAATAAAAAAATGCGCTCCAGATCCGCATACTGGCGCGCTGTCACTGTTCTGTCTTTGTGCTGGTCGTTGTTGAGTTTTGGCACAGGGGACAATTGAGTAAGAAGGAGCAGGACAAGTAGACCTGCATCTCCTACCGTTTTTGAAATAAAATCAGGCAAGAGGAGAGTGATGATGATAATATCTTGAAGGATAACAGAATTTTCAGTGCTTTAAAATAATAACAGTTACTATTAAAAAAGCTGTATTTTATTCATTTAATTTTCAGTGTTTTAAAAGTCATTTCAATAAATAGCTAAATACCATGGGACTTCAAAGACAGATATTTTGTTGTAATGCATTTGTTCATTTTCAATTGAAATTAAAGCACGTTTTCTACATATCCCATGATATTTTATTTTCTCTTATGAGGTGTATTACCAAAACACTCCGTCCATCTGCTCCTGGTCCAGCCCCCCTGTCAAATTTTAGAACCCTTTGTGGCCCACAAGTCAAAAAGTTTGCCCACCCCTAGGTTAGCCTGTCTCCATTCCTCCTGTAGTCCACAACCAGCTATTTTGTTTTAGCAACATTGAGGGAGAGGTTGTTTTCTTGACACTACTGTGTCAGAGTGATGACTTCTTCTCTGTAGACTGCCTCATTATTGTTTGAGTTAAGGCCAATCAATGTAGTATCATCAGCAAATTTAATCAGCAGATTGGGGGAGCCCACTCTTACCACCTGCTGGCGATCTTGACAGGAAGTCCAGGATTCAGCTGCGCAAGGCAGGGTTAAGGCTGAGCACTCTGGGCTTCTTGTCAGGCCTGGAGGGAATTGTGGTGTTGAATGCTGAACTGTAGTCCAAGAACAGAATCCTCACATGAGCATTCTTCTTCTCCAGATGTGTAAGGATGGTGTGTAGAGCTATGGCTATTATGTCATCTGTCAATTGGTTGTGTCTTTAGGCAATCTGGTCTAGATGTTTTCATTGAACCTTCATACGTGAAATCAATGAAGGAATACAAAAACTACAGAAGAATTCTGAAACAAGAGAAAGTCTGCAGACACTGGAAATCTGACCAACACACAAAATGCTGAAGAAACTCAATGGGCCAGGCAACACATATGGAAAAAAGTGCAGTGGGTGTTTCAGGCTGAATTCTGACACCAAGCCCAACATTAATTAAATGCCCAGGATAAAATCAATCCTTTTCTTTACAGGAAAACCTGAAGCACTTGGTTTACTTATCCAAAAACTGAGAGACAAAAATAAAAATCTTTGATCCATAGTGTGGATCAACAATGGTGTCTGATGGACCTACACATCTTGTTTAAATCAACAATGTAAAAATGGACAACCCTTCACAAATCAGCCTTTAGACAATGACGAAAACAGATGGATATATAAAAATTTAATCCAACATGATTCAGAACTGTGATGCAATTAAGCTTTGAAAACTTATTAAGGAATTCTGAACAGCATTTGTTCAAGCTATCACAATCTGCAATTAATTTACTTTTAAATGGATGTGAAGCAGTTAACTGTGACAGTCAGTCAGATAAATCAATCATAAGTTAGTACTCACGAGGAAATCTGCAGATGCTGGAAATTCAAACAACAACACACACAAAATGCTGGTGGAACACAGCAGGCCAGGCAGCATCTATAGGGAGAAGCGCTGTTGATGTTTCTAGCCGAGACCCTTTGTCAGGACTAACTGAAAGGAAAGATAGTAAGAGATTTGAAAGTAGTGGGGGGAGGGGGAATTGCAAAATGATAGGAGTAGACCGGAGGGAGTGGGATTAAGCTAAGAGCTGGAAAGGTGATTGGCGAAAGTGATACAGAGCTGGAGAAGGGAAAGGATCATGGGACGGGAGGCCTCAGGAGAAAGAAAGGTGGAGGAGCACCAGAGGGAGATGGAGAACAGGCAAACATCTAAATATGTCAGGGATGGGGTAAGAAGGGGAGGAGGGGCATTAATGGAAGTTAGAGAAGTCAATGTTCATGCCATCAGGTTGGAGGCTACCCAGCCGGTATATAAGGTGTTGTTCCTCCAATTCATTTTGACAATAGAGGAGGCCATGGATAGACATATCAGAATGGGAATGGGATGTGGAATTGAAATGTGTGGCCACTGGGAGATCCTGTTTTTTCTGGCAGACCGAGCGTAGGTGTTCAGCGAAACGGTCTCCCAGTCTGCGTCGGGTCTCACCAATATGTAAAAGGCCACACCGGGAGCACCGGACGCAGTATACCACACCAACCGACTCACAGGTGAAGTGTCGCCTCACCTGGAAGGACTGTCTGGGGCCCTGAATGGTGGTGAGGGAGGAAGTGTAAGGGCAGGTGTAGCACTTGTTCCGTTTACAAGGATAAGTGCCAGGAGAGAGATTGGTGGGAAGGGATGGGGGGGACAAGTGGACAAGGGAGTCGCGTAGGGAGCAATTCCTGTGACAAGCAGAAGGGGGGGAGGGAAAGCTGTGTTTGGTAGTGGGATCCCGTTGGAGATGGTGGAAGTTATGGAGAATTATATGTTGGACCTGGAGGCTGGTGGGGTGGTGGGTAAGGACAAGGGGAACCCTATCCCAAGTGGGGCAGCGGGTGGATGGGGTGAGGGCAGATGTGCAGGAAATGGGAGAGATGCATTTGAGAGCAGAGTTGATGGTGGACGAAGGGAAGCCCCTTTGTTTAAAAAAGGAAGACATCTCCTCATCCTGGAAAGAAAAGCCTCATCCTGAGAGCAGATGCGGTGGAGATGGAGGAATTGTGAGAAGGGGATAGCCGTTTTGCAAGAGACAGGGTGGGAAGAGGAATAGTTCTGGTAGCTGTGAGAGTCTGTAGACGAGCTCAGCGTGCGTGCAAGAGGCAGCGCCAATGCAGTCATCAATGTAGCGAAGGAAAAGAGGGGAATGGATACTGGTATAGCCTTGGAACATGGACTGTTCCACAAACCCAACAAAAAGGCAGGCATAACTGGGACCCATACGGGTGCCCCTGGCTACACCTTTGGTTTGGAGGAAGTGGGAGGAGCCAAAGGAGAAATTATTGAGACTAAGAACTAATTCCGCTTGACGGAGGAGAGTGGTGGTAGAGGGGAATTGGTTAGGTCTGGAATCCAAAAAAATCTGAAGAGCTTCGAGACCATCTCGGTGGGGGATGGAGGTATATATATATATATATATATATATATATATCTATATATATCTATACCGGTATCCATCCCCCTCTCTTCCTTCGCTACATCGATGACTGCATTGGCGCTGCCTCCTGCACACATGCTGAGCTCGTCGACTTCATTAACTTTGCCTCCAACTTTCACCCTGCCCTCAAATTTACCTGGTCCATTTCCGACGCCTCCCTCCCCTTTCTTGATCTTTCTGTCTCCATCTCTGGAGACGGCTTATCTACTGATATCTACTATAAACCTACAGACTATCACAGCTACCTGGACTATTCCTCTTCCCACAAGGCTATCCCCTTCTCACAATTCCTCCGTCTCCGCTGCATCTGCTCTCAGGATGAGGCTTTTCTTTCCAGGACGAAGGAGATGTCTTCCTTTTTTAAACAAAGGGGCTTCCCTTCGTCCACCATCAACTCTGCTCTCAAACACATCTCTCCCATTTCCCCCACATCTGCCCTCACCCCATCCACCCGCCACCCCACTCGGGATAGGGTTCCCCTTGTCCTTACCTACCACTCCATCAGCCTCCAGGTCCAACATATAATTCTCCATAACTTCCGCCACCTCCAACGGGATCCCTCTACCAAACACATTTTTCCCTCCCCCCCCCCTTTCTGCTTGTCACAGGAATTGCTCCCTACGCGACTCCCTTGTCCGCTCGTCCCCCCCCATCCCTTCCCACCGATCTCCCTCCTGGCACTTATCCTTGTAAGCGGAACAAGTGCTACACCTGCCCTTACACTTCCTCCCTCACCACCATTCAGGGCCCCAGACAGTCCTTCCAGGTGAGGGGACACATCACCTGTGAGTCGGCTGGTGTGGTATACTGCATCCGGTGCTCCCGGTGTGGCCTTTTATATATTGGCAAGATCCGACGCAGACTGGGAGACCGTTTCATGGAACACCTATGCTTGGTCCGCCAGAAAAAACAGGATCTCCCAGTGGCCACACATTTTAATTCCATATCCCATTCCCATTCTGATATGTCTATCCATGGCCTCCTCTATTGTCAAAATGAATTATATACCGGCTGGGTAGTCTCCAATCTGATGGCATGAACATTGACTTCTCTAACTTCCGTTAATGCCCCTCCTCCCCTTCTTACCCCATCCCTGACATATTTAGTTGTTTGCCTGTTCTCCATCTCCCTCTGGTGCTTCCCCCTCCCTTTCTTTCTCCTGAGGCCTCCCGTCCCATGATCCTTTCCCTTCTCCAGCTCTGAATCACTTTCGCCAATCACTTTTCCAGCTCTTAGCTTCATCCTACGCCCTCCGGTCTACTCCTATCATTTTGCATTTCCCCCTCCCCCCACTACTTTCAAATCTCTTACTATCTTTCCTTTCGGTTAGTCCTGACGAAGGGTCTCGGCCCGAAACGTCAACAGCGCTTCTCCCTATAGATACTGCCTAGCCTGCTGTGTTCTACCAGCATTTTGTGTGTGTTGTTGTATAAGTTAGTACTATCTCTTTCAGAAAGTTCTGGGGAAATGGGTCAGGTGGGGAGAAGTTGATTCTTTTTCACAAGTTCTTTTTCATTTCATCCAGGTAAAATTGAATTGGACTCTATCAAGAAGGGAGTTGCTGAATTTAATCCATGATCAGTGTCGGTTTCTCTGAACACAGCTGTAAAGTTGCTCAGGACACAATTAATGCTCTGGGAACAAGGGGATCAATTGAATTTCTAATCAATACCACCAATGAACAACATTATTGATGGTGATCATCAGCAATACTTCCATCAGCTGAGTAACTTGCTTGGCTTATCTCTGAATCTGAGTCAGATTATTATCAATCTTTGTCAAGCCTTGTCAAACATGAAATTTCCTTTTTTGCTACAGCAGCATGGTGCAAGGACATAAAATTACTATAAATTACAAAAAATGAATAAACTGCAAAATGAAAGGAATAACAAGGTAGGGATCATGGACCATTCAGAAATTTGATGGCGGGGGGAAGAAGCTATTTCGGAATTATTGAAAGTGGGCGTCAAGGCATCTGCACCTGCTCCTTGATTGTATTCAAGTTGAACGATTTGATATTCTTTTCTCCATTCTTACTTTGAGGCAGTTCCTCTCATTTTGAGAGTTTGGAGAGAATTGATGAGGGCACTGTGAAATAGTTTCTTCTGTAGATGGGAAAACCAGTGCACGACGACACAGGTGAGTGGGAAAACTGCTCCATTTATTTATAGAGTGGAGTAGACCCTTTTGGCCCTTCGAGCTGTGCCAACCAGCAGTCCCCGATTTATCCCTAGCCTAATAACGGGACAATTTACAATGACCAAATAGTATGTCTTTGGTTGTGGGAGGAAGCCTACATGGTGTTGGGGAGAACATATAAACTTCTCACAGACAGCAGTTGGAATTGAACCCGGGTCACTGGTACTGTAAAGTGTTGTGCTACCTGCCACTGTATCCACTCATTGCTGATCGTGGATACAGTCTATGTGACATTTGTATGTTCTCCCTGTGACCACACGAGCCTACCCTTGGTGCTGCTGCTTTCTTCTCCTACATCCTAAAGCTGTGTTGGTCAACAGGTTAACTGGCTGTTACTAATTGCCTCTAGGGTCAAGGTGAATGGCAGAAACTGGGGAAGGTTGATAGAATGTAGGAAGAATGAAATTGATGTAGGATTAGCATAAAAGGGTGGTTGATGGTCAGTGCAGGCTTGGTGGATGTGCTTAGTGCCACATCTATCTGTGATTTTCCTTTTACTAACAGTAGGGAAACCCCCACTCCCCAGCTCTAGGTTCTGCTGTCTCCTTTCTTAGAGATGATCTTGTTAATGTCATATTGGAGGTCTCACAAAATTAAATTTAAATAAGGAATTGAAAACAGACTTGCAACTTTCAGTATATTGCAAGGTACTCTATCTGCAGCGAAGTGATGATGCAGTAAGTCACTGCTGTATTATGGAAAACAGAGCAGACAATTGATTTGCAGCAAACTTCCACTCAAGAAAGCAAATTGGTTATGACCAGATGATCCATTGGTAACCTTGAGTGAGGAAATAAAGTTGGCCAAGGGATCTTTTCTTCTCATTTTGATAAGCAGCCCTGAAACAATTTCTTCCCCATTTATGTCATTGTTCAAACTAACGCAATTCTGTTTCCATTTCTGAAGGGTTCACGATACGTGGGAGAGTGCTAATGCTTAAAAATATCCCTGCGGTGGGAAAAATTAAGAATGGAATATGATAGCTTAGTGCAATAGCCAAGTCATTGAGCTGGTCATCCTCAGTTTGATGATGTGTTTTTGTGCCAACTGAGTGATCTGGCACTTTTGCTGTCTCTGGTGGAATTCAGCAAAGTTGAGAGCGGAGTGCAAACACGTAGTCAGCTCCATAACTTTGCTGATTAAAGCATCGAGCAAGATTGATATCATCGAGGATGAGAGTGGAATGTGAGCAGGTGCTCAGTGCTATCTGCCTGGTCCGCCCCGTCTCTCTCTCACCACTTCCAGAGGAAGGTGGAAGAGTTTTGGATTCCATGCTGCAGGTTTGATCAGTGCAGCTCATGGCAATGCACTCATTTTTGAAGGACTCTTCAGTTCATGCTACATGTGTTACTGAATTCTGGTTTCTCTTTTTGCTATTTTGCACAATTTGATTGGAGCGGACACGCTCTGCGGACAACGAACAACACAGTGCTAGACTGAAATTAATTGAACCAAAGTGAACACTCCTAGACCATTTCCAGGTCTCTGTGCTTTGATGTTTAATATCCTGTGTGCTATTCATGTGCTTTTTGCCACCTGTGCCATTTATTCTCTTGTTCGTTCATTGGTGTTTGATGTTTGCTTCAAACAGGTTGCATGGAGTTTCTTGGTTTAATGGCTGCGTGTGGTAAGATGAATCTCACGTTTGTATACGTACTTCGATGATAAATGTATCTTGAATCTTTGAATCTTTAAACTTCTTTGTAGCAACCAACAACCTGCTAGAGGAACCCATTGACCTGAGTGGGCCCTGCGGGTGAAAGAAATTGTTAACGTTTTAATACCTGCAGAAGGACATCGAAACATTGAAAATCCCTCTCCTCCCACGTATGCTACTTGACCCACTAAACTCCTCCAGCAGATGGCTTTTTGCTTTAGATTCCAGCATCTCCAGTCTCTATACTTTTTTGTTGCTGTTTGTAGAAAACTCTGCCTCGTGGGATAGTCATGGCTAAAAGGCTAGCGGACCATTGGAACACGTGGCTCAGAAGATAACTATTGTTCTTCTTCCAGGAAAGGTCAATGTGGAGGACAGGCTGGGTAGATTGCAGTCTGGCTCCGTGTCTTTAAGGCACAGAAAACTTCTGTGTTGTCTCTAGCCTTGCACAAAAACTGTTGATTCTGAACTGCACTCTCTCTCTAACCATGAATATTATCCCTGGTTCCAGCCATTTAAGACCAATCATAGAGTTATAGAGATACACAGCATGAGAACAGGCCCTTTGGCCCAACTCATCCATGGCAATCAAGATGACTGTCTAAACTTGTCTGCATTTGGCTCATATCTGTCTGAATCTTTCCTATTCTTCTACCTGTCCAAGTGTCTTTTAAATGTTGTTATCAACCTTAGCTGGTGTAATCCTTTCTATCAGCATCTACTGAGGGTGATGTGGACCACTGATTTTGCTGATGGTGAATACATGAAAAGAAAATGGGATAGTGTAATTAGAGTGTGCTGAGGTGTGTGTTCAACACAAACATTGGGATAAGTCGCTTACATTTCTGTAGTTTATGCTTAAACTATAAAATCTCTGATTTCTGTTGAAGGTTGGAATTCAGTCAAATCAATCGCAATCACAACAAAGCACTCTGCACTCATTACAATATAATCACTAAAGATTAGTGTCTGCATTTTTGAGCTCTCTGCAGCAGGCAACCTTGTACTATGACAGCACCTCAGAAAATCACAGCCCAACTGAGAATCAAAGGTTATATTTTCAAGAACTGCCCATTATTTAATTTAGAAGCACTGCACATTCACATGGCTAATTCTACATTTATTTAAATTCTGACAAGACAAATTCAATTATCCTTGAGTGTCATAAAACAGATTCAACATTGCAATATGCAGTGTCATTAAACAGTTTATATATATTCCGGTGGCAAGTATAATACTGATGTAAAGATGGTGAGAAAGAGACACAAAGTGACCACAGAAAGTGGGATGATCTTAATGTCAGTAAAAGATAATGTACAGGAGATTTTAATCATAGAAATTTGGTGGATGGAAGAAGGTCATTCAGTTCATTGTGTTAAAAATGGAGCTAATTAGTGCTTACTTCTGCTTCCCAATTATTCCCTCGTTTTATTTGTTATGGGTCTTTAGGACTTAATCAGACACCATAAAAGGGTTTCTGCAGTAGTGAGTTCCAGAACACTATTGTTCCTCAAATCTCCTTTAATTCCCTTAATTTTGTCCCTACATTAACTTATCTCCTTCCATGACTTTCTTGATCACGCTGGCTAGATCTCTCATGATGTTGTACACC
The DNA here is from genome assembly GCF_030144855.1 of Hypanus sabinus. NCBI lineage: Eukaryota > Metazoa > Chordata > Chondrichthyes > Myliobatiformes > Dasyatidae > Hypanus > Hypanus sabinus. The sequence continues at coordinate 126,891,740 of NC_082706.1, forward strand.
TTAATTAAATCTCCCTTTTGTCTCATTTGGTCTGAGAAAAGTAACCCCAGCCCAATCAGTTTCTCCCCACAACACAGTTCCCCTGACAACATCCTCATAAAACTCTTCTACCTTTCCTCTAAAACACTCACAGGCTTCGTGAAGTGGAATGAATAGCCTAGTCATAGCCTAATCTTGCAACTTTTTGTATGGCTTCTTGGTTTCATCATTCTACACCTTGAATTTCTGCTTGAGCCTCGGGGCTAATCAATTTTTTAAAAATTGGGTCATGCTGAAGAATCATAGCTTTTGTTTCTGGAGAGCGCATTCCAAAACTTAGGCCAAGGGTTACCTGTTCCTAAGGGTTTAAGTCATAGTGAGATTCATGATTGCAAAAAATAATTGGAATGATTATTAATTTTTGCTTGGTTATACATACTAGTTAGTACATTCTAGATATCATCCATAAGCAAATTTGCTGTTGCGTTTTCTGAGGCGGGATCACTGACATGAGGCATGAACTGGTTTCTTCTTCCACATATGCTGCTTGGCTGGCTGGATTCTTCCAGCATTTTCTAGTTTTATTTCATATTCTAGTATCTATAGTTTTATTTGTTTTGCCGCATTTTCTACATTGCAAGCATGTTTGCTGAGTCATATAATTACCCAAAGTTACAGCACTGAAGTAAAAAACACAACTGAACTTTTCCTTTTATCAGCCCTCAGTTTGTATTCTTGTAGGTCTCTGTTATGTTTTGTAAATACAAAACATTAAACTAATTCAAAGGAAGACATGTGAGTCCAAACTACGGGTTAACTTCGAGTTTACTTTAAGCAAGTATCACCTGGTAGCATGTGGATGTATCCAATTTGTGTATTTATACATATAACCCAAAATGGATTATTTAAATGAACAACAATGCTTAATCAACAACATATTTACAAGATTACTCAAATATTACTTAAATATTCAATACACAACAGTCACAACACATCATACGCTTGTCCAAGTAATAATGTATAATTCAATATACAATTATACAATAAAGAGTGCTGTCAGTGTTCCCTGATCAATTGTTTTAATATTTAAAGCATCTATTTATTTCTAGAGAAAATTCTAAGGACAAAAATTGTTTATGATATTGTACAATACATTCTTCTCAAATGATTATCCCATAAACAGATCAGATGCTAATTCATGTGATACAAATAGAATGTATCATTTATTTGTACACCATTTATTAATGTTACATTTTCCAGAACCTTCTCTGTGTAATATACATATAAATGTGAGATAGTTATTGTCGGGTTGCTCTTCTCTGTCTAACCATCCAACAATGCCTTAAATGTGAAATTCAAGTGGACTACCTTGCGCCATCTAGTGGCCATGTACATAACAGAGGGTGATTGGAAGTAATACGAGAAATGTTGAGAACACTCTTCTTATCAGACAGCATATTTGAGGCCATACTAGAATTGATTGCAGTACATGGATTCTTAATGGAACAAGGATGTTTTAAAAGGAGATGCACTGCTGGCATATTGTATGTCATGAAATATGTTTTTTTGCGAGAGCAGCACATTGCAATATAATCATTAAAAAAAACCTATCCAAGGATGCTGTGAAGTTAAATGTTAGACAGTCTTCACATTGATTCGTAAAAATGAAGGTAGTATAGAAGATAATACATAAAACAGTGCAGTACAGGAACAGGCCCTTGGGCCCACAGTATTGAGCTGAACTGATTAAACTATAAATTAGATGTCTTTATAAAGGATTTCCTTCTGCTTTCACAGTGTGGACGTCCCTCCATCTCTGCACATTCATATGCCTAAGGACCTCTTAAATATCTCACAAACAAGAGAAAACCTTCAGATGCTGAAAATCCAAGCAACACACACAAAATGCTGAAGGAACTCAGCAGGCCAGGCAGCATCTTTGCAAAAGAGTACAGTCAGTGTTTTGGGCCGAGACCCCTCAGCAAGACTGGAGAAGAAAAGATCTCAGTCGGATTTTCCTCTACTACCACTCCTGACAGTGCATTCGAGCCACCCACCAGTCCTAGTGTGAAAAACTTGCCCTATACATCTCCTTTGAATTTAGCCAGATAACAAGTTTTATTCATTTGCTTACATTGGATAAGGATCTCAAACACATTTTTATGCACAAATCCAGCCAATTTTTTTTTAACCAGAACTGTTAATCAGGAGTGATCATGAAAACCATTGTCACTATGTATATATAATTCTCACTGCCTTGGGAGAACAACCAACATAATCAAAGACACCATCCACCCATAAAGCTCAACTCAACTGTTATATACTGTTGAATGGACCACCTTCCTCTTAAGCCCATCACTCATACTGGGGAACAGATTGCCAATAGCAGCTCACCAGAAACCTCTGCCCGAGATCAGTCTTTCACGTTTTCACAGGTATAGCCCATCTTCTTGGTGAACCCTTCCTCTCCCATGGATCAAAATCCAATTCCGAATCAGAATTGGTTTAATATCACTGCTGGCATATTGTATGTCATGAAATATGTTGATTTGAGACAGCAGCACATTGCAATATATCATAAAAATCCTATAATGTACATTAAGAAAAAGGTATATATAAAATAAGTCATAAGAAAAAAGAATTAAAAAGTGGGGTAGAATACATGGGTTCATCATCCGTTCAGAAATCTGATGGTGGGGCAGAAACTATTCTCAAAATGTTAAGTGTGTATCTTAAGGCTCCTTTACCTCCTTCTTGATGGTAGCAATGAGAAGAGGGCATGACCTGGATGATGGGAATCCTTTTTGAGAATCAACTGTAGAAGATGCCTTGATGCTGGGGAGACCAGTGCTCACGTTGGATTTAGCTGAGTTTGCTTTCTGCTGTGTTTTCTAATCCTGTGCAGTGACCCCTCTATGCTAGAAGTGATGCAACCAGTTAGATTGTTCTCCATGGTACATCTGTAGAAATTTGTGAGTGTCTTTGGTGATATGCGAAGTCACCTCAAACTCTTAATTAAATATAGCTGCTGTCATACTTACTTTGTAATTTCATCAATATGTTGGGCCCAGGATATATCAACAGAGATGTTGACACCGAGGAATGAGGACTGGTGTGTATTTCTTCAACTTCACCTTCTTGAATTCCACAATCAATTCCTTGCTCTTCCTGATGTTGCGTGTGGTTCTCTCTTGCTTTAAGAAGATCACTATCATACTGATGCCGAAGAGAAACAAGGGAACATGCCTCAACTACTACTGCCAAGTGGCTGTCCCATGAAGAACTTTGGGAGGCTGGTCGGGATACATATCAACTCCAGCTTTACGGACAAATCTCAATCCACTGCAGTTTGTCCACCACCGAAACTAATCTATGGTAGACACTACCTCCTAGGCCTTACGTTCATTCATAGACCATGCGGACAGTAAAGACATTACATCAGACTATTGTCATTGACTACAGTTCTGCCTTCAATAGTAGTATTCCAAGTAAACTCTAGACCCTGAGAGTCAATGCCTCCCTTTGCAACTGAATCCTTGACTTTCTGACAAATAGACTGTAATCAGTAGAGATAGACAGCAACATTTCTATCATGATCATTCTAAGCACTGCTGCCCCACAAGGTTGCATCCTCATCCCCCTACTGTACAGTCCTGACTGTATCCAGATTCTTCTCTAACTCCATCTACAAATTTGCAGATGTTACCATTGTCAGAATCTAAGTCAGGTTCAATATCACTGGCATATGTCATGAAATGTTTTGTTTTGCAGCAGCAGTACTTTGCAATACATAGTAAAGATCAATAAATTACAATAAGAAATATATATATATATTTAAATTAAATAAGAAATGGAAAAAGAGCAAAAAAAAAGAAATAATGAGATGGTATACATAGGTTCATTGTCCGATCAGAAATCTGATGGCAGCAGGAAAGAAGCTGTTCCTGAAACATTGAGTGTGAGTCTTCAGGATTCTGTACCACCTCCTTAATGGCAGCAATGGTAACAGCTGAGTATCAGATCACTAGGGATACAAACTCAGACTTAATAGCAAATACGGTACTCAAATCATTGTATCTAAATGTATGTAGTATAAGAAATAAGGTGGATGATCTTGTTGCAATATTGCAGATTGCCAAGCGTGATGTTGTGGCCATCACTGTATCGTGGCTGAAGGGTGGTTGTAGGGTGGAGCTGAATGTCCAAAGTTACACATTATATTGGAGGGATAGGAAGGTAGGCAGAGGGGGTGGTGTGGCTCTACTGGTAAAAATGGAATCAAGTCAGTAGAAAGATGTGACATAGGATCGGAAGATGTTGAATCCTTGTGGGTTGAGTTAAGAAACTGCAAGTTTTGATGGCAGTTATATACAGTTGGGACCACTTCTTTTCATGCTGTATATAAATGATTTAGATGATGGAACAGATGGCTTTGTTGCCAAGTTTGCAGATGATATGAAGATTGATTGAGGAGCAGGTAGTGTTGAGGAAACAGGTAGGATGCAGAAGGACTTAGACAGATCAGGAGAATGGGCAAGAAAGTGGCAAATGAAATACAATGTTGGAAAAAGCATGGTCATGCACTTTGGTAGTAGAAATAAATGTACAGACTATTTTCTAAATGGGGAGAAAATCCAGGAATCTGAGATGCAGAGGGACTAGGAAGAATGCCCTAAAGGTTAACTTGCAGGATGAGTCAGTGGTGAGGAAGGTAAATGCCATGTTAACGTTCATTTCAAGAGGTCTAGAATACAAGAGCAGGGATGTGATGCTGAGGCTTTATAAGGCACTGTTGAGACCTCACCTTGAGTATTGTGAACAGTTTTGGGCCCTTCATCTCAGAAAAGATGTGCTATCATTGAAGAGGGTCCAAAGGAGGTTCATGGGGATGATTCCAGGAATGAAAGGGTTATCATATGAGGAACATTTGATGGCTCTGGGTCTGTACTTGCTGGAATTCAAAAGGATGGGGGGGGGGGGGGAATCTCATTGAAACCTTCCGAATGTTGAAAGGCCTAAACAGAGTAGATGTGGAAAGGGTGTTTCCCATAGTGGGGGAATCTAGGACAAGAGGGCACAGTCACAGAATAGAGGGGCGCCCTTTCAAAACGGAGATGCAGAGAAATTTCTATCGCCAAAGGGTGGTAAATTTGTGGAATTTGTTGCCATATGCAGCTATGGTGGCCAGGTCTATGGGTGTATTTAAGGCAGAGATTGATAGGTTCTTGATTGGATGTGGGATCAAAGATCACAGGGAGAAAGCCAGGAACTGGGGTTAGTAAGGAGATAAAAAAGAGGATCAGCCATGATTGAATGGTGTAGCAGACTTGATGGGCCAGATGGCCTAATTCTGGTCCAATATCTTATGGTTTTATGGTCAATGAGAAGAGGACATGTCCTGGGTCATGGCAGGTCCTTACTGAGGCAACCCCTTTCGAAGGTAACCCTGATGCTGGGGAGGCTAATGTCCATGACAGAGGTGGCTGAATTTGCAACCTTATGCAGCTTTTTCCAATCCTGTGCAGTGGATCCTCCATATCAGATAGTGATATAACCAGTTAGAATGCTCTCTGTAGAAACTTGCCAGAGTCTTTGGTGACATACTAAGTCTCCTCAGCCTCCTAATGAAATATAGCCACTGTCATGCTTTCTTTGGAAGTGCTTCAGTATGTTGGGCCTTGGATAGATCTTCAGAAATGCTGACACCCAGAAACTTGAAACTGCTCACCCTTTCCACTGCTGATCCCTTGATGCATTCACTTGTACATGTGGTATATCACCACGTAGTGGGCCGCATCTCAAATGCCGATGAATCAGCAAGAGAGCTAAGTGACATGGTGTCGTGACAAGAACCTTTCCCTCGATGTTAAACACAGGAGCTGGTCATCGACTTCATAAAGGGGGGCTGTGCACATGTCCTATCTACATCAGTGGTGTTGAGGCTGAGAGGATTGAGAGCTTCAATTTCCTCTAAGTGAACATCACTGGTAGTCTGTTCTTATCCCACCATGTTCATGACTTGTTCAAGAAAACTCAATAACACCTCTGCTTCCTCAAAAGAAATTTGGCATGTCCCCATTGACCCTTACTAACTTTTATTGATGCACTATAGAAAGCATTCTGTGTGGATGCATAATGGCTTTGTATGGCAACTGCTCTGCACGTCACCACAAGAGACTGCAGAGGTTGTAGACACTGTTCAGCACATCATAGGAAGCAACTTCCCCTCTATGGACTCTGTCTATACTTCTCACTGCCATAGTACAGCAGCCCGCATAAAACTAGACCCCACCCACCCTAGACATTCTCCCTTCTCCCCTCTTCTGTCAGACAGAAGATACAAAAGCTTGAAGACACATATCACCAGGCTCAAGAGCAGTTTCTATCCCACTGTTATCAGACCCTTGAATGGATTTCTTGTACAATAAGATGAATTCTTAGCCTCACAATTCACTTCATTTTGAACTTTCACATCATCATTTATTTACACTGCATTTTTTCAGTAGCTCTACATTGTAATTGTTTTAACTTTATTCTAGCTCGATGCACAGTGTAATGATTTGATCTGTATAAACAGTATGCAGGACAAACACCTCACTCCATCTTGGTACATGTGACAATAATAAACCAATACAAATACCTCATCATGGCCCAAGCACTTTATTTATTTACATGCATTGCATTTTTTCTGAAATTGTGACACAATATTCAGCTTTCTGTTTATCCTTTTTCCATTGTACTGCCTCAGTTCATTTATGTTTGGAATGAATGGTATGCAAAACAGTTTTTTTCTTGTTTATTGGGACATGTGACAATGGTAAACCAATTACCAACGAATAGTCAATGAATTTTTTCTAATGAATACATAATAATTATTGTGAAATGGGAAGTGAGGTTCAGTACTCATGGGTAGTCAATCACAATAGGTCAAGTTTAAATATGTTGGGTTAAGTACTGCAACAACAATGAATGGAAAATTAAGATCTCTTGTCATGCTTATCACAAGACTTAGTCTTGGATAATGATTCCCAGTTTTGCATTTTTTATTAAGCAAAAATGGTATTAACCATACATTTATTTGAGCCTGTCATCTGCTATCTACTGAGATATCTGATAGATCAGTATGAACTGTCAAAGAAGCATTAAAGGAACAGCTATTGTAAGAGCATTCGAGTTTCCCAGTGAGAAATGGATTCGGAAATTTCTTGCGGACCACAGAATAATTTTAGATTTTACACCCCATCCTGGTTGTCTGCCTGCTCAGGGTCTTATCATCTTGAACTGCTGTTGAGGTATCAACTGGCTCGATTTCAGCTTTCCTCTCTCCTCCTCGAACCTTACCCTCTGTGAACACAGTGTGCACCACTCTCTCTGCACGAATCCCAAGCCCACAGACAAAGAGGTTGCTGTTCTATCGTGGCAGACTGACCTCTGTCCTGCTGAGGCCAGGTGACAACTCTCACGCATCTCCTCATACCTACCCCTTGAAGAGGACCTCACTCCAGACCATCAGCAAACAGTTTCTGACACCATCACTGAACTCATCAACTCTGGAGAACTCCCATCCATGGCCACCAAACTCATAGTTCTGTTACCATGGTCTGCTTGCTTCTATCTCCTAAACAAGATCCAGAACCCTGACTGTCCTGGAAGGCCCATTGCCTCTGCCTGCTCCTACCCATTGAACTCATGTTCAAATACCTCAACTCCGTTCTATCCCCCTTGGTTCAGTCCCTTCCCACCTACATCCACAATATTTCACATGTTCTCAATCTCCTCAACTTTCAATTTGCTGGTCCTGACCACCTCATTTTCACCATGGACATCCAGCCCCTCGACACTTCTATCCCCCCCATCAAAAAGGCCTTAAAGCTCTCTGCTTCTTTCTCCATAAAAGAGCCAATAAGTTCCTCTCTGTCTCTCAAAGTCGAACCCCATGTCCGTGGTGAGAGATGGAAATAGGTAAGGCTGGCCAACAGGACTCTGGTGAAGCTGTACAGGCCAATCCCCTGTACAGTGGGTACAATGAATTACAGAGACATTGGTGAGCTCCAACCATACCATTGACTTTGTATGATGGAGCTGAGAAGACATCAATGGCCTATGCTCCATTGAGAGCTAAGGGCCCAAGAAGAAGATATGCCCCTCTACCACCATCTCCATCTGACAGAACTGGTTCTCATCTTCAACAATTGTTCCTTCGACTACTCCCACTTTCTCCAGACTTCAGTGGTAGCCATGGGCACCCACATAGGCCCCAGCTATGTCTGCCTATTTGTTGGCCATGTAGAACAGTTCATATTCCAAGGCTTCTCCAGTAATACTCCACAACTGCTCCTCTTTCTCTGCATTGGTGTTGCTTCATGCAACCATGCTGAGCACATCAATTTCTTCAACTTTGCCTCTGATTTGCACTCTATCCTTAAATTCACTTGGCCCATTTCTGACAGCTCCCTCCCCTTTCTTGATCTCTTTGTCTCCACCTCTGGAGATAAACCGTCAACAATATCTTTTATAAACCTATCAATTCTCATGGTTATCTTGACCATACCTCTTCCCAACCTGTGTCCTGTGAAAATGCTATTCCTTTTCTCAGTATTTTCATCTCTGCCTTATCTTTTCCCAGGATGTGGCTTTCCAGGTTTCCCTTTCCAACATTCCTGCTGCCCTCACCCACGTCTCCTCCATTTCTTGAACATCCACTCTTTTTCCATCTTCCTGTCACCTTAACAGTTATAGAGTTCATCTTGCCCTTACTTACCACCCATGAGCCTCGGCATACAACACATTATTCTCTACAACATCCGACATATCCAAAAGGATTCTACCACCAAACATATCTTTACTTCCCCCCACTCCATTTTTTGCAGGGATTTCTCCTTCCACGAGTGTCTTGTTTACTCATCCCTCCGTAATAATCTCCCTCCCTGCACTTATTCCTGCAAAGAGCCAAAGTGCTACACTTGACCTTTCACCTCCTCCCTGACTTCCATTCAAGCCTCCAAGCAGTTCCTCCAAGTGAGGCACTTCACCTGCGAATTTGTTGAGTTCATCTATTGTGTCCCATGGTCCTGATCCAGCCTCCTCTACACTGGTGAGACACTTCATAAATCAGGGGAACCACTTCATTGAACACCTCTGCTTCATGCGCAAAAACAGAACTTCCCAGAGGCCAAACATTCTGATTCTGATTCTCATTCCTGTTCGGACATGTTGGTCCATGACCTCTTCTTGTATCATGATAAGGCCAGCCTCGTTGTGAAGAAGTAACAGCTTATATTCTGTCTGGAAAGCCACCATCCTGATTACATGAATATCAATTTCTCCATCCGGTAAAAAAAAACTCCCTTCCCCTCCCCACTTATTCTATTCTGCACTCTGGCCTCTTACCTCTTCTCACCTGTCTTTCACCTCCCCTTGGGTTCCTTCCTCCCTTTCCTTCTTGTATGGCTCAGTCTCCTCTCCCATCAGATTCTTTCCTCTCCAGTCCTTTACCTTTCCTATCCACCAGGCTTCTATCACTTTCTAGCTAGCCTCCTTCCCCTCCTCCGACCTTTTTACTCTGGCATCTTTCCAGTCCTGTAGAAGGATTCAGCCTGAAATGTCAAGTATTTACTCCTTTCCATGGATGCTGCCTGACCTATTGAGTTCCTCTGTGTGTGTGTGTGTGTGTGTGTGTGTTGCTTTGGATTCCCAGCATCTGCAGAATTTCTTGTGTATAGATTCTACACAATGACAGTACTGTTGAGAAGCATCAGAACAACTGAGTATAGCTTAGCCAGCTTTAGAGGTGAGAATAGGAGTTGAGGCAGAAATGAAATTATGGCTCAGGCATGAAGAGAAACAACTTAAGTAGCTTAATAGGGTTTGAGTGTTAATGCTACTTTGAAACCTGGCACTCAAATGAGATGTTGGAGTGGTAATTGAAGTATATGTTACAAAGAGATATCTAGTGAAAATAGGCCTTGAAATCATAATTATACATGTAAATAACTTAGTTTCTGTGACTAACTTGCAAGAGTATATTGCAGTTATACGATTAAGAGTGCATTCGAAAAAATGATCCAGTGGGGACTGTGGAAGAAACAGCACAAGGTTCTATTGGATTGAGTCAAAAAGTGATATTTTCTCTGGTCCAGTGGTTATGATGCCAACAACAGAAGCTCCTTTGAGAAGACCAGAGATTTGCAAAACCTGTAGATACTCTAAGTCTGTAAATAATATGAATAAATACAACACTCTTCCTTTGTAATATAGAGGGAAGGTAGAAAACTGGCCAAAAATATATAATGTATTTGAATGATATATACTGTATATATGCAAAAATGCAGACTGTAGATAGCAAGTTGAATAAGTCAGATGCATACATGCTTACAGCCTTCCACATCTCCTGTTTTAACACATATTCTGAATTGCTGGGGTTTGAGAGATGTTATCAGAGTATCCTGGAAGAGTAACTACAGTGCATTTCATGATACATACTGCATCAAAATTACATCTTGTTAAGTCGCATCATTTCAGTTCTAATTGGATCTGTAGAAATGGATAGTTTCTGTAGATCTGTAGATATGAAGTGGGTGCAGAAGAGGTTTGCCAGGATGCTACCTGGATTAGCTCTAAGGAAAGTTTCCACAAACTTGGCTTGTTTTCTGTGGAGTGTCAGAGGCTGAGGGGAGACCTACTAGGTGCATACAAAATTATGACAGTCTTTCTAGGTTAGAAAGTTGGAGCCTTTTCCTCAGGGTGGATATATCAAATGCTAAAGAACATAGCTTTAAGGTGATAGGGGCATTTTAAAGGAGATATGAGGGGTTTGTTTTTTTTTTCTTACACACATGGAGTGATAGGTACTCAGAACATACTGCTGAGGTGGGGCGGGAAACAGATATGATCGTGGTGTTTAGGAGGCATACTTGTAGTGAATGGAGGGATATGTATTCTGTGTAGGCAGCTGTCAGTCTTCCACACTTAGGCTCCTTCCAGTCTCCACTCAGCTAACAGAAGTCCACCTGCCAGTCGTTTCCAACATCATCACCTGGAGCCTATTTAAACCCAGGTCTCACTCACAATCTGTTTTTCCTCAACCATTTGCTCCTCGTCTTCAGCTGCCTTGTTGTGTTAAGCATCTTTTCTCATGTTTGGTGGCTCATTATTTTGTAGTTTGTTATGAAAGTTACTGCTGACTGCTAAATAATCTCTGCTGCTTTGTGTTTGGGTCAAGCTTCCTCTGCATTTACTGACAGGATAAGGGAACCAGCATTTGACACAGCGGAATTTACTTGCCGGAAGGAAGTCGTCTGTCGATATGAGTACAGGAGCCAGAAGCAGCAGGAAGTCATTGACCATCTACTTGCCACTCTTGACCAACTCTGTCTTGATACAACAACCCCATGCCAGTCAGCCTCCTCCCTCACAGCCTGGATTCTGGTCCCTGAATTCTTTGACCAATCTCCAACCTGATGCCGCAACTTCCAGTACCTGCGTGCCTTAAGCTTTAAGCTCTAGCTTATACTGTATGATATGGATCGAGCCAAGATCGCATTTGTCACTCCTCCTTCGACTGGGCAAGCTCTGACCTAACTGGAATGCGAAAACCACCATTTTCAATAAATGAGGAATTCACCAATAAGATGTGCTGGGTATTTCAACATCCAGGAAAAGGAAGGGGAAGCCGAGGATCGGACATTTTACCTGTGTCAAGGCTCATGTTTGATGCTGGATTACACTGTGGAGTTCAGCCCTCTGGTGGTAGAGCGAGGCTGAAATTTGGAAGTGCTGCTGGCCTATTGTCATCACGGCCTCTTGGAGTGCTACCTATGCTGGAGATGCTCACTGATCTCGACAGCCACATGAGTCTGGAGCTCCAAATTGAGAAGCGTCTTATGGAATGTCTCTCCAAGTCATCAGCCAGAACCCCAGTTCGGTTCAGAAACATTTCAGGCTGCAGGACCCTCGTTAATGCCTCCAGAATCCACAGAGTTAGTGAGAGCTCCCTTAATCCCCCTCCCCAGGAGTTTTGGTGCAAAGCAACTGGTGTGTCTACTGTGCAGCCACCTGTGTTGCCGACTGCATTCTGGGAAATGGCACTGCAAGGTAAGGGCCTTCTGTCTGGTAAGGTCTGCCCCACCGGCCCCTCAATCCAGTACTGTAACCAGTTTCACTGCTTGTTCTCCTCCAGTTTGTGAATAAAGCTATTGTTCATTGTTAAATCTTTCCACTGGTGTGCCTTGGTCAAGCCACAAGACCATAAGACATAGAAGCAGAATTAGGCCCTTCAACCCATTGAGTCTGTTCTGTCATTTCATCATTGCTGATCCATTTCTCTTAACTTGATTCTCCTGCCATCTCCCTGTAAACTTTCATGCCTTGACCAAGCAACATCCACCTTAAATACACCCAATGACTTGCCCTCTAATGCTGCCTGTGGCAATGAATTCCACAGATTCACCACCCTCTGGCTAAAGAAATTCCTCCACATCTCTGTTCTAAATGGATTTCTCTCTGCTTGGAGGTTGTGTCCTCTGGGTCTAGACTCTCCCACTATAGAAAAACATTCTCTCCACATACACTCTATCTAGGCCTTACAACATTTAATAGGATTCAATAAGACCCCTCCTCTACTCCATCCTTCTAAATTCCAGTGAAGACAGGCTTAGAGCCATCAAAGGCTCAACATGTGATAAACATTTCATTCCTGGAATTATTCTCATGGACCTCCTCTGAACCCTCTCCATTGTCAGCAAACCCTTTCTTTGATAAGGAGCCCAAAACTGCACACAATACTCTAAGTGAGGCCTCACCAGTGCCTTACAAAGCCTCGGCATCACATCCTTGCTTTTATTTTCTAGTCTTCTTGAAATGAATAGTAACATTGCATTTGCCTTCTGTGGGAAACTACATATACCTGTCTGGACACGCCCCTCTGCTGACTGCTCTTGTGGCTCCTCCCACAGACACCTGTATAAAGGCCATTGGGGCACTGCTCCTCCCTCAGTCTTCAAGATGTCGTGCTATCTTTTGCTGTTAATAAAAGCCTATCGTTCACCTCCCGTCTCCGAGAGTTATTGATGGTGCATCACCTTCCACAGCACAGACTCAATTGTAAGTTAACCTTTAGGGAATCCTGCATGAAGTCTCCCAAGTCCCTTTGCACCTCAGATTTTTGAATTTTCTCCTCATTAAGAAAATAGTCTGTACTTTAATTCCTTCTGCCAAAGTGCACAATCAAACACTTCTATGAACTATTCCATCTGACCTCTTCTTTGCCCATTCTCCAAATCCTTCTGCAGCCTTCCTGCTTTCTCACACTACCTGGCCCTCCAGCTATCTTTGTGTTGTCTGCAAACTTGGCCGCAAAACCATCAATTTCATCATTCAAATCATTGACATACAAACTAAAAAGAAGCATTCCCAACACTGACCCCTGTGAAACACCCCTGGTCACCAACAGCCAGTCAGAAAAGGCTCCGTCTACTCCCACTATTTGCCTCCTACCTATCAGCCAATGCTCTATCCATGCTTGTATCTTTCCTGTAATACACTGGGCTCTTATCTTGCTATGCAGCCTCATGTGTGGCATCCTGTCAAAGGCTTTCAGAAAATCCAAGTACATCATGTCCACCAATTCTCCTTTGTCTATCCTGTTTGTTATTTCCTCAAGGAATTCCAACAGTTTTGTCAGGCATGAATTTCCCTTAAGGAAACCTTATTAACATTGGCCCATTTAATCATGTGAGTCCAGGTACCATGAAACCTCATTCTTAACAATTGACTCCAGCATCTTTCCAATCACTGAGGTCAGGCTAACTGGCCAATAATTTCCTTTCTTCTGTCTCCCTCCCTTGTTGGAGTGGAGTGACATTTGCAATTTTCCAGTCCTCCGGAACCATGCCAGACCCTATTGATTCTTGAAAGCTCATTACTAATGCCTCCACAATCTCTTCTGCTACCTCTTTCAGAATAGCGGGGTGTAGTCCATCTGGTCCAGATGACTTATCTACCCTCAGACCTCTTAGCTTCCGAAACATCTTCTCCCTAGTATAGCAACTGCACTCTCTTCTGCCCCTTGACACTCAAACTTCCAACATACTGCTGGTGTCTTCTACGGGGAAAACTGATGCAAAACACTTTTTCAATTCATCCATTATTTCCTTGTCCCCTATTACTAACTCTCCAGTATAATGTTCCAGTAGTCCAATATCCACTTCCACCTCTCTTTTAAATTTTATGTATCTGAAGAAACTTTTGATATTTTCTTTAATACCATTGGCTAGCTTACTTTCATATTCCTTCTTTTTGACATTTTTAGTTGTCTTCTGTTGGTTTTATAAAGCTTCCCAATCCTCTAACCTCATTAATTTTGCTCTATTAAATGCCTTCTCTTTTACTTTTATGTTGGCCTTGACTTCCCTTGTCAGCCACGGTTGCATTATCCTGCCATTATAATACTTCTTTGGGATGTATCTATGCAGCACCTCCCAAATTGCTTTGAGAATCTCGCTATTGCTGCATTGCTGTCAGCCCTGCTAGTGCCCACTTCCAGTCAACTTTGCCCATCTCTTCTTTCATGCCTCTGTAATTCCCTTTATTCCACTATAACACAGATACATCTGACTTTAGCTTCTCCCCCTCAAATTGCAGGATGAACTCTCTCATAATATGATCACTGTCTCCTAAGGGTTCCTTTACCTTAAAAACCTATTCAGATCTGTTTTGTTACACAACACCAGTTTAGCTGATCCCCTAGTGTGCTTAATCACAAGCTGCTCTAAAAAGCCTTCTTGCAGGTATTCTACAAATTCCCTCTCTTGATCTTCTCAATCTACCTGCCCATGACTATCATAATTCAGACTACTGTTCTGAGGCACAGTACTGTAGATAACTCCCATCTGGATCTTTTTACCCTTGCAGTTTCTTAACTCTACCCACAAGGATTCTACATGTTCCAATCCCATGTCACCTCTTTCTAAGAATTTGATTTCATTTTTACCATCAGAGCAACATTATCCCCTCTGCCTATCTGCCTGATACAAGCTCAGAACTATAATGTTTCCTCAACCATAACTCAGTGAAGCTCACAATGTCATATGTGCCACTCTCTAAATGCACTATACAAATTCATCTTATTCCACATACTGTGTGCACTCAGATATAAAACTTCTGTGGAATTTGTCCTATCCTCTGACTGTCCTTCCTCACAGTGTCACTACGTACTGCCTCTGCTTATGCCAACTGTCCCATCCTCAGCCCTGTCATCTTGGTTCCCATCCCTCTTCTACGTTTCCTGAAGTTTAGTTTAACTTGGCATCATAATTGGCAAAGACATCATGAGCTGAAGCGTCTATTCCTACATTGAGCTTTCCTATGGTTGCCTCGAGTCGCTTTATCCCACATGCCATGTCCTGTCCACGCTAAGATATGTGATCACGTCTATAGCAGAAGTCAGAATTGAATTGGCCTCAATGTTTCAGGGAAAGGGAAAGGAAATTATTTGGTATTCCATCCCTGAACCAACATTGGATCAGGGAAAAAAATCATGAGCTGGATTGTGCTGGAACTTGGCAGCACCCTCTCCTCCTGCACACTTCCACTCACCCATATGTGGGGTGCATGAATGTCATCAATGATATCAACAGAGGAAGGGTTAAGGGGAGGGGGGAGGGCTGATAATATACTCTAATATTCTATTCATTCTATGTAATTATCTTAAAAATTGAATAAAAAATGATATCAACAGAAGATATCAATAAACTCGATGATTTTAAGAGAATTTAAAGGTCTCTGACTTTTAGAGGCAGTTAAAGAAGCATTGAAATTTAAAGGATTAAAAACAGTGTATTGCTTCAGGCTAATTAAAAAATTTAGAAATATAAGAAATGTAAAAATAATTTTTTGGACGCCTTTCCCTTCATCTTCTAATGAACAGGTCTAAAATCCCATGGAAATCAGTGGGATGCTGGATCATTATGCCAGGTGTGTCTTAGGACATGCTTTGCAGAATCTAAAAATGGAGAATAGTGACAGGTAGAATGTCACTATAACCAGTAGGATTTGTCTCCCTAAGTGACAGCACATGTGCAGGCAATCACGGCTGTTCTGCCCCTGGCCTCAATTCTTTATCTGCCATCTATTAATTTGCTGATAATACAACCATTGTCGGTAGAATCTCAGATGGAGACGAGGGGGTGAACAGGAGTGAGATGCTCCAGCTAATGAGTGGTGTCGCAACAACAATTTTGCACTCAATGTCAGTAAGACCAAAGAGCTGATTGTGGACTTCAGAAAGGGTAAAGCGAGGGAACACAAACCAATCCTCATAGAGGGATCAGAAGTGGAGAGAGTGAGCAGCTTCAAGTTCCTGGGTGTTAATATCTCTGAGGATGTATCCTGGTGTGAACATATTGATGCAGTTATAAAGAGGCAAGACAGTGGCTATACTTCAACAGGAGTTTGAGGAGATTTGGTTTGTCAACTAAAATATTCAAACTTCTACAGATGTACCGTGGAGAGCATTCTGACTGGATGCAACACTGTCTCGTATTGGTGGGGGGGGGGGGGGGGGCACTACTGCACAGGATCGAAGAAAACTGCAGCGAGTAGTAAAATTAGTCAGCTCCATCATGGGCCCTAGCCTCATTAATATCAAAGATATCTTCAAGGAGCGGTGCCTCAGAAAGGCAGCGTCCAACATTAAAGACCTCCACCACCCAGGACATGCCCCCTCTTCATTGTTACCATCAGGTAGGAGGTACAGAAGCCTGAGGGCACACACTCAGCGATTCAGGAACAGCTTCTTCCCCTTTGCCATCTGATTTCTAAATGGGCATTGAACCCAGACACTACCTCACTACTTTTAAAAAAAAATCTGTTTTTGCACTACTTATTTTAATTAAATTATTAAATATACATATTTACTGTAATCCAGTTTTTTCTATATTTATCATATATTGTATTGCACTACAGCTGCAAAGTTAACAAATTTCATAACATATGCCAGTGATGTTTAAGCCTGATTCTGCATACCAAAATTTCCAGTTGAACTCATTGACTATCAGCAAAACCAGCCTCAAGGGGGAGCCTTTTCCATCTTTCAATTAGATCATGATGCATCCATGCCTCAGTTCTACTTGTTTTATGTCATCCTTGATCCCACCGACAATAAAATCTAAGACTTCCGCTTACTTTGTGCCTAGCAACTGCTAACAAACTAAAAATCTGTCAGTCTCACCTTGACTCATTGATTCCATGGCTTTGTGTGGGAAAAGTTCCCAAGTTCCTTTTTAAATGCTGTTTTCTGAATTTAAGGTTGTATCCCTTGTCCTGAATCCTCCCTCCAGAGAAACTAGTTGGTCTACCCAACAACTTCCTTTCTTGATCTAAAATCCACGATTACATTATCCTTCACCATTCTAAACTTTTTTTTTACCTTGCTGAATTATGTATCTAGTTCTCAGAATAATCCTTTCAGACCTAGCATTTTCTAATTCAGTTTTTTAATTTTTTTCTTTGCTAATGTTAAATATCTCTCTCCTGTGGTTTTGAGCCCAAAACTAACAAAAAGGTTGCTCTACAACAGTTTTGTAGAACTGTTCAGCTTTTTTAAAATTATCCCACCCCTATAAGATAGGACAATATCGCTTTAGCCTAATTTTTGCACGTATGCTAGTGATTTGTTTACTAGATAGAAAAAAATTATTTGCTTATTCATAATTAACATTTGTCACTTAGAAGACATTCTGATACATCATTCTTGGCTTCAAGTACATGACCTGGCGATTCCACAGATTGAAAATTTAATCTGAAGTGTCTACATTCCTAAACTGGTGACAACCAATTAGCAGTTACAACTATCCTTTTATAACTCCAGTTTCTGATGTTACTGATAAAAAGCTGAAGTGCCAGTCTAGACGTCTGGGCCTCCCCGGGAGGGAATGGTCCACTTCAGCCAACCTTGCACTATAGTATGGGAATGGCCTTACAGAGCACGAGTCACAGTAACCCCGTAGGAGGAAGTGTCTCAGGGGCTGGCACTTCCCTATCTACTCTGAGAGTAATCCCTCTGCCAATGGGGCGGGGAAGGAGTGTTGCTGTTAGCAGTGTGATGAGCACAGATCCATCCAATCAGTGGGGTACGGTAAGGGTGAGCAGGAGCAGTACCCTGGGATGACTGTGTCAACACTGAATGGTGCACTCCTTGGATGCTAAACAGAACGTAGTGAATATGCGGTGCCTGGCTTCCCACTGGATGGTATGGCTGCTGCTATCTGGGGTACGTGATATCATACATGCACCGCCTTAATAGCCTGAATGAGCACCCTGCCCATGAGAGTCGACATAGTAAGATGTGTCTCCCAGAGGCTGAAAGGTTCTGGATGATAGCCTTTCTCCATTATGGTAGGGCCAGGCTGTCTCGGGGACGGTACACACATTCTCTGTGACGGAGACGCTGGCCAATGAGGCAGCCACAGCGCTCAAGCATACAGAAGGTGCACTGACCGGAATATCGCTACTCAGATGGTGGCCTCGCAAAATCAGATGGCCTTGGACTACCTGTGCTGGGATTGGGCAGGAGTGTTGCACTTCCATCCCCGACGAGTCTGGGAACATTACTCACCTGGCTGATCACATCCAGGAGTCAGTAAATAAGATCAGGAAAGTAGAGAGCCGTCTCCATGACTACTATACCTTGGGGGGAGGGGGGAGAAGCTGGTGGTCTTTTGGGGGCATTTAGAGGCTGTAGTAGCTGGTGTGCTGATAATGCTGGGTATTAGAGTGTTATGCTTTGTGTCTAGTATAGTGGGGCATCTGCAAAGGTTATGTTAGCATGCGGGCGAGAGTCATGGTGTTATGGCTTTCGAGAGGTGGACTGTTACAGCAAATGTCTAACTTACCCGCTCATCGGAAGTGGCGATTAGCTTGCCTAAGGAGCATTGCAGCCCCTCCCACTAGTTTCTACTTAACTGAAGTTCAAATCTGATGTGCGGAGACCATGTGGCCTCTATTTGCTCTCTGGGTCGCTGCTGGCATCCAGCGCTGTGGAAACAGTGAACAGTTGAGGTGAGCTGCGGTAAAGAGGGACTGTGCGCACACTTTAGATAAGTTTTTGCCACTTTGTATGTTTGGTGTCTATTTGTCCTGCCACTTGGGCTGCTCAGTTTAGAGACACTTGCAACTGAGTGTAACTTGAATGGTTTCTTAAATGTTTGGTGTCTGCTGTGTCCTGTAAATAGTTAATTTATTGACTGGTAGTGAGAATCTTCTGTACCTACTCACCGAATCTGCAAACCTGATTTCACGTATTTCAGTTTAAAGTGGCTGTCCCCTTATTTTGAAGATATGTCCCCTCTTTCAGATCTCTCCCACTGGTGAGCACATCTGCATACCTCTCCTGTCATGCCCTCTTAGGAACTTAGTGTTTCAATAGAATCACTTACACCCTGGCTTCTTCTTCACAACCAATTATATGATTAATATCAATTACTTCGGCTTTTATTTTTGCTAATAATCACTTCAAACTTTTCAGATGGCTTCTGAAAGTCCAGATAGACCAGATTCCAGGCAAAAGGCCTCACCTGAAATGCTGACTATTCACCTCCCCCCACAGATGCTACCTGACCTGTTGAGTTCTTCCAACAGTTTTATTTCTTGTCCAAACTCTAGCATCTGTTTCTTGTGTGTTCAGATGATATCGTTGAAAACACTGTTCAGGGAGGTATCTGAATGAGGAAGTACCTCAATGTAGGATACTCTGTCTTTTGAATGCGGTGTTAAATATGGCGCTTACTACTGAAATGCACATAAAGATCCTTCAATATTCAAAGAAATAGGTGAAATTTTCTTATTATCTTAGATTCTTCCCACAACCAATCTCAGTGCGTTACTGTTATTCGTGGAAATTCTCCGTGAATAAATAGGTTGCTGTGTTTTATTGCATTATGGCAGTGAATATGTGTTAAACTACCCTTAATGCTCCACTAAGATTTATAAATGTTTGTCTAGCTTTTTTTTAAACATGCACAAGTCTTCCCCTTTACACCATCAGTGACCTTTTCGAAAATTTTAACTGGATTAGTCAGACATGAGCTGCCCTTTACAGCTGAATATTCCTTGCTGAATATTTTTAATCATTTCGTACTTGTCACCTGTCATGTCATTGCCAGCAGGCTCCCATAAACCTCCTCACAACATCTGGAATTTACCCATTAAAATCACTATTTCCAAACTGTGGACATTTTTGACAAGCACAAAGGGAATTTTCTCACCTCTTTCTTTTATTACACCGGGATTGAAACTGCCAGGTGGCGGAGATTTGTTGATCTTATCCCCCATCATTTCCTCCATTACTATTTTTAAACCTATATTGAGTTCTGTAGGATTAATTTTAGCGTCACTTGTGCTACTGGGTATTTTGCTCTCTTCTGCTGCTGTGTGATACAAATGAGCAATTGTGCCATTTTCTCATTGTCAGTTTATCTGGTCATTATCACACGCTGATTCAGGTGAGCTTAGTGTATGAAATAACTGCTGGGTTTCCAGATCATCATAATGATTATTCTTTTTAAAAAAAACCCTAAATGTGGCTGGAAAACATTTTGGATATCCCAAATTCATGTAAGGTGTTTTTTATTTATATTCCTATTGGATTTGCCTGAAAGAAACTAAATTCCATTCTATTTTTCTAAGCATACTTCTGAAGAAACTTGATTATTTGCTTTGCATTCACATTCCTTTTCTTGCTGAACTTATTATGTCCTCATTTGGAAATATATCTGCAGCCATGGGAACTTCCATCCTGTGAGCCTAGGCTGGATAATGAATCCTAAAGGCAGAGTCACTACTACACCAGAGTGGTGAGTCACATAATCATTGACAGCATTGTGCTGTTTTGACAAAGGATGTTACATTGCACAAAAAAACAAATGTACTTTTTGCACTCCAACTCACTTATTCAGATTAATGTCACTTTGAGAGATCATGAGTGATAGTAACCCATCAGTTCTGTCTCAATAATATAAAGGAAAGTGGGCTTACACAATGTATTTAGATATTCTAGAGTAGTTCCAACAGTGATCAACAGGATCTGGAGAAATCTAAATAAAATAATTCTGGGATTAAGGAAACTGAGTCACAGTATTATTTATGTAAACGATTTGAACTAACTGTACAAGGCTTGATTAGTAAGCTTGTGTATGACACAAAGTTAAGAGGTGTTGTTAATAGTGAAGAAGGTTATCACGTATTACAGAGGGATTGTGATCAGTTAGGGAAGTGAGATAAAGAGGGCAAATTGATTTCAACATGAAGTGATGCATTTTGGAAAGTCAAACCAATGTAGGATTTATACTATGAAGGCCCCCTGAAGGTTAACTTGCCAGTTGAGTCAGTAGTGAGGAAGGCAAATGCTGCGTTAGCATTCATTTCAAGAGGTCTAGAATACAAGAGCAGGGATATGATGCTGAGGCTTTATAAGGCACTGGTGAGACCTCACCTTGAATATTGTGAACAGTTTTGGGCCCCTCATGTTAGAAAAGATCTGCTGGGTACAGAGGAGGTTCACAAGGATGACTGCTGGAATGAAAGGGTTATATGAGGAACACTTGATGCTCTGGATCTATACTCACTGGAATTCAGAAGATGAGGGGAGAACTCATTGAAACCTCTCGAATGTTGAAAGGCCTAGACAGAGTAGATGTGGAAAGGATGTTTCCCATAGTGGGAGAATCTAGGACAAGAGGGCACAGCCTCAGGATAGAGGGGCACCCTTTCAAAACAAAGATGCAGAGAAATTTCTTTCGCCAAAGGGTGGTGAACTTGTGGAATTTGTCACCACATGCAGTTGTGGAGGCCAGGTTGTTGGGTGTACTTAAGGCAGAGATTGATAGGTTCTTGATTGGACATGGCATCAAAGGTTATGGCAAGAAGTCCAGGAATTGAGGTCGAGGAGGAGAAAAAAAAAGGATCAGCCATGATTGAATGGCAGAGCAAACTTGATGGGTCAGATGGCCTAATTCTGCTCCTTTGACTTATGGTCTTATGGTAGCTTAGTATGGAGAGCAATGGACCAGAGGAACAAGTGAATGATTTGCTGAAAGCAGCAGCACAAATATATGGGGTGATGATAATGGCATTTAGCATGCTGGCTTTATCAGCATTGTGTATAGGATTTGGGTTTGTTGCAGTTAGATAAGTCATTGGTAAGGCTGCACAGAGTACTGTGTCAATGTTGGTGGAACTTGTAGGAAAGATGCGATTGACTGGAAAGAGTACAGAGAAGATGCTGTCAGGATTAGAGGGCCTATGTTAAAGGGAGAGGTTGGCCAGGTTAGATCCTTATTCCTTGGAAGGTAGGAGAATGAGGGGCAATGTCAATGAAGTGTTTAAAATGATGAGAGCATAGATAAAGTGTTTGGTTTCAGTCTTTTCCTCAGGCTAGAAGAAACCAAACCCAGGGGCAAAGGTTTATGGTGAGAGGGGAAATATTTAAGAGGGATCTGAGGAGCAACTTATTCTCACAGAGTATGGTGAGTGTATAGAATGAACAGCAGAGGTGGTGGTGCGACAGGTATAATAGTATCACTTTAGGAGCACTGGATAGGTACATGCAGGACAGATATGGGCTGAGTGCGGGAAATTTGGACTGGCTGGGTGGGCACAGTAATCAGCATGGACTGGGTGTTCCAAAGGGCTTGTATCCATCTTGTCTTGCTATATGATACTGTAACATTGGCGGGTGGGTTTGTTCTCTTTAAAGAAGGTAGAGAATTTGGCATTAGCATCAAGGATCTAGATAGACAGAGAAGATGTTCCTATGGACCAACAGGAAAAGATCAAAATATGGGGCAAATGATTAAAGAGGATATGAGGCAAACATAGATTTTGCCCTCACAAAATTAATAAAATCTGTATTTTATTGTTCATGAGTGAGGGGACATGATGGAAAAAGTATCAATCAATATCTGCAAAAGAACTAGGATATACATTGGGTAATATTTTACAGAAACAGTGAGTCAATGGGAGTGCTCTGCTAGGAACCAGCACAGAGTTAATGGGCTGACTGACCATCATACTTATTTCACAGTCTCTGATGAAAACCAGGTGTACTGTAATTAAGTAAACTAGCAGCATTTGGAAATCTAATGACTGAAATTAGGCCATAATCAGGGAGAAAGGAGTGTTAAAGGGGAACAGCTAACCATGCCAGTAACATTTCTAGGATTCCATGATGCAGCAGAGGTGGGTTGTGTAATTCACCAATGAATTTTCAAAAAATATATCAGTTAAATCAGTGCAACCATCTCTGTGCTTTATAATGTTATAGAAGGTGTTAATGTTGCAAAGCTTTGAATTAAATAGTACCATAGTAATCTTTAAAACCTAAAGACAAAGCATGATGAAAGGTGCATGGTATTATTTCAGTAATGTTGTAGGGTCCCAGCATTGACCTCCTGACCCACAAATTAGAGTGGAAAGCAAGTCATCCTCAATTCCGAGAGATGAGCTCAGAGAAAAAAGAATCACTACTTACTTTCACAGATTTCAATGTGTTTAGTTACTATACTGTTAGTTTTATATAAGTGCTGAACAATGATAAATATTCTCTCTTTACTCTAGATTACTGCTGTATGGAACTGAAAATAATCTTTTTCAAGTTGATTCATAATAATGAGACAAGTGAGGTTTAGTGCTCAGGAGTTTCAAGTGTATATTAAATGCTGCTTCTTTAATTCTAAAAGTAAAACAACATGCAGACAACCCTCAGAAAATCTACTGTAATACGAGTGATCTGTTTGTATCTAGGATTCCTGATGTCCTGATTATAAGGCCAAGTGACAGAAGCAGCTGTACTCTCACATTTGGTGTCACTTTCATTGCCCTTGTCAGCAATTACAACAACGATGCTCTCTTTGACATGCTGAACTCACCAAGAAGACTTGGTTTTCTTCATTGTAAGTACCTGCATTATATTCAGAAAATCACACTGCAATTCAGATTTTTACCTTATTGATTTAACTACTGTTTTGAGTGACAAAATTGTTGTTAATAGGCAGTATTTTTCCAATATTATTGTAAATAAACCTTGATAGACAGCCATTTGTAGCTTTTAAAGTATCAACTACTTTAAACCACCTGCGTATTTATTCAAATATTAGTTATGATTTTACTAAAACACTAAAGTTGGTGTTGCAGGATTTAAATTCTCTGAGATCATAGTGCTCCAATTTATTACATAAACTTTTGATATTCCATTATTTTGTATCTCTGTTTTAACACTGAATTTTCTTCTGAACACTGATATATATCACAGAAATTGATACATAATTTTTTTGCAATTGGATTATGTTCAGAAGTTATTTCTCCCAGCAGTTTTCTTCTTTACCAAATAAATAAGTGTTTCTCAGGAGCAGAACCCAGCTGAGAGTTTTATCGAGTCTGTTCTTATTCCACTCTTTTTATCTGGGTGAGTGAAGTTGGATACTAATGCTTACAGAGTCCTGCGTTCACTTGTAGAGGCATATTCCAAGAAGTTGGATCACGTCCATTTTTGAATTAAAATAGTGAGCACTTCATGCTAATGTAATACCCAACCTACTATCCAGAAAATATGAAGTCAATAGTCAAAACTCCGTTTTAGAAAAGAGTTAATGTAGTTTACATTCAGAAACGAGCTAAAGCAGATTCTAAGCAATTCCCACTAGGACCTCAACTAATGTTGTGCATCTCCCAACATTTTAGTGTGTTGTGATGGGAAAATGGAGTCAGAGTTTGAAATCACATTTTGCATGGGTGGTCAACCCAGCAATAGGGTGGCTTTGGTGGAGGAGGCTGCCTCTCAGGGTCAGGGAGAGAACTCCCATAATTACATAGAGGGACATGCCAGCACTCACTCATGAGGTAAGTGCCAGGAAGAAGGTCCTGAGCAGCTTCAGGGTCAAGATGCCTGTTAGACCCACTGTAATAGGAACTTGTCCTTACACAATGCTGATACAATTTTCATCATTTCACACAATATGTCAAGATGATCTGCACACCACTATCTATATGTGTAGAGAACAGATCTTCTCAGGGTATGATTTAACATGGAGTTCTGAATTCTTTAAATTGGACCAGCACAGCAAGATGGAAGTAGGTTTGAAAAATCACCTGGGCCCTTCTTGTGGATTATTGACATAGTCTTATTGAGGATTGCTTTGTGAAAAGGTTCACTTTATTGGCATTGGCAAGTCCTGCAATGTAGAAATTTAATGAAAATCCATTCAGAAACTTTATGTTCTTTAGGGACAAGGGCTGCTTCCTTTGCACCTCTGGGAGGTGAGGCTGTGGTAACGTGCCTGGTAATGATTGGCACGTGCCTGTCTCTCCATCTCCTGCTATGCTTCTCCCTTCACCTCATGACCTTCCAGCTCCAGGTCTCCTTGCTGGTCTTCTTGCTGTCTGTGGTTTGCTAGAGCAAGTGGCATGCAGCACACAATGAAGAAGTCGTCGCACCTACCCACAGGGGTCTGTGCTTTTATCCCTGCATTGTTGTTGGTAATGACATATAATCTTGAGAAGCAAATGGTGATTCCCATTGCTATCCTGGTACTTGTCACCCCTATACTCTTATCATAGTTGGAGAACACACTAATATGAGGAGCCAGAGGAGCAGATGGTTGTCCCTGTTTCACCCATCCCCACCCATTCCTCTGAACTGTTGATGAAAATGTTTGACAGTACAAACAGTGCAGATGAACGCTTATGTATCTTGACCTTCACCGCAAGGTCGTTCTTCTTCTGATCCATTCTGAGGGAGGTAGAAACTGATAATAAGATATTATTTCTTGCTCATAATAAGTACAAACATATTAAAGGAAACCCTTATGGATGCAGGCGATAGTTTCCCACATACATGGGAGAGTAATGTTGCTAAAAAAAAAAAAAAAAATTCGGATATCCAAGGTGCAACTGTTCCTTTGTGAATTCAAACTAGGAGGAACTATCTCACAATGGAAATCAAGAAGAGCATGTGACATCTCTCAGCATACACTTGATGGAATTCAGAATGATGAGGGAAGATCTCATTGAATCCAACTTACTTACGTCAGTCCATCACCCCTACTGGGACATAGGCTGCTCACCAGAGTACCCCATCGTAGGCCATCCCTTCAAGCTGTCTCCAGGTGTAGCCCAATGAAGATCTCTCCTCTCCCAGGAATGAGGTCTCTGGAGCTTCTGTCTGTGAATCTGTAGCACTGGGTTTTTAGATGGGATAGGTTGCTAGCCCCTTGTTCAACATTAAAAGCTACCAAATATCAAAAAGTCTGGATGGAGTGGATGGCGGGTGAATGTTTCCATCGGTAGGAGTCCAGGATCCATTAGTAGGAGCTTCAGCATAAAGGAATATCACTTTAAAACTGAGAGGAGGAGGAATTTCTTCTGCCAGAGGGTGGTGAAATTGGAACTTACTGCCACAGAGGGCTGCAGAAGCCAAATCCCCAGGTTTTTTTTAAAGTGGAGATGAATAGATTCTTGATTGGTCAGGGGGTTAAGAGTTACAGAGAGAAAGCTAGAGAATGGGGCTGAAATTGTGGAGAAGACTTCATGAGCTGAATGGCTTCATTCCACTTCTGTATTTTATGGTCTAAGAAGGTGGCCAAATGTCCTGATGAATTTAGCAGTCAGCAACATATTGGAAGGCACTGATCTGCTGCACCTTCCCAGCAAGAATAAGGTGTGTGATACTGAAGCAACATTTAACACAACTAAAGTTCAACTTATTTTATCAGTGACCTTGATGGCATTCCCAACTTGATTCAAACAGCAATATTGTTATTAAACAGCACAATTGATTCTTTGACATACTGTGAGCAATACAAGGTAGTCATTTGAAAAACAACTCTCTGATGATTATATTAAAGAGAATTATGTAATTTTTATTATATTGTGAAAAGCTTGCTTCTTGACTTTAGTCCTGTGAGGTTAAAGTTATGGTTGTAGCATTCACTTCTAAAGTGAAGGTGTGCTTAATCTATGGCTTATCCCATTGTAGGACCTTTAACACAAAAATATTGGAAGACATTAGTTTGAAAGAGTAAAATAAGTTACCTGACATCCCCACATTTAGTCAATATTTAATCAACATTATGTTTGTAATTATGGGAACTTGCTTTAGATTTAAGTGCTGAGTCAGATTAAAAAGATTAAGGTGTTGAGACCACGGGCAAAGGATGAACCAGTGCTCAGTTCACTCTTCAGTGAGGATTCACTTGCCTCCGCTCTGAACTGACTCTGCATCTGTGGCCTGTAGCCATCAGGCTCCTGTGTCAATGGACTCCGTGGTTATGGGCTCACTTTCGGGGTCTCTGTGGCTCATTATCTGTATACTATTTGTTTCCTTTTGTTATTGTTTGCATGATTTGTTCTTTTTTGCACATTGGACGTTTGATGGTTTTTGTGTTGTGGGTTTTGTTTTTTATGGATTCTATTGTGTTTCTTTGTTTTGAGACTGCCTGCAAGTAAATGAATCTCAAGGTTGGATGTGGTACACATACTTTGATAATGAATGTACTTTGAACTTTATTCAACAGCTGCTAGATTGGTAATTGATAATTGGTTTATTTTTGTCATGTACCAGGATACATGAAAAACTTTGTATGATTCCAGAAAGATCATTCCAAGCACAAATTTCCTGAGGTAATTTTTTTTTTGTGTGTGCCATACTCTGCCAGAGCCTCGGCGACAACTCTTTTTTTGTCTTGGAGAAAAGATTCTGTGAATGGTCCCCTACGTCCTTCTCACAGCGCAGTGTTTATTTTTTACGAGGCCGAGTTGTGAGCTCGACACTCAACCCGGCACAGATGGAAAGCGTGTCCGGGAGTGGCCCGACTGGATTCGAACTCGGGAACCTTTGCTCCGGAGTCCGGCGCTGAAGTCACTGCCACCTGCCGGCTGAGGTAATATAAAAGGTTTTTAAAAAAAACAATAACAATGCAGAATATATTGCTAAATCTACCGAGAAAGAGAAGAGCAGGTAGGCAATAAAGACTTGATCTTTATTGTACAAAAGGGTAAATCTAGAAACTGTTATAATAGCAGGATAAAAGCCAACCGTGGTGTCTGGTTTCCTCCATTGCAACAGTGACAAAACTAAAATCAATATTAATTAATTTTAGTCTGCATTGAGATTACCGAGAGATGCAAAAAGTCTATCGTATTTTTTGTTGTTCTTCTGGGCCATTTATTGAGAACCCAGATCTACTGACCAAATGTAGACATTGCACTTCAAGAAGGGCACAGCAGATAACTGAAATAGGGACAAAGATGGTGAACTTCAGTTATAAAGAAGGACTGAAGAAACTGGGAGTATTTCCCTTAGACAGTGAGTGGGTCAGCCACCAAATGACGCAAATTTCTTTTGAATTTTGAAAACTCCACAGACAGCATAAGGAAATTATATTTTTGGAGTGGTAAATTATTCTCATTTTAATTACACTGTGTGAAAGTGCAATAGAAGTAGTAACTTCAAAAGGAACTGGATAAACACTTAAAAGCAAAGAAAATTACCAGACTGTAGGAAAAACAGCAAGAGGGTGCACCTAATTGAAGAGTTAATGTTATTTGTTTTGATGGTGGAATGTGGTTGGTGCTCCTGCATCATAATTGTAGGACTTGAGTTCGATCCTTGGGCAGAGCCGAGGTAGAACTTGCTTGTACGCGCTGTGAAGTTCTGCTAGATGCCCAATGTTATGCTGAGGGGATAATTGGGTACCCTGTAATATAGATAAGCACAAAAGATCAAATGGACGTGAGAGAGAATAAGATGCAGGCCTACAGGAAAAGCAATTGAGCTGCAATTGAATGGATTGCTTTGTTTGCCTGCTTTTTAACTTCCAAGTGTTTATCCAGTTCCCTGTTGAAGTTACTGCTTCTGCAACACTTTCATGCTGTGCGATTACAATTAGAACAAATTACTACTCCTCAAAGACTGGCTTGCAGGTCAGCCTTGGACAAGGTGTAGCACCTGTTTAGACCCTGATCAGGGTCACATGAAACCAGGGAGCAGGTAGTAGATGGTTGTATGAGCAGCTGGTGCATATCTCAAGTACTGGTTATGTGACCACTGAAGCTAGGCAGACAATCTCTGAAGGGTATTGATAATGACTGGGGTCACCCATCTTGCAAACACACTGCAATGGCAAATCACTTCTGTAGAAAAATTTGTCACGAACAATCATGGTTCAGGATAGAGAAAAGAATAAGAACAGCAGCGGAAGGGGGTCTTGCCCACAGTCAATGATCCGATTAAAGACAGATGGAAGAGTATGATCACTCACATCACATGACACAGCACATAATGATAATCATGATTACTCTGCAAATAGTATTTCCTCATTTTTATGGAATTTTTGCAATAGATTTAATGAGCCGAATAGTTTCTTTCTATGCTGTAAGTAGTAGAAAGAACAAAAAGGCAGGACATTATGTAAATTGAATGCTGGTTATGATTTAACACCCATCCATAAAATCTCTTAAGTTTCCTTCTGCTCTTAGAAATCCACTGTCAGCTTCTCCAATCCCCCTTTAGTGGCTGAAATTCTCCAACTTGGACTGTTACAGTGCCTTGATGTCCTCCTGTAGTAAAAATAGTTGGTGTGTATTTGCAGTCAGCAACTAAGATGGCAAATTTAATGTTTAATTATAGTAAGGAGGGTGGGTTACAAAAGTATGGTTTTACTGTAACTGTGAAGCCAAATCTCATTTATGCTATCAGTTCAACAAAAATTGAATTATTTAAATTGTATAGGAAACATAACCTCTTTCCAAAAATGTACTGCATTCAAAAATCAAAAGCAAATCAAACCTTTTCCTGAAAAATTATGGTAACTGCTCAAGTTGGATCAGTTACTGATGGAATGAAAGAGAATGTTGCATTTATATAGCATGATTTATACCAATTTCAGGACACTACAAAATGCTTCACAAGAAATTAAGCATGTGTAATGAGATTAGTTTTAGTCTGATTTTAGGGAAGATATAACTGCTTTGGAGGGACTGTGGAGAAGATTCACCAGATCGGTTCTGGGTAAGACAGGTTTATCTCTTGAGGAAAGATTAAGAACTTTGGGTCCTTATTCTCTGGAGTTTAGAAGGAAAAGTGGTGATCTTACTGAAACACATTACATTTCCTTTGGTGAAGGAATTTAGAATCAAGGACATAGTCTCAGGATAAGGGGTTGCACATTTAAAAACAAGGCAAGGAGATTTTTTTTTTCCCTTCAGAGACTGTGAATCTGCATTTCATATCTCGGAGCTATGGATGCTTCATTAAGAATTTTCAAAGCCGAATTCCAGATTTTTAGACTTTAGGAGAGCCAAGAGTTATGGAGAAAAGAACTCTTGCTGAAATCAGTTCAACTGCAATTGTACTGAATGGTGGGACAGGTTTGAGATGTGTATGGCCTACTTTATATACAATGACAGAAGCTGGTTTGTCTCATCCAAAGCTGTTTCTTCACTGATTCTAGATTATGTTTTATGCTCTATCTTTAATACAGTAAAATATTAAAGTGTTTTAAAAGAGGAATAGGGAATCACAGGGCAGGTAAACTCGGATATTGTGGCACATCTGTTGGAACTTAGTTTGGATGTCACGAATTTGGATTTTTTCTGTGACATCCCAGGTAGGGCAAAATAACAGGTGTAACACTATCAACAGTTATCAAAGACAGCTGAGACTGGAGGTGATTGTTTGGCTAAAGAAATTAAAACACGGATCAATTATCAATCACTCACATTTGATTCATTTTTTTGGTATCATTACAGCCTCATGTCTCGAGGTTTATTATTCCCTTGTACACTGCGTAAATGAGATAATATTTTAAAGTGCTATTAAATTTAAAGAAACAATAACTAAAATGTGTAATCTAGTTGTAAAATTAGAGAAGCATAACTGCTACACAGTGATTAACAGGCATATTTTATTAATAATTTATCATGCTCTGCTTATGAGCCCTAGGCTAGATTTAATTGTTCCTAATACAGCACATTTTTTTTATGGAACTACCATGAGATCATAGATTTTTGTGTTCAAGTCAAATAACCAAATATATCTAATGATATCTTTCAGATAAGCCAGTATCAGGACATAACAGAAATATGAAATTAACATAATAAAACACTTAGCAACTGTGGAAGAGGAAGATATTTGTGTATCAGGGAACTTGCTTTTCTTACATTAATATCGTGACTGCACCCTTCATTCCAGGGTCCTTTATCACTGACAAATTTAGACAGACAGATAGATGGATAGATACTTAATTGATCTCAAAGGAAATTACAGTGTCACAGCATTACAAGTGTGCAGATATACAAATATTAGAAGAAAGAAAGAATTTTTAAAAAAAGTGACCTCAAACATTCTAACGAGGGGGTCATCACTTCCCTGGCTATAGGTTGACTCATTATAAAGTCTAATGGCTGAGGGTAAGAGTGACCTTATATATTGCTCTTTGGAGCAGCACAGCTGTTTTCATCTATTACTAAAGGTGCTCTTCTATTCAGTCAAGGTGGCATTCAGAAGTTGAGAGACATTTTCCAGAATTGCCAGCATTTTCCACTGGGTCTTTTGTTCTACCACAGCCTCCAGAGTGTCCAGTTTGATTCTTATAATAGAGCCAGCCTTTCTAATCAGTTTATTGAGCCTGTTATTGTCATGATTTGCTAACAACTCAATTATCCCTGATGAATTGTGACATTAAGTGTCCACTGATTAGTCTACAACAGACCCACATTCTGAACTAATTAACAATCAGGATGGCAAAATACATGAAAATAAGAAACGGGAATAGTATGTGTCACGACCCCTTGAGCCTGCTTCACTGTTTTGGTGGGAACATGGCTAATCTGACCATAGCCCCAGTCCTGCATTCCTGTCTGCCCCCACCATAATATTTCAAATATTGATCTAAATTTGTCTTAATTATCACCTGTTACAGCTGAAGAAGTCATCCTTGGTCACTTTTTATAATAAGGGTCCCATATGAGTCTGAATATTTGCTTTATCCAAGATACCTGGAGCAGAGGTAGAATATTACCATGGTTGATATTTGTAAGGGTAAACCGGCAACATCAAGAGCCATTAAATTGTGTTATATTATCTCATGGGGTTGCCTCTGTGTCAAAAACTCCTGAACTCATTCTTCATATGTACTATATCTGATAATGGGTTCAGGAATGATAGACATACGGACAAATCCTATCCACTACGTTAAATGCGTTAATAACCCACAATCTCCATTCGATGGGAACATATCAAGTGTTACGAATGTGCCACAACTCTCAGGGGCCAAAGGCTACAAAGTCGCCCCCTCCTTTTCGAGAATCGCAAGATCGCTATTAATTCGGGTCTGGGACCCAGGAAATGAGAGAGAATCCACAAGGTTTGGAATGTGTCCTGGCCTCAGTGAAACAAAGCCACTGATAATGGCCATTGTCTCTTGGAGATGGAATTGTGTATTGAGTACTGTACTATTCATTGAAGCCCCTCAGGGGATGACCAGAGTGGGCTGGTTGAGGGATTGCATCATCCCAAACTGATTGACATCTGAGACCTCGTGAGTAAGGATGAAAGAGGGTCTGGGGAACAACCCCTTTAGACGCACCAGGAGAAACGCTGGAAGTCCCATGACAGCATTTGATAGCCAAAGCCGGTGGGGCCTGTGTGCGTTGCCTGGGTTGGCGGGCTCACCACAGAAGAACGGCTTAGCTAAAGGAGAGGCCACAAGTGAATGGCCACACCAACGGGACTCCCAACGGAACGAAATCATAAAGGTTGGAAAACCCGTAGTGGTAACTGTTCTCCCCCTCCCCCTCCCCCTCCCCCTCCCCCTCCCCCTCCCCCTCCCCCTCCCCCTCCCCCTCCCCCTCCCCCTCCCCCTCCCCCTCCCCCTCCCCCTCCCCCTCCCAAAAGATGGCAGCTTGTGGAACTGTAGTGAACTGTACATTTCCATCGGACAATTCATTATCCCCTAGACAATGATAGAGCTTATTTCTTATTGATTATTATTATACCCGCACTTTTAGGTTTAGTATTGACGACGTATATTATATGTATATTTGCATTGATATTATTTTTGTGTATTTTTATCAATAAATACTGTTAAAATAGTATCATCAGACTTCAACGGACCTCTCCATTTTTGCTGGTAAGTGACCCAGTTACAGGGTTCGTAACACAAGTAAAAAGGAGTGTGGCAGATACCAGCAGTACAGTGATATATGATGGCAGCTCACAGATTCACTACTCCTTACTTAGACTGGATCATCTAATTCAGCTTTTAAGTTTAATTGTCCTTCAATCATACATGAATATACAGCCAAACAAAACAGTATTTCTCTGGGGCCAAGGTACAGGTCACAACACCAACACAGTACAAGACACATATAGCACATATAATTATAATTGCAGTAAGCATAAAGTGAACTATATAAACATAATTAACCCAGGTCCCTGAGTGTCATATCCTGTAGATTGATGATGCAGGATGTATTTGGCAAGAACAAGCCACAGCGGTCCAATCATCATGCTCTATTGTAGTTGCAGGCGATCGATAACCACTCAAAAACATTGAGAAATTCTCACCCATTATCAAAATGGAATAGAACTGAACAAGAACACACAGCGTGCTCGGATAATGTTCATATACATGCACATCCGTTCCCATTTCCTATTATCCTAACTTAGCTCTCATGACAGATCAAAGGATAGGCTTGGAGTCCTGGAAGCTGGTAATTAAGTTCCTGATGTTGACTCCTGGGGTTAAAGTGTCTGAGGCTCTAATTCTGCCTCAGAGAGGGCAGAGGTTCAGTTCATATTCTCTCATTCTGCATTAGTCAATGGGTTGATAGAGGATGGCTGTCAGTGCCACAGGTTAAAAAGCATGTGGGAACCATCACTAAAGATGGTACTCACTCTCCCCACACCTTCAAAGTGAGCTGGTCAGTGTGAAAATGCAGATATTAGCAATAGTCACATTCCTATCTCTCCTCATTTGTCTCAGCTCTTCCAAGTGTACTCTGTGGTGAAGTTAAAATGAAGTCTTGGGCACTTTAGAGGTTCCTAAAAGATTTAAGATGTGAATCATAACACTGATTGCTAGGATTACAATGAATCTTACTATCACTCCAAGGCAATTTCAAAACTACTTATTCCTTGCAATATAGCAATAAAAATGTGATGAGCAGGTTCATCTACAGAAGTTATCCCATCTGAAACATTCTCTTATGAGTGCAGCACTTTAGTCCACTTCTTTCCTTTCCTGTTGTTCCCTGTTCTTATTGGCTTATACTGAAATTACATTGAAGTACAGTGTCAAATAAATCGAAATCCAATGTTCAATATAACTTGTATTGTACAACTGTTGACTTCTTAAATAGCCCTATCAAACTTTGCTTACTTCAGACAAGCACGTATTGTCTTGAATTTTGTCAATTTTAATTTTATAGGTCACCAGTACGTGACACTGGAAGAAAAAAAGTAACAACCTTCAAAGTAAAGATGGGAGCTTGTGTGTCGAGGAAGACTTCCAAAGAAGAACTAAGGAAAACAATAAAAAGGAAAAGGGTAATAGCTTTAGAAGGAAAGGAGACACTTTTAACTGCTGAACTGAGGAATCAACTGAAGACTGTTTATGGCCAAAACTCTCTGAGATTAGCAATGATGAAAATGACAGAAGTCCCAAATATTATTTGGCAAGTAACTGAAATAGAGAAACTAAACATGTCACACAATTTCCTGTTCAGCATTAGCCCTGGTATTGAGAAGCTTCAGAATTTAGTCATATTGAATTTATTGAGGAATCAGTTAACTGCCCTGCCGAAGGAAATCGGAATGCTGAGAAAGCTGAAGGTTTTATTTGCTGACCAGAATTGTCTCAAGGAAGTCCCACCCGAATTGGGCCAGTGCAAGAAATTGCAAGTACTGAGTCTCTCCCACAACATGATCTCATCTCTCCCTGAGAACTTGGAAGAGCTAAAGAAACTGGATAAGCTCAATTTAAGCAACAATCGATTTGTCCAATTACCCATGTGCATCTACGGGATGAGAAGTTTAACTTTCCTAAACATAGGCTGCAACAAGATTGAAAGTATTTCTGAAAGCGTTGGCCAACTGGAAAGCCTGAGGATATTTATTGCTGAAGGAAACAGGCTTCGATTTCTGCCTAAATCTGTCTGTATGATGCAGCCCCTTAAACTGCTCAATGTGAACTATAATGACATTGAAAATCTTCCCACAAATCTTCCCATGTTGACAGAGTTGGAAAGGATAGCCTGCCATTCACTAGATACAGGGCTTCATGTCAAATGCAACCCATTATCCAAGCCACTGCCAGATCTTGTAAATGAGGGTATTGAATCTCTATTTGAGTATTTAAAGCCCAAATGGGGCAACGAATGACAAACTTATCACTAAACACCTGGAGAAATTGAGTGCACCTTTCAAAATAGGCTTTTTGGCTGTGAAATTAGTTGATGTACTCAGATTGCCTGATTTTAAGTCATAATGCACTGTATCTGCACCTTGAAGAGAATGAGTTTGCAAAGGCATGTCTTAGAAAACTGAATTTATTTTTTAAAGCCATTCAAAGACAGTAAATTCTAATTTTTTTTACAATTTTACATTGTTTGAAGGTTTGTGTGATTTAGACAGGTTTGCAGAGTGTTTTCTGGAAGTAAATTATGAATTGAAATATATTAGTTAATATTTGATACCAATTTCATTGCGGGTCCTGAGATTTCTCAAGTTATCAAGTGAAACACAGGTCATGCAGAAGGCAAGCCATGGAAAGTACCATGACTTGCAGGCTCTCACCCCCACCCTACTCTGGCCTTCACCAATAATCATTCAGAAAATATGTAACAGACAACTCAAATATTTCTTCTACTCAAAGCAAACACATTTAATTATTTTGTACATTTGCTTAATATGTTTTGTGCACTTAGCTAAACACTTGCTCAAGAACATATTTGGGCCTTTCCTTCTTTCCATGTGTTTAACAGGTTATGAGATCAAGATGCTCCTTGCCTGGAAACTTTTCTTAGTCACATATCAATGATAGCTTTAAAAGTGCTCATGGTCAAGATGTGACACAAGCAGCTATTAATAAACTCAATCTAATTAGTTAGTAACACACACAAAATGCAAGTGGAACGCAGCAGGCCAGGCAGCATCTATAGGAAGAAGTTCAGTCGACATTTTGGGCTGAGACCCTTCGTCAGGACTAACTGAGAAAAGAGATATCTCCTCTTTCAGTTAGTCCTGATGAAGGGTCTTGGCCCGAAACATCGACTGTACTTCTTATAGATGCTGCCTGGCCTGCTGCGTTCCACCAGCATTTTGTGTGTGTTGCTTGAATTTCCAACATCTGCAGATTTCCTCGTGTTTGCCTAATTAGTGTCAGCAATGAAAGTCAAATTTCTCCCCCACCACCCCATAATTAGGAACAATGTAACTTAAGACCTTGAAAATTGATCAGAGAAATATAGAATGGATTTGGAAAGGACAGGTCAAGACTGGTGAACTTATAAATTGTATTGAACACTAAAATAGCATGCAGGAAAATGTTATTTGGTCAGAAGGCAACAGTATAGTCTTTCACTTGTGGAAATTAAAGCTTTTAGAATTAAAGTGAAATTAGTAATCTTATTTGAAACTGGCTGAGAGTCAAAAGACAGAAAATAGGACAAAAGACAGAAATTGCTTACTCAACATTAGCAAAACCAAAGAGTTGATGACCGACTACGGAAGGGCGAAGCAAGAGACATTTGAGTCAGTCATCGTTAGGGAAATAGTGGCCGAGAGGGTCAGTAGCTTTAAGTTCCGTGACATTAATATATCAGTGGATTTGCCCTGGAACAATCACATATGTGTCATTGCAAAGAAGTCATGACAGCATCCCCACTTTCTTAGAAGTTTGCTGGTCACCAAAAACTGAGACAAACTTCTATAGATGCACAATGGAAAGTATTCTAACTCATTTCATCATTTCCTGTTATGAAAAAGAACAATGCCCAGGAATGGAAAAGGCTAAAGAAAGTGGTGCACACAACTAATCTATCACAGAATAGAACCCCTCCCCATCATTAAGTATATTTACACAGAGCAGTGACACACTAAAGCAGCATCTATCATCAAAGACTCCCACCATCCAAGCCATGCCCTCTTCTTACTACGATCATTGGGCAGGAGGTACAGAGCCTTAGGTCTGACATTGCCACGTTCAGGAACAGTTATTACTCCACAGCCATCAAGATCATGAACCGGCATGGATAACTTGTTTCACCACGACTGTGAACTGACTCTCTGACCTTACAGACTCACTTTCCAGGACTCACACTCTCAGTATTATTTTTATTTGCACAGTTTGTCTTTTGCGCATTGGTTGATTGTCAGTTTATGTACGGTCTTTTTGTAAAAATCAATTGTACTTCTTTCTCCCTGTAAATGACTTCAAGAAAATAAACCTCAAGGCAATATATGGTGACATACACGTACTTTGTTAATAAATTTACTTTGAACTTTGAAATGGGAAAATGGGAAGATATTGTATTTGGGAGGACGTGACCAGTAATGGCCACAGGAATCTGCATTAGACCAATGATAAATGGCATTTATTAACCAAATAGATGGTTCAACAGAGAATCAAAATGGTGATGACCCATTGATAGGTAGTCCTGTGTAAATAACTACTATTAAATGAAAGTTAGAAGCAAAGGGACTAGAGGGAATGAGCTTCGACCATTAAAATGTCAAGGAGAGGCAAGAAAAATAATCAAAATGAAATGCTGGTCTTCAGGTACAAGTCTTACAGTGCAAATCACAGTATGACAGAATAGTTATGAGTTGAAAAGAGGCCATATTTTTTAGTCTGCACTAGGTCTGGGAAAGAGCAATTAAGCTACTTCCATTGTCCCCCCCCCCCTTTCCCCATTTCCACATAGATGTTTTCCTCTCAGATGAATATCCATCTCCTTTATGAAAGTTATTTTTACTTGAGCCTCCAACACAACCCCTGGGGTATCCACCAATGGCAAAATATTGTTTTCCTCAAGCACTTATCAGTTATGTATAAGCTTTACTTAGAGTATGATCTTCTGGTAAGATGACAGAGCATTCAGGCATAGTGGCCTCTTGGGGGCCAACCTAAAGTGTTTTTGTCTTTTTAAAATGTCTTTTTATGATCGTAGGACAATGTTGGACAGCAAGAACCTCAGGTACTGCAGGTCTACCCCATCAGTGAGCTGCTCCTTGACAGAGGACCTGGACTTGGTGTGGACTGTGTTGTTGCTGGTATTGATAGGTGAAGCAGGTGTGCAATCTAACAGCAAGTAATTATCTTGGATGTTTCTCTTGTGATTCCAGGACCCTGTTGCACATTAATAATGTAAAATGCTGCAAGTCTATTTCCTCACTTATTGGTAAGACAGATGGCAGGGTAGATGTGTGCCCTTGGTTGTAGCAAGGACTAGGCCTCAAGCTGTGGGCTTGGCTGTTGTAGCATTCTAGGAGAGGAGACGATGAAGGTGGTGTTGCATAACATCCATGGTGGGTTTAAGGGCTGGCCCCTTCAGTTGGTGCAGCTCTCCAGTGTTTGATCGGTGCAACGACAAGCTGGATTGACTGCTGAGAGCTGCTTGTTCTTGTCGTTAACACCAATGCATCATCAATTTACAAAACATGCTCTCAGGGACTTGGGCTACATATACCTTTGTGTGTGATTATATGTTTATTACTCTCATAATTGTATGCGCCTTGTGCTGTGTATGACTGTTGGCACTGTGTCTTTCTCCTTGGCCCCGGAAGAATACTGTTTTGTTTGGCTATTCAAAGCTATCAATGTATACTTGAATGATAATTAAATGTGAACTTGAGTAGTTTTGGGAACCACAGTTTGAGGATAGATTGTTCCTGCAGGGAATAGAAAATTTGTAAGTGTAATGGCAGATTTACAAGGATTATACTAAAGGAACCAAGCTTCCACTAGGATTGAAATCCTTGGATTTTGGAATGTACACAGAGTTATAATATGCCACTGTTTTCATTAAGAGGAACAGAGAGCGTAGATAGACAGAAACTACATCCAGTTGCCACTTTATCGGGCACATCTACGCACCTGCTTGTTAATGCAAATGTCAATTCAGCCAATCATAAGAACATAAGAAATAGGGGCAGGAGAGG
Organism: Hypanus sabinus; assembly: GCF_030144855.1. NCBI lineage: Eukaryota > Metazoa > Chordata > Chondrichthyes > Myliobatiformes > Dasyatidae > Hypanus > Hypanus sabinus. Next base: position 126,930,930 of record NC_082706.1, read on the forward strand.
ACATCTGGTCCGTCAAGCCTGCTCCGCCATTCAACCGCCATGGACTTATCTCCACCTACCTACCTTTTCCCCATAACCCATAATTCCCCTACTATGCAAAAATTTATCCAACCTTCTCTTAAGTATATTTATTGAGGTAGCCACACTGCTTCATTGAGCAGAGAATTCCACAGATTCATCACTCTCAGGGAAAATCAGTTCCTCCTCATCTCCGTCCTAAATCTACTTCCCTAAATCTTGAGGCTATGTCCACTAGTTCCAGTCTGACCTACCAGTGAAAACAACTTTCCTGCCTCTATCTTATCTATCCTTTTCATAATTTTTCTATAAGATCTCTTGTCATTCTTCTGAATTCCAGACAGTACCATTCCAGGCGACTCAATCTCTCCTCTTAGTCTAATCCCCTCATCTCTGGAATTGACCTGCAGAACCTCCTCTGCACTGCCTCCAAAGTCAGTATATCCTTCCTCAAGTAAGGAGACCAGAACTGCACACAGTACTCCAGGTGCAGCCTCACCAGTACCCTGGACAGTTGCAGCATGACCTCCCTGCTCTTAAATTCAATCCCTCTAGCAATGAAGGCCAACATTCCATTTGCCTTCTTGACAGCCTGCTGCACCGACAAACCAACCTTTTGTGAGTCATGCACAAGCATCCCTAAGTCCCTCTGTACATCAGTATTCTGCAATTTTTTATCATTTAAATAATAATCTGTTCTTTCATTTCTCCATCCAAAGTGGATGACCTCACATTTACCAACATTGTACTCCATCTTCCAGACCCTTGCCCACTCACTTAACCTATCTAAATCTCTCCGTATCTTCTGCACAATTTGTTTTCCTACTCAATTTAGTATCATTAGCGAGCTTCCAGATTATTAATGTATATCATGAACAGTTGCATGCCACCAGCGGCATATGCTCACCACTGATTGCCAACCAGAGTAACGCCTGTGTATCCCAACTCTTTGCTTTCTATTAATTAACCAATCCTCTATCCATGCTAATACATCACCCATAACTCAATGCATCCTTACCTGATGGATAAGTCTTTTACATGGCACTTTATTGAACGCCTTCTGGAAATCCAAGTAATTAATGCCCATCAGTTCTCCTCTATCCACTACATTTGTCATATCCTCAAAGAACTCCAGTAAATTTGTCAAACAGGATCTGCCTTTGCTGAATCTATGCTGTATCTGCTTGATGGATCCATTTCTTTCTAGATGCCTCACTATTTCTTATTTTAATGACAGCTTCAAGCATTTTCCCTACTACAGATGTTAAACTAACTGGCCTATAGTTACCTGCCTTTTGCCTACATCCTTTTTTGAACAGTGGCGTGATTTTCACTGACTTCCAATTCACCGGGACCTGCTCGGAGTCCAGAGAATCTTGGTAAATTATCACCAAAACCTTTACTATAACTTCTGCCATTTCTTTCAGTACTCTGGAATGCATTCCATCAAGACCAGGGGACGTGTCTATCTTCAGGCCAACAAGTTTGCTCAGCACAACCTCTTTAGTGTTACCTATTGTATCAAGGTCCTCACCTCCCATCGGATCCATTAACATCTCTTTTTGGCATGTTAAACATGTCCTCCACCGTGAAGTCCAACAAATAGTTATTCAAAGCCTAGGCTATTTCCTCATTACCCAATATCAATTCCCCCTTGTTCTCCAAGGGACCTACATTCAGTTTAACCACCCTTTTTCTGCTTTATATAATTATAAAAATTTTTAACATCCGTTTTTATATTTTGTGCTAGTTTATTCTCATAATCTAGCCTCTCTTTCTTTATTGTTCACTTCGTGGTTCTTTGTTGCTTTTTAAAGCTTTCCCAGTCTTCCAGTTTCCCTCTACTCTTGGCAACTTTGTCTGCACAAGCTTTTGGTTTGATGCCTTTTTTTATTTCCTTAGTTATCCAAGGCTGGCTCTCCCCACCCTTGTCATCCTCATTTTTAACTGGAATATACTTTTGTTAATCACCGCGAAAAATCTCTTTGAAAGTCTCCCATTGTTCCTCAACTGTCCCACCGTATAGCCTGTCTTCTCAGTCTACGTGAGCCAAATTTTCCCTCATCCCATTGTAGTCTCTATTGTTTAGGCATAATACACTGGTTTTAAACTGAACTATTGCACCCTTCATTTGTCTGAACAATTCAATCATACTGTGATCACTCTTTCCAAGAGGATCCCTAACTACAAGATCGTTAATCTTACCTGTCTCATTGCACAGGACCAGGTCTAAGATTGTATGTTCCCTTGCAGGTTCAGTAACATTCAAAATTAGTGTGGCAGCAACTCAATGCATAAAAGCATGCAGACGGGGTCAAGTGATTCAGTTGTTAATCAGAATGGGGAAGAAACGTGATCTAAGTGACTTCGACTGAGGAATGATTGTTGGTGCCAGATGGGTGGGTTGAGTATCTGAGAAAATGCTGAGATTTTCACGCACGACAGTTGCTAGAGTTTACAGAAAATGGTGGAAAAATCAAAAATTATCCAGTAATCGGCAGATGTGTGGGTGAAGATGTCTTGTTAACGAGAGAGGTCAGCAGAAAGTGTCCATACTGGTTCACTTTTCTGGTCAAATGGTGGTGCATTCCATCGCAGCAGTTTCTGTGGGGTCAACCTCAAGTGTTGTTGTCCTTTTTAAAGTGTTTTTTTACAACCACAAAACCCTACTGACCACCTACTCCATCAGTGAGTTGCTCTGAAGGAGCTGGACTTGGTGTGGATCACGCTGCTGCCTGCATCAGAGAGGCGTCGTTGGAATTGGTGTGCAAAGGCCGTGTGCAGTCTACCAGTGAGTGATCAACTTAGTTGCTTTTCTTGTGATCACAAGACCCTTTTGGATGTTGTTAGTGTGGAATGTTGCAGGTCTGATTCAGAGATTTATTGGCGTTTGGCAGGGGAGCAGCTTGGCCTCGGTTATAGCGATGACGATCCCTCAAGCCGCACTGTTGCCCGTTTTCTGCCACCCAGGAGATGGGCGTCAGAGTCTGTGTGCTTCACTGGAGGCAGTGTGTTGTGGCAGCCAAACTGGTGTTTGTGCTGCCCCCTTGTGGTTGCTTGGCCATATTGTGTTTGACTGCAGCTATCTCAACATTCGTGGACTCAAGGTCTCAGACTATATATTTTTTATGTGACTGTATCTTACTGATATCTTGTATGTGCTTGCTTTCTTATTTGTGCGATATGTGCTTTGTGCTTTGTGTGGCTGTGGGTACGTATGTTGCACCTTGGCCCCAGACTAAAGCTGTTTCGTTGGGCTGTATTCATGGGTATTCATGTATGACTGAATAACAATTCAACTTGAACTATGAACTAAGCAGATAGGAAGGTAACAGTAACTCAAATGACCGCGGTTACATCAGTGGTGTGCGGAAGGGCATCTCTGATGTACAACACATCAAACCTGGAAGTGGATGGGCTACAGCAGCAAAATACAATAAACCTACATTCAATAGACACTGAAAGTACTTCCACTGGTTTGGAATTCTAAAACTGTGGAATATAATCTGAAAATTAGAGCCATGTCTTTTAGGAGAAAACAGAAAACACTTCAAGATCCATGGGTGGTAGAACTTCGGACATCTCTTTTGCAAACTGGTATAATTAATTTTCATTTGAATCTTCATCAAAAAAAATAAGTTTGAAAGGAAATGTTGAAAGGACCTGTCATTTGGAGGGATATTACTTGTCATCCATGAGCTCACTGAATGGCAGAATGAACTTCCACTCTTTCCACGGTGGAAATACCAAGTTCTAGATGGTAAGCAGTAGGTTGATGATAAGGGGAGAAGTTAAAAAGTGATACGTAACTCTATTTCACAATAGCAGTGTTTAATAGGCATTCAAACAGGCACATGAACAGGCACGGTAGAGGGGGATAGAGATCATCTATGGCAGATGGGATTAGTTAAAATTGGCATCATAGTGCAGATATGATGGGCTGAATTTTCATGACCTCTCAGGATCTCCTACATTTTAATCAAGTGCCCACTTGCTCTTCTCAACTCCAGTGATGTCTAACCTTTCTACATAATTTCTACCAATTGGAGATAATAATCCAGTAACTGTTTCCATTGTACTATAATGCTGGCCAAATACAGAGACCAATATACTACACAGTTTTCAAGATGAGGACTCATTGATTTTCATTCTGTATCGTGGAATTATAAACTGCCTCCTCTTGTACTCAGTGCCCTTTAGATTTCTCCATTACTTACCGTACCTGAATGCTAGTCTCATTCTCTTAAATTGTGGAAAGCTTCAGGGCTTTAAGTCTTTTCCTTTTGCCAGAATAGTCAGTCAAAATTCAATGTAATATTTATTATCAGAGCACATACATATCACTATATACAACCCTAAGATTCTTTTTCTGCTGGGATACTTAACAAATCTATAGGACAGTAACTGTGAACTATAAACAAACTATGTATACAAGATATAAATACGCGTTTGTTAATAGCAATAAATAACGAGAATGAAATAACGATATAATAGATTCCTTAAATGAGTGCAGTTATCCCCTTTTGTTCAACAGCCTGATGCTTGAGGGGGAGGAACTGTTCCTGAACCCAGTGGTGTGAGTCCCGAGGTTCCTGTACATTCTATCTGATAGCAGCAGTGAGAAAGGAGCATGACTTGGTGGTGAGGATCTTTGATGAGGGATGGTACTTTTCTACAGCAATGTTTCACATAAATATGTTCAATGGTTGGGAGGATTTTACCCCTGATGTACTGGGATGAATCCACTACCTTTTGTAGGATTTTCCACTCAAAGGCATTGGTGTTCCCATACCAGGCTGTAATGCAGCCACTCTGCATACTTTTCACTGCACATGTATAGAAGTTTCTCAAGGTCTTTGATGACATGCTAATCCGCTGCAGACTCCCAAAGAAGTAGAGGCGCTGTTGTGCTTTCTTCACAATAATATTTATATGATGGGTGAAGAACATCCCCTCTGAGATAGTGACACTCAGGAATATAAAGTTACTGACCCTCTCCACCTCTGATCCTCCAATGATTTCTAGCTCATGGACCACTGTTTTCCCTCTCCTGGTCTACAATCAGTTCCTTGATCTTATTGACACACTGAGTGAGAGGTTGTTGTTATTACACCACTAAGCTAAGCTTTCAATCTCCCTCCTGCATGCCGATTTATTACCCATTTTGATACAGCCCACAACAGTGGTGTCATCAGGAAACTTTAATATGGTGTTGGAGCAGTGAGGAGAGCAGGCAGCTATATCAAAAGGAGTATATTTAAGAGGAAAACGGGTAGAAATTCCTGCAGCCTGTTGAGTCGTTGATGTACACCAGCACAATCTTTGCCTCAGCATACATTAAAAAAACAAATTTGATGGCTTTCTGAACTACATTCACTACTTATTTTTCTGTCTTTTAACTTTGGAGCACCATTACACCCAAAAGTCTTCAATTTGAGTTCCTGATGATAGAGGAACATAGAACTTTTTTTGCTCCTTTATCTCTTTTAGACATCGATGGCACATAATTACACAGCTGCCAAGCAGCAATGATACTTCACTCAAGTTCCCATTATTCATATGTGAGAGCTGACAGCAAATTCTGTAAAAGTATATCACATCTTTCCTTACCAGCAGTTAAAAGATTACAATGATCAAGGAGTATAAAATCTCTGCCCCCTGAAGAGGGCAGTTGTAATTCCACTCGCTCAGTGAGACAGTTTGAACTAACAACCATGATGTCCATTTTAACAACCTCACTAAAAGGGAAACCATCTGGGTCAGCAGCAGAAACCTTTTTAAAAGTGTCAAGTGCATTGTGTAATGGAGATGGCTCTTACTGAGGGAAGCAATATTGGAAGTATTACGTTCTGTAACTATAATACATAAAAATAATTCAAAGAAAACATGGAGCTGGGAATAACATGTGTATAAGCAACACACACAAAACGCTAGGGGAACTCAACAGGCTAGGGGAACTCAATGGAAAAGAATAAACTGTTGACATTTTGGGTCAAGACCCTTCTTGAGGATGCACAATGTAATTACACACTTCCATAGATGCTGCCTGTCCTCTTTAGTACCTCCACCATTTTGAGTATGTGCTTTGATTTCCAGGATCTGCAGATTTTTTTTTGTGTCTGAATAACATGTGTACTCTAGTTTTGCTTTTATTTTAAGCAAGACATGGATGCATAGTGTGGTGGCGTGATGATGGATGACATTCATGTACTTATACATAACCAAAATGAATTATTTAAACAAGAAAGAATGTTTAATCAAACAATTTATTTAAAATATTACTCAAATATTAAATACACAACACTCCTTCCTGCTTAGCTATAAACTCCAATTCAGTATAGAAAGTATTTTATGCGTACCTATATAGTTTTTGAGCCTACCAGGGTATCAGCTATACTGGATTGGGGGTTATAAAATGAATCAGAGGTGGTTACGGAACTTAAGGTAAAAGAATCCTTAGGAGGCAGTGATCACAATATGATTGAGTTCAACTTGAAATTTGATAGGGAGAAAGTAAAGTCTGACCTGGTAGTATTTCAATGGAGTAAAGGAAATTACAGTGGCATGAGAAGGGAGTAAATTTGAAGGAGATGCTGGCAGGGATGACAGCAAAACAGTAATAGTAATAGTGAGAGTTTCTGGGAAAAATGAGGAATGTGCAGGATAGATGTATTCTAAAAACAAAGAAATACTCAAATAGTACAACCATGGCTGATAAGGGAAGTCAAAGCTAAGGTGAAAGCAAAAGAGAGGGCATACAACAAAGCAAAAATTAGTGGGAAGACAGAGGATTGGAAAGATTATAAAAGCTACAGAGTGCAACTAAAAGGATCATTAGGAGGGAAAAAATAAAACATGAAAGAATTCTAGCAAACATTATTAAGGTGGATAGAAAAAGCTTTTTCAAGTATACAAAAAATTAAAGAGAGTTGAGAGTGCATATAGGGCTGCTAGGAAATTAGGTCAGAGAATTAATAACAGGGGACAAGGAGATGGCAGATGAATTAAATGAGTATTTTGTATCAGTCTTCACTGTGGGATGGTGTGAGGGAAGAGAAGGGAGTGCAGTTACTATTACAAGGCTGCTCAAAAAGCTCAGGCATGTGCCAGAGGACTGGAAAATTGCAAATGTCATTCCACTCTTTAAGGAAGGCAACAGAAAGGAAATTATAGACCAGTTAGCCTGACCTCAGTGGTTGGGAAGATATTGGAGTCAATTGTTAAGGATGAGCTTATGGAGTACCTGGTGACACAGGATGAGATAGGACAAAGTCAGCATGGTTTCCTTAAGGGAAAATCTTGCCTGACAAAACAGTTGGAATTCTTTGAGGAGATTACAAGTAGGATAGATAAACAATATGTAGTAGATGTTGCATATTTGGACTTTCTGAAGGCCTTTGACAAGTTGTCACACATGAGGCAGCTTACCAAGTTAAGAACCCATGGTATTACAGGAAAGTTATTGGCATGGTTAGAGCATTGGCTGATTGGTGGGAATAAAAGGATCCTTTTCTGGTTGGCTGCTGGTGAATAGTGGCATTCCATAGGGATCGGTGTTGGGACTGCTTCTTTTTATGTATAGTATATCATTGACTTAGATGATGGAATAGATAGCTTTATTACCAAGTTTCCAGATGATACAAAGATTGGTGGAGGGGCAGGTAGTGTTGAGGAAACAGGATACAGAAGGACTTGGACAGGTTAGGAGAATGGGCAAGAAAGTGGCAAATGAAACACAATGTTGGAAAATGCATGGTCGTGCACTTCGGTAGAAGAAATAAATGTGCAGACAATTTATTAAGTGGAGAAAAAATCCAAAAATGTGAGATGTAAAGGGACTTGGGAGTTCTTGCACAGAATGCTCTAAAGGTTAACTTGCAAGTATAGTTGGTGGTGAAGAAGACAAATGCCATCTTAGAATTCATTTCAAGAGGTCTAGAATACAAGAGCAGGGATGTGATGCTGATACCTTATAAGGCACTAGAGAAAAAAAAAACGTGCTGGCTTGGAGAAGATTCAAAGAAGGTTCACAAGGATGATTCCAGGAATGAAACGGTTATCATACAAGGAATGTTTGATAGCTCTGGGGCTGTACTCACTGGAATTTAGAAGAATGAACTGGGATCTCATTGAAACCTTTTGTATGTTGAAAGGCCGAGACAGAGTGGATGTGGAAAGGATGTTTCCCATGGTGGGGGAGTCCAGGACAAGAGGGCACAGCATCAGGATAGTGGGCTGTCCATTTAAAACAGAGTTGTGGATCAATTTCTTTAGCTAGAGGGTGGTGAATTTGTGGAATTTATTATCACAGGCAGACGTGGAGGCTAGGTTGTTGGGTGTGTTTAAGGCAGAGCTTGATAGGTTCTTGATTGGACATGGCAACAACAGTTACGGGGAGAAGGTCAGGGAATGGGTCTGTGGAGGGAAAAAAGGATTCGCCATGATTGAATGGTGGAACAGACTCTGAGCCAAATGGCCTAAGTCTGCTCCTACAGCTTCTGGTTTTATGGTCTCTCAATCCCTTTCTTGGTCATGCTTCCTTTCCTTTCGCTTTGTTCTCTTCTGATCCCTATCCTTTGTCATCATCACAATCAAGCTCTTGTTCCTGCTCTTTTCCTTTCTCGCGTTCCTCTCTTTCACACCTTTCTCATGTTCCTTCTCTTTCTTCTCTTCCTTTCAACTACTTTTTCTCACCTTCCTTTATCTTCTAGTTATTTGTGTGTACTTCTGAGTTTGCTAATTTCTCAAAATTAGGTCTCGTGTATCGTCGTCTAGTCCTGTAGCATTTATGTCATCATTCTCTTTTCTTTTTTCTTCTTTCTTGTGCAGTGAAACCTTGCAGTGTGTTACACTAGGATGTGCATCTTGATCTTGGGATGGTGCATTTAGTTCACTAGAGTATTCTTTCAGTGGTACTCAGATGTGGTGGTTTTGTCAAACTCATCTTCTCCTGAACCTAAACATCTAATGATTAAGTGCCTTCCATTCTATTGACCAAAGGAGTTCTCATCCATTTTCCTCACCAGAGTTTACATACGACCAGCAGCTGAATATAATCAAGCACTTGAGATACTGCATGATGTAGTACCAAACAAGAACCAGTCCATCCCAACACATTTCAAATCATAGTTGCCGACTTCAACCAGTCTTGTTTGAAGAAATCCCTGCCCAATTACCATCTGCGTATAACACAGCACCAGAGGTCCCAACACACTAGACCACTGCTATACTAAGATGTGGAATGCCCTAACCACATATTGGAAAATCAGACACTTGGCTGTCCTTCTCCTACCTGCATAAAGAGCAAGGCTCCAGAGATTGAGACAAAAAAGAGATGGTCATGGGAGGAGAGGAGTGGCTACAGTATTACTTCGAGTCAGTGGACTGGGCCACCTTCACGGACTCATCTGTGGATCTGACTGAATACATCATGCTTGTCATGGACTTTATAAAAACTGTCGTAGACGAGTGTGTCTCCACAAAATCATTCAGAGCCTTCCCCAACCAGAAGCCCTGAATGAACCATGAGATTCAAAGTCTGCTGAGGGTCAGATGAAGTCTGCCAATCAAAAAAGTTACAAGAAGTCTAGGTGTGATCTCCAGAAAGCCATCTCACAGGTGAAAACACAATTCCGGACTAAACTTGAATCAATGAAGGGTGCTCACCAGTTATGGCAGGGCTTGAATGCTATTGCCTCTTACAAAGTAAAATCAAGCAACATGGGTGACATCTGGGCTTCACTCCCAGATGAGCTCAATGCCTCCTATGTTCACTTTGACTGTCAAAACATGGAGGAACCATCACAAACTCCCTCCTCCCCCGAGGATCATATGATTTCAGTCTCTGAAGCTGACATGTGAGCATCCTTCCGGAAGGTGAACCTATGAAAAGCATTCGGCCCAGACGGGGAACCTGGCCAAAGACCTGTGCTAATCAACTAGCTGGAATGTTCACTGAGATCTTTAACTACTTGCTTCAACAGTCTGAGGTATTTTCTTGTTTCAAGTACACTTCACTTATACCAGTGCCTAAGAAGAGTGTGGTCCAGTAGCGCTGACATCCACTGTTGAGAGGCTGGTGATGAAACATATCACTTCTACCTCAGAAGACTAAATTTTCTTTTGGATCTGGAGGACTGGATAATTGCAAATGTCACTCCACTCCTTAAAGAAGGGAGGAAGGCAAAAGAATGGAAATTATAGGCCAGTTAGCCTAACCTCAGTGGTTGGGAGTGTTGGAATCCATTATTAAGGATGAGGTTTTGGGGTACCTGGAGACTAATGATAAAATAAGTCAAAGTCAGCATGGTTTCTGTAAAGGGAAATCTTGCCTGACAAATCTGTTGGAGTTCCTCAAGGAAGTAACAAGCAAGGTGGACAAAGGAGAGGCAGTGGATGTCATTTACTTGGATTTTCAGAAGGCATTTGATAAGGTGCCACACATGAAGCTGCTTAACAAGATAAAATTCTGTGGTGTTACTGGAAAGATGCTGGCATGGATAGTGGAATGGCTGACAGGCAGGAGGCAGAGAGTGAAAATAAAAGAAGCCTTTTCTGGTTGGCTGCCAGGGATTAGTGGCGTTCCTCAGCGGCTGTCATTGGGACCGCTATTTTTCACAATGTTTGACAATGATTTGGATAATTGAATTGATGGCTTTGTGGAAAGGTTTGTGGAAGATATGAAGATAGGTGGAGGGGCAGGTAGCGCTGAGGAAACAATGTGATTGCAGAAGTACTTAGACAAATTGAAAGATAGGCAAAAAAAATGGCAGATGGAATACATTGTTGTGAAATGTATAATAATACATTTTGGTAAAAGAAACAAAATGCAGATAATTATATAAATGGGGAGAAAATTCAAACATCAGAGATTCAAAGGGGATTTAGGAGTCCTTGTGCAAGACTCCCAGAGGTTTAATTTATAGGTTGAGTCTGTGGTAAAAAAGGCAAGTGCAACATTGGCAATTTTTTCAAGAGGAATAGATTATAAAAACAAGGAGGTAATTCCAAGGCTTTATAGGAAACTAGTCCGGCCACACTTGGAGTATTGTCAACAGTTTTGGGCTCCATATCTCAGAAAGGATGTGTTGTCATTGTTGAGAGTCCAGAGGAGGTTCATGAAGATGATTCCAGGATTGAAGGGGTTAACATACGAGGGGCATTTGGTAGCCTTGGCCCTGTACTCACTGGAATTTAAAGGAATGCAGGGGGATCTCATTGAAGCTTAACTGATGTTAAAAGGACTAGATAGGGTGGATGTGGAGAGGATGTTTCCTGTAGTGAGGGCATCCAGAACTAGAGGACACAGCCTCAAAATTGAGGGGTGACCCTTTAGAACAAAGGTAAGGAGGAGTTTCTTTTTAGCCAGAGATGAGTGAACCTGTGAATTGCTCTGCCACAGACAGCTGCGGAGGTCAAGACTGTGGGTTTATTTAAAGTGTCTATTGATAGTTTCCTGATTGGTCAGGACATTAAAGGTTGTGGCAAGAAGCTAGGTGTATGGGGGTGAGTGGGATCCAGGATCAGCCGTGATGGAATGGCAGAGCAGACTCAGCTGAATGGCCCAGTTTTGCTCCTATATCTTATGGTCTTATGGTGTAAGCAATTGGACCTGCTCCAGTTTGTCTACTGGTGCAACATGTCCACAACAGATGCCACCTTATTGGCTCTTCAATGAGCCCTGGAACATCTGTTCAGCAAAAATGCATTCATCAGGAGCCCCTTCATTGACAACATTCAATGCTATCATCCTGTCAGAACTATTCAATAGGCTTCAAGACCTTGAATATACCTCCTTGTACAAATGAATCCTTTATTTCCTCACATGCAGACCTCAGTCAGTTCAGAATGGCAACAACATCTCCTCCACAATCTGCATCAGCACAGTGCACCACAGAGCTGTGTGCTTATCTCTCTGCTCTACTTGCATTATTCTTATGACTGTGCGGCTAAGCACTGCTCTAATAACATATATTCAAGTTTGCTGACGACACCACTGTTGTAGGCCGAATCAGAGGTGGTGAAGAAACAGCAATGAGAAGGGATCAGATTGATCTGTTCATTGACCAGATCTATACAGAGAATTACCTTGGGAAAGCAGCAAACATCTTCAGGGACCACCCAAGTTGTGCTCTCTTCCCATTCACTACTGTCATAAGGAAGAAGGTACAGGAGCCTCAGGACTCTCACACCAGATTCAGGAACAGTTGTTGCCCCTTAACCATTAGGCTCTTGAACCAAACGGGATAACTTCATTCAGCTTCACTGAAATGTTCCCACAAGCTATGGACTCTCTTTCAAGGACCCTTCCCCTCATGTTCTCACACATTTATTGCTCATTTATTTTTTATTATTATTCAATTTTTCTACTTGCATAGTTTGTTGTCTTTTGCACACTCATCGAATGCCCAAGTTGGTATGGTCTTTCATTGTTTCTATTATGGATTTATTGAGTATACCTGCAAGAAAATGAATCTCAGGGTTGTATATGGTAACGTATGTACTTGATAATAAATTTACTTTGAACTCTTATTAATCCTTTGGCTCTCTTTATGATCTGATCACTCCTCTTGGTTTCCTTATCCACAACGTCATCTGACGAATCCTCTGTTTTCATATCTCCATTGATTCCTTTCTTTTTGGACTTCTATTTATCCAGTTGAGATTTGGTCTTTGCATCTACTTTTATGTAGCCACTTTTTGTCTACCACTTGAAGTCCATGCAATAACCTTAATGTATACAGATTAGATTCGGCATCTCTATACTCACAAAAGGCAAATGCTTGCTGCTTTCCTGAAGCTCCCTGAACTCCCTTGTAGCTTAAAACCAAGCCACATTTCCACATCAGAAGGTTTCTCTAGTATGCCGCTGACAGAAACTGTCATAGTTGGACCACTGCTTTTGTTACTTTCCTGATTCCTCCGAGCAGCATGGTCCAATATGCTTTCCAAGCGGAGAGACAGAGGTTGACAACAACACCTGTTTCCCCTCTGTTGGGGAACAGTTCACAGTGTACAGCATGGAGACAGTCTTGGAAAGATCTAGTGTCTTTCTTAATTCATTTTTAGTTGACTACTGCAGGGGATGTGGCATGCAAATAGTGGATGGATTTCCAATCAGTTTGTAGTTGTCTCAGCCAATCATAATCCCACAATGCTTGTTGGTTGTTGTATTTCACTGTTATGAATATTGTTCCCACAGGAGAAATCTTTTCTCCAGTATAAGTTCGTATTTGGATATCTGCAGGCTTCAGTTTTCCACCTTTGAAATGCCGTTTGTATTCATTTTGTGGAATGACAGAAATGGCTGAGCCAGTGCCCAATTCCATTTTAATTAATTTGATGTTCACCTCTGATGCAAGCCATATTTCTTGACTCATGTTGGTTTTCACATTGTAAACCTTGACTCTACTCAGTTCTGTGTCATTTTCATTATCAGGTTTTTCATCAACAATATGCAATTGTACTGGTGCGATCTGGGAGTGGGAGAGTATTGGTGCGATCTGGGAGTGGGACTGTACTGGTGTGATCTGGGAGTGGGAGAGTGGGAGAGGGAGTCGGAGCTCCCTTCGAAACTGCAATTTGACTTTTGTCTTTTTCTCTTTCTTGTGCAGACTGCAGACTTTTGTCAGTCTGACATACTCTTTTTATGTGTTCTACTTTGATGTATTCTCTGCAAGTTTCACCTTTAAACCTGCATTGTTGTGGTATACGTGAGCACCTGCCACAACGGTAACACATTTTGTTTGACCAGACCGGTTTCCGTTCAGACGTTGCAAATTTTTTCATGCTCACTGACTGTAACTTAATTGTGTCTCTGTCAGCTGTTTCCATTGATAAAGCTATGAAATTGCTCTTTTAAAAATAACTTGTGCTTTAGTTAGGAGCCAGTTTTGAATGTTTTCTTGTATGGTTCCACAAACTAAACAATTTCTCAGTGTGTTATTGAGCTCACTACTGAAATAACAATCCTCGGGCAACTTCTTCGATTCAGCCACGTATGCTGAAATGGACTCCACTTCCTTTTGATACTGCTTATGAAATCAAAAGCATTTTCCAAACAACAATTTAGAACTGAATTCTAAATGTTCCTGCATTACTTTCACGAAATCAGCAAGGTACATTTTGGCTGGTTCGGTTGCAGCAGTCAAACTTCTAAGCAAACTGTGTGCCTGTCATCCCAATGCATTCTGCAAAATTGGCACACGCTTTTCATTGGTTATTTTATTTCCTTTAAAATACTACTTAATTCGCTCATTGTACAATATCCAGTTATCTGTTGTGTAATCAAATGTGTCAATCTTTCCATGTAGCCAGCCATTCCTGCTTTTTTTAATGATTATTATCACCCATTAGTCACTGTTTATTAACCTATGAATTTGTCTGTTTCCTGTCTTTTTTAAAACTTGACCACGTTTGTCATTTCTGAAGAACACGTACTGTGCTGTAAGTCCAATGCCTCGTTGGAAGAAGCTGTTGGTCCTGGCTTTAATGCTGCGGTGCCATTTGCAAGAGGGAAGCAGCTGAAACAGCTTATGGTTGGGGTGACTGGTGTCTCTGATGAACTTCCAGCCCTTCTTTATGCACCTGCTGCTGTAAATGTCCTCAATGGAGGGAAGTTCATATCCACTGATGCATAGGGCTGTCCGTACCACTCTCTGCAGTCCACAGCGGTCAAGGTTGGTGTAGTTCCCTTAGCAGGTGGTGATACAGTCAGTCAGGATACTAGGAATGGTGCCCCTGTAGAAGGTCTTGAGGATGTGGGGGCTCATGCCAGATATCTTTAGTCACCTGAGGTGGAAGAGATGGTCTTGTGCTTTTTTTTACCATGCAGTTGGTATGTACAGTCTGGCTGAGATCTACAGTGATGTGTATATCAAGGAACTTGAAACTACTCACCCTCTCAACCTCAGTCCCATTGATGTTGATCGGGGTGTGCCTGTCTCCATTCCTCCTGTTATCCACGATCACAGGAGGGAGAGGTTGTTATCTTGGCACCACTGTGTCATGATGTTAACCTCTCCTCTGTCGGCTGTCCCGTCTCCACTAGAAATAAGGCCAATCAATGTTGTGTCATCTGCAAATTTGATCAGCAGATTAGAGATGTGTGTGGCAGAATGGTCATGGGTGTAAAGAGGGTAAAGGAGGGGACTCAGGACACAACCCTGGGGGTGTACCTGTCAGAGAGGCAGAGGTGAGAGAGCCCATCATACCACCTGTCGGTGATCTGATAGGAAGTCTAGGATTCAGCTGCACAAGGCAGGTTGCACGCCAAGGTCTCTGAGTTTCCTGTCAAGCTTGGAGGGAATTATGGTGTTGAATGCTGAACTGTCGTCCAGGAACAGCATTCTACCGTATGCATCCCTCTTCTCCAAGTGAGTGAGGCTGGTGTGAGGTTCTGTGGCTATGGCGTCATCAGTACGTGGATTGTAGGGGGTCCAGTGTGGGTGGCGGCATGCTGCAGATGCGAGACGTGTACGCAAGACGCAGTGGTGTGATAACATATGCCAGTCACAAACTTTGTACATTTAAACATAATGAATTATTTAAACAACAAAATGCTTAACCAAATATATATTTACAAGCTTACTCAAATATTACGTAGTTGTTGAATACACAACAGTTATTTCTGGAGGAACTCGATGGCCCAGGCAAGGAAATGGATGGTTAGCTTTTTGGGTTGAGACTTCTCATCCATACTATTAAGTGAGTCAATTCAAAATACTTTGCAGCTTTTTGAGCCTCTTCTCTGTCAACATATTGATGCCTTTTTCAACATATGCAAGCGTCACTCTTATCATTCGTGATCTCATCAAATGACTTTGCTGAAAATTACTTTTCAATTTGGCCATCAGGGACCCAGATAATAAAGGGGTTTTGCAACAGCAGCCACAATGGCTTATTAACCAACCTTTTGTTGACCTCTTACCAGCTGACTTGTACAAAAATAACTGGAAAATAGCAGCTGTCCTCTTCCTTAGTGAAAACTGTATTCTTCATATAAAGCCTTTGATTGCTTCCAATCCTTGTGACCTTTTGGAACATCATGCCTAACCACAAAAATCTGTCCTCCAGGATAGATCAGTGGACAAAAATCCAAGATGAGTTGTTTCCATCTACTGTAGGGCCATTGAAATTATGGCACTAATAACAGTATTTCCATTGCAATACCAAATGAACTTCCTCAATTTAGCACTAAGTATAGACCATGAGATCTCCTGGGGGTTTTTACAGACCACAAGTGAGGCCACATTGGGATACTGACTGCTATTTGGGACACTAACATTTCAAACCAAGTCAGGAATTGGGAAAACCATCACCTTTACATGATTGTAGGATGAAAATGCTGTGGTGCCTTAGTGCTTATGGAAATACCCAAGTAAGTGTTTGTGAATATTAACCTGGCGAATTTTAAAACTAATTTTATAAGTGTTCATTATCCACTAGTTGAAAAGAGAGAATGTTCCTGAAAGGTGTTAGATCTTTGCTTAAAGATGAAATGTTTAAGGGTAGCATGAGGAGAAGCTTCTTCATTCAGAGAGTGGTGAGTGTGTGGAATGAGTTGCCAGCATTAATGGTGGATGTCAAAGAGCTAAATGTGGCCTTCAGAAAGGGTAAGATGAGGGAACATAAACCAATCCTCAAAGGGATCAGAAATGGAGGGAGTGAGCAATTTCAAGTTCCTGGGTGACAATATCTTTGAGGACCCAACCTGGATGCAAAATATTGATGCAGCTATAAAGAAGGCAAGACAGCAGCTATATTTCATTCAGAGTCTGAGGAGATTTGGTTTGTCTATTAAAACACTCAAACTTCTACAAATGGACCATGGGTGGGGGGGGGGGGGTGGTATTCTGAATGGCTGCACCACTGTCTGGTATGGGAATGGGGCTACTGCACAAGATTGAATTAAGTTAGAGAAACATGTAAAATTAGTCAGCTCCATTATGGGTACTGGTCTCGATAGTATCCAAGACACCTGCAAGGCCACCTTAGGAAAGCGGCATCCATTACTAAGGACCACCACCACCCAAGTCATGCCCACATCTCATTGTTCCATTGGGAAGGAGTTCAGAAGCCTGAAGGCAGACTATCACTAATTCAGGAACAGCTTCTTCCCCTCTGCCATCCAACTTCTAAATGGACATTGAACCCATGAATGCTACCTCATTATTTTTTTATTTCTGTTTTTTTGCATGACTTACTTTAACTTTATTTAATAGAAATATATATATATATATATATATATATATATACATACTTACACTAATTCAGTTTTTCTCTATATTTACTTAGCATGCATTTCATTGTACCGTTACTGTAAAGTTAACAATTTTCATGACATATGCCAGTGATATTAAATCTGATTCTGATTTTAACATTTAAAAGGAACTTGGATAAGTACATGAATGGGAGGCATATGGAGGGCTATTATCCAGCTTCAGGTTGATGGGACTAGGCAGTTTAATAGATCAGCATGACTAGATGGGCTGAAGGGTCTGTTTTTTGCTGCAATATTCTATAACCTTATGACTCTAAAAGAATACCGTAGATTTGTTGTTATCCTTCATGGGATGTTTTTGTTCTGGTTCCTATTTAACTCCAGTTCCACAATACGTTGGTTGAACTTAGCTGCTATAAGAAACACCTTATGTCTCCACTGAGAAAGTTTTTGTCTGAAAATCATCAGTACATAACAGCAAATGTTTTGGAAGAAGATAATGCTGACCAATCATTACCTTTAATCTTTCCTGAGCAGGTGATGAAAATCTTACTGGTGTTGTTCCAGAGAACAGACCTATGTAGTTACAGAAGGGCAAAGCAGTGGGTATTAAGGCTGAATAAAGATCAGCAGAAATATTGAATAGTGGAGCAAAGCTGTCAATGGAAAAACAGGTTATAGGCACAAAATGACCTCCATAGTCTCTGCTTGTCTTTTTGTAGAGTTTTAATGCATAAGTGTTGTGATGGAAATAACTGGTTCTTTGAGTCTCAACAGTAGAGGCCTGGACACACACAGTTTTAATAATAAGGAATTTATTATTAAAGGGGAAGTCGGGTCAACACAAGCAACTACAATACACAGGAAGAGGTATGGGGA
This sequence comes from Hypanus sabinus, assembly GCF_030144855.1. NCBI lineage: Eukaryota > Metazoa > Chordata > Chondrichthyes > Myliobatiformes > Dasyatidae > Hypanus > Hypanus sabinus. Next base: position 126,949,048 of record NC_082706.1, read on the forward strand.
CAGGGGACGGTTACACAAACAAAGAACAAGGGAAAAGCACTACATCAGCTATCCCCCTTGACTTTGGATAGCTGTGGCTCCCTTACCAGGACAAATGATAGACCTTCCCAAACATAAATCAATGCACTTACCTTCAATGAGGTGGTCTGTAAGAGAGACCGAGCCAGGGACAAGTCTCACCTTTTATAGCATGGGGCTGGGCGAGATAATCCAATTAAGGTGACCAATAATTTGGGTGTGCATTGATTAGTTGGGAGGGACCAAATGTTGATTGGCGTGTGGTGTGTCCTCCGACCAGCCAGGTGGCAGTGCATCTGTCACGTGGCCGGTATCTCTGGATATAATAAGAAAAAGTCAAAAAAGAACACATAATTCCTAGATCTAGGGTTACAAAGTTAAAAGAGAGAAGAAAATTGTAGAGTTAACCAATTTCATTAGAGTCATATTGATGGAAAGGAACACATTTAAGTTCTCAAATGGGCTAACATGATCAATATCTCCAATGTAGAAAGTCATGAGGATTGAGGATGATTTGTTTTAGTTCTCCTTTCATGTGTACAAAGGTTGAAACCGAAGCTGAGGTGGGAACATATTTCCACAGATGGAGCATGGAATGGGTGATGATGTCTCGTTTGTTGAGGTGCTTCAATCCTTCCACACTTATGCAGGGATTTAGCAAGATTCTGGTGTGTGGCCTTAAAGGTATCCTGATTGGTCCTCCTCCCCTTTAGAAAGTCATAGCTAGAGGTTCCCAGTAGTCAGTAGAGATGTTGTGCTCTCTCCATTGAACCCTTGAATGTTTTCTTCTGTTCTTCTGGTAATCTCCCAGGACAGACGTAGAAATGGAATGTCTTATTCAGGAGTCTAGTGTCAGGTATGAGCATGATGGGCTGCTTAACAGAGCAGACATTGACTAACTAGGACGTTAATGCTGGGGATGTTGGCCAGACAGAGCTTATTATTACTGCTTTGCTCATCCTTACAGTGAGATGGTACTGCTCAGGTTCTAAACTCAAAGAAAGATCTTAAGTCCTATTAAATATAAATAGCTATTAATACTGTAATTACCCAACCTTCAAAGACTAGTTTACTTCTCTGTTAATTCTTCACTGTGAGATTTAGCCACCAATACCCACCATTTGAGCGATGGGTCCCCTCTCCTTTCTAAGGAAAAGATATTTCCAACTAACAAAGTAGTTTAAAACACATTTAATTTATTTAAAGTGATACATGTTTGAATCCACACATTCTTAAAACACATTTAAACCTCCAGAGGATTTCTATATTAAGTTAATTTCACAATTATGAACCATTTTTAATATACAAAGCATTTCTTAAACTCAAAGGATTTTCAAAACACAGGTACAATTCCTATAAACTATAGTGACATACCATACTGCAAACATGCAAGACATCTGTCACAGAAACTGAAGCTAGAGCAAAGGTTTCTATTCATCCTGTCTTTCTATTACTCTTCTTTATGTTCTTCAACCACTCCTGAGCAGCCTGAAGTGCTCTCTCCATTTAGACCCTTTTTCTACTACTTGGGTGACTTCACATTTACATGTTATTTCCTCAGGTGTTCTTTCAACACAAATGGTTTCAAAGAATTTTGGAGGTGTAGTTCTTATTGGTAGCTTTACCAATAATGCTGTAAAGCTGTGAAGCAACTTCCTTGAGCACATAAACTTCCAACTGTAAAACACATCATAGTTATTGATATCCTAAATAATGTTACTTATCTGTTCTACAAGCTTCCATGAACCAGGCAACTTAAGAGTCAGCTTGTCTGTTTGAAACATCCCAGATTAAACAACACATTGCCTTACACTGCGTCTTGAGCAGTAATAAAGCAGTTGTAGTGAACTAGACGTTACTTCTCCCATACAAAATGTCTACTATCCACAAAGCTTGTTTGCCAAGCTGGTCTTTAGACAATACTTGTTTAGAAAGCAAGATTAGCAAACAACTAAGAAAGAGAAAGATGGCTGTTGGCCAGGAAGTGAATATCTATCACAACAGTGAATACAGTACATAAGATTTTGCAGAGACAGCTTTGGTAGTACTTTTCCAGTGCTTTGTCAGGATTTTAGGTCATCCATGTCCCCAGAAGCACAGTAGCAGGCCGTGATTGCTGCTGACAAGCAGAACATGAGTTCCATGGCGGATCCAAGGTTTGATGATTCTGAGCCTATACCTGCTGGAGTTTAGATGAATGGCGGGCAGGGGGTGGGAATATCTCATTGAAACCTGCCAAATATTGAAAAGTTTAGAATGGATGTGGAGAAGATTTTCCATTAGTGGAAGAGTCTGGGATTGGAGAGCACAAACTTTAGAACCGAGATGAGGAGGACTTTCTTTACCAGAGGTTCATGAATCTGAGGAATTCAATGTCACAAACAACTATGGAGGCCAAGTCATTGGATGTATTCAAAGCAGAAGTTGATAGGATCTTGATTAGTAAGGGTATCAAAGGTTATTGGAGAGAATGAGGCTGAAGGGGACAATAATTCAGCCATGATCAATGGCAGAGCAGACTCTAATTGTTCTAATTAGAGTTCCCACATGTTCTCACATGTTCTAATTCCACTCCTATGTCTTATGGTCTTATGTTCTTGATCTTCAAACATCCTTTTTCCTCAATTGACCAAAGGTTGTGATGGCACCTTGAAAGTGATGGCAAATTTCATCAATGTCTGGCTTTGCCAAGAGATGGCTCTGGAGATATGGAAAGTGGTCCACATTTGCTAGGACCATGTTGTGAACTTCATTTCAATTGTCTTGATTAAGGATTGTCATAGAGATGTGTCCTCTAAGGAGTTTTGTCAGCAAAGGGCTACATTCCAATGCTGGTTTCTGAAGAGGTCAGATTCATCATGGTTGTGTTCTAGAGATTTTTGCCCATATAAATAACAATTCATAAAAATCTCTGTGGAAATAATTGTTAGGGAATAGTTTCATAAAAAATTGATGAAGTATTTTCTCTCATCGCCAACATCCCCATGAAATTACATAAATCATGTCAAAAGATTTGCTTGAGTGAATCACATGACAACTGTCAGAAATCCACTATTCTCAAATCGAATGAAAGCAGCTTTTAATATAGCGTGTGCTTCCTGATTAATTGCAATATTTTTTCTTGTATAATTGTTGTGCCTAACTAGCTAATTTTTGCAACTAATGAGTCATGACTATTTTAATCCTCCATACTGTAGCTCATCATCAATCAGAAAGTTGCATTTTAAATCCTGTTCCTCTTACCAACATTGTCAGCTTACTGGATAAAGTTACAGTTATATTTTCTTCAACAAAATAATGATCCAGTGAATCTCTGGAAGGTCATAGTTAACTGAGATATTTAATATGAAGAAAAAAATACTTGTATTATTGTGTATTAAAAGGATGGTGAGAAAAATGTTAAGATTCAGAAAATCAAACCAGATGATTTTAGTAAACAAAAGAGCAATCCCACTGGGTTGAACACTGCATTTATTATAAAAATATAACATTTCTTCCTTTGGATCCCAAAAAGTGATGAGGTATCATGCTGTTACTGAGATGTGACAGTGACCTGAAAATAACATGGATTTGCTATCGTGAATTCATTTGCATTCTGTCCCTTAACAATACCATCCCCAACTGTGAATGAAACTTCCACATGATTGCAGATGAGCAATGCTCTATTCATCTACCACTTCACACAGGTACCTTCTTTGAATTTGCAGGTCTCACACAATTTCCCTGCTCTTATTTTCATGGTGAGCAGAGAAAATCATTTCATATGCACTTCTGTCACCTTCATAATCTGTTCTGCTGCCTTTAATGATCTGTGGACATACACTCTCCATGCCATGCAATATCCTCCCATCTACTACATGTTGCTTTGCTTTATTGGATCTATATATTGGAATATAAAATCACGTGGGCCAAAATCAAGGTGAATGTTCAGTCTTTTTCTCCTGGTAGAGGAGTACGATACTACAGGGATCTGAAAGGCGAAGTTTTCCACACATGGGGTGAATTTATATATGGAATGAGCCACTAGAGGAGTTGTAGAGGAAGCAGGTATATTTACAATGTTTAGAAGACATTTGGACAAATACACAGAGAAAGAAAGCTTAGAGGGATATGGGCCACACACAGGCAAACGGGACTTAGTTGAGGCATGACTGCGCAGGCGAGTTAAACTGGCAGGAAGAATTTAAAAGGACCGCATTTTTTCTTCAGTGGTTTGATCGAGGGATGACTGCACAGCCGTGTGGATGTCAGTGAGTTAGACCAGCGGGAAGAGTTTAAAAAGAAGACAGCTTTATAGAGTGGGCACAGGAGTAGTGGGAGGGCTTTGGCTCCACGGGGCTTCAGCAATAACGGGTCAAGGTGAAGTAAGTTACTTGTGAAGGATAGGAATAGGAAGTACATCTGTGAGGCTGGTGTTTTGTACGAGGTGTCAGATGTGGGATGTCCGGGAGACTCCCAACCTCCCAGACAGCCACATCTACGCCAAATGCGTTGAGCTTCAGCTCCTTAGGGACTGTGTTAGGGAACTGGATGACCAAAGCTCGATGACCTTCGTCTGGTCAGGGAGAGTGAGGAGGTGATAGAGAGGAGCTATTGACAAGTAGTCACACCGGGGCCTTGGGAGACAGGTAAGTGGGTAACGTGTTAGGAGAGGGAAGGGCAAGAATCAGATACTAGAGAGTACTCCCGTGGCTGTCCTCCTTTATGATAAGTACTCCTGTTTGAGTACTGTTGGGGGGGGGGGTACAACCTACCTGGGGAAAGCAACAGAGGCCATGCCTCTTGCACAAGGTCTGACCCTGTGGCACAGAAGGGTAGGGAAAGGAAGAGGATGGCAGCAGTGATAGGGGACTCTATAGTTAGGGGGTCAGACAGGCGATTCTGTGGATGCAGGAAAGAAACACGGATGGAAGTTTGCCTCCCAGGTGCCAGGGTCTGGGATGTTCCTGACTGCGTCCACGATATCCTGAGGTGGGAAGGTGAACAGCCAGGGTTCGTGGTACATATTCATACCAACGACATAGGTAGGAAAAGGGAGGAGGTCCTGAAAACAGACTGCAGTGAGTTAGGAAGGAAGTTGAGAAGCAGGATCTCAAAGGTAGTAATCTTGGGATTACTGCCTTTGACATGCAACAGTAAGTATAGGAATAGAGTGAGGTGGAGGATAAATGTGTGGCTGAGGGATTGGAGCAGGGGGCAGGGATTCAGATTTCTGGATCATTGGGACCTCTTTTGGGGCAGGTGTGACCTGTACAAAAAGGACAGGCTGCACTTGAATCTGAGGGGGACCAAAATCATGGCAGGGAGGTTTGCTATTGGGAAGAGTTTAAACTAGAATTTCTGGGGAGTGGGAACTGAACTGAAGAGATGGAGGAAGGGGAGGTTGGCTCACAAATTGAAAAAACTTGTAGACAGTGTGAGAGGGATGATAGGAGGTGATAGAGAAGAGATGCACTCAGACTGGTGGTTTGAGATGCATCTATTTTAACGCAAGAAGCACCATGAACAAAGCGGATGAGCTTAGAGCGTGGATCAGTACTTGGAACGATGATGTGGCCATTACAGAGTTTTGGATGGCTCAGGGGAAGGAATGGCTACTTAGAGTATCAGGCTTTAGATGTTTCAGAAAAGACAGGGAGGGGTGGGGCACTGTTGATCAGAGATAGTGTCACAGCTACAGAAAAGGAGGAAGTCATGGAGGGATTGTCTACTGAGACTCTGTGGATGGAAGCTAGAAACAGGAAGGGGTCAATAACTCTACTGGGTGTTTTTTATAGACCACCCAATAGTATTAGGGACATTGAAGAGGAGGTGGATACAGATTCTGAAATGGTGCAATAATAACAGGGTTGCTGTGATGGGAGATTTTAATTTTCCCAATATTGATTAGCATCTCCCTGGAGCAAGGGGTTTAGATGGGTGGAGTTTGTTAGGTGTGCTCAGGAAGGTTTTCTGACACAATATGTAGATAAGCCTACACGAGGAAGTGGATGAGGAAATGGAGGGATGGGCTAGTAAATTTGCTGATGACACAAAGTTTGGGGGTGTTGTGGATAGTGTGGTGATCTGTCAGAGGTTACAGTGGCACATCGCTAGGATGCAAAACTGGGTTGAGAAGTGGCAGATGGAATTCTACCTACATAAATGTGAGTTGGTTCATTTGGTAGGTCAAATATGATGGGAGAATATAGTATTAATGGCAAGACTCTTGGCAGTGTGGAGGATCAGAGGAATCTTGGGGTCTGGGGACATAGAACATTCAAAGCCTCTGCGCAGGTTGACTCTGTGGTTAAGAAGCTATATGGTGCATTGGCCTTCATCAACCATGGGACTGAGTTCAAGAGCTGAGAGGTAATGTTACAGCTATATAGGACCCTGGTCAGACCCCACTTGGAGTACTGTGCTCAGTTCTGGTCACCTCACTACAGGAATGACGTGGAAGCTATAGAAAGGGTGAAGAGATTTACAAGGATGTTGTCTGGATTGGGGAGCATACCTTATGAGAATAGGTTGAGTGAATTTGGCCTTTTCTCCTTGGAGCGATGAAGAATGAGAGGTGACCTGATAGAGGTGTATAAAATGATGAGCGGCATTGATCATGTGAATAGTCAGAGGCTTTTTTCCCCAGGGCTGAAGTGGCTAACACGAGAGAGCACAGTTTTAAGGTGCTTGGAAGTGAGTACAGAGGAGATGTCGGGGTAAGTTTTTTACGCAGAGAATGGTGAGTGTGTGGAACGGGCTGCTGGCTATGGTGGTGGAGCCGGATACAATAGGGTGTTTTAAGAGATTCCTGGATAGGTACATGGAGCTTAGAAAAATAGAGGGCTATGGGTAACCCTAGCTAATTTCTTAAGTGAGAACATGTTTAGCACAGCATTGTGTTGTAGTTTTTCTATGTTTCATGTTTCTATGTTACTCAGGTAGGCGACACGATTTGCAGAGATGAACTGGACCAAAGGGCTATAGACCATGCTCTATAGCTCTCAGACTCTGTGACTAAACATTAAAAGTATCATCAAAATTCTTTAATAGTACTTTAATAGTATTGTTTTCTTCAGATATTTTATTGTGTGCCACAATTGTCAACAGGAATTTTCTCTATTCAATGTAAGTCTGCTGATAAAGACCCTTAAATTTTTTACTTGAGTAACAGGTTTACATAGTTTCTTATGTAGGCCGACGTGATAAATACCGAATTCATTTTAATCACCTCAGCCGAGGATCACCACATTGATGTAGTCTTTAAGGGTCTTCATTAACTAAAGGGTCCATTCCAAGGCTGTTTTCTGAAGGGACTAAATTCATAATGATTTTGATAAATAAAGTAGGATAATTGGATTGAATGTTGCATTTATTATTTGATCCCCAAAAAGCTGTGTTGTGACAGGGACCTGGAAATAACACCCCGATGTCCGAAGACTTGCCCTTCCCAATTCATCAAAAGCATCCCAAGCTCTGAAGTAAGCTTCCACACAATTGCATATAGGCACAACTGTATTCATCTACTACTACTCCTATTTAATCTTCAGCATCTTTATCAATAATTGGTAATGGATGACCTCACCTTTTACCAAATTATGTGCCATGGCTGATCTTTTAATTCATCTCCAACTGCTGTAACCTCTTGATATCCTTGCTCACAACTCATCAGTAAACACTTCATACTCTCATCCAAATCATTAGTACAGGATGTAAATATCTGGGGCCATAGCACCAACCCCTATGGCGCACACACCCAATTGAAAGTGACCCAGTTTTTCCCACCTTTTGATTTCAGCTTTAAGTCAACATACTACTCCCAAACTGTGCCCTTTAAGTTTCATCAATAGCTTAAGTAGCACCACATCAAAGGTCTTCAGAGAGTCCAAATATACCACAGAAAATGGCTGATCCTCATCTATTATTTTGTGGTTACAATCACAAACATCTTGTCAAACATGACCTCCCTTTTGTAAATCCATGATGACTCTGCCCAAGCCTATCATTATTTTCTAAGTGCATTGTCACATTTGCACTTAGAAACTACCAATGTCAAGCTGATTAGCCCATGGTTCCTTTATGTCTCTGCCCCTTTCTTAAATAATGGGGTTACATTTTTTTCCTTTCAATCTGTGGGAACTGTTCCAGAAATTCTGAAAGATGATAAGCAGTGTATCTGCTCTACTATTATCATTTCCCATTAATTTCTTATTTATGACTTGCACCTTCACTGAAAAGTCTCAGGTACCTACACTGAAGAAATTTAAATCCTTTCCTTGATTGGAGTTCAGTGAGACTCTCTCTCACTGCTCCCCATCTGTGATCTCTACTGCTCTAATACTCTTTGACCATGTGCTCACCCAGATTCACTACCACAGCCACAGCCACCCGTCCACCTCCTTGTCCCCACCTTCTTATTAGCTTCTGCAATCTTCCTTTTCAGTCCTGACGAAGGGTCTCAGCCCAGAATCTCAAATGTTTATTTTCCTCCATAGATGCTGCCTGACTTGCTGAGTTCCTCCAGCACAGTATGTGTTGCTCAAAATTTCACTGGTTCAGCTTTTTATTTATTTGAAAGTTATGTATTCATTCTTTAAATACTAGCCATCACAGTTTTGCTGTTATACCCATTCTACCATAGCTAATTTACACCTCATGCATTCGTAGTCTGCTTCAAGGTCAGATTTAAGTCTTTGGTTTCAATTGCAAATAAATCAATTTTAATTTTTATGTAAAATTCTGTCATATTACAATAACAATTCTCTAATGGTACCTTAGCCACGAGCTCATTAATTAAACCATATTCATGTTGTATTATTGGATCTAAAATAGTCTGTTCCTTTACTGGCTCCTCAGCATACTGAAGCAGAAAACTATCCTACTCGACAATAAATATATCTGCTATGTTTTGTAACTTCATAAACTAACTGAAAAAAACACCAGAGACCAGGTTAAATATATACTGTTCATTTTTACTTTTAGTGGGGTGCGCAGAATTGACTTGGTGGTGTAATGACGTATGCCATTCACATACTTTTACATATAACCTGTAATGAATTATTTAAACAAAAAAGAATGCTTAATCAAACCATTGCTGTTGCAAGGGAGAAATATAACTGTAAAACGAGTAAGTGCCACCACTGTGTTAGCTGACAACCTGGTGTACCAAGGTGGTGAACATGAGTGTCAGGTTCTGATAGCAAATGATCCCAAGGGACCATTTGTATCAAAACAAACAGGAGGGGGTAGAGACAAATCAGACAAAATAATGCTTGAGACCAAAGACACAAAGGAGAAGGGAAAACCCTATTTAAAAATTTTTGTGGATGGCTCCTCATCAGTACAGGATGGTGAGAGGAGAACTGGGTGTGGCATTTACGTAGAGGACGAACAGGGACAGGAAAGATATAGTATAGCTTTAAAGCTACCCAAAACCATGAGCGCACAAGCAGCAGAATTGGCAGCTGTAGCATATGTGGTTAGCCACCCAGAATATTTTCCACCTGGATCAGTCATACACTCTGATAGTATGATGTTTGTAACAGCCTTACAGAACATTTGCCTCTGTGGGAAGCCAGAGGGTTTGTTTCAGCAGACAAAAAGCCCCTTCCATCTGCTGCTCTGTTGCAATACATATTTGAAGAAGCAAAGGGGAAAGAATATGGAGTTGTAAAGGTGAAAGCTCACTCTAAAGTGTCCCCTGAGGGGAATAAGAAGGTTGATGAGTTAGCAAAGCAAGGTGCTTTAAATGGGCAGGAATGGTAACCACAGATTGGGGAGATGGGAAGGCAGGAGGAACAACAGATTAAGATTTTGGATTTATCTGAGGAGCAGAAGAAGGACAAAGAATTAAAAAAAATAATAGAAGAAGTAAGGTCAGAAATGTATGAAGAATACAAGGGTGTACATGTTAAAGATGGAGTAGTCCTATATGAAGGAAAGTTTGTGGTTCCAGAGTTAGGAAGAAATCAGATGATCCACTGGTACCATGATTTATGGGGACACCTGGGAGCTGAAAGAACCCTGGAAAAAATCAAGGAGGTGTGTTGGTGGCCCAGGATGAAGGAGGATATGGAACACTATGTCAAGAATTGTTTGATTTGTGCACAATATAATCCTGATGGAAGTGTAAAAAAAGGAGCCCTTCGACATACCAGAACAGTGGAAGGACCTTGGACTAATTTACTGATAGATTATGTTGGACCCTTGCACCAACCACAGGAGGGTACAAATATATCCTTGTAGTAGTAGACACTTTCACCAAATGGGTGGAAGCTTTCCCAACTAAGACTAACACAGTCAAAGCTACTGCAAAAATCTTATTGGAAAGGGTTTTTACTCATTGGGAATTACCTTGGAGTATATAGAGTCCGATAGAGGTACATATTTTACAGCCCAGATAATTCAAGATGCCATGGCACTTTTAGGAATTAAGCAGAGATTTCATGTACGCTATAAACCACAGTCTAGTGGAATTGTGGAAAGAATGAACTGAACTTTAAAAAAACATGATGGCCAAAATGATACAACAACATTGAATAACATGACAAGCAGTTCTGCCTTATGTGTTGATGGTAATAAGGAATACAGTGGCATCTTCGACAGGTTACACCCCTTATTACTAGTGCCACGTGCTAGTCAGAGTAGAAATAGGAGGATATTTCAGATGAATATGTGGCTTGAAAAATGGTGTAAGGGGGCGGGATACTAATTTCTGGGGCAATGGAACTAGTTCTGGGGGAGGTGAGACCGGTATAAACAGGACGGTCTGCACCTGGGCTGGACTGGAACCAATGTCCTGCTGTTCAGGAGGCTTTAAACTAATGTGGCAGAGGGATGGGAACAAGTGCAGAGAGACAGAGGGGTGTAAAATGAGAGTAGAAGCAAAAAGTAGTAAGGTGAAAAGTAAAAGTGGCAGGCAGGCAAATCCAGGGCAAAAAGCAAAAAGAGCCACTTTTCAATATAATTGTATAAGGGCTAAGAGTGTTGCAAAAACAAGCCTGAGGGCTTTGTGTGTCAATGTGAGGAGCATTCGTAACAGGTGGATGAATTGAATGTGCAGATAGTTATTAATGAATATGATGTAGTTGGGATCACAGAGACATGGCTCCAGGGTGACCAAGGATGGGAGCTCAACATCCAGAGATATTCAATATTCAGGAGGGATAGACAGGAAAGAAAAGGAGGTGGGGTAACATTGCTGGTTAGAGAGGAGATTAACGCAATAGAAAGGAAGGACATTAGCCTGGAGGATGTGGAATTGATATGGGTAGAGCTGCATAACACTAAGGGGCAGAAAACACTGGTGGGAGTTGTGTACAGGCTACCTAACAGTAGTAGTGAGGTTGGGGACGACATTAAACAGGAAATTAGAAATGTGTGCAATAAAGGAACAGTAGTTATAATGGGTGACGTCAATCTACATATTGATTGGGTGAACCAAATTGGTAAGGGTGCTGAGGAAGAGGATTTCTTAGAATGTATGCGGGATGGTTTTCTGAACCATGTCGAGGAACCAACTAGAGAGCAGGCCATTCTAGATTGGGTATTGAGCAATGAGGAAGGGTTAGTTAGCAATCTTGTTGTGCGAGGCCCCTTGGGTAAGAGTGACCATAATATGGTGGAATTCTTCATTAAGATGGAGAGTGACATAGTTAATTCAGAAACAAAGGTCCCAAACTTAAAGAAGGGTAATTTTGAAGGTATGAGACATGAATTAGCTAAGATAGACACTTTCACCATGATACTTAAAGGGTTGACGTTGGATATGCAATGGCAAGCATTTAAAGATCGCATGGATGAACTACAACAATTGTCCATCCCATTTTGGCAAAAGAATAAACCAGGGAAGGTGGCTGACAAGGGAAATTGGGGATAGTATCAAGTCCAAAGAAGAAACATATAAATTAGCAAAAAAAAAAAGCGGCACACCTGAGGACTGGGAGAAATTCAGAGACCAGCAGAGGAGGACAAAGGGCTTAATGAGGAAAGGGAAAAAAGATTATGAGAGAAAGCTGGCAGGGAACATAAAAACTGACTGTAAAAGCTTTTATAGATACGTGAAAAGAAAAAGATTGGTCAAGACAAATGTAGGTCCTTTACAGTCAGAAACTGGTGAATTGATCATAGGGAACAAAGACATGGCAGACCAATTGAATAACTACTTTGGTTCTGTCTTCACTAAAGAGGACATAAATAATCTTCCGGAAATAGTAAGGGACCGAAGGTCTAGTGAGATGGAGGAACTGAGGGAAATACATGTTAGTAGGGAAGTGGTGTTAGATAAATTGAAGGGATTAAAGGCAGATAAATCCCCAGGGCCAGATTGTCTGCATCCCAGAGTGCTTAAGGAAGTAGCCCAAGAAATAGTGACATAGTTAATTCAGAAACAAAGGTCCCGAACTTAAAGAAGGGTAATTTTGAAGGCATGAGACGTGAATTAGCTAAGATAGACACTTTCACTTTCACCATGATACTTTAATGATACTTAAAGGGTTGACGTTGGATATGCAATGGCAAGCATTTTAAGATCGCATGGATGAACTACAACAATTGTCCATCCCATTTTGGCAAAAGAATAAACCAGGGAAGGTATTTTTCAAAACTCCTTAGATTCTGGATTGGTTCCTGAGGATTGGAGGGTGGCTAATGTAACCCCACTTTTTAAAAAAGGAGGGAGAGAGAAACCGGGGAATTATAGACCGGTTAGTCTGACATCAGTGGTGGGGAAAATGCTAGAGTCGCTTATCAAAGATGTGATAACAGCACATTTGGAAAGAGGTGAAATCATCAGATAAAGTCAGCATGGATTTGTGAAAGGAAAATCATGTCTGACTAATCTTATAGAATTTTTTGAAGATGTAACTAGTAGAGTGGATAGGGGAGAGCCAGTGGATGTGGTATATTTAGATTTTCAAAAGGCTTTTGACAAGGTCCCACACAGGAGATTAGTGTGCAAATTTAAAGCACACAGTATTGGGGGGATGGTATTGATGTGGATAGAGAATTGGTTCTCAGACAGGAAGCAAAGAGTGGGAGTAAACAGGACCTTTTCAGAATGGCAGGCAATGACTAGTGGGGTACCACACGGCTCAGTGCTGGGACCCCAGTTGTTTACAATACATATTAATGATTTAGACAGGGGTATTAAATGCAGCATCTCCAAGTTTGCGGATGACACAAAGCTGGGTGGCGGTGTTAGCTGTGAGGAGGATGCTAAGAGGATGCAGGGTGACTTGGATAGGTTAGGTGAGTGGGTAAATTCATGGCAGATGCAATTTAATGTGGATAAATGTGAGGTTATCCACTTTGGTTGCAAGAACAGGAAAACAGATTATTATCTGAACGGTGGCCGATTAGGAAAAGGGCAGATGCAACGAGACCTGGGTGTCATTGTACACCAGTCATTGAAGGTGGGCATGCAGGTACAGCAGGCGGTGAAAAAGGCAAATGGTATGTTGGCATTCATAGCAAAAGGATTTGAGTACGGGAGTAGGGAGGTTCTACTGCAGTTGTACAAGGCCTTGGTGAGACTGCACCTAGAATATTGTGCGCAGTTTTGGTCCCCTAATCTGAGGAAAGACATTCTTGCCATAGAGGGAGTACAGAGAAGGTTCACCAGATTGATTCCTGGGATGGCAGGACTTTCATATGAAGAAAGGCTGGATCAACTAGGCTTAAACTCACTGGAATTTAGAAGATTGAGGGGGGATCTTATTGAAACGTATAAAATTCTAATAGGATTGGACAGGCTAGATGCAGGAAGATTGTTTCCAATGTTGGGGTAAGTCCAGAACGAGGGGTCACAGTTTAAGGACAAAGGGGAAGCCTTTTAGGACCAAGATGAGGAAAAACTTCTTCACACAGAGAGTGGTGAATCTGTGGAATTCTCTGCCACAGGAAACAGTTGAGGCCAGTTCATTGGTTGTATTTAAGAGGAAGTTAGATATGGCCCTTGTGGCTAAAGGGATCAGGGGGTATGGAGAGAAAGCAGGTACAGGGTTCCGAGTTGGATGATCAGCCATGATCATACTGAAGGGCGGTGCAGGCTCAAGGGGCCGAATGGCCTACCCCTGCACCTATTTTCTATGTTTCTAAATCCTATATTTTGGCTCACTACAGTGCTGTCTCTAATACATCAAATATTGTTCCCGAGATTCCATATTAAATTAAAATTGATATCAGAGCTTGATAGCTATGAAGAAGTCTGTACTGAACTACAGCACTAGAGCATCAGTGACTTACAGCTCTATTACTATTAATACTTCAGAGTCAAGCTATCTCCAACTTTGACATCTGTTGGTTTCTACTACTTAATGTGGTTTATCATTGACCGAGTTTGCAATGTTTGCAAGAGATAAATTTAAGGAGGGTAAGATCAAGCTGAAATACTTTTGACCTTGCTCCTTCATCATCTGATGCAACTACAAATAGGAAAAAGCTTCAGGATTCTGCTTGCTTGCTGAGATTTCCAACCACAACTGGAGTGGATATTGAAGTTTATTTTGTGCCTGTGCTCAAATAGCTCAGTGTCTCTAAGCTCAGAAATGTCAATTGTCAATTGAGGACATCCATCTTGCGCACATCATCCAGAAGGGCATCATAAAGTCATGAATCCATCCAAAGTGGCCTTCAACTTTGAACACTGCATGCACAATAGCGTAGCAGTTAGCATAACCTTTCTAGAGTGCCAACTATCTGGGCTCAATTCCACTGCTGTCTGTAAGGAATTTGTACCTTATCCCCATGACCGTGTGGGTTTCCCCTGGGTGCTCCAGTTTCCTCCCACATTCCAACAACATATGGGTTGGTCGGTTAATTGGTCACATGGGTATAAATAGGTGGTATAGGCTCATTGAACCAGAAGGGCCTGTTACCATGCTGTTTCTAAATTAATATTTAACTTAGTTTATCACCAGGTAAATGTAACCTTGTATCCACTTTGTGTTTCCGGTGCAGACCAACTGGATCCTGGTGCTGGGCACCCATCAAACTTCTACACCCAGACTGCAGATGCTCCTGGTGTTAGTCACCTGCCCCTAGGTGCTACCCCTCAGGAGGCAGCCAGTCAGATCCCCACTCATGCTTTGACACCAGGTGAGGTCACAGGTGGTGGCAGTGAAAGGTCAAAGGTCAGAGATGAATGTGGTAGCAAGATTTGTGGATCCATCAGCGGAGAGTGTCTCACTCTCTGTCCCCTTGCGCCTCCTTGTCTCTCTGCACCCCATCAAACATCCTTGCCCTATTCCCCTCCCTCGCCCACATCCCCAGCAATGTTGCATTCTCATTGCAGGCAGTCCAGAGGAGGTTCATGAGAATGTTTCCTGTAATGAAAGGGTTAATGTATGAGGAGCATTTGATGGCTCTGGGCCTGTATTTACTGGAATTTAGAAGAATGGGGGGGGTGGGGATTTCACTAAAATTTATCGAATATCGAAAGGTCTAGATCAGGGGTCAGCAACCTTTACCACTGAAAGAGCCATTTGGACCCATTTCCCACAGAAAAGAAAACACTGGGAGCCACAAAACCCGTTTGACATTTAAAATGAAATAACACTGCATACAACGTTTTTTTTGCCTTTATGCTATGTATAAACAAACTATAATGTGTTGCATTTATGAAATCGATGAACTCCTGCAGAGAAAATGAAATTACATTTCTGCATGCAACAAAAACATTTTGAACTCTGAAAAAAAGACGTTGGGTTGAAGGTTACTTTTAAGTAAAATACTCAATGTCTATTTGAGTCCTTCTTGTACTTATGAAAAACGCCGAACTTAAATTTTCAGACAGCAGCAAACCAAAAATAACGTCAGCCAGCTGAAAAATAAAAGGACTATTTCACTGAACAATGAAAAAATATGAATATATGTAAAATAATAGGCGATTAAAATATTTATCATACTTGGTTAATGGGATTTCTGCTCCTGGACCTCAGCGCACAGCGTCTGCACATCAGGGCTGTATGACGTCACCTTCATCTTTACACAGGATCACAAGCTGTCATCTGTGAGGCGTGCGCGATGTTTGTTTTTAATAAAGTTCATGTTGGAGAACACCTGCTCACATACATATGTGGATCTAAAGATCGACAGGACTCCCAAGCGCATACTTTTTAATGTTTACATAAATGTCGGGGATAGCATTCCATGTTTCGAACACAAGCTTGTCCGGTTTAGGGAGGTTTTCAATATCTCTCCATTTGTGATTCTGAGCAAGAACGGCCTTCTGACGGGCAACATCTTCAAGGTCTGCTGTCAAGCGTCTAAACTTGGACACCCATATGTCTTTGTCGGCTATGTCGGCCAGTTCCATCTCAAGATCATGTTGACTCACACCTGCCAATGCAGTTGTATTCAGTAGGGATGGATCGATGCTTAGGGGAGTGACCGGGAAGGATAATGTGTGTTTTTCCTCTCTGAACTCACAGAAGCGTTTCCCAAACGATGTTTGCATTGCGATGATTGCAGAATATAAATACTCCGAATTTATCATGTCGTGACCTTGTTTGAACTCTCTCAAATTGGGGAAGTGAGACAATGTGCCTTTCTGTAAATCTCTGGCAAGCACTGTCAACTTGTGCTCGAATGCCAAAACATCCTCCAACATATGTAGGGCTGTATGTCCTTTCCCCTGAAGAGCTGTGTTCAGCGTGTTCAGGTGCGCAGTCATGTCTATCATGAAGTGTAGATTTTCCAGCTACTTTGGCTGTTCCAGCTCAGGAAAGGTGAGCCCTTTGCAGCCCAGGAAAGTTTTCACTTCTTCCAGACATGCAACAAAGCGTTTCAACACCTCCCCTCTGGACAGCCAGCGATAAAAACACGTGCTACACGCAGTCAGTAAACTGCTGTCAAAGATAGCTTTATTCGAACTAAACAGCCTTGCTTTTAAGCCTCCCTCAACCCGCCCCCCATGGGTGCAGATGCTCCAAAAGACACGTACTCAAAAACCCCTGTAGGCTATCTCCCTTAGCCTGAACGCTGACTAATTGTGAGCCGGTTCGGATGTGCCAGGAAATGGGTCGCCACAACGTTTTATTTAGATTGTAGAAGATCACCATAATCTTCAAATTTAGTATTACATTTCAAAAACTAACAAACTAACATAAAATACATTTTAATTAAATACTGACCATTTATTTTCCAAAGCCACAGGGAGCCGCAGCACGGAGATGAAAGAGCTGCATGCGGCTCCGGAGCCGCAGGTTGCCGACCCCCGGTCTAGATAGAGTGGTTGTAGAGAGGATGTTTCCTATATTGGGTAAATCTTGGAAAAGAGGGCACAGCCTCAGAATAGAGGGATATCCATTTAGAACAGAGATGAGGAGGAATTTCTTTAGCCAGAGGGTAGTGAATTTGTGGAATTAATTGCCATAGACAGCTGTAGAGGCCAAGTCATTGGGTATTTTTAAAATGGAGGGTGACAGGTTCTTGATTAGTATGGGCAAAGGTTATGGGGGAGAAGGCAGGAAAATGAAGTTGAAAGGGATAATAAATCAGCCATGATGGAATGGCAGAGCAGACTTGATGGGCCAAATGGCCAACTCTGCTCCTCTGCTTTATGGTCCTATGGACTAACAGAATGTTTGAGGAACTCAGCATGTCAGGCAGCATCTATGGAGAGGTCTAAAGAGTTAACACTTTGGGCCAAGAACCTTTGTTTGGACTGAAAACCCCCATTGTGTCTCTCAAGTTTAATTGGAAAGGTAACCTAAAGGGGAAGCTGGTAGGCAAGATCAGCACTATATCATGGGCCAAAGGGCCTGGACTGTGCTTGACTCTTCTGTTAGTCAGTGGGTGGGACTGGAGAGTTGTCATTCAGATCAGAGACCTGTGACCAAGGCTACGTGGCACGGGTCGCTGTTGGGTCCTCTATTGGTCACCTAAAGAATACTAATGATTTGGATGACAATTTTGTTAATCTTGTTAGTAAGTTTCTCTGGATTGTCAGAGGCTGAGGGGGAGATCTGAAAGAGGTTTATAAGTCTATGAGATGCATCCATGGAGTCGATAAACAGTATCCTTTTACCAGGGTTGCAATGTCTAAAACCAGAGGACATGCATTTAAGCTGAGGGGGGTAACTTCAAAGGAGATGTGAGTGGCAAGATTTTTTACACAGAGTGGTAGGTACCTGCAAATGCACTGCCTGGGGTGATGGTAGAGGGAGATACATTAGAGACTTTTAAGAGATGTTTAGATAGGCACATGGATGTGTGGAAAATGAAAGGATGTGCACATCGTGTAGGCAGAAGAGATTAGTTCAGTTGGCCATTTGATTACTAATTTAGTTGGTTTGGCTCAACATTGTGGGCTGAAGGGCCTGTTCCTGTACTGTAATGTTCTATGGTTAATAATAATAAATACACTAAAATAATAATTTTATTCTGCTCTCATTCCTAAGCACTCCATCTTTAAGACAGTAACCTTTACCTACCTGCAGCGATTACTGACATTCCCTCAACTCAGCGCACATGTTGCTGAAACCCTCAACCATAAATAGATCCATGGATTCATAGAGAAGGAATGAATAAATTAGCAGATATTGCAGGAGTCAAGGGATATTCAGCGAAGTGGTACTGAAGTAAAAGATCAACCTGGATCTTACTGATTGACATCTGGTGGCCCAAATGACAGACAGAAGCCACAGCTCTTGATGGTAGTTTGAGAGGCAATTTGTACCTGCTGACAAGTTGCCTATTGGGTTTGAGGGTGGCATGAGGACACTAGTAGACTGACTGGAGCCATAAGTGAAGCAAGCAGCAATCAAAGAAGTGATGAGATTGCTGGTCAGTAGCTATACACCACTGTCTTCAGAGTTCCCTTCATCAGATTATCTCAGATCTAAATTAGGTGGTTCATTGCAGAAAATGTAACAGGAATTTGGGGCTATATAGCCAAAAAAAGTGCACTTAGTCTGCAGCACTGGGCACAAATTAGAATGGCAGAACAGACTTTCTGAACAACCAATTGCCATTTCCCTCATATTTTCTTAAGTTGCTGCCTTGTGCATTTGTCCTGTTTCCATTGCAAGGAGCATTAGAGTTACAACTGTTAGGAACCAGATTAATAATGATGAGATTGGAAAATTTGCCTTCAATTTCCTGCAGACATCTTCTACAGAAAGAAAGAATAAAATATAGAAAGGAAAGTAAGATTAATTAATATAATGTGAAGGCAGTACCATCACAGCATGATACCACTCAGATAGATTAAAAATAACACAAGAAATAAACAGCACATTAAAGTGCAAGTGATGAGAAACTACTTCTTATGGTGATAGTTCTGCAATAATCACATTTTTCTTTCAAAAATACATTTTAACATAATTTAAATAGATTTTTATTAGCTATTCTCATTTTGAACTTTTTTATTATCATTCCAATCCCAACTTCAAAGATTATATCTTTTTCTATTTCCCAGCTGGTATCTCCAACTGTTGATTTCCTTGCAAGACATTACTGAAATATCAAAGCATAGATACTTGACACAAACATTTTCAAAATCAGTTCAATGCACAATATTGCAAATATGTAAAACTGTTACAACTATGGGAGCATCACAGAGAAATTCTGGAAGGCAGTATTGCAGAGATAGATTCTGGGACTCTGGTGCTGTTCCAGCCAAACCACAGGGAAATGTGCAAAGAAAGAGAAAGCAGTATCAGAAATAACAATGCAAGGTGTGAAATATTTGATGCTAGAATGAATTTTCTATCCATATATAGCTCTAACAAAACCTAGAGACAGTCAGACGATCAAAGTTCATAATTTTTCCTTAGAAAGAGTTGCAAAGAATGTGACCTTTTCCATATTGGTTAATGTGAAGTAGATGCTTCTCAAGTACCATGTAAGTTAGGGAAGTGTTACATTGTTTGATATAGTCTAACAAGACTAGGTCTATTTCAATTGTGTATGGTGGGAAAAGCACCAGTGGGAATAACGGAAAAGGGAGAAGTTGAGCAATCAGGAATCAAGCCTTGGATTTTCATTACTGGGATTGTTGACCTGATGAAAGCCATTGAGAAGACCAGGAAATGTTTTGCTGAGTTGTTACTGTGTGCTGGAATTTATTAATTGATTTATTTATTGAGATACAGTGCAGAATACGCCTTTCTGGGTTGAAAAATCTCAAACAACATTTAATCAATTTTTCCAATTTCCAGAAGCCATCCATAAATTGCCTGATTTATTTAACTCATTTTGCACTTTCCAAGTTGGGTTTTAAAATCAGTCTCCAGGTTACCATATCCACAGTAGCTATCATAATTCTAGAAAATTACCACCGATAGAGATGTAATATTATTAACAAAAAATAATTACCTTATTATAGTTGAACAGTTGAAACTAGACAGCACTGTCTCATACAAGTACATTTAATGTCCTTTGATCATGATCCAATGACCCCGTGTATAGCAGCTGAGAGAAGAATTAGAGCTGTTCGTTCCTATGGCATAACACACATTCTCTACACTCACACCTCAGCACATTCTAAGTGCTTTAGGATCTTTTGGATAAACATTCAAGTTTGAAATTATACCTTTACAAAGGAACAGGAGAAAAGTAAGCTCAAAAAATGTCTGCTGTTACCCAGCATCCTTAATATGGAATAAAATTGACAGTTCCCAAGATTATGCTTACTGCAGGACATACGGTTTAAAACACAGTTCAGATTGCTGGTAAATTTTGCATTTATATTTTCAAAGCTCTCTGCATATCAAATAGGTAATTGTAGACAATTGATAACAATTAATTCCAATCTTATAGAATGGTAAAGCTTAGGAAGAGATTAAAAACATATTTTTGGACTGCATTTCGATCCAAACTACTTATTTCACTTGTGAACAAAACTGCATGTACTCCTTCCCTTCACCTACTTATTTTGGCTTCTTCCCTGTTCTTTTCCAGTCTTGATGATGGATCTTGGCCTGAAATGTTAACTATTTGTTTCCCTCCATACATGCTGCCAGACTTTCCAAGTTCCTCCAGTACTTTGTGTGCGGCTCAAGATTTCCAGCATATGCAGAATCTGTTGTGTTGAAAACAGAGTTTGCATTTTGTTACAGCATTTCATGGCTGCTGTTTATTTTTACATAGAAAAGACAAGAATATATATAGTAACCTTTAAAGTGCTTGATTGTTCATTTGGTAAATAGTGTACAAATCTGACACATAAGGACCAGAAGATAATAAGTCTAGATGACTTAGCTGATTTCATCCAGACATTTTCTCTTTTATTTAATTTATATTTTCAGGCTGGATGGTGGGGTGGAGATATGTCGCTACCAAAGGAGGTGTAAGACACTCCTTCCCTCTGTTAGCCTGCAAGTCACCCTTGGGCAAGATGTTGCACCTGCTCAGCCCCCCGATCAGGGTCACGTGAAACCATGGGAGCAGGTGGTGGATGGCTGTGTGAGTAGCTGGTGCATATCATAAGTGACCACAACACCTGGCAGAAAATCTCTGAAGAGCATTGGTTATAATGGTTGGGGTCATCTGGCTTGTAATCCACTGCCCAGAAGAAGGCAATGGCAAAGCATGGAAAAATTTTCCAAGACCAATCATGGTCATAAACAGCATGATTGCCCATGTCATACCACACAGTACATAATGAAGATCTATTCTGGACATCACCAGTAACACTAGTATTTCAAGCTGATGTGTTTATGTTTGCATAGAAATTACAAGAAATATATTAAGACTAGAATTTCCTGGTCACTTTGATTACCTTTAAAAGATAATAAACTGTCTTCTTGAACTACTGTAATCATTCTGTTGAAGGTACTCAAACAATGTTATTTGGTAGGGAATTCAAGGATTTAAAATGAAAGTCAAGGAATGAATTGCAATATATTTCCTTAACAAAATCTATTTGACTTGGAGGACGTGATGGTGTTCTTGGGTGCCGTTCATGAGATTATGAGGTGCTGTTGGATAGACTGGGCAAAAAACAGAAGTGTACTTTGAAAGTGGTATATCCTCTTGCCACTGGGTGTCACAAGTAGAAAAAATAAATAATTCAAATCGTTTGTAAGGCACTAATCAAGCTGCTGTGATCTGCTGGTGTCAAGTTTGAGCATTGCTGCGCTCATCCACATAAGGGAAGAGTATTTCAGCAAACTTTTGACTTGCACCTTGTTGACATCGGAAAGATTTCAGAGTGTTAGGAGGTGAGTTTAAGTTACACATTGCAGGATAACTGGCCATTAACCTGCTTTTGTTGACATGGTGTTTACATGGGTGCTTCACTTAAGGATCTGGTCAATGTTGATAATGGAGGACTTGGCAATAGTAAAGCCATTGATGATCAAGGAAAGCTATTTGGAGTTGGCCTATATTGAAAATTTTTCAAATGTGAATGTTGTCTAAATCTGGATCTAGGCAGTTTCAGTTCCTGAATAAGAATGAAAATTAATATTTTGCAATCATTAATGAACTTCTGAGTTTATGATGGAAGGAAAGATAAATGAAACAGATGAAGATATTGGGCCTAAAACATATTACTACAGTGATGTTCTGAGGAAGGGATGATTGACCTCCAACAAAAGCACCATCTTTCATTGCTCAAGGTATGACACTGACCATTGGGAATGTTTTGCCCCACATGGTCATTGACCTTAGTTTTACTGAGTACCAAGGTGTTGGACTTGGCCAAGTGCTGCCTTGATGCCAAGGAAAATTATAGTTAGCTCACCTCTGAATGGACCTCCTGGGTCCATTTTTGGATTAATGAGATCTGTAGTATGGTCCTGGGGAAACCTGAACTGTTCATCAATGAGAGGACCATTGATGAGCAAATGCCACTTGGTATTACTGCTAATGTCACTTTCAACCATCTTGTAGATGATCGGGAGGAGACCTATCAGGCTGTATTCTGATTGAATTTCTCCTGCATTTTGTGAACAGACCATATCTGGGCAATTTCTGACATTGTAGGTAGATGCCAGTGTGGTAACTATGCAAGGACACTGCCAATAACTGTCTACTTTCTATTTACTTTTGATCTCTCAAAGTGAAACACCTTGTCAGTGTCTGCATAAACATCCATCTGCCACCCCTCTGCCCAAATCTACAGCTGATTTACATCCCACTGTATTCTTTGGCAACCTTCTACACTATCTATGGCATCACCAAACTTTGTGTCATCTGAAACCCTTTATCGGAAGCAGAAAACAGAGAAATTTAATTAATTACAATATATGAATTGAATTGAATTGGAATTGACCATTTCTTATACCTTTCACATTCACGAGGAGTAAAAATCTTTATGTTACATCTCCATCTAAATGTGCAATCATTGTAATTTATAATAATTTATAATAAATAGAACATTCAATGTAACTTAGAAATACACTCTGTTACATAATGCAACCCTGTAAAAGTATCAGCAGCAAGAGAACACAGCTGGAGTCTGGTTTTGCTGTTAACAAAACACCATTTTATTAGTAACTACGTCATATAAAAAAACTTAAACCAGGTAAATCAAGGGTTAAAGGTGTTATGCATATATAGATGTAAATAAAGTTCCTAAACTTATTCATGCTCAGGTGGCAAGAGTTACAGTCTTATGATGTAAGAAAAGTTCCGTTCAAATGCACAGGTCAATTAATACGAAATGTTTGTAATCCAGAGGCGAATGTTGTGAGAAGGCAATTACGTCAATATTCCACAGATTCCACAACAGCAAAACAAAATAACAATAGCAGTAGGTTTTATCTCCGAAGTTGTTCCACTCCACACACACGAAGTATCACCGACAGTGATCTTCAACAAATCTCCTTTCAACACAAGTGGTACCACACCTGAATTCAGCTACGGGACATCTCAAAGTGGTAGCCATAGGATACTCAAACAGAATACACGTATACCCCCCCCCCCCTTATTTGCAGGATTCTGCAAAGAGTGGTGTGGACAGCCCTGCGTATCTGTAGTTGTGAACTTCCCACTATTCTGGACATTTACAAAGACAGGTGTGTAAAAAGGACCTGAAAGATCATTGGGGACATGAGAAATCCCAGTCACAATCTAGTCCAGCTGCTACCATCTGGGAAATGGTACCACAGCATAAAAGCCAGGACCAACAGGCCATCAGACTGATGAATTCACGCTGATGGGGAAGGATGGAAGAGACCCAATAGATCAATCTCTGCTCAGGTAATGCCACTGTTCAGGGGATGTCTGGTTGATATGTTACTGAGTGATTGAGATACAAGGAAAAAAAGAGCAAAACAAGGAAGCAGACACTTTAAATCTGTGCAATGCTGGTCAGAAATGTTTGGCCATCTATCTACAAAATTAACTCTGTCTTTCTCTCTCCATGAGCACTGTCTGTTTTGTAGGCATATCCAACACTTTGTTTTTGACTTCAAGTCTCAAATACAGCCCTGATTTGCATTTCAGAAATTTATCATGTCTTTTTGTTTAAATGTTGTCACTGATCTCTCAGCCTGTATTCAAACAGCAGGATCACCTCTGTAACCTTGTTAACAGCATGTCTAACCCTTCTATTCATCACCCACTCTCTTTGGAACTTAAATTCTCATCTTGGATTAAGGGTCTCAACCTGAGGACCATTTTCTTTGCTTCTCTTTCCACAGATCAGAATCAGAATCAGGTTTATTAGCACCGGAATATGTCATGAAATTTGTTAACTTAGCAGCAGCAGTTCAAAGCAATACATAATATAGAAGAGGAAAGAAAAAAAATAAAAATAAATAAGTAAATCAATTACAGTATAGGTATATTGAATAAGTTAAAAATTGTGCAAAATCAGAAATAATATACAGTACTATTTAAAAAATGAGGTAGTGTTCACGGGTTCAATCTCCATTTAGGAATCTGATGGCAGAGGGGAAGAAGCTGTTCCTGAATTACTGAATGTGTGCCTTAAGGCTTCTGAACCTCCGACCTGCTGTTAAGAGTGAGAAAAGGGCATGCCCTGGGTGCTGGGGGTCCTTTCTGCGCCACCACTCCTTGAAGATGTCCTGGGTATTTTGTAGACTAGTACCCAAGATGGAGCCGACTAAATTTGCAACCCTCTGCAGCTTCTTTCAGTCCTGTGCAGTAGTTCCCCCCCCCACCCCCATTTAGACAGTGATACAGCCTATCAGAATGCTTTCCACAGTACATCTATAGAAGTTTTTGAGTGTTTTTTTTGATGTACCAAATCTCTTCAAACTCCTAAAGTAGTCACTGTCTTGCCTTCTTTATAGCTGCATCAATATGTTGGGACAAGGCTAGGTCCTCAGAGACCTTGACACCCAGGAACTCGAAACTGCTCACTCTCTCCATTTCTGATCCTTCTATGTGTTCCTTTGTCTTACCCTTCCTGAAGTCCACAATCAACTATTTCGTCTTACTGAAGTTGAGTGCCAGGTTGTTGCTGTGACACCACTCCACTAGTTGGTGTATCTCACTCCTGTATGCCCTCTCATCACCAGCTGAGGTTCTACCAACAATGGTTGAATCATCAGCAAGTTTATGGTATTTGAGCTATGCCTAGTCACACAGTCATGGGTATAGAGAGAGTAGAGGAATGATGTAGCCCCAGGTACACCTCAGGCTCGCTCAACTCACTTCTGTCTAGGGGGAGCAGCCTTCGGCCCCGCCAAACTCGGAAATCAGCTTGTGTGGATGCTGTGTGATGTCCGCACCACGCCACATAACAGACAGTACACCATATGCAATTAAATAATTACACTTTGTAGAGATTACTAAAACTAAGTGATTAATAATGATACAGTATATATAAAGGAAAAGAAAATAAAGAAAAGGCGCCAAAACTTATCAAAGTCCAAACCACTTTATGGACAACCGTTGGAGTTCAATTTCTGAAGTCTTCTGGCCACCATTTGATCCCCTCAGACCTCCTAAACTCGCAGCTCAGGACCACCTGAAGTGATTAACCAAGCACCCCCACCACGTCTGTCTTCGTCTCCTCTCCTTGCCGAACCCCCTGGCCTCGGACCCCCGCTGGGGGTTCGTTCCATCACCCAGTTTACAGCATCGCGTCCTCTCTCTCTCACCCCCTTGCGCCGACTTCCCGAAAGCCCGCCAACACTAGTTTACAGACGCACAAGAAGGAATAACCTCAATCCCAATTGGTTAACAAACGAATACAATTCTCGTTATCAGTAAATTTTAATACAAACAAACTTCGAGAGAAAGCACTTATCATAACAAAGAAGCATTCCTACTTTTAACAAAACAAAGAAGCCATTTTGAGTAACACACGCAGCAACATAAAGAAAGAAGAAACCCCAATACAAAGAAGAAACCCTCTTACAATGGGCTAAGCACACACTCCTAAGGTGCATCAGTGCTGATCGTCAGCCGAAGAGAAGATATTACCACCAATCCGCACAGGTTGTGATCTTCTGGTTAAGAAGTTGAGGATCCAATTGCAGAATGAGGTACAGAGGTCAAGGTTCTGTAACTTCTCAATCAGGATTGTGGGAATGATTAGATTATGAGGACACTCAGTCCTCGTTTATTGTCATTTAGTAATGCATGCATTAAGAATGATGGTGTTAAATGGTGAGCTATAATCGAAGAACAGCATCCTGACAAAGAACCATAGAACGCCACAGCACAGTACAGGCCCTTCAGCCCTCCATGTTGTGCCGACCCATATAATCCTGAAAAACAGAAGTACTAAACCCACACTACCCCATAACCCTCCATTTTTCTTTCATCCATGTGCCTGTCCAAGAGTCTCTTAAATACCCCTAATGTTTTAGCCTCCACCACCATCCCTGGCAAGTCATTCCAGGCACTCACAACCCTCTGTGTGAAAAATTTACCCCTGATGTCTCCCCTAAACTTCTCTCCCTTAATTTTGTACATATGCCCTCTGGTGTTTGCTATTGGTGCCCTGGGAAACGGGTACTGACTATCCACTCTATCTATGCCTCTCAAAATCTTGTAGACCTCTATCAAATCCCCTCTCGTTCTTCTACGCTCCAAAGAGAAAAGTCCCAGCTCTGCTAACCTTGCTTCATATGACTTGTTCTCCAAACAAGGCAACATCCTGGTAAATCTCCTCTGCACCCTCTCCATAGCTTCCACATCCTTCCTATAATGAGGTGACCAGAGTTGAACACAATACTCTAAGTGTGTGCGTATACTCTAAATAGGTGTTTGTATTGTCCAGGTGGTCTAGGTCCGTGTGAAGAGCCATTGAGATTGCATCTGCCGCTGACCTATTGTAGCGATAGGCAAATAGCAATGGGTTCAGGTTCTTGCTGAGGCAGGAGTTCAGTCTAGTCATAAACAACCTCCCAAAACATTTCATCACTGTAGATGTAAGTGCTACCGGGCGATAGTCATTTAGGCAGCACATATTATTCTTCTCAGACACTGGTATAATTGTTGCCTTTTTGAAGCAAGCGTGACCTGCAACATTTTCTGCTTTATCTCAGATTTCCACTGTTTACAGTTTAAAAAAAAATTCCACCACATGCTCTCCGGTTTTAACCAACCTTGGTTCAGCAATTGTATTCTCAACCTTGACTGAGAAGGATTTGGGTTCAAGTAACACTGCAATGAATTACAGATATAACCTCAGCCTTTGGTGCAAAGTTGCACTTGAGATAATGCTCTTCATTGGAGGTGTTAAATTGAGCACTTGACTCCACAGTGTATCTGCTGTTTGTGGGATGTTGCAGCATGCAAATTGCCTGTATTGTTTTCAGCAACAATTCAAAATAATTTGTTAGTTGTGAAGAGCTGAGGGCCACTCTTTGGTGATTAAAAAGGTCTAATTTCAAAATGAAAACTAAATGCATCATCACTAAACTCAAAGCCACACATCAGCCTGCACATTAAGCTTGCAGCCACTGTTATAGAATAACACAGTCGTGTTATTCTACGCTTGCATCATTAATTACTATATCATGCATGCTGCCCTGCAACGAAGCAAATTGGATTAATGGATTTTTGATGACTGGCCATGACCTGTGAGCTGGAATATCTGCAATTTGACTAATTACTTTTCTTCAGACAATATGTTCATTGGTATCATTAAAAAAAGCTCTCTTCACATCTCTCCACTAACTGAACATATTTATCACTGAACTGCTATACTAAGTACGTATGTAAAAAACAATATTGCCTCCAGATTCATTCCTCATCAGAGGCACATAGTTAATTGCAGTAGTTTGTATGCTCTTTTCCACATTCACTTCTTCTGACCTCCTGTGGAACTGAACTTTGGAGTAAAATTCGCTGTTGCCTCTGTACAAAGCATTTGCTAGGCTGAATTGTTTTGGCATCTTTCACAACCTTAGAATTCTTCAAAGTACTAGCTCATTACATACAGTCAGTGAGTAGTATGGAATCAGAAAGCATGGAAACAAGCCCTTTGGCCCACCTGGCCTATGCTAACCAAGATGTATCATCCAAGCTGGTCTCATTTGCCAGTGCTTGGCCAATAACCTTCTAAACCTTTTATTTACCTGTCTAATTGTTCAATAGTTATTCTTGTATTGTGGGAAACATAGCAGTCACTTTACACTCAGCCATCCTCCTAAAAGCAGCAATGAAATGATGACCTGATAGGTTTTTAGTTACGCTGTTTGCAGAATCATTAGTCATCCAAACTCCAGTGTCCTTTGGTAGTGTTCCATATGACATTTCAAGGTCACGCAGGCTCTTGTTTACAATCTCTCTTAAAATAGGCTTGGGTAGAAACTTATTTTTGGTTGCTTGCATTAGCCGCACATTTAATTCTTTTCTTTCTAAATCTTTTTATTATTATTAGCAATATGGACAGAATACAAATGATATATTAATAAATAAATTACAAACATACAAATTCCATTACAGATGAAAAAAAATAAACAATAGTTACAATATAAATGAGTTTACCAAGACATAAACCATACAATATATGTATGAACATGGTAAGTCTAAATATTTCATAATATATGATATAAAAAAACAGAAAAAACAAAGAAAAAAAATTAAAAAAATATAATGCAAAATTAGCTAATCTACTAATCTAATAACTAATAACTAATAAAGAAGAAAAAAGAACCAAAAAAAAGAGAAGAAAAAAAGGGGGCTGTTTATAATATCTCACAAGAATAAATATTCATCAATGCCGTTACTTCCGGTCCTTTCAACATACATAAGCTAAAAGCTGGGAAATCAAATGAACTTGGAACATTTAATTCACAGGAACCAAATTTCATAAGCGGTGTATATCACAACATTCAATTACTAGCTCCACTCATTTACCATGGCTTTGGAGAGGAATAGGAACAGACAAGTTAGGAAAGTGTTTAATTAGAGTAAGGGGGAATATGAGGCTATCAGGCAGGAACTTGGAAGCAAAAATTGGGAACAGGTGTTCTCAAAGAAATGTACGGAAGAAATGTGGCAACTGTTCAGGGGATATTTGCGTGGGGTTCTGCATAGGTACGTTCCAATGAGACAGGGAAAGGATGGAAGGGTACAGGAATCATGGTGTAGAAAGGCTGTTGTAAATCTAGTCAAGAAGAACAGAAGAACTTATGAAAGGTTCAAAAAACTAGGTAATGATAAAGATCTAGAAGATTATAAGGCTAGCAGAAGGAGCTCAAGAATGAAATTAGAAGGGCCAGAAGGGGCCACGAGAAGGCCTTGGTGGACAGGATTCAGGAAAACCCCAAGGCATTCTATAAGTATGTGAAGGGCAAGAGGTTAAGATGTGAGAGAGTAGGACCAATCAAGTGTGACAGTGGAAATGTGCGTATGGAACCAGAGGAGATAGCAGAGGTACTTAATGAATACTTTGCTTCAGTATTCACTATGGAAAAGGATCTTGGCTATTGTAGGGATGACTTACAGTAGACTGAAAAGCTAAAGCATGTAGATATTAAGAAAGAGGATGTGCTGGAACTTTTGTAAAGCAACAAGTTGGATAAGTCACCGGGACCGGATGAGATGTAACCCAGTCTACTGCGGGAGGTGAGGGAGGAGATTGCTGAGCCTCTGGTGATGATCTTTGCATCATACATGGGGGTGGGAGAGGTTCCAGAGGATTGGAGGGTTGCAGATGTTGTTCCGTTATTCAAGAAAGGGAGTTGAGATAGCCCAGGAAATTATAAACCAGTAAGTCTTACTTCAGTGGTTGCTAAGTTGATGAAAAAGGTCCTGAGAGGCAGGATTTATGAACATTTGGAGAGGTATAATATGATTAAGAATAGTCAGCATGGCTTTGTCAAAGGCAGGTCGTGCCTTATGAGACTTACTGAATTTTTTGAGGATGTGACTAAAGACATTGTTGAAGGTAGAGCTGTAGATGTAGTGTGTGTGTGGATTTTGGCAAGGCATTTGATAAGGTACCCCATGCAAGGCTCATTGAGAAAGTAAGGAGGCATGGGATCCAAGGCGACATTGCTTTCCAGATCCAGAACTGGCTTGTCCACAAAAGGCAAAGAGTGGTTGTAGAAGAGTCATATTCTGCATGGAGGTCGGTGACCAGTGGTGTGCCTCAGGGATCTGTTCTGGGACCCCTACTGTTCGTGATTTTTATAAATAATCTGGATGAGGAAATGGAGGGATGAGTTAGTAAATTTGCTGATGACACAAAGGTTGGGGGTGTTGTGGATAGTGTGCAGGCTTGTCAGAGGTTCCAGCGGGTCATTTATAGAATGCAAAACTGGGCTGAGAAGTGGCAGATGGAGTTCAACCCAGATAAGTGTGAGGTGGTTCATTTTGGCAGGTCAAATATGACGGCAGAATAAGGTATTAATTGTAAGACTTGGCAGTTTGCAGGATCAGAGGAATCTTGGGGTCTGAGTCAATAGGACACTCAAAACTGCTGTGCAGGTTGACATTGTGATTAAGAAACTATATGGTGCATTGGCCTTCATCAACCATGGGACTGAGTTCAAGAGCAGAGAGGTAATGTTATAGCTGTATAGGAACCTGGTTAGACCCCACTTGGAGTACTGTGCTCAGTTCTGGTCACCTCTCTACAGGAAGGATGTGGAAACCATAGAAAGGGTGCAGAGGAGATTTACAAGGATGTTGCGTGGATTGGGGAGCATGCCTTAGGAGAACAGGTTGGAGTGAACTCAGCCTTTTCTCCTTGGAGCGACGAAGGATGAGAGGTGACCTGATAGAGGTGTATAAGATGATGGGAGGCATTGATCATGTGGATAGTCAGAGGCTTTTTCCCAGGACTGAAATGGCTGGCATGAGAGGGCTTGATTTTAAGGTGTTTAGAACATAGAATATAGAATAGTACAGCACAGTACAGGCCCTTTGGCCCACAATTTTGTGCCAACCCTTAATCCCTGCCTCGCATATAACCCCCCCCCACCTTAAATTCCTTCATATGCCTATCTAGTAGTCTCTTAAATTTCACTAGTGTATCAGCCTCCATCACTGACTCAGGCAGTGCATTCCACGCACCAACCACTCTCTGGGAAAAAAACCTTCCTCTAATATCCCCCTTGAACTTCCCACCCCTTACCTTAAAGCCATGTCCTCTTGTATTGAGCAGTGGTGCCCTGGGGAAGAGGCGCTGACTGTCCACTCTATCTATTCCTCTATCTTGTATACCTCTATCATGTCTCCTCTCATCCTCCTTCTCTCCAAAGAGTAAAGCCCTAGCTCCCTTAATCTCTGATCATAATGCATACTCTCTAAACCAGGCAGCATCCTGGTAAATCTCCTGTGTACCCTTTCCAATGCTTCCACATCCTTCCTATAATGAGGTGACCAGAACTGGACACAGTACTCCAAGTGTGGCCTAACCAGAGTTTTATAGAGCTGCATCATGACCTCACGACTCTTAAACTCTATCCCTCTACTTATGAAAGCTAACGCCCTATAAGCTTTCTTAACTACCTTATCTACCTGTGAGGAAACTTTCAGGGATCTGTTGACATGTACTCCCAGATCCCTCTGCTTCTCCACACGACCAAGTACCCTGCCATTTACTTTGTACTCTGCCTTGGAGTTTGACCTTTCAAAGTGTACCACCTCACACTTCTCTGGGTTGAACTCCATCTGCCACTTCTCAGCCCACTTTTGCATCCTATCAACGTCTCTCTGCAATCTTTGACAATCCTCTGCACTATCTACAACACCACCAACCTTTGTGTCATCTGCAAACTTGCCAACCCACCCTTCTACCCCCACATCCAGGTTGTTAATAAAAATCACGAAAAGTAGAGGTCCCAGAACCGATCCTTGTGGGACACCACTAGTCACAACCCTACAACCCGAATGTCCTCCCTCCACCACGACTCTCTGCTTTCTGCAGGCAAGCCAATTCTGAACTCACCTGGCCAAACTTCCCTGGATCCCATGCCTTTTGACTTTCTGAATAAGCCTACCATGTGGAACTTTATCAAATGTTTGTAAGTAGATACAGAGGAGATTTCAGAGGTAATTTTTTTACGTAGAGAGTGGTGAGTGCTTGGAATAGGCTGTAGGTGACATTGGTGGAGGCAGATACAATAGGGTCGTTTAAGAGACTCCTGGATAGGTACATGGAGCTTAGAAAAATAGAGGGCTATGGGTAACCCCTGGGTAATTTCTAAGGTAAGGACATGTTTGGCACAACTTTATGGGCCGAAGGACCTGTAGGTTTTCTGTTTCTATGTTTCTATCCTGATGCTTCTGCATCCTATCAATCTGACCACTCCTGATGGGAGCAGAATAGCGGATGCAAAGAGAACAGGAACACAAATTGAGAAGACACAGACAGAGCATCTCAGCAAAGCATGGAAAGTGTTAAATCGTAACAGTACCTTGTAATAAAGATACATATATGTACTTCGGTAATAAATTTACTTTGAAATTTGAAGTTTGGTTCAGGGAGGTAGATGCTTACTTGTATAGGCCAGAATAAAAGTTATTGGGAAAGTAACTGGGAAGGAATGCAATTTACAGCAGAGACATCAAATTCCACCTTGATGACAAAACAGACAGAGAAAGAGAAGAAATTGCACACAGCATCCAAAGAGAGCGATCTTTGCCTAGAATCGGAATGGACACAAATGAGCTGGGCTTTTTCAGTGGTTGGGTCAGTGATCAAAGGGGCAGTCTGGGAGGTGGTGCCACTGGAGTGAGGAACCAGCAGCCAATCTAATAGAGATCATCCCAAACCATCCTGTAGATTGATTAAAGGGTCCGAGAGACTTCTTGTCAGAGTATTCTGACAATCGACTGTCATGGCATGGAATGTGAACTGTGTGAATTGTCTGTGAAGCTGAAACAATTACTTGCTGTGGCCCTGCCCACAGAGTAAATACCGATAGCCCTTGCTGAGTTTTGGCTATCAGATATTGAAGTGGCGAAGATAAGGATGTGTAAACCACAGTGAGCCAGCAGGGAAAGAGGCAACAAGCGCATGAATGACTGAGCTGCATTTTAAAGATTGGTTGATATTGAGAGGACAAGGTGTCCAAGAAGAGGACATGATCAAATTTCTGGAACACTTTTTGCCATTTCTGCTCAGTTTTGTAAATAGCCAGCTAGGGATGATAATGTCAACGTAGGTGCCCAAAGGAACATACATGAGGAAATCTGCAGATGCTGGAAATTCAAACAACACACAAAAAGTGCTGGTGGAACGCAGCAGGCCAGGCAGCATCTATAAGGAGAAGCACTGTCGACGTCTTGGTCCAAAATGTCAACAGTGCTTCTCCTTATAGATGCTGCCTGGCCTGCTGTGCCTATAGGAACATGGTAGGTTATTAATTGGGGAAGGGATCAGAGTGACAGTGTATCTTACATCCTCCATAAAGTTTGACTTCTGTGGGGCACATTTCTGATGGGGGCCAAGAGAAGGACATGTTGGGGAGTATTCTGGAGTACCATGAATAGAGCAGATACTAATTCACGCAAGAAGCAGGCTTTAGTTTTTATTGTAAATTGCAAGCAGTAGATGGAAGTTAAAAGCACATGCTGGCCCACAGACTAATAAGAGATTTCATGTCCTCTGCGGGAGACACCTCTGAAAGTTCAAATACCTTTGTTGAGACTAACTGCAAACTTCCCTGAACTTACTCAAACTTCATTATGTTACAATAGTGCAAATTCCTTCAACCCTGAGGCTACGTCCACACTACACCGGGTAAGTCTGTAACCGTAGCTTTTTCTCCTCGTTTTTACCCTTCGTCCACACTAAAATGGTGTTTTCGTCCCCCAAAAGCGGAGCTTTTCAGAAACGCTCTTCAAAGAGTGTATTTTTGAAAACGCCAATTTGGCAGATCAGTGTGGACTGGGTAACCGGAGGAATCTGAAAACGCTGTCAGACGGCAGCGCGCCATTTCATTGATTTCTTGAACACAACCTAACAAGTGGTTTACCTATTTATGCAAGTACTTCTCTGACAATAGAAGTGTAACAGCCTAATGTAACATTGTATGGAAATACAAGATAACACTGATGCAGACATATTTTATACATTTAACAAGGGGCTTTATTAATGCAACAGAGTTTGTCAGTTTTTCAATGTTCGTCGTCAACTGGGTCATACTGTCCGTGGACTCCCTGTCAGTTGCCTCCATATGCTTCAGTATTTGTTTTTTTTTTTACCTTTAAGTCCTTCTGCGTGAGGGCCAACAGCTGCCCGTCGTTTAAGTTTTCCTAGTCTGTACCTGAACAAATGCGCAGCAAATCTTTCTTGGCAAGATTCAACACCAAACATGTAGTTTTCGGTAGATGAGTCCTGCGCATGCGCAGTAGGAGGAGATTCACCAAAATCTCCATTTCAATGTGGACGGAGATATTTTTAAAAACGCATTGTGTGGACGCCTATCATTTTTACGTGAAACCGGCATTTTCAAAATTATCTGGTCTAGTGTGGATGTAGCCTGAGTTGATAGAAAGCAATTTACACAAACCCATTGTTTTAAGTTTGGGTGATGCATATTAAGTCTCTTAGTCCGTGGGCCAGCCTGTGCTTTTAACTTCAATTTGCTGCTTGCAATTTACAATAAAAACTGAAGACTGGATGTGCTTGAATCAATATCTGCTGTATTGACATAACTCCTGAACACTTGGCAGTGACGTCCATCAGCACTCACCATCAAGGATCTCACTAGGATACATCAGTGGACAGTACTGTATGCCCAATGAAGTGTACACACATTCAAATCTGTCAGAATATCTTCCTTTAGCTAATGCTAAAAGAAAAGTTAGGAAACATGTTGCTTATTTCAAGACTGAAGAATGTTTATTGCCATTCTTCAGTACTCGAGAGTAAAGAACAAAATGATTTTTACTCAGGATCCAATGCAGCATAAAGACAGAACAAGCTTAAAAATACACTTTTATAAACATAAATATAAAAATAATCCTATAAAACACAACATATGAATATATTTAATATAATATTTAAGATATTTGTTTTTATATAAACAAAAATAATTAATGTTAAGTTATAAGATACTTCTGAAACAGAATTGTAGACCCAAAACACTATTTCTCTTTCCACACATGCTGTCTGACCTGTTGAGTACTTCCAGCAATTTTTCTTTTTATAAACAATAGACAATAGGAGCAGGAGTAGGCCATTTGGCCCTTCGAGCCAGCACTGCCATTCATTGTGATCATGGCTGATCATCCACAATCAGTACCCCGTTCCTGCCTTCTCCCCATATCCCTTGACTCTGCTATCTTTAAGAGCTCTATCTAACTCTTTCTTGAAAGCATCCAGAGAACTGGCCTCCACTGCCTTCTGAGGCAGAGTATTTCACAGATCCACAACTCTCTGAGTGAAATTTTTTTTCCTGAACTCAGTTCTAAATGGCCTACCCCTTATTCTTAAACTGTGGCCTCTGCTTCTGGACTCCCCCACCATCAGGAACATGCTTCCTTCCTCTAGCATGTCCAATCCCTTAACAATCTTATATGTTTCCATCAGATCCTCTCTCATCCTTCTAAATTCCAGTGTATACAAGCCCAGTTGCTCCAATTTTCCAACATATGACAGTCCCGCCATCCCGGGAATCAACCTTTTTGTGGCAGTCCCTACTGACATCATTGGCAAAACATTAAACTGATCTGCCCCCATCTTTGATTTGACCTATGACAGTGTTGTCATTAGCAAACTTAAATATGACATTGGAGCTATGCGTAGCTACACAGTCATAAGTATAAAGCGAGTAGAGCAGGGGGCAGTATTGCTGATGGAGATTGCGGAGTAGGTGCAGTTGCCAATCTGAACTGTCTGGGGTCTGGATGTGAGGAAATCAAGGATCCAGTTGCGCAGTGAAGTACTGAGGCCAAGGTCTTGAAGCTTATAGATTAGTTTTGAGGCGATAATAGTATTGAATGCCAAGCTCTAGTCGATAAAGAGCATCCTGATGTGTGCATCTTTGCTGTCTAGATGTTCCAGGGTTGAGTGAAGAACCAATGAAATGGCATTTAGTGTGGACCTATTGCGCTGGTAGGCAAATTGGAGTGGATCCAAGTCACTTCTCAGGCAGGAGATGATATGTTTCATCACCAACTTCTGAAATCACTTCATCACTGTGGATGTGCTACTGGATGAGGCAGGTTACCACATTCTTCTTAGGCACTGGTGTAATTGAAGCCTACTTGTAGCAGCTGGGTACCTCAGACTGTCAAAGTGAGAGATTAAAGATTTCAGTGAACAATCCAGCCAGTTGGTTAGCACCGGTCTTTAGTACTTGACCAGGTATCCCATCTAGGCCAGATGATTACAATGGATTCACCCTCCTGAAGGATGCTCATGTGTCAGCCTCAGAGACTCAAATCGGAGGATAATTGGGGGTGTGGGTGTTTGTGATGGTTCCTTCATGTTTTGACGGTCAAAACAAGCGTAGAAGGAAATGAGCTCATGTGGAAGCAAAGCCCTCTTGCACCTACATTGCTTGAAGTGATGGCATTCAAGCCCTGCCACAGCTGTCGAGCATCTTTCAGTGATTCACGTTTAGTCCGGAATTGCCACTTTGCCCGTGAGATGGCTTTCCAGAGACTATACCTGGATCTCTTGTAACTTTCGTGGTCACCAGACTTGAATGCCTCTGACCTGGCTCCCAGCAGATTGAGAATCTCATGGCTCATCCAGTGCTTCTGGTCCAGGAAGACACTGACTGATTTTCTGGGGACAAAAACAGAGTGTTGTTGCAAGAAAGGAGCATCCATCATCAGGGACCCCTTCACCCAAGTCACGTTTTCTTCTTGTTGCTGCCATCAGGAAGAAGGTACAGGTGCCTCAGGACTCCACACCACAAGGTTCAGGAAAAAGTTATTATCCCTCAACTATCATGCTCCTGAACCAGAGGGGATAACTTCACTTAACTTGACTAACCCCATTAGTGAACTGTTCCCACAACCTATGGGCTCACTTTCAAAGTCTTGTCTTCTCAATATTTATTGCTTATCTATTAATTAATTAATTAATTGTTTGTTTGTATGTTGTGTGTTTTTTTTCCCCTCTTTGCACTGTGGTAATGGTCTTTCTTATTCTTAACTGGATTCTTCAGGTTTCTTGCTTTGTGGCTGACTCTAAAGCAGACAAATTGCAAAACCTATAAATTATACATTCTTTGATCATAAATAAAGGTACTTTGCATCTTTGAAATTTGATGTGTTGTCTAGTTCTGGGCACAAGTGGGACAGACAGAGACAAAGTTGTGGACACTTTGGGATGTAGATGGCCACCAAAATTGTCTCTTTATAAATTTCAGGGTCTGTTAAATCTGCAGGTGGCCATTCAGACAGGAAGGGTGACCCTACTCCAACACTCTACAGCATACAGTGGCAAGGACAAACAGCTAGTTGTGGGGGGGGGGTCACCCCACATGGGCGCGGGCCTGACTGTTGGGCAGCCCTCACTTTTGTTTCTATTATGCAAATCACCAGATGAGTGAGGAGGGATGGTCTCTGGATTGGTGTTGTCCTCAGAGATATCAAACTGGCAGGACAGCGGATTGGTTTTGGTGTTCTTGCTGCCAGAATGGTAGATGAGGGTGAAATTTAACTGGGTGAAGAAGGGAGCTTAAACAGGCTTGAAGAGAGTTGAGTCTCGTGGCATCACAAATGTAGGAGAGGTTCTTGTGATCAGACCATATCAGAAAGGGGTGCTCAGCCCCTTCTAGCCAATGTTGCCATGCCTCCAGGACCTCCTCATCAACCAAAGGTTCTCAGTTCCCAACAGCATAGATACACTCTGCAGGATTCAAACAACTGGAAAGAAAAGCACAGGGGAGCAGCCAACTATCTACAGAAGAGAACTGGGGGATACAGCTCTAGTGTCAACCCCTGATGCATCAGCCTTGACGAGGAATGGACGGAGTGGGTGTGAATGTTGAGGCACTGGGGCAATGGTGAAGTGTCACTTCAGCTCTGAGAATGCTTGGTCTGCTTCACTTGTCCATAGGAATCCTGTGGAGCTCTCCTTGATGAGTGCATTATGGGGCTGCGATGGAACTGAAGTTTCTGATGGAGCAGCAATGAAGTTTGCAAAGACCACAAAGTGTCTCACCTGTTTGACCATAGATGGTTTGGGCTATTCTGTGACTGCCTGAACTTTACATGGATCCATTGGAACACTGGAAAAGGTGAAGATAAAGCCCAAGAACAACATCTGCTCTCTGTGGAACTTATATTTCTCTGGCTTGGCATAAAGTTTGTTCTCGAGGGGCCATCTGAGAACCCTCTGAACATGCTGGCCATGTTCCTGAGGAGAGTGGGAATAGATAAGAAAGTCACACAAAAAAAAAGAATTCAACACATCCTAGAGCAAATAATTGACCAGGGTCTGAGAAACAGCTGGGGCACTCGCCAGACTGAATGGCATCAAAAGGAACTCATGAGGCCAGTAGAGGTGTTCAATTCTGTCTTTCACTCATCCCCTTCTTAGATGTGAACCAGGTTGTAAGCTTTGCACAGATCTGCCTTGGAGAATATGGTTGTTCCCTGGAGATCTTCAAATGCAGAGGCAGGCAGGAAAGAGGGTAAAGGTTCTTCATGGTGATATTGTTGAGATTCAAAGAACATTTATTATCAAAGTATGTGTAGTATTCTGTATACACCCCTGAGATTTGTCTTCTCGCAGACAGCCATAAAACAAAGAAACACCATGGAACCCATTCAAAGAAGAACATCAAAAACCTAACACGTAAAAGAAAAGAACAGATCATGCAAACAGCAAAAAACAAGTGAATAACACACAGAATATTAAACATCAAACTGCAGAGCCTTGAAACAATCTAGGAATGTTTAGTTTAGTTCAGTTCAGTTCAGCTCAATATAGCGCTGTGATGTCAGGCTGCAGAACCAGTCTGCTCCAATCAAAGTCACGCAAAATACCAATTAGAAATAAGGAGTAACCGGAAACCAGGATGCATATAACGAGAACTGTATGGTTCTCTCAGAACAAGTCCAATCCACAAACCGCCCTGTTCAAACCTTGCCGAAGACCCAAACTCCTGCACCTTTCTCCAGCAGCAGCGAGCCAGAGGGAGAGGGAGAATAGTCAAACACAGTCAGATGGCTCTGAACACCCGTCCGCCTTCCACTCTCATCCTCACTGATTTCAGTCCTACTCGATGCTTTAATTGACGAGTTGGTTGAGAATTGGAGCCAATATAAGGTTCGTGCTCCACCATTAGACCACATCTTGCTCTCAACTACACTGATTTTCCTTGGAAATACCAAAAGCGCCAGATTGCTCAGTCAGCCCAAATCCACATCAAAACATAAATTAAAGGCTCCAATCACACACAGATTAGTAGTAGAAGTATAATTAAAAGAAGGAGAAGAAGTAATTTCTTGAACTGTCTGCAGGACATCGCTGTTAGTTGCATTGGTCACTGGTGCCATCTTGCAATGCAGGCATGGAGCTAGTCATGGTTCTTGCTCATAAAAATTACCCCTGCTCCTGCTGGCGAGGTTGACAAACAGGTAAATCCTATGGCCAATGTCTCCTGAATGTATTCTTCCATGGCCAGCATTTCAGGATGACAAAGGGAAAAGAGCCAGCCCTGGGGAGGACTAGTATTGAGTGAATGGTCAATGTTGCAGAAGTATGGTTGTGTGGAGGTAGGGGGGGGGGTGGACTCCCTTTTTCCTGAAAACGTCAAGAATGTCAGCAAATTCAGCTGGAACACCAGACAAGTCCACACTAGCAATTGGCACATGTTGCAATATGCTGACAGGAACTTGAGCTGAACCAAGGCATGCCAGTCTCTACTCTTGGAGTACTTTTAAGACCAATCAATCTGTGGGTAGTGTCATGATAACCAGGGTTGGCTATCTCAACACTAACGGCAGTTCAGGTGAATCAACAAGATAGAAGGATAGCTGTTCCCTGTGGTTGCTTTCTAGCACAAATTGGAGGGATACTGTGAAAAGGTGGATCTTGCCAGTGCCCAGAGGCCGACCATCCAGAGCCTTGACATCAATATTCTCTTTCAATTGTTGAGTGGGATCTCCCCATCTTTGAGCCAGCGAGATATCGCTGAGGTTCTCAGCTACTTCAGAGACAATAAATGCCTGAAGCTCATGGGTTTGGGAACCCCCTGACAGTGAAGCTGGGAGCATTACTTGATTCAGGGAAGATGCTTGCAGAGAGAATCAACCCATCAAAATTTCCTTTCTTGCTGATGGGCATCGTCTTTTACTAGATGCTTCGGATGTGATGCATGGAAGTGTCCTGGAGCCACAGGAGAGACAGCAACCTGTTCTCCTGTACCAATCTCGTTCCTCCTGAGATATTGCAGGCCCCCCACTTACATGGGCTTCTCTATAGACTGTGTGTTGGGTGATGAGGGAGAGGCTGAAGACAGATGGTGACCTGGAGAGTAAGGGGGCTCAGAGTATTCTATCTCTGTGCCACTCAGCAGCCCACTGTCTGTAAACTCGCACCAGGCCCCTGCACTTAGCCCACACTAGAAAGCAGTAATGAACATCAAACATAGAAATCTACAGCACATTACAGGCCCTTCAGCCCACAATGTTGTTCCAACTATGTAACCTACTCCAGAAACTGCCTAGAATTTCTCTACCACATAGTCCTCTATTTTTCTAAGCTCCATGTACCTATTTAAGAATCTCTTAAAAGACCGTATTATATGCACCTTCACCACTGTCGCTGGCAATGCATTCCACACACCAACCACTCTCTGTGTGAAAAACTTACCCCTGACAACCTACTTCCAAACACTTTAAAACTATGCCCCCTCGTGTTAGCCATTTCAGCCCTGAGAAAAAGCTTCTGGCTATTCACACGATCAATACCTCTTATCATCTTATACACCTCTATTAGGTCACCTTGCATCCTCCATCACTCCAAGGAGAAAAGGCCAAGTTCACTCAACGTGTTCTCATAAGGCACACTCTCCAATCCAGGCAACATCCTTGTAAATCTTTTCTACACCCTTTCTATGGTTTCCACATCCTTCCTGTAGTGAGGTGACCAGAACTGAACACAGAACTACAAGTGGGGTCTGATCAAGGTCTTATATAGCTGTAACATTACCTCATAGCTCTTGAACTCAATCCCATGGTTGATGAATGCCAGCAAACCATACTGCCAAGAGTCTTACCATTAATACTATATTCTGTCTTCAAATTTGACTTTCCAAAATGAACTACTTCACATTTATCTGAGTTGAACTCCATCTGCCACTTCTCAGTCCAGTTCTCCATCCTACCGATGTCCCGCTGTAACATCTGACAGCCCTCCACACTATCCACAATACCCCCAGCCTTTGTGTCAACAGCAAACTTACTAACCCACCCTTCTTACTTCTTCATCCAGGTCATTTATAAAAATCACAAAGAGGAGGGGTCCCACAACAAATCCTTGCAGAACACCACTGACCTTTGTGCAGAATATGAATCATCTACACCCACCCTTTGCCTTCTGTGGGCAAGCCAATTCTGGATCCACAAAGCAAGGTTTCCTTGGATCCCATACCTCCTTACTTTCTGAATAAGTGTTGCATGGGGAACCTTTTCAAATGCTTTATTGAAATCCATATACACAACATCCACTACTCTACCTTCATCAATGTGCTTTGTTAATGAGGTTAATGACGTATCTCTCTTTCCACCCAGTCCTAACCACAAGAGTGCAGAATTTTACAGCATAGTCCCTCACAGTTCCTTTCCCTTGGCACAGGTGCAGGAGTCGGTAGGAGTGTCCTGACCCCATACTGAAGATCAAATTGCTGGAAAGACTGACTGCAGGAAAAGCTTGTTTTCAAAGAGTGTTGAAAAGACTGAGTGGTGGTCCGGCTAAAAGGTTCATCATGTAATCCAGTTTACATTTGTCATCACCAAACTGAACTTGCTGGGCACTGGGTAATGAAGTTCCTGCAGTGATAACAAACTTGACTTGAAGTACTAGGTACTAGAGTATCTGCTAGTGGAGAAACAGTTGGTTCAGATCTGGATGCTGCTGAAGAAACTGGGGCATCAGTAGCTGAGGCTGATGAGACTGTTATAGAGGAGGATGTGGGA
This sequence comes from Hypanus sabinus, assembly GCF_030144855.1. Taxonomy (NCBI): domain Eukaryota; kingdom Metazoa; phylum Chordata; class Chondrichthyes; order Myliobatiformes; family Dasyatidae; genus Hypanus; species Hypanus sabinus. The sequence goes on from NC_082706.1 coordinate 126,991,483, forward strand.
GGTTCTGATTCTGGGAGTGGAACTGTCCTGGCAGAAGGCCATTGAATAGTGGTATTGGAAGTAGTAATGGCTGCACCTGATTCTGCTGCTAAAGAGCAGCAGGGATGGATGCCTCATGATTCAGTCTGCCTGTAGTAAGTTGCTGAACTTTAGTGATGAGAGCTGACCCCTGTTCTCCCTGCTTGGACTGGGCTTCCTGCTCTGAAAGAAATGAACCATTTCTGCCAACCTAGCCTCCATTGATGTTACCACCTCCACCTGGCTAACAAATTTTGACTTGGGCGGGGTTTGACGCTCTGAGAATAGTTGCTGCACTGCATGAGCTACTTCTGCCAATCCAGCTTCCACTGACTTTAACTTCTCTCTCAACTGACCAACACCATTCAGCACCAAAGTCAGCTGTTCTCTCTCCGCTGGGTCCATTTTGTTGCAGAAAACACAGACACAGAAGCAGAATGAATAATTCACTGAGATTAAATAGTAACGTACAGAACAAATGGAAAATAATAACTGCTAGGCCAACAGGACCATCAACTAAAACTTTCAAACTGAAACCTAACGCTGTCTCTGTGTAATTTTCTTTCACAGAACGTGAACTCCTTAGACTCTTTAGTAACCAGGGAGAATTGCTGCTACTGTTCTTTGAAAAAAGACTAAAATGAAAGGAAGGGAATTAAATACACCAGCAAAGAAACCCTAACTGACGGGAATGTGCATTTTCACTGAACTCCTTTCAGCCTGCCTGCGAGGGAGCCCTGACTCAGTGGCACAGTGTATGGTTGTGACACAGACACTTCAACAACAGAAACAGAAACTGCTGGAGTCAGGTGGCATCGATGGAAAAAGATACAGAATTAATATTTTAGAAGAACTTGTCTATGAATGTAAAGAATTAAAAGGCATTGCACAGTTTATTCTTGTAAACATTTTTAATTTATGAATAAAGTTTATTTTGGTTAAAACTATGTTTCAGAACAACTGGGAAAGAGTGAGATTGTGCCTCTGTTCTAGAAAGAAACAGAGAGGCTTCAGACCATCCAAGTTAAGTTTATTTTCATGTACACAGGTACAGTGTAGAAATATGGAAACATAAAGAAACTATAGAACAATACAGGCAGCAGCCCATTCCATGCACTCACCACTCTCTGTGTAAAAAACTTACCCCTGACATCTCCTCTGTACCTACTTCCAAGCACCTTAAAACTGTGTCCTCTTGTGTTAGCCATTTCAGCCCTGGGAAAAAGCCTCTGACTATCCACACAATCAATGTCTCTCATCATCGTATACACCTCTAGCAGGTCACCTCTCATCCTTTGAAGCTCCAAAGAGAAAAGTCCAAGTTCACTCAACCTATTCTCATAAGGCATGCTCCCCAATCCAGGCCACATCCTTGTAAATCTTCTCTGCACTTTTTTTTTATAGTTTCCACATCCTTCCTGTAGTGAGGTGACAAGAATTGAGCACAGTTCTCCAAGTGAGATCTGATCTCCTATATAGCTGTATCCTTACCTCTTGGCTTTTAAACTCAATCCCATGGTTGATGAAGGCCAATGCACCATCAACTTTAACCACAAAGTCAACCTACACAGCAGCTTTGTCCTATGGACTCGGACCCCCAAGAGCCCGCTGATCCTCCACACTGCTGAGAGTCTTACCATTAATTCTATATTCTGCCATTATATTTGACCTACCAAAATGAATCACCTCACACTTATCTGGGTTAAACTCCATCTGCCACTTCTCAGCCCAGTCTTGCATTCCTATCGATGTCCTGCTGTAACTTCTGACAGCCCTCTACACTATCCACAACACCCCCAACATTTGTGTTATCAGCAAATTTACTAACGTATCCCTCCACTTCCTCATCCAGGTCATTTATAAAAATCATGAAGAGAAAGGGGTCCCAGAACTGATCCCTGAGGCACACCACTGGTGACCGACCTCCATGCAGAATATGACCCATCTACAACCACTCTTTGCCTTCTGTGGCTCAAGTCAATTCTGGATCCACAAAGCAATTTCCCCTTGGATCCCATGCCTCCTTACTTTCTCAATAAGCCTTGCATGGAAACACCTTGCTGAAATCCATATACACTATATCTTCTGCTCTACTTTCATCAACGTGATTAGTCACATCCTCAAAAAATTCAATCAGGCTCATAAGGCACAACCTGCCTTTAACAAAGCCATGCTGACTATTTCTAATCATATAATGCCTCTCCAAATGTTCATAAATCCTGCCTCTCAGAATCTTTTCCATCGACTAACTGAAGTAAAAAATCACTGGTCAATGATTTCCTGGGCTATCTCTTCTCCCTTTCTTGAATAAGGGAACAACATTCATAATCCTCCAATCTTCCGGAACCTCTCCCATCCTCATTGATGATGCAAAGATCATCACCTGAGGCTCAGCAATCTCCTCCCTTGCCTCCCACTGTAGCCTGGGGTACATCTTATCCGGTCCCGGTGAATTAACCAACTTGATGCTTTCTAAAAGCTCCAGCACATCCTTTCTTAATGTCTATATGCTCAAGTTTTTCAGTCAGCTTTCTGTGCCTCGTGCCTGATGGCAACAGCAAGAAGAAGGCATGATCCGGATAGTGGGTGTCCTTGATGATAGATGCTGTCTTCTGATGTGGGATGGAAGTGTAGTGTGATTATACAGTATGTGCATGGTAAGGATGAGCGACTGAAGACTAAGGAATTGTTATCTGTCAGTGTGACAGAGAGCATCAGATTAAAAAAAAACATGTTTTCTGGTTATGCGGTTTTCAAATTCCAATTTTTATTTCGTTGAATTTATTTATCTTCCCAGTTGTCCTGGAGAGCTGTGAACATATTAAATGATAATCAGTCCGGCAATTTTGATTGGTCCGTAAATTTAGCTGCCATGCTTCCTTACCTTTTTACCTTGTGATGTTGATACCGCGCTTTCCTGAGCTGGGAGGCTGGTTCACGGCCCACTGCCTTTCCGTTTCTCAGCAGCAGGGAGCGCTGTCAGCCCGCCGGCATTCCTTCAACAGTGAACCCCGCCAAGAGGTCGCGGGCAGCCTCTGGTCCCACTTACGTATGTGTGTAAAATTGCCTTTTTTTTTCGTGACAGCTTGACCATACGCACCGTGTGAATGATGCTGAGGTTAATTGACTAATTAATTTAGAGGACCCAGAGTTGTTACTATCGTTTCCATCAATTTGGGTATCCGTACAGGAAAACAATCATGTCTTCGTATCTTGCTGGCCAAACTAAAACTAAACGAGAGAGAAAGAATCTGTAATCTCTTCTTACGCCTGCACGATATGAACAATCTCTTCCAATTCTTCCCCCCCTCCCACAAAATCTGAGGGACCGTTAATTTGTTTCCCTTTAACAGAAGCCGTCTGATGGCAGAGTTTTTCCAGCATGTTTTGCTTCATGACATCAAATTTCAGGAACATTCTCAATATTTTAGGAACAGCTTCTTTCCCTCTGACATCAAATTTCGGAATGGTCAATGAATCCACAAACTCGACCTCACTATTTTGCTCTTTTCGCACTATTTAATTTGACATATTTCTTATTGTAACATAGTATTAAGCATTGCGCTGTACTGTTGCTGAAAAACAAAACGAATTTCATGATGTCTATGATAATGAACCTGTTTATTATTTGCTCGTTGCTATCGGCAAAGGCACAGAGACACTACGTATAGGCTACACTCCGATCCAAGGCCACAAATAGTCCATTCAGGTGAAGCGACACTTAATCCGCAAATCTGTAGGTGTCATCAATGCAGCCTCCTTTACATTGGTGAAACCAGACACAGATTGGGGACTGCGTTGTCAGGCACCTTCACTCAGTCCGCTACGAAAGGCAGGATCTCCCGATAGCCACCCCTTTCGATTCGACCTCCCAATCCCATTTTGACCTCTTTCCATTCCTCCTCTACTGCCACCTTGAGGCCAGCTCAGGTTAGAGGAGTAACACCTCGTATTCTGTCAGAGTAGCCTTTTAACCTGATGGCAAGAATATCAACATCTCTAACTTCCCCGTTCTAGTTACCCTCCCACCTCCTTCTCTCCTCCTCACCAGCCCATTTACCTCCTCTGTTCCTTTCTTTCATGGTCGACTGTTTTCTCCTATTAGATTCCTTTTCCTTCATCCCATTACCTCTTACACCTATCCCCTCCCAGCTTAGAAACATAGAAAACCTACAGCACCATACAGGCCCTTCGGCCCACAATGCTGTTCCAAACATATAGAAATTACCTAGGGTACCTATCCAGGAGTTGCTTAAAATACCTTATCATATCTGCCTCCACCACTGTTGCCAGCAGCCCATTCCACACACTCACCACTCTCTGCGTAAAAAAACTTACCCCTGGCATCTCCTCTGTACCTACTTCCGAGCACTCATGCTAGCCATTTCAGGCCTAGGGAAAAGTCTCTGACTATCCACATGATCAATGCCTCTCATCATCTTATACATCCCTATCAGATCACCTCTCATCCTCCACTGTTCCAAGGAGAAAAGGCCAGGTTCACTCAACCTATTCTCATAAGGCATGCTCCCCAATCTAGGCAACATCCTTGTAAATCTCCTCTGCACTCTTTCTATAGTTTCCACATCCTTCCTGTAGTGAGATGAGCAGAACTGAGCACAGTATTCCAAGTGGGGTCTGACCAGGGTCCTATATAGCTTCTTACATCATCCCCTCTCCTCCACCCATCCGTCTCTCCCCTATCACCTGACAGTTTGTATTCTTTCCCCACTCCCCACCTTTTTATTCTGGTTTATGTCCCTTCCCTTCCAGTCCTGAAGAAGGTCCTTGGTCAGAAATGTCGACTGGTTCTTCTCCTCCATTGACATGCTGGTAAGTTCCTCTACCATTTTGTGTTTTGCTCAGGAGTTCCAGCACCTGCAGTATCTCTTGTGTTGTAGATGTGCACAGTTTCTCCCCACTCACACGTAATAGGCACACTTGCATACACACAAAGTATTGGGGAACTCAGCAGATCAGTTGGCATCAATAAGCAGTCGACATTTTGGGCTGAGTCCTTTGACTGGACAGGCAAAGAAGGGAGCAGATGCCAGAAGAAGAAGGTGGGGGAGGAGGGTAGTATTAGCTGGTAGGTGATAGGTGAGGCCTGATGACAGGCGAAGGTGGGGGGGGTGTGGGGGGGGTTAATGTGAGTAGCTTGGAGATAATAGGTTAAAGAGGCAAAGGGATGGTGAACAAGGAACCTGAAAGAGAGGACAGTGGGCCATGGAAGAAAGTGAAGAAGGTGGGAAACCAGAGGGAGGTGGTGTGCAGGTTAAATGAAAGGTCTTGGTCTGAAATGTCGACTGTTCATTTAATTAAATAGATGCTGTCTGATCTGTTGAGTTCTTCCAGTATTTTGTGCATGTTGCTCAAGATTTTCAGCATCTGTAGAATCTCTTGCGTCTCTGCCACATGGACATCCTTCTTCTCAGACAGCCTCTTGGAACAAGGATGATTTGCTTCCCCTCTGTTTTGGTGGGCTATAAGGTGGCATTGATATGACCAATGTAGGAGCCACAGACCTTTCAATAGATCGGGAAGGAGGTGTGTGGGTGGTTTATGAAGTCTTCTCATTTCTACTTGGTCTTAATCCATGGTCTTGAAGATCAATGCTCCTCAATGCTCCTTCCACACTTTAAATAGTCTTAGAGCAGAAATTCCCTGGAGTCAATTGGAATATTGCATTTTCTTCAGGGAGGTTTTGAGTACATTCTTTAAGCTTGCCTCTGTCCACTTGGTAAACTTCCCAAAGCAATACACAGAACAGAGTGTGTGTTTCAGGAGCTTGATGTGGCTTACCCAAAGCAGCTGACTGAGGGTAACTAGGATCTCCATGCTGGGGAGAATGGCAGAGTTACAGAGTTATACAGCATAGAATCTGGCCCTTCCGCCCAAGCAGTCCATCCTGATCAAGATGCCCTTCCAAACTAGTCATACTTGCCTGCATTCAGCCCATATCCCTCTAGATTGTCCTTATCCATGTACCAATCCAGATGTCTTCCCATGTTGATTGTCAGTTCATGTATTCTTCTGGTGAATTTAGAGAGTTTTGCAGAGACAGTGCTGATGGTGTCTTTCAACAGCCTTGACACGCTTACTGCAGCTTTCCAAAGGATGGGGTGCGATCACTGTTGGCCAGCAGACTGCAAGTTTCATGCCAGGCCTATGGTATTGATCATTTCCTCACTGAGGTTCAAAATTGTGCAGGTGCTTTGACAGTGGTGGTGAGTTTCTTTATCAGTGTCTGCTTTCACCAAGCGCTAGTTCCTGAGATATGGAAATGTTACATTTGTGTTGCCCTGTTATTAACACACTTTATGTAGACATGCTCTAACAATGAATGTCCAAAAGAAAAACAAGAGATACAGCACAAAAGGAGATGTTTCGGTCCATTAGCTCTGTAGTAGCCCTATATAAGAATAATCTATCTGATCCCATTTGCCTGCTCTCCCCAGAGTCTTGCAGATTATTTTCTCTCAGTACTTATTCAGTTTCCTTTGAATGCTACAATTAAATTTTCCTCCAGTACTACACCTCTATAGTTAAGATTGTGTGTTGGTGTTCATTAATCAGAGAATTGATTTCAAGAGCTGTGAGGTAATGTTGCAGCTTGATAAAACTCTGGTTAGATCACACTCGGAATATTGTATTCTGCTAAGGTTGCCTCATTAAAGGAGGAATGTGGAAGCTTTAGAGAGTATGCAGAGGAGATTTACCAGGATCCTGCCTGGATTAGAGAGCATGTCTTATGAGGAAAGGTTGAGCGAACTAGGGTGTTTCTCTTTAGAGCAAAGGAGAATGAGAGATGACTTGCTAGAGGTGTATAAGGTGATAAGAGGCATAGATAGAGTGGACAGCCAGCACCTGGGCATAATTTTACGGTGTTTGGGGGAAAGTATGTTTTTTACACACAGAGAGGTAATGTGCTGCTGGGTGGTCACAGAGGCAGTTAAATTAGGGGCATTAAGGCAATTTTAGATGGGCACATAAATGAAAGAAAAGTGGAAGGTTATGTAGGAGTGAAGGTTTAGATTGATCTTGGAGTTGGTTAAAAAAATCACACAACATCATGGACTCAAGGGGTATTGTGGTAAACCAGGGGTGTCAAACTCATTTTAGGTCACGGGCCGGATTGGGCAAAATGCAGCTTCATGCGGGCCAGATCAGTTGGGCGCGTGCAAACGCAGCTTTCATTGCCTCCGTTTTTTCAGCCTGTTCTCATGTGTCTCAGTCTCTGCTATAACTACAAAGTGTTTCACTTCACAAATTCCATTTCTTATGAAGAAGACTGCTGAGCAAGCATTATTTTTATGATTGGTATTAACTTACAGTCATAGGCTTCATATCGCCGGGCCATTAATAATTAAAATAATAGATCTATCTAAAATGATCTCGCGGGCCGGATATAATTGTACGCCGGGCCGAATATGGCCCGCGGGCCTTGAGTTTGACACCTATGTGCTAAACTGTATTATGTTTGATGTACACCAGAGTGATGCTCTGGAAATGCACCGACTGTGCATTTCCAGAGCATCACTGCTGAATGTGTAAGAATATTTATAGAAACATAGAAAGCCTACAGCACAATACAGGTTCTTCCGCCCACAAAGTTGTGCCGAACATGTCCCTACCTTAGAAATGACTAGGCTTACCTAATGCCCTCTATTTTACTGAGCTGAATGTCCCTTAGAAGACCCTATCGTATCCGCCTCCACCACCATCGCCGGCAGCCCATTCCACGCTCTCACCACTCTCTGAGTAAAAAACTTACCCCTGACATGTCCTCTGTACCTACTCCCCAGCACTTTAAACCTGTGTTCTCTTGTGGCAACCATTTCAGCCCTGGGAAAAAGCCTCTGACTATCCACACGATCAATGTCTCTCATCGTCTTGTACACCTCTATCATGTCACTTCTCATCCTCCGTCGCTCCAAGGAGAAAAGGCCGAGTTCACTCAACCTATTCTCATAAGGCATGCTCCCCAATCCAGGTAACATCCTTGTAACTCTCTTCTGCACCCTTTCTATGGCTTCCACATCCCTCCCGTAGTGAGACAACCAGAACTGAACCCAAGTGGGGTCTGACCAGGGTCCTATATGTCCTTGAGTCTCTTTTGGTTCTTTTGCTTATTATTTTAATTCTCGCTTCCATAGTTCTTGATCTCTGCACCAGTGGGAACAGCTTCACCCCATGTGCTTTGATTATGCTCTTCCTGGTGATAAATACCTCTGTCAGATCCTCTCTTCAACTGCTCCATTTCAGAGAGAACGGCTTCTTTAGTCTATCTACTTAACCAAAGTCCCACATCTCTCTGATCATTTTAATAAATCTGCACATCCTCTAAATCTTTGACCACTTTGCTAAAGAGTAGTGTAGTGTCCACGACTGGACACAGCACTCCATTTGTAGCTGATTATATCATATCTTCACCATACTTATGTGTTTTGCCATTATTTATAAAGCCTATCTTGTCCATATTAATGAGCTGTACCACTTAGATTTCCATGTTCCTCAACATTGATTACAAGCTTGTTAAGTAGGACCTATTAAATGGCTTTTTAGACGCAAATATAAATTACCTCACTATATTTCCCTTATTGGCCACCTATGCCACTTCATCAAAAAAAAACTCCAAATTACTCAAAAACACTTTATCTTTTGGAAGTCCAAATGCTTTTTTGTTAAAAAGTTCACATTTGTCCAAACAACTGTTAATTTTGTCCCTTCTGGAAGTTATTCCTCTATGAAGGTTAAATTGACTTATCTATAGTCACTAGTATATCTTCTTGTTTTGAATAACTGCTAAAACATTTTACAATTTTATGTTCCTTGGAAATCACTTCTGAATCTGCAGATGTTAGGGGATAATGAGAAGGGCCTCTGCAATTTGCTCCTTTATGGTCCTCAGTACCATTTGTCCATTATAAACACAGTAATTCCGGTTTATCAATGTTAATCCATTCTGATCATTGACCATAGCTTCCTCATCAATAATCTAGCAGCATTTTCTTCCTTGGCATTGAGTGAAATAAAATTGAGGCCCTCCATTGATCAGAGACCATGGATTTTGCATCCCATTTGTCTACATGATACGCAAGTCAGGGCAGTATGATATGGAGAGCAAGCTGTTGCTCTCTCTCTCCATGCAACTGATAAATCCAAAAGAATGGCAAAGACCTATACAGTTTGGCACCAGCAACATCACAGGAGTTGCCAGTCAGTGATGAATTCCATGTAGGGACTCCAGCACCAAATTTTTTCTCAGGATTTGCTTGTGAAGCCTTCCTCGTGAGTGAGTATAGCTGCAAAACAGTGGAGGTTTGAGATCAATGTTTTCCTTCTCTTAGATGAGCTGCCAACCATGGCTGACGACCCCATCTGCCCAAAGTGGTTGGTTTTAATGCAACAGTAAACTATCTTTTCCTTTTCTACTGTCAGTAAAAATGGTTCTGCCAGGCTTAGTAGCTAAGCCACACATGAAGGCCAGGGGCTGGACTTAGTTGTCAGAGGCTATTTGAGGTGGACACCATTGGGAGCATTTAATAGGTCGTGGGATCTTATCCCTGACCACCCCCAGCTTTTAACAACCTTAAGGAAGACGTCAAATTAAATGCGCTTTCATATTTCAGACATTCCCTTCACTTCCATGAATGGATTTCCACTGTAACCCCTCTGCACATGCTGCTGGTTATGTAAATAGTGCTGAGGTTGAGCGGATTAAAAGCCTCAGGTTCCTAGGAACAGATATCACCAGTAGCCTATTGTTATTGAACCACATAGATAACACAGCCAAGAAAGTCCTCTATTTCCTCAGGAGGATAAAGATATTTCATGTCCCTTTTTAGCTGTGCACCATAAAAAGCATCCTATCTGGGTGTATCATGCCCTAGTATGGCAACTGCTGTGCCCAAGATTGCAGAAGCTACAGAGCTGTTCACAGAAACCAGCCTCCCCTCCATGGACTCTGCCTACTCTTTTCACTGGTCCTCCAAAGCAGTCAACATAATCAATGACTCTGCCCAACCCAGACATTCTGTTTCTCCTCCCTTCTGCTGGGCAGAAAATACAAAAGCCAGAAAACATGTACCATCAGGCTCAAGGACACCTTCTATCCTGCTGTTATAAGACTATTGAATGGGCTCTAGTACCATAAGATGAACTCTTGACCGCAAATAGCCTTGAACCTTATTGACTACCTGCACTAAACTTCCTCTGTAATTATAACACTTGATTCTGAATTCTGTTGTTGTTTTTTCTTGTACTACCTCATTGGCTGCTGTATTGAAATGATCTGGATGGTATGCAAAGCTTTCCACATGTGACAATAATAAACCGATTTTCCAGTTATTCGTTGTAATCTTTCCACCTGCAATTCTTTCCCGGTGCACATACCTACAGAATATTTCTGAAACCCATTCTGTTGATGCCATCAGACATTTCTCAACCTCTTTCAGTCACTTTGATTTTCTCCTAACTTCCCATCATCATTGTTAACTGCTGTTGTGGGAACAAAGTCACTGGAGAAAATTACTGGTAGATGCAAAGCAGCTTCTTTATTTGACAAAACAAGGTACAGCAGGCATCACATGGAGACGCTTTTGGTGGAAAGGTCAGCTTGGGGCTCGATATTTTATGTGCCAAATATCAAAGGACAACTCCATACAATGTATGGACAACACTTCCTTTGAATCTACATCCAACCTTCACACCTGATTCACATCCACACCACAGCCGTACAAATGAATTTTAATCAGCATTGTCTGGACTGGGATTCACAGATTTTAGGAACCCATTGTTTAGAGCTGCACTCCAAATTAAATGCAGAATACATTTTCAGATGTGAAGACTGGTAGCCGAAGTCAATTGCTAAAGGTATATGTCCTAAATCCAAACGTCACTTTAACTTTCCAGCACCTTTCACATTCCCTTACTACCAATTCATGTATTTCTTAAGTCTTGTTGCTGCTGAAGTCTCATTGAAGTAAAAGAAACACTGGGACCCTCATTGTGTTTTGGGAGCTCCCACAAATATCAATGTTGAGTGAACTCGGCCTTTTCTCCTTGGAGCGACGGAGGATAAGAGGTGACCTGATAAAGGTGTATAAGATAATGAGAGGCATCAATCGTGTGGATAGTCAGAGGCTTTTCCCCAGGGCTGAAATGGTTGCCACAAGAGGACACAGTTTTAAGGTGCTGGGGAGTAGGTACAGAGGAGATGTTAGGAGTAAGATTTTTACTCAGAGTGGTGAGTGCGTGGAATGGGCTGCCAGCAACAGTAGTGGAGGCGGATACGATAGGGTCTTTTAAGAGACTTGTGGATAGGTACATGTAACTTAGAAAAATAAAAGGCTATGAGTAGTAATTTCTAAGGAAGGGGCACATTTGTCACAACTTTGTGGGCCGAAGGGCCTGTATTGTGCTGTAGGTTTTCTGTGTTTCTATGATGATGACTAGATGAATCTGCTCTTAAGGGAAGCAAATGTTAGATGAGCCCAGCCAGCCAATCAGCATCTGTGGGAAGAGAAACCAGTTAATCTTTTACGTCAGGGACCCTTTTTCAGAGCTGGAGGGAGGAGTAGTATCCTCCTTCACCCTACAAAGCAGATTGAAGGGTTAAGATGAGCCAGTTCACTGGAGATAATTACACTGCTCATCTTTGTAATAAATGAAACAGAGAGGGTCTTGGTTAGAGCCTCATATGTTAGAAACCATGTCTGACAGTGCAGCATGCTGTCAGCCTTAAACTGAAGTTTTGGCATGGGTTTTTCTGCTCAAGCCTCTGCAGAAAAGCAAGTGGGTGATGTTTGTACAGATTTTCACTTTTTTAAATCAACGTGCATGTAATTTGCAGCCTATTTGCTTCCAGCCAACGTTCTAAGTCACGGCCATCCATGGTGAGGAACCGACACCATCAGAAGCACTGAGGCATCAGTGACTGACTCATTGTGATTCATCTGGCTGTGCTGCTTGGCTTGAGTTGGATTTCATTCGCACCAAGACATCATTTGCTATGAAAAAGCCAGTCATTGTGGAGTATAAAATGTCACTTTCCAAGTTGGCCAAAGAAGGAAATTCGGCATAGCTTGGATCTGGGTTCCTGTCCAGCACAAAGACTTGATTTTTATATCAATGACACCCACAGAAACCCTCCCCCTTTTCACCTGCCACACCCCCACACTTCTGTTAATTTCGTCCCTGTTTATCATTTCTGGAACTTTCTCCACCATGATGATAAACTCAAAAAAGAAATAAAAATAACTATATGCAGGAAATTGGAACTGAAAACAGTAAGTGCTGGGAGCATCCAGCAGGCCAGGCAGCATCAATCAAAAGAGAAAAGGAGCCGGAATATGAAATCAATAGCTTGTTGTCCGATGGTGTGTAGTTACTCTGGTGTGTAGTTACTCTGTTTCACATCAAGTTTCGAATGAGAACGTAACTTTTGCAGCTTTTCACTCCATGGTGATGATGCCTAAATCTATCAATGACTTGAAAATAAGGGCAGGGTCTTTACAATTTCCTCTCATATGTACCTCATTAACTTAGGATGCATCCTATGTAGATCCAATCTTTAGAACAGAGTTTAGGAGGCACTTGACAGAACTATTGATTTCACTGTGCAATCTGCAGTGCAACAGATAGCTTGCTGGACTTCCATTGATATGTGACCATGTAAATCAAAATTAGTGGGTTTCAGTCCCACCAGAGCTGTTATATTGCAAGGCAGTACAGTACCAGAGGCATTAGCGCATCACTTTGCAGGACTAGTGATCACTGATCAGAGTTTAATTCCTGCTGCTGCCGGTAAGGAGTTTGTATGTTCTCCCTGTGACTGTAAGGGTTTTCTCTGGGCGCTCTGGTTTCCTGCCACATTCCAAAAATGAATGCTTAGGATTAGTGAGTTGAGTGCATGGTATGTTGGCACCAGAAACATGGCAACACGTGCCCAGTACAATTCTTCCTAATAGATACAAACTCTAATAGATTATTTAGGAAATGAAGCAAGACACAGTGCCACAGCAGGTAGTTCAGCTATTTTCTAGTATTGCCTACAAAGACTTTTCACTTTCTTCCACGTGACTGACTGTATGGGTTTCCCAACACTGCTCCGGTTACCTCACACATCCAAAGCACATACTAGTTAGTGGATTAATTGGGTACCATGAATTAACCTCAGTGCAGGTTGCAGATGGGAGCATCAGTCAGTTAGTTTGTGAGTGAATAGGTCTCACGTTAGTAAGTGGGGGCATGGAACTGTTGGGATTGCACTGAGAGCTGGCATCGACTCAATGGGTTGAACAGCTCCCTCCTATAAGGCAAAATAAGAAAACCTAACAAAAATAGTAAAATGCATTTGCAAACTTAACAAATTCAACTTGTGATATGAGATGGGATTCTACAGGAGTTAGAAAAAAGACATTTTGGAAAAGAATCAGCATGAGGAAGGATCTATATTCCAAAGTAGGGTGAAACTCATTCTGTTCCAAGGTTCTTTTTCAGTAAAACAACATCAATCTCAATATGAATCTCTTGTCAGTTCTTTCTGAGAAAATGATCATGTTTGCCTGAAAATTTTTGAGGGGCAACAGTGGTAGCAGTGAATAATTTCATTGGTGTTTTCACACTGAGCTTTAGCACACATGATTATACTGCTGGAATGGTACTGCACTATTATCCACATTTTCAATTATGATCAGTACAGAGTAATCAGGAATACAAACCTAGTTGTACCTTCTTCAGAGCTAGTGAAAATGTGTGACAGCTTATTGGTAGTTTGAAAGCAAATAAATTTAATTAAAACCATTACTGATAACACTTCTTTTGAAAGTAAATTGTGGTAAACTATCACCACAAGCAATGAAGAAACAAGCAAAGGCAAAGCAAATTCACAGGATGTACCCTGCTGGTGCGCTGCAAAATCAACACACTTGGAATTGGAGTTGTCTTGGTTGGAGTGATTGATTCAGAGGGGAGACGACAGAGCAGAGGAGTTCTTTTGCCCATTTAGTTAATCTGGGTATGAGGCTGGATTGCTCTAAACACTGAGCCAAATCGGAGAGGCCGAGAACGGCTTCTTTGGTAGCGAACTCCTGATCCAAAGTGAATTGCTGGGCAGCGTGTTCTCAACCCGGAACAATTTGCCATGGCGAGGCCTGGGTCCTAACGTGAGGTACAATCTGCTATTTGGACAATCTAAATGCTGGCCCATATAGGCTGGAAAGGTGGGTCAGAGGAGGTTGGATTGTTCTGGGTGCCGAGCTGCTTTGGAGAGGTCTAGGGCTGAGCTGCTAGGGCCGGAACAATGCCCCAGTGGAGGGGCCAGGAGCTAGTGTGAGTTTCGGACAATTTAAGTGCTGGCCCAGATAGTCTGAGGGCTTCTCTCTCCACAGTACTAAGGCTGTTTGCAGCAATTTGCCCTGATGATATGATGAATGGAACACCAAGGCTTTGGGCTTACTCTGGGCTGCTCCTGGGCTTTGGATCTATGGACTCAATTTGGTTTAGAAAGCTGTTGTTGTTGCTTGCGTCTGCTGGGCATCGGGGCGGGGGGGGGGGGGGGGGGTTGGTCTTATTTTTTTGATTGGGTTCTTTCAGGATTCTTGCTTTGCAACTGCCCGTAAGCAAACATATCTCAAGATGTATAAATTATTCATTCTTTGATAATAAATGCACTTTGAAACTTTGAGCCCAATTGTAGAGTCCCAGCTGTGCTTCCATTCAGGTTAGGTGTGTTGCCTCTTCTGACAGTCCTCTCTCTCATAATGTTTCATGTAACTTGAAAGGGCATAAAATTACACTTGTCCAAGTTGACAATGAAACTCCGCACATGCACTCCTTTACCCTTGGTGGTAGAGTTTTAAGCTAAATTTAATAGAGAGGCCCATCAGCCTGTGAAATAAAAGGCTGCCAAAGAACCTAAGGAGAAATGGGAAAATTTGATTTAAGTTAAAACAACATGAAACACATCATCTGTAACAAACAATCTCAACAGGACAGAAGGAGATACTTACTTGAAAATGAAAGAAATCAAGTTTATATGAATGGTCCCAAGCTGGAGACCAATTGGATAATTCCTTTCAAGGGCTGGAATTGGGCAGGTGACCAAATTTCTTCCTTTAGGTTTCCATGTACAGTACAATACCAATTTAGAATGAAGCTCTTATGACAGCATTAACAACTACATGCAGGAGATTGGTGTGGCTAGTTCAAATTCCTCCTGATTTGATTGCACATTCTCCTTGCACAGTCCCTTCCCTAGGTGAAGCAGATTTGCTTTGTGGGGTGGAATCTGAGTAAGCAGTTTGAATGTATGTTCTTGCTTCCTGTGTATAAACTAATGTATTAACTTTAGCAACAATTTACAGAAAAACTACATCCCATTTTAAGTCAAACACGAGGAAATCTACAGATGCTGGAAATTCAAGCAATGCACACAAAATGCTGGTGTAACGCAGCAGGCCAGGCAGCATCTATAGGGAGAAGCGCTATCGACGTTTCGGGCCAAGACCCTTCGTCAGGACTAACTGAAAGGAAAGATAGTAAGAGATTTGAAAGTAGGAGGGGGAGGGGAAATTGCGAAATGATAGGAGAAGACTGGAGGGGGTGGGATGAAGCTGAGAGCCAGAGAGGTGATTGGCAAAAGGGATACAGAGCTAAAGAAGGGAAAGGATCATGGGATGGGAGGCCTACGGAGAAAGAAAGGGGGAGGGGAGCACCAGAGGGAGATGGAGAACAGGCAGAATGATGGACAGAGAGAGAAAAAAAACTAAATATATCAGGGATGGGGTAAGAAGGGGAGGGGCATTAACGGAAGTTAGAGAAGTCAATGTTCATTCCATTTTAAGTTCTACCTCTATACACAGTTTGCAAGATAAGCTTTCCTCTATATTTTAGTTCATGTGACAATAATAAACTAATACCAAAACTAATATAAATACCAAATTATACATTACTTTTGTGAGGTTTGGGTAGCTATTAACAGATACAGCATGGAAACAGGCCTATGTCAACCATCAATCATTCATTTAATGTCATCACATTTTATGCTCCCCACATTCATGTCCAGTGGCTCTAACTTCTATAACTCACCTACACAATAGGGGCAACAAACCGTGGCCAATTAACCATCAACCAGTCCATTTTGGGATAGTGATAGAAACTGAAGGAAACTCACACAGTCAAACGACAAACCTGAGATGGGAGGTTGGAGCTCTTCTAGCTGACCCATTGTGCTACTGAGATTAAATTATTTTTTTATCCTAGTAGCACTCACATCTACAGTGATGAAATGCTTTGAGAGGTTGGTCATGACTAGACTGAACTCCTACCTCAGCAAGGATCTGGACCCATTGCAATCTCCCCATCGCCACAGCAGGTCAACTACTACTACTACTACGTTGACTCAGGCCTAGGGGGCTGACTTCGGGCATGATGACGGACTCTCCACTCCTCCCTCATCAGTGTGTTCAGTTCATCCACATTAGCCGCACTGCTATCTTCTAGGAGCGTGTTGACCATAGTCTTGGGAGGGTGCCCAGGGTTCATCTCCCATGCTTGAGCTCCCATGTGATGACTAGGCTGGCAGGTAGCTCAGGGTGGTGTAGACAGTGCCCCGCTAGTTGCAGTTATTCTCGCCTCGATTTTAGTAGTGAGCATTGTCATAGAGCTCGACGTTTGTCATGTGCTGTTGCCAACTCAGATGCAATCTCAATGGCTCTTCACACAGCTCCTCAACTTCCTAACCAGAAGACCACAATCTATGCGGATTGATGATAATATCTCCTCGCTGATGATCAAAACTGGCGTACCTCGGGGGGGGGGGTGCTTAGCCCACTGCTCTACTCTTTTCTCCCCATGACTGTGTAGCTCGGCATAGCTCAAATACCATCTATAAATTTGCTGATGATACAACCATTGTTGGTAGAATCTCAGATGGTGATGAGAGAGTGTACAGGAGTGAGATATGCCAGCTAGTGGAGTGGTGTTGCAGCAACAATCTTGCACTCAACTTTGCCAGTAAAATGAAAGAGCTGATTGTGGTCTTCAGGAAGGGTAAGATGAAGGAGCACACACCAATCCTCATAGAGGGATCAGAAGTGGAGAGAGTGAGCAGCTTCAATTTCCTAGGCGTCAAGACCTCTAAGGACCTAACCTGGTCCCAACATATTGATGCAGTTATAAAGAAGGCAAGACTGCGACTATACTTCATACTGTGGAGAGCATTCTGACAGGCTGCATCACTGTCTGATATTGGCAGGGGAGGGGCCTACTGCTCAGGACTAAAAGAAGCTGCAGAGGGTTGTAAATTTAGTTGGCTCCATCTTGAGTACTATTCCACAAAGTACCCAGGACATCTTCAAGGAGAGGTGTCTCAGAAAGGCAGCGTCCATTATTAAGGACCTCCCGCACTCAGGGCATGCCCTTTTCTCACTGTTACCATCAGGCAGGAGGTTCAGAAGCCTGAAGGCACACACTCAGCAATTCAGGAACAGCTTCTTCCCCTCTGCCATCCGATTCCTAAATGGACATTGAACCTGTGAACACTACCTCACTTTTGTAATATACATTATTTATATTTTTTGCATGATTTTAATTTATTCAATATATGTACAGTAATTTAATGTAAATTGATTTACTTATTTATTTTTATTATTTTTCTCTTCTTCTATATTACGTATTGTATTCAACTGCTGCTGCTGAGTTGACAAATTTCACGACACATGCCGGTGATAATAAACCTGATTCTGACTCTCAGTGGTAGTTGGCAATGTTTTAAGGATTGTTTCAGGGGAGACATTAACTGTTCAGGTTGGTTTGAAAATTACAGTGCTTTGTGTTTCTAAATCCATCCATAAATTTGATCCAACTTTATTTCCCAATATTAAAACACAATTCAAAAGCTACCTCTCAAACAGGGTTTCAGTTCTTTAACCACACCCTTCCTTGTTCTTTCTTTTAGATTTGTAATGTGTGCCTGGCTTTTTAAAAATTTAAATATGATCTATAAATATGGTTGTATTGTCAGTACTCATAGGAATAAAGGCACAATTAAATAGCTTATGATTGATATTTCCCAAAATTATTCCATATAAATTAAATTAAACTAAACTTTACCCACATACCTGCCTTTACTTTGGTGAGAAGATGAGAATCAGTGTTACCTTTTAGTGGATGGCTGGACTGCCAACAATTGCTGGATATAAGTCTACATGTTCAGCAACCCTGTCCCCATGTTCCAATGACTCGTTACCCTGCTCACACATATTCTCATTATCTTTCCACACCAACTGGAAAAGTGAACAGATTCTTCATTACAAGGCTGGATGATTCCTTTCCATCAAGAAACCTCCCTCCCATCATCTCCTGTTTTTTTTATAATTAATACCCAAGTATCTTGCTCTAAGAACAAAGTATTTTGATTAATCCTTGGAGTCTCCAACTCAAAGCCGGAATATTGTCATTCCCGATCAGAGGAGTGATGTATCTTTTTCAGTCAAAAAGGAAAATATTCTAATTTCTATTTCCAAACCTTAATTTAAAAAAATCTATGCTGTCTTGCATCAAGCAACCATCCTAATGATCAGATTACATCTTATCAAGTCACATTGTCAAGTTTTTGTCATTTAACTATATGCACATATACCATCAATTGAGACAATGTTTCTCTGGATCAGGGTGTAAAGCACAGTAGTATACAAAACACAATAACCTAGGAAAGTAAGAATTAAATCTACAAATGAACTATACATAGATGAACAAAGTAAAGTGCATAAACATAAATAGAACATAGAACAGTAAAGCATAGGAAAAGGACCTTCAGCCCTCAATGATGTGGCAAGCTAATTAAGGTATTGATAACTAGTTAAATTAATCCTTTCTGTCTGCACATGGTCCAGTACTACCACCACTCCTACCCCTTTCTGCACCGCTATCAACATCTCGGACAGGTACCCACCACTTTTTTTTGTGTAAAATTACTCACCCTGCATATCTCCATTTATTAGTTTTAATAATGATAATTTTGGATGCAATTCTATTTATGGTGCTGGCAGCCAACATTGATCAGGGTAAGTTGAAAATAAAAAGCCCTTGATGGTTGCTGAGACTCCCAGCCAAACACTGAGCCAAGTAAAAGGTGAAGAAACATATTCTCAAAACAGACTTTACTCAGAAAACCTGCCAGAACAGTCATCTCCTCATTTCTTCTCCTCTGTGGGCAGCGATTGATGCATCTCCTGGCCTGAGTCTAACTGAAGCAGGTTTATTCACCTCCCAGCCAATCTGTGCTAGATACAAGACTGATAGTTGCCAGTGGTGATGAAATTTAAAGTCAAACAAAAAGAGAAAATCACCTGAATTTTTAAACAGTTAAGCGGTCTCTGAGATTCAGTGCTTTTAGTGAGTCAGATCTGGTTCCCAAGCTTGGTTTAAAATACTGCTAATCATCACCAAAGACACACAAATAGCTGTGTAGTTAACCAAACAGACATCTGTTGCTTGAAAGAGTGTATTATACTATGAGAGTGAGTGCATTACTGTAGCCCAGTATTGGCAGATAAGCCTTCAGCCTCACCAGTACATTAGTCAGTGAAGATAATGCTGGGTTGGGGAGTGGCTGTCTTGAAAGGACAATAACAGAATGATTCCCCATATTTGAATCTGCATTTTGCTTCTGCTTTTCTGTTGGAGTGGCCCCAACATCATCACAAGTGGAGATTTAAAGACCCCTGTTACAGAGGACTCAACATACTTTGCTAAAAGGAAGAGAAACACCAAGCATGGTAGATAAATTGGAATGTAACTATTTCCAGCAGGTTCTTGGTTCCCTGTGGAACTCAACAAGCTTACCTTGGGATGAAAATACTAGTTGCTCTAAGCTGAATCAGGCTGCTTCAGCAAGTTCTGTTCCTGCTCCTTTCCACGGGCTAGTCTTCTAACTCTCTCTTCTTTCTTACCCATCTTCCCTCCTTTTTTACTGTCCACTTATCTCTTTTCCTTCTCACTCCCTTTTGCCTCACTCCTCTATCAAAACTTCTTCCCCCCATCTCTACCTCCGTCCCCCACCCAACCTTCCATCTCACTACCTACCCCCCTCACTCTCTGTACCCCACCTTTCCTTCTCCTTCCACATTTCACAACCCCTCCCTCTTCTTCCGCTGCACACACGCACACACTCTCTCTCTAGCCCGGTGCATTTTCTCTTATCCTACTTGTCCCGGTCGGTTTATTAGGGGAGGTATGTGAGTGAGAGAGAGAGAGAGGGAGAGAGAGAGAGAGAGAGAGGGAGAGAGAGAGAGAGAGGGAGAGAGAGAGAGAGAGAGATGCGGGGACGAGCGCCGCCTGTCATACAGAGTCGCGCCCGCAGCCAGCCACGACTGTGCGCGCTCCACTGGAAGCGGGCGGGCGCGCGCGTCTCCCCCCGACGTCAGCGCTTTCCTGGCCAGTCTTGTCAGAGCCAAGTAACCCGAAGTAGTGGAAAAAAGCTCAACACGAGAGGAATTTAACTTGGAAAAGAACGGCGAAGGGAAGGAAACCACCGGGTCCAAATCTGGGAGCTCGGCTTTGTATCTGGGACCCCTGCAGGGTG
This sequence comes from Hypanus sabinus, assembly GCF_030144855.1. Lineage (NCBI taxonomy): Eukaryota > Metazoa > Chordata > Chondrichthyes > Myliobatiformes > Dasyatidae > Hypanus > Hypanus sabinus. The sequence continues at coordinate 127,012,091 of NC_082706.1, forward strand.
TCGGCGAACCCCAGTTCAGTTTCTGGGACCCCCGCCTCTCTTCCTGAGTTGTCTGGGACCCCTCGACTGTGCGGGTTCCGTTCTTTTTTTCTGGAGGAGTTGCGCTGGGAAGGATGGAGCGGTTTCTAAGTTACCTTCTGGTTGGATTGAATCTTTTGCAAAGAGTTGGAGGGCAGACGATTGCAGGTAAGCGGGGCACCCAGAATGTGCCCAGTGAGTTCATCCGGCGGCTCAGCTTGACTTGCTCACGTTCTGAAGGCGCTCGTACCCCAAACCTACCCTTCTTGCCCATATCTGGGACTCCGTCCAGGGACTTCCCCAGCCCCCTATTTCCGGGACCCTGTCCGGGCACTTCCTCTTCCATTGCTGGGACCCCGTTTTTTGCCCTTGTCTCGAGACTTGCCATCTTCAGTTCTGGACACTCCCTTGCTTCCTACCGTTATGGGTCCCATAACCTTAAAGCCTCGGGTTTGTCCGACCTACCCCAACTCTCTGAACTCCAAACACTCCTTCCCTACCCATAAGGAAACTTAATCCGGCCACCTAAGCCCCGAAATTCTCCTGTATCGTTCTCCGAGTCGTGACACTCCTAACTCTGGCTCGCCACCTTATTATGATTTGTGTTTCATCAAGACGTCAGTTATGTTTACAGCTGGAGAAGATTTTTTCTAGTTGTGTATTGAGACATTTTATTTGATCCCTTTGCTTGCGCGGGAGTGTCTGTCGGTCTTGTTTACACTTATTCCTGCTGCCCTCGGCTCAGGCGCAGCCCCGCGTTCACCAACTGGCTGTCGCCTCGCACTCTGAGCAGCGGCAAAGTTTCAGTCCTGGCCGTCGTTGCTCTGCAAAAGTTGTTATTTACAGTCCGCTGAGGCGTTGTTTAAGCGTGGTGCTAAATAATGGCACTGGATGCTTCCGAGGGTCCGTGGACCAGGGTCTCTCCAGCTAATCACGGCTCTCCCCCGTGGAATCCGCACAGAGGCGTCACGAGGGTTGGAGCTTTGTAGAAAATAACAGTGAACTTTTTCACAGCTCGATCCCACACTCAGTGCAGCGCTGGAAGGAATTGTAAACGGAAGTACTTTCAGAATCCGAGATAACGTTAGACACGAGGGGAGAATGGTTTACATAAAGATATTTAGGATCCGGGGTGACACGGGTTTGGGTAGAGTATGTTGGTGGAGTCGGTTGTCTGCACCTTACTGGCGAAAAATAACTGAAGCGCGGTGTCCCTCACACTCATTTAACAACAAAAAATTTATATCGTTCTATGTAACTGTACCCGGCTGCTGAAAGTTGACGGCCTGAGCGGGAGTACTGTATATGGTTCTTGGGGCTTTCAGTCGACGTGACTGAGGTGCAAAGAGCAGAAGAAATGAACCACAATGGCAGGACAGGGGGCATAGGACCCAGAATGTGGAATCGTTTCGCAGAGGCTCCGGGATCAGGGCCTCAAGATCGGACCGACCAGCCCTTCGGCTTATTTTATTGTCTCAAATAAGGATTGGGGATTCCCCCAAATATGACACCCTCTCCGGGTAACGTGAAAGGCTGAGATCTGAAACCTGGCGTTTGAGATTCCAGTCAAAGCCTAACCCGAAGCTAAAACTTCAAGGCAGAAGTGACGAATAAAACAGCGTGCAGCAAACGGAGAGTAGAACTTGGCATGATACAGTGTGTAAGTGTGTGTGTGTGAGTGACTGGTCCGAAGCTTTCCCGAGCGCCTGCCATGGAGTGGAGGGGGAAATGAGGAGCTGCTCGGGTCCAAACCATCTCCCATTTGATTAGAGCGAGGCCGAAGCAGTCCTTAAATGTGGAAACGTGGAGGGAGTTAGTTGCTCATTGAGAGAGTGGATCGGGCGCTATCCTGCTGCTGTACGCAGGGAGTCCCTAACGCACCACATAATAGGATGCAGAGCAGTGGGGACGCTCTCTCTCCTTGCTTCCCGTTTTCCTTCACCGCGCAATACAGGTGCAACCAGTGACCGAGCCAAACACAGGGGAAAAAAAGGACCTTGCTTTATTGTCAAGCCCCGAATAATAAATCAGTAAAGCGGCGGCGTCAAGTCCAGCAGCTTATCATTGTGGAGCAAACTGGAGACATATGGCACGCACATAGATTTCAAACATTGTGCTGGGTTGTTTATTTGTAGAAATAGGAAGACCCCTCAATTCCCTGTTAACAGGATGTCATTGTTGTATGAAAAAAAATCTAATCACACTGGTTACTCACATGGAGAACTCAGAGGCGCAAGAAATATAGATGGCTTCAAAAAGAGAAATCGGTTACCTCATTCCATTCTAGTCCGAGAAAGAGTGTCAAATGTTCTCGAACTTGACTCGGATCTGCTGGTCTCATTGTGTGTTAACCATTAATATGTAGACAACTTCAAGTAGTTTGCTTGACCGGTGTCTGCAGCTGGACCAGCTCGTATGATCAATCGCTCCGATGTACATACGGTGCACCCTTCTGACTCTTTCTTCTGCTGGCATCCACCGATCGTGAAATGAGAACTAACACCCACATTTTAGTGCTAGGAATTAGTTCTGATCTGAAGCCCCGCACCAGATAAGACGAGAGGGAGAGAGCATGAAGGGGATACACGGTGAGTGGGGTAGGATTTTAGAGGAGGATTGAATGGGGGGAGGGTGCGTGAGCTGCTAGTGGTGAATAAAGGGGAAGGGAGTTCAGATGAAAGGCTGAATGAAGAGAGAGAGCGTTAATAGGGAGTGGGATGTAACAGGAGAGGTAAGGAGGGAGGGACGGAATGATAAACAGAAAAACAAAAGGAGGGAGGTAGACCAAGAAAGAGGGGGTGCACAAAAACTTATATGTGTGTGTGCGCGCGCTCCTCGACATTAGACCAAGACCCCTCTGTGTGGAGCCCCTCGGCAACCCCATGTTAATAGAATTCACACACAGACATTTTCCCTCTTCAAAACTGGAGTGGAAATAAAGTCATCCTCAAGCACCGGGGGCATCCTGAGAAAGAAGAGGGAGCTGGACATTGCAGGCTGAATAGCACTTCTTATTAGCCACCCCTTCCTGTAACAGCACTAAGTGACTTGTTCTTTCCCCCAGATGTGTCCCAGTTGCTGAGATGACAAGAGTGAGCTTGTTCCCTGAGCTGTATATGACACCTTGAGCCTTTTTTTTAGCACTTTGTGATGGTGCTGTATTATTCAGAATGTATTATTCTGGACAATTTTCCTTCAACCTACAGAAATTCTGTAAGATGAGCATGCAGCTGAATGGTTTAGATGAGATTGTAGGCGGTTGGCTTTGAGGTGGGGGAGTGGTGCTGAGAGCATTGGTAATTATAATTGTTTGGAACCTCCAATCTGTTCGAATTGCACCAGTTATAGAGTGTACATATCCCTAATGGAGAAGGAAAGGAACTAAACAAAAAGCTGGGAGACACACTGACATTTATTGTATTTCCAAATCGCCATAATTTTATTCAACTGATATAACTAATGAAAACCTTCAGAGATTAAAGTGTTTTAACCTTTAAAGCAAAGTTTTCACATGGGGCAGATTTAGAAGTACAGTTACTCATGTTGTAGATATTCTAATAGCAGCAGAAAACTAATTGATAGGTTGACTCTAGCCTGCTGAAATATAGAATTGTGCTCACATTTTCATGACATATATTCTCAAATTAACTGCTGGATGTCATATATTAATAATGATATATGATTTACTAAATATATAAATATTTTTAATCTGATAAATATTTTGAATGTGTAGTAATGAGAGCATAATAATATTACAAAGTATCTGTACTGTTACTTTTTGTTAGTGTATGCATTTTAGCATTAAGGTTTTGCCAAATATAGCAGAAGTGAATTGTTGCATTGATACATGTAACACAGCGGGTGTCTTGACAATCTCAGAGCATTTCAGATGTAATGGCTGGTGCTCTAGAATGCATGGCTGTCAGAATGTTCAATATCCACCTGTATCTTCTGTTTCACGCTCACTGAAGGAAAATTGCTCATTAGATCTGAAAGGCTTTTATACTGTCTTGTACCTTTAACTTTCAGGCTAGGATTGGATTCCAATGACCATTTGTTCTCTTTGACCATGTATTTAATACTGACTTAAAAGCAAGCGTCCATTTGAAAGCAAGAACAAAATAACGCTGATACTAGGTACCTGAAATTAAAAAAAAACAGGCAATGCTGAGAATAATCATCAGGTAGCATCTAGGGAATAGAGTGTAGAATGTTTTTGCAATACTGGTCACCCCATTACAAAAAGGATATAGGGCTTTGGAAAGAGTACAAAAGAGGTTTACCAGGATGCTCCCTGGATTAGAGGGTGTGACTATAATGAGAAGTTGGGCAAACTTTCTCTGTAGCATCAGAGGATGAGGAGATACCTGATAATATAATATAATATAATACCTGAGATACCATCAGGTAGGAGGTACAAAAGCCTGAAGGCACATACTCAGCTGTTCAGGAACAGCTTCTTTCCCTCTGCCATCCGATTCCTAAATGGACATTGAACCCTTGGACGCTACCTCATTTTAAAAATATGTATTATTTCTGTTTTTTGCATAATATTTAATCTATTCAATATATGAATAGTGTAAGTTATTTATTATTAGTTTATTTTGTTTTTTTATTATTATGTATTGCATTGAACTGCTGCTGCTAAGTTAACAAATTTCACGTCACATGCCGGTGATAATAAACCTGATTTTGAAAGGTATAGCATAGGAACAGGTCATGCACCCCATGATGTTTGTGCAAAACACAATACCAAATATCAAACAGATTTTTTCTGTGCCTGCACATGATCCATATCTCTTCTTTCCTTGTTATTCATGTGTTTATCTAAAAGCCCATTGAATGCCTCTATTGTATCTGCTTCCACCACCACCCCGGCAGCCCGCCCCATGCACCTACCGTCACTATTCCCTTCAAGCTGCACGGGTGCATGGTCACACAGTATCTGAAATGCTCAGGCACACATAGCCTTTGTTGCCACGCAGATAGAATTTTCTTTTATATAATGTCTTATTAAAGTGTTGCGCAATTTTGTCTTTATAAAAATTTCCTGCTCAGTGCAATAGTTGGTCCTTGCCTCTATAAAAATAAAAGGAGCACTTTTTAAAAAAAACCTGCCCCACACATCATCTTTAAATTTTTCCTCTCTGACCTTTGCCTATTTGACTATTCGACCCTTGGAAAAAGATTCTGACTATCTACCTTATCTATGCCTCCCTTAATGTTATAAACCTTTATCAGGTATCTCCTCATCCTCTGATGCTACCGAGAAAGTTTGCCCAACTTCTCATTATAGTCACACCCTCTAATCCAGGGAGCATCCTGGTAAACCTCTTTTGTACTCTTTCCAAAGCCCTATATCCTTTTTGTAATGGGGTGACCAGTATTGCACACAATACTCCCAAGTGGAGTCTAACCAAGTTTTTCACCATTGCAATATGATTTCCTTACTCTTGTACTCAATACTCCAACCGGTGATGCCAGGCTTTCCATTTGCCTTCTTTACCACCCTATCCACTTGCCTGGCCATTTTTAGGGCACTCTGAAGGCAGACCCCAAGATCACTCTGTACTATTGTTAAGCTGTTTATATGCCTGCCACTTTCCTCATATGTCTTCCTAAGTACATCTCACAGTTGACTGAATTAAATTCTGTCTACCATTTCACTGTGCATTTGATCGATATTCTGCTTTATCCTGTAACAAACATCTACACTCTCAACTACTCCACTAATCTTTGTGTCTTCTGCAAACTTACTGACCCTCTCGTTTACATAATCATTTTCATCCAAATTATTTATATATAGCAACAGTAGACTAGAGTAAACTTTTCTGATTGATGACCTTTTGTTATAAAGGCACGGACCTGAAAGAATTAGTCTGTTTTTCACTTGATAGACAGTGTCTGATTTGCTGAGTATTTCCAGCATTGCCAGTTTTTATTTCAGACACTCATACGAGACAGGCAGATGTAATTTAAAAGCCAGGTCTTATTGCAAAGAAACAATTTATTGTTTTGGTTCAAGGACTCTAGGCCCAGCCACTCCACCCTGCACTTCCTCTAGAATAAATCCTGTCAGATATAGTAACTTAAAATACATCACTGCTGTTCCTTGCTTTGTATTTTCATTATGTCCCTAGTTTGACTTCCTTTCACATTACAATGTCAATATGTGTCGGTCAGGGCCTTGCATTGTTTTATAGGGCACAATATTTGAGTCAGCACTTAGTGCTTTCCTGTTTTTTGGCACTGTACTATGTGTTTCGATTCCCTTGACAGTTCAAACCCTTTGAATACCAAAAAAAACCTCTTCCAGTCTTTGAGAACACCTGCAACCCTACAAGCTTTCAAATGATATCATCATAGAATGATTGTAGTGTAGAGGTCATCTGGCCCCTCATATTTGTGCTGGCTCTTTGTAGACTTATTTAGCTTAATCTGCTCCCTGCTTCTGTATTCTACACACAGTTCCAGCAACAGCTGCACTAGAAGAAAGTTTTTACTTTATTTGTTTCAGAAATGTTGATGGAAGTAACACTGCTGATCTTAGATTTACAGGCAATATGGTATCTGCCAGAATCTCTCCACAAGCTCTTTAACCAGTATTGTAAGCGATAATATGTAGCCACTGAAACTGTGTCTGTGAACTGCTAGTAATCAGTCCTTTTAAAATAGATCATACCAAGTTTGGTTGGATATTAGAATGGAAATAGTTTTCTCTGGCTCAACTGGAAGGCACACTGTCCATTGAGGACCCGACCAGAGACACTGTTAACTATGAGTGTATGAGGCTGAGTTGCTGGTTTGTATTGAGCCAAGTGGGGTACTACAGTAGAGTCCAAATTTCCAGGGAAATGACAAACCCAAAGGTCGTTCCTTGATCCGTATTCAGTAATTAATGCCAGAAAGTGCTCAACTATTGGCACTCAGGCTGTGATCTAGGTCAAAGGAGTGCTGTAAATTTCCACTGGGAAGAATACATTGGATCGTAGGAGAAATAGGCATTCCTTTAAGCTGAGATGAAGATGATTTTTCTTCAGCCCAAGAGGTTGGTGGACCTGTGGAATTTGTTGCCACAGAGAGCTTTGGAGGCCAAGTCATTAAGGTGTATTAAGTCAGAGGTCTTTTTAAAATATATTTTAGAGATGTACAGTAGTGCAATAACAGGCCCTTCCAGCCTTTCACACCAGTCAATTACACCCAAGTGACCAATTAACCTGCTAATCTGTAACTTCTCCTCCCTGCTCAACTTAAGAGGCATTTATACACATAGGCAGGCAGGGACCTAAGGGATATAGACCAGGCGTAGGTAGATACGCAGTTTAACTTGACGTTATAGTTGGCACAGACAATGTGGCCAAAGGATCTTTTCCTATGCTGTAATTTTCCTATATTCAAAATCATAGTTCTCAATGGAGAAAATGTGATAATCTCAATTCTGGCAATTCTTAATTTAAACTTTGTTCACCAATGATTGACTAGAAGACCCCAGATATCATACAATAATCTCTTCCATCCACCTTCACAGCTTTTTCTGCATAGATCAGAATGCTTAGTCCAATCCTGAAGTGCTTTGCTCAGATTATTTTCAGTGGTCTGTTGTTTTTCCTGATGTATGTTGTGAGAACATAAAATTTCAAGTCACAGTGTACTCCAGCACAGGAACTGGGCCAAAGGTTTCTTTGGAATCATCGAGGCAGGAATCTTCTGCCTACTGTTACTCACCTGCACCCTGGACCATATCCCTCCAAACCTCTCTCATCCATTTGCCTATCTGTACTGTTCTCTCTTCTGTGACACCCAAACTCTATCAACCTTAAACTTAGACATACTAAGTTACTGGCAGTCCGTGAATAAGTTAAGAATAAAAAAAAAGTCAGTAAGATTATATCCTTCCTCCACTGATTACGACATTTGGAAAAAGCAAATGCTATGAATGTTCTGAGTTTGAAATCCAAAGGGAAGAAGGGAGGGAGAAAATAACTAATTCGATGTGAAGATATCCTGCCTGAATGTTGAGCTGTAGTCTTTCCTTTGTCCTGGAAAGTAATCTCACGGGAGCCGTGAATAATTGCAGGATGAGCTCCTCAGGCATCATTTTTGAGCGAAATCACCAATGCCTATGTTTGGAGATATTTGGGATTTCGATAGAACTGACGACAAAAGAAAGTATTCTTTTACCTGTTGGCAGTATTGGTCTTCCAGCCTTAAAAGTGTTTTGTTTTTGACTGTACAAGTGATTCTGAGTTTTTTTTTTACTTGATTGTGGCTGACAAGGGCACACGTGGAGGAGAATGAACCATTACAGTTTGTTGCCCACTCTTAGTTGATGAACTTACATTTCCTTATAAGTTGATTAGACAGAGGTGAGAAGAGGATGAACATGTCTGATCGCTGTGGAGATGCACACAGCTACTTCCCCTTTCTATGAATTGAAATCACATGCCATTGAGTTTCTCAGAAATGTGATTGTTGGTCTGAAGCTGTGTAATAAGTAGCTAATTAGTCTGTATCCAATGTTCATTGTGCAGTCTGTCTCCAGCAGTCAGTGCACCACCACTGATCTTCTTAAACACAGATATTCATGTTGCTCATAGGTCAAGTATGAGGGCTCATTCCAAAGGCAATGTCAGACCCTCCACCTGCTTCTGTACTTTGTCCCACGCTGGCTCTGAATTTAGAGTAAGAGAGCTTTTTGAAGCCCTAGACTTTGAGCTTTGAATTTAATTTCTTCTCTCACCAGAGGATATATTTAAACATTTCATGATAAAAAAAATAGGTAGCAAGGGAACGAATATAAGGGCATAATCTAATTTGTTTCAGCCAATGTGATTAAATGTGAACTAGGGCATAGCACATGTGATCTGCAAATATCATCTAAATATCAAAACTGAAATTCAATCTTGTATATAATCTGTATAAATTTTAACATTTACTTGTCTTTTGACCACCTTTAGAGTGATTGAGTTGTATGGTAAAGAAGCATGTCCTTTGGCCCTCCTCACTCATGCCAACCTTTTTGCTCATTGACACTAATCCCAATTGTCTGTGATAGGACCATATCCTTCTTAGCCTTGCCTAAATGAGTACCTGTCGATATACCTCTAAAATGTAAGAATTATATGTGATCCCACCTCCTCTGACAGCACATTCCAGGTAACAACCACACTCTATGTAAAAAGTGTTAACCCATGAGATCCTCTTTGCATCTCCCACCCTTCACGTCAAAATTCTGTCCACCTGTTTCTGATGACCCTAGCATAAGAAAATATTTTAACTATCTATCTTATCTATACCTCTCATAATCTTATAGACTTTGGCTAATAATGTTGGTTAACTCTGAAAGAATGGTGTATGGGATTGTGAGTTTTATTCATTATTGAGGCATTTGGCTTATGGGATAAATCCCACAAGCCAGTTATTGTAGAATATAAGTATTAGTCTACAGCTGTTTGGCAGCTGTGTGGTCAATGGCTTGTAGACCAAAAAGCATACATTTATAGCCTAAGTGTGCCTAATAATATGAGCAGAAGATCTTCCTGTATTTCAAACATATAAGCAATGTGTTCAGTCAGACCTTAATAAAACTGTGGGTTTAAGGATTATATGTGATTTTATTACTAATATTTGCATTACTGTTTAAATAGTGTGAACATACAGGGAAAACGGTAGAATACAGGGAGAGCTAAGGACTGACGGTGCGAGTAAAGTAAATAGAATGCTTTACAGTAAAATATTGTACACTATATATCAGGACATTAAGCAACTGAGCAATAACAAATGTATGTAAAGCAACGCCATGGTAAACGGAACAGTGTTCAGCCTTGGGTGGCCCATTAGAGAAGGGTATTAATACCATGGGAAATGCTTGGCTAAGATCACCAGGTCGAAAGGAGAGATTAAGAGACTTCAGTCACAAGGAAAGACCTGATATACAGATGCAGTTTCCACTGGAGCAAAGAAGATTAAGGAGAAATTTAATAAAGATTTTTAAAATTATGCAAAATTTTGGCAGGATTAACTGGAGAAAGGTATTTTGTGTGTTTAAGAAATTTGAAAGATTATCATTTTAAAAGTTGTGTTGGAGCTTTGAGTGCTTTGCTTTATATAGTTGAGGCAGGCATGTTGGATCTTTTAAGGGAAAGGCAGATTACGAAGGAAAACAAATAAATATTCAAGACTACAGAGAGTCCATTTGTTTAATTATGGCTTCAGCAAAGAGCAAACAAAGACTCATTAGACTGAACGGCCCCTGTTCTATAAGCTTCTGTGTTGTAATCATGGATTTTTGTTTTTATACTCAGGCAAAGATTCCTGACCAGTAAGTATCAGAAGGATTGGTTTAAGTTGCAATGTGATTTTGATCCGTATTTTCTGGTGGATGGGGGGAATATAGATGTTGGCATCAATAACCATGGTTCTTGAGGTGAAAGCACTTCCATGATGTTGCTGGATAGGGAGGTCCAAGATAGTAGAAAGATGTATAAAGTAGGATAGTGTGCAGTTTGCAGGGAAATCTGTGACAATCCTATGTGACTGCTGTTCTGTTCTTTTCAAGTAGTAGTCGGTAGTAGTCGGTATCAGTATGGCGACTCTTGATAAAGAAGACTTCTTGCTATTGTGAGTTGGTGTAGATATGAGAAAGTTTAGAGTTGGTGAAATTAGCAATCCATCACAAATAATACTTATAGTCTGCACCGAGAAAATCAGACTTCCACTCTTTCATTCCGTTGTCAGACCAGTTCTTTATCTAACAGTATATCCTGCAACAGAGAGCTCCCTCTGACAACTACTAATACACCAACACACCCCTTTACAATTGCCTGAATTATTACCTACTTTTTTTCTTGGAAGCATTGTCTTTTTTTTCTAATTCTGAGTTGTGAAGTAATGACACTGGCATGCATCAAAGTCATTTGCTCCAAGTTTTCTGTGTGGTTGGCTGATTCTGAAAAATTGTGACTTCATATGGAGTTATCAAAGTTGTTATGACATGGCTTCCACGCAGAGTTTCTGATCAGCATAATTTTTTCTATAGTGCTTTAGTTTCTTTTCCTTGAACTTCGGGTAGCAGAATGGTGCAGTGGTTAGTACTGCTGCCTCAGAGCTCCAAGAATCTGGGTTCAATCCTGACCTTGTTTGGATGCTATACTTTTCTCTCTGGTTTTCCCTGAATCCTCAGGTTTTCTTCCACATCCTAAAGGATGTGCTGCTACAATTACCTCTTAGTGTGGGCAACTAAGAAAAAGACTTGAAGCTGAATTGATGATTGTGTGTGAGAGAATTGGTTGCAGAGGTACAGGGAAATAAGGAGATAGTGTATGGGACTTCTGTGGTCACTGCTTCTGGGAGCTGGCATGGAATCACATAATCTTCTTCAGCATAATATCAGATTCTGCCTGTTTCAAGGCACTGATATCTACCATAGATCAGTCATAACACAATTGAGAGATGCCAACCAGTAGGAAAGTATTGAGCAGAATGGGAATTGCTTCTCTGGAGGAGTGAAGATCCAGAGGTGGCTGGTTAAGATTACTTGTAATTCCAATTGGGTTGGTAGAACAAACCTGTGATGTGATCAGCTGTGTCCTGGAGTGCTTTTTTAACAGTCAGTGTCGTTATTTGCTCTTTGAAAATGCACTTGACAATGTAGAGAGAGCTATATTCCAGAATATAGATTCACACTGCCTCACTGTCAGATGACAGACATAAAACAGTTTTTACATGGGAGTGGGAAATCAGTTGTGTGTGTGTGCCCATGTAATTTGTCCAGAGCTGCAAGTGAGGCTTTCTGTCGTCTCTGCTGCCTTGCAATATACAGATAGGGACAGAGGATAGAGAGATTTTAAGTGTCAATTAATACAATGTAGTCAATAATAAAAATGGGGAGGAAATCACGAGGAACTTCTTTTCCCAGAGAATGTTTAGAATGTGGCTCAACATCCATGGAATCACTGATACAAATACAAACGGTACATTTAATGGGAAGCTGAATAAGTACACAAGGGTGAAAGGAATGGAAAATAGTATGGATAGGACGAGAAAAATTAGTAGAAGAGGAAGGTTTGTGGAATCCAACACCTGTTTAGACTGCTGGCTTCATGCCTTGGTTCTGTTATAAATATGTGTGAGAGGTATGGATTATACAAGGCATTGGGCCAAACTGGTCATTTGTAAATCAGCATGATAAATACTGGTGGGTTGTTCAACTATGGGAGCATCATCATTCACACTCTCCTTCTTATCCAACAAGGAAAATAACCAACCATGATTCCAGCTTAGATTTGTTAACTTGAGATTGACTGAACCTGGGACATTGCTTGGTATTAAAGCAGCAGGTGCCCTGAATTAATAAGGGAGATAGGCAAAAGTGACTTTACCAGCCAGTGTTGTGAGCCAGTAAGTGCTCAGCTGATAAACTGAGCATCCCATTTAATGAGATTGGTGACTTTGGCAGGGCACCAGTCATGAGGTTGGAGATCTGCTCCTCAATGTACTCCTCACTTGTTTATCTTTTCACTGGGTTCAAGAAATTTCAGCACAGTTGATGTGCTGTGCCCACTTTGTGCTCCTGCTGGATCTCAATTTCACTTCCATGTTGTTAAATCAAAGCTCCTTTTATTTCTACAGTATTTTTATTAGATAAGATTTGATTACTTACTGTTGCCATCAGGTGGGAGGTACAGAAGCCTGAAGGCACACACTCAGCAATTCAGGAAGAGCTTCTTCCCCTCTGCCATCCGATTCCTAAATGAACATTGAAGCTTTGGACACCACCTCACTTTCTTTAATATACAGTATTTCTTTTTTTGCACATTTTTAAAAATCTATTCAGTACATGTAATTGATTTACTTGTTTATTTATTATTATTACTTTTTTATTTTATTTTTTTTCTCTGCTAGGTTATATATTGCATTGAACTGTTTGCTGTAAGTTAACAAATTTCATGTCACATGCTGGTGATAATAAACCTGATTCTGATTCTGACTTTCATCAAATTGATTACTTGTCTACAATGGATACGCAATTTGCCATTGATTGTTCCATTCACAATTATGTCTGTAATTTTATTCTTCATCTAAACAGGAGCAAGTAGAACATACAACACAGGAACAGGACTGTCAGCCCTTGAGGTTTGGGCAGACTGTAATTCCAATTTAATCTAATCCCATTTACCTGCCAAACTTCATATCTACCTATTATTGCCTGTTCATGTGTCTGTATAAGTGCTTCTGAAAATGTTTCTATTGTATCTGCTTCTATAATCTCCCTGGAAGTGCATTCCAGGCACCTATCACCCTCTGTGTTAATCACTGGCCTCATTAATCTTGCTTAGACTTTCCCCCTCATCCTACACCAATGGCCGATAGTATTTGACATTCACACTTTGGAAAAGAACTCTGTCCATCTACAATATCTATGTCTCTCGTAGTTTTATGTACTGTGCATCAGTCATCCATCATGTCCTTCCTCCAGATAAAACAATCCAAACCTATTCAACTCCTCTTAACAACTAATCCTCTAATCCAGGTAACATCTTGATGAACTTGTTCTGCACCCTCTCAAAAAGCCTCCATATCCAGCCTACATTACGATGGCCAGAACTTCACACAATACTCCGAAAGGAACTTTATCCACATTGCATCTTTCAGTAAAAGCAATCAAACTACCTCAGAAAAGCTTTCAAAACAAAACCTGCACTGAGCCATGTGGTAGGTGAAGACATCTGATGGAAAATTTGTTCAGAAAGGTAGATATTAAGGATTGTCTTAGATTGAGAGGGTAAGGGAGAGAGGTGGATTCTTGACCATAGTGTTGTGTGAAATGAAGAGTTGTGGAACATTACAGCTCAGAAACAGGCCCTTCAGCCCATCCAGTCTGTGCCAAACAATTAATCTGCCTAGTCCCATCAATTTGCACCTGAATCATAGCCCTCCATACCCCTCTCATCCTTGTACCTATCCAATTTTCTCTTAAATTGACCCTCATCCACCACTTGTATTGGCAGATTGTTCCACACTCTCACCAACTTTTGAGTGAAGACGTTCTTCCTCATATTCTCGTTAACCCATGGCCTCTAGTTGTAGTGTCACCCAACCTCAGTGGAAAAAGCCTGCTTGCATTTACCTTATCTGCACTCATAATTTTGTATACCTCTGTCAAATTTCCCCTTGGTCTTTTATATTCAAGGGAATAAAGTCATAACATATTCTATCTTTCCCAACAACTCAGGTCCTCAATTCCTAGCAACGTCCTTGTAAAATTTCTCTGACTCTTTTAACCTTATTTATATTTTTCCTGTAAGTAGGTGACCCAAAACTACACACAATACTCCAAATTAGGCCTCACCAACATCTTATACAATTTCAACATAACATCCCATCTACTGTACTCAATACATTGATTTATGAAGGGCAATGTGCCAAGTGCTTTCTTTAAGACCCTATCTAAACTTTCACAGAATTCTGGATCTGCATTCCCACGTCCCTCTGTTCTACCACACCCCTGTTGCTTACTGGGTAAGACCTCCCCTGGTTGGTCCTCCCAAAGTGCAACACCTTGCAATTGTCTGCATTAAATTCCATCTGTCATTTTTCAGCCCGTTTTCCCAGCAGATCCAGAATCTGCTGCAAGCTCTGATAGTTTCCCTCACTATCTACTATGCCCCCAATCTTGGTGTCGTCCATAAATTTGCTGATCCAGTTTACCATATTATCATCTGAACCATTGATATGTATATGACAAACTGCAATGGTCCAGTCAGAGAGGCAATCATCTACAACCACTCTGGTTTCTTCTGTGAAGCCAATGTCTAATCCAATTTACTACCTCATCTTGAATGTCACGTGACTGAACCTCCTTGACTAATCTCCCATGCAGGACCTTGTCAAAGGACTTGCTAAAGTCCATGTAGACACCATCTACTGCCTTGCCTTCATCGACATTCATGGTAATATTCTTGAGAAACCCTTAAGACTGGTTAGACATGAGTTACCATACACAAAGCCAAGTAGATTATTCCTAATCAGTCCCTGTGTATCCAAGTACTCATATAGAATACCTTCCAATAACTTGCCCACTACTAATGTTCAGCTTACTAACCTATAATTTCCTGGTTTATTCTTAGAGCCTTTCTTAAACAATGGAACAACATTGGCCATCCTCCGGTCCTCTGGCACTTCACCCATAGTTAAGGATGTTTTAAATATCTCTGCTAGGCCCCCTGCAATTTCTACATTAGCCTCCCACAGGCTCCAAGTGGACACTTTGTCAAGCCCTGGGGATTTATCCACCTTAGTTTGCCTGAAGGCAGCAACACCTCCTCTGTAATCTGTATAGGGTCCATGACCTCGCTGAGCATTGGCTTACATCAATAGACTCCATGTCCATCTCCCAAGTAAATAAAGATACAAAAAAAAAGATTTAAGATAGCCCCCATCTCTTTTGGCCCCACACATAGATTATCACTCTGATCTTCCAGAGGACCAATTTTGTCCCTTGCTATCTTTTTCCTCTTAATGTATCTCTGTAAGCTGCTTCACCTTATCTGCCAGAGCAACCTCGTCTTCTTTTAGCCCTCCTGATTTCCTTAAGTGTTCCTTTGCATTTCTTATACTCCTGAAGTACCTCATTTGTTTCTGCCTGTCTAAACCTGCTATATACCACTTTCTTTTCCTTAACCAGTGCCTCAATATCTCTCAAAAACTAAGGTTCCATAAACCTGTTATCCTTTCCTTTTATTCTTAGAGGAACGTACAACTCAGGACTCTTAAATTTTCACTTTTGAAGGCCTCCCACTTACAAAGTACACCTTTGTCAGAAAACAACCTGTCTCAATCTCCACTTTCCAGATCCTTTCTGATGCTGTCAAAATTGGCCTTTCTCCAGTTTAGAATCTCAACTTGAGCACCAGACCTATCCTTTTCCATAATTATTTTGAAACCCATGGCATTATGATCACAAGATGCAAAGTGTTCCCCTACTCAAACTTCTGTCACTTGTCCTATCTCATTCCTAAATAGGAGAACTGGTATCGTACTCTCTCTAGTAGAGTCTTCTCTGTACTGATCAGGGAAAGTTTCCTGAACACATTTGATGAAATCTTTCCCATCTAGCCCTTTTATAGCATGGGAGTCCCAGTCAATACATAAGAAGTTAAGATCACCTGCTATAACAACCTTATGTTTCTTCCAACAGTCTATGATCTCTCTACAAATTTGCTCCTTTAAGTACCCCAGACTGTTGAGTGGTCTCTAATATAATCCTATTAATGTGGTCATACCTTTCTTGTTCTTCAGTTTTACCCATAAAGCCTCACTAGATGAGGTCTGCCATCCTGACAGCTCTGCAGTGACATTTTCCCTGATCACTAATGCCATCCCTCCCACTTTAATCCTACTCCATCTTGTCTAAAAACAGAAAAGGCGCCAAAACTTATCAGAGTTCAGTCAATTCGTGCACAACCGTTGGAGCTCAATTATCAAAATATTTGGTTCACTATTCGATCTTCTGCGACCTCCTCGACCCACCGCTTGGGACCAACCTTGGTGGTTGACCAGAGCGTGTCCAGCACATCCTCCTTCTTTGGTTCTCCTCCCGAGAAAAAGAAACCCGCGCACTCACTCCAGGTTCCCACACATACAGGTAGAACAGCATTGCTACCATTGTTCGTTGCTCCGTTTTCAATAATTATAACCCAAATATTCCACTAAACAGAGTATTGCCTCATCAGTTACCCACAAAGAAGCCATTTCATTATAGTTCTACAGTGAAGCCATTTTATATATACAGTTAACATACAGATAATAATCTGAGAACCCTACATGTATGTAGGCTCAGCAACAGCTTTCTCCACAACCACTCTACTATCTGTTCTGGTTCCCATCCCCTGCAACTCTACTTTAAAACCACACCCCCTTGCAGCACTAGCAAACCTTCCCACTAGGGTATTAGCCCCCCCCCCTCCATTTCAGGTGCAAACTGTCCCTTCTGTACAGGTCCCACCTTCACTGGAACAGAGTACAATGAATCAAAAATCTGAACCCCTCTCTTCACCAACTCCTTAGCCACATGTTAACTGTATGATCTTCTTATTTCTGGCCTCACTAGCATATGGCATGGGTAGCAGTCTTGAGATCAGAACCCTGCTAAATCCTTTAACTTAGCACCTAACTCCCTGAACTCACTTTGCAGGATCTTGACACCCATCCTACCCATGTCACTGGTACCAATGGGGACCACTACATCTGGCTTTTCACCTTCCCATTTAATATTGCTATAAACTCTGAGATGTCCCTGACGCTGGCACCCGGGAGGCAACAAACCATCCTGAAATCTTGCTTTTGTTCACAGAACCTCCTTTCTGTTGCCTTAGCCAAAGAATCCCCTATTACTACAGCTCACCTCTTCTTCCCCCTTCCCTTCTGAGCTACAGAGTCAGACTCTATGTCAGAGACTTGTTAGATGTGAAGTTAAGGTAACCAACACTGAACCAATTACATTTAGAGATGATTAAGAGACAGGGAAAGCACTTATAAGAATTATAAACCTGGAGCAGATCTTCTAAGTAGACAGCAATGCAATTAACGAGAAATTTGAAAAAAAAGTGGGATCTGTAAAATCTTAAGTTATTTCAATGGGAGCCATTTGTAGATCAGTGAGGACAAGCCAGCCAGTTATTTGTACATTTGACAAAATGCCTATAAAATTATTTTTCTGTATGTTCAGAGACTGCGAAGATGCCACCATTAAGCTTTTGTACCAAAGGTCATAATGCTGACCCTCGATGGTCTTTAACCCGAGTTTCTCTGCCAACTCCATTTGTAGTTCAATTACAGAGCTGTGTCCAATTTTAACTGATCACATCAGGAGAGAAAGGGATGGCCAGTCCATTTGACACAGATTATTATTCTCTATCCCATTGACTTCAGTGGGAACTTAAAGCGTGTTTGTAATGAGCAAGTACTTGAGAAGGCAATCCTTGGGAATTTTTACAGTTAACCCAGTGTTTTGTTTCACTTCAAACCTCCAGTAAACCTAGTGGAAGACACCATAAATAAAATTAAACAGACTGAGTTGTTGTCTGTTATGATTGATTTCCTGTTAACCAACATTTATGTCTTTTTTTTTCTATTATTTGTCATCTAGGATATTTTTTTCTGTGATTAGAATAGGTTATTGGCAAGTCTGCAAAGTCCCATATATGTCAAATGAGAATGTGTTACTCTTGGAATGTAAATGGGAGCTGAAAGAATTTATCTGAGTATCGTACTGCCTACTTCTTTCTGTCTTTAAGAAGTCAATTCCTTTCTTCCATTGGTCATTTGCAGGAACCCGCCATTTGTTGCTTCCACCGATTATTGCTGTTGCTTTCTTCCTCAAGGACACAACTCCACTGGGGCAGTGGCATATGCTTGCATTCAGAGATTTCCCCTTCACCGTGAAACCATGAAGGCCTTAGTAACTATGACATTATTGGTGTAAGAAAATGTCATAAAAGGGAAGCATATTTGATGTACAAGTGACATGCTGTTTCTGTAACAAAGAAAGTATACGCTCTAAAATAAATTAGAATTCTACATTGAAAATTATTTCAGTGCCTATGTTTATATAAGCATCATTAAAATGTTGTGTCATGACCCTTCCCTAAGCTTAACATGAACCCTAGCCCTAACAATATCACTCATTTTCCTTTTCTTGGCTCCTGCCTAGAGGAAGTAATTATCTTTCAACAACTATAACTCCCTCAGCATTCTAATGCATTATAATGAAACCCAAAACCTTTTCATCAATGACCCTTTTTCAAGAGTTGAGTGTGATTTGTATTGCTGAATTTTATTTTTGGTAAGGTAGGTTAGAAAGGAGGTCTTGGAGGGTTATCAGCCTAACATGATGACCCCGGACTCTCTAAAAATGAAACAAGTAATTTTCTGGATGCTTTCTGATGTTAATCAGGGAGAAAAGGTCCAACAGAATGCAGAGATAAAAATCACCCTCAATTCCATTTGCAAGATGTATGATCCACCAATTATTGTGTCTTTTACTCCACTTTCAAAATTTGGTTCTTTTGAAGTTAAGGGAACCAAACACTGGAAGAGAAACACAATGACTATTTGTTCATTTATTAATCAGTTACACACTCATCAAATGCACATTTCTGTTCCATTTTGTTTGAAGAATTTTAATGATTACTATTCTTTAGTTAGAAAAAATATAAGATGGGTGCAGAAGGTAACATCTTTATTGGAGCTAGGATGATGAGATTATGGATGTGAAAATGTATCAGTGGCAGAGGAGAATGAGAACAAGCAAGTAAGGATGTAACTATATGTAAATTCAGATTTTGTCTATCTTTTGGTGCAACTTTACTTTTGCTGCAAGATAATGCGAGTCCACAGCTACATTGCAGTAACCGACCAGCACTTGCACAAAATCAACAAAGTATTATATCAGACTGTAGGAGAACTGGTGTAACATTAGTAATTAATATAAAAGGTGGTGTGAAATTGTACATTTGCAATTCATGCTCAGGAGCACTGCTTAAAAGTGAAGCAAGGATTTGATATGACTCATACCAATGTTATTATCAGGACAGGTGTTATTCTTCCACATCCTCTTCCACACTGGTAAGCAATCGCTTTTGGTCAATATTTAAACATTTAACTTGCAATAGTAAGAAATGTTTGCACTTCCCACTAAAGCTGTAAATGAAAAAAAAAGAGAACACAGTCAGTATTCATAACCACCTTAATGAAAACAGGATGTTTTCAAACCCAAGCAATATTGGGAATAGATGCACCTTTGTAGGTAGCGGGTCGAAGAAGCCAGGTGGAGCGCCTCACAAGCTATTTTCATGGAGGTGTGTACTGATGTAATTGATATTGTTAGTTCTTTGTTAAAGAATCTGATCCTGATTCTAAGTTTTTTTCCCCCTAATGACTTCATTAACAAATACATTGGTTAGTCTAGTACTGAGATTTGTAACTTACTGAGCATCCAGTGTGCTGATCTTGAGCCTGGTCCAGTCAGCAGGATCGGAGCGGGAAGGGGTTAATCAAAGACATCAGCGTGTTTTACATCAGGGGTGTGAATACCCCTGTAAGTTGGTGGCGAGCTGGGTCGCAGGGGCCTATCTGGGTCCAACCAAAGCCGTTATCGTTTATTCTTTTCACCTTTTTTATGATTGTAAGACACTGATGAATATTAAGAATGTCAAGTAATGCAGATCTACCCTGTCAGCAAGTTTCTTGATAACGGTGGAGCTGTAAGCATCAGAGGTGGTGCGGGGTCCAACAAGTAGTGCAAATGATTGTCTTGGACAGTTTTCTTGTGATCACAAGACCCTGTTGGACATTGGTAATATAGAATATTGCAGGTCTGGTCCACTGGTTCAGTGGCAAGACCGATGGCACAGCCTCAGTGTTTGCTCAGCGGAAGACAAGCAGGACTGCATTTGCCTGCAGCTGCACTAGCGCATTGAGGACTGCTGCATGCTTGTTCTTGCAGAGCGTTCCATGCCCCGTGAACCTACAGGATCTGGAACTTGGGCAATATTTTTTGTTATTTGTCTGTCTGTATGTTTTGCTGTTATTGGTATTATACATGCGAAATGTGTCTTCTGTTGTGGGTGATTGTTGGTAATGTGTTTCGCACCTTGGCCCCGGAGGAGCACAGTTTAATTTGGCTGTATTCATGTGTATTGTTGAATGACAATTAAACTTGAACTTGAATGTCAGTGCTATCAATCTGGTAATCCTTGGGAAATCTACATGTGTTGTCTATGCAGGATGGTTATCCCAGTTTCCCAGAATTAAAGATTAGCTTCTGATACTGTTTAGGGATGAACCAATGAGGAACTTCAATGGAGGAAGTGAACTTAAATAGAAGATGTGACCTTTATTGCACTTTGTTTAAAACTTTATATTTATCACATTTCATTCATATCATAAATAGGAATAAAGATGGTTTGATGGATAGTGAAGAATTTTCCTACCACATCATGAAGATCTGCTGTGTTGTAATAATAGGTAGCTAATAGAGGTGTAACTTAGATAGACCAGTATGAAGTTTCTGATCAAGGGATGTACTATTTGGGAAGATGTCCAAAATAAGCAGGTTGCCCTGTGTACAAGAACAGGACACCCTGCCATCTTTTTCCAATGATTCTTCGTTCAACCAAACTGAATCAAAACCAGACTCAACTTTATTATCACTGGCCCATCCTGTGGAATTTGGTGTTTTGTGGCAGCTGAACAGTGCAATACCGTAAAAATCACCGGAGGTTACAATAAGAAATAGAAGAAAAATAATTGAATAAATAAGTAGTGCACAAAGAGAATAAAAAAACTGAGGGAGAATTCAAGGGTTTTATGGACTGTTCAGAAATCTGACAGCAGAGGGGATGAAGCTGTTGCTAAAACATTGAGTGTGCACCTTCAGGCTGCTGTGAGGTCCTACATGATGAACGCCACCTTCTTGTGGCACTGCCTTTTCGATGGTGGAGAGGCTAGTGTTCATGGTAGAGCTGAGTTTTGCTGTGGGAAGTAAACGACTTGTATTACTAGTTGCCTAATGCTGTGTGTGTTAAATAGGAGGCAAATTAAATAACCAGACATACCCAATACACAGAGGATCTATAAAAAGCTGGAAAAATGTGGAAGCACAGTAACACGTTGAGGCTATGTATCAATACTGCACTGTGCAAAATCTAGCCTAAAGTTAGTTCAGTAATGCAGTATACATTTCTGAGAAGCAGTTTGCAGCTGAGCTCACCAAGTCTTGCTGATAAAGCCACGTGTGCTCAAAAGTATGAGAAGCTATGTTAAACATTTTGGGCTTTTACCAATTTGTACTTTAAAAAGGAAAGTATTCTCAATTGACATAAGCCTTGTATTCTGGGAACAACATATCAAAAGGTTCTTTTTATATTTCTCTGTGGTCATACACTTGGAATGGATATATTTCCAAGGCCACAGGGAAAGATTGGGGAGAGGGTCTGGAATAGTACGTCTTAAAGAGCTGACAGAGCTTCTGTCTGTGGTGTAGGATTGCCTAGTTCCTTAAAGTGGCTTTGACTGTGGAGGACATCACAGTTGTTGATTTTGTCTGTTTTATCAGCAGGGGCTCGGTGGATGGCGATCAAGAATGTTTATCTCTTTGCTTTACCAGTGATAGTACGATCACTTCACAGTGGATTTGGCAATTTGCAACCCTGGCATTGATGAGCATCTAGAGGCAGGCACTTCCTGATTACCAGTATAATAGAGGTGTCTAAATTCATCAACTACAACACTTACATTTTAGAGAAATAATTTTTGTGGCTTAAAATGTAACATCACTATTTTGAGAAATAATTTTGAAATTTGCGACGATTGTCTGTTGATAATTTAAATGCATAATATGATTGCATAATTATTAACAATCATAGTGTAATATTCTTGCACACCTTACTTTGGATTTGACTCACTAATGTATTCCTAACACATGGAAGAGTACACATACCATGATTTTAAGTTGCATGATAAGAAAGCTTCTCTCTCTGGTGAAGATTCCTTCTGTAAGTATAAGTGGCTTTACAATTTCATCCTAATGTTCATAGCTGAGGAGTCTGTATTTAGACAAAGAGGATAGAATGGCTAGTGAAGTATACCACAAGCCCCTGATTTTATACTTAATAGGAGAAAGGAAATAAGATATATTCAGCTAGCAAGCAGGAACTTGATGAAGAGATTCCTGCTGTGCTACATGCAGCCAGCAGAGATTCTATTGACACATACATCAGTTCAAATGTAAAAAGATTCTTTATATGTAGTTTTTTCTGTGTGAACTTTGTACTCAGAATCTTAACAGAACATGTCATGCATTGCCACATCAAGAAGTTCTATGTCAAGGTAAATGCAAAGTAAAGTTCCTATTGTTGGCAAAACAAAATAAATCTTGGTCTATTCTTATTTGAACTGCAGTGCGCTGCACCAATCTAATATTATTTCATTTCCCACACAAGCATCAGTAGCCTTCCTGAGCAAATTAGTGTAAATTAGTGCTTTATTGGTGGAAGAATTTGTGCTGTAAAGCTGTCTAGTAGTCCCTGGATTAAGAATGACAAGACTAATTTTAGTGGGGTTCTTACTGTGGCAGATGGAAGATTCTGTTATCTCAGCAGCTGGGCTGGGTACATTCTGGAGTTCCCGAGATGACAGGCTATTGTCTCCTTTACCAGCTTGATTCTTAAACCTTTACAGATGGAATGAACTGTTTATAAATGAAACATCTGGCAGGGACAGAGCCATAACACAATCAAGGAGTGATCTAATGACTCTGTTAATTGCTTGAACATTGCTCCAGCAGTTTATGTCTTCATGAGATAGTGTTACAGTCAAGTAACTGCCCTCTCTTCACCAGCTGTATATTGTTCTATATTTATCTTCTTTATAAATAAGTTATTGCATGCAACCCAGTTGATTGGGATTGAGTGTCCATTTCTTGGAAAACCATTATCAGGTTCTTAGTGACATCTGTCGAAAAAAAATAGCCTTCTTGGTCACTGTTAACAATTTATTAGAAGAGGCAATGAGAAAAAGCCATGTCTCCACATCACAATTGGTTTAGAATGATTGTCATTCATCCAGTTCTCTGCCTGCCTCTGACGGTTACCTATTCTGCGAGGGCACCGTTTTACCACCTCCGCTGCCAATGGCCATTTTGTACTTGTGAATCAAAGCATGGAGTAGTGCCTGCTCTTCAACAACAGATGCCATCACATTCCAATCTAATTCAATACTTCTTCCTAATGTGCAGTCTAGAAAGCATAAATGTTAGAAACTGTGCAATTACTCCTTGTAGCTACACTACTGTTTCATTGTACTTCTCAGTCTCTATAGTTGAATAGCAATATCAAGACCACTGCCCCTATAACCAAATTGTTATAGAACAAGTGGTCCTAACTTTTTTTACTTCATGAACCCCTACCATTAAATGACCTCTACCATCTGTGGGCCCCAGGTTCAGAGCTCCTATTTATAGAGTGATAAAGTTATATCACACACCCTTTGGCCAAACATACCTTTGTTGATAGGGTTGCCTGCTTGAGCTAGTCTCATTTCCCTGCATTTGTCCCATATTCCTCTGAACCTTTCCTATCCATATACATGTATAAACATCTTTAAACCTTATAATTGCACCCACCTGAACAACTTCCTCTGGTAGTTCATGCCATAAATCCATCATCCTGTGTGAAGAAGTTTCCCCTGTGATCCCTTTTAAATCTTACCCCTCTCGCCTTAAACCTGTATGCTCTATTTTGAGAATCTTCTACCATTGACTCTTTAAGGGTAGCACAGTAAATAATGCTGTGACTCTAGTCCAAGCTTGATTTCATGTTGTTTGTGTGGAATTTGAATGTGCTTCCTGTGATCGTCCCTTTGGATGCTTTGGTTTCTTCTCATGTCCCAAAGAGTTGCTGGTAGTTTAATTGGCTTCTGTAGATTACTCCTTTTGAAGGTAGGTGTAGGAGAGGAGCTGATGAGTATTTGAGAGAGAACAGGCTGCAAGCTGTAAGGGAATGGGACATGGGAGAGCTAGCATTTACTTGATAGGCTGAATGGAATTTTTCTTTGAAATCAGGAAACATGAGAAATACCAATCAGTTCAATCTTAGGAAAGTGCATCTTGTCTGTTCTCTGCTCATTGTTTTCATTCTGAATATTGCTATACCAAGAATTTCCGTTATTTCCAGTATTTGTAGATAAAATATTAGACTAATGTGATGAAAAGTTTAAATTTGAAGGTTTTGAGCAACAGCCTATATGTAGGAGAAACAACACAGAATATTTTGTGATAGAAGGAAAAACCATGGAGTCATAGAGCCATGCAGCACACTAACAGGCCCATTAGCCCCATGTCCAGGCTGACCCCCAATCCTTCTAATCCTTTGGACCAGCACATGGATTTTGATCTAATTTAATTTGATGATGATACACACTATTTCCTTCTTCAGCATTCGCTCTTTTCATTTTGCGTTTTCAGATTCCCTCAGCTAAGAAAATGGACTAGTGGACAATGCTTTTGTGAAATCCTAGGTATCCCCTGTCATTCTGTGTCTGCTTTGCACTTACAGCAATTTGCAACATGAAAATAAAATGATCAGATAGGCAAGGTTATAGATCTAATTTGTGGTGTGCTTCGGAAGTTATCTTGTTCCAGGAGAAACATGTCCACCGTAATCCCCATGCTGTGTCTCAGGAGGATGACACTGAAGTGATCCTGGGTGAATGAGGGTTAATCCTCAGACAAGAATAGTGTGCATTTGTCTATCAGGCCATCAGCAGCCTAGAGGGATACTCTGAAAATCCTAGTGTGTTTCGTCCTGTAATGAGATAAAGCCAAAGGTTAGCACAATGACCAATTAAGTGATTTCAGTTGTTCCCTTTCAGAGTATTCGAAATGTAAAGCATCTGAGTTGAAATAAACTGCACGGGCAGGCAGAACCCAGCTAGCACCAGCAATATAAAAATGCGTCCTTCAATGTCGATCTGATTTGCAAACAGCATTAATGTTTCCTCGCATTATGGAGATGCATCTTACCTATCAATGGAAAATAGAAAAACTGCCGGCTGCTAATTAATCTTGTCTGACATCTGAGTACTGAGTTGACGGCAAGAGGCAGGTGGCTCTCATTTTTTTCTTTGGTGCATGACCACAGGCAAATCTCTCCATTAATGTCAAACTGCATCTGCCTGCCTTGGTGTCACAGCCAGTTGCCAGTCATTAATGCATTAGTATTTGGTCCATTCAATGCCTTTGCATTGATTTTTTTTTTGGCTATTAGCTACACTTTAGTATTGGAAACCCTTCAAGTTGACTCCTCAATGTTGATGGATACTGCATACAAATAATTCCTACTTGTTTATACTTAGGAAATCTGGTGTTCCTATTTTGTTTTCTATTATGATCTAAATTTTCTACAAGCTATTCCCTCCATCTCAGCCATCAGCACCTTGGGATCATTGAACTACATGGGCAGAACTAAAACTCCTTCATCCATCAGACTGAAACTGAATTGAAATTTTCAGGGAAGTCAAGATCTTAAGAACTGAGCTTGAAAGTGGACCCGAGGGCACAATCAGACCAGCCATGGTTCATTGAACAGCAGCACATATTTGAGCTGTTTTGGCCTATTCCTTCTCCTATGTCTTATGGAAGTGGAAATAGCTGGAAATTCACAGCAAGCCAACCAGCATCCATAGAAAGAGAAACAGAGTTAATCTAGTCAATGACCCTTCACCAGTTCTGATGCTGTGCCATGGATCTAAAACATCGCCTTTTCTCTTCTGTAGATGCTGCCTTTTTGTCGATTCTTTTTGTTTTAGATTTGCATTTGCAGTTTTTTGATTTTCTTTTTCTCCCCTCTTGTATTCCTTAATTCTTGCCTATTCATACTTCTGCATTCCAAGATTGAATAAATTTAGTCTGATTTATATTCTTGGATTTTTCTGGGAGCTTTTATCGTTGTTTGGGGATTGCAACCTGTAATTCTACCTGTTCTTCACAAAGCCCATTAAACACTGCCTTTGCCCATTCTGTTACCACCCTGCACTCGTCTCTATAAAAGGGATAGTTATCTTGTGAATTCTGATGGCATCAGAAGGACGATAATGAATCTTTTAACATTTTCTGACAGCACACCAATTGCTGTAATGTCATTGTCTGCTCTGTCAAACGTGAATGCCCCAGTGCCACTGAAAGCCATTCTTCCTGTGTGGCCCACAACTTACAATCAGTACATCCTCTGCCTTCAATGCCTCAGCATGGTTGTATTGTGGCAGAGAATGATGTCACAGTACAAACAAACTGACGCACAATAGCAGCTCAGTTAGATTACTAAGATATTTATCAGTAAGGTTTTTAAAATCTCTTTTTGGAAAATCTTTTTATATATTTCTCTGCCTTACATCTGTTGTAGCAGCTTTTTATTGAATACCACTCAACTTGAAAGAAGCAAGGGGTTTTATTCAGTTCCGGTATTCCAACAGATCCAAAGTATCGGGAAGTTCTGATCGGCAATAGCAAAAAAACAGTTTGGAATAATTTCTACAGATGGAAGTTTATAGAAAAATTGAATTTTTTGTGAAAATGACATTTGATATTCAGGATTTTAGGAATATGAACTTTGTCATTAATAGCAGGCTAATACTTTTCTAAAAATGATAGGGTGCATTATGGACTATGACATCTGGTAACAGGCAGCTCAGTGTAAGGACTCTAAGTGGATTCAGTAGGAATAGAGGCGGATTAATTCTGCAATGGGTTAAGTGCGAAGGGAAGAATCCGAATTTAAGGAATTTTTGGACTCTCAGTCAGTGAGTTCAAAGAGCAAGAAAGGTGATGGAATGGGATTGGTGATATTTAGGGTTCTGGTAGCTGGATATTCAATGAACTTTGTTTAAATTGTGAGGAAGATAGTAACTAGCAGGAGACCTTCAAATTAATTGAAGAGGGAGTCACAAGGCCCCAAAAGGAAGTTTTAAGGGATGGATTGAGTTAGCATGATGTTATGGTGATCCTTGCAATGATGAAATTGTAAGAGCAGAATTTTTTCCCAGGGTCATACCTGAGTTAGACAAAGTTTTGTTTAGTTTACAACAACAAGGTTGAGATTGGACACTAGTGAAGACCTGAGAAGAATAATGATACCTTAAAAAAGAGGGGATAAAATAAAGGAATGGGATAAATAATTGAAACAGAATTTAAGTTTGCAAGGAAATAGCAGCTAAGTAGCACAGGAACAATTTTCTAGCTCCCCAGGCAGCTACAACAAGCGACCCTGGGACATGAGGGCATGGTCCATCTTATCAACATGCTCTTTTTGAATAATGACACAGTTATGAAGATTTACTCATGCTCAGGTTTTTGCATTCTTATTGCCTGGTGTTTATCTTAGGAGCTACAAGTGAAGTTGCGGGTGATACTTCAAACTCTGTATTTTAAATTAAAGAAAGATACTTTTGTAATGGTATTTGAACGAGCTGCTTAAATAAAACTTTTTTTCTTTTTAACCAAAGCACGTTAAGAGGATTTTTAAATGAACCATGGGGTAAAACAGCCAAAATAACATCTCTCAAAATGAAAATGAGTGAAATATAAAAATTCAACTGATGCAATATCACAATATTGACACGTTATAATTAGCCCATTTTCTTGTTCTATTGAACTGACTAACGATATCCTCAACTCCTGACGGAGGGTCTCGGCCCGAAACGTCGACAGTGCTTCTCCTTATAGATGCTGCCTGGCCTGCCGCTTTCCACCAGCATTTTGTGTGTGTTTGATATCCTCAACTCTTCACCAATAACATTGTTTTAGTTCGCCAATTAATTAGAAAATTAACGTGAAGTTGATACATAGATAAAAGGGCATTGTAGCTTCATATGATGATTTGACTTTGGATATTATAGCTTGTAGTCAATGTTCCCTCTATGGTGTGCATATATGTGCACACACACATATTTTGCTACTAGCACACAAAGGAATTTAAACTGCGCACAAAAGGTTGCCACCCTCTACCTCATTGGCATGTTAAGCATATTGCACAATCATACATAATTGCATTTCCTTTTCCATTTTCTTATCCGGATGGCGTTGACAATGTGGAGTTTGCAATGTGGAGTCTGCTGATTTTAGAACTGGCTTATTTATACTGTTTTATTGAAGAAATTATTGAGTGTGCACATGTTGTTGTCACTGACAAAAATTGCACAGCACAAGATTTTTGTGCACACTGGTCATTACAAATTTCGAGGGAACATTGCTTGCAGTAAGTCTCCCTCTGCATGTTTTGGTGAACTGGTTTTCAATTCTATTTATCACAATAATGCATGCAGCTCTTACACTGCCAGGTATTTCTATTTAGTGCATTCAGACTCCAATATATTAGGACAATCTCCAGAGTATTTCAAAGCTTAGGAGGATGTTTTCTCATTTAAATGATTAAATGCAATGTTTATGTTACAAAAAATTCATTTGAGGAGAATGGTGTTTGTGAGGAAATAGAACTGAAAGGCAATATATGTAGCAATCTCCACAGCAAATACATCTTTCTATTTCAAATAAGTATAAAATCCATCAGCGATTGCATTTAATCCTTGGCTATAATTTTTTTGTGTGTGTACAAGATTGGGTATTAGAGATCACCAAAGCAAATAATGAAGGCATATGTTTACTTATAATTATTCTCCACCTTGGGAGCTGGATTAAATGGGAACAGTTTGGATGTTGTCAAGTTCCTAACAGTTGCTTTCATGCCTGAATTTATCTCTAGGCTCTTAGAGGATTACTTAGCTGTTTGAATGGGCAGGTCTTTGCGGCTAATAGAACTGGGGCAGTTCTGTTAAACTATTGGTTGGTTTGTACCGTCTTAAGTCACTTGAGGAGATAAAACATCAAACAGCTAAATCCTTCCAGCCTACATCGCTGCCGAGGGACATGCATAAAAATTGGGAGATAAATAATTCAGAGCTGTAAGGATGTGACAAGTATCTGACAGTGTAGTCCACAGAGGAATAAATAATAAAACCTATCGGCCTTTGGGTGGGGGTGGGGGGAGGTTCACGGCATATATAGAATCATATCCTCCAGGGATTACACTAAAATCATAACAACTTCTTTTACATGAGAGTTATGGTGACATGCAAAAAAAAGTGAATAAATTTACTGGATATTGATTCTGATCATATTAATATGTTATCTTCAACTTTTGATTTTTTTTGCTAACCTCTCCCCTCCCCCCCATCTTTCCTGTGTGTTTACTAGGCTGTTTTAAATTTGTACCTGGAGGATTGTATTAACTCTATACACATTATGAATGTACAGTGTAAGAACAACTGATATGACCTTAATGTGCTTATTGAGATGGTGGGCAGGGGTTGGGATAATCCCTCTTTAGCAGCAACCACACCTCAGTGCCATAATGTGTTAATTGATTAATAGTTTAATAGCTGGGACCAAATCCCTTTTCAGCTGAAAATCTCCACATCTGACATATTCTTCCACTAACTCGTATTACATTTTCCGGATACTCTCTTGGCTATATTAATGTATATGCTGAGGGTCTGAATATTGAGCCCCTCCCCTGCTGCCCTTCCCACTGAATTGTAGATCTCTTCTTTAACCTTACGTATGAGACTCTGCAGATACTGGAAATCCGTAACAATGGATCCAATGATGGAGGAATTCAGCAGATCAGGCAACATCAATTGAAATGAATAAGTTGATGTTTTGGCTCAACACAAGTCCTGATGATGGCTGGTGGTGTAGTGGCATCAGTACTAGACTTCAAGGTGACAGGTCCCGAGTTCAAATCCGGCCGGCTCCCTTGCATGCTCTCCCAACCTCGTAAAAAAAAAACCTGGAGAGGGTTGGGCTCCGCCAAGTTTCAGATGCCCAAGACACGCCGTATGATGAGCATAAAAAAAAAAGCTTCTTGTCAGCGACTCCACCAGGAGTTAAGGATGTGCACTCGTCCTGATGAAGGGTTTTGTCCTAAAATGTCCACTATTTATTTATTTCCATAGAATCCTGACCTTATTTCCTGACCTGCTGAGTTCCTCCACCACTTTGTGTGTGTTCTCTTTTCTAACCTTGCCTTCATCATGTGCGAGGGATCAGTCAGTGGACTGATTGAAATTGTAGCCCTCAATGTGTGTGAAAAGCCAGAAGGCAGTCTGAATTTGTTTATTAACAAGAAAGATCTGCTCTATATAAAGTAAAATTGAAGCCTCTCTAAATTGAACTAATTCTGTGTTGACCACATCACTACAGATTTCAGGTGTATAATTAAATGATGGCATTTCTTCATTTTCACTGTCATTTTCTTTCTCCAATGTCAAGAAGGATTCTACATTTTAGCTACAGTGGTTAATTTTTTTGGACAATTAATTCAGAGGCTTGGACTAACAGTCTGGAGACCTGAGTTCAGATCTCACCAAGCCAGCTGTAGAATTTAAATCTTGTTAATAATTCGAAGAAAACAACAATTAGACCTTAGTAATGATGCCCATCTGGTTAACTAATGTTATTCAGGGAAGGAAATCTGTCATCCTTACACAGTATGGTTCACATGTGATCCCAGACACATTTCGAGTTGAAGTTGAGTTGAAGTCCCTTTGAAGTTAACAGCAGGCAACTCTGCTGTTTCACTGAAGGTAACAGCAAGAATGAAAACAAGACAGACCACTGGCCATTGACCTGGCCAACAAACTCAGACACAGCAAAGTTGTGCACAGGCCAGTTCACCTTGCAAAGACTATCAGCAGCAGATGAATGTACACCACCCCAATCAATACCGCCAAAGCCTGCCAATCCCCTTCTTTACCATAAAAATCCATTGTACAAAAAGGCATGCTGGGACCAGCATCAGGTAACAAAGGTGGCTGTAGCAGCGAGTCTGGGTAAGGATGTAGTTGAAGAATTAGAAGAATTTTACTTCCTTTCTTCCAGAACTCAGTAAGACACTTTCCCATTGCTTCCCCTCTGTGATCCCTGCTGCTCTCCAACTATTGGTACTCGCCCAGACTCGGTACTACAACCACGTCTCCTTCCTGGGTACTATCCCTCCCCTCCCACCTCTCTCCCTTTGTTCCATGTTCCACCCTCGTCTCATATTAGACTTCATCATCTTCAGCCCTTTGTCAATTCCACCTGTCCCAGCTTCTGATACCTTTCCCACTCACCCCCACCCCACTCTGCCTATCACACCACCTCACTTCACCTGGATCTACCTATCACCTGCCAGCTCTTTCAACATCTCTTCCCTCTACGTTTTTATACCGACTGTATTGGTTAGTTCAGATGAAGGGTCTCAGCCTGGAAGACTTTCCTGTGCAGATGCTGCCTGACCTGCTGAGTTCCTCCAACACTTTGTGCGTTGCCACCTGAGAATGGGATCATAGCCTAGTAAAACTATAACATAGCTATTGCACATTACAGGAACAATATCATAACTATTGTACAGATGCAAGTTCTAGTTGTGAATGGTGTTGGACAATTAATTAGCTTACCAGAGGTGAGAGCTTGGAACAGCTCACTGGCTGTTCTCAGAACATCCTCCAGCCTCACTAATGGTGGAGTCTTGCACGTGAGTCCTCAGGTCAAGGTTGAGATATTTTAACTGAATTCAGCCAGATGGACCAAATACACTATCAATCTTGACTTCCTCCTGATATTCTCATCAACACAGGAAATGCAGTCTCCCTCTCTATCCACACGCTGTATACACAGTTCAGCCATGGCCCCTCCCTCCACCCACCAATCTGTGTGATGTATTGCATTTGCTGACCATGAAGTTATAAACTCATGGGCTTTAAGTCCAATTGGATATAAATTGCCATGAATACTCTCATTAAAGTGAGAGTTTATAAACAAAATGAATGTAGTTATTCTCTTTTGCTCAAGGACCTGATGGTTGGGGGGGGGGGGGGGGGTGGGGTAGTCATGAGGCAGTTCTATCTTCTACCTGATGGCAGCAGTGAGAAAATCTAAAAATAGTAACAAATAAAGCTTTAAAGAATAAAGCTTTACAGCTACAGTGAATGTGCAGTGCAGATAGACAATAAAATACAAGACCATAATATGGTGGACTGTGAGGTCAACAGTCCATCTTATCATACTATGGAACCATTCAGTAGCCTTATAGCAGCTGGATAGAAGTTGCCTGGATCCTGGGCTTTCAGGTTTTTTTGTATCTTCTGCTGGAAGAGAAAGAGAATGTTTGGTGTGGGTGGGGTCTTTGATTATTTTGGCTTCTTTACCAGTGAGGCAGCGAAAAGTGTAGACAATGTCCAGGGAAAGGAGGCTGGTTTCCGTGATGGGTTGAGTTGAGTCTATAATTGGTCAGACATTCCAGTTGAAGATTTATACATCACTGTGACAATTTTGGTCAGGTCATTAAATTTCTTTAGTGAAATGCTGCCCATGTTGGCAGTCTGAAGTAAAAAATCAAAACGCTAGAAATTCACACCAGGTCATTTTTTTTGAAAGAAAAACAGAATGAATGTTTAGGTTGATGGCTTAGTCTCAAAATTGGGATAAGTTAGAATTGAAACAAGGGTTTTCTCTGATTGTTTCATTTCTAACTTTTCCCAATTCTGATGAAAAGCCATTCATTTGAAACATCACCTTTCCTCTCATCACAGTTGCTGCATGGCCTTATGTATATTTCCAATATTTTCTGTGTCTATTTAATTGAACATTTTGGTGTAGTACATCATGGACTATCAGTCCAGGAATTGGAATCAGAATTTTTGTTTTTGGTCTATTTACCTATATTGGTCCTTGCTCTTGTTGCCAACTGAGACCAATTCAGTGGAAAAAAGGTTGTCACTGCTCTCAAAGCTTTTCACCAGAACTGTGGTGCTTTTCCTTGAAATCAAGCTGTAGGCTTTCTGTAATGTTAATGACTTCTCAATATGCAGCCAAAATACACCTCTCTCTTAAAACATGCTGGCTGCCTTTACTTAACACAGCAAAAGCCACTGGGTCCCTGCTGCTTTGTGCTCCCAGTAATCAGTGGCATCAGGCTGGCAGCATACAGTAATCATTGAAAACAGCAGGCAGACCACAACCTTCTAATTGAGTGGGATCGTTAATTTAAATCGCATACAGTTTAATGAAAATGAGGAAATACACATATGAGGACAAAATGGCCTTCAGACCGACAAAGGAGTGTTAATGTGGGTATAAATTTGTCTCTCGTGCCCACAGGACCTCAGGAGCTGTGCAGTTTCAAAAAATTGTTTGGTTTAGTTTCAAGGTAAGTCCATGTAAAGGTTGGGTAGGATTTGTGTGATCATTCAGTCAGTATACATTAAAACAGCTGCACGCTCACTCAAATTTTATCAGCACTTAAAATCACTTTTTAGAGCAAATGAAATTTACCTACTTCCATTCAAAGTAACCATTCCCTACTCTGAATAATATGTCCCAAAGGTACATGTAATTAGATAGCAATGAAATTATGGAAATAGACCCAAACAGTGCATGTTGATGTTTATTTTTTTCACTGTAGTGTTCTTCAGTTAAGTTGCCTCCCGCCCCAAACCCTTTCACCCACCCATCTAAATAGCTGTTGCACTAGTTAGAGGTTACTTCAGCAATGAACACAACGTAACACGATGGACTCAATGGTATGGGTGGGAGTCATGAGGGTTGGTGAAATCCCAAGTCACTGAGGTCAGAAGTCCGTGCAAGTCTGGCAATTGAGACCCAAAAGTCAAACCTGTGATATGTGAGCCCTGGGCTTGAACCCCAGTGGTTGGCCAAATCTGGAGAGAAATACTCAAGGTCAAATTCCAGTGCTTGACGAGTTCAGAGGTGGAAGCCTGAAGGTTGAAGACTGAAGTCGGCGAGATTGGGCATAGAGGCTTGAAGGTTGAGCTTGTCTGGAGGTTTGAGGCCTGATGTCTGTGAGTTCAGACCAGGGACTGGTGGTTGGAGGCCCATCCATATGTGTGAGTGACAGGTTGGGTGGGAGAGAGGGATTTGCTGATGTTGTTGCTACTTGTGTTGTTTTGCTGAACCTTGTGGGCATGCTATGTCAGCGCCAGAATATGTGGCGACACTTGCGAACTGCTCCAGTACATCCTTGAGTGTTTTGATTGTTAACACAAATGGCACATTTCACTGGATGTTTCAATGTACATGTGAGAAATACATCTGAAACTGAATCTGGCCGCCTACTGCACCTCCTCAAGAAGAAGACTGCATGGGGTGTTGGTTTTTCTTACTGAAATGGCAATGTTGAACTCAACTCACCATTTACATCTGCAAATTACAGTTATAACAAGTCAGGAAGAAGGAAAATGGTATTTGAGTTCAGAAGTGGAGATGTCTTGATCCAGTTATAAAGATCCTTGTTGAGACTGCATCTGAAATGTTATGAATGGGTCTGGTTTGCTTAATTAGGGAAAAATTTCCCTGTGATAGAAGGAGTACAGTGAAGATTCACCAGATTAATTCCAGGAGTGCACAAGGAGAGGTTAAGCAGACTGGATTTACAGTGTAATCTCTTGAATTTTTGATGATCTCATTGAAACATACAAATCTCTTTTGGGGGCTTAACAAAGCAATAGATGTTTCCCCTGGAGATACAAAAGACTGAAGATGCTGGAAAGCTGGAATCTGGAACAACAAACAGTCTGATGGAGGAACTCAGCAGGTCAAGTCAAGCAGCATCTGTGAGATGAAAGGAATTGTTAGTGTTTCAGGTTGAAAGCTTGCATCGTGACCGGAAGTATAAAAAGAAGTGGAATAGTGAGCGGCTCCTCCTGGCTGGGCTGTGCAGATGTAGGCATCACAGTCTTAATGTAAAGACAGTAGTTTGTTAGGGCAAGAGGAGAAGTACTTTCTTTTCCCATGCTGAATTGCATATTTTCAAACTAAGAGTGCTTGGAATATTCAAGACAGAAATCAGTGAATTTTAAATATTAATACAAATCAAGGGAAGTAGGGTTCATGCAGGGAATATATCTCTGAGGTAGAACATCAGATATGATCTTATTGACTGGTGGAGCAATCAAGAGGTATTGAATAACCTACTACTTAATGTGTTTGTGGATGTTTCCATTCATTCTATATGTTGAATATCTCGAGCCTACTTTCCATATTACATGTTGGCACCTTCCCAGCTGCATTCAATCGCTTTATTCATAATTTTCCAGAGGCTCACCATCTTCTGTACAAATATGTTCCACCCCCACAGAAACAAAATATAGCATAGTTCAAAGTTTGGAAGTAAAAATATAAGGTGCTGGAGGAGCTCAGTTGTTAGCTGGAATCCTTGAGGAAATGAAAAAAGTTAATGCTTTCTCTTACACTTTCACCCTTTTATTTTATTGTTCGACTGTCATTTATTACCCATTTTTGTCTCTTCAAATCTTTCTCCATACTAAACGGCTTGCCTTTACTCCATGTAGGACTTTTTAAACATCGAACATAGTAGCAATTAAATATTGTGATAAGTGATATAAATTTCTTCCCTTCCTCAGTATACCTTTATGGACAATAAAATATCCTAGCAGATCAAGCAAGCTTTATGAACACAAAACTTCTTCCCCTGACACACATAAACTTCTGCCTCGCTTCCACAAAATACCTGCCTGGAAATGGCAATAAAAATTATATGTAGAAGCATTGGCTGAGAAAATCGAAGGTCTGGCAGAACCGAACGAACTGTTTGCAGCAATGAAGAGGGGGAGGAGACCCACTAAAATTAATTTTCCTTTCAGAGATTCAGATCATTGAGCTCTTTTCAAAGACAGGTGCTTGGAACAACATCTTTTTATGGTAACAGAGTTTCTAATAACATTGCATGAAGGAACATACTGTGCAATGAAGTATCTTGCATTTACTTTACTGAATGATTTTTACCATATTGATGTAGAATGATCTAGTGAGCAACTGCACCCATCTGATTCTTCTTTAGTACTCAACATCAAGTAACAAAGTGTGGATGATGTCTTTGTGTGTGATTTTATTCACATTTCCCTCTTAGCCAATCGCTATCCCTCCCATCCCCACAAACCCCTGTTCAATAGATCTCCTTCAAAATACCTCATGCTATGCACTTACCAATACTGATCAATGTACTACCACAGAAAGCATCCTATCTGGCAGCATTGTGGCATACTATGGCCACAGCTTTGCCAGTGAATGCAAGAAACTGCAGAGAGTTTTGGACATGGCTCAGCATTTCATGGAAACCAGCCTCCCTTCTATGGACTCAGTAAAGCAGCTGGCACAATCAAATACCCTACTAACTCCAGACAATTTCCCTTCCTCCTTCTCCCAGGCAGAAGAAGCAAAACCCTGAGAGCATGTACCACCAAGACAAAGGACAGCTTCTATCCTACTATTGTTGGACTATTGGGTGGTTCCCAAGTAAGATAAGATCGACTCTTGGCGTCACAATGTACATCGTTATGATGTACCTACTGGTTACCTGTGCTGCACTTTATCTGTAGCTGTTGCACTCTATTTTGCATTCTGTTGTTTTACCTTGTAGTAACTCATTGCACTGGATAATGAATTGATCTGTCTGAACAGTATTAAGAGGTTTTTCACTGTACTTTAGTACATGAGAAAACAATAAACCAATTTCAATACCAGATTCACTCTCCCCTTCACTTAGAACCCTCTTAACTAACTAGCTGTTCCTTCTCAATATCTACTTAATAGTTTTCTTAAGACAAGTTGAAGTTTAACCTTTCTTGTCACTCAGACAAAAAAAGGTGTGCATTGGATGGGACAAACACAGTAAGAGATGAAGCACTACTTAGGGAATTGGCCCTTAGACTTAACTTTCATTCTTCTTTATTATGTATTCTTTTCTTCTTCATTGAGTCAATTCTTTATTGTGTTCCAGTTCCAAACACACTGGCTATATCTCGTCTGACTGTCTGCTCCAGTGATTCATCCTTAGTGGAGATGATCTGGGTATGTGGATTCCAAATGGATCAGGGTGCATTTTTACAAATAAATCTATTAGGCTCAGTAATCTTAGTCATGCTTTCTATTTGAACACTGTTGACTTTTCAAGCAGTTGAACTGTTTACAGGTCATATCAAATCTCATTTTGTTCTGGAGTGAATATTCTGCCCCCACCACTCATTGCATTGGTGCAAAGTGCACATGCTCACTGGGAGCAAATCAAGGAATACTGGCCATGACCTGGCAACCTGTGATGCTTCTTTGTTGAGCACTTCCAAATTTAGCAGCACACAATGTTTATGCACCTTCTGTCACTTTGAAAACCCCACATATGTTTTACCAGCTTTGTGGAACTACATCAAATATTCATTTTGTTGCTTTATAAATTTAAAATCAGACAGTTGGGAGGTATTTGTACTATATTTTTTATCAAGAGTACGTACAGACAGGAAGAAATGTTTCAGAATGAAAGAAATACCTGATTTTATAATGTGCCTCATCATACTTTTCAAACATTTACCTATTAGGGTCTCCAAACAACCATGAAATAAATATAATAAGGTTATTGTATGCAAGATGTTAGTTGAAGGGTATGTCTTAGCCAAATGTACTAGAATTGCCCTGTTAAGTTTTAATGTTGATATGAATGCTTTTATGTTAAGCTACCAGAGCACAATTGGCAATAATATGACATAAAATCTGAAAATCAGACTTCTGTCAGTAAATTACCCTTCTATATTAATCTGATGTGTTTAAATCAAATCAAATCTAAAAGAAAATTACCTTGTCTTTGTCATTCTGCCTGCATTCTTTCCTTCCATTTGAAGTTAATGGATCTGATGAATTGTATGAGTGGGCAGCTTTTCCAGAGTAAGTACTAAAAATGTGCAGAGACTTGTGCTCCTCCACTCAATTTCATGAGGAATTCAGTGATAATTCAATTAACAAAGTATTGGACCTTTGACCAATGATCTGTAGGGTTCCACTAAACCAACACTGAAATCTTGGCTTGAAAGTGTGAATGAGGTCATAAAGTCATTGAGTAATACAGCACAGAAACAGGACTTTCATCAATTCATCCATGCTGACCAAGATGTCACCTAAGTCCCTTTTACCCGTATTTGGTTTATATCTTTCTAAACCAGGGGTTCCCAACATCTTTTATGCCATGGACCCCTTTCATTAACCAAGGGGTCCATGAAGCCCAGGATGGGAACTCCTGTTCTACGCCTCTCTTAGCTGTATATGTGTCCAAATATCTTTTAAATGTCATTGTACAGTACTTCCTCTGGCAGCTTGTTCCATATACACACCAACCACTGCATGAAGTTGCCTCTATTTGGTTCCATTTAAGTCTTTCCCCTCATCCTAAATTTATGCCCTTCAATTTTGTTCCCTTGACTCTGCATTCACACTTTGTATGCCCTTGTGATTTTATAAATCTCTATGGGAACTTATAAAATATCCACCATGTCGTGAGTGCTTGAAGTCATTGGAGAGACACTGAACTGGTGATGTAAAAGTCTTTATTCATCTCAACAAGAAGGCATCTTTCTGGACACACTCTCAGTAAAGGCTCACTAACCCAAAGCCACATCACATTTTTATACCCTTAAGATCAAAGATAACTGCAGATTCAATACAATATAAATAGCTACAATGATATAGTTTACTTCAATATTTTCGGCTGACCATGCATCCTACAGTGGAGACATCTCTGAATGTTCAAACACTCAAAGCTTCTGAAGTCAGCAATCCAGACACTCAGAGTTAATATTGTCTCTGAGAACACAAAACCTGTTGTTTGATGATACCGTGACGATGTTTGGTAAGCTAAGTGACAACATCAGTCTGGTTTGCCAGTTATTTGCACCACTGTGAATAAGTCACAGTGGTGCAAATAACCAAGCCCATGTTGCCTGGTTTGATGCAGGCCAAGTAATACAACTCCATTAACTTAGTGTTTCACTCATGCATATGCAGACATTTCATGTTCACCATTTTGCAAACCATATACCTTAGAGTGTGGACTTTGAACTTAAGTTCACTGCTTGTAATTTACAATCCATGTTAAGAAATGAAGACTGACCCTTGTTTGAATTAATATCTGCTATATTCACTTAACTCCAGAATACTCCCTAACACACCATTTTCCCCTAGATAGCTCTGCTGAATTAAGAAATACAGATCAGGGAGAATTCCAACTTCAAGAGTCCAGTGCAATGATGGTGGTAATTGATGGCAAAACCTCTGGGTAAGGGAGGCACACCAGCTGTCAATCTTGCCCCCGAATGTTTAACAATATTTGAATTGTGTGTATGGACATCCAGGGAGGACAGAACAAGGCTTCAGTGTAATGGCCCCACAGCTGACTTCAGCATCACAGCAACCTGTAACCATGGAAATGAAAAGGTTGAAACAATGATGTCATGCAAATAATTAAGAAAAATGTAAAAAAAAGTTACTTCATCAATGCTCACAAACTGGTTAGTCACAATAGTTTGCCATGGAGAGCCAGAGCATATTATGAAACAAAGAAATGGGTGTATGATGCATGTCAGGTGAACAATTCAAGTGAGAACTAGGCTGATTATAGGAAGCTGACAGCAGAGGTGAAAAGAAAAAGAAATGACAGGCAAAAAATATGAGAATAGCATTGCAGTTACATAAAAAGGAGCTCAAAAGTTTTCTGTAAGCATCTGGATGTGAATACTAAGCAGTTCTAAAAGAAGGAATGCATTCGATTAGTGACCAGTTCTATGAACATAGGTGGGAAATGGGGCTGAAATGGTTAATGTTCCATCAATCTTTATTAGTAAGTGGATACTGTCAGTAGCATAGGTAATAGAACTCATAAAAGAGGTGTAAATTGATAATAAAGTCAAGTAAGAAAGATGGCCACACTTAAAGGTAATGAAGTAAATTGCCTGATCTGGATGGGATGATTCTTAGATTGCTGAGGAAAGTCAGGTGGAGATACAAAAGGACTTGCCATGAGCGTATGCTCCCCAGATAGTGGAGGTGCTGCAAGACTGAAAAACGGAAAATATAATTTTGTTGTTGTTGTCAAGGAGGTAAGAAAATGCTGGGCATCTGCAAGCCTATCAGTTTTACTCTGTTGTGGTAACTAGATGTTGAGTTAAATAGTAGACTGAAGAGACTGGAGGTTCCAGAATATGAAGCAGCAAAATAAATGCTGGAGGAACTCAACAGGTCAGGGAGCATCTGTGGAGAGAGATGGATGGCTGACATTTTGGGTCAAGACTTTTCAATTAAATTGAAAAAGAAGAAGAAATGGGTAGCTCCCCCACTGTTTGTTGTACATTAACAAGTACTTACAGAAACATGTATTTGTCTTTTAAAGCAATTGTTCTCAATGTGGGCCTCAGGAAGTCATACTGGATTTTGTCGGGGCCTCAAGCAAAGAAAACAAGAAACAGGGCCACAAGAGATTCTGAATGGGCCATGTATGATAAGTTTACTGTTTCAAAGAAATATTACTAAAATATGTATAAGTAAGATATATAAGTAAAAATGAATATATGTAATTTGATTGAAGCACTGAATGAAATGAATGGGAAAAATATGCTAGATGATGCAAAAAAGAGGCAGCAAAACAGCTTTGTATGAGGGTGGCTGGGGGTGCACCCTGCAGAGCAACTCCACTGCACACTGATATGGAGATGCGTATTCCAGTCTGGGTGGTGGATCCATTTGGGGTGAATGTGAATGATGTTGACACCACATTGCAAGAATGTCTTAATGAGCTGCTGAGTGATAGAACAGAGCAATGAAATTTCAAAGGCAGCAAGCAAAATTTCTGGATAACTAGTGATAATCTGAGTTTACACAGATCTGGGAGAAAGTAAAGCAGTTTTTAATTGGGTTTTCTACCTCTTGATACTACGTAAGTTCTTCACCTGTTATCAAAAACTTGTACTTGTCTTGATATTGTGAAAAGAGGCAATCTTAGATAATCTTTAACCAAGTTGCAACCAGATATTCAAAAATTTGCTAGTTTCCATCAGTTGCAAGGATTTCACTAAGTACCCAAAGTAACAACATTAGAGCTTTATTTTTTTGGGGTTGGAAGCAAATTTACTTATATGTATTATTCAGAGCTTTGAAACAGTTCTTTTTAATTAACACATGTAATACCTATAACCTGTTAAGCCACAAATTGACTGTATATTAGAATGGTTAGTAGAGTTGACAAAAAAACTTGAGTGGGTGAGGCTACAAATGTAAATACCAGTCATAAGTGGGCTACAAGCAGGAAAAATGCTGAGAACCATTGTGTTAAAGGCCAGTCATGTCTGATCATTTTGGTTTTTTTTGGTGTGATAATAGAAGTTGATGAAAGTAGATGATGCCAGAATTGATTTTCAGAAGACATTTGGCAATATCCTGCATGAAAACTTCTTTGGGGTAAAATAAGGTCCAAGGAGAAGTGGCAGCAAAGTAGTATGACAGTAAGAAAGGTTGAGTGAGCTTGGGCTTTCCTCCTTTGGAGCGAAGGAGAATGAGAGAAAACTTGATGGAGGTAAAAGATTGTAAGAAGTGGAGATAGGTGCTGGCTGCCCATTATCTACAGGACAGCAATGGCTAATAGCAGAGAACATCGTTTTGAGGTGAGTGGAGGGAAGTTCAAGGGAGATGTCAGGTTTTTCTTAATAAAGAGTGTTAAGTTACTGGAATTTGCTGACGTGGAGGTAGTGGAAGCTGATGCTTTAGGGACACCTAAGAAATTTAGTATAGGTAATAGATGAAAGTAAAATGGAGGGTTATGGGCTATGTTGGAGGGAGGGGTTGTATCGTTTGTGTGGTAGGTTAAAAGGTTGGCTCAACATTGTGGCTGAAAGAACAGAACACTATAGGCCTATCTTCAAGACCGAAGGGCAGAAAGCAGTGAATTGTGGAGGATGGATTCAGTGCCAGGACAATTGTATTTTCTTTGATAAATATCATTGAGTTGTATGTGAACGCATGAGATAATGTGAGAGAGCTTGTGAATGACAGTGTCTGGAGGAATGGTAGAGCATTAGACTGAACTGGAAGAGGACATGAATAGGATGACAGAATAGATGGACAAGTGGTGTATGAAATTAACAGAAAAGTGAGAAGTAATAGTTCAGGAGAGAGAATGTAAGCTGAGTGCTACTGTTCTGAAGGGTTTTCATTTTTTAAAGGCAAGACTTGTTGAAAGAGGAGTTAGTAGGCAAATAGGTTCCTTAGTATCATAAATAAACATGGAAAACAAACTGGTTGTATTGAACCATTAAAAGTTAAACTGGAGAGCAACCAACTAGTGTTTTTTTAAATAAATAAATTGTGGACACCTTATTTTTGGAAGGATGAGAAGAGCAAGAATGGTTTGCTAGAACTTTTCTGGGGCTGAAAAAATTGAGCGACAAGCGAAGTCTAGAGAAGATGGCGTCAAGTAGGTTGAGAAGAGATTTAAGAGGTGAACAAGACCATAATGAATTTGGATCAGGTAAATAGGAAGAAGTTATTTCTAGTAGCAGATGGTTCAAAGATCAGAGGACATAAGTTTTTAAAGAAAATGCTATGTTGCATGAGGGTATGTGTAAAGTGATTTTTTTCCCTCAAAGGTGGTGATGGTATTGAACTTGGTACCTGACAGTGGTTGAGTGGATTCATTCAGGGCTTCTAAAACACATTGATTAGGTACCTGGGGTAAGATAAACTGCAGAGGGACAGAGCATAGTGATTTCTCAAGAAGTAGTTGAAATGGAGCTCTGACAAATATTTGAAAGAACAAAACTCTGATAATTTAGCATCTTCAATATTGGTGGTGTCAGTGGCAAATTTTCTGGATTATTGGCTATTACTTATTGCCACTTAATGCTTACTGTTATTCACTGGAATCTAGTACTTCATGTAACCGTGGCATTAATCAATGAAAATCAAATCTACTATTCAAAGTTAAGCTGTTACTTTAAGCTGTCTAGATAAGAACAAGTTCAATGACTTCTTGCATCATGAATTTACTGATTCTAGAAACCACGTATTAAAATAAGGGACAAAGGCTTTGA
The DNA here is from genome assembly GCF_030144855.1 of Hypanus sabinus. Classification (NCBI taxonomy): domain Eukaryota; kingdom Metazoa; phylum Chordata; class Chondrichthyes; order Myliobatiformes; family Dasyatidae; genus Hypanus; species Hypanus sabinus. Next base: position 127,055,642 of record NC_082706.1, read on the forward strand.
AATTAAGACATGGTATGAATAGTCAAATCTTTCCACTTATTTTGAAAAAATTTCTATTAGCTAGATATACACTTGGTCATCTTTTTAGGTATACCTGTGCACCTCATTAATACAAACATCTAAGCATGTGGTAGCAACCAAAGCATGCCAAAGTGGTCAGGAGGTTCAGCTGTTCAGACTAAACATCAGAATGGGGAAGAAATGCGATCTAAATGATTTTGACTGTGGAATGATTGTTGGTGCCAGATGGCATGGTTTGATTATCTCAAGCTGCTGATCTCCTGGATTTTCAAGCACAACAGTCTATAAAGTTTAAAGAGAATGGTGCAAAAGTAACCAGTGAGTAACAGTTCTGTGGGTGAAAATTTCTTGTTAATAGAGATCAAAAGAGAATGGCCAGATTGATTCAAGATGACAGTAACTCAAATAACAATGTGTTACAACAGTGGTGGGTAGAAAGCACAACATTTCAATCCTTGAAGTGGTTGGGCTACAGCACCAGAAGATAGCATTGGGTTTTACTCGTGTACTTAATAAAGTAGCCACTGAATGTATATACTCAGAAACCCAAAATAGCACCTGATTATCACTCCCTCTATGCCAACCTGACAGCTGTTTAACAAGGTCACTGCTCTCAGATAAACCCACTTTATTCTGTGGGATGAGTTGTGAAAGAAGTGTGTGGCTTCATTGATTCAGCTCTCCAGATACTTCGAGAGTGCTTCCTTTTGCTGAGGAGTTTTGATTTGATGACATTTTCAATGACTTGCTTTTGCCTTGTGTGGTGAACTACATATACCTGTCTGGACACGCCCCACTGCTGACTGCTCCTGTGGCTCCTCCCACAGACCCCTGTATAAAGGCGATTGGAGGCACTGCTCCTTCCTCAGTCTCCAGGATGTTGTGTGGTGGTCTCTTGCTGCTAATCGTGGTCTTTTGCAGCGAATAAAAGCCTATCGTTCGCCTCCCATTTCCGAGAGTTATTGATGGTGCATCAATTTTATTAGCTGCAATTTTAAAACATGGAGAGCATTTTACGACCAGGTAAATTGGACATTGATCCTCAATCTCCATTGCCTTTGCCTTTGAACTCTGGCTTGCATGCTTCTAATCGTACCTGGAAGAGATTCGCGTGACTGAGCCTGTTATCATGCACAGAGTTCTCCTCTCCAGGGTCAGTCCGTGGGTGTACTCCCTAATCAGGGACCTGCCGACCTACCAAGGGGCACTGGATGCCCTCAAAAGAGAGTACCTGCGGCTGGTGAACATCGTCTATGCAAGACATTGCTTAGTGATGTGGCAGCAGTGGGCCGGAGAGTCGAGCGCTGAGTTTGTCCAGGCCCTACAGACACTCGTGCGGGCCTGCGACTGCAGGGGACTGACGGCGGAAAAGCATGCGGAGCTCCTGGTACGAGACGCCTTCGTTATGGGGATCAGGTCAGTGTATGTGCGCCAGCGACTGCTGGAAAACACCGATCTTACCTTACAGTCAGCGATTGAGCTGTCCGACACGCTGGAGACTGCTCTGCACAATGCAGACGTTGTCCAGCCACACGATCTCCCGCCGGTCCCATGGACGCCGCAGACCCTGCCATCCGCTGGCGAATCGACCACAGCTGTTGCCACTCGTGAGTCCATGAACTCCCCGCAACCCTCCGGTGAATCGACCACGGCTGCTGCCAGTCGCAAGTCCGCGCAGTGTTACTTTTGCGGACTCGAAAAGCACCCCCAAAAATGCTGCCCGGCCCAAGAAGCTACCTGCTCCAGCTGCAGAAAGAAGGGCCACTTTGCCAAGGCCTGTAAGTCTAAACCATGAGCGGGGTCAAGCACCGCGTGCGAGGCATAGGGGTTGCCATCTTGGTCACCGCCATCTTGGCTGCCCGCCTCATGCGAGGCATGGGGCGGCCATCTTTGTCGGCGCCACCTTGCCCCGCCTCCGACCCACGGGTGCTTACCAGGCACCAAGACGGCGATTCAACTCTGGCCTCTGTAACCCTCGACCAAAGTGCTCCACACCAGCTTACAAGGTCAATGATGGACATCCTAGTGGAGGGGCACAGGACTAGCTGCCTGTTTGACACGGGCAGCACGGAGAGTTTTATTCACCCGGACACGGTGCAACGCTGCAGCCAGTAAGCCAGAGGGCCACCATGGCTTCTGGATCGCATTCCACAGACATCTGGGGGGGTTGTGTAGTGACATTGGTGGTGCAGGGCACAAAATATCGGGACTTTGCATTACTGGTCATGCCTCAACTGTGTGCTCCTGTGCCATTGGGGCTTGACTTCCAGAGCCACCTGAAAAGTGTGACAATGGAGTATGATGGGCCCCTCCCACCAATCACTGTCAGAAATCCTCAGTTTTGTGGGACTTCGTCATATACTCTGCTACTGTCCACACACACACACCGACCTGCACATCCCACCCAGCACCATGCCAACAGCCGCGCTACTGACACCACTTGCAGCCTGTCCACCCTCAAGATCCCTCCCCCACCGCTGTTCACTAACCCGACCCCCAACTGTAAACCTGTGGCAACTAAAAGCAGGAGGTACAGCGTGGGGGACAGGGCCTTCATTAAGTCGGAGGTGCAGCGGCAGCTCAGGGAGGGGATCATTGAGCCAAGCACAATGAAGGGCCCCGGTGGTCGTTGTTTGGACTGGGCAGAAAAATAGGATGGTCGTGGACTATAGCCAGACCATCAATAGGTTCACGCAGCTTGACGTGTACCCCCTACCATGCATCGTGGATATGGTCAATCAGATAGCTCAGTACAAGGTGTACTCGACCATAGACCTGAAATCCACTTACCATCAGCTCCCCATCCACCTGGAGGACCGCCCCTACACTGCCTTCGAGGTGGGCGGCAGGCTCTATCACTTCCTGTGTGTCCCCTTCGATGTCACGAATGGTGTCTCTGTCTTCCAGAGGGAAATGGACTGGATGGTGGACCAGTGCCAACTGAAGGCCACATTCCCATATCTGGATAACATCACCATCTGCAGTCACGACTGGCAGGATCACGACACTAACCTCCAACGATTTTTCCAAGCGGCCAAAGCTCTTAACCTTACCTATAATAGGGACAAGTGTGTGTTTGGAACCACCCGACTTGCTATTCTTGGGTATGTCGTGGAGAACAGGATCATTGGCCCTGACCCCGACTGTATGCACCCCCTGTTGGAACTCCCCCTTCCCACCACCCTGAGAGCCCTCAGACGGTGCCTGGGCTTCTTTTCCTGTTACGCCCAATCGGTCCCCCATTAGGCAGACAAGGCCCACCCCCTGGTAAAGTCTACCGCATTTCCCCTCTCAGCCGAGGCTCGCGCGACCTTCAGCCGCATTAAAGGGGACATTGCCAAAGCAACGATGCATGCAGTGGACGAGACCATTCCCTTCCAAGTAGAGAGTGACACCTCTGACTTCGCGCTGGCTGCTACCCTCAATCAGGCAGGAAGGGCGGTAGCATTCTTCTCTCGTACCCTTTAAGGTCCTGAAATTTGGCACTCCATGGTGGAGAAAGAAGCCCAGGCCATAGTGGAAGCTATTAGGTACTAGAGGCACTATCTCGCCGGCAAAAGGTTCACCTTGTTGACTGACCAGCGCTCAGTTCTGTTCATGTTTAGCAACCAACAGCGGGGCAAAATCAAAAATGATAAAATTTTGTGGTGGAGAATGGAACTCTCCACCTGCAACTATGATATCCTATGATATCAATGAGCCCCCTGATGCCCTATCCCGGGGAGCATGTGCCAGCGTGCAGCTTGACCGGCTATACGCCCTCCATGCAGAACTTTGCCACCCAGGGGTCACCTGATTTTACCATTTCGTGAAAGCCCGGAATCTGCCTTATTCCCTTGAGGACATCAGGATGATGACCAGGGACTGCCAAGTCTGCGCTGAGTGCAAACCACACTTCTATCGTCCTGAAAAGATAAAACTTATCAAGTCCACCCACCCCTTTGAGCGACTGAATGTCGACTTTAAGGGCCCCCTTCCCTCCACCGACCGCAATGTCTACTCTCTCAACATAATTGACGAGTACTCGCGGTTCCCCTTTGCCATCCCCTGCCCTGATACCACTGCCACGTCCGTCATAAAAGCCCTGTGCCAGCTCTTCACTCTGTTCGGATATCCCTGCTATATCCACAGTGATAGGAGGTCCTCCTTTATGAGTGACGAGCTGTGCCAGTACCTGCTGGCTAGGGGCATTGCTACTAGTAGGACCACGAGCTATAATCCTCGGGGGAATGGACAGGTGGAGAGGGAGAATGCCACTGTGTGGAAGGCCACACTCTTTGCCCTTAAGTCAAAGGGATTGCCGGTCTCTCGCTGGTGGGAGCTCCTCCCCGAGGCACTCCACTCCATCCGCTCCCTGTTATGCACGTCCACCAATGCCACCCCTCATGAGTAACTCTTTTCTTTTCCCAGGAAGTCTGCCACTGGGACCACCCTACTGGCTTGGCTGATGTCCCCAGGGCCAGTGCTGCTCTGGAAACATGCGAGGAGCAATAAATACTCCCTGGTGGTCGAGAGAGTTCACCTACTTCGTGCGAACCCCCAGTATGCCTACATGGTCTTACCTGATGGGCGGGAGGACACGGTCTCTGTCCGCAACCTGGTGCCCGCAGGAGCACCAGACCCCTACCCCGAACACTCCACGGTGACTATGAACACCATACCCACTGAGGTGTATACCCACGAGACACCGTGCACACCAAGCCCTACACAGACTCCTCACGACACTTCCATACCGGGCGCCTCGCACACACATGAGGGATTACTGATGCCTAATGGGCTGACACCTCAAGTCAGGCAGGAGCCAGCACAACCACCGTCACCGGTGCAATCACCACTGGTGCTATGTAGATCGCAGTGACAGATTCGACCGCCTGACAGACTTAACCTGTAAATATAGTTGTAAGAAACTTAGCCCCATGGGGACTCTCTTTTAAAACAAGGGGGGGGGGGGGTGAATGTGGTGAACTACATATACCTGTCTGGACACCCCCCCCCCTGCTGACTGCTCCTGTGGCTCCTCCCTCCTCCCACAGACCCCTGTATAAAGGCGATTGGAGGTACTGCTCCTCCCTCAGTCTCCAGTATGTTGTGTGGTGGTTTCTTGCAGTTAATAAAAGCCTATTGTTCGCCTCCCATCTCCGAGAGTTATTGACGGAGCATCACCTTGGCAAATTGCTCTTCTTTCTCTTGCTTTGATCTCCCTAGTCCCAACAATCTGTATCTAATCAGTTTCCAGGTTTCTGCTATTGCTCTGTGAATTTTCTTCTGATATTTTGTTGAGAATCTTGTATCCAGTTAACAAGCAGTTGAACCTTAGACCTCAATACATTTGGGAATAGCTTGTAAACTCCACAGATCGCAGAGCTAATGAGTGATGTTATGAGGCAAGTATGACCACCAGTATCAAACCTGCCCCAACAATGAAGTTTCCCACTTAAGTTGAAAGATTGATGTTTTCATTTCACCATGGTACTGAATGAATTGATATGTCATTTGAAAATGATACAACGCCAGCCTCAATTACATATCAAGGTTATTAAATGAAAGGCTTGCATCCAATCCTATGAAATGCTTTGTATTCCAGAGCTGAAGATCGTGGAATTACTCTTGAATGACTGTTGAATTATAGAGCTACATAAGTGAGTTCTGACTCCCCCTCCCCCAGTGCAACTAACTTATTGATTGATAATTTTCTTTGTCAGCTTCCATAGTGCTCGGGCCACATCCAGAGTATAGTATTGCATTCCGTTCTGGTCACCCCATTACAGGAAGGATGTGGAGAGGGTGTGGAAAATGACGATGCCTGGCTTGGAGGGTATGTGCTAGAAGGATGAGATTGAGAAGTATAGCATATACAACAGTAGCTTTATCATGAGGTCAAAATGTGCAATATTGGAGGACATGTATTTAGGGTGAGAGGAGTTCAATGGAGCTGAGTGGAACAAGTTTGAAAGAGATTGGTGTCTGGAATGTGCTGTCAGGGGTGGTAGTGGAGATTCCTATGACTGAGGTGCTGAAGAGGCATGAATATTCAGATAATGAATCTGAGTCAGGTGCAGGCAGAGGATGGATTAATCAGGTGTCAAAAACTTAATTAGTCTGGTACAGCACTGTGGACTGAAGGACCTGCTCCTGTGCTGCACTGTTCTAAGGAAGGCACTAAGCTTGGAATTCTGATAACAATACTCTTGGTTATGGACTTCTGTTACGTGTAAAATTAAAAAAAGTTGTGTGGGGAAGAGAGACACTTTCTCTCTTCAGTTCTTTGATCTTAGTCTTTGATATAAACATAACCTAAAGCACCAAGGTAATAAGAGGGAGATGTATAAATGTGTGGTGATCTTGGTGTGAAGCACTGACAGTTAGTGAGAACTGATCAGACCAGCATATAATGGGAGCCTGTAGTGAAGAGCTGAGTTTTCAATGTTACATGAAGGTGAACATTGCAACGATTAAAGTGGTTTCTACGGCATAGACCCTGTTCCAGTAGCTTTTGTAACTGCCAGGAAATAATTAATATTGTATATTCAGAATAGTGCTGAGGGTTAGAAAGGTGCTGTTAGATTAGGCTTGGTGAGCGACAGTAATGCATTCTATATAGTACATACAGCTGGTGGATAAGGTAGATAAGGTGGTGGATTGATCATTCAGACCAACTGCTTTATTTTAGATGCTGTCAAGCTTGTTGCTAGTGTCATTGTCGATTAACTGGACTATGACAATCCACACTCATTCATCAATCACACTTTATTTACTTGTGCACAAGGAGTTCAGTCCCTTGTCACCAAACCGCTCTGAAGTTACAGTTCAAGTTTGTCAATTTTTATACAGATATTGATCCAATAGAAACTTTGTGCACTTCCGAATCCAATTGCTTGCACAAGTACCAATCATAATACACATTTCAGGTGCAATGTAATAGAATGTACACTTTTAATACCAATAACATTTGAAACTTAGTAAATTAACTGCAGAATAGATAATGCATGCCATCAGGTTTTTGTTAGCATTCTTGTCTTGCTTTGAAAAGTAAAGTTATGTGAAGAGGAGCTAGGTACTCATTGTTCAATTGTAACTTAGCAGCCAAGTTCAGCTAAGGTGACTACAATGTCTGCACACTGTCTCTGTCAGTCCAACATCTTAACACTTAGCTTGCTGCAACTTCCATGCTGGAGATGAACTAATTCTGACTTGTGCCTTGGGGATTCAAAAGAGAATCAAAAGAGATTCAAAAGAGATCTGAATTCTGACCTGTCCTGTGGCTGCTGCACTTTCTGGCCATTGATAACCCTTCCATGCAGATGTGTTTGATGAAGGGGAACCCATGATGGTAGTGTCATTGAATGTCAAGAGTTTGTTAGTGCCTTTTTTGTTGGAGTTGCCCTTTGTTTAGTTCTGTGATGCAAATGTAACTTACCATTTGTTGGCCTATTTCTGAATGTCATCTTGTATAAAGTGAAGTGTTATTTGTTGCATCAACTCTATACTGAATATCATTCAGACATTGATACATATGGGGATAGATTGTATCATATCTGGAGATAAAATGTGCTTTAAAAATAATTGAAATTGTTTAAACAATTTGAAATTATTATTTATCACCTAAAGTAATTATCAGTAAATATCCCCACTGTTGATGGTGAAGGAAGGCCAGTGATTTGTCTGTTGCAGATGATTGTAGGACAGTCCCTGGAGAATTATTACAGTGGTGCCCTATTGCTGGAATGATTGACCTTTAAAAATCAAAGCCATCTTTCTCTGCTGAGGACAGATCTGACGTCCAGGAAAGAACCTTCTCCCAGATTGTCATTGACTTTAATCTTACCTTAAATCCTTGACATTGTATTAAGTCAAACGTTGAACTGCACACTTTAATCCAGTGGATTTATCCATTCTTCACTAAGGTTGGAATGGAATATCAGACCCGAACTAGAGCATCTGTTATATATTATTGACAAATCTGCTTGATGGATTTGAAGACACTTTTCTCACTTTGGGGCTGATGAGCTGACAGTTTACTTTATTGGATTGCTTTTGAAGTATTCAGAATAAGAATCAGAATCTAGGTTATTGTCACTGACATAAGTTGTAAAATTTGTTGTGGCAGCAGTACAATGCAAGCACAACAAATTAAGTTACAATTGAAAAGATGAAAAAGAGGAATAGTGAGGTAGTGGTCATAGGTTTATGAAGTAGTCAGACATCTGACAGGGGAGGAAGCTGTCTTGAATTAGTGAGATTCTTCAGGCTCTTGTACATCCTCCCCAGTGGTAGTAATAATTAGAGGGATAGTTCCGATGGCGAAGGCCTTTAATAATGGGAGCTGCCACCTTGAGACACCAGTTCTTGAAGATGTAATTTACGGTGGGGATGGTTGTGCCCAAGATGGTGAGTCTAGAACGCTCTGTGGACTCCTGTGATCTGTGCACTGGAGTCTCCGTTCAAGGCTGTAATGCAACCAGTCATAGTGCTCTCCATCATGCATCTATGGAAATTTGCTAGAGTTTTTGCTGACGTATCAAATCTCCATAAACTTCTAACAAAGTAGAGCCACTGGTGTGCCGCCTCCTCCATGATTGCATCAATGTGATGGGCATCTGAGATGATGCCACCTGGGACTTATAAGCTGCTTACTGTTCCTATTGCTGGCATCTCAGCAAGGACTGGTGTTTTCTTGACTTTCTCTTTCTGAAGTCCACAATCAATTCCTTGGTCTTACCTTCGTTGAGTATAAGGTTGTTGTTGTGACACCACTTGACCAGCCTATTGAGTCTATTGTTTCTGTTCATTTGAGAGGGTAGGAATAACCTCGGCTTGAAATGACACTTCTGAATGTATAGGATTCTTGATATGAGACAGAAATACCAGTCTAAGATGTGTGCTTAACTCCTGAGTTAACACCTTCGTGTCTCAAAGGTGAGTCACTATCACTGAGTTGAGCCTTAGACATGAAATAAAAGTACTCATCGTTATTTTATTCGCCCCTGTACCTTGCTTGTTTCTCAATATATTTTCATGTAAGTCATCGCCTTCTCAGTGCCAACACATCTCATGAGGTACAACAAAATGGTCTGTTATCTCTGACCCTTGATCCTGTAGCGAATATTTTAAAATATTTTTGTTGTGAACCAAACGCACATCCAGAAGATAAACATGGTCTTTTAAGAGGAATATTTCCACTTACACCCAAGCTTAGGCTGAATAAATTGATGGTTCTAGTAAATGTCCACCTTTTATGAATCTGTAAATAATTTCTGCTTTTGCTAATGCAAGTCCATTTGAGGTTAGTAAAAACAACTTTAGCAGCCTTAATGGAGCTACGAGTGACTGTAAATCTATGCCTAGGCAGGCAATAGTTCTGTGTGCTGCTATTAATATTGACATGTTCCACCTTTGTATTGTGCAGAATCATTAAAAAGGGTAATGGCATTTGCCTTGAATTGTTTGACTATCTGTGAAAATGCCGGCACAGTTTTGTCATCTGTGGTCTTTCACAGTACTCCCACTAATGGTCTGGTGGATTAACCAGAGATTTCACAACATAATTGTGTATTGTCTGCATACAGTTACAAGTGTCACATCAGGAAGTGAATGGATAAATGAACTGCTGCTGCTGCTAATTAGTGACAAGGGTGTCAAGAGCAGAGAGGCATTCCAAAAGGGCTGGTCTGATAGTTTCATTGCGGTGTGTAATATCCGTCATGTTTCTTTCACAGGCAGATAACATCTGGTTGTCTTGACAGCTCTCTGGGGCTGCACTTAGTCACCCCCATGGTGGAGTGAAAAGAATTGGTGTTTTGCAAAAGAATTGCATTTATTATGTTTGATATAAATTATAGAGGGCTGTGCCCCACAGCATGATGGTTATTGGCTGGAATTGTGGGGAGAGTGAAATGAGTTTATTGACATTACTTTTACATAAATTTAAAATTTTATCCTGTGACAGGGTTTGTACATAAAAAATATAGGATCTTTATCTTCCACTTAATTGGCAGCTCATGTTTTGTGTATTGTGATGGATTTTTAACTGTTTTTCACATTAAACTAAATCTTTATTTAACTGTACTGATACAGTCCATTTTACTGAGGCACATGAGACAACAAGTCTTGATAGCTTCATGAGTCTATTAATTACCATAATTTTCCAGAGACAATGTCACAATGCCAAAAACATCGGCTCACTTCAAAGGCAGGCTTATTGTAATTCACTGGGCTTTTTCCACCATGCAGCTGGGACTTGATGGGGTTTGGAGGTGGTGGGTGGAGGGGGTGAAATTTTAACCAAATCTGTGGTGGAATGCCAAGGGAATTGATAAGCAGCATGCTTGCTCTTAACAGCAATTAAAAAACAATTACAATATCCACCAATTATCTCCTCAGTTTTTGTCAGTTTACAATAAGCCATCCTGATGGAAGTACAGGTAAATAAGAAATGATGTGCTTTCAGCTTAAAAAAAATCAGCTGTGCTGTGGTCCACTTCCCTCCACATAGCACCTCAAATTAAAATATTACTGGATTTTGATTCCTCTGTGAAGGGACCCAGATCTTCCTAAAGGGGTGTGCCATCTACAAAATGCACAGCAGCTATTCACCTTGGCTTCTGAGAGCATCTTCCAAATCTATGGCTTCTTTTAACAGAAAGCTCTTGGAAACATCACCAGCTGCAGGGTCCTTAGCATGTCACAAACCTTTCTGATTTGGAAATGTATTACTGTCCCTGTACAGTCATTGGGTTTAACTCCTGGGACACCTTTCAGCACGTGCGAGTACTTACAGTGGCAGTGGTTCAAGAATGTGGTTTACCACTATCTTTTTCAAGAGCAATTAGAGTAATAAAGACTGCTCTTGCCACCAATGCTCAAGTTCCAATAATTGAATTAAAAAGGGATTATGTTTGCAACATTGAGTTTAAAAGGTCCTCTAGCACATTGCTAGCAATGGTACCTTTTAAGGAATTAATGCAGGAAATCTGACAGTTCATTTCTGGCATAAAACTCCAATAGTGTAAGTGACAGAAGGAGAAGTTGAATAAGATTTGCAGAGTAGCAAACCTGAGGATTGGGGCTTATAGGGCAGCTTGTGGCTGAGCCCACAAGGGGGATGGCATTTCTGGATTGGGTGTTATAATGACCCAGATTTGATTAGGAAGGTTAAGGCAAAGGTATCCTGTGGGGGGGGGGGGAGCGGTGACCACAATAGGATAGAATTCACCCTTTAACTTGAGGTGGAAGCTGAATTCAGATGTATCAGTATTGCAGTGGAGTAAAGGGAATTGGAGGTATGAGAGATGAGCTTGCTAAAGATGATTGGAAGGGGACACTAGCAGGGATAATGACAGAAAAGCAAAGGCTGGTGCTCCTGGGGGAAATTCAGAAGGTGCAGAAAAGATGCACCCAAAGCTGAAGCATTCTAAAGGGAGGATGAGACAACTGGTTGAAAAAGCAAGTCAAAGACAGCATAAAAGCAAAAGAGGGCATGAAATGTAGCAAAAATTAGTAGGAAGTTAGATAATAGGATGCTTTTAAAAACCAGTAGCATTTTGGAAAAGTCATAGAGGAAAATCATGAAGGCAATAGATGGTAAGTTGAAGATGGTGTGGATAGCCAAAGGCTTTTTCCCAGGGCTGAAATGGCTAACACGAGGGGGCATACTTTTAAGGTGCTTGGAAATGGGTACCAAGGGGATGTCAGGGGTAAGATTTTCCACACAGTGGTTGGTGTGTGGAATGCACTGCCGGTGCCGGTGGTGGAAGTGGATACAATAGGGTCTTTTAAGAGCCTCTTAAACAGGTACATGGAGCTTAGAAAAATAAAGGGCTGTGTGCTAAGGAAATTCTAGGCAGTCTCTAGAGTAGGTTACATGGTCAGCACAACATTGTGGACTGAAGGACCTGTTAATGTGCTGTAGATTTCTGTACACTAGTCAATAATAGGTTTAGGTATTTTCAGGTATATAAAGAGTAAAAGACGGACCATTGGAAAATGATACTGGGGAGGTAGTAGCGGGACAGAAATGGTGGTTGAGCTCAGTATTTTACATCAGCCTTCACTGTGGAAGACACTGGCAGTATGCTAGAACTGCAGAAGATAAGCATATTGCTATTACTAATAGGGTGCTTGAGATGCTGCCCTTGACCATTCCCACCCACCTGGTTTCATCTATCACCTTCCAGTTGGCCTCTTTCCCTACCCTTGCCTTTTTATTCTGGCATCTTTCCCTTTCCTCCTTAGTCCTGAAGAAGGGTCTCTGCCTGAAACATCAACATGTAATTCATTTCCATAGATACTACAATAGACACATTTAATGTCAGAGGAATGTATACAATATACATCTTGATATTCTTTTCCTTCGCAAACATCCGTGAAAACAGAGTGCCCCAAAGAATGAATGGCAGTTAAATGTTAAACCCCAAAACCACCCCCGGCTCCCCCTCCCATGCTTAATCAGTAGCAAAGCAATGACCCCCACCCCCACCAGCAATAAAGCATCTGCACCCTCCACTGAGCACTCAAGTGAGCAGCAAAGCATCAATAAAGACACAGACTTGCAGTACTCCAATGACTAGTCATTCACCTGGTATTTGACATACCCCAGACTCTCTTTCCCTAAGAAGGGGAAAAAGAGGTGTCCCCATTTGACAGTGAAAGGGAGACATGACAAAATAACTCGCCAATTTATGGTGTTAAGTCTGTTGCGTCGCTTTTTCCGAGCACTGTGCTCAAGGGTATTGGTTCTCTGGGCACACAGCAAGCAGCCAGCTCACTGCCTTTGGTCTTCAGTCTCCCACGTTGCATCAGGCAGTGGCACCGACCTTGAGTTTGCCCGCCTCCAGAGCCACGAAAATCTGGCACCCTGAAGGCATACTAGTCTTCTAGGCCACGTCCTTGGCATGTTGAAAAGTGGGTTCTAGTTCTGCAAAGAACCAAAGTCAGCGTGCAACTCCAGGTGAGGGTCTTCAAAATAACCCAAAAAGGAAAGAGGTATTAAAGATAGAGATAGAGCTAGAACTATTTCCGAAGATGCAAGCAAAGGAGTTGCTGTTGGGCGCTATTGTCCTCCTATGCTCTGCCCTCTGAGTTTCTCCAGCATTTTGTGTGTGTTGCTGTAGATAAGTCACCTGGATCAGAAGGACTACATTCCAGGGTTTTGAAAGGGGTAGCTGAAGAGATTATGGAGGTATTAGTAATGATTTTTCAAGAATCCCTCCTGGGAGCTGGAAGCCAGCAAACATCACTCTACTCTTTAAGGAGGGAATGAGGCAGAAAACAAAATTTTAGGGCAGTTAGTTTGACTTCAGTGGCTGGACAGATGTTGGAGTCTATCGTTATAGGTGAGGTTTTAGGGTACTTGGAGGCACATGATAAAATAGGCTAATATCGGGATGGTTTTCTAAAAGGGAAATCATACCTGACAAATCTGTTGGAATTCTTTGAGGAATTAACAAGCAGAATAGGCAAAAGAGAATCAGCGGATGTTTATTTGGATTTTCAGATGGCCTTTGACATGGTGCCGCATGAGGCTGCTTAACAAAATAGGAACCTGTGGTATTACAGGAAAGATACTAGAATCGATAGAAGATTGGATGAATGGCAAGAGGCAAAATTTGGGAGTAAAGGGGATCTTTTCTGGTTGGCTGCCAGTGAGTGTGGGACTGCTGCCTTTTACATATGTCAGTGATGAGGATGAAGGAGTTGATGGGTTTGTGGCCAGGTTTGCGGACAATAAAAAGATAGGTGAAAGGGCGGGTAGCGTTGAGGAAGCAGGGTATCTGCAGGAGGTCTTGGGAAAATCTGCCAAGTGGCAGATAGAATATAATGTAGGGAAGTGCGTAGTCATGCACTTTGGCAGAAGGAATAAAGGTATGGACTATTTTGTAAATAGGGAGAAATTTAAAAAGATCTGATTTTCAGAGTGACTTGGGAGGATTCTGCAAAGTTTATTATTCAGATTGTATCAGTGGTAAGGAAGGAAAATGCATTGTTAACATTCATTTTGAGAGTTCTAGAAAACAAAAGGATGGAACGCTGAGGCTTTGTAAGGCATTGGTCAGAACACATTTTGAGTATTGTGCGCAATTATGGGCCCCTATCTTAATGGACGGGCTGGCATTGGAGAGAGATGTTCACAAGAATAGAAGGGTCACCATATGAGGAGAGTTTGACTCCAGGCTGTACTCTGCAGTGTTTAGAAGAGTGAGGGCGATCTCATTAAAACCGATCAAATGCTGAAAGGTCTGGAGAGGATATTTCCTATAGTGGGGGAGTCACTCCAGAGGACACAGTCTCAGAATTGAAGGATGTTAATTTAGAACAGTGGTGCACCATCAATAACTCATTCTGAGACGTAAGGCGAGATATCGGCTTTTATTGACTGGAAGAAGGAACAAACAGTGAGTGACCACCATACTACATCCTGGAGACTGAGAGGCCGGGCTCAGGCCTTGATCGCCTTTATACAGGGGTCTGTGGGAGGAGCCACAGGAGCAGTCAGCAGGGGGCGTGTCCAGACAGGTATATGTAATTCACCACAAACAGATGGAGAAAAATTTCTTTAGCCAGAGGGTGGTGAATCAGGATTTCTTTGCTAGAGCTGGCAGTGCAGATTAAGTCATGTATGTTTAAGGTGGAGTTTGATAGGTTCCTGATTAATCAGGGTGTCAATGTTATGGGGAGAAGACAGGAGAACTGGGTTGAGACCATGATGGAATGGTCTACATCTGCTCCTAGATCTTATGGAAACAGGGTAATGGCAGAATAGACAAACACCCTCATTTTCACTGAAGAGGTCTTCAGTAAAATTTCAGTGTTGTTGGGGAACAAGGTTCTGGAGGTGAGGAACTAATGAAAACTAGCACAAGAGTAAAATTTCAGTTACTTACCATCTGTCAATTTAGAAACCCCATGGTTTGGCAAATAGTTCATCTGTGATACTGGCTGTGTTCCCTTTCAACTCACTAAGCTCCAGTTCCCACTCATCTGGGCCCCTCTCTCATGTTCCATTCAACACACCCTAGCCCTGATTACTGCCCTTGCTTTAAGTGGACCAAGTGCTCTCTCTCTAAACTTAATGGATTCAGTGGGAAATTTATTATAATACAGTAATATTGAACAATTGTGAATTCAAATGGTTTTGGGAGTGGTGTTATTAACATCTAGTAATCTAGAAAATATACTAAACTGGTACTGCCAAAGTCCAAAACATGCTAGATAATCGAAGAATAGTACTGGAGAAATGAATGGTACGGAAAACAATCAATTCTTAGGCTCGATTCCTCATCTCAAAGTATTAAATGAGTTACTGTGGGAATAGTGACTATATTATTTGTTTTCCAGAATGGGTTATGGAAGATCAGATTATAGAACAAATTTCACGACACATGCCAGTGATAATAAACCTGAGTCTGAGTGCAGTAAATATAACCCCAATACAGTGGATTCTGGTTAATTGGGCTATCAGTTAATTGGGGCAGCCACTTGTTTGGTTCAACTCTTAAAGAACAAAAACTAATCGAGAAAATAGCCAAAATTCCCTTTGTTTATTTGGGACTATGCCACTTAGTGGGGCAGGAGACTTTTGAACACTTTCCAATTAGCATCAGTCAAGTACTCTTGCGTAGCCGTTAGTGTAACTTCTGTGCTTCTAGCTAACAATTTCAATGACGTCAGTTGCATATGTTTGTGGTCAAAAAGCAGCAATTTTTGTCACTGATAAGTAGTAAATCAATTCAGAACTGTTTTGCTCACTACAGTTTCATGCATTCAGTCTTAGATATGCCAGAAATGGTCAGGACTGAAAATGAGATTATTTCACTACTTCAAGTTAGGAACTACAAAGAATATGAAAGTATCGACAAACATCTTGAATGTTGCAATGAAAATAAAGATTTGCAGAATGCAGTCATCAACAGCTTTGTCTGAAGGCAGTCAATTATCTACGCTAGATGTCTCTGCTGATTTTATTCATTTTCTGTCAAAAGATTGTGATGTGGATGAATTCCTCCATTAGTAAGTATTAGGAACTGGTAGTCTTGTACTGCAACAGTATTGGTAGTGTTCTAATTTGTTCTGTATTTCATTAAACACCTAATTTGTTCTGTATTTCATTTAGACACCTAATTTGTTATTCAGTTTGCTTTTTGTCTTTTCAACTGTTTCCAAGAATCTTCGGCTAATTAGGGCAGCAGTTTAATTGGGCCAGAATATACTGGTGTTGCAATTAACCAGAATCCACTGTATTTGATGAAGAAGGGAGAGAGAAAACAGGAAATCACAGACTGATTGGTACTGGGGAAAAATGATGGGTATTGTTATCGTGGCTATCCCTCAAGGTAGAGGATTGATGGTCTTCAGAGTGAAGATGCCTGTGTTTGTTTGATGTGTACTTGATGTTGCACTCCAAGAAACACATGATACTTCACAAATCAACCAGCTGATTCCAATGGCATGGAAACCACGACGATTGGAGCTGATGGATTTGTTGCAGCCTTCATCCGCCTTCACAACCATTGAGTTCGAAATAACTTTGTCTGCCTGTTCCACCCTTGAGGTCTTGGTTGGATTGTTCTTTGTTAGAGACCTCACCCTTGACCTTACCGCCATGGGTGACCCTGCCGGGAGCATAGTTCCAGATGGCATTGCTCTCGGGATCTCAAGACCACACAAGTTTCTCCACCACGACAAAGTGACAATCCGAGGAGAAGTGTATTATAAAAGATGGGATGACAATGTTTGGAAAATATTAACAGGATTGCAAGTTCTATACAGATTATTATTAGCTGGCTGGTGGTGTAGTAGCATCAGCACTGGACTTCGAGGCAAATGGATCCCAGTTTGAATCCAGCTGACTCATTGCATGTTTTCCATCTAAGCTGGGTTGAACATCAAGCTCAACAGTTCTGATAGTCTAACATGAAAGGTTGGTGTGGAAAATTAGTGTGTTTTATTGGGGGTAATCTATGTGCCCATATTGGTGATTAGGTTGTGGGATTTAGTTTAGGAGCCGAAAGGTAATGTTGCAGCTATATAGGACCCTGGTCAGACCCTACTTGGAGCACTGTGCTTAGTTCTGGTTGCTTCACAAGAAGAAGGATGTGGAAGCCATAGAAAGGGTGAAGAGGAGATTTACAAGGATGTTGCCTGGATTGGGGAGCATGCCATATGAGGATAGGTTGAGTGAACTTGGCCTTTCCTCCTTGGAGCGACGGAGGATGAGAGGTGACCTGATAGAGGTGCATAGGATGAGGGGCATTGATCTCCTGCACCAGGGTTGAAATGGCTAGCACGAGAGGGCACAGTTTTAAGGTGCTTGGCAGTAGGTACAGAGGAAATTTCAGGGTGAGTTTTTTACAGAGTGGTGAGTATGTGGAATAGGCTGCCAGTGACGGTGGTGGAGGTGGATACAATAGGGTCTTTTAAGAGACTCCTGGACAGATATATGGAGCTCAGAAAAAGAGGGTTATGAGTAACCCTAGGTAATTCCTAAGGTAAAGACATGTTTGGCACAGCTTTGTAGGCCAAAGGGCCTGTATTGTGCTGTAGATTTTCTATGTTTCTTCCAGAAATCATCTGCCAGATGAGGTGTGGAGGTGTGCATAGAGGGATATGCAATTAATTCATACAAATGGAATTAGTATAGATGGACATGATAGTAGCCATTAATGCTATAGACCAAAGGGTCAGTGTTTATGTTGATCAACTCTATGAACTTAAAGGTGCATTTTTTTTTGGGTGGGAGACAGTGGTGAGTGGGGTACCACAACAATCTGCTTGTGCCTCAGCTATTGAATACACACATTCATTTAGATGAGTGACAAAAAAATAACGTATTTTTTGAATTTTGCCAATCAAACCAGATAGGATTGTGAATTGTGAGGAGGATGCAAAGAAGCTGTAAGACACCTTTTCAGGTTAAGTGAGTTTGCAGAAACCTTGCAGATAAAAGTAGAAGACACCTGAAGACTTGTGTGACCTCATTGAACCGTAATTCTCCCAGGGAAGCCAGAGTTGATGCTGCTCTGGTTGGGTGCTTAGAACCAGAATTCCCAATATCAGAATAAGTAGTTTTCTCTTCAGGTTAGGGCTGGGAAGATGTATCTTTATCCAGTGTTGTGTGTCTTTGGAATTTTTTTTTCAGAGTACTGTGGATGCTCAGTCACTTGAGTACATTCAAGACAGAGGCTGACAGATTTTTAGGCACTGAAGATGTCAAGGGATATGGAGTTAGTGTAGATAACTGAGACTGGGGTAAAAGATCAGCTAGTTTAACCTTGATGACAATTTTCAGAAACAACAGCTTTTATGGCTTTTATTTATTTTTGCTGCTTTTATTAAATGCCCAGAAATGATGTACATTTGTTCTATTTGTGTCTAGAGTCCTATATTTTCACCAGCTGTAGCGGCACTTCCTGAAAAGCCCGCCCCTGTCACTTTTACAGCACACAAGTATGGCAAGCTCTGAGCAAAATGTAATGCCTAACAGATCCCCACAGAGCCATGGAACACATTGCCATGACTGGGAACAGTAATAAGATTTTATTATTATTGTGGGTTTCCAGAAAGTTTGCGTACTACTTGGAGTTCAGTTATTTCTGGAGCCAGCACAACAGAGAGAAGTGTGGAACCAATAAAGGAGAGGGATGTCTTGCCAATGACTCCGAAGTGGTGGACTGAAAACATGTTTACTGTGTGTTGTACTGTGGCCATCTTCTAGATTATTCACGACTCAGATATAAATTAGGAGGTCAACCTGGGACATTGGAATTGGTGTTAACTCTTTCTTGCCAAGGCCTTCAAGGTGTTGCCAAGATCTTCAAGGATTCTTGGATTCCTGGACCTTCCTGGATTTTCAGTGGAGAAATCAAGGGTGTGGTTATGATTCTGGAAATCTACCTTAAAGGTGATGCAGAATACGCCTTTCTTGTGGGATAGTGCAGGACAGATTAGCTGGGCTGCTGCACAAGCAGCCTACATGGTCTTGATGAATACAGGGTTCACTTCTGTGCTATAATTATTCTGATTCCATAATTGGGGTGGCATGGTGGCATAGTGGTTAGCACAACACTTTACTGTACCAGCGATCTGGGTTGAATTGCTGCAGCTGCATGTAAGGAATTTATGCCTTTTCCCCCATGTCTGTGTGGGTTTCTTCTCATGGTCCAAAGACCGATTGGTTCATAGGTTAATTGCTCATTCTAAATCATCCCATGATTGGTCTAGGATTAAATCAGGGATTGCTGGATTACAGTCAGAAGAGCCCATTCTGTGCTGTATCTCAATAAATAAATCTTTCACTTTGAATTTCAGCTTGCGTTATTGTCTCATTGGCTAACTCTGCTCTACCATGTGAACTAACAGCTTAAAATTCTGACTTTGTTTCTTCGTTTGTGTTCATTTAGTAGGTGATTCCATGCTCCTGGGCAGGAGAGGGGAGAATCAGATGGGAGGACAATGTTCCTATGCACTACCATTGCTAAAATGTGAAATGAGGGAAGGATTAGGCTTGACTCTGAAACATGTAATTGTTTGCTGCCACTCACTCTCTAACTTGCAGGAGAAAAATGGCTGCTCAAGGAAGGAGGGTTACAAGGGAAAGTGTAATCATGCTTGTAAACAAATACAACATCATCTTTTGAAAGGAAAGAATGGAAACAAAAATTGTCTTAAGAGGACCAACCAGGGTTGACCCAAAATATTGTCTATTTCCCACTGCAGACGCTTCCTGATTAACTAGAGTTTCTCCACTAATTTGATTGTTGCTGCAAATCCCTGCAATTGCAGTCTTTGTGTCTCCATGAATCACTTAAATTATTTACATGATTCACAAAATGATTCCAGCATAGGAGGCTATTTAACCTGATAGAGCTATATTAACTCAACATGAACAATCTAGCCAGACCCACTCCCTTGCCCCATAATCCTAGTTCTTTCCTTTGATTCTTGACCAGTTCCCTTCTGAACACCATAGTTGAAGTTTCTTTGATCTCTTTTCTCAGTAATGCATTTCAGGCCTGATTCACTTACTGCATAAATGGGCTCTTCTTCCTCCAATATTAGATTCTACCACTATTTACTTTGTTCTATTACCTCCACCAATGGAAACAGCTTCCTGTAGATCTTCTGGCAATCTCCTTGCTCCACTGCTCTGTACCTCTGTAAAATCCAGGATCCCTGAATGATGGTTAACCCATTTCTTCACACATCATGCTACTTTTAATAAACAAGTACATGTATAACCTGAACTCTTGCACTACTTTTTAGAATTCCTTCCTCTGATTTATATTGCTATTTCTGAATCTTATGCTAAAATATTTTTTTTCTCTCTTCGGATGTCCATTGATTTCGATGTTGACTGAGGCCTGGGAAAGGTTGTATGGGAGACTGGCAGTTGCCCATGCTGCGAGTCTCCCCTTCTCCACACCACTGATGTTGTCCAAGGGAAGGGCACTAGGCCGATACAGCTTGGCACCAATGTCGTCGCAGAGCAATGTGTGGTTAAGTGCCTTGCTCAAGGCAATAACACGCTACCTCAGCTGAGGTTCGAACTAGCGACCTTCAGATCACTAGACCAATGCCTCAGCCACTTGGCCAAGTGCCAACACATAATATACTAAAATATACTGATTTCTCAAAAATAAATTATTTACTATTTGTCTCCCATTCCATCAACCTGTTCATAAATAGATACTTTATTGATCCCAAAGGAAATTAGTGTCACAGTAGCATTAAAAATGCATATGTAAACAAATATCAGAAGGGAAGTAAGAAAGAATTAAAAGAGTACTTAAAACAGTGTAACTAGTAAGGGTGTCATCACTTTCCCAGCTATAGATTCTCTCATTATAGAGTCTGATGGCCCAGGTAAGAATGATCTCGTAGGTGCTCATTGAAGCAGTGCAGTTGACTTGGTCTGTTAGTAAGCATTCCTCTGTTCAGCCAAGGTGGCATACAGAGAGTGAGAAATAGTATGAAATTGCAAGGATTTTCCATAGGGTCTTTTGTTCCACCATAGTCTCCAGTGTATCCCAGTTTGACTCCTATAAGAGACCCAGCCTTTCTAATCAGTTTATTGAGCCTTGACATAACCATGTTTATGCCATTGCCCCAGTATATCACCACATAGACAACAGACTGGTAGAACATGCGAATGATAGCTTGGATTTCAGGTCTATCTGCAGTTCACTATGCCTCCAAGTTTGGCGTCAGCTGCATATGTTAGGAAGTCTGGAGTTGTGTGAATATAGCAGTTATTACTTCAAAGAAGAACTAGTCCAGTTCTCAATGCAAATTGTAAATTTCAATCAGTAAACTGGAGTTAAAAGCACACCTTTGTAAATAAGCAATACTATCTATAAGAGATACAGTTTGCAAAATTGTGACCGTGAGACATTTGCCTATGCATCAGCCAAACACCTGCTCAATTCCAGGCAACTATGGCTTTTGTCTCTGTCATCAGAAGTTTTTCAGAATATTTGTGTTAATTATAGTTTCTCCCAGCAAAGGCATTTGATCTTCCAGCGGTGTCATTTCAATTACAATGTGCTTCAAAAAAAAGGTACATTTAGTGTAAGTATGTACATCAAAGGAACCACTTGTCAATCCAAAGTATTGAAGTAAACAATGTCATTGTAAATATTGAATTGCCTACTGTTACCTTGATCTTGAGGGTATAAAAAATGTGATGTACCTTTGGGTTTGAGCCTCTACTGAGTGTCTCCCAGAATGAAGGTTGTTTTGTTGAATAAAGACTATAATCACCAGTTGCACTGTCTCTGCAATGACTTTGATCTCAGTCACAACACATACATTCAGTGGCCACTTTGTTTTAGGTACAGCCATACACCACCTTAATACAAAGATCTAATCGTGTGGAAACAGCCCACTCATAAAGCATGCAGTCATGGTCAAGAGGTTTAGTTATTTGGGCTAAACTTCATAACAGGGAAGAAGTGTAATCATTCTGTGGTCAGTCATTTAGGTTGTTGGTGCCATACTGTGTAGTTTGAGTATCTCAAACTGCTGATTTTTCATGCACAACAATCTTAGAGTTTGCAAAGAATGGTACAATAAACATCCAGTGAGTGGCATTTCCTTGTTAATCAGAGGGGTCTAAGGAGAATAGCCAGACTGGTTCAAAAGGACAGGAAGGTAACCAACTCAAATAACCAAGGGTGGTGTGTGGAAGGGTATCTGAATGCTAAACCTTGAAGTGGATGGATTACAGCAGCAGAAGGCCACTTAATTAGGTATAGGAGGTACTTAATGTGGCCATGCAGTGAGTGTATTTAGAAAGTGCCTGAGTCCAATTTACTGATACGTGTACTTAAAGTAAAGTTTAGCTGACCCCTGGAAACTCTTCTGTATAGCTCCCTTCAGACTGAAACAAACAAGAATACTGTTTCCTGTTATTTTATTCCATGGCCTTGAGCCTTCATGATGTGCCTGTTCAGTGGCATCTACCAAAGAGCTTTTTGGATATTTGCATTGTACATCCCTCATTGAGCTTCCACTGTTGTTCCATCTAGAAACTCCAACTTAGTTTGACATGATTTGCTTTTAGCAATCCATTTCACCAATTAATCTACATTTGTTGAGTGATTGCTAAATCTGTTCTTGATGGTTTCTGGAACTTTCCCCATTACTGTGATTAAACGGACTGCTCTATAACTAACATGAGGAAATCTGCAGATGCTGGAAATTCAAACAACACACAAAATGCTGGTGGAACACAGTAGGCCAGGCAGCATCTATAGGGAGAAGCGCTGTCGACGTTTCGGGCCGAGACCCTTTGTCAGGACTAACCGAAAGGAAAGATAGTAAGAGATTTGAAAGTAGTGGGGGGGGGGAGGGGTAAATGCGAAATGCTCAATAATTACTTGATTTATTTCCATTTCCCTTTTAAAGCAAAAAAAAAATGCAACTACAGTCATCTTCTGATCCTCGGGCACCACTGCTGAACTTGTGTGTAGTTGGCAATGGCTAGGACCTCTGCAGGTTGCCCTTAACAATGTAGGAGAGACCCATTTGGACCAAATGATCCACGTCGGGTGCAGTTAGCCTCAGCCAAGCCCAGTTCCTCCATGAATAGATTCTTCCTTTTGCATGCACATGAAGGCTAGAGTGATTTCTGCTCCTTAACACAAAGCATTATTAGCAAGGTCACTGGCTCAACAGCTAGAACTCAGGTTCATTTATTGAGTTGCAGGTTCAAATTGCTTTGGAGGTAGTTGGGGGAATTTAAATTCAAGTAATTAAATGAATCTGAAAATTTTCAAAAACACTTTCATTAACAACAGCCTTGGATTTTCCTTAAAATGTATCTAGTTCATGCAGATCTCTTCAGGAAGAAATCTTGGCTTATTCTGGCTTGTTTGCAACTTCAGGCCTGCCAACATGTTTGCTCCACCTGCATCAGGTGTATAGAACTAGTAAGACAGAACAGATAAATCCATGGCTTAAGAGCCAAGGCAGAGTGATGGCTTCAAGTTTTAGATTATTGAGATCTC
Organism: Hypanus sabinus; assembly: GCF_030144855.1. NCBI lineage: Eukaryota > Metazoa > Chordata > Chondrichthyes > Myliobatiformes > Dasyatidae > Hypanus > Hypanus sabinus. The sequence goes on from NC_082706.1 coordinate 127,079,164, forward strand.
TTCTGGGGCAACAATGAGCTGTAGAAGAACAGTAGGCTCTAGCTGAAATGGAGAAGGATCAATATCCTTGAATGGAGGTTTGCTAGTGTTTCGTGGGAGGGTTCAAACTAGTGAAGCAGTGGTGTAGGAGGGGAATGTGATGGGATACGAAATGACAATGCAGCAGGTAGAGATGCTAACTCAGACATGGCAAATAGAACAGTCAAGTCCAGTGCAAAGAGTATACCAAGACAAGAAGGGAAGTGTGACAAAGCTGCTGGCTTATTTACATCAGAGCAAAGATCCTTACAGGGACAGATGATGACCTGAGAATGTAGACCAGCACATAGGACTATGATATTGAAGTTATCATGCCAATGACATTGAGGGAAGGGGAAACTGGCAGCTCAGTGTTCAGGGTTTTGGGGTAAGGCATGAGAGAGGGGCTGCAGAAGGTTTGGTGCGCTGCTGATCAGGGAGAGCATTGCAGTTGTACTTGGGTAGGATAACCTGAAGGGAATTTGCAACGGGCTGACCTTGGCAACAAGAGGGGGTGGTATAAATGGGGTTATACTGTAGGCCCCCAATAGTTAGGAAGAAACAGAAGAACAGATACATAGATTGCAAAAGGCAGTAAAAGTGAAAGGGGTTTTGATTTCCCAATATTGAGCGGGCTTGCCCATGTGCTCAGGATTTCGTTGTGGAGGAATCTATGTTCACTTGGCAAGCCAGCGCCTGATTATGGCAGATGGAGACCTATCTACACCTCCCAAAATTTGGTATACCCCTATCAGGCTCCCTAATCCACCCACCCTCTGATGCAAAGAAAACCCCAACATAGCTAAGTCTATCTTCATAAATGGTGAAGCTCGTTTCAAAGGTACATTTAATGTTGGAGAAATGTAAACAATATACATCCTGAAATGCTTTTTCTTTGCAACCGTCCACGGAAGCAGAGGAGTGCTCTAAAGAATGAGTGACACTTGCACCCTCAAACTTCCTGTTCATTCATGGTCATGTGAGAGAGGATAGATTACAGGGAAACATAGGGGAATGGGAATGATGGTATTGATCTGAGCAGTGGCACAAACAAATGACTGTGTTCTGTTTCATATGAATGCATGAGATATGGAAAATTTGCTAGATGTTGGCCTGTTTACTGAGATACTGCATTAACATGTTTGTTTTGCTTTGAAATACCAAGATAAATTTGATCTCTTGGTGACTTGGTTGTTTCTAGAATTGCACTTGAAACATTCCTTGGATACTGATGAAGAATGATGAAACCCGAATTGTTAATCTTGCCACTTTCTCTACAAAATCTCTCTGACCTACTGAGAGTTCTTAGCACTTTTGTTTAGTATCTCTGATTTCCAACACTATTTGAAACACTTTCTGTTCAGTGCCATAAGCTCTGCAGTTCATGTTTTATGTATTATTTGTTTACTTTTTGATTATTTGCACAATTTGTTCTTTTATCACACATTGGATGTTTGTCAGTCTTCGTGTTTTTCTGTGGATTCTATTGCTTTTCTTTGTGGGTGCCTGCAAGCAGTTGTATCTCAAGGTTGCATGAATGGTATACATACTTCCATAATAAATTTACTTTGAACTTTATAATCATTGAAAAGCTTTAGTCACAGCTTGTCATGTTCAGTAGTTGGGCAAAACTTGTAGTCATGACTAATTCAGATTTCTTTTGACTTGTGTTTCTTATGATCAGTTACACATATTGGAGATAATGCTCTTAAAAGCATTATTACTAAATAATTCCAAATCCTATTGTCATCTCATCTTTCTATATGTCTTATCTTCTAGGGTTCTAGTAGTAACCAATGATCATTGGTCATCGTAAGAGAGAACAGAGTAGGATGCTGGTGTCTAAATGCAATACACTCATAATTTAATTGCTTATCTGTTAATATACAGTATATGAAATAAATTTCTTCTTGGCTTTACTTAAAAGTAACCAAATGCAAAATGTCATTCTTAATCAAAAGACTTAGGTATTCAAGCTCATTTTGGGTTTACACTCCCGGGTAGTATGAAGGTTGCTGCGACGCTGCCGCACAGGTTTGGATGAGTCATTAAGCCACAGGTGCATTCAGTACAGAAAGGTACTTGATGGTCAACACGGACATGATGGGCCAAAGGGCTGTTTGACTCAATGACTTTAAGGGTGCAAAGGAATTCATGGAAGTATCTAATGAATAGGAATAGAGTGATCCCCAATTTCCTGGGCACTGAGCTCTTCAATTCACAGTATTGAAAAAGGTAGCTTTTTTCCTTGCCCTTGATCCTTGTTAAATGAAAATTGATGAATCAATGCATATCCTTCAGTGGCCCTGCTGTTTCCCGTCTGACCAACCAGCGGTTCTGCCAAAGAGTGAGTTAAAAATTTAGTCATGTTGATGGTCTCCATTGTATTGTGTTCATTTTGCTCTTTCAAGAAGATAATTTTTGGTTTTTAAAAACTAGGTGCAAAGCAACAACAACTCAGATTTCATTCAAGTGTTTTTGTTCCTGAAATGCAGCTTTTCCAGAACAACCGTTACTATAGGTGTTACAGTAGGAGTAAAGGCCAGTCTGTTGGAATTCATTTGGAGAAATCAAACACAGGTTTGGCTTTGCAGAGCACCAGAAGCCAATCTGAGGCAGTGATACTAAATAAACTGTGCTGAGACTGGTTGTCATCTTCCTGTTTGTGGCCTTGTGTGCTGACGGAATGTAAATCAATGCAGGCTGGAGAAACAGCGCCACAGGTCATGTCTGAGTATGTTTCATCTTTTCCCCTAGGATATTGAATTCTCTAATTTTACACAGAACATAGAATAGTATAGCACAGCACAGGAGTTGGTCCTTTGACCCACAATGTTGCATTGAACCTTGTTAATTAGTAATCAAATGGGCAACTAAACCAATTGCTTCTGCCTACGCAATGAACATATCCTTCTATTTCCCTCACATTCATGTGCCTATTTAAACACCTCCTAAAAATCCCTAATGTATCTACCTCTACCACCAACCCAGGCATTGTGTCCCAGACACACACCACACTCTGTATAAAAAGAACTTGCTCCTCATATCTTTGAACATGCGCCTTCTCATGCATGCTCTCTGGTATTAGACGTTACAATTCTGGGAAAAAGATGCTGTCTGCCTACTTTACCTATGCCTCTTGTAATCTTATAAACCTCTATCAGATCTCCCCTCAGCCTCTGCTTTTCCAGACAAAACAACTCAAATTTGTCCCACCTCTCATTATAGCACATGCCCTCTAATCCAGGCAGTATCCTAGTAAATGTCTTCTGCATCCTCTCCAAAGCCTCGACATTATTCCTATAAAGGGGCAAACAGAACTATAGCAATACTCCAGATAGTTAACTTTCTTTCTTTCCTTCTTTCTTAAGAACTGGCGTTTTCTGCCTGTTGGCATTTTGGCTCAGCTTTTCTTATTCTGCTTGTGTAGTCTGGCTGTGTACTACAACCTCACTGGCAGCCACCTGTTATACAGCCAACCCCATTAACTTGATACCCGTGCTTCACCTTCCATTCCACTCAAATGTAACTTAATTTTTCCCCCAGTTTTGGTGAAGGGTTCCAGACCTGAAACATTGACCTTGTTTCTCTTTTAACAGATGCTGCCTGATCTTCTGAGTGGTTTCAGCATTTCTACATTTACTTTACATTTCTAGCTGCTACATAATTTTGATTTTCATAGCTGAGACAGACCTTCCAGCACCAAAGAGTCAAATGATAGAGGGGCAGTGGAGTTACTGTGGAAATTCAACCATGGCCTTTTTGAACCAGGGAGGAAAACTGCATGACTTTGGCCTTTTGCTTAATTATGTTACAGGCTAGGTTGTGTAGCTTGGTCAGAAAGGTCATTGATTGCCCCTGGAGATATAAATATCATTAACTTATTTGGGATGTGATGCACCATTAATAACTCTCTTTGAGACGTAAAGGTGAGATATCGGCTCTTATCGACTGGAAGAAGGAACAAGCAGTGGTTGACCACCATACTACATCCTGGAGACTGAGAGGCCGGGCTCAGGCCTCAATCCGCCTTTATACCGGGGTTTGTGGGAGGAGCTCAAGGAGCAGTCAGCAGGGGGCGCATCCAGACAGGTATATGTAGTTCACCACATTATGCTTGGTGAACCATATTTTATTTGAGTCACATGCTCTGGGAGCAAAACTATACTTTAAGTTTTTTGCTCAGAGTGCATTGCAGAGGCCAATATTTTTGATTATGGTTTTAATTTAAAAAAAACTAATGAGAAATAGACAAGGCCTGGGAGAATTTGATCTTAACCCAGGCAAGTTTGATTGGAGTAGGAAAAAGTCAGTATGGATCTGATGGGCCAAATGGCCTGTTTCTTTGCCATACAACTCTTTAAGACAAAATATAAAGCTCAACCCATCTTCAGCCCTATAAACTGTAGCCAGAGTCTGAAATAAGATAACCCAGAAAGGTGAAGCAACATCTATGGATTTTGGGTCATCCCAGAACTTAAAGCATTAGTGAAAATTTTTGCACAGATAGATGTGTCTTCAAGGCCCTCCCTGTGAATTCAAGCAAACAGTCTTGAGGGTGGGAAACACTTTTACAACCCTACAATAGAGAGTGCTATGAAAGACACCTATCAACTGAAAATGTTGTAGTGCCCTTGTGCAAAAAAGAACTTGGCAAGGGGTTTTCTTGCCACAGATAAATATTTTTGATGTGTCTGCTTAGAATTTCTTTGCTGCCTATATGGTGTCATTTGGCCATCATATGTGCCAATTACATTTATATTGCCAATTCTACTTCAAACTTCACTCATGCCTGAGGCCCATGAAATGAGTGCTACTGAATCAGCTGTCCACAAGGAAAGGTCAAGTAACCAACAATGTGCTGGAGGAGCTCAGTGGGTTGAACAGCGTCTGCAGGAGGAAAGGAATTGTTGACATTTTGGGCCAAAATCCTGCATAAAAATTCTTGAAAAGTCTTGATGCAGGGCTTTGACAATTCCATTGTTTGAGTCTCTAAGGAAAGACGATTTCTTTCTATTCTTTGCAGAATACACTAATTATTTCAGGACTGTTCAGGGTGGGTCTAGGAGGTCATGGAGAATTGACATCGATGGTTGTAAGGAGAAGGTCATTACTGAAGATGGAGAAGTTTTTTGGGGTATTGTTTATCACTGTTCAGGGGTAGGAGAGTTTGGTGGGTCAGAGTCTGTGATTAAAGGGCTTGATTTATAATCAAAGAGTCTTGGTTCTTGACCACTGTACTAATAGGACCTCCGTTCTTTATGTAACTGACAAAACCAGTGCTCTTCTTATCGCCTTGGCTCTAAGAAGAGCATCGTTAATTTTTCCTGCCTAACCTTGTAGCTGAAATCCTTTTTTCTTGGATCTTGTTCCAGTGAATCTTTTCAGTACCCTTTTCAGGATATTTATATTATTCTTAAATTGTGTTAACCAGAATTGAACAGATTTCTTCAAAATACACAATCTCACATTTTGTGCAAACAAAGCCCTATTTTCTTCTTCGGTATCAAGAAAGAAATGGACAAGGAGATTGTACTGGATACCTGTGGCCTTATGGTGAATCGATTCAACTTTGAGTGCTTTTTCCTTTTTCTAATGTTGTATCCTTTGACAATGGACCCTGGGTTATTTCATCTTCTGTGCAAGATTCCTTTATGAACATTCCCTCCAGTCTTTCAAAACACTGCTCTGGATTCACTTTAAGTAAACACAGCAGGTTAGGAGAAGGTGAGTTAATGTCAGTGACCCTTCATTAGGATCTGAAATGTCTCTTTTTCTCTCCCCATAGATCATACCTGACCTGCTGAGTATTCAAGAATTTTCTTGTGCATTTCAAGTTTGCAGCAACTAGACTATTTTTGTGTTCTATTGGTATTTACCTCATCCAAACAACATTTCTAATCCATCAGCAAGGTTTTTCCTTAACTGGTTTGTATAGACTTTTTAAAAAACTTCCTGTCATTGATACAACATCTGTAATATTGGTAAACAAAAAAGGAGTTGCCACTTAAGGCACTGATGTTTTCAGTCACTGACTCCTCTCTGGGTCACAAAATTGGCTACAGCATTGATGTATCCAGGGATCCTGGGGTGTGAAAATGGATGCACAAATCGATAGAGTGGTGAAGAAGTTGTTTGGCACTGAGAGCGGGGAAGTAACATTGTGGCTTTACAGAACACATTTAGGCCACATCTGGAATGGTTTCCCCATTATAGGAATGAAGCAGAGGTTTTGGAGAGAATAGAGGTTTGTCAGGATGCTACCTCAATCAGAGGGCATACAAACCAGGGTTATTTTCTCTGGAATGGTGGAAGCTAATAGGAAATCTGACAGGTTTATAGGATTACAAGAGACAGACAGTCAGTATATTACTACCAGGGCTGAAAAGTCTAATACTAGAGAACGTGCATTGAAGGTGAGAGAAAGCAATGTCAAAGGAGATGTGTGGAACAATATTTTTAGACAGAGTGGTGTGTATCTGGAATGTGCTCCCACAAGCTGTACTTCTACTGCCGTCATGTAGGCAGAGACAGAGGACCGCACCATCAGTGGTGATGAATGCAATGGTATGGTCAAGAGAGGCAGAGGAGCGCTTACAGGACTACTTAACTTAGTAGATGGAACCACATTAATCTAGATTTAACTTTGGATCTGAATAAATATGCCACAGTTGTCACTGACTTCAAGACCTATATGGATAAGAGTGTGCCTGTGAGAACATACCAGGCATACCCAAACCAGAAGCCATGAACCCTGAGTCTGCAGAGGACTAAATCTTTGGCGTTCAATATTGGTGATCCAGAACTCTACAAAAAGTCCATGTACAATCTGTGGCAAGCTACAATCGTGTGAATCCCTGCAGCATCTGGCAACCCTGTGATATCTGTCACAGAGGCTGACATCTTTCAAGAGGGTTAATCCTACAAGGCATCTGGCCCCTCTAGTGGACCTGGTAGTGCACTGAAAGCCAATGCAAAACAGCTGGTAGGAGTGTTCAAGGTCATCTTCAATCTCTCACTGCTGCAGTTAGAGGTTCTCACCTGCTTCAAAAGTCATCAGTGTCCAAGAGGAGCAGGATGAGCTGCCTCAATAAGTATTGCCCAATAATGCTGACATCAACTCTGAAGTGTTTTGAGAGTTTGATCATGGCTAGAATGAACTCCTGCCTGAGCAAGGTCCTGGACCCACTGCAATCTGGCGTACAGCCACAGTAGGTCTACAACAGATGCCTCTCCACTTGGCCTGGGATCACATGGATAATAGTAATACCTAGGTCAGGCTGCTGTTTATTGGTTACACCTCACTGTTCAATACCATCATACCCTCAGTCCTAATCAACAAGCTTCAAAGCCTGAGCCTTTGTCCTTCTCTCTGCAATTGGATCCTTGACTTCCTCATGATCATTAGAAATAACATCCCTTCCTTGCTGACATTCATCACAGATGCACCTCAAAGATGCATACTTAGCCTGCTGCTCTACTGTCTCTACATCATTGACTGTATGGCTAGGCACAGCTCAAAATCATCTAAAAACTTGCCGATGACACAATGTTGTCGGCAGAATCTCTAATGGTGATGAGCCATACAGGAGTGAGATAGATTGGCTAGTTGAGTGGTGTTGCAGCAACAACATTGCACTCAATGTCTCTAACATTAAGGAGTTGATCATTAACTAAAGGAAGGGGGAAGCTGAGGGAACACACGCAGTTCTCAGCAAAGGATCAGCAGTGGTAAGGGAGAGCAACTTCAAGTTCCTGCGTGCCAATGAATCTGAAGATATATCCTGGGCCCAACATATTGATACAAGCACAAAGAATGCATGCCTATGGTTAGGTTTTGTTATACTATACTGAGCTACTGTTGCTGTAAAACAACATGTTTCTCAATATGTGTCATTGATAATAAACTTGATTCTGATTTCAAAAATGAGGTGGTGATGATGGAGGCATGTACAGTATGCTGGAGGATAAGAGGCTCATTGATGTGCTCAATCGGGGTTCAATTCCTACTGCTGTCTGTAAGGAGTTTGTACATTTTCCCTGTGACCACATAGGTTTATGGGTGCTCCAGCTTTCTTCCATATTCCAAAATTGGATAGTCAGTGTTAGTGAGTTGTTGGTGCTGGAAGCATGGTGACAGCTGCAAGCTGCCTAGCACAATCCTTGCAGATTTGATTTGATGCAAAATGATGTGTTCCACTGTATATTTCGAAGTACATGTTACAAATAAAGCTAATCTTTCAGATAAGCAAAGTATAGAGAGAGAATGAGGAGATATGGATCAGGTGCTAACTCAGGTGATTTAGATTCATTAGGAATTATTAGCGTAATTATTTTGACACTCCATGGGCTGAATTACCGTTTGCAGTGCTGTACTCTTCTGTGTTCCGCAGTCAAGATTCTTTTACTTACTGAAGCCTCCACAGTCATCTTTGAGGAGATAGTGGAAGAAACAGCCCTGTTAGTTTGCTGAGCATGACAGCCAAACAGAAACAGTTGCAGCTGTACAAAGCATTGGTTAGAATGTATTTGGAGTATGTGTACAGTTTTGGTGATCACAGTACATAAAGGATGTGGTAACAATAGAGTGAGTGAAGAAGTGATTCACGAGGACTTTGACTGTAACGGAAGGGTCCAGTTAGCAAGAGTGATTAGATAGTCTGGGATCGTTCTCACTGGAAAATAGAAGCTGGTGAATGATCTAAAAGGGGTTTTTAAATTTGAAGAGTATAGTGGGATAAATCTGAATATATTTTCTTGGTGACGTGAGTCTAGGATGAAAGGGCACGGGTTTAAGGTGAGAGGAGAGAATTTAAAGGAGATCTGAGAAGTAAGATTTTCGTGCTGGGATATCTGGAGTGAGTTGTCAGAGGAGACAGTGGAGGCCAATCCAGGTACAATGGTTAAATGGCATTTGGAGAAATGCTTAGATTGGATAGACATTGAGGGATATGGGTCTAATGCAGTAACATGGCAGTAGTGTAGATATGTATCATAACTGGCATGGACAAGATGGGCTAAAAGGACCCATTTCTGTGTAGTACAATTCAATGAACCCAAGCACTGTAGTAAGTCAACTACTTTGTTGTGCTTCTCTCACCCCATGCTAATTGCACATCTGTTTTGTATGCAGAGTATTAGCTGTTGTCCAAGTGTAATGTGCCCAGTGAACTGTGGTTTTCTGGTATCATCCCAGTGGGCACATGTTTTATTGCTCCTGATAGATATCCCAGAATTTTACCAGCATTTTAACGTGCCACAAAACATAGTTTGAGGACATTGTCAGTGACATCTATTATGGTTTGAATGCCATTTCTCCATACTTTTATTCTCCTTTCAACTGGTATTCTAGATCGTCAATTTCAGAAGTTATTATCCAAAAGGTTTTTTTAAATTATTTGTCAATGCAGGAGGACTCTTGGTTAACTAATAACAAGTTTTGAAAATAAAATTTGTCACATCCTTGGCAATTTAACCGAACAGTTGTCTTCAGATTGGTCCATTTATCTGTAAGTTCCGATTCACATTATGTACATTGTGGTTTTATAAACTATATCTTACAGTGGATTTTTGAAACAGATGTCTCAAAGATTTACTGTAAACCCCATCCTCACTTCCCATCCCAGCCACCCCTAACTAGGTTTGGAATCCTCACAGAATAGCAGCTGGATTATTCCAAAGAGGTAGCAGAGTAGACCCTTTCATAATCTTGAAGATCTTTCAACTTGGAATGCAAAGATAATTGGTGAAAACAAGAGGAACTCTAGAACTGGGATTAATCTGCTCGTTCCTGAGGTCATGTCAGTGCTCATAGTTGACAATTTCAAGAAATTATTTGACTGACTACACCTCAGCTCTATCAGGTTCTCACCAGGCTGCACAAATACGTTAACAAGATCCCACCAACCTATTATCTAAAAATAAATGTGCAGATGCTGAAAATCACTCCTCCTCTGCTGTTATAAGGGTGTTAAATGGTTTCCTAGCACCATAACATAAACTTTTGACCTCCACAATCTGTCTCATTATGGTCTTGCACCTTATTGGTCATCTGCACTGCACTTTTTAATTGTTACACATTATTTTGCATTGTTATTGTTTACCTGGTTTGATCTTGATGCACTGTGATGATTTGAACAGCAGGTTTTTCACAGTATTGCAGTACCTGTGACAATAATAAACCAATTCCAATACTAAAAACTTAAAATGCTGGAAGTACCTGGAGGGTCAGGCAATATCTATGTGAAAGAAACTAAAATATTAACTCTTCTAATCCCACAGTTGATGTCTGCCCTGCTGAATGTTCCCAGCATTTTGTTTTTTTCTGCAACTGTAATAATCCTCGAGTACTTAACCTTATTAGGACCAACTTAGTCCCATAGTATAACAGAACTATACCTGTTATTAAGCTGTTGTTCCCAGTTTGCAGTCAGAGGGGAAGTTTTGCTCTTTGTTGTATGGTTTCTGATACCACTCCCTGAGCACCCAGTTCAGACGTTACTGTTCTGACACCTCTGGGGTTCTTTGTGAGGTTGTGGATCCAGTAACACTGTGGCTGAATACTGTACAGGGTCTTAGGCCATTGATTCAGAGATGTGCTTTTGAATCCCATCACTGCAAATGCAGTATTTAAATTCAAGTAAAATAAATAAAATAAGCTGAAATTTAAGCAGGAATTCCAGAAATAAAATAAAATGGAATTAAATAATCAGGAAATAAGCTTCTATCAGTAATTGTGGGATTTTTAACTATAGGATTTCATTCAATGTACACTGTGGTGTTCTTCTGACTGTGTAAATGACCAAAATCAATGCATACACCTAGTGTAGATAATGGAGTGCTTTCCTTGCCTTTGTGGCATCTTGACAAGGGTTTGAAATTTTTAAAAGTCAAACTAGAAAACAAAATGATCAAAAATCACTGCTTCTTGAATTGGAGTTGAACTGTTTGGCGCCAGTCTCCTGTGCCAATTAAGCGCACACTGTCCTAAATAAATGAAAGGAATCCCAGCTATTTTCTTGATAAATGTTTGTTCTTTAAGAGTTGTCCCAAATAGGTGCCTGCTCCAGTTAACTAATAGAATAATTAACCAGAATCCGCATTGCATTTCATTTGAATTATACAGTATTTGTGGTATGAATAAAATGCTACATCTGAGTGAATTAGCAAGTCTCTATCTATCTTCTGCATATTCTTTATTCTTGAGAGAATATGAGGTTAATCTCATAATTTAACTATCCTAGCCCTATGGAGAGACAAGAAACTACGGAATAGTCTGGGGCGACATATAAAAAACTGTAACAAACCACACAAAATGCTGATGGAACACAGCAGGCCAGGCAGCATCTATTGGGAGAAGCGCTGTCGACGTTTCAGGCTGAGACCCTTTGTCAGGGTCTGAAAGGAAACATACTAAGAGATTTGAAAGGGGGAGGGGGAAATGCAAAATGATAGGAGAAGACTGGAGGGGGTGGGATGAAGCTAAGAGCTGGAAAGGTGATTGGCAAAAGTGATACAGAGCTGGAGAAGGGAAAGGATCATGGGACGGGAGGCCTCAGGAGAAAGAAAGGGGGAGGGGAACACCAGAGGGAGATGGAGAACAGGTAGAGTGATGGGCAGTCCATTTCTGACACCTCCCTCCCCTTTCTTGATCTTTCTGTCTCCATCTCTGGAGACGGCTTATCTACTGATATCTACTATAAGCTTACAGACTCTCACAGCTACCTGGACTATTCCTCTTCCCACCCTGTCTCTTGCAAAAATGCTATCCCCTTCTCACAATTTCTCTGTCTCTGCCGCATCTGCTCTCAGGATGAGGCTTTTCATTCCAGGACGAAGAAGATGTCTTCCTTTTTTAAACAAAGGGGCTTCCCTTCTTCCACCATCAACTCTGCTCTCAAACGCATCTCTCCCATTTCCCGCACATCTGCCCTCACCCCATCTGCTCGCCACCCCACTTGGGATAGGGTTCCCCTTGTCCTCACCTACCACCCCACCAGCCTCCAGGTCCAACATATAATTCTCCATAACTTCCGCCACCTCCAACGGGATCTCATGACTGTTACGAAACCCTGTAACTGGGTCACTTACCAGCAAAGATAGAGAGGTCCATTGAAGTCTGATGGTACTATTTTTGAAAGTATTTATTGATAAAGGGGCACAAAAATAAGATTAATGCAAACATACAGATAATATACGTCATCAATACTAAATCTAAAAGCACGGGTATAATAAGAACCAATAAGAAATAGCTCTATCATTGTCTAGGGGATAATGTATTGTCCGATGGAAATATAACAGTCACTGTTAGTTCGTTCAAGCTGCAGCGTTTTAAGAGAGAGGTGGTTTAAACTTGCCCAGGTCTTTTATGGTGCCAATCCTTTAAGGCAGGGGAGTGGGTTCCCCGTCGTTAGCCAAAAACCGTTTTCCGTGGTTCCAGCCACCAGTTCCAGCAACGGAACCGAACGCACGTGGCCTCCTTCAGATGACTTCCTGCTGTTATGTGGTCACTTCACGTTTCTTCTGGTGTGTCTGAGGGGCTGTTCCTACAGACCCTCTTTTATCCTGACTCGCAGGGTCGAAGATGTCAATCAGGTTGGGGGTGATGCAATCTCTCCCTCAACCAGCCCACTTTGCCTGAGGGTGTCCATGTAGCATGGTCTTCAATCCACACTTCACCTTCCAGAGACAATGGCCATGTCCCGTAGCTTTACATCGCCAGGGAAACGAGACATTCTGCACGTCTCTCTCCCATTTCCTGGGCCCCTTGACCCAACCCAACAGTGATCTTGCGATTCTCACAAAGGGGGGGGGCTACCCCGCACCTTTCGGCCCCTCAGAGCTGTGGTACATTCATAACACTACCAAGCACATCCTTCCCTCCCCCCCCTTCTGCTTTCCGCAGGGATCGCTCCCTACTCGACTCCCTTGTCCACTCGTCCCCCTCATCCCTTCCCATCGATCTCCTTCCTGGCACTTATCTTTGTAAACGGAACAAGTGCTACACCTGCCCTTACACTTCCTCCCTCACCACCATTCAAGGCCCCAGGCAGTCCCTCTAGGTGAGGCGTCACTTCACCTGTGAGTCGGCTAGTGTGGTATACTGCATCTGGTGCTTCCGGTGTGGCTTTTATATATTGGTGAGACCCGACGCAGACTGGGAGACTGTTCCACTGAACACCTACGCTCTGTCTGCCAGAGAAAGCAGGATCTCCCAGTGGCCACACATTTTAATTCCACGTCCCATTCCCATTCTGAAACATCAATCCATGGCCTCCTCTACTGTCAAGATGAAGCCACACTCAGGTTGGAGGAACAACACCTTATATACTGGCTGGGTAGCCTCCAACCTGATGGCATGAACATTGACTTCCCTAACTTCCGTTAATGCCCCTCTTCCCCTCCCTACCCAATCCCTGACATATTTTGTTGTTTTTTTCTCTCTCTCTGCCCATCACCCTGCCTGTTCTCCATCTCCCTCTGGTGCTCCATTCCCCCTTTCTTTCTCCCTAGGCCTCCCATCCCATGATCCTTTCCCTTCTCCAGCTCTGTATCATTTTTGCCAATCACCTTTCCAGCTCTTAGCTTCATTCCACCCCCTCCGGTCTTCTCCTATCACTTCCCATTTCCTCCTCCCCCTCCTACTTTCAAATCTCTTAGTATCTTTCCTTTCAGTTAGATCTGACGAAGGGTCTCGGCCGGAAACGTCGACAGCACTTCTCCCCATAGATGCTGCCTGGCCTGCTGTGTTCCACCAGCATTTTGTGTGTGTTATTCGAATTTCCAGCATCTGCAGATTTCCTCGTGTTTGCTATATAATAAACTGTGGGAACTCTGGGTTAGGCAGCATTGATGAAGGGAAATAGTCACGTTTTGGGTCAAGACTCTTCATCTGGACCAGAAACATCAACTGTCCATTTCCCTCTAAAGAAGCTGCCTGATCTGCTGAGTTCTGCAGCTTTTTTGTATGTTTTTCTAGCCCTACCATTGTTCTCATAAAAAATGCTCTGAAATCTCTGCATTAGTCAGATGTGGGAACCTTGTATCATGACCCACATTTTCTGGACCTTTGAACAATGAGGCAGATTTTTGTGCTATATCACGATACAATATGATGAATCTAATGCCCAAGCAACACTGAGGAATTCCATCTATAATAGTACTGTTACACAGATAACTCATCAAGCTTGTGTGGTAAATAAATAAATCAATTGTGGAAGTTCCAGCTCCAAACCAACCCTGTATCAACAAGCATGGATCCTTAGTAAAAGCTTCACATTTAGCGCTACTGGTCCGGAATGAAGTTTTGCATGTGGAAAGTAGAAAAAATGTGTCAGCTGAATGGTTCTCCTAAAGGAAAATAATAGTTTTAAATCACTAGCCAAGGTTATTGAAGAAAATATAAAAAGTCTTAAACATATTGAATAGGATATATACTGATAAACAGGAGATCTGCTGTTTCACAGGCTGACTTTAAAAATAACAGAAAAGCATGGAAAATAGCTTTGTTCGTATATGTGATTACTTTGTGAAACCATGATTATCTGGATGGAGAAAACAATTTGGGGTGTACAGCTTACAGCTGAATGAAAGGACCTTATTTCTGGATATTAACATTTGCAAACTGTTTTGCTTGGTGTATTTAAGACTAGTTATATCTCGTAGCTGTGGTCATGTTTTCCCATGACAGAGGGCAGATTGCAGAGAAGGCAACAGAATGACAGGCGTGCATTTGCCCGAGGCAGGTTGAGACATGATGGCGTGCTGCTTAGTGCTGACTTAGGGCAGAGCTTTCTCCTGAGGTTCCTTGTCCTTTAAAGTGACAGATTTAGAGAGACAGAGAGCACATGGGTAAGCAAACACGCCAACTAGGCACTCTCTGCCATTTAACAGTTTCCTCAAACTGCTGACATTTCCGTTTGTTTTTTTGTGCCCTGGCCTTCACGGTCTCAGTCCCTTCCACATGGATCCTAATGTCTGATGAGAAATGACAACACACTTTATTTGTGGAACATTGTTATTATCTCATTATTGCACAAGCTGTTGAAATGACAAACATTGGGATATTTAGAGTGCATCAGGGAACTTCATTTTTTTTTCCTGAAGAGTAATAAGGATGTTGTATTTGATCTCCACATTATTAGACATTTCAAAGATGAATTTGCTTAAATAAATAATGCCAATGCTTGCTTGCAGGTTCCCAATCACTCAAATCAGATCTATACAACAGGGGAGTTTCACTGCGGTACAGTGAGCAATTGGAAGAAAAAAGATCAGCATTTGTTGTAAACTTTCAGAAGGATGCTTTGTTGCTGCTGCCCAGATGAAGGGTCCCAGTTAAGCCACAACCTGTTTTTTTATCCATGACTGACCTGCCTTCTGTGTTCAACATTTTCTGCTTTTGTTTCAGATCATCAGCACTGTTAACATTTTCTCATGGCAGTTCATTCCAGTTTGTTGGCATTGACATTGATCAGGTTGCATCAAGAAGTGACATGATGCAAGGACATGTCTGCTATTTCCCTTGATGTTAGTCATGAGTGTTGGCTCAGAGCTGTGGTGCTCACACCCTGGCCTGCATACTACCCAATTGTAACCAAATTTAGTTTAACAGTCACTGTAGTGAATTCAATATTTCCATAATATTTGAGTAATATTGTAGATATATTATTTAATTAAGCATTATTTTTGTTCATGTAATTCACTATGGTTTATATGTATGTACATGAATGGCATCGTCGTTAGCCCACCACGTCACATGTGGGCGCCTCACTAAAGAAATGAAATGAAGCGTACACATTCTCCCAGTCTCCCTGTGTTTTTCTTAAGATTGGGTTTATGTTTTGGAGTTACAAACCATAATAGTGGTGACAAGGAAGTTTTAAATGAACCTGAGATGGCTAACTAGCTGATGCACAGACAATAGAAACAGTCATGAAAAAAAAGTGCGGCAGTACTTCTTCGGGAAGGGACAGACAGGGTTGAATTGTGAAAAATAAAGCAGAAAATGGATGAAATTCACTGGTTCATAAGGAGTGAATTCCAGGAGATAACATAAAATTAAAAAAAAAGCAGAAGTGACTGGCTGCATCAAAAGATGCATTCGATGACTGTACATTTACTGAGTGAACTGGGTAGTGTTTTAAAGCAAATGAAATGGCCAATGCAAAATGAGTGCCACTTTTGCTGAGCATGTTAGGTGGAAAGATGGACCGTTTGCTTGGAAATGGGACCGATGCAACTAATCCAGCCAAAATGTATTTTGCTGATATTGTGAAAGTAGGGCAGGAACATTTAGAACTGAAACCATTGATTGTAGAATGCTTTATGTTTCATAAGCAGAATCAAAAGAACGTGAATCTATCTCAGTGCACATGGTTGAATTAAAGAGCATGGTCAGTTCAGTGGGCTTAATGTCACACTGAAAGATTGTTTAGTTTGTGGAATCTTACAAGAAAACATTCAAAAATGGCTCCTAACTGAAGTACAGCATTTGAAAGAGCAGATGAAACAACTGTATCAATGGAAATGGCAGACAAAGACTCAACTGAGTTGCAGTCAGGAATGAAAGTGAGCTTGAATAAAATTGCAAGTTCTAAACAGAACAAATTGTGTTACTGTTGTGGCAGGACCAATGCAGATTTAAAGGCAAAACTTACAGAAAATGCAATAAAATAGGTCACATACAAGGGCATGTCAGGTAGACAAAAATAAATGCTCTGCACAGGGAAGAGAAAAATTAAAGTCAATTTGCAGTTTCATCAATACCACTAATCTGTATGCTGCTGATGAAAAATCTGATGATAAGTGATACAGGACTGGGTAGCCTTGAAATTTTAAATGTGCAACTAACAATAGACAAGCAATATGGCTTACTCCAGAAGTGAATGGTAAATTAATTAAAATGGAGTTGGACCCTGGCTCGGTCATTTCAGTCATTCCACAAAATGAGACTGAACGGCATTTCAAAGATACTGAACTGAAGCCTGCAGGTATCCAACTAAGAACTTGTACTGAAGAACAGATAACTCCTGTGGGAATGACATTCATAATAGTGTAAGAGTATAATAGTATAATACAACAACCAGCATGCCACATTGGGCTTGTTTGAGGGCCAGCATTATCACAGCCATTCATAACTTGATTGGAGACCAATCCAGAACTTACATGCCACATCCCCTGCAATAGAGAAAACTTCAAGTGAATTAAGAAAGGTACTGGATAATGCCATAGCACTGTTCAAGGATGGCATTGGAAAACTCAAACACAGCAGGGTTAAACAGTTTTAAATAAAAATGCCACCTGAATGTTTACAAAGCCAGTCCAGTTCCTTGTACATTCTGTAATAAAGTAGTCAGTGAGCTAGATCACATGGAGGCTAAAGGAATTCTCTCCAAGGCTGAGCTCGTGAGCTATGCTGGTGGTGCCAATAGCCAAGAAAAATATGTCCCTCAGATCCTGTGGTGATTTTAAGGTCACTATCAACCCAGTACTGAAAGTCGATCAATACCCTTTGCTCAGGATAGAAAATATCTTTCCAAACCATTTTGGAGAAAGACACTGCAGTAAAGTGGACTGAGCTGAGGCCTCTCTAGATGGAGATGGAAAAACACTCACAAAGGGCTTTATTGCTTTGATAGTCTGATTTTTGGAGTTGTACCTGCACCTTGGCAGAAAACTATGGACCAGGTGTTACAAGGCTGTTCAGTACTGTTACCTGGATTACCTCATTGTTACTGTTAAGAATGACAAGGAACTTCTCCAAAATTTCAAGATAGTGTTTTTTTTAAGTTAGAAGATTATGGGCTCAGAGCATGATGCTGCAAGTATGAATTCTTTAATCCAAGCATCACTTACTGTGGTCACCCCTTCAAGCAGTAGTGAATGCCCCAAAACCAAAAGATATCAGAGTTTTGGTCCATTTTAGGATTTGTCATTTACTGTAGGAGGTTGCTGCTAAATCTGGCTACTGTGCCTCACCCCTTGAACTCATTCCTACAGATTGGGAAGAAATGGCAATGGACAAAGCAGTGTGAGGTGGCTTTCAAAAAGGTTAAAGGAAATGGTGACATCAGACGCTGTACAGACATGTTATGATCCACATCATCTTTGCATAATGTTCCTTTACCACTGCAGTGAAAAATTACACATAAATTGACAGTTGTTGAGTCTGGTTTGCATGTAATACACTTCAATCATCACTTGTATGGGAGAAAGTTCATCCTCATTACCTGTCATCAACCAGTAGTGTCCATTTTCAATCCACAGAAGGCTGTTTCACTAAGAGCAGCAGCACAAATGAGAGATGAGCTCTGTTTCTTGACTGAATTCAAGAGGATGACTAATCATGGAAATGCTCTTGGATGTCCCATTTACCCTTGGAAAATTAAATACCTGAAACGTTCACAAAAGAGGAGACTCTTCTTAACAGATTCTCTCTAATGAAACCTGAAGGCCTCCCCGTTATGGCAGAGATGATCCAAAGTGAAACCAGAATGGATCCTACACTGTCTCGGGTCTACATGGCTACCCAAAATGGTTGGATTTTGTGGTAGAAACTCCAGTTTCCCCATTTTTACCAGTGCTGGGATGAACTTGTTCTTGAATGGGGTTGTCTTACTTTGGGACTGAGAGTTGTTGTAATGTTCAAGCTGAGAGCTAAAATGTTGGAGGAGCTGTGTGGCTGTCATCTAGGTATGGTTGAAATGAAAGTTGGCTCAAAGCTTTGTCTGGTGGCCTGGAATAGATCAGCAGATTGAGCAGCTCACCATGTACAGCTCAGTCTGCCAGCCAGTCTAGAGAATGGTGTTTGGAGCTGTCAGAACCACCACTTGCAGGCTCGGTCAGCTCCTATAATCACCACCATGGAGGAGCCGTTGGAATGCATGATTGTTTCACGGCCACAAGTCTCACCTACCAAGTATAATAAACCCCTCTTGCCAGGAAGACTATCCCACAAGAGTAAGAAATCCTCCACAGCGATTAAATCTTTAGATCTGAATGGGACAATTTAAAATTTACTATACTGTGGATGTCTTTATGGTAGTTGTCTTATGCAGCATACTGTGTATATAGTTGAGGTGCATTCTATATTGAGTTGGGGTTTATTGCTAAGCAGGAAGCACTGTTGTGTATTTAATATTTCAATAAGAGTATTGTAGATAAATTGTTTGATCAAGCATTCCTTGTTTACATAATTCATTAAGGGTTGTATGTAAAAGTATGGGAATGGCATATGTCATCACACTACCATGTCATATGTGCGTCATTATGCCACCATGTCATATGACAATGCATACATGTTTTCCCAATCTTTTGATTAGTTTTATGTTTTGGAGTTACAAAACATCAATCACTGTAATATATTTCAATAGTTTGTTCAGTTAAAATGTACTTGGTAAAATATTAATATTGGAAATGGGTGCCATTACAAAATGTTGATTTGCCACTCAGATAACAGATACTTATTGCATGAATACAGGGGAAGTGAGTCACTGGAACACATTGAGTACTGTTTCTTTTGCCCCCTTCTACTAAACAAGGTAAGAATTGAATTTACTTCTTTTCTAGCATCTTTCATATACATGAAGTAAAATCTTTACATTACATCTCTGTCTAAACGTGTAATTTATAGTAATTTATGATGGTATGTACAACAGGACAGTCAATATTAAATAGAAATACAATTGTATACCAAACTTCTTCAGCTGTCTGAGGTGAAAGAGGTGCTGTTGTGCCGTTTTCACCAAACAGCTGATGTGTACAGATCACATGAAATCCTTGGTGATTGCTGTTCACCCTCTCAAACCCAGATCCATTGATGTCAGTAGTGGTTAGCCTGTTTGCATTCCTCCTGTAGTCCAGAACCAGCTTCTTTGTTTTTGTGACATTGAGGGAGAGGTTGTTTTCTTGACACCACTGTGTTAAGGTGATGACTTATCTGCAGGCTCTCTTATTATTATTTGAGATTAGGCCAATAAGTGTAGTGTATCAACAAATTTAATTAGCAGATTGGAGCTGTGGGTGGTGACACAGTCTTGGGTATACAGAGAATAAAGGGGCAGAGGTGAGGGAGCCCTCTCTTGCCACCTGCCGATTTGACAGTAAGTCCAGGATCCAGCTACACACGGCGGGATGAAGAGCTCATGACATTACAGGAGGGATACTGGGAAGATTTGCAGAGTAGCAGTAAAAGGGGCAAAATCTGGTTGGCTGGCGGTAGCCAGTGGTGTTCCGGTATTTGGATTGCATCTTTTCGCATTAGATGTTAATGAACTGGATGATGGAATTGATGGCTTTGTGACCATGTTTGCAGATGATATGAAGATGGGTGGAGCAGTAGATAATGCTGAGGAAGCAGGGAGTGTGCAGGACTTGGACAGATTAGGAGAAAGGGCAGTGACATGACAGATGGAACATAGTGTCAGGACATGTAAGGTCATTAACTTTAGTAGAAAGAATGAAGGCGCTGACTACTTTCTAAATGAGGATAGAAGTCAGAATTTGGATGTGAAAAGGGATTTGGGAATCCCAATGCACGATTCCCAACAGGTTGCAGATTGAGTCTGTAAGGAAGGTAAATGCAATATTAACATTCATTTTGAGAGGGTTATAACTTAAAAGCAAGGGTGTAATGCTGAGGCTTTATAAGGCATGGGTCAGACCACACAGTATTGTCAGCAGTTTTGTAACCTATAGCTAAGAAAAGATGTGCTAACATTGGAGAGTGTTCAGAAGAGGTATAAAAAAGTGATTCAGGAATGAAAGAGTTAACGAATGATGTGTGTTTGGCTTTGGGCCTGAACTTGCTGGAGTTTAGAAGAGTGAGAGGGCATCCAACTGAAACTCATTGAATATGGAAATGCTTAGACAGAATGGATGTGCAGAAGATGTTTCCAATAATGGGAGAGTCTAGGACCAGGGGGCACAGCCTCAGAATAGAACTACTTCCTTTTAGAACAGAAAAGAGGAAGTGTTTCTTTAGCCAGAAGGTGAATATGTGGAATTCTTTGCCATACTTGACTATGGACACCAAGTCATTGGGTATGGTTAAAGCAGAATTCGATAAGTACTTAAATAGTAGGGTGTCAAATGTTATGGAGAAAAAGCATGAGAATAGAGTTGAGAGGGAAAATTAAGTCAACAATGCTTAAAATGCATAGCAGACCTGATGAGCCAAATCACCTAATTCTGCTCCTTTGACTTATGGTCTTTGGGATACACATTACAACTCACCGAGGGGAGAAGTTAAAACACGGCATCATCAGATTGAAAGAAAGTGACAGACACTTGGCTGGTGGAGATCAAATGGTCAGACTCATGGTTGAGCAGTATCTGTGGGGGGATGAAATTGTTTCCACCGACTAGAGATGGGGCAGTGTTGGATCTCCTGTTAGGGAATGCGATAGGTCAGCTGACATGTATGTGTTGGGGAGCACTTCGGGTCCAGTGATCACAATAGCATTAGCTTCAGTATAATTATGGAGAAGGACAGGACTGGACCTAGAGTTGAGATTTTTGATTGGAGAAAGGCTAACTTTGAGGAGATGCGAAGGGATTTAGAGAGAGTGGATTGGGTCAAGTTGTTTTATGGGAAGGATGTAATAGAGAAATGGAGGTCATTTAAGGGTGAAATTATGAGGGTACAGAATCTTTATGTTCCTGTTAGGTTGAAAGGAAGGGTTAAAGGTTTGAAAGCAACATGATTTTCAAGGGATACTAGAAACTTGGTTCGGAAAAAGAGGGATGTCTACAATAGATATAGGCAGCATGGAGTAAAGGAATTGCTCGAGGAATATAAAGAATGTAAAAGGAATCTTAAGAAAGAGATTAGAAAAGCTAAAAGAAGATACGAGGTTGGTTTGGCAAGTAAGGTGAAAGTAAATCCGAAAGGTTTCTACAGTTATATTAAAAGCAAGAGGATAGTGAGGGATAAAATTGGTCCCTTAGAGAATCAGGGTGGTCAGCTATGTGTGGAGCCGAGGGAGATGGGAGAGATTTTGAACGATTTCTCCTCTTTGGTATTCACTAAGGAGAAGGATATTGAATTATGTAAGGTGTGGGAAACAAGTAAGGAGGTTATGGAACCTATGACAATTAAAGAGGTGGAAGTACTGGCGCTTTTAAGAAATTTAAAAGTGGATAAATCTCCAGGTCCTGACAGGATATTCCCCAGGACCTTGAGGGAAGTTTGTGTAGAGATAGCAGGAGCTCTGATGGAGATCTTTCAGATATCATTAGAAACAGGGATTGTGCCGGAGGATTGGCGTATTGCTCATGTGGTTCCATTGTTTAAAAAGGGTTCTAGAAGTAAGCCTAGCAATTATAGACCTGTCAGTTTGACATCAGTGGTGGGTAAATTAATGGAAAGTATTCTTAGAGATAGTATTTATAATTATCTGGATAGACAGGATCTGATTAGGAGTAGCCAGCATGGATTTGTGCGTGGAAAGTCATGTTTGACAAACCTTATTGAATTTTTTGAAGAAGTTACGAGGAATGTTGGCGAGGGTAAGGCAGTGGATGTAGTCTATATGGACTTCATCAAGGCCTTTGACAAAGTTCCACATGGAAGGTTAGTTAAGAAGGTTCAGTCGTTAGGTATTAATGCTGGAGTAATAAAATGGATTCAACAGTGGCTAGATGGGAGATGCCAGAGAATAGTGGTGGATAATTGTTTATCGGGATGGAGGCCGGTGACTAGCGGGGTGCCTCAGGGATCTGTTTTGGGCCCAATGTTGTTTGTAATATACATAAATGATCTGGATGATGGGGTGGTAAATTGGATTAGTAAGTATGCCAATGATACTAAGGTAGGAGGTGTTGTGGATAATGAGGTGGGTTTTCAAAGCTTGCAGGGAGATTTATGCCGGTTAGAAGTATGGGCTGAACGTTGGCAGATGGAGTTTAATGCTGAGAAGTGTGAGGTTCTACATTTTGGCAGGAATAATCCAAATAGAACATACAGGGTAAATGGTAGGGCATTGAGGAATGCAGTGGAACAGAGAGATCTAGGAATAACAGTGCATAGTTCCCTGAAGGTGGAGTCTCATGTAGATAGGGTGGTGAAGAAGGCTTTTGGAACACTGGCCTTTATAAATCAGAGCATTGAGTACAGAAGTTGGGATGTAATGTTAAAATTGTACAAGGCATTGGTAAGGCCAAATTTGGAATATTGTGTATAGTTCTGGTCACCGAATTATAGGCAAGATATCAATAAATTAGAGAGAGTGCAGAGATGATTTACTAGGATGTTACCTGGGTTTCAGCACTTAAGTTACAGAGAAAGGTTGAATAAGTTAGGTCTCTATTCATTGGAGCGTAGAAGGTTGAGGGGGGATTTGATCGAGGTATTTAAAATCTTGAGAGGGGTGGATAGAGTTGACGTGAATAAGCTGTTTCCATTGAGAGTAGGGGAGGTTCAAACGAGAGGACATGATTTGAGAGTTAGGGGGCAAAAGTTTAAGGGAAACACGAGGGGGTATTTCTTTACTCAGAGAGTGATAACTGTGTGGAATGAGCTTCCTGTAGAAGTAGTAGAGGCCAGTTCAGTTGTGTCATTTAAGGTAAAATTGGATAGGTATATGGACAGGAAAGGAGTGGAGGATTATGGGCTGAGTGCGGGTAGGTGGGACTAGGTGAGATTAAGAGTTTGGCACGGACTAGGAGGGCCAAGGTGGCCTGTTTCCGTGCTGTGATTGTTATATGGTTATAACACCAACCCGGAGCATCAGGGCTGAAGTTAGGATTTTGATCTGAAGCATCAACAATTCCTTTCCCTCCACAGATACTATTTTAGCCAGCTGGTGGCGTAGTGGCATCAGCGCCAGACTTCGGAGAGGAGGCTCCCGAGTTTGAATCCAGCCCGGCTCCCTTGCACACTTTCCATCCGTGCTGGGTTGAGCGTCGAGCTAGCAACCTGGCCTCGTAAAAACAAGAAAACCTGCTAAAAAAATGCCATCACTATAACGTCCCAATTACTCCACTCGGAGTTGAGGGCTTTCTTTTTCTTCACAGATACTATTTGACCCAATGAGTTCTTCCGGTTTGTTGTTGCAGATCCCAGTATCTGTAGTCACTTGTGTCTCTGGAAAGAAAGAATGAGAGTAATGGAAAGGGCAAACTTGGAACTGTAAGTGATAAACACAACACGAAGATAGGTGGGAAAGTAAGTGGTGAAGAGGACATATCTAGGCGAGAAGAGGAATGGATAAGTTAAGGGAGTGGGCAAAGATCTGGCAAATGGAGTACACTATGTGAAATTCCCTATTGTGGTGGGAAAAATAAATTAAAAGAAGCATATTTTAATGGTAGATTGCAGAACTCTGAAATAAAGGGCCTCCATGTGTCTGAATAATTCACAAAAGTCTAGTTTGCGGGTACAGCCAATAATTAGGAAAACCAACACAAAGATATCCTTTAAATTCAAAAATCTGAGGTGCAAAGGGATTTGGGAGTCCTTGAGTACAATTTCCTAAAGGTTAATTTGCAGGGTGAATCACTCGAGAGGAAGGCAAAAGGCAATGTTAGCATTCACTTGAAGAGGTCTAGAATACAAAAGCAAATGCTGAGCCTGCATAAGACACTGGTGAGTTCTGACTTGGAGATTGTGAGCGGTTTTTGGCCACTTATTTAAGACAGGATATGTTGATATTGGAGCGGGTTCAAAGGAGGTTCTCATTGAAACCTATGGTCTGTGGCAAGGCCTAGAGAGAGTGGATGTGAAGAGAATGTTTCCTTTGGTGGGGGAGTCTGGAATCAGAAGGCACAGCCTCAAAATAGAGGGATGCCAATTTGGAACAGATGAGGAGAAAATTCTGTAGCCAGAGGTCGGTGAATATGTGGAATTCTTTGCTGTAGGTGGCTGTGGAGGCCAGGTCACTGGTGCATTTAAGGCAGAGATTAAAAGGTTCTTGATTATTTAGGTTATGGGGAGAAGGCAGGAGAATGGGGTTGGGGTGGAAATGGTGGAACAGACTCAATAGGCTCAGTGGCCTAATTCTGCTCCTATATCTTTTGGTCTTATGCTTTTAATGGAAGAGGAATTCAGTACAACAGCAGGGAGATCATGCTTCATTTCTTCAGAGGACCAGTAAGACCATGTTGAGTACTTGAGCAGTTTTGCTCTCCCCATTTGAGGAAGAATGTTAGTGCACTGGAAGCTGTTCAGGGAAGGTTTACAAGACTAATGCCTGGTGAGCTGTGTTGTGAAGAGAGGTTGCCCAGGTCAAGCTTGCATTTACTTGTGTTCAGAGAGACAGAAGTAACTTGATCCTGACAGGATTGACAAGGTTGAGGAGATAGCAGTCTAGAGCTAGTGGTCTATATTAAGAAAAAAATCATAGGCAATCATTTATACAGGGACAGGGCAAAATTTGTTTTGCAGGGCCACTTGAGCTTTTAGAACTCTCTTCATCAAATGACAGTAAAATATAAGTTCTTGATCAAAAACTCAGGGGCTAAGGTTAAAGGTTACAGAAGTTGCAATTCAATCAGCACCATCTTTTTAAACAATAGGGCTGGTTTTTGGGACCAAATGGTCTACTCCTAATATTAATTCATATGATTACACAGCTACAAACAATCACCACAGCATAGTAGCAGCAACACAGTTTGGAAGCCGGAGAGAACTTTTTCCACGCCCGTATCTGTTAACTGTTGCCTTACCAGTATCCCCACTGGCAATGTCTTTTGAGCTCAAAGCTGGAGCTGGAACCTGGACTTCCCTCTTGGTGAAGTTTAGAACCACAGAAGCATCTGTAATTTGGCCAGGAAGCCATTAGGATATTTTAGTCCTGCAATTAAAATAATTTTCCAACTTTGTCGCATGCTGGGTTTCTGTGAGCTTGATGACTGCTGCTTGGTATAACTGGGAGGCTTGGAACTTAAAGAGATGGTAAGAGCTGGTTCTCTACTTAATCTTTGCACCTTTTTAAAAGTTTATTAGTATTAGAAGTAATTCAGAATCCAAGTGTCAGTGAAATGCAAAGGCCACTGACTATATAGTATGACTCAAAATTCCAATTTGTGCATTATTAGTTCATCCATTTTAAAGTCAGAAATATTAATGAAATAAGGCTCTGTGAATGCAATAGATCTCCAGAACAATAACAGATGCAATCAGTCAAAGATCTTGTAGAGTTTCTTTTTCTTTGGTGTAGTAACTGTTCTTTCTGGAAAGAAAGATCCAGACCTAACTTTCTTTGTCCATACACTAAATGAGATGCACTAAATGGCAGCCAGGAGGGAACAGACATTCTCTTCTAGGTCATGTCATTCTGCATTCTGGCATTGAAAAAGATTACCACACGTCATTATGCATGAGTGTTTAATAAAAAGCATCAACTTCACACACCACATGGAAACCACATTCCACCTGTATGATTAATTCATACTTGCCAGGAGGCAGTTAAGTCAAGTGGAACGGGAATTAAAGGAGGTTAGCTTCCAATTACTGCTTTTATCGCAAGATAAGGGCACAACTTCATTCTTCAGGAGTTTCCTATAAACACAACTGAGTTTGAAAAGTGGTATATTAACCCTTAATCCTCCAGTACCATTGAACAAACCAGAAATTGCTTTGAGTTGAAACTTGTGATAGGTTGATGCTCTTCCAGTGATTTGGTTGAAGTACTGTCATCACTTTTCATCAAGACCAGATCACTGACAAGATAACATAAAACATTATTTGTGCACATCCAAATGCTTTTGCTGCAGTGTGGATAAATGAATACCCTACAATTTCCATATCGTTTGTAAGAATCGCAGAAATTTCATGGATTAAAAAAAACTGCCTTATCTAATTTAGTTTCTTTAAAACAAAATTCTGATTATAAAAGGACAAATTTGTGGAAAGAAATCACAAGATCCCCAGTGATATTCTTTGCATCATGTGCAGTTAAAAAGAGAATCTGACTAATTCTGAAATGGAAACAATTGTCCTGACTATAGAATCAACATTCCATGTATTACATGAGTAAAGATTGTTTCAGTGGCAGACTAATCAGTGTTTCGCTAATTAGTGAGATGATCCTGATGAAGTGATTGGAGTTTATAAATCTTAAGGGCACCTTTGTTATTGGATGGTCAATGGTGCTTGAAAAAGAAATCAATAAAATTCAAAGTAAGTTTATTATCAAAGTACATATATGTCACCATATACAACTGTTAGACTAATTTTCCTGTGAGCATACTCAACAACTTCAATAACCATAAAACAATGGAAATAAATAATAAGCAATTAATGTAGTTAACATGAGAAAGTGATTTCATAGGTTGTGGGAACAGTTCAGTGATGGGGTGAGTGAAGTGATTCCCTGTGGTTGAAGACACTGGTTTGGTGGCGATATCTATTCCTGAACTTGGTGGTGTGGGTATAGAAGGTCCTGCACCTTCTTTCTGATGAAGCAGCAAGAAGAGAGCATGGCTTATGTGTTGGGGATCCCTGATGATGGATGCTCTTTTCCTGAGTAACACCCCATAGATGTGATCAATAGTGAGGGGTGTTTTGACCATGATGGATAGGGCTGTATCCAGCAATTTTTGTAGGATTTTCTGCGCAGGGCATTGGTGTTTCCATACCAGTTTGTGATGCTGCTAGTCCATATACTCTCCACCACACATCTATAGACATTTGTCAGCGTTTTAGATGTTGTGCTGAATCTTTGCAAACTTCTGAGAAAGCAGAGGTGCTGCTGTGCTTTCTTCATAATTGTACTTGGCTGCTGGGCCCAAGACAAGTCCACTAGAATGATAACACCGAGGAATCTAAAGTTATTGACCCTCTCCTCCTCTGATCCACCAATGAGGACTGGCTCATAGACCTCCAATAGTCAACTCCTTGGTCTTGCTTAAATTGAGGAAGAAGCTGTTGTTATGGCTCCACTCAGCCAAAGTTTTAATTTTCCTTCAATATGCTGATGTGTGTCCACTTTTGATTCGGAGCTCTGCTTAGCCACACAGTCATAAGTGCAAAGTGAGTCGAACAGGAAGGCAAGCACACAGTGTAGTTGTGCACTTGTGCTGATGGAGATTGTGGAAGAAATGTTGCCAGTCCGAACTGACTGGAGTCTGCAAGTGAGGAAATCCAGGATCCAACTGCACAACAATACATTGAGGCCAACGTCTTGAAGCTTATTGATTAGTTTTGAGGGGATGATAGTACTGAATGTTAAGCTGCAGTCAATAAAGAATGCATCTTTGCTGTCCAGATCTTCCAATGTTGAGTGAAGTATCAATGAAATGGAATCTGCTGTGGACCTGTTGTGCCTGTAGACAAATTGGAACGGATCTCAGTTACTTCTCAAACAGGACTTGATAGGTTTCATCATCAACCTCTCAAAACAGTTCATCACTGAGGATTGAAAGTGCTACTAGACGGTAGCCTTTGAGGCAAGTTACTGCATGCTTCTTGGGCACCAGTATAATTGAAGCCTGTTTGAAGCAGGTGGGTACATCAGACTGCTGCAACTAGAGGTTAACGATCTCAGCGAACACTTCAGCACAGGTCTTTAGTACTCAGCTAGGTTCCCCATCTGGGCTGGATGCTTTCTGTGGCTTCACCCTCCTAAAGGATGCTCTCATGTCAGCCCCAGAGAATGAAATTGGGGGCTGTGGGAATTTGTAATGGTTCCTCCATGTTTTAATGGTCAAAGCGAGCATAAAAAACATTGAGCACATCTGGAAGAGAAGCCCTGTTGTCACTACGTAAGAAATGAAAGAATTCCAGCCCTGCCACAGCTGTCTTGCATCCTTTGTTATTGCAAACAAAGATACTTGACTTCAAATACATAACCCAGCAAATGCCCCTATCAATATAAATGGATGGACACTTTTGTGGTTTGACTCTTGTGTTTATTAATGCAGTCATTAACCCAATTAAAATGCTGTATGTATCATTGTTATATCATATTGTGGAAGGTTTCATTGCTAATAATGACACCAGTAAATTTACTGATGTGATTAAACTGTATCTATCTAATTTAATCAGAACACTTATCCACGATAATTTCCTGCAAGAGTAATAATTTAATAACCAATTTTAAAGACATGAACGTATTTTTAAATAACATCTATTGATCATTGGCTCTTTATTCATGATTATATTTCTTTGGAGGATTCTTTCTAGAGGTTAAAAAGAACTGAAGGTTGTTTTAGCAGCCAATTCCACACCCAACCCCGGTTCCTATCTTGCCAACTTGTCCTGGGACATAATATTGTCATATCTCATTCCACTTAAACCAGCCAATCTCAAGCAAGTGCTGTTGAGGAGGAGCAAAAGCATTAATTGAGGACTCTGTATGGGCAGTTCTGGGGCTGGAGCAGGGAGAGGTACAGTGAGCATAAATAAATAAAATAAAATATTTGTGCTTCATATTTCTAGTGACCCAGGTTCAATCTGGACTTTTGGTCCTCTCTGTGTAGTTTGTCAGTTCTGCCTGCGACCTTGTGGGTTTCCTCTGAATACCCTGGTTTCTTCCCACAGTAAGTAAATTGCCAATGTGTTTTGTCCCAATTGTGTAGACAAGTAGGAGGAATTAAAGTGAATATAAGGAGACTGGGCTGCTTGGAAAATTCATGTGAGAATGGAATTGCTCCTTGAGCTAGTGTACACCAGGTGAGCTAACTGGCTCTTAAGGAAGATGCACTTGGTGGAAGTGACTCAAGTATCAGTGAGATGCTGCCCTCCACAGTAGAGACACAGTTCGTTGTTCAGCAGGAGTCACTGATTCATGATTGCTGGCTGAGTTTCCTGGCCTTGGCTGAGGGGAAGTTATAATGCAGCCACTGAAATCCGCAAATTCAGCATGAGCTGAGGATTAAACCCAAATGGTTGCCTTGCATTTACACCAAGCTGCACCTTCGCTGTGCCGAATTACCAGTGTTTTTCTGATTTTACTTATGCCACTAAGCTGCTTAACAAGCTCTCCATGATTTTAAAAAGCCTGAGGTATCAGTGGAGTAGAGGGAGGATATGCATGTGATCTTAGTTGGCAGGATCCTATGCCCTTCACAGTCGGAGTGTGACCTCCTTTCTTGAAAGGGGTTGGCCCCATGCCAATGTTGACCAGTTATCAGTAACTTCTTTCAGTACTTGTCAAATTGAGAGTGTGAAAGAACAAAGAACTGGAGGTAAACTGAATATTTAAGATTAGTCTTCAGCTGTATATGTTGAAAAACAAATTGGACTTCATGCTGTTTGAAACTGAGAGTAAGAGAAAGCCTGCATAACTTCTCATAGAGCAAGTGTATTTCAACTAGACAAGAAGAGTTAAATAATAAATTACAAGACTTGGCCTGGTGCTAATCCTCATAGACAACAACCAAAAACTAAGAAGAATACAATATCTTAGATTTCATACAGTAATTTTTAAAAATTTAAAATGCAATAGAAAAGTTGGCACAACGTTGGATTCTGTGACAAACTAGGTTGGGTTGTTGGTCTTGCTGTATGTCAGAGAGAGATGTAAGTGTTTTCAGAAAACATTAGTTATTTGCTGAATGGAGAAATGATATCAAGTTAAAACCTACCTATCCACTTGTTACAAACAGAAGCTGGTCAACCTTTATTTCATTGGTCTTCATATTCCCATACCACTCAATATTCCTGTTTTGTGACAGAGTCAGTGACATTTTAGTTGAGATATGGGGTGTAGGGTTGAACTTAAATGTCACCACTATATTGTGCCATCAAAGTTCAAATTAATTCTAGAAGTACAAGTATATGACTATATACTACCTTGAGATTCATCAGCAGTCCAGCGAATATTAAATAGTTGCATAATCCACTTCCCTTGCTGTGGTGCAGAGTGAGAATTAACCTAACAACCAAACAACCAGACTTTTACCATCGCAACTTAACGGAAAGGACAAAATGAAGAGACGCCGAAGCAGTGGGTATCCCTGTGACATCTGTCATTGAGAATCAATCAAACTGATGGAAGGAAGATGGGCAAGGGATTATTTTGTAAATACTTTAGCACAACTGAGACATTAGATTAGATTATCTCTATATTGCAAAAATTGAATGATTTTTTTTTTGCCAGAATATCCAAAACCCAGCCAGTTCCTGAATTTGGCCAGAGAGTCAAGGAGAAGCATTTATTCATCACCAAGACCTCTTTTTTTTCCAATCTGTGCAACATTGCCTATGCTGGCCCAATACACTCTCATACTAAATGTTCCAACTGGCTGCTTATCCTTCACAAGCTCAAGTTTTGCTGAATGTAATTACCCAGATTTTTTCCAGTACTAAGTAACATCAAATCAGCCTTTCATCTTTGCTAAATTTCACTCACTGTACTGAACTACATTAGCACCATGTCTGATCTGCTCAGCTGTCCAATATTCTCCAGCAGTACTTGCCCTTTCACATTGTGGCTCTCCAATTCCAACAATTTATGTTTCCTCTCCTATTGGAACAAACTGCTCTCTCATTGTTTCACATTGTCTTGCTTATGTCCCTTTCTCAATCTGTTTCTTTAATATTTCTTTAAAATGTCTTTCTGACATTTAGTACTCGTGCTCTGAATTACATGATCTGTCTTAACCTATCTCCAAATGGAAGTCTTCCACCTCACTCCTGCCACTAGCTCGGTGTGCCCTCCATTCTCTCCCCCAATTCTGAGGAACGGTTGCTGTCTCAAAGCATTGACTCTTTCCACAGAGGAGTTTGACTGGCTTGGCTCTTCCAGTGTTGTCATTTTCTTCAGATTCTAGCATCTACAGTTGTATTTATTTTTACCCCAAGCATCCTCTTTAGTCACTCTTGCATTATCTTAAATTCCCTTTTAAAATATTAAATGTTACTAAGCTTTTTCTCTTAGCAGGCCTCTTGGGCTACTTTCTCCTTAACTACCTTCATTATCAAATGTACTGGACTTATATTTTACATTAATAGTATCAATAACTGCAACTAATGCTTTTCCATACTTCTGTACAAACATTATGCTGTCGTAGCAGCCGTACTATCCATATGTACCAATAGCCTGACATCCTGTTTTCTGTGCTCCTATAGATATCTGCCCATTGTTTGCTTCATATTTAGATCTTCCTGTTGCATCATACCAACTTAGCTTCTATGTGCAGATGGAGCTTTTTTAAGCTGTCTTTATCTAAAGATCTATGGAACACATCTTGTCATAAGAGCTTCTGTTATGTATACAGCCATTCCCTCGCAAGTAGTAGTTGCTCTTTTGCCCAAGCATGTACTTGCACAACCTATACCAGGAGTCAGCAACCTTTACCACTGAAAGAGCCATTTGGTCCCGTTTCCCACAGAAAAGAAAACACTGGGAGCCACAAAACCCATTTGACATTTAAAATGAAATAACACTGCATACAACGTTTTTTTTTTGCCTTTATGCTATGTATAAACAAACTATAATGTGTTGCATTTATGAAATCGATGAACTCCTGCAGAGAAAACGAAATTACATTTCTGCATGCAACAAAAACATTTTGAACTCCGAAAAAAAGACGTTGGGTTGAAGGTTACTTTTAAGTAAAATACTCAATGTCTATTTGAGTCCTTCTTGTATTTATGAAGAACGCCGAACTTAAATTTTCCGCCAGCAGCAAACCAAAAATAACGTCAGCCAGCTGTCAACCTGAAAAATAAAAGGACTATTTCACTGAACAATTAAAAAATATGAATATATGTAAAATAATAGGCAATTAAAATATTTATCATACTTGGTTAATGGGATTTCTGCTCCAGGACCTCAGCGCACAGAGTCTGCACATCAGGGCTGTATGACGTCACCTTCATCTTTACACAGGATCACAAGCTGTCATCTGTGAGGCGTGCACGATGTTTGTTTTTAATGAAGTTCATGTTGGAGAACACCTGCTCACATACATATGTGGATCCAAAGATCGACAGGACTCCAAGCGCATACTTTTTAATGTTTACATAAATGTCGGGGATAGCATTCCATGTTTCGAACACAAGTTTGTCCAGTTTTAGGAGGTTTTCAATATCACTCCATTTGTGATTCTGAGCAAGAACGGCCTTCTGATGGGCAACATCTTCAAGGTCTGCTGTCAAGCGTCTAAACTTGGACACCCATATGTCTTTGTCGGCTATTTCGGCCAGTTCCATCTCAAGATCAGGTTTACTCACACCTGCCAATGCAGTCGTATTCAGTAGGGATGGATCAATGCTTAGGGGAGTGACCGGGAAGGATAATGTGTGTTTTTCCTCTCTGAACTCACAGAAGCGTTTCCCAAACGATGTTTGCATTGCGATGATTGCAGAATGTAAATACTCCAAATTTATCATGTCGTGACCTTGTTTGAACTCTCTCAAATTGGGGAAGTGAGACAAAGTGCCTTTCTGTAAATCTCTGGCAAGCACTGTCAACTTGCGCTCGAATGCCAAAACATCCTCCAACATGTGTAGGGCTGTATGTTCTTTCCCCTGAAGAGCTGTGTTCAGCGTGTTCAGGTGCGCTGTCATGTCTACCATGAAGTGTAGTTTTTCTAGCCACTCTGGCTGTTCCAGCTCAGGAATGGTGAGCCCTTTGGCTGCCCAGGAAAGTTTTCACTTCTTCCAGACACGCGACAAAGCATTTCAGTACCTCCCCTCTGGACAGCCACCGGACTTTGTTGTGCAGCAGGAGATCAGAATATGCGCTTTCCAGCTCGTCCAGTAACAAACGGAATTGACGGTGATTTAAACTTTTTGCCATTTTTTTGTTGACAATCTGAATGACAACATCCATTACTTCTGTGCATTCCGGAGGAAATGTTTGAGCGCACAGTGCCTCTTGGTGCAAGATGCAGTGAAAAGTCAGCAGCTTTCTGTCCAGCGACTTCTGCAGTAAAGCCACAAATTTTCCAAAGCCACAGGGAGCCGCAGCACAGAGATGAAAGAGCTGCATATGGCTCCGGAGCCGCTGGTTACCGACCCCCGACCTATACCAAGAATACTCCACAAGCTGAAAGGGCTAAAAGTGGATAAGTCACCTGGGCCAGGTGGACCACATCCCAGAGTCCTGAGAGAGGTTGTTGAAGAGATAGAACCATAGAACATTACAGCACAAAAACAGGCCTTTTGGCCCTTCTTGGCTGTGCCGAACCATTTTTCTGCCTAATTCCACTGACCTGCACTTGGCCCATATCCCTCCATACACCTCTCATTCCTGTACCTGTCCAAGTTTTTCTTAAATGTTAAAAGTGAGTCTGCATTTACAACTTCATCTGGCAACTCATTCCACACTCCCACCATTCTCTGTGTGAAGAAGCCCCCCCCCCCACTAATGTTCCCTTTAAACTTTTCCCCCTTCACCCTTAACCCATGTCCTCCTGGTTTTTTTTTCTCCCATAGCCTCAGTAGAAAAAGCCTGCTTTTGGATGCATTGGTCATGACCTTTCAAGAATCACTTGATTTTGGCATGGTTCTGGAGGACTGGAAATTTGCAAATGTGACTCCACTCTTTAAGAAGGGAGGAAGGCTAAAGAAAGGAAATGATAGGCCTCAGTGGTTGGGAAAGTGTTAGAGTCTATTATTGAGGATGAGGTTTCGGGGTTCTTGGAGACAAATTATAAAACAAGTCAGTCACCTTGGTTTCTGTAAAGGGCAATCTTGCCTGACAAATCTGTTAGAGTTCTTCGAGGATATAACAAGCAGGGTGGACTTGGATTTACTTGGATTTTCAGAAGGCGTTTGATAAGGTGCCACACGAGGCTGTTTAACAAGATAAAATCCAATGGCATTACAAGAAGGATTCTGGCATGGATAGTGGATTGGCAGATGGTTAGGGGCATTGAACCAGAATAAAAGGGGGCTTTTTTTGGTTGGCTGCCGGTAACTAGTGGTGTTCCTCAGGGGTCATTATTGGGACAGCTACTTTTTCACATTGTTTGTCAGTGATTTGGATAATAGAATTGAGCTCTTTGTGGCAAAGTTTGCAGATGATATGAAGATAAGTGGAGGGGTAGGTGGTGCTGAGGAAGCAATGCAATTCTAGCAGGATTTAGACAAACTGGAAGAATGGGCAAAAAAAAAGTGGCCAATGGAATACAGTGTTGGGAAATTTATGATGCATTTTGGTAAAAGGAACAATAGTGCAGACTATTATCTAAATGGGAGAAGGTTCAACCATTAAAGGTGTAGAGGGACTTGGGATTTCTTGTGAAAAACTCCCAGAAGAAGGTTAATTTAGAGGTTGAGTTTGTGGTGAAGAAGGAAAATGCAATGTTGGCATTTATTTCAAGGGGAGTAGGATATAAAAGCAAGGAGATAATGCCAAGCCTTTATAAGGCACTAGTCAGGCTGCAGTTGGAATATTGTCAAAAGTTTTGGGCCCCAAATCACAGAAAGGGTGTGTTGCCATTGGAGAGAATACAGAGGAGGTTCACGAGGATAATTCCGGGAATGAAGGGGTTAACATTTGAGGAGTGCTTGGCAGCTTTGGGCCTGTACTCAATGGAATTTAGAAGAATGTGGGGGGGGGGGGAGGGGGGAATCTTACTGAAACTTACCGAATGTTAGAAGGTCCAGAAAATGTGGCTGTGGAGAGGATGTTTCCTTTGGTGGGGGCATCCAGAACTAGAGGGCACAGACTCAAAACATAGGTAAGGATATTTTTTTTAGCAAGAGAGTAATGAATGTCTGGACTATGGTGGAGGCTAAGTCCATGGGTGTTTCTAAAGCAGAAGTAGATAGCTTCCTGATTGGTCAGGGCATCAAAGGGTATGGCAAAAAGCCAGGTGTATAGGTTGAGTGGGATCCAGGATCAGCTGTGATGGAATGGTGGAGCAGACTTGATGGGCTGAGTGGCTTAATTCTGCTTCAATTCTAGTTTCAATTTTGTTTCTTTACCATCATGGCTGGTTTTACAGCATTAAATGCAGAAGCTGAGAACATATTGCACCCTTAGCTAATGAATGCATCTGTAGAAGCCCTGTACCAGAAGATAAGTGGAAGATAATATCCCTATTCATAAAACATAATCCCTTGAAACCTGTTAACATAAACACACTACTTAAAATTAATATTGTTGCATTTTTAATCAGGAATGATAATTTAAATAATTATTGATGGATGCTCAACATCCATTAAGTCACTAAAATGTTAATTCAACAATATTTTATTGCCATATTGAGTAAATTTGAAAAAATAATTTGTCAGGTATGAAGTACTTTGTGGTATGACAAATATGTAAAAAAGGGCACCACATGAATCTCAGCAAGACAGACAGCATCTATGAAGAAAATAGTTAATTTTCCAGGTCAATAACTGTTTTTTAGAACAAAATTGATATTTAATGTCAATGACCTTTCATGAGTTCTAAAATATTCAGTTCCTTTCTCCACAACTACTGCCTGATCATTTTTTCTTTTTGTTTCATATTTTCAGGATCTGTAATTTCTTACTTTTCCACTATATAAATGCTTTTTTTTAATGCCTGTTTTATTGATACTGTTTTTGCAGTCATTGCACTTCCACAGATTTAATTTCTTCTGCAACAAACAGTCTGTTGGAGGAACTCAATGGGTCAAGCAGCCTCTGTGGGAGGAGAAAATAACAGATTGCCTCCAGCTCCTTTGTGTGTTGCTCCACATTTCCAGCATCTGCAGTCTCTTGTCTCTTGTTAATATTTCAGAACCTGATGGAGGTTTTCAAACCAAAATGCCATCAATTTCTTTCCTGCCTCCGACATTGCTCGACTCGCTAATTCCTCCAGCAGACTATTGCCCCAGATTCCAGCATCTGCAGTCTCTTGTGTCTCCAATTCCTGTTTCTGTTCCCCATTTTCGGAAAATAATACTCTTCTTGTTCTCTTCTTGCATTCTCAGCATATTGAGACCAAGACTAATAGGTCTCTCATCTCTGGCTTAGTGGTAGTATATCTGATATCTGATGGCTGGGGTTGTACCTGATCTTTGAGACTAAAGGACAGCACTGAGATGATGAGATGTAATCATGGTTCTCTCCCATTGTAATACTTCAAGAGATTCCAGACAGACTCAAGGTATTAGAGACACAAATATAATCTATTTCCCTTTCATTTTAGCAATACCATTTAAAAACAACGTGACATTACATCACGTGTAATTTGTGGGACACAGATTTGCACAAAATGTTGCATTTTTGTCCAACATGCTTATTACACTCTTGTTTAAATGATGTGTATCTTGTGATATGGAAAAACTATATATCTATGCAAGTAAGCTCTTTAACTGTTTGCTTATTTAAAAGAAAGCTCAACATTCCTACAGCCTTTGACCTTCTTTTGAGGAATGAGTCTGGTGGGCCTGTTGATTGAAGTTTCAGTGATAAACATTTTAGGAACAGTGACTGGTCCTCAGCAGAAACTGCTGCTTGGGGGAAGGTTAATTATGACAGTATTAGCTGGGAACTGGAGAATGCATGTAGATTGGGTTTGGCTGTCTAAGGGTAAATTCACATCTGATCTTTGGGATTCTTTTTAAGACTAGTTGATTTGAGTTCAGGCTTAAACGTGTTCCCATGGGGATGAATGATAGGGATGACAAGGTTCAGTAACCCTAGGTGACCTGAGATATTGTAAGTTTAGTCAAAGATGAAAGATATGTGTTTAGAAAGCTGAACTCAAACATTGAGGACAGAAAAGAAGCAGGAAGGAACTGGAAAAAAAAGAAAAATAATGTGGCTAAAAGAGGCCATGAAATGTCCTTGACAAGTGAAGTGAAAGAGAATCCTCAAGCATTTTACATTTACAGTAAGAGTAAGAGGTACCTAGGGTAGGGTGGCTCCACTCAAGGACAAAGAAAGGAACATAAAAGGGAGCCAGAGGAAGTGGGTGAGATCCTTAATGGGAACTTTGCATCAGTTGTAGTCTAGAAGGAAATGCATGACAATGAGTAAAGGGAAGGTATGTTGATATTCTTAGGCATGTCAATATTAAGAAGTGGTGCTGAGAATCCTGAGAAACATTACAATGTATCCCAGGACCTGATGGGGACCTGACAGGATTTGTCTTGGGATACTGAGAAATATAGAGGCAGGTGGGGGGGACAGGACATTGAGAATAAAAGTTAGGAATCTTCCTGCAATTGTGTAAAACTTCGGTTAGGCCACATTTGGAGCATTGTTTGCAGATCTGGATGCAACACTGTAGGAAGCATATGGGGTCTTTGGCAAGGGTACAGAAAATGTTCACCAGTGTGTTGTCTGTTTTTGGAGTATGTTGGCTATAAGGAGTGATTGGACAACCTTGAAATGGTCTCTTTGAAGTGTTTGAGCCTGAGGGTTGTTGTAACTGTGAACTGGGTCACTGGAGAGACACTGGACCTGGTGATATGAAAGTCTTTATTCATCATAATAAGTAGGCATTCTCCTGGAGACCCTCTCAGTATAGTGTCTCCCCAGTTCGAAGTATATTACATTTTTATACTCTTAAAATCAAGACAACAGCAGGCGATTCAATACAATTTAAACAGATGCAATGATATTGTTCAATATTTTGAGTCTGATGATATTTCCATTGAATTACAGTGGGGAAACATCCCTGAATGTTTAACAACTTTTGTTGGGACAAAGTAATTCAGAAGGATGGTCTAAAAGCCTCTGAGAACAGAAAACACTAAAACCAAGGCTAAGGTTGTGAGGGCATACACAAGTATCCCAACTATTGGTAGACAAATACACCTGTGACTGGTGCCAAAATCATTCTGGTCTGCAAGCTCCCTTGACTTAGTCACAATGGTGCCAGTTCTGGTGTAGGCCAATTAACATAAACCCTTCATCTTACCTTTGGTTGTATACGATCATCTCGTACCACTTCACTTTGCAAACCATTATCACTTGATCAGCCAGCCTCTACTGTGGACCAGCAACCTGTGTTTTGTAGAGAGTTTTGTTTACAAAACTCTCCTTTTAACTTCAAGCTGATTACTGCTTACAATTTATATTAAGAATTGAAGACTGGTTCTGTTTTGAATTAATATCTGCTACTTCCACATTATTTTATAACTGATGAATCCCAAATAAAATGTCACCTGATAGAAGTATAGACAGTAAAGGCATAGAAAGGATAAATAATTAGCCTTGTTCCTAGAGTGGAAATGTCAAATACTAGAGGGCATAGGTGTAAGGTGAAATGAGGATATTTTAATAAATGTGTGATGCAAGTTTTGCTTTAACGCAGTGAGCTGTATGTGCCTGGAAAATGCGGCCAAGGGAAGAGCTAGAAGTAAATAGGATAATAATGTTTAGGGGACATGTAGATAGACACATGATCAGGTGGAGAACAGAGGGCTGCAGACCGTAGGCAGGCAGATGGATTAGTTTATATTCGATTCAATGGTTGGCTGAAATACTATACTTTTCTATATTTTTGTTTCTGTTTCTTTAGACTTCCATCTCTCCAGCAAGCTGCAGTCTACTAGATTTAAGCCTTGCATTATCTAAACACTGCATCTTGATATCCAAGGTTTGCCGCTCTATGCTCTTTAGATCAGTGATCAACTTCCCAATAGCTGGACAGAGGCTGTGACCTCCCTAATTAACTGGTGCACATTCAAACCTGGACATGTGTTCTTGACCTGATACACATTTTAAAAGTCAATGGCTGCTTAAAGTTGGTGGCTAGTTTTAAAACTGGCACACTCTGTTATGTAAATTCTGTGTGTTTTCAATTGCAGGGGTGAGTGATCAGAAGTTTCAGGGTAAATGTCTAATAAATCTTTGGGGAACCCAGGATTGACATGTATGGAACTGACTTTAAAAGCATTTGATTGAATATTGCTTCAGTCTCTGAATAGCTGTCAGATTGGATTTATTACTGCTGGTTCCATTGCAAAGACATGCAATTCAATCCCAGGGGATTTCTGTTCTCTTCAGGTACATTTCCAATGTCATAATCTGAGGTAGCAGTTTTGATATATTTAATACAGCACAGGGTCAAACTATTTTAAATCCTTAAAGTGTTATACACAGAGGTTAAAATAGCTTGCTTTGCACTTTTGGTTATAAAGACTTCTACAAGAATTTAAATAGGAGCAGCATTAGGCCACCTGGACCCTGGAACCTGCCACATAACTCAAAATGATCATGGCCGATCTGTCCTGGGCTTCAACTTCACTTCTGTGCCGTACCACCTGGAAATTGGTTTCAAAATGTATCCACCCTCAATTTAAATTACTGCATTTAACTAACCTCTGCAACTCCTCATGCAGGGTTTTTTTTTCAAAGATCCACCACTTTACCACAAGTAAACAAAAATAAATTGCTTAAGAACATATTTATGGTCCTGTCTGAGGTGGGTTTGCTGTCAGTTGAGCCCACTCTTTGGAAGCAAGATCAGGAAAGTAAATGTGGCCTTTCACAATTTACTTGCCTCCTTGGCAATGTTTCCTCTCGCTCTTCTGTCCTTTTTCAGTCCTCTTTGTTGTTCTAGCATTGGGCCCTTGGAGATTCCCCATTTTAATTGTTCGACACCATGTGATATACTTTCAGCTGTTTAGCATTTAAGGCTAGGTCATATACAAAAAAATAAAATCGAAGCAATAGTGATAAGCGTGGACACTGAAAAAGCATTTGATTTGGTTAATTGGAATTTCCTTTACAGAGTTTTACATAGATTTGGTTTCCAAGACACAATTATTAAAACTATACAGACATTATATGACAATCCTACTGCTAGGATTAAAATCAATGGATATTTATCAAATAGTCTTACCCTAGAAAGGGGCACGAGACAGGGTTGTGCATGGTCACCACTACTCTTTGCGTTATATCTGGAACCATTATCTCAATACATCAGACAAAATGAAGATATCAGGGGAATTACTATTACAGGGACAGAGCATATATTGGCTTGTTATGCGGATAACATTTTGATTTATCTAGGGCAACCAATATACTCTTTGCTTAAATTGATGCAATCCTTTGAACAATATGGTCAATCATCAGGATACAAGATCAACATAGATAAAATCCAATTACTTTCATATTACTATAGCCCACCAAGAGAAATTGAAATTCGATACCCTTGGGCATGGCACACAGAGTCTTTCAAATATTTGGGCATCATTATGCCAAAAGATTTGGCAAAATTATCAGAATGTAATTATCAGCCTTTATATAAAAAAATTAAGGAAGATGTGGCAAGATGGAGCCTGATTCCGTTTTTCAGTCTCAGTTCAAGGATTGAGTCTTTTAAAATGAATGTACTGCCCAGATTATTATATCTCTTTCAGACCCTACCAATAGAGATTAATCAAAATCAATTCAATGAATGGAACAAGATGGTATCAAGGTATATTTGGCAGGGTAAAAGGCCTAGAGTTTGTCTCAAATCTTTGCAATTAGCAAAGGAAAAGGGGGGATGGGACCTACCTTCTCTTAGAGATTATTATTTTGCAGCACAGTTGAGAGCTGTGATATATTGGTGCAACCCATCATATGACGCTTAATGGAAAAATATTGAGGAGCAGGTACTTCCCATCCCCATACAAGCAATTTTGGCTGTTAACAACCTGCAAAGGTACATAAATACTATTGATAACCCATGGGTGAAATTGACTCTTAAAACATGGAAAACTACGATAGAAGAATATAATCTAGAGGGAAATATTGCAGTTCTTAAATGGTGTGCATATGACT
Organism: Hypanus sabinus; assembly: GCF_030144855.1. Classification (NCBI taxonomy): domain Eukaryota; kingdom Metazoa; phylum Chordata; class Chondrichthyes; order Myliobatiformes; family Dasyatidae; genus Hypanus; species Hypanus sabinus. Next base: position 127,120,775 of record NC_082706.1, read on the forward strand.
CGGATTTTACACCAAATAAATTGGATGCTTGATTTAAGGCCTGGACAGCTAAAGGAATAACAGTTCTTTGCAACATAATGAAAGAAGGAACACTGTTCAGTTTTGAAATGCTTGAAGAGAAACACTTATTAGGAAAACAAGGTTTTTATCGGTATTTACAGATGTGGCAATATGTTAATAAGACGCTTAAAAATGTAACCAAGGCAAATACATGCTTGATAGAGCTCTTTAGAAAAGCATATAATTCAGATAACGGTAGTAGAATCATTTCAAGCATGTATAAGGGGTTGTCAAATCTTAAAACACATTCGACTTCATACATTAAAACAAAATGGGAGAAGGAAGGAGGGATAATTATATCTGAGGAAGAATGGACAACAATATGGAGATATCAATGTAAGTGTACCAGTTCACAGAAATGGAGGGAGTTTGGATGGAAAAACTTGATAAGATATTTTATTATACCCTTTCAGAAATCCCATTAAGATAGTAACCTCCCTGTTTGCTGGAGAAATTGTGGAAATCAAAGTGCAAATCATTATCATATTTTTTGGGACTGCCCTGTTATCAAAAACTATTGGAGGGGGATACACAGTGCCCTACAAGACATCTTTAAATGTGAAATACCCTTACAGAATAAGACCATATATTTTGGATATATACCTCAAGAATGGTTTAAAAGAGATAAATATTTAATGAATATACTGTTGGTGGCTGGTAAAAATACTCTTACTAGGAAATGGTTATCACAGGAGAGCCCAACTTTAAATACATGGATGGAAATTACAATGGACATTTACAAAATGGAGAAGATAACAGCATCTGTTAATCATAAGCTGGAACAATTTGTTTCATACCGGGAAAAATGGCTTAACTACATAATGCCTCATAGGCCTAATTTTATTCTCACAAATCAATAAATCTGCTGTAAAAAAAAGATCACTCCCTACTTGTACATAGTTCTTAACTTTTGCTTGTTTTTTTTCTTTCCACTCTTTTCTATAAGTGTATACCTCAGATAAATACTTTGTGGAGATTTGTGATATATATGATTATATGATATATATGTACAATGTCTGAAATACATCTTATGGAAATGTTTGCTTGATGATGAACTTCAATAAAAAAATAAATTACAAAGGATTTAAGGCTAGGAATTCCCTCTTTATGTAATCTGCCTTCAATACCTCTCTCTTCCCTTAGAGTTCTACTTTTGATATTTCCTCATATTCGTGCCAGATATTGTTTTTTAATATTCCTGTGAAGCACCATGAGATAATTCCTGCTGTTCAAGGCAGTACATAAATAAAAGTCATGGTCCTTTTATAGAACCGCTGCTGTAGCGAGGGCACAGCTGTGGTACCGAGTGTTTCTGGGAATGCAGCTTGTGCCCAGCCAAAGCAAATCCATGTAAAATGCATGGTTAAAACTTCCTTTCTGTTGCACAATACTTAAAAAAAAACAACCAGCCAAAACAAAAAAATGTCTGAACATTGTAGAAGTTTCATATTGACATCCTTTTATGTAGAGGAAGCTCAAGCCATCCTAGACCATAAGATATAGGAACAGAATTAGGCCATTTGGCCCATCGGGTCTGCTGATCCATTTTCCCTTGATCCCTATCTCCCACCTTCCCCCCCCCCCATGTCTCTTTGTGCCCTGACCAATCAAGAATCTATTAACCTCTGTCTTAAATAGACATAAAGACATGGCTTCTACAGCTGCCTGTGACAACAAATTACACAGATTCACCACTCTCTGGCTAAAGTAATTCCTCATTTCTGTTATAAAAGGACATTCCTGTATGTTGAGACACTGTCCTCTGGTCTCAGGCACTCCCACCACAGGAAACATCCTCTCCACATCCACTCTATCAAGCCCATTCACACCCCGCATCCCCCACGCCCACCATTCTTCTAAATACCAGTGAATAAAGGCCCAGAGCCTTCAGATGCACTTCATATGACAAGCTGTTTAATGCTGAATTCATTTTTGTGTACCTCCTTTGAGGCCTCCCCAATTTCAGTACATCTTTCAAACATAACAACCCCAAGCTGCACACAATACTGAAAGTGAGGCCTCACTGGTGCTTCATAAAGTCTCAACATTACCACTTGTTCTTGTATTCTAGTCCTCTTGAAGTGTTTGTTCGTTTGCCTTCCAAAAAGCAGACTCAACCTGCAAATTGACCTTTAGGGAATCCTGCGCAATGACTCCCAAATCTCTTTGTGCCTCAGATTTTTGTATTTTCTTGCCATTTAGAAAATCGTCAAACCTTTCATTCCTTCTACCTTAGTGCATGACCAAAGACTTCCCGACACTGTACTCCATCTGCCATTTCTTTGCCCATTCTCCTAATCTATCTGAGTCCTTCTGTAGCCTCTCTACTTTCTCAAAACTACAAGCCCCTCCACCTATCTTTGGATTTCCCCTTGAGGAAACGTTGCTGACTATGGCCTATTTTATCATGTGCCTCTGAGTACCCTGAAAGCACATCCATAATTATGCACTCCAACATCTTCTCAATCACTAAGGTCAGATTAACTGGTCTATAATTTCCTTTCTTCTGCCTCTCTCCCTTGAAAAGTGGAGTGAAAATTGCAATTTTCCAGTCTTCCTGAACCATTCCAGAATCTCTTGATTCTTGAAAGATCATTGTTAATGTCCCCACAATATCTTCAGCCAGCTCTTTCAGAACCCTGGGGTGTACATCAGCTGGCCTTGATGACTTATCTACCTTCAGCCTTTTCAGTTGCCCAACAACCTTCTCTCTTGTGGTGGTAACTCACACACTTCAGGACTCCTGATACCTGGATCTTCCATCATACTGACTGTGTGTCTTCCACAGTGAAGGCTGATGCAAAATGCTTATTCAGCTGATTAGGCATTTCTTTGTCCTCCATTACTACCTCCCTAGTATTGTTTTCCAGCAGTCCGATATCAATTCTCACCTCTCTTTTACACTTTATCAGAAGAAACCTGTAATGTGGCTGTAGAAGGATTGCTGGTCTGTGAAGGGTGTCATTATGAATCATCACTCTTTCCATTTCCCAAGAGTCAATACTTAGACAACCTCACAGATCCTTAAAGAGACTTATTACTATCTTTGACATAAGGGTTCTCCTTTAACTTATCTGTCAAGACTATTTCACATCTTGTTTCTTTGCCCTTCTAATTTCCTTGTGTACTCCAACATCCCTTATATTCCTTAAGAGATTCACTTGGTCCCAGATGCCTAAACCTGTCATTTGCTTCCTCCCTTTTTCTGACTACTCCCTCAATATCCCCAATAATCCAGGGTTTCCTAATCCTGTCAGTTTTGACCTTGACTTAAATAGGAACTTATTGGCCCTAAACTCTTCTTGCCACATGTTTAAAAGCCTCCAACTTGTCAGACTTTTCTCCAGAGTGCAGCACCCGTAATCTGAGAATACATCTCTGACGCCTGCTCTCTGCCACCACAAAGCACAATATCAGTCAGAACTTGGCAATATCACCACCTACAGGTTCTCCACCAAGGCAGGTGCCATCCTGAATTAGAAAGGTTTTGTTTGTTCGTTATCACTGGGTCCAAATCCTGAGGTTTGCTGTCTAACTTCATTGTAGTAGTATTGACATCAGAGGGATTGCACCAGCTCTGGAACCTGGCCCACAAATACCTCCTCAAAGGCAAATGGGGATGAACAATAAATGCTGGCGCTACCCACAGCCACACGCTGCCTAAAAGAAAATGCTAAAAAGCTAGTTGATGCTCCTTTTTTGAAATTATTGAGGTGTGATGACAGGGTTGAGGCAGTGCCTCTGAATCTGTTTCCAGATTAAGTTTGTGCCTGTGCTGAGAAGTGTGAGATCACAGAATTGTGAAAAAAAGAATTCTACTGCTTTCTCTGAGCATGTTTTGGATGTGCAGAGTTTTGATTACATGATGGGTTAATGGTGGGAAATATTAGTGGATCACTCAAGGCAAGGAAGCTGATTTTGTGCCTGCTGTTTAAATGAAACATAGTTTGAAATGCCCATGGTTAATCATGAATTCCATTTCTGATTTTTTTCCCACTGTGATTGGCTCAATAACACCCAAACATTCTTCCTGTAATGCAACCTCACGATTAACCTAATTAAATCAAATTATTTTTATAATTCAATTCCAATAATCAACAAGAAGATATTGGCACTGATGACCTTTGGAATCCTTTTGAACATTATGGCATAAAAGAAAGTCATTTGGTCCATTGTCTGGTGAGGGTTTCATAGAAGAGCTTCCTTATTAATTAGTCGTTAAAATAACAAGTCTTTTGTAACTGCTTGATTCCGTGTAGGCAGATTGTGAGTATCTTTCTGTCTGTAATGGATTTGATACAGTTGAGCGAAACACCTGATCTGTGAAGTTGATATATGAAAGTTTAATACACTTGTTTCTTTCATCAGTAGGCTGGCTGCCAGAACAAGATGTGACAATTAATACATAAAAAGGTACTCTCTTAGTTGTGTTTCACAAAATTATTTTTAGAAGAATACTGTAGGTTGATAGTTTTATAATTTATAAATAGAAACAATTAAATAAGCACCTTGTATCAATTCCTCTAGAATACTGAATGTCATTCAAAAGGGAAAACTGGTCAAAATGAGACCAAAACTGTTCTAGTCCCATTTTGCAGCAGGTTGAACTGCAATAACTTTGCCAGCATCTGCCAGACTGAGTCAAGAGTCTTGATATCATGAGCTAATTTGGATCCATTATATATGTAGGACACCCATGTGTTTTTATCAGTGCATGTTTGATTGTTTCTAATTTGACACATAACTGACAAATGTCTCAGCAGAAGGCATGGAATATACTTTTGTAGACAGACAGACATACTTTATTGATCCCGGGGGAAATTAAGTTTCGTTACAGCCGCACCAACCAAGAATAGTATAGAAATATAGCAGTATAAAATCATAAATAATTAAATGATAATAAGTTAATCATGCCAAGTGGAAATAAGTCCAGGACCAGCCTATTGGCTCAGGGTGTCTGACACTCTGAGGGAGGAGTTGTAAAGTTTGATGGCCACAGACAGGAATGACTTCCTATGACGCTCAGTATTACATCTCGGTGGAATGAGTCTCTGGCTGAATGTACTCCTGTGCCTAACCAGTACATTATGGAGTGGATGGGAGTCATTGTCCAAGATGGCATGCAACTTGGACAGCATCCTATAGGAATGTATAGGTATAGGAATGTAGTAAGAGTATATTAGAGTTTTGCTTGGAAGCTATGCTGATCAACTTTGGTGTGCTGCAAAAACACATTTCTCATTTAGTAGTTCCCTGATGGTTCAACTCTTTCTTTTCCGATCTTGGTAAAGTGCTGTGAATAAGAATGTAATCTTGGTAGTTTGGGGCAGCTCGGGTAGCATAGCGATTTTGCCACTCTATTACAGTGCTGGCTGTAAGACTGGGGTTCAATTTCCACTGCTGCCTGTAAGGATTTGTACATTTTCCCTGTGACTGCATGGGTTTCCTCCGATTGCTCCGGTTTCCAACCACTGTCCAAAGGTGCACAGTTAGGGTTAGTGAGTTGTCAGCATGCTGGGTTGGTGCCAAACATGTGACACTTGTTGGCTGCCCAGCATAATCCTAACACAAGTGATGCATTTTACTGTATGTTTTGATGCACAAGTGACAAATAAAACTGCTTGAGAGTGGATGGGCATTCCCATTAGGGGTTCCCAGCTCTATTGTAGCCTCCGTGGAAGAGAAGCCAATTGGCATTGCTCTTTAAGGAGCTGTTTTCTAATGAACCTCTCCAGGTCAGAACAGCTGCTGCAATCCTGCTGGACATGAAGAACTAAGGCATTGAAAATAATGTGGGTGTGAACTTTGAACATTGCCAAGTAGATAAAATATTATGTGATTGATTTTTTATGTACAGTAGATTTAAGGCTGAATATGTACAATGTTTCAATTAAAATGAACCCTTCCAACCCAAGTAACAAAAGCTTCTGGGATGTTGAGCAAGGGTCCAAGTTACATTGCTATTTTCATGCTGGAATTCACCCAAAACTGTTTTTCATTGATTGATGAGTGATGGTGGAACTTTAAATGGGAACATGCTGTCATTCAATTTGCTGTAAATAACTTCCAAAGTGCAGCTGTATTTCTTTTTACAGAACTGCTTTGTATTATCTTGACAGTAAGATTGACTTGGAGACCATTTAACCAACCATGATATTACTGCCCCTTAGTTCATTACGTAATCTAATTTTCTCACTGAAATATTGTTTAGTGATACACCAAAATGAACCATATAGGTCACCTAACCTCTGGTGCTTTCATTGTCCTATGAACTACTGTCTCCTCACCAATCCTTTGTTCTTGCTCTTTGTATGTTTCTAGCTTCATCTTATTATCACTTTTTTCTCTTATTTTCTCTCATTCCATCGACACTCTAATCAGTCTCTGGGTAACAAATATCTCTTAATTTCCTTTTTGTACTTGCTCTTGCTTTCCTTTCACATGATGTGCAAAATCCACATCTGAGCAATTAATTAAATCTGGAAAAATATTACTGGAATCGCAAAGGTTAAATATGGATTATAAGATTGTTCAAAAAAAACATCTAGTTCACTACAGTCCTTGAGAGAAGGAATTCTGCTGTGTTTACCAACATGGTTTTTATTTGGCTGTAACATGATTCTTAATTATCTCTGCATATTTGTGAAAATAAACAAGGACAATAAATGATAGCCTTACTGATGGTGTCCACATCCCTTGAATAATGACAAAAAATCATTTATTTCTTTTTTCCAGTAAACACATCTCAGTATTTTCTCTCTCTGTTGCTATAACATATTATTTCTGTCATTGATTTAAGTGAATCTTTCTTGAAATCAGCCTGATATCCTTCCTGTGTTACATTCTCATAACTACACACAATATAAGTGTTGGTATAACTGTTGTTTATCAACATAAGTTCTTTCATCTTCTTTGCTTAAAGGAGAGGACAAATTATCTGAAGTCGAACCTAAAGAAAAAAGAGGGTGATTCAACAAATACGAGGAAATCTGCAGATGCTGGAAATTCAAACAACACACACAAAATGCTGGTGGAACACAGCATTTCGTGTGTGTTGTGCGATTCAACAAGTCATCAGTTGTGGTTTATTGGTGCTTTTCCAAAGACTGAAGAATACATTTCAAAATTATGAACACAGATCGTTACATCATCTTGATACAGTTTGACTGAAAGGAAGGCAAATTGAAATGTGATAAACTGATATACATAAATTACAGAAATAGGAAGAGGCCTCTGATCCTCTGTTTGTCCTGTCATTCCATTTGACCAGTCTGATCAGACTTCAATTCCATTTACCTGTCCTTGTTCCATTCACAAGATATCCATGCCCAGTAAATCTACACTGCATACATTCACATACATGAACCCAGCCAAACAGAAATGATTGACTTACGAACTTCCAGCACTTTTATGATAACATTATTACCCAGGTCCTTTATACAGCAATGTTCGTACAGAGAGATCAGGGAGTCATTTTACATCATCTAGTTCATAGGTGTCAAACTCAAGGCCCGCGGGCCATATCCAGCCCGGCGTACAATTATATCTGGCCCGCGAGATCATTTTAGATAGATCTATTATTTTAATTATTAATGGCCCGGCGATATGAAGCCTATGATTGTAAGTTAATACCAATCACATGATTATTAAAAATAATGCTTGCTCAGCAGTCTTCTTCATAAGAAACGGAATTTGTGAAGTGAAACACTTTGTAGTTATAGCAGAGACTGAGACACATGAGAACAGGCTGAAAAAACGGAGGCAAAGAAAGCTGCGTTCGCACGCGCCCAACTGATCTGGCCCGCATGAAGCTGCATTTTGCCCAATCCGGCCTGTGACCTAAAATGAGTTTGACACCCCTGATCTAGTTGAACAATATTTTGATTTTATGTCTTCCCAAAGTGGGTAATCCTGTATTTCTTCACAGTAGACTCCATGTGCCAAATGACTCCATCGTCATTTACTTAACCTTTCCAGATATTTGGTGATGTCGTCACAACTTGGTTTCCAAGCTATATTGATATCTTGGGCACTTTGGCCACACTCTATCCCTTTGTTAAGACAGTAATTTCCACTCACTGGTCACTTTATTAGGTAAACCTGTACACCAGCTCATTAATGCAAGTATCTAATCAGCCAATCATGTGGCAGCAACTCAAATGCATAAAAGCATGTAGACATGGTCAAGAGGTTCAGTTGTTGTTCAGAATGGGGAATGTTATGTTTTGTTACTCTGAAACATAAAACTAATTGAATGAAAGCATGGAGCTGGAAATATTCATTTAGGTTCTAGTGAAGCATGCTTGTATGACATTTTACCCATAATTAGTTATGTAAACAAACAGAATGCTTAATAAAACATATTTACAATATTGCTCAAATATTACTGAACTAATATATACACAACACTCCTTCCTGCTTAGCGATAAACTGCAATTCAATCTAGAATGCATCTCAAATATATAGAAAGAATACATTATAATATAACTATTGTATACAGACATCCACAGCAGAGTAAACTTTAAGTTGCCCCATTCAGGTCTAACGATTTAATTACTTTGGAGGATTTCTTGCCCTTGTGGGATTAAGTCTTTCCTGGCAAAGGGGGATCACTCTACTTGGCAGGTGAGACATGTGACTGTGAAATGATCTGAGGTTCTGAGGCCTCCTCCGTGGTGGTTGTAGGAGGTGACTCTGGGACCGCAGGACGTGGTTCTGACAGCTCTAGACTCCTCTCTTCCAGACTTGTTGGTACGGTGAATCATGCATGGTAAACTGCTCGATCTGCTGATCTGTTCCAGGCCATTAGGCAATGCTTTGAGCCAATGTTTTCATTTTGATCACAACTAGATGACCGGCATGTCGAACCTCCAACACTTTAGCTCTCAGCTTAGATGGTACCACAACTCTTAATCCCCACATATAGCAATCGCTGTCAAGGGAAAGTTCATTCCAGCGCTGGGAAACTGGAATTTCTGTTACATATTCCAGCCATTTTGGGTGGCTATGTAGGTCTGAGATAGTGTGAAGTGTTTTTTGGTTTCCCTTTGGATCATCTCTGCTGTAACAGGAAACCTTCGATTTGCATTGGGGAGAATACATCAAGCGGACTGTCTTCTTTTGTAAATTTTTTCAGGTATTTACTTTTCCAAGGATAAACAGGACAATCCATCAACATTTCCATTATTAGTCATCCTCTTGAATTCAGTCTTGTAATTGTGTCTTTCAAGAAGCAGAGCTCATCTCTGCATTCATGCTGCTGCTGTAGTGGAACACCCTTCTGTGGTTTGGAAATGGACACTAGTAGTTGACAATTAGTAATGGGGTAAACTCTCTCCCATACAGATACTGTTTGAAATGTTTTATACCCCAAACTACAGTCAAGGCCTCTCTGTTAATTTGTGCATAGTTTTTCCCTGCAGCAGTAAGGGAAGTTGACGCAAAGGCTATGGTGTGTTCATTTCATCTCTCATAACATGTGACATGACTGCAACTTTCCCATAAGGTGAGGCATCACAAGCAAGCTTCACTGGAAGGTGTGTATCGTAATGTGTGAATGCAGTGTCAGACATCACCATTTCCTTTGTCTTTAGAAAGCCACCTCACACTGCTTTGTCCATTCCGTTTCTTCCTGATTTGTAGGAGTGAGTTCAAGGGGTGAAGCAGAGTGGCCAGGTTTGGCAGGAACCTGTTGTAATAATTGAAAAATCCTAAAATGGACTGCAACTGTGACATATCCTTTGGCCTGAACACCCTTGCAGCACCTGGTCCATAGTTTTTTTTTGCCAGAGTGCAGGTTCAGATACTACCCCAAATATAAGCCTTTTATAGTGATAATTCATTTGTCAGATTTATAATGAGAAACACTTTGGACTCTTCTTCCATCTCCATCTGCAGGCAGGCCTCAGCTAAGTCCACTTCACTAAAGTGCTCTCCCCCAGAAGTGTTTGCAAAGATATCCTATATCCTGGCTAGAAGCTATTGATTTACTTGCAGTACTAGGTTGATGATGACTGTAAAAACACCACAACTTCTGACAGACCCATTCTTCCTGGCTACTGACATCTATGGGCTTCACTCAAACTTAGAAAAACTTTATTTGACCTCCATGCAATCTAGCTCACTGGCTACTTTATCACAGATACTATAAGGAACTAGATGGGCTTTGTAAACTTTGGCATTTTCATTTAACTCAGTTTTACCCTTGATATGTTTGAGTTTTCCAATGCCACCATTGAACATTGCTGGGGCATCATCCAGTATCTTTCTTAATTCACTTTAAGTTGACTCCATTGCAGGAAATATGGCATACAAGTGGTAGATGGATCTCCATTCAAGTTGTAGTTGTCTCAGCCATTTGCATTGCCACAATGCTGGCCCTCCTGTTTTTACCACATATGAGCCCAATGTGGCTTGTCACTGTTACAAATGTCATTCCCACTGGACTTGTTCTAGATGAAGGCAAGTTCTTAGCTGGAAATCTGTAGTGTTCGGTATTGCTGAAATGCCATTCAAACTTATTTTGTGGAATGACTGAAAAAGCAGAGCCAATATCTAAAATATCCATTTTAATTAATTTGATGTTCACTTCTGGTGTAAGCCATATTGCTTGTTTATTAGTTTTCACATTGTAAATCTCAAGGCTATCTTGTCCTGTGTCTCATTCATCATTTTCAGATTTTTCATCAACAGTATGCAGATTAATGCTCTTTGAAGCTGCAACTTTACTTTTTATCTTTATCTATTACTCGTGCAGTCCATTTATTTTTGTCTGTCTGACATGCTCTTTGTAAGTGTCTTACTTTGTCGCATTTTCTGCAAGGTTCAACTTTAAACCTACATTGTTGTGGTAATGGAATTTGTTCAGCCAGGTCTGTTTCTGTTTAGACATTGCAATTTTATTCATGCTCACTTTCATTCCTGACTGCAACTCAATTGTGTCCCTGGCTGCCTTTTCCAGTGATACAGCTATTTCCACTGTTCTTGTCAATATGAGTCGTATGAGTCGTGCTTCAGTTAGGAGCCTTTTTTTTAATGTTTGCTTGTAAGGTTCCACAAACTAAACTATCTCTCAGTGCGTGATTAAGCTTATTACTGAAATGACATTGAGCCACGTATGCTGAAACGGACCCCCCTTCCTTTTGATTTCACTTATGAAACCTAAAGCATTTTGCCATCAATATTGCTTTTGGTTCTGAATGTTCCTGCATTACTTTCACAATATCAGTAAAGTGCATTTCAGCTGGCTTGCATGGAGCAGTTAAACTTCTGAGCAATTTGTATGCCTTTTAAACATCAGTGCACTCAGCAAACTGGCACTCACAATTCATTGGCTATTTCACTTCCTTTAAAATACTGCTTAGTTCACTCAGTATTCATCAGGCGGTTATCCTTTTTGCAATCTTTCTAACATAGCCAGCCATTTGTTTTATTTTAATTTACTATTATTCTTACCTGGTACTCACTATTCATGAGTCTGTAAATTTTTCTGTTTTCTGTCTTTGTTTTAACTCTAACTTCGTTCCTACCCAAGGAAGCACATTTTGTATTTTTTTTTACTCAACTGTTTCTTGCTGCATTTGTTTTTAAACTTCAACCTCTCTCAGCACTTCAACATGTAGGTAGTCGTCATTTAAAACTTTCTCATTGCTACTGTTATGATTCATAACTCCAAAACATAAAAATAATTGAAAGAAAATTAAGCTGGAAATAACATGTTCTTGAGTTTCATTTTACTTCTAGCAAGGCGTGCAAGTATGATTCTGTGGTGTAATGACGCATGTCATTCGTATATTTTTACATATAATCATAATGAGTTATGTAAACAATAAAGAATGCTTAAAACTTACGATATTACTGAAATAGTGAAATATTAAATGCATGACAGGGAAGAAATATAATCAAAGTGACTTTGATCGTGGAATGATAGTTTGCTTTAGATGGGGTGGCTTGAGTATCTCAGAAACTGCTGTTCTCCTTACGCTTTCATTCATAACAGTCTCTAGAGTTTACAGAAAATGATGCAAGAAACAAAAAATATATTCACTGACCGGCAATTCTGTGGGTGAAAATAACTTGTTAATGAGAGAGGTCAGGGGAGAATGGCTGAGTTGGTACAAGCTAACAGGAGGGTGATAGTAACTCAAATAACCATACATTACAATAGCGGTGTGAAGAAGAATGCATCAAACTTCAAAGTGGATGAGCTACAGCAGCAGCCACTCCTTCCCTTTCTCCCATAGTCCACTCTCCTCTATCAGAAGCCTTCCTCTCTAGCCTCTTTTCCTTTCCCTTCCACCTGGCTTCACCTATCACCTTTTTCCTTCCCCGCCCCCCTTTTTTATTCTTGCATTTGCCCCCTTCCTTTTTACTCCTGAAAAATGGTCTCAATCTGAAACATTGACGATTTATTCATTTCCATAGATGCTGCCTGACCTGCTGAGTTCCTCTGGCATTTTGTGTGTGTTGCTCTGGATTTTCCAGCAGAATCATCTGTGTTTAAGTACATGAGTTGTCAAACCACCATCAGGATGGTTTGTTGATAGGGCCTGAGAGTCTGATACCTGTTGCTGTTCAAAAACTGCTCCACTTTGCAGTACAGTTGAGGCACTGAGGTCCCACAATGATCCAGTAGCAAAGACCTGCCATTGGGCTGGTGCTGGGGAGTATACAGGATGCACTGCCCTGGCCAAGTACAATTCAGCCCAAAATCTATCTTAAGTATTACTTTAAAAATATTTAAATGTCTGCCCCTAATTATGTGACCTCTTAAACTTTTAATCTATTATCTCCATCCATTTTAGCCAATGTTGCCTTCATGCTTGTGCAGTTGCCTTAAGGGGAGAAGAGAATAGAAGGCCATTAATTGGAGTAATAGAGGATGGGTTGTTGCAAAATGGGGACTGCCTAAGGGGAAATAGCCTGTTTTAGTGCAGTAAATACAATTACTTGTAAATCATCCTTGGCTGTTTGCTCTGAAGAAGCTCTACAGCAACTTCAAGGTGCTCTACTCTGCTTCTGAGCATTACATTTCAAGTTGCTGTGTTCTGCTGCTCTTGTATATTGTAATTAACGCTACTGGGTCTGGGTAAATTTCTAGGGAACTGTAACCCACGCATGTAAGCAGACTTCATTCTATTTTGGTATGTCCTGCAGTAAGTTTCCAATATGTTCATGCTGGCGCAAGATGCCAAAATTATTTTGACATTAATTAGGCTAATGATTTAGTATGGAAGATGCCAAACAGATGAATGTTGGAGGGAAAATGGGGCAAACATTGAATTAATGATGGAACAGCATGACATTTCAACTGACTTGTTACAAATTAAGGGAAAATCAATAATTGGTATTGGTTTAGAGAAATATTCATGAAGGTACAACATACATAATGGGTTAGCTACACCTGTAAATTCAGTAATTTGAAAAGCTTCATTTTGAATAACTTTATTTTTAGCTTAACAAAGCATAATAGTTCCCTTGTGATTTTTGAGGAATTCTCTTGTGTGATATAAAACTCCATGTTGGTGGATATTGCTATGAGGTATTGTCCTGTGGGACAAACAAGAAGCAGGAGAGTGAAAAGAAGTGCCATTTTACAAAGGGCAAGATTCCTTCACACTTGACATCAAATAGTTATATATTCAGTGAATTGTAATTGTGATGGTTAGAAAAAGTAGAACATAAAGCTTCAGACAAAATCCTCAAAAACTGTTAAGTCTGAAGCATGATATTAGTACATTAGAAAGAAGGCAATGTTACTGCAAGCTGACAATCAGTTTGCCTCAAGCCTCGTACATGTGCTCAGGACTTCTTCCTTTAAGTGAATTAGAACAGCTGGTTGTCAAAACTTCTTAAAAAGATCTATAGATGCTGCTTGACCTGCTGAGTTGCTCCAGCACTGTGTACAGCTAAAAAAATGTTCATTCGGCTTTGGCATACACTTCTACGGTTGACTACAAGTCAGAAGCATCAGGGTATTCAATCTTTAATGGAAAATGTAAATATGCTACCAAGTAAACTGGTTAATTGGGGTAGATAAGCTCATGTGATTGGTGGTGAGGTCACTTTGGATGATAGCAGCACACATTCAGAATGATCCCAAAATCGGTCATATCTTCCATGTCCTCCCTTTTTGTGTTCTACAGGAACCATTAGGTTGAGGCACTTCATCTGACCTAATCGGATGGATTGAAACATCAACCATACATTTTTTCCTCCATCTGGCACAGAGTTCCTTCAGAATTTTTTTTGCTCCAGATTTTAGGAAATACAGTGTCAAGTGTCTCCAGAGGCAAAAATGGATTTCATTGAAAGGCAGAGCAGACTCAAGGGGTGACTAGTTTAGTACAGGTGAGCTTTTCCACTGCTAAAATGTGATAATGGTATATGTGTGAGCTGTGGCAGTCAATGGAGAAGACCAGTGAAATAGTTACTTAAAGCAAAGCCCTGAACTTTTCTGTGACAACCAAAGTGTTTCAAGACTCAGCCATTAGATCTTGTAAGCTCATTAGCTGCTGTCTTCCCTTCTTGTAAAAGAGTCTTGTAAAATAATTCAGGGGGTTTCCTACATAGTATGTCCAAGACTAAAAACCTAAAACAAAAATATAGGAACTAAAGCAGGAAATGCTGCAGATACTCAGGAGGTCAGAAGGGATCTGTGGAGAGAGAAACAAAGTCAATGTTTGTGGTTGGTAATGATTTTACAAAACTGAACTGCTTAAAAATATAATGTCAGAATAAGGAGCAGGAATGCATTGTTTGGCTCTGTAAGGTTGCTCCATTATCCAATAACATGCTGCCCTCATACAGTCCAGATGAATGATCTCAACCTGAAATATCAATTGTCTATTTCCCTTCACAGCAGCCGCCCTTCCAACATTTTGTTTGTTGTCATTTACCATAGCAACTCAAAAATCTCTAAAGCTCAACCTTGAATATAATGAATGACAGCACCCACAGCTTTCTGGTTCAAGAATTCTAAAAGTTCACTAGTCTCTGAGAGTTCACCTTCATATCGTTCTTAAAATTGGAGAAAATGGGTGTGAGTACCATAACACACACTGCAATGAGAAAAAGTTCAACCTGCATGGAAGACTTCATGAAACTGACTCCCTCAACAGGTCGCTGTGAGAAGTCAGGACATTGTAGAAATAATGGAGTCATATTGTTATTTTTGCTTAGAATTTTCCTGTGTAGGTTGTTAAGAAATTCCAGAATGGCTGTTTGGACCACTTTTACCAAGTGTACCTGGTTTAATAGTGAAGAAGACTGGGTTGAAATTTCTTCCTAAAATTAATCTCTCAGTTGCTCAAGATGAAAAAGCTGATAATATTTCTGATAAGGGTCAAAATGAAGCAATGTCACTGAGTGCTGAGATGGATGCTACTCAACAAAATCTGGTCAGTTCATAATCATAAATTGTAACATCAGCCATGTTAGGAAGGTGGCAAAATGTGCAACTTTGTGGTTTGATTTTAATTGTAAATATGTTAGATCAATTTTTTCTAAAGAAAAAATACATTTAACATAATATAGATAGTGAACAATACGTATTATGTTAAGGCTGTTATCATTTTAAGGAATGTGTCATGCGACCATATGTTCCCTGTTCAGCAATGATGTATGTACTGAGATACAGTGAAGGTTTATTTGCACGCCATCCAGATAGATGATTCCATAGGTACATTGAGGTAGTAAAAAGCAACCTCGCTGCAGTTCTCACTGCATCGAAGACCTCACCCATTATGGACATGCGCTCTTCTCCCCTCTCCCATCAAGCAGAAGATACAAAAGTCTGAAAGCACATATCACCAGGCTCAGGGACAGCTTTTACTCTGCTGTTTATAGTATGATAAGTTGAATTTTGACAATCTAAATGGTTATGATATTGCACCTTATTGTTTAGCTGCACTGTATTTACACTTTATTCTGCATTGCTATTGCTTTGCTTTGCTGTGTCATAGTGCAATGTTATGATCCGATCTGTGTAAACAGTATGCAAGAAAAACCTTTTCACTGTGTATTGGTATCTGTGACAGTAATAAACCAATTCTAACTCTATTTCCAATTCTAAAAGGAAAACAAAATGTAGAATTTAGAGTTATAGTTACAGAGAAAGTACAGTGCAGGTTGACAGTGAGGTGCAAGGCCATGATGAGGTAGATTGGTAACTAAGTGTTCGTCTTTTATCAGAAAGCTCCTTGCATATGTTTTGATTAAGTTTCTCATGTCTCATGTAGGCTCTTCAATAAACTTTGCTAGATGTTAAAAGCCCAATGAGAGCAGGTGCACTATGAATTCATAAATATCTGAGCATGTGCACTATGAAATCTTACAATCCCTCTGAGTTCACCCAGTTTATTCCAAATCACAAGCAACTTTGCCCTCACTTAAAAGCTGCCTAGCTTCTAAACCAGACCGCACTGATGCATGTTTATTCAATTCTGAATCTATTTGTGATTGGCAACAACCGAATAGATGTACTATTTTACTGGAAGTAAAGCGAGGAATGTTATTATTTGTGCTCACTGATGAAGGACAGGCTTCTGGCTTACAAAAAAAAAAACATTGAGAATTGTGAAAGTATAAAGTACAAAGACTTAAATCATGGCATTCATTTTGCGAAGGACTAGGGACAAGACTGTAAAATGGCGATTTATTCAGCTGAAGCAACGTTTGAATTAGTAGGAATCAAGCCAAGAGAAGTCAAGTAACAGTTATTTGAAGCCAAGTTGGACCTTGGAATCCTGTGGGTTACACAAGAAAGAGGAGACAAAGACCTTTGAGAATTGAATCCTGGTTCAATATGCAGCTGTGCTATTTCCACAGTACTTGCTTTACAATGTTGGAAGTGACATTAATTTTGGATTCTTTTCAAAGAAAGTACTCTCTTTACTGTCACTTCACCTAACTGGAGCTTGATGTATTTTATCACAAATGCAATTGCATGCAGTTTCCATTGTGGAAGGTTGTTCTGTAAGTTGATTTAACCTGCACAATTAATCCCCTGGATGTGGAGTACAATCTCTCCATAACATGATCAGGTTGCCATTGAGCCAAATCCATCCTGCTTTAGAGGAGCTCAGGAACATCTATACATGTGAATTGAGCTCTGGCAGTTGTTATAAATGGGGAGGAAAATCTTGCGTTTATGTGGCATTCTTTATGACCCAAACTCAATGCAATGCATTTCAAGTGTTTCAGTAATATGCAACAACCAGTCGTGCACAGTGAGGTCTCATAAATAGCAATGTGATGAGGACCAGATATTTTGTTTTGTGATTGTTGATAGTGTATCAAGACAGGTCAGGACATATGAGATAACAACTTCATTTTGAGTATGCAAAAAATGATAGAAACCCAACAATCAAATAGTGTTGCTGGTGAGTTTGAACACAAAGTAGATTGGGAATGAATGCAGTAAATTCATGGAGCCATGGAAGTTCTGGATTGAGGAAAGTTTTCTAAGGTTAGAGCACAGTATGAAAAGTTGGATGGAGAATTGGCAGATGGAATTTAATCTGATAAATGCAAGATTGTGCATTTTGGGAAGTCTAGTAGGGGGTCAGACATGTACTATTGTTACGAATGTGGAGCAACTCTGAGGGGCCGAAGGGGGCAAAGTCGCCCCCTCCTTTTTGAGAATCACAGGATCGCTATTATTTCGGGTCTGAGACCCAGGAAATGAGAGAGATACACATCATGTCAATAATGAGAGAGCGAGACGCAGGATCACAGCAAAGGCAGTTGCCATAGACAACACCGAATACACAAGGTAGGGGAATGCCTCCTAACAAAACGGAACGGAACCACAGATTACTGCTATTGTCTCTTGGAGAAGGACTTGTGTATTGAGTATTGTAGTATTTAATGAAACCCCTCAGGGGACAACCAGAGTAGTCTGGTTGAGGGATTGTATCATCCCAACCTGATTGACATCTGAGACCCCGTGAGTGAGGATAAAAGAGGGGTCTGGGGAACACCCCTTAGACACACCAGGAGAAACATACGAGACCAGTGGGGGGCTTGTGTGTGTGTCCATCCTTGCCTGGGTGGCGAGTCCTCCACAGAACGGTCTAGCTAAAGGACCGATACGGATCAAGACCGTACTGAGGAAAGTCGGCAAGTTTTTCTCTTTCTCTCTCTCTCTCCAACATTGCTAGATGTTAAAAGCCCAATGAGAGCAGGTGCACTATGAATTCATAAATATCTGAGCATGTGCACTATGAAATCTATGAAGCGACAAACAAACGGCTGCAGCCTGTGTGAACTGAAGTGAACTTTATATTTCCATCGGACAATTCATTATCCCCTAGGCAACGATAGAGCTTATTTCTTATTGATTATTATTATACCCGCACTTTTAGGTTTAGTATTGATGACGTATATTATCTGGATATTTGCATTGATATTATTTTTGTGTATTTTTGTTAATAAATACTGTTAAAAATAGTATCATCAGACTCCAACAGATGCCTCTATCTTTGCTGGTAAGTAACCCAGTTACGGGGTTCGTAACACTATAAATGGTGGGGAATTGATGAACACGGAGACTTTGGGGTTCAAGTCCAAGGTGAATAGGGTTGTGAAGAAGATGTGACATACTTGTCTTCATAGGTCAAGACATAGAATATATAAAATATGTTATATTGCAACTTTATATATAAGTTCAACTACACTTGAAGTATTATGTGCACTTCTAGTTGCCGCACTATAGGAAGAATGTGGTGGTAAAGGAGAGGTTGCAACAGGGATTCACAAGGATGTTGCCTGGATTAGAGGACTTTTATGGAGAGACTAGTTAGGCTCGTTTTCATTTTTCCTGGAATGAATGAGGCAGAGCGGAAACCCGATAAAAGTTATGCAAAATTATAAAAACATAGGGTAGATAATCAGAATCTTTTTCCCATTGCTTAATATGATCTTGCACCTTACTGTTTACCTGCACTGCTCTTTTCCCATAGCTGTTACACTTTATTCTGTACTTTATTATTGTTTAACTTTGTTCTATCTTAATGCACTGTGTAACAATTTGATGCCCTATGAATAGTTTGCAAAACAAGCTTTTCACTGCATCTCAGTACATGTGACAGAAGTAAAACAATTCCAATAACAGTGAAATCGAAAACAAGAGAGCAAAGACAAGGTGAGAGGAAGGAGTATTAATGGAGCTCTGACAGGTACTGTATATCTTTTTCCTTATACAAAGTGTTGATATCTGGACTTGCTGCTTGGTGAGGTAGTGGAATCAGATAATTCGCTATATTTGAGACCAGGACTTGTATAGATAATGCATAGAAGTAGACAAATAGGATCAGCGTAAATAGTCAAAAAAGTCAGAAAGGGTGTTTTGGGCTGAAGTGCCTTTAACAGTGCTTCACAACACTATAACTGTGTGCCAGGGAGTAGGATTAAAGTGTGGCCACTCATGACAGAGAAAGGCAGAGAATCAGAATTGGTTGAATGTCCTTGGCATGTGTCGGAGGAGTGGGCGACAGAGTAAAGGGAATCAGAATAGGAGGGCTTTGGCAATAACGGGTTGAGGCGAGGTAAAGTACTTGAGGAATAGCAAGTATGTCTGAGGCCGGTGTGCTGTACTGGGTGTCAGGTGTGTTGAGCTGCAGCTCCTTGAGGACTGGGTTAGGGAACTGGAGATGCAGCTCAATGACCGTCAAGTGGTCTGGGAATGTAACGAGGCGATGGAGAGGAGCTATAAGCAAGTCATCACACCGGGGCCTTGAGAGACAGATAAGTGGGTAAGTCAGGAGAGGGGGCAAGAGTCAATACTAGAGAGTAGCCCTGTGGCTGTCCTCCTTAACAATTAGTATTCCTGTTTGAGTACTGTTGGTGGGGGGGGGGGGGAATGACTTACTTGGGGAAGCAACATTATCCGTGCCTCTGGCACAGAGTCTGGCCCTGTGGTTCAGAAGGGTAGGGAAAGGACGAGGCTGGCAGCAGTGATAGGGGACTCTCTAGTTAGATGGTCACACAGGCGATTCTGTGGATGCAGGAAAGAAACATGGATGGTAGTTTGTCTCCTAGGTGCCAGGGTCCGGGATGTTTCTGCTGGCATCCTCGATATCCTGAAGTGGGAAGGAGAACAGCCAGAGGTCGTGGTACATATTGGTACCAACGACATAGGTAGGAAAAGGGAGGACATCCTGAAAGCAGACTACTGGGAGTTAGGAAGGAAGTTGAGAAGCAGGACCACAAAGGTAGTCATCTTGGGATTACTGCCTGTGCCACATTGACAGTGAGTATAGGAATAGAATGAGGTGGAGGATAAATATGTGGCTGGGGGGAATTGGATCGGGGGCAGGGATTCAGATTTCTGGATCGTTGGGACCTTTCTTTGGGGTAGGAGTGACCTGTACAAAAAAGACGGGTTGCACTTGAATCCCAGGGGGACTCATATCCTGCAGGGAGGTTTGCAAAGGTTATTGGGGAGAGTTTAAACTCGGATAGCTGCGGGGTGGGAACCAAATTGAAGAGACTGAGGTAGAGGTGGTGGGCTCACAAATAGAGAAAGCATGGAGATGTTGTGAGAGGGAGGACAGGCAGGTGCTAGAGAAGGGATGCGCTTAGACTGATGGTTTGAGATGTGTCTATTTTAATGCAAGGAGTATTATGAACAAAGCGGATGAGCTTAGAGCGTGGATCAGTACTTGGAGCTATGATGTTGTGGCCATAAAGAGTCTTGGTTAGCTCAGGCAGGAATGGTTACTTTGAGCGCTGGGCTTGAGATGTTTCAGAATGAGCAGGGAGGCAGGGAAAAGAGGTGGTTGCGTGCCACTGTTGATCAGAGGTAGTGTCACGACTGCAGAAAAGGAGGAAGACATAAAGGGATTGTCTATGGAGTCTCTGTGGGTGGAAGTTAGGAACAGAAAGGGGTCAATAACTCTACTGGGTGTTTTTTTATAGACCACCCAATAGTAACAGGAACATCGCGGAGCAGACAGGGAGACAGATTCTGGAAAGGTGTAATAATAACAGGGTTGTCGTGGTGGGAGATTTAAATTTTCCAAATATCGATTGGCATGTTCCTAGAGCGAGGGGTTTAGATGGGGTGGAGTTTGTTAGGTATCTGCAGGAAGGTTTCTTGACACAATATGTAGATAAGCCTACAAGAGGAAAGGCTGTACTTGATCTGCTATTGGGAAATGAACCTGGTCAGGTGTCAGGTCTCACAGTGGGAGAGCATTTTGGAGATGGTGATCACGTTTCTATCTCCTTTACCATAATATTAGAGAGGGACAGGAACAGACAAGTTAGGAAAGAGTTTAATTGGAGTAAGGGGAAATATGAGGCTATCAGGCAGGAACTTAGAAGCAAAAATTGGGAGCATGTTCTCAGGGAAATGTACGGAAGAAATGTGGCAAATGCTCAGGGGATATTTGTGTGGAGTTCCTGCATAGGTACGCTCCAATGAGACAGGGAAAGGGTAGAGTACAGGAATGGTGGTGTACAAAGGCTGTTGTAAATCTAGTCAAAAAGAAAAGAAGAGGTAATGAAAGGTTCAAAAAAACTAGGTAATGATAGAGATCTAGAAGATTACAAGGCTGGCAGGAAGGAGCTTAAGAAAGAAATTAGGAGAACCAGAAGGGGCCATGAGAAGGCCATGGTGGACAGGATTAAGGAAAACCCCAAGACATTCTACAAGTGTGTGAAGAGCAAAAGGATAAGATGTGAGAGAACAGGACCAATCGAGTGTGACATTGGAAAAGTGTGTATTGAACCAGAGGAGATGGCAGAGTCACTTAATGAATACTTTGCTTCAGTATTCACTACGGAAAAGGATCTTGGTGATTGTAGGGATGACTTATAATGGACTGAAAAGCTTAAGCATGTAGATATTAAGAAAAATTATATGCTGGATCTTTTGGAAAGCATCAAGTTGGATAAGTCACCGGGACAAGACAAGGTGTATCCAAGGCGACTGTGGGAGGTGAGGGAGGAGATTGCTGAGCCTCTGGCGGTGATCTATGCATCATCAATGGGGATGGGAGAGGTTCCGGAGCACTGGAGGTTTGCAGATGTTGCTGCCTTGCCCACAGAAAGCAAAGAGTGGCTGTAGACAGGTCATATTCTGCATGGAGGTCAGTCACCAGTGGTGTGCCTCAGGGATCTGTTCTGGGACCTCTTCTCTTCGTGATTTTTATAAATGACCTGGATGAAGAAGTGGAGGGATGAGTTAGTAAATTTGCTGATGACTCAAAGGTTGGGGTGTTGTGGATAGTGTGGAGGGCTGTCAGAGGTTCCAGCGGGACATTGATAGGATACAAAACTGGGCTGAGAACTGGCAGATGGAGTTCAACCCAGATAAGTGTGAAGTAGTTCATATATGATGACAGACTATAGTATTAATGGTAAAACTCTTGGCAGTTTGGAGGATCAGAGAGATCTTGGAGTCCAAGTCCATAGAATACTCAAAGCTGCTGCACAGGCTGACTGTGTGGTTAAGAAGGCATATGGTGCATTGGCCTTCATTAACCATGGGATTGTGTTCAGGAGCCGAGAGGTAATGTTATAGCTCACTACAGGAAGGATGTGGAAACTATAGAAAGGGTGCAGAGGAGATTTACAAGGATGTTGCCTGGATTGGGGAGCATGCCTTTCGAGAATAGGTTGAGTGAACTCGGCCTTTTCTCCTTGGAGTGGCAGAGGAGGAGAGGTGACCTGATAGAGGTGTATAAGATGAATGAGAGGCATTGATTGTGTGGATAGTCAGAGACTTCTCCCAGGGCTGAAATGGCTAACATGAAAGGGCACAGCTTTCAGGTGCATGGATGTAGGTACAGAGATGTCAGGGGTAAGTTTTTTATGTAGAGAGTGGTGAGTGTGTGGAATGGGCTGCCGGCAACAGTGGTGGAAGTGGATACAGTAAGGTAATTTAAGAGACTTCGCATAGGTACATGCTTAGAAAAATAGAGGGCTATGGGTAATACTAGGTAATTTCTAAAGTACGTACATGTTTAGCACAGCATTGTGGGCCAAAGGGCCTGTATTGTGCTGTAGGTTTTCTATGTTTGTATGTTCTGAAATTTGTTGTTTTGTGGCAGCAGGACATTGCAATACATAATAAAACCTAAAACTTAGTCAGAATATAAAAAATCTAAGCAGTGCGAAAAGAGAGGAAAAGCAGAGGTAGTGTTCATTGTTCATTCAGAAATCTAATCGTGGAGGGGAAGAAGCCATTCCTGAAATGTTGAGTGTGTGTCTTCAGGCCCCGTGCCACCAGCTTGTTGGTAGCAATGAGAACAGGGCATGTCCTGGGTTGGGGGGGGGGGGGAAGTCTTTGCTGATGGTTGCCACCTTTATGAGGCCTTGCCTTTTGAAGATGTCTTGGATGCTGTGGAGACCAGTGCCCATGGTGGACTTGGCAGAGCTTACAACTTTCTGCAGCTTTTTCTTATCCTGTGCAGTAGCCTCTATACCAGACAGGGATATGCCCAGTTAGAATGGTCTACACAACACATCTGTAGAAATTGAAGATATACCACTTCTCTTCTAATGAAATATAGATGATCTTATGCCTTCATTATGATTACATCAATATGTTGGGCCCAGGAGAGATCATCAGATGTTGACATGCAGGAAATTGAAACTGCTCTCTCTTTCCTCTGCTGATCCCTTGATGAGGGCTGATGTTCCCCCCCCCCCTTGATTTTCCCTTCTTGAAGTTAATCAGTTTTCTGGTCTTACTGATGTTTAGTGCAAGGTTGTTGCTGTGATACAACTCAACCAGCTGATCTACCTCTCTCATGTATGCATCCTCATCACCATCTGATGATATTCCTTTAGGGTTATTCCAGAAGGTTTAATACTAGGATGCTTCTGTTCTGGATGTCAGCTCATAATTTTGAACGTGGACCCAAAAGCACATTTTATTATTTGCAAATTAAGATTGGAAGATACAGCCATTGAGGAGCACTACAACAAATTATAGGAAGAGTTTTGTAGCAAACAAACAGGCAGACATACTTTATTGAACCCGAGGGAAATTGGGTTTCATTACAGCTGCACCAACCAAGAATAGTGAAGAAATATAGCAATATAAAACCATAACTAATTAAATAATAATGTTAATCATGCCAAGTGGAAATACGTCCAGGACCAGCCTATTGGCTCAGGGTGTCTGACACTCTGAGGGAGGAGTTGTAATGTTTGATGGCCACTGGTCGGAATGACTTCCTATGGTGCTCAGTGTTACATCTCGGTGGAATGAGTCTCTGGCTGAATGTACTCCTGTGCCTAACCAGTACATTATGGAGTGGATGGATGTCATTGTCCAAGATGGCATGCAACTTGGACAGCATCCTCTTTTCAGATGCCACCATCAGAGAGTCCAGTTCCACCCCTACAACATCACTGGCCTTACAAATGAGTTTGCAGATAATTGCTAAGAGAAGTTCAAAAGGCTTAACTGAGAGATGATATATTTTGGAAGGAAGAACAAAGGCCGTTTATTACTTTGAAGGTGTAAGTTAATAGGGCCATTTAAAAAGAAGCAAACTAGGCACTATGTGCTATTTTTAGAGGGATGAAATTGAAAATTAGAAAAATTATGCTAATTCAGTTTCGAACTTTGATTAGATCACACTGCGGATATTTTGGTTTAATAAAAAGATAAGGATGCCAAGAAGATCTGTGGAGTCGATACTGGAAACGCGAGGGTGTACATACCTAGCAGGGATGAACAGACTGGATCTCAGATTTTGGGAAAAAGGCTGAAGGCTGATCTAATAGAGATTTTTAAAATGATGAAAGGTTTTGATAGTGGATAGAGAAGTACTGTTTCCACTCATGAAACATAGCTAGAAGCCTTCACCAATTAATCCAAAGATGTCTTCACCTTCAGAGGTGTGAACATGTGATCACAAGCAGTGGTTGAAGTGAATAGTAATGTTGCATTTAAGGGGAAGCTGGACAAATAAGTCAGGGAGAAGTGAACAAAGTTGCATTGATGGATTTACATGTGGAAAGAAGGGAGGCTTAGGTGGAACATAAACACTTGGAGACTGATTGTGGAGAATGGCCTGTTCTATGTCCTGTATAGGCAGTCACCTGCTTTCCAAATCAGTATCGTGGGAGAAGTGGGAACACCAGTTTAATATCTCCGCAAAGGAATGCACTTCCAACAGTGTAACACTCTTTCAATACAAAATTAACAATGTTTTGTAAAATGGTTTGTGTATCTTTAGCTTTCTGATTTGGAGGCAGGAGAATAACTATCTGAATCGCAGCAAGCTGGGTAGAATCTACCAATTCTTACCATTTTATTCTGACTCATATTAGGGAGTAGTCCATAAATGGTATCAGTGGCCAAAAGTTACTTTATCTCTTTATAATAATAACTTTATTTACAGAATACTTTTCATACATTAAGGATTGCAGGGGAAGTTTAACTTCATTGTCAATGCCACTCCATTATTGATTGGTCTCCCATCCTCATAGTTAACAACTACCTCCTTTGGATATGTGTGTGATAAGGCCTGGATCCACCACTAACTCCACACTTTATAACCAGATATCATTCTACTGGGAAATCCCTGAGGATCCCATCACCTAGTGGATTTGTACATAGTCTTGAGCAGAAGAGTGAAGAAGGATGAATACTGGCTAAAGAAGGAACAAAGGGTGATTTTTAATTCCTAGAATTACATTGTGCATGCATGCTTAAGTAAATTGGATATCTGCTGCAATGTAATATTTAAAATTTTTCTGGTTGAATTAGAAAAATAAGATGGAAACGTAAGAAACTGCAAAGCCAGCTGGTGTTGTAGTGGCATCAGCACTGGACTTTGAGGGGAATGGTCCCGTCTTCGAATCCAGCTGGCTCCTTGCATGCCTGCTATCTGTGCTGGGTTGACCTCTGAACTAGCAATTCAGCTTTGTGAAAAACAGTCAAATGCTTTGGAAGCAGCAACAACGCTGCCTGATGTGCCACAAGGCACGAAAAGGAACAAGAAACTGCAGATGCTAGGATCTGCAAAAGGGAACAAACTGCTGGAGGAAGTCAGCAGGTCATTGTCTTGGGTCAAAATCCTGCATCATGGCTCAAAATTTGACTGTTCCTTTGCCTTCATAGATATTGCCCGACCTACTGAGTTTCTACTGAGTAATTTGTTTTGGTTCTAGAAAAATGAGATTTTTTTTATCCTGCAAGGCCTTCCCATTCTTCCGACATCTCACAATGGACACATTTTATTGTATATTTGAAATGCAGCCATTATTACAATAGATGAAACACAGCAACCAGTTCATGCTCAGCAGGGGACCACAAACAACATGGGTAATGATGTAACATACACAAGTACAGACGAAGGTTCTCTGCCCGAAACGTTGACTGTACTTCTTCCTATTGATTCTGCCTGGCCTGCTGCATTCCACCAGTATTTTGTGTGTGTTGCTTGAATTTCCAGTATCTGCAGATTTCCTCATGTTTGGGTAATGATGTTGTCATTTCAGGCTGAAGGAGAACTCCTCGTTCTTGATAAAAATGTCAGTGTGAAACCTTTTATCTGAATTTGAGAGGGAAAGCAGGACCTAGGTTTATTATCTTATTGAAAGGAAGCATCTCCTATAATGAAATATGACATTAATTCTTCCATAGAATCGTAATATCCTCACAAAACATGCCCACCACTATCGTGGGTGAATCAGTCTGGATTATGTCGTGAAACCAACAATGGTTGCAGTGAGTTTCCTTTACACATTGTGCTGCCGTTACTTGGGCTACACTGACAGCATCACTCTAAATCGCAACCTATGCCACTGAGAAGGACAAGATATTCTGTTGTGGAAAACCACATCTTGTGGGGCTCCCTCCAAGTGACGTACCATCCTAACTTGGGAGTGTGTCACGAGTTGATCACCAGCAGCTCTGGATCCTGGGGCTCCCTGCGCATAGTGCTGTGGAAATACTTTCACAAGAAGAGCTGCAGCAGTTCAGGATGATGGCTTACCACCTCTCAGAGCAGTTAGCGGTGGGCAATAAGAAGTCTCAAGATTAGGATTTGCATGATGCTATTTGAGCCATTGGCTGATGAGGTTTAATTCCCTCGAGTGTTCTGTCCTTCAGAAAGTAGCTGTGCCATGCCTCTATGTTCCAGGGTGATCTTCATGTGCAATCAATAAGATGAGGCATAACAGCATGTTACAAAAGGGAAACAAAGAATTAGTTCACAGGCTCATGGAAGCCATTTTGTTATTTTATTCTAAATCACTCTATGATCTCTGGCCCTCTTTAGCAAACACTTGCATGTTTTACGCAAATTAAAAGCATTTAAAATTTAGATTGCCTTTTAGCCTTGCCACACAAATACAGCATGTAGTCCAGTTAAGCAATTACCAGCAGCTGAGCAGGGTGAAATAAAACATGCCAGCTACTGTTGCTGTGCGCAATTAGAAATGTAACGATTAAATGAAGTCAGTACCTAATCCATTAACTTTGGTGAGAAGTTGAGGTGTGAGCTTTTTTTTGTGTGTGTGTACTGAGAGGAACTCTGTTTTTATAGAGTGAGATTTGCCATCACAATGTGCCAGTCTAGCATTTCAGTGAATGCCTTCTGTCCCTTGAACTCTTTCCAATACATAAACAACATACTACAGTCATCCAGCCTGGAAGCTTTGGATGAGGGTGATGCACCATCAATAACTCTCTCTGAGACGTAAAGGCGAGATATCGGCTTTTATTGACTGGAAGAAGGAACAAGCAGTGGTTGACCACCATACTACATCCTGGAGACTGAGAGGCCGGGCTCAGACCTCAATCGCCTTTATACCGGGGTCTGTGGGAGGAGCCACAGGAGCAGTCAGCAGGGGGCGTGTCCAGACAGGTATATGTAGTTCACCACAGAGGGCAAGGAGGAATTATTCCCTGGTCTCAAAGACAAACAGATCAAGACCTTATCCAATGTTAGTCAAGAATGGGAAGTGACGAATAAAATCTTCTTGGGCTTCCAGCCAGGTATAGGTATTGATTATAACTGACGTTTTGATGACAAACTTTGCCATCCTCATCAGGAACGATGCCTGAGCATGTCTAGTCTGAGGGTATTTATAATCCTATCGTCCATCCCTCCTGATTGGTTTGTTTCCGCTCTCCCACTTTGTTTACAATGGAATTCCATTTCTTAGAGTGAGACCTTTGTCTTTCCCTCTGGTTTTATTTGAATGGCTTCCTTTACTAGGCGGTGCCAAAATGGCACAGTAGTTTTGTATCATTGAAGTCAATCCTATGACCATTGCACATACAGTGTTCCTCTACCGCTGATTTTTCTGGGTAACCGAAAACAGATACACTTCCTGTGCTCCTTGATGCACATTTCCATCTCTGCATTCACAGGGAATCCTGCAAGTTCCAGCTGACCTGAACCCCAGGTTACCTTTGACCTGCATAAGCTGTGACAGAGCATCCTTACGGGTTTGTGGATGGTATAAATCTGGTGCTTCAGGACCCTGTGGATCCTTCCAGAAACCATGGTAAAACAGGGAAGACAGATGGTACCAGCAGGTTGCTCCTCGTTGTTGGTTTCCTGGTTTTTCTGTCAGCCCTTTTCAGGGCCAATTGATCTCCTTCACCTTGTAGCCAGTCTCTTGGAACGTCGTGAATAATCGTTTTACTTCCTCATGGGGAGACCCTGTGTCCAAAATAGTTTTTGTACGGTTACTTAAATTTGAAAGAACTGTTCTCTGTTGGGAGACGTGATGGTGGTTGTTATTGTTGAGGTATAAGTCTATGAGAGTGGGTTCCTGTTGGACATAATGTCTGAGGTTACTGTCCAGTTTGCGTTGTGTTAGAATGTCCAGGAATGAGAGGCAACTGTTCTCCTCCATCTCCATCATAAATTTAATGTTTGGGTGTATACTGTTCAGATGGTCGCGGAACTGTTGGAGTGCCTGGAGATGTGATTAACATATCTGAAGAAGCATAGCATATCTGATTAACATATCAAGGCGAATAAATTCAGTGCCCTCTCCTCAGTCCTCCGTGTAGAAATTAGGAATAGCCGGTGACAAGGGGAATCCTATGGTCACTCGGTCTGTTTGTTCATAGTATTTCCTCTTATAGAGGAAGTACTTTGATGTAAGGGTGTGATGAAAAGGTCAATGGTGCCTTTATCAAACCCTGACCGCAGGAGGATCAAGCTGTCTTTAAAGGGAACTCTCGTGAACAGGGACACCACATCCATTATGTCCTCCAGGTTCAGCTGGATGTTGGCTATGATTTTAACAAAGTCAGTTGAATTTGTGATCTGATGCTTACAGCCCTCAACAAAGGGAGACAGCATGGTCATTAAATGCTTTGTACTGAGTTGGAGAATTTATCCCACTGACAACAGGTCTCTGAAGAACCTTCCTCAGGGAGTCCATAAAGTCTTGATGGTACTGGCGTCTGAGGGAGAAGCGTCTTGCCTATGTCTACTGGCAGTCTGGATTTCTTCAGTAAAGTGGAGGTCATCCTGACTGTGGAATCCTTGGGATCCCACTGCAGAACTCCTGTAGGTGGGGTCATCCAGAACCTGTTGGACTTCCCTGTGGTATTCCTCAGAGGTAATCAGAACTGTTGCATTTCCCTTGTCTGCTGGTAAAATCATGAGGCTTGGTTTTGCTGTAATGCCTGGAGGGTCAGTTGCTCTCGTAATGCTCAGTTAAGAGAAAATGGCTCTTTTTAGGGCCATGCAGACCTCTGTTTTTACCTCCTCCATGGTATCTGGTGGTAATTTTCAGATTACTTGTTCTACTCTGCCAATGCAATCCCGATAAGGTATAGCTCTGCAGACTGGAGCGAAGTTTCGCCCACTGACAAGGACAAATCTATTCACCTTGTTGATGCTTTGTCCGGTTTGATTGATGACGGTCCTTTCTGGGATGGCTGCACTTTTTTTAGATAGTTTGTTGTATTTCCTGACCTGCCTCGTAGTGTTCCTTCATGAAACTAGTTCACCTTGGGCAGTGGTGGTCCTGTCGATGTACTCCCAATCACTGGGAGACAAGAAGGCTGAACAATTCCAGGTTAATTACAGGTTTGTGTTGATGTACAGAGCAGATCTAATGTAATGGATTTGCTCCCTAATCAATGCTTGGCAAGCTCATCATAGCCTCCGGAGAAACCACTGTAGAACACAACCTTATGAACTTGGGGATGATGTCTTTGTCGCGGCATCTCAGAAGGAAGGCTGAAGAACAAAGAAGCCTGGCCTTCTCTTTTTGCAGTGATTCAAAGTGATGAATATTGCGGTGAACTTCCTCCCTGTAGAGGTAAATGAAAAAAGGATCCAGTGCTTTCCAGGTATATATGATGAATAAACTCTCCTTGGGCTGCCAGCTGGGTACAGGTATCAATTATAACTGATGTTTTGATGATAAAATCTATCATCTTCAGGGATGATGCCATATGGTATTGATGTAGGAGAGGTGAGTTCAGTAGGGCTAAAGAGGAGGCAGTCAACACCCATGGATGGAACAGTTTGAAGACTTTTTCATCTCCCATTCTGTCCTCCATATGAACACCCTTAAATCCAAGCAACAGCAATCTATTTGGTCAAGCTTTGCTGCTATTTCCTGGCTTGCTGAGTTCCTAAAGCATTTTGTGTGTGTGTGTGTATAGTTCAAAATTTACAGATTCTGCAAAAGCTCTTGTGCTCAACATTTGCTGCTACTTCTGACTGGTTAGATGTTGAAAGGCCAGAAACTAATTAAAAGTTACTGAGGACTTGGGAGCACACAGTATGCCTGCTGAAACCCAAAACTTCATGGTGAAGAGCTTCATTTCTGAACCTACAATATCATTTTTTCACATCTGGCAGAGCACCAAAGAGATACTGTAATCATTAACTTCAAGAATGGAGACAAAAAAAAGAAAGAAAGAAAGAAAGAAAGAATGCCTGGTGGTTGGAAGATCTCCACATGCTCCATGGAATTCGTAATAATTTTAATATGTATATTTATTTCTTTCCCCTAATAACCAATTGTTTCATCTTCAAAGCATCTATATATTTTCTATGGGGCAGTTAGGGGGGAGGGGTTAAGGGGAGGGGGTATGGGTTATATACATTGTTTTTTCATACTTTGTAATCATTTAAAAATGCAATAAAAAATTATTTAAAAAAAAAGAATGGAGACAAGAACAGATGTCATAACTATAGAAGGTTCTTCTTGACGTCTTCCACCATCATCAGAGTCCTCTTCAATTGTCTCACCATAGTGGGCAAACATTACAGGGGAACCTTGATCAAATTAGTAAGTAGACTAAATTAGTAAATGGGGAATAGCAATTGGATAATTGAATGTTTAATTGGATAAGTGCAAGTTGTTGCATTTTGTAAATTCAAATCCATGTAGGAATTTCACTGTGAACGGCAGGAGGCTATGGGAGTGTAGTAGAACAGAGGGAACTTAGAGTACAAATACATGGTTCCCTGAAAGTGGAGTTGCTGATTGACAGGGTGGTGAATAAAGCTTTTGGCACAATAGTCTTCATTAGTCAGTACATTGAGTATAAACTTTGGGAGGTTGTACTTGGAGTATTGTGTTCAGTTTTTGTTGGCCTGCTACAGGAACAATGTTAAATTGGAAAGAGTGCAGGAAAGATTTGCAAGGACTTGAGCTGAGTTATAGGGAAAGGTTGGACAGGCTAGGACTTTATTCCTTAGAGCATAGGAGACTGAGAGGTGATCTTAATAAGGTATATAAAATCATGAAGGGAATTGTGGGATGAATGCATACTCAGTCTTTTTCCAAGAAAAAAAACTATAGGGCATAGATTTAAGGTGAGAAAGTAGATTCAAGAACAACTTGAGAGACAGATTTTTATTTACATAAAAGGTGACATCAATGTGGAATCAGAGGAAGTGGTTGAGGCAGGTACAGTAATAATTTTTAAAAGACTGGAAAGATTGAAGATAAAAACAACTTGATTTGTCACAAACATTGAAACATCCAGTGAAATGCATCATTTATGCCAATGGCCAACACAGTCCAAGAACGTGTTACGGTATGCCATGTGTCACCACGCTTTCAGTGCCAACATAACATGCCCACAATTTACTAACCCTAACCTGTATGTCTTTGGAATGTGGGAGTAAACAGGAGCACCTGGAGAAAATCTGTGTTGCTGGTGCTGAAATAGCATTACACTAATCCCTGCACTACTGTACCACCCACAGCTTAAAAGGTTGTGCACCAAATGCTGGCAAATGGGACTCGCTTGGATGGGGTATCTTGGTCAGCTTAAATAAGTTGGGCTGAAGGTTATGTGGATGTTCTGAATGATTCTGTGACACCAAAGATCTTGCAGAAGTGGAGCTAATATTCAGAGCTGATGGGAACTTCATGGTGACTATGTTCCAGAAGTAGGTCATCCAAACCTCAGTTACTGAACTAGAGTACACAGAATATCTTGCATTCACAGGGGTTCAGAAATCCAGCTCCAATCCATTGTCAGCTCATTCACTGATGCAGGTGAGGGGATGGACTCTACATTTTGACCCTTTGAAACAGATACTTCATTCTGAGCTTTGTCGTGGGAAGGAACTAGCAGCAGGCGATCCAAGAATATGCTCATTGCATGCTTGAAAATGTGGAACATTCCCACTAACTCTTGAGAAAGTTTAACCATGATTGGTGAAAGTGGAGAAGAAATATTCAGGATGTTAAGAACTTTGAGACTGTGCATCGGGAGCAGAGCAATATCCTACGTAAAGAGCAGAAAGAGCACCTCACAAACCACCCACCTACCCTCCACTTCAGGCACCTCCTGCCAAATCTGGAAGACTCTGTAGTTCCAACACTGGTCCCATCAGTCATCTCAGAACTAGAGCAGAAGCAAATCATCATGGATCCTGAGGGACTGCCTGAAGAAAGTGCCTATGTGTGTGTGTGTGTGTGTGTGTGTGTGTTTCTTTCTTTCTGAAGCAGTTTCTTTTCAGTTTATTGTTTGCGGAAGATGGTTTCTTACCATCAGTGCTACTTTTGTTTACATTGAATATGTACAAATCAGTAGGAAAAGAAAAACAGTACATGAATGTAGGCATCAGAATCAGATTTAATATCACTGACATACTGAATATTGTGAAACTTGTTTTGCAGTAGCAGTACATTGCAATACATAGTAATAAAAACTATAAACTACAATAAGTATATGTACGTCGGAATGATAAAAGGTCTCTGCCTGAAATGTTGTCTGTACTCTTTTCCATAGATGCTGCCCAACCTGCTGAGTTTCTCCAGCATTTTGTGTGTGTTGCTTGAATTTCCAGCATTTGTAGATTTTTCTCGTTTTTGTGGTTAGTCTACAATCGAGTCCTTGATAAATGACATTGAGTACAAGGTTGTTGCTGCAACACCACTCCTATGCGCTCCCTGTCACCATCTAAAATTCAGCCAATAATTGTTGTGTCATTGGCAAAATTATAGATGGCATTTGAGCTTCACTTAGCCTCAGTCATGGGTGTAGAGAGAGCAGAGCAGTGGGCTAAACATGCATTCATAAAGTGTGCTGGTGTTGATTGTTGGTGAGGTGGAGATGTTTTATCCAATCCTCACAGTGAGGAAATCTAGGATCCAGTGGGAGGTAAAGAGACCCAGGTTTTGGAGCCTTTTGATAGGAAATGAAGGTACGGTTAAGTTGCATGCTGAGCTGTTGTCAATAAATAGCAGCTGATGCAAGTATTAAAATTGTGCAATGCAATCGTTTTACAGAGGGTTTCACAGAGTTTTATTCTCCCTTTCAGTGTGCATAATAGGCATTGAGCTCATCTGGAAGTGAAACATCACTGCCATTCATGATGTTATGTTTCACTTTGTAGGAAGTAATAGCTTGCAAACCCTGTCTGAGCTGAAGAACATCCGATTCTGTCTCCAGTTTCGAATGGAATTGCTTTTTCAGTCTTAAAATAGACTTCTGTAGGTTGTACTTGTACTTGTATAGTTCTGAATCGCGGGAGTTGAATGCCACCGATCTCGTCCTCAAAGGACCACAAATCACAGCTTTAAACCTGTGGTCAGGTCACTCGCCTCAGTGCTACTGGTACCATGTGACCCAGTACTACCTGTCGCATGGTCAGTTGGTTGGCGACTAAACCGGCTCCCCCAGCAGGCTTGCCTGGCGAAGATGGTGGCTTGTCACCCTGCAGGACGAAAGACAAGACCTGTCAAAGGGCGGATGAACCCGCTCACCTAGCAAAATGTGCTGTGAAGTGCGGAAAGGGCATACCTTGCATCGACATTCACTGCAACAGAACTTCCCCCAGCCATCTTGGACCCCACCATGCTGCTGGATCCGGGAGGGGATGTCGAGAGGGTGGGTCTGGACCAGCACAACTCCTACTCACCTAAACTCCATTCACACACACGCTGTTCCTTTCTGAGGAGTGGGCTTTTCCCCACTAACTGACTGAAAGGAACCATCGTCATCCTATGGGATGGAGAGCCAGAGAGAGAGAAATCACCTGGTTTACCCATGGGATTTGGTCGAGGTATGTTCTTTGAGGCATGCACTCATCTACCCAGGTCCAGATGAAGTTGGTGACAACGGTGGTATATTCACTGAGACTCGAAGATGAATATTGTCCAGTCCTCTGCCTCCCTTGACCATACCTCCTTAGTCCTCAGCAGTGGTGCTGTGGTCCTTAGTCCCTGCTTATATGCTGGGAGTAGAAGAACAGCCAGGTGATCAGACTTTCCAAAATGTGGGCTTTGGGTGGTGTGGTTACTGTTCCTGATGGTGATATAACAGTGATCAATTGTGTTGGCTCCTCTGGTTCTGTAGGTGATATGTTGGTGGTAGTTGTTCAGCGACTTGTTCAAGTTGGACTAGAAGAAATCCCCTACTTAGACAGGGAAGACATTGTGGTGAACTACATATACCTGTCTGGACATGCCCCTCTGCTGACTGTGGTGAACTACATATACCTGTCTGGACACGCCCCTCTGCTGACAGTGGTGAACTACATATACCTGTCTGGACACGCCCCTCTGCTGACTGTGGTGAACTACATATACCTGTCTGGACACGCCCCTCTGCTGACAGTGGTGAACTACATATACCTGTCTGGACACACCCCTCTGCTGACTGTTGTGAACCATGTATACCTGTCTGGACGCGCCCCTCTGCTGACTGTGGTGAACTACATATACCTGTCTGGACACGCCCCTCTGCTGACTGTGGAAAACCATGTATACCTGTCTGGACACACCCCTCTGCTGACTGTGGAAAACCATGTATACCTGTCTGGACACACCCCTCTGCTGACTGTGGTAAACCATGTATATCTGTCTGCACACGCCCCTCTGCTGACAGTGGTGAACTACATATACCTGTCTGGACACACCTCTCTGCTGACTGTGGTGAACTACATATACCTGTCTGGACATGCCCCTCTGCTGACTGTGGTGAACTACATATACCTGTCTGGACACGCCCCTCTGCTGACTGTGGAAAACCATGTATACCTGTCTGGACACACCCCTCTGCTGACTGTGGAAAACCATGTATACCTGTCTGGACACACCCCTCTGCTGACTGTGGTAAACCATGTATATCTGTCTGCACACGCCCCTCTGCTGACTGTGGTAAACCATGTATACCTGTCTGGACACACCCCTCTGCTGACTGTGGTAAACCATGTATACCTGTCTGGACACACCCCTCTGCTGACTGTGGTAAACCATGTATACCTGTCTGGACACACCCCTCTGCTGACTGTGGAAAACCATGTATACCTGTCTGGACACACCCCTCTGCTGACTGTGGTAAACCATGTATACCTGTCTGGACACACCCCTCTGCTGACTGTGGTGAACCATGTATACCTGTCTGGACACACCCCTCTGCTGACTGTGGTAAACCATGTATACCTGTCTGGACACACCCCTCTGCTGACTGTGGTGAACTACATATACCTGTCTGGACACACCCCTCTGCTGACTGTGGTAAACCATGTATACCTGTCTGGACACGCCCCCCTGCTGACTGTGGTGAACTACATATACCTGTCTGGACACACCCCTCTGCTGACTGTGGTAAACCATGTATACCTGTCTGGACACACCCCTCTGCTGACTGTGGTAAACCATGTATACCTGTCTGGACACACCCCTCTGCTGACTGTGGTGAACTACATATACCTGTCTGGACACACCACTCTGCTGACTGTGGTAAACCATGTATACCTGCCTGGACACACCCCTCTGCTGACTGTGGAAAACCATGTATACCTGTCTAGACACGCCCCTCTGCTGACTGTGGTGAACTACATATACCTGTCTGGACACACCCCTCTGCTGACTGTGGTAAACCATGTATACCTGTCTGGACACACCCCTCTGCTGACTGTGGTAAACCATGTATACCTGTCTAGACACACCCCTCTGCTGACTGTGGTAAACCATGTATACCTGCCTGGACACACCCCTCTGCTGACTGTGGTAAACCATGTATACCTGTCTGGACACACCACTCTGCTGACTGTGGTAAACCATGTATACCTGTCTGGACACACCCCTCTGCTGACTGTGGTAAACCATGTATACCTGTCTAGACACACCCCTCTGCTGACTGTGGTAAACCATGTATACCTGCCTGGACACACCCCTCTGCTGACTGTGGTAAACCATGTATACCTGTCTGGACACACCCCTCTGCTGACTGTGGTGAACTACATATACCTGTCTGGACACACCCCTCTGCTGACTGTGGTGAACTACATATACCTGTCTGGACACGCCCCTCTGCTGACTGCTCCTGTGGCTCCTCCCACTGACCCCGGTATAAAGGCAAAATCAAAAATGATAAAATTTTGAGGTGGAGAATAGAACTCTCCACCTACAACTATGACATCCTGTAGCGGCCTGGAAGGCTCAATGAGCCCCCTGATGCCCTATCCCGGGGAGCATGTGCCAGCGTGCAGCTCGACCGGCTGTATGCCCTCCATGCAGATCTTTGCCACCTGGGGGTCACCTGACTTTACCATTTTGTGAAAGCCCAGAACCTGCCTTACTGCCTTGAGGAAATCAGGACGATGACCAGGGACTATCAAGTCTGTGCTGAGTGCAAACCGCACTTCTACCGTCCTGAAAAGGCACAACTTATCAAGGCCACCCGCCCCTTTGAGCGATTGAGTGTTGACTTTAAGGCCCCCCTTCCCTCCACCGACCACAATGTGTACTTTCTCAACATAATAGATGAGTACTCACGGTTTCCCTTTGCCATCCCCTGCTCCGATACCGCTGCCACGTCCGTCATAAAAGCCCTGCGCCAGCTCTTCACTCTGTTCGGATATCCCTGCTATATCCACAGTGATAGAGGGTCCTCCTTTATGAGTGACGAGCTGCGCCAGTACCTGCTGGCTAGGGGCATTGCTACTAGTCGGACCACGATCTATAATCCCCGGGGAGATGGACAGGTGGAGAGGGAGAATGCCACTGTGTGGAAGGCCACACTCTTAGCCCTTAAGTCAAAAGGGTTGCCGGTCTCTCGATGGCAGGAGATCCTCCCCGAGGCACTCCACTCCATCCACTCCGTTATGCACGTCCACCAGTGCCACCCCTCATGAGCGACTCTTTTCTTTTCCCAGGAAGTCTGCCACTGGGATCACCCTACTGGCTTGGCTGACATCCCCAGGCCAGTGCTGCTCTGGAAACATGCGAGGAGCAATAAATACTCCCCGCTGTTCGACAGGGTTCACCTACTACATGCGAACCCCCAGTATGCCTACGTGGTCTTACCTCATGGGCAGGAGGACACGTTCTCCGTCTGCGACCTGGCGCCCACAGGAGCACCAGACCCCTACCCTGAACACTCCACAGTGACTATGAACCCCGTACCCACTGATGTATATACCCACGAGACACCGCACACAGCAAGCTCTACTGAGACTCCTCATGACACTCCCATACTGGGCGCCATGCATACGCATGAGGGGTTACTGATGCCTAATGGACTGGGCCCTCAAGTCAGGCCAGAGCCAGCACAACCACCGTCACCGGTGCAATCACCACCGGTGCTACGTAGATCGCAGCGACAGACTTGGCCGCCTGATAGACTTGACCTATAAATATACTTGTAAGAAACTTTGCCCCGTGGGGACTCTCTTTTAAAACAAAGGGGGGGGGGGGTGGTGAATGTGGTAAACTATGTATACCTGTCTGGACACGCCCCTCTGCTGACTGTGGTAAACCATGTATACCTGTCTGGACACACCCCTCTGCTGACTGTGGTAAACCATGTATACCTGTCTGGACACGCCCCTCTGCTGACTGTGGTAAACCATGTATACCTGTCTGGACACACCCCTCTGCTGACTGTGGTAAACTATGTATACCTGTCTGGACACGCCCGTCTGCTGACTGTGGTGAACTACATATACGTGTCTGGACACACCCCTCTGCTGACTGTGGTAAACCATGTATATCTGTCTGGACACACCCCTCTGCTGACTGTGTTGAACCATGTATACCTGTCTGGACACGCCCCTCTGCTGACTGTGGTGAACTACATATACCTGTCTGGACACACCCCTCTGCTGACTGTGTTGAACCATGTATACCTGTCTGGACACGCCCCTCTGCTGACTGTGGTGAACTACATATACCTGTCTAGACACGCCCCTCTGCTGACTGTGGAAAACCATGTATACCTGTCTAGACACACCCCTCTGCTGACTGTGGTGAACTACATATACCTGTCTGGACACACCACTCTGCTGACTGTGGTAAACCATGTATACCTGCCTGGACACACCCCTCTGCTGACTGTGGAAAACCATGTATACCTGTCTAGACACGCCCCTCTGCTGACTGTGGTGAACTACATATACCTGTCTGGACACACCACTCTGCTGACTGTGGTAAACCATGTATACCTGCCTGGACACACCCCTCTGCTGACTGTGGAAAACCATGTATACCTGTCTAGACACACCCCTCTGCTGACTGTGGAAAACCATGTATACCTGTCTGGACACACCCCTCTGCTGACTGTGGTAAACCATGTATACCTGTCTGGACACACCCCTCTGCTGACTGTGGCAAACCATGTATACCTGTCTGGACACACCCCTCTGCTGACTGTGGAAAACCATGTATACCTGTCTGGACACACCCCTCTGCTGACTGTGGAAAACCATGTATACCTGTCTGGACACACCCCTCTGCTGACTGTGGTAAACCATGTATACCTGTCTGGACACACCCCTCTGCTGACTGTGGTGAACTACATATACCTGTCTGGACACACTCCTCTGCTGACTGTGGAAAACCATGTATACCTGTCTAGACACGCCCCTCTGCTGACTGTGGAAAACCATGTATACCTGTCTAGACACACCCCTCTGCTGACTGTGGTGAACTACATATACCTGTCTGGACACACCACTCTGCTGACTGTGGTAAACCATGTATACCTGTCTGGACACACCCCTCTGCTGACTGTGGAAAACCATGTATACCTGTCTGGACACACCCCTCTGCTGACTGTGGAAAACCATGTATACCTGTCTAGACACGCCCCTCTGCTGACTGTGGTGAACTACATATACCTGTCTAGACACACCCCTCTGCTGACTGTGGAAAACCATGTATACCTGTCTAGACACACCCCTCTGCTGACTGTGGAAAACCATGTATACCTGCCTGGACACACCCCTCTGCTGACTGTGGAAAACCATGTATACCTGTCTAGACACGCCCCTCTGCTGACTGTGGTGAACTACATATACCTGTCTAGACACACCCCTCTGCTGACTGTGGAAAACCATGTATACCTGTCTAGACACACCCCTCTGCTGACTGTGGAAAACCATGTATACCTGTCTAGACACACCCCTCTGCTGACTGTGGAAAACCATGTATACCTGTCTGGACACACCCCTCTGCTGACTGTGGTAAACTATGTATACCTGTCTGGACACACCCCTCTGCTGACTGTGGTGAACTACATATACCTGTCTGGACACACCCCTCTGCTGACTGTGGTAAACCATGTATACCTGTCTGGACACACCCCTCTGCTGACTGTGGTAAACCATGTATACCTGTCTGGACACACCCCTCTGCTGACTGTGGTGAACTACATATACCTGTCTGGACACACCCCTCTGCTGACTGTGGTAAACTATGTATACCTGTCTGGACACACCCCTCTGCTGACTGTGGTGAACTACCTATACCTGTCTGGACACACCCCTCTGCTGACTGTGGTAAACCATGTATACCTGTCTGGACACACCCCTCTGCTGACTGTGGTGAACTACATATACCTGTCTGGACACGCCCCTCTGCTGACTGCTCCTGTGGCTCCTCCCACTGACCCCGGTATAAAGGCAAAATCAAAAATGATAAAATTTTGAGGTGGAGAATAGAACTCTCCACCTACAACTATGACATCCTGTAGCGGCCTGGAAGGCTCAATGAGCCCCCTGATGCCCTATCCCGGGGAGCATGTGCCAGCGTGCAGCTCGACCGGCTGTATGCCCTCCATGCAGATCTTTGCCACCCGGGGGTCACCTGACTTTACCATTTTGTGAAAGCCCAGAACCTGCCTTACTGCCTTGAGGAAATCAGGACGATGACCAGGGACTATCAAGTCTGTGCTGAGTGCAAACCGCACTTCTACCGTCCTGAAAAGGCACAACTTATCAAGGCCACCCGCCCCTTTGAGCGATTGAGTGTTGACTTTAAGGCTCCCCTTCCCTCCACCGACCACAATGTGTACTTTCTCAACATAATAGATGAGTACTCACGGTTTCCCTTTGCCATCCCCTGCTCCGATACCGCTGCCACGTCCGTCATAAAAGCCCTGCGCCAGCTCTTCACTCTGTTCGGATATCCCTGCTATATCCACAGTGATAGAGGGTCCTCCTTTATGAGTGACGAGCTGCGCCAGTACCTGCTGGCTAGGGGCATTGCTACTAGTCGGACCACGATCTATAATCCCCGGGGAGATGGACAGGTGGAGAGGGAGAATGCCACTGTGTGGAAGGCCACACTCTTAGCCCTTAAGTCAAAAGGGTTGCCGGTCTCTCGATGGCAGGAGGTCCTCCCCGAGGCACTCCACTCCATCCACTCCGTTATGCACGTCCACCAGTGCCACCCCTCATGAGCGACTCTTTTCTTTTCCCAGGAAGTCTGCCACTGGGATCACCCTACTGGCTTGGCTGACATCCCCAGGCCAGTGCTGCTCTGGAAACATGCGAGGAGCAATAAATACTCCCCGCTGTTCGACAGGGTTCACCTACTACATGCGAACCCCCAGTATGCCTACGTGGTCTTACCTCATGGGCAGGAGGACACGTTCTCCGTCTGCGACCTGGCGCCCACAGGAGCACCAGACCCCTACCCTGAACACTCCACAGTGACTATGAACCCCGTACCCACTGATGTATATACCCACGAGACACCGCACACAGCAAGCTCTACTGAGACTCCTCATGACACTCCCATACCGGGCGCCATGCATACGCATGAGGGGTTACTGATGCCTAATGGACTGGGCCCTCAAGTCAGGCCATAGCCAGCACAACCACCGTCACCGGTGCAATCACCACCGGTGCTACGTAGATCGCAGCGACAGACTTGGCCGCCTGATAGACTTGACCTATAAATATACTTGTAAGAAACTTTGCCCCGTGGGGACTCTCTTTTAAAACAAAGGGGGGGGGGGGGTGGTGAATGTGGTAAACTATGTATACCTGTCTGGACACGCCCCTCTGCTGACTGTGGTAAACCATGTATACCTGTCTGGACACACCCCTCTGCTGACTGTGGTAAACTATGTATACCTGTCTGGACACGCCCCTCTGCTGACTGTGGTAAGCTATGTATACCTGTCTGGACACACCCCTCTGCTGACTGTGGTAAACTATGTATACCTGTCTGGACACGCCCGTCTGCTGACTGTAGTGAACTACATATACGTGTCTGGGCACACCCCTCTGTTGACTGTGGTGAACTACATATACCTGTCTGGACACACCCCTCTGCTGACTGTGGTAAACCATGTATACCTGTGTGGACACACCCCTCTACTGACTGAGGTAAACCATGTATACCTGTCTGGACACACCCCTCTGCTGACTGTGGTAAACCATGTATACCTGTGTGGACACACCCCTCTACTGACTGAGGTAAACCATGTATACCTGTCTGGACACACCCCTCTGCTGACTGTGGTAAACCATGTATACCTGTGTGGACACACCCCTCTGCTGACTGTGCTGAACTACATATACCTGTCTGGACACACCCCTCTGCTGACTGTGGTGAACCATGTATACCTGTGTGGACACACCCCTCTGCTGACTGTGGTGAACCATGTATACATGTGTGGACACACCCCTCTGCTGACTGTGGTGAACCATGTATACCTGTGTGGACACACCCCTCTGCTGACTGTGGTGAACCATGTATACCTGTGTGGACACACCCCTCTGCTGACTGTGGTGAACCATGTATACCTGTGTGGACACACCCCTCTGCTGACTGTGGTGAACTACATATACCTGTCTGGACACACCCCTCTGCTGACTGTGGTGAACCATGTATACCTGTGTGGACACACCCCTCTGCTGACTGTGGTAAACTATGTATACCTGTCTGGACACGCCCCTCTGCTGACTGTGGTAAACCATGTATACCTGTCTGGACACACCCCTCTGCTGACTGTGGTAAACTATGTATACCTGTCTGGACACGCCCCTCTGCTGACTGTGGTAAACCATGTATACCTGTCTGGACACGCCCCTCTGCTGACTGTGGTAAACCATGTATACCTGTCTGGACACGCCCCTCTGCTGACTGTGGTAAACCATGTATACCTGTCTGGACACGCCCCTCTGCTGACTGTGGTAAACCATGTATACCTGTCTGGACACACCCCTCTGCTGACTGTGGTAAACCATGTATACCTGTCTGGACACGCCCCTCTGCTGACTGTGGTAAACCATGTATACCTGTCTGGACACGCCCCTCTGCTGACTGCTCTTGTGGCTCCTCCCACAGACCCCTGTATAAAAGCGATTGGGGCACTGCTCCTCCCTCAGGATGTTGTGTGGTGGTCTCTTGCTGCTAATAAAAGCCTATGATTCACTTCCCATCTCAGAGAGTTATTGATGGTGCATCAGACATAAAGGTGCACTGTTTCATACCTGCTGATTACAGAGCTTAGCCTCTGCAGTGTCTGCCTAACGTTGGCCTGAGGTGGAAAGTACACCACTGCTAGCGTAATGGTGGAAAACTTCCTCGACAGGTAAAAAGGATGACATTTGACTGCAAGGTGTTTCAGGTTGTGTGAGCAGGACAGACTGAGTTTGTGTACCACAATGAGTTAATTATAAAGCATACTCTGTCTCCTGCGCTTTTGTGGAAAAGAGAGGGTAATACTAAACAAATAAATGGCTTCTGGACCCAGAGCTCAGATTGCTGAAACTGCTGCTGATAATTTTAAAGTTATTTTTTTTTCCTTTAACGTTGTAAGTGGCAGGACTGTCTCACCTATGAACTTTGCATGAAATCAAGGCCTTACGAAAACTTTGATTATTTGCTTTCCAATTGTCCAGAAGGGCTTGGCTCCCTGATCAGGCAAAGATACAGCTTGCTCTCAGACACTCACCCCAGCACGTGTTGACAAGGGGATTGGTTGTACATTTACTTTGTGAGCCTGAGGAGTTTGAATTCAACAAAAACTGAGCACACTTTTGGCAGGATAAATGGAGGAGAATCCTAAGGGCCTCTACATGTATATTAAGCACAAAAATACTGAGGAACAAACTTGGTCCTCTTGAAGATCAGAGTGGTTATTTATTCACGGAGCTGAAAAAGATGGGAGATCTAAAATGCATTTTTTGCATTAGTATGGACACAGTCTGAAGACAAAATGAAGCAAGAGTTCTGGACTAGCTGGAGGTGGAAGGGATATGGAGCTGAGTCCCACCTCTTTTCTCTTTCTACCATTGT
Source organism: Hypanus sabinus (assembly GCF_030144855.1). Taxonomy (NCBI): domain Eukaryota; kingdom Metazoa; phylum Chordata; class Chondrichthyes; order Myliobatiformes; family Dasyatidae; genus Hypanus; species Hypanus sabinus. Next base: position 127,164,788 of record NC_082706.1, read on the forward strand.
AGAGTATAGTTGGAGAGCCCTGGTGTCCTTATTCCTTGTTTTCACTTAATGTAAGTCATTTTTCTGATATGTTTTCATCAGTTAGTTTATGCATGCTGGAGGGCTGTCTGAGCAACTATCCAGAGTGAGAACTGTTCTAGGCAGCAAAATTGGCCCTCGGCTCTTGCACAATCATGTCCTGAAGTGCTCTGTGTTTTCAGATTCTGCCTGACTTACTGAGTTCCAGACGTTTTTTTGCTCTAGGTCACAGCATCTGAATCTCTAGTGTTTCTATCGACAGCCAAGCTGGTATAGCTAACTCAGCACAGATTTGAGATTGGTCCTCTTGTCCTCTTTTCTTTCATTTTTTTCCTTTCTTTTCTCAAGTTGGGATACAATGCAAGAGCAGTACTGAGTGTCAGCATGGAGTGGTGCAGTTAGTAAAACCATTGTCTTCTTTCTCAAGGAAGTGGACTCAATACTGTTCTCCAATGCTTACTCTGTAAAATTTACACAGTCTCTATGATCACCTGGATTTCCTCCAGTTTCCACTCTTACCCTGAAGGTGTCTGGGTTTTTAGCTTAATTGGCTACAGTAAACTGCCTTTAGTGTGTTTGTCCATTGAATTGATAGGAATACGGGGAACTTAAATGGATCAGTGTGGGATTAGTGTGACTGAGTCAGTATTTGGGCCTTTTTCTACACTCTATGATTCTATGTCTCTCAGATGCTGTCTGGTTACTTTGGCTACACCAACTGCTGACACCTTGCGGGAGAACACCAAGGGGCAGCCAAACTATGACAGAGACAAGGCATGGAAGAGAGGCGGTTTGCTTTGGGTCACTTTTGGGTGAATAAGTGACAAGATGCTTCTGGACCTTGCCCAGATCTACAGCTTTCGGAAGCTGGGATCCATAGTCAGCTGTGACAACTGAGCCAACCTATTTACTGAGGACTGCAGATTGGGATTTGTACTGAGCAGACGCAGAAGGGCTAGGGTAAGTTGAGGAGGGAGAAGGCTGCATAGAGGTTTTGAGAAGATGAGGAGTAGGTAACTGGACCAAGCACAGATATCCCTGGGCAACAATAATATATAGAGCAAGAAGATTAGCTTCATCTTGTCTCACTTGAACCAGATACTGAATTTTTATTTTCAAAAGCTGCTCTTGTATGTAGTATTATTGGTTAAAGCATTTGAATATATCAACACACCTACAAAAAAGTGCACTCAGAGCATGAGTAGGCCACTCAGCCCTTTAAAACTTTCCCTACTGTTCCTTAAGGTCATGGCTGATATGATTGTAACCACATCTCAGCATTTCTGCATTCCCAGCTAGCCGCAATAATCCTTGAAAGATTCAAAGTACCCCATACTACAGGCAGCAGACACCAGAATTGATTTTTTCCATCCAATACCACCTTGACATTTTCACAACCTTTTGTGGATTAGTTTCTGATCTTCCTCCAAGCAGAGAGGAAACCGTCCACCCGTTATGTACAGCTTGGCCCTCGTGCATATAACCCTTATCGATGAGCTGGAAAGGGCAATCTTTTTCAGGGCTATAATCTCCTGGTGGTTTATAAAATCTGCTAATGCACATTGCTGGAGCAGATAAATTTCCTTTTTAAATTACTGACATGTGCCTGCTCTAATTTATTTATGCATGAAGTTAGACATTTTTTGAATACAATTGTTTTACATAATCTAACTGTTTGTTTAATTCACTTCATGTTTATTGGAGTTGGAAAAGTTTCAAACTCATCTGTATTTGAATGCTGAAAAACAATTTACCATGGCAGCACTCTAAGACATGGCATGAGCAAGCTTTTAACATGATAAATTATGGCAAAGTTCACAGTTTGCCATGCACTTACCTTCACTTTGCCTTCACAGAGCATCAATAGATCATTTCTTCTGTGCTTTAGCTCAGTGCTGCTGCGAGCCATTAAGTTCTGCTCCCACTTGTTCACCGCATTTTCCCTCTTTTTAAACAATACTCCTTTTACTTGTCATAACCTCAAGCTGTGTTTCATGATTTTGTTTCTCTACATGATGGATTTAGTAAATTCATCTTTAAGCATTGGCATTTTAAAACAATATGAATTCATCCAGGCCACAGGCAACAGAATTATTCTTCAATGCTGGATGCATCTATTCATGGAATGATGTGGCATGAAGCTCCAGCCAATTAAAACAATGTACTTAATTCAAACCCGGTAAACCAGAAGGTCTTTCTTCATGAAACCACGGGAAGGACCTTTTTGAGATTCTCGCACCAAGAGAGGAAAGGTAGTCAGGATTATCTTAAAAAAGTTAAATATAACCTGCGGTAAAACATGAGCACTAACCAGGTTAGACAGCATCTGACAAGATGCTGGAGGAACTCAGCAGGTCGGGCAACATCAATAGAGAGAAATGGACAGTAGAAGTTTTAGGTCAATGCACTTTTGGCGCGATAAATGAAGGAGAATCCTAAGAGCTTCTGCATGTATATTAAGCTCAAAGATACTAAGGGACAAATTTTGTCCTCTTGAAGATCAGAATGGTTATTTATACACGGAGCCAAAAAAGATGGGAGATCTAAAATGATTTTTTTGCATCACTATGGACACAGTCTATAGAAGTGAGCCAAGACAGCAGTGAGGTCATGAACCATATAAAGATTACGGAGCAGGAGGTGTTTGCTGTCTTGATGCAAATTAGGGTGGATAAATCCCTCTGCCCTGTCAAAGCCTCTGATCTTGTGGAAGGCAAGTGGAGAAATTGCAGGGCCTTAGCAGAGATATTTAAAATGTCCTTAGCAATGGGTGAGGTGCTGGAGGACTGGTGAACAGCTGATGTTCTGTTGTTTAAGAAAGTATCGGCCAGTGGGCCTGATGTCAGTAGTGGGTAAGATATTGGAAGGTATTGTAATCAGATGGATAGAAAAATATTTGGATAGATGGGAACTGATTAGGAACAGCTTTGTATGTGGTAGGTCATATCTAACCAAACTTGTGTAGTTTTCAGGGAAGTTACCAGGAATGTTGATGAAGGCATGACAGTGGATTTTGTCTACGTGGACTTTCGCAAGTCCTTTGACAAGGTCCCACATGGGAGGCTGGTTGAAAGTTTGGTCATTTGGCATTCAGAATCGGGTAGTAAATTGGATTAGACATTGGCTTCACTGAAGAAGCGAGAGAGTGCTAGGAGTTAGTTGCCTCTCTGACTAGAGGCCAGTGACTAGTGGAGTGCTGAAGGGGTTGGTGTTGGGTCCATCGTTGTTTGTCATCTATAGCAATGATTTGTAAACTGGATCAGCAAATTAGTGGATGACACCGAGACTGGAGGAGTAGTGGACTGTAAGGATGCAGACCAGTTGGAACAATGGAGTGAAAAATGGCAGCTGGAATTTAATGCAGAGAAGTGTGAGGGGTTGGCACTTCGGGATGACAAACCAGGGTAGGTCTTGTTCAGTAGGGCACTGAGGAGTGCAGTAGAACAGAGGGATCTGGGATATTTGATCCATAATTCTTTCAAAGTGGCTTCACAGATAAGGTTGTAAACAAAGCATTCACCTATGAATTCACCTTCATAGATAAGAATATTGAGTACAGGAGTTGGGATGTTGTATTGAAGTTGCACCAGACATTAATGAGGCTTAATCTAGAGTATTGTATGTCACTAAGATTGAAAGAGTCCAGAGAAATTTTACAAAGATGCTGGGAGTTATAGCGTCAGGTTGTATAGGTCAGTGCTTTATTCCATAGAGTGTAGGAGAATAAGAAAATATTTAATAGAGGTATAAAAAGTAATGAAGGGTAGAGATAGGGTAAATGCAAGCAGGCTTTTTCCACTGAGGTTGAGTGAAGAGTGTAACTGCAGGTCATGGGTTAAAGGAGAATAATGAAATTTTTAAGGGAGCATGAAGGAAACTTTCTTCATTCACAGGGTTATGAGAGTGGGAAAGCTGCCAACAAAAGTGGTTGATGTGAGTTTGACTTCAACATTTAAGAGAAATTTGGATAGGTACATGGACAGGAAAGCTATGGAGGGTTCTGGTCCGCATGCATGTTGATGGGATAAGGTATATGAATAGTTCTGCACAGAAGGCTGAAGGACCTGTTTCTGTGCTGCAATGCTCTGACTCTGACATCATCTGGACTGAATGATTCAAGTAATAATTTCACTTCTACCTCAAAAGCTTATCTTAAACACTCTCCTCAAGATTTAGCTAAAGGAACGCAGGCTGTGTACTGCGGCTTCCACTGACATACACAATGTTTGAGGTACCTGCACAATTTTGGCAGATTCCACAAAGCAAAACCAAATCATCTAATTTTAAACTGACAGTAAGCAGATAGAGTAGACAGCTCACTCTATCTTAACCATTGCTCTCCTCCTACTCAGCTCTTATTTCTACCAGCAGAGATGGGTAGAATTCTTCCCAATGCTTGTTTTGAAGAATGGTCTTGGCCTGAAACATCTGTTTATTCTGCTCCGTAGATGGCTGTCTGACCTGTTGAGTTCCTCCAGCACATTGTACAGTGACATAAACACTGCATTGTAAACTCAATGACAGCCTTTGTTCTTGTGTTCTGAATCTGCAATAAAATCTGCATCATCATTTAAAAGTTCAAACTTCAAAGTAAATTTTATTATCAAGGTACATATATGCCAACCTGAGATTCATTTTCTTGTAGGCATACTCAATAAATCTATAAAATAACCATAATAGAATCAATGGAAGACTGCCCAACTATGGTGTTCAACCAGAATGCAGAAGACATCAAACTCTGCAAGTACAAAAGGAAGAAAGAAAGAGCTTGATGTGTGGTAACTGTTCCTGAACCTGGTAGTGTGAGTTGAATACAGATCCCTGGGATTGATGACAGGTATTATCATGGGCTTTTAGGCCAGGCTGCCAGCAGTTACTTCAGTGGATCGAGAAACATCATCAGTTATGTTCATTGTGCTCCCATCACCATTTTAAGTCACCAAGGTTGTGCTACCAGCCAGGATTAACCCCAGTGTCATTAGTCCATGGATGAGACTGGCAGTAGTTCTACCAGCAACCAAAATAAAATTTCTCTCTGTAGTTTAACATTTTTTTTCCTTTTGCAAAGATGCCCCTCATGTTAGGATGGAACTTGCCCATTAGAAAGGGGAAAAGAAAGCACATTTTCTTTTGCTCCAAAGGATTTTCCAACTAGTAGGTCAGACAGTGTACATGCAAATGCATGTGGAAATTGTTCCAACAGAAGGTAGAGCAGATATTAAAAATCATGGTGAGACACAGAGAAATGCTTGGACATGTTGCTGTCAGGTAGGAGGTACAGAAGCCCGAAGGCACACACTCAGTGATTCAGGAACAGCTTCTTCCCCTCTGCCATCCAATTCCTAAATGGACATTGAACTTATGAACACTACCTCACTTTTTTAATATTATTTTGTTTTTCACTAATTTTAATCTATATTTAATATACATATATAATTTATGTAGTTTTATTTTTTCTTTCTATATTATCATGTATTGCATTGAACTGCTGCTAAGGTAACAAATTTCACAACAAGTGCTGGTGATAATAAATCTGATTCTTATTTTTTCAGCTCTAATCTCACTGCTCTATTGGTGCATATATCATACATCACACACACTATAATACATTTCTCTTTTCAATGATACTAATTCATGTAGAGTAATGGAGTCATGCAGACATATAACATAGAAACAGGGCTTTTTGTTTACTGAATCTGCACTGACCATTAACCACCCACTTCAATAGGTTCTAATAGGTACATTTAATGTCAGAGAAATGTATACAATATACATCCTGAAATTCTTTTTCTTCACAAACATCCATGAAAACAGGAGTGCCCCAAAGAATGAATGACAGTTAAATGTTAAAACCCCAAAACCACCACCAGCTCCCCCCTCAGCAGCAAAGTGACAACCCCTTCCCCGACCAGCAAAAAAGCATCTGCACCCTCCACCAAGCACTCAAGCAAAGCATCAATAAAGGCACAGACTTGCAGTACCCTAAAGATTGTTCACCCGGTATTCAACATACCACAGGCTCTCTCTCTCCCTAATAAGGGAAAAAGAGGTGTCACCTTTTCACAACGAGAGAGGAGACATGACAGAACAACTAGCCAATTTATGGTGTTAAAAGTCTGTTGGGTCGTTTTTTCCGAGCTCTGTGCCCAAAGAACTTGGATCTCCGGGCACACAGCCAGCAGCCAGCTTGCTGCTTTTGATCTTCCATGTACTCCTACGATACATCAGATGGCAGCGCTGACCTCGAATCTGCCCGCCTTCAGAGCCATGAAAATTCGGCACCCTGAAGGTGCACTAGTCTTCCAGGCCGCGCCCTTGGCATATCAAAGAGTGGCCAGTTGTAAGGCCCTGAGAGTGGGTCCCATTTCCGCAAAGAACCAAAGTTCCTGTGTAACTTTGGGTCAGGGTCTTCAAAAGAACCCTGAAATGGGGAAAAAGAGATACTAAAGATAGAAATAGAGCTGTTTCCAAAGAGGTAAGCAAGGGAGTCGCCATTAGGCACCATCATCCTAAGCTCTGTACTATGTTGATCCCATTTTTTGTGTCCACTCACATCAACCATGTTCTATGTTCTAACACAAGGGCCAGTTTTATTATCTGTGCCATTGTGCTACTCCAAAGAAACTGTATAGAACAAAGAACAGGCTGCACAGTACAGTCCTTTGGCCCACAATATTGAGCTGACCTTTTAACTTACTCCAAGATCAATTTAATGGTTCCATCCAGCGTAGTCCGACTTTTTCTTTCATCTGCCTATCTAAGAGTTCCTTAAATCTTCCTAAAATATTCCCCTCCATCACCATCCCTGACAGCACATTCCATGCATCCCACCACTCTCTGTACAAAAAAATTCTATTTCTGGAATCCCCCTATACTTTCTTTCAATCACCTTAAAATAATGTCCTCTCATTTCCGCCATCAGAAAATACATTGGCTCTTCACTCTGTCTATGCCTCTTAATATCTTGTACACATCTATCGTCACCTCTCATTTTCCTTTGATCTAAAGAGAAAAGCCTGACCTTGCTGAACCTTTCCTCATAAGTCCTGTACTTTAATCCAGGCAGCATCTTGGTATATTTCCTCTGCACCCTCTTTGAAGCTTCCACATCCTTCCCCTCATAAAGTGAGCAGCAATGAACACAATTCTCAATTATTACCAGGGTCCACAAGAACATTTTGTGCGTTATCAGGTGAAGAGTGATTTGCTCTCCAAGCCTCACAATTACATTATTTATTGAGCTAAGCACATAGAATTGTACAGTTCAGGAACAGGCCCTATCAATCCACATCTGGTTGGATCATTGTACGAAGAAGTGGAAGAGAGTGAAAGTGGAGAAAGACTGGACTCCACAGGCATTAGATGCTGGGGAAATGGATATTTACAAATGGTGGAGAACATGCAAGGTGTATCAACAACTGTTTTGCGGAACATCTCTGCTCAGACTACTCAGAGGCTATCCCCAGCTCCCTCTTCAACCTGCCTGCTTTTAATCCTCTCCTTTGTCCTTCTTCCCCACCCCGCAGTTCCACTTTCACTGACTTTTGTCCCCCTTCCCCCTCCTGGATCCATCCACTCTGCTCACATGGGCTCCCATCCACCCAAGCCCTCTATTTCCTATTGTTGTTTAATAGCTTCCAATCTCACCTTTCCTTATCTGAATCCAGCATGGTAGTGCTTTGTATTTCTGCTTGTCTCCCTTCAGCAGCTGTTTCCTATTTTCCCACACCCCTCCGTGCCAAACTTGCTTGCTATTGTTTTTCCTTCTTTTCCCCTCCCTCTCTTTGTTTGCCTCCATCTATCATTCACTTGCCATTTCTTTCAACTCTATCCACAATCAACTCCTCTACCTGACTCTCATCTTCACCCCTCCTTGGTCCACCAGTTGCCAACTCCCAATGCAGGTTTTTGAACCAAGTGTCAATCATTTCTCCTGTTGACCTGCAGGCTCTATCATCTCTCATCTTGCACCCCTCCTCGGGCCACCAGTTGCCAACTCCTGATGCAAGATTTTGAATTGAAGCGTCAACCATTTATTTTCTCCTGCTGACCTGCAGACTCTTTCCCATGGATATTTGCTAGATCAAATTCAGTATTTTTTGTATTGCTATGTCAACACTTTGTCAAAATGATATTAAAGTGAACATATTTCACATATTTCCCAGTATTAAAAGTAAGGTCAGGAAATCTGACTTAATAAACCTGAGGAAACTGATGTTGTAAGGATCAATGAGACACTGGGTAACAAACTTTTTGATAAACTACTATCTGATGCCACATTCCACAGGGGGTACATTCTGGGTCAATGGACACCTCTAAACACAGCTGGGGAGTAGATTTGAAATTATAAGACCATAAGGTGAGCAGAATTAGGCCATTTGGCCCACAGAGTCTGCTCCACCATTTCATCATGCCTGATCCAATTTCCTACCAGTCCCAATTTCTTGCTTTCTCTCTGTATCCCTTCATGCCCTGAGCCAGAAAATATGAACAACAAAATACAGTTTGAATGTTAAAGTCCAAAATAAATTTGTTATCAAAGTACATATATGTCACCATATACAACCCTGAGAACTCATTTTCTTGGGGGCATTCTCAACAAAATTCATTGATTCTCTTATGGTATTAATCAATAAAGGTTACATCATCAACTTGTGCATTCAACTAGTGTGCAAAAGCCAAACTGTGCAAATGCAAAATTAAAGAAATAATAAATATATAATTATTATTGAGAACATGAGATGAAGAGTCATTGAAAATGAGTCCACAGTTGTGGGAACATATCAGTGACAGGGTAAGTGAAGTTATCCCCTTTGATTCAAGAGTCTGATGGTTAAGGGGTAGTAACTATTCCTTAACCTGATGATGTGAGTCCTGAGGCTCCCGAACCTTCCTTCTGATGACAGCAGTGAGAAAAAAGTGTGATGGTGGTCCTTGATGCTGGATGATACTTTTCTGTGACAGTGATTCATGTAAATATTCTCTAGACGTAACATGGAGAGCATTCTGACAGGCTGCATCAGTCTTTGGTATGGCGGGGTGGGGGAGCTACTGCACAGGACTGAAAGAATCTGCAGAGGGTTGTAACTTTAGTTGGCTCCATTTTGGGTACTAGCCTATAAAGTACCTAGGACATCTTCAAGGAGTGGTGTCTCAGAAAGGCAGCATCCAGTATTAAGGACCTCCAGCACCCAGGGCATATCCTTTACTCACTGTTACCATCGGGTAGGACATACAGAAGGCTGAAGGCACACACTTAGCAATTCAGGAACAGCTTCTGCTCCTCTGCCATCCAATTCTTAAATGGATGTCAAGCTCTTGGACACTACCTCACTTTTCTAGCGCATATTATTCCTGTTTTTTGCATGATTTGATTTTTAATCTATTCAATATACGTTACTGTAATATATTTATTTATTATTATTATTGTTTTGTTTTTTTCCTTCTATATTATGCACTGCATTGAACTGCTGCTGCTGCTAAGTTAACAAATTTCACGTCATATGCCGGTGATAATAAACCTGATTCTGATTCAGTGGTGGGGAGGGATTTACCCATGATGGACTGGACTCTATCCACTATTTTTGGTTGGATTATCCTTTCCAGGACATTGGTGTTTTTAATGCTAGGCTGTGATGCAGCAACGTGATATATTTTCTCCGTATATATTCCGTAGAAGTTTTTCAAAGTTTTAGATGTCATGTTGAATCTTCACAGGAAGTAGAAGCGCTGCTGTGCTTTCTTCATAATTGCACTTGCGTGCTGACCCAAGACAGATCCTCAAACAATAACACTAATGAGTTTAAAGTTACTGACCCTCTCCACCTCTGATCCTCCTGTGAGGACTGGCTCATGAACCTCAGGTTTTCTTCTTAAATAATCAGCTCTTTGATTTTGCTGACATTGAGTAAGAGGTGGTTGTTATGGCACCACTCAGTCAGATTTTCAATCTGCCTCCAATATTACCATCTTAAGTTCAGCCTATGACAGTGGTGTCATTAGCAAACTTGAAAATACCATTGGAGTTCTGCTTAACCACAGTAAGTGTAAAGTGTAAATTGAGTAGAGCAGGGGGCGAAGCACTCAGCTTTGTAGTGCACTTGTGCTAATGGAGGTCATGGAGGAGATGTTGTCGCCAATCCAAACTGATGGGGCCTACAAGTGAAGAAATCTCACAAGGAGGTATTCAGGCCAAGGTCTTGAAGCTTATTAATTAGTTTTGATGGATGGTATTGAATGTTGAGCTGCAGTCAATAAAGAACATCCTGATGTATGCATCTTTGATCTCCAGATGTTCCCGGGCTGAGCCATCCAGGGTGGCACAGAGGCTCAGCTGATAGACCCATGGTCTCATAGCTCCAAACACTTGGGTTCTTCCTGATTTCTGGAGCCAACTGGGCGAAATTTGTCCTTTTTCTCTCTGAAGGTCAGGCTTTCCACCGAGTGTTCCAGATTCCTCCTGCATCCTCCTACAATGATGCAGAGGTTGCTAAATTAATTGTCCATTGTAAGTTGACCACATTAGATAGAATAGTGACAGAGTACTGGGAAAATCATGAAAAGAAATAAAGCGTAAGTACAAAATGGTGGTTGATGGCCTGTGGACATGATCAACCAAAGATTGTGTTTCTCTGTGTGTGAGACTATATGAATTGGAATGGGTTTTTGGGAATTGGTTTATTATTGTCACCTGTACTGAAGTATAATGAAAAGCTTGTCTTGCATACTGCTCATCCCGATTGAAACATTACAACATGTATTGAGATTGGTCAAGGCAAAACAATACCAGAATACAGAACAAAATGCAGCAGCTACAGTCAAAAGGGGAGTGCAGGTACACAATAAGGAGCATGATGATAATGTGGTACACTGTGAGGTCAAGGGTCCGTCTTGATCTCAAAATCTACCTCCTTATGCTTGGAACATGAGGTAGTGTATTACCTAAGGTTTGTAGACTGATTGTACATCAGGTTTGTTGTGATGACCTACCATCGAGGTGGGATTGAGCAGGAAATCTGAGAGCAGGAATAGATGAAATTTCACATGTAACGTGTATGTTAGAGCTGTCTGCTTTCGAGTTTCCTTTCAAACAGGTGGCAGATGAAAGAGACAATGAGAGATTAAGACAAATGAGAAATCTCTGATTATGAAGAGTGGGAGATGCAATTGAGTGCTTCATGCAGTCTGGCACTATAGATTTTATTCACTACATGGTTGTCTGCCTTTATCATAGGTAATGGATGCAGGTTAAATGCAGCAGTTCATTAAACGGAGAAGAATTGATTTGCCATGGGCTTTCTCAAGTGGAGTTTGTAAAAGGAGTGCAGCTCCCTGGGGGACGATATATTAACAGAATCTGCTTATCTCAGTAACCAAGCAATAAAAATAATCATTGCTGTGCAAAGGTTCTCAGGGTTAAACCCGACCTATTAATTCAGACATACTGTATGAACCTGATGTTCGGCAGAGGTATAGAGGCAGGTTCGAAGTTCAAAGTAAATTTATTATCAAAGTACTTGTATGTCACCATATACAATGCTGAGATTCATTTTCTTGTGGACATACAGAGTAAATCTAGGCAACTTTAAAACAGTCATGGGGGATTTCAATATGCAGGTAGATTGTGAAAATCAGGTTGGTGCTGAACTCCAGGAGGGTGAATTTCTAGAGTGCCTATGAGATGGCTTTTTAGAGTAGTCTGTGGTTGAGCCCTCTAGGAGATCACCTGTTCTAGATTGGGCATTATGCAACGAATAAAATTTGATTAGAGTGCTTAAAGTAAAAGAACCCTCAGGACAAGTGATCATAATATAATCAAATTCACCCTGAAATTTGAGAAGAAGAAACTAAAGTCAGATGTATCAGTATTACAGTGGAGTAAAGGGAATTACAGAAGCATGAGGGAAGAGTTGGCCAGAATTGATAGGAAAAGTACACTGGCAGGGATGATGGCAGAGCAGCAATGGTTGGAATCTCTGGAAGCAGTTCCAAAGGCACTGGATATATATATCCCAAAGAGCAAGAAGTATTCTAAAGGAAAGATGACACAAGCATGGCCAACAAGTGAAGTCAAAGCCAACATAAAAGCCAAAGAGAGAAAACATAATAGAGCAAAAATTAGTGGGAAATTAGAGAATTGGGAAGCTTTTCAAAATGAACAGAAGGCAACTCAGAAAGTTATTAAGGTAGAGATGGAATATGAAAGTAAGCTAGCCAATATTATTGAAGAAGATACCAAAAGTTTCTGCAGATACATAAAGTGTAAAAGAGAGGCAAGAATGGATATTGGACCATTGGAAAATGATGCTGGAGAAGTAATAATGGGGACAAGGAAATGGTGGATGAACTGAACAAGTATTTTGCATCAGTCTTCATTGTGGAAGACATTACAGTATGGTTGAAGTTCCAGGTGTCAGGGGTCCTGAAGTGTGTGAAGTTACCATAACTAGAGAGAAGGTTCTTGAGGAAATTAGATTAGTCACCTGGACCAGATGGTGTACACACCAGGGTTCTGAATGAGAAGGCCAAAGAGATTGTGGAGGAATTAGTAATGATCTTTCAAGAATCATTACACTCTGGAATGGTTCCAGAAGACTGGAAAATTGCAAATGTCACTCCACTCTTCAAGAAAGGAGAGAGGCAGGAGAAAGGAAATGATAAGCCAGTTAGTCTGACCTCAGTGGCTGGAAAGGTATTGGAGTTGACTATTAAGGAGGAGGTCTCAGAGTACTTGGAGACATATGATAAAATAGGCTGTTGTCAGCATGATTTCCTCAAGGGAAAATTTTGCTTGACAAACCTGTTTTAATTCCTTGAAGAAATAACAAGAGGGATAGACAAAAGAGAATTGGTTGATGTTGGGTACTTGGATTTTCAGAAGGCCTTTGACAAAGTGTCACTCATGAGCACACACAAGGAAATCTGCGGATGCTGGAAATTCAAACAACATACACAAAATGCTGGTGGAACACAGCAGGCCAGGCAGCATCTATAAGGAGAAGCTCTTTTGACGTTTCGGGCCGAGATCCTTCGTCAGGTATTACCTATCAGATAAAACCTATGGTATTACAGAAAAGATTCTAGCATGGATAAAGCAGGGGCTGATTGGCAGGAGACAAAGAATGGGAATAAAGGAAGCCTTTTCTGGTTGGCTACCGATGACTACTGGTGTTCCACAGGGGTCTGCATTGGGACCAATACTTGCTTTGGATGATGGACTTAATGGCTTTATTGCAAAGTTTACAGATGATAAGAAGATAGGTAGAGGGGCAGGTAGTTTTGAGCAAGTAGAGAGGCTACAGAGGACCGACAGATTAGACAGGAAAATGAGCAAAGAAATGGCAGATTGGAAGTGTGTGGTCAGGCACTTTGGTAAAAGAAATGGAAGGGCTGACTGTTTTCTAAAGAGACAAAATACAAAAAAACTGGGATACAAAGGCATTTGGGAGGATCCCCTAAAGGTTAATTTGCAGATTGTGTCTGTAGTGAGGAAGGTAAGTGCAATGTTAGCATTCATTTCAAGAGGACTAGAATATAAAAGCAAGGATATAATGTTGAGAATTTATTTAGCACTGGTGAGGCCTCACTTAAAGTTTTTGAGTAGTTTTGGGCTAGTTCTCTTAGAAGGGATGTGCTGAAACTGAAGAGTATGCAAAGGAGGTTCACAGAAGTATTCCAGGATTGAATGTCTTGTCATGTGAAGAGCGTTTGATGGTTCTGGGCTGGAATTCAGAACCATGAGGGGTGACCTCATTGAAACCTATTGAATGGTGAAAGGTCCTGATAGAATAGATGTGAAGAATCAAAATCAGGTTTATTATCACCGGCATGTGTCATGAAATTTGTTAACTCAGCAGCAGCAGTTGAATACAATACATAATATCTAAGAAAGAAAAATAATAATAATCAATATCAATTACAGTATACATATATTGAATAGATTAAAAATTGTGCAAAAACAGAAATATATTAAAAAAAGTGAGGTAGTGTTTAAGAGTTTAATGTCCTATGGTGGGAGAGTCTAAGAACAGAGGACACAGAGGGGCGTCCTTCTAGGTGAGAAATTGCTTTAGCCTATGATTGGTGAATCTGTGGAATTATTTGCCAAAAGCAGCTGTGGAGACTAAGTTTGTATTTGTATTTGAGGCAGAGGTTGATAGATTCTTGATTGGCTAGTGAATGAAGGGATACGGGGAGAAGGCAGGGGATGGGGTTTAATAGGAAAATTGGTTCAGCCATGATGAAATGGTGGAGCAGACTCGATGGACCAAATGGCCTAATTCTGCTCCCATATTTTATGGTCTTGTGGTATAAATCCAAGAAACACAATCGAATCCATGAAAGATGGCGCCCAACAGGACAGGCAAACACCAATTGGAAAGGTCAATAAACTGCAAATACAATAAGAAAAGAAAACACAATAAAAATAATTAAATGAGCAATAAATATCAAGACATGAGATGAAAGAGAGTTGCCAGATTGTGGGAACATTTCAATGATGGGGCAAGAGAAGCTGAGTGGAGTTATTACCTCTGGTTCAAGAGCTTGATGGTTAAGGAACTATGTCTGGGTCCTGAGGCTCCTGTAGCACCTTCCTGATGGCAGCAGTGAGATGAGCATTATCTGGCTGGTGGTGGTCCCTGATGAAGGATGCTGCTTTCCTGCAACAGTGCTCCATGCAGATGTGCTCAATGCTGGGGAGGGACCCATGATGGACTGGGCAGTATCCACTACCTTTTGCAGGAGTTTCCATTCAAAGGCATTGGTGTTTCCATTTCAGGCAGTGGTGCAAATGGTCAATATACTCTCCACCACACCTATAAAGAAGTTTTATCAAAATTTAAGATGCCACGCTGAATCTTTGCTAACTCCTGAAGAAGTAGAGTCACTACTGTGCTTCATTCTTAATAACACTGGTGTGCTTGGCCCGGGACAGATCCTGTGAAATGTTAACACTGAGAATTTAAGGTTGTTGACCCTCTCCACCTCTGATTCCCTGATGTGGTCTGGCTCATGTACCTCCAGTTTCCTCCTGAAGTCAATAATTTGAAGTCAGCTCCTTGGTTTTGCTGACATTGAGTGAGAGGTTGTTGTGGCACCACTCAGTCAGCCTTTTCATCAGCCAACAACAGTGGTGTTGTCAGCAAACTTGTATATGGTATTGGAGCTGTGCTTAGCCATACAGTCATAAGTATAATGCGTTCAAAGCAGGGTCTAAGCATATATCCTTGTGGTGCACTTGTGCTGATCGAGATCGTGGAGGTGATGTTGCCAATCTGAACTGACTGGGAGCTGCAAGTGAGGATCCAATTGCACAAGGAGGTACTGAGGCCAAGGTCTTGAAGCCTATTAATTAGTTTTGAGGGGATGATAGTACAGTATTGAATGCTTAGCTGCCATTGATAAAGAGCATCCTGATGTATGCATCTTTGTTATCTAGTTGTTCCAGGGTTGAGTGAAGAGCCACTGAAATGCCATCTGTTATGGATCTGTTCTGATGGTAGGCAAACTGAATTATGTATAGATATATCTAGGGAACTCTTGACAGATTATGAGTGAGGGTTTTATTCCATGAACAATAAGGTGGATACAATCTTGAGCAATTACAGTAATCTGCAAAAAATCAATATTAAATTAGTTTTGTGTGATAATGTAACTGAGAATCTGACAATAAAATCGGATTTTTTAACATAATTTCTTGCAGGCCCAACTGAACCCTGTACTAATTCTACTGAATTATTTGCCTGTAGAGCACCATTGGGAAATGTGTTGGATTAATTGAAATTCTTTTCTTAAATAATTCTTAAATGTATCTTGCAGGATATCATTAAAAATATTGTTTTTAAAATGATTGGTTTTTAAAGGATTTAACATCCAAAAGATCATTATTAATGTTTCTTGATCAACTCATCAAAGTAAACATGCCAGAATGGCAATAAAATGATGTATTGCTTATATTTTTGATTAAATAATGTATTTCATTTAAGAGCTGACATTTGAGTCTGATTGAATTCCATGTTCTTCACGCAATTTTTTTTTTGTTTTCATTCTTCCCACCATTGAGCACATCTACATGGAGTGCTGTTGCAGGAAAGCAGCATCTATCATCAGGGACCCCACCACTCAGGCCATGCTCCTTTCTCACTGCTACCATCAGAAAGAAGATACAGGAGCCTCAGGGCTCACAGCACCATGTTCATGAACAGTGATTGCCCTTCAAATACTTGGGCTTTTGAATCAGTGGGACTTCTTCACTCAACTTCACACGTCCCATCACTGAAATGTTCCACACCCTATGGATTCACTTTCAAGAACTCTTCAGCTCATGTTCTTGATATTTATTGCTTATTTTTAATAATTTTTATTTTATTGTGTTTGCACAGTTTGTTGCCTTTTGCACATTTGTTGCTTGTCCGACCTGCTGGATGTAGTCTTTCTTTGATTTCTATTATGGTTCTTGGATTTACTGAGTATGCCCACAAGAAAATGAATCTCAGAATTGTATATGGAGACATATATGTACTTTGATAATAAATTTACTTTAAGCTTTGGGAACACCAATTAATGTTAACGTATTGTAGAAATAATAGTTGCTGTGATTAGGATAGGCAGTTCTGAGTGATCCTGTCTTCTGCAGATAGATGTCTTTTTAAGACTGAGTAAAAGTTTGGAAACTGTGTAAACGTACAGCATGAGAACAGATCCTTTGACCCATCACATCCTGGCCAATCACCAACCCACTGTTTTATATCAATCCTACATTGATATCATTTTTAAATTTTTCACACATTCCCATCAGCTCTCCCCAGATTCTACTATTCCCCTAGCCACCAGGCAATTTACTGTGGCCAATTTACATATCAACCCCTAGACTTTGATATATAGGATGGAGCAAAAGTATCTAGGGGAAACCCAGAGATGAAGCGAGCGTTTATATCTCAGTGGATCATAAATCTGGAACTGCTTTCCTCAAAATAACTGGAGGAGCAGAGTCTTTGACTAGTAATAAGGCTGAAATAGATAGATTCTACGAAGGATGAGGATATGTGGATCTTTAGCTATAATCTGCTGAATTATGATCTTATTGAATAGTGGAGCAAGCTTGAGGAGCTGTGGTTCAATCATTCTCTTCATTCACATGGTTATGTCCATGTCCATGTAAATTGTATTAGATGACTATCTGCAGTAGCCAGCAAGTCAGTCAAATCTATGGTTCATTCAAGTTAAGCTTTGGAGTATAAAATGGGAAAATATGACCTATTTCCTTTGGTTCAAAGAATAGAAAAACAAGAAGTTTTTTTTTCTTAAATGTTATGAAACTACTGAGAATTGTGAATACTGCTTAGCACGTTATAGAAACTGGCCTCCCCTCCATCGACTTTGTCTATACTTCTCACTGCATCAGTAAAGCAGCCAACATTATCATATCTAGCCTGGAAATTCTCTTTTCTCCCTGCCATTGGGCAGAAGATACAAAAGCCTGAAAGCACGTACCATCAGGCTCAAGGGCAGCTTCAATAAGAAGCTGCTATAAGACTATTAGATAGTTACCTGGTATGGCAAGTTGTACTCTTGACCTCACAATCTACCTCATAATGATTTTGCACCTTATTCTTTACCTGCACTGCATTCTATCTGCAGCTGTTTACCACTTGTTGAACCTCAATGCACTATGGAATGATTTGATCTGTATGGACAGCATGCAAGACAATTTTTTTCACTGTATGTGAGTACATGTGACAATAATAAACCAATTCCACTATGCATTAAGACAAAGTAAATGACATTACAAAGAAGGCATGACAGTGCCTCTGCTTGATTTGAAGTTTACGTAGATTTGGGCTGTCACTAAAAACTTTGACGAACTTCTATAGATACACAATGGAAGTTTCCTAATTGGTAGCATCGTGACCTGGTACGGAACCAATGCCCAGGAATGGAAAAGTCTACAGAAAATTGTGGATACAGCCCAGTCCATTACAGTCAAAGCCCTCCTCACTAGATGATAATTTCCTGTGCAGAGCACATTTACAAAGAACGCTGCCCTGGAAGTTAGCATCAATCATCAAAGACACCCAACATCCAGGCTATGGCTTCTTGCTACCACCATTGGGCAGAAAGTATAGAAGCCTTGGGTCTCTCACCTCCAGGTTCCATGTGGCTCCTGAAACGGCATGGACAGCTGCATTTACCACTACTCAGAACTGATTATATGATCTACTGGTTCCTTTCAAGGACTCTGTACATTCTTTGTATTATTCTCATTTGTGCAGTTTGTCTTCTGTATATTGATTGAACAGTTTTTTGTAAAAATCTATTGTATTTCTTTTATTTTCTGTAATAACTGCAAAAATGAATCTAAAGGTAGTATAAAGTAAATTACAAGGGGTGATATTTTAAGTTTGTAGCCTAAGGTAGAAGGAGATGAGTTATTAACTTCAAACTTTCTGCACAATCACTCAAAGAGTTGAACTGTATGTGCATGTAACTAGAGCTGTATAACTCATCTCTTTCTACCTTAGGTCACAAACCTATCAATCACTCATGCTGTGGACACTTTCTGGAGGTCCAAGATCCGCATGCTCCACGACTGCTGAACTAAGTGTGTCAATGTAGGAGGGGACTGTGCTGAAAAATAAATGTGCTAGGCTTTCTAAAATTGACTTTCAGATATGGAATTTGCCATATGAGATTGAAATCTTTCCAACTGTGATAGGACTGCTGATCTGGGCCGTACCTTTCAAATATCTGGACCTGACTTGCACTGCTGTACTTTCCCTTTTCTATTTTCTAATTATGATTTATAATTTAAATTTTTATTATATCTACTTCGATTTGTACTTCAGGGAGCGCGAAGTGCAGAAACAAATATCACTGTGATGATTGTATGCTCTAGTATTAATTGTTTGGTGACAATGAAGTATCTGTATTTGTAAATCAGGTGATTTAGTTCATATAGAGCATAATTGTTGTAATTTTCTACCTCAACTTTAAGAAGATTGAGTTTGATATATTAATGAGCAGACAACCAGGGAATAAGAGTTCATGGGAATCAGGCAGGGAAATAAGGAAGCAAAGGATCAGATATAAACACTGAATGGCAGAGGAAGTTGAACCCATTCCTGCTTTGATTTATGATATCCTTATGTGTAAAGATGGATCTGTTGAACCAATTTTCTCTCTGTTTTACGAACATGATAGACACAATACTACTGTGCCATGATGAGTGGAGCTAGGATTGTTGGTTATGGGCAATCAGTATTGGTCAGCTCATAAAATTGGGCACAGGGTTTGTGATCAGGTACCCTACACTTTTTCAATGTAATGCACAGCATCTTACTGTTGGAAATTTGTTGCGAGAACAGACAGTCTCCACAGATATCAGAGTGTTGGACTGGCAGCTGTAAAGTCAACATGCATGGTCTGCTGTTTTGAAAGCTCAAAGTTACCACATTCAATGAGTCTTACAGATAACCACCATAGTATCGCAATCTGTTCTCCAACAGATTATTGGGAATGCCTAAGGATCTCCCTGGGGAAATTACACTAACCCTGTGGAACATGAGCCTGCTGTTCTCTCTCAGGATGACAGGATTCATACAGAAAAAAGAGAATAGACACAAGGTTTGCCAAAAAAAAACAAAAAAAAACCAAAACCAAAAAAAAATTTTCCATTTACAATGCAGCTTTGACATCTCTTTCGGAATACTTCAAAATGATTAACAGCTGAGTGTAGTCATTGTTATAAAGTAATTCCATTCAGCCATGTTCCGACAAAGGTTCTTCAACTTGAAATATTAACTCTGTTTCTCTTTCCATGGATGTTGCCTGACCTGCTTGCTGAGTGTTTTGAGCATTTCCTGCTTCTCTTACGGGTCTAGAGCATCTACAGTTCTGGTTTCTTCAAGTAAAGTCATTACTAAGGTGTGATCTGAATACTTTGATGTCCGCATTGTTCCTCTGTATTAAGGCTTCTCCAAAGCCTGGAGCCCATGTAGAAGGATGATTCAGTTGCAAAAGTCATCCAGGCTTCTTTGTTCCAAGGAATTAGGGATTTTCTACCTGTTCCCATCAATTCCTATTCCATTCCTGATTCCTCATTTATCAAGGAGTGAAACTGCATGAAAACACCCATTTTGGCCCAATGAAAACCATGTCACTGTCAAGCAGGTCAAACCCCACGCAGATAGCATCAGATACCAGCAATGAACCTGGGTTGCTGGAACTGTGGGGCAGCAGTTCTGCTAGCTGCACCACTGTGTCATAAATCAGAGCTTAAACCCTTCAATTCATGGCGCCATTCACCCTGAATGAGCCACTGTGATGTGGTTACCATTTATTTTAATTTAAAAACTCAGACTGACAAGTTTTGGTTAGGTAGGAGGGCAAGGTTATAGAACTGAGGCAGGTCACTGCTGTTGTGATACAGTACTGCACTCTGGAACAGAACTGTTGTGTGTTTAATATTATTATACTATAGTAATATTAAGTAATATTATACACATATATATAGATTAAGCATTCTTGTTCATTTAAATAATTAATTTTGGTTTATATGTACATATATGTGAGTTGCATACATCATCAAGCTGTTATATATTATACTTGCACCCCTCACTTGAAGTAAACCCTTAACTTAGACCTGGATTTTCAGACATTGTTGTCTTCCTTTGAATTAGTTTAATGTTTTGAAGTACAAAACATAGCAAGAACCAATTCGAAAGACTGAATGGCTTTCTCATGGCCTTGTCATATCAAAAGAGGTGAGCATGTCCATGGGCATTTTACATGGGCAGATTGGCAGCATGTGCTGGCAGTTTATATTTGCTCTTGTGGCATATAACTGCTCTCCAAGGGATTTCTTCAAACTCTGAATGTGAATAAGATGGAAGGATAATTTCTATGTGAGTGTTGTTTGGTGGTCGATACATTAGAGCCTGAACTATTGTATGCTAGGGGCACCTCAGGAAAGGGTGTATACAATAGCAAAAGAGAAAGAACATTGCACATACTGTATATGAAAGCCAGGCAGTCTTCTGTCATCATCTCTTGTCATTGCATTCAGCTTTGCTTTGGTGATACTTCCTTTCAAACAGAGAAAGTGGATTCAGTGCCAGTGTGATGTAGGCCATTGTGTGAGGTCAGTCCACAAGGAATCTGGCAATGTGCCATACTGGTGGACTGAGTTGTGTTGTTCATTCCCTGCTGGACTGTGTATGCCCTCAATAAAACTTTAACTTACGTGTATAGTCATAGCGGTGGGGCGCGCTCCTTGCATCTGAACTGACTGGATTCTCTGCGAGTGTGCTTTTACATTCGCAATCAAAATTCTAAACAACTGTATCTGACTTCCCTGTGAGGACTTAGAACAGAGAACTGATTGTCCTGTTGAATTCTCAACAAGTGTAAATATTCAATTGAATAGATTACTATATTCAAGTATAGTTTATATACATATATTCATTGGGAATATTGTTTTTCTCTGGTTATTGGGAGGCCAGTAAGAACATAGGAAAAAGAGCAGTGATAGCATTCTAGCCTGCTCTGCCATTCCATAGGATCATAGAAAGTCAAGCTGAGTCTATTGTCTGATCCACAAGTATGGTGAGGGGTAGGTAAAATTAAAAACTTGCTTGCAACAGCATCATAGGCATGTAGATTCAGATAACACACAAAACAGAAGTTATACGTAAATATTGTTCTGTTGCCGAGGTAGATGTATGGTTGTGTAGGTCAGTTCAAGAACATAATGGTTGTAGAGAAAGCAGCTGTTCCTGAACCTGGCAGTGAGGAACTTCAGGCTTCTGAACTTCAGAATCAGAAACACAATCAGATTTAATATCACTGGCATATGTTGTGAAGGTTGTTATTATGTGGCAGCAGTACATTGCAATACATAATAATCAAACACTGCAAGTTACAATAAGAAGTGTATATATATTAGCAAAGTTAAATAAGTAGTGCAATAAGAGAGAAAAAAGTAGTGAGTTTGTGTTCATAGGTTCTGTGTCTATTCATGAATCTAATGGTAGAGGTGAATTGTTGAGTATCTGCCTTCAAGCTCCTGTACCACCTCCTTGATGGTAGCAATGAGAAGAGGGCATATCCTGGGTAATAGGGTCCTCAAAGATGGATGCTGCCTAGTTGAGGCATCGCTCCTTGAAAATATCCTGGAGGCTGAGGAGGCTATTGCCCATAATGTAGCTCACTGAGTTTACAATTTTCTGCAGGTAATTTTCATCCTGAGCAGTGCTTCCCCCACCCCAACATACCAAATAGAGATGCAGCCGGTTAGAATTTTCTTCACAGTACATCTATAGAAATTTGCAAGTGTCTTTGGTGACTTATCAAATCTCCTCAAACTCCTGTACTGAAGACCATAAGACATAGGAGGAGAATTAGTCCATTCAGTCCATTGAGTCTGCTCTGCCATTCCATTGCCTTCTTTGTGACTGCATCGAAACTAAGAAGGTCATTAGGAAGCAGAAGATGAATTAAGAAAGGAAGCTGGTGACTAACATCGAAGAAGATCCTGGATTTTAACACCCAGGAACTAGAAATTGCTCACTTTCACTTTTGGATCCCTTAATGAGGACTATTGTGTGGTCCATTGTTTTACCCTCTCTGAAGTCCGCAATCAATTCTTTGGTCTTACTGATGTTGTGCAACCAGCTGATCTATCTCACTCCCATAAACCTTCTTGGCACCATCTGAAATTATGCCAACCAGAGTTGTGTCTTCAGCAAATTTATAGATAGCTTTTGAGCTGTGCCTAGTCACACAGTTGTGGGGGTAGGGAGAGTAAAGCAGTGGGTTAAGCACACATCCTTGAGCTGTGCCAGTGTTGTTTATTAGCGAGGTGGTGATGTTACCTCAGATCCACAAAGACATTGAGGAAGTCGAGGACTCAGTTGCAGATGGAGGTACAGAGGCCCAGGTTTAGGAGCTTTTTGAACAGAACTATAGGTATTACTGTATCCTCTTGCCCAATGATAGCAGCGAGAAGAGGGCATAACCTGGATGATTGGCATCGTTGATAATAGAGGCTTGTAGTAGCATATCATGTAGATACTGTCAGTAGTGGGGAGGGATATGCTGTAGCAGATTCTATTTTGTCTTCAAATCCAATTTTCTGTCTATTCCCCACAACAGTTGATTCCCGTACAGTCCTCAAGTCTGTCTCACTCTTGGATATACTCAGTGACTCAATATCCACTGCTATAGAATTCCAAAGTTCAGGAACATCTACGAGAAGATAATCCTCCTATTCTCTATGCCCCTCTTTACCAACAAATCAAACCCACCAAGGGAAAATCTATTATCAGCATCTCAGAGATTGAGACAGTCTTGCATAGAGATGGGATGTTATTTAGTTTCTAGTAAGAACTCAGAGCTGACAATAACAAATTACTTACTGTGGATTCCCCCCTAATTAGCTTCAATGGAGAAAAAAATAGGTGAGTGTAACATGGGTGCTGATTCACTCTCAGTAATTTTTTCAAAGGAACTGAATGCCAGTTTAACCATTGCTGGTAGAATTTGAAGTTCCCTCACACCATTGACTTCGAACCAGTGTATTGCAGATCAGTGTAGGATGAACATAAATACCACAATATGACACACTGAGCAGGAATTATTGACTTATAGAGGTTAAGGGAAAAAACCTGGGAGTCGTTAGAAAGTGATAATCTAATTGAGGGATTCCAAATATAACACAAATCATGAGGGCAAAGCTCAAGAGACTTAAAATCAACAAATGAACTCTGAGGTTATATTTGCAGCTTAGAAGTACTTCTGGAATCTGTTGTGTAAAAATATATGGTATCAATTTCATCCAGCCTTAATGTTCTTTGTTGGTCAGTATCTGTATCATGTGCTGTGACGCTCTTGCCTTTCCTGATGCCTGCCAGGTTGCAAAAGGACGCATACTAAGATATTAATACTAAACTATTTTCTAAACCAGAAGAAAATCTGAGGTTGATAGATTCTTGATTAGTAAGGGTGTCGAAGTTACTTGGAGAAAGCAAGAAAATGGGGTTGAGTGGGATTATAAGTCAGTCATGATGGAATGATGGAGCAGAGCTGATGAGCCAGTTGATATAATTCTACTATGTTTTATGATCTTTAAAACAATAGTGATATTTTTGCAAACTAATAGGGTGGATGTGTGTGAACCAGGTGCTGGAAAACAAGGTTAGGCAGGACAGTTCCTTTACGACAAACACAAAGGGTGAATGGCATTCTTCAGTGTTATGATTTTCTATGATTCTGTGATATAGAAATTACATGATGCTGCAGTTTTGGTTGGGAAGGGGAGAAGCTTCCTCAAAGCTATGTATCTAATTTAGGGAACTAATCTCATACCTAAATAGTTGAGGATTAGGGGAGTAGAGGGGTCTCCATTAACTTCCAAAAACAGTTAGACTGGGTTAGCAATTTCATTAGGAATTACAGGGTATGGACCACTTTTAGAATCCATCATTAAACTGGGAGTCAACTTTGTAGATACAATGGAGTGACAAGGAGTAAGACACCCCCAGACTCTGCACTCAGCAGAAATAATCTCTGTCAACCCATCAGCTCCACACAGTATCTTGAAAGCTTTAATCAATCTTCTTAGTCTTCTAAATTCAGGGAGATTCACGCTTAGTTTGTGCAAATGAGTTTTGCAATTCCCCCCTCGTAGATCAATAGATTCTTCAACATGACAAATACACCTCCAGGTCTGGTCTAAGTAAACCTGACCTTAACCAGTTCTGATCTTAGGAATTCTGAAATCATGGCTGCAGCATTACTTTTGACTTGGGGTATACTGAATTACTTTCTGCACCTCTGACATTTCAATGCTCCTTCTGCATGAATTGCTGAATTATGCAATAATAAACTTATTATGTGGTTTCAGCTTCTAAGAGACACTCACCATAATTCTTTTTAGGTCAAATTGAGACCTCACCTGTGCCTATATTGAATTCAAGTTGTCATTGCTTTGTTCACTTGTTTATCTACTAATATCACTTTGTGATTTTGTTTTTATCAATGGAATCAAAACTGGCAATTTGCACACAACTGGGTCCCATAATGTACAATGTAAGTTTGAGAGTGAGTGGTCACATGATATGTAATTAAATTTATTAAGGGACCAGGTAATCTGTTGGATTGGTTATCCAATTTTTAATTTTACTTTAAACCATTCATAAAAGGAAAGAACTTAGTTTACATGACAGTCACTTCTTGTCACTTCTGTCATATGGCTTGTAGAATGTCTCTTTCCCAATGCTTCAAAATGCTTTAAAATGAACTGTAGTCACTGTTATTAAATAGAAACACAACAACAAACATCTGTGCAGCCTGCTCTTCCAACATCATAGAGTCACAGAGAGAAACAGCATGAAAACAGGCACTTTGGACCAATGAGTCTGTGCCACCCATCACATATCCAATTGCAGTAATCCCGTGTTCTCCATACCTTTTCATCAATCTGCCACTCTAGAACAATTTACAGTTGCCAATTAACTGACCAACCCGATGTGCCTTGTTGGATAATGGAAGAAACTGGAGTGCTTGGAAGAACCCATGCAGTGACAGAGAAAACGTGCATACGCGCTCCACAAAGAAAGCTCACGAGGTCAGGGTTGAACCCGGGACTCTGGCACTGTGAGGCAACAGCTCCATTGTGCTCCTCCTTAGGTTAATTCAAAGAGTTTTCTCTTCCAACAGTACCCATGGTGCAGAAATACTAATTCTTTCTTCACTGGCCTTTCTCTTTGTCTTTTTCACCTTGGTTTCTTCACACCCTCTTGATTTTGAGAAGCTCATTCTCTTCTGATCTCCTGTCACGGGCATTCCCTTTGTTTTCCCTTGCCTCTCCCTTCACCCTGCAGCATCAAAACTGAAACCACTACATCTTCAAGTGCCCTCATCATCAAGCCATGCTCTCTTCTTGCTGCCACCATTGGGAAGGAAGTACAGGAGTCTTGGGTTCAGAAACAGGTACAGAATGGTTATTAATTTTCAACCATCTGGCTACTAAGCCTTTCTGGATAACTTCACTTACTCCAGCTCTGAACTGATTCAAAAATGTCTCAACTCACTTTTAAAGCTCTACAATGTATCTTCTCAGTATTATTTATTATTATTGTATTTACACAATCTTTCTTTTGCACATTGGTTATTTGTTGGTCTTTGTATGTAGTTCTTAATCAACTTTAGTGTATTTATTCTACTGTAAATGCTTGCAAGAAAATGAATCTCAAGGTAGTATTGGTGACATATACGTACTTTGATAATAAATTTACTTAGAATTTCTCTCAGTTCTTTTGAAAGGTTATCGTTCCAAAATATTAATTCTGCTTTTGCGTAGATTCTACTTGATTTACTGTGTATTTCAAACATGATGTTTTCATTTTACGTATTTAATCATGTTGAATAAGGCAAAATTTACTGGTCAGAACACCAGAGCTAACTCACTTACTCTTAAAAAAATCATCTTTTAAGTATTCATCTGAAAAAGCAATATGTTTCTAACAATGTTCTTTCTATTGAAGAAGCCCCAATGAAATGATTATCAAAGCCAAATCAAGTGTATTATCATATGCACAAGTAGTTACTTGAAGCAGCATCCCAGATGGTACTACTATCGTCCAGTTGCACTTATATTCATTGTGATGAAGAGCCTTGAGAGGTTGGTGATGAAACATATAAACTCCTGCTTGAGGGGTGACTTGGATCTGCTCCAATTTGCCTACTATCACAATCGGTCAACACCAGGTACCATTTTGTTTGCTCTTCTCTCAACTCTGGAAAATCTGGACAGTGAAGTTACATACATCAGGATGCTCTTAATTGACTACAGCTCTGTATTCAATATTATCATCCCCTCAAAACTAATCAATAACCTCCTTTACCTAGCCCTGAACATGCTCTTGTGGAACTGGATCCTCGATTTCCTCACTTGCAGACCCCAGTCAATTTGGATTGGCAACAACCTCACCACCACAATTACCATCAGCACAGATGCACCACAAGGCTGTGTACTTAGCCCTCTGCTCTGCTTACTTTATACTTCTGAGTGTGAGGCTAAGTACAGCTCCAATGATATATTTAAGTTTGCTATTGACACCAGGGTTGTCGGCTAAATCAAGGGTGGTGACAACTCAACATATAGAAGTGAGACTGAAAATCTGGTGGAATGGTGCCAGCAGCAGCTTCTCACTGACTGTTAGCAAAATCAATGAACTGATTATTGACTACAGGAGGCAAAAATCGGAGGTCCATGAGCCGGTCCTCATCAGGAGATCTGAGGTGAGAGGGTCACCAACTTTAAATTCCTTGGGCTTATTATTTCAGGGGGTAAGTCCTTGGCCCAACACATACTTGCCATTACAAGTAAAGTTGTAGAGGCAAGGGTTGCCTCTTTCTTAGAAGTTTGCAAAGATTTGCATGTCATCTAAAATTTTACAAACTTTTATAGATGTGCAGTGGAAGGAACACTGGCTGGTTGCATCACTGCCTGGTATGGAAACACCAATGCCCTTGAACAGAAAACCCTACAAAAAGTAGTGGATGCAGTTTAGCCCATCACAGTTAAATCCCATCCCACCATTGAGCACAGCTACAAGGAGTGCTAATGTAGGAAAACAACATCCATTATGTAGGAAAAACCATCCAGGCCATGCTGTCTTCTTGCTGCTGCCACCAGGAAGGAGATTCAGGAGCCTTAAGTCCAACACCACCAGGTTCAGAAAAAGCTATTACCCCTCTGTCATCATCCTCTTGAACCAGAGGAGGTAACTTAATTCACCTCAATGCTAATCTGATTGCGCAACCTATCGACTCTCTTTCAAGGACTCTGCAACTCATGTTCTCAATATTTATTACGTATTTACTATTATTATCATGTTTTTTTCTGCTTTATATTTGGTATCTTTTGCACATTAGTTGCCTGTCTGTCTTTGTTGCGTGCAGTTTTTCATTAATTGTATTGTGTTTCTTTGTGTTTACCGTGAATGCCTGCAAGAAAATGAATATCAGGGTTATATATGGTGATGTATATGTACTTCGATAATAAATTTACTTTGAACAGCACTGCCCACCTTCAGTACTGCCAGCTTAGGTTTTATATTCAAATGCACAGAATAGGATTTGAACCTTTAACTCTCTGATTCAGTGCTAAGAGTGCCAGTCACTGAGGCTCAGTGGACTGACTCTCTTAGCAAAGAAAATGTTAGCAAATTCACAGATATTATCACTATGGAAAGACCTGATGTTGCCATTTGGATTTCTGCCACTCTTGTTTGGCTTGAGTTCCCTTGTGTACAGCAGCACAGTATAACTTGAGTCTGCCAGCTTTTTAAAGTGATTTCTGATTTCCAGTCACAATAATTGTGCCCCTGTGGATCCATAACTGTCAAGGATAAATATGTTTTGGAAAGTGCTGCCATGCAACAGCTTTTAAAATCTGATTTCATTAATTAGATGGCTAATTAATGCAAATGGGAAAAATCATTAAATGGAGAGTAAAATATTTGGGGTTTATTAATCTAGCTGCAAAAGCTGAATTTGATAAACTAATTCTTGGCAAATCAATGTATTGCAGCAAAATGAGAGAGCAGTTAATTAAATGAAATTGATAATAAAATGTAAACACAGTTGAATAAACTTCATTATAGTTAAAATACACATCATTATTTATAAGCACAGCACATTTATCTGAATAACTATTCTGTTGGGGAATCGAGTCACAGTAAAAAAAATCATTACTTAGTCAATAAAGATTATAATTGGTTCTGTAAATACATGGAAAAGCATGCAAAACTTGTATCATTTAAATGTTCCACCAGTCACTTTAGTCCATGAGCAGTGACATGATTATGGCCAATGCTACGGCTTTAGTTTCCAGCCTCTTTTGAGCCTGATGAGGCAAGCGGAGAACTGCTGGGGAGCAGCGATGGCTGTGATTTCTCTCTCTTTCACTTTATGCAATAAAACATACTAGTTGTGAGTCTTTATTACACCTGGCATGGACAACAGTGAACTAGGCATTAAACCACACCCTACAAGAGAGTCTCATTAACAGGTTCATGTAGTAATGCTCAGGAAGTGTACTTAACAATTGATCAAATGTAACTTTCCATTCAAATGTACTGATGCCCTGTTAGTAATGCTAAAGTTTCTAGATTCATTGGACTGATTTGAGGATGCACATCCGGTTACGTGAGATGGGTTGGAGGAAAAGTGGCCTATACAACCTGGAGTTTGGAAGAATGGGAGGCAAGATCCTGAGAGTGATTTATAGAGTTTATTTTAATATTTAGATAGACAGCATGGTAACAGGCTCTTCTGGCCCAATGAGCTGCACTATTCAATTAACCTTCTAACCTATATGCCTTTGGAATGTGAGAGGAAAGTCACAGAAACGACAGAACCTTGGTCACTGCCACTGTAATAATAGCACTATGCTAACGGTTACATTTCTGTTTCATTCGAAGCTGTCCTCTGCTATTTCATCTTATTACATGTTGAACAACAAAGCATATCCAATATATACTCTGAGAAGAGAAGAATTTGCATCTGTTCTGTGCCTTTTATTTCTAAAGCTTTTCACGACCAATAAAATAAAACTGAAATTTAGTCACTACTGTAATTCTCTTCCATAAATAATTTGTTGCTGTAAAGCATATTATTGTTAAAAAACCAGAGTCATAATCACACAGAAATACTGAAAGATAATATCAATGGGTTGGCAAAGATAAAATGCTGCAGATGATGGAAATCTGAAATAAAAGCAGAAAATGCTGTAAATACTCATCAGATCAGGCAACATCTATCACAATGTTTCAGATCAGCGAATGTTGGTAGAAGGTTGATTTAGTGATTGGTTGCCTGTGACGAGTACAGTTCCTCAGACACTGGTGCTGAGCCTTTTCTCTGTTTGTAATAAGCATGGATGACTTAGATGTGGATGTAGAAGGCATGATCAGTAAGTTGATTAATGACAGGAAGATTCGTGGAGCCTTGCTTTGTGTGGAGGGCAGCCTTAGGTGACATTGACATATTGATGAAATGGGCTGAGAAATGGCAGATGAAGTCCAATGCAGATAAATTGAGGTAATGCATTTTGGGAGTGCTAACGATGCAAGGAGATACACTATAAAGTGACAGGGCCAGGGAGCAACCTTGAAGTACAAGTCCAGAGATCCTTGAAGGTGGCAGCACAGCTAAATAACATGGTTAGGAAGGCATAAGGGATATGGTCTTTATTATCTGGGGATTTATTACAAAAGCACATTTATGCAAGTCTTATGTTCTAATCCTATAAACTTTGGTTATGCCTATAAATGGAGTACTGCATCTAGTTTTGGACTGCACTGTAGGAAATAAAATACAGAATATTTAACAAGTATATTAATAATAATAATAACAACATTCATTATACTAAAGAGAAAAAACCTAGCTCCTTCATCCTTTTAATGAAGGTCCATATACATCATTTAAATAAATGGGATGGTATTAAATGTGATTGGTGTACAGCTTGAAAGGCCAGTTTATCAACTTTAATCATCACATCTCAGAATGCTGTGATTAACAACTGATCCAAGAAAAGGGCTGGAGGCACCATATTCTGACTTCCAGTGTGCCCTGTATTAATACTCTACAACATGTAGGAAAAGAGTTCTGGAATGTAGAGAAGCTCACGTTGTCACCAGCTTCCCATCTGGTACAATATCTTTAAGTGGCAAAGTGGGAATTTGATGCATTTCCATTACAGCAGCCTCCGGATCTCTCCGGTTGATGTTGCAGGCTGCAGAAAGAACTAGAGCACTCCAGAGGTGAATTTTTTTCATTACTGCATTTGTTTCATTGGGAATAATGAGCATGAAGTGGAGTGTGAACAAAGGTCAATGCCAATAATTATTAAGGGAGATCTTAATAACTGTATTATAATGCAGGCTTCAGTTTGAGAATAGTACTCGTTTTGGAGAATGTTTTGCAGATAACTGGTCCCTTTGTGTAGTTGCTGGCAATCTGATTTCTTCATGTAGTCACTGGTTCAGACTTAGGCACTATTGTGGAAAGGTTATCAGTGGTGCCAGTTCTGTTTGATGATAATTGTATCATTGAAGTCTGTACTGAACTAACAAGTAATTTGCGTTTATTTTGCTGTGGTTCCCCATTCTCCGTTGAATTAATGAACCATTTTCAAGAGTGGTCAC
Organism: Hypanus sabinus; assembly: GCF_030144855.1. NCBI lineage: Eukaryota > Metazoa > Chordata > Chondrichthyes > Myliobatiformes > Dasyatidae > Hypanus > Hypanus sabinus. Next base: position 127,196,017 of record NC_082706.1, read on the forward strand.
AGTGAAGCAAGTTTATCTTATCCACAAAATGGATGCTTTTTATATCTCAGATTTACATAAAAAGCTGGAGCAGAAGCAGGTCCCCTGACTCCATCGAGTTTGCTCTAGTCATCTAGACCATGACTAAACTGCGACCTGAGCACCATTTTCCGGAATCATCCCCATATCCCTTGGTTTCTTCTGTGTTCAGTTTATGCTTTGAATGAACACGACATCTATCAGTGTCTGTCTTGGTAGCTTAGGGCATAGCACAGCCACATATAGGCAGTATGGTAGGGCAGCGTTTAGCGTCACGCTTTACAGCATATGCTGGAAAATTGCTTGGGGTTCGTTTCCCACTGCTGACTCGAAGAAGTTTGTATGTTCTCCCGTGACAGCTTGGGTTTCTTCCCGATGCTCCGGTTTCCTCCCATGTCCCAAAAGACATACAGATTAGGGTTAGTGAGTTGTGGGCATGCTATATTGATGCGAGAAGTGTGGTAACACTTGCAGGCTGCCTGGCACAATCCTTGCTGATTTGATTTGATGTAAATGATGCATTTCATTGTGTGTTTCATGTGTCAAATAAAGTTAATCTTAAAAAAAAATATATCTTCCATAGCCATCCAGGGGACTGATTTCCAAATGTTCATCAAATACTGAGTGAAGATATCTCAGTCCTAAACAGCCTACTCCTTTTTCACAAACTCTGCTCTCTGATATCAGCCAAGTGACCAGGTGCTGTGTCTCACCGTGGCCAACGTGAGAAGAACCCTGTGCAGGGTCAACCCACGGAAGGCTGCTGGACTAGACAACATCCCTGGTAGAGTGCTCAGAGGATGTGCAGACCAGCTAGCAGATGTTCTCACTGACACCTTCAACATCTCCCTTAGCAGTGCCAACGTTCCAACGTGCTTCAAGGCCGCCACCATCGTCCCCATGCTGAAGAAGTCTTCAGTGCCCTGCCTAAATGACTACCATCCTGTTGCACTTACATCCATCATTATGAAGTGTTTAGAGAGGCTTGTCATGAGGCATATGCTGCCCCCCTCACTGGACCCCCTGCAGTTTGCGTACCATCCCAACCGCTCAACAGATGACGCCATTGCCACCACCCTCCACCTGGCCCTAACCCACCTGGACAAAAAAGACACATACGTTCGGATGATATTCATGGACTTCAGTTCAGCATTCAACACAATCATCCCTCAGAAACTGACTGGAAAGCTGAGCTGACTGGGCCTGAACACCTCCCTCTGCAACTGGATCCTAGACTTCCTGACTGGGAGACCTCAGTCAGTCCGAATCGGGAGCAGCATCTCCAACACCATCACACTGAGCACGGGGGCTCCCCAAGGCTGCGTGCTCAGTCCACTGCTGTTCACTCTGCTGACCCACGACTGTGCTGCAATACACAGCTCAAACCATATCATCAAGTTCGCCGATGACACAACTGTGGTGGGTCTCATCAGCAAGAACGACGAGTCAGCTTACAGAGAGGAAGTGCAGCAGCTAACAGACTGGTGCAGAGCCAACAACCTGTCTCTGAATGTGAACAAAACGAAAGAGATGGTTGTTGACTTCAGGAGGGCACAGAGCGACTACTCCCTGCTGAATATTGACGGCTCCTTGGTAGAGATCGTAAAGAGCACCAAATTTCTTGGTGTTCACCTGGTGGAGAATCTCACCTGGTCCCTCAACACCAGCTCCATAGCAAAGAAAGCCTAGCAGCCTCTCTACTTTCTGCGAAGGCTAAGGAAAGTCCATTTTCCACCCCCCATCCTCATCACATTCTACAGGGGTTGTATTGAGAGCATCCTGAGCAGCTATATCACTGCCTGGTTCAGAAATTGCACCGTCTCGGATCGCAAGACCCTGCAGCGGATAGTGAGGTCAGCTGAGAAGATCATCGGGGTCTCTCTTACCACCATCACAGACATTTACACTACACGCTGCATCTGCAAAGGAAACAGCATTATGAAGGACCCCATGCACCCCTCATACAAACTCTTCTCCTTCCTGCTGTCTGGGAAAAGGCTCTGAAGCATTCGGGTTCTCACAGCTAGAGTATATAACAGTTTCTTCTGCCAAGCTATCAGACTCCTCAATACCCGAAGCCTGGACTGACACATTGCCCTACTGTCCTGTTTATTATTTATTGTAATGCTGGTACTGTTTTTGTGCACTTTATGTTGTCCTGTGTAAGTTTGTAGGCTAGTGTAGCTTTCTCTGTGTTTTTTTTTTTACGTAGTTCAGTCTAGTTTTTGTACTGTATCATGTAACACCATGGTCCTGAAAAACATTGTCTCATTTTTACTATGTACTGTACCAGCAGTTATGGTTGAAATGACAATAAAAAGTGATTTGACTTGACTTGAAGTGTCTAACTTTCTTCCACTGGCCAGTTCACACCCTTTCATAGTGTCGTAAGTTTTGTGAACAGCCCCTCTCATTCTTCTAATCTCTAGATGTTAAAGTTCCATTCTACTTATTCTGTCTTTATATGATAATCCCTCCACCAATGCAACTTACCCAATGAATCATTGCCATACTCCCTATGTGGCAAGCACCTAACCTTTAGATAAGGAGACCAAAAGTATATACATACTGTACTCAGCTGAGGTCTCAAGTTTCAGTCAAATCCCAGTAAGACTCCCTCTCTCTTGTAATGAAATACTTTCATAATAAAAGTGAACATATCATTTGATCTTGATTGCTGTGTGAAAGCCAACATGCAGGTACACCAACACTACCTAATCTATCAAGATTTAACATATACTCTGCTTCTGTCTTTGGTACACTAAGCAGATGACCTTATATTTTTCTGCATTGTATTCCATTTGCTATGTTCTTGTCTACTGACTCCATTTGTCCATAATATCCCTTTGTGCAGTTTTAACTTTCTATTAAAACCAGACAAACTGAGCAGCAGCGGGATTGCAACTAATTTAACCTGTTTGTTATACTCCTTTTTATCAATGTGCTGCTATTCCCATGCTGTATAGTAATGCCTCTACCAGAGAGTGCACAAGTCTAGTTGTTCTTGCAATTGGCCTCATTTGTTCCTCCTTCAGAATGCAATAAGTGATTGATACCTGGTGAGGGAAGATACCAGAGGAGAGCCAAGCCCTTTCATACAATATTCCGATGCAAGGAAGTTATTGGAAGCAAGGAGAGCAAATTAGAGAAACATAGGTGATATGTCAAAGGAAAGAAACGACCTTTGTGGTATCACACTTTGTCAAATGATGTTGACGTAAAAAACAATTAAATTAACTTTGCTTAAATAACTATTCTGTCACAGTGAGTAATGAATTAATTAAATCATTCCAGAAAGGGTCCTGTTGTTTTGAAGTGTTGAAATCACCTTAATTAACAAATTGTTGAAGTACCTCTCCAAAGTACAAACATATTAATACTGACAGCTTGTACCAAACACAGTGATTTAATAGGCTTTTATCTTACTTCACAAAACAACGTATTTTACAATACAAATGTTAATGATTGTGAACCCCAGTCACTGCACGACCATTATTAGTCACAAATACACACACTAACTAGTTTTGTATAATACATGACCTTCAAGCAGAGTGATAAATGATCTGCTGTGCTTGACATCAATAAACAACAACATGATCAGCACCGGTTCACTTAGTTAGAGTCTTTCATGCAGTGTGACGCCAAGCGAGAAGGTGAGTGAGAGTCAGAATCAGAGTTTAGAGAGATGATTGAAGGGCTGGTTGAAGTTGAAAGGAGAAGAAAAGGGACTTGGTCAAAAGAACACATCATTGCACAGAAGTGCAATGATTGAAGACTTCACTAATGATCTGTTGAAGCCGGAAATGAGTGAATCAGATACATTACGGCAGGTTATGTGAAGTAGACCTTATAGATTGCAAAGATAGCATGGCTTATAAAGAGGCAAGGAATGGAGTCAGTCTTGGAAATGGATAAAATGAATAGCTTTTACAACTCAATTTTCTTCCCCTCTGAAGTCTGTTCTATTATTGTCACACTACTACCAATTTCAGCATTTCAAAATAATTTTGAAATCAGTGTACTGAGAGTTGGAAGTGCGATGGGGGTATTGGGCATGCTGAACGTAATGTTGATGGGACAAAATGGATGTTCCATAAAGTGGAAATTCAGTGCATAAGTGCCTAGTCTGAAGGTGACCAGGCATGGGTGTGTGATAATTAGGAAGGAAATAAACAGCAACATGGAATCAAATGGGTCTGGACTAATATTTTCCTAATCTGAATTCAATGGCCATAAACTAGCTAATGTATTGATAAGCACAGAACAAGGAAAAGTAATATAGGCAAAACTGAGTATTTTGGCATACATATGAGGGTTGATCACATGCTTGTGGAGCTCACCACTAGAAAATGGGTTTTAAATGAGAAAGAAAAAGTAGCCAAGCTTTGGAGAATCCTATAGTTTGCTTTAATGGGTTTGAATGAGAGGCCTCTATTATGGAAATATCTGTAACTATCAAAGGAGCCATGATTCATGTGATATGCAGCAGGAAGGATCCTGAATAATAACGTTTCGATGAAACACTGGGTCACGCATTGTACTTTTAGTTCACAAAGGATTAAGAACTTTGTAACTTGTGGTGTTTACCAGACTGTTCACTTTATTCAAGACAAAATGGAATTTAGGCGATAGTAGACTAAAGTAGTGGGAATATGGGGACAGGCATAAGTAACAATAATCTCTCTGAGTATTGGCAAGAAAAACTGTTCCATACCTTGTGCTAAGGTGATGCAGGTTATTGATAAGGGTGTTGAGAACAGTTAGGCCAATGGTGTTTGTCTTCAGAGCTCCTGCAGTTCTAGATTAGGCTGATATTCTTCTGAGGAAAATGAGGAATGTGTTTAGTATCTTAGGTGAGACTGATAGATAACAAAGATACCAATATAGGAGGCAACAAAAGAGGAAGGGGGTAAAGTTTTTGGAAAAATAGGACAGTAAAGTTCAGAGGAGAAATGCAAGAGCACAACATGATACTTTACTATTGCGTTGATGGGTTATGGATCTGATTCAGGGCTTTGACCGTTCTCCTCCAGATCCTGCTGGACTTGCTGAGCTCACCCAGAAGATTGTTTATTACTCTGCTTGCATTTCTTCTGGTAGTCAATTACTCATATTTAGTCGTGCACTGTATTTATGTCCCATTAATCTGTCTGGTTTGTAAGGGGGGGGGGTGTGCGAGAGCAAAGAGTTTTTGGTGGTCAGTATGGACTTGTTGGGCTGAAGGCCTGTTTCCCTGTGTATAATTCTATGAATTCACAAGAGATATATTGTCAGATTCTATCTAGATGGGAAATGCTTTGAAAATTGTCCTCAGCTGAAGTTTAGAGAGGAGTGATTGTTAAATAACTGAAAATAACTGGTATTTGAGAAACTGCAAAAAATCTCCTAAGAGGAAATTTGTTTCATTTTTGCGAAGGACAAATTTGAAACAGGTTAAAGAATTAGCATTAAAACTGTGCTCAGAAACTGGACTACAGGTAAGCAATTAGACAAATATATATTATCAGAATCAGGTTTATTATCACCTGCATGTGTCATGAAATTTGTTAACTTAGCAGTTCAATGCAATACATAATATAGAAAAAAATCAATTACAGTACACATATCTTGAATAGATTAAAATAGTGCAAAAAACCAGAAATAATATATATTAAGAAAGTCAGGTAATGTCCAAAGGTTCAATGTCCATTTAGGAACTGGATGGCAGAAGGGAAGAAATGCATATTGGTCAACACTTGATAATACAATAACACCATAGTATCTAGAGAAAAAATCCTCATCAGAATCTTCTTTCGTTTACCAAAACCAGAAAGTACATTAGTAAGTCATCAAAGACTTGTTAGTCACTTAAAAGATTGTGTGACAATATCTTTCTTTCTCAGGAAACCCAGTTTAAATGCAGTCAGGACTAATGAACTCTAGTCTCCTTACAATATCTGCTGAAAAGATGCCAAATTAAATATATTGAGATAGTTCTTTATGGAAGCATGTTTGGATCACTGGACTGGCTATGGGGAAAGAGCAGGGGTGTGGGTCTAATTAGACAGTTCTTTCAAAGAGTCAGCACAGGAACAGTGGTTTTAAATATCTCTTTCCTGTGCTATAGTCTAATTATGAACGAAACTAACTCATCTCTGAAATTAGACAAAAATCATTGGTTTAGGAAGTTAGTGTTACTAGTTATTCTTTTAAGTGACTAACATTGTATATGCAGGGGTAAATGAAGAGCCAGTGAATGACAATATACAATAAAGAACCAAAAGCTGGAAGATTTCACTGATTGGACTTTGTCGGTTTACTTTCCGGTTTTGGTGAGCTAAAGAAGATTTTGATGAGGAATTTTATTATATTGTGAAGTGATGATCAATATGCATTTCTAATATATATTTGTCTAATACAAAGGTAGATGAGAGCAGGGGAAAGAAGCTTTATCTTGCAATATCTCAGAATGGGGCGAAGAAGCTCTCTGAAGCACTCTGAGCGAGAGAACCAGAGCCAACTTGTGATGTGTGACTCTTCCTCCCATCACTGTACATTTCCATGGAAATGTATCAAAAATGAACTTAAGTTTACCCAGAATCTATAGCACAGTTAATCTATAAATTCACGTGGTTACTAGTATACTCTGGTTGATAGTCTTGAACTCCAAACTATGGATTCTTGTCACAATAGTATTAGAGAACAGTAATCATTTATTTTAATAACAATTGTTTAATGATATATATTGGTATTGGCATTGGTGTATTATTGCTTCGTGTACAAAGATACATGGAAAAGCTTGTTCACATACAGTTCATACAGATGAATTCATTATACAGTGCATTGAGCTGGAATAAGGTGAACCAACCACAATGCAGAATGAAGTGTAAGAACTCACACAAAAGTGCAGTGAGGCTAACGATAAAGTGCAAAATCACAACTAAATAGATTGAGGCCATGAATCTATCTTATTGTACAAGAGGTCCATTCAGGACTCTGATAATAGTGGGATAGAAGATGTCCTTGAGCCCTGTGGTATGTTCATTCAAGCTTTTGTATCTTCTGCCTGATGGGAGAGGGAAGAGGAAAGATTGTCTGTGGTTGGTGGGATCTTTGATTATGCTGACTGCTTTACTAAGGCAACGAGAAATCTAGACAGCATCCATGGAAAAGAGGTTGGATTTTGTGATGTACTGAGCTGTGTTCACAACTCTCTGCAGTTTCTTGCAGTCGCATTCAGTAGAGTTGCTCTGTGAAGCCTGTGAAGCCGTTATCCATCCAGATAGAACGCTTTCATTGATAAAAATTGGTAAGAGAGAAAGGAGGCATGTAAAGTTTCATTAGCTTCCTGAGGAAGTAGAGGCATTGGTGAGTTTTCTTAGTTGTGATAGCAACGTGGTCAGTCCAGAACAGGTTGTTGGTGATTCCACACCTTGGAGCTTGAAGCTCTCAATCCTCTGTCTATTTGTATGAAAATGACAAGAAGGCTGGCTGACACAATTAAGATTTCTTATGTACTACAGGCTATGCTCTCTAACTTGGCTTTATGAAAAAATACTGTACCATTTTATGTAAAGCTTACTGTGAATGCATGAATAATTAGTGTTGATAATGATTTATTATTGTCGCAAGTACAAAGATATAGTGAAAAGCTTGTCTTGCATACTTTTCAAACAGATCAGATCATTATACAGTGTATTTTGGTAAAACAGTAATGAAGATGCTGGGGAGTAGGTACAGAGGAGATGTTGGGGGTAAGTTTTTTACTCAGAGAGTGGTGAGTGCGTGGAATGGGCTGTTGGTAACGGTGGTGGAGGCAGATACTATAGGGTCTTTTAAGAGACTTTTGAATAGGTACGTGGAGCTTAGAAAAATAGAGGGCTATGGGTAAGTCTAGTAATTTCTATGGTAGGGACATGTTTGGCATAACTTTGAGGGCGGAAGGCCTGTATTGTTCTGTAGGCTTTCTGTGAAGCAGTATAAATAGTAACAGCTACTGAGAGAGTAATGTGTGGGTAAACAACAAAGTGTAAGATCATCACAAGTTTGCAGCCAACCCCTTACATTGATTTCAAGTTCATAATTCATCACAACACAGGAGGCTGCCCAGCTTATCAAATCTGTGTCAGGTCCCAGTGCCAGTTCATCATTTTCAATTCTCCACTTACTGCCCAGTTACCTATTCTCTCTCAGATGTTGGAATGTGGAAGGAGAAACAAACTGCTGGAGGAAATCTGCAGGTAGGGCAGGAGTTGTAGTGGGAAATGTACACTTGATGTTCAGGTCAAGGCACTTCATCTGAATCAGAATAATAATTGGGTTATTTATCACTGATGTATGCATGCTGTGAAATAGACTGGTGCTAATTCAGTTGAAGGGTTTCAAACCTAAATGCTAATTGCCCATTTCACACTACTTGTGCTGCTTGACCTTGTGAGTTCCTTTACCAGTTTGTTTTTTGGCATCTACTTTTCCTCACATGTACATGAAACTATTGCCCATCTTCACCAATATTTCAGTTGGGAAGCCGCAGTACTTGAGGCAAACTCACATGATCAAAGAAAAGTGTGCAGAGAGCACCAAAGGTGAATATTGAACCTAGCTTACTGGAACAGGAAGTAGCAGTTCCACCTGTGGCATCACTGTGCCACCCACAAGTCCCTGGGAGCATCATGAGCCGAATGCTGCCAACTTAAATACTTGTACTTTAACCCTGCTCAATGTTACCTGTTATCCAATTAGTTTCCTAGCCAGGTCACTTGCAAGGATTTCACTTTTAACCTCAAGGTTATTCGCTTTAACCTAGAGGTTATTGAAAGCCTTTATCAAAATCTATGCAATTAGCATCCACATACTTGTCTCCTTGTCTGCCACGGTATTCACCTCTTAAATATATTCAGCTCAGGTCTCAGTATTCAAGAATGTGATAGAAACATGTATTTATTTTACCTGTATCTTGATCTATCACTGTCAATGTTCGTCGACAACCATAATCCAAAAACCTTTTGAGACAGCAATAAAAATACTTTCCTGAAGAGATATAATCGAACAACTTTTCCCGACAGCTATCTGTGAACTGCACGCCAGACATCACTTGAATTATGTGTCATTCTGTCTTCTTTCTCATCATAATCAGTCTTATCAACTCTTGCGTTTCTCTGTGCTGTCTGAAGCACCCTCTCATCTGTCACCCTTCCATTTAATTTTCACTATGTCAGCAGCACTCTTGAGCTTTTCTTTCTTGGCCCTCAATAATTAAAATTAGTCACCCATTCCCTCCTCCCCACCTCTCCCACCCAACAGCTCCCCACCCACAGCAGTGAAAACTCTGATGGTTTGGAAACCGTAGTGTTATGATCTGGTAAGAATTTAAGCGATGCAAGAGTAAGTGTACTCTGATTGGAAGTTTTAATTCCACACTGCAGCATCTCTTCTCAATAGCACTGGGAGATCTTTCTTTTAATTTCACGCATCTCTAGTCCCCCTCCTCCTCCTTTTGTGGTCCACCAACATCTCCAATTTGATTCCTTATCCACTTCCTTTTCCACTTCCACTTATCTCCTCCAAGCTTCTTAAGGCACCCCTGCTCCCCCACCCACCCACCTTCCCCCTCGCATGATCTCAACCAGCCAACTTGTACTGCTCCCCCCCCACCACCTTTTTACGTTGGTTTCTGTCCTTATCCTTCCCAGTTTTGATGAAAAGTTTTAGACATTTTGTGTACGTCTCTCAGCATCTGCAGAATCTCTAGTATCTTATAATTTTATTTGCTTATTACCTCACCATTCAGGAAGATCACAGCTGATTTTTGTGCCTCAGCACCACCTCCCTACCCCAATCTCAATATCTAAAACAACTTTCAATACCTTTCTTGAATATATTGAGTGAGAGTGCATCCATAGTTCTCTTGAGTGGCAAAATGGCAGCAGGTCTTGCTGCTGTCTCACAGTTACAGGGACCCAGATGTGATCAGACCCCTCGCTTGGTGTCCGCATGCTTTCCTTATGACCATGTGGGCTTTTGCCAAATGCTCTGTTTTCCACCCACAATCAAAAGGACCATTTTGACAAACTCCACCTTAGTGAAAGCAAGTGTAAAAAAAGATTCAAGGTGGGGTTGATGGCGTAGTTTGAAGAGGATGAATTGCAGGTGTGCAGAGAAGTAAAGAGAGCAGGAATGAGACTGATGGACTTTTTCTGCTGGGATCAGCATGAATGACACATCACTTCAATTATCTGTCACTCAGTCTTCTTTCTGATCACCAGCGGTCTCGTTGCTTCCTTTTATCTTTCATCCTGGTTGAAGCTCCCTCTCATCTGTCACGTTCCACAATGGCCTTCTTCCATGTCATAATAAATAAGTAAGAAGTACAACTTTTCAACAGCCTTTGAGAGAAGTTTTTTCTAACTTGTATTCTGAATAGTTATCTCTTTATTGTGAGACTGTGATCCCTTGTTCAAGATATCTCAGTCAGGCAAGACTTAGTCCTTGCATCTAGCTCATTGAGCCCTGTGTTCAGTGAGAATGGCCACTCCTCATTCAATGGGGATCTCTAGTGATTGAGCTATCAGGGTTCATTGGGTGAGAATATGGCAGGTTAGACCTGTGCACCTGGTCATTTCTAGTCCCAGAAAGACGTTTAAAAATATTAAAAGTAATTTATATTTTGAGTCGCTCTCTGCTGCACCACAGTTTTGAATTAACAGAATAAAATATGTAAATAGCCAATCATTGTGAATTATAGCATTAACTTTGCAGTAAATGGGAGACTTCTTTACGTTGTCACCCGTGCCAGTGTACTGTTGTTTCTTTGTTTTGTTAAATCATCACACAGAATAGTGGGTGGCTCATATGCCCAAAGTTCTATTTTCTGGGACTTGGCAGTATAATTTATCCCTACTTTGAACGAAATATGTATCTTCAATGCACTATCACCTCTCAAGATCCTTATTAAATATTTGTGGGAAAAGCTATGTAAGAACATGCAGTAAGCAAGAAATAATTTATGTCGCTCAACAGTTGATCCAAAAACATATAACCTTGTAAGATGTTTGTCTTGAGAGAGAATATTATGCTATGGGTTATGTATGAAAAGATCATCTTTAAATAATGGCGACTTTTGGTAGCTTACCTGAGGTAATATTTTTTATCAAACACAGGCAGCTGGCATTCTGAGAAATCAGTGGCAACTTGAAATGCTCAAGTCAACAGATACATTTTACTTCTGTTTTGTACAACATTAAATTGTTCAATGATTTTTCACTAGGCTGCCTGAATAAGGAAATGTAAATTGTATGACATCATGCACATGTCACAGGGGACATTTTGCAAGTTGTTTGAGGCAGTCTACTCCTTATCATAAATGCAAAATGTCAAATTGCAACAGATCGTGGTAAACATGGAGTGTTGATTGACAGGGTATTCACTCGGAATTGTGAATAAGTTATTGAGATTTTGCATCAAAATTCAAAATTTAATGTGCACATCTATCACAACTTAAAGAGAGCAGGAAGAGTAAGGGTGCCTGGCATTTTGCCTGTATTGGGGAAATTGACCCAAAATTCCCCTTAAACGCATAACAAGTCAAGGGATGTGAAGCAAAAGCAGAAAAGTGTTGCTAAGGTCAGGACTTGATCAGCCTTGTTGAACAGGCTCGAAAGATTGACTGGCTCCAGCTCGTTTCTCATTAAAACCCAATGCCGTGTTTTCTTGTGGACTTTGAAGAGCTTGTTTTTAAAGGAAAGAAATGGAAGCAATTTGCATTGTCGGACACGAAGGTGGAAATATTAACAGTGCTGAGAATGCCCTTGGGTCCAAGCCTGTGAATTCACCTATTGTGCTGCACAGTTTGTAAAGCCACAAATAAATTTCTCCTTTATGTCAGCAAAACGTTAATGTAGTCAAGCAATGCAGGACCACTCAGTGGGGGTAATCTTCCACCACTTGACCTTTACGGAGCTATATTGTAAAGTCTCATTAGTATTACCAAGTGTAAAATAACTCTACTTCTCCTGAATTCTACAATTATGAGCTTCAAATGACCCATTTCTGCGCTGTGAGTGATTCTTTGACACGCAGCAGTGACTGATTCATATTACGAAATTGTAAACATTTTGAGAAACAGAACAAAAATATTCTTCAGCTTGCAGGTTGCTCAGACAACATCTTGCTCTCTCCAAAACACATGGCCCATTCTGGGCTAGCACTCCAGTACTGAGTGAGTGCAGCTCTGTTGGAGATGAGCTGAGAAGATGCACCTGCTCTCTCAGGTGAATGTACAATGGAGCTAGCTAGGGTGCCACAGTAGTGTAGCAGTTAATGCAATGTTATTACAATTTGGGGCGTCGGAGTTAGGAGTTCAATCCGGCGCAATCTGTACGGAGTTTGTACATTCTCCTTGTGACTGTGTGGGTTTCCTCCCACAGTCCAAAGATGTACCAGATAGTAGGTGAATTAGTTATTGTGAAATGTCCTGTGATTAGGCTAGTGTTAAACAGGTGGACTGCTGGGTGGCATGGCTCATTGGGCCAGAAGGGCCTGTTCCATGCTATTATCTCTAAAATGAAAACAAATCCGGGGATCAGATGTTGTTGAAACCATGGCCAGAATTTATTCCTCAGCAAACATCATTTAAAAAGTAAAGAATCTGGTCAGCAATCAAGTTTGGATGTAACTGTGCAAAATTGATTGCCTTGTTTCCTACATTACAGCATTGACAACACATTAACATTACCTCATTAGCTGTAAAGTCTTTTCAGGGATGTGAAAGATTTTATATATATGTAAGTTTTTATTTGTTTTCTTTTGCTCACTAAGCTAAGTTATTGCTTCTTGAAGTGACTTGTGTTTCTTGCCTGAAACACGTCTGAAATTTGTTTGCCGGACTGAATCCTTGGATAGCTAGTTTATCTCATGAGAAGAGATTAAACTGACTGGACTAATACTGGTGATAATTTAGAGAAACGGAAAGTGATGGAATCTTGATACTAGGGGAATCAAGATGTGTGGTTTATTGCTGAAAAGTGGCACTGAAATAGGTCAACTGTAATCTTATTGACTATCACAGCAGGAACACGGGCTGAGTAGCCTATTCCAGTTTCTATTTCTTTTCTTAATAAGGATATTGGCAAATCTCAGCAGGCAGTACCGTCTATCCTTTATTTTGCTCCCTTTTGTGTAGAATTCCGAACAGATTGAAACCAGCTTCATTCACCTGTGCAGTGCTACAGCGTATCAGGGCAGGTTGACCATAGAGCAGCAACACTGGCATTGCCTGTGCTTGTCAGATGTGCTCCTGAGGGTTTCAACACAATATCTCCTTGCTGTGTCTGTTCCTCTTCAATGGAACGAGTTCTTAAGCCCATCTCAAAACTTTCAAAGCAAATACACATAGAAAGGCAATGAAAATACGAAGCACATTATTTTTAAAATATCATGGGAATTTTTTCCATAATTCCATACAATCTAGATAGAGACCACTCTGGCCCCTTAACTCTATGCTGGTTCCATTTTCTCACTAAATACTTTTCCATGTAACCGATTCTCTCCATATTCCCATCAATCCTGACCTTCCCCCTACATAGTGTAGGTAATTTACAGTGGTCAATTAATCCACCAGCTGGTACATCTTTGGGATGTGGGAGAAAACTGAATCATCCAAAGGAAACCTATACAGTCAGAAATTAACCTGGAATACTGAGCAACACCAACTGGTGAGCTAATTCCAAGCAAATAAACTCTTCTCGGGCTTCCAGCAGGCACAGGTATCGATTATAACTGATGTTTCAATGACAAACTATGTCATCTTCCTCAGGGTTGATTCCTGGCCTGATGATATTTATACCCCTGAATACAGTCCCTTCTGATTGGTTAGTCCTCATCCAGTCAGCTTTCCACTCTTCCATCTTGCTTAGAACGAGACTGGAATTCGATTGTAAGCAAGGTGAGACAGCGGAAACCTGATTGGACGAGAATTAACCAATCATGAGGGATAGAATGAAGGTGTATTAATACCACTGGACTAGGCATGCCCAGGCATCATCCTTGAAGAACTTGGCAGAGTTTGCTGGTTATAATCGATACCTGTACCCGGCTGGAAGCCCGAGAGGAGTTTATTCGTCATATATTCCGGGAAAGCAAAGATCAATTCAAGATGTGCCTATCTAGAATTTAGAAGATTTACTAAAAATTAAGAGCAAAGTTGAACAAAGTTGAAATGTATGACTATAACTGAAATTTGTGTGTCTGTGTCTCAGCTACTGATAGTAGACACTTGCTCAGTTCTGGGTAAACACTGCTGTATAAAATTTTCTGCTAAACTAAATTCTAATGTGATTGTGTACCTTGTTGTTAACTTGAATTATTTCTGTCAGGTCTATTAAACATTTGATAGCACACATGAGGTCTCTGAAATTGAAATCAACCACAGTTTGCATGTTCTCCCAGCAAGATTCCTCTGGATGCTCCAGTTTCCTCCTGCATCCTAAAGTCTTAACAATTGGTAGGTTAATTGATCCCTGCAAATTATCAGTAGTATGTGACAGTGGATGAAATCTGAAGAGATAATAGTGGGATTGATGGGGATATGTGGAGAAATTATTTCATGGAAAAAAGTTATTGAGGGAATGGAATTAATCTGTGAACCTGCATAGACTCAATGGATGCAAGAATCAACTTCCAAGTTTAAAGAAGTGTGAATGAAATATCTAGAGTATTTTTTAAATGATGTGCTTTTCTTGACATAACTTTATTTATTAGTTATGAAGTTTTGGTTTTGGGCAGAAAATTTAAGTTTGCACTAATTTCATGGACAGGTACCAGAACATTACTCTAGTTAGAAATTAAACTCAGTGTTCATTATGAATTCTGCATTTTTCTGTTCCTTTCTGCCGTTGATAGGATACTGACACTTCCTGCTATTTTCATCCTCATTTTATATCAACCTCATTTTAAGTCAGTCTAGCACCTTTGCAGCCAACACAAGCATCCTCTTCAGAATCAGAGTCAGATTCAAGTTTATCATTACTGCCTTACATGGCAATGACATTTATTATTACAGTGGCAAGACATAAAATTGCCATTAAATACAAAATAAATAAACTAATATAAAATAATAAAGAGGTAGTGCAAATTAAATAATAGTGAAGCAGAGTCCATGGGTTCAGAAATCTGATGAAGGGGAGAAACTGTTCCTGAGTCACTGAATGTGGGTCTTCAGCCACTGCTATTAGATTTGAAGCTTACACCTTCTCCTGCAGATGATAAAATTGGAGATGCCTAGTGCCAAATAGGAGCCATTCAGCCCATTGTGTCCAAGCTAGCTAACAATGCTTCCATTTAGGTTACTCTTGTTGTGTAGACTGGAATACCTCAAGTGCACATCTCAGTGCATATGAAATATTTCCACTACACTTTCGAACAGTGAGTTCCAAACCCCAAACTCATATTACTTGAAATTCCTTTTCCTCAACTCCTCCTGATCTTTCCACCATTTATTTTAAGCCAGTCCTGTACTTTATTGGTAAGCGAAATACATTATTTCAATTGACCCCTTCTACATCTCATAATTAAATCCTCTAAAGAAAACCACTGCAGCCTAAGTGGTCTCTCACAGTTATAATTCTCCAGCCCTGGTACAGTACTTCTCAATCTCCTGTAGGCCCACTGTAGCAGCAGCATATCCTTCATGTAGTATGTAGTGCGGTGACGTGCTATAAGGTGTTTCATGGTACTTGAGCAATATTAACTGCTTTGTTAACCTGTTCTGACACCAGCAAGGATTTAACAAAATACAGAACACTCTTACAGCCAGTTACAAATTGAATCATCTGGTTAGTATTTAATTATTTTGCTTTTGCACCATAGGCATTTCACCACACACTCCTTTTTAGATGAAACCTGCGTGTTTTCTTACAAAGTCCACTGATGTCTTCTTCATGGTTTACTCCATTTCCTAGTTTTCTGCCATATCCAGAGCTGTTTCCAGTAATCCATCATTACCGTATTTCAGGAATAATGGTAGTCTCTGCAGTAAAGCAGCATTCAATTCAGAATCAGATTTATTATTATTGACTTTTACGGCAGCAGTATAGCTCAAAGACATAGAACTGCCAGAAGTTATAAACATAAATAAATATAAAGGTAGTGTTCATTTGTTTCACATACTCCACAGATTCGATGGTGGAGAGGAGGAAGCTGTTCTTGAATTATTGAGTATGGATCTTCAGACTCCTGTGCCTCCTCTCTGATGGTAGTAATGAGAAGAGGATGTGTTTTGGATGGTGAAGACTTTAGTGATGGGTGCGACCTTCTTGAGGCACCACCTCCTGAAGACGTCCTCTCTCCAGGCCTAAAAATGCCATTCTCCTTTACTTCATGCCTCTGCATTTTGATAACAGCCCTGTTACATGCTGCTTTGTGAAACACCATCTGAAGTATAACGTATGATTTCAAATCCACTGCCATAATTCATCCTCAAAATAAAGCATAATGAAGTTGTTGGGAAAACAGTGTAGTAAGTGATGTGTAAAGGGAGCAGGCAGATAGTTCATTGTTTGCATTATTGAAGCCAGGGTGGTACATTGTCTTTCTGCTGTTGAAGTTAAAGGTACTACTGAGCAGCCATGGAAAAATCTGAAGGGAAAGGCAAGAACACTTGAAACAATTAGCAGGTTAGACAGCATCTGTGGGAAGAGGAGTAGAATTTCCATGGTATATTGGTGACTTTCATCAGAACTAATGACTTCTAATCTAGAGTGGAAAGGCTGAAATACTGAATTCAGAGTTGAATCCTGCAGAGTATAGCTGGAAGATAAGATCCAATGCATTCAGGTTACATTGGGTTTTATTGGAGCTATGTAAGAGAACAAAGACAATGAGGCAGTGGGAGTGAAGTATCAAAGTGAGTTTTGGTTCTTGTATAAGTTATTGCTGGTTCTCAATTTATTCTGTGATTAGCCAAGTGTCTGAGCAGAAGAAATACACAAACGTAGACAGCATGATTATAGGTTGGGGTGATGCTGAGAGACCTGCTGGTGTCTAGATCGTGAAGCACATTCTTCAAAGTGTTGGATTACTTAACCTTAGAAAATTCCCAGAGAAATGGAATATATTGTAGGTTGGAACGATAAGTAGGCTCATCATTGTGAGAAAGAGATGGGTAAAAATAAATTCTCAAGGAAATTCCAGACGGGTGAGAATGGATGAGATGATTGGAGAGAATAGGGGGAAGCTAGGGTGATCATAGTTATGAAGAGACTATTGAGATTATATTAATACCAATTATCCTGATTAAGTCATCGAATTAAAGCTTTGTGTTGGTATTGCTGAGACTAGGAAAGTCACAGGTTTAAATTTCAGATAGTGATAGGTTTATTGATTTTGGTGAGAGTTAAGACAGAATAATTGTACTGGTCAAACTAGATAAAAGAGAGAGTGGATGAGTTATAGTTCTCAGTTATAGTTACTGTCTTATGTAATTGGAATTGGTTTATTATTGTCACATATATTGAAGTACTGTGAAAAGCTTGTCTTGGATCTGTTCATACCGATCAATTTGTTATAAAGTGTGATCTTAGTGTACTAGGCAACCATTCATTATTCTTATAATAGCTATCCTTGAGCCTGGTGCTACATGCTTTCAGGCTTTGTATTTTCTGCCAGATGGGAGAGAGCAGAAAAGAGAAACATCTGACCCTCATGCTCTTCCAGTGATCACATGATTTTTGATATGACCACATTCATTGTCCAGGCTCGCGCGTGTTTGTGTGTATATGTATATTTATAACCATTTTAGAGATATACAGTCACGGAGTCATACAGCACGGAAACAGGCCCTTTGGGCAGACTGAGATGGCTTCTATCCCTCTAAAGATTTTCTTTCCAAGTGTTCTTTAAATGTTGTTAATGTTCTTGCTTTAACCACTTCCTCTTGCATCTTATTCTATGTATGGACCACCTTCTGGGTGAAAATGTTGCCCTTTAAGTTGCTATTAAATCTCTCTCCTCACAACTAAAACCTATGCCCTCTAGTTTTTGATTATCTTAACCATGGGAAAATTCTTGATTCCTAAATCTTTCATGATTCCCCAGTACTCATGGATATATTCTCCAATATTGGCAGTTAAGTCTATAAGTGGAATACGATTGAGAGTAAGCTGATGTAGTTCAGGACACCTGTGCTCATGGAATTTATCACTGAAGAGCTAACTTCCAGCTCTTAGTCTATGAAACCTCCCCTCTGAACCTGTACCCTGTAAACCTGGTGTAAGTACAGCAGTGCCATTAAAATGAGTAGAGAAATAGACTGCTGTGAGGGAGGTGAGTTACACTTTACTGATTTAAAGAGATTTGTTTAACTGTTGTTTAATGTGTCCATTTTAGGTCTTATAATTCTTAAATAATCTATTTAATGACTTTAATTTAGCATCCATTTTGTTTGTAAACTGGGTGATTTAGATCATTTGTGAATCCAAGAGGAAACCAGGCCTGTGAGCCCCGACTCTGTGTTACTGTGGCTGAGTCAGGGTCTTAGCTGAAGACTGTATCCAAGGCCTCACAGGAAGAGCAGTCAGTTAGCCATCCGAGCGGATGGAAGATGATTGGCTTAATAGGTTGCTGATGGTCAGTGTGGCATTAGGTGGGCTGAAGGGCTTGTGTACTGTATGTCTCTGTAACTCTAAGATGTGTCCCAGTGGAGTTCATACAAATTAGTTAAAATACACTAATTTGACCAAAGTTTTGGTCACCTGGTCTATTACCTACTTGAGCACCACATTTTGTCTGCTAATTCTCTTGTGATTTGGGTTGAATCATTTATTATGTCGGAGGTGCTGTGTAAATGAAAGCAATTCTTGTTGACAATGGTACCTGTTTTCTTCAGGGAATAATATCCTTTATAGCAGGTTGCACTGCACTTGTGGCATCCAATTGATTTGCAGAACGTAATTTTAGGGAAAACAAACAAAGATTTGAAAGTCAGTCATTATTACAGAGCGATAAAGGGGCAACCTGCAGATATTGGGCTCAGAAAGAATAAAGAATGGCTTATCCTTTATCTGGGTCTTTGTGGCCTGGGCAGGGTGTGAGTATGTGAGAAAACAGCTGGAAATGTGATTGAAAAAATGGAAAAAGATTAACCTTGGAAATCAGGCATCAACCATTTATTTATCACAATCTAAGAGAGTACTGCTTTTTCAGATTAGTGATGATATTGAGAATGACTTTTTCAATCTGTTTGGAAGTGCAAAAGCTGACAGCCACACTGGACACAATCAATCCAGGCTTTAACTTCCAATGGGGACTGGCAGTGCAGAATTCGACTAAAGCTGTCTTGCATTTCCCAGATGGATTGAGCAGTAAGATTTTGGGTTTAAACAGACAGTGGATGGAGAAGTCATTAGACGTTGGTTTAAAATTACTTGAGATTGCTCTGTGGCTTCTGTCCTCTGGGAAACACAAAGACAAGATATTCATTTAAGTGACTAGCACTATGGAGGAAGATTGAGCAAAAAGCGCTCTTGAGGTTCACTGAAAAGCACATGCAAGGCTGATAAAGCTGAGTAGGCAGAAGACCAAAGAGGGAGGGGGTATTGATGAACAGATAGTGTTACAGTATGCCAGATAGGGATAGCTGGAGGACTTTGTAGTGTTGAGCAGTTTGCAGTTGTTTGAGCAATAAGGGTTGGGGCAGGGGACTGAGGAGGTACTTGAGTAGTGCCATGGACTTGTCCTCACCCACCCATTTTGCCTTTAAGGGAATAGTAACACAAGAACCTGCAGATGTTGGAATCTGGAGCAACAACGTACTGGGGAACTCACGGCATCTTGGGGGTTGGGGGAGGGAATGGGACACTTTGGGTCAAAACCCTGCCTCAGTCCCGAAATGTTAATTCCTCCTCCTCTCCCTCCCCATGAATGTTATTCAACCCATTGAGTACCTCTAGCAGTTTGTATGTAACTTAAATGGGATGGAACCTCTTCTTCAGTGTAACAGGGTGTCATAATAACATGAGAAATAGGAACAGGAATAGACCTTCTGAACTGTCAAGCCTTCTCCATTCGATCAGATCATGTCCGATCTGGCCGTGAACTCAGCTCCACCTACCTGCTTTTTCGCCATTACTAATTCCCCTGCTATGCAAAAATCTATCTAACTCTCATAAAATATTCTTAATGGATTTTTTTTGCTGATCCCTGGGCAGAGAATTCCACTGATTCTCTACTCTCTCAGAAAAGGAGTTTCTGCTCATCTGCATTCTTAATCTATTCCCCTGAATCTTGAAGCTATGTCATCAAGTTCTATTCTCACTTATCAGCAGAAACAACTCTCTTCTCTCTATCTTATCTATCCCTTTCATAACATTATGATTTTATAGGATCTCTCCTCATAGGCTAACTCCTTGTCTCCAGAGTCAACTACTTCTGCATTGCAGCAAAGATAGTTTATCTTCACTCAAGAGGTTTAACTTGCTGGATTGAGGATTGGACTTGGAGTTTCCTGACATGAGACGAGGGAGCTTTCCAATGAGCCTCGGTGAACAACAATAAGCATGAGGTGGAAGTTTATTATAGCAATCCTGTCAATTCATGACAGATTGAGCATTGACCCTGTGGTTATACTGTGGCTCAGTAATGCAAAAGATGGTACATATGGTCACTTGAGCCAGCAGAGTTCATTATTGCACCCCCATCTTCCTGTGATTGCTATGCTACTTTTAAAAGTCCTTGCCACTGCATGAATTTTAATGGGTG
The DNA here is from genome assembly GCF_030144855.1 of Hypanus sabinus. Lineage (NCBI taxonomy): Eukaryota > Metazoa > Chordata > Chondrichthyes > Myliobatiformes > Dasyatidae > Hypanus > Hypanus sabinus. Next base: position 127,216,765 of record NC_082706.1, read on the forward strand.
CTAGAAAAGGTCACAGCAAATTACATTTATCAGGGGGACAGAAAGGTAAAACACTTGAAGGTCTAAGTAATGAATGAATGAAATTTTCATGACATTTGCATCTCTCTGTGGGTTCTATGAGGGAAAAAAATATTCATTCCAGAAGCCATTGATTTTAATATCAAAAAGGGAGCAAAAGCAATTTAAGCAATTCATGAGCTACCTCATTCTGAGAAAGGGCTGAATAAGTCATTGCTTAGAATAAGAACTTCTGAGCATTTGCCAATTACACCTAGATATTGACAGGGAAAAATACTTTGAAACAAATTACATCGGATGCAAGATAATAGTTTTAATCTTGTGAACTTGAATGCTTTCCCATTCTATGATTCTGTTTTCTGTGTACTTGATTGTAGAAAGTAAACCAATGAACTTGAGAGTGGTTGGAGTTCTTTACAGCAACTGGTAGAAAACAATTAATAGTACAAAATGTATTAAGGAATATAAATAACTTGATTCTTTTATAATGAAATCTCAGGACTAATAGAAGAAATATTGGAGAATTTTACAGTGCTGAATCTTGAATTGATGAAGGCAAATATCAGGAGAAAATTATTAATAGAAAATGACAAGGACTTAAGCAGTCCTCAGGCTGAAATGTACACTGTGATATCTTTTACTGCAATCTGTGATGGTTACATTATTACTTTAATATCCATGTCACTGCCCTTCCATAATAGAATAATGATGGGAAGAACAGAGTCTTCTTTGAGTGTACTTTTGCAAGCTTCATTTCCCCATATTAATAAGTATTGGGATGACCAGTTAGGAATAGCTGGTACTGGAAGTTGGCTTTCTTTCCTCATACTTCAGTCTTTTCTTTGGTGCTTGTCATGGATGTATATGGAAATGGGTTTCTCTGACAAAAGCACAATGCCTACCAACAGTTCTACATGCCCAGAATCTCAGTGAGGTTACCATTGGGGGCATTTCAGGAAGGGGCATGCGATGATAGGGCAGTGCTAAAAAAGAATTTCTCACTAGTACTTATTGTAGAGCCTGACGTGTGAAGACGACTCTTTCTGGCTGGGTTCTAAAAAAGTACATCCTAAGGGGGAGGATAATAGTGTAATTGGCACTTGATACTATTTTGATTTAATATGTTTTTGACCACAAAGGGCTCTGGTGTCATGTAAATGAAAGTGAATGAAGAAATATTCTTTTTGATATTTGGCCAGTAGTCAGTTTTGCCACTGAAGCCATAAATGCATTTGTTCCTATTCTCCTTCATCTATCTAGTCTGCTTGACCTTCCTGCTCTTCCTCTCACCTCATGTGAGATCTGTTAATGTTAATCTGTTAATGTAACATCTGTTAATGTTAGCTTGGCAGGATTTAATTTATAAGATTTAATAGTTTTGACAGGTACAATGTATTATTTTTGGGCATTTATTTTCATTTTTATTGATTTGAGTTTTCAAAATTGTACATTAGGTTTATGGGACAGACAATTTGTCAAGACAGTAGACCATTAAAACCTTTGTGCAGAATCACCCGTCAACATACAAAAGGTCAATATGCATAAACAAATAATATTCATCTTACCAGCTGTAGATCAGACTTGAATTGGCAGTTGTGTTCAACTTGTGTGAATAAAACATAGAAACATTTCAGGTATTGGTAATGGTTACTGCAAAGTTTACTTGATCTAACAAGCCAGGAGCCATCTGCTCCATTTTAAAATGTTTGTCTGATTACTAATGTTGGGAGTATATTTTCATGGACTCTGAATGCAAGGCAAAAATTGATATTTATTGGAGTTTATTATTGAGAAATTACACCTGCAAGCCTCCTTAAGTACATCAATGGATTTTCCCTCACTTTCTTCTTCTGCTGTCAGGTCCACATTCTCACCACTCTTTTGGTAAACAAACCATTGCTGAATTTTTATCTCATTTGTAGCCACTACATGTGGAATTCTCCAGAAGCAGAGAATTGAATTTAAATTTATTGGCTTCAAGAGATGCATCTTTCCTGTGTGTTTAACCTTACAAGGAGAACATCTGAATATATCCCCATAATCTCATGTCCAACTTATTTCTTCAGGTAGTAACAGGATGGTCCGTACCTCTTCCTGATTACTCATCTCACCCACCACAATCTTGCAAAGGTTCTTGTCCTGAAGTGAAAACATTCATTCTATCCAAACTTTTCATAGTTTTTAAAATCCTCCATCTCAGCTTGTTTCCTTTCTTGAATCAGTTACACAGCCAGCTGAAAGAATTACAGCTGGTTTAGGCTGATGTTAATATTTATAATGAATTCAGTCAGAGGAGATTTTTCACAGTTTCACTGATAGTAGTTGGTTATTGTCCCAATATACTGAGACCTCTTAATAAAGATGGAAATTACTTGCATGTAGTTCAGTTGTAAAGATTTCAAGTTGGGTTTGTCTTTTGCATAAGTAGAGGTAAAAATGAAAAGTTTGCTTGCAGCAGCATCTCCTGCTATCTGGCCTGTGAATTGATTTGTCATTTGGTATTATGCTTGGCAAAATATGCCTTTTACTTCAAGAGGAACAGTGTGACTTGTCATTAAGTTAATTTCCAGGAACCTGAAGCAAATGCAGGAGAGTAAATGAGCTTCACTGTTAGAGTCTTGTTCTGTGAGATGGGATCATAAGGTACCACCTGACACCTTAGGAAAACCTTTGAGTTCTGGTGGAGTTCTGGTGACTGGAGTGGAGCTTTCTGAATTCCTTGTTAATGCTTGTGGAAGATCCTCAGATCAGAAATCGTGCCTCTAACTGCTTCGTTATTGCCTTAGTACAGGAGCACATCCAGCAGTGGAAATTGCACAGTGCTGATAACCTAAGGATTACTGAACCACTTCATGAAAATGTTTGAAGCAGGAGCAGAGCAATAATCTGTGTCTGTGTAAGATGCTAAATATCAAAAATGGGGATTCCAAGAGGGCATTTATTTCACTACAGCTATAGAATACAATCATTCTTGCAGATGTATAATTTATTGTTAAAACTCCAACTTGACAGCAAATGCACAAGCCTGCTTGAACTGGATAATCACTGAGTCTTGATTCCTGTATTTCATAATTGTGACTATGGTGCTAGCCATGGTTCATTTGGAACTCTCTCAGCTGTAACGCAGAAGGCTGTGCATTCAATGCCCCACCCATTTCATTTGGCGGATTATTCAGTGAAGTACTGAGGGAGTGAATTGCCGCCATATGTATCTTTGTTCCTGTGAAACATTCAACCAAAGGTTCATTGGTTTGAATGTATTAAAAAAATCTGTGTCCAGAATCTATCCTCTAACTAATATTGCCTAAAACAGATTTATTTGCTCTTGATTGTTAGTGGGCTGTGAGATATTGCTGTGCACAGATTGGCTGACACAATTCTTATATTAACACAGTGACCACTGCTCCATGAGATTATGGAAAGTGCAATATTAGCTACATCTTGACCTGTGAACCTGAATATACCTCATAGAGCTACTTCATCATACTGTCAGCCCCTTGTGCCTCCGTATGCCAGAAGTCACCTTTTCCATTAGTTTTTTACACTCTTGGAGCTGTTCAACTTCAGTGTGCACTGCAGTTGACCCAAGCTTTCCTGTTATTTAAAAGTTTGTTGGCATGCTCTTCCATCAAATCCATTTTTTACTGATTGACATGAACTAACTGCGTAGAAAACTCCCTACAAATTAAAGGAAAATGAAACAGCTGTACAACATACAGTGTTACATCTTTTTACATGCATGAAATAAGTAAGGAAATGTCACAGATTCTATTTGGCCCATCATTTCCAGCTAGGTTTTAAATTAGACCCTTGCTGTTAGACGGTGTCATTTCTTACCCTTTATTGCAAAGAATTGTGTAGTAATATCCTTCCTACTTGCATTACTATGCAACTCTAGTCCTTGTTACATAAGTACTAGCACATGTATACAATTGCCACACACAAAATGCTGGAGGAACTCAGCAGGCCAGGCAGTATCCATGGAAAAGAGCACAGTTGATGTATCAGCTGAAATGTATGCAATTGCCAAGATTATACCGGATATGTGTTTCACTGCACACTTTTTCTTTAAAATTGCTGACCATTGAACTAAATATTAGAAGCTCCGGTGTGAACAAATAATTTTCCTCTTAATCACTGCCTACTTTCTTAAGATAGATTTTATTCAAATCACATACTTACCTCACTAACTCCTAGCTCTTCTTAAGTCTTTGATCCCTCATTATTGATATCTCTGCTATTCACTTGACCTATGCATACCTATTACATCATCTTTTGGCTGTTGTATCCAAAAGCAAACTTACAGTTCCACTAGGTTCAGGAACAGCTACTTTCCTACAACAATCTGATTTTTGAAATAACCTACACAGCTCTAATCGTACCTCAGCAATGGAACACAATGGGCCATCTCTTGCAATACCATGAGCTTTGACCCTGATTTTTTTTTGCACTTGTATCTTGTTTTGCACAGTCTTTTTCTTCACTGTTTCAAGTGTTGTCCAAACCTATGTGTACGTGATGCTGCTGCAGGCAAATTTTTCATTTTACCTGTATCTCACTGTATTCTGTACATCAGCCAATAAACTTGACTTATCTTTCTTATCCCTGGCAAAATCCTTTTATACCTTTTCAATAAAGCCCTTCTATGGTTGTCATGTGGTACCCAGGTCTTTTCACAGTGGCCTAGTCAGGGCTTCTTTTGGTACCAGCATGCCCCTTGTTAGTCTTTCCTCTGAAAAGAATCATGCCTCCTTAACCCACCTGTTCTGCTGCCTTGACGGGGTTGATGGGTATGCACACCAAACAACTATCACACCCCGACACTTTTTAGAATCAATTGAACTCAAAGCAATAAGAGCCGTGAACAAGAGAGCTCTGAGGTACAACTGGAGATGCCGTCCATAGAGACGTTGAGAAATTCAGCATGGAAGCAGGCTCTTTGGCCCATGGTGTCTGTACTCTCTTCACTTTCACAATTCTTGCAGCAATCCCAATTTTTAAAATTTCCTCACATTCCCATCAACTCCACCTAGATTCTACCACTTAATTACATGCTGTAGATAATTTACAGTGGCCAATTTACTAACCAAACCAAACATCTGTACTTGATGAGTCAGCCAGAATCTAAGAGCATAACAGACATCTGGTATATTTCTAATAGTATTTGATTTTGGTAACTTACTTTCTTGTTTCACGGCTGAAATATCTTACATTTTTAATACTGGTTGTTTAAGTCAATCAAGAAATTGAACCACTGTAATGAAGCATTTACAATTCTGGCAAGTAATGAGCAATCAAATCCTGTTACTATATATATATATATATATATATATGTTCTTGTCAAACTTATACCAAACCTTCCTGTCTCAATAACTGAGTTCTGCTGACCACGAAGACTTGTCTCAGCTGATGTGAGTCTGAGACCTTTCAGTGGACTTGTCTATTTGACAGGGCAGTAGTGGATCATCTTAGTCAGATATTTTGGGTCTAATCGAAATTTTGAACAGGAGCTGCTGCAAATCATTAGCCACTGAAATTTAATAAGACAAGGTCATTTCAAAGACACATGATCCATTCCTTTCTTATTTAAAATAAATCTTTCATGTGCATAATAAAAACAGAAATTGTTGTAAACTTTCAACAGAGCACGCATAACAAATCATAAACACAAGAGATTCTGCAGATGCTGGAAATCCAGAGCAACACTCACAAAATGCTGGAGGAACATAACAGGTCAGGCAACTCTAGGGAAAGGAATAAACAGTCAAGGTTGTAGGCTGAGACCTTTCATCAGGACTGTAAGGGAAGTGGGGAAGATGCCAAGATAAAAAAAAAGGTGGGGGGAAAAAGAGTGACAAGCTCTGGGAACTGGAGAGTGAAGGGGAGGTAAAGATGAGTTTGATAGTAAGATCCCTTTGAAGATGGCAGAGGTTGTGGTGAGTGATGTGTCGCATGCAGAGGCTCGTAGGGTGGTAGGTGAGGAGAAGAGGAGCCCTATCAGGTGGTGGGACAATGGAGTGAGGAAATGCAGGTGAGGACAGCATCATTTGTGGAGGATAGTGAAAGGAAATCTTATCCTTTGATGTCCTGGAGAAGAATAGTTGCAGTGGAAATGAGGGAACTGAGAAAAACTAGCATTTCTACAGGAGGCCTGGTGGGAAGAGGAACAACCAAGATAGCCAAGGGAATTGGTAGGTTTATAAAAGATGTCAGAAGACAGTTTGTAATGGCCAGGAAGCGGTGGCAGCCAAAGTCTGGGCTGGAGCTGGAGCTGGAGGTCACGTAATTCATGGTCTGGAGGCATCCAGGGTCATTGGAACTAGAGTTGGAGGTGGCGGGATCCATGGTCTGGAAGCATCCAGGGTAACTGGAATGGGAGTTGGTGATGGTGGATGGTGGAATCCACGGTCTGGAGGCATCCAGGGCATTCTGAGCCTTAGTTGGAGATGGTGACAAATCAGCTGCATGCTGCTGTGGAGCAACTGTGGAGAGAAAAGTAAAGTTAACATTTCAAGTTCTCCCTCTGAAAGGTATACTGTTTCTACTTCCAGCTGACCAGCTGAGTGGCCTTCCATCATCTTCAATTGTTTTTCAATTTCATTTTCTTTTGCATAAAGCCAGCATGAATTTCAGGCCATATCACAGTACCTTGTAGGTAATGAAATATCTCTGAACAGTTGGGCATGGAACATAGAACAGCATGGTAGAGAAACAGGCCCTATAGCCCACAATGTTGTGCCAAACTGATTAAGCTAATCCCAGTTGCTTGATACTGTCTATATCCATCCATTCTCCAAACATTCAATTGCCCATCTAAGAGCCTCTTAAGTTCCTGTATTACATTTGCCATCAACATCACCCTGGCAATACATTCCAGGCACTCCATGGAAAAAAACAAAATTTGCCCTGCACATCTCCTTTTGAACTTTCCTCTTCTTACCTTAAATTCCTGTCTCCTAGCATCAGACAGATCTACCCTGGGGAGAAAAAAGGTGTCGACTCTATCTACGTCTGCATGATTTTATTAACTTCTGTCAGGTCTCCCCTCAGCTTCCATCCCTCCTGAGGAAGCAACCTTAATTTGTCCAATCTTTCCTCATAGCACATAGCCTCTAACCCTTTACACCCTTTCCAAAGCCTTCCTAAAATGGGGCAACCAGAAATTAATATCATACTTCAGGAGCAGCTTAACCAGTTTTTATAAAGTTGTATCATAACTTCATTACTCTTGAACTCAGTGCCATGACTCAAATAGGCAAGCATTCCATGCTCTTTCTTTGTCACCCTATCAACCCTCTGTCTCTTTCAGGAAGCTATGGACTTCAGAATCAGTATCAGACTTATCACTGACATATGTTATAAAATTCATTGTTTTGTGGCTGCAGTACTGTGCAAGACATAAACATTACTATAAGTTGCAAAATCCAACTATTAAGTAAACAACCATTGCAAAAGAAGAATACTGGGGTCATTTTCATGGATTTATGTACTATTCAGAAATCCCCCACTTCTGCTGACAAGCCACTCCTACAACTGCAAATAACTTTGAAGATTTTATATTTGATGATGTCAGAAGGCTGAAGTTCAGTCTTCATTTGGTGAGGGCAATGCTTTCATGTTCAAACCAATAGTATGTCAGGTTGGTCTTCCAGATAGCTCTTGCAACAGCCCTTCATCTTCTTATACTAGATACTTTCCCTCTGTTTTTCATCACAGATAAAGGGTCTCAACCTGATACGTTGACTGTCCATTTCCCTGCATGGAAGCTGCTCAGCATGCTGAGATCATCCAGCATTTTGTGTGTTACTCCAGATTTCAGCATTTCTGGTTTCTTGTGTCTCCATGTCGGAGTGGTCCATTATTGGGCTAAAAGTCATCTCTAAGCCATTTTGAAGCTGGCAATATGCACATCACCCATTTCATGGGCAAACTTGAAAATGCTTCCACTGATCTGCTGGGGTTGACAATCAAATGGATTCAAAACATTTAGCAGCCCAGCTCGATTACATGTCATTTTGAACAAGTGTCTCTGAGAATCAGGAGCAATACATACAAACTACTAGAGGAATTCAGGCTCAAAATGCTGGAGGCCTTGGCCTGAAATGTTGACCGCACATTTCATTCCGTAGGTGCTGCCTGACTTGCTGAGTTCCTTTAGCATGTTGTGTGTCTGTTGCTCAGGATTTCTAGCCACTGCAAAAATCGCTTGTGTCTCTGAGAAGGAAATCAAAATTGCTGGTCGTTGAGATCTGCCTGAATGATATCAGGGATGAGGCTTAGACATATGAGAAGAGAATCATTGTGCAGCAGGGTTAAGGAAGGATCTGATAATATTCACAATTATGAGGAGCTTTGATGATAAATAACAGCGATCTGTTTCCTCTGATCAGTGAGCTGATAAACTAAAAGTATAGCTAAAAGTTTATTATCAAAAGTACAACAAAACAATTGGAACTTTGTTATGACATGAAGAATTTTTTGTTAATTCTAAAGACTTAGAGACCATAAAAGCAGGATATAGTGCTGAGGCTTTAAAGGATATTGGTCAGACAATATTTGAAGTATTGTGAGCAGTTTTGGGCTTTATTTCTAAGGAAAGATGTGCTGTTGTTGGTGAGAGTCCAGAGGAGGTTTACAAGAATAATCCCAGGGATGAGAGAGTTAACTTATGAGGAGTGTTTGATGGTATTTACTAGAGTTTGGAAGGGCGAAGGGTGTGGGGCTCTGACTGAAACTTAACAAATATTGAAAGGCCTGGATAGAATGGATGTGGAGAGAACCTAGGACCAGAGGGCACAGCCTCGGAAGAAAAGGACTTCCCTTGAGAGCAGAGTTGATGAGAAATTTCTTTATCCAGAAGATAAAGATCTATGGAATTCATTGCCACACCCAGCTATAGAGGTCGAATTACTGGGTATATTTAAAGCAGAGGTTGATAGGGTCTTGATGCGTAACAGTGTCAAAGATTACCTGGAGAAGATGGGGGAATAGGGTTGGGAGTGAATAATAAGTTAGCCATGATTCAATAGTGGAACAGGTACACTGGGCTGAATAATCTAGTTCTGCTCCTGCTTTATAGTGTAATTTTACATTGTGTTTTTTTGTGTATAAATTTGTATTCATTGCAATATTTAGGCAATATTAGTGCATAAAATCAGAACTAGTTCCAACAGTTATAATTCTCTGACCAGCATGATTATTTATTTGTAGATTAGCTATGGCATTCCATGGACTATCAAATTTCAGCTTGACAGAGGCAGTGAGATTTATTATCTGATGCCTATCAATGTTAGCAATTAATTAGGGCCACTAAAAATAATGCTCGGATGGTGATTCTTCCTCTGATTATCATTCCCTACTTCAACTCAAACACTTGGTTTTCCTTAGTAGAGGGGCAGGAGTCAAACAATTAGCCATTCAGCCTTTGTTGCCTCTTCCATGAGATCATGGATGATTTGCGACCTAAATTCTTTCCATCTTATACTAGAATGCCATTTGTAACAATACCTCTTGTTAAGCTGCAAACAAGCAGCAGGTCAGGCAGTATCTGTAAAAGGAGAAACAGAGTCAATGTTTCAGGTCAAATTGTCTTCAAATTGAAAACCTTCCAATGCTTATAACAAGATTTTCCAAATTTCAGCCACTTTTTGCATGAATTGATCTTTCCTAAATAGAATTTCAGATCTGGAGACGTGAGTTCATTTACTGACAGAGTAACTGGTGGAATTAAATTCAATCAATTAAATAAATCTGGTAACAAAATAATCTAGTAATGGTAAGGCTAAAGAATAGTTATAAAATACCCTATCTACTGTCATACTTGACCTGTATGTGTCTCCAGACAAGCCAGTGACCTAGGATAACAATGAGTTCTGAGGGCAGTTAGGATTGATAAACACCAGCCTTACCTGTGGTACGCACACCTTCAGACCAAATAAATTCTATCATTTGGACCTACTTTGAGATAATTCCAATGTTTAAATAGGCAGTTCTCCCAAACAGCAGAAAACAGCCCTAAACCACTTACAAGTCAAGTCCTGGAACAAAAGGCCTTGCAGGAAATCCTATATTCAAAGCTAAATATATAATGAAAGGTCTCTGCTGTACAGGAAAAAGTTGTTGAACAAAAGTCATTTTTGATTAAGATCAGGGTGTGTATACACTCCACGATTAGCAACAATGGTAAGCACAATTTAGTTATAAACTTGTATGATGCAAGGCCTAAACCCTTTCTTGTCCCTTTCACTCCAGGGTAATATTGAGCCCCGAATGGCAATCTCAATTCCACTTATGTTGCGGCTTTGTGTTGTTTACATACAACTAAGATGATTTTTGCTGCGTTGGCGCAGCTGTAGTATTAACACTTGCACTTTACTTTTCCACTTACACATAATTTTTTCCATTCCCTCTCTCACCAGGAATACAAATATAACCATTTCTCTTGTCTCCATGACAACCTATTGACAAGTCATTTACCTTTGGTAGAAGACCACTTTCACCCACTTCCTAGCATTAACTTTTAATTTGCAGCAACATGCATTCACTGATATTTGAACACTTTGCCATGAGCAGTCCAGGTGTCTAAATCCGTTTTGCCAAATCAGAGTTCCTTTAGCTGCTTGTCTTTGAAGTGATTATTCCTTTTACACCTTTGAAAGTTAATTTCTTTGAAATATATATCCTGTTTTCTATTTACTACTTCATGGCACGTGGATGGAACTAGCTGCGCCACCGTTTACTATCAATCTTTGTATCCCCCTTGTCCATCATTCCAGAGGCAGTTAAGGCTCAATTCCGTTGATGGAGGTTTAAGATCAACCAATATCAGCATTCATTTTACGAGGATTGGAATATAAGAGCTAGGATGTAATGCTAAGGTTTTATGAGGCGTTGGTAGTGTCCATGATGAAGGGCCCTCTTCTTCAAGTATGTCACCTTTACGTACATACAATCAATCTACATATATACTATATTAGGTTGTTTTTTATTATGTCTTTTATCTTATAGTATTTTTTTTTGTGCTGCATCAGATCCTGAGTAACAATTATTTTGTTCTCTTTTGTACTGGAAATGACATTAAATAATGTTGAATCTTCTTATTACAGCTATCAGAAAGAAAGTACAGAGCCTGATTGCCCACACTCAGCTGTTTCTGAACAGCTTCTTCCCATCTGCCATCAGATTTCAGAATGGTCTATGGTCCATGAACACACCTCACTATTCCTCTTTGGGACTACTTATTCATTTATTATGTTGTGATTTATAGCATTTTGTTATGCCTGCACTGCACTGTACTGTTACTACAAAAGAACAATTTTTATGACTTATGTCTGTGACAATAAACCTGATTCTAAGAGAACTGAGAGGGATGAGGAGAGAGAATGATTCTGATATTTCCATCAGTTTCCAAATGAGTTTAAGACCTTTTCCCCCACTAACGGCAGGTTGACAGTGTCACAGTGTGAGAGGAGACCAGGCACCCAGATGAAATGTGCACATTTCATACAGACAGCATCCGAAGTCAGGGTTGCTGAAGCCATGAGGCAGCAGATCCACAAGCTGCTCCACCATGGTGCCCAGTTATACAATGGAGAAGTGTGTGTAGTGGGATAGGTTTTCAGTGTGGCTGGGTACACCTCAGCCACCCAATGGTCCCAATCCATGGTCCCAATGGCCATTTGTCAGTACATGTAAAATGAATTATCCTCCCCCCCCCTCCCACCACCTTAGATGTTGCTTGTCCCACTAAATATCTCTAGCAGGTTGTTTGTAGTGCATATGAAAACTTTAAAAAAGTATTATAATTAACATAGTCTGCTTCTGAACAGGGGCTAAGTCATGCAATATGCACAGATGGTCTCCTTCTCAGCTGATAGGGCACTGTGGCTCTCTGAAACTGGCTTTGGTTTATTCTGACCTATTTGGAGGAACTCAATAAGAAATCAGTTAATAAAGAGTTAGCACAAGTTCTGCATGGCAATCACCATCATGAAAATAACAATTATCACACAGGGTACTAAGATTCCACTCAATATGTAAGAATTGAACTCTGGACAGAGTTCATCACATCAGTTCTTTCACCTCATCTCACACTTAACTTTTTTAGACAAGCGATTATCAAGATATTAAAGATCATCTGCTTAAGGCTGTGGATCAAGTCCAATGCAAGGAAAGGCCCTAATATAGTGACAAGGTCAACCAAGAAATTAAACTTTCTCATAGATAATGCAGAGAACCCAGTCTTAAACCTGTCTGTCCTGAGGCCTGGGTGAGGCTGATGCGTGTTGGAAACCAAAAGAGAATTTTAACTGCTTGAGCTTGGGTTCTTCCCAATGCCAAGTATATTTTTGCAAGTATAATAGGTTTTAAATAATTATTGTAATATATATATTTTCCCTCTATTTTTGTGAATTTGGAGGCAAGACACAAAGTCAAAATTGAGTTTATTGCCATATGCAATGGTACATGTATGCACAGGTGTAACGATGCAGCAAGCAGCATCACAGACACAAAGCATCATAGAATCAACATTTACAAAAAAACACAAAACATAAATTAAATAACTTTTTACAACAAAAATGTAATTAGAGCAAAAAAACACAAATTCAATTTTAGTGCAAAATTCATCAATGTGGTCATAGTGTTCCTACACTGCAGTGGTTAGGGTTTTGCCGGTTGGTTCAGGAACAGATCCATTGAAGAGAAGTAGCTGTTCTTGAACCTGTTAGTGTGAGACTTCAAGGTTCTGTATTTCATGGTCAATGGCGAGTATGAGTTGATGGTACGGGCCAGATGGCTGGGATTTTTGATGATGGATGTTGCCTTCCTGAGGCAGTGTCTCCTATAGATAATAGCAATGGTGAGGATGGGTGTGCCAATGATGTATTGGGCTAAATGAGTCTCAACTCTCTGCAGCTTCTTACATTCTTGCACATTGAAATTGCTATACCAGACCATGATGGAACCATGGAAAAGTACACCTATAGAGTGTTTGATGATAAGCCAAATCTCCTTAATCTCTTTAGAAAATAAAAGTTCTGGCATGCCCTTCTTGTGATTGCATTTACGCATTGGGCTCCTATGAGCTAGTATCATTGGATATTATTGATAGAGCTTAAAGTATTGTTGAACTGTATTTCCATTCGGTTATTGAACAATCTGAAAATATCAGCCAGTCAAATGCACTTTAACTATTTTAGTTCACTTGCTGAATTAATTTGTGATTTGATTCAAAGTGTTAGATTGGAGTCGCCAACTGTCAGCAAATCTTGATATGATGCATCCAAATGCAGTGAGGCAGACAATGTTTCCTGAAGCATGCTGCATCTGACACGTTACACTTTACTTCATATTTTGGACTGAAAAGCATTAAAGAACTGTGAACTTGCACACACTGTCAGGCAAAGAAAAGCGTCATTTAAATGGTTTACATGTTAACAAATTGAGTGCGCATTAACCTTTGCCCATACTGCCACACGTACCTAGGAGTAAATGTTTCCAACATGTTAATGCATGAACTGATCCTTTGGTTGTCAAATGATTGCTAAGTAGCAGCTTCTGTCGAACAAGAAAATTTACTTATTTCTTGCACATAATTAAGTTCCTTCCATTCGGACTGTTTTTGTTGAACCATAAAGAGTCTAAAAGAGAGTATGTTTATCCTGTTCTTTTTTTTCTGTCTTTACTGCTTCTAAATGGTTTCATTTTGTAGGAGGTACTGTGAGGTGATCCTGTGATTCTTGTTCATTCTTGCTTTGAATTCTGGTCATTCATACTAATAAGTACTAATTAATTTGACCAATGGCCTTTCCTTCTATTATACTTTGGTCAACAATAATGTAATTAATTCAACAGATATTAAATCCGTCTAGTAACAGCTAGTGTTTGTCCTTATTTTTTAAAGGTTGGATGGGAGGCTGAAGGACATTTCTAGGTCTGCTGATAAAGTAATAGGGTTACAGTATTAGTGTCTGGAATTTTACTGCTGCCTGTAATAACAGTCCTGAAGTTGTGGTACTGCTTACGTTAAGTTTAGCAATACCAATGTATGGAATTTTTAAGGTGAGAGAGTTGAAAAATCACACAACATAGAAATAGACCATTTAACCCTGAACTCTGGTTGGTGATGAAGAGCCTAATTTGTACTAAACTAATCTGGTTGTGTTCTGCGAAATTCCCATCAGTTCTTCTGTGCCTTCAAACTGGCTGAAATATCTTTAAATTCAGGATGAATAAATGAAGTCGCAGCACTAAAGCTAAACACTGCAAGTCTTTGGAATCTGAGGTAAAAACAGAATGCAAGAAAACCCCCGCAGGCAAGACCACATTAATGAAAATAGAAACAGAGTTAACCATCCAGGTCAGTGACTTGGATCAGAATGCCTTTTGCCAGAGACAGACAGACAGACATCAGACAGACATACTTACTTTATTGAAGCTGAGGGAAATTGGGTTTTGTAACAGCTGTGCCAACCAAGAATAGTGTAGAAATATAGCAATATAAAACCATAAATAATTAAATTAATAAGTTAATCATGCCAAGTGGAAATAAGTCCAGGACCAGCCTATTGGCTCAGGGTGTCTGACACTCTGAGGGAGGAGTTGTAAAGTTTGATGGCCACAGACAGGAATGACTTCCTATGACGCTCAGTGTTACATCTCGGTGGAATGAGTCTCTGGCTGAATGTACTCCTGTGCCTAACCAGTACATTATGGAGTGGATGGGAGTCATTGTCCAAGATGGCATGCAACTTGGACAGCATCCTCTTGTATGTAGCTATTCAGCTTGTCTATCCATCCCTCCTTTCTGATCTGCTCTTATTGCTTCAGTGTTGTTGACTGACACAAATTAAAAAATAATACAGCAAGTGATTAGAAAGTAAGAATGAATACTCACACTTTATGGATAAACATCAAGTCTTGGCTTATCCTATTTAAAAAATGTAATAACTTTTTTACTCAGCTCCTGTGTTTCATAAAATGAATTGAGACAGGATCTCAATGGCCTTGAAAATCCTGTACATTTAAAATTGTGAAGATTGGTATTCTTGTTTGAGGCAATATATTAAAGATGACTTTTGTTGCATTCCAGTTGTGCAGATTATTCAGAGTCAAGAAACGGCTGCCTAGTCATTTCATGAAAAGGAATTTTAATTAAAAAATCTCTGACTAAAAAAATATGAATAAATGCTTTCTAAATTGTAATGGATTTCTTTTTGTTCACTTTTTAAAATGTTTTGGTTCTGCAGGAAGCTGTTCCTTTGATGAACCATTCAATGCATGCGGGTACAGCCAAAGGCTTGAAGACAGTGACCTTGACTGGGATCAAGTAAACACAATAGTGAAGCCTTTTATGGATCCATGGATACCAACAGGTTTGTTTCAATATTCAAAGTTTTTAGTTAATTTTCACATGCCTGACTTAGTATCTACTTCTTGATACCAATTGATTAAAATCTCCATTTATTTGAACCCCATGCTGGTGAAATTAAATGGGTTTTCATGTTGTTATATGACTATCTTATTTCATGTGTACATGCTTTAGATTAGCGTCATCAGGATGATAGAAACTAATGGTCCAGAAGGAGGTTCAGCAGCCCAAAATAACAGTGCTGATTGTGATGGATTCCTCTCCAGCTCTCAACACGTGACTAAGTTCTTTCAACACTCATTTTTAAATATGAATGTTTTTGCTTCCACCATCACTGATGCTGCTTCATGAAAATTTTCACCTGACATCGGTTGTAATGATCTCCTTGATTCTATCCACAAAGGATGAATGCACCCCATCATATTGACGGAGACTCAATTATTGAGGGCATCTTGGAATTTCTATTTTGGACTACACTTGTGCAGACGTCTCATGCAATAATCACAAATGCCAGCAGTTGGAAAACCACGTCCAGTGATTCCAAGACGATCTTAGTAAGATTGTAACTTGTGCTGGGAATAGTTATATCATCTCAACCTACCTGGTTGTTTTAGTACTATTGAATATAGTGGTTGAATATGGTGGTGGTATACATTTGTTTGGGAAGTGTGTGATATGGCCAAGGTGTAATGTTGAATCAGGTTCATGTGTCTGGTGAGTGAGACAGAAACACTGACTGTGAATAAGTATATTAATCATCTATTTACAAGATATAGAAATTACATAGCTGAATATTCAACAAACATAATAAGATAAAAGCATGCGCAAAGCATACCTTCTTTATGGTTTTGTGCACCACTTGCCTTAATTAAAAGACGAAGAGAGCAAACCCCTTCCAAGTGCTATTTTATTCCCAGGATATTTGAAGCTGGACACCAGGTGGCTAACCAATGGGAAAAGCGACTGCAGTTTCTAATCTAACCAATCATGTCAAAGTGACTTTCGACATGCAGAATTAGCCATGCCCCCCAAAGGACATTCTACCTCTCGCAAGTTGAGACCATGATGAACCAACCCTTGGACTAGGATAAAACGCAAAAGTACAATACCCAGTAATATAAACCCAATGGTCACCTCCTAGTGTACTACAGTAGTTTAGCAGTCTCCCTGCACCTAAAAAGCCACCAGCCCCACCCTGGAATGTAATAGCTAATGAGCTGGTCACCCACTTGATCTTATAACCTATTCTCAGATATGATGAACCATGTGAGTAATGTTCTCCAACCCGTCAGGAAAATAGGTGCAGCAATCATGAACAATAAAAGTACAGGTGTGAGCAGGATAATCTAAGGTAATTGAAATCAGTTCCTGGGACAGTCTAATTATACCGTGCTAAGAAAGGCTACCATTCAAAACCTTCCTTCCTTCGTAGTAGCCCTCTTACAACCAGCACAGGCAATGTGCTCATTCAGGACCCTGGGGTGGCAAACATACAGCACCACATATCAACTGCACTACCTGCCAAAACCACGGGTAGGCCAAGGAACTGCATATCCAGTATGTGCCATCCAGCATCCAGCAAGTGCCCATCTTCACAACACCATTTGGCATAGACAACCCTCCCTGGATACTGTTCCTGCTCACCCTTGCCATCCGCCTAGCTCCCTGTACCTGAAATCAACATACCACATACACCAACATACTGTCAGGTTCGGAAATCAGGACCTTCCAATTAAATAAATGGAATGTAAGGAAATACCAGCCCTTAATCCAAAACAGAACACCAAACCTGAGAAGCCAGATAATTTGCCCACAGACTTTTCCTTGTCAAAGGGATCAATATTAGCGGCATCCTTTCTATAATGTAATAAGGAGCCCTCATTAGCCCTATCGTGATATAATTCTGAGTTAAGAGCCCACTGGTGCAAAACTTCAGTGCCCACTTCTACTGTGTTCCATTGCACTTGGAGAAACAGGCAGCTCGAGGAATTTAGTGGATTAGGCAGCATCTGTGGAGGCAAAGGGATAACAGATGTTTCAGTTTGAAAAGCCTGCACCAGTTTCTCATCCCAAATTGCTGACCATCTCTTTGTTGCCACAGATGCCATCTGACCCACCTAGCTTTCTTCCAGGACCTTGTGTTTTTGCATAATTTTTTAATGCCTGCAGTCTCTTGTGTCACCAGCATTTATTGCAACAGTATGCCAATTTGCAGTAATGACAAATAATCTATACAGTAACATTTGTGCACATTTATTCTGTTTTCTGATATGAAATTCATTTTGGAGTAAAGGTATGTGGTGTAGATGATTTGTTTAATTTGCACATAGTGAAATGAGAACAGTATGACTGGGATTTGTGGTGTGTCAGTAACTACCATCGTGAGAGAGTTTTATGATTGCCTGCCAAAGACAGAGGTATAAATTATATGTGGAAGTTGCAATTGGAACAATCAGTATCCCAAAGCTAGAATATCCCCAGGACAATTTTTTTCTGGTAGGTCTACTCCTGATTAATTGTGCTGTTTCCATTAACCCTTGTGAGCGAGCCAGCACAATCAACAACTGAAGCATTGAAATAAAAGCCCACTGTCTGTGCTGACAACGATGTCGAGTTAAACCACACTCTCTTAAGTACAAGGACTTTACTCACCTCCTCGGATTCCCCTGGCTGACAAGAAAGGATTTTATTAGTATACAAAGAGCAAACCAGTAGTCATGGAGAACGCTGGTTCTCTTTTTTTTAAACTTTTTTTTATTGCATTTTTAAGTAGTTACAAAATGAAGTATGGAAAAAAATGTATATAACCCTTCCCCCCTCCCCTTAACCCCTCCCCCCTAACTGTCCTATAGAAAAAAAAGAAAAAGAGAAAAAAAAAGAAAGAAAGATTGCCCGGTTGTTGGAAGATCTCCACATGCTCCATGGAATTCGTATTAACTTTAATATGTATATTTATTTCTTTCCCCAAATAACCAATTGTTTCATCTTCAGAACATCTATAGATTTAATCCTGTCTTTTGTAAATAAGGGCTCCAAATTTTCAGAAATGTTTCATATTTATCTCTTAAATTATAAGTAATTTTTTCTAATGGAATACAACTATAGATTTCTTTCTTCCAAGAGTCTATACTTAAATATGTATCCGATTTCCAAGTAACTGCAATAGCTTTTTTGGCTACTGCCAGTGCAATTTTTATAAATTCTTTCTGGTATTTATTTAGTTTGAGTTTTGGTTTTATCCCTTCAATATCACCTAATAAGAGTAATATTGGATTATGAGGAAATTGTGTTCCTGTAATTTGTTCCTCCGCTGGTTCTCTTGACGATCAGTGTGATGATCCACATGTGGAACTACAGGAGTCTTAAATAAGAGCATAAGGTGAAATGTGTCTAGTTGGTCCATACTGTGTAGAAGGACTTGGAAGCTACTGGATTCAGGGGAGTAAATCACTGATGTCCTGCAGCATTTCAACAATTCAAAGGGGAAGTATTTGATATCTTGAAATGCATACAGTTGTATAAACCTCAGATCCTGACCAGATGTATCCTAGGATGTTATAAGGAGCAGAATTAGGCCATTCAGCCCATCAAGTCTGCTCTGCCATTCCATCATGGCTGATTTATTATTCCTCTCAGTACTATTCTCCCACTTCTTCCCGCAAACTCTGATGCCCAGACTAATCAAGAACCTATCAATCTCCGCTTTAAATATGCTCAATAACTTGGCCTCCGCAGCCACTTCTGCAATGAATTACCCAGATTTACTCCCCTCTGACTAAAGAAATTCATCCTCATGTCTGGTCGACATGGACATCCCTTTATTCTGAAGCTGTGCCCTCTAGTCCTGGACTCCCCCACTATAGGAAACATCCTCTCCACATCCACTCTATCTAGGCCTTTTAATATTTGATAAATTTCAATGAGATCCCCCCCCCCTCATCCTTCTAAACTTCAGTGAGTACAGGCCAAAAGCCATCATATGCTCCTCATACGTTAATACTTTCATTCCTGGACTCATTTTTGTGAAACTCCTCTGGACCTTCTCCAATGCCAACACATGTTTTTCTTAGATAAGGGTTCCTTTGTCTATCTACCTGTTATTTTCTCAAAGAGGATGTGACTAAACACATTGATGAAGGTAGAGCCATGGATGTAGTGTATATGGATTTCAGCAAGGCATTTGATAAGGTACCCCATGCAAGGTTCATTGAGAAAGTAAGGAGACATGGGATCCAAGGGGACATCGCTTTGTGGATCCAGAACTGGCTTGCCCACAGAAGGCAAAGGTTTGTTGTAGACGGGTCATATTCTGCATGGAGGCCGGTGACCAGTGGTGTGCCTCAGGGATCTGTTCTGGGACCCCTACTTTTGTTGATTTTTATAAATGACCTGGATGAGGAGAGGGATGGGTTAGTAAATTTGCTGATGACACAAAGGTTGGGGATGTTGTGGATAGTGTGGAGGGCTGTCAGAGGTTTCAGTGGGACATTGATAGGATGCAAAACTGGGTTGAGGAGTGGCAGATGGAGTTCAATCCAGATAAGTGTGAGGCGGTTCATTTTGGTAGGTCAAATATGATGGCAGAATATAGTATTAATGGTAAGACTCTTGGCAGTGAGGAGGATCAGAGGGATCTTGGGGTCTGAGTTCATAGGACACTCAAAGGTGCTGCGCAGGTTGACTCTGTGGTTAAGAAGGCATACGGTGCATTGGCCTTCATCAATTGTGGGATTGAGTTTAGTAGCTGAGAGGTAATGTTGCAGCTATATAGGACCGTGGTCAGACCCCACTTGGAGTCCTGTGCTCAGTTATGGTCGCCTCACTACAGGAAGGATGTGGAAGCCATAGAAAGGGTGCAGAGGAGACTTACAAGGATATTGCCTGGATTGAGGAGCATGCTTTATGAGAATTGTTTGAGTGAACTCAGCCTTTTCTCCCTGGAGCGACGGAGGATGAGAGGTGACCTGATATTGAAAGACATTGATCATATGGATAGTCAGAGGCTTTTTCCCAGGGCTGAAATTGCTAGCGTGAAGGGGCATAGTTTTAAGGTGCCTGGAAGTAGGTATAGAGGAGATAATTTTTTAATGCAGAGAGTGGTAAGTGCATGGAATGAGCTGCCGGTGACGGTGGTGGAGGCGGAAATGATAGGATCTTTTAAGAGACTCCTGGATGGCTATATGGCGCTTAGAAAAATAGAGGTTTATGGGTAAAGTCTAGGTAGTTCTAAGGCAGGGACATTTTTGGCACAGCTTTGTGGGTTGAAGGGCCTGTATTGTGTTGTACGTTTTCTATGTTTCTAGGATCCCAACAGATCTGTTAGGTAATATTTCCTCTTAAGGAAGCCATGATTTTATTACATGTTTCATCCTATTTTATTGTCCTATTTTGTCATGGGCCTCCAATACCCCAGAACTTCATCCTTCGTAATGGACTCTTAACATCTTCCCAACCACTCAAGTCAGGTTAACGGCCTATAATTTCATTTCTTCTGCCTCCCCCCCCCCACCCTTCTTAAAGATTAGAATGACATTTGCTATTTTCCTATCCTTTGGGAACCAAGGGTAGAGATTGCAATGGGCTGTCTGTATTCATCATGGATGAGATACTAGAAGGCTGGAAGAGAGCTAATGTGGTACCTTTACTGGGAAAGGGCAGCAAGGATGGCCAGGGAACTGTTGGCTGCTGAGCCTCACATCAGTGATGTGAAATTTATTGGAAAGGATTCTGAGGGACAGGATTTACTTGCATTTGTAAAAGTATAGACTGGTAGGGATAGTCAGCATTGCTTTGTGTGTGGGAAATCATGTCTCATGAGTTTAATTGTGTTTATTGAAGAGGTGACCAAGTGGATTAATGCTGGCAGGTTGATAGACATTAGCAAGGCATTGGTAGGCTAGTCTGGAAAGAACAAATGGGGTACAGTGTGTATTGGTACAAAATTCTGTTGGTGATTGGAGACAGAGGGTGTTAGAAGAGGTTATTTAGACGGAGGCATATGAACAGTGATCAGTGCTGAGCCCACGGTTGTTTATCATGTACATTGAAAACATGGATGACAATGTAGTAGCAAGATTAGTCTGTTGACCATTTATCAACAGAACTAAGTCAGGAAATTCACTACGCATCTCGTAATTATTTGGAGCTCACTCTTTATTGACTCTGCACAAACAACAACGTAACTATGTTGATCCCAGGCCAACAACTTAGAACGTGAATTCTACTGTTCTGTCTGTGCCAGTACTCACTCAGATAACTTTCCAAAAGTGGATCCCCATTGGTCAGATGATCGATTCTTCCTTTTCCCTGCCCCTGGTGTAGGGGTTCTTTCCTAGCAATGGTGATTCTCCGGAGTTACCGCTGATAACACAATCAGTGATCACTTATATTTTCATTTCTTAGCAATTCAAATGTAGCATTCCAGTACCATTGGCTGTAAGTCATGTGTCTGGCCTTCAACACCTTTTTATTTGCTCTGCTCCAGAACAGCATCCACTAATGCCCTCTTCGTGGCAAGTGACAATCAGTAATTCGTGGCTCTTTGTTCTCAGTCAGCACAAACTTGATTCATGCAAAACATACTGACCCAACAGCCAAAAACCTGGATGTTATATTCAATCAAGGAACATCTCACAAATAACTTCTTATTTGAAAATTATCTCCGGTCCAGCAGATTACCTGAAGCATCATTGTGTCTTCTTTAAAAAACTGATCATGCCAAGCAACTAACACATAAAATGGAGGACGTAAAACAGTTCCACAAAATGACAGCCTCCATCTCCAAGCACATGGCAGAAACAAAGACAATTGATCTATCTGCTTCCACTGTCCTTGGCCCATTCAAGTTCGACATTTTCCTACATATTTCAAATCTGCAATGACCAACAAGTAGTTTACAGGAATTTAACTTGGACAAGTGTGAAATGATGCATTTTGGGAAGTTAAAGCTGGAAATTAAAATCATCCACTACAATAACCATGTTTGTTGTAATGTGAGTATTATTAAAGTAAGTTAATACTAATCGGGGAGCTGCTGGTAGCAAGAGGCGGGATCCGGGGTTGGCGGGGCTTTTACTTCTGCTCTTTTGACTCCCAGTATGCATTGTATATAGTTCCTCCACCTATGCTGCACGAGGTACCTGGAAGCCTCTGTATTGAAAATATCATTTGCCGTCCCAGATAAAGATGCTTTTTTGGCTATCAAGTTGTTGAGTGGTCTTTTTGTAAAGTAGAAGTTACCACATATTTTTGGCGATGAGGTAAACTGATTTGTGGAGGAGTCGGCCCCGTTTTCGATCAGGAGCTGTGAGCTGGCAAGGAGCCTCGAGTTCGGATGGCTGTGTTTGGAATGGTTGGTGTGTTCAACGAACAAATCGAGGAGTGGCCGGAATACGAGGAAAGGTTGGGCCACTTTTTCTGTGCTAATGGAATTACTGAGGAGGCTAAGAAGCACTTTATTCTCCTGAGTGTGTTTGGGGCAAGGACATACTAACTGATACAGAACTTAGCTGCACCGCGGAAACCGGGAGAAATTCCATACGACGAACTGGTCAAGCTCATGGGGAACCACCACAATCCGAAGCCTTGGTGATAGTTCAACGGTTCAAGTTTCACAGCCATGTCCAGAAGCCAGGTCAGTCTGTGGGTGATTTTGGGGCCGAGCTTCGGCAGCTATTGAAGCACTGCGATTTTGGAGCGTTGTTGGATGACATGCTCCGTGATAGATGAGTATGCGCCATTAATAATGACGCCGTACAATGCTGCTTGTTGGGGGAAACCCACCGTTGACTTTCAAGACAGCCCTAGAGATTGCTCAAGGGATGGAGTTGGCTGCTAATAATGCCAAGGATATTCAGAAAGGATATGGGGGGGGGGGGTGTGGTCGCAGTCGGCAGCAGTGCTCCAAATCAGGAGGGAGACTGGTAGACAGGAAAAGTGGATGGAATGTTTTTGGTGTGGAGGAACGCACTATGCAAATGTTTGTAAATTCAAAGATACTGTCTGCCATGCTTGTAGCAAGAAGGGACATTTAGTTAAAAAGAGCAGGAGCATAAAGGGTAAAGTTAAGCCTGGGCAGGGGAAAGCTCAGCAGACTTGGGCAGCCACACACCACCTAGGGGAAGCAGATGGAGAGGCAGTGTGTGTCTACAGCATGTTTGGGGTGGAAACGGATGAGGAACCACCTGAACCATATTATGCCACAGTCACTGTCAGGGGAAAGGACATTAAGTTCAAGATTGATTCAGGGGTTATTGCATCGGTCATTAATGAAGAGACCTACAGGAGGACATGGGGATCCAACCTGCCTCCCATCAGACCATCTAAGCTCCAACTCAGGACCTATACGGGGCAGCCCATACCTCATTTAGGGGTGTTATATCTGAATATTTCAGCCAGGGGCCAGAAGGCTGAAGCCAGGCTGGTGATAGCTAAGGGCAGTGGACCCAGTCATTACGATTAGCTTTGCAAAATCCGGCTCAACTGGCATGAATTTAAATATGCACTCATGACGGAAGTGCATGAGGTGCAGCGTGCAGATGAAGTCACCGGTGTCAATGTGAGTGACAGACATAGTCCGGACACATTTGAGAGTGAGCTCGCAGCGCAGCTTGCGGCTCTTCAGCCTATTACAGGAGCAATTGAAGTTACCCCCTCGGCACTGAAAGCCAGCACGCCACTTCTAGTACGACGAAGCAGTGACCCAGCTCTTGTACCACCTGCCCAGTTACAGCAAGGTGCATCTCAGTCTGATGATCCCACTAACAGGAACCTGCATGTGAAGCCAATCATAACAGTAGCAGGCAGGGCACCTGCAGAAGATGTAAGAACAGAGCCTCCAGGACCACCAGACAAGCATTCAGAAAGCACTCTAAATGACTGGACAAAGAAAGTAGAATTTTCTGGAGGCGATGGCCCTCTGGGAATCCATGTGGTGCCTTTATCTCTACGCTGAGTGGAAGATTCCATGGCCTGAGTATTCGTGGTATTGAAGAGAACAGCCGTTCAAGAAAAGAGAACCTGTTCCAGGAGAATGAATGTATCATCAAAATCAATGACTGTGATTTAACAGACAAGTCCTTTGTTCAAGCACAAGAGGTTTTCCGAAACGCATTGTGATTTCCTGCTGTTGAACTCCAGATAGTTCCAAGTTATAACAAAGAACTCTATGAAAAACTTGCAATTGGGTCTATTCTGAGCCACAGTCGTGACGATGGTTCAAAAATCAAAGTTCCTTCTTCAGTGCGTTCCAAGCTAGGTGGCAAACCTGCAGATGCCGTTTATCCGATACCACTGTTTTTATTTCCCAGTTCTTCTATATTTGGGGAATGTTGGACTTTAAAGGGGGAGAAGTGTTGTAATGTGAGTATTATTAAAAGTAAGTTAATACTAATCGGGGAGCTGTTGGTAACAAGAGGCGGGATCTGGGGTCGGCGGGGCTTTCACTTCCGCTGTTTTTACTCCCAGTATGCATTGTATATAGTTCCTCCACCCAGGCTGCACGAGGTACCTGGAAGCCTCTGTATTGTAAATATCATTTGCCGTCCCAGATAAAGATGCTCTTTTGGCCATCAAGTTGTCGAGTGGTCTTTTTGTAAAGTAGAAGTTACCACAATGTTGTTTGTACATCTTGCCATAATCTGCCCACATATCTGTTTCTCTAGCTTCTGAGAGTTACTCAGAGGGCTATCGTATCTTAGTGATGGCACCTTTTTTTATTCCTGCATTCTACCTATATGACCTCACTGGATGGTTCCTCCAAGATGTTCTCTCTTAGTGCAACTGTAACATTCTCCCTAATCAGTAATCACCCTTTCGTTTTTACATCCCTCTCTGCCACATCTTAAACATCTGTACCCTGGAATATTGAACTGCCAGTTTTGCTCTTCTGTGAATCAGTTTTCTGTAATGGCTACAATATTATAGTTCCATATATCAGTGCCATGGAGTCATACAACATGGAAATGGGCTGTTCAGCCCATGGTTTCCATACTCTATGTGTCACCCAGCAAGCTAGTCCCATCTGTCTGTGTTTGGCCCATTGTCCTCTGGATCTCTCCCATCCGTGTACTGCCTAAATGATTTTTAAATATTGCTGATGTGCCTACCTCAACCACTATCCCTGGCAGTTCATTCCAAATATACACTACCCTTTGAGTGAAGAAACAGCTCCTGATGTCCCCTCTAAGTCTCTCACCTCTGATCTTAAACCTATCTTAAACTAATTCAGGCTCAAATATCTTACTCACTATATTCCTTGCTTTAATAAAAATACGCTTGAAACTATCACTGTTACAGTGTTCATTATCCAAGCTTTTCCTGTTTTCACTGTTCCGTTTACTTGACTTAACCTTTAGCTAGCTATTCTCACAAAATGCTGCAGGAACTCAGCAGGCCAAGCTGAATGTATGGAAAAGAGTAAACAGTCGGCGTTTTGGGTCCTGATGAAGAGTGTCGGCCCGAAATGTCGACTGCTTACTCTTTTCCATAGATGCTGCCTGACCTGCTGAGTTCCTCTGGCATTTTGTGTGTGTTGCTCAGATTTCCAGCATCTGCAGATTTTCTCATCTTCGTCCAGCTATTTTTGTTGTTTTTGAGGATGCCTTTGATTACTGATTCGGACGATAGTATTGGGAAAGGCCAATAGTATTGAACTGCGAAAAATGTCCAGTTAACGGAAGCTATGGACTAGCTCTCCCAGAGTGGAGTGACACGGAGGGATACTCAAACGTAAAGGGAAAACGCAGTTAATATTGCCAGTGGAAGGCATGATCTCTCTTCTTACTACAACCCTTCCCCAGACAGCTTTTAGGTAGATATTTGCACTACATTGTTTTCATTGTTACAATCTCACTTTCTCATTTACTGGTTTTCTGAGCTTCAACTGCTGTTGTAACCCAGAACACTGATTCTCCCAGAGCTCCTCTGCTCAGTAATTGACTTGTATCCTGTTCTTTACAAAATGTCACCATTATTAATTTAAGAACATCATCATGAAGAAAAACATAAATTAATAATGCTCTGATTGTATGTTGTTCAAACCAGTATCTCACACTGAATATCTTGAATGGGATGCAGTGAACTTAAAGTTCAAAGGGATACTTTGAAAGGTTGAGCTTGGATGAGGTGAAAGGGATTTCTAGTTGAGAACAGTGGGGCTACATAAAAATCTATGGGCACGAATTCTTAGAGAAGGGAAGAAAACAGTTTCACTTGGCAGCATCATGACCAATGGTTGTAACAAGGAGAAAAGAAGATGAGGAATAACACTAACCTTAGCTAAACTTGATCTGTTTCAGTTTTTGAGGTCAAATAATCTGGGCAAGAGAGAGGACAGAGTTGCAGAGGGAGTTTTGGAGGTGATGTTTTGACAAAATATAAGCAAACTTTTAAATCCTGTTTGTTTCCAACACATGATATTACTTGGTAATTGAAAACCTGCCCCTTTGTAGATTAGAAAGGATGAATGAGAACTCTCATCAGATATGGAGAGGAATAGGCAAAATAACGAGAATGGTAGGGGATCAGAAGTGAAGTATTAGATTTCTGTTTTATTCTGCAGATCATTCATGCAGCTTTGAACACCTTAAACATTTACACAGTAATTACCTCAGTTCATTTAATTGGATTGTGATTTAAATAATTGAGTGGATTGTCTCTTACCTGCACAGAGCTGAACCATTTGTCCAATTCTTGCCCTTCAAATTCTTCTCAACTGTTTTTGATTTCTGAGGCATTCTTGGCCAAGTGCTAGAGATGATGTTCTTTCAGAAGTGTGTATTGTGAGCATAACCATAAAAGCATCTTCTTATTGGAAATCTCTGTCACTTAATGAGCTGAGTTAACTTTTCCCCATTTGCATTCAGAGATTTTCTCTTTCATTTTTATTCTCTATAAATACTTGTTGTGGTTATTTTGCCAGCATTCTAGTATTCATTAAGACTGAGAGAAAATATTACTTTGGATGTTGGCTAAGTGGATTTTTGTGCTTAATGGCCCCTGTTTTGGTGAGTAAATCCATCAACGTTTACTGAAACTCCAAGATTTTCTTAATGATATTTCTCAATGATGAGGCCTGCTGATGAGGTAATGCTTAGGTAATTACAGTTGTCCTTAGATGGATATTACACAAATGAGGAAGATTAGCCATTGTTGGATTGTTTCTTCTTGCAACAGTAATAAAAAGTACCATTGCAGGACACTTAAGTAACACATTTCTTATTTATATGTTATGTTTTATTTCTCCTGGGTTACATCTTTTGTATTGTTATTGTTACTCTAAAGAGAAATGAGTTTAGAATCCATTAATAATGAGGCTTGTAGCTTCAGGACCATTGAGGCTGTGCATACAGGGTCAAGGTGACTCAGAACAAATTGAAAAGGAGTTTTCAATGAAAACTACTTCTGAGGTCCTGTGAACCAATTTGGCTTGGCTCGTCCATTGGGTGGCACCTCTCCAAAACCCCACAAAGGCTTGGTTTACATCACTCTTTTGGAAGATGATGAATCAATTATGTTGACTCCACTGGTTTATTCAGGAGTTGAAGCTGAACACTTGGGAAATATCCCTTCAGCAATGGAATTTGGAAACTTGCACAGTTGAATGGAATAAAAAAATTAGAAAGGAGGAAAGTGGAAAAGACTGAGCTGTATGAATCAGGAAAAGTTCCACCTCCAACACCACCATCTAACTCTTGCCTGGGTGATGAGGTAGTTAGTAGTATGGCTTCTATTATGAGTTTGTATTCAAGTCTGACTATTGGAGTAGCACAGCAGTGTAGTGGTCATCATTATGCTCTTTCAGCTCCACCAATCTGAGTTCAATTCTTGCCACTGCCTGTGAGGAGTTTGTCCAGTTTTTACATGGCCATGTGGGATTCCTTCTGATGCTCTAATTTCCTCCCACATTCAAAAGGTTAGTAAGTTAATTGGTTAAAGAGGTGTAATTGGGCAGTGTGGGTTCATTGGGCTGGCACAGCTTGTAACCATGTTGTATCTCTAGATAAATAAATAAAGTCTTGCCCCACTGCACAGTCATTCACCTAAACGATGAAAGCTAATATTAAGGATATGTGTTGTGAAAGAACTTAGATGGAGAAGGGGTGATTTATGGCTTAGTAAGCCTCAAGATTGGTGATGACTTTCATTGATAATATTTCCTTCATTAAATAACCAACCAACACTGTCATCTAATGAATAGCAAATTGGCCCAGGTACCCAAGAATTGCCAAATGCCACTAAAATTGTAGACCTGCAACTGTTACAATAACAAGAGACTTTGCGGGAAACTAAGATTTTAAATGATAGAATATTGCAGGCAAAGCATTAAGGTGTATCAGAATGAACAGAAGTTCTGACAATGGCTGGAAAACATAGTTTTAAATCAGGGCTTCCCAACCATTTTTTATGCCGTGGACTACTACCCCAGGCTGGGATCACCTGTTTTAAAGGCACTTTTAAGTTTTAGCACCTAGGTAACTGATGAAGAAAACTGATTTTAAATATAGTAAGTGTGGTGTTGCTAATAGCTTTTGAGAATGTCTTCAATGAACAACTAATTACAAAATTTCTTCGTGTTGAGTGAATCTGGTGGCGCGGGTGATCCAAGGATGTACAGAGGTCACTGTGTCTGATGCCCAGCCTTCCAGATTCTGTTGCATGAAGTTTCTTTGAGATAGTAAATCTGACAGTGACACAGAAGCTTAACAATGATGTGAAAAACACTTCTTAACTAGCTTGCATTTATTTTTACAGCATTCCAAAGAATTGTAAAATTCTTTTGACAGAAACTCCTCAAATGACCATATGATTAATTTTAATGAAATTGGTTTAGAGGGCAAAGATTTTAAAGGGACTTGAGGGGCTTTTTTTTTAACATTACCTGATGAATATATGGAACAAGCTGCCAGAAGACATGATTGAGGCAGGACCAATAATATTTCAGAAGTACTTGGAGAGGACAGGAGGAATATGGGGCAAACACAGGAAGTTGGGACTAACTGGATGGGCATTATGGTTGGCATATGTCATTGGGTCAAAGGGGCAGGAAAGGAATGTATGCTGTTGCTGGTCAAAGCCCTGCATCCATGATCACAATACTGCTCAACCAACTGAGTTCCTGCAGCAGATTGTTTATTATATCTGCATAAAGTATTTCTGTACAAGTTGGTGCCTCTATGAGATCAAAGGAAACAACTGCCAAAAAAAGGATACTGCATAGTACTGTCCAGTTAATATAGGCAAGTACGTTACTATAAAATCAGCTCATTTATCAGATCAATTGAGGACTGAAAATGTATGGCTTATGGCTAAGTAATTGGCCTTGAATATATGATTAATGTAATGAGGATACTTAACTGTTCAGGGTAATTAACCTCTTGGGTTGGTTTATGGTTCTCGATGGACCGATCCCTTGTAACCTACTTCTCACCTTTTCCTTTCATGGCATCAGCTAACCATTTGAATGCCTTCAACTGTTTTGCATTTGACTTAGCCCCTGACTAATCATGAGTCAAATATTGTTAAATAACAGTAAAGCAGCATTAGCAACTCCTGGCTGAAGGCTGCTCTTTGAGATCTGAATATGTACAGAGTAACTGATAATAGTTACTTGTACCAAGATACAGTGGAAAAACTTGTCTTGTAAACTGTTTATACTAATCAAATCATAACAGAGTGCGTTGAACTAGAATAAGGAAAACAATAACAATGCAGAATAAAGTGTAAAGATCATAACAAGGTAGATAATAATCAAAGACCCTTCTGATTGTACAAGAGGCCCATTCAGGAGTCTGATTAACAGGAGGATAGAAGCTGTCCTTCAGCTGGTGATATGTGTTCAGGCTTTTGTATCTTTTGCCCAGTGGGTGAGAGAAGAAGAGGAATGTCCAGGGTGGAAAGGGCTTTGATTATACTGGCAGCTTTACTGAGGCAGCAAGAAGTCTAGACAGAGTCTGTAGAGCCGAGCTGGTTACTGTGATAAGTTGAACTGTGTCCACAACTCTGCAGTTTTCTGTGGTCATTTGCAGTGTAGTTGCCATACCAAACTGTAATGCATCCAGGCTTTTTACGGTGATCAAAAATAGTTAAGAGTTGATGGGGACATGCTGAATTTCTTTAGTCTCCTGAGGAAGTAGGTATGTTGGTCAGCTTTCGTAGTCATGAAATTACATGGTTGGTCTAGGATGTGCTATTGGTGATGTTCACACCAAGGAACTTGATGTAGACAGGAGCATGTTAATCAACATCCTTGCCGAAAACTACTCACTGCATGAACATGCCAGGCCTGTGTAACAAATAGTGTAGAGGTTTATTAGGTTGTGAAAAATTATGTAGACTGAAAAAGAAGGCTACATTTTTCATTCAAAGCCAAAAGGAAGCTGCAAAATGTTCAACAGGTAAACACAGCATTTCTCAAGTGAATGAATTTCATTTTGTTGAGAAAATCGCAAGTTTGCTCTTTCCCCTATATTTAATTATATGATTTTAGAGGTTATTTATTCTGTCTTCATGGCCAGAGAGTGTGTGTGGAGGATGGGGCGTGGTGAGGGGTAGAGCAAATATTTAGTGAGTCTTGTTACCACTTAATGCAATCCAGTAAGGGTTTTGCTCAAAGCTTTGCATGCTTAGCTTCCTACTTGGGATTCAGTCACATGCCTGTATTATTTTAATATTGACAGATAGAAGCACCTATGTTTGGCAGCTTCTGAATTTCTAATGTGCTTCAAGCAGGTTGAATCCTCCTGGATAAAACAATGGGTAAAATTGTGGTTGAATGTGATAAGCTCTATTTTTCAAAAAATATACTTTATTCATAAAAACTGCAAATTAATTGTATCACAGTAGTGTAGCAGTTAGCGTGATGCTATTACAGCTCAGTCATCAGAGTTGAGTTCAATCCCAGCATCCTCTGTGAGGTAGGTGTCTCTGTACGTCCTCCCCATGGAATGCATAGGTTTTCTCTGGGTACTCCGGTTTAGTCGCACAGTCCAAAAACATACTGGGTAGGTTAATTAGTTATTGTAAATTGTCCCATGATTAGGTTAGGGTTAAGTCGGGGCGTTCAAGGTTTGCCATGCAGTGTGGCTTGTAGAGTCAGAAGGGCCTATTCTGCACTGCACCTCTAAATAAATCAATGAATAAAAATAAATATGCTGTCCATTCATAAATTACTACTCATTATGCAGGAACATTCTTCTTGTGAACAAATCTCACATTGCGTTAACGTGTCCTCAATAATTCTTTTCTTTTACATACACTCTGACATATAGTCATAGAGCACTGGAGCACAGGAACAAGCTCTTTGGCACATCTCATCCATGCCAAGCTATTATTCTGCCCAGTCCTGTCAACCCACACCTCAACCATGGCCATCAATACCCCACCCATCCATGTACCAATCCACACTTCTCTTAAATTTTGCAACCAAACTCACATCCACCACTTCCACAAGCAATGCATTCCACTCAGACCACCTTTTGAGTGAAGAAGCCCCCCCCCCCCCTCAGGTTCCCCGTAAACATTTAACCTTTCATTCTTCACTCTGACTTCTAGTTCTAGTCTCCTTGAAGGAGCTGGGTGACTCTACTGCAATCCCTGCACAGGCAGAATGCTGTTACAGTGAGACCCTAACTGATCGTGATAAGCTCAGAAGAACACAGCAAGTAAAAGCAGGTGCAGGCCACTTGGCCCGTTGTAGCTGCTCCAGTCTCCAATATGATCATGACTGATCTTTTACATTAGTATCATTTTCCTCCTGTGATCCTGTGTCTCTCAATACCCAGAAATCTATCATTCTGTATTTAATGGTGGACAACCTGCGATCCAGCTGCTCATGTGTGTTACAACCACTTAAGTGAAATGTTGGTACTCAGGAAACCAAAATATTATTCAAATAACAAATGCTTCTTTCTGCCTTTTAAAAAATTTTTCTCTCTTCTATCATTGGTGAACAAGAACTTTCGATAGCATAGGAAATGGGAAGAAGTATAAACGTGATGACAGAGAAGCATTTGCAGTGGAGTAGTTATCAAAGTCTATTTTATTGCCATATGCTCAAGTACATATTTGCACAGGTGCAATGTAAAGCTAGCTTTCAGTAGCATCACAGGCACATAGCTTCATTCATATAAACAGCATTCATGAAACAAAACATAACTTATATACAATTATGGGCCAATTTAATGGCAGCATTGATAAAATTTGTCAACAGGACGTGACTGGTGTTCTGGTAGAGACTTGCATGGTACCAAGAGAAGGAAGTATGGAATGGCATGAAAGAATGGCACTGAACCAAATCAGTAATCAGCAGGGCTAGGTATGATACAAATTGTTGAAGAATGCAGGCAGTAACAGTGGTCAACTGGGGAATAGGAATTGTCCTGGGTGGGACAATTCCTTCTGAAAATTAAATGAAAATAATGTGGTTCAAATTAAAAAAACTCTATACAAAATCTATCATAATGAGAACTGGAGAAGGTTCGAAGTCTATGAAAGGTTAATTCTATTAACCTCCATTAATCAACCACTGAGGCTTTTTAAATAAATTGGGCAGGCTTTGATGGATTTTTAATTGTGCAAGCATGTCCACTATATTCAGAGAAAAGCCAAAAAGGTTCAAAGGGTGTTCTAAATGCTATTTAAATGTTGCCTGGGAATTATTTCTCTGTTGTTTTTTTTATATATAATTTGCTGTATTGTTTTGATGCTGCTTCACCTTGAGGATTCAATGCCAAACAGATGAGCTTAGCTACTTTTTACAGACAGGAATGAATAGCTGAATACTAGATGGCATGAAGGTAGGGGTAGGGTAGATTCTTTAGTCTGTTCTCAACAAGTGTAGCTGATGAGCTCAAAACCTCTGAGATAGGGAAAATAATGAGGGGACAGGAGTGGGAGGGTGACAGGTGGGGGTGTATTAATTGTCAAACTGATTACTTGACCATCATAGTGAAAATAATCATGCCTCTACATAGAAAACACCTTTTATATTGAAAAATGGGGAGAGTGTAATACTGGATCTTTTATTAGGAAATGAGACAGGGCAGGTAACAGAAATGTGTGCAGGGTTACACTTTTGATCTAGTGATTATAATTACTTTTGTTTTAGAAAATCATGGAGAAAGATAGGACTGGTCCTTGGGTTGAGATTCAAAATTGAAGAAAGACCAATTTTGATGGCATCAGGAAGGATCTCTAGGTATGGATTGGGATAGGTTGCTTTCTGTTAAGTGGGCATCCTTCAACAGTGAAGTTTTTGGAGCACAGTGTTGATATGTTCTTGTTAGAATACAGGGTAAGGCTCAGAGGTTCAGGGAATTTGTTTTTGGGAGATATTGAGACCCTGCTTAAGAAGGAGGAGATGAATAGCGAATATAGGCAGCAAGGAACAAATTAGGCAGTAGAATATAAAGAATGCAATAGAGCACTTAAGAGGGAGATCAGGAGTGCTAAAGGAATGCATGAGGCTGCTCTAGCAGACAAGGTGAAGGAGAATCATAAGAGCTTCTATGGATATATTAAGAGCAAAAGGATAGCAAGAGACAAAATTGGTCCATGTGAAGATCACATGGTGATCTGTGCATGGAGCTGAAAGAGATAAGGAGATCATAAGTGGTGTATTTGCATCAGTGTTTACTTGGGAGGACACAATGTTTACAAAACTGAGGCAAAACAGTAGCAAGGTTATGAACCATATCAGAATTACAGAAGAGGAGGTGCATGCCACCTTGAGGCAAATTAAGGTGGATAAGTGTACAGGGCCTGCCAGAGTGTCCCCTTGGGAGGAGTCAGCAGGAGACGCTCATGGAGTGAGTACTGTTTTAGATTCGCTCCATAACCTTTACTTTTTTTAACCTTTGATCACCCTTATTCAACTTGTTTTTACCTACACCAAAAGATTCTTGCTATTTTCTTGGACTTATCGTTAAGAGCTTATTGTGAATTTTTGAAGATATGTACTCAGAAATGGCTCTTAGATCTAAAGGACGAGAACCTGGGCAGAACCCGAACGGTAATGGAAAGAAGCAAGCTCATCCGCAATGCACTGAATTAACTTATGAATTGTTATTGGAGGTTTTAGATCAAAAATTTGAAGAACAACGACAAATTTTTAAACAAGATATAAAGACTTTTCAAGATTATATGGATAAGACGGATTCAGTAATTAACCAGCAGCAAGTTCTTATCGCATCTCTGCAAGAAGACGCTCGGAAATGAGATTTGATAATTGAAAAATTGCAACAGGACTTACTTTCGACCATTAAACAGGTGGAAACACTTAAAGCCAAGAGTGTCGACTTTGGTATACTTGGTCTTCCGGAAGGTATTGAACAAGGCGACCCCATGAAGTTTGCTCAACTTTTGAAGGATGCATTCCCGTCTGTATTTCCAGATAGTCCTCCGTTACTTGATTGCGCTCATAGAATTATGCATCGATCACCGAGTGCTTCAGCTAAACCCTCGGTTGTAATTGTCCGATTTCATTATGTACATGTTGAAGAGCAACTTATTCGTGTGGCTTGGCGTGTAGGAATGGTCAAATTTCAGGAACACAATTTTCATTTAGTAGAAGATTTTAGTCCTGAAGTAATGAAGGCAAGGCTTCTTTTTAAACCACTGATGTCTGAATGTTACGAGAAAAATCTAAAACCTAAAACCTGCGCTCTTATACCCTGCGAAGCTCAGAATCTCGCCGCCCAATGCTCCACGACAGTTTTCCTTTCTACTTCTGATGCGAGAAGCTTTCTGAAGGAGAACTTCCCTATTGCTACGGACACTCATGTCTAATAAATGAGTGATTTTGATTGTATAAGATGGTTTTTGATTCCCAAAACCAGATTTTGTTTCTGGCTATTGGTGTAGGTTTACTCTATACTTTATACTCTAGTTAAAGTTTTCTTTCGACGTATCAATCTTTTTGTTTTACTTACTTTAACCAGTATACTATATCGCTGGCTATTATTATTATTCCTTTGAAGATGTATTTTTAACCCTGCGAAGGTGAATTTTTTTTTACTGAGATGGAGGTTTTTTTAAAAACATTTTTGGTGTTTTTTTTAAGATGGTGCTTTTTTTTTCTTTCATCTTCTTCCTATAATGCATTGC
This sequence comes from Hypanus sabinus, assembly GCF_030144855.1. NCBI lineage: Eukaryota > Metazoa > Chordata > Chondrichthyes > Myliobatiformes > Dasyatidae > Hypanus > Hypanus sabinus. The sequence continues at coordinate 127,252,256 of NC_082706.1, forward strand.
TTATCACAGTTCAAATATTTTTTGGTTTGTTTAGGTTTTAACCCAATTTATAAGTTTCTCGTGATTATATTCTCTTTGTTTTTTTACCACCAATTATATTAAGAAGTTTGGTTTTAGTTTAGTGATTATTATTTTGTTAGAGTTTGGGTGGATTTTTTTTTATATATCCTTTATATACGGAGTGGTCTTCTGCTGATATGGGGGTAGAGTTAGTTTCATCTTTCCCTTTTCCCAGCCCATTTTTGGCTCTGGTTTTTTTCTCTCTCTCTTCTTGGGTGGGAGGTGGGTGGTCTTTTTTCTAATTCTATGTTTCTTTTACCAGTTTTTTTTAGTTTTTTCATTTGGGCTGATTTTGAACTACAAATATGTCCACAATGTCGTCACTTCCGTGTCTGCTCTTTATTTTTGTTTCTCTTCTGGGTGCATGAGTTTATAATTTGGTTAACCCTTTTTATACCAAAGGGTTGATTTTAAAAATATGGCTCAGACCATTAATTTTGTTTCTTGGAATACCAATGGGTTAAACCATCCGATTAAGTGAAAGAAGATTTTCAAAGTATTCCAAAGATTTAATGCTCATATTATTTTTGTACAAGAAACTCACGAGAGGAAGGAGGGAAATTATCACTTTTTTAGCTTTTGGAGGGGTCAACAGTACCATTCAAATTCGAATGCTAAAGTAAAGGGAGTTTCAATTTTTATTGACTCCTCTATTGCATTTGTTCAACATGATATCTTTTCAGATCTGAATGGTAGATTTTTGTTAATTACGGGCTTACTTTTTAATAAAAAGATTGCTATGATTAATGTTTATGCTCCAAATGTGGATTGTCCTGATTTTTTAAAGTCCTTATTTACTTCTCTACCTAATCTAAATGAATATAAGTTAATAATGGGTGGTGATTTTAATTGTTGTTTAAATCCTCTGATGGACAAATCTATATCTACTCAGACTTTACCCAATAAGTTGGCCTCTTGTATTAACTCTTTCTTGACTGGTAATGAAGTTTTTGATATTTGGAGATTTCGGCATCCTAAGGACAAAGAGTCTTCTTTTTTTCACATGTTTATCATTCTTATTCGAGAATTGATTATTTTTTTTATTGACTCTTGTTTGATTCCTTCGGTAAATGGTTGTTATTATGATGCTCCATTAAAACTTTCTATTAAATTTACGGATACAGTTCTTAATGCTGGACAATGGCGATTTGATTCTACCTTATTGCAAGATCCGGACTTTATTAAATTTATGAATGTACAGATCGATTTCTTCTTTTCAACCAATTCCATGGAAGATATTTCTTATGGAACACTTTGGGATACTGTTAAAGCATATATACGTGGACAGATTATCTCTTACTCTGTTGGTCTGAGAAAACGCATAAAGAAGGAAGCTCTTTTATTGGTTGATAAAATTAAAGAGATTGACAAGAAATATTCGATTACTCCTAGTAAGGAGCTTTACAAGCAAAGGGTTGAACTTCAAACAGAACATAGTTTATTACTTACATCTTCGATTGAAAATCAACTAATGAAATCCAGATCTGATTTTTATATCCATAGTGATAAATCGGGTAAACTGCTAGCTAGTCAATTGAAGAATGCTTTGGTTGAACGTCAAATTACTAAGATCCATCAGCAAAATGGGGATCTGACAGTTAACCATGATGAAATAAATAAATCATTTCAAGATTTTTATACCTCCTTGTATCATTCTGAATTTCCTCAGGATTGTGGCATCGTGTGATTTTCTTGGGAAATTGAATTTCACAAAATTACCACCGGATGATCTTTCAATATTGGAAACTCCTATGACGGATGCAGAAATCAAAGGGGTTATTTCCTCCATGAATTCTGGGAAAGCACCTGGTCCAGATGGGTATACAGCAGAATTTTTCAAATGTTTTTCCACTACTCTTTCTCCTTGGTTATGTAGGGTTTTCGAAGAAGCAATTAGATTGGGCAATTTGCCACAATCTTTTTATAGAGCATCCATTTCTTTAATATTGAAGAAAGATAAAGACCCTACTGACTGTGCATCCTATAGACCAATATCCTTATTGAATGTAGATTCCAAGATTTTTTCCAAGTTACTTGCATTCAGGTTGGAGAAGGTATTACCTCAAATTATCTCGGAAGATCAAACTGGTTTTATTAAAAATCGCTATTCTTTTTTCAAAGTCAGGAGGTTATTGAATATTGTGTATACTCCTTCACATAACATTTCAGAATGTGTTATTTCATTAGATGCGGAGAAAGCATTTGACAGAGTTGAATGGCCATACTTATTTAATGTGTTGGAGAAGTTTAATTTTAGTCCGACATTCATTTCCTGGATTAAACTGATATATCATACCCCAGTAGCCTCGGGGTGTTTACTAACAATCAAACATCTCCCTTTTTTCATTTATTTCGGGGCACTAGACAAGGTTGTCCTCTTAGTCCACTATTATTTGATATTGCTTTAGAACCCTTGGCAATTGCTATCAGAGAATCACAGGATATTCTTGGTATTAATCATGGGACAGATACTCATGTTATCTTTATATGCAGATGATTTATTATTATTTATTTCTAATCCTGAGAAATCCATTCCTGAAGTTTTATCATTGTTGGCTCAATTTAGTGATTTTTCTGGGTATAAATTAAATCTTAATAAGATTGAATTGTTTCCTTTAAATAGACAGGTAGTCTATTTAATATAGTTAAAGATAGTTAATGTTGTTCCATTGTTTAAGAAGAGCTCAAAGAATAAGATGGGAAGTTATAGGCTGATAACATCAGCAATGGGTAAATTATTGGAAGTTGTTCTAAAGGACAGGATATATAAGTATTTGGATAGATAGGGCCTGATGAAAAAAAGTCAACATGACATTGTAGGTCATATCTAACCAAGCTTGGAGAGATTTTTGAAGAGGTTACTAGAAAAGTTGTTGAAGGAAAGGTAGTAGCTATTGTCTATATGGACTTTGGTAAGGCTTTTCACAAAGTCTCACATGGGAGGCTAGTCCAGAAGTTTCAATTGCTTGACATTCAGGATGAAGTAGTAAATTAGATTTAACTTTGGCTTAGTGGGAGAAAATATTCAGTCTTCATCAAGCAGAAGCCCTGGATGCACCATGTGATCCACAATCTGTTAAAGGCCAGATCAGTGGCATTCAGGTCTGGCGACCAAGGAAGATTTAAGAGGTCTAGGTACAATCTGCAGAAAGCCATCTCATGCAAAATGACAATTCTGGACCAAAACTGAATCACTGAAATGTGTTCAACTGCTGTGGCAGGTTTGAATGCTATTATCTCTTACAAAGTGAAACCAAACAACATAGACATCAACAAGGCTTCACTCCCAGATGAGCTTAATGCCTCCCATGTTCTCTTTGTCTATCAAAAATTGGATGAATCTTCAACCACAGACTCCCAATCACCCTGTGATTTCAAACTCTTGAGGCCAATGTGAGAGCATCTTTCATGAGGGTGTACCCACAGAAAACAACCAGCCTGGATGGGATACCTGGCTGTGTACTAAAATCTGTGCTGATCAACTGTCTGGAGTGTTCACTGATACCATTAACCTTTTGTTTCTGCAGTCTGAGGTACTAATCTGCTTCAAACATGCTTCAATTATACCATTGCATAAGAAGAACGTGGTAACTTGCCCGAAGGATTAACATCCAGTAGCACTTACACCCACTGGGATGAAGTGTTTTGAGAGACTGCTGATGAAACAGATCAACTTCTGCCTGCGAAGCGACTTGGATCTGCTCCAATTTACCTACCGTCACAACAAGTCCAGAGCAGATGTCATTTCTTTGGCTCTTCTCTCAACCCTGGAACATCTAGGCAGCAAAGATTCATACATCAGGATGCTCTTTACCAACTACAGCTTGACATTCAATGCTATCATCCCCTCAAAACTAATCAATAAGCTTCCAGAATTTGGCCTCAATACCTCCTGGTGTAATTGGATCTTTGATTTCCTGACTTGCAGAATCCAGTCAGTTTAGATTGGCAAAAACATCTCCTACAAAATCTCCATTAGCACAGGTGCATCACAAGGCCATATGCTTAATCGTCTGCTCTACTCAGTTTATATTTATGGCTGAGAGGCTAAGCACAGCTCCAGTGCTTGTTTAAGTTGCTGACAACACCATTGTCACTAGTTGAATCAAAGGTGGTGATCAGTCAGTATACAGGAGGGAGATGGAAAATCTAGCAGAGTGGTGCCACCACACCAACTTCTCAGTCAATGTCAACAAGGCCGAGATGCTGATTATTCTCTTCAGGAGGAGGAAACTAGAGGTCCATGAGCCAGTTCTAATTAGAAGATCAGAGGATCAGAGGTTTAGAGGGACGGCAACTTTAAATTCATTTAAAAGGATCTATCCTGTGTCCAGCAAGTACATGCCATTACAAAGAAAACACAACAGTGCCTCTACTTCCTTAAAAGTTTAAGAAGGTTCAGCATGAACATCTAAAACTTTGACAAGTTTGTATAGATGTGTGCTGGAGGGTATATTGACTAGCCACATTACTGTACTTGAACAGAAAATCCACAAAAAGTAATGGATACAGCCCAGTCTATCATGGGCAAAGCCCTCCTCAGCATTGAGTACATCTACATGGAGTGCTATTGCAGGAAAGCAGCATCCTTCATCAAGGACCCCACCACCCAGGCCATGTTCTCTACTCATAGCTGCCGTCAATAAGAATGTATAGGTGCCTCAGGACCAAAACCACCAGGTTCAGGACCAGTTATTACATCTCAACCATCAGGCTCTTGAACCAGAGGGAATAACTTCACTTGCCCCATCACTGAACTGTTCCCAAAATCTCTTCTTTCACTTTGAAGGACTCATCATCTCATGTTCTCAATATTCATTGCTTATTTTTTTTCTTTTGTATTAGCAATTTGCATCTTACGTACACTGGCTGTTTACCCATCTTGTTGAAGGCGATCTTTCATTGATTCTATTGAATTTCTTGGATTAACTGTGTATGCCCATAAGAAAATGAATGTCAGGGTTGTGTATGGTGACGTATATAGGTACTTTGATAATAAAATTACATTGAACTTTGATCATGTGGTAAACAGGATCAGCAACTTTGTGATGACGCTAAAATTAGGGTATTTTGGGCAGTGAGTAAGACTGTCAAAGCTTGCAGCAGCATCTGGAGCAGCTGGTATCATGGGTTGAAATATGGCAGATGGAACTGAATGCAGACAAGTGAGATGTGTTGCACTTTAGGAGGATAAACTAGGGTGTAGAACTTTGATCAGTGAATCGAGGGCACTGAGGAGAGTGGTAGGACAAACAGATGTGAGAATACAGATCCATAATTCCTTGAACATGGTGTCACAGGTAGATAGGGTCATAAAGAGAGCTCTTGCCACATTGGCCTTCATAAATCAGAGTACTGAGTGTAGTTGTTTGGATGTTGTGTTGAAGTTGTACAAGATTGTGGTGAGGCCAAATTCGCAGTGTTCTGTGCATTTCCAGTCAGCTACCTACAGGAAAGATATCAATGAGGTTGGAGGAGTACAGAGAAAATTTACAAGGATGTTGCTGGGACTTAAAGACCTGAGTTATCGGGCAAGGTTGTATATTTTCCTGGATTGTAGGAGAATGAAGAGAGGCTTGATGGGGTATAAAAAATTGAGGGGTATAAATGGGGTAAATGCAAGCAGTCTTTTTCCCTCTGAGGTTGGATGAGATTAGAACTAGAGACCCTAGGTATCAGGTGAAAGATGAAATATTATGGGGAACCTGAGGGGTAACTTTTTTTTACTCAGGGTGGTGCAAATGTGGAATAAGCCACTAGCAGAAGAGGTGGATATGGGATTGATTACACCATTGAACTGAAGTTTGGATAACTATAGGCTATGGAGGACTCTATTTCAGGTGTTTGCCAATTGAACGAGGCAGAATAATAGTTCAGCATCAACTGGTTGAGCCTATTTCTATACTGTAGTGCTCTATGACTCTATATGGTGAGATTCTTTACTGTTCACTTATGAAACAAAATTTTATGGATTTTAAGCAAATGAAGATGAGAGATGAATTAATAGAGGTGACTTATTAAGCTGATAAGTGGTGTAGATAGAATGGACAGCCAGTGCCTTTTTCCCCAGTGTGACAATGGTTAATATGAGATGGCATAAGGAAAATATAGAGGAGCTGAGTGGTAATTGTACTGAATACACAGCGGTAAGTGCATGGAATGCATTGTCGGCTGTGATGGTAGAGTCAGATAAGTTAGGGACATTTAAGAGACTTTTCGATAGAGGTAGGAAAAATGGAGAGCTATGTTGGAGGGAAGGATTAAATTGATCTTGGAGAAAAGAAGTAGCAGGTCAGATTTACAGCAACTTAGTCGATTAGTTATAGAAAATCATTGAAGTAGTGAAAGCGAGCAGAAATGCGGGGGGGGGGGGTGCAGCGTCTTGGAGAGCTGCAAGACTGGAGCAGTTTGAGCATTTTTGTAAGCATTGACATCCCACAGCAAAACTTGAAACGAGTACATCTACATCTCACAGGAGCTAATTACTCCAATTTTTCAGCTGCGAGTTAGCGCTTCAGATCAATTACTTCACATTATGCCTGAAATATTAACTCTATTTCTCTCTCCACAGCCACCGCCTGACCTGCTGAGTAGTTATAGCATTTTATATTTTACCTGTAACTGAAACCTTGGAAGAGAATGCTTCTTTTCTATCTCAGAGACTTCTTAAATTAGAATTACCTGGAAGCTGAAAGGTCACTGCAGTGTTCCAGCAGTCAGTAGTCAGCATATGGCCCTAGATAACATCCTGACTTGATTACTTCTGAAACCACAAGAAAGTTGTGGTTAATTTTTATGGGATAGATTTTGGTGTCTGTACATGGCAGCACATTGAGTGAGTGTAAATTTGGATTATTTTTGTCCTGATAATGAAGACAGTAGAGATTAATAGTGTTAGCAATGTATCTTTGAGAGTGGTGGCAGAATTTTAATGTAGAGATGGAACAGCTGAACTGGACCAATGGCTGACATGATGGAGAAATAAATAAGACCATTAGATGTGGGAGCAGAATTAAACTTCTCAGGCCATCAGGTCTGCTCTATCATTTGATCACGGTTGATTTATTTTTCCTCTCAACCCCATGTTTTACCTTCTCCCCGTAGCCTTTGACACCCTAACAAATCAAGAACTTCTCTACCTTCGCTGCACATATACCCAATGACTTGGCCTCCAAAGCCATCTGTGGAAATGAATTCCACATTCAGCACCACCTAGCTGAAGAAATTCCATTTTGTTCTAAAGGGGCATCCTTGTATTCTGAAGCTGGCCCGTCTGGTCCTAGATCCTCCCCCTATTGGAAACATCCTCTCCACATCCTATCTATCTAGACCTATCAATATTCAGCAAGTTTCAATGAGATCCCCCCCGCCATTCTTCTCAACTCCAATGAATACAGGCTCAGAGCCAACAAATGCTCCTCATATGTTAAAGCTTTCATTTCTGGGATCATTCTCGTGAATCTTCACTGGACCCTCTTCAGTGCCAGCACATTATTTTTTAGATAAGGAGATTAAGGCTGCTGATAATACTCCAAATGTGGTCTAACCTGATAAAGCCTCAGCATTACATCCTTGCTTTTATGTTCTAGTCCTCATGAAATCGGTGCCAACATTGCATTTGCCTTCTTTTCCACTGACTACACCTGCTGGAGAACCATTAGCGAATCCCACATTAGGGAATCCCACATGAGGACACCTCCGATTTCTGAATTCACACCCTGTTTAGAAAATAGTCTACAATGAACACCTCCTAATTCAGAGTAATGTGCATCACTGCATTCATTCATACCCAACGCATCACTGAGACTTTAAATCAATTAATCGACTATGCTAGAAAATATAGAAAGTTCAAGAGCTTAATTTATTTCCTTCTGTATTTGATTGACGTATCTCCTTTTGTAATGAAATTACTACAGCAAGATTAATGGTGCTTCACATCAATTAAATATTAGAGATTCTGGTTTAGGCAACAATCAGTTTAGTTTTGTAATAATATAACATTTTGTTTGTGTGAAGCAGTCCTCAGCCTGTACTCTCTTTCAGTCCTCCAGTTTTAATGGCTTTCTTGCCTGCCTCTTTTTAGATACCATATGGTCTTTTGGTCGGTGCAACTCAGAACTATCCAGGCAGATAAGGCTGAATTTCCTATGAAATTCACTATTGCTGCTAAGCTAATCTTGAAATAAAATCAAAGGACAGGAAAGCTGACAGAATTGGAATTTGGTTTATTATTGCTGAGATACAGTGAAAAGTTTGTTTGTTATCGTCTGGACAGGTCATTCTATGCAAAAGTATGATAAGATAGTAAAAAGGAAAAACAGAATGCAGAGTAATTTAGTTTTACAGTTGCAGGGACAGTGCAGTGCATAGTCAAAGTGCAAGGGCCAAGCTGAGGTAGATCAAGAGTTCATTTTTAAATGTACGAGAGGATACCAATTTTTAATATCCTCGAGTAGCCTGCTCCTTCCCTACAGGACCAGAATGTATGGTGGTTACACCCAGCGTTTGAATGTTAAAACACCTCTTGCCTTTTTAGGTAGTGAGTGTTGCTTGCCCTTTGAAAGGCCTGCTTGAAAATTGAGTGAGGTAGCCAATAGGTGCTTAAATCGCAGAGCTTATTTTCTGCTGGTCAGATGTTGTGTAGTGATGTATAAGTACATGAAGAGCTTTTGAATGGAAGCAAACACACACTGCATTAATAGGAAATGATCCATTGTTCTTATGCACAATCTATTCAATAAATCAAACCTTGATTGCAGTGGGCAAAGTTGTCCCTTCAATGTTACTGCAGAGGAAAAATGCCTGAGCATGCTTTTGATGCTTGAGTATATTAACTGCCTGCTCAATTATATTTTTGTTTCATCACTGTCAATTAATCTTACTGGGGGAAAACTTAACCCACAGCATATTTGTTCACTTTCAGAAAGTGAGATCCATGCATTTAATTCAGCACTTAGTATTAAAAATCTCTAATTGTTTTTTCTTTCAAACATGAATTTGTAATGCAGAATACTTCACTTTAGAACTAAAGATTACTATTTTTATTTTATCAAGACCTGTCCTTGTTTGTTTCTGATCTAATGTTATGATAAAGCATTTGGACATTGTTCATACTTCACCAGAGCTAATCTATGGAATCACATTAAAGTGTCCTTGCAAATAACATGGAAGAGTCAATTAAAAGATAAGGTCAATGGGAATCTGTTTTGGCTCTGACTTTTCCTCTAAATTACTCCATGCAATAATAAATGGACTGGTTTGCGGTTTGTCAGAAGTTAATGTATGCTTTGTTCTCAGTTTTATAACTGTTGGGAAAGTTTCTGTGGGTGGGGAGAGGATCGTGAATTTGGGACTTTTGTCATATTTAAACCTGGACAGTGTCTTCCATTGGACCAAATTTTAGAAAAATGACATGACATTCAACCATTACAATAGATTCAAGATTAGCACCAACAGGCAGCTATGTTTTTCAACCCCTTCATGTTCAAAAAGTATCTGGTTTTACCTCATGTATACTGAAGTAATCAATTGTGAGCAGACAGCAGGATTGATTTCCTCCTGACTTGCCCCTCCTAGCACTAATTCAGTGAAGCCAATTGTTTCAACCAGTTCAATTTGGCACCGAGACTTCCCAATCTTCATTGAAACTTTTTACTTGCCAGATCATTAGGGGAACTCCAATAATGAAGACACATTCATTATTAAAATATCAATACCATTTAACATTAGTTGTAACTATTGTATATGTAGATTAAATAAGTGTAAGAGGGTAAAGATGCTAATTACAGGCCCATGTAGCTTTTGATATCTGTAAACATGATGCAAGGATAAAATAAATGTTGCACCTTTTTTTGAAAAGATTTGAAACCTGGGATTTGTGCTTACAATAACAATGACATTGGCAGAGTTCACTCTCATTGCTCTAAAACAGACAACCTTTTCCAATGAAAGAAAACGTGGAAGAATTCAGCCAGTCCATCAGCATCTGTGGAACAAGACACCACAACCCCAATGTTGACTGGTTTCTATTTCCCCAAATGCCACTTCACAGGTTGAATATTTAAGCTTTTGTTTCAGATTCTAACGTCTGCAGTGTTGTTTCCCTTGTCTGCACTTGTCTGGTTAATGGGGAAAATCTGGAAACGTCAGTTAGTGATGTGCTGCTTCTCCACTTGGTGTGCTCTTCAGCTACATCTGTAGAAAGAGAAGCAGAGTTAACTTTTCAGGTCAGAGAATCCTCCATCAGGATTGGGAAGTGGGAAAGCAAGTTGATTGTAAATTAATGAGAGGGTTCCAGAGAGCATCCTATCTGGATTTTTGTCATCTTTTCCAGGAAGAAATTAGCATCTGATATCCATTCCAAGCCCATTGGCTCCTAAGACCCTATTGATTATACTTCTACCCATCTTGTTTCCTATAAGGACTCCATTCCATTATTCCTGTTTCTCTGACTCCTTTGTATCTGGACTGAAGGCAGGAATTTCCAAACAGATGCCTCTGAAATGTCTTCCTTTTAATTAAGCAGGGCTTCCCCATTAACACCACCAATCAATTCTCATCTATTCTGCACACTCCTGCTCTCACAACCTCTCCTCCTGGTGGATGTGTGGATGAAGTTCCCCAGTTCTTACCTTCCTCCCCACCTGTCTCTGCATTCTAAAGCACATTTCTTTGCTTTAATCACCTTCAGATTTCCTTCCTGCCCCGATCTTATTTGACTTTCCTGAACAAATTATTCCTTTGTGATTCCCTGGTCTGCTCTTACACTTCAGAATGCTTCCTTCCCACTGTTACTTTCCATACAACTGCAAGAAAGGCATCATGTAGAGTAACACAATACCTGGAACATCTGGGCAGCAAAGATGCACAAATCAGGATGCTCTTTTTTGACTATAGCTCGGCATTCAATAGCTTCTAGACCTTGGCCTCAATACCTCCCTGTGCAATTGGATCCTTATTTCCTCAGCTGCAGAGCGCAGTCAGTTTGGATTGGCAACACCATCTTCACCACAGTTTCCTTCAGCACAGGTGCACACAAGGCTGTGTGCTTAGCCCTCTTCTCTAATCGCTTTATACTTAAGACTGTGAGGCTAAGCACAGCTCAAATGCCATATTTAAGTTTGCTGTCGACAGCATTATTGCCGGCTGAATCAGAAATGGTGATGAATCAGCATATAGAAGGGAGCTGAGTGGTGCCACAATGAAAAGTTTTCACTCAAAGTCAGCAAAACCAATGAGCTGATTATTGAATTTAAAAGGAAGAAACCAGAGGTCCATGAGCCAGTCCTCATTAGGAAATCAGAGGTAGAGAGGTGCAACAAACTTAAATTCATCAGTGTTATTATTTCAGAGGCTCTTTCCTGGGTCAAGCACGTAAGTAGAATTACAAAGAAAGCGTGCCAACAGCTCTACTGCACTGGAAGTTTGTAACGATTTGGCATGGCATCTAAAACGTCAACAAACTTCTGTAGATGTGGAGAGTATATTGACTAGTTGAATCAAAGCCTGGTATGAAAACACCAATGCCCTTGAATGGAAAATCCTAAAAATGGATAATGCCCAGTGCATCATGGGTAAAGCCCTCCCCACCATTGAGCATATCTATACTGAGCGCAGTTGCAGGAAAGCAGCATCCATCATCAAAGACGCCCACCACCTAGGCCATGCTTTCTTCTCATTGCCGCCAGCAGGAAGAAGGCATTGGAGCCTCCAGACTGACACCACCAGGTTCAGGAACATTTATTACCCCTCAACCATCAGGCTTTTGAACCGAAGGGGATAACTTCACTCACCCCATCACTGAACTGTTCCTACAACTTAAGGACTCACTTTCAAGGACTTGTCATCTCATGTTCTTGATATTTATTGGTTATTAATTTATTATTATTGGTTTGTTTTCTTTTTGATTTGCACAGTTTGTCATCTTTTACACATTGGTTATTTGTCCATCCCATTGGAGGCGGTCTTTAATTGATTCTAATGTGTTTCTTGAATTTACTGTGTATATCTGCAAGAAAATGAATCTCAAGGTTTTACTGTATATGGAGACATATGTACTTAGATAATAAAGTTACTTGGAACTTGGAACGAAAATGAACCTTTCATGCTAATGAATCCATGCTGACCATGGAATCATCCTTCATGGAATCATCATTATTAATTCCTTCCCACCTCTGAGGGACAAACAGTTCTTAAAGGTGAAATGGTTATTTTCTGCATTTCTTCTGATGTAGTGTATGGTATTCTGCACTCAGGATGTGCTCTCCACTACAGCAAAAACCAAGTGGAGGTAGACTGACCACTTCACAGAACGCCTACAGCATACGCTGCATATTGATCCTAAGCTTAGAAGTGCCTGTTGCTTTAATTCTCCATCTGCAACCTTCTGTGTCCTCTGCTCTGATCCAGTAAGATCCAATGTACTGTAAGCTTGTGGAATAGAACTCGTTTTCTGTCTGGGCGCGCTGCAGTAATTGGGCCTCAATGTGTAATTGAGCAATTGTATGCTTCTGTTAGGCCATTCCTGCTGTAAGGTTGTCTAGATCTGTCTCTCCACTGGCGATTTCTGATGTGTAGAGCTTTACCAACATTCTTTTGGTTTTCATCAACAGCCCTGAGCTGCATTTCACAGTGTTACAAGTCCTTTGTTTATTTATTCTCTTTCCAACTTCCCTCATTAATCTATCAGCCAGTTGGGTCTGTAAATTTGGGATCAGCAGGGCAATCCTAACGTCCCACCTTTAAAAACCATAAACACAAGTGCTTCTGCAGATACTGGAAATCCAAAGCAATACATCCTTTAAAGATGTTTCTTTTGTTTTACTTATTTCTTCCCCATTTAAATCTAACTTATTTTCTCACTCTTCTCATTCAAAAATTTAGAAGTATATTTATTATCAAAGTATGACATGTGAGTAGTGTGATCATTTGAGTTGAGAATGATGTTGTGAGTTCTCAGGTGGTTGTAAGAGGTCAATCCTGGATCCATTTATCTGAAATGTTACAGTTGATTCTCTTAATGGAGAGCACCAATACATGAATTTGTTTAATGTGGTGAGGCTGATTCACAGGTAGTCACCACAAAGTCCTTGACAGATTGGGATCAGAGTCCGGTTGCATGGAATGCAAGATGACTGGGAACCCATCATTGCTGCAGTCTTCCTCAATTTTCACTGCCAATGTGATGTGACATCATCTTCTGCCAGTTCCACTGATGAAATCTTGGTTGGATCACTCTTTGTCTGGAACCTTTGCCTTGACCTTAATGCCATGGGTAACCCTTCCAGGAGCTAAGGGTCGGATATCTAAATGCCAGGTGGTGTCACTCTCAGGATCTCAGAAACTCGCACCCTCTCCAACACATTAAGGTGATGATCCTCTGAGAGGATATCACCATATGTTATATTGAGATTCATTTTTTGCAGTCATTCAAAATAAAACAAGGAAATACAATAGATTCTATGAAAGCAACTTTGCTATAAGCAGCACATGACACAGACAAAGAAGGGTAACTTCAATCTAACTGCAACAGAAGAATGTCCAGGGTGGGGTGGGGGGAGAGACGGGTGTCTCAATTTATTCTGGAGAGTTTGCAGGCCACTGCTTCCTACAAAGTGAATGGCAGTGATGATTCACTCTCTGATGAGCTCAATGCCTTTTATGTATGCTTTGAAAGGGAGAATAAAACTACATCTATGCAAATCCGTGCAGTATCCAGTGACCCTGTGATCTCTGTCTCAGAAGCCAATGTCAGAACATCTTTCAAGAGGATGAAACCTCACAAGGCACCAGGCCCTGATAGTGTATCTGGTAGGCCTCTGAAAACCTGTGCCAACCAATTGGCGGAAGGACATTTTCAATCTTTCACCACTTCGAAAGGATGACAATCATACCAGTTCCCAAGAAGAGCAGGGTGATCTGCCTCAATGACTGTTTTTCAGTGATACTCACGTCTATTGTGATGATGTGCTTTGAATGGGTTGATCATGGCTAGCATCTACTCCTGTCTCAGCAAGGACCTGGGCCCACAGCGATTTGCCTATCACTGTAATATGTCTACAGTGGATGCAATTTCACTGGCTCTCCATTCGACCTTAGGTCACCTGATAATACTTACATTAGGCTGCTGTTTATTGACTACAGCTCAGTGTTCAACACAATCATACCCTCAGATCTAATCATAAGGCTCCAAAACCTGGGCCTCTATACCTCCCTCTGCAACTGAGTTCTTGATTTCCTCGCTGGGAGACCATACTGTATGGATTGGAAATAACATCTTAATTAGCACTGGTACACCTCAAGGATGCATGCTTGGCTCACTGCTTTACTCTCTCTACACCCACCACTGTGTGGCTAGGCACAGCTCAAAAGGCATCTATAAATCTACTGATGACACAACTATTGCTGGCCGAATTTCAGATGGTGACGAGAAGGCTTACGGGAGCAACATAGATCACCTGGGTTGCAACAACCTTGCACTCAATGTCAATAATCCCAAAGAAATGGTTATGGACTTCAGAAAGGATAAGTCAGTAACATACCAGCCCTTGTCAAGATTTCAGAAATGAAAAGGGTGAGCAGTTTCAAGTTCATGAGTGTCAACTACTCAGGACCTATTCTGGCCCCAAAATATTGATGCAATTACAAAGAAGGCACAATCATGGCTATATTTCATTAGAAGTTGTGTGTCACCAAATTGAATTGGTATGTCACCAAAGGCTTGCTGTCTGGTATGGAGGGATCATTGCAAAGGATCGGAAAAATGATGCAGAAAGTTGTAAACTCAGCCAATTTCATCATGAGCACTAGCCTACGCAGCATCGAGAATAGCTTCAAAAGCCATGCCCTCTTCTCATTGCTATCATCAAGGAGGAGGTACAGAAGCCTAGAGACAACGCACTCAATGTTTCAGGAACAGCTTCTCCCCTTCTGCCATCAGATTTCTGAGATGAACTCTTCCTCAGTATATTTCGCTCTCTTTCTGCACTTATTTAATTTACTTTCCATTTATTTATCAATTTATTTATTTATTTATTCTAATTTATAATTTT
Source organism: Hypanus sabinus (assembly GCF_030144855.1). Taxonomy (NCBI): domain Eukaryota; kingdom Metazoa; phylum Chordata; class Chondrichthyes; order Myliobatiformes; family Dasyatidae; genus Hypanus; species Hypanus sabinus. The sequence goes on from NC_082706.1 coordinate 127,267,366, forward strand.
ATTACTGTGAATTGCAATATACTACTGCTGCTAAATGACAAATTTCATGATATATGCTGGTGATATTAAACCTGATTTTGATTTTGATTCTCCTCAGCCTGAGAAATTGATTTTGTCTGTAGTGTCATACCTTCCAACTTATGTTAAAGTTCTGTAAATAACTGAGTAATTGGGGAAAAAATCTTGATTTACTACTTTTTTAAAAAAAGTTACTATTTTACCTTTTGCATCAATCTCATGTCTTGTCTTGATCTTTTTGGTCCGTTACATTTGAAGCGCTGCAGAATTGGGCTTTCAGCCTTGGAAGTTCATTCCATTGAAGGGAGATGAATAGATTTTGGAACCAGAGTAAAGCATACTGGTACAACTATAAAACATTTTTAATAATAGTGACCAGAGATGAATTTATAAGCAAGAGCTTGGTCAGCTGTGTGAGGATTCCTCTGTGCAATTGGCCCCATAGGCTGTTTGATGACTTCACTGCCACCACTCCCTTGTAAAGTGAATAGGTGGGCAGGTATCTGTGATGCACACCAACTCATTGCTGCTGCCTGGAGGTTCAGTGTTTCCGATTTTGGTGTGAGTCTTCATCCGGGGAAATTTTTAAAGGTTAGGTCAGCCCAGCTACACAGCTGTTAGATGCCTCTGTGTCTTGTAGAACATGTAGACCTAAACCCCATTGCTTATTGGAGAGTGAAAATATGAGACAGAGGATTAATTATAGAAAGCAGCAGTGAATAAATGAGGCTCTATTATTTCTTTGCTGTTTTATATAAGTTTGAGGCATGTCAAAAAAGGGAAGAAGGGGAGCATTGTTATGGAGTTGGAAATAACATTTCCTCCTCTGTTTTGACTGCTTCCTTTTAAAGAAAGCCCTTGTTCTCTCAGAAAAATATTTGGCAAACCTTTCTTGCTTGAACACTGGCTGTTGGAAAATGTCAGGTCATGGATCATGAGGAAGCAACCACTGAATTGCTTGTGTGTGATGTTATCAGGAATAAAGTGACAACTAGTTCATTGACTATCTTGGAAGATACAACATACTACATTTCAGCAATCACTTGCCTCTGCACATTCATATATTATTGGTCCACTTTCCTTCTGATCTATAGCACATGTCTTGTGTTGTAGTAATGTGATGATAGACAATTGAAAATGTAAGCTTTGGACACTAGTGGTTTGGGCTGAGGGAATAGGAAAGAGGAGAAGGAGTGAAACATGTAATAGGGTTGTAATATGTAATAGTGGTAGATTTTGTTATTAAGAAGGGAAGCAGTAAGGGATTGTCTCAGTTGTTATAAAGTTTCAACTAAATACAATGCCTCAGGGGCTAGCTCATGAGGTGTATCTGTGCCACTGTGCGTATTACTTAAAACTTCCTACATAAAGCCGATTTTGCTAGGCTATTTCAAGGAGGCTACCAGCAGAGGCTGGGTATCCTCTGAATGGAATGGAACTGGACAGCAAAACTAAATGAGTTGCTGACTTGTTATCCCAAAGCCAATTGTAGTTATCAATGGCAATAATAATACTGTGCAAAGTGCATAGCTTAAACAAGCAATAGGATGAGTGCTTGCTTTTTACATTATAGGTGGGAGGAGTGAAGGTACAGTTTCAAATACTGCTGTAGTTTTCTTATTTAATTCTCATGGAGTTTATAGTGTTTATTCGGAGCTCAACTTTAATTTAGAGAGAGATTGTAAGTTCAAGATCCATTCTAGGCACTTCAGCAGAACATTCAGGTTGAAACTCCAATGTGATATTGAGTAATTGCTGTTCTCTACATGCAGTGAGGGAACGTTGTTTTCTCCATTCAGCAGCACCGTGTTTTTCTCTGTACACTGAGTGAGTGTACAGAGAAGTCACTTTATCCTCCTGAGTGGTTGTAGAAGATTTCAAAGAACCATCTCAGTGGATTACAGAGAAGCTCTCATTGTGTTCATAATCAACACAGCCAAGCATGTGCTGGGGGCAGCCTGCAAGAGCTGCCACACATTCCAGCATCAACACAGTATGCCCACTATACTCGGCAGAACACAACAAAACAGAATATACCAAACAACAAAGCAATAGCATCGAAAGAAGCCTGTTCCTCCTCCTAAATCACAAATATTGTCCCCTAATCCAGGACAGGCCATCTTCGGCCTCAAGCCTCCAGCAGACTCGTGGAATTGCAGACGTTGGGCCTTTGACTTCCCCAGCGGGCTCATGGATTTGCAGACGTTGGGCCTTTGACTTCCCCAGCGGACTCGTGGATTTGCAGATGTTCGGCCTTTGACTTTCCCAGCGGACTTGTGGATTTGCAGATGTTGGGCCTTTGACTTCTCCAGTGGACTTGTAAAGACTTGCAGACTTAGAACTCTGACCATTGGCCCTTGATTTCTGGAATTCGGACTGACTTTTGGGCTTCAATTTAGAGTCAGTCTTCAGACTTCAATCTTTGATATCAACTCAGGACTCACTGTTGGCAATGAATGAAGACTCTGGATGAGTATCCTGAACAATACACCTTGAACTCTGGGCTCGCCAATGCCGAAATAACTTGTAGACCTGTGGGGAGGGTACCAGCCCTCATCCTCACTGGGTGACTGGGCTGTCTAGTGTTCACATAGTTGGCCTTCAAATGTGGATTCAGAGGCTTAGACTCCAGTCTGTCCTCTAATTCCCCCATATCCCTGTCCCTAAATTCTAACAACCCCCTAATTTCCACTCTGTCTCCAAAGCTATCGCTATGAATCTTTAAAAAAAATCTAAAAAAAAATGCTGTCTAATGCTGTTGAGCCTCAACAGAGAGCACAGCTCAGTGCTATCTTGACTGGAACTTGGTTAAAAGAGAGTCACTCAAATGGTATCTTTATTGCTACTCACAAGCCCTTACTGTGTGCATATTAACAGACAACGTTCTTGAGGTAACAGCCGTTCAAATGGTGCTGCATTATTTTTATATTAATCTGTCAGGATCTGGGCATTACTGACAAGGCAATAATTTATTACCCATCCCTAACTGCCTTTGAGAAAGTGGCTGTGAGTTATATTGCACAATCCTTCTCGTGAAGGGACTTCAATTCTGCTGTTGGGAGGCAATTCCAGGGTTTGGACTTAGCAAAGATGAAGGACTGGCGCTGTATTTCCAAATCCAGAGGAGAGCATAGAGGTGATGGTGTTCCTGTGTGCCTGCTATCTTGTCCTTCCTGATGATAGAGGTTGAGGGTTGGGAGCTGCTGTCAAGAGTGAGTCACTACTGAGCATTTTGTAGAGAGTACTCTCAATAATCACTGTGCACTTCAGCACAAGAAGTGAATGCTTCGAATGATGAATTGTGGTGCCAATAAATGTTTGGCATGTTCGGCACAACTTTGTGGGCCAAAGGGCTTGTATTGTGCTGTAGGTTTTCTATGTTTCTAAGTTGGGCTGCTTTGTTCAACATTATGTGAAGTTTCTTGAATGTTGTTGGAACTGTGCACACCTAGACAAGTAGACAGCATTCCATTACACTCCTGATTTGCAGATGATGGAACGACCATAGGATCTTGGGTGAGTCACTTGCTGCAGGATACCCACCTGCTTTTATGCCCATTGTATCTGCCAAATTGCTGAGTCCACAGGAGTTCTTAGTGAATGATAACTCCCAGGATGCCCATTCTGCAGGACCTTGAAATTCAGTGGTCGCATTGTTATACCTTCTCTTGTTAAAGAGTCTCATTGTGTGCAATTTTAGTAATATGAGTATTAGATGCTACTTATCAACTTCATCCTGTTCTTTTTAGGAGCTTCTATACATTGTCCTGAATCTATCGTGTGTTTATTTTAAAGTGGTCTGGCAAAAGGAAGCTTTATCCTCATAACGTTGTAGAAAAAGATTGAGGTTTCATCTGAAGCAATCTTGCTCCAATTCAGACAAATGCAGAGCTCTTATATCCTGCTGAACAAAATTCCACTAACATCAGATTATTTGGTGTAAAGCTCCGTGTAACACTGTGATCATTCTGCTTCATTTATCTCGGTTCGTTGTCAGGATATAGCCATCACTGGGCAACATTTACACTTCGTCCTTAGTTGCCCTCAGAAGACAGTGGTGCACCATTGCCTTAGATCTGATGTGACTCAATGGCTTTTCTGTCCACTTTACAAAGCTGTTAAGAATCAATTGCTTTTGTTTGGGGCTGGAGACACTTGTGTTACAGACTGAAAGGTGAGTTTCCTATCATTAAAGTTATGAAATTCAGAGTGATCTTCAAGCCTGTAATCTTTCAAACTGGAGCCATTCCAAAACCAGCAACTCCTCAGTGAAGGCGAACCTCAACAAGAAGACAAGCAAACCGTGCATAAGAGAAAACAGAGATATATTAATTTGATATCTACTGGGTAATTTTTGCTATAAATATTGTTAGTGCAGTTAAATATATTCTAAACTGCTTTCTGCAGAGTGCTTATCTCTGACTTCAAAACATAGAGTTCCTGATGAGCCTGTTGTAATTATTAGAGATCCTAAACTCTGAGCGATGCACAAAAGCATAATTATCCTGTGACGAACGACAGGAGTAATAATCCTTTCAAGCGCCAGTTAATTTTTCTACCTTACTGTAGTAGTCATTACATTCCCACTGAGTTTTCTGGGTGAATGAAAACAAGTTTGACCTCACAACTTGAACTTCGGAAGGTGTGTGTGCCAGCTGTAACTATCGTTGATTATGCCACTGTTCCTGTTTGGAAAGAAACCTGATCACTCTCCCATGTATTCTTCTGCCAATTATATTAATCTTACTTATTAAAATTTTATTTACAAGTTCCAGAGATGTGACGCTATAACCTGTAATAGAAAGTATTGGGAGAGCTGGTGCTGTTTGTTGATTATAGAGTTCTGGAGCAGTTTTGATAGTTTCAGGGCTAGGAAATAATGCAAGTATAATAATGATTTCTTTAGTATAGGTATCTAGGATGGATTGGCAGAAATTGTCCAAATGGTCTTTGTCTTCCCTTCTTGATACATAATCATGTTCACCATTCTGATATGAATCTCTCCTACCTGTATATAATTTTCAGAACGTAGGGATCACCTGTGAGACCGGCATTTATTCCTTCAGAAGGTGGTGGTGAGCCACCTTCTTGTATGGTTGCATTCCTTCTGGTGAAGGCATTCTAGTGCTATTGGTTAGGGAGTTCCAGGTTTTAGACCCAGCTGCAGTAAAAGACTGGTGATCTGATTTCCTTTTCAGGTTGGGATGTGGCTTGTGCCCTGCACAATACATATTCCCTAAAAGCAGCAGAAAGCACCATCTTGTACATTGGAAGCTTTGAGCTAACCCTTTTTGAAGTCCCTTATACTAATTACAACCCAGGGCTGGAGAATAGGTTATAATTGGTAGAATTGCTGTCCATATACCACTTAATATGTTTACCTCCTCCCCAAAGGTTTCAGACCATCCCTGTAATGAATTAAAACTGAAGCTCATTGCAAATAAATGCCTTTATATTCACAAAGCTAAATGACAATTAGGTACTTGTGTCAGATTCATAATTGGCCATAATGACTATGGTTGAACTTCTGACATGTTAAGATTAATTTACATTGTACTGCTGCAGAATCTTTCAGTTTAATTTTATTTGAAAATATTACGAGTGCATAGACAGTTTTATTGATGCTCTCTATGCTCACACCAGTGGAATGATTTTTTGGTCCTATTTTCCCCTTGATCTTGAAGTATGGTTAGCTTCCTTGTAAAGATTTTCCCCCCCTTTTTCTGACATGCTGCTTGTGAATGGTGCAGCTCCTGTTCATAATTCGTAGGTCAGGAACCAGATCTTTCTGGGGTGAAGCAAAGTTTCTGACCAACACAAGTACTGTAACTGTTTATGATGTGTAAACAAAGGAAGGCAAATTCAAGATGTGGAAGAGATTGTACAGTACTGAGAATCTTGAGGACCCCTAAAAGACTCTCATGCAGTGGAAGCTTTTTCTTCTGGGCTACCAGTGTGAATGGACCAATAAATGTGTGTATATACACCCAGTGGCTGCTTTATGTCACTGAGTATACTTAAGTTGTTGATTAGTCAAGGCGTCAAAAGTTACGGGTAGAAGGTGGATGAATGGGGTTGAGAAGGAAAATAAATCAGTCATAATGGAATGGCAGAGCAGATTCGATGGGCTAAGTGGCCTAATTCTGCTTCTATGTTTCATAGTCTTATGGTTTTTATTAGTGTACACCTGCTCATTGATGCTGATCCAATCAGCCAATCATGTGGCAGCAACACAATGCATTAAAGCATGCAGACATTGTTAAGAGGTTCAGTTGTTCAGACCAAACATCAGAATGGAGAAGAAATTTGATCTAAGTGATTTTGACTGTGGAATGGTTGTTGGTGCCAGATGGGGTGGTTTGAATATCTCAGAAACTGCTGATCTCCTGGGATTTTAATGCACACCAGTCTCTAGGGTTTACAGAGAATGTGAAAGAAACAAAAAAACCCAGTGAATAGCATTTCTGGGGATGAAAATACCTTGTTAATGAGGGAGGTCAGAGGAGAACAGCCAGACTGTTTCAAGATGGCAGGAAGGAGACAGTAACTCAAAGATTACAACATTACAACAGTGGTGTGCAGGAGAGCATCTCTGAATGCACAATATGTCAAATCTTTAAGTGGATGGGTTACAGCAGCAGAAGACCATGAGCATACACTCAGTGGTCACTTTATTAGTGACAGGAGGTCAAAGAGTTTTTAAAAATCTGACCAGGGTTTAATGGTAGGCATTTAGTTTTTCTGAATGCTCTGGAAATTCTACACATGTTGAATTCTTCAGTGTTTGGTAAATTGATTGTCCTCTGTCCTCCAGATCTATCTAGCCCATATTATCCCGTTTCATTCCCTCCACCCCCTTCATTTACCCAAAACCCACACCTTTCTCCCAATACTTCCCCTTCCTTGCTACTCCCATCTGCCATCCCCACTTCATCCATTTATTCCGACTTCCTCTCTTATCAGATTCCATCATTTTCGACCCTGAGTCACTTGCATACCCCGAGCCAGCTTTTCACACTCCTCCCTTCCTCCCCTTCCTGAACTATCACCCTTGTTCACCTGCAGCCTTCACTCCATCCCTTCTCTCCACCTTTTTATACTGGAGGTATCTCCTTTACTGTATCTTTCAGTCTAGACCCAAAGCATCAACAGTTTCATTTTCTTCCATTGATGAGGCCTGACACACTGAGATCCCCCAGCTTTTTGTGTGATGCTGCAGATTCCGGCACACTTTGTGCTTCCACTTTGTAATGTTTGTAGTTTTCCCCATGGTAAATGGATATCTTAAGGAAAAATAAATATTGTATGCTCTGATGAATAAGCTAGGATAATGGATTTACAGTCCCTTCTGATTCAAAGCCACCTTATGTAGTTATTATTGAGCCTTTTTGAACATTGCAATAGGGGAGTCGATTGTCCTCTGAAATGATCATGCAATAGTTCTTTCAATAAAGAATAACCAGTCTGGTGGACAGTCCAGAAATGTATCATCGCAGCATCCAATTGAAACCAAACTATTCTCAGGCCTCTACTTTCTCCAGCTTAGCTTGAAGATTATTTTTCATGTGATAGCAGTGTTAACTGAGATTGGGCTTGAAAATATTTTAACAGTTCACCAGTCTGAATCCTTGCCCAGCATCCTTTTGTCACTGTTTGATTTGAAAGAAGACATGGATGTTATAGTTTGGGGGGGGGGGGGGATGAGTGAGTGACTATTTCACCACCTTGTGAATACAATAGCAACCTTATACTGATGTTTGTGACATTTCGCACTGCTGGAAGAGTTGGTTTCTCATCTGAACATAGCAATGGGATGATGTTTATCTGCACATCTGATGAAACAAAATCGCTTTTGTTGTTAGGGGCTTAAATTTCAGGTATGGCATGTATTGTAAAAAGATGAGAAATGTTTTCAGAATTAGAATGAAGGCTTCTGATTGGTGACTATATATCTGAAACGTCATATTGTTCAGAGCTAAAATAAACTGTGTTGTTCACTTATAAAGCTTTTATTCACAGCGCATGAGAAGAGGTCACATTGTACTCTGCTAAGACATTCGATCTGTACTGCAATCCCGCTTCACTCTAGGGATGTGCTTTGTTATTATAGTAATACTGAAATAATATAGGCTGCAGTCAGAAATCAGCAACATGCTTTCCTTTGATAAAATTCTTCAGTGTTTTTGCTGCTTTCAGAATATGGTTTAGGTTTCCGGTGCAATGGAAATCTTTAATTTCTTGTCTATTTTTGTTTCACCTGAGACTGGCAGGTATTTTTTAGGAGCCGAGCTCTTTCTCAAAGGTTTTCAACCTCATATTTAACTCCACTCTAAACGTAGATTTACATTCTGATTTCTAATTATATTTGAAATTAAAAGATCTTTGCAAATAGTACGAGTCAGAGGGTATGCATATGGTGTGGGGAATGGTCAGCAAATATAGACTAGGGGCACAGGAGTATCCTTGACAATTCTAGGGAAATGTAGAATACTTCTACTCCACAAGTTCTTGCGAATCTATGGGAGAAAGAACATAGTCATTGAATCAATATTGGAAAATTACAGCATGGAAATATGTCTTCTAAATTACCAAGTCCATGCTGGTCATTTTTGCACAAATCGTATCCTAATCTATTTTATTCTCTCCTTATTGCCATCAACTTCTCCCCACTCTCTACTACACTGGGGATAATTTACTTATCAACCCACAAGTCTTTGGGTTTGTGAGGACCTGAAGGAAACCCAAGTTCAAACTTAAAAGTTCGAAGTAAATTTATTATCAAAGCGCATATATTAAACCATATACAACCCGAGGATACATTTTCTTGTGGGCATTCACAGTAAATAATAAAGAACAGCTTGTGGGTGAGCCTACTAAGGAAAAAGCAATTCCAGTTTGGGTGTTGTGTAATGAACCAGATTTGATGAGCAAGCTCATCAAATCTTTAGGAGGCAGTGATCATAGTATGATCAAATTCACCCATGGTTTGAGAGAGAGAAAATAGATGTGGAGTAAAGAGGAGTACAGAGGCATCAGAGAGGAGCTGGCCAAAGTTGATTTTGAAGGGATCACTAGCAGGGATGATGGCAACACAGCAATGACTGGGGGTTCAGATACATCCTAAAGATGAAGTGGTATTCTAAAGGGAGGATGAAGCAACTGTGGCTGACATGTGAGGAAAATTCAAGGTAGTAAATGAAGTCAAGAAAGCCATAAGGAGAGAAAAGATGAAATATAAAGGTAAGCTTTACAATAGTATAAAGGAGGATTCCAAAGGTTTTTTCAGATATGGTATATAAGGAGCAAAAGAGAGGCAAGAGTGAATACTGGACTGCTGGAAAAATCAATTAGAGAGGTAGTAATGGGGGACAAAGAAATGGCTGATGAACTGAACAAGTAATTTGCATCAGCCTTCACTGTGGAAGACAGTAGCAGTTTGAGAGTGTAGTTGTGGGGGCAGGAGTGAGTGTAGTTGCTATTACTAAGGAGAAGGTGCTTGAGAAATTGAAAGGTCTGAAGGCAGATAAGACATTTAAACCCAGACTACTCCCCAGGGTTTTGAATGAAGTAGCTGAAGAGATTGTGGAGTAATTAGTAGATTCTGGAATGGTTCTGAAGCATTGGAAAATTGCAAATGTCACTTTAAGAAGGAAGAGGCAGAAGGAAGGAAATTATAGGCCAGTTATCATGACTTCAGTGGTTGGTAAGATGTTGGAGATCATTATTAAGGGTGAGGTTTCAGGATTCGAGGGGATACGACAAAATAAGCCATAATCAGCATGGTTTCCTTAAGGCGAAATCTTGCCAGACAAACCTGTTGGAATTCTTTGAAGAAATAACAAGCAGGATAGACAAAGGGAGTCAATGGATGTTGTTTATTTGGATTTTCACAAGGTCTTTGACAAGATACCATGCATGATGCTGCTTAACAAGGTCAGAGCCCATGGTATTACCAAAGAAGACTAGCATGGATGGGAAATCAGCTGGCTGGCATGAGACAAAGTGTAAGAATATCGGAGGCCTATTCTGGTTGGGTGCCGGTGATTATTGGGGTTGGTATTGGGTCCATGTATTTTCACATTACATGTCAATGATTTGGACGATGGAATCGATGGCTTTCTGGCCAAGTTTGTAGATGATATGAAGATGGGTGGTTGGGTAGGTATTGTTGTGGAAGTGCAGAGTCTGCAGGAGGACTTGGACAGATAGGGAGAGTAGGCAAAGAAGTAACAGATGGAATAGAGTGTGGGGAAGTGTATGCCTCATGCACTTTGGTAGAAGGAATAAAGGCAAAGACAATCTTCTAAATGGGGAGAAAATTAAAAATCAAAGGTGCCTAGGGACTTGGGAGTCCTTGTGTAGGATTCCCTAAAGGCCAGCTTGCAGTTTGCGTCAGTGGTAAGGAAGGAAAATGCAACGTGAAATTTGATTTTGAGAGGGCTAGAATTTAAACGCAAGGATGTAATGCCGAGTCTGTATGAGGCATTGGTCAGACCGCACTTGGAGTATTGTGAGCAGTTTTGGGCCCCTTAGCTAAGAACTGATATGCTGGTATTGAAGAGAGGCCTAGAGGAGGTGCACAAGAAAGATTCTAGGAATGAAAGGTTCACATGTGAGGAGAGTTGAAGGCTCTGGGCCTATACTCACTGGAGCTTAGAAGAATGAGGGGGATCTAGTTGAAATCTATAGAATATTGGAAGGCCTGGATAGAGTGGATGTGGAGAGGATCTTTCCTATAGTGGGAGAGGCTAGGCCCAGAGAGCATGACTTCGGAATAGAAGCTACAGGTGGTCAAGTATATTTAAAGTGAAGGTTGATAGGTTCTTGATTAGTTAGGTTGTCAAAGTTTATGGAGAGATGTCAACCGAGATGGAATGATGAGCAAACTCAATGGGCCAAATAACCTAATCATGCTCCTGTGTCTTACAGTCTAAACCAGGCATGGGCAAACTATGGCCTGCGGGCCATATGCGGCCCGTTAAGCTTTTTAATCCGGCCCGCAGAACCTGATGAAATTATATTAATAAACCTTGTTAACGTTTTTTCCCCGCAATTCTGGCGTTTTCCCAATAGATGACGCACTCTATATACATTTGTGGCGACCCATTTCCTGGCACATTCGAACTGGCTCACAATTAGCCAGCGTTCCGGCTAAGGGAGATAGCCTGCGGGGATTTGTGAGCACAGAGCTTTGGAGCCTCTGTGCAGGGGGGCAGGTTGAAGGAGGCTTAAAAGTGAGGCTGGGGATTTCGAATAAAGTTTTTTTCTTCGACTGCAGTTACCGACTCCATGTTGTAATTTTAGCGCTGCATGTAGCACACCGCTACACATTGACCTTTGTTGAGGTGCAGCGTATTACTCCACATTTGCACATTACTCTTTGTTCGGCTCGACCTATTTGTGTGAACAGGCGTTCAGCGTCATGGACATCAACAAAGCCAGCCACAGATCCAAGTTAACTGACCAACACCTCAGATCCATCCTGAGAATTGCCACAACAAAACTAAATCCAGACTTTGATGCGCTGGCTAAAAAGGGAGACCAACAACACTGTTCCCACTGAAATTAAAAATAAGTTTCTTTGTCGTGTTATGTAAAAAATGCATTTGAAAATATTTTTTTCAATAAGCCTTACATGTTACATGTCATTTCTGTTAAGTGATGGACATGAGTAGTGCGCAGGTGCATGTACGTTCTCAAAATAAAAAATGCGCTCCAGATCAAATAACGCGTTCCGCATACTGACGCGCTCTCACTGTTCTGTCATTGTGCGGGTCGTTGTTGAGTTTTGGCACAGGGGACAATTGAATAAGAAGGAGTAGGACAAGTAGACCTGCATCTCCTACCGTTTTTGAAATAAAGACAGTCAGGAGGAGAGTGATGATGATAATATCTTAAAGGATAACAGAATTTTCAGTGCTTTAAAATAATAACTGTTACTATTAAAAAAAACTGTATTTTATTCATTTAATGTTTTAAAAGCCATTTAGTGTTTTGTGTTTATTCATTTAGTGTTTTAAAAGTCATTTCAATAAATAGCTAAATACCATGGAACTTCAAAGACAGATATTTTGTTGTAATGCATTTGTTCATTTTCAATTGAAATTAAAGCACGTATTCTGCATATCCCATGATATTTTATTTTCTCTTATGAGGTGTATTACCAAAACACTCCGTCCATCTGCTCCTGGTCCAGCCCCCCTGTCAAATTTTAGAACTCTTTGTGGCCCTCAAGTCAAAAAGTTTGCCCACCCCTGGTCTAAACAATATAGAATCAATGAAAAACTGCACACAAAATGGACAAGCAACCCATATGCAAAAGACAACAACCTGTGCAAATACAAATAAATAAATATCTAGAGCATTAGATGATTTAGATGATCGGATTGATGGATTTGTGGATGATATGAAGATGGATGGTGGGGTTCATAGAGTGAGCCCACAGATTGTGGGACCAGGTCAGTGTTGCTGAGTGAAGTTATATCCTCTGATTCAAGAGCCTGATGGTTGGTGGTTAATAAGTGTTCTAAAGCCTGGTGGTGTGGGTCTTGAGGCACATGTACCTCTGTCCTGATGGCAGCGGTGAGAAGAGAGATTGACCTCAATGATTGGGATCCTTGAAAATGGATGCTGCTTTTCTGGGAATGGCTCCTTGTAGTTTTGCTCCATGGTGGGAAGGCACACTACTTTTTGCAAGCTTTTCATTTTTGATCACAGGGAGAATATGCAAATAGATCACGGGAGCTATGAGCTTGTGTTGAGGGAAGAGATGGAATTAGAATGGGAGGATTTTGATTAATAAACACTGCCTTAGGCCACTTGACCTAAGTTGTTTGGTTGCGTGCTGTAGATCTGTATTCTGAATTGGGAGCAGAGGAGGATGAATGAGAAAGAGGATCAACACAAAGTAACAGACCCTTGCTCAATGTGTGGATGGGCCTGTCTTAGTGCTGAAAGAGTCTTTCACACCAACACCTAGGCAACCTACCTATGTCCTCTGAATCATTTATTGAGAGATGAATACTGAAGACTCAAAAGATTACAGATGTTGGAATCTGACACAACTAGCAAAAGGTTGGAGGAACTTAACAAGTCAGGCAGCATCTATGGAGGGAAATGGGTATTCAACATTTTAGATTGAGATCTTCCAACTGGACTGAAATAATAGAGGCAGGTAGCCAGTACAAAGAGGTGGAAGGGATAGGGCAAGTGCTTGCAAGCAATAAGGTGAGTGGGGTAATAGGCAGATAGACGAGGGATGAGTGGAAAAAGCACCAGAGACTGGGAGGTGATAGGCGGTGGCAACAAATGGTTTATTTATAAATATTGGAAGAGAGCACTTTATTAGAGAAGAAGTGTTGTAACCTGCCACCGCTGCATGTGCACCTGCAGTCAGGCCTTTACTGTGATAATCATTCAATTACTTTATGTAACATTCACTATTAAAACTGATGTACATTACAAGCTCATGGAAAGATTGAGAATCAGTGAAGCCCAGCAAATGTGGACCAGACTACATTCATTGAAACGTTCATCTTGTGACTGCCCTGAAGACAGCCTTTAATATCTGAGCAATCATCTAACTGTGGTAAATATTTTTAAGAAACACACACAAAATGATGGAGGAACTCAGCAGGTCAGGCAGCATCTGTGTAGAAAAAGTACAGTCAATGTTTCTTGCTGTCATTTTGTGTGCATAGATGGCCTTTTGAGTTCCTCCAGCATTTTGTGTGTGTTGCTCAGATTTCTAGCACCTTCAGATTTTCTCTTGTTTTGTAAATATTTTAATCCATTTAGGCCATTCAGTAGTAGTGCCTGCGCATTTATGCAGAAGGGCCACATGTATGTATCTACAATTTTCTGCCAAGGCATGGCATCTTGTGAGGCCCAGCATGCAGAGTGAGTAATTGGTCAGCACTGTGGTGCCAAGCAGTAGAGGGGGTATAATGACGATGTTTAAAATTGGGAGAAGGGTGATTTTAATATTCTTTTCATGGTGAGATACAGGATCTTATACACAGATGCTGGAAGTCTTGAGCAACACACAAAAAGCTGGAGGAACACAGCAAGTCAGGCAGCACAGACTGAAAACCTTCATCAGGATTGGAAAAGAATGGGGCAGAAGCAAGAATAAGATGCTAGGGCAGGGAAGGTGTACAAACTAGCAGGTGATAGATGAGATGAAGAGGGATGAACTAAGAAGGTGGATGGAAAATATAGGGGCTGAAGAAAGAGAAGACATTTAATAGGAGAGGACAATTGACCATGGAAGTGAAGGAGGAGGGCCACCAGAGCAAGGGTATGGGCAGGTGAGAAGTGAAGGAGTGACAGGGACAAGAGGATCTCTTATGAGTTATACACAGTCCCAATATAGTCACATCTTTCTGGTCCTTAGTGCCACTGGAGCTCTGTGGGATTATCTTCCCCTGAAGCATGACAGGAGTTTAGGGAGGTGTCTAATGCCTCTTCTCAACAATTGGCAATAAATAATGACCTCATTAGTGACATAAGAAATGAAATAAAAATACAATATTACCTGTGTTGCTAGAGGGAGCTGGGCAGGATTGCTACTTCTTGGTATGAAAATCATTTAGAGGCACAGGGGAGAAGGCCAGCCTAGTTTATGTCAGATAAATCACATTGCAAAAGAGAGGGGTGCTTGGCTGAATATTTAATATCTGTAACATGTGCACAACATTGATAAATGAAGATGTTTCATTCATGTCACAACTTTAAGACAATCAGGACTGACATAAAACAGCCAATCCACTTCCTTTGAAGTGTGGTTACTTTGATAATAATGGGAGAGGCTGAACTGGTTTTTGCACAGCAAGTTCCAATGAATGATATGAAGGAGCAATTAGAGTCTTAGTGGTACTACTCGAGGAAGAATGCTAAGTATGGCACAAGAGTGAACAGTTACCGGATCCATTAGTGAGAGTAGATGAAACCTGGTTTAACAGTTTGTCCATAAAGTGCTCCCTCAGATGTGTGCCAACTAAGATTATGTGAGCAGATTCTAAAGTGGGTTGTGGTCCATGACATTTTGGCTCACTCTGTGAAGTGTAGTATGATGATCTGTGAAGTTAAAAATAGAATGAACTGCTCTCACTTTAGGATATCCCAGGAAGTCCCATTCTGCTTATTTCTAGTGCCAAACTGGACCCCAAGTACTGAGTTTATATTGACTTGTCAATGCGGTCCTAATATCCAAAGACTCAGAGTATCACTTCTGCCATCTCAGAAGCAGTTTGTTATTCCACAATCTGGTGAACGCAGTGAATGTTTGCTTTATCATATCAGCTGACTTAGATTTATTGAAGCCTCTTTTCAATTTTAGAGGGTAAATGGAAAACTGCCTCATAAAACAAAGTGAAAATTGATCAATGCTTGCTTTATTTTCTTGTTCTACTGATCTACTGCTGAAATTATTTTTTGGCACATTATAGGGGCAAGCAACGATATCTTGCAGAAGTGGAATTGGTTCATGTGTTAACATCAGAATCAGATGTGATGGCCATGGAAAGTATACTGTTGCTCATAAAAGACTTTTTACTCAATCTCTAGCAACTTGAGAAGCAAATAACACCATTGCCTGGTTATAGAATCATCAATTACTTTTGCCAGCAGAAAATGTTGGTGACCAAATAGAGCATTTGGTTCATCTTTCATTATTTTTTCATCTACGACTTGCTCCTCTATTTTTTCTGAACTGACTTGTACTAATCCATTACTTCAGCCATGGGAAATAGCTGATGGAAGGTGAATGAACTGATACATTAACTTCGTTTCTTTCTTCTCAGAATCTGCTGTATTTACTGTTTTTATTTTCTGATTCCCACAGTTTTTGATTTTTGAAATATGTCACCCATATTTGGAAGAAGGATTCTGATTCCATGAATACTGCAGACCTCTCTATGTAGCTAAATTAGCTGAGTAATTTTGCAGTAAGATTTCTATCTGTATACTGGTTGATGCACCAATCCCAGCTTAAGTTCAAGTGTATTGTCATCTGACTGTACATATATACAGCCAAATGAGACAATGTTCATCCAGATCATGGTGCAACCACAAAACATATATCATACACAGCACATAAAACAAAATATGTAGTGTGCGTACAGGTAAACAGAGTAAACTGCTCACTTTCTTAGTGATGAGACCTTGGTGGTGGTAGGGTATTAATATGTCTCACAGCTTGAGGGAAGTAGTTTTCTTTCTCTGGGGGAAGGAAGAAGTGGTAGATGAACTTAATAAGTATTTTGTGTCAATTATCAGTGTGGAAGACATGAGCAGTATGTCAGAAATTCAAGAGCGTCAGGGAGTAGAAGTGAGTGTAGTTGCTATTACTAAGGAGCAGCTGTTTGGGAAACTGAAAGGTCTGGATGTAGTTAGGACATCTAGACCAGATAGACCATACCACATGGTTCTGAAAGAGGTAGCCTGAAAAGATTGTGGAGGCATTAGCAATGATCTTTCAAGTATCATTAGGTTCTGGAGGAGTGGAAAATTGCAAATGCCATTCCACTCTTCATGAAGGGAGGGATGCAGAAGAAAGGAAGTTATAGGCCATTTTGCATGGTTTCATTGGTTGGGTTGGAGTCTATTATCGAGGATTCCCAGTCTCTCGTGGCTTCCTTTGAAGGAATTTAATGTTTTGAGGTTACAAAACATAACATTGGTGATAAAAAAAAACACGATGATGGCTACTGACCTGTTCAAGTGTAGCAAGGAACAACAAAACAGAACAGCATGTGTTCTTTAGAAGGGAAGGCATGATCAAGGTTTTTTTTAAAAAGCAGAAAATGGAACAATTCACAGGTTCGTAAAGAGTGAGTACTAGATGATAATCACAAAAACAAGATAGAAGTGGCTGGTTATGTTGGAAAACTTGACGTCTTTGATTACACAAAAGATAACTGGAATAAGTTCTGAGCTAATTCAACAATATTTTGAAGCAAATACAATAATGAGGGAGAACCGAGTACTAATTTTGCTATGTGCTTTGCGTTTAAAGGCATGCAGTTAGCTTCACGAACATTTAGAGCCAAAGCCAATTTTGGTTGCAGAACTCTAAGTTTCATAAACGGAATCAAAAAAAAGGGGAGTCTGTTTCAGCATATGTTGCTGAATTGAAAAGATTGTCTGAACATTGATAGTTTGGTAATGGGTTTAATAATGCACCTAGAGATAATTTACTTTGTGGAATCTTCCAAGAAAGCATCAAGAAATGGCTCTTTACTGAAGCGCAACTCACATTTAAAAGAACAGTTGAAATTACTGTTTCAATTGAATAGAGAGGATTGCAATTGAGTTGCAGTCAGGAATGAAAGTCAATGTGAACAAAATTGCAAAGTCGAAACAGAAACCGACCTGGCTGAACAAATTGTGTTACCATTGTGGCAGGGGCTCACATTCACCAAACAAATGTATGTTTAAAGGTGAAACTTCAAAAACAGCACTAATCTGCACACTATTGATGGAAAATATGCTAATGATGAGAACTTTGTAGCCTTGAGACTTATAGTGTGAAAATTAACAATAGGTAAGCAATATGGCTTACACCAGAAGAGAATGGCATATTAATTAAAGTGGAATTGGACACTGCTTGGGCAGTTTCTGTCATTCTACAAAATGAGTTTGAATGGTATTTCAAAGATGCTAAACTGAAGCCTGCAGATATCCAACTAAGAATATGCATTGGAGAAAAGATAACTCCTGTGGGAATGACATTTGTGATGGTGAAATACAACAACCAACAAGCCACATTGAGCTTGTACGTGGTAAAAACAGGAGGGCCAGCATTGTAGGAATGTGAGTGACTGAGACAGCTATAGAGTCTAAAAGCAAATTGAGAAAGGCACTGGATGATGCCATAACTGTCTCAATGCTGTACGCCATGAACTGTTGCCCAACAGAGGGCAAATAGGTGTTAGTGCCAACCTCTGTGCCTCTGGTTGGAAACTATTTTGAACTGGTGAAGAACCATGCTGCTCAGCGAAATCATAAAAGTGACGAAAAACATGGTCCGACTGGGCAGTTACTCGTGAAATGTGGCTTGGTTTTAAGCTAGAAGAGAGCTCAAGGAGCTTCAGGAAAGTTGCATGCATTTGGCTTTTGTGAATATAAAGAACCAGAATCTATACTGTGTGCATGAACTTCAAATGGGTGATGAAAAGCTGCTTGTAAAAGTTGATACAAAGACAAAAGCCAAGGTAGATGAACGGAAGCCCAAAAAGAAAGGAGTCAATGGAGATACAAAAACAGGGGATTCATTACGTGATGTTGTGGATGCGGAAACTAGAGGAGGGATCAGGTTTTAAAGGGAGCCATAGAAGGACTGATAAGAGAATACTCCATTGCCTAAAAGGCACTTGTCCTATCGACATTGGAGGTGTTGGTCTCATTGCTACACAGGGTGGACCTGTAATGGGTTCTGGCTTCTATACCTTGCCACATGTGTAGGGTGTCCCTGGTGTCACAAAGGTGTTGGTGAATTTTCCGTTAGTATTCATACTCTGGTGGAACCTTAGAGTTGTCCTATCCCCCAATTCCTAAGCAGTGCATGGCCTTCTGCAGTCAGTCAATGGTGTCTGGTTTGCCCTGGTAGTGTAACGTTTAATCATGTTAACACCCTTCATGCATCTTCCAATGTAGCCATCACAATCTCACATATTCATCAATGTTGATGTGATGATCGTAGGTAGCCGCTTCCCTGAATATGCTCTAATCTGTTCTTTCAAAGCAGTCCTGCAGCGCTGAGGTAGCACCTTCTGGCCAGGTCCAGATCTCCTTGTAAACTGGTTTGACTCATTTAACCAGTGGTCTCTAGGGTTTAGCAAAATGGATATGTGGTCTGAGTATGTGAGGTCAGAGTGGGGGTATCCTTGTAGGCTCCACGTACATTGGTATGAATCAGGTCTTCATATATTCTCTCCTCTGGTTGTGAAGTTGCCATACTGGCAGAACTTCGGCAGGACTGTTTTTAAGTTTGCATGATCGAAATCACCAGCAACAATGAAGACACCATCAGGGTGAGTGACTCCA
Organism: Hypanus sabinus; assembly: GCF_030144855.1. Classification (NCBI taxonomy): domain Eukaryota; kingdom Metazoa; phylum Chordata; class Chondrichthyes; order Myliobatiformes; family Dasyatidae; genus Hypanus; species Hypanus sabinus. The sequence goes on from NC_082706.1 coordinate 127,286,431, forward strand.
ATGTTGCAGAGCTTTGCAGCATCAGTACAGGAGGGGATGCAAACAGTAATAACCACGATGACAGTGAACAGCCTCAGAAAGTAGGAGGGTGTACATTTCACCATTAAATACTCTATCTGCAGTGAGCAGTCGGCCTTTACTCCCGAGGCGTTTACCCACCAGTTCTTACTGACTGCGACGCATAGACCTCTCCTCCGATCTTGCCAGAGGTCGCAGCATTTCTGACTGTCTGAAAGGAGTTTGCTTCTTCCAGATGGGGCCAAGTCCTGGAGCCACTCTTCTGTCAGGATAAGTGTGCAGCACTCCCTCATCTCTTGCCGTTTCAGACACAGACACTGGCAATCGAGTTTATTTTCTAGCATTTGGACATTAGTGAGTACAATCATTGGGAGCAAGGGCCTGCAAGATTCTGGTTTAAGCTTTAGTCAAACACTGATCCACTTACTGCACTTCTGTGTCATCATGCACTGCTTTTAATATCTGCTTTCCTGAGTGAGTGAGGAGTGAGATCCCGCTCTATGCATTAGTCCGTAACTGTGTAGCACCTTTGTTATGCTGTAGCAGGAGTGAGAACCCCCTCCACGCATTAGTCAGTAACTGTGGTCTGTAGCACCTTTATTATCCCACTTGCTGGTGAGGTAGACTTGCAGATTTTAATGTTCTTTATGATCAGCAGTTTTTTCAATTATAGAAAACATGAGCAGGACAAGAAATTGATTGGAGTCAGAGAGGCGGCTGCAACTGTGGATGGCACCATCTTGATTGCATTGAGTAGATCTAGATTTTGAAAGTACAGTGTGAGCGTAGCGATTTTACTGCATAATTAACACACGTATTCAGAGATAAATTTTTACCCCATCTCCTTCATCACTGCCCTATCATCTTCTTACACCCCAACATTCAAAATTGGCTTTGAACTTGCAGCTCTCTGGCTTATGGACAGCTGACCTAACTCTAAGTAAGATAAGAACAATCCATGCATCCTGGACTTAATCCAGCACTCAAGAACATAAGAAAGTAGGAACAGGAGTAGACCACCAGATCCCACAAGCCTGTGCTGCCATTCAATATGATCATAGCTGATATGCACTGGCCTCAGCTCCTCATCTGTGACAGTCACACATAACTTCAGTTCCTCCATCTTTTCAAAATGTATCTCATTAAATACTTGTATAATGTAGCAAGATAAGTGAGTAATTTCATTTAAGTTAAATATAATATTCTCTGCAACCAGGTATTCAGCAAATGCTCTTGATTGCTTTAGAAAATCCTGTGCTACAATTTTTCAGGAATTAAATCACTCATGCCATAAAGTATTAACTGTGTGAAGTTGATATTATCTGCAACCTGGTCCTGGGGTTGATTTACAAAGTAAATAAGAGTATGACGTGCATAATTGACATTTGTATATTCAGGCAGTTGAGAGTTGAAGCTCTCTTGTGTGATCTGGCAGCCTCTGGACCACTTGTCAGGCTGAGTGATTAATGTCTATTGTGTATCTTGATGACAAGCTATTCCTGTGTTTGGAATTAATTTTGAGGCATTTTGGTGCCTTGAACTGATGACTGCTGTGGTCTAATTTTTCATCAGTTTTGACTTTGTTCATTAAATGCCTGCTTAAATGCCTGTTTTGATTATTTTATGTATTTTTCAACAGTTTGCCCTCTTCGTTTCTCTTCCCATGGCTGTTGACCTTTGATTGGGAACATTGTTCCTTTTTTCTCAGTAATGTAAGCTAATTTTTGTTTGTCCCAGTAAACTATTCCTTTCACTCAGTGTGTTTGCAAGCCTATTGTTGACAATAATATTTGCCCCGAGGTTTTGGAGCATCTGAAATCAATCTTTAACAGAGAAGCTTCAGAAACAACTAAACCGCTTCATACCCAATTAACCATCCAGTGGAGGTTCTGTGCATATTGGAAATTGGGAAGCTAAGGTTCACTTGAATTTATCTTTTGGTCAGCTGCTTGCTCTTCGGTTCCAAGTTTCCTGATTAGCAGTCAGTGTCGGATGAGGGAGATTTGACTGCTAGAGTCACAGAAAGAAGCCTTTCAATACTTGTTAACTGGAACAGAGTTATCCACCTGGATGACAAGGTGGTGCAGTGGTTAGTGCAATCATTGACATCAAAGTGAGGACTGATCATGATCCAATTCCTGCTGCTGCCTGTAAGGAGTTTGTGCATTCTCCAGGTACTCCGATATCCTGCCATATTCCAAAATTGTACAATTAGGGTTAATGAGTTGTGGGCATGCCATTTTGGCACAGGAAGCAAAGCAATACTTGTGGGCTGCTACAAGCACATCCTCAGAGACTGTGTTGGTTGATGACACAACACATTTCACCATATATTTAAATGTTTCTATGTACACATAACAAAGCTGATCTTTATTTTGAATGTGATGACTCTGATTTTGTTCTATAATCTTCTGGTTTACAGCACAAGTTACAAAGGTTACCAACTTTGCCACTTTTTAATCCTTCTGCCACTGTCTGTTCACTGACAATATCAAAATAATCAATATATTTCTCTGTAACTAGTCATCGAGAACCTCCATAATTTAATATCGCCTGATGAAATCTCCTCTCAGATTCTGCCCTTTTCAAACCCTCCACAAACTGATCAATATGCTTTGCTTAAGCTTTGCCAGCCTGACAACATCCTTGTTGGTATCTACCTTCCCTTGTGTTATTGTACCAAGGCTCTGATATCTTCTCCCTTACACCAATAAAACTCACTGTTGTATTGCTGGAAAGTAGAGCTATCTTTTATTTTATGAGCCAAAGTAAAAGATTCTTTATATCATAATAGAAGCAATTTTGCTTGCTTATTCAGAGAATATTGTTGGGTTTCAGCTGTATATGGTCCACCATTCTGCTGCTTGAAGGTCAGATAAAAGTCCTGGGAGAGATTTCAGATTGTTTATTTTGCCTATTGTTTCCTTTTTTCCTGCATATTCTGTTAGTTATGAATGCTGTTGAATTCATGACTATCTCTCTCTGACAGATAGTTGCTGACCAAGGAACCAATTGTAAGGGAATTCAATCCAAAAATGTTTTCTCCAATCCTCTCTAACTGTTTCTCCATTCACAAAGCCTTTAGAACCTTGTGAAATTAGATTTGGAAAGGCAGTGGCCACCTTCTGCCATTTTTCTTCCTCCAAATTTGTAAAGGCAGTTGACAGAGAGAGTGGACAAATTGTGAGGCCTTCCTAGTCTAAGAGATTTAGTTTCCCTCTCATCCATTAGAAACACTAGGTGCAAGAATGTTCGGGATCAACTAGTTATTTTGTAATTACTTAGTTCTACCATAATGCCACTTTTTAAGTGGTATCACTACAAGTTAACAGCAAATGCCTGTTCTATTTGTTCCTTGTTCCTCGTTCCTTATCCAAGAGGTATTGGTGTCAATTGTTGGCCTTCTGTCATTGCCCATCATTTGAGCTTGGCTAATCCAGCAGGAGGCTGCATTGTTGCTTGAGTGCACTGCAGTACTCCCACAGTGTCATTGGGAAAGAATCCCAAAATTCCAGCCAATAATGCCGAAGAAGCCTCAATTTATTTACATGTTCAAGTGTTGCGTGACTTTGGGATGGTGGTATGTTGTCACATGGGAGGTATTGTTGAAGAAGCTGTCCAAGGTTATTGTAGGGCACTTTGCAATTTGTACACCTTGCAGCCTCAATATGCCTGCTGTGGAGGCATTATAGATATATGATGTTTGGAATATTGGGGTGGTTACAGTTAAGCATTTGATTTAATCTGGATAATGGAAAGATTAAAGTATTGTTGAAATTTCACCCTAACAGGATGCAGGAGAGCATTCCATCACACTTTCAACTGCTGTCTTGTAGCTGGTGGGAAGCCTTAGGGAGTTCAGGCATTGCAATAGAATGCCTAGCTTCTGACCTGTGCTTATAGCTAAAGTATGTATCTGGTGAGTTTGCTGTTAAAATCCTTTATTATAGGTTTCAGCTTAGTCAGGATGTTAACCTTCTATAGTTATTAACCTGGGAGTACTGTACTCCAGTGCATCTATGAAACACGTAATGACAGTCTCAATAAATAATTAGATCAAAATTAATTGTAATAGGAGTCACAAAGTGATATATCATGGAAACTGGCCTTTCAGTCCAATGGGTCTCTGTTAACCATCAAGCACCTGTTTACACTAATTATTTTGTTCCCCATTAACTCCTCCAAGATTCCACCACGTACCTACACAGTGGGAGCAACTGACAGTGGCCAGCTCAGCTACCAACTAGCAACATTTGCAAGAAGAAACCAGAGCAGTCAGAGGAAGTTTATGCAGTTGGGGAGAAGTGCATTCAGCCACACCACACCCCCCTCCACAGACTGGACTGGGAGTAAGAATTGAACACAGATGGCTTGAGACTGCAGCTCGATTATCTCTGGCATTGCACTGCCCTTGAATTTGTCATCTTGTGAGCATGTTGTTTCTGCTGAATGGTAATGAAATGCTGTATGCTCTAAGAGAACAGGCATGAGTTTTCAGTAGTTAGGACAGGAGGTCCCCAAGATTGTGTGACTATTTGGAGGAGATTGACAGTACATGTAATAGTTCCCACATGGAAAAGTTTTTATACTAACATTTATGGAGCCAAATCTAGCAGGTAGTTTAGAAACACTGAAAATAGCACACTACAGTAAAAGTTTATTTCCAATCCTGTAATTCTTATCTCCCAGCATTGATTAGATGGGAATAATCCAACTGAAAGAGGGGAAACAGCGAAGTCCACAATGCAATATAATATAATTTGAATTGAAGTTGTGCATGGTTTAAGGGAAATAGTTGGAAACTAAGACCCTTGGACAATATTACATGGATTCCAACCTGGAGAAGCAGTTTAAAAAAAACAAAATTTGACTCAGCTACAAAATAGCTGATAGCCCAAAGTCATGAAGACTTCAAGGAATCCTGAATAAAGGGCTTGTATTAAGGTCATCACTCCATGAGAATGGAGTGAGTTAAATTGCTTTTTATTACATTAGAATATTGGATTTTATTCATTTTATTTTTAGCATTTTGGGAATGCATTGCAGAGTGCTTTTATTTTTGAAAAAACTGAAATTCCGTGACTTTCTGAAGGAGTGATAAGAATACAAAAGAACAGGAAACAGCCAGGATTTCATGAGAAATTCTTTCCAATATTGCATCATACTGGAAAGTACACAAGTGCATTTCTTTCTGTATATGGAGAAATGTACGAAGGCTCATGAGTTCTCTCTACACCTTGTAACAGTCCTATCTCAAGTTTTGATGAAAATCAATAATGCTCCTCTCGGCACAGGTGCATTTTCTGTTTGTGTTTCTTATTTCCTACTTCTGCAAGCATAATGAGACTGTACATTTTTTCACTTTGACAAGAAGGCTCCCAAATGAACCATAGTGACATGAGTAGTTATTAACTGTACCAGAACAAGGAATCTTATGATATTGTCCTGTGATACAAGATTAGCTTAATAAATACCTTACATCTGAAAGTTTGAGATATCAGAATACCCTTGGAGCCACTTGGGGTGATTCAACAGGTATTCCATATCATAGGTAATACACAACGTCTTTTAGGTAGTGGAAAATCACTCAAAAATCTGTCTATACCTCAGTAAAGCAGCCAGTGTAATCAAAGACCCTTGCCTCCATGGATATTCTCCTCCCTCCCCCATTGGGCAGAAGATGCAAATTCTGAAATTACATGCCATCAAGCTCAATGATAGCTTCTTCCCTGCTTTTATCAGATTCTTGGATGGCCTTCTTATACAATATGGTGGAATCTTGACCTCACAGTGTCCCTCATTTAGATCTTGCACTTTATCGTTTACCTGAAGGTACAGTTTTTCACACAGAGAGTGGTGGGTGCGTGGAATGCACTGCAAACAATGGTGGTGGAGGCAGATACAATAGAGTCTTTTTAAAGAAACTTTTAGATAGGTACATGGAGCTTAGAAAAATAGAGGGCTATGCAGCGGGAGAAGGTGGATAACACAGTTGGCACAAGATTGTTGGCTGAAGGGCCTGTAGTGTGCTGTAGGGCCTGTAATGTAATGTGCAGTGTTCTAAATGGAGAGATTTTTCTTTAGTTTAGTGGCTGAGTTTTTATTCTGAGATGATCATCCCTGATCATTGACACCTTAGCTGGGGAATAAAATTTACTTCTCACTGTCTCAGTAAAGTAGCCAGCATAACCAAAGCCCATTCACCCAGGATATTCTTTGTTTCAACCCTATCCTTTACCCTCTCCCATTGGGCAGAAGACACAAAGGCCTCAAAGCTCAAACCACTGAGCTCAAGCACAGCTTCTACCGGCTGTTGTAAGTCTTTTGAATGGCTCCCTAGTACAATAAGATGGACTCCTGACTTCTCAATCTACCTTGCTATAATTCCACAACTGCTTGTCTACAGCACTGCACTTTCTCTGTAACAGTAACACTTCATTTTGCATTCTGTTATTGTTTTATCTTGTACTACCTCAATTCTCTATGAAATTATCTGTTCCATATGAACAGTATGCAAGACAAGCTTTTCACTGTTCCTCTGTACAATAATAAACCAATTCCAGTTCCAATTCCTATCAATCCCTGTAAGAATGTTGTCAATTTATATGAGATTATCTTTCAAGACTCTCTGGAAGTTATCTTATATAAATTGAAAGCCTAGCAAGTTGAGCAGTAGCTGTTGTAAGAGAGAAACTGAATGAATCCTACACGTTGATCAAGACTGTGCCCACCAAATAACTGTGAACTCAGGCAGCATCTTCAGTGACAGGAAAATTTAAGTTAAGTGGGGGCAGACAAAATCACATTCCAAGGGTAAATATCACAAAATTAGAGGACATGCATTCAAGGTGAGAGGGGAGCAGTTTAGAAGATATGTGGAGCTAGATTTTGTTACACAGAGAATGGTAGGTGTCTGGAGCAGTGTCAGGAGTAGTGGTAGACCTAGATGTGATAGTGGATTTAAGACAAATTGGCTGCAATTTTTTCTAACACAGTGACCTTTTCTCCTGGCTTTAATTACTGTGGTGACCCACAGGTATGTAGAGCACCCTATGAATTCAGTTTTCCTTAAAGTCAGATTATGATATTTATCTTCACATTGTTCTATGAGTCTCTGCTGCATGACTGTGTTGCTTAATCACTGTCTGTGAATACATTGGAAAAACAAAGAAGAAATACTAGAAGTGCTCAGCAGGTATGACAGCATCCATGACAAGAGAAATGCAGCTAATCTTTCTTCCAAGCCTTACACTGGGAATATACTTTTCTCAGTGTTGTCATTGAGAATTTTACCACAAGTTGTACACATGGGGAAAATCTAATGTATAGGCAATAAATCTCACAAGCAAAATTATTATACATAAGTCTGTAGTGTACTCAAAATGCTGCTCACTTTATTCCTCTATGAAGAGACAAAGCAGTGGTTGAGTTTGATCTACACTGTTCTTCATATTGGGATTGGGGACTCATCAAAAGAATCTTGTGAATGTTGCAGTCCTTTTTTTTTATTTCTGGAAGCTTGCAAAGTTTGGAATCTTAAGCACACCATGGAATCCTAGAATGGCAAAGAACAAAGGGAGGCTGTTCATCATATATCCCTGTACTGGCTCTTTGGTACAGCCATCCAATTAATCTAATGTACCTCCGCTTTTTTCTCTGTGAATCACTCATGGTCTCTCACTATGAAACGACAAGGTGAGATGGCAACATTCCAACAATCAAAAGGTTGAAAGGGTATCTGGGCTTGGACAAGATAGTAAGCTGAAAGAAACCAACAGATTTTACTCACTGCCAAATGAAATGGCTGAAGATCAACAAAATTGCTACCTTCTACAATTAAATCTAAAACACAGTGTAAAGCTTCATTCATAAGCTTGTCAGACAACATACAATAAAGAATGTCATTAATATTGGCCAGTAAAAGATACTCATTCATAAACTTGTGTTTTCCCCATTCACATTCTGTTCTTTCAACATATTGCTCCAAAAATATATCTACAGTTTAAAGTCTTATTGGAAACTTTGGATGACAATACTTATTCTTTAATTTGCCTTATCTTTGTTATTAATTTTTGTATCTTGGTGATGTTCATCATTGTTGGCCTAATGCTTTGTCAATACCCTCAACTGGTATCTGCCAATATTTGAAACCTTAGGGATAGTTAATATTTTGATTTTATTCCAACACACTTTGTCACAGGGCAAAGGACTTAATGAGTGAGCTCAGTGTTGCAGTCCCAGTGTAGTGGTTTCAGTTTCAAACACAATTAGCTGTTTGTGGAATTAGCTGATATATTAACTAATTACAGCTGAGTTGGTGGCACTGGCAGCTATCAATGCATGTCAATGTGAGAATGTCTTCTATTCTCTGTTAAAGTCAAATTAATGACAAAATTTAAATGCTCTGCTTGTTCTCCCCTTCAACAAATAATCATTTCTCTGATGTACTGGCAGTCAGGAGTGCACTGTACCAGCTGTTAGACTCATTCATTTAACACTATGGATACCTCGCTGAGTAAGCAGTGGGAAAACAAGCCTAGTCGTTTTTTCACAGGGCCGTTGGGTTCATGTTTTCTTTCTATACAGTAGCACGGTATTGTCTCCAGTGCTGGTCTTCCAAAGGACCTTTGAAGGTAGTTCTACTTACTACAATGTTGTTCTGTAGATGGTAACAGCCCCTCTTACTTCAGTAAGCTGAAGGAAGTTCTTTAGCAGACTGTTAATGTTGTAATGGAGGAAAGTTGAGTGTGACTGGTTCCTTCTCTCACTCAGACCCCACTTGGAGTACTGTGCTCAGTTCTGGTCACCTCACTACAGGAAGGATGTGGAAACAATAGAAAGGTTGCAGAAGAGATTTACAAGAATGTTGTCTGGATTGGGGAGCATGCCTTATGTGAATAGGTTGAGTGTCCTTTTCTCCTTGGAGCAATGGAGGATGAGAGGTGTATAAGATGATGAGCAGCATTGATCATATGGATAATCAGAGGCTTTTTCCCAGGGCTGAAGTGGCAAACATGAGAGGGCACAGTTTAAAGTGCTTGGATACAACAGGATCTTTAAGAGGCACCTGGATAAGTACATGGAGCTTAGAAAAATAGAAGGCTATTTTCCATGCTAAGCCCAGGACAGATCCTCTGAAATGATTACACTGGGGAATTTAAAGTCGCCAACCCTCTGCACCTCTGTCCCCAAATATGAACTGGTTCATAGATTTTCAGTTTTCTCCTCCAGTAGTCAATAATCAGCTCCATGGTCTTGCTGACATTGAGGGGCAGGATGTTGTTGTGGCACCACTCAGCCAGATTTTCACTCTCCCTCCTAAATGCTAATTTGTCACCACCTTTGTTTTGGCTTACGACAATAGCGTCATCAGCAAAATTAGATATGACATTGGAGCAGTATTCAGTCTCCAAGTCATAAGTATAAAATGAGTCGTGCAGGGGGCGAACAACACAGCCTTAGACAGGTGTACATTTACCTTCTGTCCTCTGTAACAGAGACCACTTACCTGTCCTCTTTGTACTGGCTATTTTCCCTTCCCACTTTTAGTCCTGTTGCAGAGTTTCAACGGCAAACACAAGCAATTCTATTCCACGAAAGATGCTGCTTGTCTAGCAGATTGTGGCTTCCAGAATTTGCAGGCTCTTTTGTCATTGTCAAAGTTGACTTTATTGTCAAGTGCTCAAGAATGTGTATGCTCAGATGCAACGAGAAACCTACATGCAAAAGCATCACAGGCGTACAACTTCAGTTCTCACAGTTTGCATAGTTTCTCTTGCAGAGTCTTAGTCATAGAGAATTAGGCCCTTCAGCCCATCTAGTCCATGCTGAATCCATTTAAACTTCCTACTTCCATCTACCTGCACCGGGACCATACCCTCCATACCCCTACCATGTACCTAGCCAAACTTTTCTTAAACGTTGAAATCTAACTCACATGCACCACTTGTGCTGGCAGCTCATTCCACACTCTCATGGCCGTATGAGTGAAGTTTCCCCTCATATTCTCCTTAAACTTCTCACCTTTCACCCTTATCTCATGACCTCTGTAGTCCCACATAACCTTAGTGGAAAAAGCCAGCTTGTATTTACCCTATCTACATCCCTGATAATTGTGTACACCTCTGTCAAATCTCCTCTCAATCTTCTATGTTCAAAGGAATCCAGTCCTAACCTATTCAATCTTTCCTTATAACTCAGGTCCTCCAGATCTGGCAACATCCTTGTAAATTTTTTCTGCACTCTTTCAACCTTGTTTACATCTTTCCTGTAGCTAGATGACCAAAATTTCACATAATACTCCAAATTAGGCCTCACCAACATCTTATCTCAGCAACACTGGCTATCCTCCAATCCTCCTGTACCTCTCCTGTCGCTAAGGATATTTTAAATATCTTTTTTTATCCATTGGTTGTTTGTCAGTCTGTGTGTGTAGTTTTCCATTGATTCTATTATATTTCTCTGGCCTACTGTGAATGCTTGCAAGAAAATGAATCTCAAGGTAGTATTTGCAATAATATATGCACTTTGATAATAAATTTACTTTGAATTTTGATATAGTATCAGGTACACAGAATTCACAAGAAAGATGTAAATTAAACATAAATTATATAAAAAGGAACACAATTACAATGAAAGTAATCCATTATAGTGCAAAGTGTTCAGTGGTAGATGATGAATCTGATATAAAAGGTCCTTTATATAAAAGCAGGATATTAGTTTTTCTTTATTGTGACAATTTATGACATTCCCTTTCTTTATAAGATTAGATAATACATAGACTGTGGCCAAACCTTCGAACTTCCTGTTCAATTCCAGAAATTACTTAATGGACATTTTGTATTTTACGTCCTTTTAGTTGGTCTTTGGAGCTAGGGATCACTGCCCTTTATCCACTCATAGAGCATCAAGTGAAGATAGCTGTTGTCTGTGGCCATTGATTTTCAATTGCAAACATGATACCGAGAAATATGACACAGTTTCTTCAGTACTGGCAGCTGCCAGGTCTAAGGTAACAAATTTCCTTTACAGGTAGAAGATATGCATTCCTCAATAAACAGAAATTGAACAATGCCGTTAAAACATATTTACACTAATCAATGGACAGCACATTTTTTGAAAGTGTTGTTTCCTCAGAAAATTATTTTGTTTATGATTAAATGCTTGAAGCTGAACACAAACATAATTTCAGACTACTTGTATTAAGTAGGTATTTGGAGAAACAAGATATTAACTTTTATTGAATATAATGCATTTAATTGCATAGTGGAGCTCATGCTCTGCAAAGTTCAACTAAGTTAAAAATGTTTTGTTGATGATTTTCATTGTACTCATTGTCTGAGGCTTCTTGGTTAAGTGTCCAACAATAATCCACCAGCAGTGATGGAGTCCAGTTGTCCTGATGCCGTTTCTCCATGAATGCAATGTCCTGGTGAAACCTTTTGCTGTGCTCATCACTGACAGTGGCAATATTTGCAGGGTAAAAGTCTAAATGGGAATGCAGAAAATGAATCTTCAGTGACGTTTTGCACTTCATGGTTTTGTATGCTTGTAACACGTTGTCAACCAACTGCACGTAGTTTGGTGCTCTGTAGTTGCTTAGAAAATTTTCAGCAACATCTTTGAACGCTTTCCATGTGATTTTCTTCAGTCCCACTGGAAATTATTTGAATTTCCTGTCATTGATGACCTGTTTGATTTATGAACCAACAAAAATGCCATCCTTAATCTTCGCATCAGTTATCCTGGGAAACTTCTGTCTCAATGATCAAAATCCTTCACAGAAATGTATGGCCTTTCTAAAACCTGTCCTGCCTTACAGCATCTGTCCTGCTGGGACAAGATAGAAATCTTTTCAGCTTATATTGAGGGCAACATTTTAATTGACTTGAATTATTAATTGAAATGGCAAAACTGAGCAATTTTTTGAAAAAACTGGTGCATGATGGGGAAATTTTGTGGTGATTTTTTTTTTATGAACAACAACCCAAAATCTATAAGATACACCCAAAAATATTCAGGATGCAAAATCTTTGTTGTCCAGTGTAAGTGAACACTAGTCAGTTAAACTGGTGTATTCAAACATGTTGATTTGTGTTTCAGCTTCAGGTTGACATACACTCTAATACATTGTTCAGTGTTCACTAATACAGAGCAACTGATTTTGAGTGTTCCTCATCTGATCCTGCTCCACTGAACACTGTTGTCCACAGGTTGCTATGCCAGTCCCTACTCAACACTGTCAAATTTTTGCTGCAGTCTATTGCAATTATTAGCAGTTAACCTACATGTTTCCTTTGGACATATTGCCTGTGTTTTCTCTGAGATTTTGCAGCATTTCTTTGGAGCAAAGACATCGCTTTCCTTCAGCAGAACTTGTTCAAAGTTAAACATATATCTTGTCCCAGCACATGTATTTCTTGATGAATGAACATTTGGTTTAGTATTTTTTGTTATAATACTATTCATTTTTTGGGGTGTGTGGTTTAAATTTGTGAAGCCATTTTGCATTATGATGAATGGTGCATAAATCTCCATACATAGAAATACATTGTACCTAAAATCTAATAATGTATTTCTCTTGGCATTTCCAGTTTATGAAATTTTGATTTTTTTGAGGAACACGTAAATCATGGAAAAGCTATGCTAAGGGTCTGCTGCTGCTTCAGTCTCATGATGTTCACTTGAGCTGTGGTTATAGACTCATTGCAATCTTTCTTCATCTCCAGCATGAATATTATTCAAGGTGCATTCTGAACACCTCTCTGGTTATATTTCCTGGTTGTGTTTCCCTGCTGTTCCTCCACATTCTGTGTACTCCTGCAGACTGGTGCAAGAGTGCAATTTTACAGCAATGATTATGGCAGGCAGTTTTAGGCAGGCAAAAGCTATGGTTCTGATGTCAGAAACAGAGCCTTTTGCAGCAAGAAATTTTCTAATTTTCAGGTTTCTGTAGCTTTTGGGATTATTACCAAATCTCTCTTAACTGCTCAGAAGATCAGGACTTGATGGAGAAGCTGCGGGAGGCACCATCTGTCTTGCCTAATACTGTTCCTTGAGAAGACTAGAAGTTCATATTTCTCACAGATGTTTCCATCAAAGCTACAATCCTCATTGTTTTCTTCAGAATTGGGTCTTGCACGTAAATAAGTTTGGCCTGTGTTCTTCCCGTACTTAACCCACACATTAATTTGTCTTTCAGTGTTCTGTCCAAGAATGTTCTGAGATGGTGTTGTCTTCCTAGGTTCTCCAAAGTGACAATGTAATCTTCAACTGCCTCCTTTGGCATCTGGTTTTGAGTATTGTACATCTAACTGAAAGTTTTTTGATGCATAGTGAATCTTGACTGAGCTGGTCTGTCACAGTTGACCTGTCATTCAGCTCGTAGCATTCTTGCTTAGCCTTAATCAGAAATTTCATATTATTTTTAATATCATTCAGTCTGTTGAGAGAGTAGCGATCCTATTGAACATGTGATTCTATTAAACATCAAGTATTCTACATCAAGCCAGCCCTCTGAAAATCAGAGCAAGGATAACTAGACAATGCTACTTCCCTTGAAGGCAGATGATACCTTGTGACTCACTTGGGGCAGTTAACGTATTCCATAAGAGGATACTGTTTAATAGAATACAATGGCTATAACTATTTACTGAGCAGTTATTATTCCCCTCCCTCACCACATGACCATTTTGTATTTAAATACTCCAGTGAGTGAAAGGGTGAGATCCTGTTTGTGTTTGAATATGTCATGTGCTTAAGTGCAGAGTTGATATTCATTTAAAATAACCTTTATTTAGATACTCATGTAATATCACAGACCCTGATCTAATGATGGAATTACTACCTTGGCACAAGGACCCGCATCGTAGTCACACATTGAAAGTGAATCAAACCTTTATTGATATCAAATTTATTAATCCTAATGACATGATGTATCAATTTTTTAAGATCACAGAGTACAATTTATTGTGCAATGAAAATTAAGTTATGTAATTACTTGGACCCATTGTAGATCTAACTAAATAAAAGGCAATTGGTTTTAGTAAACACTTGCAGGTCTTTGACATCAGAAATGGATGTCACCATCTTCAGATTGTTGTAAAAAGTAATTACACAATTAAATGTATCATTCAGAATATCTCTAATGCTTCATTAAATTGATCTGGAACCATGTTATGACTGAAGGTTAATTGTCCTGTCATTGGATAGATTCTCTACGGACCTTTCACCAAGGAAAGGTCAAATAGGTTCTATAGGTTAAAGTATTATCTTGCAGGCCAACAAGCTCCAGCATCCTGAGGGAGGTATTCTTGTGCTTCTTAATTAATAGTGACAAAGGAGGTTAATTGGGTTTCTAGCTGCTTGTAATTTGGTTGTGCTTGTAAATTTTAAGGTGATGCATCAGTGCTACCAGGGTGCTCCCAGCTACAAGAGGGTGAAACTGTCTGATTCTGGATACTTAGTTCGCTGCTATTAATGAGACACAAGCAAGTTCACACAAGCATTTTATTGTTGCAGGGATGTAGGGGAAGATAAACATAAGTTACAAGGAATTATGGACACGTGGAATGGGTTGAATGGGATTGCTGTCAGAGACCATGCTTGAAATTGATGGACTGAATGGTCTCCTTCTGTGTCATTATAAGATTTGGAAATAAGTAACTTGGTATGCCATTTTGAGATTGGCTTCCCATTTTAGAAGCAATTCTATTCATACTACAAAAGGAATGGTTTATCTGGTAGTCTCTATGTTCAGCCTAATTTAAGTTGCCAATGGTGTATCATGGTAGCAAGTCAAGAATTGGACCTGGTCCCATTGCATGTCCATTTGGAAAGAGGTGTTCCTCACAAAGTCTGGCAGTCTGAATGATGTGGGATTGGTCAGCAATAATTTGTATTGTTCCTTGCTGAGACCCATTTAGTCATCAAAATGGGCACTTTGTTCCAAAAGTAACTACTTGCAAACTATTAAAACCGGACAGTCCCTTCAAATTGATGGGGCTCACTCCCTATTGTAACTGATCACCAAACTACCTGAGGGGGTGGAAATCTGAAATGAGAAAAAGAAAGTGTTAGAAATACTGAACAAGTCAGGTAGAATCTGTGGAAAGTGAAGCAGTTTGTGTTGCCGAGGGTAAACTAAATTGGTAAAATTGGGTTATTATTGTAACATGTATTGATGTTCAGTGAAAACAGTTTTTCAGACAGGCAGACAGAAGGTGTAAGGCTATGACTAGGTAGATTGTGAGGTCATGAATCCTTCTAGTGGGAAAAATGTGTGGTTGGTTGGACATAGTTTTTTGAGGGATACAATAGCCTTCATTCTATGACAGATGGCGAAGACTGTCCAATTACAACACTTAACATATTGGACAGGTTCATGGATAAGAACTACGTGCAGGCATATGTGATTAGCCTAGAGAGACATTTTGGTTGGGGTGGGTGAGTTGGGCCTAAGAGATTCTTTACAGCTATATAACTCTGTCTCCCTTTTATTTTCTATTACAGTAAACTTGTTCTCTCACTCTTTATCACAGTTCTAATGAAAAGGCGCACATCTAAAACATTAATTCTGTTTCTCTCTCCATAAGAGCTGCCTGACCTACTGAGCATTTTCTGTTTTTACACTTGTATAAAGTGCTGGATTGTACTCCTTGGAACCAACACGTCAAAATCAAATTATCACATGTGGAGCTCACGTTTGATGAAGTAGGAGCAGTCCACAAACAACAGAGTCTCAGTTTGAAAAAAAGACCTCAACAATCAACGAAAGTGCACTGCAAAACTGCCTCCTAACCAGCACAGAAGACTTGATAGAAGCTTCCAAGGAGCCAGTTTGATTCAAGAAAGAAATCATTGCAGGTAGTCTAAATGTAACAAAGTAAAACACACTCCCTGACAAGCAACAAGAAGCTTCTGTCATCAGCCGTGGAATAAATTCAGTAATAAGTACAATATTATTTACATTTGCAAGCAATCAATTGTTTTCTCAAGTGTAAGGTAATTGCAATGCAAAAGCATATTCAGCAATCATGTTCTAGCAGAACAGGGCAAAGTAAATTATATACCAGGTTGTCTTTTTCTCTTTATTGATAGAAGACAGATAATTGTTTGGAACTGTTCTGTTTCTTAGTAACGAAGGTTCTTTTAGTTGTTCTTCTCTATTGTGGGGGGGAGTTGGGGTCAGTGGGTCAGAATTGCTTGCATAGACTTGTCTGCTGAAGATTTATCTTAAAGTAAGTTAGCATTTATAAAGATGCTTATTACATCTGGTACTCTAGCTGACCCTGCTCATTTAGAAGCTGATTTTAAAAGTAGATGGGAATTGGTCAGATTAGACTGGCAGCTTGCCATTCTATTTATCAGTGAGCCAGCAGCTTGCTTTATAAGACATTGACATGCTTCCTGCACTATGGATGGTGCAGTGCGACCAGCAGGGCACATCTTCTAAGGTTTGTGGTTGCCAGTATCAGAAGCATGATCTGCTGCAGATGTCAGCTCGAGGGTTTGGCTCACTTATCAGCCAGGCTGTTCAAAGCAAATAGCCCGAGGAACAAATCGTGCTCAACCTCATGAATGATTAGACCAGTAATCAAGAAAACAGCAGCTCCACCTGGATTGTTTCTATAGAGAAGCTCTAGTCTCACCAAAGCAGTTGGGAGGAAAATCTCACTGTGTATGAGAGTGTTCAGACTCACCCTCTGTTTGCACTCCTGGCTTTAATGTGACTATCACTGCAGTACTTCAATCTTCAAAACTAACCATCCGCATCTGCATTTTCTCTCAGTGTGTCCTTGGATTGGACGATTGTGTGTATTGCCTTGCATTTGCAGCATCTGGAGAATTTTCTCGTGTTTATGTATTATTCCTTTGGTTGGTGTTCATTGGTTATAATCAATCATTTTAAAACATGGCTATTTCTTCATTATTTACCAATTGAGTTTAGTAATTAGCTCTATCTTGTGCTAATTATGTTTAAATGGAGAAGGGATATATGTTGACAGGCCGCCTGATGTTGATTTCAGACATTGATTTCAGACATGGCAGAGTCCAACTTGCTCATCCTCAGCATGGATGGGGAACGCTAGCTAAATTGGGAAAGTTTCCCATAGATCCATTAAGCAATAACTTGATGTAGGCAAACTTGCACAATCATACCTTGCAGACAGTGTTTCAATCTTCTCCATTACAATTCCAGACATGGCTTGTTCCTTTGACAGAACAGACCCAGAGGTCGACAGGTGGGTCAGGATAGGATACAACAGGATATCCTCGGAGTCTTTAGTGTAAACGGCAAGCTTCATGACATGAATTCAAACATTGGCAAGGAAGCTTCATGTTCACCATCAAATGCCCTCCCATAGTTGATGAACTTGTTGAACAACACTAAGCACCACTGAAAATATTGGAATTGGTTTATTACTGTTGTGTGTACCAATATGCAGTGGAAAAACTTGTGTTGCATACTGTTCATAAAGATCAAATCACTGAGGTAGAACAAGATAAAATAGTAACAATGCAGAATAAAGCATAAAAGCTACAGGGAAAGTTCAGTGCAGCAAAACAATAAAGTACAAGAGCATAATGAGGTAGATTGTGAGGTCAAGCGCCCATCTTATCCTATAAGAGGTCAGTTCAAGAGTCTGATAATAGCAGGATAATGGCACAGAATGTACTAAGGGTGGGAGACTGTGACATCCTTCACCATGAGTGGCTTGATATTGCAATGACACACCGAGCTGTCCAAATCCAGAAGGGATAGAGCTGCCACTCCCTTCAGGCAGAGGGCAATCAACACGAAGGATGAATATAGTTGGCCTCATTCTCACCAGCTATTGTGGCAGGTGCATCTGTCTATGCCAGCAGTACTCAGCCATTCTGGAAATTCAACAAGGATTATCACCTTCCTTTTTTTTTTACGAGGTACCAAATGGGAATGAACTGAACAAACCTGCCAGCTGAAACTGTGTGCCCGTGAAGTGTTGTGAAATTCAGCAGCTCCACCCCAATCAAATTTTAACGCTTGACACAAACCATATTCTGCTATTATCACCAAGCCAGGGAATGAATCCTGGTTCAACGAGTGCACAAGTTCTTGCAAGAAATAACAATACTGAAACAATACTGAGGTGCCAGCAATGTTGAAGCTGCAATACAGGATTACTGGCAAGCTCAACAGCAAAACCATAATGAAATAAAAGACCTATGTGAATTCACAACCAATGGAATGGATCACAGCTCAGTAGCCACATCTAGTCATGGATGACAATGGACAATTAACTGGCTTCAAGGAAATTAATGTAGAATTAATGTAAATGAGTATATGATGGTTGGTGATGATTTGGTAGATTGAATACTTGCTTCTGTGCTGTGATTCTATGATTTTTAAAAAATATCAGGCCATATCTCTATGCCCGAGGCTTGGGAGCGATAGAACCATAGATTGACACATTGTGGAAGTAGGTCACTAAGCTCATCATGATTATACAGGCAATTTGGATGGATTGTCCACTGAATCCCATTCTCTGCCCAATAGTTTTCTTCAGTATTTGTCCAGTCACTTTGAGTATATAACAATTACATTTGCTTTGATCAAACAAGAACTGGGATTTCTTTTCCAAACTCTTTTTGATGTGGAGTATGCAGTTTGTCATTGATCCTATTGTATCTCTCTGTTCTACTGTGAATGCCTGCAAGAAAATGAATCTCAAAGTAGCATACTGTGTGGTGACATATGTGCACTTTGATAATAAGTTTACCTTGAACTTTGATATGCATCATTCAATAATTCAGGAAGCAGGACGGCCCAGATGTACACAGCAAGATTCTATAACAGTATCAACACTCTTCATGGCAATACTAATTTTTGGGGATAAATGTAAAGCCATGATTCTAATGTCAATAGTAAATGTACCAACCTAGGAGCAGATTAAGCAAGGCAGAAAGTAACGTGTGTAGTTGAGAGGAAAAGGCTGTATCTGTGCTCTGGGATGTGTGTTGTACACTGAATCTAGCAAATGGGAATAGAGATAGATAGATAGATACTTTATTCATCCCCAAGGGGAAACAGTATTTAACTCAGTATAAATATGATATGCATCTAAAATCACCCTCCCAAAAAGCATTAATAAATAGCTTTTAAAAAGTTCTTAAATAGTTTAAATGATTGAGAGTGGTAGGTGAACATTGTGTTGTGGATGTTTTAAGGTCACTTAAGGTTGTTAGAGCCAGGGGCGGTAGTGGGGATGAGCTCTCACTACCTATTAAATGTTCCCAATGGCATGTGTCTCAAATAGCCTCTGACAACCAAGACCGATTCCTGGTCTTGAGGTGTGGCTTGCTCACTAAGCCCAGAGGAAACAGTTCTACTAGCACGGGGGTCGGCAACCTGCGGCTCCCGAGCCATTTGTGGCTCTTTCACCTCTGTGCTGCGGCTCCCTGTGGCTTTGGGAAATAATTGGTCAGTATTTAATTAAAATGTATTTTATGTTAGTTTGTTAGCTTTTGAAATGTAATTCTAAATTTGAAGATTATGGTGATCTTGTACAATCTAAGTGTGGCGACACATTTCCTCACAATTAGCCAGCATTCCGGCTAAGGGAGATAGCCTACGGGGGTTTGTGAGTACGCGTCTTTTGCAGCATCTGCGTCCATGGGGGCTGGGTTGAGGGAGGCTTAAAAGCAAGGCTGTTTAGTTCGAATAAAGTTACCTTTGACTGCAGTCTTTATTTTAGCGCTGCGTGTAGCGCTACACCGCTACAACGTGTTTTTTATCGCTATTAATATACATCACCACAGCCAATGCCTGACACCCGCCAGTGCGCGCTTTCTTTTAATTCTTCGATCCAAGGTAGGCTACCTATGTAGTAACCTTCAACCCAACGTCTTTTTTTCGGAGTTCAAAATGTTTTTGTTGCATGCAGAAATGAAATTTCGTTTTCTCTGCAGGAGTTCATCAATTTCAAAAATGCAACACATTATAGTTTGTTTATACATAGCATAAAGGCAAAAAAAACCCGTTGTATGCAGTGTTATTTCATTTTGTGGCTCCCAGTGTTTTCTTTTCTGTGGGAAATGGGAGCATATTGGCTCTTTTAGTGGTAAACGTTGCTGACCCCTGTACTAGCAGAAGGAGCAAAGGTAGTTTATTGGCATTGAAAACCAGTTGCTTTGTGCAGATAGGAGTCGTCAGCCTGGGCACCTCATGTAGGAGAAGGAAAACTCTGATCTCAAACCTCTGCTGTTTTGTGGCTATTGCTGCTGCTGGCAAAGGTTTTGGGATCAACCCTGAGGAAAATTCTGGAGCTGGAGTTCCTAAGACAAATGTACGTTGAGTTCAATGATGACCGGCAACTCCTGCGGTGCCGCTGGTGCTGAACTATACCGGTCTCTGCCATTCCTTTGGATTCAACAGCCGCGTGGAGAGAGGGAGCCTGCTACATGAGCAGCAGCTTGCTTTAACATTGTACTGCCCTGGTTTGCATACTGGCTTGCATATCACATAGACAGCTGGGATGCAACATGTATGGTCGACCCCAACCAATGGAGGACCACACAAGATATCTGAGCCATCTGCTACAATATTGAACTTATTTTAGATTCAACAGTAGGGCATTTAATATCTTTTTCAAGGTGCATTGGGGAGAGAGATATTCTGCCTATGCGCCGTGCATAAAGCTATTGAATGGTTGACACTGTAGTCCTAACATAGCACATTGTTTTGTGTTCACCAGCTTTTCACAACTAGTGAAGTTGGATATTCAGAAAGGAGTTCCTATCGATGACTGTGAACAGGCCTGGATAGAGTAGACGTGGAGTGTATGTTTCCATTAGTGAGAGAGTTTCAGAATAAAGGAGCACACCTTTCAAACTGAAGAGGATTTTTTTTCAGGAAGAGAATAGCGAATCTGGTGATGACCATGAAGGAATTAAAATATGGAAGAAAACATTAAACTGGAATGGGTTAAGTAAATGAACTAAATGCCTTTGTTCTTGCCATATGCTTGCAGGAATGGAGGATGCCATTTTGAAAAGCTGCTCTTTGACCTCCATTTTGTGAGCTGCCTTGTGAACTACTTTAGCCTGATTATTTCCTATATCTTTTGCTATTACGGAACAGTGAAAACCAGCAGAGAGCCTTTTTATCTGTTTCCCTTCCACCTGCTTTTAGCACAGGAGAAATTGAGGAAGGTGTGGACTAGTCATGTTTATATTTAACAGCTTATTTTGACTCTTGTTTTCTTGCCTTTCAGTGCTCTGTTCTATCCCCTCACAGCTAAAACCATTGACTCCTGTCTTCCCTTAAGCTCTTGCATGAATGTCGATGTTGATAGTCAAGACTTGGTTTAAGTCCAATCCTGATGTCACCCACTAACCGAGCAATTTCCTACTTTCAGGTCACAACTTATTTGGATTGAAAGCATTAAAATTAGGGTCAGAGAGACATTTATTAATGTAATAATAGCTTGATGCTTTTTCACTTGGAAGAAACCTTGTTTTATTACGAATGTACTGACAGAGGTAGCGAAGTGGTTAAATTTCTATTATTAGTCAGTGTTGTGGACTAGTGATCCAGAACCGTGACTTTAAATCCCACCATACCAGCTGGGGAATTTAAATAGAAATAATAAAATATATCTTGTTTTTTTTAAATCATCTGAGTTTCAATAATCATGTAACCATAAAATTATTGTTAAAAACAAGTTGGTTTGCTAACATCCTCCAAAAAGGATGTTGAGGTTTACAGTTAACTTCTAATTTACCAATGTGATTGATTATTAAATGTCTCACCCATTCAGAAGCAGTCAAGGATATACAATAAATGCTGGCATTGCTCATGATTCAAGAAATTCAAAATTCAAGATTGTTTAATATCATTTTTAGTACAGAAGTGTAAAGAGGAGCAAAGTAATTGTTATTCTGGATTCAATGCATCAGAAAAAGTACAGTAAGATAAAGAACTCAATAAAAATACACATTAAATGTAAATACATAAGATAGCTTATATACATTGATTATATGTCAATAAGTGGCACTAGACTCTGACAAGAAATGATAAAGTAGTTACGTGTGGGTAGGGGGGGTGGTGGGTTGATCAGCCTTACTGCTTGTGGAAAGTAACTGTTTTGATTCTGGTGGTTCCTACATGGATGCTATGTAATTTCCTTCCTGATGGGAGTGGGACAAACAGTCCATGAGCAGGGTGGATAGGAACCTTGATGATATTCTGGCACCTTTCTGTATATATGTCCTTGATGGCAGATAGGCTAGTGCTGCTGGTATGTTGGGCAGTTTTGACACCCGTTGCTGAGCCTTCCTGTCTGCTGCAGTGCAGTTTCCGTACCAAGCAGTGATGCAGCAGGTGAGGATGTTCTCTATTGCACAGAAAGTCACGAGTATGGATGCGCTTAGTTCAGCTCTCTTCAGCCTCCTCAGAAAGTAGAGGCATTGGTGAGATTTCTTGATTGTGTAGGATGTGTTCTGCGACCATGAGGAGTTGTGCGAACTATGCACTCCCAGGGGTTTGAAAGTCCTTGCAGTTTCCCCCTTTGAACCACTGATTCACAGAGGGATATGAGTGGTGTGAGTTCTCCTGAAGTCAAAAACTGCCTTCTTAGTTTTGTTGATATTGATGAAGAGATTATTAGCCTGACCAGATCTCAAACACTCTACCTTCTCTCTAAAGGCCACCTCATCATTGTTGGTGATGAGCCCCATCCACCATTGTGGATATCCATATCCACAAATGTATAATTTCATCTGTATATTTGCAATACAAAAATCATAAATATGAATTATCATGTATGTTTATGAAATGTTGACATTATCATTTTGGGATTTCTAAAAACACAATTGCTTAAGTTGAGTTATGTCAAGGGAAATGCTGTGTCAAGTCCTTTGGAGGCATTTTAACCAATTGCCATGTGCACAACACTGCCCTCTCCTGCTCAGAAGAGTCAGTTCAATGTAGTGAAAGTTGGCCCTTGGATCTTATTAGTCCATATTGATGGTTGAACCAGTGGGGATTAAAGGTTCCTTCCCCATCATAATGTTACTGGGCTTAAATAGAAATCCAATTTCATTTTGTAGCCTCATTAGGTGTCCAAGGGCAGGGCTTGATGGTAAATGTATACTGCAGGTTCACTATTTAAGATCTCCCCCATCTCTTTTGGCTCCACACGTGGATTACCATTCTGATCTTCCAGTGGACCAATTTTGTCCCCTGCAATCCTTTTGCTCGCAACATATCTGTAGAAGGCCTGAGGATTCTGCCTCACCTCATCTGCTAGGGCAAATTCATACCTTCTTTTAGCCCTCCTGATTTCTTTCTTAAGTGTTCTCTTCCACTTTTTTATACTCCATAAACATTTCATTTGTTCCTACCTGCCTATATCTGCAATGTACCACCTTATTTTTCTCAACCAGGGCCTCATTATCTCTTGAAAATCAAGGTTCCCTAAACCTGTTATCTTTACCTTTTATTCTGACAGACACGTACAAACTTTGTTCTCTCAAAAATTTGCTGTTGAAGGCCTCCTACTTACCAAGTACCTTTTTGCTAGAAAACAGCCTGCCCTAATCAACACTTGCCAGATCCTTTCTGATGCCATCAGAATTGCCCTTTCTCCAAATTAGAATCTCAACCCATGAACCAGACAAAGCATATTTACTTTGAAAGTAATGACATTGTTATCACTAGATGCAAAGTGCTCCCCTTCACAAACTTTTGTTACCTGCCCAGTCTCATTCCCTAATAGCAGATCAAGTATCTCACATGCCCTCATTGGGATTTCTATGTATTGATTAAGGAAACTTCCCTGATCACATTTGACAAACTCTATCCCATCTGGTCCTTTTACAGTCTGGAAGTCCCAGTTAATTCCCTGAACTCCCTTTGCGGAACCTCATCACTCTTCCTACCTACGTCATTGGTTACCTACGTGGACCATGACCTCTGGCAATCCACCCTCCCACTTAAGAATGCTGAGGACTTGATCCAAGATGACCCAGTTCTTGGCACCTGGGAGGCAACATATCATCTAGGAATCTTGTTCTTGTCTAGACAACCTCCTTTCTGTTCCTGTAACTAACAAATCCCCATCACCACAGCTTGCCTTTCTTCCCACTTGTTTTCTGAGTCGCAGAGTCGGATTCCGTGCCAGAGACCTGATTAAGGCGACTTTCCTCTGCTAGGTCATCACTCTCCAACAGTTTCCAAACTGATATACCTGTTGTTTAGGGGGATGGCCACAGTTGTAGTCTGTCCTGACTATTTAACCCCTTTCCCCTTCCTAACTATCACCCAGTTTCCTGTGACCACAGCCTCAGAATAGAGGAGTGTCTTTTTAGAATGGAGATAGGGAGGAATTTCTTTAGCCAGAGAGTGGTGAATCTGTGGAATTCTTTGCCACAGGCAGCTGTGGAGCCAAGACTATGTATCTTTTAAGACAGATAGATTATCAGTTGGTCAGGACATGAAAGGATACGGGAGAAGGCAGGGGATTGGGGCTGAAAGGAAAATTGGATGGTGGAGCAGACTAGATGGGCCAAATGGCTTAATTCTCCTGCTGTATTTTATGGCCTTATGTACAGAAGGAAGAACAATAAATTGTGGAGGTGGGGATGTGGAAGCTCTACCCACAACTTTCTTGCCTTCTTGACTGAAGCCTCGAAGTATTAATACCTTAAAAAAAATCTCCATTCTAACTCTGACCACCCCAATGATGGGCACTCTGACAATGGCTGCTCTGCTTGCCTCTACCATACTTTAATTTGTTCTTACAATCAGTCCGGGACACTGATTGACCACTGACCACTAAACTGCTGCACCTTTTCTACCCATTCAGCGAACCTAAGTGAGCTATGTCTTCTCAGGCTTCTGATCTCTGATTTGTCACTGCTCAATCAGAGTAAAGGATTATGTTTATTCAATCAGTCAAGGTGACACAGGAAAACATTCCTGTTATTGATACTTATTTGTTCAGTGAATGCGGATGTCTCTGGTAAGGACAGCTTACATCTCCCATCCCAAATAAAAGGGCAGTCAGGTTGGCTGTGGAAACACACACAGTCCATATCAGAGTAGGAAGGCAGATTAAGTTCCTATCAGTGAACTAGATGTGTTTTTTTACAGCAATCAACTGGCTTCATGTTTTGAATTACTGATACTAATTTGTTCAATCCAGAATTCTTTGATGACCTTAACGTAAATTCCTTGGCACCACTTTAAGTTCAATCTCATGCTTTCAGCTCAATGGACTTGGTCTTGTAACATAGCCCCAATGTCCTAATTTTGCAACAGGTGCTGATTTTTCATGCATTGTAAATTCTTCACAAAATGATGCATTGTCATATTATAAGCTTTGGAATAGAGAAGCAGAATATTAATTTGGGAAATCAGTTAATGATTGTGTTCGAAGAGATCTGACTATCTCTTATACAAAAGAGACAAAGTCACAGATTATGACAATAGGTTATCAAGAAGGTGTATTGCATGTTGACCTTTATTGCAAAGAGATAGAGCACAAAACAAAAGAAGCCTTGCTTTTGCTTTCATTGTTTTTTTTGTGGGAACTACAGTACTGTGCAAAAGTTTGAGGCACATATACATTACTGTATATAGTTAAGGTGCCCAAGACATTTGCACTGTACTATATTTGTCAATGTGGAGTGGAAAGCCAGTTTATAAATCTGGCGGGAGCAAAGGATGTTGGGAATAGTGAGGGTAGAGTGCCGTGGGAAGGGTTTGAGGGAGGTAGCAGAGAAGGAGTGCCGGAATGGGGATGGCAAAGTTGCAGAAGCACCCAGCCTTGATACACAAGGCAAGGTCATTCGATTCCAAACCATGGGTTCATTGATCATTAAGGAATATCTCTCTATTGCTTTCCCCTCCCTCCACTCTCCCTTCCCCTTTTTCCTACAATGATTCCTCTCTCTCTGCCCACCCCCACCGTCGGTCCACAATAGTGACCCACATCAGAATCAGGTTTGTCATCACTTGCATATATCATGAAATTTGATTTTTTTTAATGTTGCAGCAGTACAGTGCAATACATAAAATTACTATGGTACTGTGCAAAAGTCTTAGGTACCCTAAGACTATGTGCCAAAGACTTTTGCACAGTACTGTCACTGTAAGTCCAGCACTTATTGCCTGTAACAGATTATTACTAAGAAGGTGGTGGTGAGGACTATTGGGTAAGAAGTTCTAGGATTTTGATTTGGTGACAATGAAGCAGCAGTGCCCTATTTCCAAGTCAGGATGGTGGAGGGAAATCCGTGGATAATTATGTTCCCATGAACCCTGCTGCTCTCATTTGTCATGAGTGTTTTTGGAGTAGTTTTGATGTGTAACTGTAGTATATTTTGAACATGGTACATACCATATCCAATATGCACTGGTAGCATGTGCCTCCACACCATCAAGAGCATTTTCAAAAGGCAATGTGCTTAAAGAAGATGACATCCCTCAATAAAGATCCTCACTATCCAGGGTCTCTTCTCAATATTACCATCAGGGAGGATGTAACAAGATGCACACTCAACATTTTAGGATCAGTTTTTTCTCCCCCTTTTACCATTAGATTTCTGGCCAGTGGATGAACTTATAAACAGTACCTCATTATTCCCATTTATTTCTTTATTGTAGCTTAATAGCAATTTGTTTAGTATACTACTGTACTGCTTCCACAAACAACAAATTTCATGACCTAATCCTGATTCTGAATGTTTAAGGTGGATCAGTGGTGCAAATTAAGTGGCCTTTTTTGTCCTGGATGGTGTTAAACTTCCAGACGTTTGTTGGATCTGCACCCGTCTAGACAAATGGAGGATATTTACAACAATATGGGACTTCAATGACACTACACCTCAGTGCATATTTGCATCACTCTGCATAATTTAATTCTCCTTTTTGGAATGATGTATTTGGCTTCGAAGAAGCAAAAGCTCATGATTGACTCTAGGAAGAGAGTGTTGTCTTCTAAAGAACAGTTGGAACACAACTGGCCAATAATATCTGCACTTGGAAGAAATGAGTGATGATTTTATTGAAACATGAAGTTCCATGGGCCATATGAGAGGATGCTAATAGGTTGACAATGCATCATTTCTGGATCAGGAACAGGCTATTTAGAACTGAAATAAGGAGGAATTTATTCTCTAGGAGATCAGTGAATCTCTAGAATTCTCTACCCTAGAGAAAGGGACTGAAATTGTCTTTAGCTTCAAAAGAAGGGCCAGGATTATAAGGCGCCTAAAAAGCAGATACTGGAGGTCAGACAGCATCATTGCCGCTGGTCAAGACCCTTCATCTGGACAGGCTCTTCTTTTTGCTGCTGGTTCATTCCAACATTTGCAGTCCATTGAGTCTTGGGGATTGTGAGGATCAGGTGGGGAAGTAGAGTATAAGCTTGAGTGTGCATATGGGCTCCTTTCAAGTTTATTTCCTTCATTCTGCTCCTCAGTTCAACCCCATTTCCAGGTGAAGTGAATCCAATATTCTGAACACTTTTTGCCAGTTGCCCATCCCACCCGATTGCCGGCTGTTTGGAATGATTGGAATTAATGTTGGGATCATTGTGTGTTATGTGCTTTTGAATTTCCCACATCTCTTCCAGTTGCTGAAACTCCCTGTAGGAAGCATTGTGTTTGAAACTGTCCTTGTACTTTCAGCTGTTTCATTCTGCCCTGTGAACCTGTAAGTTTAAAAACAAAAATAAGTTGTAGAAGCTTAGCAAGTCAAATAGCGTCTGTGCATGGAAATGAGAAGTCAATATTTTGGGCCAAGATTCTTTATCTGGACTGAAAGATAGAGATGAGCAAAAGTAAGTGAAGGGAATAAGTAAGGCCAGTGCTGGTAAGTGAAAGGTGGATCCTGTTGAGGAGCAATGATAGGTGGATGGAGAAGAACAGAAGTAGCAACAGAGGCTGGGAGGTGATAGGTAGAAACAACAAAGTGCTGCAGATAATGGAATTGGAGAGGAATGTGGAGCATGGAATCAACTGAGTGGGTGGTTTGGGCAGATGGGAACAGTAGGGGTAGGGAACCATCTGGGAGGAGTGTGTGACTGATGGGCATATGGAGTAACCGGAGGAGGGGAGAGAAGGGTAAGGAAGCAGGGAAAAGGGTGTATTGAGGAGGGTTGGGTGGATCAGGAGGCGACAGAAGGAGAACAGGTTACCTGAGATTGGGGGAGCAGGTTACCTGAGATTGGGGGAACTTGATGTTTATGCCATCAGACAGTTGACTATCCAAGCAGAATATGAGGTGTACTTCCACTAGTTTGCATTTAGCCTCATTCCATCAGTGGAGGAGTCCAAGGGCAAGTCTGAAACTTGAAGAACAAATTCCTCTAAGCTTTGCTTCTGTGAAAGATATTTGCAGATTGGTGGCCTTACTGGAGAAGTTGCCTCAGTGTGTTTCTTTGTAAAAAAAAAATTGATGTCAATCAGAATGACTTTTATCTGGTAAATTACATAATGGTAAGAAAAGTATTTGCGGAAAATATTTTCTCATCAATATTCAGTCAAAAAGATTGGAAGATTGGAGTAACTCTCTTCAATGATCTCCAGTTGATATGCACTATGGCTTCATTTTGTTATATACATGGGATTGTTAGTTTGACGTTGCCTCAGTAATGGAATGAAAGTTATTCTCACCTTCAATGGACTGACTGAGAAAAGAGAACTGTAATTCTTGAGATTGCAGTGTTGATCCTCATTGTATTAGGCTTTACTACTGGGAGTATGATCCCCTTTAATCCCAAAATCCATCACCTCTTCTGGTTTCCACAAGTGGACCAGGAGGGTTTCAATGACCAGTCGGAGGATTTACAGTGGAAAGGTTTGCAATGCTGTGGACAAGGAGCAAACAGAATTGAGTGACAAGAATTCAGCACAGATCTGTGGATCTGGTAGAAATTGTAAATCCGTAAACCCCCTTCCGTAAAAGCAATGGTCAATCAGAATGGATTTTTCAGGAATCTAATAAGTCTATGAACATTTTAGTAGGCTGAGTTTAAATTCCCTCACAGGTATTTGATCTTTGTACAGTTTTGTTGTCAAGTCACCTAACCACTGTGCACTAAAAGTCTTTTGTACCATGACTGCTCATTGGAACCTTGGGATTTACAAAAAGTCAGCTACAGGTTAGACATTTGGGATGGTTTCCTATGCCATATGATCCTAGACCTGTTATATCTGTGGAATCAGTTGTGCAGTTATACAAATATCAAAGTCTTTTCTAGCAATGCATCTGGCAGTTGTGTATATAAGTGTAAGTGTGGCTTTCAGAACTGATGAATCATTGTATGATCTTGATGCATTGTTGTATCGGACACTGCCTTTCAGAGAGGATAGCAGCCTTCAATAGCTCTGTCTTGTCTGAGTAATTGTACTTACAATGGCACCAAAGAAATCCACAGACAAAACACGCTTGGTTTTGCAGTGTTGGCTCCCATCCCTGATTAACTGTCAGTTCCTGGAGGTCCAATTTCACAGACCATAAATCTTGGTATGTTGGCATTTTGAATGCTGAAATCTCACTAATAACATCAACATTATGTCAGCACTTATACTGGAATTTATCTTTAACTGCTGATGTCATCTCAACAGGGCTGCAAGAGCACTGATTATTACCCGCACTTTACAGTCAATAGAAAATGGAGGCAAGTGTGTCACGCTTAACAGTTACCTCGTTCAGTGGCAGAAATACTGCTTTGTATCCAAACAGTACTTTTTGTTGTGTGACTTGAAATGTTTGGTTAATTGGGTTTGCTTGCCCAGTTTTCTCAGTGGTACTAGTTGAGGGGCAGTGGACTGGTAATTAGCTTGTGTGTAGATTCCCAGAACAGCACCACCTGTTGTATTAGCTGAGGAATCACTTCAGCCCAAATATTTTGACAACAGCATTTATGAATCTGCTAGTAATGTAATAAATGAAAGGATGGCATGATAAGTTAAGGAGCATCAATAGGTCACAATGTGCCAAGGATTCTTCCCCTCAGTCCTGCCTTCCCGCTTGTCTTCATATTCCTTGCTTCACCATATTTAATGTATAAAAATCTTTCAGTGATTGAACATTCAATTCTTTCTCTTCTCAGTCCAGATAATCCACCTGTTTCCTTGAATCAATAATCCATGCCCCTTGACTCTTCAGCCAGTGGAAGTCTCATTTACCTTGCCAATCCATAGAATTACTCCTAATTCATTGTTTTATGTTCCAGAAAGTGCAAACCAGTCCTTCATTATTGCTCTCTGTAGAACCACCTTGAACTACTTGTGAGAATTAACTGAATATATTAATTCATTTTAACTAGGAAAGAAGGGAATAACCTGGGGCCAGTATTTACAAGGGTAGTATTATGGGCACAGTCAAACAAAGGACAGCTTTCTTTACCAAACATTTCAGTAAATTGACAAGGGCAGAATTTCCAAAGCTGCAAATGCTATGGAGGCTCCAATGCATCTGCCAACTTATCAGACAATATTGAAGCTGTTGCCCTGCATTCCACCATGCCACTGGGCAGAATATTCAAGATTTTACCATGAAACACCAAATGATGCTTTGAAGGAGTGAATTTACACCCATGATGCCTGAAATTTGGCAACCTGGAGAATAGAGCAACTTTACCCAGACATGGAGACTGGGACTGATGGGAGACAAATAGCCTAAAGAGGGTGATCGGTAATGGTCTAAGGCCAGCTATATTCTTGGAAGGCAAAAGCAACTAGTTGATGGCAGCAAAATCATTGCTCCTTGGATTTTGGGTGTAGGAACAAAAAGGAAGGTCAGGGAACATGCCAATCTTTCTGCAGTTTTCTTGCCCTTACCAATTGCATCTTTCTGGGAGAAGAATGTTAACACAGAGGCCAAAGACTGCCGAGTTAAAGTCAAAGATAAACTCCTTGGCTTCAAGGATGTGTTGTTTACTTCTTCATAAATGCTAGTTTAAATCATTGTCACAATGAAATTTTTTAACAAATTCTGCTGTACTGTGCTATAATTAAGACCAAGTCAGTGTGATATTCTCTTGTGTGACATCCTGCACTTTAAGATAGAGAATTCCTAAGATTTCCAACCTTCTGAAAGAAGGAGTTCCTCTTTATCTGCCACTGATAGGTGACCCCTTATTCTGAAACTGTGATGATATTTTCAGATAAGGGAAATCGTTATTTTGGCATCCAATCTATCCATCCCTCTCTGAATCTCATGTGTTTCAATAAAATCGACTTCATTTTTTTTTAACTCTTAAAAAGTATAAGACCAATTTATTAAATCTTTCTTCATCACTCCCTTCATTGCAGGAAACAACCTGGTGAACTTTTCTGCACAATCTCCAGTCCAAGTATACACAAGTGTTTCGCCACTAGGGAGTAGTTTATGTTGTTCCATTATTCAAGAAAGAAACCAGGGATAATCCTGGAAACTATAGACCAGTGAGTCTCACATTAAGGGTAAGGAAAATACTGGAGAAAATTCTAAGGGATAGAATGGACAACCATGGCTAAATTAGAAAGTGTCAGCATGGCTTTATGCGGAGCAAGTCATGTCTGACCTACTTGACTGAGTTTTTTGACGAGGTGATGAGTGTGATTGATGAAGGTAGAGCTGTGTATATTGCTTATGTAGATTTTAGTAAGGCATTTGACAAGTTCCCTCATGGGAGGCGCACCCAGAAGATTAAGATGCATGGAATCATGGTGAATTGTCTGTTTGGATTCAGAACTAGCTTGCTCATAGAAGACAGAGGATAGAGGTTGAAGGGATTGATGCTCACTCAGGGTCTGTGGTTAGTGTTGTTCCACAGGGATCTGTACTGTTGGCAGAATTTCAACAGCATAAGGAGGTGTTAAGGAGTGAGTGGTGACACAGCATTTATCTTGCCCACTCACTGTCAATAGGTCAGGAGGGGTAAGCTGAGTGAACATACACCAGTCCTCACTGAGGGACCAGAAGCAGAAAGGGTGAGCATTTTCAAGTTCCTGGACATCAACATCTCTGAAGATTGATCCTAGGCCCAATATATTGATGCAATTACAAATAAAGCATGGCAGCAACTATATTTCATTTGGAGTATGAGGAGACATGAACAAATTTCTACAGATGTACCATGGAAAGCACTCTTATTCCGTGACTCCTACCAAAGAACTTTATAAGAAGAGAGTTGAGCTTTAAATGGAACATAGTTTACTATTATCTTCTTCAATTGAAAATCAATTAATTAAGACCAGGGCTCAATTCTATATTCACAGTGATCGAACTGGCAAATTGTTAGCTAATCAATTAAAAGCTATTTCGACTAAGCGACAAATTATTAAAATTCGTAAACAAGACGGTAATTTAACTACTGATCATAAAGAAATCAATAATACTTTTCAAGATTTTTATAAATCTTTATATCAATCAGAATTTGATGGTGACCAGTCCATGATGGATAATTTTTTTAACAATTTGAATATTCCTAAACTGATAGATGAAGACCATAGCCTGTTAGATGCTCCTATCTCTATGGTTGAAATAGGAGAGGCTATCTCATCAATCAATTCAGGGAAAGCTCCTGGTCCTGATGGTTATATAGTAGAATTTTTTAAAACTTTTTCTTCTTTGCTCTCTCCTTGGTTATGTGAAATTTTTAATGATGCGTTTGCTAAGAAGAGATTACCTCAATCTTTTTATGAAGCTAATATCTCTCTAATTCTTAAAAAAGATAAAGATCCTACTTTATGTACATCTTATCGCCCTATATCACTATTAAATGTAGATTCTAAGATTCTTACAAAAATTTTAGCCATTAGATTAGAAAAAGTATTATCACAGATTATTTCAGAAGATCAGACTGGATTTATGAGGAATCGGTATTCCTTTTTTAATGTTAGAAAATTGATTAATATAATTTATACTTCATCACCCACAATCCCAGAATGTGTTATCTCATTAGATGCTGAAAAAGCTTTTGATAGAGTTGAATGGACATACTTATTTAATACATTGAGAAATTTTAATTTTAGTCCCAACTTTATATCATGGATTAAATTAATATATTATAAACCTGTTGCTTCTGTTCTTACAAATAACTATAGATCCTCTTTTTTTCAATTATCTCGTGGTACGAGACAAGGCTGTCCCTTAAGTCCTTTATTATTTAATATCGCATTAGAACCTTTAGCCATTGCTATTCATGAATCTCCTAATATTTTTGGTATTACCCGTAATGAGAAGTTATACAAATTATCACTTTATGCTGATGACTTGCTGTTATATATTTCTGACCCTGATAGGTCTATTCCCGCTATTTTATCCTTGTTGTTTCAATTTGGTAGTTTTTCTGGTTATAAACTAAACTTAGATAAGAGTGAATTATTTCCCTTAAATGCACAAACTTTATTGAGTGATAGGATACCATTTAAAGTTGTTACTGATAACTTTACCTATTTAGGTATAAAAATTACCAAGAAATATAAAGATTTATTTAGACTGAATTTTTTACCTAAGCTTCATCAAATCCAACAACTTACTACAAGATGGTCTCCTTTATTTTTATCATTAATTGGTCGGATTAATGCTATTAAAATGATGATTTTACCGAAATTTTTATACTTATTTCAAGCCTTACCAATTTTTATTCCTAAATCTTTTTTTGATAACATTGATTCAAAAATTTCCTCATTTGTGTGGCAAAATAAAAACCCTAGGTTAAGTAAAAGGCAATTACAAAAATCAAAAAAAGATGGTGGTTTAGCTTTACCTAATTTTAGATTTTATTATTGGGCAAATAATATTCGTAACTTAATGTATTGGAAACTAGATTTGGATTCACCATTGTGCCCACAGTGGGTAAATTTGGAATGTAATGAGATAAAGGAATATTCTCTATTCTCTGTTCTTGGTTCTTGTCTTCCTGCTGATTTAGTTAAATTTAGTAAACAAATATCTAATCCTGTTATCAAACATACATTACGAATTTGGTTTCAATTTCGTAAGTTTTTTACTTTGAAAAACTTTGTTCTTGAAAGCCCTATCTTACTTAATTTCTTTTTCAAACCTTCCTGGACAGATCAAGCTTTTAACATATGGAAAAGGAAAGGTATAAAATGTTTTCGTGATCTTTTCTTTGAAGATACTTTGATGTCCTTTGACCAACTTTCCAACAAATTTGAATTACCTAAATCTAATTTTTTCAGATATTTACAAATTAGAAATTTCTTACATAAAGTTTTACCATCTTTTCCTAATTCAACTTTAGTGGATTTTGTAGATTTGATTTTTACCTTAAACCCTTGTCAGAAGGGATTAGTAGCTTTTATTTATAATATGATTATGAAGATACAACCAGAAATATCAGTTAGAATTAAACAAGAATGGGAAAAAGAACTTCAATATAATATATCAACAGATAAATGGGAAAAATTTTTACAAATGGTTAATTCCTCTTCTATATGTGCTAAACATGCTTTAATACAATTTAAAATTGTACATAGAGCTCATATGTCTAAAGATAAACTTGCTCGATTCTATTCTCATATTAACCCTCAATGTGACAGATGTCATTCAGAAGTGGCTTCATTGACCCATATGTTTTGGTCATGTCCCACTTTACATAACTATTGGAAGGACATATTTGCTACCATTTCCTCAATTTGGAATATAGATTTACAGCCTCATTTTATCACTGCAATTTTTGGCATACCAAATGAAGATGGTAATCAGTTTTCCCCTTCAATTAGACGAATGATTGCTTTTGTAACATTAATGGCCAGAAGGTCTATATTACAAAACTGGAAAGAAGTAAATCCTCCTACCACGTTCCAGTGGTTTTCTCAAACTATTTCTTATCTGAGCCTGGAAAAAATTAGAAGCACTATTTTTGACTCATCAATTAAATTTGAAGTAACTTGGAGACCGTTCATTCGACATTTTCATATGAATTAATTTGGCCTTTTCCAGACCTTCTTTCTGCTTATTCATGTTCAGGTATGGAGTTCTGGAGTTTTTTGACACTATCATATACTTGTAAACTATTATTATTGCCCATGTTAGTTGAGTTTAGTGTTTTTTTTTCTCATATATATTTTTTTCACATATTTTCAAATTTTTTCTTCTTTTAACGGTTATTTTTGTTTTTTTCATATATAATCATATGGACTTGACTGATTAAGGTATTTTCTTCTGTTGATGTTTAATAGGATATAGTTATCTTATTATTAATGCGACTTCAAGTCTATTGTATTCATAATTTACTCATTATTATGTTATGTTTTTTTTAATATATGTATATATGAAACTCAATAAAAAGATTGAAAAAGAAAGAAAGGAAAGCACTCTTAACAGGTTGTATCACCATCTTGTATGGAGTGGGGTGGGACTCTCTACAGGATTAGAAAAAGCTGCAGAAAGTTGTCAAACGCAGCCAGTTCCATCATGATCACTAGCCTCTCTGGTGATGCCTCAAAAAGGCAGCATCCATTACTAAGGAAACGCATCCCCCAGGATATGCTCTCTTCGCATTGCTAGCATCAAGGAAGAGGTACAGGAGCCTGAAGACACACATACAATGTTTCAGGAACATCTTCCCATCTGCCATCAGATTTTTGAATGGACAATGAACCTATGAACGCCACTTCAGTCTTTTTTTTTAAACTATCTCTTCATGGACTACATATATATAATATGGGTAATGGCCTCCGAATAACCCAAAGGCAGAGACTGGCATTTTACAGTGAAACTGAATCTCCAACTGTTACTAAAGGCTGGAGAAGTGATCTGTAACTAAATGGTATTTGCAATGTGAAAGAAATTTGTAGCAAGTGTTTTATGTTCTTCAGACTAAAGGAAAGAATACTCTGTACACTAAACTGGACTCTGGAGAGTTATTAGTCAAATATGACTCATTTCATAGGAATTTGTTTATGTTGTTGCTTGGTTTTAGCTTTTTCATGGCAATTTAAATCTCCTCAACCCCAAACCCATTCATTTGTTAAAAGATCTTCCAGGAACATGACTGTACATGTTTACCCTTGCAATGCTGCAGGTTATTTGAGTTCAATTTATGTACTGGAACATTTGTGCTTTAACTCTGATGTTGATGAAACGCTGTTCTTAAACTCCCTAGCATGTTTTAATTCTTGTAGCAAATGCTGTAAATATGACAGAACACTTCTGCATTATTATTGCCTTAAGTCAGATAGGAAAAGAAGAACTGGATTAAATTACTGAAGTAACTGACTGCTGCCTCTGGCGTACTAACATGTCACAAAGGCTTTCCACTACATTTTGCACAGCTTCCATGTTTGGCACTATGGGCTATAGAGGTGCTTTCATTTTCCTGCAACATGAGTCAATATTTCAATTTGTTATCTGAGATGTGTCAAGTAAAGGTAAAGAGATAAGTGCTGGATTGCCATGACATTTCCTCGAGATGTTGCTAAACATATTAAGACCACTGATGCAACTTTGGTCAGCTGTAGCTAGCTCAGGCTACTGAGCGTATTTTCACAGCAATAGTCATCCCTCAATGATGATGTAACAGCTGTTAAATAAAAATTATACACCATCACCAGGACAAGATTTTTCTTTACAAGGAGAGTGGTAGTTGGCTGGAACACACTCCCAGGGGTGGTCGAAGTGGTAGATACAATAGCAGCATTCAAGAGGCTTTTAGATAGGGATGTGAACATGAAAGAAATGCCAGGCAGCAGGAATTCCTTTGATTTGACATCCTGCTTGGCAAGGACGTAGTCAGCTAAAGGGCTTGTTCTTGGGTACACGCTGTGTCTTACATAATCGGAGGAGCACAGTACATCAGTACAGCAGATATTGCTGCTGCCTTGCAGGTCCCAGAACTAGCTCAATGCTGGTGTTACTGCTGTCGGTGTGGAGATCACCTCTCCTCCCTGTGTCGGAATGGAGATCACCTGTTCTCCCCGTGTCGGTGTGGAGATCACCTGTCCTCCCCGTGTCAGTGTGGAGATCACCTGTCCTCCCCTTGTCGGTGTGGAGATCACCTGTCCTCCCCGTGTCAGTGTGGAGATCTCCTGTCCTCCCTGTGTCAGTGTGGAGATCACCTGTCCTCCCCATGTCGGTGTGGAGATCACCTGTCCTCCCCGTGTCAGTGTGGAGATCACCTGTCCTCCCCGTGTCAGTGTGGAGATCTCCTGTCCTCCCCGTGTCGGTGTGGAGATCACCTGTCCTCCCCGTGTCGGAGTGGAGATCACCTGTCCTCCCCGCGTCGGAGTGGAGATCACCTGTCCTCCCCGCGTCGGAGTGGAGATCACCTGTCTTCCCCGTGTTGGAGTGGAGATCACCTGTCCTCCCCGCGTCGGAGTGGAGATCACCTGTCCTCCCTGTGTCAGTGTGGAGATCTCCTGTCCTCCCTGTGTCAGTGTGGAGATCTCCTGTCCTCCCTGTGTCGGTGTGGAGATCACCTGTCCTCCCTGTGTCAGTGTGGAGATCACCTGTCCTCCCTGTGTCAGTGTGGAGATCACCTGTCCTCCCCGTGTCGGTGTGGAGATCTCCTGTCCTCCCCGTGTCGGTGTGGAGATCACCTGTCCTCCCCGTGTCGGTGTGGAGATCACCTCTCCTCCCCGTATCGGAATGGAGATCACCTGTCCTCCCTGTGTCGGTGTGGAGATCACCTGTCCTCCCCGTGTCGGTGTGGAGATCACCTGTCCTCCCTGTGTCGGAATGGAGATCACCTGTCCTCCCTGTGTCGGAATGGAGATCACCTGTCCTCCCCGTGTCGGTGTGGAGATCACCTGTCCTCCCCGCGTCGGAGTGGAGATCACCTGTCCTCCCCGCGTCGGAGTGGAGATCACCTGTCCTCCCCGCGTCGGAGTGGAGATCACCTGTCCTCCCCGCGTCGGTGTGGAGATCACCTGTCCTCCCCGCGTCGGAGTGGAGATCACCTGTCCTCCCTGTGTCAGTGTGGAGATCACCTGTCCTCTCCGTGTCGGAGTGGAGATCACCCGTCCTCCCTGTGTCGGAGTGGAGATCACCTGTCCTCCCCGTGTCGGAGTGGAGATCACCTCTCCTCCCCGTGTCAGTGTGGAGATCTCCTGTCCTCCCTGTGTCAGTGTGGAGATCACCTGTCCTCCCCGTGTCGGTGTGGAGATCACCTGTCCTCCCCGTGTCGGAGTGGAGATCACCTGTCCTCCCCGCGTTGGAGTGGAGATCACCTGTCCTCCCCGCGTCGGAGTGGAGATCACCTGTCTTCCCCGTGTTGGAGTGGAGATCACCTGTCCTCCCCGCGTCGGAGTGGAGATCACCTGTCCTCCCTGTGTCAGTGTGGAGATCTCCTGTCCTCCCTGTGTCAGTGTGGAGATCTCCTGTCCTCCCTGTGTCGGTGTGGAGATCACCTGTCCTCCCTGTGTCAGTGTGGAGATCACCTGTCCTCCCCGTGTCAGTGTGGAGATCACCTGTCCTCCCCGTGTCGGTGTGGAGATCTCCTGTCCTCCCTGTGTCGGTGTGGAGATCACCTGTCCTCCCCGTGTCGGTGTGGAGATCACCTCTCCTCCCCGTGTCGGAATGGAGATCACCTGTCCTCCCCGTGTCGGTGTGGAGATCACCTGTCCTCCCCGTGTCGGTGTGGAGATCACCTGTCCTCCCTGTGTCGGAATGGAGATCACCTGTCCTCCCTGTGTCGGAATGGAGATCACCTGTCCTCCCCGTGTCGGTGTGGAGATCACCTGTCCTCCCCGCGTCGGAGTGGAGATCACCTGTCCTCCCCGCGTCGGAGTGGAGATCACCTGTCCTCCCCGTGTCAGTGTGGAGATCACCTGTCCTCCCCTTGTCGGTGTGGAGATCACCTGTCCTCCCCGCGTCGGAGTGGAGATCACCTGTCCTCCCCGCGTCGGAGTGGAGATCACCTGTCCTCCCCGCGTCGGTGTGGAGATCACCTGTCCTCCCCGCGTCGGAGTGGAGATCACCTGTCCTCCCCGCGTCGGAGTGGAGATCGTCTGCCCTCCCCGCGTCGGAGTGGAGATCGTCTGCCCTCCCCGCGTCGGAGTGGAGATCACCTGTCCTCCCCGCGTCGGAGTGGAGATCACCTGTCCTCCCCGCGTCGGAGTGGAGATCACCTGTCCTCCCCGCGTCGGAGTGGAGATCGTCTGCCCTCCCCGCGTCGGAGTGGAGATCGTCTGCCCTCCCCGCGTCGGAGTGGAGATCACCTGTCCTCCCCGTGTCAGTGTGGAGATCACCTGTCCTCCCCGCGTCGGTGTGGAGATCACCTGTCCTCCCCACGTCGGAATGGAGATCACCTGTCCTCCCCGCGTCGGAGTGGAGATTGTCCATTCTCTCCGTGTAGGAGTGGAGATCACCTGTCCTCCCCGCGTCGGAGTGGAGATCACCTGTCCTCCCCGTGTCGGAGTGGAGATTGTCCATTCTCTCCGCGTCGGTGGGGAGATCACCTGTCCTCCCTGTGTCAGTGTGGAGATCACCTGTCCTCTCCGTGTCGGAGTGGAGATCACCTGTCCTCCCTGTGTCGGAGTGGAGATCACCTGCCCTCCCCCTGTCGGAGTGGAGATCGTCTGTCCTCCCTGTGTCGGAGTGGAGATCACCTGCCCTCCCCCTGTCGGTGTGGAGATCACCTGTCCTCCCCGCGTCGGAATGGAGATCACCTGTCCTCCCCATGTCGGAGTGGAGATCACCTGTCCTCCCCTTGTCGGAGTGGAGATTGTCCATTCTCTCCGTGTCAGTGTGGAGATCACCTGCCCTCCCCCTGTCAGTGTGGAGATCACCTGTCCTCCCCTTGTCGGAGTGGAGATTGTCCATTCTCTCCGTGTCAGTGTGGAGATCACCTGCCCTCCCCCTGTCAGTGTGGAGATCACCTGTCCTCCCCGTGTCGGAGTGGAGATCACCTGTCCTCCCCGTGTCGGAGTGGAGATCACCTGTCCTCCCCGTGTCGGAGTGGAGATCACCTGTCTTCCCCGTGTTGGAGTGGAGATCGTCTGCCCTCCCCGTGTCAGAGTGGAGATCGTCTGTCCTCCCCACGTCGGAGTGGAGATCGTCTGTCCTCCCTGCGTCGGAATGGAGATCGTCTGTCCTCCCCATGTCGGAGTGGAAATCGTCCGTTCTCTCCGTGTCGGAGTGGAGATCGTACATTCTCTCCGTGTCGGAGTGGACCTCGCCAGTCCTCCCCGCATTGGATCAGAGCTCGCCCATCCTCACTGCGTCGGCGTGGAGCTCGCCCGTCCTCCCTGCATTGGAGTGGATTTCGCCTGCATTCCCCGTGTCGGATCGGACCTCGCCCACCCTCCCCGTGTCGGATCAGACCTTGCCCGTCCTCTCTGCGACTGTGAGGGTTTCCTTCTTCCCACATCCTAAAGACATTTTGACCAGTTAAACAGGCAAATAAATCAAGCAATGTTGGCTGGCATATGAAAGTGATTAATTTACAGGACCACAGATAAATGGGAAAGAAGGAGAGGGACGAATAGAATTGTTTTACATGGCCTCTCTGATGTCATAAGTCAGGCAGACAAAGATACATAACAGGACGAGCCATTCAGATAGAGGCTCAGCGCTTCCATACATGGTGAGTGGTGCTCCATACTGGTACCACATGAGAATACCAGTGACCCTGCACTGAAATGCCACACAGTGCCTGCAGTTCTGGTACTCCAGTGCAGCTGCATGGTTGGCTGATTTGGGGGTCAGAGGACTGATCTGGAAATCTTTGGCAGTGACTTTGAGAGTGTTGGGTTTGGAGCAGTGAGGGTACAGTAGGATGAAGTATGGCATGGAGAAGGACTTGGGAGGTATGGAGGGAAATGACTGTCTACCTTGCAGGTGTCTTCTGTTGGCACTGCAGTTTCAAAGCTTGGCTGTCTTAGGCATGCCCATTGACTGGTACTCTGAGAACAATGTGCTCCAAACTTCCGTACAATGCTCCAGAGACTCAACCACCAGCCTGCATTTTTATAGCGTGTTTGGTTTACAATCAAATGATCATTAATCTGCCTCAGCCATTATTGTATTATAAAGGATGCAGAATAGAATGGCCCCAGTATAAAAACTGCACTGTGTAAATGATACAGGGATAGACATGTTACCAGTGACTTGGTTGACA
Source organism: Hypanus sabinus (assembly GCF_030144855.1). Lineage (NCBI taxonomy): Eukaryota > Metazoa > Chordata > Chondrichthyes > Myliobatiformes > Dasyatidae > Hypanus > Hypanus sabinus. Next base: position 127,327,515 of record NC_082706.1, read on the forward strand.
AGGTATCAGTCAACAAAAATGAAGAAAAAACATGTAATATGGCAATTAACTTCAGAACTACATGAATTGCGCTGCCTTATGCAATAAAGACAGGGCATTTCCCAAGGTGATCCAATTTTCATTCTATGGCCGACAGGAAGATTATATTTGACTCACATTTTCATTTACTAAATAAAATCAGCATTTCTCTAATCCTTCATTTCAAATTTCTTTAATTAAATTGAGGCTGTCTCCTCATTTCATGTGAAGCCAGCTGTGATCATTTTCTTTAACTTCATGATAGAATACTTTATTGATTGAATTACAGATCTTTTCAGTAGATTGTATGGGATTATTATCTGATGGAACTTTTTAAAATTGTACATTTTAATAGAAGCTTTACTGTGATTGTTGTGTCATCAGGGAAATTGGCTGAAAGGCAGAACATAATTCCATTTGAAAAGTATAGGAGAACTATGTGTTTTGATGAGATGATTCTGGTGCATTGAGGGTGGGTCTTAAGAACCTTTAAAATTTTGAAATAGGTAATTTTGTAATTTTAAGATAAGTAAGGATATGCAAAGATAACAAGTTTAAGGAGCCTTGGTTCTCAAGAGATGTTGAGACTGTGGTTAAGAAGAAAGAGGAGGTACACAGCAGGTATAGGCAGGAGGAAACAAATGAGCTAGTTGAGGAGCTTACGAAATGCAGAGAACACTTCAGAAGAAATTAGGAGGAGTAAAAGAAGACATGACTTTGCTCCAGCAGACAAGGTGAAGGAGAATCTCAAGGGTGTTTGAAGGTATTCTAAGGGACTGGATATATATATATTTGGATAGACAGGGACTGATTAGGGATAGTCAACACGGCTTTGTATGTGGTAGGTCATGTCTAACCAAACTTGTAGATTTTTCGAGGAAGTTTGCAGGAATGTTGATGAGGGCAAAGTAGTGGACGTTGTCTACATGGACTTCAGCAAAGCTGGCATTCAGGATGAGATAGTAAATAGGATTGGGCATCAGTTTTAGGGAAGAAACCAGAGAGTGGTAGTGGACAGTTGCCTCTCGGACTGGAAACCTGTGACTTGTGGTGTGCTGCAGGGATTGGTGCATGGTCCATTGTTGTTCGTCATCTATATCAGTGCTCTAGTGGTTAACTGGATCAGTAGATTTGTGAATGACACCAAGACTGCGGGTGTAGTGAACAGTGAGGAAGGCTATCTATCAAAGCTTGCAGTAGGACCTGCACCGGCTGGAAATAGGCTGAAAAATGGCAAATGGAATTTAATGCAGGCAAGTACGAGGTGAGGGGTAGGGCACTAGAATAGAGGGATCTGGGAATACAAAATTTAATTCCTTAAAGTGGTGACACAGTTAGATAGAGTCATAAAGGGAGCTTTTAACATATTCCCCTTTATAAATATGTATTGAGTACAGGAGTTGGGATGTTATGTTGAAGCTGTACAAGATGTTGGTGTGGCATAATTTGGTGTATTGTGTGCAGTTCTGGTCAACTATCTACAGGAAAGTTATCAGTAAGATTGAAAGAGTGCAGAAAAACATTCCAAATATGTTGCCAGTACTTGAGAATCTGAGTTATTTGGAAAGGTTGAATAGATTGGGACTTTATTCCCTGGAGCATAGGGATGAGGAGAGTTTTGATAAAGGTACACCAATTTATGAGGGTTATTGTTAGGGTAAATGCAAGCAGATATTTTCCACTGATGTTAGGTGGGACTAGAATTAGAGGTCACGTGTGAAGGATGAAAAGCGAAATGATTAAGGGGAACTTCAAGGGTGGTTAGAGTGTGTAGCGAGCTGTCATCGGCAGTGGAGGATGTGGGTTCAAGTTAAACATTTAAGAGAAATTTGAATAGGTACATCAATGTGAGGGGTCTGGAGGGCTATGATCTATGTGACTAGGCAGATTAATATTTTGGCACAGACTTGATAGATCCTAGGGCCCTTTTCTGTGCTGTTGTGTTCCATGACTCAGTACCTCTAAGAGAATGTTCAGTTTCTAAATCTAGCATTCTTGTATTGCATATCAGAATGTTAGATTTATCTTTTTTAGTATAGAGTTCTAAATTTAAAGACCATAATTGTGTATACTAATTGGTGGGGTGTAGATATAACACAGAAAGGGCAACTTATACACAACTTATTACTACATTAACGTCCTATTAGTGCTCCTCCAAACATTCCTGACAAAACAAAATTGCAAATACTTCTAATGAAGCTGTGTGTTTTGTCAAGTTTTTGATTTAGTGCAGCAAGCTTGATGTTGCTGTCAATGCAAAAAGTAAGGGCACAGGCTGAGCAGTGAAAATGTAATACAAGATAAGTCATTAGCATTGATTTCAGATCATTAAGAAGGTCTTAACCTAACTATTTGACATATTACTGTGTTAATATTTGAGCAATATGCCCAGTGCAAAACATCAATCTATATTTCCTGATTCACAATCTATTTACTTTATTGGTTATAAATATAATTCTTCAGCTGGGTGGATTTGAGCAGGATGGCTGTCTAGCCTGGCCAGAGATCAATGAAGCTTTTATTCCACTTTCTAATATTTTTTATCACAATAAACTTAGGAACAGAAACAGTATTTAGTATTAATCCTCTTTGACATTTCTTCTCTGATTATTTACTGAGTCTCTGGAAACTCCAAGACTGAAGGACTGGTGATTCCATGTTGTATCGTAAAGTAAATATTAGTTGGAGGGGAAGCTGGTGGACTTCTGACAGACCTGGTTGGTTGTCTCAAATCCATGTTCCAGAACAAGCCTCGGTATCTTAGACCTGTAAACTCAAGCAGGTTGCAAATATCCTTCATTCAACTTTCATCAAGCTTGAGATATTAGGTGCTGTGTTGCTAGGGTGGTCTAGCATGTAGATTCACTGGGATTATGTGCAGTGATGATGCTCCTGAGGTGAAAGTTGCCAGGCTGTTTTTGTGGTTATAGTGGAGTATCCCTGCCTATCTTAGTATTGCGAAAGATAAACTCAAACCAAATGATTTCCTGTTTGTTTGTGCTGATACAAACTGGAGAACTTGCCTTTAGATTGCAAGTGTGCTCCCATGCACAACAGAAGATCTTGACTTGTCCGTCAAAAGGATTTGCCATTGAGATTCCCAATTCCAATTTAGGATGAACGCAACCAAACCTAAAGGGAAACAATTTATAATTTTAACAGTGAATGTAAGGATACTCAGTAATCTAAACCTGAGCTTGACCATTAACAATACAACATAGAAGTGCATTCCACTTATTCTGTCGTGCTATATAATAGCACATGGAGGAGGTTTGTATTTTAGTAAGGATATTCAAGAAAGAACTCATTCAGCATCAGACTCCACAATGATTGTGGCAATTTGCCAACATTCCCAGCATTTCATTCCTAGTGATTGGATTTCTGGAAAAGAATTGTGTCTTGAATGAACAGCAGCAAGCCAGCTGACACACTGAGGATTACGTGGGCTGTGTCCTCTGTTTGCCTCTCTTGAGAGAAAATATCTTGTAGTAAAATTGTTATGTTCATGTTGACACCAAGTAAGTATTTAGAGTTAATTACATGGAAGCACAGTAACACAGCAAGTAATTAACAGTGGGAATATAGCTGAAGTTATGTGGATGGTTGACACCAAGGAATATCTTACAGTTGATCAATGCTGTAAGTGGAAAGGGTTTGTACAGCCAAATATTCAGAAGACATGCAATTAATTCATGTCTCTAAGGATCAGATTTCAACACCTTTCTGTCACTAAAATTCTCACAGTAGTCAGTCTTTGGTTTGCCTATTGTAGCATTGAGGGCAAATTCTTGGCTCTTCATGAGTTCATTTTCTTTGCACACCAGAAAAATTCATGGAAAGTGCCTTGGACATTGCATTTTGTTTCCTGAACATGATGTGGAAGCTGATCTGGTAAGGCCATGATCTCTTTTTATTTTTGCATTGCCTTATGGGATGACTTCTCCTTCAATATGGGGTCACCAAACTCATTTAAATCTTCTAACTCCTCCTACCCCCACCTCAGATGGACAACCTGCCAAATCTTAATGCACACAACTTGGAACAGCTCTGGACTGAAATGTCTCAGTGGAAGCACCTGGAAAAGCGAAATGAACTAAGGAAGCAGTAAACTTGAGTCATCAGAAATCATATATATTCTGGAGCAGCAGTTTAAAGGCTCCAAAAATCCAGCTCCATAAGGTATATCCCAAGAATTTCCTTAAAGCATTTTATTTTATATTGCAGCTGCTGTTTCATTAAGGGCACTACTTAGCCATGTTAGGCAATGTGCATTATACATGTTCTACCATGAATCTCTGATGATTACAATTAAGATCTGCACAACAACATAACACCGTGAATATGAAGATTCATCAATAGGAGCAGCTGAGCACTTGACATCTATGGGGAAGTAAAGCCCCTTTAAAAATTAGTGTTGGTGTAAAGATCCTGCTCTGATCAATGAAGAGTAAACTTGTGCAATACAACTTGTAATTTAAAAAAGAAAAGGCTGGAAATACTAAGAAAGGGTCACTGACCTGAACTGTCACCCTGGTTTCTCTCTCCACATATGCTTGTCTGACATCGATAACTCTTTGCACTACTTTTAGCCAATAAACTGTGCTTTTGTTTAGACCAGAGAATCATCAATCTTTTGCTTTAGGCAGGTTTCTTATCTAACATAATGATAGAAGATCTTCACGTGTTTCTCTGTGGTCTGGTCTCCAAGCTTCATCTTCCGCAGGACATTGAATTTAAAAACTACTGAGGCATTGATTTCTTTGTCATAAACATATGGTTTGGACAACAGCTTGTTGTACTCTTCTTTTAGTGAACTCTTCTTGTCTGTTCATTTTTGCATTTTTGTACTGAATATTTGTCTCCACTTAGGCATTTTTATTTCCAAAAGCTTTATAAATTACATCATTAATAACATTTTCTGATAATGTCTGAAATCAGCATAAGGTTTGTGGTTGTGATTATACCTTCACCCATCCCTTTCCCTCAGAAAATTCTGTGACAAATCCTTGGTTAAATTAAAGGCATTTTCCATCCCACTGGGATAATTGGGTGGTTTTGAAAATTAATGAGGATGGAAAATGCATAGAGAATGAATGGCAGCTTTAAACAAATATCCACATTAGCTGCAAACATCTTGCTTACAGAATCCAAACGTTAAGAGGTAGAATACTTGAGCTTAGTAAATAATCATCTGGCTATGAGAAAGAATTCATTGAACAATCCAAGAGGATAAGTGTGGTAAACAGTAATAATTCAACTATTTGCTCAGTCTGGACTTCCAGCCGTCTCCACCTCGCTGTTGCACAGTTCTACTCTGCAGAAAGAGGTCACTGGCATTATAGTGTGTTTGTAGGCTCTCATATTGAGCAATCCCCTAACCATTCCTCACATCCTTTAACATTGTTCTTCTTAAAATACATTGAATCTGAAATAGAAACAAAAAATAGTGAAGATGATCTCGGGTCAGGTTGCACCTGTGGAGGAAGAAATGGACCTGATATTTGGATCAATGACTCTTTATCAGAACTGGAAAACTAAGAAAACAAGTGCATTTTAATTTATGGGTGGGGGGGGGGGGGGAAGAGAGGAGAAAAGGCTGTCCAGACAAGACTTTGGTGCTGTCTTACAGAAGGAAATGAATACCAGATAATCATAACTGATCTGTCTGGGGGAGTTCAAATAGAAATTATTTGATATTCTCTATTTATTCTCTATCTATTGTTCAAATAGAGAATATTTGATATTTGGAATAGAGAATAGAGAGGCTCCTCGGTAGAGATCGTAAAGAGCACCAAATTTCTTGGTGTTCACCTGACGGAGAATCACACCCGGTCCCTCAACACCAGCTCCATGGCAAAGAAAGCCCAGCAGCATCTCTACTTTTTGCGGAGGCTGAGGAAAGTCCATCTCCCACCCCCCCACCCCCCATCCTCATCACATTATACAGAGGTTGTATTGAGAGCATCCTGAGCAGCTGCATCACTGCCTGGTTCGGAAATTGCACCATCTTGGATCGCAAGACCCTGCAGCAGATAGTGAGGTCAGCTGAGAAGATCACCGGGGTCTCTCTTTCCACCATCACGGATGTTTACACTACACGCTGCATCCACAAAGGAAACAGCATTATGAAGGAACCCGTCATACAATCTCTTCTCCCTCCTGCCGTCTAGGAAAAGGCTCCAAAACATTCGAGCTCTCACAACCAGACTATGTAACAGTTTCTTCACCCAAGCTATCAGACTCCTCAATACCCGAAGCCTGGACTAACACCTTGCCCTATTGTCCTGTTTATTATTTATTGTAATGCCTGTACTGTTTTTTGTGCACTTTATGCAGTCCTGTATAGGTCTGTACTCTAGTGTAGCTTTCTCTGTGTGGCTTTTTTTTTACGTAGTTTGGTCTAGTTTTTTGTACTGTGTCATGTAACACCATGGTCCTGAAAAACGTTGTCTCATTTTTACTATGTACTGTACCAGCAGTTATGGTCGAAATTACAATAAAAAGTGACTTGAGTTGAATAAAAGATTTTTAAAAAAATCAAATCTCTCAGGTGCAGAATGCAGATCTTGCTGGAAATCTCAAGTAAAATATAATGATGGAAAAACCCAACAGGTCAGGGATGACAAAGAAAGAAAGATTGTGTTAATGTTATAGGTGGATGATCTTACAACAAAAGTAGCCAGCTCTAACACAAGAAGAGATAGCTAGTTACCTGAAATTATTAAACTTAATCTTGATTTTTGAGGGTTGAAATGGAAGAGAAAATGCTGCTGGGCTTTGTTGGAACATTGGGGAAGTGTAAAGACAGGTCAGAAATGGGTGAAAAATTAAGGTAAAACACAACTGGTAAGTCTGTGTCTTATCTGTGGATTGAACAGATGTGTCACCCAAAATCCACGTACTTTCTTAAACGTAGTGGAACACAGAATGCAATACACTGTTGGAAGAAATGCAATCAAATTACTTCTGAAATAAAAGCTGAAATGCTGGGAATAGGAACCATTGAGGAGTTTAGGAACCATTGCTGTGAAACTAATGAGTTTTCCTTCACCAATCATTCTGATAAAGTACATCAAGACCTATCAACATCTCTATGTTCTGAGACTTGCATTTCTTAAATTCAGCAGGTCAGGCACCACTTCGGAAAGGGAATGAGTGTTAACTATTAAAGTCCAAACTATAGTATCTGCTGATTATTTCCAGCGTTTTCAGTTTCTATTTCTGGTTTTCAGCATCAGAACTTGTATTTATCTCCTACACTGACTTTTTTTTTAAACAATTCTAAAGTTATGTACTCATTCCAATCCATTAACCAGTGACAATAATTACACTTTTCATAATTTTGAACATATCCACTAATTTTCTTATTACAATGTTTTTGCCTTACTAAAAGAAATCTGTCATGTGATAAGACATGCTCCTAGTCCCTACTTTGAGAATAAACCTGCATCTTAGTTGTGGCCTTGTCATCTGTAAAGTAGGACTCCAATATATGTACTATTTATGGCAGAACCTGAGAGCTATAGCATAGATTTCTGTTTTGAAAGTGTCAATGAATTTTCCAAGAACTGTTTTCTTGTGTGCAACATAAGTCAAATGGTGATGGATCCATATTAATTTGGAATCTTCATCTCTAACTGTGAAACAAAATGTAATGTTCCAGAAGATTTAAATTTCAAAAATTGATCCATGGCAAAATTGATCAGCCATGATCACACTAAATGGTGAGGTGGGTTGAGGGGCCTGATGTCCTGCTCTTGCTTTGATTTTCTCATGCAATCTTGTTTATTCCTAATAGTTATCCTGTGTTGTGTGCATTACAGAACTATCTGATCTCCTTGTTTTTGCTCTTTTCTAATAACAAATAAATCTTTAATTTAAAAGCACTTTATTAAAAAAATGTTTGCTAGAGTGTGGCCATAATTTAAAAATGGCAGAGGAAGTTATCAGAGAAGTAATAAAATCATCTATTTTTCCATTGATATGTTAATTAAGCATTACCCAAACACAGCTGTACAGTAGTGACACAAAGGCAATGGAACCTGCTGAAGCTGAAAGAAACAGTGGTTTCTATATTGGCCTTTAGTGGAGTGCAACGTCAACTCAGCCAACTTGACAACCTGACTTTCAGATTCATTGAGTTATGCAGCATGGCCCAACCCATCCACACCAACCAAGATTCTATCCAAGTTAATCACATTTGCCTGTGCTTGGTCTACATCCCGCTAAACCTTTTCTATCCATTTTTGCTCAAGTGGAAAGGAAAACAATATGGTTAGAAAAATGCATTGTCACTTTATTATTGGTAGTTCTGCTGCTGAAGGCATGCCAACATCCAGTTCCATTTGGACTGTGGCATCAGCATGCCCATTAATTGTGCTTCTTTTGTTAAACCTATATGCTAAACCATGCAATAGTAATCACTTCTGGGAAAATAATTCAATCTGGCAAATGAAAGATCAATAAGCTGTGCTGGGTCTTGGAGGTGAGGGTGAGGAACTCAGATGTAGCTCCATTGCAAAGGAGAGAAAATGAGAGAGGTACTTGTGGTTAATCATTTATCTGTGAATATATGATGAGCAAGGTATCAGCTGCTGATTCTGTGCCTAGAATTAAAATTTTAATACCAAGTATTACATTTTTTCAAATTTTATTACAGCCATGGGATGACACAGGGGTGCAGCAGGTAGTACTACTGACTCATGGCTCCAGTCACACAGGTTCTGTTTGTCTGAATTCAAGTTGGCACCATCACGGTCAACATGGATACTGTGGGCTGAATGACTGTTTGCTAGTATGAAATACTACAAAAGACAATTTACTGCTATTTTGCAGTCTCTTAAACTATGAATATTGCTGTGTGGTTTTAAAGACCCTTATATACATCAAATTTTTGTGTCACTCATGAATGAAGATGATGGGATGGAAAACGACATGTCCAACTTACATATAAACATTGTGAGTATTTACAGCTTGAACAAAAAATTTTGTGTAACCCCACTTAGAAAATTTTACCTGTCACTGCCTCCCTCATCTCTAGTGCTCAACCCTAAATGACAGTGCTTTGCCTTAATTGCATGTACAGTACTTCTTTTGCTAAAAGCCCTGTTCTGGAAGTCCATTGACACATTCATTGTAGTTTTCCAGTCCACTAATTCCTCAATTTTCATTGTTTTTAGTTGCTGGTGATGATTGTGTCCTTTTCTATTTTCATTGTATGGGCTTGGCTTCTGTCAAAGGTCATTATTTTTCCATCTCACTGGCATTCAGTCTTGGCTTTACTGCTCACTTATATCAATCAACATTCCAGGAAAGGGGTCACAGGACATAAGTTATCATTCCAAGTACAGGAAGATATTTACCAAGCAGATGGATATATTTATGCAAGATTTGCATTTGCCAAGATGCCTGTGTGATGTCAATGAGTATGGCCTCCAAAGTCAGCATTGAGGTTTGTTGATGTTCAACAGATTTTGCTCATTGCAACAGATTCTGCAAGCTGCCTTTCGGCAATAAAATAGAACTCCAAGCATAAAACCTCTTTACAAAGTGTGTTTTCTATTTTCATTCCTGATGTTGCTGATAAATTCTGGTTAGAGCCATTTATCTCCATTGGTAGTGGTCAGTTATGGACAGATAGTGCAGTTCTGTTGAAAACATTCTAGAAAACTTTCCAAAAAGCAAAAGAAGTACTGTAGATGTTAGAAATATATATTAAAAGATGTTGGAAACCCTTAGCAAGTCAGAGTGCAGTTGCAGGAAGACAAATGGAGTTAATGTTTCAGGTCAAAGACTTTGTTATAATTTGGACGACACACACAAAATGCTGGAGGAACTCAGCAGGCCAGGCAGCATCTACAGAAAAAAGTACAGTTGATGTTTCGGGCTGAAACCCTTCGGCAGGACTCGGATTTCCAGTGTCTCCAGATTTTCTCTTATTTGTCATAATTTGGAACAATTTGATGTCTACAAACTAATTCTATACTTATTATGAATTAGCTATGTGTGCTGATTATATGTATATTGTTTTACATTTTTCACTAAAGTGTAAATTAGGTGATTATTCAGACTGCCAGTATCCATCTAATTATAGCCAGTAAGAGTCAATGCCTTCAGCAGAAAAGAAATCTGATATGATGTTGTAATTATGCTTAACATATTGATCCAGTACTAGTACATTGCTATAGAGAATTTAATGAACTTGCAAACAGAGTATAATAAGCTGCTTTTCAATGTGAGGCAAGTTTTATCATTTGGCTTCTGACAAGATTTGGAGCAATTCATTTGTCTTAATACACACTACCTTTATAGAATACACGCTGTAACGAGCTTCCAATTCTACCTTTTACACACAGGGTCGTTTGTGATGGTCAACACCTCCGGACGCCAGGCAGGACAAAAAGCGCATCTTTTATTATCGAAAGTGAAGGAGAACGATACACACTGCATTGATTTCCATTACTTCATATCTGGCAAGGAAAGGGCAAACCCGGGGTTACTCAATGTTTATGTGAAGGTCAATGATGGACCCCTTGGGAACCCAATCTGGAATGTGTCTGGAATGACAACTAGAAGCTGGAACAAAGCCGAATTGGCCATTAGCACCTTCTGGCCAAATTTCTATCAGGTATTGGATACTTTATCTTACTTGAATTTCTCAGATGTGTTCAAGCTGTGGGTTGTTATTTTTAACTATTAAATAATGGTTAAAGAAGCCAGGTCTGCAAAGAGGCAGCTGATCTCAAAATATTTAAGACTGTTGAATTTTAGTTACCTCGACTGTAAGGTAAGAAAAAAGCAAACTGTTTTCAGTAGCCACCCAGTACCATCGGAGCAGAAAGCTTTAATTTCATAAAAATCAGGAGTGGCTGGACCCAAGTACTGAACAGTACGAATGTTTATCTATTATTCACTTGTGGTATTCAGTGTAAGTTGCTCTCAATACCCAAAGTTTTTAGTTAAGAGTAAATCCCATGATAATAGATGGAAATTTTAAATTGAAGTAAAGAAGCAAGTCTCAGGAATGGTAACCACGGAGCTGCTGGACAGTCACAAAAACCTTTATGTAATGTCCTTCCACACTTGGTGCAATCTAATTGTGTTTCCCAATGCCAGTAGACTGAGACTGCCACACAATTTAAAAGGCAGTTCTAGATGGATATTAAATGCTGGGCTTGCCTGTGTCATTATGAACAATTAAGTAAATAGATGTAACCTCGCAAGGGTAGTTGGTGTTTATTCGCTTTGAACTGAACAGCTTGTGATGTATTTCAAAGGAGATTTGTGAGCTGTGCATATTGCTGCAAGTTTGGGCTTTTAGATTTACCTCCCTTGAGAGTATTAGTGAACCAGATAGTTTTACAATATTACCATGGTTGCATGGTTCCTATTAGCTTTTATTTATCATTAGATCCAAGAATTTACTTAAACTCAGTTTAAAATCCCTAGACGCTCTGGTGAGATTTGAAACTAAAAAAACTGCTAATGCTGGAAGTCTGCAGCACAAAAACAGAAAATGTTGGAAAAGCGCAGCATATCAGATGGCATCTGTGGAATGAGAAACGGTTCATGTTTCAGTTTGAAAGGCTATGATGGGAGAGGTATACTGCTGTTGTGGTTAGCGTAATGCTATTACAATGCCAATGACCTGGGTCAATTCGTCCACTATCTGTGAGGAGTTTATGCCTTCTCCCTGTGACGATGACATGGGTTTCCTCAGGGTGCTTTAGATTCTTCCCACATTCCAAAGATACATGGGTTCATAGGTTAATTGGTCACATGGCCTCGTCGGAATTATATATAAAACTCTTTCTCTTTGCATAGATGCTGCCTGACCTGCTGAGTTTTTCCAGTCTTTCTGCTTTATTTATTGTGATGTTAGATCTTAGTTACTTAGACATCTGTTCAACCATTTTGATTTCTGGTCTTATAACTAAGTTGCAATGCTATTGACACTTCCACCCTGTGCAGTGTTGTGTAGTCTTCTGTGTGATATTGATGGATATCTGTGGAACATGGGCCTTCAGAAAAGATGGACACTAATAATGAAGCATTGTCCTGGACACGTATAAAGGTATTCCAGAATTCAGTTCAGATGAACTTCCTGAGCTTCATGGTTTCTTTGTTTAGCATTATTGAAGCTTGTCCTATCAATATGCACCACTCTTTCCATGATTTTTATCATTGCATTGAATTTCACTAATACTATATTTTCATATATAACTATTCTTCATTAAGAATGGATTAACAGCTTGTGCACATGACGAATCTGGATCATTTTTTATGTGGCTAGGAAAGTGGATTATAACCTATTAACACATATCCACTAATGTGCAATTCTAATTTATTATTTTCCTCTCTGTCCATTAGCAGAATCAGTTGAGTGTGTGCCTGCTGTGCACACTCCCATCAATAGAGTCCCATCTGTGGTAAGAAAGAAAATAGATAGCATAGAGCTCCTTTCATTAGCTTCATTTGCAGAGGCTTAGTTTTAAAGCAAAGTATCTTAGGATCCATCTAAGAATATAAGCGGGTTTGTTTTTGTTGCTGTTCAGTTGTTACAACTTGATAAATAGCTCAGTGTTGGAACTTCTACCAGCCAATGGCGTTAGGCTGAGTACATGGTAGAGTGGTCAGACTGAGGCCAGAATGTTCATTTAACAGAAACAAACTACTCCAATAATTCAGTTACTGGTATGAATGAGGTCAGTCAGAAGGGGAATACTGTAGATTTTCTGTGTGGGATGATTATATTGACTCTTGCATTGTTGACGGATATAGAGTGCAGGGAATAAACAGTGACAGAGATTCTGCAGATGCTGGAAGTTTTCAGCAACACAGACAAAATGCTTAATGATCTCAGCAGGTTTATGGAGGGAAATAAACAGTCTGTGGTTTGGGCCGAAACCCTTTATCAGGACTGGAAAGTAAGGGGACAGAAGCCAGAATAAGAGCTTGGGTGTAGGGGGAGGAGTACAAATTGGCAGATTGCCAAGCACACCTTTCCTTCCCCCAACCCCACCACTTCCCATTTTCTGCAGAGATCGCTTCCTACAAGACTCTCTTGTCCATTCATCCCTCCCCATTGATCTCCCTCCAGTTGCAAGTGGAACAGGTGCCATACCTGCCCCTATACGTCCTTCCTCAGTACCATTCAGGGCACCAAGCAGTCTTTCCACACTTCATCAGTGAGTCTGTTGAGATCATCTGCTGCACCCGTTGCTCCCGATGTGGCCTCCTGTATATTGGTGAGACCTGACATAGATTGGTTCAGTCTGTGGTCTCCTCTACTGCCACAATGAGGCCACACTCAGGTTAGAGGAGCAACACCTTATATTCTGTCTGGGTAGCTTCCAACATGACGGCATGAACATCGATTTCTTGAACTTCCGGTAATTGCCTTCCCCCTTCCCTTCACCATACCCCCATTCCCATTTTCTCCTCTCACTTTATCTCCTTACCTGCCCATCACCTCCCTCTGGTGCTCTTCCCCTTCCATGGTCTTCAATCCACTCCTATTAGGTTCCCCCTTTCCCAGCCGTTTATCTCCTTCACCAATCAACTTCCCACTCCCCCCTCATTTTCGCCTCTCATCTACCACCTTGTACTATTCCCTCCCCTCCCCCCACCTTTTTGCTCTATCTTCTCAACATTTTTTCCAGTCTTGATGAATGGTCTTGGCCCAAGACGTTGACTGTTTACTCTTTTCCATAGCTGCAGCTTGGTTCCATAATTCCTCCAGCATTTTGTGTGTGTTGCAGATGATAAGTAAAATTAGGTGAGGGGGAAGGTGGGTGGGTGGGAGACGGAAGATCATATGAGATGCTGTGATTTTCCTCAGCCCTAAACCTATAGGGCTGATGTTTGTCCTTTCCTCAGTTACCTCAGTTAACCTAACCACCCGTCCTCAAGTAATGCTGTAAGAATCTCCCTGTGGCTGAATGCAGAATTGCATGGAGAAAATGTTGGAAGAAATTTTTAACCACCCTCACCCTTAATCATCGTGCCCTCCCAAAGAGTTGGGTTTGGGTGAATGGGCAGTCACTTTTCAACAATGACTCCTGTTTCTTGAGTTTACACAATACTCTTCAGTTTGGTATATACTGTATGTTTCAGTCAAAGCTTCACTCAGTCTCCTAAACTCCAGCCAATACAACCCTCAACTGTCCAACCTTTCTTCATAAGACAACTCTCCCGTTCTAAGTAAACCATTCCTAAAGGGCCTTATATTTACTTATACCCTTCCTTTAATAGAGAGACTAATACTGTAAACAGTACTCTGGGCATAATCTCACCAATATCCAGAACTCTATATTCATTTTCTCTCTCAAAAAAAATAATCTCATTCTGTTAACCTTTCCCATTATTTTCTGTACCTACATTTGGGATTTTCATGAATTCTGAATCAGAGCATTCAGGTCCTCCCCATTCCGCAATCTCTTACTGTATTGAGTAATATGTTTTACTTGTCAAATGATCGGTTTCACTTGTGGAATTGTGGAAAATAAATACCAGTGCATCATCAGTTTGATTTTAAAGGCAGTTGGGCCATTGCCTTGGCCAATTAGGCCACATGCCCCCAAAATAAATAAATAAATTTAAATATTAGTGTAATGGTTGTTTTATTAAAGTTATCAGAAAAATTACATATGATTTTGCTTTCTCTGAAATGGGAACGATGAGGAAATTGTAATCTGCTTCCTGGTTAATACAAAAACAGTAGTCCGACGACATAACAAAGGCTAAGATTCAACTTGCTGTGGAGGAATTTAATCTCATAACTTGAAACAGTGAATGTAAATTTAAAATCTAACATTCCCAAAGTAAAGAAAGGGACAACTGCAAACTAGGTTTGAATGACTATTTTCATCCCATTTCCTTCTACATCTATTGCTGAGCCTAGCACTGTTGTTTGCACTTACACAGTCACCTCCCTGGTAGAAATCAGAAGGTATTTTCTAGACATGCACTGCATAAATCTTCAGCTGGAGAGCTGCCATATATTCTTAATTCTGCAAGGGTATTAATGGCAAAAAACATGGCCTGTGGATATAGTGAGTAATAACTGATCAAAGGTGAAAATAAGGCCACAAAAAGCTATTAACCTGCTAGAACATTATATTTTTCAACATGAGCTTGAGGTCAAATCTCTGGCTGTTAAACTTCGGTTCTTAGTTCCAGGCTGCTGCTGCAATTTATTAATACTGGCTTTTTTTTTATTGTTGTGTTAACACCCTGCAGTTTGCCAACTTTTATGGATCTAGCAATTCCACAAATAACATGATTAACAAGTTTACAGAGGTGAGTGGCGACACATAATTAGAACACTGTGCCCCTTGATGTTAACTGGCTTTGTCACAAGCAAGCTTATAGTCAGTTGAAAATAAACCAGGGTTGTTTCTTCTGTTCATTGATGAATTTACTTCCCAGAGGCACTAGTGTGATGATCAACACTGCATAAAGTAAATCTGCCGGATTAATAACTCATGGAATCCTGGAATAGTTCTGAAACAAGATCACTAAATCCACAATGACTGCTGGTAGAGCAATTCCTTTGGTTCAGTTCCCTGTTCTTTCCTGTTCATTACCTTGCAAGCTGTTCTTTCTCAATTCTTATCCAATTTCTTTTTCAACGTAGTGACTGATTCTGTTTAAAACAACTTTATAGGTAGACAGTTCCACATCTTCATTAATCTCTGATTTTTTTCTATATTCCCTTTGCCTCTTGGCCAAAATTTGTGTCCCCAGTCCTTGAGACAACTGCTAATGGGAGGCGTTTTCCTTTAGTTGCCCCATCTATCCTAGTCACCACTGTCTAACTGCTTTTCCATCTCCTTTATTCCCAGGAGAACAGTTTCTCCAGAGGGACTTTAATTGTTGAAATTCCTCACCCCTTTAATTGTTGAAAAAAAACTGGCAGTGGAAATCTGAAATTAAAACATAAAATATTGGAAATATTCAGTAAGTCCAGCAGCATTTTTGGAAAGAGGTGAAGGGGATGTTTCAGATCTGAGATTCTTTGGACCTGAGACATTAACTCTCTTACATTTTTGACAAATACTTGACAAATGTTTCCAGCATGATCTGTTTTTTTTGTCTCATTCCTGGAGCTATTCTCGTAATTTTTTTTCTTTCATTATCGCACCCATCCTAGTGCGCTGCATAGAACAGGAGAGCACAGGAAAAGGGCCTTCAGAACATTAGTTAATTAAGCTAATAATGCCTAATCAAATTAATCCATTCTGTCTGCACATGATCTATATTCAACTATCTATCTTATTTGCCCCAACCACTCTTCCTGACAGTGTATTCCATGTACCGCTCACTCTCTGTGTAAAACTAAACTTGCCCTGCATGTTTCCTTTGTATTCCACCTCCCCCCCCCCACTTAGATGCATGTTTTCTAGTATTAAATGTTTCAACGCTGAGGAAAATGTTTTACACTGGAAGCCCAATTTTTCCTTTGAGCACAGAGATGCATACAACAATCCAAATGAGTCTTCCATAGAAACATAAACACAGCTTTCATTTTAACTTGCTCTCATGGAGGAATTAATGTTTCCTTATGAATGTGATGTCATCCATCTTTTAGTCTAAAATTCAAGCTGTGGTTCATGAGTAACCTGGAGAGGATGCAGCAGCTGACTGATACGGTTGCTAAATATTTTCCCAAGAAGATTTGAGCTAACAAAAGAGTGGTTATGCTCACGATTTGTCTTCCTGCTCTGACAGTTTGGACTCCACACTAATCTCGCTTTACAATAAGCCATTCCTGCCTGTTTCTCCAAGAGGCTGATTTATCAGAGTGATTTAAGTCTGTTGCATCTCCACCAGGTTCCTTAAAAAAAATTGCAAAACCCTGAATTGCCTCTCAAGCTCTGAACTCCTAGGTGACCCTTGTAAGATTGGAAATCGGATTTTTCAGGGGTTGGAAAGCAAGTATTATTTTCCCAAAAGAATTGCCAGAATCTAGTAATTAGGGCATTTAGAAAAAACTAAACGTTTTTTCAGGGAATAGCATGTTGTAATTTCCTAAATGCATTCAAAAACTTAATCTTTTGTTAACAGAACAGTAGAAAGTAAAGTATTTAATATTGGTGCTGGAGGTTACAAGGTCTTGGTGATCACAGACAAGGATCATTCCTCCAGATTACCGTGTACTGTCATCCCTGAACAATGTTCTTGTATATTGAGTGTCTCATAGAAGGAGTACTGAAAGGGTTCAGGATGTACACCCAGTAATGAACTTGAATGTCCAAAGTTAAAGTCAGGTTTATTGTCATATGCACAGGTGCAATGACAATCTTACTTGCATCAGCTTCATGGCTCATAGCCACTTATAAGCAGCATTCACAAGAAAATCATTAATTAAATATGTTATATGCAATATTTACAAGAAAGAACACAATTAGAAAAAATAATCCTTTTTAGTGCAAAGTATTCAAAGTGGTCATAGTGTTGCTAAACTGTAGTGATTAAGATTGTGATGGTTGGTGCAAGAACTTAATGGTTGAAGGCAAGTAACTGTTCTTGAACCTGTGGTGTGGGACTTAAGGCTTCTGTACTTCCTGCCCAATGGTAGCTGTAAGAGGTTGGCTTGGCCAGGATGGTAGTATCTTTGATGAGAGATGTTGCCTTCTTGAGATAGTGTCTCCTGTAGATATTATCAGTACAGGGGAGGGACATGGTCATGGTTTGTTGGGCTGGGTCAAGTACTCTTTACATCTTGTTAATTTCCTGCTTATTGAAACTGCATCAGCCGGGGTTCTTTCAATAGTACAACTGTAGAAGTGTGTTAGAATGTTCAGATACAAAATGAACCTCCTTAATCTTCTAAAAGAATAAAGACACTGGTGCACCGTGACTTCCTTGACCTAGACTGGCTCAACAGCATCTGTAACACATAGCTGGCTACAAAGCATACCTACCAGAGTGGTTCCACTGCAGGCAGTAGCCAGCGTAGATCTGATGTTTCTTTGCTTTTACACTTAGTGGCCACTTTATCAGTTATACCTGTACTCCCGCTCATTGATACAAATATCTAATTAGCCAATCATATGGCAGCAACTCAAAGCATAAAAGCATGCAGGCATGGTCAAGAGGTTCAGTTGCTGTTCAGACCAAATATCAGAATGGGGAAGAAATGTGATCTCAATGACTTTGACCATGGAATACTTGTTCATGCCAGACAGGGTAATTTGTATATCTCTGAAAGTGCTGGTCTTCTGGGATTTTCATGCACAACAGTCTCTGGAGTTTGCAGAGAATGGTGTGAAAAATTAAAAAAAACGTAAAGTAAGTGGCAATTCTGTGAGCAAAAATGCTTTGTTAATGAGAGAGATTAGAGGAAAATGGCCAAACTGGTTCAAGTTGACAGGAAGTCAACAATAACTCAAATAACCACGCATTACAACGCTGTTTAGAAGAGCTTCCCTGAATATGCAAATATCAGTCCTTGAAGTGGAAGGGCTAAAGCAGCAGAAGACCACAGCAACTCTCAGTAGCTGCTTTATCAGGCGCAGGACGTGCATTATAAAGTGGCCACTGAGTGTATGTCATAAGGAAATTGGAACAAGAACAAAGGGGGAAACAAGCATGTTTGAAATTGTTTGATCAAGCTATCCACAGCAATTGCATCTTCCAAGGCAATACTGGTAGGAGACTGCAAGGAACAGTCGTCATGGAGAAGCTTGTTCTCGAGGCTGAACACAATGTACAAAATAGGAGCGAGTCATAACAGAGCTTATAGTTTAAGACGGGGCCACAGCTGAACTATATACCACTGCTCACTGTAAAATCATGTCATACAGAGCCCCATTTTACCAAGGAAAGGAACTGGCTCTGGAGAAATGAGGAGATTAGAGGGACATACTGGAAGCAGCTCCAGAATTCCACAGTATGGAATCAGGCTTTGTGTTCCATCAAGCTCACCCAGTACATCAATCCCACATTGTTGGAGCTCAATGAACAGAGACAAAGGCAAGTTTGAAGCCGTGCTGTTAAAAGTGGTGAGTGGATGAAATACCATTATCACAGAGCCTTGCAACCAGCTGATTCAGTTCACTTCATGTAATATCATAGGCTGCTGGGGGCACTGGATACAGCAAAGGCCAAGCAGTCAAATAGAATGACTTTGATGTGACTCACCACTTTTGGTTCCGCACTGTCACATATATCGTGATGCCAGCGCTCAGTTAAGATTTAATCTAAAGCTGATTCACATGGATGGAGGTTCCATTTCAAGACCTCACTGTGTTCTGACAGAAGTCTATTCTTCCTGTTCCTGCTTGTGGATTCTTCCCTTGTAAAAGTTAAATTCTTCCAGCACAGTTCAACAGGGTGGTGAAGAGGGCTTATCGGTTGGGTCACTAGGTATAAGTGTGGGAACATCATGTTACAGCTATGCAAGACGTTAGTGAGACAGTACTATGAGTATTGTGTGCTTTCTCACTAACATCTCTCACTGGTCTAACACGATGTCCCAAATATAGGAAAGATGACATTAAGCTAGAGAGGTTAAAGATTCGCAAGGAGCTCCCAGGTCTGGAGGGCTTGAGTTGTTAAGGATGGGCTGGGTAAGTCGGGACTGTTTTCCCTGGAGTGAAGGAGGCTGAGGGATGCTTTTAAAGAAGCTTATTAAAATATCAGGGGCATAGAATGGGTGGACAGTGATAGTCCTTTTTCCCAAGCTAGGAGTCAAAAACTAGAGGAAATAGCTTTAGGTAAGAGGGGAAAGATTTAAATGGTAGCTGAGGTTGAGGGAGTTAAGTATATAGAAAGAGTAGCCAGAGAAAATGGTAGAGTAACAACATGTAAAGGACATTTGGATAAGGAATGTTTAGAGGCATTGGGGCCAAATGTAGGAAAATGGGACCTGCTCTGGTAGGTAACTTGATTGGCATGGAAAAGTTGAGCCAAAGGGCCAGTTTCTGTAGTGTATATATGACTCTACGACTCTGTGATGTCAGAAACCAGCGACACGTCAAATGTAGTTCATGGGCTACTAGATGGAGCTGCTGTTTCCAAAATCATGGTGTGACTAATCAGCCAGAAAAATTATTGTGAAGTCTTCAGTCATACGAATAAGTTTGCGACAAACTGAGAAAGAAGCCCGAGGAAAGTATGTGAGAAACCATCGGCAATGTCGTAGAAAGGAATAACTTTACATCTGTCCCAAAATATTTAAGAGAATTGTACCCATCATGCAGAGGATGAACAAGAGCTTCTCAGCCCTGTAATTAGATCTCTTTGTGACTTCATCATTTCTTATATTGCTGCTGTTCCTGACTCGGGTCTCTTGCATATCCTCATGTAACACTCAGGCTCAATTAACTCTTGATTGACTAGGAAAAGCTGCCGTCTGCCCCTCCAAACGATGTAATCTCATTTGTGTGGATGCTGTGTGATGCACTCCGGTACTACCCACAACGTAAAGTATCAGACAGTACATGATACGCGATTAAATGGTTACACTTTATAACTCTTACTTTGGCTAAAGGGTTAACAGAATATAAAACGAAAAGAAAAAGGCACCACTTATAATAAAATAGTTAGTGCACAAATAAATTGTTGGAGCTTGCACAGCAGTTATTCCTCCACCGAACAATCTCCTCAGAACTCCTCGACCCTCGAACTGGGACCAACCACGGTGTTTGACCAGAGTGCATCCCGCACATCCTTCCTCTTTACTTCTTGTCCCGAATCTCCTGTGCACCAACCCTGGTTCCCACACATACAAATAGAATAACAAGACTACCATTGGTTAGTTCCCCCATTATCAGTAGTTATAGTCCAAACATTTCAGCTGCAGAGAACATTACCTCATCGTTAATATTCCAGAGTAGGCATTTCATTATAACACTAAAGAGAAGCCATTTCATGATTAGCAGTTAGCAGTTAATATTACAGTTATTATTACTGAGAACCCTACATTCTCTCCCCACTGAACTTAGTCATGCCCTCGTGACATTCAGGTAATTTGCCAACCCTTCCTGCAAAACACAGAGCCCAATTCAAGTGCAGAAGGCAGTGACATTACTCACCAAAACAGTAGAGATCACACCCTGCTCCCCAGGTGCTACATAGGCCAACCTATCTGAAGGGTTCCTACTTCTCTGAGACCTGCATACCCCCTCTTCTAACTCTGCCACCTCAGACACTAAGGGGGACCCTTTGGAGCTACGGGTCACTCAAACCCCTCTGCACCCTGGAATCCTCCGTCTCTTGGTCAGGCACCACTTCCTCTCCGCCAGAGTCCTGCTGCAGTCCCGGCTGCCCACCCATAGCCCCCCTCACCTCACCTGACACAGTGGGAGAAGGGCCTGGAGTCTCTTCCTCTGTCACAGGGGAGTTAATGAACGGCAGCATGTACCACACATCTGAATCCTCACCCTCTGAATCTGTATCCCTTTCAGGGGCTGGGCCCGGTCCATTCTCTTTCGCGGTGGACTCTTCCCTCGCCCCTCGCTTCCGCAAAGTCCTCTTACTAGGTGTGGACAAGTCGGGTTCTAGGTCTACCTGCACCTCTTGTCCCAGGGGCTACAGGTGGTTCCGATGGAGAATCCTGACAGGCCCCTTCCCGTCCTCGGGCCTCACCTGGAAAACTGGTAGGTTTGGCATCTGACTTTCCACCACATAGGGTGTGGCCACTCAGCGGTCAGCCAAATTGTGCTTTCCAGGTAAACCCAAATTCCTTATGAGGACTCGGTCTCTCAGCAGGAGTTGGGAGAACTTCACTTTCTGGTCATACCTCCTCTTATTTCCCCGATTCTGCTTGGTGGCTGCCACCCCTGAAAAAGTATGCCCTTTTCAGCTCTCTCCTCATATCAGACACATACTTCAGATAATGCTTCGGTGGTACGTCACCCGCGTCAGTCCTGAAACAGAGGTCAATGGGCAACCTCGCCTCGCGCCCAAACATCAGATATTAGGGTGAATATCCAGTAGCTTCATTGCGTGTACAGTTGTAACAGTGAACCAGATGCCCAATACGTTGGCTCCATCTGCTCTTTTTGCTGATCTCCAGAGTCCTGAGCACGTCTAGCAATGTCCGATTATACCTCTTAGGTTGGGGGTTGCCCTGTGGGTGATAGGGTATGATCCTTGACTTCTCAACTCCCAGCTTGTGCAGTAACTCATAGATGAGCTTACTCTCAAAGTCCCATCCCTGGTGACTATGTATCCGCCAGGGGAAGCCATAAATGCACAAAATACTTCTCCCATTACACTTCTGCCACCGTACTCGCCCTCTGGTCCTTGGTAGGAAAATCCTGAGCATATCTGGTGTAGTGGTCCGTGATGACTAAGACATTCACTGTGTTGCTGATATCGAGTTCTATGGACAGAGAATCCATACACACCAGGTCCAGGGGCCCTGCACTCTGCAAGTGGGACAAAGGAGCTGCCCACCTAGGCAGTGTCTTCCGGCAATGCAGCGAATGCACAACTTGCATTCTTCCACCTCCGACTTCATTCGGGGCCAGTAAAACCTGTCTTTGAGCAAGCCACAGGTCTTCTCCACCCCCAAATGTCCAGAATCACCGTGCAGTGACTTCAACGCAATCTTCCGGCAGGACCAACTGCCAACACTAAGGTCGGTCCAGGGGTGACGTTACCCGGTATAAAATTTGTTTCCTCAACTTCAACCAAGGTCATTCCCGCAGTAATGGAGGCACTGAAGCGTGTTCCGTCTTCTCCGCCAATGCCATATCCGCCTTTTCCACCGCATACCGAACAGTGCCAATGCCCGGGTCATCTCGCTGAGCAGCTGCCCCTTACCCCGGACTTAATTCTGGCAGCTGCTTGGCCTTCAGCGCAGTCAGGTCACAGTAAACTGGGGGTAGGGCATCATCAGAAGCTCCCAGTGAGTCCACTGTGCGATCTGGCCTCTCCTTTTCTTCGGCCTTCACACCAGGGGCAGGAATGCTCTCCCACTCCTTGTCCCTCTCCAGTTCCTCATCCCATTGGGATAAAGTGTCCGCATCAACATTCCTGCTCCCTGGCCGGTACTTCAGGCTGTAGTCATATGCCAACAAGGCCGCCAACGACCGATGACCTGCAGCATCCTATTTCGCTAAAGTCAGGATATAAGTAAATGGGTTTTTGTCCGTCCCCACCTCAAACTTGGCCCCATTGAAATAGTCACTCAGCTTATCCACCACTGTCCATTTCATCACCAGGAACTCCAACTTATGGGTGGGATAGCTTCTCTCGGAGGGCGACAAACTCTGGCTGACAAACGCGACAGGTCTCAACCCGGTGCCCTGATCTTGATACAAGAACGGCCCTAATCCCTCTTGGCTGGCATCGGTATGTAGTACATAGGTGTAACCCCCTGGGTCGCCTCAGGCTCGCTCAGCTCATTTCGTCTAGGGGGAGCAGCCTTCGGCCCCGCCAAACTGGGTAATCAGCTGGTGTGGATGCTGTGTGATGTCCCCGCCTCACCCAAAAACAGACAGTACACCATATGCGATTAAATGAGTACAATTTATAAAGGTTACTATAACTAAGTGATTAATAACGATACAGTATATATGAAGAGAAAATTAAAGAAAAGGTGCCAAACTTATCAAAGTCCAAACCACTTCGTGCACAACCGTTGGAGCTCAATTACTGAAGTCTTCTGGCCACCATTCGATCCCCTCCGAACTCCTCGACTCGCAGCTCAGGACCCTCCGAACTCCTCGGACTCTCCAAACAGCTCAGGACCCTCCGAGTGGTCAACCAAGCACATCTAGCTTCATCCCCCCCCCTCCTCGGAGAATCTCCCGGCCTCGGACCCCCCTTTGGGGTCCGATCCTCGCCCAGCTTAGAGCATTGAGTCCTCTCTCTCGACCCCCTCGCGCCGATCTGCCCAAAAGCCCGTCAACAAAAGCTTACAGACTCAGAAGAAACATTAATCCCCATTTGGTTTACAAAGGAATACCATTCTCGTTATCAGTAAATTAGCATTCCTGCTAGTTAACAAAAAAGAAGAAACCCTCTTTACACTCTCCCTCCACCAAATAAAAGTCATGTCCTCATGACTACTAAATAACTCGCCACCTTTCCTGCCAACACACCGTAACCCAAGCACAAACAGTGACATCTCCTCCCCACACAGTAACCCTCACGCCCTGTTCCTCAGGCGCTACTTAGGCCAACTATCTGGGAGTTCCCTAACCCTTCTGAGGCCTCTGTACCCCCTCACCTAAACCCTTCAGGCTCAGACACAACTGGGGATACCTTGGGCCCACTACCAACTCCTCTCTCAACCTCTCACTCATGCCCCACACTGCACACAGCTAACCCTCCCCGCTACACCTGACTCAATGGGAGAAGGGCCAAAGGTCTCTTCCTCAATCGAGGGAAAGTCAGCAAAAGGCAGCATGTACCACACATCCAGCACATCATCCATCGAATCTGTATTCTTCCTCATTCCTGTGATCAGTAACTGCTGTTTGATCTTCTCCAAACGGAAACACGTGGCCTGCACTGCTCCTGCAGTCTCTTCAGCCTCCTGTTCAGTATTCACTGCACTTCTCTCCAGCTTTTTCTTCCTCATGACTTCTTCCAGATCAACTTTCAGGTTTTGCACTTCATTTGAACTGTCGATGGTCATCTTCAGGTTCCCTTCAAGCTTCCGCTTCTCTCTGCTGAGATTCGTCTGTAATTTCTTCACCTCCGCAAACTCCCCTCTCCGGGTTCTCAGTTTGCTATTACCCTCAGTCAGACAACTTTCTTCATTCTCTCCAACTTGTAAGTCTTCCGAATGGTTCCAGATCACTTTCTCCAGTCTCTCCGTCTTCATTTCAAACTTGATTCCGTAGAGACAGTCACTCACGAGCTGCGACCTTCGCCAGCCCTGGCACGTGTCCCGAAAACACTTTAACTCGGTAGTTCTCAGCTGCTCCTGCAACGACCTCACTTCATATTCTCCTGAGGCAAATCCAAACACCAAGAGATCATCCACATACACCAAAACTCCAAACGCCTCCACATCCCCTATGGTCTTCCACCTGCCCAGCAGGAAGGTTGCAAGGGCTCCAGATATGCCCTGTGGCATCTTTTCGGACCCGAAGACTCCTAGGGAATTTATAACGGCCGTCTTCTCCTTGTCGGCCCCACTCATTGAGATCTGGCAACATCCACTCCTCCGATCCAGCACCTTAAACCACATCGCACCACTCAGACAGGCCATCGCCTCTTCGGCCCTCAGGGCCATATTCTGGTCACTGACAGTGCGCCTCTTCAACGCAATATAATCCACACACACGCTGCCTACGTCTTCCATGGCTTCAGGGGCCAGTCGCCGCAACCTCTCTCTCTCCGAGGTGTCTTCAGCAGTCAACTCCGCTCCCTCGTGGTATTTCGCAGTGTCCACTAAGAGGGTCTCACCCTCAGATACCTCCCCCAGGCCGTACCACCACTGGCTCTTGTTTGAATTCGGTATCGGCCCAATGCTGCTACACACGTCCGCACAAGCAGCTCGAAACCCTGGGTGCATCAACAATGCCTCCAAACAGCGCTCACCCACCTCCTCCGGGCAGGCCCCCAAGCGCACCAGCAGGATATTGGTTCTCTCTAGAACAGAAACGCTGCCCGTCTCAACAGTGTCCGGACACATCAGCATTAACGATTCCTGAACCTCAGTCTCCTCCACATTTGCCTCCAAGAACTCCATTTTCACTGACCAACAACCGTTGTCTGGATAATCACCGGCACTGGTACCCCGAATCTCCAGTGTCCTCAATGTCGCCAAGGGTAAATGCTTCCAATAACGGTTATGAAACAAACTGTACAGCAACTTAACCGGCGCCCCGGTGCCGAGGATGGCTTTAACTTGACTTCCATCCATCCGTAACAACACCTGTGCGCATGGCCCCTCTAAGCCTTCAGGAATAGAGTCTGCTCCTTTCGGGAGTTCCTTGGTACATTGCTGGGAACGTGCTCCCCCAGAGACCCCAAGCCGTTCCCCCACTGGGCCTCCTCTAAGTTTCCTGACACCTCTCGAATCAACGGAACAACTGATCCCCTTGACAGATCCCCTTTGCACCACAAGCAATTTATCTGCCCCCCTAGGCAAAAAGGGATACCCTAAAAACTTCCCACCAATCTCCTGCCACGGATATGATAAGCCCCCCAGCTGCGGCATTTGACTTCCAGTGAAACCACACGCATTTTCCCACACTTTCCCAGAACTGGCAGCGGTCACTTCGAGGTAATTGCGCCCGACAGTTCTAACAAAGTCACCAGCTCGTCCCTATTGCTTTTCCTCAGCCAAGCACTGCCACTCACCCAACAACTGAGAGGTCCGCTCCGCCCACGCTTCCGCCCCTTTAGGGCTGGACATTATTCCAACAACCGGGCGGAGCCCACCACTGCTGAAACATCCCAACCTGTCACTCCTCACTCTCCAAACAGTACGGACAACCCATGGTCCCATCACCATTTCGTCAGCACTAGTTGGAACTCGAACAACGACCTCGAGGCTAACAACAGCAACCACCCCACCCAACACACACGCAGCGATAACCAGCAATCACACACCCACAAAGGCACACCAGCTCTTCGCCACAGTCACAATTTAAAGAGGGTGATCACACAGCTTCCACAGAAATCAATCCCGGACGAGCACCCCACAATGTAACCCCCTGGGTCGCCTCAGGATCGCTCAGCTCATTTCGTCTAGGGGGAGCAGCCTTCGGCCCCGCCAAACTGGGTAATCAGCTGGTGTGGATGCTGTGTGATGTCCCCGCCTCACCCAAAAACAGACAGTACACCATATGCGATTAAATGAGTACAATTTATAAAGGTTACTATAACTAAGTGATTAATAACGATACAGTATATATGAAGAGAAAATTAAAGAAAAGGTGCCAAACTTATCAAAGTCCAAACCACTTCGTGCACAACCGTTGGAGCTCAATTACTGAAGTCTTCTGGCCACCATTCGATCCCCTCCGAACTCCTCGACTCGCAGCTCAGGACCCTCCGAACTCCTCGGACTCTCCAAACAGCTCAGGACCCTCCGAGTGGTCAACCAAGCACATCTAGCTTCATCCCCCCCCCTCCTCGGAGAATCTCCCGGCCTCGGACCCCCCTTTGGGGTCCGATCCTCGCCCAGCTTAGAGCATTGAGTCCTCTCTCTCGACCCCCTCGCGCCGATCTGCCCAAAAGCCCGTCAACAAAAGCTTACAGACTCAGAAGAAACATTAATCCCCATTTGGTTTACAAAGGAATACCATTCTCGTTATCAGTAAATTAGCATTCCTGCTAGTTAACAAAAAAGAAGAAACCCTCTTTACATAGAGTAATTGGGGGTCCTCATAAGCCAGCACTGATGCCTGGGTCAGCAACTCTTCCAGCGATTTAAAAACTTCCTCACATTTTGCATCCCACCTCTGTCCGAAGGGCTCCAATGGGTTGAGATAGTCTCCAACCTCCCGTCCCCTTTTCCCTCCGTTCCCCAAGGCAGGGTAACCATGCAGAAACTGGTTCAAGGGGTGACTCACTTTGGTGTAGCCCTTCATTAATCTCTGATAATAACCACAGAACCCCAAGAACGAGCACAGAGTGCTCACAGTCTGGGGCCTTGGCCACGTGGTCACCGCTTCTATCTCAGCCGGCTCTGTAGCTACTCTATCCTGAGAGATTCTGTGCCCAACATAGCTAACAGACGTCTTGCAAAACTGGCACTTGTCCAGGGAGAGCTTTAATCCTTCCTTCTTCAGTTGGCTTAGCACCTTCAGTAGCCTTGCTTCGTGTTCTTCCAAGGTGGATCCAAATACCAACAAGTCATCCAAATGCACCAACACTTCAAGCAAATTCATATCTCCAACCATCTTTTCCATGACCCTCTGGAAGGTGGCAGGGGCTCCCGATATTCCCTGGGGCATCATTTTGAACCAGAAAAATCCCAGAGGGCATATAAATGCTGTCTTCTCTTTGTCAGCCTCACTCGGCAGGATTTGGTAAAATCCACTCCTCGAGTCCAGCACACTGAACCACTTCACCCCATTCAGACAGGCCAGCGCATCTTCGACCCTTGGGACCATATACTGGTCAGGGACAATGTGCCAGTTCAGAGTCCTATAGTCCACACACATACGTACCCTTCCGTTCTTCTTCCGGGCCACTACTATTGAGGATGTATAAGGGCTTCAGTACTCAGAGATGATCCCAGCTTCTTTCAACTTACGCATGTGCTGGCGCTCATTTTCCACGTCTGCAGGGGCCAGTCGCTGCGACCTCTCTCTAAACGGGGTGTCCTCAGTCACCCAGATGGTGTGGTGAGTGCTCTTGGAACAACCCATATCAAACTCGTCAAAAGTAAAAACATCTTCCAGCTTCAACATCTTCTCCATCAGCCTGTGTTTCCACTCTAGCGGCACAGGAGAGTCCCCAAGGTTAAAGGCCTCAGTGGTCAGCTTTCCTCTGTTTTCCAATCCTTCACCTCCAGCGGACCTCACGGGAGCACTAGTCATTACAGTCACCAGGAACAAATGCGCCAGTGGCATCCCTCTCTTAATGGTGATTTCCCCCTTTGTTGTGTTCCTGACAATCACAGCCATTCTGCTTGCCTGTACCACGGAGGGCCTCTGCTCTTCGGGCCTCACCAGCACCCCAGCCGGAAATCGTGACTGCCCATCGAGGTCTTCCGGGGTGTCCACTAAAAGGGCCTCACCATAAGGTACTCTGGGAAATCTGGGCGTTCCCATCACTCTCGCTAATTCCCTGGGCATTACCTGAGGCTTTGACTGGGTGCACCATACAATCCCTCGTTTAAATTCAGTATCTGCACTTAAATTCACACTTTCTCAAAAGCAGCTCGACACACTGGGTGCACAGCCCAAGTCTCCAAAAAGTTCTCACCGCCCTCTCCTAGCAGACTCCTATGACCCTCCGCACCACAGGGGTGTTGGTCCCCACCAGAATTGAAGCACCCCCCCCCCCCCATCTCAACCGGGTCCGGACAAACCAGCACTAACATCTCCAGAACTTCGGACACTCCCACATTGACTTCTGATAACTCCAGTCTCACTGACAAATACCGGTCATATGAATAATCCCCAGCACTGACGCACGAGATCTCCAGCACTCTGAATGGGGTCAAGGGCAAATGCTTTAAATACTGGTTGTAAAATGAATGGTATAGTAATGTGACCTGCGACCTGGTGTCAAGTATGGCTTTAGCTTAGATTCCCTCTATCCGTAGTGACACGCTGGAGCCTGGTCCCGGATCGGGATAATTTTTCCAGGATCGGGTCTTTTGCTTTCGAGGGTTCCTTGGTACTTTGCTGGGAACGTATTCCCCCAGAGGCAGCAGGCCATTCCCTCACTGGGTCTCCTCTAATTTTCCCGACACCCTTCCCTGATTGGATGCCCGGGGATTTACCCTCTGAGGGGCTCCCTGCTGCTCACATTCCAGCCGGAAGTGGCCCTCTTCCCCACAGTTATAGCACACCCCCACTGCTCACATTCTCTCCGAGTGTCCCTCTTTCCCACAGTTACAAAACACATGCTACCGACCAACCCTCTTCTCGCGGACCTCCCACCACTCACAGCCCTCTGCACTGTCCATCCCCTGCCTACCGACCCCTCAGTTCTCAGCTTGGCCACCACCTTATCAATGCCGGGTGAAGCCAGCTCCGCTCACTTCATCACCAGGGGCTACACCTGAGGATTTCACCCCACTGACAGAGTCCTCCCACGGTCTCAATGCGTTTTCATTCCCCCTCACGTCTCTGATCAGCTGAATGAACGTCGGAGGAGGGCGCGTTTTATAGGATTGCTGGCCACTACAAGCAATCTTGTCCTCAGCTTGGACACCCCTTGTTACCTGATCCATCCTTAACTGATCCACCTGCTCAGCCTGACACCGTAGTCCATTAAGCCGTCTCTCTAACTGAGAAAGGAACGTGGAGAGCTTCTCACCCTCCCCCGACGCATGTCTTGAAACTTCCCAAGGAGCTCTCAGGAGATCCCGATCAACCCAAAAGCACTTTCCAAGGCTTCCAGATAGTCATCCAGAGTGGCCAAAGGCTGGTTAACCTTCATGCCTTGCACTACCCTAGCCGCCACTCCCCGCAAACTTTCGACCAATCTCTGTCTCTTTTCCTCATCCGAGTACTGCCACTCACTTAACAATTGCGACGTCTGCTCTACCCATGTCTCATAATCCTCTTCATCGGGGGTGGGTTTTATCTCTGAGAAAATTCTTATCTTCTGGCGGGGCCCCTCTGCCTTTCTCACCAGGGAGGTAATTGCAGAGGGCAACTCGGAACTCTCGCTATTCACTGGGGGACAGGAACTAACCACATTTTCCAAATCTGACCACTTTTTCCCCTCATCCCTCAGTAACAAAAGAATTACTTCCCTAAGATCCCCTCCCTCATCTGCTGGCGACTCAGTTCGCTGAGCTCTGGCCCCTCCCTCCCTAATAGGGACTATGGTCCCGCCTTCCCTAGGACGCCAATCCTCTCTGGCAACTCTGTCCCTCGTAAATATTTGCTTTTCTGCACCAACACTAGGCCTGTGCCCATCTCAAAATCAAAGTTTCGTGATACAATTCCACTTTGCCAACAGCTTTAAGCGTACTCAAACCTTGGAGTATCACTTAGTCTGATACATTAGTCTCCACCCCCCTCAACACCCACAAATGTAACACTCAGGCTTGATTAACTCACCTTCGTCTAGGGAAAGCTGCTGTCTGCCCCTCCAAACGGTGTAATCACGTTTGTGCGGATGCTGTGTAATGCACTTCAGTACAACCCACAACGTAAAATATCAGACAGTACACAATATGCGATTAAATGATTACACTTTATAACTCTTTCTTTAGCTAAAGGGTGAACAGAGAAACAGAATATAAAAGAGAAAGACAAAGGCGCCACTTTCAATACAATAGTTCGTGCACAATAAATCATTGGAGCTTGTGCAGCAGGTATTCCTCCACCAAACAATCTCCTCCGAACTCCTTGAGCCTCGGCCTGGAACCAACCATGGTGGTCTACTAGAGCGCATCCTGCACGTCCTTCCTGTTTGCTTCTCCTGCCGAATCTCCCGTGTACAAATCCCGGTTCCCACACATACAGAAAAAATAACAAAACTCCTATTGGGTAGTTCACCCATTATCAATAGTTATAGCCCAAACATTTCAGCTACAGAGAACATTACCTCATCAGTTAACACTACAGGGAAGCCATTTCATGATTAGCAGTTAATATTACTGAGAACCCTACACTCATCCTCCCCCTCACCCCAAGCACCCCGAAACATTTGCCTTGTATCTCTTTTTGATGCTTTTGATGGTTCTGAGTCTGTTCTTGCTGGAGTTCAGAAGAATGCGGGGGCATTTCATTGAAACCTATTGAGTATTGAAAGGCCTAGACAGAATAGATGTGGAGAAGATGTTTCCTATAGTGGGGGAGACTAGGACCAGAGGGCACAGCTTCTGTATACTAGGATGTCACTTCAGAACAAAGATGAGGAGAAATTTCTTTAGTTAGTGGGTGATGAATCGGAATTCGTTGCTGTGCTTGACCATGGAGACTGTTATATTTAAAGCAAAATTGATAGGTTCTTGATTTAGTAAGACTGTGAAAGGTTACAGGGAGAAGGCTGGAGACTGTGATTGAGAGGGATAAAAATCAGCTATGATGGAATGACGACCGAGACTCAATTGGCCAAATGGCCTAATTCTGCTCGTTTTTCTTATGATCTTATGGTCTTCCTCCAATCCTCTCTCCTTAAAGGGTCATGCCTATTTCTGTTGAATAATATTTCTGGTATACATTTCCACAGGAAAGTCCCTGTATAAGTGCAGGTTGTTTTTCAATCCATATAGCTATCAGTGCATCACAAGGACACAAGTCAATTTATTGGTTCAATTGATGTGAGAATGAGAAAAGAACTGTTTGTTTGATGAATTGGAAACTGGATTTCTGCCCCTTTAATAGGCTTCACATTAGCTTCATGATGTTTATATATTTTGAAGTTTTTCTCTCCAAGTCCTTTCTTTTCCTTTTCTCAGGGTGCCACCCACATACTGGGGTGTAATTTCACAGTTGCTGGGCAGCCTTGAGAAGGTTACTGGTGATTCTTGATGCATCAACTTAGAAAATTAATATTGACCTGCTCTCCTCCCACTAATGAATGAAGCCAATACTATCTTCATTTTGCAACCATCTTCAAATCTCTTGCAGGAGATAACTAGAAACCAGTCTCATCCTCTTCCTTAAGAAGCACTTAAAAAAAAGTTGTGTCTTGAATATCTGCCATCACACCATAGGTTTCTTAACTACCAAGGCATGAAAACAGCAGTTACCTATAGTTGCATCAGTATTTTAATAGCTGCTGCTTTGTTCAATGTGACTTTACATTTTGATAGGCCTTTAAACAAATATTTATTATTCCTTCTGAATTGTATAATGACAGATGCTGGTCAATGTGCATCATACAAGCTGAAATTTTATGCTCGTAATGTATGATACTTTTACTTTTATGTTATTGCAGAGTCTTAATAGAAATACACATTTGAAAAATTATTTGGCTTTGCAGTGGTGTAGGTAGCCGAACTGCTATTTTGGTGTGTCAGTGAACTGAGTCCAATTCTGACCTTGCATTCTGTCTACATGCAGTTTGCATGTACCCCCTGAGACTGTGTTGGTTTCTGCTCAGTGCTCCAACATCCCAGGGACATGTAGGTTTGGTACGTTAATTGACCACTGTCAATTTTGCCTTGAGCACAGGATGGTGATAGGACCTGGGAGAATTGATGAGAATGTGGGGAGAAGAAAATGGGATTAATAAAGGATTAATGTACATGATCAATATGGACTTGATGCCCCTCTCTGCACTGTATCTCTCTCTGATTCAGATTCAAATTCATTTATTTATCATTTGCACATCGAACCACACAGGGAAATGCATCATTTGCTTTAACATACAAAACAACCTAAGGATATGTTTGGGGCAGTCTCCAAGTGTCGTCATGCATTCTCGTGCCAACGTAGTATGCCCACAATGTTCAGCAGATGAACACAAATAACTGCAATGACAACAAGAGCAATAAAACAGCAGCTGCAAAACAAGCCCCTTTTCATGCACATATTCAGGCCTCCAACCTCAGGACAAGGCACTTCCAGAGTTCTTGGCTGCCATCTTGAACTGGTAGTGAGATAATCTTTGCACCATGATAGATGACTCTGTGACACTGTTCTTCCAGATGTTATACTTGTGTAGCACCTGTTCATGTAAACTGCGTTAGGTTTATTGCCATACAGATAAGTTCAAACACTTCTGCAAGAGCAATCATGACCAGATAATCCATTTTTAGTGATGCTGGTTGAGCATTAAGTATTGGCTAAGAACTGTGCTCTTTGAACTGTCACCTAGCAATGTTTCATATCCAGCCCAGAGCACAGACAGGGTCTGATCTACACAGCAGCAACAATCGAGGCTTTAGTGGTCACATCTCTGGAATGGGTCTTGAAACCACAAAACATCAGAGTAATGAAGAGAGACTGCTGTACACTGAGCCAAAGCTAGAAGTGACGCTGCAACTGGGTGTGCATTGGTAACTCTGTAGGTGTGTTCCCAAACACAATTGTGACATTCCTAGAGTTGGAGACTGAGGGGGTAACCTTGTAGAGAGAGAGATAAAATCACGAGGACCATAAATAAGGTGGATGGACACAGACTTTTTCTCAGGACAGGGGGAGTCTAAAACTAGAGAACATAGGTTTAAGGTGAGAAGGGAAAGTTTTAAAAGGCATGAAGGGACAACTTTTTCACATAGTAGGTAATGTAGATATAGAACGAGCTGCCAGAAGAGATGGTAGAGACTGATACATTGACAAAGTTTAAAAGATATTTAGACAAATACTTGGATAGAAAAGTACTATGGATATGGGCCAGATGAAGGCATAAGGGACTCGTTTGAATAGTCATCTTTGTTGGTATGGACAAATTGGTCCAAAGGGTCTGTTCCTACACTGTCCAATTCTGACTTTATACCTCTTCAACAGTACTTTCTTCACCAGTTGTTGGTTAACTATGTGAGGAGCTACAATTTGGAGCATCCAGCCACAGTTCTGTCTGCAGATGTTGCCTTGTTCAATAACGTTATAACATAAGGGAATTCATGGAGATGTCTGGTAGTTTTTAGTGAAGGAAAGAGAGGGCAGATGGATCTCCAGATTGATAACAGGAACAATCTTGGAAGCAGCCAATGACCCAGTCAAAACTTACTTTAGAAGTGTGACAGGGCAGAATTTCCATTATTTAGCAAGTGCTTGCTACTGAACTGGTCCATCCATGACAGCGTGCTCTACTACAGTACAAGCTATTTATCTTGATGCATTCTTTCTAGTTATTTGAACAGTGACTCAAGTTTTGTCATATCCTTAACCAGCCTCATAACAAATCACACTCTGGTTAGAAGCCAGGAAATCAGTATTATTAAACAAGACTCCACAGAGATGAAACGATTAGCAGGATTTCTCAGAAATGAACCTTGCTTGTTAGCAAGGGAATCACAAAAAAAAGCTCAGTACAAATGTTTTCTTGCAGCTCAACAACTCATGCAGCACAGTTTTGAAAAACAAATGAATGACTTGCTAATTAGCAATCACAGTTTTGGATAAAAGAACAAAGCAAATTAATTTCCATCAAACCTCATGCTATCCTGCTGTTCAGACAATTAGTGAAGAAAATTTCCTGTCAGAGATCAGGCTTTTTCTAACATTTTAATACCCGAACATATGAATGTGTGATTATTTCTAGCATACATTTGTTATTATTAATACTTAGCCATTCATTGAAGAAAGTAAGTCAAAGAGGAAGTGTGGTATAAGAATATAAGAATTCCTGAATTCTGAAAGGAATTCAATATGAAGTAAATTATTGAACTAGTACAGTAAATACAGATCTCAAGGACACTGCTGTAATATATGCATGCTTAAGGCAAGGTAATCTATTTTCCCCCATAAAGAAACGTGACTATGTGGAAGAGGTGTTCAGGAAAGGTATTTGATTGAATGAATACTTTTCAAAAAGGATTGCAATCAATAAACACAAGATTCTGTAGATGCTGGACTCCTTGAGCAGCACATGCAAAATTATAAAGGAACTCAGTAAGTCTGGCAGCATCAATGGAGGGAAAGGCACAGTCAATATTTTGGGCAGAAACCCTACATCAGGACTCTAAAGGAAGGACGCAGTCGATAAAGGCTGCATCAGCCTTCAATATGTGTGTGGATATTCACTGTTCAAGGCCAGCGGGGCCTTCCTTTTGCACCAAGCTCAGCTTTCTAACATCACAGTTGAAACTTCGAGAGATCAAAAGGTTGTTTTTGAATAAGGTAAACTTCCAACTAATATTCTTTTTCAGCTTCTTGTTGTAAATGGGAACAAGTCTCCAGTTCTTAATATAAATGGTAAGCAATAAGCAGTCTGAAGTTAAAAGGACAGCTTTGCAAGCAAACGCACTATCTACAGAATACAGGATGCTTATTCACAGCGTCTGGACTGACTTCTCATGAGCTGCAGTGTAAGACAATAGGCCTATTTAATTGGGCTTCTTTCAAACCAGAAAATGTGGCTAAATTATTTAGTTTAAAAAAGTTTGCAGACCAAATTGATATTATCATTTAGCACATCAAAGTGCTGATCTATTAATATTTGGAAGGTTTGTGTGCTCACATTCGGCTTCTCAGCATTATTTGGGATTTCTGTCTCAAGAGCTTTTTGACTGTTTGTGTAAAACGATATCTGAAAAATGTCATGTGTGGAGTCACCCAAATGGCAGGAAAGCAGTATAAATTAGACAGTAATCAGGTTTATTTGGAATGGTCAAGAAACAGCAGGGAGAATGACAGTAAGGCAGGGGACAAGAATCCATTTGTCTGCCTTTGATTTCTGTGACAGACAATTTGGTCAAATGTAACTCATTGATATATCTTTTTAGGTTATAGGAATTGTACCTGCAATTTGGAAATCCTTAGTGCTCTAGAAAGTGTTTGTAATTTGGAAATCTTTCTTAAGATAGAAAGCCTATGCGAGTTTTAAATGTGTTTTAAGCATTTTGTCTGGATTTAAACTTGTATCACTGAAAATAAATAAGCTGTTTTAACTACTTTGTTAGCTGGAAGTATCTTATCCTTGTTAGCAAGAGGGGATCCACTGCTCAAATAGTGGGCACTGCAGCTAAACTCACTACAGGAATAAACAGGAAAGAGAACTAGTCTTTGAGGAGTAGGTAGCTGCAGTATAACCTCCCTTTCGTAAGGTTATGTGTATTGGATAGGGCTTAAGTTCTTTTTAAGTTTAGAACTTTGTGGTCAGCAAACTCAATACCATCACATGTGGATGGGTTTTCTGTTTGAGTTCTTTTGAGATCATTGCTAATGGGCACTGGAATGACCTGGACAAAAGAACACTGGAGGCAAATGGGACCTAGTTTCTTTTCTATTTATACTTTAGGGATTTGGGGGTGAAGCACTCTTTGCCCATCCTTTGATCTGCTCTTGTTTCTGTAGTATTTTTGTGACTGA
This sequence comes from Hypanus sabinus, assembly GCF_030144855.1. Taxonomy (NCBI): domain Eukaryota; kingdom Metazoa; phylum Chordata; class Chondrichthyes; order Myliobatiformes; family Dasyatidae; genus Hypanus; species Hypanus sabinus. The sequence continues at coordinate 127,364,066 of NC_082706.1, forward strand.
CCTGGTTACCTCTCTGGTGGTGACGATAATGCAATTAAACATCAAGGAAGCACACTTATTGGCTTGTGTGCTATAGTTGAATTTTGCTCTTGATGAGAATAGACAGAATTCACATAAAGTGAAGACAGAAACAGATTTGTTGTCTCAGAAGCTGAGGATGTAATAGAATGGTGTAGCAATCCCATCTTGAAATCATACAAAGATACAACACACAAACACGCTCTTTGATGCACTGAATCTTGCCAAACATTAAGCAACCATTTACACTAACCCTACCTAAACATTTTTTATTCTCCCTAAACTCCCAATGACTCCACCTAGATTCTACTGCACATTGACATACAAGAGACAATTTATAATAGCCAATCAACCTAGCAACTTATACATTTGCAGCTGTAACTCCACCTTCTTATTCTAATTTCTACTGCCTTCTTTTTCCAGTCCTGATGAAGGTGCTTGGTCCAGAATATTGACTGCGTACTCCCCATCATTGATGGTGCCTAACTTGTTGTGTTCTCCCAGCAGTATGGGCATGTTGTATTTGCAGCTGAAGTATTGCTAAAAGAAATACAAGTTCAATAGTCAAATAACTGAAAGAGGTAGAATTAAGAGTATGAGGACATGACTTCATTACCAGGAAGGAGATGTGAAAGAGATGCTTGATTCTTAAGTCTGATAGCAGTTAGGAAGAAGCAATTTTTAAATTTGGATGTCTGAGCATTTAAGCTCCTGAAGAAAGAAAAGAAAATGGCCTTGCTGGCAAATATCCTTGACAATACTATCAGTCTTCCTGATGCAATGCACTGTTAAGATGGACTTGATGGAAGGAAGTAACAAGCTTCTGATAGACTAATCTAACTCTCAAAATGCTGGAGGAATTCAGCAGGCCAGGCACTATCTATGGAAAAGAGTACAGTCGATGTTTCGGGCTGTGACCCTTCAACAGTGTTTTAAGCAAAGAGAGGAGGAATGGGCTAAGAATTCTATACTTGAATGCGCGTAGTGTCAGAAATAAGACAGATGAGCTTGAAGCTCAGATGAAAATGGGGAACTACGATATTGTTGGGATAACGGAGACATGGCTGCAAGGGGATCAGGCCTGGGAATTGAGTGTACCAGGGTATACGTGCTATCGTAGAGACAGAAATATGGGAAGAGGGGGTGGGGTGGCCCTGTTGGTGAGGAATGAGATTCAGTCCTTAGCAAGAGGTGACTTGGGAACAGGGGAAGTAGAGTCTGTGTGGATTAAGCTGAGGAACAGTAAGGGTAAAAAGACCCTAATGGGTGTTGTGTACAGGCCCCCAAACAGTAGCGTGGTACAAGTTGATTAGGGAGTTAACATTGGCATGTGTTAAAAATAATGCAGTCGTTATGGGAGATTTCAACATGCAGGTGGACTGGGAGAATCAGGTAGGTTCTGGACCCCAGGATAGGGAGTGTCTAAAGGATGTATTTTTGGAACAGCTTGTGCTTGAGCCAACCAGGAACGAGGCTATTTTGGACTTGGTGATGTGTAATGAACAGGAATTGATAAGTGATCTTGAAGTAAAGGAGCCATTAGGAAGTAGTGATCATAACATGATAAGTTTTTATCTACAATTTGAGAGGGATAGGGGCAGATCAGAGGTGTCAGTGTTGCAATTAAATAAAGGAGACTACGGAGTCATGAGGGATGAGCTGGCCAAAGTTAAATGGGCGGATGCCCTGGCAGGAAAGACAGTGGATCAGCAGTGGCAGATATTCTTGGGCATAATACAAAAGATGCAAATGCAGTTCATTCCAATGAGAAGGAAGGATTCAAAGAGGGGGAAGGGGCCACAGTGGTTGACAAAGGAAGTCAGAGATTGTATAGCATTAAAGAAAAAGAAGTATGACAGGGCTAAGATGAGTGGGAATACAGATGATTGGGAAAGTTTTAAGGAACAGCAGATCTTAACTAAAAAAGCAATACGGAGAGAAAAAATCAGGTATGAGCTCAGTCTAGCCAGGAATATAAAAGGGGATAGCAAAAGCTTTTTTAGCTATGTGAAGAGAAAGAAGATGGTTAAGAACAATGTTGGCCCCTTGAAGAATGAATTGGGAGAAATTGTTATGGGAAACAGGGAAATGGCAACAGAATTTAATGCATACTTTAGATCTGTCTTCACCAGGGAGGACACAAGCAATCTCCCAGATGTATGGATGGGTCAGGGTCATAAGATATCAGAGGAATTGAGACAGATTGACATTAGGAAAGAAACTGTGATGAGTAGACTGGTAGGACTGAAGGCTAATAAATCCCCGGGTCCAGATGGTCTGCATCCGAGGGTTCTAAAAGAGGTGGCTCAGGAAATTGCGGATGCATTGATAATCATTTTCCAATGTTCCTTAGATTCAGGATCAGTTTCTGAAGATTGGAGAGTGGCTAATGTTGTCCCACTTTTCAAGAAGGGAGGGAAGGAGAAAACGGAGAACTATCGCCCTGTTAGCCTAACGTCAGTCATGGGGAAGATGCTTGAGTCCATTATTAAGGACGAAATAGTGGCACATCTAGATGGCAGAAATAGGATTAGGCCGAGCCAGCATGGATTTACCAAGGGCAAATCATGCTTGACTAATCTGTTGGAGTTTTTTGAGGGTGTAACAAGGATGTTAGACAAGGGTAAGCCAGTAGATGTTGTGTACCTAGATTTTCAGAAGGCATTCGATAAGGTGCCACATAGGAGATTGGTGAGTAAAATCAGAGCTCGTGGCATTGGGGGCAGGGTTTCAACATGGATAGAAAACTGGTTGGCAGATAGAAGGCAAAGGGTAGCAGTGAATGGGTGTTTCTCAGACTGGCTGGAGGTGACTAGTGGGGTACCACAGGGCTCTGTATTGGGACCACAGCTCTTTACGATTTATGTCAATGATTTAGATGAGGGCATTGAAAACTATATCAGCAAGTTTGCTGACGATACTAAACTGGGTGGCAGTGTGACATGCGAAGAGGACGTTAGGAGAATGCAGGGAGACTTGGATAGGCTGAGTGAGTGGGCAGATACTTGGCAGATGTCATTCAATGTAAATAAATGTGAAGTTATCCACTTTGGAAGCTGGAACAAGAGGGCAGAGTATTGTCTGAACGGTGTCGAGTTAGGTAAGGGAGAAATGCAAAGAGACCTAGGAGTCCTAGTTCACCAGTCAATGAAGGTGAATGAGCAAGTGCAACAGGCAGTGAAGAGGGCAAATGGAATGTTGGCCTTTGTTACAAGGGGAATTGAATACAAGAGCAAGGATGTTCTTTTGCATTTGTACAGGGCCCTGGTGAGACCACACCTGGAATATTGTGTACAGTTTTGGTCTCCAGGTTTAAGGAAGGACATTCTGGCAATTGAGGAAGTGCAGCATAGATTCACTAGGTTGATTCCTGGGATGGCAGGGCTGTCTTACGCAGAGAGATTGGAGAGATTGGGCTTGTACACGCTGGAATTGAGGAGATTGAGAGGGGATCTGATTGAAACGTTTAAGATAGTTAAAGGATTTGATAGGATTGAGGCAGGAAATATGTTCCAGATGTTGGGAGAGTCCAGTACCAGAGGGCATGGATTGAGAATAAGAGGTCAGTTATTTAAAACAGAGTTGAGGAAGAGCTTCTTCTCCCAGAGAGTTGTGGAGGTGTGGAATGCACTGCCTCGGAAGACGGTGGAGGCCAATTCTCTGGATGCTTTCAAGAAGGAGCTGGATAGATATCTGATGGATAGGGGAATCAAGGGATATGGGGACAAGGCAGGGACTGGGTATTGATAGTGAATGATCAGCCATGATCTCAGAATGGCGGTGCAGACTCGAGGGGCTGAATGGTCTACTTCTGCACCTATTGTCTATTGTCTATTATCAGTCCTGAAATGTCAACCGCCACACTTTTTCCATAGATGCTGCCTGGCCTGCTGTGTTCCTTGAGCATTTTGTGTGTGTTGCTTCGATTTCTAGCATCTGCAGATTTTCTCTTGTTTAAGTTAACTCTCTGCAGGTTTAGTTGATCTATAGTGGAGCAGTTGTCATACCAGGCTGAAATGCAAATAATCGGGATATTTTCTGTTTTCAGCAGTTCTGACAAAAATTTCTTCAACCTGAAACACAAATTGTTTCTATTTCCACAAATGCTGAGCTTTGCAGTGTTTTCAGACTCCTGACATTTGATGGACCTTACATCACTTTGCTGACAATTGAGTGAAAATTATTTCGGGCAAGGGTAACAGGAATGAGTTTGTCTTAACTATCCTTGCTACTGTACTCTCTTCTAATCTGCATTTGTGCTTTTTTTGCCTAAAGTTTATGAACCATTTTTAGGTTAAATTATATGATGCATTCAAATTTACATATGAGTTCTGGATTAATCAGAAAGTTAATTTTGAAGTATTTTTTTGATTTTTTTTTCTAATTTAAATTTGGGTATTAAGTCATGTTCTGATTGGGTTGTAAAGACTTTCATATTAATTACTAATCATAGTGTGGCCTTTGCTTATTTTGATGGTAGCTAATCAGGAAGCCCACTGATTAAATCTGGCAGGAGCAGGAGCAGGTTTAGACAAGGAGGTCAAATATGCATCCCATTTTCTGCTCTGGGTGATGACAATCAGATTGGTACAGACTAAGGTCTTGGTCATCCTGACCAAGGTGGCAAAAGTCTGACTTTTAGCATTATCCTACAAATTTCCTGTGGATATCTTTGGAACCCTAAGAAAGAGTCTTAGCCTTTTTAGGGCTAACCTCAAAGCATGGGGTCTGAAGCAAAAATGGCAGGAAGCATTGTGAAAGGTGAGGAGAAAAAGTAGTAAATCTTGATTTTAAACAAAATGTCGTAGAAGATTTCAGTGGTGGCTCTGTCACAGGTGTGTCAAAATGGTGAAACCTATTGAAGCCAGTCATTTAGCTATGCTGGGGTAAGTGCCAGGTGCTTGGCAGCATGTCTCTCCAATTTGTTAATGTTGTGTCATTAGAGCGGAAAAACTATAAGACTATAAGGTATCGAGCAGAATAAGGCCATTTGGCCCATCATGTCTGCTCTGCCAGTTCATCATGGCTGATCCATTTCCCTCTCAACCTCCATCTCCTGTCTTTCCTCTGTATCCCTTCATGCCTTGACTAATCAAGAATATATCAACCTCTGTCTTAAATCTACTCAATGATTTGGCTTCCACAGCCACCAACGACAATGAATTCCACAGACTCACCACTCCCTGGCTAAAGAAATTTCCCTTTATCTCCTTTCTAAATGGATGTCGCTCTATTCTGAAGCTGTTTCCTATGGTCTTAGATTTCCCCGTCGTAGGAAACATCCTCTTCGCATCCACTCTTTAACCATTCAATAGGTTTCAATGATATTCCCATTCATTCTTCTGAATTCCAGTGAGTTCAGACCCAGAGCCATCAAATGTTCCTCATATGATAAGCCTTTCAATCCCAGAACATCCAAGTTGCTGAGGAAAGAAAGGGAGGAAATTGCAGAGGTTCTGCCCATAATTTATCTGGTGGTGCCCAAGGATTGGAAATTTGGAAATTTAACACCCTTGTACAAAAATTGGGGTGAACAATGGGGTGATAACAAAGTGAATTTTGACTTTTTCTCCTTTCCTTTTAATCAGATGTTGTCAAATTGAATTTGGATAAAAAGTTTCCAACTTCCAACTTTGCAGATGACACAGGATTTGGTAATGGAGTAAATTGTGAGGAGGGTTGTAATTGAACTCAAGTTGCTGTAAATAAGCTGGTGGAATGAGCAGATGGGTGGCAGGTGAAAACAATGAATTTTGTGAGATGTTGCACTTGGGAAGAAAATGTGAAGAACTATCAGACACTGGGATATACAATTCTAAAAGAGCACCTAAGGATACAAGAGTGGAGTGATTTTTGTGTATGTATGTTTTGTTAAAAAATTGGCTGGTGAATTGAGAAAGTGTTCATGATCCTGGTCTTTATAAGGAGTTATATAGAACACAAGAGTATGAAATGAGAGTACTTCATCTAATTCTGGGAATCACATTTTGAAAATTGTGTGAAGGCTTTGGAGGAGGTACAGAAGTACTTTACAACATTGATTCTGGGGCTGAGGGACTTCATTTATCTGGAAACAGTGTGCTATTATTTTTGGAACACAGGTGGTAGTTGTGAGGGGACCTGATGGGGCATTTCAAATCATGAAAGATCTAGAGGGAGTTGTTGGAGAAAAATTCTTTCCATTGACTGAGTGGTCAAGAAAAAAGATGAAATAATCAAGGTGATTATCAAAAAAACCCAAAAGTGATGTGACATTTTTCTTCACACAGTGAGTGATGCTGGGGATGGGGAATGCACTGCCACTGGAGAAATAGTGGGAGAATATGCAGATGTGTGATAGAATAGATTTGTAAAGAGTGGGACCAATAAATTTCTCTTAGAATCTTTACAGATTGTGTGGGTTCAATGGCCTTCTACCAAGCTGTAATCATTTCTGTGAAAGTTACCAGCAATAGATCAGTGGTCCCTCCACTTGGCAGGTTGCTTGAATCTGAAATGAGATTCAAGATGTCAACCTTGTAAATTACTCATTCATTACACCACAAGATCAAACTGGAGGTTAATTGAACCGGCACCTGAGGGTAGAGTTTCTCTTTAGCAGGTGCAGTGTTCTATGCAGAAGTCATAATTTTTTCTGCACAGCTTCAGGTGACTTCACTGTAATTGAGAAGTAGGAGTGTGGGCTTCGTTATAGCTGGCCCAGGATTCTGTTTTCATGTCAGCACCAGCCTATCAGAATCAGGTTTATTATCACTGGCATGTGATGTGAAATTTGTTAACTTAGGAGCAGCAGTTCAATGCAATACATAATCTATCAGAGAAAATAAATTATAAATAAAATAAAAATAATAATAAATAAACAAGTAGATCACTTACGTATATTGAATAGATTTCAATAACTTGCAGAAACAGAAATACTGTATATTAAAGGAAAGTGAGGTAGTGTCCAAAGATGCAATGTCCATTTAGGAATTGGATGGCAGAGGGGAAGAAGCTGTTCTTGAATCATTGAGTGTGTGCCTTCAGGCTTTTGTATCTCCTACCTGATGGCAACAGTGAGAAAAGGGCATGCCTGGGAGCTGGGAGTCCTTAATAATGGACGCTGCCTTTCTGAGACACTGCTCCTTGAAGATGTTCTGGATACTTTGTAGGCTAGTACCCAAGATGGAGCTGACTAGATTTACAACCTTCTGCAGCCCCTTTCAGTCCTGTGCAGTAGCCCCTTCATACCAGACAGTGATGCAGTCTGTCAGAATGCTCTCCACAGTAAAACTATAGAAGTTTTTGAGTGTATTTGTTCGCATGCAAAATCACTTCACTTGGCCATAATGATATGAAAGGGGACTTAATGGCTCATATGCTTTAAATGCTTTATCAACTCCACCAGTGGACAAAGTTCAAAGTAAAATTTTAATCGAAGTACATCTATGTCACCATATACAACCCTGAGATTTATTTTCTTGCGGCCATTCACAGCAAATACCGGAAACACAGTAGAACCAATGAAAGACTGCATCCAATGAAATACAACAGCTGTGCAAATAAAAAAGAGAAAAATATAATAAGTAAGCAATAAATATTGAGAACGTTAGATAAAGAGTCCTTGAAACTGGGTCCATAGTTGTGGGAACAGTTTAATGATGAGGCGAGTGAAGTTATCCCCTCTGGTTCAACAACTGTTCCTGAACCTGATGGTATGGGTCCTGAGGCTCCAGTACCCAATTCCTGATGGCAGCAGCGAGAAGCAAGCACGGCCTGGATACTTGAGTACCTAGATGATGGATGCTGCTTTCATGCGACAGTGCTCCACGTAGCTGTGCTCAGTGGAGGAGAGGGCTTTACCTGTGATGGACTGGGCCATATTCACTACTTCATTACATTAAATCCCTTCTTCTTAGCCAGCTTTGTCTTAAATGATCAGCCAAGTTCTGAGGCTTGTTTTGTTTTAACTCACCATGTTTTCAGTCTCAACTTTAATACTTATTGATCTTTGACTTTTCCTGGTCCTGCTGTAAGGTTATTGAGCTGACATATTAACCATGTTTCTCTCTTTACAGGTGATACCTGACAGATTTACTATTGCCTGTATTTTCTGTTTTTATTCCTTTATTTCAACCAATAGGTTCTGTGGTTGTTGTAAATTTTCTCTTTTTAAAAATTTGTTTTCTTCTTCATTAGTCCCTTAAGATCACAATGACTTCCACTCCATTTATCAGTGTTCAGAGATGCTGAGGAAGGGCAGGAGTACTTGACAGTGTAATTTAGCGTGGTGTGTTTTTTCTATCCTTTAATACTGTCTCTTGATTCATTCAGGCTGCTCGCAATCTGGTACAGATCACATACCATCCTAGCTTTGAATCTTCTTTTCATCAGTAGAATTAAGGCTAATAGATCATCTGTTCAGTCAGTGATCAGTTGTCAATCATACACTCACAAAGGCAAAACACTGCACTATTATTTCTCACCCGGTCTGCGTCTAGGAGAGGAAACTGCAATGTAGATCAGGCATTTTGACTTGGTGGTCCCCTGGTTAAGAATGCCTGACATATGGACACCTCTACATTAGAATGGGTTCCCATAATATTATTAAATCCAAAGGTCTGATGTATGTACCTATGTTTGCTTCTAAGAGTGGCAGACCTGGTTTTCCCTCTCTCTGCACTTTCAGTAATTTTTCCTTTCTCATCAGCCTTGTGCATTTTTGATTGTATGTGTCCGAATATTGTGGAGTTACAGTTGCCATATTGAGTGATTTTTCTTTATTTTCCAGCTTACAGGAAAAAAAATGACTAATGGGCATCTGTAAAAATGGAGCCTATTTGTTACCTAAGTGTAGAAACTCTCTAGATTGTAATTTAATATCATTGTTGACAAGATCTCATGGCAAACTATAATCTACTGCGATCATGATTTTTCCTGGATTAGAGGAAATTGGCTGTGATGTGAAATTGTTGAGAGTTGTAAACACAGCCCAGACCATGATACAAGTGAGCTATCAGCCCAGTGACTGTTTAGTATTCCCACTGCCTTTGAAAAACATGCATAATCCAGGAGACCACGTGTCCTGGTCATTCTCTCTTTTTCCTCCTGCCCTTTGGGCAGAAGATATAAAAGCTTGACCAGACTAACCACCAGACTCAAGGACAGCTTCTATCCCACTGTTATAAGAGCATAAGATATAGGGCTCATTGAGTCTGCTTTGCCATTTCCATCATGGCTGATCCATTTTCCCACTCAGCCCCAATATTCTGTCTACCACATGCTCCCCAACACTGCCTCCTCATATCCCTTCATGCCTTGACCAATCAATAATCTATCAAACTCTGCCTTAAAGATAGATAAAGACTTAACCTCCACAGCTGCCTGTAGCAAAGAATTCCACAGATTCACCATTCTCTGGCTAAAGATATTCCTCCTTATCTCCATTCTAAAAGTATGCCCCTCTATTTTGAAGCTGTGTCTTCTGGTCTTGGACACTCCCACCATAGGAAACATCCTCTCCATGTCCACTCTATCAATGCCTTTCACCATTCAATAGGTTTCAATGAGGTCACCCCTTATTCTTCTGAATTCCAGTAACTATTGGCCCAGAGGCATCAAACACTCTTTATATGATGAGCCATTCAATCATGGAATCATTTTCGTGAACCTCCTTTGAACCCTCTCTAGTTTCACTATCTCATTTCTAAGAAATTGGCCCCCCTAAACACCTCGCAATACTCCAAGTGAAGCCTTACCAGTGCTTTATAAAGTCTCTAAATATATACGCTTTTATATTCTAATCCTTTTGAAATGAATACTAACATTGCATTTGCCTTCGTCACTACAGACTCAACCTGCAAACTAACGTTTAGGGAATCATGCACAAGGATTCCCAAGACCCTTTGTGCCTCATTTTTTAGCATTTTCTCTCATTTAGAAAATAGTCAACCCTTTCATTTCTTATACCAAAGTGCATAACCGTACATTTCTCAACACTGTATTCCATCTGCTATTCATTTGGCCATTCTCCTAATCTCTTTAAGAACTTCTGTAGCTGCTCTGCTTCCTCAAAACTACCTGTCCCTCCAACTATCTTTATTTACAACAAAGCCATCAACTTTATCTTCCAAATCATTGACATATAAAGTAAAAAGAATTGATCCAAACACATACCCCTGTGGAAAACCACTGGCCACTGGCAGCCACTGCTTTGTCCATGCAAGAATCGTTCCCGTAATACCATGGGCTCATACTTTGCTAAGCAGCCTCATGTGTGACACCTTATCAAAGGCCTTCTGAAAGTCCAAGTACACAACATCAACTGATTCTCCTTTGTCTATCCTGCTTATTATTTCTTCAATGACTTCAAACAGATCTGTCGGGCAAAATTTTCCCTTGAGGAAACCATGCTGACTCTGGCCTATTTTATCATGTGCCCCCAGTACACCCAAACCCCATCTTTAACAATCGAATCCTACATCTTCCCAATTACTCAGGGCAGACTAAATGGCCTATAATTTCCTTTCTTCTGCCTCTCTATCTTCTTAAAGAGTGGAATGACATTTGCAATTTTCCAGTCTTCCAGAACTATTCCAGAGTCTAGTAATTCTTCAAAGATCATTACTAATGCCTCCACTATCTCTTCAGCCACGTCTTTCAGAACCCTGGGTTGTACACCATCTAGTCCAGATGACTTATTCATCTTCAGACCTTGCAGTTTCTGAAGAACCTTCTCTCTGGTAGTGGTGATTTCACACACTTCATGACCCCTAACACCTGAAACTTCCACTATACCGCTAGTGTTTTCCACAGTGAAAACTGATGCAGAATACTTACTCAATTCGCCTGCCATTTTCTTGTCCTCCAATACTATGTCTCCTGCATGGCCTTCCAGTGATTCGATATATACGCTCGCCTCTCTTTAACACTTTATGTATTTGAAGAAACTTTTGGTATCTTCTTTGTAATGCTTATACTTTAGCTTCTCCTTCTCAAAATTCAGGGGGAATTCAATTAAGTTATAATCACTTAACCCTAAGGGTTCTTTTACCTTAAGCTCTCTAATCAATTCCAATTCATTGTACAACCCCCAGTCTAGAATAGTTGATCCCTTAGTGGGCACAATCATGAGCTGCTCTAAAAAGCCATCTCACAGGTGTTCTGGAAATTCACTCTCTTGGAATCCTGCACCATCCTGATTTTCCAAATCTACCTGCATATTGAAGTCCCCAGTGACTGCTGCAACATTGCCCTTTTGGAATGCATTTTCTATCTCCTGTTGTAATTTGTAGGCCACATCCTTACCTACTGTTTTGGGGTTTGTATACAACTCTCATCAATGTCTTTTTACTCTTGCGATTCCTTAGCTCTATCCACAATGATTCAAACACTTCTGACCCTATGTCACCTCTTTCTTTTTTTTTTGCCTCTAATATGTCATTTATTTCAAATGAATACAAAGTGAATTTTCTGTTATTAAGTAAAAATAATAAAATGTACAAATCTTTGGAAATAAGTGTAACAAGCACATTGAGAAATAAACAGTACTCTATACTAAGGTGGTATACAAATGAAATATACAGGTATATCAATGTGTTACACTTTTGGCAAAGCTTCATTCTCTGCAAAGTGAGTTCCAAATCATGAGCATCAATGCAGGCAGCCCATAAGTATTTAATCTAGGAATGGTTAATGGTGGGAAGGGAAATCACAATATAAACACTACTGAGGTCCTATGGGTTACACTTGAAACCTGATGAGATCGATTGATAAGAGATCTGGGAAGAGCATGCAAACTCAAGGCTAGTTCAAAGTTCATGCCATGGGGAGAATAAACATAAAACAGCAGGACAATGAAAACTTTTTTTATAATTAACAATGTAAAATCCAATAATTACTATTGTAACATGGTCTTTGGCAAATGCTTTCTGGCTAAAGATGGTTTAATCTGAAAAACTATGAAAGATTCAGCAAAGATAAATCTTCTAAGGAATACTTGTTAATGTAGGTTCTACATTTTTGAGTGATAGAAACATTTGTAATTTGTGATCAAAGTCAATGGGTCTATCTTTGGGTTCTTTGTACTTTCTAGTCATCTTTGATCCAAGGTAGCTGATGAGTTCACAGTGTTCTTCATATTGCTCCAACTTCTTTTAGTATTTCTTTCTCACGTAGTCATAGCTTTTTGGGTTGTATGCTTTAAGATGATATGAAATATAGAGAAGTGCAGAATTCCTCACACTTAAGAAAGGATATTTTGGCTTCAGGCAGCCCACAGCTGTTAATGCTTTAATTATTGATACTGCTGCTCCTTGTTCCATATATCCAAGTATTGGAAGTGAAGTGAGAGCTACCGTATCTTTCACTGTTGGAAGTTTACTTGGGAGCTTCAGATCGCAGTACTTCTCAGGATGTCGCATAAATTTATTAAGGTGTTTCTCATACCTCTTTCTAATGATTTAATACCATTATTTTACCAACAGAGCAATGCCCTCCCCTCTGTGTATCCTTTCGATACAATGTGCATCCTTGAACATCAAGCTCCCAGCTATAATCTTTCAGCCATGATTCAGGGATGCCGAAAACATCATACTTGCCAATCTGTAACTGTGCTGCAAGTTTATCGACGTTATTCCATATACTGTGCACATTCATGTATAACACCTTTAGTTCTATATTCACCTTTTTCATTTGCAAGTCATCCTGTTGACTGCAATTTTCCCCTATCATCAGCCTCTCCTTGCGAGGAGTCTCACTACACATTGCTTCTGTTTATAAACCAGCTGCATCATCCTCTGCGCTATCACTCCGGTTGCCATCCCCCTGCCAAGATAGTTTAAAATCAACCTGCCTGCAAGAATATTGGACCCCCTCCCCTCGGGTTCAGGTGTAACCTGTCCTTTTGTACAGGTCATACCTTCTCCAGAAGGGATCCCAATGATCCATAAATCCAAACCCCTGCCCCTGCACCAGTTCTTCAGCCACACATTCTCCTGCCAAATCCTCCTAGTCTTACCCTCACGGTGTGTGTGTGTGTGTGTGTGTGTGTGTGTGTGTGTGTGTGTGTGTGTGTGTGTGTGTGTGTGTGTGTGTGTGTGTGTGTGTGTGTGTGTGTGTGTGTGTGTGTGTGTGTGTGTGTGTGTGTGTGTGTGTGTGTGTGTGTGTGTGTGTGTGTGTGTGTGTGTGTGTGTGTGTGTGTGTGTGTGTGTGTGTGAGAGAGAATGAGAATCAATCTACCTCACCCAAGCCTGACGAGCCAGAGCCACTTACCCCACTCTTAAACATCTAAACTCATACATTAAAAGGTGAACTTCTGAACTCTGATCTCTCAATCTATCTGGTTGTGGACCTCATGGTTTATTTTTCTACATGCTGTGTACTTTCTCTATAACTTCAACATCACATTCTGCATTCTATTTACAACCTTGATGTAATTATGTATGGCATGCAAACAAAAGCTTTGTACTATATCCCAGTACATGAGACAAATATAAAACAATACCGAGTTAGACAAACTTGCATTATTTAATGTAGGCATCTGAGGTGATGACCTAATAAAACTATCAAAATGGTGAAAGGCCTAGATAGATAGATGGTGAGGCTCTTTTCCCAGGGTGAAACTATTCAATACTAGAGTGCATGCTTTTAAGGTGAAAATGTATCAATTCAAAGGAGCTGTGTGGGGTGAATTTTATTTTACAGGTATTTCTGGGTGTCTCGAATGAGCTGCCAGTGGTGGTGGGGCAAATGTGAGAGTGCTGCTTAAGAGGCTCTTAGTTACGCATATGAATGTGCAGAGAATGGTGGAATATGGACAGTATGTAGACAGAAAGGATTAGTTCAGTTACCCATTTAATTACTAGTTTAATTAGTCTGGCACACCATCATGGGAGAAAGGGCCTGTTTCTGTGCTGTCCTATTCTATGTTCTAGTAGGAAGGGAACGGAGATATTGACTACGTATAGGCAGATGTGCAGTTTAAATTGGCATCATGGTCAGCAAAGATGGTATGGGCTGAAGGTCCCATTTCCAAGTTTTAGTGCTGTGTAGCGATGTGCTACACACAGCGCTGAAATAACGACACACAGTCGGTAAGTTGTTTCGAGACTAGTTTATTCAAACTTTGCGGCGCTGGCATTTAATCCCTAGCGCTCGCCCTCTCTGGGTGGAAATGACGTCAGAGGTGCATTACCAAAGTCTCCCCCTGTGCGCTGGCTATTTGTGAGCCGGTTCATCTGCGCAGAAAGTGGGTCGCCACATAACCCCCCCCCACAGAACTGGCGATACACCCCCCAATGTCCACAGTCTGGATCAGCCTCTATTTGGGAGGTCTGCCTCTGCGCCGCAGTGCCTGAACCTCGACCGGCTGCGCCAAGTCCACATGGGCTGGTTTGAGTCAGTCCACCGTGAAAACCTCCTCTTTCCCCCCAATATCCAGAACGTATGTGGACTCGTTGTTGTTGATCACCTTGAACGGCCTCTCGTACGGCCGCTGTAGCGGTGCCCAGTATCCGTCCCTTTGTACAAACACAAACTTACAGATCTGCAGGTATTTGGGTACATGGGTCAGGGTCCGTCCGTGCTGTGAAGTCGGTACGGGGGCCAGGTTGCCAAGCCTTTTGCATAGCCTGTCCAGGACTGCTGCGGGTTCTTCCTCTTGCCCCCTTGGGGCTGGTATGAACTCTCCTGGGACGGCCAGGGGTGCGCTGTACACCAACTCGACAGACAAGGCGTGCAGATTCTCTTTGGGCACTGTGCGAATTCCAAGCAGGACCCAGGGAAGCTCTTCCACCCAGTTAGGTCCTCTCAGGCGGGCCGACTGAGAGCCAACTTCAAGTGACGGAGGAAGTGTTCCACTAGTCCGTTCGACTGTGGGTGGTAGGCAGTTGTGTGGTGTAGCTGCGTTCCCAACAGGCTGGAGGTGAACTGGGCGCCTCGGTTGGAGGTAATGTGGGCCGGTACCCCGAAGCGTGCTACCCAGGTTGCAATCAGTGCTCGGGTGCAGGAATTGGCAGATGTGTTGGTGAGCGGGACCGCATCTGGCCACCTCGTGAACCGGTCTACCATAGTTAGGAGCTACCATGCTCCTTGGGACACTGGTAGGGGGCCCACGACATCCACATGAATGTGGTCGAACCTCCGGTGGGTGGGTTCGAACTGCTATGGTGGGGCTTTAGTGTGCCGCTGCACCTTGGCTATTCGGCACTGGGCACACGTTCTGGCCCTTTCGCTGACCTGCTTGCGAAGTCCGTGCCACGCGAACTTGCTGGAGACCAGCTGGACGGTTGTCCTGATAGATGGGTGCGCTAAACCGTGTATGGAGTCGAAAAGCTCACCGCCTCCAGGCTGCCGGGACGATGGGGCGGGGTTGGCCAGTAGCCACGTCGCACAGGAGGGTTCTATCACCTGGGCCTGCGAGAAAGTCCTGCAGCTGCAAACCCGAGACTATGGTCCTGTAGCTGGGCATCTCGTCGTTTGCCTGCTGCGCCTCTGCCAGTGCTGCATAGTCCATCCCCAGGGACAGGGCCTGGACAGCTGGTCTGGAGAGTGCGTCCGCCATGACGTTGTCCTTTCCCGAGACATGCTGGATGTCCATCGTGTACTCGGAGATGTAGGACAGATGTTGCTGCTGGCGAGCCGACCAGGGATCGGACACCTTCGTGAACGCGAAGGTCAACGGTTTGTGGTCCATGAACGCGGTGAACGGCCTGCCTTCTAAGAAGTACCTGAAATGCCGGATTGCCAGATATAGTGCCAACAGTTCCCGGTCAAAAGTACTGTACTTGAGTTCGGGTGGTCGTAGGTGCCTGCTGAAGAACGCCAGGGGTTGCCAGCGCCCCTCGATGAGCTGCTCCAGCACCCCACCGACTGCTGTGTCGGATGTGTCCACCTTGAGTGCAGTCGGAAAGTCCATTCTGGGGTGCACCAGCATCGCAGCATCTGCCAAGGCTTCCTTGGCTTTAATGAAAGCGGCCACAGCCTCCTCGTCCCAAGTAATGTCCTTGCCTTTACCCGACATCAGGGTGTACAAAGGGCGCATGATACAGGCTGCTGAGGGGAGGAAACGGTGGTAGAAGTTCACCATACCAACAAACTCCTGTAGGCCTTTGACCGTGTTGGGCCGGGCAAAGTGGCGGATCGCGTCTACCTTGGAGGGCAAAGGTGTTGCCCTGTCTTTGGTAATCCTGTGGCCCAGGAAGTCGATGGTATCGAGACCGAACTGGCATTTGGCCGGGTTGATCTTGAGGCCGAAATCACTCAGACGGGAGTAGAGCTGGCAGAGGTGGGACAGATGCTCCTGGCGACTACTGCTGGCTATAAGGGTGTTGTCCAAATAGATGAAAGCAAAGTCCAGGTCACGTCCCAACACATCCATTAGCTGCTGGAATGTCTGTGCGGCATTCTTCAGGCCAAACGGCATTCGGAGGAACTTGAACAGGCCAAATGGGGTGATGAGTGCTGTTTTGGGGATGTCTTCAGGGTGCACCGGGATTTGATGGTATCCATGGATGAGGTCTACTTTGGAAAATATTCTTGCCCTGTGCAGGTTTGCTGCAAAGTCCTGTATGTGCAGCACGGGGTAGCGGTCTGGAGTTATAGCCTCGTTCAGTCTGCGGTAGTCGCCGCATGGTCTTCAACCCCCAGCTGCTTTGGGCACCATGTGCAGAGGGGAGCCCCATGGTCTGTTGGACCTCCGTACGATCCCCAATTCCTCCATCCTCTTGAACTCCTCCTTCGCCAGGCGGAGTTTTTCCAGGGGGAGCCTTCGTGCGTGGGCATGGAGGGGTGGTCCCTTAGTCGGGATGTGGTGCTGAACCCCGTGTCTGGGCATGGCTGCCGTGAACTGCGGTGCCAAAATCGATGGAAAGTCCGCCAGGATTCTGGTGAATTTGTTGTCCGACAGCGTGATGGAGTCCAGGTGTGGGGCCGGCAACCTGGCTTCACCCAGGGAGAATGTCTGGAAAGTCTCGGCATGTACTAGTCTTTTCCCTTGCAAGTTGACCAGCAGGCTGTGAGCTGGAAAGAAGTCCGCCCCCAGGAGTGGTTGGGCCACCGCGGCCGGTGTGAAGTCCCACGTGAACCGGCTGGCACCAAACTGAAGCTGCACTGTGCGGGTGCCATAGGTCCATATCATGTTGCCGTTTGCGGCCCTCGTGGTGGGTCTTGGCTTCCTGTTGCGGGTGTCATACCCCGTCAGGGGCAAGACACTGATTTCTGCTCCGGTGTCGACCAAGAAGCGGTGTCCCAACTGTTTGTCCCAGACATACAGGAGGCTGTCCTGGTGGCCAGCCGCCATAGTCATCAGCGGCAGCTGGCTCTGGCCCTGGCCCTTGCAGGGTGGGCGACAATGGCAGGTTTTTGTGCCCCACCGCTAGTGGTAGAAACACCACTGTTCACTGGCCTGCTCGCTCCTGCCTCTGTGTTGTGTGCGCCCCCCTGCCGGGCCTGGTCTGGCCTGGTAATCTGACCGACGGACGCCACACTCTCCCTCTTGGCTTTCCACAGCACGTCTGTCCGGGCCGCCACCTTCCGGGGGTTGCTGAAATCTGCGTTGGCCAGCAGCAGATGTATGTCCTCGGGCAGTTACTCTAGGAACGCTTGCTCGAACATGAGTCAGGGCTTGTGTCCATCAGCCAGGGCCAGCATCTCGTTCATCAATGCTGACGGCAGTCTGTCTCCCAAACCGTCCAGGTGAAGCAGGCGGGCACCCGCTCACGCCGTAAATGCTTCATATTTGCCTTCTTCCAGGGTGACTGTATGAAATCCGCAACCTGGGCAGCCATCTTCTGGTCAAGGGCGTTCACCGTGTGGAATCAGAAGATATCTGCCGAATCTGGAACTGGGCTTCTGCTTGGCTAAGCCACACGCGTGGTCGTAGCGTCCAGAAAGTCGGCAGTTTTAGTAAAACTGCATGAACAGATGAAGAGTGGGTCATCTTTGGTCCAAACCCCGTTTGGACCGTCGAGGTCACCAATGTAGCGATGTGCTACACACAGCGCTGAAATAACGACATGCAATCGGTAAGTCATTTCGAGACTAGTTTATTCAAACTTCGTGGCGCTGGCATTTAATCCCTAGCGCCCGCCCTCTCTGGGTGGAAATGACACCAGAGGTGCATTACCAAAGTCTCCCCCCACGCGCTGGCTATTTGTGAGCCGGTTCGCCTGCGCAGAAAGTGGGTCACCACAGCTCAATATTTTTAACGTTCTGTCATTGCAATCACAAAAATCAGGATATGTATGGCAGCAGCATCTGTGAAGTAGGAGACAGAAACAGGTTTTGTGTTTCAGGACAACGATTTAACATCAGAATATATGAAAATGTAAAAGTCACCAGAAGCTGTTGGGGGTTTAAGGAGTTCTGGTGTGTCACAAAAGACTCCCTCAAATTTCTATAAATTTGGTGCGGAGAGCATTCTGACGAGTTGCATTGCCATCTGATATGAAGGCATAGGGTTGGAAAAAGTTGCAGAGGGATGTTGACTCCACCAGCTCTGTCATGGGCACTCACCTCCCCACCAGCGAGCATATCTTCAAAAGATAATGCCTCAGGAAGACAGAATCGATCATGAAAGACTTCCACCATCCAGGTCATCACCTCTTCTCATTACTACCATCAGGGAGGAGGTACAGAAGCCTGAAGATGCACACCCGATGTTTTAGCATCAGTTTTTTCTCCTCCGCCATTAGATTTCCAAATTATCTCACTACCTCACTATTTTGCTGTCTTTGCATTATTTATTTATATATATTCTTATTGTAATATATCATAATTTTTATGTATTACACTGTAAAAACAGATCTCACGTCACATGTTAGTGATAATAAATCTGATTGAGATTCCGAATTGCACATTAGTGACAAATGGTTTTCACCTTCAGTGGGATGAAAATCAAATAGTTGTTGGGGCAATTTGTTCCAAGTACTGCCCACGTGATGCTGCTGACAATGTCTCCCTGATTTAACTGAGTCCCAAAATAGCTGATTCCAGATTTCCTGAACCTGTTTTTTTTTCTATTAAGGTTTTCCCATTTCTTTTAAAAGGAGTTAAATTGTGTGCACTTTGGTTCTCCTAAAGCAGGCTATATTTCCTCTTTAAATCAGTGTAGTGTCAGATTCCTGGGATGCAGGGCATGTTCTCTGAACAGAATGAGAGGTGATCTCACTTAGATTTTCAGATTGTGAGAGTAAGTGCCAAAAGGTGTTATTTCTGTGCCTGGAGCATTGTCAGTGGGTGAGGGAGAAATTTAGCATAAGAAGCTTTTATGGAAGTCCATGAACCCATGAATATTACATCATTATTTCTCTTTTGCATTACTTATTGATCATAACAGTAATTTTTATGTTTTGCACTGTACTGCTGCTACAAACAACAAATTTCATGACATATATCAGAGCTAATAAAGCTGATTCTCTTGCAAAGAGGTTCAAACTATCAAACTCTTTCCTTGCACAGCTCATTCATTGAATATATTTAAGCCTGAGATTCTGGAACTGAAGTAGAAATGGAGAGGGGGCTTGAGCTAGTGTGGAATCAGGTTGCAAGGTGCATAAGGCAAAGGATCTGCATGCACAACTGCAGCTCCTTCCCCAACATCCTCAAGATGGGTGCCCCCAGGGCTGTGTGCTGAGCCCATTGCTGTACACTGTACTCACACATGACTACACGACCAAACACCTGAGCAATCATATTGTAAAATTCTCCAATGACACAACAGTGGTGGGGCTCATTCATCAACAACAATGAGAAGGCCTACAGAGAGGAGGTGGAGGAGCTCGAGGCCTGGTGCCAGGCGAATAACTGCTTAATGTCAGTAGACAGAGGAGATGGTTATTGACTTCAAGAGAACTCGTATCACTCACCACTCACACTCTTCCCTTACAATGCCAGCACAGTGGTGGAAAGTGCAAGCAATTTCAAACTCCTGGGAGTGCACATCACACACTACCTCTCATGTTCCCAGGACATATCCTACACTGTCACCAGTGCCTCTACTTACTGAGGAGGCTGAAGGGAGCTGGACTTTGCACATCCATACTCATGTCATTCTTCAGATGTACACTAGAGAGCATTCTAACAATCTGCACCACTGTTTGGTATGGAACCTGCACTGCAGTGGGACAGGAAGGTTCAACAGCAAATAGTCAAAACTACCTAAAGCTTCACTAGCACCAATCTGTCTGCCATCAAGGGCATGTGCACAGAAAGGTGTTGGAAAAAGGCCAGGAACATCATGAAGGATCCCACTCACTCTGATCATGGACTGTTTGTTCCACTCTGCTCGTGGAGCAGGTTATGTAGCATCCACGCCAGCATTACCAGACTCAGTAACAGTCTCTTTCCCCAAGTAGTAAAGCTGATCAACACTTATATATAGCCTAGCATCACTTTATGGACTTACAATAAATCTATTTGAAACACCCTGGTTTCCTCAGCTGCGTAAGTCTAGGAAAGACAACCTCCAGCTCTGCCAAGCTCGCGAGATTGAGGCACGAGCCCACCCGTGTGTGTGTGGATGCTGTGTAATTCATTACCCTGTTACAAATTAGTGCCACAAAATAACAGACAGTGCATTGCATATGATTAAAAGATTATCTTTATAATTCTTAATTTTGACTAAAGGGTTAGTTAGGAAAAGAACAGAAAAGAAAAGGGCCCATTTTAATGAAACAGTCCAATGTGCACAAGTTGGAGCTCACAGTTTCTCTAAGCCACCAATCCTCAATCGATCTCACTCCGGGCTTTGTTGAATCATGGTTCTGCTCTGGGCTGAATCCTCTGACCTTTTCTCTCCAGCACCTTCCCTCTTCATATCCTCTCAAACAAAAGCCCCAAGCCCAACCTTAGTGTCCCTCACCAGAGAAATCTCCCCTAAATTCGACCATCCTAACTGGATGGCACATGTTTCTCATCATCTCTTATCTTCAACAATAACCCAAACATAAGCTGAAAACAAACGGCTCTGACAGAACTGCCAAAATGACATACATACAGCACAACAGTAAAAATATGAACCAGGGCATTACATATGTATATAAGCTATCTTAAGTATTTATATGTATTGTGTTTTTAAAATTATCATTGTGTTCTTTCTTCTGTTTCTTTTCTGGTGCATCAATCTCGAGTAACAATGATCTTGTTCTCTTTTACACTTGTGTACTGGAAATGATATGAAGCAATTTTGAACGATTTTGTTGCATAGTAAGAGACCTATGATCCTTCTGTTGTTTCTAGACAGACCATAATCTTGATATTTTAGACAATGTGTCAAAATTGATTGTGAGTAACTGGTAATCAATATTTTAATCTTTTTGAGTTTTTATTTTCTTTTATATATAGGCCCATTTTTGTCACCCACTAAAGATCAAATTAAGGCTTGTAGCAGGCAGTCATAGCACCCCATCTTGGGGATGCCTTGGTAGTTGTTGATGTACAACCGAGATGTACAACTGAACTTCATCTATTCTTGTCCTGTTGTCAGAAAGAAATCCTAATCAGGAAGAGGGGTCCTGGCTGGTTTTGAATTTTGAAGCTTTTAACTTTATGGGTGAGAAACAGGATTTGCATGGTTGCATATGAATACATAAATAATTGCTGTTTTACTTGTAATTGCAAATGCATCTGGATAAAGCAATGTCATTGGAGAAGATGTAATTGAATGAAGTGTGCCTGGTATTACATCCTGACTAAATAATCTAGGTTTGTACATCTGCAGGGCAGTAAGCATGAAAGTGTCATCTCACTAATTTGAATGAATGAGCTTTTCTCAATATGCCACACTTCATTCAACATTGATTCCAGAGGATGTGCATAGTGATCATGTTACCTGGTTGTTCATCATTTCTCCAAATAATGAAAGTTACGTTCACACCTCAAATGTTATCATAGGGTGGGAATTATTAAGCTATTTTCCCAGCAGGTACTCTGAGTGAGTTGAACTGGTTGGGGACTGTTTATGAAGAAGTGCTTGTGACATGATTTGGCCTGAATGCACCAGCAATGAGTTGATTACCTATGATAGATGTGCATAATAAACAATGTATTATTATTGATACTTCATAATCCTGAGTATGTTCCTTACCTTTCCTTTTGACTTTGCAGCCTTATGAATGAACTGTAGAATTTTGCATATTTGTGGTACCAAGTTTTATTGAACAAAAATGTTTCATTTCTTGTAGGTTGTGTTTGAAGCAGTCACATCAGGTCAGCCTGGGTACATTGCTATTGATGAAGTGAAAATCCAAGGACACCCATGCAGTAAGTATCAAACAGATTATTTTATCCAAATTCAGTGCCTAGTAATGCAACGTCATGTTGGCTTTGCCTGGTCCTATTATTATCTTCCAAGAGCATCTTTGCCACTTGTCATATGCCACTAACATTTTCCCTACTATGTTTGCTTAGCAGTAGCATTGCAAAGAAATAAATGATGCAGGATGGTTCTCCATTTCTGTCCACAGCTGAAACTGGTTGTTCTTTCTTTCCACTCTTGAATTTTCTATAATTTTTTAAGGAAAAAATATTAGATATTTGAGTCATCAGGAAAATGTGTCCTGACAGTTATTATGTTGAGTGTGTCAGACTCAATGTATTTCCTTATAAAACAGCAGGTATGAGCTTCTGTCACATTGTCCTTCCATTAGCTTCCCTCCAAGCATGTCACATTATAAAAATACTGACATGATCTTAACACATTCTGCAATATCAGCTAACACTAAACTAGAGTTCCTCTGACAGACTGACCCTAAAAGATTTTGGGAACATGCAATTTTTAACCGTTCCTTAAGTAAAGGAAGACTGCAAAATATCATGTGGTTGGAATTAGTTGTAAAGACAGATAGATGCTTTATTGATCCCAAAAGAAATTGCAATTCAGAGGAGAAGTAAGAAACAATAAAAATAATAAATTGTCACAAACAGTCTAACAGGAGGGGTCATCATTTTCCTGACTATAGGTTGACTCATTATAGAAGAATGACCTCACACAGTACTCTTTGGAGTAGCACAGTTATCATAGTCTATTACTAAATTTGTCCCTTTGTTCAGTAATGTAGAGGGTGAGAAACATTGTTCAGAATTGCCAGTGTGTCCAGTTTGATTCCTGTAACAGAGCCAGCATTTCTAATCAGATTATTGAGCCCATTGGCATCACTTGTGATGACGCCATTGCCCCAGCACACCACCACAGAGAAGATTGTACTGGCAACAGCAGACTGGTAGAACATGTGAAGGAGAGACCTGCATACTCCAAAGGACCTCAGTCTCCTCAAGGAAGTAGAGGCGATTCTGGCCCTTCAACTTCTGTGTTGGTGCTTCACGCAAGTCTGTCATCCAGCTGCATTCCCAGGTACCTGTAAGTCCTCACCACATCCACATCCTCACCATCAATAGTGACAGGGAGCAGTGCAAGCTTAGTCTTACTAAAGTCTATCACCGTCTCCTTTGTTGAGCTGCAGATGATTCAGTTTGCACCATTTGACAAAGGCCTCCACCAGGGCCCTGTATTCATCCTCCCGTCCTCCCTTTATACACCCAGCTATTGCTGAGTCAGAGAATTTCTGCAGTTGACGTGACACAGTGTTATATTGAAACTCCAAGGTATACAGGATAAACAGGAACAGAGCCAATACCTGTGGCACCCACATGCTGCTTATAGCCATGGCTGTCACACAGCTCTGAAGCTGCATAAACTGTGGTCTGCCAGTCAGGTAGTCCATTAACCAGGATACAATGGAAGTACTAATTTGCATCAAAAGGAGCTTTTCTCCCAGCAATGCGGGCTGTGTGGTACTGAAGGCACTTGAGAAATCAAAAAACATGATCCTTATGGTGCTGCCCCGCTTATCCAAATTGGAGTAGGCTTTGTTCAACAGGTAGATGACAGCATCGTCAACTCCAGTGTGCTCCTGGTAAGAAAACTGCAGGGAATATGACTGGGGTTGGAGGTGAGCCAGGACTAGCCTTTCTATGGTCTTCATAATGTGATATTATGGAGGTTAAAGTCTTATGAAATAAAACAGAATCCTATGTACAAATGTGTACATAATAATTCTATCTTCCAGATATATCAACATACTTAGTATTGCAGTCTCAGGGTTTTCATTACTAATGAAAAATATTACAGGTATGGGAAATCTGAAAAATGAAACAGAAAATGCTGCAAGTACTCAACAGGCTAGGTTTTGTGATTAAAAATCAGTGAATTGAAATGATAGATATGTTCCTTAGCCTTCAGATGTTGTCTGGTGAAATGAGTATTCCCAATGTATTCCATCTATATTGTAGTTAGAATTGTGAGCTTGCATATCATTCAAAAGTATTTTAATTTTAGGACTGAAGGCACTCTTATTTAAAGCCAAGCAGTGTTTAACCTATATAGCTACTGTAAGATAGGAAATGCATCTACAGGCACCTATCAGAGTTACAGAGGCAATGGACTGTTTGATTGAATGGCAGTAAAAGAAAGTAAAGGACAAATCATAGGTTTGAAGAGATGACATTGAATGATGAGTATTCCATTCAAATTGATGTGGTGGTTAGAACATTATTTTGGACATTTGTAAAGTACATTTCTAGCGTCATGTTGATAGCCTTTACCCAGTTGAAACTAATGCTAACATCTGTGTATGGCCAAAATGATCATATGGTCATTCTATAGCGAGAGGATAGCTGATACAGAAATTAGCAGGAATAGAATATCTTTTTCCCAGTCTTGCAAGGTTAAGTTGGAATTGGGAGAGTGGGATTCAGATCACAGAGCAAGTTTTATACCACTTTGGAATCTCGGCATTTTTAATTTTTAAACTCTTGATTTAACAATTTTTACATAACACTATTGACACTTTGGGCTATGCATCTTCAATACACGAAGCTGTTTTTCACTGTAATATTTAGTATGCCGCACTCTAGGCTCAGGAATAGATTGCTCTGAAATACCCTTTTTGCCTAGCTTTGTCAATTTACAAAAGTTCATTTCATAAAACATTTTCCAGGAATGTTCCTAACTCTAACCTCAATTTAGCCTACTGAAGAAAGGCTGTACTGATGCCAAAAACTTTGGGCTGTTTTTGCCAGAGTTATACCAGCGAGGAACTTTGTTAATGAAATAGACTTCAATTTACTAATATTTACTCAGGAAATGAGTAGGCAGCTCTCTTAAACTCAGATTATTTAAGCAGATGGCCTGTCTTTAGTTGCAATTCATAAACACATGAAAGTCTGCAGATGCTGGAAATCAAATCAGCAATACACACAAAATGCTGGAGGAACTCGGGGGGAGGGGGAGGGGGAGGGGGCAGGCAGCATTTACAGAAATGAATCACCAGTCAATGTTTCTGGCCAAGGCCCTTCTTCAGGACTGAGAAAGAAGATGGAAGGTGCTAGAATAAAAAGGTGAGGGAGGGAAGGAGAAGTAGTTTAGTTGGAAGGTGATAGGTGAAGCCAGGTGGGTGGGAAAGATCAAGGGCTGCAGAAGAAGGAATCTGATAGGAGGGTGGACCATAGGGAAAAAGGAAGAGGAGGAGACCCGGAGGTAATGATAGGCAGGTGTGAAGAGGTAAATGCCATAATGGGGAATAGAAGAAGATGGAAAAGGGAGGGAGTACTTTCAACTGAAGGAAAAATCAATATTCATGCCATCATGTTGGAGATGGAATACCCGGATGGAATGTAAGGCATTGCTCCTTCACCCTGAGGGTGGACTCATCTTGGCACATGGATCAACATGTTGGAATGGGAAGGGGATTGGGATTAAAATGTTTCAGCTACAATTTCTTTTTTAGACTCTAAGTATTGTTATGCCATTCAGAAATTGTTTTGGGGATGAATCTATCATTCAAGTTTTCAAGGTATTATGTGGGAACCAATAAAACAAGTTTCCTGTTTCTACCGGTGGGGAATCTAGGACCGGGAGGTGGAGGCTAAAATTAAGAGCCAGCTGTTTCAGGATTGAAGTTAGGGAATGCTTTCAAACTAACTTCGGAATCTTTTTTTTTTGTAATCAGCAGATAATGATGGTTGGTTATTCTTTTTAATTCTAAAATTGTTAGATTGTTATCAGCTAGAATTATGGAGGAAGATGGATGTATGAACAGACTCCTGTTCCATTGCTGATGTCCTGGTGGTATATCTAGAGAGTTATGCTGCTTATTCTTACAGGTAGTATTAAAATAATTGCTTCAATGAACCTGTGAAGCAACACAGTACAGAACACAAATATCTATAAGACCATCAGGACAAGGAGCAGATGTATGGCTGTTTTGAAGCTGTTCTGTCATTAAACAAGTTGTCTGGCTTCTTGGGTCTTGGCTACAGCTCAAGTCCTCGTAATACAAATAAACCAAAAACCTGTCCCTCTCAACGTTGAATAAATTCAATGATATTTGGCTCATGGTGTAGAATTGGAATTGCTGATGAAAGGAGTTCTATGCCTTCGCTATTTTAAATTGGAGATACTTAATGCTGAAACTTTGCCTAATCCTTCTAGATAACCCCAGCAAAAAAAAAGATAGTCTTGGTTTAAATATTGTCAGCTCTTTCCCTTCCCTTCACCACCACACCCCTCAGAATTACATGTTCAATAAAATCATTTCACATTTGGAACTCCAATGAGTATAGACCAAGCTGTTCAGTCTTTTCTTAGTAGTCAGCCTCCAGGGTTGAACCCAGTAAACCCTGCTCAGAATCTTAAGACTGAAAGACATTGGAGCAGAATTAGGCCATTTAGCCCATTGAATCTGCCCCTCCATTTAACTATGTCTGATTTATTTTTCCCTCTCAATCCCATTCTCTCCATAACCTTTGAACCCTTACTCATTTAATATCTATTGACTTCTACTTTAAATATATGCAGGAACATTCTCCACAGCAATTTGTGGCAGTGAATTCCAGCAATTCACCACCCTCCTGTTAAAGAAATTCCTTCACAACTCTGCTCTAAAGAGATGTTCTTATGTTCACAGGCTGTGCTTTCTGGTCCTAGAATCTCCCATTAGAAACATTCTTGCCGCATCTACTCTACTTAGGCCTTCTAGTAATTCATAGATTTCAATGAGATACCGCTTCATTTTTCTAAACTCCAATGAGTACAGACAGAGCTATCAAAGCTACCATCCAGAATCGCAAGGCGCCTTGGAGAGGTTCCATTCTACCCTCAAGACTATGATTAGGATGTAATGTGTGGAAAATGAAAATGATTGGGATGAGGGTATATACTTACTCCTATTTGCAGTAAGTGAGTCGGTACAGGAATCATTAGGTTTCAGTCCATTTGAACTTGTATTTGGGCATAGAGTTAGAGGACCTTTGGCCTTATTAAAAGAGCAATGGATTAATAAAGAGATGCAAACTAATTTGCTGGACTATGTTTTAAAATTTAAAGACAGATTACATAAACCTTGTAGCTTAGCCATGGAAAATTTAAAATTGGCTCAGGAGAAAATGAAAACCTGGTACGATAAAGAAGCTAGAATGAGGACATTTAAGCCTGGAGATAAGGTGCTGGTTGTAAAGGAAATGCTGGACAGCTAGGTAGAGCGCTAGCAACTCTACCTCTGGTGGCTGTAGGTGCCGGCTGAAGAAAGCGAGTGGTTGCCACTGGTCTTCAACGAGCTGCTGCAGGACTCCGCCGACTGCCATGTCGGAAGTACATCGTCCAAGTAAATGAAAACAAAATCCAGGCTGTGTCCCACTGAGTCCATGAGCCTTTGGAAAGTTTGGGCTGTATTCTTGAGACTGAAAGGCATCCTCAGGAACTAAAACAAGCCAAACAGGGTGATGAGGGCTGTCTTGGGCACGTCGTCGGGGTGCACTGGGATCTGATGGTATCCCCTGACCAGGTCGATTTTCGAGAAGATGGTCACTCCGTGCAGGTTTGCCATGAAGTCCTGGATGTGGAGTTCCGGGTATCTGTCGGTGGTTGTGGCATCATTGAGCCTTCTGTAGTCTCTGCAGGGCCTCCATCTTCCTGCAGACTTGGGCACCATGTGCAGCAGGGATGCCCATGGGCTGTCTGAGTGGCGTATGATTTCCATTTCTTCCATCTTACAGAACTCCTCCTTGGTGAGGTGGAGCTTGTCGGGAGGGAGCCTGCGAGCTCGGGCGTGCAGCAGCGGTCCTTGCGTGACGATGTGGTGCTGCACGCCGTGCTTGGGGTCAGCCGTGGAGAACTGTGTGGTGACTATGGAGGGGAATTCCGCCAACACCCTGGTGAATTTGTTACCCGAGAGGGTCATGGAATCCAGGTGGAGGGCTGGTAGCTTGGCTTCTCCGAGCTGGAAAGTCTGGAACATCTCAGCGTGGACCAAACGCTGGCCTTTTAGGTCGACCAGGAGGCAGTTGGCTCATAGGAAATCTGCCCCTAGTAGTGGCTGTGACACCGCTGCCAACGTGAAAGTCCAAATGAAACTTGTGGACCCGAAATGCAGAGAGCTAGTTCGTGGGCCATACATCGGAATACTGGTGTCATTTGCAGTGGTGAATTCGGGGCCTGGGACCGTGTTACAAGTGTCCATGTTCGGGGGGGGGGGGGGGGGAGAGTACGCTGACCGGCCCCAGTGTCTACCAGGAAGCACCGCCCAGAGTGTCGGTCCCAGAGGTACAGGAGGCTGTCTCGGTGGCCAGCCGTCGTAGCCATTAGCGATGGCTGACCCTGGCGTTTCCTGGAAAAGCACATGGTGGATGGCAGCAGCGTGTGCCTGAGCCCCATCTTTGGTGATAGAAACACCATTGTTCCGAACTTTCGTCTTTTTCCCCATGGGTCTCGACGGCTTCGGTTGTGGGGCCTGGGCTTTGGGGCACGCGATCGTGGCTAGGCCAATGGAGGCTGCTCCACGTTGCTTGCTCTGCCAAAGGACGTCTGCTTTAGCTGCGAACCTGCGTGGGTCGCTGAAATCCTCACTCGCGAGGAGGAGGCAAATGTCCTCTGGCATCTGGTTGAGGAACAACTGTTCAAATATAAGGCATGGCTTATGGCCGTCCATGAGCACCAACATATCATTCATGAGCTCGGATGGCGCGTGGTCGCCCAGGCTGTCCATGTTGTAGGAGCCGCGTGGCCCGTTCATGGCAGGCGAATCCGAGGGTACAGATCAGGAGTGCCTTAAGCTTAGTGCACCTGTCCTCCGTTGGTGGCTGGCGTAGGATGTCGATGATCTGGCCTGCTGTCTCCTGGTCGAACGTGCTGACCACATAGTAGTACCGTGTGGTGTCGGTTGTAATGTCTCTGATATTGAACTAGGCCTCAGCCTGCTCGAACCAAACATGGGGCTGAGTGGCCCAGAAAATCAGGAGCTTCAGAGAGACCGCGCTGTGTGAGTTGCTCGATCTCATGGTTGGTCGCTGAGTCGCCGGCTCCAGATGCCGTCTGGAACGTCGGGGTCACCAATGCAATCGCTACTAAAGAAAGACACGCAGCCAGAGAGAGCTGAATTCAGAATGCCTTTACTGATTCAAAATCGTGTGCTTAAATCTCCCCTCCCATGGGACGGACATAACGTCAGACTGTCCCCAGAAGGTCTGTCCCGAGCGGGTAGTTCCAAATGTGTTACCGCATGTCTGCCCGCGGCTCTTGATGGCGGTTCGAGTCCCGCGTGTACGGGTCGCCATACCCATGAATTAACCCTTTCAATCCCTGGATCATTCTCATAAACCTCCTCTGGACCCTCACCAATGCCAGCATATCCTTTTTTAGATATGGAGCCCTAGACTGCTGACAGTGCTCCAACTGTGCTCCATCCAATGCCTTATAAGTTTTCAGCAATATACCTTACAAGCTAACATTTGAGGAATCCTGCACGAGGACTCCCAAGTCTCTGCACTTCCAATTTCTGAATTCGTTCCCCATTTTAAAAATAGTCTAAAACTTTATTCCTTCTAGCAAAGTGTATGACCACACACTTTCCTACACTGTCAGAAGTAGGTTTATTATCACTATCTTATATGACATGAAATTTGTTGTTTTCCAAAGAAATAAAATTCCAAAATAAGTAGTGCAAAACAAATGGAATAATAAGGTACTTTTCGTGAACTGTTCTGAAATCTGATGGTGAAAGGGAAGAAGCCCATTTCTGAATCACTGAGTATGGGTTGTCACATCCACCCCAATTGTAGTAATAAGAAGAGGTCATGTCCTAGATGGAGAGGGTACTTAAGAAGCAGAATAAATTCATATGGCCCATCAAGTCTGCTCTGCCGTTTCATGGCTGATCCAAGTTTCCTCACAGCCCGAGTCTCCTGCCTTCTCTATATGTCCCTTCATGCCCTGACCAATCAAGAATCTTATCAACCTCTGCCTTAAATATACATAAAGACCTGGCCTCCACAGCTACCTGTGGCAAAGAATTCCACAGATTCACTACCCTCTGGCTAAAGAAATTCATCCTCATCGCTGTTCTAAAAGGAAAACCTCTATTCTGATGTTGTATCTTCTGCTCTTGGACTTTCCCTTCATCAGAAACATTCTCCCATATCCGTTCTATCAGGACCTTTCACCATTCGATAGGTATCAAAGAGGTCATCCCTCATTCTTCTGAATTCCAGTGAATACAGACCCAGAGCTATCAGAAGCTCTTCATATGACAATCCATTCAATCCTGGAATCATTTTCATCAACATCCTTTGAACCCTCTCCAGTTTCATCCTTTCTAAGACAAAGGGCCTAAACTTGCTCACAATACTCCAAGTCAGCCTCACCAGTGTTCTATAAAGTTTGAACATTACATCCCAGCTTTTATATTCTGATCCTCTTGAAATGAATGATAACATTGCATTTCCCTTCCTCAGCACTGACTCAACCTGCCAATTAACCTTTAGGGAAATCTGCACAAGTACTCCAAAGTCCATTTGTGCCTTCGTTCTTTGTCTTTTCTCTCCATTTAGAAAATAGTCAAGCTTTCATTTCTTCTATCAAAGTGCATGACCGTACACTTCCCAACGCAGTATGCCATCTGTCACATCTTTGCCTATTCTTCTAATCTGTCTAGGTCCTTCTGTAGTCTCTCTAATTCCTCAAAACTACCTGCCACTCCACCTATCCATGCAACAAAACCATCAAATCCATCATCCAGAGGGATCGGTCTGAACACAGACCCAGGAATATCAATAGTCACCAGCAGCCAACCAGGAAATCCCTTTATTCCCACTCTTTGCCTCCACCAGTCAGCCACTGCTTCACCAAGCTAGAATCTTTCCTGAAAAACCATGGGCTTGTTGCTTGCTACGCAGCCTCATGTGTGACTCCTTGTCAAAGGCCTTCACTAACCAGTTCTCCTTTGTCTCTCCTGCTTGTTACTTCAAAGAATTCCAACAGATTTGTCTGGCAAGATTTTGCCTTGAGGAAGCTATGCTGATTACAACCTATTTCATCATGTGACTCCAAGTAACCTGAGACCTCATCCTTAATAATAGATTCCAGCCTCGTCTCAACCACTGAGGTCAGACTAATGGGCCTATAGTTTCCTTTCTTCTGCCTCTCTCCCCTGAAGAGGGGAGTGATTTTCTTTTCAATCTTCCAGTCTTCCAGAATCTAGTGATTTTTGAAAGATCTTTACCAACGCCTCCACTATCTCTTCAGCCACCTCCTTCAGAACTCTGGGGTGTATTCCATCTGCTCCAGGTATTTTATCTACCTTTAGACCTTTCAGTTTCCTCAGAACCTTCTCTCCAGTTATGGTAACTTCACACATTACATGGCCCCAACACCTGGAACTTTGACACACTGCTGTCAGTGAAGACTTTGATGCAACATATTTATTCAGGTCATCCACTATTTTGTTGTCCCCATTAGTACCTCTCCAGCATAGTTTTTCAGCAGACTGATAACCACTCTTGTCTCTCTTTTACACTTTATGTATCTGAAGAAACTTTTGGTATCCTCTTTAATATTATTGGCTAGTTTACATTTGTATTCCATCTTTACCTTAATGACTTTCAGTTGCTTTCCATTGGTTTTAAAAAGCTTCCCATGCCTCTAACTTCCCACTAATCTTTGCTCTGTTCTATGCCCTCTCTTTAGCTTTTAATTTGGCTTTTACTTGTTGGCTATGGTTGTGTTATCTTTCCTTTAGAATACTTCTTCCTCTTTGGGATGTATATATCCTGTCCCCTCTGAATTGCTTCCAGAAATGCAAGCCATTGCTACTCTGCCATCATCCCTGCCAGTGTTCTTTTCCAATCAATTCTGGCCAACTCCTCTCTCATGTCTCTATAATTCCATTTCCTTTCCTTTCCTGATACATTTGACTTTAACTTCTTCTTAAATTTTGGAATGAATTTGATCATAGTGGATACGATAGGGTCTTTTAAGAGTCTCCTGGATAGGTACATGGAGCTTAGTAAAATAGAGGGCTATGGGTAACCCCAGATAACTTCTAAGGTAAGGACATGTTCAGCACAGCTTTGTGGACTGAAGGGCCTGTATTGTGCTATTCGTTTTCTGTGTTTCTATGTTATGATCACTTGTCCTGAAGAGTTCTTTTACTTTAAGCTTTCCAATCAATTCTGGTTCATTGCACGACACCCAATCCCGAATGGTTGATCTTCTAGTGGGCTCAACCAGGAGCTGCTCTAAAAAGCCACCTCGTGGACACTCTGAAAAGTCCCTCTCCTGTAATCCAGCACTATTCTTTTTTTCCCAGTCTTCCTACATGATGAAATCCCGCATGACTGCAGTAACATTGCCCTTTTGGCATGCATTTTCTATCTCCCTTTGTAATTTGTAGGCCACATTCTTACTACTGGTTGGGGGTCTGTATACAACTCTCTCAGGGTTTTTTTTTTACCCTCACTGTTTCTTAGCTCTATCTACAATGATCCAACACCTTCCAACCCCATGTCACCTCTTTCTAATGATTTGATTTAATGTTTTTACCAACAGAGCAAAGCCACCCTCTCTGTTTTCCAGCCTATACTTTTGATCCAATGTGAACCCTTGGACATTATGCTCCCTGCTGTAGTCTTTCAGCGTGATTCTGTGATGCCTACAACATTATACATGCCAATCTGGAACTATGCTGCAAGTTCATCCACCTTATTCCGCATACTGTGTGTATTCAGATACAACACCTTTAGTCCTGTATTCACCCTTTTCAATTATGTCACACCATGCTCAACTTTTTGATTCCTAACTTTGTCTGAGGTCTTACCAACATCTGCCTCCACACCCTCTCCACTAACTGTTCCGGCATTCTGGTTACCTTTCCCCTGAAACCGTATTTTAAACCCCACCGTGCAGTGTAAGTCCTTCTCCGATTCAGGTGCAAATCATCGCTTTTATACAGGTCCCACCTTCCCTGGAAGAGAGTCCAATGATCTGAAAATCTTATGCCCTCCCTCCCATGTCAACTCTTAGCCACAAATAAATTGTATAATCTTCCTAGTTCTAGCCTCACTAGCACGTGGCATGGGTAGCAATCTTGAGAATGCAATGTGGAGGTCCTGCCCATTAGCTTAGCACCTAACTCCCTGAACTGCCTATGCAAAACATCACTCATCCTGCCCATGTCGTTGGTACCTACATGGACCACAACTTCTGGCTGTTCACCCTCCCACTTAAGAATGCTGAGGACTCAACCTGAGATATCCTGGAACCTGGCACCTGGGCGGCAACAACTATTTGGGAATCTTGTTCTTTCCCGCAGAACCTCCTGTCCATTCCCCTAACAAATGGATCCACTATCACTGCAGCATACCTCTTCCCATTTCTCCTCTGAGTCACAGAGGCAAACTCAGTGCCAGAGACCAGACCACTGTGACTTTCCTCTGTTAGGTTATTCCCTCCCCGCCCCCTCTCGACTGTATCCAAAGAGATATACTTGTCGCTGAGGGGATGGCCACAGGGGTAATCTGCACTGACTTCTTAATCCCTTTCCCCTTCCTGACTGTCATCCAGTTTCCTGTGTCCTGCACCTTGGGTGTAACTACCTCTCT
This sequence comes from Hypanus sabinus, assembly GCF_030144855.1. Taxonomy (NCBI): domain Eukaryota; kingdom Metazoa; phylum Chordata; class Chondrichthyes; order Myliobatiformes; family Dasyatidae; genus Hypanus; species Hypanus sabinus. The sequence continues at coordinate 127,397,990 of NC_082706.1, forward strand.
ATTTGTCTTATCTATGTCCACTTTAGCCTTCCAAATGATCCAGGATTCATCCATTTCCAGCACCAGTTCCTTAACATGGTTTGTTAGAAGCTACAGCTGGATGCACTTCTCACAGTTGTAGTGGTCAGGGATATTGGCAGTCTCCCTACTTTCACACATTCCACGTGAGGGGCATAATATCAGCCTACCTGACACCTTTACTGTCTCAGCTGAGCAAAGATATTGAAGAGAAGGAAGAAACACAAGCTTTTCTTTCCTTTGTTTTCTCTGAGCCAAGCCTTTCTTCGCTAAAGTTTTGAAGAGTTAAAGCTATGTCCACTCTATGTCCACTCAGACACTGGCTGCTGCACTTGTCCCTGCCTTCCTTTAATTTGTTCTTATTAATTAATCCCAAAAACCAGTTGGCCATTGGTCAAAGCTCTGTTACGCTGCCGCAACCTCATGCAGTGGACCAGATTTAAGTCCCCTCTTCTCCAAATTTCCAAAGTCCAGGTCGGCCACTGGTCAAAGCTCTATTAATGCTGGATTCCATCTCTTGAAAATATCCTCAAGAACATGAATTGTCTCCAATGCAAATAATGAGCCAATCCTCATCAGGGGATCGGAGGTGGTGAGGGTCAGCAACTTTAAATTCCTTGGTAATATCATGTCAGAGGATCTGTCCTGGGTCCAGCACATAAATACCATTATGAGGAAAGCAAGACAATGCTTCTACTTCCTTAGAAATTTGCAAAGATCTGGCAAGTCATCTCAATCTTTGCCAAACTTTTATGGATGTGCTGTGGAATGTGTATTGACTGGCTGCATAACAGCCTAATAGGGAAACAACAATGCCTTTGAATGGAAAAGCCTACAGAAAGTAGTGGCTACAGCACAGTCCATCACGGAGCACATTTACATGGAGTGACATCGCAGAAAAGTAGCATCCATCATCAAAAACCCCCACCATCCAGGCCATGGTCACTTTTCACTGCTGCATGAGGTAGGAAGGTCAGGAGCCTCAGAGCCCACACGACTAGGTTCAGGTACTGTTATTATCTCTCAACCATCAGGCTTTTGAACCAGAGTAGATAACTTCACCCCACTTCACTCACACCATCACTGAACTATTCCCATAACCTATGGACTCACTTTCAAGGACACTTCCTCTTGTATTCTTGATATTTATTGCTTACTGCTTATTTATTTATTTATTGATTGATTGATTTCCACCTCTGCTGTCTGATTCCTAAATGGACATTAAAGCTTTGGACACTACCTCACTTTTAAAAAATATACAGTATTTGTGTTTTTTGCACGTTTGTTTCTATTCAATATGTGTAATTGATTTACTTGTTTATTTATTACTATGTTTTATTTTATTTATTATTATTTTCTCTCTGCTAGATTATGTGTTGCATTGAACTGCTGCCGCTAAGTTATCACATGCCGGTATAACAAAACCTGATTCTGATTCTGATTGATTAATTATATATTTTTTTCTTTTTTTTTTGTTTTTGCACAGTCTTTTGCACATTGGGTGTTTGTCCTGTTAAGTATAGTCTTTTGTTGATTCTATTGTGTTTCTTGTATATACTAGGACATATAGTTTACATCTCTATTTATTTTCCACTGTGAGTTTGTCTAACTACTCGAGTGTTGGGTTCCCTCTCCCTTCCAAGGAGAAGATAGTTCTAGATAACAAAGTAGTTTAAAACACGGTTCATTTGTTTTCAGTGATACACATTTAAATCCACATGACAATCTTAAAATATATTTGAAACTCACAAAGGATTTTTATCTTATACATTTCAAAATTGCAAAACATTTCTAAAACACAAACCATTTCCAAAGCACAAAGCGTTTCCTAAACATGAAGCATTTCTTAAACATAAAGGGCAAAGGATCTCCAACAGACAGGTATAATTCCTGTAAACTAAAAAGACATACCAACATGTTGCAGACAAGTGAATCATCTGTCACAGAAACTGAAGCTGGAGGTATGGATTCTCATTCCTTATTTTTTAAGGCGTCTTTATGTTTTGTATCCCATTCTTCATCAGTCCAAACCTGCTCTCTACTTTATACCCATCTTCTCTCATTGAGGTGACTTCACATGCAAATACAATATTTCTTCAGATATCCTTTGGACACAGCAGTCTAAAAGCATTTTTGAGATGTAGATCTTAGGTAGCTACCATTAATGCTATAAAGCAAACTTCTGAGTACATAAACCCTTTGAATTATAAACACATAAGTTATTGATATGCTAAATGATATTATACATCTATTATGCAAGCTTCCTCAAACTAAACAAATTAAACCTGCTTGACACAAGCCAAATTAAACAACACATTGTCTTACACTCTACCTTGAGCAGGAATAAAGCAGGTACAGTGAGTTTCCACAGGCACAATGTCTTCTATATATAGAGCTATTTTCAATGTTACTCTATAGCGAGTGTTTCTAACTTCAAGCTGATTCTGGTTTTCCATTTACATTTCAAGAACCAAAGGCTGACTTCCTTTCACAACCAGAAACTAAACAATGCTGTTTTAGTTGGAAGTTTACTTGTACAAGTTTCCCCCACTATCCCAAAGTAGAGCATTCCTAAGAAACCTTTTGTAAGCTGAAATGGCCTAAAATGAAGAAGCAATTACCATTAACTTACATGGGAAAAATTATTGAGCGTTCCCAGACCTAAAAAATAACCTACCAAATAGCATATGAAACCTAAAAAATATTAACATATAGTAAAAGCAGGAATGATATGATAAATACACAGCCTATAAAAAGAAGAAATAGTGTATGTACAGTGTAGTTTCACTTAACAGAATCGGGAAAATTTAGGCAAAACCGATTTGTCAGAAAAAAAAATTGGCATGCACACGCATGCGCACCCACCTGCCCGCGCAAGGCTACACAATCATGGTAATCTTTCTCAGGGTAAACATAAGTTTAAAGTGGGCGCCTTTTTCTGTAAAAGCAAAAATCCTCTTCTGATTTCTTTTTGTTAGCGAAAACAGGTACTAATGTGGGTCTTTAGTAAAAGCGAAGTGGCATAAAGCGAACTTTCGTAAAGCAGGGAACACCTGTACCTGTTTCATCTTGCAAGTAGTAGCTACTATTTAGAAAGCAAGCTTAGCAAACATGAGATCTCCAGCTTAGGACAGTGAATAGCCATCACATTACCAAAGCAATCTGGAGGACACATCTCAATTGCAAAGGGTACAGATAGGTGAGCAGATGGAATATGATGTGGAACTAGCTTTCCTAACTTAAAAGAAATTTGGACGCAATTGGCTCTGCTCCTTTCATCTCAGTCATTGACGCAGATTGTAAGTAGTTGAGACATGTGCATAGATTCTTGTGGTATCCTGCTTGCCAACTTTTTTTTTGCTCTTTTTGTTAGTCGCACATCTATCCATGCTAAGTATTACCCTGTGCTGTTAGCTTTTATCCCGGGTGATGACCTTTCATGTGGGACTTTATTTTTGCCTTATGTAAATCCAAATATACTGCCTCTACCAGTTCCACTAATATCACCACGTTACATTCTCAAAAATCACAAATAAACTTGAACTTTCTGAGTTGTCTATGCTTTTAAATTCACTTATTATCTCTGACTGCCTAAAGTTGTCCCTGATTAAGTTAATTTTCTCCCCAAAATAATATACTTAATGTTAAAAACATACTTTTAATACAGTTGGTGATCAATATTAATAGAAAGTCAATAAACAGCAGATTGTGGATATTTCAATATGCTGAGTATTGTACGTGGAAAGAGAATCAGGTTAAGGCCAATTACTTTTCATCAAAACTGTGAAAATGAGAAAAGCAAGTGAGTTTTAGGATGCAAAGAGGTTGGAGCAGTGATGGATAGAACACTGTGGCTGGGTGAGGCTAGCAGAGCCCAGGTGATGCTAACGACAGATTCACATGAGCAGTGACAGAGGCAGAGAATGCTGCGAAAGTCCAACACCATGGCAAAATCTGTGGCAACAGAAGAGGTGGGCTAATAATAAAGATATTACCACAGAACTGGGCAATTTCTGATATAAACAAGAAAGAAAAGCAAGTCATCTCACAGACAGGAAGCTTGGTTCTTCCCTTTGGTAACTAATTTAGGGCTTCTTCTAGCTTTCATTCCAGTAATGAAAGGAAGTGAGATGCTTGCTGCAGACACAATGATTTTTGGAAAATAAATAGCTCTTCATTATTATGGATTATGAGATTGTCATATTTATTTATTCAATATGCATGTCTTTTTGAACCAGCTTATATGGTTCTCTCTGGCCTCTTCTAGGGTGATACTGAATGCCCAAGTCAGTGCACTCTTTCATTGATTTTGTTATGGTTATTATTCTACAGATTTATTGAGTATGCCCACAAGAAATTGAACCTCAGGATTGTATATGGTGTCATTTATGTAGTCTGATAATAAATTTACTTAGAACTTTGAACTTCGAGGTGTCACTTTGAAAAACATCTTCACTAGTGCTTGTTTGATGTGTGGCTCTGCTACTATGAATTCCTTCAGCAGTCTATAGGGTTGCAGAGAAATCAAGAATGTGCATTCTGCATAATCTATTTCAGGCAGGATTAACTCAAGGTTGCCAGAGCCAAGATGTTGAGAGTGTCAGCAAGAAATTTAATGCCAGTGGTTTATACCATTGTTAATATTCAATTGTTGCATGCACTTTTTGGCTGGATTTTAGAGCTATGTAGTAGTCAAAACCTACTCCCAATCAGTCTAAGAGCTGACAAGCTCAGAAAAAATATACTTTGGTTTGTATGCTTCTATTTGACATCAGGGGGTGGCACTGAATAGTTTCTCTGGCCTAGAGGTTGTTAATCATCCTTTTGCCCCCACGGATGACAAGGAGAGATAAATTGGGTGATGTCTCTGTCCCTTTAACTGCACATCTGATCTAGGATCCAATCACCAGGGACAACTAACAAACTAATTGTCAAATGAAGGAACTGTGCAGATTCAGTGAGTGTACTTGGAGCATAAAGTGTCCCTCTGTCCTTTTGATCTTGTAGCAGACCAAAAATGAGCCTGCATGAATTGAGATACTGCATATGTTTTGAAACCTGAGGTACAAAAAATTTGAGATGCTGGAAATACTCTGAGGTCAAGCAGCATCTGAAGGTGCAGCAATCTGAAACATTAACTGTTGCTTTCGTTCAGGTGCTGCCTAATCTGCTGAGTATTGTTGAGTATGCTTTTATTATAAATCATGTGTGTTCCAAAATTCTATATTCTGTTAATTGTAAATTGTACATAGCCTCCATGAAATACAAATTCTATTACATCTCATTACTATGCACATCAGTATTCACAACTTTCTACAGGTGCACAGTAGAAAGCATCCTAACATGCCGCATCACTGCACAGTACAGAAGCTGCACTACAATGCACTACAATGAGTAGTCAAAACTACCCAACACATCACTGGTACCTGCTTACCCACCGTCAAGGACATATAAACACAAAGGTGCTAGAAAAAGGCCAGCAATATCATAAAGGATCTGGGCACCCTGCTCATGGACTGCTTATCCCACTCCAATTAGAGAGGAGACTGCGTGGCATCCACGCCGGAATCACCAGACTCAAAAACAGTAACTTTCCCCAAACAGTAAGGCTGATCAACACCTCCACCCACTAATCCGTCCCTATGTGCCTTTCACCACCACTACTTTATCATTTCCCGTCAGAGTCACCTTATGTACAGATAACTCCGGTATCGAGCATCACTTTATGTATGTACAATCAATCAAGTTCCATAAGTTATCTTATGTATTTTTATTTACTGTGTTTTTCCTATTGTTGTACTCTATCTTATTGTGTCTTTTATTTTGTTATGTTGGATATGGCGTAAATTTACACGTGTTGGATGTTATATTAAGCCATCTTGAATTTTGAATATTGACACAACCAGTTGGTTGTTGGTTCCTTTTTCCTGATTCCAGCAACTAAAACTATGGAACGTATTCAGATTCCCTTATACGTAAAACTCATTTGTCTCTACTTCCTCCCTTCTTAACAATGATACTAATCCCAGAGCCTGCTGATATTGCTGTGCTGCTTTTAATAGTGATAAGCCAGCTCCAATCCTTGGACAATTCAGTCCATTTGGAGACTGACACTAGTGAAGGTGCATTCAGCTGTGTAAAAAGCCTTGCTCTGTTAAGCTAAATGCTTGACTTTTGCAGGCAATACAGCCTGGTTTTGTTTTTATAGGCAGTCTACAGAATCACATCAGTAGATTTCCAGCTGAAAAGAAGTTCTCAGAAGAATAAATGTGGTTTAAAAATGTAGATAAGAAAGGACTTTTTGAAGTTGCAGGAGTTGAATGATCCATAAGAAATAAAGGCTAAAGCATCTCCTGCCTGTTATTGATGACCTACATCTTATCTAATCCCCATTACCTCACCAACAATACTACCTGGTATGGGAACTGTACTACCCTCAATCGCAGGGCACTGCAGAGAGTAGTGTGGACAGCCCAGCATGTCTGTAGATGTGAACTTCCCTCTATTCAGGATATTTCCAGCAGCAGGCATGTAAAAAGGGCCTGGAGGATTATCAGGGATCCAGTCACCCCAACCACAAACTGTTTCAGCTGCTTCCGTCTGTCAAATGGTACTGCAACATTAAGGCCAGGACCAACAGGCTCCAGGACAGCGTCTCTCACCAGGCCATCAGATTTATCAATATACATTGATCTGATTGCATATTGGATTTGTACCTCACTGTGCATACACATATACAAAAAATAAGTATACAATATTAGTGTTTGAGCAATATCTTTCCACATTTCTCTTCCTGATTGCTTGTACATAGCAATAGAGATGCAACATAAAGATTTTAACTCCCTTATGTTGTGAGATGGATGCAAAAAAAAATTTAATTCTAATACATTAAACACATTCGTAATGTGAATTTGGATCTGTTATAGAAATAGATCCGAATTCAAGTGAATGCATGAACTCAACACTCAAGTTTGGTACCGCCCAAATACTGCTACGGATAGACCATTAGGCCATAAGATATAGGATCAGAATTCAGCCCATTGAGGCTACTCCACCTTTCCATGTTTGCTGAATTAATATCCCCCTCAACCCCATTCTCCTGACTTCTGGTAACACTTGGCACCCTTACTAATCATCAATGTATCAACCTTCATTTTAAATAAACCCTTTAGGGTTCTGAAATTTCTGCCCGTGAAACATTTCCCCCTGATTACTTGATAAACCCTCCCTAATTGTGTTAAACAATTCTTAAACTTCTCTGCTTTAATCAGAACAATTCTTCTGCAGTCAATGCAGTTCGCAGACTCCTCTTTTGTAATCATTTAGAACTTTGACATTATATATATATATATATATACACATATCTTTTACAGTGTGGTGCCTAAAGCTGACAATACTGTGTTTGAGGGTTGACCAATGCTTTATAAGGATTGAGCATAAGTCCCATACTCTTGTGCTCTGTGGTTCCCTTTCTAGAGTGATAAAACCCACTCGTTTTGCAAGCTCTCCCGAGGTGTGTACTGCCATGTCACTGCTCCAGTACAGCAAAATTCTCTTTTCCACTGTAGTGACCCTAACATAATAGGGCACAGGTATAAATTGAGAGATAAGAGGTTGAAATGGGGATCTGAGGGAGAATTTTTTCAGACAAAGTGTTTGGAATCTGGAATTGGCTGCCTGAGGGAGTGGTGGAGGCAAAGATGCTTACAGCATTCAAAATATATCTTGATGTGCATTTGAGTCACGAAGGCATAAATGGCTATGGAGCAAATGTGGGTAAGTGGGATTAGTATAGATGAGTACAAAGGTCAGCCATCAAGATGTTGGGCTGAAGGGTCTGTTTCTTTCCCTTTTACTATGTGACTGTTCAGGAACCCTAAAGGTTCTGCACCTGACAATAGACAGTAGGTGCAGGAGTAGGCCATTCAGCCCTTTGAGCCAGCACTACCATTCAATGTGATCATGGCTGATCATCCACAATCAGTACCCCGTTCCTGCCTTCTCCCCATATCCCTTGACTCTGCTGTCTTTAAGAGCTCTATCGAACTCTTTCTTGAAAGCATCCAGAGAATTGCCCTCCACTGCTTTCTGAGGCAGAACATTCCATAGATCCACAACTCTCTGGGTGAAAAAGTTTTTCCTCAACTCTGTTCTAAATGGCCTACCCCTTATTCTTAAACCGTGGCTTCTGGTTCTGGACTCCCCCGACATCGGGAACATGTTTCCTGCCTCTAGAGTGTCCAATCCCTTAATAATTTTATACTGTATGTCTCAATCAGATCCCCTTTCATCCTTCTAAATTCCAGTGTATACTAGCCCAGTTGCTCCAATCTTTCAACATATGACAGTCCTGCCATTCCGGGAATTAACCCTGTGAACCTACGCTGCACTCCTTCAATAGCAAGAATGTCCTTCCTCAAATTTGGAGACCAAAACTGAACACAATACTCCAGGTGGGGTCTCACCAGGGCCTGCTGTACCTGCATGCTTACTTTCAGTGACTGATGAAACAAGGACACCTAGAACTCGTCGTACTTCCCCTTTTCCTAACTTGACACCATTCAGATAGTAATCTGCCTCCCTGTTCTTGCCACCAAAGTGGATAACCTCACATTAATCCACATTAAACTGCATCTGCATTGCATCTGCCCACTTACCCAATCTGTCCAAGTCACCCTGCATTCTCCTAATATTCTCCTCATATGTCACACTGCAACCCAGCTTTATGTCATCTGCAAATTTGCTAATGTTACTTTTAATCCCTTCATCTAAATCACTGATGTATATTGTAAATAGCTATGGTCCCAGCACCGAGTCTTGAGGTACCCCACTAGTCACTGCCTGCCATTCTGAAAAAGACCCATTAATCTCTACTCTTTGTTTCCTGTCTGCCAACCAATTTTCTATCCATGTTAGTACCCTACCCCCAATACCATGTGCTCTAATTTTGCCCACTAATCTCCTATGTGGGACCTTATCAAAGGCTTTCTGAAAGTCCAGGTACACTACATCCACTGGCTCTCCCTTGTCTATTTTCATAGTTACATCCTCAACAGGTGATGATTGTAGCTAGCTTTCTATTCACTTTGGCCTCTATTCCTGCTCTCCCTTCTTATCCCATGGGCAGCCATATCCTGCGATCATGTACAACAAGGGTCACATTTCTGTGCTTCCTTCCCATTCACCGGATTCTCAGGACCCATGTTCCTTGACAACTAACCTGGACCCAAAATACAGCAATCCCTTCTTGCTCATTGAGTCCCCAAATCTCACATTCCTTTACAATCTCACTGGTGCCATGGATCCTGCATTTGTTTGTGATTTACTTGATTCCTTTCTGGTTCTCTCCGACCACGATTGGTGCCCTACTGGGTGTCTCCAGTCCCTACCCAAAAGAGCCTCAATTCCCAGGGCCTCAGTCCCTGTGCAGAAGGGCTTCTGTTCACACATACCGAAGTCTCAGCTCACACTCACTGGGACGCATCTCCCACTGGTGCACAAATCCAGCACACTCATCACACTTTCTAATGACCTATTTCCTTGTTCCATTCCTCTTCTCTGGGATTTTGGATTTTGAACTCTTATTCAACTCACTGGGATTGTGTTTTCCCTGCTCTTTTTAAGTTTACCAAGTTCCCTAATCAATTCATTTTCATAGTAAAACATTGCAAGAAGTGCAAATTGCTAGTGCGTTGGGATGGTCAATAGTCTGGGAAGTCTTGCACCACAAAAGTCAAAAGTGCACAATATTATTAGAGTCTAGCAGTACCCTTTTTAAAAATTGCACCATTTGGTTTAATTTGCCTCTCATCAGCATTCTTTATGAAAATTTATTTGCACTTCTTTGTATTAAATTTCAGCTGCTCACTGTCTGTAAACCATTAGATTGCAGACTGATTCATATTACTGGGGCTCTTGTAGTCTGGCACAGCATTGAATACCTCCTTCCCACCCCTATGACACATTATCCTGACCTCATGCTTAACTCTTGATAACAAAACACTATTATCAGTGCAACCCCCTTTTCACCATGTGCCCATTGAACAGAATTTCTCAGACCAAGTGTTGTTAAAAATCCTGCCTCTAAGGTATTTCCAGTTCAATGAAATATACTGCCAAGCTGCCAAGGGCAACATAGAAAACAAATCCAAAGCAAATAAATAATCTATAGTGGTGTCAACAATATATCTTACAAAAATTAATCACTGGCTAATAAATATTTGTAACTGATCTCATTGGCTTGCTTCGTAAGAAAGGCAGAAATTGGAGCAGGACTTTACCAAAGTGTATGAAGCAGCAGCAGCAATAATTATTTGATTCATTCAGCCAAGTTTGGAAATGGGATGGGAAAGCAATGTTGAATTTAATGTGTGTGATAGATGATCACCTTTTATTTATACAGGCACTCAGAAAGTTTATGTTAACAAATTTGTAAGATGATGATGGACCCACAGTGTTGAGAAGGTTATAGGATTTGATACTAGATGCAGGCAATTCCAATGAAGTGAATGCTCTCAATTTTAAGCATAAACAAAGCACTCAACCAATTCACAGGTTTCTGATGATGAGAGCTACAAAACTGCCAACTTCACACATTTCATCCCTTTTCTCTGCAACCAAGCACCATAAATGCTCTAATACAATAGCTCAATAGAACATGAATTATGATTACATACTGGAATAAATTCTGCCAGGCTGCACATCAGCAGCGGAAAAATGTTATTTTTCAGTATGCACTAACTGTGGCATGGAACTGCAATAGATTTACCCAAATACATGTCTTAGTATGGTTTATTGGCCTTTCTTCTGGGCTATTTATTTTCTTTCACATCTTGCTGTGAGCCTCAATCTTTCAGTTCTTATGTCATGCCTTTAATGTGCCTTCAGAATATCTCATTTTCATGCATTTCTCTATCTGGACTGTCATTTCTCATTCCTGATCTGTTTAACTCTTTGGTTTTGCTTTCTTCTCTCTGTTAATCTGGTAAATGTTCCATATACCATTTCTCACTAGGATGAAGTACACATCCCAAGCAGGGATTTGCTATTGTCCTCAGCAAACAACCATACTAATTGGAGCAGGAGCAAACACTTTGCCTCTCAAGCCTGCTCTGACAATCGCTAATATCACAGCTGACCTGACTGTATGCTCAACTCTGCACTCTCGTCTGTCCATGGTAACCTTTCATCTTCTTACCTATCAACTCTCTTTAAACCTCTGCCTTAGAAACCAACAGAAGAAATTGCTTCCATTGTCCTTTGGGGAAATATGTTCCTCAAGCTCATGAGTCTCTGAGACAGAATATTTCACCTCATCTGTTTCCTAAATGGATTAAGCATTTTTTTCTATTAAACAATGTCCTTCGTTCTAGTTTCTTACAAAAAAGGAAACATTCTTTCAGTTTTGGGGAGGTATGGTCGCCTAGCTGCCAATGTAGCATTATTACTGCGCTAGCTACCCGGGTTCAATTCTGTAGCTCTCTATAAGGAGTTTGTACATCCTCCCTGTGACCACAAGGTTTTCCTCCCACATTCCAAGGACATATGGGTTAGTAGGTTGATTGTTCGCAAGGGTCTGTTGGCTGGCAAGTCCTGTTACTGGGCTGTATTGTGAAAGAGAATAAAATATCCTATACTGTCAAGTCTCCTCAGGATTTTCCATGTTTCAGTCCTCTCCTTCCACCTTGTGTATCCTGGATGACACTTTTAGCAATGAAAGCATAATATAAAACAGCTTTCTGTATCATCAGTAGCTGGTTGGCTTAACTTACACTGCCTATTAGGTGTTTAGCTATATAATGAATGCTGCCATTGTTTTTCTTACAAGTGAGCATTAATTCAAGTCTTGGCAACTGAAGGTAATGCTCTCAGACATTTCGCATCGATAAAAACAAAGTAATACAGAGTCTTACAGGATTTTAGAATCTAACACAATACAAAAGTTTTTCTCACTACAGAGTAATCCACGGAGTCGCTTAGCGGGCATTAGGGCCCGGTTGATGGATGCTATTGGTGGTCAGGAGAGAGTCTGCGTCGCTGTGTTTTTACTGATATTCTATATGGGGTGGTTGACTTGTATGTGTGAGGACTGGGCATCGTGTTGCAGTGTTGTGCGGGGGGGTGGGGGTGGTTCCCTGGGACTCTTATTACATGATTGTGATATTGTGTGTGTTTACTGTGTGTGACTATTGGTAATGTGTCCTTGCACCCTGACTCTGTAGAAACGCTGTCTCGTTTGTCTGTGTTCATTAGAATTCATGTATGGTTAAATGACAATTCAAACTTGAATTAAATGTAGTTGTATTCAAAATCAACATGTGGCATTTAAGTGGTCATAGCACATGGATATCACTGTTGTATGATCATTTGTGTGCATCTCATGAGTGTATATATGCATAATATTGAGTGTGTGCTTATGTATTGAATGTACCCATATATATGTAACGTGTTTCCACATGAAACGTTGCTTTGTTTGAATATTGAATATTTGCATGTATATGCATATTATTTATATGTTCATATCAAATGTGTCAGTGCATATCACGTGTATCAGGTAAAAAATGTGTGTATGTATTGAGCCTGTAAGTAAATCAAGTGTGCTTTGCATGTGAACATATTAGATTATTTCTGTGTGTGCATAGATCAACTACGTGTGTGTTTGTGTGTATTGTACCCAGATGCTCAGTCTGGGCTGATTGTGTGTTTGTATGCATAAAGACATCACACTTGCATGGGTGCTAATTTGTTTACAACTGGAATCACTGAAAACGTTCATTTTGTAAGATTATGGTCGCTCATTTCCTAATACAAAAAAGATTAGGGGAAGAAATCCAATTACAGTAAAATATATTCAAAAAGAATCCCTGTTAATCTTCATGTGGTGTAGGTAGATTATCAAACCTGCAAGGACAATTTGGTAGGAAAGCAAAACCTTCGCTATTGGTTGGAGCTGACATACACGGCCTTTCATGTATTCTGTATGCACTACCATCATCTGCCCGTTTCACGTTTTATTCACCTATGCTCATCGTTAGTCATTGCACATCACTCACTCAAGGGTGACAGATAATATTTCTTTCTCTGCAACATGATGTTTATTTGCTACCTGTAGACTCCAGATTTGTTATTTTAATTAGTACCATATAATATTTACTTTAGAAATCTGAAATAAATATATGAATTCTGAAAGTAAGTCTCCCAACTCTCACACCACATTAAAGCGCGCATTAACTGTGTGCTGCCCGTCTCATACATGTATACATGAATTGTCCTAGGTCAATACTTTAAGATGGACACAGACATTTATTCACTGGGGCAGGGTATGAAGACCTGTACTATTGATCTGCAGGCATACAGATTGATGATAGCATTGAAAATAAATCTGGAATCAAAAGAAGGCAATCAGTGACTAAATAAACACTCACCTGGTTCAATAATTTCCTCTACAGAAGTAAGTCTACTGTCCTTTCCAGGTCTGGCTTGTTTGGGATTTCTCAACAAGGAAATTACCACTCACTTCAAGGTGGCCTTGACAATAATTTTATGTCCTGTATACAAGCTAGGATCCCAAAATATCATTTGAAGGTCATAAGACATTCTTCAGCCAGAGTACAGTGAATCCACAACCCAAAATGTGGAGACCTCTCCAGATTCTTGGTAATTAGGGATAATTCAGCAATGTCAGAAAGTGATGCTGATTCACCATGACGGTATTGAATGGTGGAATAGGTGTGATGGAATAGACTTAATCTTGCTTCTATTTCTCATGTCCTTAACTTTATAAATCTTGGCTATGTCCTCTCCAGTGCACTCACATCCTACCTATGTCCATTGGCCAGTATTTCAGCGGCATGTAGCTATTGTGTCAGTCTCAAACCACTGTGTGTCACACTGCATTAGATTCTGTGTATGTTGTATCTCTGGACTTAGCTTAAATGTTTGAGCTGAGAGGCTCAACCCTTTGATTGGTAGCAAATGGGTGGACAACATCACAGTCATTGTTTCTCGGCAGTGGTATTGACCTGATCCAGCTCTCAATGAATATAACACCATTTGTCACTTTACTGATGGATTCTGTCTCTATCTGGCTGCGGTGATTCAGTGGCTGTTTACTTTTCAGATGAGGAGTTAATCATTCTGTGGAGGATGATGCTCTCTTGGAGAGGGGGAGAAAAATCCATCAATATTGATGTCCCCTTCCAGGTCATTGGTTAAAATGAAACAAAGCCTGAAGAAAGGAGTGTGTACACTTTCCAGTAAAACTGACAACTTTAGTGTGAAAAGCCGATAGCGATAGTGCTTGTAAATGGCAGGCATTTGCATTTATATGACACATTTGGATATTTGTGGGAAGTAAAACAGATCAGAAATGTCATTGCTGTTGTAATATAGAAACACAGCTGAACATTAATGTACACCAATCACCAAAGTGAACACATCTCATAGGATTCCTTATTTCTATCTGGAAATGCAGATGGAACCTCGGTTTAAGTTCACATTAGGAAGAAGGCATCTTTAATAGTGCAGTACTCCTCCAATACCCCAAGGAGGATCACACCAGACTAATTGTAATTTTACAGGAATCAGTGATGGAAGACAGATCTAAGGTAAAAGAAAAACCATGATCTTGATGAACAGTGGAGCAGGCTCAATATGTCAAGTATTGTATTCCTGTGCTTATTTCTTATATTGTCAAGGATATAGAGTAGGACATAAATACACTGCCTTCCAAACACGAGAGAGTTCTAAAGAGCCAGAGCTGACACGGCAACAAAAAAAACAGAGCAGTATATAATACTGAGTAACAGAAAAGCCTGAAAAGATCTTATGGTTATTCAAGTCAAGATTTTATAATTGGCCCCAAAACACAGGGACAGTAATGGGAACAACTAATTACGTTTCTTCATGCTTCTGGTCACCAGCTGGAGGCCCATGCAGGAGCAGTGAAAAATGAAGATGGAAGGTGAGGGTGGTTGAAATATCTGCTCTAACAGTGAGATACACTGTTGACTTCCCTTGCCTGTGTAGAGGTTAAAAGTTGGCCAGTGATGTGGTTTGTTGACCAAGTATGTATGATGCTGTAATCTAGCTCAAGCCATGGTTTTCGGTTGGGAAACGGGTGGGGAAACATTGAGAAATTAATCAGAGGAACAAGTTTTCAGAATCGTTAGGAAAAATCCTTTTTTTTTAACTATGTCCATCCTTACAATGGTGGTTGCATCAAAATAGTCATACTTCCACACCTCCTCCCCAACTTTTTTAATATTGAGTGAATTTTCTGCTTAGAGTCTCATTCATTATAGCCTGCTCACTTTCCACTTAGTCTGAACTCTGCTGAAACTTTGTTGCTTCATCGAAATCCAGAGGTTGGTTCCTCCACCGTAATCCATCTCAATTCAGAATATTTGTAAATTTCCTGAAGTAAGATATACCTGTCTGAATTCGGGTGCTTAAGTTATACTAGGGTTAGATCTAACTGCATCTTCTCACCCCGACAGAACTGCCCTAACTAGTACCAACTGCCTCCATGCTGATGGCGGTGGGGGAAAAGCTGGTCCTAAAATGTTGAGTGTGTGTCATCTGATTCCTGTACCACCTCCTTGATGGTAGCAATGAGAAGAGGGCATGTCCTGGGTGTTGGGTGTCCTTAATGACCGTTGTTGATTTTTGAAAGCATCGGTTTTTAATGCTGTCCTCAATACTGGAGAGGCTAGTTGTTGTGATGAAGCTGGCTGAGTTTGCAAGTTTCTGTAGCTTCTTCCAATCCTGTGTAGTAGCTCCTCCATACCCCACAGTAATGCAACCAGTTAGGAAGTTCTCTACAGAACATATTTGGAAATTGTGAAAGTCTTCTCAAACTCCTAATGAAATATAGCCATTGTCATGCCTTATTTGTAATTGCATCAACATGGATA
Source organism: Hypanus sabinus (assembly GCF_030144855.1). Taxonomy (NCBI): domain Eukaryota; kingdom Metazoa; phylum Chordata; class Chondrichthyes; order Myliobatiformes; family Dasyatidae; genus Hypanus; species Hypanus sabinus. The sequence continues at coordinate 127,413,922 of NC_082706.1, forward strand.
GATCATCAGAGATGTTGGCACCCAGGAATTTGAAGCTTCTCACCCTGTTCTCTCGATGAGGACTGGAGTGTGTTCTCTTAGCTTACCCTTCCTGAAGTCCACAATCAATTCCTTGGTCTTACTGATGTTGAGTACAAGGTTGTTGTTGAGACACAACACAGCCAGCGATCTATCTCACTCCTGTACACCACCTCATCTCCTTCTGCAATTTTGACAACAGTAGTTGAGTCATCAGCAAATTTATAGATGGTATTTGAGCTATAGCTGGCCACACAGTCATGGGTGTAGAGAGATTAGAACAGTGAGCTAAGTGCATATCCTTGAGGTGTACCTGTGTTGAATGTCAGTGAGGAAGAGACCTTATATCCGAACTGAGTTGACTATGTTCTCCTGATGAGGATTTCTAGAGATGAGATGCAAAGTGAGATACAGGGGTCCAAGTTTTGGAGCTTGTTGATTAGTACTGAGGGCATGATGGTATTGAACACTGAGCTAGAACCAATAAATAGCAGTCTGATGTAGGTATTGCTGATGACCATGTGATCCAAGGCCAAGTGAGAGCCAGTGCGATTGCACCGGCTGTAGGCCTTTTGTGGTGATAAGCAAATCCCTTTTTTTCCATGTACTACCTCAATGCATTGTTGTAATGAAATGATCTGTATGAATAGCATTCAAAACAAAATTTTTCACTGTAACTCGGTGAATGTGACAACAATAAACAAATTTACTGTTTAATTTATTTGCTTAACTGGCCAGTTATCACTGCAATTTGTGGTACTTCAGGAGAAAACAGATGCAAGTCACTTAGCAGGGAATCTGGAATTGGGATCTTCTGCCCAGCAAATTTGTACCGAATCCCATTTACACTAATCACACATTAATCCTACCTTTAATATCCGTCAAAATTCTTCAACATCCCCTGAGCTCTACCACTTACCTACACGAAGGTCAATTTATAGTGGCCAAATTACTGACCAATGAGCCCATCTTTTAGATGCAAGAGGAAATCAGAGGGTCCAGAGGAAACTGGTTCAGTCTCAGAGAGAACAAATAAAATCCATGCAGATGGTACCTGATTTCAGGATTGAACTCAGGTCTCTGGACCGGTGAGGCAGTGGTTCTCGTCTCTGCACCACCTCATTGCTCTCTGCACATTGCACAGGCACCAGGCACAGTATGAAGTTTATTTGACGTTAAACACTAATCCTGTTTCTCTTTCCACAGATGTTATCTGACTTGCTGTGTGATCCCAGTATTTTCTGTTTTTTAACCATTTATTAGTCAATGACCAAACTGGGAATACAAGGAGAGATTACTATAGATAGGATAGTAACACCAGAATGCAACAAAAATAATTAGTATGTCAGGTAGCATCTCTGGCAAGAGCAACAGTTAACACTTCAGGTCAAGGTCCTTTTATCAGACCTCACTGTGGCTGGGGTTTGCCGACTCTAGATCTAAAAAGCGATAATGGAAATATTAGATATAGAGTAGGCAAATGACATACGACACCTGTAAAATAGACAGAGAGTGGTGAATTTGTGGAAATCTTTGGCACAGGCAGCTATGATGTCAAGTCTTTTTGTATATTTAAGCAAACGCTGATAGATCCTTAATTGGTCAGGATATGAAGGGATATGAGAGTGAGGCAGGAGATTGGGACTGAGAGGAAAATTGGATCAGCCATGATGAAATGGCAGAGCAGACTCGATAGGCCAAATGGCTTAATTCTGCTCGTATAGCTTATTGTCTTAGGGTCTTTTCAAACGCTGGAGGAAATCAGCAAGTCAGGCAGCATATTTGGAGAGGGAATAAACAGTTGGCATGTTTAGCTGGGGCCCTTCTTCAGGATTGGAAAGGAAAGGAAGGGAGCAGAAGCCAGAATAAGAAGGTGGGGGAGGGGAAGGAGTACAATCTGTCAGGTAATGGGCGAGACCAGTCGAGTAGAAAGGTATGTTGGTAGGCAAAGAAGGATGAAGAAAAAATGCTGGGGAGGTGGAAGAAGTAAAGGGCTGAAGAATCTGATCGGAGAAGGCAGTGGACTATCGAATAAAGTGAAGGAGGAAGATATCCAAAGGGAGAAGGGTCAGGCGAGGAGGAGAGAAAGAGCAACAGGGTAACCAGAAAGGAAAATGGAAAAAAATGAGAAGGAGGAGGTGTGGAGTAATTCCCAGATTTAGTAAAATCATTGTTCATGCCATCAGTTTAGAGGTTACTCAGATGGAATACGAGGTGATAGTCATCCAGCCTGAGTGTAGCTTCATTGTGAAAGTAGAGGAAGTCATGAGCAGAATGTCAGGTTGGGAATGGGAAGTCAATTAAAATAGGTAGCCACTGGAAGATCATGCCTTTTGGGGTGGACAGATTGCAGGTGCTCAATGAAATGGTCCCCTAATCTGCGTCAGGATTAGGATCTGTTGTCAAGTGGATAGTGAACTGTTCCTGAGAGACCCTCTTTCCACAACTCCAGCCAGAGCAATTGAAAGTGTTGTGTTGCAAGTCTATTGCAAGAAGCATGAAACCTGTCTTTGAATCTAAAATGACTATGCCAGTGGCATCTTTTATTTTTGTAACATCTTTAATAAGTAAAACATCCCAAGGCACTTCATAGGAATGTTTTCATAGAAAATATTACTCTGGAATATTAAGCAGATTACTTGGTCAAAAGTACTGATAGACTCAACCGTCAATAAATGTCTGAATGATTGAGCGTAATTTCACTGACAGTTGGCATGGCAGGACTGTCACTGGCTTTGACATCCAGGGTGAGATGACAGATTGGCCTGGATGTCAAGGATGAAGTTAATTTTCATTCCATATGGAGTTGCAACTGCCAACTTCCAGTAGGCATAACTTCATTTGCCTAAAGGCCTAATCTCAGGTTTGACAGCACAGGCGAAGCATGCTGGGCATAAGGCAGTTGAATAAAATTGTAGCAGTGGAGTGTCATCCCTCTGTCACTCTTACTAATTCTATATAAATAGTAAAGCCTGCATGCTGAACTTCTATAATTTGGTTTCTTTGCAGAGCTATTGTGGTCAAGGGTGATTTACAACCTCTTTGATCCAATCTTTCTTCACCATTTCCAACTACAGAAAATGGCCGTGGCTTGGTTCTGTTCTTACTTTTATGGGCAGAAATGGTTTATCTTGTCCTATACGCTTACTATTACTTCTGGAGTCTTCTGGTCTCAGTGTATGTTAGAATAGAATCCTTCAAATAAAAGCAGAAAAAGTTGAAAAAGTTGAAAACTTAACAGATTGAGCAGCATCTGTGGGGACAGAAATAGAGTTAATTACTCATGTTGAAGATACTTCATCAGAACTGGGAAAGTTTTAAGTTACAGAGAGGATGGGTAAGAACAAACAGGAAAAAGGAAGATTGCTGAAGGCAGGGTTTCTATCGACCACAAGACATAGGAGCAGAATTAAACCATTCTGCCCATTAAGTCTACTCCATTATTTGTTCAATTTCCCTCTCACACCCATTCTCCTGCCTTCTCCCTGTAACCTTTCATGCCTTGACTTATCAAGAATTTATCAACCTTCAACTTAAATATATCCAATGAGCTGGCCTCCACAGTCGCCTGGCAACAAATTCTGCAGATTCACCATCCCCTGGCTGAAGATGTTCCTCCTCATCTCCATACTAAATGGTTGTCCCCTCTGGCCCTAGAATCCACTACAGGAGACATCCTCTCCACATCCACTCTATCTAGGCCTTTCAACTATTGATATGTTTCAGTGAGATCCCCCTTCATTCTTCTAAATTCAAGTGCGTACAGTCATCAAACACACTTCTTAGCATAAGCCTTTAATTTCCAGAATCATTTTTGTGATCTCCCTTTGAACCCTCTCCCACATCAGCATATCCTTCCTTAATGGGCCCAAAACCGCACAGAATACTCCAAATGAGGCCTCGGCATTACATGCTTGCTTTTATATTTCAGCCCACTTGAAATTAATGCTAAAATCGCATTTGCCTTTCTCACCACTGACTTTACCTGCAAGTTAACCTTTAGGGAATCCTGAACAAGGACTCCAAAGTCCCTCTGCAACTCAGATTTTTGAATGTTTTCCCCATTTAGTAAATAGTTTATGCTTTTATTCCATCTACCAAAGTGCATGACCATACAATTCTCAACACTGCATTTTATCTACCAGTTCTTTGCCCATTCTCCTAATCTATCTAAGTCCTTCTGTAACCTCCTTGCTTCCTCAACACTACCTGCCCCTCCGCCTTTCTTCACATCATTTGCAAACTTGGCCACAAAGCCATCAATTCCGTCATCCAACTCATTGACATGAAATGTAAAAAGAAGCGATTGCTTCACACCACAGTTCACACCACTAGGCACCAGCAACCAATCAGAAAAGACTCCCTTTATTCATACTCTTTGCCTCCTGCCAATCAGCCAAACTTATATCCATTCAAGTATCTTTCCTTTAATGCCATGAGCTCTTATCTTGCAAAGCAGCTTCATGTGCGGCTCCTTGTCAAAGGCCTTCTGAAAATCCAAGTACACCACATCACTGTTTCTCATTTGGTGGTGGTCCTCCTCCTCCTCCTCCTCCTCCTCCTCCTCCTCCTCCTCTTCTTCCTCCTCCTCCTCCTCCCTTCTTCCTCCTCCTCCTCCTCCCTTCTTCCTCCTCCTCCCTTCCTCCTCCTCCTCCTCCTCCCTTCCTCCTCCTCCTCCTCCTCCCTTCCTCCTCCTCCTCCTCCTCCTCCTCCTCCTCCTCCTCCTCCTCCTCCTCCTCCTCCTCCTCCTCCTCCCTTCCTCCTCCTCCTCCTCCTCCTCCCTTCTTCCTCCTCCTCCTCCTCCTCCCTTCTTCCTCCTCCTCCTCCTCCCTTCCTCCTCCTCCTCCTCCTCCTCCTCCTCCTCCTCCTCCTCCTCCCTTCCTCCTCCTCCTCCTCCCTTCCTCCTCCTCCTCCTCCTCCTCCTTCCTCCTCCTCCTCCTCCTCCTCCCTTCCTCCTCCTCCTCCTCCTCCTCCCTTCCTCCTCCTCCTCCTCCCTTCCTCCTCCTCCTCCTCCTCCCTCCCTCCTCCTCCTCCTCTTCCTCCCTCCCTCCTCCTCCCTTCTTCCTCCTCCTCCTCCTCCTCCCTTCCTCCTCCTCCTCCTCCTCCTCCCTCCCTTCCTCCTCCTCCTCCCTTCCTCCTCCTCCTCCCTCCCTTCCCTCCTCCTCCTCCCTTCCTCCTCCTCCTCCTCCTCCTCCTCCTCCCTTCCTCCTCCTCCTCCTCCCTTCCTCCTCCTCCTCCTCCTCCTCCTCCCTCCCTCCTCCTCCTCCTCCTCCTCCCTTCCTCCTCCTCCTCCCTTCTTCCTCCTCCTCCTCCTCCTCCCTTCTTCCTCCTCCTCCTCCTCCTCCTCCCTTCTTCCTTCTTCCTTCTTCCTTCTTCTTCTCCCAGAAACTTCAGTCATTGCTGCTCTGCTGTAATCCTGCTAATCTCTCTTTCCAATCAATTATGTCCAGCTCCTCTCACATGCCTCTGTAATTCCCTTTACTCCACTGTAATACTGATGAAATTTGATTTTAGCTTCTCCCTCACAAATTGCAGGTTGCATTCTATCATATCGTAATCATGGTTACCTAAAGGTCCCTTTACCTTAAGCTCCCTAATCAAATATGATTTACTTCACCCAGTCAAGAATAGTTGATCCACTGGTGGGCTCAACCATAAGCTGCTCTATAAAGCTATCTCATAGAAATTTGACAAATTCTCTCAATTAGGATCCAAAATCAGCACCAACCTGATTTTCCCAATCTACCTGCATATTGAATCAGAATCAGGTATATTATCCCCGAAATGTGATGTGAAATTTGTTAACTTAGCAGTAGTAGTTCAATGCAATACATAATCTAGCAAAGGAAAAAATATAATAAAAATAAAATCAATTATTAAATAAGCAAGAAAATCAATTACATATATTGAATTGATTTTAAAAAAACATGCAAAAACAGAAATACTGTATATTTTTTTAAAAACTGAGGTTATGTCCGAAGCTTCAATGTCCATTTAGGGATCGGATGATAGAGGAGAAGAAGCTGTTCTTGAATTGCTGAGTGTGTGCCTTCAGGCTTCTGTATCTCCCACCTGATGGTAACAGTGAGAAAAGCGCATGCTCTGGGTGCTGGAGGTCTTTAATAAATGGACGCTGCATTTCTGAGACACTGCTCCCTAAAGATGTCCTGAGTACCTTGTAGGCTAGTACCCAAGATGGAGCTGACTAGATTTACAACCTTCTGCAGCTTCTTTTGGTTGTGTGCAGTAGCCCCTGCATAGCAGACAGTGGTGCAGCCTGTCAGAATGCTCTCCACGATATAACTATTGAAATCACCATGACTATCATAACAATGCCCTTTTATCCAGTATTTTCTCTCTCTCTTCCTAATTTGTAGCCAACATTCTGGCTGCTATTTGGAGGTCTGTATATAACTCCCATTAAGATCTTTTTACCCTTGCATTTCCCTAACTCTTCCCACAATAATTCTTCTGATTTTTAGTTACCTCTTTCTAGCCTGTCATTTTGATACAATGTGTATCCTTGGATTTTAAGCTCCCAATTATAATCTGCTTTCAGCCATAATTTGGTGATGCCTACAATGTCATACCTGCCAATCTCTAACTGCGCTACAAGATCTTCTAACTTATTCTGTATAGGGCATAATTTCAAATATAACACCTACAGTCCTGTATTCATCACCTTTTTTGATTTTGTCCTCCCTTTACAGTGCAACTCATCACATTGACTGCAATTTTGCCCTTTCATCTGTTTGTCCTTTCTTACAGTCTCACTACACTTTAGATACAACACTGAGTCATGTGATCTGTAAAAATTCTCTGATAACTCAGTAATAGTTGGGTGTATGAAAGGAGGACGGGAGGATGAATGAGGGACCCTGGTGGAGGACTTTGTCAAATGGTTCAAGATGAATCATCTGCAGCTCAGCATCAGTAAAACAAAGGAGATGGTGATGGACTTTAGGAAGACTAAACCTGAACTGCTCCCTGTCACTATTGATGGTGAGGATGTGGGTGTGGTGAGGACCTACAAGTACCTGGGGTACACCTGGATGACAGACTTGAGTGGAGCACCAACACAGAGGCTGTGTACAAGGGCCAGAGTTGCCTCTTCTTCCTGAGGAGACTGAGGCTACATATCCACACTACACCGGATAAATCCATAACCGAAGCTTTTTCTCTTCGTTTTTACCCTCCGTCCACACTAAAACAGCATTTTCCTCCCCCGAAACCAGAGCTTTTCAGAAATGCTTTCCAGGGTGGGTATTTTTGAAAACGCTGCTTGGGCAGATCAGTGTGGACGGGGTAACCGGAGGAATCTGAAAACGCTGTCAGACGGCAGTGCGCCATTTCATTGTTTTCTTGAACGCAACCTAACAATTTCAGACGGCAATGAGACTGAAGCCAGAAGAGTTAGAAATGTACTCACCAAATACTTTGACCCATAACTTACTGAATAAATAAGTATACTCACTTTGCCCTGTTTTCTGTCCTTGCTCGTATGAAGGTGGTTTACCTACTTATGCAAGTACTTCTCTGACAATAGATGTGTAACAGCCTAATGTAACATTGTATGGAAATACAAGATAACACTGATGCAGATATGTTTTATACATTTAACAAGGTGCTTTATTGATGCAACAGAGTTAGTCAGTTTTTCAATGTTCGTCGTCAGCCGGGTCAATCTGCCCATGAACTCCCTGTCGGTTGCCGCTGTACGTGCCAGTATTTGTTTTTTTTTTAGTTTTAAGTTCTCCTGCGGAGAGCCAACAGCTGTCCATTGTTTTAAGTTTTTCTAGTCTGTAACTATACAAATGCGCACTTTTACGGCAAGATTCGACACCAAACATGTCACTTGTTTTTGGTAGATGTGTCCTGCGCATGCACAGGTGGAGGAGATTTGCCGAAATCTCCGTTTCAGTGTGGATAGAGATATTTTCAAAAATGCATAGTGTGGACGCCTATTGTTTTTACACGAAACCGGTGTTTTCAAAATGATCCAGTCTAGTGTGGATGTAGCCTGAGATCCTTTGGAGTATGCAGGTGTTCACATGTTCTATGAATCTGTTGTTGCCAGTACAATCTTCTATGTGGTGGAGTATTGGGGCAATGGCGTCAACATGGGTGATGCCAACAGGCTCAATAAACTGATTAGAAAGGCTGGCTCTGTTATAGGAGTCGAACTGGACACACTGAAGGTTGTGGTGGAACAAAGGATCCTACGGAAAATCCTGGCAATTCTGGACAATGTTTCTCAGCCTCTGCAGGCCATCTTGCTTGAACAGAGGAGCACTTTTAGTAATAGACAAAGACAACTGCACTGCTCCAAAGAGCACCGTATGAGGTCATTCTTACCCTCGGCCATTAGGCTCAATAATGAATCAACCTATGTCTGTGGAAGGGATGACCCCCTCGTGTTGGACTGTTTGTGGTAACTTATTTTTTATGCTTTCCTCTTCTCATATTTGTATATCTGTGCACTTGTACTGCTACTGTGACACTGTCATTTCTTCTGGGATCAATAAGGTATCCATCTATCAATCTACATTGCTGGTGTGTCAACTACCCCATATCAGCCCTACTCAGTTTCCCATCCTCCTGTCAAATTAGTTTAATCCCTCCCCAACAGTTCTAGAATACCTGACTGCAAGGATATTGGTCCCCCTTGCTTTCAGGTGTAGCCGTCCCTTTCGTACAGGTCATACCTGCTCCTGAACAGATCCCACTGACCCAGAAATCTGGATCTCTGCCCCCTGCATCAGTTCCTCAGCCACACATTAATCTTACAAATCAACCTATTCTTACCCTCACTGACATGTGACAAAGTTTACTACCCTGGTCGTCCTGCTTTTCAGCTTTCCATCCAACTTCCTAAAATCTATCTTCAGGATCTCCTTCCATTTCCTATCACTATCATTGGTGCCAATGTGTACCAAGACTTCTGGCCGCTCACCCTCCCCCTTTAGAATACCATGGAACTGATTCAAACCATTCCTGACCCTGGCACCTGGGAGGCAACATACCATCCAGGTAACACACACAAAATGCTGGTGGGACACAGCAGGCCAGGAAGCATCTAGAGGGAAAAGCACTGTCGACATTTCGGGCCAAGACCCTTCGTCAGGACTAACTGAAAGGAAAGATAGTAAGAGATTTGAAAGTAGGAGGGGGAGCTGAAAGTGCAAAATGATAGGCGAAGACCAGAGGGGGTGGGGTGAAGCTGAGAGCCGGAAAGGTGATTGGCAAAAGGGATACAGAGCTAGAGAAGGGAAGGGACGGGAACCCTAGTGAGAAAGAAAGTGGGAGGGGAGCACCAGAGGGAGATGGAGAACAGGCAGAGTGATGGGCAGAGAGAGAAAGAAAAAAAAGGGGAAGGGGAAAAAACTAAATATATCAGGGATGGGGTAAGAAGGGGAGGAGGGGCATTAATGGAAGTTAGCAAAGTCAATGTTCATGCCATCAGGTTGGAGGCTACCCAGCCAGTATACAAGGTGTTGTTCCTTCAACCTGAGTGTGGCTTCATCTTGACAGTAGAGGAGGGCATGGATAGACATATCAGAACGGGAATGGGACGTGGAATTAACATGTGTGGCCACTGGGAGATCCTGCTTTCTCTGGCAGACAGAGTGTTGGTGTTAAAGCAAAATGGTCTCCCAGTCTGTGTCAGGTCTCACCAATATATAAAAAGCCACACCGGGAGCACCGGACACAGTATACCACACCAGCTGACTCAGTTGAACCCTGTGCAGACTGGGAGACTGTTTCGCTGAACACCTGTCTATCAACATGTCTATCCATGCCCTCCTCTACTGTCAAGGTGAAGCCACACTTAGGTTCGAGGAACAACACCTTATATACCGGCTGGGTAGCCTCCAACCTTATGGCATGAACAATGACTTCTCTAACTTTCGTTAATGCCCCTCCTTTCCTTCTTACCCGATCCCTGATATATTTAGATTTTTTTTTTCCTCCCCTTTTTTTCTTTCTGTTTCTGCCCATCACTCTGCCTATTCTCCATCTCCCTCTGGTGCTCCCCTCCCCCTTTCTTTCTCCCTAGGGCAGAGGTCGGCAACCTGCAGCTCCGGAGCCACATGCGGCTCTTTGATCTCTGTGATGCGGCTCCCCATGGTTTGTTAGCTTTTGAAATGTAATTCGAAATTTGAAGATTATGGTGATCTTGTACAATCTGAAAACTTTGTGGAGACACCGTTTCCTGGCACATCCGAACCGGCTCACAATTAGCCACTGTTCCGGCTAAGGGAGATAGCCTACGGGGGTTTGTGAGTACGTGTCTTTTGGAACATCCGCACCCACGGGGACGGGTTGAGGGAGGCTTTAAAGCAAGGCTGTTTAGTTCGAATAAAGCTACCTTTGACTGCAGTGTCTTTATTTTAGTGCTGCGTGTAGCGCTACACTGCTACAACGTGTTTTTTTATCGATATTAATATACATCACAACTGCCAATGCCTGACACCCGCCAGTGCACGCATTCTTTTAATTCTTCGATCCAAGGTAGGCTAACTATGGAGTAACCTTCAACCCAACGTCTTTTTTCCGGAGTTCAAAATGTTTTTGTTGCATGCAGAAATGTAATTTCGTTTTCTCTGCAGGAGTTCATCAATTTCATAAATGCAACACATTATAGTTTGTTTATACATAGCATAAAGGCAAAAAAAACCCGTTGTATGCAGTGTTATTTCATTTTGTGGCTCCCAGTGTTTTCTTTTCTGTGGGAAATGGGTCCATATTGGCTCTTTCAGTGGTAAACGTTGCCGACCCCTGCCCTAGGATTCCCGTCCCATGATCCTTTCCCTTCTCTAGCTCTGTATCCCTTTTGCCAATCACCTTTCTGACTCTCAGCTTCACCCCACCCCCTCTGGTCTTCGCCTATCATTTTGCATTTTCCGCTCCCCCTCCTACTTTCAAATCTCTTACTATCCTTCCTTTTGGTTAGTCCTGACAAAGGGTCTCGGCCTGAAACATCGACAGCTCTTCTCTCTATAGATGCTACCTGGCCTGCTGCATTCCCCCAGCATTTTGTGAGTGTTGCTTGAATTTCAAGCGTCTGCAGATTTCCTCGTGTATACCATTCAGCTGTTTGTATCTCATCCTCAGAATCTCATGCCCACTGCCCTAACAATGGAATTCCCCATTTCGACCGCAGTCTTCTTTTTCCCCCTTCTCTCCAGAGCCACAGCACCAGATAAGAGGTTAATGCAGTCATCTGGCTGATCGACTAAACAGTAAAATGAGAAAAATGTGTTGATGGGGGGAAACACTTGGAAACAAAGTTACGGACTGTGAAATGCTGGTGGTTAGAGTGAGGAAGCACCAGAAATAGAATGCAAAGGCTGCAAATGCAGAGCTGTGGGAAATGTTAGGCAGGTCATTCATTCTACTGGAAACACGTGGTGAACATTGGTAGATGGAAGCCATTATCTTCAGTCCCTGCCTCAAGCGCAGATTCCAGTATCTGCCTAACAACTGAACCGGATTGTTCACAAGCTTGGTATTTTATTTGACTTTGGGATGAACTTCTGAATACTTATTTAACCACTTGTGTCCATCATCTGATTATCCAACTGAAGAATGGCAATGATTTGCCAGATCTGAAAGGGTGAAAGAAATTGAACTGTATGCGCTTGTGTTAAGAAGAGCTCCTGTAGATATATTTTAACAAAACAGACTGGACTGATAGAAGTTCCTTACACCTAGAGTGGATCAGATGCAGATTTGATCCACTGTTTTCAATGGTTTATGCATGCTGCATGGAGGAGATACACAGTCCTGGTTGAGATAAGGGGTCAGGTTAGATAATAAGATTAAGACCATAAGACATAGAAGCAGAATTAGACCATTCATTAGTCTATTAAGTCTGCTCCGCCATTGCATCATGGCTGATCCTGGATCCCACTCAACCCCATACACCTGCCTTCTCGCCATATCCTTTGATGCCCTGACCGATCAGGAAACTATCAACTTCTGCTTTAAATATACCCATAGACTTGGTCTCCACCGCAGATTGTAGCAGAGCATTCCACAGATTCATTATTCTCTGGCTGAAAAAAAATCCTCCTTACCTCTGTTCTAAAAGGTCAATTTTGAGGCTGCGTCCTCTAATTCTGGATACCCCCACCACTTGAAACGTCCTCTCCACATCCACCTTATCTAGTCTTTTCAACATTCAGTTGCTTTCAATGAGATTCCCCTGCATTCTTCTAAATTTCAGTGAGTACAGGCCCAAAGTCAAGTACAGATTACATGACTCTATTCATATTTCAGCTGATTACATATCTGGAATGTAAATTAATTACATCAGGATCAATTCTTCCAAAAATGCTTAAATTACACATACTCCCTGCCTTAGTGGATGTCAGGGATACAACGCATATTGACAAGGTAATGTGACTTTTGATCTAGTGTACCATTTTGCTGTCATTATAATGCACCCACCCACACTTATTTTATGCTTGATATCATTTCTGATGGAAAATCCCAACAAAGGCAAGCTTCAGAGTTTGTGTAAAATGGGTTTAGACAATAGACAATAGACAATAGGTGCAGAAGTAGACCATTCGGCCCCTCGAGTCTGCACGAGTCGGGTTTGTAATGCAATCCATTCAGTCAACAGGCCATAAAAAGACAATCCAGGTCTATTCTATGTTCCTGCAAATAGACTGGACTGTCCTTAATTTGCAAGCCTGGTTTTTAAGCCTGAATATTCTGTGATATAAAGAAAGAAGCTGGATAGTATGATACATTGCAAGAAAATGTGCTAGATATTTTTGACATATTTGGGTGTAATTTCCAATATTGTCACCGTTCAATATTGTTGTGAGGAAGATTTCAGTTTTAGTTTCCCTACCTTGAAGGAGAGTGATTGATTATACTCCACCAGCCTTCAATCCATAACATTTCCTGATGTGACAGCACCTTAATATTTGAGAACAACACAATTAAATGAGGTAAAGATCCAAAGATATGAGCAGCTTGTAAATAATTGAAAACGCCTGGAATTGTCAGTAATGATGATGAAGCTGCTGAATTACAGAGTTGTTCACCACAGAGACAGGCCCTTTGGCCCACCACATTCATGTTTATCTTTCATGCACACCTTCATTTACCCCATTTGCCCATATTAGAGCTATATCAGTTCCATGCTTTGCCTCTTTAAGTGCTTGCTCAAATGTCTCTTAAACAATGTGATTACATCTGAGCAACACATACAAAATACTGGAGGAACTCAGCAGGCCAGGCAGCATCTATGGAAAAGAGTACAGTTGATGTTTTGGTCCAAAACCCTTCAGCAGGACTGGAGAAAAAAAAAATTGAGGGGAAGGGGGAGAGAGAAACACATGGTAATAGGTGAAACCTGGAGGGGGGAGGGATGAAGTAAAGAGCTGGGAAGTAAATTCATGAAAGAGACAGAAAGCCATGGAAGAAAGAAAAGGGGAAGGAGCACCAGAGGGAGGCCGTTGGCAGATAAGGAGATGGGAAATTGTGAAGTCGGGGGGAGCATTATCAAAAGTTCAAGAAATTGATATTCATACCATCAGGTTGGAGGCTACCCAAACAGAATATTAGGTGCTGTTCCTCCAACCTGAGTGTGGCCTCATCATGACAGTGAAGGAGGCCATGGATAGTCAAATGGGAATGGGAAGTGGAATTACAACGGGTGGCCACTGGGAGATCCCGCTTTCTCTGGTGGATGGAGCGAAGTGGTCTCTCAACCTACGTCGGGTCTCACTGATATATACAGGAGGCCACACTGGGAGCACCGGACACAGTATATGACCCCAACAGACTCACAGGTGAAGTGTTGCCTCACCTGGAAAGACTGTTTAGGCCCCTGAATGGTAGTGAGTGTGGAGGTGTAAGGGCAAGTATAGCACTTATTCCACTTACAGGAAGGAGATTAGTGTGGAGGGATGAATAAGCAAGGGAGTCACGTAGGGACTGTTCCCTGCTGAGAGGGGGGAGGGAAAGATGTGCTTGGTGGTGAGATCCTATTGGAAATTTGTTATTTGTGGCATCAGTACAGTGCAAAAACATAAAAAACCATAAACTGATGATAGCATCTGTTAGTCTCACAAGACCATGGATCTGTGCCTGGAAAGTCTTGAGAGTGTCCTCTCCAGGACGCAGACCTGGGCAGGGTTGTATGGAAGACCAGCAATTGCCAAAGCAGCAAGTCTCCCCTCTCCATGCCACTGATGTTGTCCAAGGGAAGGGCAAGGGCCGATACAGCTTGGCACCAGTGTCGTCGCAGGAGTTGCCAGAGCGAGGTTGAAGACAACGTCGGACTGCCTTAGGGACTTCAGCTCCGGATTTGTTCTCAGGGTTTACTCCCAAAGCCTTTCCCATGAGTGGGTATGGCCGCAAGGCAGCAGAGGTTTGAAATAAGTGTTCCCTCTCTTAGATGGACTGCCTTTCCAGACTGACAAGCTCCATCTACCTGAAGCATTGGTTTTAAGGTGCCAGGACCCACCTTCGCCCCTTCTCCTGTCAGTAGAAACAGTTCTGCTGGGCTTAAAGGCTAAGCCACATGAGCAGGCCAGGAGTTGGACTTGGTTGTCAGAGGCTATTTGAGGCGCATGCCGTGAGGAGCATTTTTAGGTAGTGGGAGCTTGTCCCACTACCTCCCCTCGGCTTGACAACCTTGGAACCACTATAACCTACAAAATAAATAAATAGTACAAAGGGATAAAAAAGAATGATAAAGTAATATTCATGGGTTCATGGACTGCTTGGAAATCTGATGATAGACTGGAAGAAACTGTTCCTAAATTGTTGAGTCTGAGTGTACGTTCCTCTCCTCTTCAACTTCTGCTCTCTTGTTTTGGAACTGCTGTTTAACATCCAAATTGTTCCCTAAGGTGTCTTGGATAAGAAGTTCTGTCATCCCTGTTAGTTAGGGTTAGAAACATGGGTGACTCTCAATTCCCTGTACAGTGCCAATAAAAAGTATTCACCCCCTCGGAAGTTTTCATGCTTTATTGTTTTATTACATTGAATCACTGTTGATTTAATCTGACTTTTTTTGACACTGATCAACAGAAAGAGTCTTTCATTTCAAAGTGAAAACAGGTCTCTACTAAGTGATCTAAATTAATTACAGATATGAAACACAAAATAGTTGATTGCAGAAGTATTCAGCTCCTTCAAGACAGCATCTGGCAGATGCACCTTTGGCAGCAATTACAGCCTCGAGTCTGTATGGATAGGTCTCTAACAGCTTTGCTCATCTGGACACTGCAAATTTTCTCCATTCTTCTTTACAAAACTGCTCAAGCTCTGTCAGATTGCTTGGGGATTGTGAATGAACAGCCCTTTTCAAGTCCAGCAACAAATACTCAATTGGATTGAGGTCTGGACTCTAACTTGGCCAATCCAGGACATTAACTTTGTTGTTTTTAAGCCATTCCTGGATAGCTTTCATCAGATCATAGAACCTTTTTCCAGCTGACTCCAGAGTCTCTCGTGCTTCTGGCAAACTCTAGCCAGTGTATCATGTGAATTTTTGTTGAATAGTGGCTTTCTCTACACTCTTCCATAAAGTTGCGACTGATGAAGCACCCGGGCAATAGTTGTTGTATGTGTAGTCTCTCCCATCTCAGCACTGAAGCTTGTATCTCCTCCAGTTGTCATAGGTTTCCAGGTGGCCTTCCTCACTAGTCCCCTTCTTGCACAGTCACTCCATTTTTGAGGATTTACATCTGTGCCATATTCTTTCTATTTCTTGATGATTGACTTGACTGTATTCCAAGGGATATTCAGTGACTTGGAAATATTCTTGTATCCATCTCTTGATTTGTGCTTTTCAATAAACTTTTCAAAGAGTTGCTTGGAGTGTTCTTTTGTCTTCATGGTCTAGCTTTTGCCTGGATACTGACTCACCAGCAGTTGGACCTTCCAGCTACAGGTGTATTTTTTACTGCAATCAGTTGAAACACCTTGACCACACACAGGTCTCCAAGAACTAAATATGTGATTTCTAAAACCACCTGGCTGCACCAGTGATGATTTGGTGTGTCATATTAAGGGGAGGGGTGAATACTTCTGCAATCAATTATTTTGCATTTTATATTTGTAATTAATTTAGATCACTCTGTAGAGATTTGTTTTTGCTTTGACTTGAAATAGTCTTTTTCTGTTGATCAGTGTAAAACAAATTACTTCACTGTGATTCAGTGTTGTAAAATAATAAAACATGAAAACTTTCAAGGGGGTGAATACTTTTTATAGGCAGTGTAAATCCCCAGATTCAAGGAAAATCAGGGGGAGTAATTGCCAGCCTTTCCATTGGCATGCATATCAATGAATAATTTAAACACTCCCAACAGCCCATATCTAAGTGTAGTTCCACTGTTCGAAAAAAATATACATTCCTTGAAGTTAATGTGCACATAATTCTCACAACTGGCCTTTCTGATTTTAAGCACTGCTTTATTTTGGGTGTCTCAATCATGTTTGGAACATAAAGCAACCATAGATGCTTCTGAGTCAAGTTTAAATCTTGATAGAAATGCAGACTGAGATAATGGGTTAGATTACTTGTTGAGAGTTCAATTTTGTAACCTAGAAATTGGATTATGGAATCCATTTGTGCAAAGGAAGCACATAACATATGATATTGTTCATGTTTCTATGTATTTGATCTTGCTGGCTGATGAAATCTTGCCGGTTGGGAAAATGGACTGCATGCTTCCTGTTGTACTTCACCCTAACACTGATATAATTAGCCTGTCCTATCTTGTGCACTTAATGATGTATATTGTGTACTGTTTACTTAGCAGAAATACTGAATGAAAGTTCACAATCAATGATCCATGTACTTCATACACATTTTGCTAAAGGCTACATTACTGTAATCCTAATTTATGACAGTGAAATTTGTTTGATTTAAAACAATCCTCCAATCCTCAGGATAGTGCTTCTATGTTGAAAACAATGGCTTCTAATATTTATTTCCACATAAGTTCATGACGAGCCGCTCACTGCACTGCTCCAGTATTTTATGAACTGGCAGCTGCGGCTTATGGATTCCTTGATCTGTGAGCCCTCTACTGGCACTGATCCTAGGGTCTGAGTTCACCCTCAGTTGTGGAGTGCATCCGATTTGCTCTTTGCTCGAAGGAATCTGCCCTGATATATGCATGCACCATTACCATCCCTGTACTCAACTCCACTGTTTCCTTTCTTTTGCTATAGAGATATTACTTTAACAGCACTAACTCATTTGCCTCAGATCACTGGGTGATTCCTGCTGCTTGTCTAGTAAACTGTAGTGTGAGTGAAACACCCAATATACCAGGCAGCATCTGTAGACAGAGTAACACGGTTAATATTTCAGGTCAGTGACCTTTCATCAAAATTGTAGCTTGTTTTCTCTTCCCACAGATGTTGCCTGATCTGTTGAGTTTTTCTAGCATTTGTGGCCCCTGGTTAGACATTAAGGCTAACAGCGCATGTTTAACATGACAAACATGTGAAATCCAACTTCAAGGCTTGTAAGTCACTTGGGAAGAAAGGCTTCCTGTGTCTATGCTCAATGCAAGAAAAAGAGAAACAGGGTATATGAAAATAAACAGAGCCAGGAGTTAGTCAAATGTTTTCTCAAGCTTGCTTTGAATTGGCTTATTTAATCTATTGTGGTGACCCACTTCCCAGCACACTCAAACTGGCTCACAAAGCGGTGCGCGCCGGCATTGAGGCAGGTCCCGAAGAGGGTGCCAAGCCTGCTTCACCAGCAAGGGGAAAAGCCCACGTGTGGGACGGGACTGCGAATGCGCGCCCCCTACAGCATTCCCGCTCGGGGAGGGCAGGATCAGGAAGGCTTTAAAGCAAGGCCTCGAAGTTTGAATAAACCTCTTTTGTAACTGCAGCTCACCAACTCCGTGTCATTATTGCAGCGCTGTGTGTAGCACACTGCTACACTTTGATCTTAACCCCACTTTCCTGCCTATTCTTATGATCAATGACTCCCCTAAAAATCTCTCAGCTCTAAACAACTGAGCTTTCAGTATTCTTTGCAGTAGAAGATTCCAAGTATCCATAGCCGTTGAGTGAAGTAATTGACAGACAGACATACTTTATTGATCCCGAGGGAAATTGGGTTTCGTTACAGCCGCACCAACCAAGGATAGTGCAAAAATATAGTGATATAAAACCATACATAATTAAACAATAATAATAAGTTAATCATGCTAAATGGAAATAAGTCCAGGACCAGACTATTGGCTCAGGGTGTCTGACACTCCGAGGGAGGAGTTGTAAAGTTTGATGGCCACAGGCAGGAATGACTTCCTGTGACGCTCAGTGTAATATCTTGGTGGAATGAGTCTCTGGCTGAATGTACTCCTATGCCTAACCACAATGCATTATGGAGTGGATGGGAGTCATTGTCCAAGATGGCATGCAACTTGGATGGCATCCTCTTTTCAGACACCACCGTCAGAGAGTCCAGATCCACCCTCATGATATCACCGGCCTTACGAATGAGTTTGTTGATTCTGTTGGTGTCTGCTACCCTCCGCTTGCTGCCCCAGCACACAACAGCAAACATGATAGCACTGGCCACCACAGATTCATAGAACATCCTCAGCATCGTCCGGCAGTTGTTAAAGGACCTCAGTCTCCTCAGGAAATAGAGATGGCTCTGACCCTTCTTGTAGACAGCCTCAATGTTCTTTGACCAGTCCAGTTTATTGTCCATTCGTATCCCCAGGTATTTGTAATCCTCTGCCATGTCCACACTGACCCCTTGGATGGAAACAGGGGTCACCAGTACCTTAACCCTCCTCAGGTCCACCACCAGCTCCTTAGTCTTTTTCACATTAAGCTGCAGATGACTCTGCTTGCACCATGTGAAGAGAATTTCTTCTGTTCATCTCAAATGAGTAACACCTAATATGAAGTGGTATCTAAATACTGCACATTTCCAGCCTACAGGATTCCATATATAAGTAAATATGAAATATTGTGAACTCATAATCTGAATATTTGTAATACACACTCAATGTGTGTATCAAACTCTCTTCCTGTGGCATTTTGTATGTGGTATTTCATTGTTATTAGATTGATCTATGGATCATGTGCTAAACTGAATGTTGTTGTTATTCAGGTGGCAATTAAATATCTCAGGAAAATACCTGAAAAAGATTTGAGAAGGCGGAGAGTGCACTTTCATTTTTTGGTCTACATTGCCCTCTCAATTGATCAAGTAATCACTCATGGTTGCCTAATACTGGTGACAAACTGCAAATGTGCAATTTATCCACCATTGGCCAATCATGGCCCCATCCATTCCAGACATTTTTTATTCTCCCCCTTCTCATACAGTGACTCCAACCTGAGTGTGGCTTCATCTTGACAGTAGAGGAGGCTCTACTCCTCTAGAGTAGAGGAGATGAAGTTCATCTACTTCAAGGTGAAGCCACACTCAGGTTGGAGGGACAACACCTTATATACTGTCTGGGTAGCCTCCAAGCTGATGGATGAACATTGACTTCTCTAACTTCTGTTAATGCCCTTCTTCCCCTTCTTACCTCATCCCTGATTTTTTTCTTTCCCCCCTCCCCTTTTGTCTTCTCTCTCTGCCCATCACTCTGCCTGTTCTGCATCTCCCTCTGGTGCTGCACTCCCTCTTTCGTTCTCCCTAGGCCTCCCGTCCCATGATCCTTTCCCTTCTCCAGCTCTGTATCCCTTTTGCCAATCACTTTTCCGGCTCTCAGCTTCACCCAATCCCCTCTGGTCTTCTCCTATCATTTTACATTTTCCCCTCCCCCCACTACTTTCAAATCTCTTACTATCTTTCCTTTCAGTTAGTCCTGACAAAGGTTCTCAGCCCGAAACATTGACAGTGCTTCTCCCTATAGATGCTGCCTGGCCTGCTGGCGTTCCACCAGCATTTTGTGTGTGGCAGTTGTAGACGGTTGCTTCTCTGACTGGAAGGCCTATGATTGGTGGTGTGCCATAGGGGTCGGTGCTGGCTCGGTTGTGCTCATTGATATCAATGATCTGGATGAAGATGTGGTTAACTGGATCAGCAAATTTACTGATGATACCAGGATTGGGGGTATAGTGGACAGTGAGAAAGACTATCAGAGCTTGCAGCGGGATCTGAACCAGTTGGAAAAATGGGCTGAAAATGGGCTGAAAAAAGATGGAATTTAATGCTGACTGGTGCAAGATGTTGCATTTCGGAAGTACTGAACTATGCAGGTCTTACACAGTGCGCAGTAAGGCACTGAGGAGTGTGGCAAAAGTAAGGGATCTGGGAATACAGGTTTATAATTCATTGAAAGTTGTGTCACAAGCAGATTGGGTCATAAAGAAAGCTTCTGGCACATTGGCCTTCACAGAGCAGGAGAGTACAGGAGATGGGATGTTATGTTGAAATTGTATAAGACATTGGCGAAGCCTGATTTGGAGTATTGTGTGTAGTTTTCATCACCCACCTACAGGAAAAATGTTAGCAAGGTAGAAAGTGTACAGAGAAAATTTACAAGAATATTGCCGGAACTGGAGGACTTGAATTATAAGGTAAGATTGAATAGGTTAGGAATTTACTCTTTGGAATGTAGAAGATTGAAAGGAGGTTTGATAAAAGTATACTAAATTATGAGATGAATAGATAGGGCAAACACAAGCAACTCTTTCTACTGAGGTTGGGTGGGACTACAACTAAAGGTTGTGAGTTAAGGGTGAAAAGTGAAACGTCTAAGGGCAACATGACTTCTTTACTCACTGGGTGTGAAATGAGCTGCCAGCACAAATGGTGCATCAACGCTCGATTTCAACATTTAAGAGAAGTTTGGATAGATACATGGATAGTAGGGGTATGTATGGCTATGAATGATCTGCGTGCAGGTTGATTGTTCTAGGCGGTTTAAATAGTTTGGCTGGACAAGATGGGCCAAAGGGCCTGTTTCTGTGCTGTACTTTTCCATGATACTGACTCATCCATGCTGGCTGAAGTATCTTCCTGAGCTAGCATCGTCTGCCTGCATTTGACCCATCTCTCTCTCTCACCCTAAACCTTCCTCATCCATACAGTCTGCCTAAATGTCATTTTAAGTTGTAATGGCACCTGCTCTACCACTTACTTTGGCGTATAGGAAGTATCCATCACCCTCAAAATGAAAAAAGCGTGCCCCTAGTTTCCCCTTCAAATCTTTCCACTCTTACCTTAAAACTATGCCCTCCCATCCAAGAATTTCAGGATGTATATTGTATACATTTCTCTGACATTAAAAGTACCTATTGAACTTCCCATTGTTGACTCACATTGCCTGGGAAAATGACTGAGAGCATTATCCTTATCTGTGCTGCTCATGATTTTATAAACCTCTGTACTGTCATCCTCAGCTTCCTTCGCTCCAGGGAGAACAGTCCCAGCCCATCCAGTGCCTCCTTGTACTGTAACTAAAGCCCTCCAGTCCCATCAACATTGTTATGGATTTTTTTTCTGCATCCACTCTACCTGAGTCATATCTTTCATATAGTATGGCACCAGAGCACTACACAGTAATTGTCCAGCTGCAAGGCAAGAATTCCATATGTCTTCCTTGTCATATTGCCTAACTGTCACCACTTGCAGGGAAGTATGTATTGTCTTATTATTGTCACATGTACCAAGATACAGTAAAAGGATTGTCTTGCATACTGTTTATATATAGGCCATCTTATAATACAACAAGTCCATTCAAGAGGCTGCTAACAGTGAGATAGAAGCTGCTCTAGTATTACATGCTTTCAGACTACTTTATGAGAAGGGGAGAAGAAAAAATGTCTGGAATGGGTGGCATCTGTTAGAGAGTATTCTAGAGTTACATAAATATAGCAGATATTAATTCAAGCAAGAACCAGTCTTCAGTTCTTAATGGAAATTGTAAATTGCAAGCAGTAAATTGAAGTTAGAAGCACACCTTTTAAATTAAACAGTGCTGTTTGTGGAGTGCAGGCTGATCCACAGACTATGAGATATAGTTTGCAAAATGGACACCAATGGGATTATGCTAATTGACCTGCATCAATCCAGGCATCTATGGGTTTAAGTAATTTGCTCCATTGTAAGCAAGTTCAAGGAAGCTTGAAGACCAGACTGATACATTTTGTGTGTGTTGCTTGAATTTCCAGCATCTGCAGATTTCCTTGCATCTACAACCACTCTCTGTCTTCCACAAAGCCAATCTTCACTCTAATTTATTACCTCATCTTGAATGCCAAGCAATTGAACCTTCCTGACCAACCTTGCATGCGGAACCTTATCATATGCCTTGCTAAGGTCCATGTAGACAACATCTTCTGCCTTGCCTTCATCAACTTTCCTGGTAATTTCCTCGAAAAGCTATATAAGATTGGTTAGAAATAACCTACCATGCACAAAGCCATGTTGAGTATCCCTATTCAGTCTCATGTCTATCCAAATGCTCATATATCCAGTCATTTAGAAAACTTTACAATAACTTTCCTTGTAGTGATTTCAGGCTCACTGACTTATAATTTCCTGCTTTACTTTTGGATCCTTTTAAACAGCAGAACAACATTAGCGATCCTCCAATCCTCTGGTACTTTACCTGTCACAAACGATGTTAAATATCTCTCAGGCAAACATGAGGAAATCTGCAGATGCCCCTGCAGCTTCAGGCCGCAAGACAGCAAACATCTCCACATCTGTATAGGGTCAATGATGTCGCTGCTGCTTTTTCTCACTTCTATAGACTCTGTGTCAGTCTCCTGAGTAAATAAAGATGTAAGTACCCATTTAAGATCTCCCTCAACTCTTGGCTCCTCACATAGATTACCATTCTATCTTCCAGAGGACATATTTTGTCTCGTGCAGTCCTTTTGCTCTTAACATATCTGTACCATCCCTTAGGATTCTCCTTCACCTCATTTGCTGAGGCAATCTCATGTCTTCTTTTCTCTCTCGTGATTTCTTTCTGAAGCATTCTCTTGCATTTTCTCTACTCCTTAAGTATCTTATTTGTTCCTACCTGCCTATACTTCCAGTGCATCTTTTTTTCTGATCCAGTGTCTCGATATCGCTTGAGAAACAAGATTCCCTGAACCTGGTATCTTTACCGTTTATTCTGAAAGGCACATACAAGCTTTGCACTCTAAAAGTTTCATTTTTGAAGGCCTTCCATTTACCAAGTACACCTTTGTTAGAAAACAGCCTGTCCCAGTCCACACTTGCCAGATCCTTTCTGATACCATCAAAATTTTTTTTTCCAATGTAAAATCTCAACCCATGGACCAGACTGATCCTTTTTGATATTTACTTTGAAACTAATGGCATTATGATCACTAGATGCAAAGTGTTCCCCTACACTAACTTTTGTTACTTGCTCTGTCTCATTCCCTAATAACAGCTCAAGTATTGCACACTCTCTCTTTGGGACTTCTATGTGCTGATTAAGGAAGCTTACCTGAACACATTTAACAAACTCTATCCCATCTCATCCTTTTACAGTACAGGAGTCCTAGTCAATATGTGGAAAGATAAAATCACCTACTATAACAACTTTATGTTTGTTGCAACAGTCTGTGATCTCTCTACAAATTTGTTCCTCTAAATCTGTTGGGTGGTCTTTACTATAGCCCAATTGATGTAGTCACACCTTTCTTATTCCTTAGTTCCACCCATAAAACCTCACTAGACGAGTTCTTCAGTTTGTCCTGACTGAGCACTGCCATGACATTTTCCCTGACTCTTAACATCACCTCTCCCCCTTTAATTCCTCCTGCTCTTCCTCCCTCCTAAAACAACTGAACCCTGGAACATTTAGCTGCCAGCCCTTCTTGCAAACAAGTCTTACTAATGGCTACAATATCATAATTCCAGGTGTTGATCCATGCCCTTGGCTTATTTGCCTTTCCTACAATACTTCTTGCATTGAAATATATGCTGCTCAGAACATTTGTCACACCACGTTCAACCTTTTGATTCCTGACTTTGTCTAAGTCTTAACAATACCTGTCTTGACAATCCCTCCAATATCTGTTCTGGCACTTCAATTACCATAACCCTGCAAATCTAGTTTGACTTCTTCCGACCACCATCTCCCACCAAACCATTAACAAACATTCCCACAAGGATGTTAGTCACCCGCCAATTCAGGTGCAAACAGTCCCTTCTGTACAGGTCCCACCTTCCCTGGAAGTAGAGCCCAATGATCCAAAATTCTGAATCCCTCCCTCCTACACCAACTGCTTAGCCATGTATTAAACTGTATGATCTTCTTAGTTCTGACCTCATTAGCATGTGGCACAGGTAGCAATCCTGAGATCACGACCTTGGAGGTCCTTTCCTTTAACTTAGCACCTAACTCCTTGAACTCACTTTGCAGAACCTTATCACTCCTCTTACCTATGTCACTAGTACCTATGTAGACCATGACACCTGGTTGCTCACCCTCTCTCTTAAGAATGCCGAGGACTCGATCCACGATGTCCTGGATGCTGGCACCTGGGAGGCAACGTACCATCCAGGAATACTGTACTTATCAACACAGCCTCCTTTCTGTTCCCCTAGCTAATGGATCCCCTACCACAACACCTCAACTCTTCTCCCCCTTCCATTCTGAGTCAAAGGTCACTTAGTGCCAGAGACCTGACATTGTGGCTTCCCTCCGCTAGGTCTTACCCCCTCCCAACAGTAACCTGTTGTTGAGGGGCCACAGGTGTACTATCTACTGTCTGTTTAACCCCTTTCCTCTTCCTGACTGTCACCCAGTCTCCTGTGTCCTGCAACTTGGGTGTAACTATCTCTCTATGTGTTCTATCTATCAGCCCCTCAGCATCTTGAATGATCCGGAGGTCATCCACTGCTGACTCTAACACCTTAATGTGGACCATAAATCGAAGCTACAGCTCGATGCACTTCAACATTCAAAGTACAAAGTTCAAAATAAACTTTATTATCCAAGTACAGGCATGTCACCAGATACAACCCTGAGATTCTTTTTCTGCAGGCATACTTAGCAAATCTATGGAACAGTAACTAAACAGGACAACAGACTGTGCAAATGCAGATATACCTTCAGATAAATAGCAAACAATAATGAGCACGAAATAACAAGATAAGGAATCCTTAAAGAGAGACCATCAGTTGTTGGGAACAGCAGAAATAGAATGAGTGTAGTTATTCCCTGTTGTTCAAGAGCCTGATGGTTGATGTATAGTAACTGTTCTTGAACCTGTTGGTGCAAGTCCTGAGTCACCTGTACCTTTTACCTGATGGCAGCAGCAAGTAAAGAGCATGGCCTGGGTGGTGAGGATCTTTGATGATGGTAGCTGCTTTTCTATGACAATGTTTCATGTAGATGTGCTCAATGGTTGGGAGGGTTTTACCTGTGATGTACTGGGCCAAATCCACTACATTTTGTAGGATTTTCTGCTCAAAGGCACTGGTGTTCCCATATTAGGCCATGATGCAGCCAGTCAGCACACTTTCCACCACATATCTATAGAAGTTTGCCAAGGTTTTTGATGACATGCTAAATCTCTGCAGACTCCTGAGGAAGTAGAGGCACTGTTGTGCTTTCTTTGCGATTATATTTATATGTTGGGTCCAGGACAAGTCCTCTGAGATAGTGACAACCAGGAATTAAAAGTTACTGACCCTCTCCGTCTCTGATCCTCCGATGATTAATGGCTCATGAACTTCTGGTTTCCCTCTCCTGGTCTATAATCAGTTCGTTGGTCTTATTGAGATTGAGTAAAAGGTTGTTGTTATTACACCACAGCCAAGTTTTCCGTCTCCCTTCTGTGTGCTGATTCATCAACCCCCTTGATACAGCCCACAACAGTGGTGTCATCAGCATATATGTACATGGTGTTGGAGCTGTACTTAGCTACACAGTCATAGGTGTAAAGTGAGTAGAGCAGAGGGCTAAGTACATATCTCTGTGGTGCTCCTGTGCTGATGGAGATTACACTGGATATCTACCTGCCTTCTCATATCCTGCAAGAGGAGCATTCAACTATCCTGCTGATATCCCTACTACTCTACCTGTGCAAATAAAAGAAGGAAACAAGAAACAAACTTGGGAAAAACAAATCCACCTACAGCTTTTTTGCCTTCTCTCATTCAAGCCTGTTCTTTGCTGAACCCTCAAAGAGCTAAAGATTCAAATAACCACTCTAATACTCCCCACCCTCACAATGCCATTTTGCATGCTCCCGCCTACTTTTATTTGTTCATGCCAATCAATCCAAATTGCTGTTTGGCTGTTGCTCAAACACCAGACTGCTGCGAATCGATGACTTATGCACTCAATCGGCAATCCTGAGTGAGCTACATCTTCTCATGTTTCTGACTGCTGATTGCTGCTGCTCATACTCCAAACTGGTATGAATCGTTCTCTTATGTACTCAATCAGCAAACCTCAGTAGCTACATCTTCTCACACTTCCGATCATGGATTGGCTGTCGCTTCAGAGTAAAGGTCTGTTTCCCTGCTGATAGCCTACAACTAAGTGTTGCAGTTGTGAGGTATTTTAATTTCTGTCTCATTTGGAAATCCTGAAATACAGGTGTCACCCACTTTATGAATGTTCGCTTTATGCCACTTCGCTTTTACAAAAGACCTATATTAGTAACCTGTTCTCGCATTACAAAGAGGATTTTTGCTTTTATGAAAATTTTTCCCATATAAATTAACGGTTCTTCCCTTTATGCCATTTTGGCTTAAGAAAGGTTTCATAGGAATGCTCTACCTTTGTAAATGGTGGGGGGGCAGGGACGACACACCTGCATTTAGGTAGATTAGAAAAAACACTGTAGGTGAGAGAAAATGTGATTTTCTCTTCTGTATTTCCATCCTTGATCTGACACCACTCCCTCTTCAACATCTCCACCCTTCTACCTTGTTTTCACTTCCAAGGAGATCCTGAAAACATCCTCATTGGTCAGCTCTTCTCCTGCTATCTCCTCATCTGGTTCAGTGTCAAACTTTGTCAGCTAATCTCTGTGAGAACTGTCTTGACATTTTTAATGTGTTGAGTGGTTTATAAATTGAAGTTGTCGTTCTTGTGTCATGATACTCTGTTGGCAAACTGCCATTGAGATGGTAATGTTAGATACAGTTAGATTCAGCAGTGATAATGTGTGGCCTGCTGTAATATATATTGGCACTTATATGAAGCTCAGAATCAGCCAGGCAGGTCTATATTAATTGGCGTTGAGGAAATCCTTTGGGTGATGCATAATTTTCTTCATATTTAAAAAAAAACACTGTGTCTTGCATTGGAAGGACCTTCTGACATCGCCTAAATTAATTCTGACACTGTGATTGCTTGTTTGAGCCTTGGACACGTGCTTTTAGAGAAGACACTGGAATTACACACACAGTAATCAACCTATTCCCCCCATTCTCCCCTTTTCCCCTTCTACCAATCTTTGTGTAATTCTCCTTTCATTCAAATCTTCTAACTTTAGCCCTCCTACACAACCATTTGACCGACTGTCAATGTTATAAGTTCAGATTTAGTTTAAGAGAATCAAACAGCATAGAAGTAGGCCATTTGTGTCAACTCGTCCATTGGCACCTTTTCTGATAAATCCCATCTCCCAGCACTTGGTCAATCATCTTCTAGACTTAAACCATTTAAGTCTGTATTTATTCATCCCTGAAATGCAATCAGTGATTCAGTTTCAATCACTTAAGCAGACGGTGTATTCCGCATATTTATCGCTCTTTATCTGAAGAAGGATCTTCCTCAGATCTCCTCTGAATCTCTTCCCCCTTACCCTAAACCTACAGTATATCCTTTAGTTTTATCTACCTCTGATATACGGGATAGTATCCTGCAATCTACCCTGCCTGTATTCCTCAGAATTTTATTTCTTTCAGCCATATCCTTACTTGTAACCTTTTTTGCTCTTGCTTCTCCTGCCTCTCTTGGTAACTGAATCATTCCATTCCAGGTAACATGCTGGTGGATCTTCTCTGCACCCTCTGTCTCATCCTCCATATCCCATTGTTGTGACTGTTTCTTGACCTAGAGTTTCCTGAGGCAGGTAAACTGCACAATGTATCTATTCATCACAAACCGGTTTTCTGATGTATCCCTTTCTCCTTCATTGTCATGCAAGAATACAGTGATGATTTATACTTTTTAAATACAAAGGTAACAATATACAATTAAATACTGTTTTGATGGAATAATTACTTATTTTAACATTTTGAATGTTGACAAGTACATTTACAATCAAAGCTCATCCCAAAGAGCAGAATTCCTTTGAACATACAAATACCCTTGGCTGTTCTAAAGGGTGCTGAAGACCAAACACCCAATACTCAAAATATATTTCATTTTTCACAGTATTGAGGGTTGGTCTGTTGGATGTATAAACAAAGGCAAAACAGTCAAGACCTAAATTGTGTATTAAATAGCAGGAATACGTGTTTAGTCATATACGTATTAATGCAGGAGATGTTCACATAATGTCTTCCCTGATCTCATGACAGATGATTCAATATGTGCTGATTAACATAAATGTTTACTTACTGCCTTCCCATGTGTAATTGCAAAGGTGC
The DNA here is from genome assembly GCF_030144855.1 of Hypanus sabinus. Taxonomy (NCBI): domain Eukaryota; kingdom Metazoa; phylum Chordata; class Chondrichthyes; order Myliobatiformes; family Dasyatidae; genus Hypanus; species Hypanus sabinus. The sequence continues at coordinate 127,442,489 of NC_082706.1, forward strand.
AGAATTGGGATTCCTGCAAACAATGGCTGATTTTGATGGTCTTAAAGTATCATAGGATGTCACATTGTTTGACAAAATATCATTGTACAAGTGCCAATAGAAGCAAATTTCTTTAATGGCCTCCTGTCATTAGCCAGCAGCCTGTGATCTATAACAGACAATAGTGTCTGTTTTGAATACTATGAGGAGGTTACAAAACCTTTTTCAGATTCAGATTCAGTTTATTGTCATTTAGCAACCACAAATGCAATGCAGTTAAAAAAATGAGACAACATTCCTCCAGAATGATATCAAAAAAGCATATGACAAAACAGAATACACTAGAAAATCCACGTAACGTTTGGCAATCCCCAATCCAGAGTCCTGAGAGGCTGCTGTGTATTAATATCGCGCTACCATCTTAGCGCGTTTCCCGGAAAGGAGCTCCAAATCCACCAGACAAACAAGACCAAAAACGAAAGCTACAAGACCTGCACAAAACCAGATAGTTACAACATATAGTTACAACAGTGCAAACAATAGCATAATTGATAAAAAAAAATAGACCATGGGCACAGTAAAAATAGTCCAAAGATGTTAAAGGACTATAAATTCAAATGAAATCAGAACACAGTTTTGCAAGTCCCCAGGGTCCCAACAGACTCGCCATCCCATGCCGGCAGCAGAAGGGAATACCCCCGCTATGGACTTCCAAGGCGCCGCCCGACTCAGCCTCGCAGACGCCTCACACAACAAAAGCTCCGTCGAACCTAGCCTTGCAGATGCAGCAGACACCGAAAGCGACCTGACCGCAGTGGACTCGGAGTTCGTTGAACCTCTGAGCCGACGACCATCCCCTCTGGCACAGCTTCTCTGAGTACCATCCTCTGCTGAGCGTATTAAGACAGCCCTGCCAACGGCCATCGGCAACGCGACCCCGAGGACTGGGAGCCTGTTCTTCCCAGCAGAGTTCCGGACCTCACAGCAGCAGCAGCAAAGGAGAAGGTCTTCCTGGAGATTTCCAGATGTTCCTCCGTGCTCCCACGTCCGTTTTCAATCGATTATGATTGCACACGGTACCCCACTTCACAAATAACAGATAATCAGCTTTGGAGTGGCCGCTGCAAGCTGTGTCGCTTCGCCATCTTGGATCTTTTGTAGATTGGTTTGCATTTGAATTAACTAGCTGCCATCTTCATTCCATAACTTCTGAAAAATGCCCCATAACTAATAATTATAGAGTCACAGAGTCCTACTGTGCAGAAACAGACCCTTCGGTCATCAAGTCCTATTGACTCACACCTGGACCGTAGCCCTTAATACCCCTCCCATCCATGTACTTATTCAAACTTCTTTTAACTTTTGCAATTGAATCCACACTTGTACCACCCTCTGACTGAAGAAGTTCACCCTCCATTTCCTCTTAATTATTTCATCTTTCACCCTTAACCAATGACTCTAGTTTTAGTCTCACAGAACCTCAATGGAAAAAAGCCTGATTGTTTACCCTATCCATACTCCTTAAAATTGTATATGTTTCTTTCAAATCTCCTCTCATTCTCCTATGCTGTAAGGGAAAAAAATGTCCCAAGCTATTTGATATTTTCCTATAACTCATTCTTTTCTCATTCTCCCCATGTATTTCACCCTATTTTTAACCCTCCTCTTTACTTTTCTAATCCTCCCTCCCTCCTTTTTCTTCTTTCCAAACATATTTTCTTTACCCCTTTTCACCATCGTTCCATGTTTTCACCCAGAAACATCTTGCTTTGAGCCAGTATCAGCATCTCCAGGTTTTAACTTTGTGATTTCCTCCCAAAGAACTAAAGCAACAGCTCCAAAAAATGATGTTTTCAATGGTGGAGGAGTTTCGGACCAAGGGGCACACCCTTGGAATAGAGGAAAACCTTTAGAACGCAGTTGAGGAGGAATTTCCTTAGCCAAATGGTAATGAATCTGTGGAATTTATTGCCACAGATGGTTGTGGAGGCCAAGTCATTGGACCTATATATAGTTGAGTTTAATAGGCTCTGGAGTTGTAAGGGTGTCAAAGGTTACAGGGCAAAGGCAGGGAAAAGGGGTTGAGAGGGAAAATAAATAAGCCATGGTTTAATGGTGGAGTTGACATAATAGGCCAAATGGGTTAATTTTGTTCTGATATCTTGTGGCCTTATGGTCATATCGTCAAGGATCAGCTCAGCTGTAATGCAGGTTTCTACTGGAAGACTCAATCCCAGTAGAACCTTGACTGCCTAATGAAACTGACCTTGCTAGGTTGACCTTTGGACAAGTCATGGAACATTCATTGATTCACTGTTGCTCTGTGGCTTTGATGTTTATCTAGGAGTGGAAAGTAACTTTCCTGTAATTTTGGTTGACGTTTAAGTGTATGTATTAGTTCTCTTCACAAAACTGTTACACCAAAATGTGAACATTGACTCAATGGACAGTACTTACCTGCAGGTACAGGTATGTATATTGTCACATTCTTACTCTGCCTGATCTTTAATGATAAATGCCCCTGGTGCTGCAGTAGAAATGAATCATGGATACAGATGTGGCAGAGTTCCTTTTAGTTGTGTTTTTCTTGCTACTGCAGATGTTTGTAATTTATTGTGTTAAGCAACTGTGTGTTACTGAGGGAAGAATATAAATTAAATAGCCAAAAAACCGAGGATGTTCAAAATCAGAAATGCAATCTGAAAATGCTGGAAAACACTTGGCTTGTACTTAATTGAAGTATTGAAAATTGCAGTGCTAAATTGCAAATTTTTTCCCCCAGATCATTAACTATTTCTTTTTTTATCATCTTAGCGAAAACTCCCCATTTCCTACGCCTGCAGAATGTAGAGGTTAACGCGGGGCAGAATGCCACCTTCCAGTGCATGGCCAATGGGCAAACTTCCTTCACTGACAAACTTTGGCTTCAGGTAAGAAAAAATCATAAACCAAGAATTCAAGAATGAAATATTACAAACAAAGAACTCAGCAGGCCGGGCAGCATCTATAGAGAGATATAGACAGATTTTCTGGTCAATATGCTTTCATAAGAAAGTTGTAATGGAAGGTTGTTACTTAAAATTCTTTTTTTTTCTCTGTTCCCCATATGCTGCCTTACCTGTTATGTATTTTTAACGTTTTCTCTTTTTCTATTAAATTCAGCAGAAATCATTATGTTCATTGTTATTTAAATATGTTCTCCCAGCAGTTAAATCTTTGTATTGTTTCTACGGAGTAGCTTTTGGTAGTTATGCAGGCTTGGAAGTTAAACGTCTCACAGCTAAATACTGCTGTGAATTACTGTACACGTGCACTGAGCCACTTCTTATGGTAGTGGTCTCTTAGAAAGACGACCATCAGTCTCAACTTCCTGAACAATACAGCATGTATTTTTGACCAGAGCAATGACAGCTCAGAAGGTGACTCAGCAAGTTTCCAGCTTTTGATGAAGGTGGAATTTGCTTCATCTCAAGCACAGCTTCCAAGTCTGGAAGCCCCTCCCGTCAGTAAAAGAACATCAACTAAGCTAGAGCTTTCAATAAAGTAACAGCAAAGGTGGCATGAGGACCAATGTCTATCATTCTTGTTAATTACTACTCCCTCCCCTTCTGTTCCCATTCCTTATTCTGGTTTGCCTTTCACCCCTTCACTTCACCTTACTTGCACCTCTGAGGTGAGTTGCCTTCCACTTTTCCTTTCTTCCATGGTCCTTTCTTCTATCCTATTAGATTCCCAAATTCCTCCTCCTTTAGCCCTTTGTCCTTTACCTTTTCTACCTATCATCTCTCAGCCTCTTAGTTTATTCCCTTCCCAGCCACCCATCTTTCCTCTCACCTGGATTCAACTATCACCTGCCAGCTTGTACTCCTCCCCTGTGCCCACCTTCTTGCTCTGGCTTCCTCCTCCTTCCTTTCCAGTCCTAATGAAGGACCTCAGTGCAAAATGTCAACTCCTTATCCTCCTCTATAGATGCTGCTTGACTTGCTGAGTTCCACTAACATTTTGTGTGCGTTGCTCAAGATTTTCAGATTTTGCCATATCTCTTGCATTTGGAGAAGTGTTGGTCTTTTTTAATTGTCTAGATGTCGGTTTAATTTGCTTCCAATGACAAGCCAGGTGAATTTTGCCACTTGATTCAAGTCTTAGAATATTGAAGCTGTATCTGAGCTGAGTTTTGGAAAGTTTTATATAATTGATTCTATTCTTTTACTTTTCCATAGAGTACTACTAATGTTCACTCTTCAGTGCAGATCCATTTTCTTTTGATAATTACATTAGAATTTGCTTCCTGTACTTTTTCTAGCTTGAATTCCAGACTATAATAAGTGTGTAAAAAAAATTCTCACCTCTCCCAGAACTTATTTCTAATTACCTTGAGCCTCATCTCTATTACACCCTTTGCAAGTGAAAATCATTTTATCTAGCTACTTAGAAACAATATTCATCATTTTGAGTACCTTGTTAAATCTATTCTTCAGGAAAATTGTCCCACTGGCTCCAGTCTTTTCATATGACATGAACCTTTGATCCGGCTCCATTGTTGGATATGCGTAATATCTATTCAGCAGGGTCACTGGAGTGTTGTGGCCAAAGGTTATGAAGCATTGTTAGACCGTGTCCTAGCAACAAATCCATACCTTCAGGAGAGGAAGCAGTGGGAAGAAAACAGGTCAAAACATCAGTCAGCAGTTAGACTTATCGCTGTCACAACAGAAGTACATATGCCTTACCATTTTTGAAATAAATTGGATTTAATTGTGTTCATTGTGTTTTAACAAAGATTTATTTTAAATATTTTAAATCGTTGAGAAAACAAAACTTTATAAAATTATCTTCCTTAATATCAACTGGTAGAAATTTTAAAAATCAGCATTTAAGTCAGTCCCAGCACATTGGTAGTCAAGAGTAACGAAGCAGTTGCTAGAGCTTCATTACAAAGAATGTCAATTTGATACACACTTTTGAATCAGCAAGTGGCTGATAATCATTGAACAGTGTTGAAAGTTGCACAGGGAGAAACCAGTAGGAAAAGGGAAAAGTAACTGGTACTTGGCTCCTAAAATCTATTCAGTACAAGTGGCCATTTTGTTGCAAGGATAGATCCAACTTGTGTAAACATAAACTTAAAAAAATTACTTGTGCTTTTGAAATTCTTTGAGTCCGTTTGCAGTACATTCATTCAATTTTTCTATTAGATTCAAGTTTATCTTACATTAAAGATCTATGTCAATGTTTAAAATTCATGAAAATGTGTTCTATTGCTGGTAGCAACAAACAATTGTCTGAAGGAATTCAGCAGGTTGATCAGCATCTAGGAGGAAAGGACGTGTCAATGTTTCAGACTGAAACACTGTATCAGGACTGCGGGTGCAGAGTTTCGACTTGAAACCTTAACAATAGCTATTCTCCCACAGATACTGCTTGACCTGCTGAGCTCCCCTGGCAGATAGTTTGTTGCTGCAGATTCCAGCATCTGTACCCTCATGTGTCACTATATTTGGTAGGCTCTGAGTTAATTTCATTTCCTTTGCGTTAAGGAAAGGAAATAAAACAAAAGGTTATTCCAGGTCACTGTACATTTGCATCTAATGGTAAAGGATTTCCATTTGTGATACTCCCACTGCAAACGCAGTTATGCAGAATTGGAATATTGTCAATGATGCAGTTTAGAAACCAGGGCAGCAAAGCTACACAAACTCAAGCAGGAGTTCACAGAGAGAGAGGTCAGAGTGGGGTGGGGAAGCATGAGTTTAATTCCTATCTGGACTGTTGAGGAATTTAAATTCAAGTAGCTAAATAAAAGTCTCAGTACAGCACAAAGTAGCCCTCAATATCTCAAGATTCGAGAGACAGATGATGGAATCTAGAGCAAAAATAACCTGCTGGAAGAACTCAACAGGTAGAGCAGCTTCTGCTGGGGGAAGGAACTTTCAGCAGTTTAGGTCAAAACTCTGGTCAGGTCTGTAGGTAACTGTAGCCTCTGAATGTGTTTAGTATTACCTGGCTCAGTTCAGTAGTGGTTGAGATGAAGAGTAAATTCAGGACTTGTAGCTATGTTCATGCTCGATATGTTAATAACCAAATGAAATTTTACTTCCTGATGGTAAATATGAACATTACTTAAAAAGTACAAAGGGCATCCCCCTTCCAGTCAATAAGTCCATGACACAGAAGCACAATCTCACTTTTTCACTTTACTCCTTCAACGCCAACACTTGCCACCAATTCATAATAGTCCTTGAACTGGTTGGCGTATGAGCCCGTATCAGAGTGTAAATGATTCTGCTGCTATGGGTTTATTATTATCACGACTACTAAACTACAGTTAAACGCTTGTCTGCATACAGTCATAACAGATCAAACCACTGGACTGATCAAATCACTGATTAAACAGCTGATGTTTCTAGATGAGACTGTACTTCAGGACTCGAAAGGAAAGGAATAATGTCAGAATGAAAAGATGTAGGGAGGGGAAAGAAGATAGCTAGGAGGTGGTTGGTGAAGCCGGGGCAAGGGGAAAGGTAAAGGGCTGGCGAAGAAGGAATCTGATAGGGGAGTAGACCATAGGAGAAAGGGAAGGAGGAGGGGAACCCAGGGGAGGTAATAAACAAGTGAGAAGAGGCTAGAGTGGGCAATAGAAGAAGAGGGGAGGAAGAGGGAATGTTTTTTACTGGACAACAAAATCTATATTCATGTTATCTGGTTGGAGTCTACCCGGACAGAATACATTTGAATGCTTGTCATATACAGGATAAGGTAGATGATCTTGTAGCACATTTAGAGATGGGCAGGAATGATGTGTGAGTGAAAGAAGTTTAACATCCAAGGATATAGATTGTATCAAAAGGAAAGGCAGGCAAGCAGAGGGTATGATGTGGCTCCATTGATATAAAAAAAAGGAAATCAAATCCTTAGAAAGAGGTGGTAGAGGATTAGAAGTAGAATCTTTGTGGATAAAGTAAAAAAACTGAAGAGGTAAAATTACTTTGATGAGAGTAATATCCAGGCCTCCAAACAGTAGTCAGGATGTGGACTACAAAGTACAGTGGGAAGTAGAAAATGCATGTCAAAAAGGCAATGTTATGATAATCATGGGGGATTTCAATATGCAAGTAGATTGGGAAAATCATGTTGGTACTGGTTTTGGATCCCAAGAGAGAGAATTTGTAGAATGCCTATGAGATGGCTTTTTAATGCAGCTTGTGTTTGAGTGTACAAGGGGATCAATGATCCTGGATTGGGTGTTGTGTAATGAACTGGATTTGATTAGGGATGTTAAGGTAGAAGGACCATTAGGAGGCAGTGATCATAATATGAAATAATTCACCCTGCAATTTGAGGGGGAGAAGCTAAAATCAATTATATCAGTATTACAGTGGAGTAGAGAGAAGAGGGAGGAACTGGGCAAAGCTGATTGCAAGAGGACACTATGAGGAATGACTGCAGAGCAGCAATGGCTGGAGTTTCTGGGAGCAATTCAGAAGATGCAGGATAGATAGCTGCCAAGGAAGAAATAGTATTCTAAAGGTAGAATACTTTAGAGTGACTGACAAGGAAAGTCTAATCCAACATAAAAGCAAAAGGGATGGCATATAATAGAACAAAAATTACTGTGAAGTTAGAAGATTGGGAAGCTTTATAAAAACAACAAAAGACAACTAAAAAGCCATAAGGAGGGAAAAAATTAAAACTTAATGTAAGCTAGCTAATAATATCAAAGATAATACCAAAAGTTGTTTTCCGATTTATAAAGAGTAAAAGGCAAGTGAGAAGGGCTCTAGGGAAATTTAGACATGGCAAAGCATTGGAACCGGGTGGTGTGAACCTCTGAGTTGTGAAGGAGTGTGCTGAGCAGTTGCGTGGAGTTCTCCAGTGCATTTTCAATCTGAATCTCAACCTGGAAAGGGTCCTGCCTGTGTGGAAAACATCATGTGTGATCCCAGTCCCCAGGAATGGTCAGCCAACAGTCTTGAATGACTACAGTCCAGAGGCCCGGACCTCACATCATGAAACATCAGGTTCTGGCTCACCTCCGACCCCTAGTCAGATCAACCCTCAATCCCCTGCAGTTTGACTACCAGGAGCATATTGGAGTTGATGATGCTGTCATCTACTTGTTGAACAGATCCTATCCCCATTTGGATAGGCAGGGCAGCACAGTGAGGATCATGTTTTCTGATTTCTCCAGTGCCTTCAATACCTTACAACCCTCATTGCTGGGAGAAAAGCTGCACTCAATGCAGGTTGTCACTTCCATTGTATCCACGATAATGGACTAACTGACTGGCAGACAACAGTTTGTGCAGCTTCAGAGCTATGTGTTAGACATGGGTAAAAGCAGCACTGGAGCCCCACAGGGGACTGAATTGGCTCCCTTCCTGTTTACCCTGTATACATCAGATTTTAGATACAACATTGAGTCATGGCATCTGATGACTCAGCAATAGTTGGGTGTGTTCTGGGCAATGTTTCTCACCCTCTGCAAGCTGCCTTGGCTGAACAGGGGAGCACTTTTAGTAATTGACTAAGACAACTGTGCTGCTCCAAAGAGCACTGTATGAGGTCATTCTTACCCTCATTCATTAGACTCTATAATGAGTCAACCTATAGTCAGGGAAGTGACGACCGCCTCCTATTAGACTGATTAAGGTAACTTTTTTAAAATTCTTACTTACTTCTCTTCTAATATTTGTGTGCCTGTATATTTGTAATGCTACCATGACACTGTAATTACCTTTGAGATTGATAAAGTATCTATCTTTCTGTATAAAACTACTGGAAAATGAAGTTGGAGAGGTATTGTTGGGGGCAAAGAAAAGGCAGGCAGCCTAAATAAGTATTTTGCATCAGTCTTCTCTGTGCAAGATATTAGCAGTATGCCAGAAGTTTGAGAGTGTCAGGGGCAAAAGTGAGTACAGCTGCTATACTAGGGAGAAGATACTTGGGAAGTTCAAGGGTCTGAAGGCAGATAAGTCACCTGGAATACATGGACTACACATCAGGATTCTGAAGGAAGTAGCTGAAGAGATTGTGGAGGCATTAGTAAAGATCTTTCAAGAAACAGTAGATTCTAGCATGATTCTGGAGGTCTAGGAATTGCAAATGGCAAGAATGGAGGAAGGCAGAAGGAAAGAAGTTATAGGCCAGTTCGCCTGACCTTAGTGGTTGGAGGATATTAGAGTCGCTGTTAAAGATGAGGTTTTGGAGTACTTGGAAGCAGGTGATAAAATGGGCCAAAGTCAGCAATTTGTAATTCTTTGAGGAAATAACAAGAAGGATAGACAAAGGAGAATCAGTAGATGTTGTGTATTGGAATTTTTAAAAGGCACTTGACATAGTACTGCACATGAGGCACCTTAGCAAGATAAGAGGCCATAGTTTTGCAAGAAAGATACTAGCATGGAAAGAACATTGGTTGATTGGCAGTAGGCAAAGTATGGGAATAAAGGGAGCCACTTGTGATTGGCTGCTGGTGACTAGTTGTGCTCCGCAGGGGTAGGTGTTTTTTATGTTGATTGTCAATGACTTGTATGATGGAATTGAAGGATTTGAGGCCAGGTTTGCAGACAATATTAAGTTAGGTGGAGGGGCAGGTAGTGTTGAGGAAACAATGAAGCAGCAGCATGACTTGGACAGATTAGGAGAATGTGCTATGTGCTGGCAGATGGAATAAAGTGTCAGAACATGCACTTTGGTAGAAGAAATAAGAGCATAGGCAATTTTGTATAAGGGAACAAAATTCAAAAATCTGAGGTACAGAGAGACTTGGGAGTCCTTGTGCAGGATTCCCTAAAGGTTAACTTGCAGGTTGAGTCAGTGGTGAGGAAGACAAATGCAGGGTTAGCATTCATTTCAAGAGGACTGGAATATAAAAGCAAGGTTGTAATGCTGAAGCTTTATAAGGAACTGGTGAGGTCTTACTTGGAGCAGTTGTGAGCAGTTTTGGGCCTCTTATCTAAGAAAAGGTGCGCTAACATTGAAGAGGGTTCAAAGCAGTCTCATGAAAATGATCCTGGGATTGAAAGGCTTTTCATATGAGAAGCATTTGCTGGCTCTGGGCCTGTGGTCACTGAAATTTAGAAGAACGGGGAGGTTTCTTATTGAAAGCAATCAAATGTTAAAAGGCTTATATGGAGTGGATGGGGAGAGGATCTTTCTTTTCGTAGTGGGAAGCTGGGGGGGAATGGGGGTGTTGGGAAAATGGAGGAGGTGCAGGTGCGGGCAGCATCAGTAGTAGAGGAAGGGAAACCACATTCTTTGAAGAGAGAGGACATGTCTGATTTCCTGGAAAGGAAACCCATATCTAGGGAACAGGTTGCAGCAGAGATGAAAGAACTGAGAAAAGGGAATAACATTTTTACAGGAGGCAGGGTGGGAAGAGGTATAGTCACGATAACTGTGGGATTCAGTATGTTTATAAAAGATGTCAGTCAACAGCTTGTCTCTTAAGATGGAGACAGAGAGATTGAGAAAAAGCTGAGAGGAGACAGAAATCATCCAAGTGAATTTGAGGGCAGGGTAGAAGCTGGAGGCAAAGTTGATGTAATTGATGAGCTTAGCATGGGTGCATGAAGCAGCATCAATGCAAACACGAGGAAATCTGCAGATGCTAGAAATTCAAACAACACACACAAAATGCTGGTGGAACACAGCAGGCCAGGCAGCATCTATAAGAGAAGTGCTGTCGATGTTTCGGGCCCAGACCCTTCATCCTGATGGGGCTAGGGAAATGAAAGTTAGTGAGGAGATGGAGAGCATGAGTGTCACAGATGTAAGTGGGAAGGGACTGAACCAAGAATGATAGAATAGAGTAGAGATAGAAGGGCACAAGTTCAGTGCATCAGGAGCAGGCAGAGAGAATAGGCCTATCTGGACAGTCGGGTTTGTGGATCTTGGATAGGAGGTAGAAGTGAGCAGAGTGGGGCAAGGGAATTATGGGTTTGGTTGCAGTAGATGGGAGTTCTCCAGTGTTGATGAGGTCACTGGTGTCAGAGACAATTTTCTGATGGTCTGGAGTGGGGTCCTCTTCAAGGGATAGCTATGACGAGGTGGCTGACCGTTGCCGCCTGGCATCAGCAAGGTAGAGGTCAGAGTGCTGCACAACAACAGCTCCCCGCTTTGTCTGCGGGTTTGATGGTAAGGTTGGGATAGGTGCAGAGAGAGTCCGGCAGTGCATTTCTTGAGACAGGTCGTTAGTTTCTCCTAGAAGGTTCGGAAGGCTAATTCATTAGATGTATTTGGAGTGGAGCAAGATAAAGGGGAGGGGGGCTTGGAGGCTTTGTAGATCTGCCATGAAACAGGAGCTGAAGCCTTGGCTAGATCAACCATGATCATGGTGAATGGTGGGACAGGTGTGTGGGGCTGAGTGGTCTACTGTTGCTCCTATTTTCTTGCATTTTTACAAGAGAAGGACAGTAGATTTCCTTCGCTCAAGGATTTTGAATAACCAGAATAAATGACAAGAGTCTGGTGACTTCCAGATTACCATTATTCAGTAACTTTTTATTGTGCATTTATTTAGTTAATGGTGTTTAAATTTCTTGGATGCCATGCTGGGCTTTGAACAAGAAATTTAGTCCGGGCTCAGATTACAGCTGCTGCTCCCCAAATGATCTCTGCTGAGCCAAGATCATAACACAGTTGGTCATCTGACCACATCACTGGACCTTAATGGCATTTGCACTCACTGTACTTAAGGCAGGAATGAGAACTGTGATAAATTTTGAAGGAAGGATTTACACTTACAGTACAATGGTCACTGATACCACATGGAAACAGGCCCTTTAGCTCACCATATCTGTGCCAGCCATCAGGTACCACTTTACATTCATCCTACCTTATGCCATTTTTTAAAGTTATTATAACACTTCCCTTGGATTTTACCATCTGTTCACACACTAGGTGCAATTTACAGTGATCAATTGATTTACTAACCGTCCATCTTTGGGATCTGGGAGAAATCCAGAGTACCTGGAGAAACCCAATGAGAACATACAAACTCCAGCAACCTGGGTTGAGAATTGAACTCAGTTTACTGGAGCTATGAGGAGGCAGCCCGATCATCCTGCTTCTGTCTGGAAGTGTACTCACTCACTGGCAGTAGTTTTAACAAGGTTTGGAGTAAAGTACTTACAGTGTTAAGTTAAAATTGCTAAAGTAACTCTCAGTCAAGGTCAGGACTTGCCCCACTCTATCAATTACTTGATGGCAAACTTGGTTGGAATTGACCATCACCGATATCTGAAGTTAGTAATTTCTGCTTAGCCTTCAGTATCTTTTCTGTATGGCTCTCTGTGGACTAAGTGTATCCTCCTTTAATGTGTCACTTTTTACTGTTGTCCTCTCCAGCGGCGCAATGGACATGACACACCTGTGAAGGAGACCAAAGTGTTGAACCACCGTCGATTCGTAGCTACCTTCATGGTGGCTAACACCATTAAGAGTGACAGTGGCCGCTATCGTTGTGTGATTGAATCGGACAGAGGCTCCGGAGTTTCCAACAATGCAGAGTTAATTGTGAAAGGTTAGTTTATATTAATGTCCCTTTCCTATTCTGCTGTATTGTCCACAACAAAAATTGTTACGCTAGATGGAAGAGTTTGATATTGTTGATGAAGCAGTAAAATAATTTTCCACAGAGATTGCTAAGAAAGTAATCAGAACATTGCCTTTGCTTGAACAGAATTTTTTCCAAAACATGGGTAGCTTCAATGCTCTCCATAAAATCATCTATGTGATGAAAGGAGAAAAGGATGTTAAATATCCTTTCCTTTGAACTCAGTAACTGTGGTATGTTTTGGGCAAGATCTGGAGTGTGAAGAAGGATATAAATCAGCTCCAACATGAAGTCAGAGAACTAAAGATATAAAGCTGGAGATACTCAGCAGGTTATGCAGCATCTAGGGAAAAGGAAACTGTGTTAATGATTAGAAACATTAACTGTTTCTGCCTCCACAGATGCTGCCTGACTTGTTGGCTGTCTTCATTGTCTGCTATAATCCCAATATGAAAAGTAGTTATCCTCACTCATCATTACATAGTACTATAGAAATATATCTCAAAGGAATCCATCTGATCCCCGTCTGTCAAGTTTCAAGCCATTTCTCAGTTCTTTATTTGTTATCGCCGTCATATGTCAAGGAATTTGTTGCTTATGGAGAAAGTACAGTACAGCATGTAAAATGTCATTGCAAGTTACAATGAATAAAAAAGAGGAATAGTGAGGTAGTGTTCATGGGCACATAGATCATTTAGAAATCTGGAGTTGGAGGGGACAACGCTGTTCCTAAAACACTGAGTGTGCATCTTCAGGTCCTGCGCCTCCCCCTTGCAATGAAGAGCAGGCATGTCCTGGACGGGGCTGGTCCTTAATGATGGTTGCAGCCTTCTTGAGGAATTGCTTTTTTGTAGATGTCCTCAATGGTGATTATGTTTGTATAATGAGCAGTACTGCTTCCTCCAGCGTTTCAGCTAGTGTTTTCCTGACTCCCACCCATCCCTAGTGCAAACATTCCAAAACTCCAATTTACTGCTACTAGCATCCCGAAATATTTACTAGTATTTGTCCTGTGGTTATTGAGATTTGTGCTTATGGTATATAGTTACCCTGTGCACATCTTTTTTCTATCAGCCATTATTGTATGCATCAGTGATTCCTGTACATTTCTTCCAAAAGAAAAACAAACACCTGTTTTTATTTTACATTGCACATTGTCAGAAACTGAGTTATAGTTTACCACAATTTGCTTCTGTAGTGATAGCCCAGGAACTATACTTAGACATGGATTAGTTGTTTGGTATATCAATAACGACTCTGTGCAAACAGCCATAGAACTGTAATTGTGCATTGCCAGCTTTCAGAGTTATTTCTTTCACACAGTCAGCAACAACCACAACATCCCACTCTGATGCATCAGTAGAGTCAGAATCAGGTTTATTATCACCGGCATGTGTTGTGAAATTTGTTAACTCAGCAGCTGCATTTCAATGCAATACATAATATAGAAGAAGAAAAGAAATTAATAAACAACTAAGTAAATCAATTAAAATATGCATATTGAATAGATTAAAAATCATGCAAAAACAAACGAGATAGTGTTCACGGGTTCACTGTCCATTTAGGAATCAGGTGGCAGAGCTGTTCCTGAATTGCTGAGTGTGTGCCTTTAGGTTTTTGTACCTCCTACCTGATAGTAGTAGTGAGAAAAGGGCATGTCCTGTGTGCTGGGGGTCCTTAATGATGGATGCTGTCTTTCTGAAACACAGCTTCTTGAAGATGTCCTGGGTACTTTGTAGGCTTGTGGCCAAGATGGAGCTGACTAGATTTACAACCTTCTGCAGCTTCTTCCAGTCCTGTGCAATCACCCCCTCCCCCATGCCAGACATAATGCAGCCTGTTAGAATGCTCTCTCCACAGTATATCTATAGAAGTTTTTGAGTGTTTTTGTTGATATACCAGATCTCTTCGAACTCCTAATGAAGTATAGTCAATGTCTTGCTAATGCTTTACATCATGCCTCCCAATCTAACCTGGAGGCCACAAGCTATCAGAACTGCCACCTCATAAATATGAGATCTTGCTCAATCCTTTCTGTGGGTGCTGTCACGGTTCAAAGTAAATGATTATTTAAGTACATCTACATCACCATATCCAACCCTGCGATTCATTTTGCGGTATACTCAGTAAATCCAAGAATCATAAAAGAATCAATGAAAGACTGCACCCAACAGGACAGAAAAACAACCAACATGCAAAAGACAACAAACTGTGCAAATACAAAAGGAAAAAGAAATAATAATAAAAAATATATAATCAATAAATATTGAGAACATGAGACGAAAAGTTCTTGAAAATTAGTCCTTAGGTTGTGAGAATAATTCAGTGATGAGGCAAGTGAAGTTGAGTGAAGTTATCCCCTCTGGTTCAAAAGCCTGATGGTTAAAGAGTAATAACTGTTCCTTAACCTGGTGTGTGTGTGTCCTGAGGCTCCTATACCTTCTTCCTGATGACAGCAGCAAGAAGAGAGCATGGCCAGGAAGGTGGGGGTCTCTGATGATGGATGCTGCTTTCCTATAAGAGTGCTCCATGTAGACGTGCTTAATAGTGGGAAGGGCTTTACCTGTGATGGACTGGGCTGTATCCATTACTTTTTATAGGATTTTCCAGTCAAGGGCATTGCTGTTTCCATACAAGGCTGTGATGAAGCCTGTCAATATTCTCTCCACCACAAATCTAACACATCTATAAAAGTTTTTCAAAGTTTTAGAAGTCATGACAAATCTTTGCAGACTTCTGAGGAAATAGAGGCTTTCTTCATAATTGCACTTACATGCTGAGCCCAGGAAAGTTCCTCTAGAATGATAACATCAAGGACTGGCTCCTCCTGAAGTCAATAATCAGCTCCACAGTCTTTCTGACAATGAGTTGTTGTGACACGGCTCAGCCAGATTTTCAATCTCCTTCCTATATGCTGATTCACCATCATTTTTGATTTGGTCAATGGCAGTGGTGTCATCAGCAAACTTACATATGGCATTGGAGCTGTGCTTAGTCGCATGGTCATAAATGTAAAGTGAGTAGAGCAGGAGCCTTGTCGTACACCAGGCTGATGGAGATTGTGAGGAGATGGTGTTGCCAATCCAAGCTGACTGGAGTCTGTAAGTGAGGAAATCAAGGATCTGATTGCACAAGGACAGATAGAGGCCAAAGTTTTAAGGCTTATTGATTAGTTTTGAGGGAGCGGTAAAGTGTGCAAATTTCCCTCTGACCATGTGATTTCCTTCTGGTATTCTGATTTCCTCCCGTAACTCAACCAAATGTGGGTTGATATTGGTCATGGTAAGTGCCCCGAGTGTGTAGTGAGTGGTAGAATTTGGTAGTTGATGGGAATGTTGGGAGAGTAAAAGATGATATTAATATGGGATTACTGAAAATGGGTGTTTAATGATCAATTAATTGATGGGTTGAAAGGCCATTTCCTGTCCTGTTGAACAATACTGTGGTCAAAGTGGTATTTACTTTTGTAAAATCTTTCATAGAAAAGCACAGCAAAGGAATGGAGAGTCTTAGAATGGAAATTTCAGAGCATTAGACCCAGGCAGACAGAGGTATGACCATCTGTGAGAAAGTGATGGAATGTTTGACAGTTCTGTAAGATGGAAGACAAAGGTATAGTGTGCCATGGCAGAAATATATTATCAAGAAACCTTTGTTAGAAACAACTAGTGCTGTTTGCTCTGAAAGCACTTTTTTTCTGTCAGTTATTGCTCTCTTGAATGTCAGAAATAATTTGGTTATTTGACTAAAAATTCGGGACATGCTGTAGGAGTGGCATCAAGATTAATGGTAGAATCAAGTATCATTGTACATTGGATCATCGGGAATTTATTTCAACTAAGTTAAGGATGCCCACCCTTGGTGCTAATCAGCATACATCACAAATTGGATTTGAAATAGCTTTTAAACCCTCTGTTGGACCTCGCGATGCTTTATAAACACAGTGCACTGGCATTGTGCTTGATTGCATTCATCCTTCTGCATCTTATTTAGCTGGGGTGGAGGGACGGGGAGGGGGTGACTTGCAGAAGTCACTTAACCTCTGTTTCATCTTGGCCTTCACATTTCTGGATGGGAGAAGCATGTTTTATATCCCAAGTGTGTCTCAATGGAGGTTTGTGATGGAAGAGGTGTAGAGTTGCACCATCACAAAACCCATTTGCTCAGACTAAGCTCCCCAGTTGGCTTTTTATTGAGGAGATGGTTAGGAAGAGGTTGTTGGTAGAGAGAAGGGAGGGGAGAGGAGATTGGTGGTGGAAAGGAACATCATACTCCACTTCTATGTAGAGCAATATTTCTCTTCTGTAATGCTACAGTGCAGCTTGTGGAGCCACTGCCTCAAAACTCCAGAGACCCAGGATCAATCCTAACCCAGGGCTGTGTGGAGTTTCAAATTTCTTCCAAAAGCTGCAATGGTTGTCTCCCATTTAAAGTCTATAAGATACAGCAGCAGAATTGGTCCTTCAAGTGTGCTCCACCACTTAAACATGGCTGATTTTTACACCCCAACTCCTGCCTTCTTCCCCTAACTCTTAAGCCCCTCACAATCTTAAACCTGTAAATTTCTACCTTACGTATAACTAATGACTTGGCTGCACATTCATTTTGTGGTAACAAATTCTACAGATTCTACACCCACTGGATGAAGAAGTACCTCCTAGTCTCAGTTTTAATGGGATGTTATACACACAAAATGCTGGAGGAACTCAGCAGGCCAGGCAGCATCTATGGAAAAGAGTAAACAGTCATTGTTTCAGGCTGAGACCCTTCATCAAGACAAGAAAAAGAGAGATTAGAAGACAGAGTAAGAAGTTGAGGAAAGAGAGGAAGAAGTACAAGGTAGTAGGTGATAAATGAAACCTAGAGAGGGGGAGGGGTAAAGTAAAGAGTTGGGAAGTTGACTGGTGAAACAGATAAAGGGCTGGAGAAGGAGGGACCTGATATAAGAAGACAGAGGCCGTGGAAGAAAGGGAAGGGGAAGGAGCACCAGAGGGAGTTGATGGGCAGGTAAGGAGATAGGTGGAAGAGGGAAAAGAGAATGGGGAATGTTGAAGGAGAAGGGTGGGGGGCAA
Source organism: Hypanus sabinus (assembly GCF_030144855.1). Taxonomy (NCBI): domain Eukaryota; kingdom Metazoa; phylum Chordata; class Chondrichthyes; order Myliobatiformes; family Dasyatidae; genus Hypanus; species Hypanus sabinus. The sequence goes on from NC_082706.1 coordinate 127,460,096, forward strand.
TTCCTAAAAGTTCAAGAAATCGATGTTCATGCCATCAGGTTGGTTGCTACCCAGATGAAATATAAGGAGTTGCTCCTCCAGCCTGAGTTGGCCTCATCACGGTGGTAGAGGGGGCTGTTGGAGGAGCAACACCTTGTATTCTGCTGTGATGAGGCCACTCTCAGGTTGTATTTCCCACACTGCCTTGTACTTCTTCCTCTCCTCCCCTCACCTTCTTACTCTGACTTCTAATCTCTCTTTTTTCCAGTCCTGATGTCGGGTCGCGACCCAAAACATTGACTGTTCACTCTTTCCGTAGGTGCTGCCAGGCCTGCTGAGTTCCTCCAGCATTTTGTGTGTATTACTTTGATTTCCAGCATCTGCTGATTCTCTCTTGTTTTTAAAGAGGTGTGCCTTTATTCTGAGGCTATGCCTGTTCTTATAACGGAAACATATTCTTCATATCCACTCTATCCACTCCCTTCAGTATTTGAGAGGTTGCTGCTTCCTGCACCCATACTGAGCTCGTCAATTTTATCAACTTTGCCTCTAACTTTCACCCAGCCCTTAAGTTCACTTGGCCCATCTCGAACACTTCTCTCCCCTTTCTTGATCTCTCGGTCTCCATCTCTGGAGTCAGACTATCCACTGACATTTTCTACAAACCCACTGACTCCCATAACTATCTTGACTATACCTCTTCCCACCCAGCCCAATGCAAAAATGCCATTCCCTATTCCCAGTTCCTCCGTCTCCGCCGCATCTGCTCCCAGGATGAGGCTTTCTGTTCCAGGACTTCTCAAATGTCCTCTTTCTTTCAGGATCATGGTTTCCCTTCTGGCGTCATCAAAGATGCCCTCACCCGCATCTCCTCCACTTCCCACACTTCAGCCCTTAACCCATTCTCCCATCACCACAACAGGGACAGGGTTTCCCTTGTCCTCACCTACCACCCCACCAGCCTCCGGATCCAACACATTATCCTCCACAACTTCCTCCACCTTCAACAGTACCCCACCACCAAACACATCTTTCCCTCCCTGCCCCTCTCAGCTTTTCACAGGGATCGTTCCCTCCGCAATTACCTGGTCCACACGTCCCTCCCCACAGAACTCCCACCTGGAACTTATCCCTGTAAGTGCAAATGCTACACCTGTCCCCACACCTCCCCCCTTACCACCATTCCGGGCCCCAGACAGTCCTTCCAGGTGAGGCAACACTTCACCTGCGAGTCTGCTGGAGTCGTCTGTTGCATCCGGTGCTCCTGGTGCGGCCTCCTCTACATCGGCAAGACCTGACGCAGATTGGGAGACCGCTTCTTCGAGCACCTACGCTCCGTCCACCACAACAGACAGGACCTCCCGGTTGCCTCCCACTTCAACTCTGCCTCTCATTCCCATCTAGATATGTCCATACATGGCCTCCTCTACTGCCATGATGAGGCCAAACTCAGGTTGGAGGAGCAACACCTCATCTACCGTCTGGGTAGCCTTCAGCCTGGTGGTATGAACATTGAATTCTCCAATTTCCAGTAATTCTCTTCCCCTATCCCTTCCTCTATCCCAGATCCCTCTCTGCCTCTCTCCCCTTTCAACTTTCTGCTTCTTTATCTCTACAGTTCTTTCTTACTTATCCCCTCCCCCTCCCCCCTTATCTTTCCTCTGATTGGTTTTCCACTTGGTGCCTCTAGGCCCTACCCCCTCCCCCGTCTGTATTACTGGGCTTCGGCCCTCTCTTCCCCCCATTCCTGATGAGGGGTCCGGCCCGAAACGTTGGCTACTCTTTTCTCACAGATGCTGCCTGACCTGCTGAGATCTTCCAGCATTGTGTACGTATTGCAAAAAGATCCTCTCCTCACACTTCTGGAATCCATGGTGTCCAGGCCTAAAGATATCAAATGCTCCTTATTTCATAAGCCTTTCATTTCTGGGATCATTCTTGTGAAACTCCTCTGGACCCTCTCAAGGGCCCATTTTCTACGATATGGAGCCCAAAATTGCTCACGATCTTTCAAATGTGGTTTGACCCATGCCTCATAAAGCCCAGAAGTACATCTTTGCTTTATGTTCGATTCCTCTCACAGTCAATGCTAACATTGCTTTTTGCCTTCCTTACTACAGACACAGTCTGTAAGTTGTATGGGTTGGCAAGTTAACTGGTCTCTGTAAACTGACCGTAGTGCATAAGTGAGTGGTAGAATCTGGTGGGAGTTGATGAAAATATGGTGAGAATAAAATGGGATGAACATAGAATAAAAGTAAATGGGTATTTCATAGTCACTGCGTACTCAGAGACTAAAGGGCCTGACTCAGAGCTGGAAGACTGTAATGGTAATGGGATCAGCCTTGGTCTTTCAGTGAAGCAAGAAATGTGCAGCAAACAAGGCAGATATAATGCTAACATTTCCCTAAGCCTTCAGCTCACAGCAGTTGAGACTATTGCTATTACCAGTTAGAGGCCAGTGATATAATTGACATGATTGTAAACAGGCAAGTGCATGTGGCCCATAATGGTGGTCTGCCTGTATGTGTGGTGTCTATAACTAATTCAGATACTTAGAATACTACATGTATTTAAACAATGTTGAGAGAGCTCATTTCTATGTATTGATGAGAGACAAAATGTGCATCCCATATTAAGTCAGTCTGATTGGGTGCTGTTTGAATGGATTTGATTGGGAGCTGTTTGAATGGATTGAAAACTTGGATTTTTTTGCATAAAGTTCTGAGAAGTATACCTCCAGTCTCTCTGACTTAACCTGTTAAAATTCTCAATCTTGACAAAGTCAAAGTCAAAATCAAGTTTACTTTCAGCGGCATCATAGGTACAGAATATCATATAAGAAAGAATATAAAATAAACATAAATTATGCACATTTTTTACAAGAAGGAATGTATTTAGAACAAAGAAAAGAAAGTCCTCAGACATATTCAACTTCAACTGCAGAAATGAAAGGTTGAATGACTGTAAGTACACCAGCACAGATCTCTGTTAGATAACGCTGCATACACTAGATGCCTTTCATGGATTCATTCCCTTGAATGATGCCCAGATGTTGGCTTCAGAGGCTGAGATTACAGGATCATCTGGTGATGGGGTATTGTGTGGGTGTGTCATAGTTCTTCTCATCAAAGCATATATAATAGGCTCATCTGCAAGTGATGGGTTGTTAGTTACCATTTAGATTTAGGTCATGGAATCATCAATTATGGAAACAGGCTTGTCAGCCAGCTGACTCCACACTATTTCTACACTAACCCTATCTGATTCTCCCCACATTCTCATTAACTCCTCAAATTTCACCATTCACTACCACAATAGGGAGAATTTACAGTGGCCAATTAATCCACCAATTTGTATGTCAGAATCCAAATTAGGGTTATTATTGTTACATTTGTCGTGAAATTTGCTGTTTTGGGGAAGCAGTACAGTGCAAGAAATTATTGTAACAATAAAAGAGAAATGTGCCAAGGATGAAGAATGTGTTGGTATTCATGGGTTCATGTGCCATTCAGAAATCTAATGGCAGTGGAGAAGAAGTTGTAATGTTGACTGTGGGTCTTCTGACTCCTGTACCTCCTCCCTGATGGTAGTAAATAGAAGTGGGCGAGAGTCCTTAATGGTGGATGCCGGTTTCTAGAGATAATCTTCATGTGAAGATGTTCTCAAACCCATAGTTTTATAGGATACATTGTTTGTGAAAGTACCTTGGGATATTTGGCTTTGCTAAAAGTGCTATATAAATGTGTGTTGCTTGGATTTGTTTTCATTGTATTTGACTTCACGAAGTTAGTTACTATTATAAAGGTGATTTATTGAGAACATAAAGTCTATGCACCTTTAAATGACTTAATGGGCAAAGTGCAAAATGCAAATTAGCATTATTTCTACAGAAGTGTCATTTTAATTGAGATGACAGATTGTATTTCCTCTTTTACAACATTATGTGCACCTGGAAAGGATTTATTTGACTGTAATGTACTTTGAAACATAAATTTCTGGGAGAAGATGGCGCCAGCAAACAATGAGACCAAGGGCGACATCCATCAGATAGTTCACGAGACTACTTTTTTCACTTCCTTTACATCTTCATTTTCTTTCAAATGTGGTTCTGTTACTGTTGGAGCCTTTAATTTACATTTTGCTGGTGCGTTTTTGGGCTGATTGAGCAATCTGGCACTTGGCTGTCTCTGAGGAATTTCAGTGAGGCCTCCAGCAAAGCATGTGGCCTGGAGGCTAAGAAGCCTAGACATGGGGTGTGAGCCCATGATCAACCCGTTTTCTCACTGATCTCCCTAATGAAAGCATCAAGAGAGATTGAAATCATTGAGGTGAGAGTGGAAGGCAAGCGGATGCTCAGTGCCATCTACCAGCATCTTGCTTGCTCGCCCCAGAGGAAGGTTACTGTTTTCAAATGGTACTTCTCTCCCCCCTCCCCTCCCATCCCCCTCTCCCCCTCCCCCTCTTCCCCTCCCTCTCCCCACCCCTCTCTCCCCCACCCCTCTTCTCCTCCCCTCCCCCCTCTCCCCCTCTAGCTTCTCACCCCCCCACCCCCACTCTCCCCCCTCTCTCCCTCCTCTCTCCCCACTCTCCCCCCTTGTATTGGGCAATATGTAGACAATGCAGTTTGTGGATTAGACTCTGCAGTTCATGTTACAATGTTTTTCCTGTTTTTTTGCTGCTACTTTGGACAATTTTGGCTTGCAGATAACGAAAGTCACAGCACTAGATTGAACTGAACCAAATACACTTGCACTTTTTCAATTTTGTGTTTTATATTGTTTCTGTTCATTTTGTTGCCGTTTGCATGATTTGATATTTTATTGTGTATTGGTGGATGGGGTGTTTGATGTTTTATTTTGAATGGGTTCCATGGTTTTCTATGTTTTGTGGCTAACTGTGGGAAGATGAATCCCAGGGTTGTATACTCCATACATACTTGGATAATAAATATTCTTTAAATCTCTGAATTTATCTTCTGGTTTCTTTGTTCTGTTGGGGTGGAGTAGATCATGAATATTGTTGTTCCCCTTTGCTGGAATAAACAATCGTTCTGATTGCCATTTTGTGTCTACAGATGGAAAGAATGCGTCTAAGGATGCCAGATGGCAAATGAGTGTTATGCCAAGTTGCTTGCCATTTCTTTATCTGTGTATTCATTAGAAGGCAGCCAATGAGTGCTAGAGGGCAATGATTAGCGATGGAGGTTCCCTTACTGCATTTGGTGCACACAATGTGGTCGCCATTGCAACCAGCCACCAACTGGGTGACTGGCTTGCAGAATAGCTCAGTCAGACTGCAAGTTCCAGTCTCCTGACTCTTCAACTCTACGTTCCACTTTATTCTGTTCTCTTGGTTGTCAGCCTCGTCCAGCCTTCTGATGATGTCTACTGTCAGCATCTCATCGTCAGTACATAGAAAAAATATTGGAGTTAGCAATTTTAGTTGGCTGTTTTTGTCCCTCTCCCTCTGTACATGAATATTTGTCAGCTTCAATTTGTTTCTTTTTCTCTCTTCTGTCTCCTGTGATGAATTTTAAAGTAATTGTCACTTGGTTGTTCCCCTGCCAATGATCCACTTTCTGTTGTATCCATTGCTAGAACAGTAAACATCTTTGATTTCTTAATTTTTCATTTTTCATGAAGGCTCAACCTGAAATGATTGCTCTGTTTCTTACCCCATAGACACTATTTGACCAGCTGAGCATTTTCATTTTCATTTTGGATTACCAGCATGTGCAGCTTTTTGCTCTAATTGAAACTTGGATGATGTGCTTACCTCCTCATTACTGGGAGGAGAATTTTTGTTTTCCCTATACTTTGAAGATGCTCTCATCAAGTGAAAAGAAAACAAAGTAATTCAGAAAATAAAAATAGAGTGGAATAATCATCATAATGGGAGTGCTATATTACCCAATCAAAGTGTTCAAAATTTTAAATGTGATATTATAAAGTGATTTAGAAAATAGAAGCTAACATGGATAATTAACTTCAAGGAGGACTTTATATTACCCTATCAAAGTGTGAAAAAATGCTAAGGATAATGAGCTGCAAGGAGAGAAGCCATTAAGCTGGAAAGAGTACAGAGGAAATTAATGAGGATATTGCCAAGACTCAAGGGGCTGAGTTATGGAGAGAACTTGAGTAGGTTGGGACTTTTCAGATTGGAGCATAGGAAAATGAGGGGTGATCTTAAGAGGAATATAAAATTATGAGGACATACATAAAGTGATTCCACACAATCTGCTTTTGTGTTGAGGAATCAAGCACTAGAGGACATGGATTTAAAGTGGTAATACCCAAAGAGTGGTTAGTATATGCAATGAGCAGTCAGAGGAAGTGGTTGAAGTATGTGCATTAACAGCATTTAAAAAGGTGGTTGGACAGGTATAGGGATAGGAAAGGTTTGGGAAGATATGGGTCAAATGGGAGCAGTTTACAGTGGAATATTGGTCAGCATAGACCAATATGTGAATGTGGGCATTCACAATAGATCAAAGAAATACAATAAAATGACAAGTAACCAATGTGCAAAAGAAGACAAACCGCCCAAGAGCAGTAAAAAGTAAGTAAGTAAATAAATAATACTGGAACATGAGTTGTAGAGTCCTTGAACATGAGTCTGATTGTGTTCTGTCATCAGTTTAGTATTGTGAGTGAAGTTGTCCATGTTGGTTCAGGAGCCTGATTGTTGACAGGTGCTAACTGTCCCTAAACGTGGAGGTATGGAACCTAAGGCTGATGTTCCTCCTCCTGATGGTAGCAGTGAGAAGAGAGCATGGCCTGGATGGAGGGGTTCCATGATAATGGATGCTGCTTTCTTGTAGCAGTGTTCTTTGTAGACGTGTTCAATGATGAGAAGGGTTATTCTTGGGATAACCTGTGCTGTAAACACCAGTTTTCATTCCTGGGTGTTGGTGTTTCCATACTAGGCTGTGACGCAACCAGTCAGGATACTCTTCTTAGCCATTCTGCAGATGTTTGTCCAAGTTTTTGATCCCATGCTGAATCTTTGCAAACTTCTAAGAGAGTACAGATGCAGCCATACCTTCTTTGAAATGCCACTAATGTGCTGGTCCTAAGATAGGCCCTTTGATATGATAATGCCCAGGAATCTAAAGTTAGTATTCCACCTCCGATACTCTAATGAGCACTGGCTTATGAACCCCTGATTTCTTCGTCCTGTAGTCAATAATCAGCTTTTTGGTTTTGCTGATGTTGAATGAAAGATTGTTGTTCTGGCACCATTCAACCAGATTTTCAATCTTCTTCCTATATGTTGAATCATCACCATGTTGAATTTGGCCTCAACAGTTTCAGCCCAAGACTCTTCATCAGGACTTTAAAGGAAGGGGGAGGAAGCCAGAATATGAAGGTGGGGGAAAAGGGAAGGAATGCGAACTCGAAGGTGATAGGTGTAGCCAGTTAAAGGGGGAGGGAACATGGAGGTGAAAAGTGGAAGATGTAAATGTCTGAGCAAGAAGGAATCTGATAGGAGATGAGAGTGGGTCATGGGAGAAAGGGAAGGAGGGACATAGTCCGGACTGTTAGCATCAAATGAGAGGGTAAAATGTAGAAAATAGTCGTGCTTCAAACAAAACTTGAAATTAGAAGGAATTTTAAACAAATATTTATGGAACAGAAAAATGTAAACTACTGGAAGACATCCAGAAGCTTTCCTGCTGAGAGAATAGGGCTAAGATTTTGGGTCAATGACCTTTCACCTTGAAGACATGGAATAGATTTTCTGGCAGAATAAAATGTTACTGTTGCATGATTTAACTCATTTTTTAAAAATTAAATTTGGGGGATGTAATTAAGGAGTATTAGCAAAGTTAGAATAACTGAAAGCTTCCTGTGGCATCCTAACTCCATGTATTAACAGACTTATGGAAAGGGTTGGAAAATATAATAAAAGTTAAATGTTATGTGGTGCTTTGAGTAATCAAAAAGTGGAGCTTGCATCTAGAGGGAAGAATATAGTCGACATAGGGATGTTGGTTTAAGGGTCTGTTTCTGTGCTAAATGACTCCGTGATGAGTGAAAGGGGTTGCAAGTTACCTTGAAAAAAGTAACAAGTTATATGGGATTACACTTTGAAATAATGTGCCAAGAGAGGAAAGGTTATGTTGGATATTTTTGGTAACTACATCAGTGACTCTTATCAATACAAAATAGAAGTAAAACAGAAAATGCTGGGCGTACTCAGAAGGTCAGGCAGCATCTAGGCAAAGGGAAATGATGGTTCAGGTTGAAGCTTTGACAGAAGGATCTTTGATTTGAAGCATTAACTAGATGCTGCCTGAACTGCTGAATATTTCCACCATTTTTTTTTAGAATTTCAGACTTCCAGAATCTGCATTATTTTTTCTGGTATTTTAATATGTTTGAAATTGTTTTTCTGTTTCCATTGAAGAAATAGACTTTTCCAATTCCTTGTTTAAATTGTTGTAATAGAGAAGTGCCTGGGAACATTTTGTGGTGGGTGCTGATCTGAAGATAAGGAACAAGATGAATACCTCTCAAAATAAGATGATTTTCACTACCTTCCAGGTGTGGTACTTACTAATTTTGAAGTCTGTCTAGTTACCAGGGAATCTTTCATTGCACCTCATTTAAGTTGATTGTATATTTCATGGATGGCATTGAAAGTCTAAAGGTGCAAAGATGTAGATTTGCAAGTTAACGTGTTATGATGGAGGATCAACCTCTAAATAGAAAGGAATACTGTATATATTGTGTTCTATTGTCAGCCTCAGTTAACACTTGCAATTTATGTTAGGATGACAGTCACCACTATATAAAAAAAGAAAGTGATACTTAGAGTTTATTCAATGCAGGCAACAGTAGTATTCCATAATGATCACTGATATTACACTTAATTTCTATAAACGATTGGAATATTGGAGTAAGTAAATTAGTATCTCAGTTTGTTGATGATGTCAAACAAAGAGACTCAGCTAACACTGAGGAAGAATGGAATATAATTAGGAAACCTATAGATAGCTAATAACGTGGGAAATTAAGGTCACCATTGAAAAAGGTGAGAAAATAAGATAAATAGAAATATCAGCTGAACTTCATAAAATAAAGAAAGATCAAATGGGAAAGAAGAGCAAAGGGTCCAATGTGAATTTATGAACAAATTATTAATCATAGTAGGGCTGAACAATTCAAAACGGTAACAAATTATTGGGGATTATTCCCAAGAAATAAAGTGTCCAGAAAGGAAAAAATTATGTTGGACACTTTTTTAGTAACCTCATCAAGTTAAGTAATCTGTATGGTTCCCATTTCCATGGCGTTAGTAAGAATGTAGAAATACTAAAGAAACTGTAGAAATAAATTTGCAGGAATGGTACTGGTTTTTTAATTATACAGTTCTATACAAAGGACTTAGGCACATATACTGTATATAGCTAAGATGCACAGTACTGTAGTAATCTTATGTATTCATTTGTACTGCCGCTGCAAAAAAAAACAAATTTCATGACATGTGAGTGATGATGGACCTGATTCTGATATGGGTCTCTGTTGTGGACAGAGTGGGAAGGGGAGAAGGGAGAGGAGAATCATGTTTGGGAAAATTGGAAGTGAGCAGGGAGGGAGTTGGAAGAACTGGAGAGACATTCTGTAAGATCAACAAACTAATTGTTTGGAAACAGATGACAAACTTGCTCTGCACTCCACATTGACAAATAGAGTACTGCACAAAAGTCTTAGGCACATATATATATAGCCTGTAAAGTATATGAAAATTTGGCAGGGGCAAAGGATGTTGGGAATGGTGAGGGTGGAGCTCCACGGGAGGGGTTTAGGGCAGGTGGCAGAGAAGGAATGCCAGGATGGTGGATGGTACACACAGACCTGAGACACCAAGCAAGGTCATTTGATTCCAAACAATTGTGCAAAAGTCTTAGGCACTCTAGCTGTAAACAGTATATATGCCAAAGACTTTAGCACTCTACTGAAGCTGTTTGGAGAATTAAGACAGATTGGGATCCTTTTCTATAGAAAATAGGAGAAATGGTGGAATTTTGACACAGGCATATTGCCACTATGAATGTGTTATATGTTTCTTCACAGGAGAATCTTAAAAGCAGGGGTGATAACCAATGGGGGCTAGATATTGGGGTCAGTATCAAGTACTGAGATGTAATGGACTCTGTTATATTAATTCGCCCTAGAATCAGAGCATAAATCATAGAACAGTACAGTGAAGAAACGGGTCCTTTGTCCCTGATGTCTGTGTCGAACAAGATGCAAAGTTAAGCTAAAGCCCTTCTGCCTGCAGATGACCGATATCCCTCCATTCCTTGAATATTTTATCTAAAAACATCATAAAAACTGCTCTGGCTGTGAGATGAATGAATATCCTGCCACATCTGCCACCTCATCACTAGGACAGCGAGCAGGTTACTGTTTAGTTTTGTGTGCTGAACATTTTGCATTATATTTTGTTAACCTGTTCGTAATAGTGTTTTGGTTTATGTGAAATGTGTAATATGTATTATGGGATGTTGTTTTATTTGGGTGTACATATGTACATTCAGATGACAATAAACTTAATTTGAACTGAAGGCTATTTCCTTTTACCATCACCCTGGCAGCCTATTGTGGACAGCTCTGCTTTCTGAGTTCCTCTGAGTGTGTTGCTCAGCATCCTGGCCTATACCCTTTCCTAAGTGTCCATGTCCTTCCTGTAATGGAACAGATTCATAGAATAGCATGGAATCATTGAGTCAAACAGCAGAGAAACACACCACACACAACTGCAAATTCATTCCTTTCTGATGCTAATCTAATTCACTTTTCATTGCTACAACTAAATCAGCTTCTGCTGCTACTCCTGGTAATGCATTCCAGATTCTATAACAAAATTTCTCTTATCACTGTTGGGTTTTTGCCAATTTTCTCCTTTCTATATCCCTAAACTCTTGACTCCTCTGCCAATGGATGTGAAAATAACTCCCCCTCAGAACTGTTCTAAACATCCAAACGTAAACCAATGCCTATAAATAAACTTCTTAAAATCTTGGCATTTTATCACAGATTATAAGGTAGACATGACTCAGGTAAAGTCAGTAGTGTGACTTAACCATTAGTGGTTCAGCTACTCCTTGTTAAACAAGAAGTTTAAAATCAATGATCATGTATAAAATGTAGACGTGCAAATCAGCTTATGAATTCTGTGCTGATTTGTCTTAGTGAAGATTACAACTGTGCAGGGGATCAGGTTATCATTGACATCAAATTCCAGTTTTCCAGAATTCATTGTGGCAGACGTTGTTGTCAGTATCAACAGCAGTGATGGTGAGCTGTCAGTTTTAGTGTCAATATGACTGCAAGTTCTAGGCCAGGGTATTTAATAATAATCCAGTAGGGAATAAATGTTTTATTTTATTTATTGATTGTAAATAAGTTGGTTTTAAAGAATGTAGTTAAAATGCAACAATGAGCTCAGAATATCTCAGGCTGGAATTTAGTCTGCTTGTAGTTTTGATATGAAAATACTTAGTAGAGACTTCCTATAATTTTATCAGTTTCATTTCACCAATGCCACTGCTTCTGATATTCAATCCCTATTATATGACCTGTAAACATTTTAAAGTTTGAACAAACTGTAATGTACACTTTGTAATATGTTAAGCTTTTGGGACAAATATGAATCAATAACAAGATGGAAAATGAATGTTAAGATCCTCAAAGCCAAGCTTCATGCTGTGTTTTTATTAGGGAAGTAAACACCAGCTGCATTGTTCAATACATATTCAATTTCTTCCTGGACCATAATTGTTGAAATATGCTGCCATTGTCTTTCCTCTAAGATTTATGTATGTTACTGTTTCAAATACATACATAGAAGATCACAGAGAAATCAATATGTATGGCATGGCTGGTCATCACCATGCAATACACCAGCTGTCACACTTCTAGCATGGTAACATTTTTCTCCCCCTCTCTCTCTCCACCTACTTTCTGTTATTAGATCTTTCCAATATGGTAAATTCTTTTCTTTCCTGCGATATTTTTTCCTGTATCTGTTATTCTTTTTTTCATTTTTCATTTTTTTTTTAGTTTTTCGTTTATTCTTCTTTTTCTGTCCCTTCAAATGTCTTTCTTGGGCTGAGATACAGCTGCACCTCTGGCAGGAAGTCCCGCTGCTGGGTTTCCACCCAAAGCCTCAATAGTTTCTTTACCCCTGTAGGTGCTGCTCAACCTGCTGAATTGCTTCAGAGATTGTCACCCTGAATGTCTTACAAAAAGATGATTCAGAGTTTAATACAGGCAAGAGTGAAGTGCGGCACTTAGGGAAGTCAAATGAAAGGGGAAGGTGCAAAGTTAATGATAATCCCATAAACAGCATTGAGGTACAGTGAGAGCTTGAGGTTCATGTCAATAGTTCATTGAAAGTAGCTATGTGATGGATAAGGTGGTGAAGAAGGTGCATAACATGTTTTCCCTCATTAGTAAGGATGTTGAGTATAGGAGTAAGGAAGTCATGCTACAACTACAAAAAACTTTAGTCAGACCACACTTGGAGTATTGTGTGTGGTTTTGGGTCATTTTTCGGAAGATACAAAAGAGGTTTACCAAAGGCGTTGCCTGGATTGGAAGGTATGAGCTACCAGGAAAATTTAAACAGATCTTGGGGTTGTTCACCCTAGAGTGATGGAAGCTGAGGGAAGCTCATACAGATGTCTTTATAATTATAAGAGGCATAGATATGGTAGACAGTCAGAATCTTTTCCCCAGAGTAGAAATATTAATCACCTGAGAACATGTTTTAAGGTTTGTAAGGTGACGTTTAAAGATGATGTGAAAGTTTTTTTACGCAGAAAGTGCTATACTGTACCAGTGGTAATAGTGGAAGCAGGAAGTTTGATGGAGTCTGAGGCTTTTCGGTAGACATATGAATAGCAAGGGAATGGAAAGATATGGATAAAACAAAGGAGGAGGACACATAGTACAAATTAGCAACAAGGTAGGCAGGATATTGTGCTGTACTGCTCTGTGTGCTATGAGATCTCATTGCAACATTGACAAAATTGTCCTCCTTGGCAGTACCACTGAGCAGTTGATTTCCAATAGAATATATGTACTTTGCCCTAAGAACTTAACTGCCAACAGGTATAAAAATACATCCCAATGACAGGATTTCAGAAGGATGTAAAAATAAAGATTGTGGTGTCCATCTCTTTAAAAGCTGACTTATTGGCCTTAATTCCATGTTTCCACTTACAGCAGCTCCAGTACTAACCTGTGGAATTTATTTCATTCTCTTGTAGACGACAGGAGTAGGATGTTTATGTTGTCACACTGTAGTCATAAATTGAGTAGCATTTAAGGTGAAATAGTGAGGCCCAATACATCTTCAGGGATAGCTACAAATCCTGAGGATTGGATTTACATTTTACTTACAGTTGAAAAAGGAATATCAGATTCTCTTTCAAGTGGCCAAGGAAAACACCATTAAGAAAGAATCAGAATCAGGTTTATTATCACAGGCACATGTCATGAAATTTGTTAATTTAGCAGCAGCAGTTCAATGAAGAAGAAGAAAAATAATAATAAAATAATGATAATAAATAAATCAATTACAGTATAGTATATTGAATAGATTAAAAATCATACAAAAACAGATATAATCTATATTAAAAAAGTGAAGTAGTGATCACGGGTTCAATGTCCATTTAGGAATTGGATGGCAGAGGGGAAGAAGCTGTTCCTGAATCGCTGAGTGTGTGCCTTCAGGCTTCTGTATCTCCTACCTGATGGTAACAATGAGAAAAGGGCATGCCCCTGGATGCTGGAGGTCCTTAATAATGGACACTACTTTTCAGAGACACCAAGGGCAGGTACAGGTTAAAGTTAGATTTTGAAGTTTGATTGTAATCCATTGCATACAGATTTCGGGCCAAGTTTGCAATGTAAAGTCCCTCAATGACAGCACCTCACTGTGTGCACTGGTGACCAAGTCCAGGGTGTCCCATCTATTTTGTAGATGGAACAGCTTCAATATTCTTGAACAATGTGGTTCAATATTTATACCTGGAATAAAATGTTGTGATTTTCTGACAAGTAATATAAACTAATGTGAGAGGTAAGGATAGGGACTCCAAAATTGGTATCTCTCTTTTTATTCCCCATTTGTTTGGTAAAATTGCTCAGGAATGCATCCAATAGGCGAAGGACACACTGCTGTTCCTTGGACTTTTGTTGAGCTTTGTAATTCAGTTTAAAATTCCACTGGGTTGATCAGCTGGTTGGTGTTTATTTTCAGCTTAGCCTACAGAGAGAAGCATTCATCCAGCAATCCCTGGAGCCCCAGTAGATATCATTAAGATAGTATAGTCATTTTATTTCAGACTGAGGCAAAAGGGAAGTAATCAATTTGGAGCAAAGATGTGATAGGCAAATTGCAATTACATTTTTTAAAATGAGAACAATGAAATAAAGGTGGAATCCTCCCCAGGGTATGTTATGTCTGATTTCCAGGTAATTAGTTAGGGCACCTTTTTCTGAAAACCTTGATGCAAATTAAAGGAAAGAGAAAATAAATGGATATTACAGAACAGGTGCAAATTTGACAGTAAATCACAGCAGATTAGAGAACAGTTAAAGTGTGTGGAAAGATTTTCCTGTGGGACACTTAATCAAGAGTTATATCACAATATGTTCCAGTTCTAATTAAAAGGGCATATGTAAAAATTGCCATGTAGCTGAAGACTGCAGTGAATGGTGTAATGTATGGATCTATTTCCTTTAGAACAATTACGCCCCTCTTAGCTCTACATATTCACTGGTTGTCTGCACATGTGCTGTTGTCTGCGCATGCACATGTTGTCTATTCTTGCAACAATGAGAACACACTGGTTAAAGTGATCTCTCGCATACATGCTTTTATTTAATTGATATATAGTTGTGAGCAATTACAACAGAGCAGCAATAAGTATGAACCTGAGTGTTTGAAAATATCACAACCTGCACCAACAATTACGGGACAAGACAGTGAGGGAAGGCAGTCACACATGAGTAGCGGTGAAAGACGTGGCTTCAGTCAGGAAAGCTGATGAACTTAACAGTACTAATGAAGGCTGAGAGTCGTATGTTGAGTGGGTTGGACTGTATTGTAACATGAACAACGCGTAGAGCAAGAAAGCTCCACATTCATAGCTTAATGGATGCAAGAACGTATAGTCTCTTATGCAATTTAGTAATCCCTGAAAAGCCACCAAGCAAGATGTTCGGTGAAATTGTTACAATTTTTAAAAATCTCTTGAGCCCTAAACCACTGGTAATAGCAGAGAGATTTAAATTTTATAAAGGGAACCAGACAAAACTTTCTGAATACATTGCAGAAATGCACAAGCTTTCTGTGACTTTAGAGATGGACTTCCTGATGGATTAAGGGAGAGGCTTATATGTGGCATGCATAGTCAAAGCACTCAAATGAGGTTACTGGCAGAAAGAGACCTAACCTTAGAACGGGCATTGGCTATTACAATATTGATAGAGACTGCAGCAAAGAATGCAGCAGAACTACAGAAAATAAGGTTTGAATATGAAATGCACAAAATGTCCTTGAATGTTGCAAAAAGCCAAAGATATTATTGATGTGGCAAATCCTCCCATGATGCAAATGCGAAGAAAAAGTTTGCAGGAAGTGTCCCAGACAAGGTCACATGGAGAGAATGTGAAAGGCAGACTAAAAGCACAACCAAGTGAAAAGTCTCAAACACAAAACTAAGGAAATGAATAAAGTTACCGAATGTAAAACAGAATCAGACAACACAGAGTCTGACAAAGGTGAACTGTCATGCTAGAACTACATAGTATAAATGAAACAGATTACAAAATCATCTGGATCACAATAGATGTGTCCAGTGTAAAACTGAAAATGGAGCTGGGTATGGGGTCAGCTTTGTCCATAATGCAAGAGGCTGACTACAACAGATAGTTTTCTAAGATACCATTAGAGAAGCCCTCAGTGATGCTGAAGACTTACACAGGTGGAAGTGTCTCTCAAAGACAAACAAAGGAAATGTGATGTATAGCTGCCAAATACAGCAATTAGAGCTTTATGCTTTGAAAAGTAGAGGGCCAACATTTTTCAGATGTGAATGGTTGATAAAAATCCAACTAGACTGGCACTCAATCAAAGCTCTCAGTGTGACATCAATAGGCAACTACAGCCTAAATGGTAGCACCAACCAAAGGCTGTCACAGCTGCTGAATGCTGATCAGAAGGTGTTTGAGAAGGGAAGAGTTAAACAGACCAAAGACTTGGCTAAAAGCAGTTTGAAATGCTAAAAAGTTCAAAATGCTCCCACAGGCACTGTTACACCTTTGCGAGTGGCCATTGTCACCGTGGCAAAGAGTGCATATTAATTTCACTGGACCACTCATGGACTCCATGTTTCTGATTGCTGTGGATGCTCATTCGAAGTGGCCGGAAGTCCGGAAGACCAATGAAGTCAACCACCTCAGCAAAGACTGTTTCCACTCTGTGGGCTATCTTCAATGGAAGTGGCTTACCAGAACAAATTGTGAGTGACAACAGACCATAATAAACATCAGAAGAATTCCAACTGTTCATGAAAATGAAGTAAGATATTTCAAGTCAGCTCCTCACCAACCGACAATGAATAGGTTAGCTGAAAGGTTTATCCAAACCTTTAAGAAGTCCATTAACGTAATAGACAAGGAAGACATTATTCCACAGCACAAGGTGGACAACTTCCTTTATGTATATCAGAACTCTGTTGATGCGCCAACAAATGAAACACCTACAATAGTGTTCATGAGCAGGAATCTTAGATCCCACATAGACCTCCTGAAATCAAACCTCCAGAGGGAAGTACAGAATAAACAGTTCAGTCAAATTGCCACATGAAGCAACAAGGAGCTCCGAGATTGGACAGGAAGTCTGAGCAAGTGATCACTGAAAAGACAGGAGGACACCCAGTAGGATAGCTACAAGAACTGGATCACTGATGTATACAGTGGATGTTCATAATCAGACATGCAGACATCATGTGGGCCAGCTAATGGATGCTAAATTGAAGAGTTTACCTGAGTCAATTGCATCCAACAAGACAAAAGCAGTCTGAGCAATGCCAATGCATTACATCCTTGCGTTTATATTCGATTCCTCTCAAACTGAATGCTAATATTGCACTTTGGCCTATTTTATCATGTGCCGAAATGTTCTTCAGGCAAAATGGTGCCAGTGTTACAAAACTACTTCTTAGAGTCATGAAGTCAAAGATTTATAGAAAAATAAAGCACAGAAACAGGCCTTTAATCCCAACTAACCATGCGGGGAAAGTTACTAGCATGGTTAAAGCATTGGGTGATTGATAGGAGAGAGAAAGTGGGAATAAAAGTATTCTTTTCTGGTTAACTGCCTGTGACTCGTGGTGTTCCATTGGAGTCGGTGTTGGGACCACTTCTTTTCATGCTGTATATCAATGATTTAGATGATGGAACAGATATCTTTTTTGCCAAGTTTGCAGATGATGTGAAGTTTGGTGAAGGGGCAGATAGTTTTGAGGAAACAGGAAGGCTGCAGAAGGAATTAGACAGAATAGGAAAATGGGCAAGAAAAAATGGGCAAATGAAATACAATGTTGGAAAATGCATGGTCATGCACTTTGGAAGAAGAAATAAATGTGTAGACTATTTTCTAAATGGGGAGAAAATCCAAAAATCTGAGATGCAAAGGAACTTGAGTCCTTGTGCGGAACACTCTAAAGGTTAACTTGCAGGTTGAGCCGGTGGTGAGTAAAGCAATTGCCATGTTAGCATTGATTTCAAGAGGTCTAGAATATAAGAGCAGGGATGTGTTGCTGGGGCTTTATAAGGCACTGGTGAGGACTCACCTTGAGTACTCTGAACAGCTTTGGACTCCTTATCTAAGAAAAGTTGTTTTGGCATTGGTGAAGATTCAGAGGAAGTTCACAAGGATGATTCCAGGAATGAAAGGGTTATCATATGAGGAACATTTGATGGTTCTGGGCCTGCATTCACTGGAATTTAGAAGGATGAGGGGGGGATCTCACTGAAACCTTTCAAATGTTGAAAGGCCTAGACATCGTCGATGTGGATAGGATGTTTAGCATTTTGGGGGAGTCTAGGACAAGAAGGCACAGCCTCAGGATAGAGGGGCATCCATTTAAAACAGAGATGTAGAGAAATTTATTTTGCCAGAGGGTGGGGAATTTGTGGAATTTGTTACCATAGGCAGCTGTGGAGGCCAGGTCGTTGGGTGTATTTAAGGCAGAGATTGATAGGTTCTCGATTGGACATGACATCAAGGGTTACAGAGAGAAGGCCAGGGAGTGGGGCTGAGGAAAGGAGAAGAGGATCAGACATGATTGAATAGCAGAGCAGACTTGATGGGACAAATGGCCTAATTCTGCTTCAATGTCTTACGGTCTATTTAAGCTGCCTACTCCCATCAACCTGCACTGGGACCATCAACCTCCATACCCCTGCCATCTATGTACTTATCCATCGAGCGTTGAGCTAGCATGCACCACTTGCATTGGCAGTTTGTTCCACACTCTCATGACCTTCTAAGGAAAGATGTTTCCTCCTCATGTTCTCCTTAATTTTTTCACCTTTCGCCTTTAACCCATGACCTCTAGTTGTAGTCCCACCCAAACTCAAAGGAAAAAAGCCTGCATTTACCCTATCTATACCCTTCATAATTTTGCATACCTCTATCAAATCTCCTCTCAATCTTCTACATTCCAAGGAATAAACTCCTAACCTATTCAATGTTTCCATATAACTCAGGTCATCCAGTCCTAGCAACATCCTTGTAAATTTTCTCTGTACTCTTTCAACCTTATTTATATCTGTCCTGTAAGTAGATGACCAAACATGCACACAATACTCCAAATTAGGCCTAACCAAAGTCTTCTACAACTTCAACATAACATCCCATCTCTTGTACCCAATGTTTTGATTTATGGAGGCCACTGTGCCAAAAGCTGTCTTTATGATTGTATCTACCTGTGACATCATTTTCAATGAGGTATGGACCTGCATTCTAGATTCCTTTTTTCTACCACACTCCTCAGTGCCCAACCATTCACTGTGTAATAACTACCCTGGTTGGCCCTACTGAAGTGCAACACCATGCACTTGTCTGCATTAAACTCCATCTGCCATTTGTCAACCCATTTTTCCCACTAGTTCAGATCACATTGCAAGCCATGATAGTAATCCTTGCTGTTCACTACACCCTTAACCTTGGGACACCTACAAATTTGATGATCCTTTTAACCATGTTATCAAATAGACAGTCAAAGGAGAATTGATGTTGTGCACTTGGATTTTCAGAAGACCTTTGACAAGGTGCAACATGAAACTGCTTAACAAGCTAAGTATTTCAGGAAAGATACTAGCAAGGATAGCACATTGGCTGAGTGGCAGGAGGGAAGGAGTGGGAATAAAGAGACCCTATTCTGGTTGGCTGCCAGTGACTAGTGGTGTTCCACAGGGGCCTGTATTGGGACTGCTTTTTACGTTATATGCCAAGATTTTGAATGACAGAATAGATGGCTTTATAGCAAGTTTGTAGCTGATACAAAGATAGGTGGAGAGGTAGTTAGTTTTAAGGAAATGGAGAGGCTACAGAAAGACTTTACAGATTAGAAGAATGGGCAAAGAAGTGATAGATGGAATACAGAGTCAGGAAGTGTATGATCATGAACATTGGCAGAAGAAATAAAAATGTAGACTATTTTCTAAGTGGAGAGAAAATTCAAAAATCTGAGGTGCAAAGGGACATGAATGTCATCATGCAGGATTCCTAAAAAAATAATTTGCAGTTTGAATTGGTGGTGAGGAATGCAAATACAATATTGACATTCATTTCAAAAGGACTAGAATATAAGAGCAAGCACATGATGTTGAGGCTTTATAAAGCACTGTGATGCCTCACTTGGGCCCCAGATCTAAGAAATGATGTGCTGGCATTGGAGAGTATTCAAAGGATGTTCATGAAAATTATTCCTGGATTGAAAGACTGGTGACCTCATTGAAGACTATCAAATGTTGAAAGGCCTTGATTGAGAGGATGTGAAGAGGATGTTTTCTATGGTGGAGGTGTCTAAGATCAGAGGACGCAGCCTCAGAACAGAGGAGCGTCCTTTTAGAATGGAGATGAGGTGGAATTTCTTTAGCCAGAGACTGGTGAATCTGTGAAATTTATTGCCAAAGGCAGTTGTGGAGGCTAAGTCATTAGGTATATTTAAGATAGAAGTTAATAAGATTCTTGATTAGTCAGGGCATAAAAGGATATGGGGAGAAGATAGGAGATTGAGGCTGAGAGGGAAAATGGTATGATGAAGGTAGAGCAGACTTAATCAGGCCAAATGGCCTATTTCTGCTCCTACATCTTTTGGTCTTATAAAGTCAACCAAGTACTTCAGCTCACTTTGGGACCCATTCTGAAAAGACACTGAAATGTAGATATGCAGCACAATGACGGCAGAGTGACAAGGCAATGTTTGTGTGTGCGTGTGTGTGTGTATATATAATGAGTGTGGTTAGTGAGTGCTCCATGTCACAGTCCTTTTCCAGTCAAGTTTGGCTAGCTCCTCTCTCATATCTCTGCAATTCCCTTTACTTCATTGCAATACTGATACATTTGATTTTACCTTTTCCCTCTCAAACTGCAAGGTGAATTCTATCATATTATGATAACTGACTCTTAAGGGTTCCTTTACCTTAAGCTCCCTAATCAAATCTATATCTCACAGTATGGCAAACAGTACTGCACATAATACTCCAAATGTAGTCTAATCAAAAGTTTTGTAAGGTTGTGACCTGACTTTCCAACTTTTATACTTGATGCCTCAGCCTTTCACATGCAACATACCTTCTTTACCAGTCCATCTACCCATGTTGTAACTTCCAAGGAGCTAAGGATTTGCAACCCAAAACTCCTCTGCACATTGGTGCTTTTAAGAATCTTGCCTTTTACTGCATACTGTCTTGCAAATGATCTCTCAAAATACATCATCTCACACTTGTTTGGATTAAACTCCAAATCCCTCCACCCAATTTTCCAACTGATTTATGCTCTGCTCTATACTTTCATCATCTTCTTTGATATGCACAACTCCACCAATTTACAAATCATTTCCTGAAATTCCAAATTTTAGGTAAGTTTCCAGAGTTTCTGAATATCAGATTACTGCTTTCAATAAACTAATTTACACCCTCAACACATCTGTTACTTCTTTACCTAATCATCAGTGCTGCCATATTACATCCAGTCATCTTTTTTGTTCTAGCCAAAAGAAGTTTATTATAATTTTAGTGTCAGGAATGAGTGCCATTTCTATCGCATCATTAACAGAGTAGCAAAATCTAGGACAAAGGACAGATGTCAGCAGTACAAATCCATTTCTGGAAGTTGCTCTTACTGTGGAAATCAATCGTCTGCTGCTTGGATGAACATTTCAAGATAGATGGTTTCCTTACCAGGATATAACCCTTTGGGAGACAATCTGTTTTTGCAACAAATTGAACACTTTTGCCTGAAGGTCTCTGTTCTTGCTGGTGTCTCATTGATGCTTTATCCATATCTTGGTAGAGGCAATGATTGCTTCACGTTAGCAGGAAATAAATCTTCTCAAAATAACCAGTAAACAGTGCAATGCCCTTTGAAAGGAAGATAGCCCTCAATCCCCTGGAGACAAGTCTAGTAAGCAAGAAAATGGGTCTGAAGGGTCATTTGGAATTAGGTACAGATACAGGAGGTTTACAGAAGCGTGATCTTGAATGCATAAGACTCCTATAACTGTATGTATCAAGAAATTCATTATAAAAGGCTCTGCTTCTGCAAACACCATGGAACCCAAATGCACAACAGAAGCATATAAACCAGTACAACAATCTGCTAAAGAAAAAATAACTTAAGCAGACTTTATTCTACAACCATTGTTTAATGGAAACTTTAGATGTATCTTATTTTCTGAACGGTTTGGCAAAGGGAATATAATTTTATTTTGATATTGTGGAGCTTAAAAGATTAAATGATAGACACTGGTAGCATAAACTTGACTTGTATTCACTTGAGTTTAGAAGCTTGAGGGAAGATCTGATTGAAGTGTATCGCGTGATTAAGTGGCAGAAAGAAAGGAACTGTTTGCATTGGTAATGGATTCTACAAAAATGCTAAAATCACTGTTGAGCTATTTAGGAGTGTGGCCAGTAACAGTCTGAATGGAGAAGGTAGGGGATTCTGAAACCTGTTCTTTCTGTACTTCAAACCTACCCAACCAAACTGGCTCAGGATACACGGCCAATTTGTTTTGAAGACAGGGAAGAGAAACTTAGACTGAATTGCAAAGGAGTGTGTGGGAATTTAGATTTTACTTCTTGAAAAGCTTTGGTGCCAACAAATAATAAGAATTGTTTGTTTCAGAAACATCTGACTAATTGAATTAACAAGTAAATTGAGCAAATTCAGCCCGCAGTCTTTCATTCCACATTCACTGTGCTTGCTTCAGAATTCCCTCAGGCTGTTTTAACATAGGACACTAAAAAGGAGAAGGACTTGCATGTATGTTGCATATTTCACATCTTCAGGATGCCCCAGGTGGTTTATGGACAATGAAGTACTTTTGAAGCAAAGTCACTTTTGAATGTAAGTTCCAGTGTTTGGACAATTTAAACATGGGCCAGATAGACTGGAAAGGCAGGGTGTCAGGACCAGAGGCGAGAGTTGGGCTGATTTTGCTCGCTCTCCCATGATTTTCACTCCTCCTTGATGCTGAGGCTGTGAGACTGCCCTGGCTGCCTGTGCTTTGTGTCTGCGAGCTTCTCAGCAATTTGCCCCGTTAGTATGATGAAATGAGACCAAGGTTTCGATGTAGTCCAGGGATAAGAATTGAAGGACTCAATTTGGTCCTGTCTCCCTTTCTCTTCACCATCTACACTTCGGACTTAAACTACAACACAGAGTCTTGCCATCTTCAGAAGTTTTCTGATGACTCTGCCATAGTTGGATGCATCAGCAAGGGAGATCAGGCTGAGTACAGGGCTACGGTGAGAAACTTTGTCACATGGTGCAAGCAGAATCATCTGCAGCTTAATGTGAAAAAGACTAAGGAGATGGTGGTGGACCTGAGGAGAGTTAAGGTACCGGTGACCCCTGTTTCCGTCCAAGGGGTCAGTGTGGACATGGCAGAGGATTACAAATACCTGGGGATACGAATGGACAATAAACTGGACAGGTCAAAGAACACTGAGGCTGTCTACAAGAAGGGTCAGAGCCGTCTCTATTTCCTGAGGAGACTGAGGTCCTTTAACATCTGCCGGATGATGCTGAGGATGTTCTACGAGGCTTTGGTGGACAGTGCTATCATGTTTGCTGTTGTGTGCTGGGGCAGCAGGCTGAGGGTAGCAGACACCAACAGAATCAACAAACTTATTCGTAAGGCCAGTGATGTTGTGGGGGTGGAACTGGACTCTCTGACGGTGGTGTCTGAAAAGAGGATGCTGTCCAAGTTGCATGCCAGCTTGGACAATGACTCCCATCCACTCCATAATGTACTGGTTAGGCACAGGAGTATATTCAGCCAGAGACTCATTCCACCGAGATGTAACACTGAGCATCATAGGACGTCATTCCTACCTGTGGCCATCAAACTTTACAACTCCTCCCTCGGAGTGTCAGACACCCTGAGCCAATAGTCTGGTCCTGGACTTATTTCCACTTGGCATGATTAACTTATTATTATTTAATTAGTTATGGTTTTATATTGCTATATTTCTACTCTATTCTTGGTTGGTGCAGCTGTAATGAAACCCAATTTCCCTTGGGATCAATAAAGTATGTCTGTCTGTCTGTCTGTCTGGTTCAGAATGCTTTTGCTTGCTTTCATTGTTTACATGACTTATGTATTTTCCTTTTTCTCTGTGCATTGGTTGTTGGTCCTTTTTTTAAATTGGGTGCTTTCTAGTTTCTTTTTGTGGTTACCTTTCATAGAAACATAGGAACGTGGAAAACCTACAGCACAATACAGGCCCTTCGGCCCACAAAGCTGTGCCGAACATGTCCTTACCTAAGAAATTACCTAGGGTTACCCATAGACCTCTAATTTTCTGAGCTCCATTTACCTGTCCAGGAATCACTTAAAAGACCCTATAGTATCCGCCTCCACCACCGTCGCTGGCAGCCCATTCCATGCACTCACCACTCTCTGCGTAAAAAACTTCTAATGCTAGCCATTTCAGCCCTGGGAAGAAGCCTCTGACTATCCACACGATGAATGCCTCTTGATCACCTTATACACCTCTATCAGGTCACCTCTCATCCTCTGTCACTCCAAGGATAAAAAGCTTCTTCCTGCTAGCTTTATAATCTTCTAGCTCTCTATCATCACCTAGCTTTTTGAATCTTTCATAAGCTCTTCTTTTCTTCTTGATTAGATTTACAACAGCCTTTGTACACCACGGTTCCTGTACCGTACCATCCTTTCCCTGTCTTATTGGAACGTACCAATGCAGAACTCCATGCAAATATCCCCTGAACATTTGCCACATTTCTTCCATACATTTCCCTGAGAACATCAGTTTCCAATTTATGCTTCCAAGTTCCTGCCTGATAGCCTCATATTTCCCTTTACTCCAATTAAACACTTTCCTAACTTTCCAATTAAAGTTGTGATCACTATCTCCGAAATGCTCTCCCACTGAGCGATCTGACACCTGACCAGGTTCATTTCCCAAAACCAGATCAAGTATAGCCTCTCCTCTTGTAGGCTTATCTACAGATTGTGTTAAAAAACCTTAATGAACGCACCTAACAAATTCCACCCCATCAAACCCCTCGCTCTAGGGAAATGCCAATCGATATTTGGGAAATTAAGATCTCTGTTATTATTATACCTTCCCAAAATCTGTCTCCTTAGCTGCTTCTCAATGTCTCTGTTACTATTGGATAGTCTATAAAAAACACCCAGTAGAGTTATTTGACCCCTTTCTGTTCCTAACTTCCACCCACAGAGACTCTGTAGACAAACCCTCTGTGTCTTCCTCCTTTTCTATGGCTGTGAGACTATCTCTGATCTACAGTGCCACTCCCCCAGCTCTTTTGCCTCCCTCCCTGTCCTTTCTGAAACATCTAAAGCCTGGCACTCGAAGTAGCCATTCCTGCCCCTGAGCCCTCCAAGTTTCTGTAATGGCCACAACATCATAGCTCCAAGTATAGATCCATGCTCTAATCTCATCTGCTTTGTTCATAATGCTCCTTGCATTAAAATAGATACATCTCAAACCATCAGTCTGAGCGTGTCCCTTCTCGATCACCTGCCAATCCTCCCTCTCGCACTGTCTCCAAGCTTTCTCTGTTTGTAAGCCAACCACCTCTTCCTCTATCACTTCAATTTGGTTCACACCCCCCAGCTATCCTATTTTAAACTCTCCCTAATAGCCTTAGCGAACCTCCCAGCCAGGATATTGGTCCCCTTGGGATTCAAGTGCAACCTGTCCTTTTCGTATAGGTCAGTCCTGCCCCAAAAGAGGTCCCAATAATCCAGAAATCTGAATACCTGCCCCTGCTCCAATTCCTCAGCCACGCATTTGTCCTCCACCTCACTCTATTCCTATACTCACTGTTGCGTGGCACTAGCAATAATCCTGAGATGACTACCTTTGTGGTCCAGCTTCTCAACTTCCTTCCTAATTCCCTGTAGTCTGCTTTCAGGACCTCCTCCCTTTTCCTGCCTATGTCGTTGGTACCAATATGTACCACGACCTCTAGCTGTTTTCCTTCCCACTTCACAATATCTTGGACACGATCAGAAACGCCCCGACCCTGGCACCTGGAAGGCAGACTACCATCTGTGCTTCTTTCCTGTGTCCACAGAATTGCCTCTCTGACTCCCTGACTATAGAGTCCCCTAACACTACTGCCTTCCTCTTCCTTTCCCTGCCCTTCTGAGCCATAGGGCCAGACTCTGTGCCAGAGGCCCAGCCACTGTTGCTTCCCCCAGAACTCAAGCAGGAGAACTTATTTTCAAGTGTGCAGCCACAGGGGTACTCTCTAGCCCCTGACTCTCTCTTTCCCTCTCTTGACTGTTACCCACTTACCTGTCTCACGAGGCCCCAGTGTGACTACCTGCCGATGGTTCCTCTCTATCACCTCCTCACTCTCCCTGACCAGATGAAGGTCATTGAGCTGTATCTCCAGTTCCCTAACGTGGTCCCTAAGGCACTGCAGCTCCATGCACTTGATGCAGATGTGGCCATCCAGGAGTCTGGGAGTTTCCCAGATATGTCACATCTGACACCGAGCACAGAAAACCAGCCTCACACACATACTTTCAGTTTGTATTCTACTCAGGCAACCTACCTCATCTTGACCCATTAACAGCGAAGTCCTGTTGAGCCAAAACCTTCCTACTCTGTCGACCACTCCTCAGATGCCCGCTCTGTAATGCTGTCTACTTTTAAACTGTTCTCGCTGTTCTCACTGGCTGATGTCCATACGCTTGCACCGTCGTGCCCCGATCAAACCGCTGAAGAAATAACCAACAAATCTCAGACAAATTCAACAGACAAATCTCAAGGTTGCACAATTTATACATTCTTCAATACTAAATGCACTTTGAATTTGAATTTGAAACACCACAGCAAAATTTAATGCAATTTCTAACAGACAACATTGCCTTATGTGCTGAGGTTATCTGCTGTGCTATGGAGGTTTTTTTTTTGTTCTGGGATAAATATTGGCCAAAACAGTTGAACAAAGCTAGTCATATTGGGTTGCAAGTTTAATTACATACACCTGACAGAATTCTGAGAGCATACACTAATAGCAGAAGACATCTTCATCATGTTTCACAGGAGCGTTATCAAACTTCTACAGTAAATCGACTCACTACCAGGTCAATTGGAAATCCCAATGATTTAACACCTGACTCACTAGATACTAATTTCCATACTCCCTTTAACTCTCTGGGATCCTAATTCCTGTGCTTCCATTCTGGAGCTCTTATTCCAGTACTTTTAAACTCACTGAGATGATGCTCCCCTTAAGCTAACTGAAGGTCCGCTTCTTGTATGGCTTTAAACACTCTCAGCCCATTTCCATGCTCCATTTAAACTCAGCCAGACCATGTTTCCTTTAAACTTACCAGGTTTCCTGGAAAATGGAGTATATAACGATGTAGCATCCAAAAGAAGATTGAATTAGAAGTCTGTTGGACAATTGGAATGGCATCAAATTGTATGGAAAAATCCACTAGTCTAACACCACCGATGTCCCAAACATGTATATTGTCATAGTTTCATGATTCTGGGAGTTAGAACAAGTGAACAAAATTGAGGTGCAAATTGCAAATTTTAATTTAGTTTCATTTTAAAACAGAGCCCTGAGTTAACATGCCATCTGAAAGTTGAAAATGTCTATTCCCACACGGCCTGTCTGTGTTAAAAGTCAGGCGGTTTTTAATTACTGGGACTGGGTGCTGAGCGTTGCCAGGCTCAGAAGGTGCTATCACAGGGTTTGAGTACCACCAGACAGCACATAATAATTAAAGTGATTTTCCATGAAGCACCTTATTCCATGAAGCAGTGATTCACTTGTACATGGACGATATTTGGTGCTTTTCATATTATAAATTGATTTATTATTGAAGAATGTGTATATTATGCAACCTTGAGTTGCCCTCTTCAGCACATATTGCCTGCTTTGGTGAGTACAGCGTGCTTATCATATTTCTTTTCAGCAGTTACCATGAATTTAGAATTCACCTTACCCTCTCCCCAACGTCACCCACAGAAGAGTACAAGAAGCCAAAGAAACAGGCCATCATCTTCATTCTGGGCAAAATACAGCTGTCAAGGCTCAACATTAAATTCAGCATTTTCAGATAACCTGTCTTCCATGTTTGTTTCCTGGAAAGAAGAGTCCATGAATGGTCACTGATCTATACAGTCTATGTTTTCCCTACACAGATGCTGCCTGACCTGCTGAATATTTCAAGCATCCTTTTTCAGATTTCTAACATCAACAACATTGTATAACATGTTTGTTTTTTTCTTTTTTCTTTCTCTGTCTTCTACTTTTTTTTTCATCTCATTCTATTGACATGTCCTCAGGCAGATCAGCTCTGATGAACAAACTTCACCTCTCCTAGCTGCTTCAAACTTCTCTTTCTCATGGTCTCTCCCTAATCATAGACATTCCCAATGTTAACCTTGCCTCCTACTCTGTCTAACGGATTTCTAACTGTCCTCCATTCTAGTGAAGCTGAAATATTATTCTGCTTCTCTCTCCCCAAATGTTGCTTGTTGATGAGTATTTCCAGCACTTTCTGCTTTGATTTGAGGTTTAGAATTAGTACTTTGTCACATTTCTGTTCTTTCTGTTACATTACAACTATCTGTCTGCCTGAGTTTGAATCTTGTATTTGTCATAAGGGAAGTACTTATCAAAGGATTTTTGATGCTATGAATCTATAATGAAAAAAAGAAACTGAACTCAAAATTTTATTTTTCATTTGTAATACATATGCCTTGTAGCTGAAATTTCACCCAACAATTTCTAAAGAACTGAAAATACTGTTGGGCACAGATTGCATGTTTTGGTGTGTTGCTGTGTGCTCATTATATTTCTAGAATACACTGAAAATCCCAGCTTCTCCCTTTCCCATCTCCCCAGGTATCTTGCATTATCTGACAAAAAATGGTAATATTCAGCCTCTGAGTCAGAAGTTGGGTATAGCTCTCCCCAAGGCCAGACAAGTCACAGCAGGTAGAGGGAGAGCTCCAGCTGTAATCACTGGATTGATGTCCACTGTGATGTCCAAAAAAGATAGCAAACTGTCCACACCATCCATCACACAGTAGGACTGGTGTTCTTTATTTAGTTTTTATGCAATTCTACCGGAAGAAAGTGCACAAAAGATAAAAAGAGAAGACAAAAATAAATGGAAACTATTTCAATTTCTCATCCCTGAGTAAATGCCCCAGTAGTTTCATGTACAAAGATTGAATAAGGATTTGGGGGAACATAACAGGGACACAAGTGTGGATGATATGATTCAGGACATTTGACAAAGCTCTATTTCTTCAGACTGAAAGGGTCCTGTGCACATTATATATCATGTGCATTTTGTCAACAATGTTGATCATGATGGTCAGTCATAAACGATTAAATGTACTCTGTTGGTAATTAAGATTGACTGAAATATTTCTGGTCTGATTGTCAAGCCAATGCATTAAAGCACGAAAAGCATCACTAAACTTCTTTGTTAATTTGTTCAGGCATGTTCCTGCATTTATAACTCAAAGGTTTGAGCTAGGCCCCAATTCTAATTCTTTTTCATATGTTCAAAAATGTAATGTTTATCAGAAATGCAGAGAAGCTTGCCTCATGAATAAACAGTTGGACTGATGTGGAGGAAAGTCACAGTTTAATAGATACATTCTGTCTGCTTGACAGCTTGGCATAATACCAGCATTTGTTTTGTTCAAGGATAATTCTTTGATAAAAAGACAACTGTTAACCCTGGTTGTCAGACACAGTGTGATGAGGAGATTTCACTATTTGGAAGAACACAGATGTGAAAGGAAGAAACAGACTTGGAGAAGTTGATTCATATTCTTTTGTGTTAACTTTGTTGCCAATGTCCTTCATTCTTGTCAGCTAACCAGGTTGAAATGACATTTTTATTTCTGACTAATCCAGGTGACTTGTTAGTGCACTCATATAGTTTCTCCTTGTAGACTACCTCTTTGTCTGGTAATGTCACCACCAGCTGATTGAATTGAAAGCCATAATGCACAGCTTAGAATTGATTGGAAATATTAGAAATGAATTAATTTAATGAGGTCTTGGTGAATCCCTTTCATTTATTAAATATTGTAAAGAACATTTGTGTATCCTGAAGGTTGTAAGCAGTGGAACAGATGTGCCTATCTAAGAAGGAAGCAGATTAATAGAAGGTAAGCCTGCTTATTAGGTTCAAGGCAGGTAAAGTTTTGGATCAAATTGTAAAATCGGGGATTAATAAAACAATTTGAGGGTCAGTCCAATGTGGATAAGTGAAGTGCCATCTGTATGGTGAGCAACCTGACCTGATCCTGTCAGTCCAGCATGACGACTAGAAGGTGAAGAAGAGTATGACTTACTACATTCAAGATCTTCGGTGTGAAGTTGTGGAGAAATGAGTTCTTATAGGTGCAGTTACAACCAGTGTCCTGTTCTGGGGCTGAGCAGTTCACAGTGAGCACCATGAATTGAATAATCTAACAGGTAGTTTGTAGTGTGAATGCTGAGGTGATCAGGATATATGGGCAGGTCTGACAACCATCTGCTTAACTCCTAACCTTTCCAGTTAAAGTACACAGAATAGGGTGGATTAGTCAGCTTGGATTCAGAAAAATAGAAGGAATGACAAAAAAAGATTAAGAGAAAGAAAGTAACTGAGACCAAAATAAATGTAACTTGTGAACTTCTATCCAATTCTAAAGGTCCACTGTCAACACACCTCACTTGCTGGTGAGATCGTAAATTACCCGTTGATTGTTAATTTCTAGCCTGTGGTTGTTAAACACGTTCAGTACACAAATGCCTAAGCACGCACACATACTTAAATCCCCCTGTGGGCATTCCCATTAGCAACATATATACCCCTTTGGATACAGCTCGGGGAGAATGACCTATCAGGGCACAGCTGCAGTAGCCAGGTCAGTAGGACTGTGGCTGGATCAGAAGCAGAGCAGGGAAGGTTAAAGTCAGGAAGAGAAGCAGTGATATGAGACTCAATAGTTTGGGAGTTTCTGTGGCTATGAAAGAGACGCCAAGATCGTGTGTTGCCTCCTGGGTGCCAGAGTTGTGGGTGGCTGCAGGACATACTCCAGAGGGAGGGTGAGCTGCCAGAGGAAGTTGTGATACAGACTGGAACCAATGACATATATAGAAATGGAGAAGAGATCCTGTGCAGTGAGTATTGAGAGTTAAGAAAAAGTCTGAAAAAGTGCAAGGTGTTATTCAGGGCAGGAACAGAAAAAAAAGAACTGATGAACAAGGGGCTGAGGAACTGGAACCAGGGTATTAAATTCTTGGTTCACTGGAGCAGGAGTGACCAATACAAGAGGGACAGATTGCACCTTAACTGAGGGAACCAGTATCCGAATCAGGAAGTTCACTAGTATTAGTTGTGAGGGCCTAAACTAGTTTGATAGAATTATGGAAACCAGAACACCAGGTCAGAAGGCAAAGGGACTGGCAGGAACATAAATGTCACAACGAGTAAGAACAGAGTAATAATAGATGAATGGGATAACAGGTTGAAGTGTGTGTGTTTTAGACAAAGTTAGATATTTATTGATCCCAAAGGAAATTGCAGTATCACAGTGGCATTACAAATTCACAGATATACAATATTACAAGAGAAGTAAGAAAGAATAAAAAATAAATTATCGCCAAGTCTAATGGGAGGAGGTTATCACTTCCACAGCTCCAGGTTGACTCTAATGGCCGAGGGTAAGAATGACCTCATACGGTGCTCTTTGGAGCAGCGCAGTTGTCTTAGTCTATTACTAAAAGTGCTCCTCTGTTCAGCCAAGAAAGCATACAGAGGGTGAGAAACATTGTCCAGAATTGCCATAATTTTCCATATGGTCCTTTGTTCTACCACAGCCTCCAGTGTGTCTAGTTTGACTCGTATAACAGAGCCAGCCTTTCCAATCAGTTTATTGAGCTGTTGGCGTCACCCATGTTGATGTCATTGCCCTAGCACACCACCACATAGAAGATTGTACTGGTGACCAAAGACTTGTAGAATGTGTGAAGGAGAGCATGCATACTCCAAAGGACCTCAAACCCCTCAGGAAGCAGAGGTAACTCTGGCCCTTCTTGTACACAGCCTCTGTGTTGGTGCTCCACTCAAGTCTGTCATCCAGGTGCACCCCCATGTACTTGTGGGTCCTCACCACATACAAGTGCTCACCATCAATAGTAACAGGGAGCAGTGCAGGCTGAGTCTTCCTAAACTCCATCATCATCTCCTTTGTCTTACTGATGTTGAGCTGCAGATAATTCAGCTTGTGCCCTGTGTTCATCCGCCTGTCCTCCCTTTATACAAATGAATCATCAGAGAATTTCCACAGTGACACGATTCAGTGTTGTATCTGAAGTCTGAGGTATACAGGAAAACAGGAAGGGAGCCAATGTAGTCTCCTGTGGAATCCCAGTTCTGCTTATAGCCACGTCAGGCACACAGCTCTGAAGCTGTACAAACTGTGTTAGGACTATTATGGGTAGTAAAGGTGATAAACAGTTACAAATACATTAGGCAGGACTAGAGACAGATAATTGGGAGGATCTTTTTGAGCAAGTTCATATCTGACATGTCGGGGGTGTTTAAAGAACAAATGCAGAGTACAGGGTGGGTATGTTCCAGAAAGAAGGATAAAATGGCAAGGTAAAGGAACCTTGGATGTTAAGGGAGGTGGCAAGTTTAGTCAAGAAGTAAAAAGAGATCTATGTAAAGTTTAGGAATCTAAAATCATACAGAGCCAGAAAATTTGAGGATTATAAAGAAAACTGAAAAGGACTCAAGGGATTGAAGAGAATCTCAAGGCATTCTACAGATAACCAGGGAGTGGATAGGGCACTCAAGAATAAAGAAGAGAGAACTTGGAGGCAAATGATGTGGGTGAAGTCCTGGATGATTATGTTGCACCAGAATTTACCAAGGAGAGGGACACAGAGGATGGGATGATCCGTATGTGTGGAATGTGCTAATTTACTAGGACATTTTGAAATAAAGGGGCATTGGGTTTCTTAAAGAACATTAAAGTAGATAAATTCCCAGGTCCTGATAGGATATACCTCAAGTTATTGAAAGAGGCTAGAGAATAGTTTACTGGGGCCTTGACCAATATCTTTATGTCATCTCTAGCCACAGAAGAGGTCCAAAGGACTGGTGAGTTTAGCTTATGTTGCTTCATTATTGAAGAAGGTGAATAGAAGTAATCCTGGAAATGATAGACTAGTGAGTCTCACATCAGTGGTAGGGGAGGTACTGGAGAGAGTTCTTAGGAAAAAGATTTATGAGCATATGGAAAACTGTTGTCTAATTAGTGACAATCAGGAAAGCTCTGTGAAGAGCGAGTCATGACTGACTAACTTGATAAAAATTTTCAAGGAGGTGACAGAGGTGATTGCTGAAGGGAGTATTGTAAATGTTTGTCCACATGGATAAGGCATTTTGACAAGTTCAAAGAAATTTATTATCAAAGTACATATATGTCACCATATGCTACCCTGAGATTCATTTTCTTGTGGTCATTCACAGTTTATTCACAGTAAATACAAAGAAACACAATAGAATCACAAAGATTATACACAAAGATGGACAAACAACCCATATGCAAAAGTTAACAAGTTATGCAAATACAAAGAGAAAAATAATAATAACAGATAAATTGAGCGATGGAGGATGAGAGGTGACCTGATGAAAATGTATAAGGTGATGAGAGGAATTGATCATGTGGATAGTCAGAGGCTTTTTCCGAGGGCTGGAATGGCTAACACAAGAGGGCATAGTTATAGGGTGCTTGGAAGTAGGTACAGTGGTGACGTCGGCTAAATATTTCACACAGGGAATGGTGGGTGCATGGAATGCACTACTGGCAACGGTGGTAGAGGCGGATACAAGAGGGTGTTTTAAGAGACTCTTAGATAGGTACATGGAGCTTAGAAAAATAGAGGACTATGCAGTAAGGAAGTTCGAAGCCATTTCCAGAGGAGGTTACATGGGCAGCAGAACATTGTGGGCTGAAGGGCCTGTAATGTGCTAAAGATTTCTATATTGAGGACATGAGTTGTGGAGTCCTTGAACGAGAGTCTATAGTTTGTGGAATCAGCTCAGTGATGGGTGAGTGAAGTTTTCCACTCTGGTTTAGGAGCCTGATGGTTGATGGGTAATAACTGTTCCTCAACCTGGTGGTGTAGGATCTAAGGCTCCTGCAACTCCTTCCTAATGGCAGTGATGAGTGACAACATGGCTGAATGGTGGGGGTCCTTGATAATGGAAGCTACTTTCCTGCGACAGCACTCCTCATAGATATGCTCAATATCTTTACCAGTGATGGACTGAGCTGTATCCATCACCGTTTTTATGCTTTTCTGTTTCCATATCAGCTAGTGATACAACGTCAGTATACTTTCCACCGTGTATATATAGAAGTTATTCAAAATTTTAGATGACATGCCAAATATCTGCAACCTTCTAAAAAAGTAGAGGCAGCTTTGTGCCTGCTTTGGAATGGCACTTATGTGCTGGCCCCAAGACAGATTCTTTGAAATGATAATACCAAGGATTTTAATGTTACTGACCTTCCACCTTTGATCCTCTGATGGAGACTGGCTCATAGATCTCCAGTTTCCTGCTCCTGTTGTCAATAATTAGCTCTTTGGTTTTGCTAATGTTGAGTGAGTTGTGGTGGCATCATTCTGCGAGATATTCAAACTCCCTCCATGAGCTGATTTGGACCTACAACGGTGGTGTCATCAGCAAACTTAAGTGTGGTATTGAAGCTGTACTTAGCCACACAGTCATAAGTGTAAAGTGATTAGAGCAGGAGGCCTTGTGGTGCATCTGTGCTGATGGAGGTTGTCAAGGAGATGTCGTGCCAATGAGAACTGATTGGGGTCTGTAAGTAGGAAAATTAAGGATCCAGTTGCACAAGAATGTATTGAGGACTCTCATGAGAGGCTTATCCAGAACTAAGATGCATGGGATCTCTGGTGCAATGGCCATTTGGATTCAAACTTGGCATGCATGTAGAAGACACAGGGTAGTGATCAATGGGGCTTACTCTGGGTGGAGTCTTGTGACTGGTGATGTTCAGCAGGGATCCAGACTGGTGCTGTGAATAGAGTAGAAAACTGGCAAAAGAGACAGCAGGATATACATCATTTGCTGTTATTGATGGAGAACAGCAGTTAGAGTTTAACCCAGCCAAATGTGAGGTGTTGCAAATGTAAAGGGAGAATACACTATTAATGGCATGTTGATGTGCAGAGAGGTCTTGGAGCTTGTGCATAGATCCCTGAAAGTGACTACACAGGTTGACAGGGACGTAAAAAGGCCTATTGCATGCTCATCTTTATTGGTCGAAGAAATAAGACAAAGATTTGGGAAATTCCTTAGCATTGGCTGCATTGAGCTTCCCTGTGCCTTTCAGTACATACACCAGCATCCTGGTTTTGGGCAGGCCAAGGAGCGTTCTTCACTGAGCTGATGTCTCATTGTGTGTCCCTGGGAACAGCCTGAAGATCAGGCTGTTACACAGCTGCTGGGGTTGAACTGGAACACAGATGCTTGATTCCTCCTCCACACTCTCTTAGCAAACCCATAGTCTGCAAAGAGGTGGGTGACCATCTCCCGACAGCAACATATGTCATCTGTAGAGGAAGGTACTTCATACCACCAGCATATTGAAGTCTTGGTGCTCATTGGTTAGATCTGGCAATACGACATTCTGCCAGATGATTTGGACCACTTGCTTTGGTGAACAGCATTTTCTGTTAAAGGGCATTCTGTGTTGTTCTATGTTCAACGTATACAATACACAGCTCATGAGCATTTCCCAACCCTTCTGGCAAAGCCAAAAGGTAAGAAGATCCACAATATTTATTTCAATAACTGCGAGGTAACATTGCAGCTCTCTAAAATTGGTTAGACCCCATTTGGAGCATTGTGTTCATTTCTGGTCGCCTCATTATAGGAAGGATGGAGAAGCTTTAGAGAGGGTGGAGAGGAGATTTGCCAGGATGCTTCTTTGATTAGAGATTTTGTCTTATGAGGAATGACTGAGTGAGCTTGGACTTTTCATTTTAGAATGAGGAGGGTGAGCAGTGTATAAGATGATCAGAGGCATACACAGAGTTGACAGCCAGCACCTTTTGCCAAGGGCAGAATGGCTAATATGAGAGGTCATAATTTTAAGGTGATTGAAGGAGGTATTTATTTTATTTAGTGATACACCGTGGAGTTGACCCTTCTGGCCCTTCAAGCTATGCTATCCCAGCAACCTTTGATAAACACTATTAACCCAAACCAAATCATGGGACAAATTACAGCAACCAGTTAACCTATCCAGTACATCTTTGGACTGTGGGAGGATACCAGACGACTCCAGGAAAACCCACACATTCCATGGGGAGGAAGTATGGAGACTCCTTACAGAACGGTGCCAGAATTGAATTCCAAACTCTGGAATGTCCCAAGTGGTAATACCATCAAGCTAACTGCTATGTCAGAGGTCAGTTTTTCACACAGAGAATGGTGGGTGCGTGGAATGTACTGCCAGGTGTGGAGAGGAAGATACATTAGAGACAATTAACAGACTCTTGGATAAGCACATGGATGAAAAAAAATGGAGGGCTATGTAAGAGGGAATCACTATATTGATCCTGGAGTAGGCTAAAAGGTTGGCTCGATGTCGTGGGCCAAAAGGACTGTACTGTTCTATGTCCTCTTTAGAATGCCTGGCTTATGAATCAACATCGAAATTTTATAAACATTTATCAACGAGTCTTCTTAAAACATGCATTTGTAGTTGTCATGGGAACTATTTTTGCTTATTGCTGCCCTCTAGTGACCAGATGATTCCATTTTAGAGTCACAAAGGCAGAGAACATAACAGCACAGAAACAGGCCCTTCTACACATCTAGTCCATGCGGAACCATTAATCCGTATAGTCCCATTGACCTGCACCTGGACCATAGCCCTACATTCCCCTCCTAGCCATGTACCTACCCAAATTTCTACTATATGTTGAAATCGACTCTGCTTCCACCACTTGTTCTGGCTGCAAGTTCCACACTCAAACTATCTTCTGAGTGAAGAAGTTCCCCCTCATGTTCCTCTTAAATATTTCATCCTTCACCCTTAACCTAAGACCTCTAGTTGTAGTCTCACGCAACATTAGTGGAAAAAGCCTACTTGCATTTACCCTATCTATATCCCTTATAATTTTCTATACCTCTATCAAATTTCCCCAAAATCTTTTACATTCTAGGGATTAAAGACCAAACATGTTCAACATTTCCCTATAACGCAGACCCTCAAGTCTGGCAACATCCTTGTAAATATTCTCTGCACTTTTTCAATCTTATTTACTTAATCTTTCCTCCAGGTAATTGACCAAATCTGAACAAAATACTCCAAGTTAGCCTTCACCAACATCTTACACAATTTCAACATAACATCCCAACTGCTGTACTCAATACATTAATTTATGTATTTCCCTGTGACACCAGTTTCAAGGAATTATGGATCATTATTCCCACTGCAAGCTTTGGTAGTCTTCCTCACTGTCCACTACACCCCCCCCCCCCCCCCATATTGTCATGAGCAAATTTGTAGATCCAGTTTACCACATCATTGATATAAATGGCAATCAGCAACAGAACTAGCACTGATCCCTATAGCACACTACTAGTGACAGGCCTCCAGGCAGAGAGGCAACCATCTACAAAACTGTCTGGCTTCTCCAGGAAAGCTAATGTCTAATTTAGTTACTACTTGATCTAGAATGCAAAGTGATTTAACTTTCTTGACCAACCTCCCATGCAGGACCTTGTCAAAGGTCTTGCTAAAGTCCATGTAGACAACATCTTCTGCTTCGCCTTCATCAACATTCCTGGTAACTTTAGCAGTATGATTTTCACTAACCAGCTTGCTTCTTATTTTTTTTTTGTTCACTGGAGCAAGTTTAACCTGCGCCTGAATTTTCTGTCAAAATAGCAAGGCTAAGTACACACAATTGTTTATGTGCAAGTTACAGAGCCTCTTCAGTTAGGTTTCAGAATTTGCTATCTGTATTTTCCTTCTGCACTACTTTCTCCTGCCTTCATCCTGTAACTTTTAACACCCTTGTTAATTAAGCACCTAACAACCTCTGCTTTAAAAATACCAATGACTAGCCTCCACAGCCATCTGAGGCAATGAATTCCACAGATTCATGATCATGTGGCTATACTATTCTGTGGCTGTGCCCTCTGGATCTAGATTCTCCCAATGACCAAGTCCTTCCAATTCACTAGTTGCTATACAACGTTTTTAGTACATTAGAAGGAGTAGAGATTGCATGGTGTGAGTGTATATATTTGGGCAAGTTAACCTATTGACTCAGAACTCATAAGTACTTCATTTCATGTGTTACAATTCTTCACACCTGATTTATACATATATTAGTGTAAACAACAGATAAAACTATGTTAGAGTGATAGTGTTAGTAATATTGCTAATTCATTAAGAATTATGATTCATCAAGAAGGACTTATCCTGGGCCCAGCACGTAGTGGAATTATAAAGAAAACATGGTATCACCTCTATTTCCTTAGAAGTTTGTGAAGATTCAGTATGACATCTACATCTTTGATGAATGTCTGTAAGTGTGTCGCAGAGAGTATATTGACTGGTTGTATCATGGCCTGGTATAGAAATACAAATGCCCTTGAATGGGAAATTCAACAAAATTTAGTGGATACAGATCAGTCCACCACAGATAAAGCCCTCCCTATCATCGAGCACATCTACATAAAACGCTGTAGCTGGAAAGCAAGATCCATCATCCCCCACCACTCAGGCCGTATTCCTTTCTCACTGGTGCCATGAAGAGGGAGGACTCACAGCTTCAGGACTCACACTACCAGGTTCAGGAACAGTTATTATCCCTCAGCCATCAAGATCTTGAACAAGTGGAGATAACTTCACTCAACTTCACTCGCCCCTTCACTGAACTGGTCCCACAACCTATGGACTCACTTTCAAAGACTCTTCGTCACATGTTCTCATTATTTATTGCTTATTTATTTATTATTACTCCATTTTTTTGTATTTACACAGTTTGTTGTCTTTTGCACATTGATTGTCTGTCTTGTTGAGTGCAGTCTTTCTGTTATGGTTCTTGGACTTAGTGAGTATATCCAAAAGAAAATGAATCTCAGGATTGCCAATGGTGACACACACGTATGAACCTTGATAATAAATTTGCTTTGAACCTTGAATCTGAATATCCTTGGATCCTGGACTTAACCTAGCACACAAGAACACAAGAAAGTAGGAGCAAAGGTAGACCACCAGACTCCTTGAGCCTGCATCACCATTCAATATGACATTGGTGCTTTATGTGGCCTGATCTATATCAGGCTCCCCATTACCCTCAATTTCAAATATTAATCTAATTCCATCTTAATGATTTCTAATAATCTGTCCTCCACCCATCCTCTGTGGCAGAGATTTCCAGTGATTCACTACGTTTTGAGAGAAGAAATTCCTTCACATCTTAGTTTTGAATGACTAGCCCTTTAATTTGTGTCTATGTTCTCACTTGTGAATACATATCAATATCTCTCCTGTTAAACCCTGTTAGGATCTCCTAGATTTGAATAATTTCACACCTCATGCTTCAAAACATCAAGGTATACAGATTCAGACTGCCTTGCCTCTTTGAGAAGAAAACCCTGTCATCCCAGGACTGAACCTTTTGAGGCTTCTTCATACTGGCTTCCACTTTCAATTTTAGTCTTACTTGGTGTTCCATCATGCTTAGTTATCACTTATTTTGCCCTTTCCATTACCCCTTTCCAAGTACTGATGCTTTCTATTCTCCTCATCTGAGCATGTACCAACACTTACTAGCCTGGAATATCTAATTATTCTTGCTCTTGCATAGACATGTAGGTTCCTTCAAGTGGGGAGTTAGATCATTTAATAGCTAAGATCATTTTGTCCCATGTGAACTACCAAAATGTACTTGGGATGAAGAAATACATTTTATATACAATCCGGTCTTTATGCAGAGAAATCAGCTGCGCGACCAGTAATGTTCCCCTCCAAACCATTTACTTTTGAGGCACAGAAACACTATAATTAGCATTAGAGCATGAACATATAACATGGGTTACATTATCCTGAGCGACTGGGAAATTAAAAACATATTATCACCACATTTAAACAAAGTTATATTTTAGTGATGAGAATTTTTAGGCCAATGTTGCATTACAGTTCCAGAATTCTTCCTTCTATTTTTAATAAAGTTTGACTTGAGTACATTGCCCATGGAGAATAAATCAGTGACTTTCTACATTTATGGTGCAAAACTTGAAAAAAAAAAGTAATTATTTCAAATTCTCTCTTCTATTAAAGTGCTGAATTCAACAAGGCGGGTAAGGAGAAGTAATAACTGATTTTTATCAACTGCACCTTTTTTTGCAGGTCTCGTTAAAATTTTTAAGCTGCATTGTTAGAAGGTACTCTTTGCAATCTGGAGAGGAGATGTTGCATTTAGATTATAATTAAAAGCACTGGTATTAAGCAGTTGAGTGCCAGCCACTGCTAGCTGTTCTATTTTCTCTGCTCAGTGGCTAGGACTTCAGAGCAAAGCAAGGCTTACACATGTATGGGCAGCAAGCTCCTGTGGAGGAAGAATGTTCATTGTCTTCATTGCAAGTGGACTGCGGTACAAATCAAAGCCTAACCCTCTGGGGATAGAAACTAATAAAGCACAGTCTATTTCAAATCACTGTTAAAATGAGGATTAATTGATAGAAGTGTTAAGGCTCTGCAGGCTTTTCTGTGGGACCTAATTTGCATCTTAAGAGGTGGTCTAACACCACAGTTTTTGGTTGAGAAAGCAATTCTCTGCACTATCTAGATGTAATAAAATGTATATGATTGTTGAATGATCAGGAAATAGGCAGTTATTTGATGTGCTTTCAATTTATGCTCTGTGCCCAAAGCTATTTGTCCCTTATATTTCAAAAAAAACGTTATTTCAGGGCTAAATTTTGTTAGAGTAACTCTTGTTTTCACTCATTATACCTTGCAGTTGCTAAGACTGCATGTCCCATGTTTTTTTGCTGCACTTTGGTATTAGAGTCAAATTCAGATTATTATGCTTTGAAATAACATTAATTTAAAGTCAAAGGAACCCTTCAACTGGATGATGGTTATTAAAGGAAACTCTGACTGGCTTACCATTTGTGATTAATAATACCATAGTTTTTTTTTATTGATCTATCTTATTATCAGAACTATGCATAGATTCTCTTCTAATTTTATTGTAGTTAAAGGTTCCCAGTAGTTGGGATTGAAGTTTCCATTGTTGCATTGGGATATAATTAGATGTTATTGAAAACAAAGGTTAAAATATTTATTATGTTAAAGTAAGAATATTGGAAAGGCTTCGCTTTCCAGTGCTGGATGTGAGCAGACTTAAATTCAGGTTTTCTTCCTCTTGACTCCTGCTCCCAAGTTCTACATTTTTATTTTTGTCTCTTGAACAGTTTGGGGGTTATCCATTCCCATTATTTTGTTTTACATTCATTCACAGGTCATGAGTCTCACCAGTAATGGCTGTTGCCCATCCCAATCTTTCCTAACTGATTCTTTTGTGGGCTGTTACAAACCAATCACATTGCTGTGGCTCTTGGTTATATGTAGGTCAGCCAGGGTTCTTCACTTGACAGACACTGGTGTACCAGAAGGCTTTTTAACCACAGTCCTGTGGTTTGATGGTTGCCATTGCTATTTCATATTTATCTAATTGCTGGAATTTAACTTCCACATCTGCTATAGTGAAATTTAAAACTTGTAGTTCAATAGAGCAATCCTTCTGAGAGATAAATGGCAGAACTTCAACCAAAAAAAACAGTGGTAAACTTGTTCTAGTGTTCCTACATAAATGCTACATCCCTAAAATGGTAAAGGTCTTGTCCTGTTGGTTGTCCCTGTGTTGCTGTAGTAATGTCTAAAGAAGGCAAATGAGATAATCTTTCATGGACTTCCCAACCGTCAGGCTAGGAAATCTGTCCCCAAATCCATGGTAGGTTCAAACTAGTGTGAGCATGGCTGTCCCTGTTCAAATGACTATCAACGCCAATCTTTGTCCATTGGGAGATCTCTGCTGAGCCTCTCCACATTGCTGGGAACAAATGATGGAGAAGATGCTGAGATTCCTTTTTCTGGTTCTGGGAGAGTTGTTGGTCTTAAGGCTTTCCTTTCGTTTTGCAAGTTGTCTCGTTTTGAATTCCCAAATTTGAATCTGAAATCTACAACACCTCAAATCTGTTCTTTAATGGAATGCATTTGTTTTGTCTTGCTTGGCTTACTATTGTATTTAAAACTTAGTACTTAGGTCATGAATAATAATGATATGTTCATCTAAACTATATACTCTGGTTCCACATAGGACTTGAATCTGCAGTTTTCTTATTTGAAGCTTTGTTGCTTTACATCCATTTTGTTTTGGTTTTCCTTTCAAACAAGTCAGTGTTATATTGCATAGTAGCAGTTACAATGTACCATATTGATGTACCACAGAGAGCATTCTATCCAGATATATCACAGCTTTGTTTGGTAGCTCGTCTGCCTGAGACTGCAAGACACTGCATATTTACTAACACAGTTCAGCACAAATGAAAACTGGCCTCTCCTCCATGGATTCCATCTGCATTTCTTGGTGTCTTAGTTAAGCAACAATCAAAATAAAATTTTCTTGTCTATCCCATCCCATTGGACATGAAGGCAGCTCCTACCCCACTGATACAAAATTATTGAACAGTTTCCTAGTACAACCAAATGGATGTTGACCTCACAATCTACCTCATTATGGCCTGCACCTTATTGTCTACCTGCACTGCACTTTCTCCTTAACTGTAACATTATTACAGTTATTACAATAACTGTTATTATTTTCTCTTGTATTACATTCACTCTGCTAATGAAATGATCTGCATGGATGGCATGTAAAGCAAAGTTTTTCAGTCTTGACAATAATAAACTGATTTTCCCATTATCAAGTTAGTCATTTTTGTAAACTGTCATCCATATACACTGATACCTCCACGTTTCTTATATGTTGACATGTATATTGACATGTAAGTTCTACTGTAGGTAGGATTTCTACAGAACTGCTAAGGACTATGTTAGCAAGCAACTCACAGGTATTGTTTGTGAATAACAATGGACAAGTATGAGTGGCTTTATTTAAGTTATGAAATTGATAGGATGGGGTAGGACCCCACCATATTAGAAGGCTTAAATGTAATTAAGGGAATAGTAAACCCATGAGGATCAGGCACTGCGTAATTTTTAAAGAGTATGATTATTTGCATGAGATATAAAGGACCTGAAGACTTCATTGTTAATGGATCAACATTTAAATTAATTATCTCTTATTTGAAAGAAGAAAAAATACTTGATTTCCACTTTAAATTTTTCTTTTAAGGTTTACTATGTCTTAGAGATGTGCCATTGCCCAAAGGATTATGGAAATCTGCCATCTATGGGTGCTTTCATGTGAGTTATATGGGTATAAATTAATATTGTTAAACCTTGATTTCTCAGATCCACCTACTCCGATTGCCCCACCTCAGATTAATTCTGTTGGTGCTACGTACCTGTGGATCCAGCTTAACGCAAACTCCATCAGTGGGGACGGGCCTATCATCCAACGTGACATTGATTACCGCAGCACATCTGGGAGCTGGGCGGACATACAGCCAGTGGACAGCCATCAGTACAAAATTGGCCACCTGGATCCTGACACCGAGTATGAAATCCGAGTCCTCCTCAC
This sequence comes from Hypanus sabinus, assembly GCF_030144855.1. NCBI lineage: Eukaryota > Metazoa > Chordata > Chondrichthyes > Myliobatiformes > Dasyatidae > Hypanus > Hypanus sabinus. The sequence goes on from NC_082706.1 coordinate 127,503,713, forward strand.
CCGACCTGGAGAAGGGGGAAGGGGAGCTCCTGGCCCTGCCCTCAGAATGAAAACTAAGTGTGGAGGTAAATCCTGGGAAAATTAGTGAAATGGTATTGTTTGTTGTGGAAAAATTGCTAGCGAACTGTTGAGAACTACATTGGCAAGTAAATCAAGGTGGGATGGTAGAGGTATTCTTTGTGGATAATAATCGACGAGAATGGAGCTGGAGCCTACTCCACTGGAAGGCTTAAGGATACTTAAGAGAACAATATAGCTATCTTTGGATTATGCCATGCTTAGTTTTCAAGAATATAACTGTTAGTATGAGAAGTGGTGGAAAAAGAATAAAGGACATACAGAGCTCATTGTTAATGCATAAATACTTAAGTTGATCTCTAGAGTAGAAAAGTTTTAGTTTCACTTTACTTCTACTTATAAAGTTTACCCCCCTTGGCTGTGCCATCGTTCAAGGGATTAATGTGGATCTACCAGTTATTAATTTCACATAGGTGTTTCTTTCTGAGTTATATGGGTGATTGCTTAATATTGTGGCAACAGATGCTTGAGCCTTTTGTTTGGTTAACCTTGCTCAGTTGTTTCCTCCTCGAATATTCCACACATACTTGCCTCAGATCACCGGTGCTCGGGATTTAAGACAATGCCTGGTGCAGTAGGACGTGAGGCTAAGGGCTAATTAAATAGTAAACTGGCTGATGCTAGGTGGTAATGGTGAAGATGGTATCACTACAGCTGGGCTAATGCGATTTCTAGAAATTTAATCAAACAAAAGTAACAGGCTCTGAATTTTGTCACATATCAGCATCATTATTGGAATACGTAAGACATTGAACAGAAATTTAGTTGAAAAGAGATTCTGATCATCCATTTTTTCATTGGCAGATGCCCTTTGTCAGACATACACTGTGAGAATATTGTATAACATGGATGGTTTGACAAATACAGTATATTGCTGTTCTGAACAGATAGCACTGCAAAAGAGCTCTGTAGAAACCGATCTGTATGTGCAACACAAAACAATATGTTGTACAAATTTTAAAAAAAAGTTGAGGTGTGATAAATCGGAAGTGAAAACAGAAAATGTTGGAGATATTCTGTAGGTCAAGCAGTAACAGGTTCTGATGAAAAATTGTTCCCCTTTTTGATGCCTGACCTTCTATCGCCACCATTTTCTGCTACACGGATGGTATTGCTGTGTTCGGCTCCATATATATGTAGCCTGGGGAACAATACACACAGGACAACAAATACTTCAACGGGCCTTAAATACTTTTATCTGTTTTAGATGTTTCATTGCAGAAAGAGGGTAACAAAATAAAAATGACAACATAAATTAAAAGTTCCCGCTGTTACAATCTCAGCTTAACTTCAGACCACAGCCTTGTTACATATGCAGTATGAAAATAACTGAAACAAAATATACAAAACCAATACGGTAGTGGAAAACCTAAAAAAAATGCAAAGAATGTTAGAATCCCCACCAACCCAGTACCTTATGTACAACATCAAAAATATGAATAAATGCATCTCATCTCAACGAAGAGATGTGCTTACATTTGGTACTCACATGCTTAACTTCCAAACGCGTTTAGGCTAGACCTTGAAATGAGTTCTCCTCGCTCACGCAATGTGAACAGAGATTAACACATTCACATTACTCTGTTACACTCACATTCGGGCATGAAACAATAAAGAAAGACAAATAAACTTTTATAATATATTGCCTTGTAGTTGAATTACTAAAAAGACTAACCTAGTAGGCTAATGAAGGAACTTTCCAATTACGCTATCCAGCACTGATCAACTTACTCGTGAAATCTTTCCTCACCAAGCCTGGGAAAAGCATTCAAACGTCGTCCTTTCTAGAACATGGCAACTCTTCATTCTACTCCACCCATGCATCTATTTTAGCATTACCAAAGTAAGTATATAAGTGCACTTTAACAATAAAAAAAAGGGTATTCAATTGTCACCTGGTTACATATAGCATATGGCACAATATAGCTGAGTATATTTATCAGCATTGCTCAGTCAGTGTTGACTGAATGGATGGGTCCATGTACAGAATATTACGTTGTCTGCTTCTGGTTTCATGTACACATTTGTGAATCTATTTATACAATATGGCACAACATGATGGCTACACAAGTTCCTTGCAAAAGTCTGGGCACAGAAATAAAGCTAGTATGCCTATGACTTTTGCACAGTACTGTATTTGTCATGGTGGACTGGAGAGAGAGCTTGTAATCTGGCCGGTGCAAAGAATGTTGGGAATAGCGAGAGTGGAGAGCCACGGGAGGTGTATGGATGGGCGGCAAAGGGGGAGTGCCAGGGCAGATGGTGGCACAACTGCAAACACACCCAGTCCTGAGACACCAGGCAAGGTCATTTGATTGTAAATAATTGGTTTATTGGTCATTACAGAATGTCTCTCTGGTGTTCGCTCCCTCCCCTCTCTGTGCCCACGTCGTATATCAGTGCACAATAGAGTCCCATATCAGAATCAGGTTTATCATCACTCACATATAGACAATAGACAAGAAAATTTTATTTCTTACATTCACCTCACAACATGAAGGAGTAAAAATTTGTATGTTGTGTCTCCATTGCTATCTGCAGGCAATATGACAGGAACATGTGGCAGGATATTGCCCACCAACATTAAGATTATATATGTAATTTTTTGTATATGTGTATGTACAGTTAGGTACAAGTCCAATATGCAGTCAGATCAATGTGTATTGATAAATCTGATGGCCTGGTGAGAGACGCTTTCCTGGAGCCTGTGGGTCCTGGCCTTAATGCTGAGATACCGTTTGCCAGACAGAAGCAACGGAAAGAGTTTGTGGTTGGGGTGGCTGATGTCCCTGATGATCCCTGGGCCCTTTTTATGCAGCTGCTGGTGTAAATGTCCTTAATAGAGGAAAGTTCACATCCACAGATGTGCTGGGCTGGCTGCACCACTCTCTGCAGTGCTCCGTACCGGGCACTGACACAACCAGTCAGGGTGCTCTCAATAGTGCTCCTGTAGAAAGTCCTGAGTATTTGGGGACTCATGTCAAACTTCTTCAGCATATGTCATGAAATTAGATTTTTTTGAGACAGCAGTACGGTGCAATACATACTGTACCACCCAATTGAGAATCAAGACTTGTTTAATTTTTACTGTGAATCTCTGGTAAATAGTATGTAATCAATTCATTTTTATTCTTTAACTCAGGGGTCATCAATCTTTTTTGCACCACAGACGGTTTTAATATTGAGAATATTCTTGTGGACCGGCCAACGGGGGTGGGGGGAGGGGTGGGTGTTAATCACAACCAGAATATAGCTGATAAGTCAGCTGTAAGTCACTTATAAGTGGCTAATACACTCAATTTCGTTTCTAAAAGGGTTTACCTAACAAATATAATATTAAACACACAGCGCATATTTTCCTCGCATGAATATAGTGATAAGTCAATTAGAACTCACTTATAAGTCAATAGCATCATAACGTTTTAAGTAACATTTGGATATTAAACACACAGCGCATATTTTCCTCATATGAACATATAAAATTATTTCAATACACCAGTGAGAGGACAAGGTAAGGGCTGGAGGTCCCCGTACTGGGGCCGCAGTGGTCGCAGTCCAGAGAGAGTGACCGACTGAGCAAGGAGTGTGACAGGGCGTGCACCCACCGCCCCTCCCTTGTAGGTAGGTAGGTAGGATCTATCGGCCGACAAAAGTTTGGCTCGAGGGATGACTTTCAGTCGATCGCAGCGAGGTAGCTACTCTGCTAATTACGAAACCCTGAGCCTGAATTAGGTAGTCTGCGAATATTTTAGCACTGGGTTCCCCACGAACATTCAGTGTGCTAAAGAGGTTTAGAGGCAGCGCCCATCTGTCCGTGCTCCAGGCCAGTAGCAACGGCACTTCCCGCCGGCCGTGCAAGGCGGTGATGACCTGAGACCAACCAGTGATCCCTGGCGCGAGAGTATCACTGCATTTAGGCGACTGATGACCGTGTGTGTGTTCATGTTCAACAGTGGGCGTGACAGGGAATGAGGAAAGGTGCAGCTGACTCATATCGTTTCATGTCACCAAATCATATTGTTTTCTTGCGGCCCGGTAGCACATGTTTTGCGGCCTGGTGGTCTGGAACCACTGCTTTAACTATTTTTATTCAGTAATAACCTAAAGTAGAAGATCCTTCACTCTCCATTTATAAAGTGGACATTATTCATGATTTTAAAAAGGCACTGCATATACAGAGGAAGAAACAGTGCAAAACTTTTGCCCCAGCAAACCAAACATGCTGGAGGAACTGAGCAGATCAAACACCATGTATGGAGAGGAATAACCAATCTTTGTCTTGGTCTGAGACCCTTTGTTGTCCCATTCTGCAGTATTCCCTACAAAGTTAATGAAACCATGGTGCTTCTGAGGTGTGTTATTGAATTAGAATTTATTTAAATCTTACATCCATCTCACAACATGAGGAAGTAAAAATCTTTGCATTATGATCCATCACAATGTACAGGCATGTGAATTTATAAGTCTAATGGCTTGTAGAAAGAAGCTGTCCCATAGCCTGTCAGTCAGGGTTTTAATGCTGAGATATTGTTTGCCAGGCGGAAGCAGCTTAAACAGTTTACGGTTGGGGTGACTGGTGTCCCTGATGATTTTCCAGGCCTTCTTTGCACACCTGTTGCTGTAAATGTCCTCAGTGGAGGGAGGTTCGCATCTACAGATGCGCTGGGCTGTCCGTACCACTCTCTGCGGTGACCAGAGATCAAGGTTGCTGCAGTTCCTATACCAGGCAGAATGCTCTCAATGGTGCCCGTGTGGAGAGTCTTAAGGATTTGGGGGCTCATGCCAAATTTCTTCAGTCACCTGAGGTGGAAGAGACACTGTTCTTTTTTTGGCCACATTGCCGATGTGTACAGTGCAGGTGAGACCTTCGGTAATATGTATATGGAGGAACTACTCACCCTGTCAACTGCAGTCCCATTGATGCTGATCAGGGGGAATCTGTCTCTGTTCCTCCTGTAATCCATGATCAGCTCTATTGTTTTTTAGACGTTGAGAGAGAGGTTGCTATCTTGGCACTATTGTGTCAGGATGTCAGCCTCTCCTCTGTCAGCTGTCTCATCACCACTAGAAGGCCGTCCTATGTCATATCATCTGCAAATTTGATCAGAAGATTGGAGCTGTGTGTGGCAGCACAGTCATGGGTACAAAGGGAGTAAAGGAGGGGACTCGGGCATGCAGTCTTGGCAGGAATTGTTGACATTGCTATAGTCCTTTAACATCTGCCAGTGTTATCTTAATGCAAGGATGACTGTTCTTTCTTGAAATTGATAATGGAATGTGAGTGTGTAAACTGTGGGGAGCTGTGTGTAAGCAAATGGTGCTACAGGGAGACCTTGTTTGCCTGGGTACAGGTGCAAATCACTGTTCATACAAATGGCTGATAGTTTGGTTGAGTTTCCCCAATAATCTTGTCATGTTGCAGAGAGAAGATAAGTTACAGATCCTGTTCAACATCAAGAAGGTGAGAGAACTGTCATAGTGGCTACACTATGTCAGCAGATTCGAGGGTGGAGAGAAAATTGGGACTATATTTTTTAAAAATATATAAAAGGTGATGTAAACACAAGGAAATCTGCAGATGCTGGAAATTCAAACAACAACACACACAAAATGCTGGTGGAACACAGCATCGATAGGGAGAAGCGCTGTCGACGTTGTCACTGACTATAGTCACTAAGAATTTACGGCAGAAGAGCTTGCAGTTTCAGCACTAAAGACAAACAAACTAGCAACTATTAGTTGTGTTGCATTTCCCAAATTACATACCGCTATCATGTCACCTCTCAGCCTCCTTCACTCCAAAGAAAACAGAACTAACCAATTTAATCTTTCCAGTTAACTCAAGCCCCTCAATCCCATGTGAATCTTTTCTTGACACTCCCTGGTTTAATTATGTACAAATCATTCAAATAGAGTAGGAGTAGGTTCCTTGGCTCTTCAAGCTTGCTCCAACTAATGAGAACATGACCATCTGGCTGTAACCTCAGCTGCACATTCCTGCCTACGCCTGGTAATCTTTCACCCGCTTGCTTATGAAAAACCAACCTAAACACAGGAGATTTCGCAGGCGCTAAATCTAGCTCGGTTTTAAAATATTCAGCAACTGCTTCTGCCACCCTTTATTGAAAATATGTATAAAGGCTCTCAAATCTCTGAGAGGAAAAGTTTTGCCTTCTCAGTTTTAACTAGATAACACAAATCTTGTGGTTACAGCCATTTTATAAGATATTCATAACAAAGAATTAGCAGTAAAGGCATGTGAGCAAGTAACTAACCTAACTGTAACCAAATCACTCCAACAAAGAACCTCAGAATCAGAATCAGGTTTAACATCAATTTGTTACCTTAGCACAGCTAATGATAATATATATAAAAAAATAAGTAAAACAGTTACAGTAAGTATATGTATATTAAATAGTTACATTGAAAAAATGCAAAAGCAGAAATAATAAAAGTAAGGTAGGATTCATGGGTTCAATGTCCATTCAGGAATCAGCTGACTAGTTCTGTGGCTTCTTTTGATCGTGTGCAATAGCACTGCTTCCGCCCACCCCAAATAACAGACAGTGATGATGCCAGTCAGAATGCTCTTCCCCATATGTCTGTAGAAGTTTTTGAGTGGTTTAGGTGATAAACCAAATCACCTCAAACTCCTAATGAAATATAGCCACTGTCTTGCCTTCGTTATAGTTGCATCAAAATGTTGGGACCAGGTTAGATCCTCTCGTCCTTCCCTTTCTGAAGTCGACAATCAGCTCTTCCTTCTTACTGACGTTGAGTGCAAGATTGTCGCTGCATTATCACTCAACTAGCTGGTATACCTTACTCCTGTATGCCCTCTCATCTCCATTTGAGATTCTACCAACAATGGTTGTATCATCAGCAAAGTTATCGAAGGTGTTTGATCTGTACCTAGCCACACGGTCATGGGTGTACAGAGGGTAGAGCAGTGGGCTTAAGCACACACCCCTGAGGTGTGCCAGTGTTGAATGTCATTGAGGAGGAGATATTATTGCCAATCTGCACATATTGTGGACTTCCAGTTAGACCTCCAGTTACCAAGGGAGGTACAGAGGCCCAGGTTCTGTAGCTTATCAATCAGGACTGTAGGAATTATACTGTTAAACACTGAGCTATAGTCAATGAACAGCATCCTGACATGGGTGTTTGTATTGTCCAGATGATCTAAGGCTGTGTGAAAAGCCATTGAAATTGTGTCTGCATAGACCTATTGTGGCGTTAGGCAAATTGCATTGGGTCCAGATCCTTGCTGAGGCAGGAGTCGATTCTGGACATAACCAACCTCTCAAAGCATTTCATCACCATAGATGTGAGTGCTACTGGATGATAGTCATCAAGGCAGCTCTTGGACAGTGCTGAGAGTTGGAAATGTCTTTGAATACAGTTGCCAGTTGATTTTCCAAGCATTACCAGATACTGCATCTGGAGCTGCCGCTTTGCAAAGGTTCACTCTCCTGAAAGGCAGCCTGATAAAGCCTCTGAAACAGAGAGCACAGTGTCACCAGGTGAAGCAGGGATCTTCACAGCTGTAGTTATATTCTCCCTTTCAAACCAGGCATAGAAGGCATTGAGCTCGTCTGGTAGTGAAACATTCATGCTATTGGGTTTTGCTTTGTAGGAAGTAATGTCCTGCAAACCTTGCCAGAGTTGACCTTTGTCCAATGTCGCCTCTAACCTCGCTTGGAATTGTTACTTCACTCTTGAAATTGCCCTCTGTAAGCCGTATCTGATTTTCTTGTACAGATCTGAGTTGCCAAACCTAAATGCCACAGATCTAGCCCTCAGTAGACAATGAACCTCCTAGTTCATCCATGGTTTTTGGTCTGGGGATATACAGTAAGTTTCTGTAGGCACACACTCATCCACACGGCTTCCAATCCAATTTGCTCTGTGGTCTTTCATTATGCTGAAAATTGGTTCAAACTGGACAGGTAAGGGAACGGTCTGTCATAAGAATAGCCTGTGAGACAACAAGGACAGTCTTGATTGACGCTGTTGTGACATCTCAGGTTTGTAGCTAAACTACAAATTACTGGAAATCCACTGAACATTTACAAACATGTTATTATCCCAACATATATGCAAGCATAACAGGGAGAAGTTTCTCATTATCCACCCATCCGTTCCCAAATAATTTTGCAGACTTTTAACAGGTTGTCCTTGGACCCCTCTGCTCTAAGGATAACATATCCAGCCAATTTAATATCTCCTCGTGACTGAAACACCTTTGGATACTACACCATAGGACAAATGTGAGTAAGCTAGAAAAGTTGTAGGAAAAATTCACAAAAGTTTTGTTTAGATTAGAGGATTTAAGTTATGAGAAGAGATTGAGTGGACTGGGTCTTTATTCCTTGGAACAAATGAGGCTGAGGACTAGCATGATAGATGTACAGTATGTAAAATTATGATAGGATAGATAGCCAGCGTCTACTTCTGCTAATGAGCGTAGCTTTTTGAGAGAGATCAGGTTTAAAGGCAATTTGAAATGTAAATTTCTTACACAAAATGTAGTTGTTGTCTGGAATGAGCTGTCAGAGGAGGTGGTGGTGGAAGGAACATTATAATAATATTAAGAGGCATCGGGAGCTATGGAATTATTATAGGCAAGTGGCGTTCGAATAGATAAGCAATGATGATTACATAGATTCGGCTGAGGGCCAAAGGACCTGTTTCTATGGTGTACAATTCTGTGACTTCATGAAGTTCCAACCCAGGCAAAGTTTTAGAGAATCTTTGCTACACCCTCTCTTGTGTTCTCAATCCATTTTATAATGTATTGTCCGTTTGATGTTCGTGGCCAGGTCCTCTTGTGATACTCAGTGGCTAATATCCGCATATAATCTTTTGTACTCTTATGTTGGTACTGCCTTATAGAATATAAGTGGAGAATAATGGAGGTTATTCCCTTTGAATAGCACACGGTCTGAATTCTCAATGATGCCTCAGTGTTTTATGTCATACACTGCTATCCTTTGAACAATCAATGCTTAACTTAGTGCAGCAAACACGAAAAAATCTGCAGATGCTGGAAATCCAAAGCAATGCACACAAATGCTAGAGGAACTCCTGATGAAGGGTCTTGGTCTGAAACGTTGACTGTTCACTCTTTTCCCTAGATGCTGCCTAGCCTGCTGAGTTCCTCCAGCACTTTCTGTGTGATAACTTGGTGCAGTCTAATTTTTGCTCCCCCAGTGGCAGCTGGTAGGGCTGCTGCCTCACAACTTCAAGTTCTTAGGTTCAATCCTGACTTCAGGTAGGCCTTTGTGGAGTTTGCATGTTTCTCTCTGTGACCATATAGGATACCTCCAGATAACCTGGTTTCCTCACAGATCCCAAAGAATTCATAGATCTTGTAGGATAACTGACCACTGTAAATTGCTCCTAACTTGTAAGCTAGTGGGAGGATGTGAGGGAAGTTGATGTAAGTATAGAGAGAATAAAATGGGATTACTGTAAAATGAGTGTAAATGGATGTTTGCTGGTCAGCCTGCAGTCAGTGGGCTGAAGATTTGATGACTTCTTCTATTTGAAGTGCCACTGGAATGTGCTTCACCAAACCTGGACCCTTCCAACCCAGTACTTAAATTCCAGAAATCATTCTCAGTTTCGCACAGTATTGGCAGCAATGATTGACAATTTCATTGTTATTATTACCATCTTTATATCTTATTGAGGAGTGCACTGGCCATCTGAATTTTCTCCTTGTGGTCAAGGCAGCTTTATCTCAGTAATGATGTGAGCCATGTTATTAACCTCACAAGTTAGCTTTCAAGAAGTAGTAAAATTGAGCAAAGCGAAGTTCCAAAAAAAAACCCTCAGGTTATGGGAAGAAGATTGCTTGCTACACATCATTACAGTTTTTATTTTTGTTTAGAAACCTGAGTTATGTTGAAGATATCGGTCATCATGCAGTGAGTGACAATTTAATAACTGGCTTAAGGGGCTGTGTGATGCTGATATGGTAATGGTGAAGCAATTAAGTTAGGGAGAAATAGAATACTCCATCTCCAATAGCAGTTGTGTGGAATCTGTTGCAGTAGTCGTTTTCGATGAGAATCATTACACCTGTTTAATTACAGTGATAATTGCACATTTAAAACTACACACCCAAGGGCCCTGGAAGCTACATTTAAGCTGCAAGTGTAACCTATCGGACAGTTAATAATCCTATTAGTTCTCAGCTGTCCTTGGGTAATACAGCATTTGTGGCTGAAAGAGAATAAGCACAGTGATAGTAAATGGGTATTTACTCTGTATCTCTTCTGCTCCTTTACTTGAAATATCCCTGAATAATTGTTATGCAAAGAAATTACTCCAAATTGGTTTCAAATGACAGAAGATGTATAATAACAGGCTGTGACACGAATGTGTTAATGTGTTTTATTGTCTTTTCATCCTTTAATATCAAATTCAGTGGCATATGTTGCTTTCTGATAATGGAAGTAGGCAGTCTGGGAATTAATCATTTATAGTTTTTAAAAAGTAATTTTAAAACTGGGATGTAATTTAAAATGTGGACAAATGATATTAATAGTTTACAATAAGCAAAGTGCACAAAATCTATCTTAGGGTGAAATATAAAGCTAAATGTACAATTTCCATTTTGCTATATGTGTGTGCAGAGGCAGAAATAGCTAATGTGAGAGGGCATAATGTGCATTCTCTGCTTATGAGAAAGCATATGAGAGAGCTCCCCAACAGCTCTAGCAAACCTGCATATTGAATTCAATTGCAACCCATCCCTTTTCTATAGGTCATACCTTTCCCACGAAAGCAGAGCAGAAAAGGCTAATCCGAGAGATGATTGGGGGAATGTATGGGGATGTCAGTGGTAGGTTACTCACACAGAGACTGATGGGTGCGTGGAACATTTTGCCAGGGTCGGTGGTAAAGGCAGAAAGATTAGGGACATTAAAGAGACTCTTAGGCCAGTACATTGTTGAAAGAAATATGAAGGGAAGCAGTAGATTGATGGTAGAGTAGGTTAAGAGGCTATCACAAATTCATGGGACAAAGTACTGCTTTTTGTTCAATGTCTCAGACTCTAAGACATAGGAGCAGAATTAGACCATTTGGCTCAATGAGACTGCTCCACTATTTCAACAAGGCTGATCCAATTTTCCTCTCAACTCTAATCTCCTGCCTTCTCCCCAAATCCCTCCATGTCCTGACCAATCAAGGATCAATTAATCTCTGCCTTAGGTATACATAAAGACTTGGCCTCCATAGATGCCCTTGGCAATAAATTCCACAGATTCGCCACTCTCTGGATAAAGAAATTCCTCCTCATCTCTTTTCAGAAAGGATGCCCCTCTGTTCTGAGGCCGTGTCCTCTGATCTTAGAGTCTTCCACCATAGGAAACAGTCTGTCCACATTATCAAGGCTTTTCACCATTCGATATGCTTCAATTAGGTCACCTCTCATTCTTCTGAATTCCAGTGAATACAGACCAAGAGCCATCTTCATATGACATGCCATTCAATCCTGGAATTATTTTCATGAACTTCCTTTGAACCCTTTCCAGTTTCAGCACAGCCTTTCTAAGTTAAGGGACTCAAACTGCTCACAATACTCCAAGTGAGGCCTTACCAGTGCTTTATAAAGTCTGAACATTACATCCTTGCTTTTATATTCTAATCCTCTTGAAATGAATGATCACTTTGCATTTGCTTTTCTCACCACAGACTCAACCTACAAATTAATCTTTTGGGAATCTGACACAAGAACTCCCAAGTCCCTTTGCGCCACAGTTTTTGTATTTTCTTTCCATTGAGAAAATAATCAACTATTTCATTTCTTCTACCAGAGTGTATAACCATACACTTTCCAACACTGTATTCACTTGCCATGTTTTTTTGCCCGTTCTTGTAATTTGTCTAAGTCTTTCTGTAGCCTCTCTACTTCCTCAAAACTACCTGCCCCTCCATCTATCTTCATATCGTTTGCAAACTTTGCAACAAAGCTATCAATTCCATCATCCAAATTATTGACAACTTTCCCGTCTGCTATAATCTAATTGAAAAGACATGAGATGTACATTGCAACACACACAAAATGCTAGAAGAACTTAGCATGTCAGGCAGCATCTATGGAAATGAATAAACTATGAACGATTTGGGCCAAGATCATTCTTCAGAACTGGAAAGGAAGGGGGAAAGTGTCAGAATAAAAAGGTGGGGGGAGGGGAAAAGGACTAGCTGGAAATTGATGGGTGAAGCCAGGTAAGTGGGAAAGATAAAGGGCTGGAGAAGAAGGAACATGATGGTTGAGGAGGATGAACCATGGGAGAAAGGGAAGAAGGAGGGTCACTAGGGGGAGTTGATAAGCAGATGAGCAGAAGAGGAGAGAGGCCAGAGTGGGGAATAAAAGAAGAAGGAAGAGGGAGGGGAAAAACTGTTGAAGGAGAAATTCATGTTCATGCAATCAGGTTGGAGGGTACCTGGACAGAATATGAAATGTTGCTCCTCTACCTTGTGACTGGTCTCATCATGGTAAAAGAGGAGGCCTTGAACTTGCATGTCAGAAAGGAATGGGAATAGGAATGAAAACGGTTGGCCAGGTGAAGTTCTACCTTCAGCAGATGGAGCAGAGATATTCGACAAAGTGGTCCTCTAATTTACATTGGGCCTCACCAATGCAGAGGAGGCAGAAACAGATGCACCAGATGCAATAAACAAGCCCAACAGAATTGCAGGTAAAGTGTTGCCTCTGCTAGAGGGACTGTTTGGGGCCCTGAATGGAGGTAAAGGAAAAGGTGAATAGGCAGATGTATCATTTCTGCCACTTGCAGGGATATGTGCAACAAGGGAGATCAGTGGGGAGGGATGTATGGACAAGGGAATTACAGATCCCTACAGAAAATGGAGAGTGGCAGCGGCTGGGGGAGATAGATGTGAAGATGTGTTTGGTGGAGGATTCCTTAGGAGATGATGAAAGTTGTGGATAATGATGTGTTGGATGTGGAGGTTCATGGGGTGGTAGGTGAGAACAAGAGAAACTCTGTCTTTATGAAGGCGGAAAGAAAATAAGATGAGTGTGGAGGTCCAGGCAATGAAGGAGATGCAGGTGAGGGTAGCATCAATGGTGGAGGAAGAGAAACCCCATTCTTTGAAGAAGGAGTAAAGTTTCAACATGGGAACAAATGTAGCACAGATGAAGGAACTAAGAAAATAGAATGGGATTTTTACAGAAGACAGTGGGAGGAGGTATAGTCAAGATGGTTGTGTGAATAGGTAGGTTTATAAAAGATTTTGGTAGACAGTTTGTCACCGGAGATGGAGACAGGAAGATTGAAAAAGCAAGAGAGGTGTTGGAAATAGACCAGGTGAATTTAAATACAGGGAGGAAGTAGGGGGCAAATTTGATGAAATGGACAAACTCAGCATGGGTGCATGAAGCAGCATCAATTGAGTCATCTATGTAGTTGGCGAGCATTACCAGGGAAGACTTAGAACATGGACTGCCCAACGTAACCAAAGAAAAGGCAGGATTAGATAGGGCCCATGCAGGAGCCCATGGCGACCCCATGAGTTCGAAGAAAGTGGAAGGAGCTGAAGGCTAAATTGTTGAGACTGAGGACCAGTTCTGCCAGAAGGAGGGTGGTGGTGGAGGGGAACTGATTGGATCTTTTGTTGAAAAAGAAGTGGAGCGCAATAAGGCCTTCCTGATGGGGGATAGAAGTGTATTAGATTTGGACATCCATGGTGAAACTGAGAAGGTCAGAGCCAGGGAAGTGAATTGAATGTTGTAGAGGAGGTCAAGAGCATGTGAAGATTCATGGATGTATTGGGGAAGCAACTGAACTAAGGGGGATAAAATGGACTTGAGGTGTGTGACACAAGTTCAGTGTGGCAGGAGCAGGTGGATAGTGGGCCTACCAGGACAGTCAGGTTTGTGGATTAGGAGGTAGAAATGACCAGTGCAGAGTAAATGAACTATGAGTTTGGTGGCAGTAGATGGATTTCTCCAGAGTTGATGAGGTTAGTAATGGTGTGGAAGACAATTTTCTGAAGGTCCAAAGGAGTCCTTTTCAAGGGGTAACTAAGAGGAGCTGTCTGAGAGTTGCCACCTGGCCTCAGGAAGATGGAGGTCAGTCTTCCATACTACAACAAAACACCGTTTGTCTGCGAGTTCAATGGTAAGGTTGGGGTTGGTACAGAGAGACTGGAGGGCAGTGCGCTTAGAGGAGGAAGTTTCAAGAGGAGTGCTGAAGTTGAGCCAGTTGATGTCTCAGCTGTAATTAGAAATGGAAGTACCCAGAGCAGGCAGAGATGTCCAAGAAGTGGAAGAGGGTTGGAAATGGGACAAGAGGACTTGCCAAAGAAGTGGGCTCAAAGATGAAGGTGATGGAAGAAGAGCTTGGCATTGTGGTGGGTGTGGAACTCATTGAGGTGGGGGCAAAGGTAAGGCCCTTGCTGAGGACAGAACATTCTGCTTGTCAGATGGGAAGGTTAGAAGGAATGGTCAAGACATGGCAAGGAGTAGAGCTGGGTTCAGAGGGGCAAGGAGAGTTTGTGGCATCAGTGTATAGGGAAGGTAGGGTGGAAGGAAGATGGAAGTTCTGAGGACCCAGAGGTGTCAGTGGAGCCTGAGAGACCCAGGATTGAAGAATGATGGTGGGAGAAGGGGAGCCCTGGGCTGTGGAGGTGGTGGCAACCAAGGTCCATCTGGAAATGGAATAAGAGGTGGAATAATTTGTGGTCTGAAGGTGTCCAGGGTTGTTGGAACCAGAGTTAGTAGCGATGGAAATTGGTGATGATGGTACATTGTTGAGTTCTGTGTTCTCTTAGTTATGGAGGAAAGGTTAACCAAGTTCTGAACCAAGTTAGGTAGTATCACAAAAATAATATTGTGAAGTTTCTGGAGTGTTTTACAAAATGGAACTTGAAATGACTTGCACTTTTCATAGCATTATGATGTCCCAAAGCACTTTACAACCAACAAGGAGCTTTTGAAATACACTGTAACAGAGGAAGCAATTGCTTATTTCTTCCCAGTTAGAAATGGAGTAAACACCAGAGGATTTTCTTTTATTAATAAAAATATAAGGACAATATTAGTCTGGATACTGAGAATGGCTCCCATTCTCTTCTTTGAAATGGTACCAGTGGGATTTGTTGAGATGGAAGTAGGAGCCGATATGAAAACTTTACTGGAGATTGTGCTCAGGATTCAGTGTCGGACTCAAGCCCACCACTTTATGACAAGGTTGTGCTAACAACCTTGACAAAGAGCAACTTCTAAAATTTATCAATTGTGGAAGATGGATGCCATAGACAACGTCAGTATTTATTGTCTACATCCTGAGATAAAAAATCAGTGGCCTGTGGTCTTTCCGCCAGGTGCTCCAGATAATTGACCACTGCAAATCATCCCTTTTGTGTAGGTGAGTGGGAGATGATGAGAAAGTGGAAAGAATAAAAAAGTCTGGGAATGAATGTTGGATTATAAACACTAGAGACTCTGCAGATGCTGGAAATCTTAAGAACCACACAGAAAAAACGCAGGAGGAACTCAGCTGGTCAAGCAGCATCCATGGAGGGGAATAAACGACATTTTGGGCTGAGACACTTTGTCACAATTGGAGAGGAAGGGAGAAGAAGCCAGAGAAAAAGGTTGGGGGGGGGGGTAGGGTGGAAGGGGGGAGAAGTACACGTTAGCAAGTGATAGGTGAAGCCAGGTGAGTGGGTGAGGAGGAGTGGAAGTAAGAAGCTGGGAGGTAACCAGTGGAAGAGGTAAAGAGCTGAAGAAGAAGGAATCTGATAAGAGAATTCTGTGCACTATGGAAGAAGACATAGGGGGAGGTGATGGGCAGGTGAGGAGAAGAAAACGTGTGAGAGGGGAGTAGAAAGGGGAGTGGAAAGTGAGAGCTAGGGAGATGGAATAAATTACCAGAAGTTAGAGAAATCAATGTTCATGCCATCGGGTTGGAGATTACTCAGACGGAATATAAAGTGCTACTCCTTAACCTGAGTGTAACCTCATTGTCACAGCAGAGGAAGGCATGGATTGACATGTTGGAATGGGAATGGAAAGTTGAATTGAACTGGTACATCCGTCCCTTTGTGGCTAATGGAGCGAAGGTTCCTGACAGTCCCCCAATCTACTCACTCTCACTGATGAAGAGGGGACTGTTCCTAATGCAGGATTAGTTTAAATGAGTGAGTTGATAAGAATCAATGAGATGGGCAGCCTGTTTCTGTGCTGATTCTCTCTACAACTTTGATGGTTCTGGAGTTGTGAATAGACCAGGAAAGGCTGACACATTTCTTGAAAGACATTAGTGGCATAGAAGGGCTTTCATAGGACATCACTAGTTCATGTGTCACTTTTAGTGATGTAAGCTTTTAGGATCCCAGATTTTAACTCCCTCTAATTATATTTCCCCATCTTCCAAGATGAGTTTCAGACGTGTTCTTAAGCCAATGGTTCAGGCCTCAACATGCCAGTCCAGTGATTTAACGACCAGTCCGATGTGCTTTCAATGCCTGAAGGTTGTGCCATTGTTTTAATGCAATATTGATAAAGTTGGTTCTGTAAACGTTGCAAAAGCTGTGCCATTAGATAACCCATTCATTGAGGATAGAAATCAGCCGTCTGGTGTTCAGAGGTTCTTGAAGACAGCAAGGGAACTTGGAAGACAGAGGATGAGGGTGTAATGAATGGACGATGGAAGGTGATGTGGTAATCCATGGTCAGAAGTATTTAAACAAAGATATTTTTTAGTTCATCCCTGGCTGACATGTACACCTTCCCTGACCCAGACATAATCACATCTAGTCTCATCCTCTCAGATCAGGAGGTCAAAATGTTCCATAAATCATCTGCAGCACTGTTACTTGTTTGAAAGTTTGATGCTTTACACCTAACAGTGAATTTCTAGATCAAGATCCTATAAGTGATGTGAATGGGAACTTGCTGGTGATGGTTCCCCATACACATCCTGATAGTGCCCTTTGAGGTAGTGGTCTTAGGAGATGTTGGTCAAGGTGCCTTGTCAAGTTACAATGTTATAGAGTACTACAAGCCAGAGATAGGCCCTTCATCCCATCTAGTATCTGCCAGCCTGATTTTCTCTTCAGTCCTATCCACCCGAACCGAAGCCCTCCATACCCCTCTCACATATGTACCTGCCAGACTTCACTTAAATGTTACAATTGAACTTACACCTCCCATTTCCTCAGGCAGGTCAATCCACATTCACACTGTCCTCTTGAGTGAAAACTTTCCCCCTCAAATTCCCCTTAAATATTTTTCATTTTACCCTAAACCTATGACCTCTAGATTTAGACTCAACTACCCCGAGAGGAGAAAGCCTGCAAGCATTCATCCTATCTATACTGCTCATAATCTTGTATCATTTTATGAAATCTTACTTTATTCTCCTGCAGTCCAGTGTATAAAGCCCTAATCCATTTAACCTCTCCCTATAACTTATGAATGTTCTTACAGATCTGGACAACTTGAACACACTCCAGTAACTTTTGGCTTCTGCCTTGTAGATAGCATAAAGATTTTACTTGAAGAAAATTACTTAAAAAGTTATTTTCCTCACTTCAGCAAAGTTCAGAAGGAACATTTTCCCAGAGAGCACTGAGCTTCCAACACATAGTTTGACATTTACTTTATATTTAGTCGAAGGATGTGTGACTCACAGGCTGAGCCAAAATTTGTTTGCCCATCTCTGGTTGCCCGAGAGAAGGTTCTGGTGAATTGTTGAATCGCTGTAGTCTTTGAGAAGCACACTACCTATATTGCAGTTAGGGAGTACTTTTCAGGATTTTGGCTCAGCAATGGTGAAGGAACAGTGATATATTTCCAAGTCAGATGGTGTGTGGTTTGATGCAGTCCTCCCTTGCTGCCCTTTTCCATCCAGCTGGTAGAGATTGAGGTTTGAAGGGTGCTGTCTATGGAGTTTTGCTGAGTTGCTGCAATTCATCCTAGAGTTTCCTTTGTTTCTTAGTGGCATTAGCTGCAAATGCAGACAAAATCAGAGGAACATATGGCAGGACTGGATGTGTTAGATTTTCATCTAAATGATGGACAGTCGTATAGCAAAAGCATTAATTGCAAAATGTTTTTTTAACAAAATGGATTGTGGTGTCATCATATTGATAATGTGATGAGGTGGGCAGAGAAAATGCTAGCATTTGCTAGCTGCTGCAGAATAAACAGTGACTGTTGGCCATCTGCTAAGATTTACAGAATGTTACAGCCTGAGCAATTTTGAACAATTAAGATTCATTGTGCTTATTAAAATGCATTGTACTTTTTTAAGCCCAGCTGCTGGCACTTGTTAAATTGAATGTTTTGCATAAAATAAGTTGAAAATGTGATCCGGTACGAATAATATCGAAGTATTCTTCTTGTGAGGGAATTGACATAATAAGACAAGTGTGTAAACATTTGTTGAAATTCTACTCAGTTTCTACTTTAGGCTTTGGGTCTATAGTTCAGCTCTAGCACATAGTTCTCTGATCTCTGAGCCAGAACATTGTGTGTTAAGTCTTGCTCCAGACATCCAAGTGCAGAAAAACTGATCTGCCCTTCACAATGTTGGCATCATCTGTGGGAGAAGATATAAAATTGTTCCTTCAGTTGGCCTCAGCCAATTTCTGGCACTATCTTGAAGGAGATGTCCAGAGAGGTATTGGGGTCCAAGTCCATAGCTAGCTGACAGTGGCCACACAAGTCGATAGGATGGCATCGAAGACATATGGCATGCTTGCTTTTATTCATTGAGACATTGAGTAAAAGAATAGGGAAGTCAAGTTGTAGCTGTATAACAATTTTAGTTAGAATAGCAATTGCAGTATTGTGTGGAATTCTTTTTGTCCCATTAAAGGAATTGTTCGGAAAGGGTGTAGAAGAGGTTTACCAGGATCTTACCTGCATAGTGGATGTAAGCTATAAGGACAGGTTAGACATGAAAAAATCTGCAGGTGCTGCAAATCCAAGCAACACACACAAAATGCTGGTGGAACTTAACAGGCCAGGTAGCATCTATGGAAAAAAGTAAACATCCGACTTTTCAGGCTGGGATCCTTCATTGATTAGCCTGAAATGTTGGCTGTTTACTCTTTTCCATAGATGCTGCCTGGCCTGATGAGTTCCTCCTGCATTTTGTGTGTAGACAAACTTGAGCTGTTTTTTCTGGAATGGCAGAGGCTGAAGAGATAACTGATAGAAGTTTATAAAATCATAAGAGGCATAGAAAGGGTTGAAATGAGTTGAGACAACCCATTGTAATTTTTTGAAGCATAAATGCTCATATTGGGCTGGAATGGTCCCATTGTCTAGAAACATAATCAGGTTTGTTAACACTGCTTTATATAATATGAAATATGTTCTTTTGCAGCAGCAGTACAGTGCAATTACAAAATATATAAATAGTGCAAACAAAAGGAACAATGTGGTAGTGTGGTAAGAAATCTGTTGGCAGAGGTGAAGAAGCTGTTTCTGATGCATTGACTGTGGGTCTTCAGGCACCAATACATCCACCCTTCTGGTAGTGACAAGAAGAGAGCATGTTTGAGATGGTGAAGGTCCTGAATGATGGATAGCTTTCTCAAGTCACTGCCTTTTGAAGATGGCCTCGATGGTGGGGAAGTTGTGACTGTGATGGGAGCTGGCAGAGTCTATAACCCTCTATGGCCTCTTGCGATACTGCGCATTGGAGCTTCCATACCAGGCAAGGATGCAGCCAGTCAGAATGCTCTCCATCTTATACCTACAAGAGTCTCTGGTAACATATCAAATTTTCTCCAACTCCTAATAAATAAAGCCACTGGCATGCATTCTTCATGATTATATGGAGCCAGAACAGATCCTCTGAGATGTTGACACCTCAGAACTTAAAGCTGTTGAGCTCTTCTTACCACTCACCTTCCCCCCGCCCTCAGTGATGCCAGTTTTCACTCAACTGGACATGGAGAACCAATCTTAAAACTTCTCCATTCCTTTAAGCTAGGTAGCAAGATCCTAGCTGGAAAAAAGCTTTGTGGTGACAAGGTTCAGAGGACAGTCAGATATCACCCCCCTACCTATAGTATCC
The DNA here is from genome assembly GCF_030144855.1 of Hypanus sabinus. Classification (NCBI taxonomy): domain Eukaryota; kingdom Metazoa; phylum Chordata; class Chondrichthyes; order Myliobatiformes; family Dasyatidae; genus Hypanus; species Hypanus sabinus. Next base: position 127,523,869 of record NC_082706.1, read on the forward strand.
TTGAGAGCCTTTCATTGCTGGCAAAACTGGGGGTGGAACTTAGCTGATGGAGAAACAAGTATGTCATTATTAATAGTTTTTTAAATGTTTCTGACATTCAAAGACATTTTGAAAGCTATTCCAATTGACATAATTGATTGAAGCAAAGATAAAACAGTGTTAAAAATGTTAAAATTAAACACAGCTAAAAGCACTTAGAGATAATTAAAAATATTATAGGAAAATAATACTAAAAATAGTGGACCTATTTAAATTGTGATCATTGAATAATAGGAATTCTGATACTTTCTGTAAAGGTAGAAGCATTGCACACAGCTTCCCTTACAGAAATGTAAATGAGTTTTCCTTTAAGTTGCATTATATTTGCTCTCCATGGACATTTGGTGATTGGTCTCCATTTGTAGTTCCAAGTTGAGTTTTGTTTGATTACACTCATATGAAGTGAGATGGTGGAACTTATCATATTCAAGAGGCTACATAAATGTAAAGCATATAATAAAGTAATGATTCGATGTGTGATGATTAATATAAAAGTATGAGGGTGGCTTGTTGTAGCTGTGATGTGCTGGAAATGGTCCTTAAGTTTCTTTAATTGATAGGTTCATTTTCAATTGTGTCGCACAATTGGCAACTAATAAACAATATGGCAACTAATGCCCAGGCTATGGTTTCCAAAGCTTTCCACTACTGGCATTTTCTTTGTGTCATTGCCAGGATCTGCTGCAGGTAAATTCCATAGAATTGTAGATCAGAGGTTTGACAATCAGAATGCAAATTATCTCCTCTTTAATCGCGGTTCCCTTTCCTAAACCTCCCCATTCTCCTTATTTTTGCATGAGTCTTCTTCAGGTAGTTCTATTTTATATTAATTTTACATCAGTGATTTTCTATTACAAAGGCTCCATTCATATTAATCTTACTTTCTCCTGTTTTGCATAAAATTTGGTTGCCGCAGTAGTTTAACTGAGACATTCGGCATTATAAATGGACTAATTTACTCTGAATCCATCACTTTTATATCTAATCGGTGTTTGGAGTCATCTTCAATAAACAGCACCATCAGTATTTAATGAATTAATTCCCAGTCTTTCTGTTGGACTTACACATATTTATGGCTAATCATACTTATATAGAGTATCTTTCCTTTGAAAACTCTTGTGAACATATGGCCAGAAATTAAGCATGCGGGGTACTCGCCCGATGTAAGAGTGGTGAAGTCAGGAGTGCACCTGGACTGGTGGCCGGCTCATCTCTGCTGCTTGAAGCTGACAGAAAATTGGGCAACAGCTTCTTGGCTGAATGTGTCTGGGTTTCAGGGACTGGAAAATGACATCACCAATCTGGGTCCAAGAATGGAGAGCAGAGGCAATGCAGGTCTAGGGAATGTAGGATTTAAAGGATGATAAAAAACAACTGGGAGATCAGAGCCTGTGCTGCAGTTTATGAGGCTAATTTCCCTGAATGCATTCAGTGAAGGCTCTAGCTCCTTTAGGGAATTAAGTAACTCTCCACTCAGAGAAGCAAGCAAATATTGATCAGAATATATAAAACATAGAACATATACAGTGCAGGAATGGCCCCTAATTAATCAAAACTAATTAAGATCGTAATCAAATGCCCAACTAAACTAATCCTTTCTGCCTACACAATATTCCACTCTGGATTATCTGTGTTCTTAGAGAGGAGATTGGATAGAGAGGCATAAATAAACAGCTGGTTTCTTTTTACCAGGGCCAAAGTGTTGAATACTAGAAGGCATACAGTTTAATACCTAATACTTAAATGCATACCTTATGGTGCCATTCTCTTCCTCAAGCACAAAACTTCTAATCCAGGCCAGCATCCTAGTTAACCTCTTCTCAAAAGCCTTGACATTATTCCTTTAATGAATCGTTTTTCAAATGACCTATATGTTATCTGTTGTGCTTGTCAGCTCAGTTATAACCAGTGATTTATTAAATTCAACTATGAATTATTTGTGTTTATGTTCTGTTCCTGTATTTGTAAATCCTAGTAACCTAGATGCTTTTTAATGACTTTATGAATTTGTTCTGCCACTTGTTAGGGATTTAGCTATAAAAAAACATACTTTTCGTCATGGTATGTATTTGGTATTTTGTTTTAATTTAGGAGACCTTACAAACCATTTCATTTCATACCACTCAACAATGGACTTAATCCATTGTGCCTTGATCACATCACCATTATTTCTGCACCTGGTTACAGTTCTCATTATTATTAATTTGTCATTTTACCTGCAAGCTCTCCAGTGTTGTTCTATACACCCTAATCTTGGTCATTTATAAAAGCAGAAAAAATAATTGATCTAGCTCAAAATAACATTACTTGAACCCTTTTCCAATTCTTATAATACTAATACGGCTGTATATTGAAAATTATAGAAAGCTCGGTGTAAAGAAGATGCAGAGAGGTTTCAGTAGTATATTGACAGGCTAAATGAATGGGCAAGATAGCAGATAATATACAACAAGGAAAAACTATAAGGACATCTATTTTTGATACCTTTAAATGTTAAAATTTCTTAATGTTCTGAGAGACCTGGGTGTCCTTGTACACTGAAAGCTAATATATTGGTTTAACTAGCAGGTAAGAAGGCAAACAAAACATTAACCTTTACTGCGAGAGGACTTGAGAACCTGAGTTCCTTTTACTTAGAGTCTTAGTGAATCTGGAGTATTGTGTACAGGTCTGACCTTCATACGTAAGGGATGATGTACTTGTGATAGACAGAAAGGCAAAGATTCACTATGTGATTTCTGACATGGTTAGCTTTTTGATAAGCCTGTGTGTGTTGTCTTTGAATAATTCATTGAAATGAAATTGCTTAAGGAACTTTGCAGGGTAGGTGTAGGACTGATGTTCTCTGATTGGGATGTTCAGAACCCAGGGTCTCGGACTCACAAAAAAAAACAGGGCTAGTCATTCAAGTTAGTGATATGATAAGATGGAGCAGATGCGATGGCCACATAGCCTAACACTGCTCCTATATCTTATGGTCGTATATTAAGAGATAGAGAAGAATAAATCTTAGCAATTCACTACCCAAGAAGATGGTGGACCTTCCATTGCTGAGAATATTCATGATGGAGACCTAGAGGTTTTAAATATTAAAGGAATCAAGGCATAATGTTAGTAAAGGAAAGAAGCACTAAGATTGACATTGAATGGTGGAGCAAACACAAGGGGCACAATAACCTAAACAAGAGATTCAGTAGATGCTGGAACACACACAAAGTGTGACAGCAAGTCAGTAGGTCAGGTAACATTGATAGAGTGGAATAAACAGTTGATGTTTCAGATGGAGACCCTTCATCAATATCCTACTCCTGATTCTATTCCTTATATTCTAATGTTCTTAAGTCTCCAAAAATCCACAAAATTTGTGATTTGATAAACTTCTCCTGTTAAATCATCAAGTCGTAGCATTACTGTTGTGCATTCCTTTACTTTTTTTGACAGTGCTTCAACTTGCATTTAATACTTTCAAATGATTACATAAATGATTGCATGTTGCCTGGGTTTCAGCACCTAAGTTACAGGGGAAGGTTGAACAAGTTAGGTCTTTATACTTTGGAAAGTAGAAGGTTGAGGGGGGACTTGATAGAGGTATTTAAAATTATGAGGGGAATAGGTAGAGTTGATGTGGATAGCTTTTTCCTTTGAGAGTAGGGGAGATTCAAACAAGAGGACATGAGTTGAGAGTTAGGGGGCAAAAGTTTAAGGGTAACACGAGGGGGAATTTCTTTACTCAGAGAGTGGTAGCTGTGTGGAACGAGCTTGCAGTAGAAGTGGTAGAGGCAGGTTGGGTATTGTCATTTAAGGTAAAATTGGATAGGTATATGGACAGGAAAGGAATGGAGGGTTATTGGCCGAGTGCGGGTCAGTGGGACTAGGTAAGAGTAAGCATTTGGCATGGACTAGAAGGGCCGAGATGGCCTGTTTCTGTGCTGTAATTGTTATATGGTTACATGGTTATATATGGTTAAATTCTGAATTGTGATCGCAGACATTTATCTGCAGAAATCTTCAGATGGTGATCTAGTTTCATCACCAGCAGGCTCCAGTTTCATCTGTTTATGGTACAGTGCTCTTCTTTTCACAGGGTATATACATTTTTCTTGCTAATTTCCCTAGGCATTTGTCCCAGCTTGTGTTCAGCAAGTTGTCATGACCATTGAGAAAGAAGGTCTTTCGTGGGGTGTCCCATGATATTTCATGTTCTTCTCCCAATTGATGCAAATGATTACTTATGCCATTTGAAAGACATCATTTCTAACAGTGCATCCCCCTCCCCAGTATCTCACTGAAGCATTAGCTTACACTTTAGTCCAGTCATTGAGCCATTGAGCGATACAGGTTGGAAACAAACCCTTTAGTCTACTGAGTCCATGTCAGCCATCAAGCACCCATTTTACACCCATTTCCTACCTTAATACATTTTATTCTCTCCACATTCCCATTAACTACCCACTACTGCCTCTTACACCCATGCTGACCCATAAGCTTTTGGATTGTGAGTGGACAGAAGTGTAACTCACACGGTGTCAAGGAGAATGACTGGTGAGCTTGTAATATTCTGGCTCAAAGCACTTATTCAAGTGTCTTAAACATTTGTTCCTCATAATTATTAAAAATTCAAATAAAATACTATTGACTTTATCCAAACTGGCAAGTGAATAAAGTATTTCATTGAACTACTGGTCCAGTTTATTTTTCATTTGGAATTTCATTCCTTTTTTTCCCTCAAACTCAGCAATTTATTTGACAGCCGGTGCAATTAATTTATACAGATGTTTTGTAGAAAGCCTCTCTTTGAATGACCAAAGATCTGATTTAACAGCTTACAGCTGGTGCCTACAAATACATTAGTGCTATCTGCTGGTGGGTAACTGAACAAAGATGATCCATAACCCATCTCCCCACAGGAATAATGGAGAGAAGCAAATGATCCTGATGAGACAAAGAGACCAGTATGTTCAGGGAAAAGTACCTCAATGGCTTCTTTCCTGAAAAGTAAAAATGATACTTTAGGTTGTAAAGTTCTCCATTTTCCCTTTTCCTTCCATCGGGGATTCCACTTCTCTATTAAGTGCCCATTGTTAACATGTGAGTTTTGGAAGGCTACTTAATGTTGAGCACCCCTGAGCTCAGCTCACTGTTTTACATTGTCCCTGTTCTCTTCAGTGAGTACAAATCATGCCCACCCCTCCTTAAAATCTCTGCACTCTCTCAGTCGTAACCCTACCACACCCTCTTTTTTTTATCTCTCCACAGCCAGTGGCTGGCCCTTCTGCTACACAATTCAGCCTGTTTTCCATGAAGTATCTACTCTAATAACATGTGAGGCTGGATCTTGCAATTGACTTTTTCTGTTAAAGCTGTCGTACATTCTTATTCAACTGAGTGTAGACTTGTGCTCATTTGACATTAATACAGGGTGCTCTCCAACTGCCATAACTGGACATCACATAGCAAATTAATTTAGCAATGGTCAGGAAAAAGTTGGAGTCTTTGGTCTTCTTGCCTAAAAAAGGGTTTACTTATCATAAAGGGAGTAGAATGAAGATTCATTAGACTGGTGGACAGGTTTGTCATATGAAAAGATACAGAGGAGATAGGACATGTATTTTTGTAGAGGATCATAAATGTGAAGGCTGAATGATGGATGGATGTTTCCCTCTGCTGGGGAGTCTAGAACCAGGGATCACAACCTTTAAAATAAGGGACAACCCATTTAGAACTAATGCAAGAATCAAAATCAGTATCAGAATTCGGTTTAATATCTTTGGCATATGTTGTGAAATTGCAGCAATATATAATAAACACATTAACTTACAATAAGAAATGTGTGTTTGTGTGTGTGTGTGTATAGATAATTAAATACTGTAAGTTGTACAACAGAGAGGGGGATAAAACTGAACTAGTGTCCATGGGTTCATTGTCCATTCAGAAATCTGATGGCGAAGGGTAAGAACCTGTTCCTGAAATGTTAAGTGTGTGCATTCAGGCTCCAGTACCACCTCCTTGATGGTAGTAATGAGATGAGGGTCCTTAATGATGGAGGTTGTCTTTTTGGGGCATCTCCTTTTCAAGATGTTCTGGATGCTGGGGAGGCTAGAGCCCATGATGAAGCTGTCTGAGCTGACAGCTCTCAGCAGTGTTTTCTGATTCTGTGCAGTGCCTCCCTCTATGCAATCAGTTAGAATGCTCTCCATGAAATTTGCAAGGTGGCATAACAAGCCTCCTCAAACTCATAATGAAATACAGTATAGCCACTGTCAAGCTTTATTTCTAATTGTTTCAATATGTCGGGCTCAAGAAAGATCCACAATGATGTTGACAGTAACTTCAAAATGCTCACCCTTTCCATTTCTGATCTATCAATGACATGTGTGTTCTATCAACTTCCTATTCCTGAGGTCCACAATCAATTCCTTGGTCTTACTGATGTTGAGTGCATAGTTGTTGCTGTGACACCACTCAACCAGCTGATCTAGCCAGCTCCTGTACAACTTCTTGTCACCATCTGAAATTCTGCCAACAATAGTTGTGCAATCAGCCAATTTGTGGATGGTGATTGTGCTGTGCCTAGCCAAACAATTGTGGGTTTAGAGAGAGTAGATCAGTGGGCTAAACATATTTGGACATCTGGACTGTGGAGAGCTGTGGGCTCAGCCATCGAGTTCATTCAAAACAGCCATCAACAGATTTCTGTATGTTCACAGAAACAATTGAGATTGGGATCATGCAGGAAACGTAAGCTGAAAAATCATCCATAGTCTTGTTGAGTTGTGGAGCAGGTTGAAAGGAACAGATGGCAACTCTGTCTCCTAATCTGTAAGTCACAGCATTGAAATAGATCCTATGGCCTGCCATGCCATGGTAACATCATGTACCTATTTCCGCTGATCCCATTTACCTGCACTGGTTCCAAAGCATGCTATACTATAGTGATTGATGACTCATTATGATGTGTCTTAAATACTGAGAGTCTACCAGACTTGACCATCTTCTCAGGCAGTGGTCTGAACAGTTGTGTCTGAGTTTAGCCATTGCACTTAACCTTAAGTGTAACCTACTCAGTATATGTTATAATGCATGGCACAATGCCTTGTCTGAATCCAAGTTGCAATTTTTTTCTTAATTCAAATATGAATTGACTCTGGCAATTACATTTCTGGCATTAGATGGTATCATCAATTTCAATTTTTCAGCCTTTTCAGAATGCTTTGCACTCTCCACACAATATGCTAATTAAAGATAAACTCTCCTACGACCACACTGTTGTTTAGCATAGCGAAGAAGTGATTTGGATTTTTAATTTACTTCTTTCATTGCTGATCAGCGATAAGTGGTGCCATTATTAGGGCAGTGAGATGTAGTAATGCTATTGTAAACTTGACAGTAGTTGCAAGCACCTCCGTTTCTATATTTGTTGGTCACAGAAATATTGATGTGGAGGCCATTCTGCCCCTCAAATCTGAACATGGCTGCAGTATACATATCTCCATCTACCAGAATTGTCCCAGTAATCTTTAAGTACCCTTTGTTGCTAAATACCTATGAATCTTATATGTGACCCACCTCTTTCCTTAGAAACCACCTATATCAACTGTACTTTAGAGGAACAGTATTTCCAATAAAGTAATTATTTTAATATAATCTTAAATTAATACCTCAGTTCTGGATGCCCCCCCCCCCATCAAATGTTATTTTCTTTGGTCCATCTAAGATCGGAAAAGGCCTTAAAAAGGTTATCAAGAACTTCAGTGGGATCCTTTGGTGGCTCAGTAAGTGGGCCAAGGAATGGCAAATGAAGTTTAGTTGAGGTAAATGTGAGTTGTTGCATTTCTGGAAGTCAAACCTGGGTGGGACTTTCACAATGAGCAGTAATGCTCTGAGGAGTGTTGCAGAATAAAGGAACCATAGAGCACATGGTTCTTTGAAAGCTGTATCACAGGTAGACAGACAAGTGAAGAAGGTATTTGGAATACTAGCCTTCATCATTGAGTATAGAAATTGGGATGTTTGGTTGCAGTTGTACAAGGTGTTGGTGAGGCAGCACTTGCAGTACAGTACTGTATTCAGTTTTCATCACCCTGCTATAGGAATGATGCCATTAAGCTGGAAAGAGTGAAGAGGAGATTAACAAGGGTGTTGCAGTACTTTACTCGCCAGATTGTAGGAGACTGAGGTGTGATCTTGTAGGTATATAAAGCCATGAGAAGCTTTGATAGGGTGAATACAGTCACAGTAATTTTCCCAACGTTGGGAATTTAGAACCAGAAGGCTTAGGTTTAAAGTAATAGGTGAAAGATTTGAAAGAGACCTGAGGGATAATGTCTTCATGCAGAGAGTGGTGCCAAAATGGAATGAACTGTCAGAGAAAGTGTTTGAGGCCACTGTATTTGAACAGGTACATGGATAGAAAAGGTTTAGAAAAGGGCTGGCAAACCTTTTTGAGAATGTGTGCTCAAATCGGAGATAACTTTTAAAAATGTCCTTGCGTGTTACGGAAATTTTGAGTAGAGGTTAACATTGATTAATGAATTAGTAACAATAATAGTGGACTTTTTAAAAGAAAGAGGGCACCTTGTTGCTTATTTATATGCATTTATTGCTTTTCTGTTAATAAAAATGTAACAGATACAGATTGAAATAAATGAGCCATTTTCAAAAACTTGCTCAAAAATTATGAACATTAATCTTTTAAAAAGACATTTGAATATAAATATTCATGGAGGAACTAAATTATATACAGTATTTACCACTATTATCACGGGATATCCAGTGTTCACTCACAAATGACAGAAGATGATAATATAAGCAGAGCCAAGCCAATACTGACTGGCCCAGTCGTTTGCGATCCAAATTCTGAGCTGTACATTAGGTCAGTGAAGACTTCAAAACTTATCATCCAGCTTCATGCATTCTCACAACCGTCTAGCTGGCACCAAGCTGGTGTGTAAACATCTCACTGCCCTTGAGTTGTCAAAAATAACTGACTGCTTCACTTGGCAGTAAAGCTAATCATAATGCATTTTTTTAAATTATGGATGAAGTTTAAAGAATTAAGGGGCAGCAATGCACACCACATGCCAATAAATTTTTTTTGTGTGCCAGCTTGGGCACGTGCCATTGATTCACCACCTCTGAAGGATATGGGTCAAACGTGGGCAAATGAAACTAGTTTGGATGGGCATCTTGGTCAGTCAGAATTCTGGGCTGAAGGGCCGATTTCCATTCTGTATGATTCTATCCATCTGAAATGGCTCAAAAATAAAGAAAAATGGAAACTGTAAAACTGTTCAATAAATAACCTTACAATAGTATTTATTTCATACTGTTTTTATCTGTTTAGACAAGGACAGGAATCAATAGTTGCATTTGGATCAAGGAATTCAGTGGAGCATCAGAACAGTTCTGTAACATTGCACTCTTCAACTGTGTTACATTTAACCTGGGGAACTGAAGTGTCACAAACATATCTGGCCAAGCAAGAAACAGAAAATAACTATTTACTCAGCCTCTCAACCTTAAGAATGACAGTAGAAAGGAAACACTCAACTCTTTCAGCTATCAGTTATAAGTAACAGGAAAGGCAGAGGAAAAACATGGGAAAAATAGATGCAAAGTTATATTTGGTTAAGTACTCAATCAGTGTAATCTTATTCTAATCAGTCATTGGAAGATATCCCAACTTTTTCCCCCTTAACCCTCTCTTTTTATGTCATTGTGGCATCAGATCAATGTGCCCAGTATCATTTTCTGGGAGTGTGTTTGATCCAGTGAGGAAGTAGCCATTTCTGGAGCTTCTAGGGAAAAAGAAAGGTTATATGAACTAAGTTTTGGCAGAAGAACATTTAGGAAATAGTGATAATAAGTTTAAGATTAACTTTAAAAAAGTAGAAAAACCAATACAAAGCATTTCCTTTTGTGCTTCATTAATGTACTTAGGTTTTGAAAATCAATGGCATGCAAAACTAAGTTTTTACTGTATCTTAGTATAAATGGTGATAATAAACAATTTACAGGCAAAACTAACAAAACATTGGGCTGACTTTCAGAGAGAGATGATGAGGGTGCAGGTGAGATTTACTCAGATGAAGGAGAGAAAAACAAATCCAGAATTGCTTGGATAGTGAAGGAAGATGAAACGGATAAAGGTTGCTTCTGGCAAGTATTGGATTATAAATCACAGAAAGAAGTGTGCTGATTTCAGAAGAATCAGAGTAGGAGAGAGGAAGGAAATACAGAAAGCGAACAGGCTTGCAACCAAAGTGGAAATCCAAAGTTGTTCTATGGGGCTATTAATGAATCAGAATCCAATTTGTGATCATTGACATACAGTATGTTGAGAAATGTGTTGTTTTGCAGCAGCATTAGAGAGCAAGACTATAAGTTACAAAATTAAAAGCAGTAGTTATGTTAAAACTTGACAGAATTAAGGTATTAGAAAGGTTGGCATATCTTAGAATTGGTAACTCTCACAATTAAATGGGATGCATCTGAGGATTTTGAAGGCAGTAAGCTGCAGAAGCACTAAACATAATCTTTGGATAACTGCGGTGGTGCCAGAAGGCTGGAGTGTTGCAAACTTTACTCCCTTGTCAATAAAAAGTGGAAGGTTAAGCCTAAGAACTATAGGCCACTCAATTTAACCTTAGTGGTTGGAGAGCTTTGAGTAACAATGATCTGGCACAGGATTAATACTTAACTGGAAGAAAATGAATTAATTAAAGCAGACGAGCACAGATTTGCTAAAGACAGATCATGTTTAACCACTCTGATAGAATTTTTTGTTGAAGTGACTGACAGATGGAGTTTGCAAGCAAAAGGAAGTTGATGTAGGATACTTGGATTTAAGGTAGCTTTTAATAAGGTGCTACACAAGATGCTTATCAGGAAATTTGAAGCACGTGACATAAAAGGACTTTGCCAATATAGATATGAAATTGAATAAGTAACAGACAAGAGAGGGGCTATGGTAATTGCTCTTTTGGGCTGGAGACATTCTCCAGGGATTGGTTATAGAGACATTACATTGTTTGATCTTGCAATAATGATGTAGGTTTGCAAGTGCAAGCTGCAATTTCTAAATTTGCAGATGACACAACATTTAGCTGTCTGGTGAAGAGGATTTTGTGAAAAATTGCAGCTGGATACAAGCAGACTGGCAGAAAAAGCTAGCACAAGACTGATGAGGCTTAATGCATAGAAATGTAAGAAGATGTATTCTAGTAGGAAGTCTAAGATGATTTACTGCTTAGAAGAATGAGGAGAGGCAATATAAAATAAAGGATCAACAAACAATCTGCTAGAGAAACTTGATAGATCAAGAAGCATTTGTGGGAGGAAAGGAAGTGGCAATGTGTTGGGTTGAAATCCTTCATCAGGTTTCAAACCAGAATATCAACAGTTCCTTTTTCCTACATATGCTGGTCGTCCCTTATCATTCTTCCAGTAGATTGCTTGATGCTCCATATTCCAGCGTCTGAAGTTCCTTGAGTCCTTAGAACAAAAGATCCTGGTCTAAAACAGAAAATGAAGTGGAGGGACCTGGGGGAATAGGTACATAAATCAATATAAGCAGTTAATAACCGTTCTACATTTTTCAGCCATGGAGCCAAGAAACGTAAAAGCAGCCAGGCTTGCTAAACTATAAAACACTTATGGCCTCAGGTAGAGTATTATATTCAATTCTGGGTCCTATATTAGAGAAAGAATATGAAGATGCTGGAGAGATTCCAGAAAAGATTAATGAGAATAGTTCTTGGGATGAGAGACTTCAGTTAAAGGAATAGATTAAGGGAAATGGCGTTGTTTTCTTTGGAGAAGAAAAGACCGAAAGGAGATCTGACAGAATTATATAAAATGATAGGAGAGTGGATAGTGGGAGACTGCTTCCATGGGTGGAGGGGTTCAGCACCAGAGGTCACAGTTTCAAATTAAAGGAGAAGAGAATTAACGTTGTCATGAAAAAATTCTTCTGCCCTGATTAAAATCTGAAATCCATTATCTACATATGTCATGGAGGTGGTACTACTAAAGCCCTCCAGAGGGAATTGTATAAATGTCTGGTGAAGAAATATTTGCAAGGCAATGGAGAAAGGATTGGGTACGGAACCAGTGAGTTGCTCTGGAAGAGCTGGCAGAGACACTTTGGGCTGAATGACCACTTTTTGTCCTGAAGAATTTTTATAGTTTAGTGTTTTTATATCATCTTTTCTCTTTTGTTGTTCTTGTTTTTGCTGGTTTGCTTCTATTTATCTGGTATTTTTTGCTCCCTTTCTGGTTACTATAACATTGGAATATCCTGCCATTCAATATAAGATCCAAGAGCTGATCACTTAACCAATTCCAATGGGATCAATCATTTCCATTAATTTCTTGATTGGACTCATTCTGGTTTGCAGTAACATTTGGTCACATTATTTAATTGCCTGGGTTATTGATAAAGAAAAATATTCAAGGGTGAAGTAATATGAAAATTAGGATTCTTATAATTCACTAATGACTGGTTATAATAGGCAGTTCTATTAGTGGGAAAAGGCTGTCACTTCAAACAATAAGATTACTGCAATGTTGTCTCATATAGTTACAAATAATACTTGCAATATACAGTATATTCAAAAGCTCAACAGCACTGGGGGCAAGATGGATTGCTTGATCAGACAGGATATGCTCTATCAGCTTGCCAGCCTTCAACCTCCATCACTTGGTTAAACAGTCAGGAAGTGTACAAGCATGCTATGAAATAAAGACAGTGTCTGACCATAAGGCATAGGAACAGAATTGTCCCATTAGACCTATTGAATCTACTTCGCCACTCCTTCGTGACTGATTTATTATCTTCGTCAATCACATTCTTCTGCCTTTTACCCATAACCTTTGAAGCCCTTACTAATCAAGAACCTATCAACCTCTGTTTTAAATATGGCCAATGACTTGGCCTCCACAGCTGTCTGTGGCAATGACATAGACAGATTCAACACCCTCTGGCTAAAAAAAAATCCTCCTCATCTCTATTTTAAAGGAACATTTTTCTATGCTGAGCTTGTGCCCTCTGGTCATAGACTCTCTCACTGTGTATGAGAATGAATGATTCTCTCAGTCAGGCTGGAGGGTAAGGGATCTTAGAGGCAGTTTTCTCTTGTATGTGCTCCCTTCTGTGAGGCAATAGGATTGATGATCCTGTAAAGAATTAATGTGTTGCCATGCGCCCTATTGTATAACTGGAAGGAGTAAGTGTTCGAGCTGACTGGCAGGAGCCAATCATGCATTACTTTCCCTGAGGAATGTTAAATCATTGGATGTAGAAGTTTGGTTGATCACTGAGCTTGGCACTATGTTTGCAGAACAGTTCAGTTCCAATCAAGAAGCTATCATCGGTGTACAGTTGAGGATGTTATCTCCTCAAACTGCTGGCTTATATACTCCTCCAGGGTCCGAATGGATATTGATGAGATGTTGAGATCTGGCTGGCTGGTTCAAAACACTGTGAACAGTTAGGCAGTAGAAGATTCTGATTGGCTAGCTTTGAGGGCAGTCTGTTGCTGTCCAGATCCCGCGATTACTGGAAATTCATTGATTGCTGATGTCATTGTTTCTCTTTTCTCCATAACATATTACATGTTGATGTGTTTATTGATAGATCCTTCTGTAGAGAACCACGCTCCAAGAAATTCTCATTCTTCTCTTGTATTTGTTTTCTTGAATGAAGACTCTGGCTATCGCCCAGTTGAAATGGTGTCCTTCTTTGTCTTCATGAGCTGACACAAGCTAGGGTGGGTCATGCCTTCTGCTTTCTGGCTGATGCTTGTGTAGCCTGGTCAATAGTTTTATTCCCGTTTGACCAAGGTAGTACTTGTCGCACATACCATGCTGGATTTTGTAGATAACATTCCTTCTATCAGTTTTGATAGGTTCTTCCTCAAAGTTGCAGTCGGTTTCTGAGCAACTGTGATGTTGTGTTGCTGAAACAGTCTTGTTTTCATTTCTGAGATTTTTTTTATGGACTGCAATACAATTCATTTATTCGTCATTCATGTAGTTTGTATAGTTTGTATACCTTGAGGTACCTTCAGATGAAGCTTCTCGGATATCCATTCTGTTAAAAGGTCTTGAAGAAGTGCTTTTCTTCTTCTAGTTTTGGTGTACGTGGTATTGCAATCAGTTTCAATCCTCTTGAACAAGGTCTTCACGTAGCTTTGAGGTGATTGTTATTGAAGTTCAAAATTTGATTGGTCTATGCTGCTTTCCTGTATACTGACGTCTGTAATTGACCAGCGGTAGTTCTCTTGATAAGAACATCCAAGAATGCGGGCTGGCTTTCCTTTTCAATTTTGTGAGTTTTGTTTTAATATATTCATTCATTGATGACACAGACAAGGGTAACATCTATTGTCTATCCCTCATTATTCTGACGAATCAATTACAAGGATTGGAGTTATGCATGAGCCAGACAAGTGGCAAAATTCCTTCACTGGGAACACTCTTAAAGCAGTTGGGTTTTTATGTCAATCCACTAGTTTTATGTGAAAACGCCACTAATAATAACAATTGTAAATCCATATTTAATAAGCACTTTAATTTAAATTCCTCATGCAGGGCTGCTAAAATGGAATTCTAACAGAGATCTTGCTCTGTGGTCCAAGCTTCCAGGTGCTGATCCAGCAATTTCAAAATAATCAAAGAACTGGACAGTATTCCTTCACTGATCTACTACGAAGAGCTGTAATGTCCTCTAAGCAGATGTTTCCCTATTTATAATGTTTATAATCTATCACACTTGTTGCAAAGGAAACCTGCCTGATATCAGGCTCCCCAACCATCATGAGCATTTATTCCCTCTACTATTGACACACCATGGCTACAGGGTGCACCATCCACAAAGTGCAGTGCAATTCCTCACCCAGACCCCTCTGCCAGCTCCTCCTAAATCAGCAGATTCTATCTCTAAGAAGAACAAGGTGGCAGACATGTAAAAACTCCACCCCAAAATTACACGCCATCATGGAGAAGTAAAAGACTGGAGATGCTGGAATCAGAAATTGGAATTGGTTTATTATTGTCACATATACTGAGGTACAGTGAAAAGTTTGTCTTGTATATTATTCACACAGTATTCTTTTGCATACTGTTTATACCTTCATTAGAGGTAGAACAAAGGAAAATAGTAACAGAATGAAAAATAAAGTACACCAGCTGCAGAGAAAGGTCAATGCAGGTAAACAATAAGGTGTAACGAGGTAGATTGTGAGGTTAAGTTTCTATCTATCATTCTAGGGAACCATCCAATCGTCTTATAGTAGTGGGATAGAACTTGCCCTTGAGCTTGGCCGTATTTGATTTCAGGCTTTTGTATCTTCTGCCCAATGGAAGGGGGGACAAGAGAGGATGTCTAGGATGGGTGGGGTCTTTGATTGTGCTGGTTGCTTTACTGAAACAGTGAGAGTGTTAACAGACACCATGGATTGGGGCCTGAGCTATATCCATAACTCTCAACAACAAGAGAGCTGACAGTGGAACTCAGCCATCTGAGCAGCATCAGCAAAGGTCCCAATGCAGGATTTTGACCCGATCAACAGTTCTCTTCCCCCCCCCCCCCCCCATAGATGCCACTTGACTCGCTGAGTTCCTCCGGCAGTTTGTTTGTTCCACACCATCCTGACTTGGAAATGTATTGCCATTTCTTCATATTCATCTCCTGCTGTAAAGCAGCATGAGAGTGTCTTCTTCCAAAGGCCACCTTCTCAAGGGTAATTAAGGCAGGGCAATAAACCCTGGCATTGCCAAAGTCATTATCATAGGTCACTAATGACAAAGTAATGTTTAGATATGTACAGATCTGAGGAAATGTAAGAACTGACACATTGTATGATACAGCTTTTCACAAGGTAAGGGAAATACAAGTGGGGTTTTGGTGAGACTCAATCGAGTGCCTTTGTCCTGCTTCACATAATATACCTTTAACTGCACTTATCCACATATTTAGCTACTTTAAAAGGAACATTCTCATTAACAAGATGACCTTTGGCATGATATATTGTGCATTGCAGAATGAGTTCAGTGGGAAGTGCTTACTGCAAACTACTTCTGCAAGTAACTGAATGAGGGAAATTACATTTTACATGATCATTTGGCTGTTTGGACATGAGCCTGATAAGCCCTCATCTCCTTAGAACTGTGGTTCCTGCCTGACCATTTGTTCCAGACCAGATGGTGGCTGAAGTATGTGATATGTTATTCAGCTTCAGTGGTAGATAGACTGCATGGACCATTTGGTTTCCATGTTTCTGCTTAAGCAAATCCTGCTGCGTGTATCACAACAGGCATCCTCGCCTATCAGTTAGCTTAAAGTGGTTTTCAGGCTTTTTGTACAATGATTAAATAAACAACGGATAAATTAATTGTGTAATCTCAGTTCTAGTGTATAGAAATTCTTTGCAGTGGATGATGTATTCATAAACTGGGGTTGTGTGCGGTGTCAATGGATGATAAAGTCATAACCTGGGATTCTGTGCAGGAATTCGGCACAGCATCAACAAATGAGAAGATTTTCAGTGGGATTTCTTTAAGGAAGTTTTGTATGAGAGCAGAGGGATAAGATTTCATAGCTTGTTTTAAAAATTTCATTCCTTGTTTTATAACCTCTCCATGACTTAGCCCCTCACTATATTCTTATCCAGTGCTCCAAGCCTCAGAGGTATTTTGCAGATTTTTACTATGCCTCTTAAACAGCCATCCTTTCAGTTGCTGAGTCATTAAGCTTTGAATTTCTTTGAAGGGAAAGGAAATCAAATATGTTCATAAAATCAGAATTCACTGAAATACTTGGAAAAAAAATGAGAATCTTAGCTGAAATCTTAATGTTCTAATCCATATCTACAATATAAATGAGCAGAGAGATGATTAATCCAGTTTTTATATTTATGCTTTCAAGGCTAGGATAACATGTAGCCTAGAAGCACAGTTTTAGCTTACAACTTACTGTCACAAACTATATAATTCTGAAGCTTTGCTCATTGAAAGTGTGAAAGTATAATGACTGTGCTCAAGATATGATGACTTTTTTTCGAGCTGTCAGAGTAATGTGACTCCTGTATATTCTTATCATTAATTTTCACTCAATGTAACATTGTCCAGAAGTGTTTCTAGTGAACTTAAGACAAGAGTGTTGGGAGCAAATTAATTGCTTTGTTAAACTTTCAGACAGCGAGCAGCAACTGACATTCAATAATCAAGGGTAGAAAGGAGGCCTGTAGCTGAAAATCTGCTTTTCTATTGTAGAAGATGTTTGCCACAATACAGCACCTGATATATGGACTCTCACCGATTGCTGCACCCTGCAAATAAAAATACCAGGAATTGTTACTGCTGATATCTAGGAATTCTTAGTAAATTTTCATTTTTTGTTCCAAGTTATAGCCTTCCCTTTGAGTTTGACTTTCAAAAGCTAGTGATTTTAACATGAAACAAATGACATCATGGGTGCTTCAAAAATGAAGCCAACTCAGATGGGAAAAGTACCATGTGGAGATTTGGCAATTAGCGGAAAGCTTTACATACGAGGTGGTAGAAGGCAAATTTGTTGGAGTTGTTATGGAGTGCGCTTGATCTGATGGGTGTGGTTGTTTATTCCTATGCAAAGGCTGACACTTCAATAATAGTAGAAAACGGAGTTCAGTGGGACAGATAGTCTTCCCTTTGGGTGTTCGGTGAAACCCCCTCTCACTGCTTCCCCTCTGTGACTTCTACTGCCCTACTTCTTCCTCCCCTCTTTCCACCTACTTCTCTGACTTACCCCCTTATTTCCAGTCCTGACTAAAGGTCTTGGCCTGAAATGTTGATTGTTTGCTCATTTCCATGGATGCTGCCTGGCCTGCTGAGTTCCTCCAGCATTTTGTGTGTGTTGTTTTCAATTTCCAGCATCTGCAGATTTTCTCATGTTTGGGACAACTGCACATCCCCTAATCATGACTTTTCCAGATTGCCAAATTATTTCACAAATGCTACACTTAGCTCTGGCTTCATAATTCACTTCTCTTCTATTGACACTGCATAGAATTCTCTCTCATTCATTGACAAGACAGAGCATTCACATGCAGCAATCCAACCTAACATACTCACCATATTCATGGAGACTTTATTGAATTCTGATACAAAATATTTCCCTCATTCATTATCATCACCAAAAATTTATCCTCATTCAATGTAAATAATACTAACAAAGAATCTCCTCCTTATTTATGCATTTGACATGGAATTCCCAGAATCTTCCCTTCATTAATTGGCACAATGCAGAATTCTCAACATTTGTTACTGCAGTCAGTATAGCAACACTATGACCATTTTGACAATCAGAATCAGGTTTAATATCATTGGCGTATGTTGTGAAATTTATTAACTTAACATCAGCAGTTCAATGCAATACATAACTTAGAAGAAGAAGAAAAATAATAAATGGGTAAGTAAATCAATTACAGTAAATATGTATATGTGTGTGTGTATATGTATGTGTATATATATAGTTAAATTAAAAATAATGAAAAAACAGGAATAATAAATAAGTAATAAGGTAAGGTAGTGTTCATGGGTTCAATGTCCATTTAGGAATCAAATGGCGGCAGGGAAGAAGCTGTTCCTGAATCATTGAGTGTGTGCCTTCAAGCTTCTGTACCTCCCTAATGACAGTAACAATGAGAAGAGGGCATGTATTGGGTGATGGGGGTCATTAATCATGGATGCTGCCTTTCTGAAGCACTGTTCCTTAAGGATGTCTTGAATACCAAGGAGGATAGTACCCGTGAGTGGACTGACTAATTTTACAACTTTCTGTATCTTCTTTTGGTTTTGTGCAGTAGCCGCACCGCCCCCCCCCCCCCCCCGCCATACCAGACAGTGATGAGCCTGTCAGAATACTCTTTATGGTGCATCTGTAGAAGTTTTTGAGTGTAACTCTAAGTAACTTGGACTTCGTATTTTTTTTTGTTCTAATTGTAAAAATTCGGTGTCATTTATGTCCATCTTTTTCTTGTGAAGGCTGAAGTATTTTATTGCACCTGTGCTTACATTTGCTTGTGGATATGACAATAAACTTGATCTTGTCTCTGACTATACACAGTCACTATTCCAGTATGATGCCTTCCCATCATTCAATTCCCATATAGAATTACTATCAATAATCCTCCTTGTTTGTTAGCACTGTACAGATTCTCTTATGAAATCTCACGCTGAAAATTAAAAGCAAAATGTAGATGCTGGAGCTCTGAAATAAACATCAAGTGTCATTGGAATACTCGGCCGGTCAGGCAGCATTTGTGGAGAGAGAAATAATATTCATGTTTCAAGCCTGGCAATATTTTAAATATGTACAGGGACCAAGTGTCTTTGATCTGAAACATTAACACTGCATTACTTTGTATGGGAGCTCACTGATGAGCTGAGTGTTTGCAGCAATTTCTGTTTTGAACATCTTGTGCTCACTTGCTGATTCTTCACAGTAACCCGATATAGGATTCTAAACGTAAACTTTCTTATTCATTGACACCACACATGGAGATCCCATTGAAAATTCATATATGGTGAATCTCTCCTTTCTCCCTCATTTATACAGAACATCCATGAAGAATAAGGAATTACCATATAACATCTCCTCATTGTTGTTGCTGTGCAAAATTCCCACACAGAATATGACTTTATCAACCTTCACAGAATTTCTGTAGACCCAGATTTGACATTACACATGTCAGTGTTCATTAATCCATTGCTGGTTTAATCATTGCACAGATATTCGGTTCAGGTACAACAGAAAAGCTGTTTGAAGCACACAGCACCATCTGTGACAGACACACTGAAGGTCTTGCAAAACCCCAACAAGCCCCCCACCCACCAGTATTCACGGTGAAATCAAGCTGATGTATAATATTCACTGGAAAGAGTCACATTTTGTACAACTGTGAGCCAAACCATTTATGTTCCTGCTGAGTGTTACTGTTTTGATTGAATTGTGAAATGAATCATTAAATTGGATGTAGTACAGAAAGTTGCAAGTTGGCTATTTTTAATACCCATTTTATAAAAATACTTTGATGCACATAGGAAGCTTTTCTGGATATGTCTTGCCTTGACAAAGCTGTTCTGTACTGACCATCATTTCTTTTTAAATAATATGTAGTTAACTCTTTTGGATTCCCTGCCTTTCCAGTGGGAGATGCACTGTTGAGCAGCTGCAGCAGTTCGTAGAGAAGAAGGAAATTCCATTTAAATTGTTCCTTTCTTGATCTCAGGATGTCTTAAAGAACTTGACTGCCAGTAAATTGTTTTTGATGTCTACTTGCTGTTGTGTCATGTTGCCACGCCAACCAATTTGAACCCAGCACGATCCCACAAACAGCACCATCCTAATGACCAAATAATCTGACATTAGTGAGATTGGTTAAGGGATAAATTTGACCTTGGCATAAATGTTGACAGGGAAATGAGTCCCTTATTGCTCTGTGAAGTAATACACTGGATTCTTTAACATACCCCATGGAGAAGAGGGAGGGCCAGAACTTAACAGCTCATTCCAAAAGGCAGCATAATCAGCTTTGCAGCAATCCCATGGTATTGTAGTAAATCTTAAATCTAGATCTTTGTAATTTGATTACTTTTAGTGGGACCTGAACCCACAGCTTTCTGAATCAGATGACATGTGTTACTGATTGACATGCAACTGACATCTGGGATTCTCATTTAAGCTATAAGTTTAGAACATGCCAAATGTTTTTCTCACAAGGAATGTAGAAAAATCCAGATGGCAAGGTATCTTTCTATGTAGCACGAGCTGCCTGTTACAAAACAGATGATCAGATTCCTGTTGCATATACAACATCAAGTTATTTAGACAAACTGCAGATACAGTATTAGAATATCAGAATTATATATATCAGAATATAGCACAGGAAAAGGTTCTTTGGCCCATGATACCTGTGCTGAAAGTATGCCAGATTAAGTTAATCCCCTCTCCCTGATCCCATGACCCTCATATTCCCCAATTCCCTGTATATTCACGTGCCTGTCTAAATGCCTTGCAAATATTGTTATCTCATCTGCTTCCATCATCTCCCTACAAGGCACTGTCTGTAAAAACGCTTCCCTCACAAATCTCATTTAGACTTTGCCCCTCTCAATTTAAAGCTATGCCCTTTAGCATTTGACATTTCCATTTTGTAAGCTTCTGTTAGATCTCCCTTCAGCTTCCAGCACTCTAGAGAAAACATTTCAGATTTCCATGTAGCTAATTGTGTTGAATTCAGGCAACAGTCTGATACACCTCTTCTGCATTCTCTCCAAAGCCACCAGTTTCTTCCTGTAATGTAATGCAACAGGAAGCCCATATGATACTCAAATGTGGCCTAACCAAAGTTTTATACAGCTGCAACATAAGTTCTCAACTTTCTCCAACTGTTGACAGTAAACAGAGGATGCCATACATCCTCTTTACCACACGTGTATTTGAGTAACCCTTTCAGGGAGCTATGGAATTGCACCTTAAGATCTCTCTGTATGCTGGAGCTCCATCCTGCCATTCATTGTATACAGTATGTTACCCTGACGTTCAACGTCCCGAAGTGCAACATCTCACACTTGTCCAGATTAATCTCTGTCTGCAATTTCTCTGCTCATATCTCCAACTGATCTATTTCCTGCTATATCCTTTGACAACTTTCCTCACTTTCCACCACTTTGACAACTTACCTCACATCCCACCAATTCTTGTGTCAGCCGCAAAATTGATAATCAGTCGATCTATATTTTTGTTGAAATAATTGATATATATCACAAATAACAGAGGCCCTGGCACAGATACTTGTTGAACACCAGTGAGAACAATCCATGTAGACACCATCCACTGCCCTACGCTCATTTATCATTTTCATCACCTTCACAAAACCTCAGTCAAGTTTGGAAGACATGACCTCCCCTGCATAAAGTCATTCTAAATGTCCCTAATAAATCCTTTCCTATCCAAGTGCTAGTAAATCTTATCCCTGTGAATCCTATCCATTAGTCTTCCTACCACTGGTATTAGGTGCACTGACCTATGGTTTCCTGCATTATTCCTATTGTTTTTCTTAAATGAAGGAACAACTTTGTCTACTCTCTAGTCCTCTAGGACCTCGCATGGGACCAGCCAGGATACAAAAATCTTTATCAAGTCTTTCAGTAACCTGGATTAGATCCCATATTGCCTATTAAGAAAAGTTAATGAAACCCAGAATATGGAGAAGTACATCAACTTCAGTTTCTCAAAGTTTATTGTGCTACATAGTATTGTGCACAAGTCTTAGGCACATACAATATACATAGCTAGGGTCCCTAAGATTTTTGCACGTTACTGCAGTAATTTTATGTCTTGCATTATACTGCTGCTGTATAATAAAAAAGACTAATTTTATGACATATGTGAGTCTGATATGGGTCTCTGTTGTGGACTGGGATTGGGAAGGGGGCAGGGAGAGGGAAAAGGAGAAGGGACAGGGGAGAGTGTAGGAAGCACCAGAGTGACATTCTGTAATGATCGATAAACTGATTATTAGGAATCAAAATACTTTCTGTGCTGTCAAAGGACGGTGTGTGTTTGTGCCCACACAACCCTCTGTTCCTGGCACTTCTCTGCCACCTGTCCCATACCCCTCCCATGGCACCCCACCATCGCCATTCCCAATGTCTTATGCTCCCGCCAGGTTTGCTAGCTCGTTCTCCATTCCACATTGACAAATACAGTACTGTGCAAAAGCCCTGGGCCCCACAGCGAAATACATATATGTGCCTAAGACTTTTAGCACAGTACTGTACATGTGTGCACAGGGTATAAATGCCAAGAACTACTTTTTGTAGCAGCAGTAAAGTACATTACAAGCAAGATTAATACAAATATAAATTTAAGTTTGCATAAAGTATACGTAACTTGCATATCAAAATAAACTTAATGCTTTCATGCATAACCAAAATAGAGAGATACAGCATAGAAACTGACTTCACATTAAATATCAAGACCCATTTATACCAGTCCTACATTAATCCCATATTTTGATTCACTTCATGGTTTTAGCAGCTTCTCCGAATTCTACTCATCACCTTCCCAGAAGAGGCAATTGACTGTGGCCAAAGAACCTTTCCATGCATGTCTTTGCAATGTGAGAGAAAATCGGAGCACCCGGAGGAAAATCCTGCAGTCACAGAGAGAACAGGCAAACACCATACTGACAGCACACGAGGCCAGGACTGAACCCAGGTCTCTGGCACTGTAAGGGAGTGGTTCTGCTAACTGTGGCACTGTGCTGCCCAAAATAAATAATACTTTTTGTTATACTGTCACTAAAATCCACACCAGCCACCTATCAGTCAGGACATAGGGCCAATTTCCTGCTAAAATAATGCCATAAAATCTGTTGCACCAAGCTGCATCTAGCAACAGATTTTGCATCTGAGACATTAAGCAGCCCCTCTGTTCAATATTTCACCCAAAAGGTAGCAATATTAGTACATTTGCAGAGATTTCTAAGAGAAATCTAGAGAGTGCCAATACCTTCCGACACAGGTAAACATGCTGCTATTGAGCCACAGCTGATGTTTGTAGTGAAGTTGTGAGGCAGTGCTTCCAATAGTAATCCATCATTGTCATGTGGCCACACAGCATAGATGTTGTATATACCCTTTGCCAAGATTTGAAAATCGATACTTAATTTTTGGTAATATGATTCCAGGCTGTAATAGACAGGGAAATATTATTAAGTTTTGGATTCAGCCATTTATCATTATGCCTCTAAAAATACACAAGAAAGATAAATATAAGAATGGTAGAGACATGGAATAAGAATCATTTTAGGAAATTTTTCATTGTTCTTGATTTCATGATGGAGGCAAGACAACCTCGAGAATATGTGTAGAAATTTAACAGAAACCACTCCTAGCCTGCTGCAGTATAAATTATAAATACACGGAGATTTGTTCTCTTAGATAGTTTACACTCTGTTCTACTTACACTCTGCTGCTGACTAAACACATATTATTCATTGGAGTCATATTATATCAGTCAAGTGCCATATTTGATCAATTTTATGCCTATATTACCTCACACCATGTCAAGATAGCAATTAAAGTGAATAATTAAAGTATTATAGACGGATATGCCCAGTCGAGACTCAATGTTTGGGTAATGAAAAGACTGTCAAACGTTAATACCATTGTATTTAGTGGCTCTTCTGATAAATGCCCCATAATCAGTTCTACTTACTACCATTTATGTTAAGATCTTTTCCCTTTCAGAAGCAGAGGAAATATTTCACCCACCTTTTGCACTAAACGTATGACTGCTAGTTCTTATCTCAGCCAACCTCGGGGAAGTATCCCTGTTGACTCCGTCAGTTTTTATTGATGCACCATAGGAAGCATTCTGTCTGGATGTGTAATGGCTTCATAGAGCAACTGATCTGCCTGTGACTGCAGAGAGTTGTGGACACAGTTTAGCACATCACAGAAACCAGCAGCCCTCAATGGGCTCTGGCTATACTTCTCGTTACCTCAGTAAAGCAGCAAGCTTGATCAAAGGCCCCACCCACCCTAGAAATTCTCTCTTCTCTTCACTCCCATCAGCCAGAAAAAAAAAACCTGAAAGCTTGTACCTTCAGGCTCAAGGACAACTTTTATCCCACTGTTCTCAGACACTTGAATGAATCTTTTGTATGATAAGATAGACTCTTTGACCTCACAATCTGCCTCGTTATAATCTTGCACCTATCGTTTACCTGCACTGCACTTTTTCGGTAGCTTCAACACTGCTCTGCACTGTTATTGTATTATCTTACTCAAGGACAATGCACTCTGCAATGATGTGATCTGTATAAACAATAAGTAAGAGCAACTTTTGTCTGTATCTCGGTACATGAGACATTAACAAACCAATATCCCAGTTTATTATGCAGCACGGTGCTGTAGTGGACTGTGCATTGCTTTATAGTGATCAGAGATCGGAATTCGATTTTTGCTGCTGTCTGTAAGGAGTTTGTACGTTCTCCCCATGACCACTTGGGTTTGCCTTGGGTGTTCCAGTTGCCTCTCACTTCCACTATTACAAAGATATACAGTAAGTTGTGGGCATGCTATGTTGGAGCCAAAGTGTGGAGATACTTGCAAGCTGCCCAGCTGATACGATTTTATGCAAGTTACATATTTCACTGTATCTTTCAATGTTCAAGGGGTGACTGATAAGTTCGCAACCTAAGGTAGAAGGAGTCAATTTTAGAAAATCTAGCTCATTTACTTTTCACCATAGTCTCCTCCTACATTTACAAACTTAGTCCAGTGGTCATGGAGCATACGGATCTTGGACTTTTAGAAACTGTACACAGCAGGGGTGATTGATAAGTTCATGGCCTAAGGTACAAGGAGATGAGTTATTAACTTCAAACTTTCTGCATAATCACTCAAAGAGTTGAACTGCATGTGCGTGTAACGAGAGCTGTATAACTCATCTCCTTCTACCTTAGGCCATGAACTTATCAATCGCCCATCTGTGGACACTTTCTGGAGGCCCAAGATCCGTATGCTCCACGACCGCTGGACTAGCTGTGCAAATGTAGGAGGGGACTATGTTGAAAAATAAATGTGCTAGGTTTTCTAAAATTGACTCCTATTCTAGGCCATGAACTTATCAATTCCCCCCTCGTAGATGTGATAAATAAAAGTTATCTTTATCTTTATTTAATATTAATATCAATATCAAATACCCTGTATTAATTTACCCTATCTATACCCCTCATAGTTTTGTATGCTCTACAAGATCTCCCCTCATTCACTTAAGCTCTAGGGAAATTATTTTTTTCAATTGACAATTTTTGTCAATCTTACTTTCACAAAATACCTGAGGGAGTTTTTTTATGGATAAGATATCAAGTGTGGCTTTTGTACTAGGACTGGCCTGGTAGCCATCTGACATGACTACTAGGGCAGACAAAGGTCTTCTATACTGTTTCCAAATGTCTCTTAGGATCAGAACCACTTAAAAACAAAGGAAAAATATAAAGCATTAACAACCATATAAAGTATTTAAAAATTGATAAGAAGCCCCCAGTCACTGGTGCTACATAATTGAAGGGATTGCAGCAGTCACCACACACCCATCGTCATTTATTTTATACTTCAGAAAGAACTGCATGTCAGAGGCCTTGACTGGTTTATTCTGGAGTATTGTCTTTGAAACATCAAATCATCCCCTTTCACACAGACAGTCGGCAGATCAGGCAGTGAAACTCTTGAGTAGCTTAAAATAATTCATGTATGGCTCTCAACCTACTGACATTGATCCCAGTCGCTGCAGGAGAAATATCCCAATAGCCAAACATTAATGGTTCTAAGTTAGGCTGGGAAAAATGCATTAAATTTTATACATCTCACTTTTTGTTTTATTTTGAGCCTTCCCTAAGAGGAATAATTAAGTGGCTGGCTGGTTACACAAGTGCCCTTGTGAGTGTAAAATGTAGCTCAACGCTCCTGTACATCAACGACAGAGTGGACTGAATTTCTCCCTCAGGGGCAGTTGCACTGTGGGTATGTGGACTATTTCAAAGCAGCAGAGCAAATTGAAATTTTCAGTTTAAAGTTTACAGAAATGTTAGTGTCTAGATGACAGATGCAGAATGTTCTGTAGTTTTTTTGGTGAGTGAGGCATTTCAAGGCCTCCTTTGTAAAGTCAGTAATATTCTTTCCAGCTCTGTGTTTCTGGACAGTGTGTCCTTGCTTCCTTTGCTAGTTCTGTTGAACTAGCCCAGTTTGAAATGGAAACATAGAAAGCATTTAAGTCATGGATTTGATTCCTACTCTGTATCGCAATCCTGTCCAAAAATTCCCTTTGGATTATATACTTGGAAAGATGTAGAATTACTGGACAATTGGCTCTTTAAACCTTAAGACTGTGTCTGTGCCTCATTGCTAATCCATATATCTTCTCATTACTTTGACATTCAAAAATCTGTCCGCCATAGCTTTAAATGTACACTGTGACTGAGAATCTGTGGCCATGTGGAGTAGAAAAGTTCAAGGTGTCACATATCTCTTAGTTAGAAGATATTTCTTCATCTCTGGTGTCAAGAGGTTGTATCCCAAGATTCAGATTCTCCTTTAATGGAAACAGCCTCTTAATGAATGCACTGCAATATTTTCTCAGCACCCTATATCTCAAGGTTATTGCTATTCTTTCAAATTACAGTGTGAAGGTGCACACAGAAATGGCCAGTTTTCACCACAAATTCTGTACTTAAACTGCACCCTCATAGTGCCTATATCTGTTAAAGTGCTTCACAGACAATGAAGTACTTCTGGCATAATTAGTAAATACTGATTAGTTTATTACTGTACGTGTGTCCCAAGAAGCAGAGTAAGTTTTTTTTTCACGCCAAAGAGATGGATCATTCCAAACTGAAGCACAAAAATGTAAAGCAATACCAGAATGCAGAATATCATGTTACAGCCTCAGAGGAAGTGCGGGTGCAGGAGGACAAATAAGGAGCAAGGCCGATGACAATACAGATTGAGAGGTCAAGAGTTCATCCTCATTGTCCAAGAGCCTTAGCGGAGTGGGATAGAAGCTGTCCTTGAGCCTGTGCATGGTTTCAGCTTTTGGATCTTTCGCCCGACGGGAGGGAGGAGAAGAGAAGGATCTCCTTGATACTGTCCTGAGAAAAAACTGAAGTGTAGACAGATCAGTGGTTTCTGTGTTGTGATTTAATGCAGCCAAATTGCATGCAGCAAGCCTCCACAAACAGCATTCTGGTAATAATGACCCAACCCAGATTCAATCCTGATCTTGGATGCAGCCTATGTGGATCATGTTTTCTCTGTGACCGAGTTAGATTCTTTGGATGCTCCAGTTTCTTCTTGCATCCTAAAGTAGGTAGGTAGGTTAATTGACCATTATCAATTACCCTTAGTGGGTGGTTGACTAATAGGATTTGCGTGGAGTGGATAGCAAAGTAGACACAATAAAGACCATAAGATATAGGAGTAGAATTGGGCTATTTGGCCCATCGAGTCTGTCCTGCCATTTCATCGTGGCTGATCCAATCTTCCTCTTAGCCCCAATCTCCTGCCTTCTCCCTGTATCCCATCATGCCCTGTCCAATAAAAAATCTATCAACTTCTCCCTTAAATATACATAACGACTTGGCTTCCAGAGCTTCCTGTGGCAAAGAATTCCGTAGACTCACCACTCTCTGGCTAAAGAAATCCCTCCTCATCTCCATTCTAAAAGGACACCTCTCTATTCTGAGGCTGTGTCCTCTGGTCTTAGTCTCTCCCACCATAGGAAACATCCTCTCCACATTCACTCTATCAAGGCCTTTCCCTATTTGATAGGTTTCAAGTAGGTCATTTTTCTGAATTCTAGTGAATGCAGGCCCAAGGCCATCAAATGCTCTTCACTTAACAAGCCACTCAATCCTGGAATCATTTTCCTGAACCTCCTTTGAACCTTCTCCAATTTCACCACATCATTTCTAAGCTGAGGGCCCAAAACTACTCACAATATTCCAAGTGAGTATTCACCAGTGATTTATAAATTCTCATCATTATATTCATGCTTTTGTATTCCAGTTCTCTTGAAATGATTGCTAACATCACACTGGCCTTCCTCAACAGAGACTCAACCTGCAAATTAACCTTTAAGGAATCCTGCACAAGGAGTCCCAAGTCCCTTTGTGCCTCAGTTTTTTTTTTGTATTTTCTTCCCATAAACTAGGATTTAAGTATATTTAGTGTAAATGAGTGTTTGATATTTGGCTCATGTACAGTGAGTTGGTAGGTCTTTTGCTGTGCTGTCTGATTTTATAACATTGTGAAAGTGGCTGGTTACAACAGGTAAATGCAGCCAATATACCGGAATCTTATCTCATCTGTTGCTGCGTTCATTCAGCCAATGCTGATTGAGGAACCCCTAGCCCAATTTGTTTTGACAAAAGGAAAGAGACAAGATTAAGGAATAAGTGTTGTACATGTGCTTTGTTTAATAGTGAATGGACAAATAATTAAATCTTCTGGATTAACTATTCAGAATAAGAATTGCATCTAACTGTGTGAAAAACTAAACTTCCTATAGCCTTAGTCTTTCCCATTTTCATTAGCTTTTCCACTTCTATAAAATCTCTATGTCCTTTCAATTCTATCCTCTTAAATATTACAATATTTATCACACATCAGCATCTTCAGCTGACAAGTCCTAGGCTCTGGAATTTTCTCTATTAATGCCTCCTCTGTCCTCATTCTCCTTTACAACCTCCTCTTTAATCATTGGGTATTTGTATGTCTGGGTGTCTAATAAAACACATAGAAAGAAACTAGATTGTGGCTGTATAAATACAATTTATTGTTGGACAGTATTACCAAAGAAGAATGTTGAAATATTGAGGTATGAAACCCCGCTGGTTTCCTTGGCTGCATACATCTAGGGAATACACACTCTGGTCCTACCAAACCCGTGAGATTGAGACGGCTCTCCCACCACAAACT
The DNA here is from genome assembly GCF_030144855.1 of Hypanus sabinus. NCBI lineage: Eukaryota > Metazoa > Chordata > Chondrichthyes > Myliobatiformes > Dasyatidae > Hypanus > Hypanus sabinus. The sequence goes on from NC_082706.1 coordinate 127,553,440, forward strand.
CTGGTTTGTGTGGGTGCTGTGTAATTTGCTATCCTTTTATAACTCAGTACCAAGAAATGACAGACAGCACACTGCATATGATTAAAGGAATTATATTTATGAATCTTAACTAAAGGTCTGGTAAAGAAAAGAACAAAAAACTAAAAGGGCTTATTATAATTAAACAGTCATATATTCACAAGTTGGATCTCTACTCTTCCCAAAATTCATATTCACTGATCCTCAGTCAATCTCAGCACCTGGCTCCATCGAACCACGGTCCACCACTGGTGGTCGAGTCCTACGACTGGTTCTCCCCAGTGTCTTCTCTCTTCATCTCTCGCCAAATAAGAAAAAAACAAAACCAACCTTCCTATTGGATGGCAGACATGCCTCAGCGTCCCTTATCTTCAACAATAATCCAAACATACTAAAAGCAGAACAGACTGCTCTTACAGAGCTGCTAAAATGAAATACCCACAGCATTGCAGTAAAAATGTGAACCAGGGTGTTACAGGTATAAAACACATAAATTATGGAACTTATGAAATAAAACTTTAGCTATATGGATCTAACAATGGTATTCGAATGCTGTAATAAAAAACTGTCAAGAGTTTTTTATAACGTATACAGTAGGGGAAGTTTATTTTTGATGATGGTTAATTCGATAACGATTTGATAAGAAAGTTAACGATAGACAGAGAAGGCTAGCTGTGACTCAGACAAGAAAGAACAGTGCTACTTGAAGCTGGAGAGTTCGATATTGATTCCTGAAGGCTGGAGCATGTCAAGGAAGAAGATGAGATTCTGTTTCTCAAGTGTCTGCTGGGCCTCATCGTAACTGCAGGAGACCACTGACAAAGACAGAGTGGTAATGGGGTGGTGAATTAACGAAGCAGGCTCATGGAGCCCTGGGCTACAGCTCTGTGGTGTTTGTTAGGTGCCAATCTTGCAGAGGAGAACAAAGGGAAGATACCTTTCTCAGAGGCAGCCCTATGGCCTTTCAAATCCTTCAGAGAGTGACGAGGGATCTTGCACTTAGTGTCTCATTCCAACGCATTATAAGATTACGATCAGTGGTAATAATACCACCCACAGCCCCTAGAATACCAGAATAATTATTTTTATACCTTCACTCAGTGTTGATTTGACATGTTTATAAGGATGTAGTTGTGGAACTGCATGAGCAGAACAGAGCCAGGACATGAGGTTTACACAGCCCAGACATCAGCCTTCATTTGTCAACTATACGAGTCTAAATGGCTTGCTATTTTAACAATTACCATTCACCTGCTGTTCTACAGAACTGATCATAGCCCCAAGTAGACCTTCTCATCAAAAAGTCAGTCATAGGATTAGATAACCAAAGCTATACTTACAGTGCTGCTGTGGGTTGTTTTCTTGGAAGTTAATATTCTGTATAATGACTGAAGCAAAATATAGAGAGCTTAAACACATAGATTGCAGTAATATATTTTGGTCTAAAAACTAGCAGCACAAATCATGTCAGTGGGTGGCAATGAGGAAATGCTGGTTTTGTATTTTCCTTGTCACAGAACATTAAGCTTCCTTTGCCTGAGGCAGCTCAAGGCATCTGCTGTACTGGACTAGTTGAGAATGAGACCTTAGGATATTAGACTCAAGCAATTGTCTCCACTTTTTTTTAACACTGCAGTGCTCAATAAATTGTGGCACACTTTTGCCTAGACTCAGACACGTGAAGGAGATATTCTGCTTGAACTATTCTCCTCAGTCCTGCCATTATGTTCAAAGTCAGCAGTCTGAGCTCTGAACAAATGATGCATCATCACAGCTCCAGCAGCACACAATAGGGGCTCTTGGCTAAGGATAAGATAGGTGAGCTTCCATTACCTCATTTTCCAATCAAATGTTTCAAAGTTCTAAATAAATTTATTATCAAAGTACTTATAAGCTCCTTTCATCTCTTTCCTGCAGCCTTTCCTGTTTGAAGCTTGATTTTTCCGGATGGGCTTTGGGATCACAGCTGTAACGCAGCTATTATTGAACTTAATTTATTAAATTTAATTAAATTTTACATCCGTCCCACAACGTGAGGGAGTAAAAATCGTTGCATTATGACTCCATTGCAATGTACAGGCATGTGAATTTATAAGTCTAATGGCTTGTAGAAAGAAGCTGTCCTGTAACTTGTTGGTCCTGGCTTTAATGCTGTGGTACTGTTTCCAGATGGAAGCAGCTGAACAGTTTATGGTTGGGGTGACTGGTGTCCCCGATGATCTTCCAGGCCTTCTTTATGCACCTGCTGCTATAAATGTCCTGAATGGAGGGAAGTTCACATCCACAGATGCACTGGGCTGTCCGTACCACTCTCTGCAGTGCCCAGTGATCAAGGTTGGTGCAGTTCCCGTACCAGATGGTGATACAACCAATCAGGATGCTCTCAGTGGTGCCCCTGTGGAAGGTCTTAAGGATTTAGGGGCTTATGCTGAACTTCTTCAGTCGCCTGAGGTGGAAGAGACGCTGTTGTGCTTTTTTTTTGCCACACAGCTGGTGTGTACATTCCAGGTGAGATCTTAGGTGATGTGTATACTGAGAAACTTGAAACTATTCATCTCTCAACTGCAGTCCCATTGATGATGATCAGGGAGATCCTACCTCTGTTTCTCCTGTAATCCATGATCAGCTCTTTTGTTTTTTGGACATTGAAGGAGAGGTTGTTATCTTGGCATCACTGTTTCAACCTCTCCTCTCATATTGATTAAGATATTGAAGGCATCCCTGTAGTGCAGCTTGTAAAGCTACTAGCTTCCAGCTCCAGTAATCCACATTTGATCCTGGCCTTGGGTGCTGCCTATGTGGAGAATACATGCTCGAGCAGCCACATGAGTTTTTCCTTCATGGCTCAATATCCTCCAATGTCCTAAAAGTGATTAGGTAGATACTTAGGTTAATTGGCTTCTATTAATTAACCCCTCATGGAGTTAGTTGGAGAATAAAGATATGTTGTAAGGAAATAAAGGGGTGGATTGGATTGACTGGACTACTCTGTGGGCCAGCAATGATGAGTCAAATGGTGTCATTGCACTTGGGAAAGAATTATAGGAATTACATGTCTCTGTGTCCATCTGCTACCTCTGCAAAAGTAGGGCACTGACTGAAGTCTTTTATTGTGACCAAGGAAGAGACCACAAAGAATAGGGTTGATGGACAGTTTCTCTACACCCCCCATCCCCCCCAATAATCCTCTTTGACTCTTTGAGTTTCTCCAGCACATTGTGCTTGAGATTTCAGCATCTGTGCTCCCAATAACTAGAGAGTCCAGGACCAAAGGTCACAGACTAAGAATAAGGGGCAGTCTTTTTTAACACTGGGATGAGGAGAAATTTCTGCTCCCACTGAATTGTGAATCTGCAGAATTCTCTACTCCAGAAAGGAAATTGAAGCCAAAATCACTAAATATATTCAAGAATCAGTTGGATAATTGTCAATGGACATGAGGGATCAAGGGATTTGGGGAGAAAGCTGGAAAAGGATGTTGAATTTTGATTATCAGATGTAATCACATTGAATGACAGAGCAGGTTTGAAGGACTGATTGGCTTCTGTTTTTTATTGGAGTGTCTCAGTCTCCCAGTTTTACAGGTCACAATGGTCTGAACCTGTTCTTCTTATTATCCTGTGTTAGCTCATCTGTGATTGGATTGCTTCATCTAATGTAATGTCTGGGTTAAGTATCTAGACTGCGAAGTTGTTTCTCTATCTTGCCAAAGTATTGCTACAAATGGTTTCTACAAGCACAAGCTGAGGTGATCTTTAAAATTCCCAGCTGGCTGCAGAATGCAGTTGGGACACGGTGTTTTGTTTGGTTCAGTGTGGAGTTAGTTGGTGCTGCAGAGTGATGAACATGGTGAAGTTTCAGCAGCAGAGAGCGGGTGAGTCAGCCTTCAAATGCTATGTTATCACACCCAAGTGGAAGTTGCCTGATGTCATCAATGTGGTAACGGAATTATTGCAGAGGAAACACTGCAAGTGCACTTCTTTCCAATGTTTAAATTTTTCTTCTCTCTTTGGAAGACAGTGCTTTCTATAGAAATGGTTTAACAGCATCCATTATCTTATTTAATAGATTTTCACCAAGCATGGGCTTCAATTCACCTCTTGGGTCTTTCATTTGATTTACCCTATGTAAGGAAGCATAGGCTAATCTTGAACCCCCTCGAGATTCCTAGGATCTTTAACGTTTCTCTTTTTCAAGAAAGTTTCAATTTTGCTTTGGAAAGTATCTCATATTCATAGGAAGAAGTACAGTCGACGTTTTGGGCTGAGACCCTTCATCAGGACTAACTGAAAGAAAAGAAAGTAAGAGATTTGAGAGGGGGAGGGGGAAATCCAAAATGATAGGAGAAGGCAGCAGGGGAGGGGTGAAGCTAGGAGCTGGAAAGGTGATTGGCAAAAAGGATCCAGAGCTGGAGAAGGGTAAGGGTCATGGGATGGGAGGCCTAGGGAGAAAGAAAGGGGGAGGGGAGCACCAGAGGGAGATGGAGAACAGGCAAAGAGTGATTGTGAAAGGGGCGGAGAGATTAAAAAAAAAGGAGTGGGGGAAGGGGAATAAATAAGGGATGGGGTAAGAAGAGGAGGAGGGGCATTAATGGAAGTTAGAGAAATCAATGTTCATGCCATCAGGTTGGAGGCTATCCAGACAGAATATAAGGTGTTATTCCTCCAACCTGAGTGTGGCTTCATCTTGATAGTAGAGGAGGCCATGGATAGACATATCAGAATGGGAATGGGACGTGGAATTAAAATGTGTGGCCACTGGGAGATACTGCTTTCTCTGGTGGACAGAGCGTAGGTGTTCAGCGAAACGGTCTCCCAGTCTGCGTCGGGTCTCAGGAATATATAGAAGGCCACACTGGGAGCACCGGATGCAGTATATCACACCAGCCGACTCACAGCTGAACTGTCGCCTCACCTGGAAGGACCGTCTGGGGCCCTGAATGGTGGTGAGGGAGGAAGTGTAAGGGCAGGTGTAGCACTTGTTCTGCTTACAGGGATAATTGTCAGAAGGGAAATCAGTGGGAAGGGATGGGGGGAACAAATGGACAAGGGAGTTGTGTAGGGAGTGATCCCTGCGGAAAGCAGAAAGGGTGGGAGGGAAAGATGTGCTTGATAGTGGGATCCCATTGGAAGTGGCAGAAGTTACAGAGGCTGTTGGACCCGGAGGCTGGTGGGGTGGTAGGTGAGGACAAAGGAGCACCCCATCCACCCGCCACCCCACTTAGGGTAGGGTTCCATCTCCTAATGAAGTAGAGTTGCTAGTGTGCCTTCTTCAGGATTGCATCAATACGTTGGGCCCAGGAATGATCTTCTGAGATGAGATGTCCAGGAACTTGAAACTGCTCACCCTTTCTGCAGCTCAGATGTCTAATGGTGTGTGTTCTTCTGACTTCCCCTTCCTGAATCCACAATCACTTCTTGATCCTACTGATGTTGAGTGCAAGGTTGTCATTGTAATACCACTCAACCAGCTGATCTGTCTCACCCAGGTGGGCCTCCTCATCACCATCAGAGATTCTGCCAACAGCAGTTGTTCACTGGCAAATTTATAGATGACATTTGAACTGTGGCTAGCCACTTAGTTATAGGTATACATTCAAATACTCAGGTATTATTTGGTTCCATAAATGCTATTGAAACAGCATTCACTCACTGAAGCCATTGCGGAGAACCTACTCCACTGGTGCAGTGGTGGTTTTAAGTTTCTGGACAAATAGAGTTCTGGGCCATTGAAGCAAAGCAGGAGTTGAGCTCCTAGTATGGCAGCTCATGATCTGAGGTTTTCAAAGCCATTCCTAATGGTCCTTCTGCAGCTTGAGTGATATGGGCCAGAGAATCCCAGGAATCAGTGTGGATTCTAAAATCTTTCATGAATACTTTCTTTCTCATGACACCAGACTTGTCAAGGGATTGAGTCTTAAATTACCTAGCATGCTTGAGGGATTTTACAGCTTACTTCTGCTTCTGTTTCTCTGAATGATACATGTAATACTGTATACAAAAAAACTTTTAGCATTTTTATTTCTTTTATTAAGTATTGTTGAGAAGATAATAGGTGTTTGGGCAGGTTAATTGGAGGCAGGAGGCCATGTGATGGATACTTCCACAAATGTAACAAACCAGCGTAGCCAATTCATAATGCTTCTGGAAGCACTCTGTGCTGGATCCAAACCTCTAAGGAGTCAATATTATTTTGTTCTCTGGCCTGGAAATGTAAGTGATGTCTTTACAAGAGCAGTCCCGTTATCTTGAGAATTCTGAGAGCCCTGGGCAATGTTGGCAGCACCTGTCAGTTAATGAGCTTTCACAAGGGCCCTGTTCAGTTGCTGGAGTGTACAACGCAGACAAGTTTCCTTCTCCAGAGACAGGGCAGGGTGGAGGAAAGCTAGACTTCAGGATACACTTCCAGCACCTACTCAATCAGCACTGGAAACAATCCTCTTCCTATTGTAGGGGGAAAGCAAATACATCTAATGTTAATTTGATATAAAACTGGAAAGTGCTGGATATGCAAAAAGAGCATTAGTGTATGTTATTTTTCCTTTCTCTGGCTATAGAATTTTTAATGCCTGATGGCTATTACTAATTTTTTTTCTCTATCCCTAAATTTAAATGAAATTCATTAAAGGGGGTGCTCAGCATTTGTGCAAGATCAAAGAAAGAGAACAGAAGGCTTTGCCGAGTTTTCATTCATTCATGGGATACAGGGATTAGTGGAGGAATACACATGAATTTCCAAATCCTGGTTCTGGGTTTTGACCCTAGATATCGACAATTCATTTGACAGATGCTGCTCAATCCACTGAGTTCCTCGGCAGATTGTTTGTTGCTCCAGATTCTTGTGCCCCAATTACTCAAAAGAATTTGAGTGGTTAAGCTACTGGACTGGTCACCAGAGCTGGGAACCACTGATCTGGGAACTTGAGGTTAAATCTTGCCATTGTATTCAGGCAGTTAAATTAATTAATATACTTGTTATGATAAACATAATGGGTAAAGTATCCCTAAAATCCTTCCAGTAAGAAATCTGCCAGCCTTATCTAGTCTGGCTTGTATGTAATCTACAAACCTGCTAATGTGTTTTCACTAACTTGTCATTTAGTTCAGCAAAATGCTGGAGATGGATGATAAATGCTGACATCACCAGCAATATCCACATTCTCAAAGTGAATGAAAAATACTGGTTTGCTCAAACTTTGTAGAAGGTAACAAAAAGAAACTAGTGTTGATAATAAATTTCAGAATGTCCACATTTAAGCACAGGAAGCTCCCACAAGGAGCCCCCGATAACCTTTGGTGGAGGAATGAGTATTGGATGGAACATTAGGATGATCTCCTTGCTCTTTGAAATGGTGCTATCAGATCTGTTATATCTGTCTGAGAGTTCAGTTTATCTTCCCGTCTGAAAGATAGTATCTCTCTGGATAGTACTCCCTGGGAGTACCTCCCAGTGGGAATACAAACCTAGAACATTGTATTCACAAATTAAAAGGTTGTTGAAATATAATGTGATTGTGCATTATGGTGATCAATCAGGGATGTGGAGCTGAAACCAGCAGTGACTTTATAACTTGATGGAGTAGGGGGTCAAGGACTCTATGGCCAACTCCTGGTCCTAATTCTTGGTTTTCCATTTTCTGAAGATTTTGGATTGAGCGCTAACCTAGGATGTTATCACCCATAAGTGTGAATACCACCCACTGAGTTCAATGCATTGCAGTGGAATGAAGTCATTTTGAAAACTAACAATGTAAATTTCCTTCTATACAACCATAGCTGGCATTTTTTCTTAACCCTATTCTCCCGCCTTCTGCTCGTAACCCTTAACCCCCTTCCCAATCACGAAAGTGTCAATCTTTACCTCAAGTGTACCCAATGATTTGCCTCCACAGCCCTCTGTGGAAATGAATTCCACAGATTCACCAACCTCTAGCTAAAGAAATTCCTCCTTATCTGGACATCCCCAGTTCTAAAAGGACATCCTTTTATTCTGAGGCTGTTCCCTGGAGAATGTTAAATCACATTGGATTAGGTTGAGGAGGCTTGTATGAGGCACAAACTAGTTGGGCTGAATACCCTGTTGTTATGCCTCATCCTTTATATGAACCACTTCTTATCTTTCATCGCCCTTTGACAAGAAGCTGATACGATCCTGCTGATAACTACAATGCTGACATTTTGCTAATAGCTATGGATTTTGCTAGATTTATAGCCATATCAAACCTCAGCACCTGGTAATAATAAAAACAATTATAATTCTGGACTAACAAGAAGCAGCAGACTGGAAAATAGACATTAAACAATTGGGGAAGCATGCGCTAAACCGTGGCTAGAATGAAGGCATGTGGCAGATAAAGGAAGAGATAATATGTCAAAATAATCCAACTTAACAATGTTGTATCATTAACAAAAATGATTAGAAAAACTTACTAAAGATAAAATAATGTAAAATGGGATGAGGAAAATAGAGGAATAGGAAATAGGACATAGCAGCATTTGGATTTTACAAGTGAAATCCATTTGGAAAAGGATGATCTTGAGCAGCAGATTCTGCAGTGAAATTGTTACTTTGAAATTGCTGTTGATTATTAGGAGAAAACAGAAGACTATCAAGCCCCACGAGATGCAGATTTCATTAGGAAGTGGAAAGCCAAGCAAAGAGAGACTGGGGTGGGGTAGGATTCCTTGGAATGACAAGGAATCTAGAAATAATCTCCTAGAAGTAACCCAGGAGCAAGGTCATGCAGAAATCGTGCTTGAGTGGCCTGCACCTCGAGTTCATCCCTCCTGCATATTGCCGCAATTATATTTATCCTCTTGCTGCCACCGGATCTCAAGGACCTTGAGGCCTCACTGCCATGGCAACAGCAGAGATGAGAGCTCTCTGAGTGTCATCTAGGCCCCAGGCAACATATGCAGACCCCTGGCCCAGAGATGCAGATAATTTTTTGATAGCTCACCTGCAAAAAGCTATTTTAACAGTCACCAAAAATGTCTGATAATAGGCATTTGAAAGCAATTGAAAGATAATTAATTTTTTTTTAAATTGAAATTATTTTGATTTAAATTTTAAATGTAATTAGTAATTAATTTTATTATAAATTAATCAAAGACATTAATTTTAATTAAACCAAATAAATAAACAATTTATCTTCATTTACCTTCTAATGTGTCTCAGTGACCATGATGTAATGAGTTTGGCTTTTCTGGATAGGCTTGCCATAGCTCGGCATAATGTTGACATATGCCCATTAAGGCTACCCTGGCATTCAGCATAATCATGGCTGATCTATGCTGGTCTCCGTTCCTCTTCTCTGCCATTTTCCCCTATCCCTCAGTTCCTCGATCTTTGAAATACTTGTTTATCTCCACCTTGAATATATCAAATGATCTGATTTCCACCACCTTCAGAAGAAGAGAATTCCAAAGATTCACTACTTAGATACCTATTTTTAGCTAAATACAGGGGTGATGAACAAGGTCAGAAATCACCTAAGAGCCATCAGCTGAGTGTTATGAGTCATCCATATTGCTGTTGGACTGTTCACACAGTGAGAATCCACAGTGTTATATAGCGTTAGATAAAGTGGAGTTGAAGTTTAGTGCCAAGCGCAGACTAATTGGACTGAATAGCTTGTTTTGTAAACCATTTCCTTATCTTTCATCACATTTTGTAAAGGAGCTGATACAATTCTTTAGGGATCCCTGCTAATAATTATGATGAAGACATTTTCCTAATAGCTGTGGATTCTGTTAGAAGTGCAGAGTGTGTTGATCTGGGAGGAGCAATTGGCAGAGAGTTCTCTTCTAAACTGTGGGCAAGTGCTTCAGGCCACTGAAGAAAATTGTATTTATTTTCTTTGTACATTTTAATAGTTATAATTGGATGTAAAGCTACTTTACTGGATAGCTGTTGGAGGTGATGCAAAATTACTCTGTAACATGTCACAGAAACAGGGCTTTCAGCCCAGTGAGTCCACGCTATTTATGCTTTTGAGCCTCCTCCAGTTTTTCTTCATCCAGGTCTTTCAGTGAGTTCCGCTATTCCCTTATTTCCCATTTGTTCATCCACTGCCCCCTTAAATCAATCCAAATGATTCCTTTCAAGTTTCATAGTTCCTAAGTCCTTTTGGTGGAGAGGTTCTGTGTGAATTCCCTGTCTTATAACATTGGCCTTCAGTTATGCTCTTCAATGCAAGAGCAAATATGCTCTCTATGTTCATTCTATCAACATTTCAAAGACTTCTGTGTAATCCTATGTGATACATACCTATCAGGTCACCACCTGACTGGTTATCTTAAGAAAAAAAGAGACCTTGACTGTTCATCCAAAAGAAACTTAACCAGAGTTGGAAACCCGAAGATAATGAAACCCTTGATGAAAGTGGAAAGTCCAGCTGAGGTTAAAAAATACTGAGGAACTAAAGCAAGAGGTGTTGGGAAGGAAACAACAATGGATATATATAATAATACAAGGTCATTAGTGCAGGGGTTACACCTGATCCAAATTCTAGGTAAATAACAATAGCCAGGAACTTTGCTCCAAAAATGACGTTCCCTTTGAGGCCTTGGCTTTGCTCAGGATTATGGGAATGAATCTTGGTAGTTCAACAGCAGATATATTTTTCAATCACAACACTGCATATGTGGCAATATGTACAGAGCAGTGTGTATAGTGGTGTGGTGTACTCTGACTGCATGTATAGTTTCAATGTGTAGAGTGACAGTGGGTTCTACTCATCCTACATTGCAATAAAGGAGGCCACTGCAGTAGAGAGGAAAATCTTTTCATTTACTGAAGGTTTGTGACAATAACTTTTATCTGCTTTTATATACCAACCAATTTGTGTTACAAACATAATGTGTCTTGCATCAGTTTCCAATCTGCTCAGCCCAGACCCATGTTATTTGAAATGAATCTTGGAAGATCCAATCATGTTTGTTCTGGGCACAGACCCATTCCATAAGCTCCATTCATCATTTCACTGCAGATGGCATTAATCTGTTGGACCAGAAGAAATGGAGGAGGGGAGGATGATCCTCCAGGTTTTGAGCTAAGGCATTTCATGATAGATGATTACACTGAACGGAATGTGTTGCAATCTGATCTCCCCACATTCTTAACTTTGTTTGTACACTGTGGATTTATTTGGTCTACCGCACAATTACTATGGACTTACTCAGAGGCATTGTAAATTGTTCAGTCTAACTTCATAATATTGGACCACACCTTTCCTGTTTGCTAGTTAAACTGATGTTCATTACAGCCCCCTCAATATACAAGTAGAAGCAGGAATAAATCCTTCAGCCCCTCCATTGAATGAGATCGTAGCTGATAGTCTAATTCAGGACCATTTTCTTGCAGTGACCTCAAACCCTTTGACTCCACGTTCAAAATGTAATCAAGCTATGTTTTGAATGTGCTTCCATGCCCCTCTTAATAATGGATTCCAAAGAAGCACCATTCTCTAAGAATTTCTTCTCACCTCTGACTTTAAAGGCTGACCCCTTAGTTTGATACCAAGACTCCTGATTCTATGCACTCGACAAGAGAAACCATTATCGCTGTATTTACCCAACAAGATTGTTAAGAAATTTTCAGTCAGAACATAGCTCATAGAACAGTGCAGGCCATTCAGAACATGATGTTGTGTGACCATTTAGCCCACTTCAAGATCAGTGCAACATTTCCCTCCCACACAGCCCACCACTTCCTTTCATCCATGTGCCCTAGTCTCGGCCTCCACCCGCACCCCAACAGCATGTTCCACTCACAGTGTAAAAAAAATACCCCTGCCATCCCCTTATACATTTTTCCAGTCACCTTAAAATTATGCCCCCCTCATACTAGCAATTTGTGCCCTTGGGGAAAAGGTGCTGTCTGTCCATTCTATATATGCCTCTTATCATCTTATACACCTCTATCTGCTCAAAGAGAAATGTTTTAACCCGCTCAACCTTTCTTCATAAGACATGCTCTCCAATCGAGGCAACATCCTGGTAAATCTCATCTGCATCCTCTTTTAAACTGTCAAAGGTCAAAGTAAATTTTATTATCCAAGTACATATATGTCACCATAAACTACCCTGAGATTCATTTTCTTGTGGGCATACTCAGCAAATATATATAATAGTAACTATTACAGGATCAATGAAAAATCAGCCAGAGTGCAGAAGACAACAAACTGTGCAAATGCAAATATTAATAGATAGCAATAAATAACGAGAACATGAAATAATGAGATAAAGAGCCCTTGAAAGTGAGATAATTGATTGTGGGAACATTTCAATGGTGGGCAAGTGAAGTTAAGTGTAGTTATTCCCTTTTGTTCAAGAGCCTGACACTTGAGTGGTAATAACTGTTCTTGAACATTCGGGTGCGAGTCTTGAGATTCTTGTAGCATGGAGAGGAATAATAGTCGATGTTTCTTTCTTAATTAAGCCATTCATAAATATTAGATTGAGCATTATTTCTTAGTATCTTAAATAATAGGGTTATTTTTTCTACCTTTTGATCTTTGGCAATCATTCTTGCATCTGTAGAGTTCTGGAAGATTACAACTAGTGTGTCAACTATCTTCATAGTCACATCTTTCAGAACGTAGGGATGCAAATCATCGGGTACCGTGGATTTAGTCTAATCAATTACTCCAATTTTTTTTTTATTTCCTGAGGCTAGTTTCAGCTCCTTATTCAGTTCAGTCATCTTTAATAAAGACAGACGGAAAATATTTATGTCATTTCTCCATCACATCTTCATTCCCCAATTTTGTTTCTCCTGCCTCATTCTGCAAATGAGTAACTTTTACTAATCTTTTCTGTTTAAAACTACCATAAAGTGTTAAGACTTATTTTTTAATTTTCTCACTCAATTATTATTGTATTTTGTCTTTCCTCTTCTTCATAATTTCTTGATTCTCCTTTGCTGCAGTTTTTAGGATTACTGTTCTTTCTGTAAATGCTATCAGCCTGTTCTCTGATCTAATCCTGTCACTAACTTCTCTTGCTAGCCACGGGGAACTACTACTACGCTGGCTGGGTTTTTGCCTAACTTGTTTAGAGTCATAGAGTCAATGAGTTACATTCCTCATTGTGTTTGTGCTGACCATCAAGCACCCATATACACAGATTCTACCACTCACTTACACACTGCAGGCATTTTACATTGTTTGATTCACCTAATCTGGCACATTCTCAGGATGTGGAAGGAAAACAGAACACCCAGAGAAAATGCAGACATCCTTGGGGAGATTGTGCAACTTCATATAGACAGTACTGGAGGTCAGATATAATCTGTTGTTTACGCTAATAGCTGCACTACTCTACGCAGTATGTGAGCTGTACAACCAGAGGGGAGAGGACCCTGGTCTTGATGTATGCTAACATTAAGGATGCTTACAGCTTCTCTCCCCTCCCCCCACTGGGAAGATCAGATCACAACCTGGTACATCTCAAACCCTGCTCAACCTCGAGGTATGTGAGGAAATGGTTGGGGGAGGCTTACGAGGCACTCCAGGATTGTTTTGAGGCGACAGACTGGCAGGCCCTCTGTGAGCTACATGGAGAGGACATTGATGGGCTCACAGAGTGCATCACTGGTTACATCAACTTCTGTGTGGATTGTAATGTTCTGCAAGAACTGTCCTTTGTTATTCAAATAACAAGCCATGGGTAACAAAGGACATTAAGGACATCCTGAACGCTAAAAAGAGTGCATTTAGAGATGGAAATAGGGAGGAGCTGAGGACAAAACAAAGGGACCTGAAAGCCAAGATCAGGGAGGCTAAAGACAGGTATAGGAGGAAGCTTGAGTGGAAACTCCAGCAGAACAACGTGAGAGAGGTCCGGAGTGGGATGAGGACCATCACTGGGTTCACTATCAACAGAGGAGCTGAAGGCAGTGTGGACAGGGCCAACGAACTTAACCTGTTCTTCAACAGATTTGACACTGTGGCCCCTGCCCATCCCCCACATGATTCATCTGTTGTCGGCCCCAACCAACACATACTCCATTCTCCCCTCCTACCCCTCCTCACAGCCCCCACCCTGCTCTCATGACTACACCCCTCCCTCACCTGAAACCACCACGGTGGACTTCACAGCTGAACAGGTGAGAAGACAGCTGAAACGTCTCAACCCAAGCAAGGCTGCAGGCCTGGATGGTGTCAGCCCCAGGGTGCTCAAAACCTGTGCTCCCCAGCCGTGTGGAGTACTTCACCATGTCTTCAACCTGAGTCTGAGTCTCCAGATTCCTGTGCTGTGGAAGACAAGGCTGTGGTGGCCAGTGCTATCATGTTTGCTGTTGTGTGCTGGGGCAGCAGGCTGAGGGTAGCAGACACCAACAGAATCAACAAACTCATTCGTAAGGCCAGTGATGTTGTGGGGGTGGAACTAGACTCTCTGATGGTAGTGTCTGAAAAGACGATGCTGTCCAAGTTGCATGCCATCTTGGACAATGACTCCCATCCACTCTTTAAGGTACTGGTTAGGCACAGGAGTACATTCAGCCAGAGACTCATTCCACCGAGATGTAACACTGAGCGTCATAGGAAGTCATTCCTATCCGTGGCCATCAAACTTTACAACTCCTCCCTTGGAGTATCAGACACCCTGAGCCAATAGGTTGGTCCTGGACTTCTTTCCACTTGGCATGATTAACTTATTATTTAATTATTTATGGTTTTATATTGCTATATTTCTTCACTATTCTTGGTTGGTGTGGCTGTAACGAAACCAAATTTCCCTCGGGATCAATAAAGTCTGTCTGTCTAATGAACTATGTATTTATTTTTTAAATGTTAGCCATTGCTCATTTACTGTCATACCTTTTTGGAAGGTTTAGGGAGCTGTCATTTAAAACTAAAGGTGTGTAAGAACTTCTTGCAAAACCTCCGGAGTTGTCTGGAATTATATAACCAAGGAGGGCAGTGGAAGCTGAATCTTTGGGACTGTTTAAAGAGGAATGAGGTACATTTCTGACAGATCGTTGAAATGTCGGACACAGGGAATGGCCATAGAGGTGGAGATAAGGCCCATGACAGATCAGCCATGATCATGTTGAATACTAAAATGAGCTTAAATTTACTCATGCTCCTGTTCACTAAACTTCTTATTTTGTTCCAATGTTTCCTAGTATACCATGGCTGACTCATACCTTATACCTCCACTCCAGTGCAGTATCACCTCCACTCCAGTGTGAAAAACAGTTCAATGTGTAACATTTTTCATAAGTTCTATTGAATTTATTTATTTTCCTGTAAACGCCTGCAAGAAAATGAATTTCAAGGCAGTATATTGTAACATATACATAGCTTGATAATGAATACACTTTGACTTTGACTGTCTGCAAGACTCCAAATGATTAACTGAAGTGATTAGGATTTTATTCATACCCTCCCCCACACCCATTTAAGAGGCTTTTAGGGAGCCACATGAATGCGCAGAGAACAGAGGAATATGGAGATTGAGTAAGCAGAACTGATAACTTAGCATTTTCCTTTCCAATTTAATTAATCTACACATCATGGGCCAAAAGGCGTATTCCTGTGTTGTGTTGTTCTACATTCACACATTGCTCTGCATCTTCAAATGTTTGATCATTTCTAACTGTAGGAGTCATGTATCTATTTTCTGTCTGTGTTGTGTTTATTATGGGTAATTTGTCACATGGATTGGGGTGTGGTAGGAGTGAAGAGTATAGTTACATATTCATGCTTTGTTGTCTTTAGTTTGGTTAGAGTTAGAGGTAGCTGGCAATTATATTTTTCCTGACCATTTAAGGACGCTTCACTTTGCTTGATTACGATTCGCTACGCTTATCATTTAAATATAGCTGTATAACCATTCAATGATTACAGCACGGAAACTGCCCTCTCGGCCCTTCTAGTCTGTGCCGAACACTTACTCTCACCTAGTCCCACTGACCTGCACTCAGCCCATAACCCTCCATTCCTTTCCTGTCCATATACCTATCCAATTCTTTTTAAGTGACAATTTTTTTAAACGACTTCCAGTAGAAGTGGTAGAGGCAGATTCGGTATTGTCATTTAAAGTAAAATTGGATATGAATATAGACAGGAAAGGAATGGAGGTTATGGGCTGAGTGCAGGTTGGTGGGACTAGGTGAGAGTAAGTGTTTGGCACAGACTAGAAGGGCTGAGATGGCCTGTTTCCGTGCTGTAGTTGTTATATGGTTATATATTGAATCTGCCTCTACCACTTCTACTGGAAGCTCGTTCCACACAGCTACCACTCTCTGAGTAAAGAAGTTCCCCCTTGTATTACCCCTAAACTTTTGCCCCCAACTCTCAACTGATGTCCTCTTGTTTGAATCTCCCCTACTCTCAATGGAAAAAGCCTATCCATGTCAACTCTGTCTATCCCCCTCATACTTTTAAGTATCTCTATCAAGTCCCCCCTCAACCTTCTATGCTCCAAAGAATAAAGACCTAACTTGTTCAACCTTTCTCTGTAACTTAGGTGCTGAAACCCAGGTAACATTCAAGTAAATCTCCTCTGTCGTCTCTCTATTTTGTTGATATCTTTCCTATAATTTGGTGACCAGAACTGTACACAATACTCCAAATTTGGCCTTACCAATGCCTTGTACAATTTTAATGTTACATCCCAACTCCTATACTCAATGCTCTAATTTATAAAGGCCAGCATACCAAAAGCTTTCTTCACCACCCTATCCACATGAGATTCCACCTTCAGGGAACTATGCACCATTATTCCTAGATCACTCTGTTCTACAACAAAACTTCCAGTCCTGACGAAGGGCCTTATAACAAGTATTCTGAGGAAAGAGATCGTGGTCAGTGTTTTGGTGACATCATACTTCATGGTTCCCAGCATAGCAGCCTTAAATTATAATTTTAGTGTGCAACATTTAAAGATACCAGATTAACATGTCATTAACACTGTAACTGTTAAACAAAATATGTTCAAAAATACATAGCTTAAGTACATTCAAATGCACTTAGACTGTTTATTTTGTGATATTGCTAGTTTATTTTCATTAGTTTTATCATTACCAGATAGTTCATCTTTGCTGGTTTCTCAATAAAGGATCAAATGTACTTTCTTCGACTTTAGAATTTTGTTATTATGGAAAGTGCATCATAGCGTGTCAACACCCTTGCTTTGCCTCTGAACGGTTTTAGTCAGTTTTAAAGTAACCACTACACTAAACTTTTTAGTTTCTGACAACATGAAGCATTGAGTTTTTTTCTTGGGGAGGGACAACCTTTGCCCAAGATTTATGGAGTGCCAATGAATCGAATGTAATTCTAAAACCACCCACCACGGTGAGCAATTCTGCACCCCTTATCTATGAAAAGTTGGCATTAGAGACGATCCAGAGGAGGTTCATGAAAATAATCTTGGGAATGAAGCATTAATATATGAGGAGTGTATGATGGCTTTGGGCCTGTACTGGTGGAGTTTAGAAGTATGGGGGATAGAGGGATCTCATTGAAACATATCAAATATTGAAAGGCCTAGATTGAATGAACATGGAGAAAGTAGTTCCTATAGTGGGGCAACCTAGGATCAGAGGGCACAGCCTCAGAATACAAGGACGTCCCTTTGGAACAAAAATGAGGAGGAATTCCTTTAGTCAGAATATGGTGAATCTGTGGAATTCTTTGCCACGGATGGCTGTGGAGGCAAGTCATTGGGTATATTTAAAGCAGGAGTTGATAAATTCTTCATTAGTAAATGCATTGAACATTATGGGCAGAAGGCAGGAGAATAGGGTTGAGAGGGACAATGAATCTTCCATGTTTGAATGGTGGAGCAGACTCAATGGACTGAATGGCCTAATTCTTTTCTTGTGGATTATGATGTTATTACCCTGCTCAGTATTATTTCTGGCCTGTATTTGACCTCAGCATTTACAGCATTCTAAGGAAATGCTGGATGATTATCAAAAACTGATCAAAGACCTGGCACTTTCTGCCATGCTTTTTACATTTGTGGAACTGTAACATTGCAGATAGATAATCAGATGCCCGATCGTAACTAAGTTAAACTTTCCATAAATCAGACTCTGGAAGGTGAAAGTCTCACAATGATTCCCATCTTGTTAATTATACCAGGAACCTAGATTTGATTTTCTTTAATATGTTATTCTTGGTGACATCATACTTCATGGTTCCCAACATAGCAGCCTTAAATTATAATTGCAGTGTGTAATATTTAAAGGTACCAGATTAACATTGCAACAACTTAATCTCCATTCATTACCAGAATTAACTTCCCATAATGGTTAAGAGAGTTATTTACAAAACTGCATTTGAACCTCTATCTCCTTAAGCTCAAGGACTGGCAATGCAACAATCCTTTCTCAGCTCCTGCTGACAGTGCGAACAAGAAATATATATTTGATGGTCTGCAATGGTTCAAAAAGGCTCACCATCTCTACAGAGATCTGTGGGATAATCAACAAATGCTGGCTTTGCCACTAACACCCACATCCTTTAAAGGAATAATCTAAAACACTGACTATAATCTCTTCCCTCAGAATTCTTGTAATAAGGCCAATCAACACACACCAAATGCTGGAGGAACACAGCAGGCCAGGTAGCGTCTATAGAAAAGTATACAGTCAACATTTTGAGCCGAGACCCTTCGTCAGGACTGGAAAAAGAAAGATGAGGAGTCAGGAATAGAAGGTGGGGAAGGGGAGGAAGAAACACAAGGAGATTAGTGGAACTAGGAGGGAAGAGGAGAGCTGAAGTAAAAAGGAGAAGGTGGAAGCTGATAGGAGAGAACAGAAGGCCATGGAAGAAAGAAAAGGGGGAGGAGTATCAGTGGGAGTTGATTGGTAGGTAAGGAGATGAGGCGACAGAGGGAAATGGGAATGGGGAATATTCAAGAAGAGGGGGAGTGCATTACCAGAAGTTTGAGAAATCGATGTTCATGCCATCAGGTTGGAGGCTACCCAGTCTAAATATACGATGTTGTTCCTCCAACCTGAGTGTGGCCTCATTGCAACAGTAGAGGAAGCAGTGGATTGACATGTTGGAATGGAGTTGGAAGGTGAATTAAAGTAGGTGACCACTGGGCAATCCCACTTTTTCTGGTGGATGGAGTGTTGGAGCTTGGTGGAATGGTCTTCCAATCTATATCAGGTCTTACAGGTGTACAGGAGGCCACACCAGGAGCACTGGATACAGTAAGTAACCCCAACAGACTCACAGGTGAAGTGTCACCTCACCTGGAAGGACTACTTAGGGCCCTGAATGGTAGTGAGGGCGGAGGTGTAGGAGAACTTGTTCCGCTTGCAAGGATAAATGCCAGGAGGGAGATCAGTGGGGACTGGGGAGGAACTAATGGACAAGAGAGTCACAGAGGGAGTGATCCCTGTGGAAAGGAGAAAGTGGGATGGAGGGAAAGATGTGCTTGGTGGTGGGATCCTGTCGAAGATGGCAGAAGTATGGAGAATTATGTGCTGGGCACAGAGGCTGTTGGGGTGGTAGGTGAGGACAAGAGGAACCCTAACCCTGGTAGGGTGGCAGGAGGATGTGGTGAGGGCCCACTTGTGTGGAATGGAAGAGGTGAGGTTGAGGATAGTGGTGATGGCTAGCATCTGCAGATTTTTTTCTTGTTTCTAATAAGGCCAATCATTTTGAAATGTTTTGTGCAGTTTCTTCTCACTTTCTCTGAAGAACTTTCTTCTCATTCCTCTCTCTACTACCAGTACCTAATCGCTTCCATCATTCCTGCCCTGGATCGTTCATTCGTGTTTGCCAAGTTATTGGCCTCGTGACCTGACCTTGTACAGTGAGCCACTCTCTGTTGAAGAAGTTCCCTGTCTCCATCAGCTCTTCCCTGACTAAGCCCTTGGATCTGGAGATGATATTGTCTGAAAGGATCATTGTAAATCATGAATAAGATGTAAATATTATCACTATTGCAGTTTTATTAGGTGTTCATAACAAAAAAATAACAGTGATCAACTTATTCTACTGTCAGTATGAACTTAAGGAAGAAGACAAGAACAAGAAAATCATGGTCATCTTAAACTGAAACTGACTCAAACTGGACCGATAAGGAACTCCTTAAGAAGAACAAACTATGAAGCAGTAATTTATGGTACGACAGAGGCTGCAGATGAAGAAGCTACTGAAGTTCAGAGCAAGCTATACTACAAATTCCTAAGCATCCACTAAACACTTATGACAAGCCAGTGATTATAGAAACATATAAACAAGCATAGAGGAAGTTAACCTACAATAAAAATGACAATTTAGATCCTAAATCAAAAGAACTAGTGAGGAAAATTGTTGCAGTTGGTACATTTGGTGTAATTGCAGACACAGTCAGATAGTCGTGTAGCATGGGAACAGATCCTTTGGACAAAACAGACAAAATGCTGGAGGCACTCAGCAGGTCAGGCAGCATCAATGGAAAGGTGTAATAAACACTTGATGTTTTAGGCTGAGATTCTTCATCAGGTCTGGAATGGAAGGGGGATAAGCTAGAGGAAGAAAATGGAGGGAAGGGAAGCAGTACAAGCTGGCATGTGATAGGTGAAACTAGGTATAGGTGAAATGCAAATCCTTTGGACCACGAGGTCCATCTGACAAATCAAACACCATCAGCATTAACCTTACATAAATGCCATTATATTCTTCCCATGTTCCCACCAACTACCCCTAGATTCTCCCTATTACTGACACATGAGGTTAAGAACTTCATTATCCTTTTGACAGAAAGAGGGTGCTACTCTGGTGTGGAATGCTGAAGAAAGTGTGTTAGGTGAAGGTGGCATACTTCCTTGAAAGTGTACAGTTCTATCAATAATTATAATCATTCTGTACCAGGCACAATGCATATCTCACTATTTCTTACATTCTGACAGCTGGCCCCATCTGTATTCAATGCTACATATGCATCCAATTGTCATATTTTCCAGTGCAGCAGTTGGAAGATGTACTATAATGATGGAGAGCAGTTTCAGCTTCACAGAGAGGCTGTTAACTTAATAAATGGGTGAAGGGTGCTCACAAACATCTTCCCTTTAAATATTATAGTATTTGTGGATACAAATGGGATTACGTGCAGAAAACAAATGCTTTGCATGAAATACTACACGAGCTACGCGAACATCTCCATGGAAAGGTAAATCAATTCACTTTTAATCAGTAATAATTGCCTTTCTTTGAAACTGCAGCACAGATCTTTCCAAATGCAGACATTGTATGTATAAGATCAATACACTGATTTAACAAAAGGTTATCTCTCAAAGGAGCAGTGGGGGAGAAATTTATCTTGGGTGTAGTCAATAGTAATATTTCAGCTTCTGCTTATAATGGATAGTCAGTCTTGCATTGCAAGACGGGTCTAGAACAATTTTTACATCTGTACCTTTCTGAGTGGTATATTGCTTTCACTTAATCATTGGAATTTAAATTTCACATTCACCTTTTATAAGCAGCTGACACAATTGCAATGTATTTGACAACTGGTGCCTGGCATCCACTGGCCAACCCATTCATAACTGCACATTAGTACTATCTCAGCTGAGGGGTGGCTGTGTGGCAGTGGGCTGGATCTCAGTGAGGGCAGGCTGCTGAGTCATACGTCCTGTACTTCTGTCTGGTGCACTACGGCGCCATTCCTGGAGGGCACATACTATTTACAGGGCTTCTCAGCTCGATGACAACTGTGACTAGAATTTCTCCTGCAGCCCCTTTCCCTTGGATGGGCTTGACAAAAATAATTGCAAAGGCAAGATTAGCTGATTTGACTCTGATTAATTATTTATATAACTATCGGTGGATATTTTTAAAGGCTGTCAGGGCTATGCTCAGAATGCAAAATCTATGGATCCCTTTGCCTCCACTGATGCTGCTTAACCCACTAATTTCTCCCAGCAGTTTGGCTTTTGGTCTAGGTTCCAGCATCTGTATTCTCTTGTGTCTCAGTCTAGAGATGTCTAATCACTGCCTGCAAACTGCTCTGCTAGCAGGAAGCCATGATATTGAGTGCACTGATCAATGGGAAGCAAGCTATTACAAAAGGCTAGCAAGGTAGGGAATAGGTGTGAACCATGGATCAGATTACACATCATCCAACCCAACACCTAGCAATATAAGAATTTGCCCTTCACTTTGCAAAGGAGTACAATTCTAAACAAGTGTACTGTTCACTCTGCCTATTTGTATCTGAAAATAGCAGTTGGCAAGCATTATGTGAATGTGTGCAGATTTCTGCTAGTGTAAAGCTAGCAATCTACACTTCCTAGATCTTAATGTGTCATGTCCCAGTGTTCAGGTAATAACCTGGGTCTGGGTGATGCAGGCTGTTTACAATAGCAACAGATTCAAAAGGGGAAAAAAATCAATATTTGCTCCATTCATCAAGCCCCAGCGTTATTGAGAACGCTCATGGCCCCTTCATCCATTATTTACAATTAGGTGAGTCAGAGCTGTGATCTCATCCAATAAATGCAAGACTGGTAACCTCTGTTTGTCTGCTCTATTTGCTGTTTACCATGCGGAGTGTACCCAGTGTTCCTTCTGGCATGTCCTTCTCCATTTCCTCATTTAACCTCCATCAATGGAGCCAAAGGAATTCCTCATCCAACCAGCCCTGATTTGCAAAGAGTGACGGATATCCTGAGCCATTGTTGGCAAGCTGCGATGGTCCACAGCACATCATAGATGCTCAGTTTTAGCTGGCAGATCTATTCCATACAGCCTAATTCTGGTGTCGTGGTGAACTACATATACCTGTCTGGACACGCCCCCCCCTCCCCCTGCTGACTGCTCCTGTGGCTCCTCCTACAGACCCCTGTATAAAGGCGATTGAGGCCTGAGCCCGGCCTCTCAGTCTCTAGGATGTAGTATGGTGGTCACTCGCTGCTTGTTCCTTCTTCCAGTCAATAAAAGCCAATATCTCGCCTTTACGTCTCAGAGTGAGTTATTGATGCTGCATCAGGTGTTACACAACTTGATGGACTATGCACTCATTCTGAAGAGAGGACTTTGCCTCAAAGGTACAATTTAATGTCAGAGGAATGTATACAATATACATCCTGAAACGCTTTTTCTTGGCAACCATCCACAAAAACAGAGGAGTGCCCCAAGAATGAACGACAGTTAAATGTTAGAACCCCAAAGTCCCCCCCAGCTCCCCGCTGCACACAAGCGCCAGCAAGCAACAATCCCCCTCCCCCCACAGGCAAGAATAAAGTGCACCCACTACCAGCACTCAAGCGTGAGCAGAGCAAGAGCAAAGACATAGAGTTGCAGAGTTGCAAAGACCACATTGTTCACCCAACAAGGACTGTGCAGTGATCGTATTGTTATGAATCCCGTAACTGGAGAACTTACCAGCAAAGATAGAGAGGTCCGTTGAAGTCTGATGTCACTATTTTCAAACGTTTTATTTATAAAGGGACACAAAAGTAGGGTTAATACATTCAGATAGTGCACATCGTCAACACTCAATCTAAAGTTCAGGTATAGTAATAATCATCATTAAGAAGTGAGCTCTGCTGATGTCTAGGGGGTTAATAGATTGTCCGTTGGAAATATAAAAGTCACTCAGAAAGTCTGCAGGCCTCAGCCCTTTGAAAATCGCTGGGTTTCACGTGGGGCGACCGAGAGAGAGAGATTGGGGGAGAAGAGAAAGAACTTACCGAGTCTTGATGAATCTTCCGTGAAATCGGGGGACCGTTGGTTTCCTCTCCCCGATGTTAGTTAAAAGCGGTTTTCTGTGATTCCAGCCACAAATTCCAATCCCGGAATCTAACGCACGTGGCTTCCTTCAGAATGGCTTCCCGCTGCTGCGGGATCACTCTCTCGTGTCTTCTTGGTGTGTCTGAGGGGGCTGTCCCCCTGAGACTCTCCTTTATACTTCCTCATGGGGTCGCAGGTGTCAATCAGGTTGGGATGATGCAATCTCTTCTCAACCAGCCCACCTTGCCCGAGGGCTTTTCACGTGGTCTCCATGAGACAATAGTCACTGTCGTCTTATTCTGTATCCCGGGTGGGACGTGCAATTTGGCACGTTTCTCTCTCTCTCTCACTTCCTGGGTCTACTGACCCCCCATCAACGGGTGCTCTTGCGATTCTCACAAAGGAGGGGGCTGGGATCATAACAGTATCTACCAATAATATTTTAGATGGATCCATCTGCCACAGATAGACTGGTGAAGAGGAGCTCTTTCCTGTTGTTTCACTCCCTATTGGTCACAGACCCAAACTGGGAGCTATGTTGTTCAGTATTTGGTGAGCTAATTCAGTGGTGGTTCTACTGATCAACTCTTGTCACTGGGTTTTGGAAGTACCCCCTTCCCATATATTCTGTGTTACCTGATGAGGGAGGATGGCAGATGGGTAGTGGGAAGCCATTCCCTTGTCCACACTTAATACCCTGAAAATCCATGTGCTCTGAAGTCAATGTTGAGGGCTTCTCCCTTCTGTTAGTGTATGGGCTGCCCAGGGCTCCTTCCTTCTGAATGTGTATGATTGTACCACCATCTCAGATGGATCTGTCTCTGCTATAGGATGTGGCATACCTAAGGATTGTGATGGAAAGGTCTGGCATATTGTCTATGAGTATGATTCCATGAGTACAACTTTGATGATACTCATGTTACATAGAACATTTGCCAGAGCACAGCACAGGCTCTTTGGCCCATGATGTTGTCCCGAACTAATTAAACCAATAATTCTTAATTAATCTAATCCTTCTTCCCTGCACATTGACCATATTCATCCCTTCTCTGCATAATCAAGAGTCTCTTAAACTTGCTTGACTAATCTATGGAACAGCTGTGCAAGCTTAGATACTAGACCTCAAAAGTTTGTGATGGGTCAGCTGGGCTGAGTAGAACCTTGTAGCAACTGAACTCAGCGCCTTGGTTGATGTTGGATGGTCTGTTCAGTACGGGAAAGGTATTATAAAGTGTCACTGTCCAGAGAAGTCTGACCCAAGTTTGTGCAAACAATGATGCATTATAATGCAGGAGGCAAAGCTTACGGAAAGACCTCCCAGCCTTGATCTCCCCAATGAAGTGGATAATGAAGCTGACATAGAGAACCTTTTGTGAAGTGAGTTGGGCGAGTCCGTAGAATGGAGGAAATGGCATATGAAATGAAGAGAGCATCACAGGATCATGTAGCACAATTAACAGCCTTATGGCTCAACAGGTCCACGTCGACCAAGGTCTCATCTAAGGTAGTCACACTTGCCTGTATTTGGCCCATGTTCCTCTGAAATAGTCTATTCATGAACCTATCCAAATAACTTTCAAGTGTTAATCTAACTCCCTCAAACATTTCCTTTGGCAGCTGATTCCATATTTTGACCACCTCCAGGTGAAAATGTTGCCCCTAGTGTTCCTATTAATCTCTCCTCTCACTCTAAACCCATGTCCTCTAGTTCTTGATTTCTCCAACTCTGGGGAAAAAAGGTAGTGCGCCTTACCTGCACCCCCCATGATTTGATACACATCTGTAATGTTATCTCTCATTTGTCGACACTCCTATAAATATCTGTAATGTTACCCCTCATCAGTCGACACTCCTATAATTAAACTCCCTACCTGCTCAACCCCTCTCCATAACTCAGTATCTTGGATCCTGGCCACATCTCATAAATTGCCTCTGTGCTCCAGTTTCAGTTTAAGTACTCCAGCTTCTATCAGGGTGTTCCTAGTCAGAGTCTTGGTCGTTGTTTGGTGGTCTGTCCAGTGCAGAAAAGGTGATCTGCCTGGAAGTATTCTATATACAGCCTCACCAATGCCTTGAGCAACAACAACATAGCATCAAAACTATTATATTCAGCCATCATTCCAAAAGCCTTCTTCACCACCCTGTGATGCCACTGTTGTGTACTTGGCCACCATAGAGGAGAGAATATTGGAGTAAGCAGCAAGTTCAGGAGGTAGTTCTGAGGCAGAAGGAAGATCATTATAGGACTGTCATTTGGCAGTAGGTCAGTCATCAAGGGATCGCAGTGACACAGATTAGGTGAATGAGAGCACTGGACTTTGTTCAGTGAGAGGAGGTAATCAAAAATTGAAGTTTGAGATTATTGTAAATCTCTGTAATCCTTACAATGTGTGCAGTACAGTGAAAGAAAAGCAAGCTTAAATTGCTGGATGCACTGCAATTACATTTGTATTAGAACTATCTTCCAAATAGACACCCTGAGCAATGACTTTTGTTTATATAGCTCATCTAACACAATGGAATCGCACAAGGTCCTTTACAGATATGTTATCAAACAATAAATGAGACCAAGTCATTCAAGGAGTCAAGGAGCAGAAGCTCGATAGGTTTTGAGAATTACCGACCAAGGAAGAAATAGACACAGGGATTTAGGGAGGAAATGGCGGAGTTTTGTGCCGCCAATGCAAACTACTATCGTGGGGTTCAGCTGAGATGTACCATAAACAATCCCAGATTGAGTGTTTTGGACAACTACCAAACTAACATTTTATGAGAACAGCTAGACTATGAAAGATGATGCTGACTCCAAGCAGCTTTTCTTGTTTTATGAACTGCATATGTTTGCTAAATTCAGATCACAGCACAAAGCACGCAGCAATGCATCAATGTAAATCTACTCAATCATAATGCAGAAGGTGATATGAAAGTGTGCGGCTCATTTTTCAAGTCGTTACAGGGGTGACTGCAGTCAACAAAATTGCATAAAATTAAGAAAGTAGGTGTTCATTTTTAACGGGAGCAGACAGCTTCAGAAGCTTTGTACCATCTGAGCTTCATAATATTAAAATTGCTTGAAGCGTTTATTATGTAGAGTGACGTTAGTTTGGAAACAGTAGCATCATTAATTAGAACCTTATGGATGTATGTTCAAAAGCTGTCTACTTTCAATGTTCTTTTTTTCTCAAAATCTTAAATTGATTGTCTTTCAGATGCATATCAGAGTTCCTTCTGCATTAGTCACTTCAAGGAGATGATTGCAGTGTCTTAGGGTTCGTCCTTCTGAAGTGACCAGTTCCTACTGGGTTTCAATTCAGAGAACATTGTCAGTCCTCTGATATTACATCCAGTCTTCAATGGCACAGACAGGAGGAAGTCACAGTTGAAATGATCCTCCTTTTCCTTAAATACTTGCACCCACAAGAATTTAAGAAACGAAGAGCATGAGCAGGTCACCAAGCCCCTCGAACCTGCCCCTCCATTCTGACTATGGCTGACCATGGCTGACTAATTCTGGCCTCAATTCTTCTTCTGTGTTGGTTCCTCAAAGGCCTCAATTACTCATTTAAAAAAAATATTTATCAGTCTCCACCTGTTCTAAACAGGACATCCATTGATCATATGAATGAGGGAAAATTTCTTTAGCCAGAGGGTGGTGAATCTGTGAAAAGCATTGCCACAGACCAAATGCAGGCCAAGTGATTGGGTATATTTAAAGCAGAGATTGATAGATTTTTGATTAATCAGGGTGTCACAGGTTACGGGGAGAAGGCCACCGAACTGGCAATAATCATCAACCACCCATTTATACAAATCCTGCAGGTGAATTTGCTGTTCTGATTTAAAGCTTACTGTAACTGCAATACCTTCTTGGGGACAGTAGTTCTATGTATTTGTTTAGAGTAGTGGTCGCCAACCCATCGATTGCGATCGACTGGTGGATCTTTGAGACTTTCCCAGTAGATCCCGAAAAAAAAAGAAAAATAAATACACAAATACTGTTGAGAGATTGTTTCCGGGTTGCAGGGTTTTAGTTCCGTTCTTTCTGCCCAGTGTGCGTGTGTAGCTCCCCCACCACGCGCTACACAGTGTACTTCAGTGGTCCCCAAGCAGCGGGCCGCAAGGAAACGATATGAGTCAGCTGCCTTTCCTCATTCCCTGTCACGCCCACTATTGAACTTGAACACACGCGCGGTCATCAGTGGCCTAAACACAATGACACCATTACGCCAGGGATCGCGCGGCCTGCGGGAAGTGCTGTTGCTACTGGCCTGGAGCGCGGACAAATGGGCACCGCCTCTAAACCTGTTTACCACATTGAATGTTCGTGGGGAACCTGGTGCTGAAATATTCGCAGACGACCTAATTTGGGCTCAGGGTTCCGTAAGTATCAGAGCAGCTACCTCGCTGCCTCTACTGAAAGTCATCCTTCGAGCCAAACTTTTGTCGGCCAATAGATCCTACAAGGGGGGCAGGTGGGCACCCTGTTGCACTTCTGCTCGGTTGGTCTGTTGGTCTCTCCAGATTGTGATCACCAGGGCCCCGGTATGGAACAGCCGCACCTGGCCAAGGCGTCTGGCAGCGGGCAGGCGGGAGACTGGAGTTTGGACCCGGAGGCTGTCTAACAAGGCAATGAAGCCTTCAAAACTGCTTCGGTACCCTGAGTCCAAGCACCCTGCACTTAAAGACAAACCCACTGAGTTTTTGAGCGGAAAAAATGTGAGCAAACGGGACAGAAGCTAAGTGCTCAGAGCCATGTAAACTAAATTGCGGAATAGACTGGACATAAGGAACCTGCTTTGAGCATCGCTGTATTCCGGTCGTGTTTAACACCCCCCCCCCCCCAAGTCGGCTGGTCCGCAAGAATATTGTCAATATTAAACTGGTCTGCAGTGCAAAGAAAGGGTGGTGATGCCTGGTGTACATTATTTCTACATCCAGGTTGCGGGGTTTTACTTCCGGTCTTTTCTGACCCAGTGCGCATGCGTGTAACTAATCGATTTCGGTCGATCTTGCCTTTCACTAAGGCTGAGGTAGGGGATCTTGAGCTTAAAAAGGTTGGTGACCACTAATTTAGAGATATATCACGGTAACATATGCTTCTGGCCCAACAAGCCCGCTCTGCCCAATTACACCCATGTGAGCAAATAACCTACTAACCCGTATATCTTCAGAATGTGGGAAGAAAGCGGAGTATCAGGAGGAAACCCGTGGGGGTCACAGGGGAAATACAAACTCCTTCCAGAAGTGGCAGAATTGACCTCAGGTCACTGCCGTGGTTATAGTATTACACTAAGTGCTACGCAACTGTGTCTGCCCCTGTGGTTAAGAAAATATTTTAAACCTATCCATTTAAAAAACAGCCATTTTCCACTTTATTTTCCCTTTTGAATTTCCAGCAAACTGAACTTTCAAAGCAGTGTGGAGAAGAATCATATGATGGATTGTTTAAGAATGGCAAAACTCTGTAAGGAAGTGTAAGACCTTAAAGGGTTGCTGAGAATTAAACTCTCGACCATTTGAATATATTTCTTACTAATGCCAGAGAGCACTCATGGTAAGGCTCTCCTTCAGCATTATGTAAATGCCAATATGCCATTGGGCTCCCAATGCAGGGAGTCAGTGGATCAATAGGACTAATCCAAAGTCTTTATCTGCATTTCAAGCAGCTCACCTGAGGCTGGCTCCCAATTTCTGAAATAGTCCAGTTTGAACAGTGCATTTTTTTCACATAAAGAACAGCACAGTGGAGCAGCAGTACAGTTCTGCTGCCTCATAGGTTTGGTGATCCAGCTTTGACTCTAGCCTCTGCTTCTGTCTATATGGAGTTCTTGTGAGCACGCTGGTTTCCTCTAAGTGTTCCAGTTTCCTCCCATATCCCAAGTACAAAACTGGTTAGTGAGTTAAATGGCCACTATAAATTATGCTTAGTTAAAGTTAATTGTAAGGTTGAAAGGTATAGAATATATCACAGAGAGTGGGATTGCTCCAAGTAATGGCATAGGCTCAATGAGTTTAATGCCCTCTTATGTATAAAAAGAAAATATGATGAAACATTTTCACCACTTTGTGTCATCCATATCTGCGTGCTAGCATGTTGCCCTTGAATCAGATGCTGGTGGTGTCACATTACATTGTGTAGACCTCATCAATTGACTATTAAGAGGGACTCCATTGGAAAACTGAGGAAGTGCTGCACCGTCAGGGGCATGTCCTTTAGCCGAGGCATAAAACTGAAATACTCTCCGCTCACTCAGATTGATACAACACACACCATCTGTGGAGCTGTACCTGGGTGCCCTGGGCAATGTAAATCATTCATACACTCACTGGAGATAGTGCCTTTCCTACCAAAAATTCCCAGTGTACCACTGAGGCACTGTAACTTAGATATTTGTAGGATCATGTAAGGTTATTTAGCTTAAAATGCTCCAGAACCTTTGAGTGATCTCTAACTTCCTCTCCAGAGTAACAGTCTGCTGGAGCTACTCAGAAGGTTGTTAGTTGCACCAGATTCCAGCATCTGCACTCTCTAGGTCTCAGGCTGTTGAATTGCATTCTTTGTGTTTTTCAGTACCTATTACATGCTTCCATAAATAAATGTTTATACTTTACCACAAAGGCAGATTGCACTGGAATACGATCAAGCTTGGCAAATTACTGGTTATTTGGGGAAAGAAATAAATATATATACTAAAGCTATTACGAACTCCATGGAGCATGTGGGGATCTTCCGATATCCAGGCATTCTTTCTTTCTTTTTTTTTCTTCTCTTTTTTTTCTATAGGGATATGTTAGGGGGGAGGGGTTAAGGGGCGGGGGGAAGGGTTGATATTTATTTTTCCTTCTGTAATCATTTGAAAACTCAATAAAAAAAAATTTTTAAAAAAACCTTGGCAACCTTTCAGAGATGGTGTGCTGGTAATATACCTAAAACCTGGCTCAGAATAGATTTGAGAGACGGTACTCTGGTACTGAACCCGAACAATTACTCTGTGTGTAAGTTTTTTCTCGTAGGATGTCCAAAAAATGCACCTAGGAGAACAATGGCCTAATCCTAACATCCCTTTACATTATTTACAAAGCAGCATCAGTGAGAGCATTGTGAAACCTCAAGGGGAATTGACCAATGTAAGATCACAGTGTCAGCTACATTTAAACAAACAACCTGACATTGCTCAGGTGTATTTTTCAACAACATTGCTTTAGTATTCAGCAATAAAAATTGCATTTGCTTTGATACAAGATAATAGTATAACAACTTTGGAGTGGACAGAGTTTTTCGCAGAATCCTTTGTGCCAGATTTAAATACGTACATTGTGTTCTCAGCAGACCCAGTCCACGTGAATGGCTGCACCACCAGTGCCAATAATTATTATTGCACATTTGACTAATTGTGCCTGTTTGCAGGCCAGCTCCATGATATTATTGGGCTTCATGCTATTTTACAATCCAGCATTCTTTTAAGTTGATTTCTGCACCATGGGATGGTCAGAAAATGATCCTCAGATATTTTAGCAATAACTTTCAGTCATTTAAAATATGGCTGTTCATAGGCGGTAGATTGACGTTGATATTAAAGTTTGTTTAAACATGAGATTCTGCAGATGCTGGAAATCCAGAGCAACACACAGAAAATGCTGGAGGAACCTAGCGAGTCAGGAAGCATCTGTCAAGGTAAAAAAAACAGTTGATGTTTTAGGCCAGGACCCTTCCTCAGGACCGATGCTGCCTGACTTGCTGAGTTCAGCTTGAATGTCAACTGTTTATTTCCCTCCATAGATGTAGTCTGACTTGTTGAGTTCCTCCAGCATTTTCTCTGTGTTACTAAAGTTCTTTTAAACCATCTTTGATTGCATTAACCATACTGCACCAACTACCACTCTTAAAAACACCAAGGAGTATTTTAAAATGAAACTGAGGGAAAAAAAATGCACAACTTTAAACATTGGGCAGCTATGTTTGCTGATGCCACATTTATAAATAATAATGAATTGAATCTCAAAGTCATTCAAAACAGGTGCAATTAGGGTCCAGGTTTGCCAACTGCATCCAAGGCAGGACTGTTTGCAGCCCTCTGCTATAGCCATTGCAAATTTATGGATTCCGCAGTTGTGCTTCCCCATTATCAGCCTTGCTTGGAAAGGGCAAGTTCACACAGAGCATTCTTATCACATCAATGACTAGTTGGATGGGTTGAGGTAGTAGTTCCCAGACACTGTCTGTACGTGTTGTTGCCAGAGCTGGTCTAACAGCAGCACCAGTAAAATTCACTCTCAGTTGAGCAATTGTGGAAGCTCCTGATTTATACTGCAGAATAACCATCTATGAGCTGGGGCTGCTTCTGGCAATTTAATATAAACGGAACACTGCATTGCCTTTAGTGCCTTCTTGAAATTCAAATCAAATTTTAATGATGCGGGGAGCAAAGATGAAGGTCAGTGGTGTCATTGTCACCGTGGTTAACTCCTGTAATGTGGATGGCCTCTTTGCCTTTGAAGTGATTCATACTGAATTAAAATAGTACAATTTTGACTATTTCATATTGGTTTAAATTAGTTTCCTTTAGGGATTCTAACATTATTAAAAGAAACTTTGCAATTACCAGCATCCCTCAAAAATGATTTGGATTCCAAATGCAAAAATGGAATGGATTTTGTGATGAACTCCAATGAACTCATTTCTTTGCTCTTAACAGAGGTAATCATTGAATGCTGAAACCAGGGTAAAAGAACTTGAAAGGTTAGCTTTACCGAATACATCTCTGAAATAATTGTCATGGTCTAGCTGAAGAATTTATAATGTGCTGCATAAGATTGCAGGCATCATTAAGTCTGAAGCCAGGTTGTCCATTGTTTCCTGCTCAGCTACCAGCCATTATGGTCTTTAAATTTCTCATCTTTCCAATGTCCGATCAATGAAATTGTGAATGACAGCAATTAATTGTGGAAATACTCACGTTTAGTGTACAGAGTAAATGCATCTTCAGAGGAAGTCATGTTGTGGGGAAGGGGGACCAGAATTATTAAGTCAACTCCCAAAGTAATCAAGAGTGCAAATGAAGATGAGAAGCATGATGGTGGAAAATTGCACATTCAGCAGATGGTGCTGGAAACACTCAGCAGGTCAGGCAGCATTTGTGCAGAGAATCAGGTAACACGTTGCGTTATTTTCTCTCTTTCTTATTTCTAATGAAGGGAATGATACTAAAACATTAACTCTGTTTCTCGTTCTATAAATGCTGCTTGACTTGCTGAGTGTTTCCAGCATTTTCTGCTTTTATTTCAGATTTCGAGCATCTACAATATTTTTATTTTCTGTAGAGTTCACTGCCACTTCTCTTCTGGGATTGCTGTTCTTGAAGAGATTCTGCACCTGTCTCTGAGGATTTCTTTGTGGCATTTTTGCCTTGTGGTTTCTGTTTCTGTGCATTTGATAAATAGTTGACAATATTTGCTTCTGTAGCCACATCTCTTCCCTTAACCCTGTGACAGCCCTGCCTTCCCTTTATGGAGATATTCATTTTAGATTAATGAAATTGTACAGAACAGAATAAGGCCTTCAACCCATCACACTCATACTATCTCCATCTATAGTAAAGCCTTGCCTAATCAAATGCCTGTCTAAATTCCACTTAGACATAGTGATTGTACCTGCCTGTACCACCTGTGATCCCCTTTAAATCCCTGCCCTCTCCCCTAAGCCTATGCCTTCTTGTTTTTGATATCTCTGTCTTGGATAGATATTCTACCTTTTCTACCTATGTCACTGATAGTTCAATTTACCTCTGTCAAGACACGTTGCAGTTTTCTTTGATCCAGAAAAAAAACAAGGCTGACCTATCAAATGTCTCTTTAAAACAAATGTCCTTTAGTGCAAACAACACACACAAAATGCTGGTGGAACACAACAGACCAGGCAGCATGTATAGGAGAAGCACTGTCGACGTTTCGGGCCGAGACCCTTTGACAGGACCCTTATGTCCTGACAAAGGGTCTCGGCCCGAAACGTCGACAGTGCTTCTCCTATAGATGCTGCCTGGCCTGCTGTGTTCCATCAGCATTTTGTGTGTGTTGTTTGAATTTCCAGCATCTGCAGATTTCCTTATGTTTGTCCTTTAGTCCAAGCAAGGTATGGTAAATTTCCTCTGCACCTTCTGCGTCTGTATCCTCTGTGATATTTTCATCTTTCCTCCACCATCTGGCATCTAAAATCCAATTTGCTTTCTCTCTTTCCCAGTTCTGACAAAGGGTCTTTGGGCTACTAAGTTAATTCTGTTTTTCTTTCTACCCATTGGGGTAAAAGATCCCAAAGATCCATATCTTGTTTTTGTATATATTGAGTTCTCCCTTATAACAATGTTCCCCACTTCCTGTAATGGATTCCAAAATCAAACTATCTTTAAAATGGATCTGTGCCACCAGGGTGCCTTTAGCAAAGTGACCTAGGGCCTCATACTGCCAGAGGATTTTCACTTCCCAAATAGGCACAATGCGAAAGATGCCTTATTCGAAAACAAAGCAGATGTGTAGAGACTTCCACTGAGTACATGACAAGCAGTGGCTGCTAGTTCGTATTTGGAAAGCATGCACTCAGTAAAAATTCCTCTGCTGAAAAGCAACTGTAGCATTTGAGTTTAACTTTATGTGGAAATTAATGGCTGGTAAGATTAGTCAAGTCCTCCTCCTAATATTAAAGAGGAGCAGTGATCTTCCAGTATCATTGGACATTTGCATCTCAAACTCTCAGTTCAATTACAGAATATTTCTGTGCTAATGTTTTGCTTTAATCCAATCTAATAAGGCTGATATTACGCTTCGTTTTTGGATGCGTTGCAATGAAACTTTTCAGATAGGAAACTTCCAGGAACCAGCAAGATGAAACTTTCAGTTCATCAGATAAGGTCAACTTTTAATCCAGTTTCTGAAAGATGCAGGGCAGTGTACAAGTCCCACCCTTTCCAACAGGGTTTATCCATCATAATTAAAACAGTGGGATGAGGGATGCCTCGTATTTTTAAGGAGTTTTTAGGACCTGAAAAATAAATTGCAGTCAACTTCTTTACATCAAAGCTATTGCAATTCTTTGGACTGAAAGGAGTTTCAAGCCATTTCTTAGAGGTGTGAGTAAAAGCTGGAGCCCAAGACACCAATGATTGAAAAACAAAAAAAACAAAATACAAATGCAAGATAAAAAAAACTGGAACCACTCAGTAGGTTAGGCTGCATCTATGGAGAGAGAAACTAGTAAATAGAACTGGGTGAATGTCTAGCTAGACCAAGATCAAAGGGGTGGAGAATTCTGTTTGCATGGTTGTAAGCACTGAAAACCAAGGACAGGAAATCCATGGTGTTTAATAATAGTAAAAAGACTCATAAAGGAACAGGAGCCAAGAACTGAAGGGTTGAGTAAGCAGAACAATGTGACCTAATTGGGCTGAATGTTCTTTGCACACTGCCCCATCAAGTTATAGATAATCAAGGCAGAATTTCAAAAATGAATTAGAAGCTGAAGACTTAACTCAGCAAGACTAAATCACCAGGGAAGGTTCAGATTTTCAAACAATCTGCTGGAAGAACTCAATGGGTTATGCAACATCTATCAGAGGAAAGGAACTGTTAACCTTTCTGGTGAAAACCCTGCATCCATCCCACAGATGCTACTTGACCAGTTGAAATCTTCCAGCAAGTTGTTTGTTGCTGTGGATTCCAGTGTCCCTTCTGTTTGAAGTTTGGATTTTGTTGCTCTGTAGCAAGGACACACAAAGTTGATGCAATAGGAAAAAAATATATCTTGTAGCACAGCAGAAGGTTGACAATAATTATTACAGTCAAAGTCTGAACTAGAAAAGGGCAAAGAATTGAAAAAAACACTTTTTAAAAGTTTCTTCATTTAAAAAGTGGCTGAATAAATCAGTGTATTAAAATGACAGAATTGGTTAAGATGCATCTTGATGGGATGAGCTGTAGAGGATACTTGGATGGTTCAGCCTATCTAGTTTGAACTAAAAATGGTATGTTGATAGAGTGCACAGTTCTATTGAATGTCCTGTTTCACTGTTAACTTCTAGTGGATGGTGAAATGTTTGTTTATTGCTTAAAGCTAATTTTTATACAGTTTGTACAGCATAAGTGTTCGGTTCAGATTAAACAGACACGAAAGAGCATTATGAAGGCATATGTACAGATTCCACTGAAGTATATTGGTGAAACATAAATTGAACAACAGAAGTACTTTGCTTTACAGTCAGTTTCATATAAATAGGATCAAAATCAAATTCCAAACAGTTTTTACACTAGTAAATGCATAGAGGTGACTAAAAACAGCAATATAGTTGAGGAGGGAGTCGCAGATTTAGTAGATTCTTAGGAAACCTTTATCACAGGCAAGTTAACTGCTCCTCTTGAGTGAATTCATCTGCAGAAAGGCCTCTGTCAGCAGAGGAAAAGATGTTCATCTTTGAGGCACACGTTATTCTGAGAGGAAAGGACAGTTGAGATGCCAAAAAGTTAGTTATTTTCAGACTTCAAAACCTAGAACTGGGGTCATGGTCTTGCAATAAGGGGGTCGGCCACTCAGCATTAAACAGTGGAGAAATATTTTTATGAATAAGGCTTGTTGATCTTTGGAACTCTCCAGCTGAGTGGATGTTCAGTTTCTCATTGCATCCTGAGATGAGGTTGTCAGGTGCTTAGACAGCTCTTTGCTTCCTGATCTCAGCACCTGTCAGAAAAAATGGGAGTCAGAAAGCAAAGGGGACTAAAGGAACAAGATCAGACATGATTGAGTAGCTATAGTAGATATGTGATCTGCTTGTGCTTCCATTTCTTCTGTTGTATGTTTGTTGTGATTTTGAACCAGAGTACAGTTTTAACAGCAATAATGGCAGATGATAACTGAGTAATGATGTCAGGCACGACACACGTGAACATAAATTGGCCAGAATACATTGATTATAATATTAATTTACTATAGACATGACAAATAAGTATATTATGCTTCATATTGCAAGTGGAAAATGTAGCTAATTCCACATACAAAACTTATAATATTTGCTTTTCCTTCCCCCGTTAGTTTTTGTCCTCTACAACCAGTATGGGCTCAGTCTAATATCAAACAGTACATTGATTTTAAAGATTTGACCTCATTTTACTTGAAAATGCTTGAAAGCAGATAGAATCCAGAAGACTCTGGGAAACATTTTCCATTGCAAAGCATTTAGGCTGAACATCCTGTTCCTCTGTTAAACTTGCAGTGGAGGTAGATATGTTTGATGTGTTTACTTGTTTATTTTGGTACAATTTGTAGAATTTGTACAGAATGAATTTTTGGTTCAGATTAAAGAAACAAAGAGTATTATAAATGTGCCTATGGACAAATTCCACTGAAGAATGTTGGCAGAACATGCATTGAACAACGGAAAAACTTTGCTCTGCAGTCAATTTTATGTAAATAGAGAATAAGATTAAATTCTAAATCCCTGTGTCAAAATAAACATCATTTTCTTGGCAGAACAAATATTCATTCTACTGCATGGTATATTGTGAGACTTTGATGGAACGTATGTATAGTTAAAGGAGAATAGAAATCCAGTAAATATTCTACCTACATTAATAAACCTTCTTTAGTTTCCTGAAATGGGAGTTTGGTAATATCATAAATTTCCCTGTACAGTAACAACACACGTCACAATAATTGAACAAAAGGAGCAATTTTGAAGACAGGAATTATAATATTTAGAGGGAACTCAGAAAAAATTCAATCTACTCTCAACTGTTGATTGTGGCACTTTGAAAATAAGCCACCTGGGTGCTCAAATTTGGGCATCCAAAATAATACTGATTGTTGTAATGGAATTTAAAGTGTAAAGTTCCGCAAGATTGTGCTGCAAATTGAACCTGAAATGAGAATTGATCGGAACGCTGCTTTTGGTTCTTGTCCCATTTCATTCCCTTCTGGAAAAACAAAGCTCAATCTATAGCACTGAAGATTAAATGTGGAATGAAAAGTGCCAGGGGCTGGAAACCAAGCTGAAGCTGCCTTCTGCATCATGACAGCATCATACTGCTGGAAGCCGCATTGACATTGCCATTGAAGACAGCTTTGAAAGGAAGATAGGAAATGCTCAGGGAATTCTGAGCAGCCGCATCAAATTCGCATAGGGTCAGGCTTTATGGGCTCAAATGATGCTTTTATTCCTGAAAGAAGCCTCTCACTGCACTCCTGACAATGATGAAACCTGTTGGAGTTGTCTTGTCTTTGTTGCTAACTGGAAGGAGCAATTCCATTTGTCTCTGAGTGAGCAGGACATGTGAAAGCAGTTGCCATTTAGTAGCAATTATCCACTCGTGGTGAATTCCATTTAAGGTCAGAAAGGAAGCTAACAAAGAACTGATCTTGTCACTGTTGATGAAATGGTGTGGAGCTAAAAACAAGTAGTGTTTTACATGTATGAAGCCGAACTATTGCTGGAGCTTGTTCTTCTTTAGTATAAGCTACAGTAACCTTGCTTAATTTTTATATCTTTATACAGGTCTCTACTGGTACATATTTAACGTGCTGCTAGTGTCATTTAGTCGAACAATGAGGTTGTATTTTAAGGGATCCACCAGCACTCGTTTCTGACAACATATCTCTTTGCTGGTGATTTAATGCATCCTTCTATAAACAGAAACTGTTAACTAATGTTGAAATGCTGCAGTGTAACCTTTCTAAGTTTTGAGAAAAACTCTTTCCCATTCAAGAACCTTGCTTGAAATGAAATGGAAATTAGATCTGGATCTGCTTCAGATGCAGACAGTTTCCAAGGTCTCAGAAGGGCTGGGTGACTTGCAGTTCTTCTGCTGACACACGCTTACATTGGCAGAAATTCAAGACAAATCAAGGACCAACTTTATTTGCCATATACATTTACATGTTGCTGTCGTGTATTGGTGCAACATGCAATGGAAAGCAACAACTTTCAACAATTATGAATAATAAAAACATCTATAAAAATGCAGTTAAAAGTACAGATATGGAATAATATGTGCATAAGTGCATAAATACCAGCATATCTTTACAATCTACACAGTATTATAAAATGTCCATACCATCTTGTCCACACTATTTGTCTGGAGAGGCTGACAGCAGGAGAATTTTTATTTGGATTTATCCCTGTATTGCCATTTAATATTGTGTGGCACTTCCCTGATCCAGAACCCACAATTTGGGACAAAACTGTCATAAAGAGTAGAGCACACTCAGGATGGAATGGATTGAAGAATAGGCTTTAGAGTTAGCAAAAGTGTGGGCCGGATCACACGTGTTTCAGGGATTGAGGTTGGACCAGGTAATACTTTCATATTCACAAGTATAGGGATAGAGTTAATATTGGACAACATAGTGAGCAAAGCTGATTCCTTCAAACACCTGTGACCCAGGTTCACAACTCACCTGCAGTACTGTCTGTAGGATCTCCCTGTCACCCAGTGAGTTCTCTTCGGCCATCTTGATTGCCAAATGACATTCAGGTCACTAGGTTAATTGACCTTTGTGAATTACCCTAAGTGTATAGGTAGGTGGTAAAATCTGGGGAGAGCTGATGGGAATGTATGCAAAAGATGTTACAGGGAAATTAAGTGAGAAAGCAGGATTGCTGTGTGAGCCAGCATAGACTCAAAGGGCTTGAAAAGTATGGTGAAATAGGGAAATTAGGGCTTGAATTTCTCTGAAATGTGAGTTGAATTTCTGAGTATTTTCGAGAGAGACTGGGACTACAGAATTTCATTGCCGATGTCATTTGACCTCTAGCCTACTTCTATTTACTTGGGTTGCAAGATGATGAATTTTTTGGTGATGGATGTTTTGTGTCATTGTATGAAGATCACGTAAACACAGGGAATGGTAGTGGTGGATATGGGAACACTTTGCTATGAACTGGACTGCAAGGCTCAAGCCACCCCAGTGCAGGGCAAGTCGGAAGGATAGCTGGTCCTACCCTGCCAGTCACTTGCGCCAGTTTGGAAGAAGGCAGTTCGCTGCTGGCAGTTATTCCATTTCCCTATGACTGGGGACTGTCCCAGTCTACCAACACTAAAGTGATTGCCAGTGAAGTCTGCTGCAACCCCTGGGAATTTTACAAACTTTACTTTTCCCCGCTTGCCATTGTACATGAGTGAGGAGCAGATGCAGAGTGTGGCTTCCTGTCGGAATCTGTTCCTCGCCACTGCCTGCAAGGTAGTTCAAGTCAACTTTGTAGCCGCTTGATGCTGCACAGTGTATGTGCACAAAACCTAGGCTGCTTTGCATAAACCCACTCTGTGCAGGACAATTTGTCTGGGAATACTATGGCTCTGAATTTAGCTGCAGCTAATTATATTCCAATCCCAGCTTTGTCTCAGTGAAGTTTATCTTGGAGTTTGAGTCTTCCTGCAGGGAAACAAACTCTGAAGCCCAGTATGTCCATGCAGCATCTACACAAACCCCCATTTTACAACTTGTGGTCCATTTCTATTGCTTGACCAGATCTTTCTTTAATATTCTGATAATCTTTGCCACACTTTTCCTTAATATGATAGCATGGATTGTTGAAAATAAACTTGAAGTTCTCTGAGCCTTCTTCCACCTCGAGGTTTTCACTCTACTCAGCTCCAGCTGCTTTAGTCCCTGGCTCTAAGACCCAGGAGAACCACTGGAATTACAGTAACTAACATGCAGCTAATGTGATTGCCAATGGGAAAATGGCATTGGTCTTCCCAGAATGGAGCTGGGCGAAAGGTGATCTGAGGACACTTAAATTTACCAATAGTCCGGACGAACTGAGGAAAGAGAAACTCCTCCTAAAGGCAGAAGTAAAAAGCTTATATGGGGCAGGATTTCTTCAGTGCATCCAAGAGGGGTACGTGGACAATTCAACTAGAACAGAAAATGTACTGAACCTGGTTTTGCAACATGAACTTGGCTAAGTGGTAGAACAGGTAGTGAGTGAAGATTTTGTGAATAATGACCACAACTCATAACTAAAATCTTTAGGAAGATATTAAATAGAGGAAGGGCAAATTACAGCATGATATGACAAGAGCAAAGGGGTGCTGATTGAGTCCCCAGCAGCTGCTTTTGTTCAAGTCGATGCTTGACATGTGGGAGTTGTTTAAAGACCAGCTGATCAGAGTTTACAATCAGCATATTCCTGTAAGAAGGAAAGGTAAGGTAAACTTGGATGACTCAAGAGTTTCTCTGTTTAGTCAGGAAGGTCTACCTTCAGGAAAGATGTAAATAAGATTGAAAGAATGCAGAGAAAATGTACAAGGATGTTGCTGGATTTTGAGGGCCTGAGTTAAAGAGAAAGGTAGAATCGGTTAGAAATTCAATCCCTAGAATGTAGTAGATTGAGGGAAGATTTGGTAATGTAAAATTATGAGGGGCATAGATAGGGTAAATGCAAACAGGCTTTTTCCACTGAAGTTGGGCAAGACTACAATTAGAGGTCATGGGTTAAATGTGAAAACTGAAAAGTTTGTGGGGAAGATGAAGGCAAACGCCTTCACTCAGAGGGCGGTGAGAGTGTGGAGTGAGCTGCCAGCAGAAGTGGTGGATAGAGGGTCAAATTCAACATTTAAAAGAAATTTTGCTAAGGTACGTGGAAGGGAGGGGTCTGAAGAGCTATGGCACAGGTGAGAGTTGATTGAACTTGGAAGATTAGTGGTTTGGCACAGTCTATGATCTGTTGTGTTCTATGACAATGATTTTATGACTCCAACTATTTAATTTTAAGAAATAGAAGAGAACATAGGTCCACACAAGAATAAAGGAGAGAAGTTGTGCTTGGTGTCAGAGCAAATGGCTAAGGTAGTAATTCAGTACTTTATGTCAGTGTTTATTGAGGAGAAGGAATTTGAGGGTAGTGAAGGCAATGTGGTGCATGCAAATAATAGACAGCATTTTGAGACTGAGGAGGAGGTAGTACTGGGTCCTCTGAAAAGCATTAACATGGATAAAGCACTAAGACCTAATGGTATAATCCCAAAATATTGAAAGAAGCAAATGAGGAAGTTGCAGGGACATTGACAAAAATCTTGGTGTCCAACGTGTGAGGACCCAGAGGAATGGAAAGTAGGAAAGGCTTTGTGTTTTTTCAAGAAAGGAAGTAGGGATAACCCAGGTGATTATAGGGCAGTAAGCCTCACATTAATGATAGGGAAGCTATTGGAGAGAGATTAGATTTATGCACAGTGGCATGGCAAGGCATGAGTTACATAGGGTCTGTCGGCACAGCTCTGCGCAGTACAACTTTCTTCATAACTCTTACTTCAAGGAGTGATAAAGTACTACAGCACAGATATGGGCCCATCAGCTCACCCTGTCCAGCCCAACCTTTTTGCCCATCAACGCAGATCTTGTATTGCCCGCATTAGGATTGTATCATTGTATGCCTTTGCTATCCATGTCTGTCTAAATGCCTCTTAAAAATAGTACTGTATTTGATTTCAGTTCATTCTCTGGTTGCCACTCTATGTAAAAAGATTTGCCCCTCATATCCCCTTTAAACCTTCTACCTCTCACCTTAAAATTGTGCCCCCTTGTTCTCAACACCCTTCACATGGGGAAAAATATATAAAGCAACTAACTATCTACATCTCCAATAATATAAATTTCTATTAGGTCATCTCCTGGCCTCATCTTCTTCAGAGAAAACCAGTCCAGCTTACCTAATCACTCCACATTACATTGCTAAAGTACACCAAGCTGAGTAACTTGGATGGTTGGCGCACACAATGTTCATGACATTTATTAAGGGTTAACTAAACATCAAAATGTTTTGATGTTCTGGAATTGCACTGATCATGGACATTGACGTTCTTCCTTTAGTTCCTTATCCGCCTTTCCAGAATCTACAAACCTATACAGTGAGGGGTCCACTTTCATGAGCTGTTTCATTGAGCTGCCTCAATGTACTGGTGTGATGGAATGTTCTATATAGGTGGCATGGAAAATATTCTGACACTGTACCTTCGTATATGTGATAATAATAAAACAAGTTACCAATTGACCACGTGTTTTGCTTGCCACCAATCAAAATGAGAGCTGATTTTTTGGCTTGGTTTTGGCAGCCTACACCTCACATGTCCTTCACTCGAGCAGGAGGCTCAAGGACGACAAACAGTGTTTTGATCAGTATGCTTTTCCTTAACCCAGTGGAACCAAGAACAATTTGTACTACTTGGCTGAGTTTAACCCATCTCCATACGAGTCAAGACTTGGCCCTAAGGCATTTGCATATGGCTGGGATTTGGTGGGACCCGAGCAATTGTTGAATTAAATTGATGTTATTATACTGCCTGAATATCAAAACTTTGAAGGTCACAGAAGCAGCCAGATGACAAAAAAAACATTTTACGACAAAATTATTCTCATCCAGAATTTTATTCTGTACTTCAACTATTTTCTCAGTGCTATAACTTTCAAAGCCCTATGATAGATGTGTGTGCGACAGCATTAATTTTAAATTAGCTGACAAATACGATATTGAATGGTCTGAGCTGGTAGTCACGTGCTAAGAATCCATTTATTACTCTGCAATATTGGCACGTAGCACCATTACATTTTGAGACTAACTAATGACACAATTACCCAGTGTTAATTGTGCCTGTACCTAGTGGGTAGTTATGCAAAGTACTTGGCAATAAATATTCATTAGAAGTCATTGCTTCACAGTACATTCAAGTACTTAGTTATCTATTACTTTCCATGTCTCTGT
Source organism: Hypanus sabinus (assembly GCF_030144855.1). Classification (NCBI taxonomy): domain Eukaryota; kingdom Metazoa; phylum Chordata; class Chondrichthyes; order Myliobatiformes; family Dasyatidae; genus Hypanus; species Hypanus sabinus. The sequence continues at coordinate 127,596,886 of NC_082706.1, forward strand.
TCGTCATAATAACAGATGGAATTTATCTTAGCTACTGATCATTGTTCTGTCACTGAGACAAAGACATAGAACCTTATAACTTTTACTAGCAATTGCCACTCTGTTGCTGGTGTAAAACAAACAATGAAATGCCCTTCTTAAAACTTTTCATGCAACTTGGGAAATTCAGTTTCAGCTAAGAGTGATGCCCCAAAAAAACACACTGGCAGTAAGTTTACCGGCAGTGTGATTCCTCCCCCATGAATTTGAAGTGATTTGTGTGTCAAGCTTTATTGCTTTATTGTGCTGTGAGAATGGTTTAAATATCTGAGATGTTTTGAAATGTACCAAATTGATTGCTTAATTGATTCAAAAGTGAACAATTAACCAAGCCATTTGTGAAAGCGTGCTTAAAAACATGGTGCTTTCGGCAGCATTGGCTGAGAGCAACGTTATTTGAACATTGATGTTATGTTGTAATAAAGAACTACTACATTAAGGGGCTGCCTAATGTTTTAGAATTTAGTTCTTTAATACAGTTGTTTCTGATATCCAAGTGCCTACTGCAACGCTGCATTGTTCCTCCAGTGATGACAGTGAGTCACTTTGCTGATGATATTTCTGAGATGAGCTGTCTCAGGAGGGCAGTAGATAATTTTTTTAAGTTCCTTTGGTTAACAAGAGTTTGCTTGCTGATACTCATTGTTATGTTATGTACAGGAACTAGGATTTAATATTTTGGAGAAGTTAGAGGAACTGGGTTTTAAGATGGCCTTTGCGGTGACTGTTTATAATGTTTCCAGAACTGAACAGGGATTGATGTGGGATGAGTGTTTTAGTCTGGAACACAACACTGCCATTTCAGAAAACTAGGAGAGGGACCCAAGGCAGGAAGAATCAAAGGGGATACAGTATATGGGAGAAAATAATCTGGAAGGATGCAAGGAAGTAAGGAGATGGGAGATTATGCACACATGAGCCCTGGCCTGGATTTGATGGGCAAAATAGCCTCCTTCTATATCATTCTAAGTAGAACAAACACAATAGTGATTGAGGCTGGTGTCACTTTGAATAAGCTGTACTTTGTTCCTTTCCTTCAACATGAGAAAAATTAATCATGTAATCCATTACTATGGAGTAGAAACAAAGTAAGGGGAGAAATTTATGTTTGATTTCAATGTTAGACATATGACAGAGCCTCAGTGACTAATGGTGCTAACTGTCTGCAGATTAATTTCTATTCATTTATAGAATGTGGGCATCCTGACAAGGCCGGTACAAGTTGCCCTTGAGAAGTTAACAGCTGGTCTTTTAAACCACTACAGTTCTTCTCTTGAAGATTCAGGAAAAGATTCACAATTTAGATCGCAGTATTAATAAAGGATCTATTTCTAAATTGCAAATGGTGCATCACTTAGGAAAGAGCTTGCAAGGAGAGTTTATGGTGACCCTGCTCTCCTTATCCTTTGAGGCCATAACGATCAGAAAACATAGAACATTGTAGGACAGAACAGGCCCTTTAGCACAAGATATTGTACCAAACTTTCAACTTGCTCTAAGATCAATCTAACCCTTAGCACTTCCTATCAACATCCTTGGCCTTCGTTCAATCAACTTAAAATTATGCCCCCTCATATTAGCAATTTCCTCCATAGGAAAATTTGTGTACCTAACAGTCGGGAGCTACTGTGAATAAATTATTTCCCTATACCATAATCTTCTTTGCTGCAATTGGAAAGAAAGGATCTAATGTGATTATTGTTTGATCTCAAGCAACTCATGGGAACATATCTTAAGGATGAAAAGTGGAAAGTAAAGTCAGCTTAAGACTCACACATATTGGGGAGATGAGGCAACACTAGGAAACCTTTTCTGGAGCTGAGTAAACCTTGTGTGGGAACGTGTAGGATGGTGGCTATTTTTAAGTAGAAAGTCACAGAGTGCCATTGAGTTTGCGCATTAAAGAAAGAGAAATAGCTAAAAAATAAAATTCTTGTTCAAGAAGTAGGTAGTAAATGTGCATAGGAATACATACATATTATAATGGAGCATGTGGCTACAGAGTCCATTAATTAATTTATTTGTGCACTCTGAAAACATTTTTTTCAGAGTTCAGAATCAGAATAATGTTTAATATCACCAAAGTATGTTGTGAATTTTAAAAAAATATTTTTCTGCTAAAACTTTGGAATTCAGCAATTGGATTAAGTCCCGAATACCAGAGTCTAAAAACGCTGGAAGTTTGTCCATTTCCAGCCTATGTCATGAGGAGAGAAGAAGTTGCTTTAGAATGCAAATGTTGAAAGATGGGCAGACAAGGGAAAGGAAACAAACAGGAAAGGGATGAGGCATCACTGAGTTGGACTCAGGTTGATTGTCATTTATTCTGTTTCAAACTGGGGATTGTAGTCAGGCAGTAGGGATGAGTATCAAAGAAGAAAAGCACTCAGATATCCAAAGGCGGTGAGACATGGACAAAGGTGTGAGTATTGAAAGAGCAGCTTTATAGTGCTAATCTGATATTAAAATAGAAAAGACTGATCAAGCTATTAATCAATAAGCTATTGTCTGTTTACATATTTGCAAACAATGAAATCAGCAATGGATCAAAGTTAAGTTGCTTGCCAGTGAGACCACCAGAGCCATATCAAGGGAAAAGGATTGAGACCTTATTGGAATCCATAAATTCTCCATAATGAATGCTGATTTTCCATACATTTCTGCACTAGTTTCCTTTTTAATTGGATACCCTTCTCCCCTCATTAATATATTCCATTAAAACGAATGCCTGTCTTACAATCCAAAATCTCACCCCATCTCACCAGGGTTCTGCTCATTGCTCTGATTTTAGATGACTCTCACAAAACATAAGAAAGCATCAGAATTTGAAACAAGGAAAACAGGCTCTTCAGAGCTTCAGCATTGTCAGCCCCCTGGAAACTTTCTAGAACAAAGGGTTTCTCTGATCTTGGTCAACTAACCCATCTATTGCAAGCGTTGTAGTCATTTGGAACTCATCACTTGGCTCCACAAGCTCTTTTTAGTGCTGAACATCAATAGCATTTTGCACTTTTGTGCTGCTTAATGTGATTCCCTAATTTAAGAATCCATTGTGGTGAAAGGAAAGCAGAACTTCTGACTTCCCATAGATTTACATGAGTGGAAATAAAGTTAGAGACTGCATTACATCTTGTAAGTGCCATGTCTTTTGACCGTATCTTATTCCACACTCTTTTGTTTCAGTTCCCAAAAGGAAAAGTTTACATTAATTGGAAACGTAGGGGAAGACAGAGTGATTCTGAACCACTTCAGAAGGAAACAAGTTTGCTTATTATAGAAAAGTTGTTGAAGGGAGATTACTTTAAAATTTTTCTTTGGTTCAAAGGAAGAAATTTCATTAATATTCTTCAAAGTCTTCAAATAAAGATGGAAATAATCAGCGTGAATGGAAGTTTTATAAAATCCCATCACAATTTAAGGGAGATAAATTAAGTGGCAAAAGTTTAGGGGTAACACGAGGGGGAACTTCTTTTCTCAGAGAGTGGTAGCTGTGTGGAACGAGCTTCCAGTAGAAGTGGTAGAGGCAGGTTCGATTTTGTCATTTTTAAAAAATTGGATAGGTATATGGACAGGAAAGGAATGGAGGGTTATGGGCTGAGTGCAGGTGGTTGGGACTAGGTGAGAATAAGCGTTCAGCACGGACTAGAAGTGCTGAGATGGCCTGTTTCCGTGCTGTAATTGTTATATGGTTAATTTCAGAAGCAGACCATTCAGGTTAAAGTCTTTACGGGTGTTTGTGCTGCCCAGGTATTTTTTTCATTCCACCCAGGTTTTCTTTTGGCATTTCTGTAGTAGAGTAACCAGTAATAAATAAATGGTAATCTCAGTTAAAGTACCTGGAAAACTTAAACAGCCACAGAACTTATTGCAAAATCTCCAAGCATATTAAGTAACTTGATTCCACTTTATAAATAATTAGTGCTGTTGTGAATTGGTCTAAAAAGAAACCAATGTTTTATTTAAGCCAAAAAAATATCAATACAACTTAATGAAACAAGCAACAGACTTCTTAAAGCTTCATCACGGTCAGATGCACAAGAACTCTCAAGAGCAAATGAACCAACTTACATTATTCATGTGACTTGTCATGATAAATGTTCGGTGCTGATTCCAACATCGTCAGTTGGTAACAGGGATGAAACGATAAGAAGTTATTCTCTTTATAACTTGATCTTAGAAGATGCTAAAAGTGTTCAGCAGGCACAACAGCAGGAAGAGAAACAGAGTCATCATGAACTCTATTTCTCTTCCCACAGATGCTGCCTGACCCTGCTGTGTATTTACAGTACATTCTGGTTATATTTTAAATATGCATCAGCATATTTCTTGTTATGCAGCTTGAAACTCAGTGTTGTGACACTCAGACGTTGATCTTCATTAATTGAATGGAAAGATCCATCTTTTGGGATACCTGTGCTTGACTGTGCACATGTGTAAATCTCAATTTGCTGGCTATTCGATGGGTGAATGCAGGTAACACCATCAGAAAGCAGCACTCCCCACTAGAATCTGAGCCACACGTTCCAAGCACCATTGGGAGGGCAAATCAACACAAGTTTGCCCCACAATGCAAGGAGTGATAGTAATTTTAGGGTTGAAAACACAGGACTCCAGAATAATTCAAAAGTCAGTTGGATGCTTTGATAGTGGAACAATTTGTTTCTGCAGAAAATTGAACTAGCTTGGATGAATCATCCTCAACAAATCTCTACTTCTGATCTTTGTAAATGATGCGTATTATAATACAACCTTCATATCCTGTAGTTTTCCTATTAGGTGGCAGGAAGAAGATACGTTACCATTTCACATGATATCATAACCGGAGAGCTGCAATTATGTCAGAAGAAAGCTCAAAACTCTGAGTCGCCATTCTGGCCTTCAGACCTGCTCTTTATTGCTCTTAATGGAGGCAGGACCTAGGGAGGTTAATTGGTCATGTAGTGATTATATTAAGACTCTCTGCCTTCATTTCAGCAATGGATTTGTTTTACCCTGCATTGATCTTAGGGCTCATGAAATTGATGGGGGTGCAGGTGAGAAGGGTACAAGGTATTTTGTAGGATCTAAGGAACGGGGAGTGTTTCCTACATGCTCAGCTAGATAAAGCTTCCACAGGAGGGTGGTTTGTACATGCAGTGAGGTGCTAGAGGAAGTGGTTGAAGCAGGCACTGTACATTAGCAACACTTAAATGATTCTCGGATAGTAAATAGACAGGAAAGGTGTAGAGGGATGTGGACAAATGGAACCAACTTAAATGGGAATCTTCATCATCATGGACTAGTCAGGCCAAGGGGCCAACTTCCATGCTGTATGACTCTCTGACTTTATAAGTTTGCTCCCCTCCCATGCACGTTTGATCTCTTCCACCAACACCTCAAATCCTCCATACCTTGGGCTTCCCTCCATATCATCAGCACTGAACTATCCTCTGATTAATATAAGATATTCCCAATCACTATTAGACACCTTCCTGTCATGTTCAACTCCAGGCCAACCCTAACCACCTCAAATGCCTCCCTCAAACACCTTTAGTCTACCTGAACTGCTGTTTACCATCTGTTCTCCCACGCACCACCAAGAAAATGAATCTAAACCTCCCTATCCAAACGGGAACTGAGATCTCACTATTATAGGAAATAAGCAGACTGTTATTCAATAACAGATCATTCATTGTCCTTGGTGCATTACTTTACAGTCAGATAGGTCCATTTTATCCTTCCATTTCCTAATTCCCTTAAAATGATAAACCTGGATCATCATGTATTTACATATGCTTTGGGAAATTTCGCTGTTCGTCATCAATTTCAACTGGCATACTCAATAAAATTTATTGTGCAAAATGATTTATGTGTAGACTTAATACAGTCTTCTGAAGACAGTACATTATGATTAGAACTTGGTGGTTACTATGTAGTTAATGCAGTGACTTATGTTCCATTACGTAGACAAGTTAAAGTTATGGTTTTAACCAACACTGACTTCCAAGCTACCTGGAGCAGCCCCATGCCTGATAATGGGAAAAAAGACCTGTTCCTGTTGTGATGATGCATTGCAAGGCAAAGGCTGTGACAGCTGAGGAGCAACGAAGCAGCTGTGGTTCGGTCCCAATGAGAATGACAGACCTGATTCACTCATTCAGGCCCAAGTTCAGGATTTCACAGTGATTTTGATGTTGCTAAGTGGACTGTCAGAGCAGATCCAAATGGTTATCAGGCTCAGGTCTTGAAATGTGTTCTAATTGGCAGCAAGTGGATTTATTCACAACAGATTAAATAAACAGCAACTGAGACACTGATTCTTTGCAGAGGGGAATTTGGGAAGATTAGATGATCTTGGCTATAGAGTTAGCATAGGGAATGTACAGATAGGTTCTGCCCTGTTATAGTTATTGCATAAAGCTATTACTAACCAGAGTGTTATCCAGTCAGTTCAATAACTGGAGCAACGTAGCTCATTGAGCAGAAGCAAGGGAATGCTGTGGCTGTCTGCTCTCTTATCAATGCACCATTGCTTCCTCTGCCGCTTTCAACCAGGAAAACAATTTGTTTATTTTTCTCTTATATTTTAAATTTTATGTCTGATTACTTAAGGCAGTGGAGAATGAGTAGAGGTTGGTCACCCCGTCATTAATTCTCATTGCCCCAAGGCTATTGGTCTCTGGCTGATGTGTGCTCAATGTTATAATTAAGCCTGTGCTCTGGCAGGGAAAATAAATGAGCTTTCTCCATCCACTGTGCTGCTGTGGTTTTCTGATTGTTTATTCATTGTTGCACGCAAGAAATCTTCAAGAATTTGAGTAAGCTCTACCTGTTTCTAAATAAAGCTGCAAAAAAAAAGACAAAGCTTCAAAATACCAGAAACATTATCAATCACATTTGTATGACAGTAGTCCCTATGTTCCTGTCACTTGTTCAAGAGATTCGATCCATCTCTCCCTCACTGTCCCCTCCAGAAATTTGGGGGAGAATTTGTGTCAGTTGCCTCTCTCTGACACTGATTTCAATAGAACCACTCGTGCAGTGGCAAGTATGATCTGTAGCCAATACACTTGTACTTCTCTAGTGCTGTCACCCAAAAAAGGAATTTCAAACACAGATGTCCTTTTTCTTCCCTATATTAGTGTCTCTGGCAAGTTATTTTATAAAACTATCTGATGGGTGGAAATATTCCAGTTAGCTTCCCGTTTTATTACTAATTTATGACTTCTAAACATTCCACCAATAGTGAACAGCTTGCTTGTATTAAGAATTGTTAATCGCCCTCTTCAGTTTGAAATCTTCAGTCATGTCAGCTCCTGCTTTCATATTTCAAAAAGGACTAAGCCATTTTGTTTTAACCTTATTGAAACACAACGGTGTTAGCCCAGATATTAGTTGTATGATACTGTTATGTTTCCAGAATTAAGCAACTTAGAATGTATTCTTTCCATGCTGATAACTAACTCTGGGTTATTTTGTGTTGATTAGAGCATTCATTTGGTGAGTCGTGGTATGAACTTAGTGGACTGAAGGGTCTGTTACTGGGTGTAAGACTCTATCACACTTGCTGGTATTGATGTGCCATGGTTTTCATTTGGAATGTCACAGGAGAACTTGGACCACCTAGTTCTGAGACATTTGTCCAATATAATGTGCCCTTACATCTGCAATGTTGCCTTAAGAAACCACATGTTTGGTGAAGCTGTTACCCACATACTTTCTCCCCGTCCAGTAGAACAAAAGTCCCATTCCCCAGCCCACCAACCCCACCTTGATCTCCTGACTCACCTCTTAATGATATCTGTTCAGATGAAGTCAACCCAAGCGTCAACTGTCCATTTCCTTCCACAGATGTTCCCTCAATCATTGACTTCCTCTAACAATTTGTTTTTTGCTCCAGGTTCCAGCATATGTAGTCTCATAGTTTCTGTGACTTGTTCTCCCAGCACAAAACACATTGATCTGACCCCCCCACCCCAACTTTCACTGCTGCACCCTGCATCCTGAAAATTCCTGGATCATGCCCCATGCTCACCCAAGATAAGCTCTCACTCTCCCATTACCTCCACCCACACAAATCCTCCTCACACCTCCACAGCATTTTCTTGGCTTCTGTTCACAATTTCAACCCCTCCCAATTGTCGACCTCTAATCCTGACCGTGGGCCTAATCACAGCCTATTTTATTGCAATTCAAGATTATTTGATGGGATGTTAACTGAAGTGGTACCTGAGTCACCCAAACTGCACTGCTCTTGCTCTTTCTAATGTGCGTTTTAGAATCTCTGGGCCATTGAGAAGATGATTAGAACGGTCAAGAGCAATTCTAGAGTGATGGACAAAGGTTGAAGGAGTCAGGGATTGGGAATTGACTGAACAATTAAGTGTTTCTGCTGTGAAGCATTTATTGGAAATTCATGGTGTTTAGTGTCTGTGCAATGTTTTCCCATCTATTATTGAGCACTAAATGCTCTAATTTACCTTAGAGTTAAGCAGTGCCAAATATAACAGAGAACAGTCTGTGTTCTTGACACTGTGGATGCCAGATTGTTCATCAGTTCCACCCAAATAATTTATGTTGATGACAATATTTGTACAGCAATTAAAATGGATCCTGAAAGAATATTACAAAAAACATGTAAGGATCTAATTTCTCATATTATAATTTCTCAGTAGTATAATTATTTAGATGATTGCTAGAGTTTTATACTTTAACGATTTTCTTATGTAATTCAGATGACTTTCCTTATATAACTGTCCTTTATTGTGACAACTTCTCTAATTTAAAAATGATTTCTCTCTGTAGTGTTTTGGGATTTTTTCTTTCAAGTGGTTTGTTTTGAGGAGAAGATTTGCAAATAAATTCTCTTTAGCCCAAGTATTGAATAAGGCTTAGAAAACAGTCCACAAAATATTGCTTGTGCCAGTATTTGTATGCAATATGAAAACACACAAAGCCCCTGCTTACTACAGTAATCCACAGCTGCTGTGCTTGTTTTAGAACTACATTTAAATGCATTCTTCTCACAAAGAGAAGATCCCCTCGCAAGGCCAAGATTTGTTTTTCATTGCATAAGTGACCGTATATAATATTAAGCCGTACAAAGTCTGGTCCCTTGAAAAAGCTACTCTGCTCAGCTGACTACAAACACTTATTTTTCTGTTTAATGTCAACCAGTGTTATTTGGTTCACAGTCTCAAAGTAATTATCTACAAGCCAGCAAATGAGCACAATCTAAAACACTCCATTGATTGACTTGGGGCTATGTTTCTTTAAATGAATATACAGAAGGATTTTATTTCCCTACAGGTATATTTTGTCAACCAGGTCAATGAAAATGTAAAATGCAAGTTTGTACTAAAGCTTGGTACATGCTTGAGTAGTACTGAGCATCGATCAAGACCATTTAGTTGATGAATTCCCCTCACAAATATGCTTTCTCATGCATGACCCATGTAAGTGATTACTGTCTGTCACTGTTACAGATGATTCTGATGCCCTATAGCTAAATGTTTTAAAATAAGAACAAGTTAAGGTATTTGAATTCATTTATACTTGTATATTCTTTCCTCCAAGTAATGCAGTTATGTAAAAAAAAGTGTATATTGCCTGGAACAACTTTTTCAGTCTCTGAAGATCAGTTTTTCAAAACATGCATCAGTGCAATACATAAAGGCACTCAAAGTCGATGTCCATATCTAAACCGCTAATAAAAAAACAATAAATCTTATCAATCGTGAAAAAAAGAAATTCTGTCATAAGTTATCAGTATCAAAACTCATGTTCTCAGCTCAAGAATCGTGGTAGTTTAGGACATATTGTTTAATCAGGATGCTGACTTTTGACATAAATATAGTTGAGTATTAGATGGTACTCAGTAGGAATCAAACTTACTCAAAGTCTGATAACTTCATCCTCAACCACCTTCCTGCATCTAACCCACAAAGCTAACCCAAAGCTAACCCACTCCTGATGACTCCTGATGAAGGGTTTCAGCCCGAAACGTCATCACTACCTCCTCCCATAGATGCTGTCTGGCCAGCATTTTGTGTTTTTATTTATTTCCAGCGTCTGCAGATTCACTCGTGTTGCCTGAGTCTAACCTAGCTACTTGTCATCATTAGTCAGAGAACTTCCCGATGACAGCAACACAATGTGAGACGCTCCTGGTGTGGCCTTTTATATATTGGTGAGACCCGACGCAGACTGGGAGACTGTTCGCTGAACACCTACACTCGGTCCGCCAAAGAAAGCAGGATCTCCCAGTGGCCACACATTTTAATTACACGTCCCATTCCCATTCTGATATGTCTATCCATGGCCTCCTCTACTGTCAAAATGAATCCAAACTCAGGTTGGAGGAACAACACCTTATATACCAGCTGGGTAGCCTCCAACCTGATGGCATGAACATTGACTTCTCTAACTTCCGTTAATGCCCTTCCTCCCCTTCTTACCCCATCCCTGACATATTTAGTTGTTTGCCCGTTCTCCATCTCCCTCTGGTGCTCCCCCCACTCCTTTCTTTCTCCTGAGGCCTCCCGTCCCATGATCCTTTCCCTTCTCCAGCTCTGTATCACTTTTGCCAATCACCTTTCCAGCTCTTAGCTTCATCCCACCCCCTCCGGTCTTCTCCTATCATTTCGCATTCCCCCCTCCCCCCACTACCTTCAAATCTCTTACTATCTTTCCTTTCAGTTAGTCCTGACAAAGGGTCTTGGCCCAAAACGTCAACAGCGCTTCTTCCTATAGATGCTGCCTGTCCTGCTGTGTTCCACCAGCATTTTGTGTGTGTTGTTGTTCGAATTTCCAGCATCTGCAGATCTCCTCGCGGTTGAATGATGTTTGGTTGCTTGGACATTCTGTTACAATTCACTTTGTGGGCATCCTGATTGCTAGTCTAATGAGCTCCCAATAAAGAAATACGTATTATGTCATTAGTGAGGAAGTGGAATGGAGAAAATGTGATGGGAGGCAGTCACCAGGGCAAATTGTCTTGTGGATTCACAATAAAATATACGCAATTTGGATGGGAGTTTGTTTGTAGTGCTAACTTTTATTGATGAACCTAGAACATATTAAAAATAAGTTTTACCCATTTTACATGCTTACCCTTCTGTAATACTGAGGAAGTGCATCTTTCCAGACACTACTCCCTCAGTTCTCAACAGTCTCTTCCCCTGAAGATAAAGGCTTCATTCTGAAGGTTTGCCTGATCTAGTGCGTTTGTAGTTCTGTGCCTCACACGACATCAGAAGGGTTGCAGTTGATATTGGGAGTCAGAAGATAGTCGTGGAAGCATACAGCACTGAAACAGGCCTTTAGGTGCAACTGGTCCATGCCAAGCGAGCTGCTGACTTAACCAGTCCTTTCTGCCTACATTTAGCCCATCGAGTGTACCTCGATTTTCAGAAGGCATTTGATAAGGTCCCACATAGAAGACTGGTGGGTAAAATCAAAGCTCATGGCATCGGGGGGAAGGCATTGACATGGATAGAAAACTGGTTGGCAGATAGAAATCAAAGGGTAGCGGTGAATGGGTGTTTCTTGGAATGGCAGGTGGTGACTAGTGGGGTGCCACAGGGCTCAGTATTAGGACCACAGCTGTTTACCATTTACGTTAACGATTTGGATGAAGGCATAGAAAATAACATCAGCAAATTTGCTGATGATACTAAGTTGGGTGGCAGTGTGACAAGTGATGAGGATGTTAGGAGAATTCAGGGTGACATGGATAGGCTGGGTGAGTGGGCACATACTTGGCAGATGGCGTTTAATGTGAATAAGTGTGAGGTTATCCACTTTGGGAGTAAGAACAGGAAGACAGATTATTATCTGAATGGTGTAGGGTTGGGTGAGGAAGAAATACAAAGAGATCTAGGAGTCCTTGTTCATCAGGTGAATCAGCAAGTGCAGCAGGCAGTGAAGAAGGCTAATGGAATGTTGGCCTTTATTACAAAGGGATTGAGTACAAGAGCAAGGAAATCCTCTTGCATTTGTACAGAGCCCTGGTGAGACCACACCTGGAGTATTGTGTACACTTTTGGTCTCCAGGGTTAAGGAAGGACATCCTGGCTGTAGAGGAAGTGCAGCGTAGATTCAAGAGGTTAATTCCTGGGATGTCTGGACTGTCTTACGCAGAGTGGTTAGAGAGACTGGGCATGTACACGCTGGAATTAAGGAGATTGAGAGGGGATCTGATTGAAACATATAAGATTATTAAGGGATTGGACAAGATAGAGGCAGGAAATATGTTCCAGATGCTGGGAGAGTCCAGTACCAGAGGGCATGGTTTGAAAATAAGGGGTAGGTCATTTACGACAGAGTTAAGGAAAAACTTCTTCTCCCAGAGAGTTGTGGGGGCCTGGAATGCACTGCCTCGGAAGGCAGTGGAGGCCAATTCTCTGGATGCTTTCATGAAGGAGCCAGATAGATACCATTTGATACCATAGATTTGATACCATAGATACTATTTGATACCATAGATACCATAGATAGATACCATTTGAATCGGGAGCAAGTTACAGCTTGTGATTCAGCTGGGAGCTCAGAGAATGCGACTGTGTAGGTAGGATTTAAGCCTACCTGGTCAATACCTGTGGAGGAGGGGGAACTGCGCAGGCGCGAGTGACTTCAGCGTCGAGCGCACACTTTAAAAGGCAGGACTTCTTTTCAGAGCAGGCAGCGTCGAGCGGGCAGCGGAGTCCGTGGAAGCAGAGTCCTGGGCTTTGGCTAAGTGGGCTTCGGCGTAAGGGGACTTCGGTAAGCCTGTGTGATTGCTCGCTGAGGGGAAGAAGGTAAGGTCGCTAGGTGCTTTTTAGACTTATTCTATTAATCCAGTTCAGGTATGGGGGAGACAGTCAGAGCAGTGGTGTGCTCCGTATGCAGTATGTGGGAAGTCAGGGTCAACACAGTTGTCCCTGATGACCACACCTGCAAGAGGTGCGTCCAGCTGCAGCTCCTATCAGCCCGAGTTAGGGAGTTGGAGCTGGAGCTGGATGAACTACGGATCATTCGGGAGGTGGAGGCAGAGATAGATAGGAGTTATCAGGAGGTAGTCACACCAAAAAACCACGAAGTAGGCAGATGGGTGATGGTCCAGAGAGGCAGGGGGAGTAGGCAGAGAGAGCAGAGCACCCCTGCAGCCATTCCCATTAACAATAAGTATACCGTACTGGATACTGTTGATGGGGATGACCTACCAGGAATGAGTTGTAGTGGTCCTGCCTCTGGCACAGAGGTTGAACGCTCAACTAGAAAGGGGAGGAGGGAAGAGAAGAGAGCGATAGTTTTAGGGAATTCTATAGTCAGGGGGGCAGATAGGAGATTTTGTGGGGCAGATCGGGAGTCTCGGATTGTATGTTGCCTCCCTGGTGCCAGGGTCCGGGACATCTCAGATCGGGTGCAGGCTATTCTTGAGAACGAGGGCATGAACCCAGATGTAGTGGTCCATGTAGGGACCAACGATGTAGGTAAGGTGAGTGAGGGGGTCCTGCTTAGAGTGTTCAGGGAGTTAGGAGTGAAGCTGAAAGGCAGGACCTCCAGGGTGACAATCTCGGGATTGCTACCTGTGCCACGTGCGAGTGAGGCGAAGAATAGAATGATTATGCACATTAATACGAGGCTGAGAGCATGGTGTAGGAAGGAAGGGTTCAGGTTTTTGGATAATTGGTCTTTGTTCCAGGGACGTTGGGATCTGTTTCGAAAGGACGGTCTACATCTGAACCGGAGGGGTACTAACATTCTTGCAGGAGTGTTTGCCAGTGCTGCTCGGGGGGGGTTTAAACTAGATGTGCAGGGGGCAGGGATCCAGATCCAGAGGGTTGGTCAGAAGGAGCATGGGGTTAAATGTGTAGAAGGTTTGGGTGATCTTGAGAAGTTCATCAAAATTCAGGGTACAATTAGCCTGATGGAAGTTCAAGGAGCTGGGTTAGGTACAGTAGACAGTGTTTTAAGCAAAGAGAGGAGGAATGGGCTAAGAATTCTATACTTGAATGCGCGTAGTGTCAGAAATAAGACAGATGAGCTTGAAGCTCAGATGAAAATGGGGAACTACGATATTGTTGGGATAACGGAGACATGGCTGCAAGGGGATCAGGCCTGGAAATTGAGTGTACCAGGATATACGTGCTATCGTAGAGACAGAAATATGGGAAGAGGGGGTGGGGTGGCCCTGTTGGTGAGGATTGAGATTCAGTCCTTAGCAAGAGGTGACTTGGGAACAGGGGAAGTAGAGTCTGTGTGGATTGAGCTGAGGAACAGTAAGGGTAAAAGGACCCTAATGGGTGTTGTGTACAGGCCCCCAAACAGTAGCGTGGATATTGGGTACAAGTTGATTAGGGAGTTAACATTGGCATGTGCTAAAGGTAATGCAGTCGTTATGGGAGATTTCAACATGCAGGTGAACTGGGAGAATCAGGTAGGTGCTGGACCCCAGGATAGGGAGTTTGTGGAGTGTCTAAGGGATGTATTTTTGGAACAGCTTGTGCTTGAGCCAACCAGGAACGAGGCTATTTTGGACTTGGTGATGTGTAATGAACAGGAATTGATAAGTGATCTTGAAGTAAAGGAGCCATTAGGAAATAGTGATCATAACATGATAAGTTTTTATCTACAATTTGAGAGGGATAAGGGCAGATCAGAGGTGTCAGTGTTGCAATTAAATAAAGGAGACTATGGAGCCATGAGGGAAGAGCTGGCCAAAGTTAAATGGGCAGATGCCCTGGCAGGAAAGACAGTGGATCAGCAGTGGCAGATATTCTGGGGAATAATACAAAAGATGCAAAAGCAGTTCATTCCAATGAGAAGGAAGGATTCAAAGAGGGGGAAGGGGCCACAGTGGTTGACAAAGGAAGTCAGAGATTGTATAGCATTAAAGAAAAAGAAGTATGACGGGGCTAAGATGAGTGGGAATACAGATGATTGGGAAAGTTTTAAGGAACAGCAGATCTTATCTAAAAAAGCAATACGGAGAGAAAAAATCAGGTATGAGCTCAGTCTAGCCAGGAATATAAAAGGGGATAGCAAAAGCTTTTTTAGCTATGTGAAGAGAAAGAAGATAGTTAAGAACAATTTTGGCCCCTTGAAGAATGAATTGGGAGAAATTGTTATGGGAAACAGGGAAATGGCAACAGAATTTAATGCATACTTTAGATCTGTCTTCACCAGGGAGGACACAAGCAATCTCCCAGATGTATGGATGGGCCAGGGTCATAAGATATCAGAGGAATTGAGATAGATTGACATTAGGAAAGAAACTGTGATGAGTAGACTGGTAGGACTGAAGGCTAATAAATCCCCAGGTCCAGATTGTCTGCATCCGAGGGTTCTAAAAGAGGTGGCTCAGGAAATTGCGGATGCATTGGTAATCATTTTCCAATGTTCCTTAGATTCAGGATCAGTTCCTGAAGGTTGGAGAATGGCTAATGTTATCCCACTTTTCAAGAAGGGAGGGAAGGAGAAAACGGAGAACTATCGCCCTGTTAGCCTAATGTCAGTCATGGGGAAGATGCTTGAGTCTATTATTAAGGATGAAATAGTGGCACATCTTGATGGCAGTAATAGGATTAAGCCGAGCCAGCATGGATTTACCAAGGGCAAATCATGCTTGACTAATCTGTTGGAGTTTTTTGAGGGTGTAACAAGGATGTTAGACGAGGGTAAGCCAGTGGATGTTGTGTACCTAGATTTTCAGAAGGCATTCGATAAGGTGCCACATAGGAGATTGGTGAGTAAAATCAGAGCTCATGGCATTGGGGGCAGGGTTTCAACATGGATAGAAAACTGGTTGGCAGATAGAAAGCAAAGGGTAGCAGTGAATGGGTATTTCTCGGACTGGCTGGAGGTGACTAGTGGGGTACCACAGGGCTCTGTATTGGGACCACAGCTCTTTATGATTTATGTCAACGATTTAGATGAGGGCATTGAAAACTATATCAGCAAGTTTGCTGACAATACTAAACTGGGTGGCAGTGTGACATGCGAAGAGGACGTTAGGAGAGTACAGGGAGACTTGGATAGGCTGGGTGAGTGGGCAGATACTTGGCAGATGTCATTCAATGTGAATAAATGTGAAGTTATCCACTTTGGAAGCAGGAACAAGAGGGCAGAGTATTGTCCGAACGGTGTAGAGTTAGGTAAGGGAGAAATGCAAAGAGACCTAGGAGTCCTAGTTCACCAGTCAACGAAGGTGAATGAGCAAGTGCAACGGGCAGTAAAGAGGGCAAATGGAATGTTGGCCTTGGTTACAAGGGGAATTGAGTACAAGAGCAAGGATGTCCTTTTGCATTTGTACAGGGCCCTGGTGAGACTACACCTGGAATATTGTGTACAGTTTTGGTCTCCAGGTTTAAGGAAGGACATTCTGGCAATTGAAGAAGTGCAGCGTAGATTCACTAGGTTGATTTCTGGGATGGCAGGGCTGTCTTACGCAGAGAGATTGGAGAGATTGGGCTTGTACACACTGGAATTGAGGAGATTGAGAGGGGATCTGATTGAAACGTTTAAGATAATTAAAGGATTTGATAGGATTGAGGCAGGAAATATGTTCCCGATGTTGGGAGAGTCCAGTACCAGAGGGCATGGATTGAGAATAAGAGGTCAGTTATTTAAAACGGAGTTGAGGAAGAGCTTCTTCTCCCAGAGAGTTGTGGAGGTGTGGAATGCACTGCCTCGGAAGATGGTGGCGGCCAATTCTCTGGATGCTTTCAAGAAGGAGCTAGATAGATATCTGATGGATAGGGGAATCAAGGGATATGGGGACAAGGCAGGGACTGGGTATTGATAGTGAATGATCAGCCATGATCTCAGAATGGCGGTGCAGACTCAAGGGGCCGAATGGTCTACTTCTGCGCCTATTGTCTATTGTCTATATCTTATGGATAGGGGAATCAAGGGATATGGGGACAAGGCAGGAACCGGGTATTGATGGTAATTGATCAGCCATGATCTCAAAATGGCGGTGCAGGCTCGAGGGGCCGAATGGTCTACTTCTGCACCTTTTGTCTATTGTCTATTTGCCTCAACCTCTCCTATCCACATTCATTTCCTTTTCACGTGTACTGTTAATTTACCTGCCTCAACCACTTCCTCTGCTCAGTCGCATAAACTCAAGAGATTCTGCTAATGCTGTAAATCTTGAGCAACACACATACGCACAAAGTGCTGGAGGAACTCAACAAATCAGGTAGCGTCTATGGAGGAAAATAAACAGTTGATGAAGGCTGAGACCCTTCAGCGGGACTGGAAAAAAAGGGGGCAGAAACCAGAATAAGAAGGTTGATGGTCCATTTCCCTCCACAGATGCTGCCTGACCGGTTGATTATTGCTCCAGGTTCCAGCAGCTGCAGACTCTATCAATTAGGAGCCTGGTTTAACTGTTAGGTCAAAGCTACTGATGCTGAACTACTCACACTGCTGCTCTGCTCGAGACTGGGTAGTTATCACAAAACAGCCACCTGACACTTACAGGCTGAACCGAAAGAGAAAAGCCAGTAGCAGTCCTAAATTATTTGTGATCAGGTATGCACACACAAAACATGGCAAATAACATTTAATTTTCCCCAGACATCAAAAGAATCAAGGGATCTGGGATTGGAGCAGGAAAGTGGAGTTCAAGTAGCAGATCAGCCATGTGTTAGTCTAATGGCAGAGCAAGCACAAAGGGTCAAATAGCCGACCGATGTTTCATTTCTTAAGCTCTTCACTGCCTTCTTCATAAACACAGCATAAATGAGTGCAAAATGAATTATGATGATGTATTGAGCAACATCAGTCTGAATATTTAAAGGCTGCCAGATATGGCTTTGATCTTATTGGAGAATATAGTGAATATTCACTTACAAATCAAATGAATGAGTTTACTTGCTGTTTGCCATTGGACATAGTCATAAAGCTGATCCATATTAAAGATTTATGATTTCTTAGCACAGAAAAATTCTTTTTCGATACTGCAGGTTCTGGACTAAAGGTTTATGTTTTCTTTCCTTTCAAAAGATCCCATGCACGGACCTAGGAATGTGGAAGTTATGGAAATCAAGTCGAGACAAGTCACAATCCGCTGGGAGCCAGTGGGCTACAATGTGACCCGGTGCCACAGTTTTAACCTCACAGTTCATTACCGGTACGTGGTGGGAGATCAAGAACACGTGGGCGAGGAGGTCTGTCAGGACACTGGGCACTCTCTGCCACAGTACACCCTGCGCGGTCTGTCACCGTACACCAACGTCAGTGTGAAACTGGTCCTGATGAACTCAGAGGGGAGAAAAGAAAGCGAGGAGCTTGTGATCCAGACAGATGAAGATGGTAAGCAATAAACGATTGAAGCTTGAAGCTTAATTGTGATTGATGACAATATTCAAAGTACCCTGTATGTGCAAGATTCAATTTTGACCTCATTTACCCTGTGGATGTCCTGCCTTGATCTAGCCATATTTGATATTAACCTTGCCTCTGGGTAGGTGGCAAAGACAAATTCCTTTAAAACCTTCTCGGAGTATCCAGATTGAACATAGAACACTACAGTCGGGGAAGAGGCCCTTTGGCCCATGATGTCTTTGTCCAACATGACATCAAATTAAATTAATTCCCTCTTCCTGCACATGATCCATGTCCCTACATTACTTACATGCTCATGTGTCTCCCTGAAAACTCTTAAGCATCATCATCGTGTCTCCTTTCATCACTATTCATGGCAGGTTGCTGCAGGTACCTGCCACTTTGTGTGTGTGTAAAAAAAATCTTGCTCTGCACATTCCGTTTAAACTTTTCTCCTGTCACCTTTAAAGCTATAACCTCTAGAATATGACAGGGAGCGAGAATCTGACTGCACACCTAATAGAGTGAATTCTGAATACTACTGAGAAATATCATTCTACAAATAATTTCATACTACCATGTAAAATACCTGTGGAACCTAAACACAATTGTTATTTTAACACTGCCTTCCATGGGGAAGTGACTTTTTCCCAATAGGAGAATTAGAAACAAGCAGGGATATAGGAGATTTGTTTTACTAGCTTTGCTTTGTATTCCCTGTGGAAGGTAAAAATCTTTTCTGGTCCTGTTACCAGTATGTGGTTGGAGATTAAGAAGATTTTAAGATACACAACTAAAGGTGCAGTTTCCTTGACTCCTTCACTGTCTCCCCTTCTACTACAAACTCCAGAGCCCCAATGCCATTCGGAGCACAAGTTGGCTAGATTTGGGCTAACTAAATAAAACCACTGCAACACCATAACAGCATAAGAGACAGGAGCAGAATCAGGCCATTCAGTCCATCAGGTCTGCTCCACCATTTCATCAAGGCGATTGATTTTCACTGTCAACCCCATTCTCCTGCCCTTTCTCTCAAACATTTCACACCCTGACTAATCAACAACTTACCGACGTCCATTTTAAATACACTCAATGGCCTGGCCTCTACAGCCACCACTGGCAATGAGGTCCACATATTTACTGCCATCTGGTTGAAGAAATTCCTCCTCATCTCCATTCTAAATGAATGTCAGTCTATTCTGAAGTTGTGCCCTCTGGTCCTAGACTCTCCCACTATAGGAAAGATCCTCTCCACATCGACTGTATCTAGGCCTTTCAACATTTGATAATTTTCAATGAGATCCCCCCCCCCCCACCATTCTTCTAAACTTTAGCAAGTATAGGCCCAGAGCCATCAAACACTCCTCACATGATAACCATTTCCTGGAACTATTCTCGTGATGCTCCTCTGAACCATCTCCAATGTCAGCACATCCTTTCTTAGAAAATGGGCCCAAAATTGCTCACAATACGCCAATGAGAACTCATCAGTATCTTATTAAACTGGAGCATTACATCCTAGTTTTCACATTCCAGTCCTCTCAAAATAAATGCTAACATTGCATTTGCCTTCCTCACCACTGACTTAACCTGAAAATTAACCTTTAGGGAAACCTGCACATGGACTTCCAAGTCCCTTTGCACCTCAGAGTTTTGAATTTTCTGCCCGTTTAGAAAATAGTCTATGCTTTTGATCCTTGTACCAAAGTGTATGACCACAGACTTCCCAGCTCTCTATTCCATCTGCCACTTCTTTGCCCTTTCTCCTAATCTGTTTAAGTCCTTCTGCAGCCTCTCTGCTCCCTCAACATTACCCGCCCCCACACCTGTCTTTGTATTATCTGCAAACTTGGTCACAAAGCATCAGTTCCACTTTTGAAATCATTGACATATAATGTAAAAAGAAGTGGTCTGAACACCAACTTCTGGGGAGCATCCTAAGTCACCAACAGCCAATCAGAAAAGGCTTCCTTTATTCCAGTCTTTGCCTCCTGCCAATCAGCCAGTTTTCTATCCATTCTAGTATATTTCCTGTAATACCATGGGCTCTTATCTTGCTAAGCAGCTTCATGTGTGGCACTTTATCAAGGGTTTTCTTAAAATCCAGGTACACACTATCCACCAATTCTCCTTTGTCTATCCTACTTGTTATTTTGTCAAATAATTCCAACAGGGAGTCGTTTGTTAAGGATGAATTCTTAGGGTACTTGGAGGCACATGATAAAATAGGCCACAGTAATCCCTAACAATCAACTCCAACGTCTTTCCAACCACTGAGGCCGGGAAACTGGCCTATAATTTCCTTCCTTCTGTCTCTCTCCCTTCTTGTGTCATTTGCCATTTTCCAGTCCTCTGGAACCATGCTAGAATCTAGTGATTCCTGAAAGATCATTACTAATGCCTACCTTGTTCAGAACTCTGAGGAGTAGTCAATCTGGTTCAGGTCTAGCTTCAGACCTTTCAGGTTCCCAAGCACATTCTCCCTAGTACTAGTGATTGCACTCACTTCTGCCCTCTGACAGACATGCTTGAACATCTGGCATACAACTGTGCCTTCCACAGCATTTCTACCTCTCCGGCATCATTTTCCAGTGGACTGATGTATACTCTCATCTCCCTTTTACCCTTTGTAGACCTGAAAACATTTTTGGTATCTTCTTTGGTAGTATTGGCTCGCTTACCTTCATATTTCATCTCTTCCCTCCTAATGCCGTCCCACTAATTTTTGCTCTATTATATATCCTCTCTTTTGCTTTTATTTTGTTCTTATTCCCAAAAAGGACTCATTGACAGTTAAAATCTGTTCTGAGGTTTCAGGTCAAAGAAGCTTGAGCTTAAACACTATTTTGAACTTTTTAAAAGATTTTTGTTGAATATGGACACTGAAGCAGACAAGATAATTAGAAGTCTTGATTCAGCGCTTCCCAATGTGTAATTCTGTGCATTATGTGCCAGATCCAATAATTGCTGGACAAAACATGTTTTATTATGGGGAAAAATGTTCAGTGGTAGAAATGCCTCCACTGCACAACTCACAGATGCCGAAGAAGGTGTAAAGAAGTATTCGTGAGATGAGAACTATAAATTCAAGATGGAAATGTCAACAATTTATCCTGGTCTAGCCTTATGAACATCATAGTCAAGAAAACACACCAGCACCCCTACTTCCTCAAAAGGCGAAGTGTATTGTGTTGAAAGTCCAGAAACTAATCGAAAGAAAAACAAAGGAGCCGAACTAATACTCTACTTAGCTTTTTCTCTTTAGTGAAGCACTCATATATGACATGGTGTCATAATGACATATGACACTCATGTACTTATTAATGAATTATGTAAACAACAAAGAATGCTTAATCAAATAATGTTTACAATATTACTCAAATATTAAATAAACTACACTCCTCCATGCTTAGCTATAAACACCAACTCGATATAGAATCAAAGCCTCACTGTTAATCTGTGTGAGATTTCTCTGCAGCAATAAAGGAACATGTGTTGGTTGTCCATCATTTCTGACAATCACGTAAGCTGTGCCAGAGGAGTTTCACAGTGAAAAAGCTATTGCACAGGGGCAGTTCCACTCTCTTGACCTCAAAAATCTTGGTCCAATGGTGTGAAAAATCATCACAACTGGAGACTTCCTTAGCTGCATTGGATATTCATGACACCTTGTCATGCCCTTGACTCTCCACGAAGCATTGCACCACTGTCTTCTTGGCCATTGAATCTTGTAGTTGATTTCATCCGCCCAGTCCGCCGGAACTGGCTTCACGTGCTAGGGTAGGCATATTCCTATCCCACCGAGGTTGGAGACTCCCAGCTACCCTCACCTGCTTTAACCTGCCTAGAGGGTTACCATTGTCGTATGCAAACAGTTGGAGCCACAAGTGAGAGCTAGGTGACAGGTGGGGCCCAAAGGTGGATGAGCTGCCCCTGGGCAGAGGACGACAAGCCCACCACCAGAGGTGCTACCCCTGCCCGGACACCCCTCTCTGCAGCAGGAAGGTAACGTGATGTAAAAGCTATGGGGAGCTCACTTCCATCACTCATAACGTGTGACATGAGTGCACCTGTACCATGATACTCACAGGCAATCTTCACTGGACAATGTGGATTATACAAGGGGTGATTGATAAGTTTGTGGCCTAAGGTAGAAGAAGTCAATTTTAGAAACCCTAGCACATTTATTTTTCCTACATTTACACACTTAGTCCAGTGGTCGTGGAGCATACACATCCCTTCTTTGTAGAAGTCAATGTCTTAGATGTCCAGAGCATGGGGTGATTGATAAGTTTGTGAGAAGGAGATGAGTTATTAACTTCAAACTTCTTGCATTTTCCCTCAAAAAGTTCAACTGCACATGCATGTAACGACAGCTGTATTAACTCATCTCCTTCTACCTTAGGCCATGAACTTATCAATCACCCCTCATAATGTATGAATACAGCATCTGACATCACCATTTCCTTTGCCTTTTGGAAAGCCACCTCACACTGCTTTATCCACTGCCACACTTTCCTGGTCTGTAGTAGTGAGTCCAACGGATAGAGCACAATATCCAGGTTTGGCACAAATCTGTTATAGTAATTAACAAATCTGAAAAAGGACTGCAACTGTGACACGCCTTTAGCCTTGAGGCAACACCACAGCTTGAATTTTCTCAGGACACTTGTGTAATCCTTGTGACCACAGTAAGTGATGCTTGGTTTCAAGAAATTACACTTGTCTCATGCTCTGAGCCCATAATCTTCCAATCTTTTTAACACTCTCTTGAGATTTTGGAGAATTTCCTGGTAATTCTCACTGGTAACAATGATGTCATCCAGGTAACACTGAGTACCTGCGCAGCTTTGCAGCACCTACTCCATAACCTTCCATCAGAACTGAAGAGCAGATGCTACTCCAAAAATAAGTGTACGATAGTGATAAAGCTCTTTGTGAGTGTTGATAGTGAGAAACACTCTGAACTCTTCATCCATCTCCATCTGTAGATAGGCCTTAGCTAAGTCCACTTGCTGAAGTGTTTCCCTCCAGAAAGGTTTGCAAAGATATTCTCTAACTTGGTAACACGGTATTGATCTACTTTCTGTACTGGTTTGATGGTGATCTTTAAGTCTTGGTTATGAGGAAAACTGGTGTTGCCAGTGGGCTCCACGCAACCTTGAAAATAATTCATGCAATCTAGCTCACTCACTACTTTATCACTGAAGGTATAAGAAACCAGATGAGCTTTGTAACACTTGGGTGTTGCATTTTCATTTATACCACTCTTTTAGCCTTGATTTGTTTGAGTTTTCCAATGCTCTGATATCATCCAGTACCTTTCTCTAATTTGCATCTAGTTGGCACTGTTGCAGGGGATGTGGTATGCCATGGTGTAGGGATCTCCAATGAAGTTATGGCTGTCTCAGCCAATCACATCCCACAATACAGGCCCTCCTGTTCTTAACCACATATATGCTCAGTGTGGCTTTTTGATTATTGTATTTCACTGTTACGAATGTCATTCCCACAGAAGTTATCTTTTCACCAGTTTAAGTTCGCAGTTGGAAATCTACAGGCTTCAGTTTCTTTGAAATGCCTTTCAAACTCATTTTGTAGAATGGCTGAAACAAGGAAGCCAGTGTTCAATTCCATTTTAATTCATTTGCCATTAACTTCTGGTGTAAGCCATACTGCTTGTCTCTTGTTAGTTTTCACATTGTAAATCCCAAGACTACTCAGTCCTGTGTCATTCTCATCATTATCAGATTTTTTATCAACATCATGCAGATTAGTGCTCTTTTTGAAACTGCAACTTGACTTTTTAATCTTTTTCTCTTCCCAATGCAGTCTATTTATTTTTTTTCTGCCCCACATGTCTTTGTATGTGTCTTACTTTGTTGCATAGTTTGCAAGTTGTGCATTTTAAACCCGCATTGGTCAGGTGTATGTGAGCTCCTGCCATAATGGTAACACAATTTGTTTGACTGTGTTGGTTTCTGTTTAGATGTTGCAATTTTGTTCATGCTTACTTACATTCCTGACTGCAACTCAATTATATCTCTATCTGCTGTTTCCATTGATACAACTATTTGACATGCTCTTTTAAGCATAGCTTGTGCTTCAGTTAGGAGCTGTTTCTGAATGCTTTCTTGTAAGATTTCACAAACTAAATAATCTCTCAGTGCACCATTAATGAACTGGAAATTCTCAGACAATCTCGTCAATTCAGCCACATTTGCGAAAATGGACTCCCCTTCCATTTATGAACCCCAAAGCATTCTGCAATGAGCAATAATTTTGGTTGTAAATGTTCCTGCATTACATTCTCGATATCTTCCCAAAGTTCGGTTGGTTTAGTTGGAGCAGTTAAACTCCTAAGCAAACTGTATGCTTTTCCAACAACTGCACGCAGGAACACTGGCGCTCTCTTTTCATTGGTTATTTCATTTGCATCAAAATACTGTTCAATTATACATCATCCAGTTCTCCGTTGTGAAATCAAATGCGTCAGTCTTTCGGATGTTGCCAGACATTTCTGTTTATTTACTATTATCACCATGACACAGTACTCACAATTATTATCACCATCACACAGTACTCATTATCATTAGCATCATCACACCGTACACACTATTATTATCATCATCATAACACAGTACTCATTATCATTATCATTACCACACAGTACTCGCTATCATTATCATTACCACACAGTACTCACTATTATTATCACCATGACACAGTACTCACTATTATTATCACCATGACACAGTACTCACTATTATCATCATCACACAGTATTCGCTATCATTATCATTACCACACAGTACTCACTATTATTATCACCATGACACAGTACTCACTATTATTATCATCGTCACATGGTGCTCACTGTATATAGACCCCTGGCCATACTTGCTGCTTGTTAATTTTGTCCATTTCCTGTTAAAAACTTGAACATCCCTCTCCACTTCTGAAGGAAAACAGGTAGGTAGTAATCTCAGGCACATTTTAAAACATCCTCATTGCCACTGTTATCTTTTGTAATTCTTGAAACTAATGGAAAGAAAAACACAGGAGCTGTGATAATGGCCTACTTAGCTTTTTCTTTAGTGAGGCACTCACATATGATGTGGTGGCATAATAACATATGCCATTTACGTATTTCTTGAGTATAACTTGTAATAAATTATGTAAACAACAAAGAATGCTTCATCAGACAATATTTACAATATTACTAAAATATTTAATACATTACGCTCAGGAGATTTAGAATTTTCCGAATGACTTGGACCAATTTTTACAGATGTACAGTGCTGCAAACCACCCTATGGGGATGCGTCACAGCTTGCTCTGCCCAAAACCTTTAGAAACTGCAGTGAGCTGTGCGTGTATCCATCCCTCTGCTGGCTGTGTTTACCCTTTCCAGTGCCTTTGGAAATCAGGCAACCCCTCCCATCTAGGTCATTCTCTCCTCACCCTTCTTCCACTGGCCAGAAGATACCAAAGCTTGTAAGCACATACTGTACTACCAAGCACAAGATTCTGCTTCTAGCCTGCTGTTATGAATGCACCTCTCATGCATCAAATAAGGATGCAGTTTTGATCTCCTATTCTACCTTGTGGTGACTCTTGCATTTTATTCCCTGCACTGTACTTTCTCTGTAGCTACAACCCAATCTTTGCTAATTTTGTTTTCTTTTTACTACTTCAGTGTAATTCAATACGGCATGATCTCTGTCTGAGAGGCACGCAAACTAAGGCTTTCTACTGTACTGTATCTCAGTAAATATGACAATAATAAGTCAATACTGATACCTATAGCTGGTAGATACAGCAGCAATGCTATATGAATGTTCAAGCTTGTGAATGGACTGTTGATGTAGTGGATGGCAGGGGTGCGTGTTTCTCTTCACTGTCTGGCAGTAATCTGATGGAGGGGATCAGGGCATGTGTAGAGTGCTAAAGCAGGAACGACTGTAATCGCAGTATTATTGACTTTGTGAGAGTAGCGCGAGGGCAATGAAGCTGGAAACCAACCTCATGCTCGAATACCGATTGGATTTGATTCATTCTCCACAAATTGGCTCCTAGGCATGATATAAACAACCCAGAACCTCAAATAACAGTCCAGGATTAAAAATGCATCTCTCCATATTTATAACACACCAATAATTCTGTGTATGTATGTAGGATGTGTAATATGACTCTCACTGACACTTTTATGAAATGCACAGACATATTCATACATAAATGCATTCAGTATACAGTTGGTTAGTGGTTCATTTATCTTGAGAACTTTTTCACAGGAACACAGTAAACTTCAATACAACAGTCAGACAGAGCAATCAGATCTGACACTTCCTCCACTATCATCAGCAATACAAAATGACAAAAGTTTAAAAAAATGCAGATGCTAGAAATTTGGAATAAAATGCTAGAAACACTCTCAGTTAGGCAGCATATGAACCAGAACTAGTGTACCAGGTTGAAAGCCCTTCACTTGCTCTGATTCTTCTTGACCTGTTTCCAATATGCTCAGCTTATATTTACATAGTGTGTTTCACATCATCTGAGCACCACGCTAAAAGCTGGAGGATCTCAGAGGGTCAGACATCATCTATGGGGACAAATTGACAGTAACATTTCAGGTTGAGTTCTTTCATCTAGACTGACTCTGAGTTTGTCCAGCTTTTTGTGTGTGGCTCCAAGTTCCAGTAAGTGCAGTCTCTTGTGCCTCTTTACAACGTCTGATGCAGTGTAGAAAATAAGAGTGTGATAATAACAAGTCAAACTACTTCAAATTATGGACAGAGGAATAAGTATCAGTTAAAATGCTGTAAGTATTCCTCTGCTTTGATATAGTCTCCTGGAATTTGTTTTGAATACTTATGAGACCAATTGGGTTCTTGGTTTAACACTGCATTGCAAGATGACACTTCTGGCAATGCCATAAGTGCTCCACTCTGATATTTGGAGCTGTGTACATACATCTACTGGTGCCTCTGGACACATCATCAGTGATGTTCCTGGAATCATCGGGTGTTTCAGGTCTTTCAACATCATACACCCTCCTCCAGGTGACCCAGCCGGGGCTGATCAGACCCCAGTTTATGTCCAGATGGCGAGCTACACATGACTCCATGGCTCCCCTCTCTTGAGCCACAGCCATCTTGAGGCCCTCTCTGCTACATTGGTGGTACTATGGATGGCTCTCCTCTTCCTCTCTCCCTCAATGCCCAAATTGCTGAAGGCTCTGGCTAAGGAATGGGCTGTGAATCCCCTACAACAAACCTCCACTGGGAGACACCTCGCTCTCCATCCAGCCTGCTGGCAGTTGCTGACCAGTCCTGCGTACTTGGAGAGCTTCCTTTCAAAGCTTCTCTTCCAAGCAATCTTCCCGTGCGACTGTCAGCTCCAGCAGCACCACTTGCTTGGTAGACTCAGACACAAGGACAATGTCTGGTCGCAGGGTGGTGGCTGCAATATGGTTGGGGAACCTCAGCTGCCTTTCGAGGTCCACCAACAGCTGCCAGTCCCTTGCAGAGGTCTGGAGAAATACTTGCAATATTCTTACTCTGAGGCAAGAGCAATACCAATTGAGGAGTGGCTGGTAGCTCAGGGGCATCACAGCCTGGTATGAAACACTAACCCTAGGAATGCAAAGAATAGTGGATACTGCCCAATCAATCACAGGTAAAGCCCTCCGCACCATAGCACCGAACCAGGCCCTAATGGACAGGACCTCCACCATTGGTTCCGCCGTGAGGAACAACAGGGATTGGTAACCATGAAGCACTTCGAAGGGTGACAGAGGAGATATGTGGATTGTGGGACATCTTGGCCCAAAGCAGATACTTCTTCCTGTGGAAAGGGTAGAGACAGTGAAGCACTGCAGAAACGACTGCACTTGCTGATTGCCGCTTTCTGACTATTCATTGGCCTGTGGATGATAGCCAGAGGACAAACTCAGTTAAGTGTGGAGAAGAGAGCAGAAGGATCGCCAGAAGTGGGGGACGAATTGTGGGCACCTGTCCACCGCAGTGTCCTGAAGTATGCCGTGGAGGCGAACTACACATTGGAGAATCAGGTCTGCCATCTCGGTGGCTGATGGATGTTTGGGGAAAGCAATAAAGTGGGCCAGCTTGGAGAAGCAGTCCACCACACTCAGGATGACCATAGCTCTAATGGGAGGCAGCAAACCCATGATAAAATCCATGACTACATGGGACCACAGGCCACAAGAGACTGACCAGGGCCACAGGAGGAATTGGATTGAGCACATTCAAGGCAGGCTGTGATGAATTGATGTACATCTGTGATTATAGTGGGTCACCAGAACCAGGGTCACAAAAACTCCAGAGTCCATAGTGCACCTGGATGGCCAGAGTGGGCCCACTGGAGTGCCTCACAGTGCATGGCCACCGGCTCATACCTATGGTTGTCAGGTGTGTCGGCTGGAGCAGGCTTGTGTTGTAGGGCCTGGCAGATCTGGTTCTTGACGTCCCAAATGATCAGGGTGGAGAATCTAGGAGGATGTAATGAAAGGTTGAGGGTTGATCTCCATTTCAGTTGGGTCAAACTGTTGTGACAGGGCGTCTGCCTTGGTGTTCTTGGAGCTGGGGCCATAGGAGATGGTGATGTTGAAATGCTTGAAGAAGAGGGCCCAGCAAGCCCGAGGTGGGTTGACCTGGCAGGTCTGTGAAACTGGCGAGAGGTTCTGGTGGTCAGTCCAGATCAGGAAGGGGGTCAGTGTCTCCATTCCTCCAAGGCTATTTGATGGTGACTAGCTCCAGACCCCTACTCCATAATGGAAAAGTATGGAATTGAACTTGCGCTAGATGGTGGCAGAGGGATGTGTTTTCCCATCTGGTCCTCACTGGGAGAGGACAGTCATGGCACCCGCATCCGATGCATCCACCTCAACCACAAAATGTCTGGAGCGGTTCAGATGGCAGAGAATGGGAGCAGTGGTGAAGTCCCTCTTGAGCTCCACAAAAGAGTGGTACGTGGCTGCAGACCAGGTTATCCATGAGGTAGGTGACTTAATCAGGGAGGTGAGAAGAACAACGATTTGGCTGTAGTTTCTGATTAACCACAGCAGAAGCTGTAGAAGTTCAAGAAGCGTTGTAGATATTTGAGGGATGTCAGTCGGAGCCATTCAACAATACCACGTATGTTCACCGGGTCCATGGCTATGCCTTGGGGTGAAAGGATGTAGGCCAGGAAGGAAATTACTGAGGTGTGGAACTGACATTTTTCTAACAAGCAGTACAATTGGTTTGAGGAGACAGCGAAGGACTGATTGGATGTGACGGATGTGATCTTGCGGGTCTTTAGAGAAGATGAGGATGTTGTCAAGGTAGATAAATGCATACTGTGAAGCATGTCTCAGAAGATCTCATTGATGAAGGCTTGAAAATGGCTGGTCTGTTGGAAAGTCCAAAAGTCAGTGAGGCCAGTGGGTGTGATGAACATCATCTTCCATTCATCTCTCTGGCAGATGTGAATCAGGTTGCACATGCTCTGTAGATCCAGTTTGGTGAGTATCTGAGCCTGGCAGATACTCTTCTTGACAAAGAGGAATCCTGCACTGACTGGGGACTGAGATGGTCAAATGAACCATGTTGGAACACTTCAGCAATGCAGTTATTCATGACTTGGGTCTCAAGGGAGGAGAGGGACAGCAGGCAACCTCAAGGAGAGGTGATGCCCTGGAGGAGGTTGATTATGCAGTGGTGTTGGATTCCCTTTTATGAAGGCAATGGCTAAGTTATGGTATTCCAGTAGGAGTTTGGTAAGGTAGAAGGCTTCCAGTCTCCATAGATTTACAGGAAAAGTCAACTGAGAGTCCAGCCAGTGGGTCCCGTACTCAGCAGTGAACTGGATGACTAGGTGAAGTGAGGGTCATGAGTAGTGAGCCATGAGTAACCCAAGATGAGAGAAATACTGGGTGAGTCAATGAGCAGGAATTGAGTGGACTCGTGTTGTTCTCTGGTGCTCGTGTACTGGCCAGGTGCTCACTCTGACCATCCCAGATGCTAAAGGCATCTGTCAATGGTCATGTTGCAAAAGGAGTGAGAGGTAGGCTCGGTGGAGAGTCTAAGCTGCACACACCCCAGAAAGTTACCTGCAGTGCCAAAATCCTTCAGAACCTCCTGTGTGTGTAGAGCTGTCAGGATGTGGAGGAATACAGAGAGGGAGTTGGGCCATGAGGCTGAGAGGCCGTGCTGGTAATAGGCCAGCAGCACTTCTGCATTGCAGCCATAGTCCGCTGTGACAATCCTGATTCCATGGTGTAATCCATCACCAACCACAATCCTTGATGCAGGCAAGTTATCTGTTCTGATGCCCCCCCCCCCTCCACTTCCACTTCAGATGATCAAAAACCTGGCACGTCCCAGTGGTAAACTCCTCATATTTACTGCACATGGTGGTTTCACTGTACCAATGAGCAGAGGCACAGGTCAGAACTGTCCCTCCCCACCCTCAGTCAAGAGAAAGATGACCAAGGCAATCTTGGCTCAGTCCACAGAATACAGAGATGGCTGGAGCTCAAAGTGTAAGACACACTGGGACAGCAAGTTGCAGCACTGGGTTGGGAATCTGTTGAAGCTTTTGGTGTCCAGAATCAGGGGCTCAAAAGGAGGACTGTTGTGGGGTTGCTGTATCGAGACGGAGAGTTGGAAGAGAGCAGCGAGCAGATGGTCAGTGGCTTCCTGCTGCTTCTGGATCATGTGGTCATGTCAACGGAGGGCTTCCTTGAGGCAAGCAAACTCTAATGGGTCAATCAATCGTTCACACATCCTGTCAGGAAATGTAGAGGAAGCTTGACCCAAACTCAGAGCAGTGGAGAATATTGAGCAGTGAGCAGTTACTTTAATAATAAACTGCAAAATAACAAGCCACAAGGGGCTACAAAACAAGAGAAAACAGATACTGAACATGACAAGGCAACAAGGTAACTGAGGGCTTGATCAACTGCTTGAGGCTGGCTGGTTTGTATGAGTGAACAAGGATTGAGCATGAAAACTGGGGCTGCAGGTGATAAAGTTGGTGATGAGTGGCAGGTGACTCCTGTTACCTAGGAGAAGCCTACATGTGCAGGCCTGGCAGGTCCAGACTGTGGGCCTGAGAAAGAATTGGGCTTGAGAGTCCCAGAGTTCAGGAACATGGTTCAAAATGCAGCTGAACTGGGACCGAGAGTGCTTTCATATTTCCTGTTCCCTTTAAGCTCACCAGATTTATTTGAAAATTTATTACTCAGCTGTGTAACATGTAATGGAAGAGAAATAAATAATGTTTGAGTAATAATGAAGCAACTTCCCACAGTTTAGAAAGCCTGCTGGCCCTGCACTAGCAAGGGCTCTTGACTATTAAATTTTGGCAAACATAGATAAGGGAAAGGGTAGGCAATTTATAGAAGGATCAAGCTGTGGTTAGCAGCAGGGAAGCATATTTCAATGTGAAGCAGTACCTTTGGGAATGGAAGAATAAAAGAAAAACAATGAAACTAAATAGCAAACACAAAAGTCTGTGTGATTGTGAAGTGCAAATAAGCACTGGCAATGTAAATGATCTTTGGTTGCCATCGCTAAATAGCTGCAAAACCCTGCACTGTAGTCACCTCTCATCTTTAGGTCTAGTTGATTTCAATGGAGCACATGAGCACATTAAGCAGCATTTATGCCAGTTTTCCTGTCTTGTATATTAGTGATGGTTTGGGAGGTAAACCGAAATGTGATTTTGGAACATGTCCCTTGGCTGGTGCATGTTTTCAAAATCTTTTTTTTAACTTCAGTGGAGACTGTTTCCAGCCAGATTCTCTCAGGCTATGATATTGAAGCACAGACATGTTAGAGCAGCAGTGCACTCCACTAGAGACTGCCTACAAACCTGTTTCTAATAACCATCTGCTTGTTATTAGCTTCACTGACCGTTGGCAGTGGGGCTTTCCTGTCTGTGCCAATGCCACGGGTTCAATTCCACAGCACCTGTTCTATTTGTAATTTCTTAATTCCAACAAACATCACTCCTGTAACTTCTAACTAATGATTCCAAATCCCATTCTCATCAGAATTCTAGGAAAATGCTGAGGTGTACACTAAATAACAACATTCAAAAAGGAGATGGACATATGCTTGGAAAAACAAAGATATTGCAGGGATGTGGGGAAAGAACAGCAGTGGGCTAAATTAAACTTTTTTCAGAGACCTAGTGTAAACATGATGAGTTGAAAGGTTTCCTTTTATAATCAAAAGATAGTTAGTATATGTCTGTTTCAAACACAGAGACTCACCAGAAGGAAGAAAGGACTAGCGAATTGTGATGTGAAATTTTGGCATGATGATGTCTGGCTCTTCACTGGATGTAAGAGATCCCATGTTACTATTTGGAAGAGAAGAGGAGTTATTCCCGGTGTCGTAGCCA
The DNA here is from genome assembly GCF_030144855.1 of Hypanus sabinus. Lineage (NCBI taxonomy): Eukaryota > Metazoa > Chordata > Chondrichthyes > Myliobatiformes > Dasyatidae > Hypanus > Hypanus sabinus. The sequence goes on from NC_082706.1 coordinate 127,629,634, forward strand.
ATCATTATCCCTTTATCTGCCAGTGCAAAATAAGATTTTTTAATTATATTTGAGCCATTGTGGGAGATCATTTTCCAAATTTGTCACCGTGCTTCCTAAACAGCAATCACATTCCTGCAGTGCTTCATAAACAAGAGAAAATCTGCAGATGCTGGAGATCCAAGCAACACATAGAAAATGCTGGAGGAACTCAGCAGGCCAGGCAGCAACTACAGAAAAGACTGCAGTCACCATTTTGGGCCAAGACCATTCAGCAGAAATGGGATACTGAAATACTTCATTGGGTGTAAAAAGGCATGTAGAATTTATTTAGTAAATCCAAGTCCTTCATTTCTACTGCCCTGATCTCTGATTAGGTTCCAGAAGCGGATCCAAAAAAGATTTGTTGTCTAGAGACACAAGGTATAGGAATTTCACAACAGCAATCTCTTGTAAATGGCAGGACATCCTAGAATAGTTTATCAAGTGGCTTATAGGAGGCAAAGTGGTGATCAAGTGGCACTTGCTGGTCAGTACAGACACAATGGGCCGAAGGGCATGTTTCTGCCCTATATGACAGTATGGCTCATCTAATAGGGAATGATGAGAATGGCAATATTATTTGGAGATCCATCAACGTATATATTAAAGTTATTGATTTACTTGTGACGAGCTCAGTATGCAAGTTACATTCTCAGGAGCCAAGAAAAAAATGGAATCAGCATGAGAAGGGGTCATTACTGTACGACATATTAAAGGATGCTTCAGTGAAGCTGTTATTGTGCGGATGTTGTTAGTCCTCAGCCAAAGCCCACAATCAGTGAGTCACTCAGGCTATGGCTCTGAGCCCCCTACTGAGACATGGAGATGGCTGCCTGCAGTCTCCACATCTTCAGGAGTCACAGGAAGCCTCTAGAGTGAGTTGAGGTGTAATTCATTGCTGGATCTGTGCTAAATTAATGGCACAGCCACACTGCCGGTGAAGCATCCCTAGATATGCGACGCTATAATGACCCCTTTTAGTATCGATCCCATTTCACTTGGCTCCTGAAAATGGACATAACTTGCATACTAAGCAAGGTACAGTGCACCAATAACTTTAATGTATACCCTTTTGTGTTTGACCTCCTGCAAAGGGATGCAGGTCCTTGCAAATTACTGTATCTGAGCCCTTCACAGTTTTGTAGTAAGTCTCTTCTCAGTTCCTTTGTTACAATGAAACAACATGTATTTATCCATTATTTATTCACAGGTACAATTATCCTGTCCAGTGTGATGACCAGAACTATACAAAGCATTTGAACTGTGGATTAATGTTATATTCTGCTGGTACTTACATTCTCTCTGTTGGCTAATAATGGGAAGCATTCTAGTTGGCTGTAAGCATTGAGCTGATCTACTGCCTCCAAGGACAGAGTCCCATCATCTCTTTGTTGACATTATTCAACACCCTCCCATTTATTATATATGCACTAGCTGTGAGTACTTTCTTATAAGCATTCCCTCATATTTCTCTGATTTAAATTCCATTTTACACTTTTCTGCCTATTGACTTTCCAGCACTCTACAACTTTCCTCCTCTCTGTCAAAGACACAGCCAGTTTTTGCATCATTTGCAATCTTACCTTTTGTGGCTACTATATTTAGGTCTAAATTGTTGATGTATTTAACAGAAATAAGAGACCAAGTGCCCAGCCAAGTGGAACTCATTGATAATAGTCTTCCAGTCAACACAGTACTGTCAAAGATCATTCTTTGTTTCCTGCTACCCAGCTAATTTTGGATCCAATTTGCTGCTTTCCTCTGCCAAGAGCTTTACTAACAATCTATTAGATCACATCAGAGATTCTGACCTCATCAACCTCCTTGCTCCCTTCTCAAAAATTCAGTCAAGTTAGTTAGAGACAATTTGTGCCAACTGTCATGTATTCCCTTTGAATGAACTCAACTAATTTCCAAAGTTATCAGCAATTAGTTCATTTATCCCTGCCTCCGATTTTAAAGAACAGTATAATGTTAGCAATCCTCTGGCACCATAGTTACAGCCAGTGAACACTGAACAATTATAGTGAGAGAACTTACTATTTCATCCATCATTTCTTTCAACAACCTAGGATACACTTCATAAGGGTCTGATAGTCTATCCATTTTCAAAGATGTAAAAACCTATAAATGACCTTTCGTAATGTTTTTTTCCATCCAATAAACTGCAGTCACCAGCCAGAACATCAGCATAAATGTACCTCCCTCTTCTGTGAAGCCAGTTTCAGAATATTCATTTATGTTTCCAATATTCCCTTCTTCCTTGGGTTATCTTTTAGTTCCTTGATCAGCCCCAATTTTTCCATAAATTATCTATTGCACCTTATATGCTTACAAAAATACATTTTGATTTTTATTGATTTAATTTGCATGTCTTTCCTTTCCCAGTTTCCCTGTTAACTTCACTTCTATGTGTTCCACGTGCTCCTGGGTTCTACATCAAAATACCAGGGACCCAAATCTCAGTTGATGGGGGAGGGTGAAGTGATTGGGGTTCTCTCTGGAACTCTAGTTAGCTGCACACATTACAGTGCCTTAACCATCCATAAATTCAGGGTCCAATGGATGTTTGCTGCCAGGAACTTGCTGGCGAGGGGCTGTGCTCATATTGGTTTATTGTTGTATGTACTGAGATACGGTGAAAAACTTTTGTTCGTGTGCCAACCATGTTCACACATAAGTACATCAAGTTAGAAAGAGAATGCAGAATGTACTGTTGCAGTGACAGAGAAAATGTAGTGCAGGTAAAGAATGTAAAGTGACAGGGCCACGACAAGGGAGGTTGGGGATCAAGATTTTGGCTTCAGAGCTGTTAGGGAGACTTTAAACTAGGTTGGTAGAGGAATGGAAACTGGAGTGATGGGGCTGACGATGGTGCAACTGGTGGAGAAGTCGATGCAGTGTGTATTGAGACTGTGGATGGAGGGGCAGATGACAAGGAGATATCCGGCCACTGAGATGATGTGAAGAGAACATGGGGTAAAATTGAAAAGGGTGATGAATACAGTACTGAAAGTGTTATATTTGAATTCATGCAGTATACAGAATAAGGTAGATAATCTAGTAGTAAAGTTAGAGATTGACAGGTACAATGTGGGCATCACTGAGCCATGGCTTAAAGAAGATATATTTGGGAGCTTAACATCTAAGGATACACATTGCATTGAAAGGACAGGCAGATAGGTAGAGGAGATGTGGTGGTTCTGTTGGTAAAAAAAATTAAATCAAAAAAAAAAAAAAAAAAAAAAAAAATCCTTAGAAAGAAGTGACATAGGATCAGAAGTTGTAGCATCCTAAAGATCCTGATGGGAGTTATATACAAAACTGTGCAAAAGTCTGAGGCACATGTATATAGCGAGGTTACCTCAGATTTTTGCACACTACTGCACAATGTGAAGTGGTAAACGAGTTTGTAAATCTGGCAGGAGCAAAGGATATTGGGAAGGTGAGGGTTGAGTGCCATTGGAGGGGTGTGGGGTGAGAAGGAGGGAATGCCAGAGGTGGGGGTGGCACGGTGCAGTCACACCCAGCCCTGAGATGCCAGACAAAATCATTTGATTCTTAACGGTTGGTTTATTGATCATTACATAATGTCTCTCTGGTACATCCTGCTCCCTCCACACTCCCTTCCCCATTTCCCAACCTTGTTCCCCCTCCGACTGTCCCTTTCCCACTCTCAGTCCTTAAAAGAGACTCGTATCTGAATCACATCACTCACATATGTCATGAAATTTGGATTTTGTTTGTAGCAACAGTAAAGTGCAAAAGTCTTAGGCACTGTAGCTGTATATATGTGCCGAAGACTTTTGCACGATGATCTACAGGCCCCCAAACAATAGCCGGGATGTGGGATATAAATTTCAGTGGGAAATTATAAAAGTGTGTAATAAGGGCAATGTTAAAATTGTCCTGGGAGATTTCAATGTGCAGGTAGACAGGAAAAACCGGGTTGGGTTTGGATCCCAAGAGAGGAAAGTCGTAGGATGCCTTCAAGATTTTTTTTAGAGCAGGTTGTAGTTCATCCCATTAGGGGAACGGCAATTCTGGATTGAGTGTTGTGTAATGAACCAGATTTGATTAGGGAGCTTTAGATAATGGAGCCCAGGATGGCAGAAATTATAATATGATAGAACTCACCTTGCATTTTCAGAGGGAGAGACTAAAGTCAGACATATCAGTATCACACTAGAGTAAAGGGAATTGCAGAGGCAAGAAAGAGGAGCTGGTCAAAGTTGATTGTAAGAGCGTATTAGCAAGGATGATGGCAGAACAGCAATGACTAGAGTTTCTGGGGTAATTCAGAAGGCACGAGATAGATACATCCCAAAGATGAAGAAGTATTCTAAAAGAGGAATGAGGCAACTGTGGCTGACAAGGAAGTCAAAGGCAGCATAAAAACAAATGAGAGGGCCTCCTTCTGTACCTCCCTCTGCAATTGGATCCTTGACTTCCTAACCGGAAAACCACAATCTGTGCAGATTAGTGATAACATCTCCTCCTCACTAACGATCAACACTGGTGCACCTCAGGGGTGTGTGCTTAGCCCACTGCTCTACTCTCTATATACACATGACTGTGTGGCTGGACATAGCTCAAATACCATCTATAAATTTGCTGATGATACAACCATTGTTGGTAGAGTCTCAGATGGTGACAAGAGGGCATACAGAAGCGAGATATGCCAACTAGTAGAGTGGTGTCACAGCAACAACCTGGCACTCAACATCAGTAAGATGGAAGAATTGATTGTAGTCTTCAGGAAAGATAAGATGAAGGAACACAAACCAATCCTCATAGAGGGATCAGAAGTGGAGAGAGTGAGCAGTTTCAAGTTCTTGAGTGTCAAGATCTCTGATGATCCAACTGGGTCCCAACATACCAATGCAGTTATAAAGAAGGCAAAACAGCGACTATACTTCATTAGGAGTCTGAAGAGATTTGGTATGTCAACAAATACACTCAAAATCTTCTATGCTTGTACTGCGGAGAGCATTCTGACAGGCTGCATCTCTGTCTGGTTTGTGGGGGTGGGAGGCTACTGCATAGGACCGAAAGTCATTTCTAGATTACCTATAATACCTAATACAATGTAAATGCTCTGTAAATAGTTGTTATACTGTATTGTTTAGGGAATAATAACAAGAAAAAATAGTTTGTACATGATCAAATAACAAGTGCTGGAGAGAGAACTTACGGGTTTTCCCGATCCGCAGTTGGTTGAAACCATGCATGCGGAATCTGCGGATAAGGAGGACCGACTGTATAGGCCAGTTAGCCTGGCATCAAAGGTAGGTAAGATGTTGGAATCCATTATTAAGAATTAAGTTTGGGGTACTTGAAGACACATGATAAAGTAGACCAAAGTCAGCATGGTTCCCTGAAAGACAAATCTCGTGTGACAAATCTGTTGGAATTCTTTGACAAAATAACAGGCAGGATAGATAAAGGAGAGTCAATGGATGTTGTTTATTTGGTTATCCAGAAGGCTTGAGGCCACACATGAGGCTGCTTAACAGTAGCCCAAGGTATTACAGGAAAGATATGAGCATGGATAGAAGATTGGCTGATTGGCAGGTGGCAAAGCGTCAGAATAAAGGCGTCTATTCTGGTTGGCTGCCAGTGGCTAGTGGTGCTCCACAGGATCGATATTGGAACCATTTATTTTCATGTTATGTGTCAGTGACTTGAATGACAGAATTGATGGATTTGTGGCCATGTTTGCAGACGATAAAAAGATAGGCGGAGCTGAGGAAGCAGGGAGTCTGCAGAAGGACTTAGACAGATTGAGAGAATGGGCAAAGGTGAGGCAGATGGAATATAGTTCAGGGGAAGTGTATGATCTAGGACTGTGCTAGGAAGAATAAAGGCACAGATACTTTCTAAGTGGGGAGAAAATTTGAAAATCAGAGGTGCAAAGGGACTTAGAAGTCCTTGTACAGGATTCCTTAAATATTAGCTTTCAGGCTGAGTCAGTAGTAAGGAAGGCAAACGTAATGTTAGCATTCATTTTGAAAGGTCTAGAATATAAGAGCAAGAATATGATGTTGAGGCTCTAAAAGACATTGGTCAGACCTCACTTGGAATATTGTGAGCAGTTTTTGGCCCGTTATCTAAGAAAATGTATGCAGGCATTGAAGAAGTACCAGAGGATGTTGACAAGATTGATTTTGGGAATTAAAGGCTTACCATATGAGGAGTGTTTGATGGCTCTGGGTCTGTACACTCTGGAGTTTAGAAGAAGATGGGGGTGGATCTCATTGAAACATATTGAATATTGATAGACCTAGATAGAGTGGATGTGAAAAGGATGTTTCATATAATAGGGCAGTCTAGGATCAGAGGGCACAGCCTCAGAATGGAGGGAACAGAGATGAGGAGGAATTTCTTTAACTGGAGGGTTATGAATCTATAGAATTCTTTGCCACAGTTGGATGTGGAGGCCAAGTTATTAGGTATATGTAAAATGAAGGTTGATGGATTCTTGGTTAGTTAGGGGATCAAAGGTTACAGGGAGAGGGCAGGAGAGTGGGCTTGAGAGGGATAATAAATCAGCCATGATGGAATGGCAGAGCAGACTTGATGGACAAAATGGCATTATTCTGCTCCTGTCTTATTGTCTTATGGTCTTTAGCACATGAGACTTGAAAAATCTAATAACACTGGGATGGAAGCTTTATTTCGGGCTAGTGGTTCATGTCTTCAAATTTTTATATCTTCTGCTTGATGGGAGAAAGAAGAGAAAGTAGCTTGGATAGGACAGGGTCATGTTGGCTGCATTGCTGAGGCAGTGTATGTAGAGAAAGTCAACCAGATAGGGGCTGGTTTGCATTTTATCTGGGCTGCGTTTACAACTCTGCATTTTTTTGTAGTCATGGGCAGAACATTTGCCACTCCAAACTGTGAAACTGTATACCCATATAGGATGCTTTCTATGGCGCACATGACTATTGCGTTCATCTTCGCCTTTTGGCTGGAAAGTCTGATGGAAGCCTCACAGCATCTGTGGAAACAGAGCTAGCTTGTCACGATGACCATCTGGGTAGTACTGTTTAACTTGAAACAGGAACTCTTTCCCTTTCCACAGATGCTGTCTGGCTGAATGCTACCTGCACTTTCTGTTTTTATGTCAAACAACTCCTGCCTGGTGTTTTCCTGCATGTATGCAAGTTGTTATAGTCACAAAGTAGAGCATTTCCAATCTGAAGGCAAATTTTTGTTGCATTACTCATTTCTTTAATCCTATGGCACCTTGATTTGTGCATCACAGCCTCTTTCCCAAAAGACTGTCTTATAGAATCCCTGACATGTGACCTCGACATGACAATCCAGGTCCCTCGGCTACCCAATTCTTGCAAGGCTCTTTATTGGTGCGTGCTGGATATGCCAGAGAATTAACAGCAAATTTACCCTCTTTATGAGGCTGACTGAATGCTGAGTATTTCCAGTATTCTCCATTTTCTTTCAATGCAGCAAATCATTTTTATGGAAGTCAATTTAGATTAACTTCTGTCAACAAGCACTTTCTACCTCACTGAGTTAGCCTTTTCTAGCACTCAGTTAATATGCCACTGCTATTAGTAGATGTTTTGACAACTTTGTGTGGTCTGAAAGTGACAGATATTAGAGCCATTTTTAATTTTTTTGTTGTCATCAATTACTTTTGCCAATATATTTTCCCCAGTGGAATCGTCAGTCTTCTGATAATACACTGTACTTTGCATTAAATACTTGAGGAATTGTTCACTTTCAAAGATTGCATAAAGAAAGGTTTGAGACTCATCTGAACAAAAGGCTCTTTACAGTGAAGTAATCAAAATCAACATTTTCAGAGGTAGAGCAACAAGCATGATCATAATGGTGAAGGTTTGTGGGATCAAATTACTCACTCCTATTTCAGTTTCATCTGTTCTTATGTTGTCTTTGTGTTCTTCTTTGCACATTACTTTTGCCTTGAAGTCGCATAAATGACCATCTAGCTATAATCACATAAAATATTGCCCCTTTCCTGGATGTGTAGATTCATAGAGTAATACAGCATCAAAACAGTTTCTTTGGCCTAACGTGTCCACGAAAACCAAGGTGCTTACCTAAGCTGGAAATTTGTCTATGTTTGGCCTGTACTCATCTAAACATTTCCAATTCATAGACTTATCCATATTAATTGTCGTTATTGTACCTCAAGTGTTTTCTCTGGGCTTCCTCCACATGGACTCTCTCCAAATAATCCCACCGTTCGCCAACTGATCAATATATTCTATCTTGTCATTGAAGACCTCCAAGTAACAATTCCAAGTGAAAGTCACATGGGTTACTATTCACCTCCTCTTTCCATTACCCATGAGAGTTCTAAAATAAAGTTTTTTTGCTGTCCATTATACTTAAGATATCTTCCACCAACAACATTTGTCTTCTGTTATAAGCTTCTTATGGCAGAGAATAAAGCTATTCAACCCATTAAACATGGAGAATGTTTCAATATTGTCAGTCCAATTACTTACAATTCCCTGTTCTCTTCCATCATAGCCCTGCATTTTTATTGTCAATTCAAGTATCTATCCAATTCCCATTTAAAAGTTGCCATGAAATTGATTTATTCAGGCAGGGCATTCCAGTTCACAACAGCTCACGATGTGAAATATATTGCCTCTTGTCACCTTAAGCTCTTTTGCCAATCAATTTAAAACAGTGTCCCCTGACTATTAGCCCTTCCAATGATAGAATGTGTCTCCTTATTTATTTGTGCTTTGTAATTTTGAGCATCTCTGTCAAAACTTCTTTTGTCATCTCTGTTCCGTGGAAAAAAATGCTCATCCTTTCTGCATCTGTTATTCATGGTTACATTCTTGTCAAACACTTTTGCATCCTCCATAAGGCTTGATCCAAATCCTGAAGTATAATGCTCAAAATTATGCACCCTACTCCAGATGTGTTTCATCATAACTTCCCTGCATTTTTATCCTGTGTCTCCATTAATAAAATTAAAGATGTTTTATAGAATTTTACAGCAAAGATAGTGATTTTTTGGACACCTTTGGCTAAATTTACTCGAACACCATAATCCTGCAATTTTGGTCTTCTATCTTTAAGGATCTGTTACATTCACTACCTAATGTCTCTGTGTACATTTCGAACCAAGTCTCATGTGTACTATCAGGTCTCTATGTTCTGGCATAGATCCTTTTTAAGGCTGCACCATTTAGATGATATTGATGCCATTCATGCTTCCTATCAATATTAATTACTGCGTGCCTGCTCCTTCCTTTCTGAAGTCTATTACCACCCTTTCAGTTATTTATTTCCAAGTTGTGACTTCTGAAAACTTATGGTCTGAAATATTTTTATCTCCATTTTGAATATCCTTGCTGCTTTTTGTTTCCAAAACATCTTTGCTTGCATTTCGCAGAAGTCCCCCTCATCAGAGTGGCTAATTTTTTGCTACATCTTAAATTGGTATTTAAAAAACCAATCCACGATAGGGCCATACACAGCAAAAAGAAGATGCAATACAATGATTCGTGTGCCTACTTCCTCCAAGTCTGAAAGTAGACAATACTTTTCAGCAAGGAGGTTGATCCTCAGAATTATTCCTATTCTGTACATCTGTTCCTCCAGATTCTAGATATCCCTGAAGAAAGCATTAATCTGCCCCAATAATGTAGAACGTGACTGCTGTCATCGTTAGTCACAGTTATCTAACAAATGAGCAAGGTTTATGCCCCCTTTTTGTGCCATTTTGCTTCTTGAGTTCCACACCTCTCTCTGCTGCTTAATACCATGTAGATGTTAAGGTCAAGGAATTCAGCTCTGTTGGTTGAGCTGTCAGTAACAGTGAGTGAAGGCTACAAACCATTATCTGCAATTAGGGACCTGAAGCTGCTATGTTCCTATCAAGTAGATAGAGAAAATCTATTATTCTCTCCACTGACTTTATTTTTAATGTCTGTCTATTAGTGCCTGGTGCAATTCCAAAAGCCTCGGTGCAAGGAAGCCCCTTTGAGGAGAAGATTTATCTGCAATGGAAAGAGCCGATTGAAACGTTTGGCATTATCACACTTTATGAGGTAAAGCAATATTTGATTTTATGGTTGCACAGTTTTGCGGCATACAGTGCTGTATCTCACACAAGATGGGGAGGTAGTGGGCTTCAATAGAGTTACGATCAAATGGATACTAATATTAAAGACTTGAGTTTACTTTCTAACAAGCACTGGGGACGATTTGCCACATGGGACCAAAATTCAACTTAATTTGGTGCCTTCACTGAAAAAGGGTGGAAATTGAAAGGATAAATAACTCATCCATAATTTTAGTCTGGTGTCTTTGTTTGCTCTAGGGACATGATTGTTTAGTAAGATTACTATTTGCACCGCTCTCCATAGTATTGAAAACTACTGCTTCTGTGTGCACTTCCTTTCATTCCCTCCTTTTTACACTTGCAGTCTGAAGTCACCTTGGTAAACCAAATGTAGTTGTACTCAGATCAACTGTTAGACACTGCAGGACCACCAGTGATGGGGGGCTGGAACTGACACATATCAGAAATATCCATTTGAATTGTTCAATTTATAACAGGAACATATATAAGAAAAGCAACTTTAATTTTAACATGTGAGACTAAATGACACATGAATGTCTTGGAACTGTTATCCTGACTTTCTTACTTTGACTCAACCAAAAACTGCAATTGGTCACAGGGGCTAAATATTTGAAGCTCAGTGGATCAAAGGCTATGGTGAACTGGCACTTAAGAGGAGTTCAGCTTGGGGCTATGTGGTGAACTACATATACCTGTCTGGACTCGCCCCTCTGCTGACTGTGGTGAACTACATATACCTGTCTGGACACGCCCCCCTGCTGACTGTGGTGAACTACATATACCTGTCTGGACACGCCCCCTGCTGACTGCTCCTGTGGCTCCTCCCACAGACCCCTGTATAAAGGCGATTGAGGCCTGAGCCCGGCCTCTCAGTCTCCAGGATGTAGTATGGTGGTCACTCGCTGCTTGTTCCTTCTTCCAGTCAATAAAAGCCGATATCTCGCCTTCACGTCTCAGAGTGAGTTATTGGTGGTGCATCAGGCTACTAGCTATGTTCATATTGAATGCTGAGGCTGGAATGAGGAAAAATTAGCCTACTATACCTATTTTGTTCTGGTTTTAGGCTCTTATTATTTAATTGTCTTTATACTGTTAGTCCATTTAATTCATTGTATGTAATTCCTAAGAAGGAAGGAAGGCAGAAGATAGGAAATCATAGCCCAGTTAGCCTGACTTCAGTGTTTGGGGAGATGTTGGAGTATGTTATATGAATGAGGTTTTGGGGTCCTTGGAAGCACGTGATAAAATAGGCCCTAGTCAGCATGGTTTCCTGAAGGGGAAATCTTGCCTGGTGAATCTGCTGAAATTCCTCAAAGAAATAACAGGCAAGATAGACAAAGAAGAGTCAGTAGATGTCGTTTACTTGGATTTACAAAGAGCTTTTATCTAGGTGCCACACATAGGGCTGCTTAACAAACTAAGAGTCCATGATATTACAGGAAAGGTACTATAAGACATAAGATACAAAGGTACTATAAGATATAAGAGCAGAAATAGGCCATTGGCCTGTTGAGTCTGCTCTGCTGTTCAATCATGGGCTGATCCAATTTTTCCAGTCATCTCCACTCCCCAGCTTTGCCCCATACCCGATGCCCTGGCTAATCAAGAACCTATCTATCTCTACCTTAAATACACCCAATGACTTGGCCTCTGCAGTCGCTCGTGGCAACAAATTCTACAGAATTCTACACCTCTCACTAAAGTAATTTCTCCACATCTCAGTTCCTTCAATCCTGAAGTCATGCCCTCTTGTCCTAGAATCCCCTACCATGGGAAATAACTTTGCCATATCTAATCTGTTCAGGCCTTTTAACATTTGGAATGTTTCTATGAGATCCCCTCTCATACTTCTGAACTCCAGGGAATACAGCCCAAGAGCTGACAGACATTCCTCATACGGTAACCCTTTCATTGCTGGAATAATGCTTGTGAATCTTCTTTGAACCCTCTCCAATATCAGTACTGTATATCCTTTCTAAAATAAGGAGCCCAAAACTGCACACAATATTCCAAGTGTGGTCTCACGAGTGCCTTATAGAACTTCAACATCACATCCCTGCTCTTATATTCTATACCTCTAGAAATGAATGCCAACATTGCATTTGCCATCTTCACAACAGACTCATCCTGGAAGCTAATCTTTAGGGTATCTTGCACAAGGACTCACAAGTCCCTTTGCATCTCTGCATTTTGAATTCTCTCCCCATCTGAATAATAGTCTGCCCATTTATTTCTTCCACCAAACTGCATGACCATACACTTTCCAACATTGTATTTCATTTGCCACTTCTTTGCCCATTCCCCTAAACAATCTAAGTCTCTCTGCAGGCTCTCTGTTTCCTCAACACTACTCGCTCCTTCACCTATCTTTATATCATTGGCAAATTTAGCCACAAATCCATTAATTCTGTAGTCCAAATCATTGACATACATCATCACCGACCTCTGTGGAACTTCACTGGTAACCGACAGCCAGCCAGAATAGGATCCCTTTATTCCCACTCTCTGTTTTCTACCAACCAGCCAATGCTTCACCCAAGTTAGTAACCTCCCTGTAATTCCATTGACTCTTATCTTGCTAAGCAGCCTCATGTGCGGCACCTTGTCAAAGACCTTCTGAAAATCCAAGTACACCAAGTCTACTTCATCTCCTTTCTCTACCCTGCTTGTAATTTCCTCAAAGAATTGCAGTAAGTTAGTCAGTCAGGATTTTCCTTTCAGGAAACCATCTTGTCATGTGCCTCCAGGTACTCCATAATCTCATCCCAAACAATTGATTCCAACAACTTTCCAACCACTGATATCGGGTTAACAGGTCTATATTTTCATTTTTGCTGCCTCCCACCCTTATAAAATAGCAGAGTAGATTGAGTAGCAGATTGGCTCCCTGGCAGAAGGCAAAGAGTGGGAATAAAGAGAGCCTTCTCTGTTTGGCTGCCTGTGACTGGTGGTATTCAGCAGGGGTTGATGGTGAGAGCACTTGTTTTCACGATATATGTCAATAATTTGGATGATGGAATTGTGGACAGATTTGTAGACAATGCAGTGATAGGTGGAAGGGCAAGTAGTGTTGAGAAAGGAGGGAGTCTGCAGAAGGACAGAGATTCGAAGCAAGAAGGCTGTGAGTGGAACGGCTAAGGATTTTCAGAGAGAAGGCATTTTACCACTTGGAGTAAAGAGAGGCAAGACTGCGCAGGTGTGTGACGTCAGCCAGTAGAGCGGGAAAAGTTTAAAAAGGCAAGGATTCTTCTGCAGTTTCAGATTCAAAGTAAGAAGACTGCAAATAGATCGGCTAAGGATTTTCAGAGACAAGGCATTTTCCTACTCGGGGTAAAGAGAGGCAATACCACGCAGGTGTGTGACATCAGCCAGTAGAGCGGGAAAAATTTTAAAAGAAGACCGCCATATCTAGCGGGCAGTGGAGTGAGAGGGTAGCAGAGTGATAGGGCTTTGGCTCAACGGGCTTAGGCAGTAATGGGACAAGGTGAGGTAGGTTTACCTGTGTTAATTGCGGAAAGTAAGTATGTGTGTGAGGCCAGCGTTCTGTGCTCAGTGTCAGACATAGGAAGTCCTGGAGTCTCCCAGCCTCCCGGATGGCCATATCTGCAACTGGTGTGTCGAGCTGCAGTTCCTAAGGGAGATGACCTTCGTCCAGTCAGGGAAAGCGAGGGAGGTGATAGAAAGGAGTTACAAGCAGGTGATCACACCACGGCCATGGGAGAGGGAAGGGAAAGAATCAGGTGCTAGAGAGTACCCCTGTGGCTGTCCCCCTAAACCATAAGTACTCCTGCTTGAGTACTGTTGGGGGGTTGGGGGGAGACAGCCTACCTGGGGGAAGCGGCAGTGGTTGTTCCTCTGGCACGGAGTGTGGCCTTGCGGCTCAGAAGGGTAGGGAAAAGAAGAGGAAAGAAGTAGTGATAGGAGACTCTATTGTTAGGGGGTCAGACAGGCGATTCTGTGGATGCAGGAAAGAAACTCGAATGGTAGTATGCCTCCCAGGTGCGAGGGTCTGGGATGTTTTAGATCCTATCCATGATATCCTGCAGTGGCAGGGAGAACAGCCAGAGGTCGTGGTACGTGACATAGGTAGGAAAAGGGAAGAGGTCTTGAAAACAGACTGCAGGGAGTTAGGAAGGAAGTTGAGAAGCATAAGCGCAAAGGTAGTAATCTCAGGATTACTGCCTGTGCCATGTGACAGTGACTATAGAAATAGAATGAGATGCAGGGTAAATGTGTGGCTGAGGGATTGGAGCTGGGAGTAGCAATTCAGATTTCTGGATCATTGGGACCTCTTTTGGGTCAGGTGTGACCTATACAAAAAGGATGGGTTGCACTTGAATGCTGGGGGGGACCAATATTCTGGTCAGGAGGTTCGTTAAGGCAACTGGGGAGAGTTTAAACTAGAATTGTTGGGGGTTGGGAACTGAACTGAAGAGATTGGGAAAGAGGTGGTTTCCTCATAAATAGAGAAAGCTTGGAGACAGTGTGTGACGGGGGATAGGCAGGTGATAGAGAAGGGATGCGCTCAGACCAACGGTTTGAGATGTGTCTATTTTAATGCAAGGAGTATTGTGAACAAAGTGGATGAGCTTAGAGAGTGGATCAGTACTTGGAGCTATGATGTGGTGGCCATTACAGAGACTTGGATGGCTCAGGGACAGGAATGGTTACTTCAAGTGCCAGGTTTTAGATGTTTCAGAAAGGACAAGGAGGGAGGCAAAAGAGGTGGGGGCATGGCACTGTTGATCAGAGATAGTGCCACGGCTGCAGAAAGGGTGGATGTCATGGAGGGATTGTCTATGGAGTCTCTGCTGGTGGAGGTTAGGAACAGGAAGGGGTCAATAACTCTACTGGGTGTTTATTATAGGCCGCCCAAAAATAACAGGGATATTGAGGAACAGATAGGGAAACAGATCCAACAGATTCTGGAATAATTACAGAGTTGTCGTGGTGGGAGATTTTAATTTCCCAAATATCAGTTGGTGTTTCCTTACAGCAAGGGGTTTAGATGGGGTGGAGTTTGTTAGGTGTGTTCATGAAGGTTTCTTGACACAGTATGTAGATAAGCCTAGAAGAGGAGAGACTGTACTTGATTTGGTATCGAGAAATGAACCTAGTCAGGTGTCAGATCTGTCAGTGGGAGAGCATTTTGGAGATAGTGATCATAATTCTATCTTCTTTACAAAAGCATTGAGAGAGATAGGAACAGACAAGTTATAAAAGCGTTTAATTAGAGTACGGGGAATTATGAGGCTATCAGACAGGAACTTAGAAGCTTAAATTGGAAACAGATTTTCTCAGGGAAAGGTACAGAAGAAATGTGGCAAATTTTCAGGGGATATTTGTGTGGAGTTCTGCATAGGTACGTTCCAACGAGACAGGGACTTATGGTAGGGTATGGGAACCGTGGTGTACAAAGGCTGTAGTAAATCTAGTTATGAAGAAAAGAAAAGCTTACGAAAGCTTCAGAGAGCTAGGTAATGTTAGAGATCTAGAAGATTATAAGGCTAACAGGAAGGAGCTTAAGAAGGAAATTAAGAGAGCCAGAAGGGGCCATCAGAAGGCCTTGGCAGGCAGGATTAAGGAAAACCCAAAGGCATTCTACAAGTAGGTGAAGAGCAAGAGGATAAGACGTGAAAAAATAGGACCTATCAATTATGACAGTGGGAAAGTGTGTATGGAACCGGAGGAAATAGCAGAGGTACTTAATGAGTACTTTACTTCAGTATTCACTATGGAAAAGGATCTTGGTGACTATAGTGATGACTTGCAGGCAGACTGAAAAGTGAACATGTAGATATTAAGAAAGAGGATGTGCTAGAGCTTTCGGAAAGCATCAAGTTGGGTAAGTCACCGGGACGGGACGAGGTGTAACCCAGGCTACTGCGGGAGACAAGGGAGGAGATTGCTGAGCCTCTGGAAATGATCTTTGCATCACCAATGGGGACGGGAGAGGTTCCAGAGGATTGGATGGTTGCGGATGTTGTTCCCTTATTCAAGAAAGTGAGTAGAGATAGCCCAGGAAATTATAGACCAGTGAGTCTTACTTCAGTGGTTGGTATGTTGATGCAGAAGATCCTGAGAGGCAGGATTTATGAATATTTGGAGAGGTATAATATGATTAGGAATAGTCTGCATGGCTCTGTCAAGGGCATATCATGCCTTATGAGCCTGATTGAATTTTTTGAGGATATGACTAAACACATTGATGAATGAAGAGCAGTCGATGTAGTGTATATGGATTTCAGCAAGCATTTGATAAGGTACCCCATGCAAGGCTTATTGAGAAAGTAAGGAGGCATGGGATCCAAGAGGACATTGCTTTGTGGATCCAGAACTGGCTTGCCCACAGAAGGCAAAGAGTGGTTGCAGACGGGTCATGTTCTGCATGACAAACAGACATACTTTATACTTTATTGATCCCGAGGGAAACTGGGTTTCATTACAGCCGCACCAACCAAGAATAGTGAAGAAATATAACAATATAAAACAATAAATAATTAAATAATAAGTTAATCATGCCAAGTGGAAATAAGTCCAGGACCAGCCTATTGGCACAGGGTGTCTGACACTCCTAGGGAGGAGTTGTAAAGTTTGATGGCCACAGGTAGGAATGACTTCCTATGATGCTCAGTGTAACATCTCGGTGGAATGAGTCTCTGGCTGAATGTACTCCAGTGCCTAACCAGTACATTATGGAGTGGATGGGAGTCATTGTCCAAGATGGCATGCAACTTGGACAGCAACTTCTTTTCAGACACCACCGAGAGAGGGTCCAGTTCCATCCCCATGACATCACTGGCCTTATGAATGAGTTTGTTGATTCTGTTGGTGTCTGCTACCCTCAGCTTGCTGCCCCAGCACACAACAGCAAACATGATAGCACTGGCCACCACAGCCTTGTAGAACATCCTCAGCATCGTCCGGCAGATGTTAAAGGACCTCTATCTCCTCAGGAAATAGAGGTCGGTCACCAGTGGTTTGTCTCAGGGATCTGTTCTAGGACCCCTTCGTGATTTTTATGAATGACCTAGATGAGTAAGTGGAGGGATGGGTTAGTAAGCTTGCTATGACACAAAGGTTAGGGGTGTTGTGGATTGAGTGGAGGGCTGTCAGAGGTTACAGCAGGACACTGATCGGACGAAAACTGAGCTGAGAAGTGGCAGATGGAGTTCAACCTAGATAAGTGTGAAGTGGTTCATTTTAGTAGGTCCAATATGATGGCAGAATGTAGTATTAATGGTAAAACTCTTGGCAGTGTGGAGGATCGGAGGGATCTTGGGGCCTGAGTCCATAGGATGCTCAAAGCAGCTGTGCGGGTTGACTCTGGGCATACGGTGTATTGGCCTTCATCCATCATGGAATTGAATTTAGGAGCCAAGAGGTTATGTTGCAGCTATATAGGACCATGGTTGGACCCCACTTGGAGTACTGTGCTGAGTTCTGGTCGCCTCACTACAGGAAGGATGTGGAAATCATAGAAATGGGTGTAGAGGAGATTTATAAGGATGTTGCCTGGATTGGGGAGCATTCCTTATGAAAACAGGTAGAGTGAACTTGGCCTTTTCTCCTTGGAGTGACGGAGGACGAGAGGTGAATTGATAAGATGATGAAAGGCATTGATGATGTGGATAGTCAAAGGCTTTTTCCCAGGGCTGAAATGGTTGCCACAAGAGGGCACAGGTTTAAGGTGCTTGGGAGTTGGTACAGAGGAGATGTCAGGGGTAAGTTTTTTACTCAGAGAATGGTGAGTACATAGAATGGGCTGCTGGCAACAGTGGTGGAGGCAGATGTGATAGGGTCTTTTAAGAGATTTTTGGATAGGTACATGAGCGTGGAAAAATAGAGGGCTATGGATAACCATAGTAATTTCTAAGGTAGGGACATGTTCGGCACAACTTTGTGGGCTGAAGGGCCTGTATTATGCTGTAGATTTTCTATGTTTCTATGTTTTCAAGGACAGAGTGGGAGAATGGGCAAAGAAGTGTTAGTTGGAATATAATGTAAGGAAGTATATGATCATGCACTTTAGTAGGAGGAATAAAAGTGTAATCTATTTTCTAAATAGGGGTAAATTCAAAAATCAGGAGTGTAAAGGGACTCAGGAGTCCTTGTGCAGGATTCCCTAAAGATTATTTTGCAGGTTGAGTTCGTGGTAAGGAACGTAAATGTAATGCTAGCATACATTTCAATATAAGAGCAAAGGTGTAGTGCTGAGACTTTATAAGACATTTGTCAGATCACACTTGGAGTATTGTGAGCAGTTTTGGGCCCCTTATCTAAGAAAAGATGTGCTGACTTCCGAGAAGGTCCAGAAGAGGTTCATAAAAATGATTTCAGGAATGAAAGGGTTAAAATACAAGGATTTTTAATGACTCTGGGCCTGTACTTGCTGAAGTTTAGTAAAATGAGGAGGTAATCTCATTGAAACCTTTTGAATATTGCAAGGTGTGGACAGAGTGGATATTGGGAGGATGATTCCTATGGTGGGTGAGATGGATTAAGAGCCACAGACTCAGACTGGAGGGATATCCATTTTGAAAAACGATGAGGAGGAATCTCTTGAGCCAGAGGATAGTGAATCTGTGGAATTCATTGCCACAGTTGTCCACTGGCCAAGGTATTGAGTCTATTTAAAGTGGAGGTTGATAGTTTCTTGATTAGTCAAGGTGTCAAAGGTTACGGGGAGAGGGCAGATGAATGGGGTTGAGACAACACAATAAATCAGCTATGTATAGTCTAATTCTGCCCCAATGTCCTATGGTCTAATATTGGTCCCGGTGTTACTCAGTTGTTATTTAAAGACAATCTATGGCACATTTAGCATAACTGCAGTAGTACTATTACAATAAAGGATGTAGAATTTGACACAAATTCTTGTAGGTCTGATTAGGAATCTGAAGAGGTCATCTGAACAGGAAGAGTTTGAGGAAAATGATTCAGCAAGTCAAGTAAAACAGATTGGTTTAATTGTCACATCTCTGCTGACTCTGCTGACAATTTTTCAGCTCCCTTGTTCTGGCACACTCAGTAACCCTTTGATACCTTTTGCTTTGATGTTAATGATATGTGTAAAACTATTCAACAACCATAGTCACAGTGGCTGTTAAAGTTAGTGCTAATTTATGTCACTACTGGTGAGCCAAAGATATTTTATATTAGATTTTTTAAAATCTGGTCTCTGATAGACAGGATTTATATAACAAGATGGATTTAAAAATTCTAAGTGTGTCAACTCACCCACCACTCATGTGATTCAACAAAAATGCATTTTTTGCCAGATGACATGGCAAGAGCCCTGAACACTGAACGCAATGAATATCAGCTTAAATAACAAGCCATTAGCTGGTGGAATTCAGCACGTCAAATAATGTCTAACAGGTGAAAAGGTACTTTAGATGTTTCAAGTCAATGCACTGCATTAGTCCTGATGTAAAGTCTCTACCCAAAATGTCAATGTTCTTTCCTCCCACAAACACTGAGTTCCTCCAGCAGATGGTTTATTGCTCCAGATTTTAGAATTTGCAGTCTCTTGTGTCTCCAAGAAAGAGTTTAATTTGTATTATTTCCTATTGCCTTGAAAAGGCTCTGCAGTCAAAAGCATGCTTCCCATGGACCTCAGCTGCTGTACAAAGCCACCTTACAACTATCACTTGCTCTTAATTGGTCTAGGATGACTTGATTTAAATACCTTACATTGGCAGTTTTAGTTGGGATGAGTGGTCCCTTCAAGAAATGCCAGTCTGGCTGTCAGTGTTTTCTGGAAGTCAGCAAGTTTACACTGGATTCTTCCTCCTGGCTGGAGATTGATAGCATTTGCAGAGATGCATCATGAAGCTGTTGATGTCTGGTTCCTCAGTCAGGAGCTCAGTCTTAATATGTCATAGTGATACTGCATGAAAACAAGTCTTTTGATCCACCAGGTCCATGCTGACCAATGGCCATTCATCCATATTAACCCCAGATTATATCCCTTTGTCTATAGCCTTCTATGTCTTCATGATTCAAATGCTCATCTGGGCACCACTGAAATACTGTAAGCAGTTCAGCGTCCACACCTTCCTTAGGCTGTGTATTCCAGATACACACCACTTTCAGGATGAAAAAAGTCCTCCTCTTATATTTCTATCTTCTTTTACTCTAAATCTACATTCTCTGGTTTTATCCATCTCTTATATGTGGGATATTTTCTTGCGATCTACTGTGCATCCTCTTAAACTCCTCCATTCTAGGGAAAACAGGTCCAGCCTCTCCTGATAATTGAACTGTTCCATCCCAGACAATATCCATGCTTGCCTCTTTATTAGTCAAGGTGTTGAGTTCAAAAGCCAGGAAGCTGTGTGCAGCTTTATAAAATTCTAGTTAGACAGCATTTGGAGTAGTGCATATAGCTCTGGTTGTCCATTGTCAGAAGGATGTTGAGTCTTTGGAGAGGATGCAGAAGAGTTTTACCAGAATGCTGCCTGGATTAGAGGGCGTGTGCTATCACAAGAGGTTGGATAAATGTTGGCTGTTTTCTCTGTAGCAGCAGAGGCTGAGGAGAGATCTGACAGAGGTTTATAAGATTATGAGAGGCATAGATAAAGTAGACAAACAGTATCTTTTTCGCAGGGTTGAAATGTCAAATACCAGAGGGCATGCATTTAAGGTGAGAGGTGGTAATTTCACAGGAAATGAGAGGGACAAATTGCTACACAGAGAGTACTTGGAATGCACTACCTCGAGTGATGGTGGAGGCAAAAACATTAGAGACTTTTAAGAGACATTTAGATAGCACATGAATGTGAGGGAAAAGGAAAGATATGGACATTGTGTAGGCAGAGGGGTTAGTTTAGTTGGTGATTTGATTACTGATTTAATTGGTTCAGCATGACATTGTGGACCAAAGGGTCCATTCCCATGCTGTACTGTGTTATGTTCTCTGTGCAAGAGTCTTGTGCATTAAGGTTTGTCCATTCCTCAGTACTCATGGTGTATGCTCTAGATTTGTTAGTACTCCCACCTAACATTTAGAAGGGTTAAATGACATTTCTCAGTTTGTTTTGCCAACACATCAACTTCATCCTCTAGCCTAAGTCTATCATCTACACTATCTACTCCATTTCATCTGTATACTTACTGAACATGCCCCTCTGTCCACATCCAAATCATCCATGTGAGTTCACACTGTGAGAAACTCATGGCCAAGAAGATATTTATAAATCTTATCCTGACTCCGTTCCCATCAGTCCCATGGATGCTTGACAGCGCGTATGTTCATAAATGCTGACTGACTCTTTAACACCTCCGTATCCCAGTGGTGCCTGTTTGCCCAGCATAAACTTATGTTCTTCATAGCACTGGTCAGTCCCATCTTGGTTAGCAATATCAGCCATCCATTCAAAATAATTTAATATCATTTCGAGCACACAGCTTACATACATAGATTAATAAAGTGACATTAGGTACTGGAGTGACTGTGTGTAAGTTGACTCTGGCAGGAAATAATGAATTATCAGTGGTGGTGGTGGGGTGGGTTAGTGTGTGGAGGTGTTGATCAGCCTTGCTGTTTGGAGAAAGGAATTTGTTTTGAATCTGGTGATCTTGCATGGATGCTACATGGACTCTTCCCTGATGGGAGTGGGACAAACAATCTATGAGCAGGGTGGGTGGGAACCTTCATGATATTGCTGGTCTTTATCCAGTGCATTAATGTGTATATATATCCTTGATGGTGTGTACACGTGTGCCAGTGATGTATTGCGCAGTTTTGTGGAGCCTTCCTGTCTGCCACGGTGCGTGTTCCTTACCATATA
This sequence comes from Hypanus sabinus, assembly GCF_030144855.1. NCBI lineage: Eukaryota > Metazoa > Chordata > Chondrichthyes > Myliobatiformes > Dasyatidae > Hypanus > Hypanus sabinus. The sequence continues at coordinate 127,651,546 of NC_082706.1, forward strand.
GTGATGCAGCTTGCTAGGATGCTCTGTACTGCACATCTACAGAAATATAGATCAGTACAGATGTGCATAGTCCAGCTCTCTTCAACTTTTTCAGAAAGCAGAGGCATTACAGGATGTGTTCTGTGACCGTAAGAGGTTGAGCAAGATGCACACCCCCCGTAGTTTAAAACTGCGCACAGTTTCCACTGCTGTGCTGCCGATATAGGGGGGAGAGTGAGAGGTGCAAATCCTCCTGAAGTTAATAACCATCTTCTTTGTCTTGTTTTTCATTGAAGAAGAAGTTATTTGCCTGGCATCAGACCTCGATCTCTTCGGCCTGCTGCCTGTAGGCTGTCTCATTGTCGTGGTGCTGAGCCCCACCACTGACGTGTCATCAGCGACTTGACAATGTGATTACTCAGGTGTTTGGTCGTATGTGAGCAGAGTGTTAAAACCTAGGGAGCATCCATGTTGAGGAAGGTGGGGAGGAAGCAGCGGTTGTACATCCCGATTATCTGACCATCCAACTCAAACATCACTTGGAGTTTTCAACTAATGATGATCTCATCAAGACCAGCAGACTCTCTTCACTCCAGAGTCTTCTCTGGCGCCAGTGTGAAACATGGGAAATCATTTGAAATACATGACATGACATAGATCAGCATTATCAGATCATTTGAAGACCTTTTGCTCATTACATCTTTATGAGATTACAGGATTAGCGTGCTCAGAGAGACAACTGCTCCTTTATTCAGCGTTTTATCTTTATTTTCAATTGTATCTCTTCCAATTATAAGTTGTGGTCTGCTTCTCTTTCAAGACTAATGTGTAAAAGAATGTGGAAAGAATTCTGACTAAAATCTATTCTTTGTATTGATTTTTGTATAAATCTTATAAAATGTTGAGTGGAGGTAGAGACTGAGATGGATGATTAAGACATTCAAAATCTTTAAAGATGTTCAAATTGAAAACCTTGGAAACCACAGTCAGACAGCATGGAAATGGGGCCTACGGCTCACTGAATGCACACGGACCACCAAGCACCTATGTATACTCATCCTGGACTAATTCCATTTTACTCTTTCCGCACTCACATCACTGTCCTGCAGACTCTGCAAGCCATATGCACAGCAAAGACAATTTACAGTGGCCAATAAGCCTATCGGTCCACTGAATGTGGAAACTGGGGCTGCAGGAGGAAACCTATGCAGTCATAGTGGGATTGTGGGGAGGGGGTGCAAAAGAGGTTCATCAGGATGGTTCTTGGATTAGATAGTATTACCTAACAGGAATTTGAGTTACCTAGCCTGCTTAAATTAGTGTGGGAACATAGATGCTTTGATATTTAAATAATGAAAGAGGACACACATCTCAGGTGAGGGGGATGAGTTCAACGAAGATATGCAGGGCAAGTTTACTTTACACAAAGTGGTGGGTAACTGGTATGTGCTGTCAGGGTTGGTAAAGGACACAAATGTGATAGAGGCACTTATCAAGAGGCTCTTAGATAACCATATGAATATGTGGAGACTGGAAGAAAGTAGGTAACGTGTAGGCATAAGGGATTAGTTTACTTGGGGATTTAATTACTAGTTTAATTATTTTGGCACAACACTGAAGGCCAAAGGGCTTGTTGCTGGTGCTGTACTCTTCTACGTTCCATGACATTGCCATGTGAATGAGAGATGACGGGAAGAAAGCAACCAGCTTAAAGTACAAGAAGGAAATTGAAGAGGGGCAGTCTTTTGCTGAAAAGAATGGTCTGGTGCCTCAGCAATCTTCCCTGTGAGCATCTCCTGATCCTTGTCCAACACCGAACCATCAGTGCCTATGCCCCAGTATGGAAGTTATGCAAAGGCCCAAGGAAAACTTCGATAAGACCATGAGACATAAGAGCAGAATTAGGTAGTTAGTCCCATTGAGACTGCTCTGCCATTTGATCATGGCTGATTTATTATCCCATATACCCCGTTCTTCTGCTTTGATGTCGTCAATTCGAGTTTATCATCATATACGCAAGAATGGTGAGGTACAAGTACAGTGAAAACCTTGCAGCAAGCACACAGATACAGTCAACACACAGAATATACATAAATCATACAAGACAGTGATGAAAAAGAAGAAAAAAATGACTGCAGAAATAAGTCATTAGTGCAAAAACAAGGTGCAGTCAGAAACAAGTCCGTGATAGTGCAGCAGGTGGTTCACAGTGTCCCATTGCTGAGGTAGCATGTGGGTTGTGTAGCTCAGTTCAAGAATCTGCTGGGTGTAGGATAGTAGCTGTTCCTTGATAACATGAGACTGCAATCTTCTGCATTTTCTTCATAAATCGATGTACAGAGTACAGAAGATTGGATGTTATATTTAAATTGTACAAGACGTTGATGAGGCCTAATTTGGAGTATTGTGTGCAGTTTTGGTCAACTACTTACAGGAAAGGTGTAAGCAGGTTTGAAAGAGTACAGAGAACATTTACAAGGATGTTGGCGGGTCCGGAGCACCTGAGTTGTCAGGAAAGAATGAATTGGTTAGGACTTTATTCCTTAGAACATAAAAGATTGGGAGGAGATTTGAAAGAGGTATACAACATTATGAGGGGTATAGATAGGGTAAATGCAAGCAGGCTTTTTCCACTGAGGTTGGGTGGGACTACAACCAGAGATCATGGGTTAAGGGTGAAAGGTGAAAAGTTTAAAGGGAATATGAGGGAAATATCTTTACTCAGAGAGTTGTGGGAGTGTGAAATAAACTGCCAGCGCAAGTGGTCCAGGCAAGCTTGATTTCAACATTTAAGAGAAGTTTAGATAGGTATATGGATAGTAGGGACATGGAGGGCTATGGTGGAACTACAGATCATTGTGAGTACAGTTTAAATGGTTTCAGCATGGACTGGATGGGCCAAAGGGCCTGTTTCTGTGCTGTACTTCTCTATTACTCTATGTACCTTCTGCCAGATGGAATCAGTAAGAAGAGGATAGGATCTTTTTGGTGGTGATGTTTGATGATAAATGCAGCACCTTTGATGATGTCTAACTACCTACTCTTGGTACGCAAATTGCATTTAACAGGTACATTAACATGCATTCATCACCATTCAGTGTGAAGCTTTACAGACATCCCCTTATTTTGTTTGGAATTTTGGCATGAATGGAAGAGACCCAGTCCTAGTAAATAGAAAGATAATTTTTGCATTGATATTGCTCCTCTTATAAGCCATCCTAAACTGCCTTCCAGTTAGTGGAATTCTCTTTTAATTATTATTATGATGTAGAAAATCCAGTCAATTTCTCTGAGCAAGCTGCCACAAGATTCTAATTATCAAATATCTAGTCAGTGATGTTGATAGATAGATTGGCTAGAGCAAAGGTGTTAACTCGTCTGCCTTTCTTTAAGAAAGACACTTAAGACATTGAAATGAAGGAACATCTGACAGTTCAACCGTCATGGAGCATCAGCTTAGGTGTTGAGGTTGGTTTTCCAGATGGGACGTGAACTTTCACTCAGCTGAGATAAAGATGGTGCAATGTACCCCGAGCTGTGGCAGATACAGGTTCTCAACTTGTTTATTGTATATTAATGGTGGTTGATGAGAATGTTGGTTTGCACGTTGAAGTGATACAGTGTCATTTCTTGTTATCTGTCCAGATGAAGGTTAGATGGTTCTTATCCACTGCCAAGGCAAGACTTGTTGAATGCCTGGTGTTGGTCGTGCTTACATCTCTCAATGGTCTGATGTCGTTCCTTTGACTAGCTGAACTGACAATATTAACCATTCACTACCACATACAGGATATAATTGTTACACCATGCATCCAACCACATCAGCCTCCAGGGTTTAGATGCTCTAACTCTCCTGTGTAGCTCCTTTAAAGATTTGGGTTAGCCCCGCTAATTGACACCAGGATTTTAATATGTAAAGGTTCAGTGCTCAGTTGTCAGCTCACCTTTAGATTCTCATCTAATGTCCAGTTTAGAACCCTGTCTTCATTTTGGTCTCAGGTCGTGTCTTGATTCTAGTCTCCGATACTCCAGCATTTGGTGGTCCTAATTCTCCTCACCTAGGTCTCTCATCACAATAATATTTCCAAGTTATTTTGGCATCATTTTGACCAAGTTGCTATCACTGCTGCCTCCAACTCTGAAGGAGCTGTGTTTCAGTTCCAATCCCACTCCCAAGGATATGTGTATGTGGGCCAATAAGCAGTAGTCAAAAAGAGTAAAGTACATGTGACAATCAGTGTTCCATCTAAAGGTCTTTGACCTGAAACATTACCTGTTCATTTCTCCACAGATTTTGCCTGACCTGCTGAGAGGTTTCAAAATTTTCAGCTTTTGTTTGAAATCCAGCAGTTTCTTTTATTATTTACAAGTGATTTGCACACTCTGCTTTTCACCTTACAAAAAAGCAAACAGATTGATGAATAAATGGATACAGCTTTGAACTGGAGGGTAAAATTACATCCCTACAGCTATTGCTCATCTTTAACCTTACTCAATATTTCAAAATAGACACGTATCTGAATTCCCAGTCAGCTACATATGGAAAGTGAGTAACTCATTACTTTTTATTATTGCTGCTGTGTGCTGTTGTCAGCTATGACTAAGCTGCTATCACTGCTGCCTCCAACTCAGAAGGTGCTGGGTTTCAGTTCCAATCCCACTCCAAGGAAGTGTGCATGAAAACCTAATCTGACTCCACCGGTGGAGCATTACTTGCTTGCAAATCTTTAAGGTGATCCATTAAGTTGAAGCCACACCTCAGGAAGATACAGAAGATCCCCTGGTAATATTTTGTAGAGATACATGATCAATGTATATCCCACAAGCAGTCCTGAGAAAAGTACATTATCTCTTCATTATCATATGGCAGTTTGGTGGGAGTATAAATGAGCCATTGCATTTCGTATATTGAAACTGATTCAAGAAATGTATTGCATTTGGTTATAAAATGCTTTACAATGTTATGAAAGATGGTAGATAAATGTAAGTCTGTAGTATCATTACACTTTGTATTCAGAAGGTGTCTATTTAGACCATTGGAAACAAAACTCAAAAGCTGTTGGCGGCATCATTTAGGCTGGTCAGGAATGATTCAGTCACTGACCTTCTCCCACAGGCACATGTGTTTCCACTACGTGCCGTCCTTTTCCTGAGTTGCTACTGCAATATGAATGAGAAAATTTGCTAAAATTGGATTACATTGACAGACAAATTCATCACAAGGCCGTCAGAAACAATGAAGTCATTTTGGATGTCCTCTCATTATCCTGCTCTTCCAGTTCATCAGTAAAAGTAGACAACAGATGTACCAACCTGTTCAGCTCAGTAACTTCTCCAAACCAATCATGTCAGCAGTCTACTGTCGAAACACATTACCTTCCAAAGGATTGATAAAACTAGATGAGCAAATGCTGAGAAATAATGGAAAGAACCATTGTTTTGATTGCCCAAGTCAATGCAGCTCTTACTAATCTGCTCCAATACACAGACAAATTCAACAGAGTTTAGTTAGAACTACAAATGTAAATTTATACTTTTATTTATACAGTATAAGCAGAATATTTCCCTTCCATTTGTCAACATGTATATTGTATTTGTCCTCTAGATTTATGTAAACTCAATATTGGCAATCTGTATTTATATGGATAAATTCAGTATTTTATATTTATTGTTTCCTGCCTTTAGTTGCCTGGTAGCATAATGGTTAAATTATTGGATTAGTATTCGAAGGCTTGGGTTACTGATAAGTTTAAAATCCTACCAAAGCAGCTGAGAATTTAAATTCAAGTAATTAAATAAAGTTGGAATGTATAAAAGTCTAGCATTAGTAAGAATGACCTTGTAACCATTAGATCATCATAAAAATTGTATCCTTCAGGGAAGGAAACCTGTCCAGTCTACACATGGCTCTAGATTCAGTTGTGTGCTTGATCCTTAACAGACCTGTAGAATGACCCAGGAGACAACTGGGGATGGACAAGAAACACCAGCCTTATTGGCAATCCTTGTCGACAAATAAAACACAGCAGATACTGGAACCTGGACCAAATAACAAACTGCTAGAGATCCTAGTGCTAACCTAGCAACAAAATATTGACTACCCCTTTGCCTCCACAAATGCAGCCTGACCCACTGAGTTCCTCCAACAGTTTATTTTGTGCAAATAAATATGTTTCCTTCTTTGTTCTATCGGAGTATTTTATCTTCAATTTACTAATATGCATGATAATGTAAATTTAATTCTCTAATTCTATTCAATCTGAAAAAATATTTCTTCTATGTAGGAAATGCTGCTTGTGGCTTTGGTTTGGGAAATGGTTTGAGTTAAGCAGTGTAGAAGAATATCCTGCTGAAGGGTCTCTGCCCGAAACGTCATCTGCACTCTTTTCCACATATGCTGCCTGTCCTGCTGAGTTCCTCCAGCATTTTCTGACAGTTGTTTATGAGAGATATCCAAGTCAGTTTTAAGAGCATCTTGTTAAGGGATCTTTCTAAGCCTTCAGTGAACTGGTAGCATTGTTTTGTATAGCTGTTTAAAAGATTTATGGATGGGTATTAATTGCTGGCCATGACAGTGACACCAACATCCTATAAAGTGTATCTAAAAAGATGGTCTGTTTAAGTATCTTTTAGATTCAACAAAAAAACTAACTTTATCTCCATCATGTAATGGATTTGATTCAGAAAGTCCCTTGAGTCTCAGTGGCCTCTGACATTTGCGAAAATTGATGCCATAAATCTGAAATGAAACCTGAGATGATCAGAAGAGGTGAAAACAGCAGCAGGCCATTTTGTCCCTCAATCCTGCTCCATCATTTAATCGGTCATAGCTGATCCTGCTACCCTCAGAATCAGAATCAGGTTTACTATGTTGTGAAAATTGTTAACTTAGCAGCAGCAGTACATTGCAATACAAGATAATATAAAAAGAAAAAAATAAGATCAATTACAGTAAATATATATGCATATCAAATAGATTGAAAATAGTGCAAAACAGAAATAATGTATATTAAAAAGTGAGATAGTGTTCATGGGTTCAATGTCCATTTAGGAATCATATGGTAAAGGGGAAGAAGCTGTTCCTGAATTGCTAAGTGTGTGCCTTCAGGCCTCTGTATATCATTCCCAATGGTAACAAGCAGAAGAGAGCATATCCTGGGTGGTGGGAGTCCTTAAAAATGGACGCTGCCCTTCTGAGGCTCCGCTCTTTGAGGATTTCTTGGATACTATAGAGACTAGTTACCCATGATGGAGCCAACTCATTTTACAGCTTTCTGGAGCTTCTTTCAGTCCTTTGCAGTAGCCCTCTGATACCAGACAGTGATGCAGCCTGTTAGAATTCTCTCCATTGTACATCTATAGACGTTTTCGAGTGTTTCGTTGACAATCCAAATCTCTTCAAACTCCTAATGAAATATAGCCATTGTTTTGCCATCTTTATAGCTGTATCGATATGTTGGGACAAGGTTAGAGCCTTAGAGATCTTGACAGTTAGAAACTTGAAATTACTCACTCTCTCCGCTTCTGATCCCTCTATGAGAAATGGTTTATGGTCCCTCATCTTACCTGAAGTCGACAATCAGTTCTTTTATTTTACTAGCATTTGGTGCAAGTTGTTGCTGTGACACCACTCAACTAGCTGGTATTACTCACTCCTGTACACCCTCTCATCTCCATCTGAGATTCTACCAAAAGTGGTTGTATTATCAGCAAATTTATAGATGACATTTGAGCTATGCCTAGCCACATTGTCACGGGTATAGCGAGAGTAGAGCAGTGGGCTAAGCACACACCCGCTGAGGTGCACCAGAATTGATCATCAGCAAGGAGGAGATATTATCACCAGTCCACAATATTGTGGTCTTCTGGTTAGAAAGTTGAGGATCCAATTGTAGAGGGAGGTACAGAGGCCCAGGTTCTTTAGCTTATCAATCAGGACTGTGGGAATGATGGTGACGCTGAAGTTCACATTCACACCCAATCCTCATAACCCTTGATTCATATAATGATTGAGGAAACATCTATCTCAAGTTTGAATATATTTTAGTATTAAGCCACTGCACTTTCAGAAGCAAGCAATTGCAAAGAACTGCAGCACTTTGAGAAGAGAAATTCTTCATCTCAGTTGTAAATCAACAAGCCTTATTCTGGTAGAAAGTGCAAGTAAACAATAAGTTGCATGCTAATAAAGTAGATTGTGAGGTTACGTATCCTTTTTACCATTATAACAGCAGTATAGAAGCCGTGCTTGAGCCTGGTGGTACGTGGTTTCAGGCTTTTTGTTGTCAGATGCCCAAAGGGAGAGGGAATAAGTTAGAATCTGGGGTGCATGGTCTCTTTGATTATGTTGGCTGCTTTACTGAGGTGGCAAGAAATCCATAGAGGAATGTTATAGTATTCCCTGTCTGCAAAGCTCTAAACTCAAAAGATGACTCTATATCCGATATAGATATTTACGGATACACTCTGGTTGTCCGTAGTACAGTGACAAGTAGTCTTCAAGACTAAATTACTTCCTGTCTATCAAGGTTAGCAAGGTTTAGCTGCCAACACCCATTGCTTGGGTGGTGGGTCCACTCTCCCTAATAAGGAACAGCTACTTCCATTGACAAAGTACAAACATTTGTAGTTTAAACAGTTTATTTTACTTTTAATGATACACTTTTAAATTCAGACCAAGAGTTCTTAACACATATTTAACATTCACAGCGGATTTCTCATTTATAAAATATTTCTGAAGTTGAAAAGTTTAAAAAACTACAAAAGACTTCCAAACACAGGTACAACTCTTACAAACTAGAAGAGCATACCAACAAGTTGCAGACAAATGAGTCATACATTGCAGAAACCGAAGGTTTAGGAATGAATTCCAGGTCTTCTTTCTTTCAATGTCCTGTCATTTCTAATAATCCTGCCCACCCCCAGTCTTTCCAATATTTCTACCAAATGACATCATCTGCATGTGATATTTTCCAGATATCTTTGCTAGGACAATATAACTCACCCAAATAGTCTTAAATAGTCTTAAAAGCTTCTGGCCATAAAGATCCCAAATACCCACAATTAATGGTGTGAGGGCTAACCCCCCCCCCCCAAGTACACAAGCATTCCAACTTGTAACCATGTTTGATGTGCTAGGAGACATCATCTGGCCACCTTTCATTGCAAAGCTGTGACTCCAATGACAAACTGGTTCCTCCTTGCAATTTCCATTAAGAAATGGGGACTGGTTCTTGCTTAAAACTAAAAGCTAAGAAAAGAATATTTGATAAAGTTTAACTTTATTTATTTTATTGAGATACAGCACAGAGTAGGCCCTTCTGGCACTTTGAGCTATGCTGCCCAATTTAATCACAAGGCACCTTACAATGACCAATTAACCTACAACCAGTACATCTTTGAACTGTGGGAAGAAACCAGAGAACCCTGAGGAAACCCACATGTCACAGGAAGAACATACAAGTTCCTTACAGGCAGTAGCAGGAATTGAATCCACATCAGCTGTACTGTAATGCTTTGTGCTAACCATTATGCTAGCCCCAAAAGGAATTTATCAATAATAACTCTGATGCTTTGGAAGCATCATATAACTGTGCTTGAAAGTTGAATTCAGCAATAAGCCTCTTAAGCCCTGGAAAGTGAATATCCATCACAGGAGAGTTTGGTTTCCATGGCTTATTCCATGGCCGAGTTCGCTGGTCCTATCACAAACAAGAGAAAATCTGTAGATGCTGGAAATCCAAGCACCAAAATATCGACTGTACTCTTTTCCATAGATGCTGCCTGGCCTGCTGAGTTCCTCCAGCATTTTGTGTGTGTTGCTCTGGTCCTATGTTTGTTCAGGAGTAGAAACAACCTCTGAGCATTTATTCTGTCAAGCTTCCAAAGAAACTCTTCATCTTCAAGATTCATCTAAACTGTACTGAATGCAAGCCCAACCTGTTCAATTTTGCCTGATAAGAATATCCCTCCCTTCTTGGAATTTTTCCACTGAGCCTTCTCCGAACTGTCTCCAATGATAATTTGTTTTTTCCAAAGGGATTAAACTAGACTTCACTCAAGCCTATACAATTGTAGTAAGAGTTCCCTTCCTCTATGCTACAGTATCTTGAAGTAAAGGCCAGGTGGTCCATTAACCTCCCTGTTTACCTGCTGCACGGTATGCTAGTTTTCTGTGTATTATGTACATGGCTCAAAATAAAACCTTTGTGCTGCAGCTTTCAGATATATTATCACTGACGTACATTGTGAAATTTGTTTTTTTGCAGCTGCAGTGCATTTTCTTCCCTTAACCAAAACCTTTTATCCAACTTTGCTTGTCAATGTCCAAACTCTGTGTCATTCTCAGAGCTTCCCAATCCCTTACCTTGGTATCAGCTGTAAATTTGGGAGCAATTCATTTAGTTCCTTCCTCTAAATCACTCAACAGTGTATATTCCAGCCAGAGCCACTGTTGCACACTGTTGTCTTCAAAGCAGTCTCCACATCATAACTCTTTGGTCCCTGTCTTTTTCCCAATACCATGAGCTCTCATCTTGCAAAGTGACCTTCTGTGTAGACTTATAAAAACTTATTGAAAATCCAAATATATCTTCTAATTTCTCACTATAAACTTCCCCTCTGTCTACTCTGGGTGATACTTCCTAATATATTTAATCTAAATTTCTCTTTCAGGAAGGAATGCCTTAGTTTTCTAAAGGTTCTGCTATTGTATCCTTAATAAATTATTCTGAATCTCTCCAATAATACGAATTGCTTCCTGCCATTTTTGAATAAAGCTATGGCATTGGTGGTTTTCCAGTAACCAGAGATGGCCATTGCCTTGCTATGGTACACTTGTTAGAACAAATCTGTAGTGCAAGGAATCGTACATCTCCGCTGACCTGGGTTGATCCTGATATCAGGCACTGTCTGGATGGAGTTTGCATGTTCTGTTATCGACTGCTGAGTGTGCGTTTTGATGGAATTGTATACTAAAGTATACTAAATTGTATCCACGAGGATGGAATTGTATACTAAAGTTATCAAAGGGAGTCTCCCTATGTAGCCTAATGATGGAGGAGTTCGTTGATAAAACAACTGAAAGTAGTTGGGTCCAGACCTCCTGTAGTGATATCCTGGGATTGGTCTCTAGCAGCCACAGGTATGTTTTCAGCCAATGAGATATCTCATTTGATTTTAAGAACAGGTTAACAGTGGCTTCTTGATGCTAGAGACAGAAAGACAGAGAGTCAGAGAGCAAAACAGTATGGAAACAGGTTCTTCAGCCCAAATCACCTGTGCTGACAATGGTGCTCATCCCAAGCTAGTTCCATCTGTTTGCATTTGACCCACATCTCAGTATACTCTCCTGCGTGCGTATCCACACACACACACACACACACACACACACACACACACACACACACACACACACACACACACACACACACACACACACACACACACACACACACACACACACACACACACACCCCCGCCCCATGCACTAGCTTTAGTGTCATAGAGCAATACAGGTCTTCAACCCAATGATCACAGTGCCCACCCAGTGGTGTCAGCTTTCTGCAATTTGGCCCAAATACCTCATAGTCTTGCTCCTCCTTAGTTATGAATGAATGAATGGAATTAATTTATTTCGGTCTACAAACATAACAAAAAGCATCATTTACAACAATAATTTCATAGCAATGATTTCATACGTCAAAATTACAACAAAAAAGCATAGATGTTCTTTAAAAGAGACTGAAAGGGTGTAGGCTGAAGCTACAGCTTATTAGACCTACCCCTCTGACTTATACAACATATTCAGCTGTTATCTAAGTGTTTCTTAAATGATTTCACTGTACCTGCCTCAACCATTTCCTTTGACAGCTTGTTCCATGTACTCAGCACTCTGCATGAAAAGCTTCAAAGTTCAAAGTAAATTTTATTATCAAATTACATATATGTCACCGTATACAATGTTGCCTGAGATTCGTCTTCCTGTGGGCATACTCAGCAAATCTATAGAATAGTAAATAGAGTAGGATCAAAGAAAGATCAATCAGAGTGCAGAAGACAACAAACTGTGCAAATGCAAGTATAAATAAATAGCAATAATTAGCAAGAACATGAGATAAAGAGTCCTTAAAAGTGAGACCATTGGTTGTGGGAACATTTCAATGATGGGGCAAGTGAGTGTATTCAAGATCCTGATGGTTGACGGGTAGTTACTGTTGTTGAACCTGGTGGTGCAAGTCCTGAGGCTGCCACTCAGGTCCTTTTTAAATCTTACCTCTCTCGCCCTAAGCCTACGCCTCCTAGTTATGGACTCCCCTGCACTGGTGAAAAGACTGTTGCCATCCACCTTATCTTACATTGCTTTGACTTTCCAAACTGCATCATCTCACGTTATCTAAAGTCCATTTAGCACACTTCAGTTCACTTCCCTAACTGATCAAATCACCTGTAACCTATGATAACCTTCTTCACTATCCCTAACATCAAATTTCATTTTGCCTCCAAACTTACAGATCAAGCTTTGTACATTTGCATCCAGTTCATTCATAGAAATGATGAACAACAAGGGTCTCATTAGCAAACCCTCTGGGGTAATCACACAACTAATCAAATATTGTTATTGTTACTACACTCAAACACTATCCTGATGCTTATACTAAGGCTTTGATGAGATCAAGAGCCGAAAAATCCAAATATAGCACAATTTGAGTTAATGAATAAGTACCTAAGAATAGAAGGAAAGAATGATAATTGGTTAGGTTAGATTAGATATGTCTTTTTTTTGTCAGAGGACAGACTGGGGCAATTTCCCATACTGCCATTTAGATGCCAGTGTTGCACTGGAACAACTTGGGACGATTCCTTTGAATTCACTCTTCTGGAGAATTGATTCAATGTCAGGCGATTTGCGTCTTTCTGAGCATTTTGAATTGTGAGATAGAGATGCTATTTTGTCAATGAAGCCCTCACTCTAAACTGGCAGTGAGAATTTCACAGGTAATGTCAGGAAACACTTCTTTGTACAAAAGGCAATGGGGATATGGAACTGTGTATCCTGATGGTCTATGCATTCTTAGTCAATTAAACATTTCACAGTAGAGATTGACAGATTTGCTTAGAACACAGAGTGCAGGACAATGTATGTCTGTGCAATCGTGAGGTCAAATTAAGCTAATTCTATCTGCCTGTACATGATGCCAATTCCTCCTTTCCTTCATGTTTGGGTGTCTGTGTGAATGCCTCTTAAATGTAGGTTAAGGCATTATGTGAAGTGAAATCAAATTAGATAAATAGAGTTAAGATTCTCATCATTAATGATCTAATGAAGTAGCAGAAGCCACTTGAAGACGTGAATCTTACAATGTTCCACTTACTGTAAATTAAGTGGTGACAAATTATAAATTAGTAAGGTATACGTTGGTCTTACAGAGACAGCACCATTAAATAAACCATTGAATCCGGAAAGTACTGTAACATAAGTGATACATGAAGCCCTGTTAAGACCTTCCCAGAATTATTAATTCCAACTATTTTGTAGATTTAATTTGCCTGACAGCAAATTCTGAACACATTTTCTTGTAGAGAGCTAAAAGGTCTTAACAGTCAGTAAAATTACAAAGACATGAATGTGCCTACAGGAAGTAGGAGCAGAGGACTTGACCCCTCACAGTTGCTCTATCCAGTAAAGCTCTGGGATTCTCTTATCAGACCATTTGGAAATCCCATAGTTTGGCATCTGGCTCATCAGGTGATGGTTTTGTGGTAAACCATGTATACCTGTCTGGACACGCCCCTCTGCTGACTGCTCCTGTGGCTCCTCCCACAGACCCTTGGATAAGGCGATTGGAGGCACTGTTCCCCCTCAGTCTCCGAGATGCTGTGCTCCGTTTTGCTGCTAATAAAAGCCTATCGTTTGCCTCCCATCTACGAGAGTTTTATTGATGGTGCATCAGGTTTGCAGTTCCCGTTCACCTACACTCTACTTTTTACAGTCCCCCATCCACCCACTGGGGCCTTGATTCACACACTCCCTTTCAGCTCACCTGGTTCTGTTGCATGCTCTCTCTTGAAACATATCAGCTTCACCAAAATTTTAATGTGTAACATTGCTTTGAAGAAGAGAATAGTCCAACACCAGCAAATTCTGAGTGTACCTGATTGGGAGTCTTGCTGCATAGAAATAGGCCTTCTGGCCCAACTGATTTATGCTGACAAGGATTTCTATATAAGCTAGTCAAATTTGGCCTATATCCTTCCAATTCTTGCTCAAGACTCTTTTGAATGCTGTTAATATACCTGCTTCAACCATCTCCTCTGACAATTTATTGCATATACTGACCACTTGGTAACCTTATACTGATTAACAGAGTTTTACTGTAGTAAGATCGTTATTGATCTGGTTGTAACTTCAGCTGTGCATTCTAGTACATCTGGTGACTGTACAAATCCCTGCTTAATTGCAAATTTAAATGCACCAGTCTTAAAAATATTCAAAGACTACTTCCACCACTCTTTGTGGAAGAAATTTCCAAACTCTCACAATGCTCTGAAACTTGTAATAAAAACTAGAATTTTTACATTTCAGTATAGGCACCATTTTAGTAAGGAAATTCATTGTCCTTCAACATAAAGTAATTTCTCTGAATCAGAAGAGCAACAATGAAAACCATGGAGACTCACTAACCTGGAAGTTCATTGATCTCAGAGAGATTCTTTTCTCTTTTAACTGTTTTCTTCTACAGCTTTTCTTTGCTTGGTTTATTTCTCTTGCTCCATCTAATTGTTCGCCAATTCACTCTATTTCAGAAATTTGGAAATTGCCCAGAATTTAGGGAACAATTCTTTTTCTCCCATTGATGCTGCTCGACCCACTGGGTTTCTCCAGCAGGTTTTTTGTTGCTCGAGATTCCAGCTGTCTTTTGTCTTTATTCTACTTCATTCTCTGTTGCCATTCTGCTTATCTTCTAATGGCCTGATCAGAATCAGAATCAGGTTTAATATCACTGGCATATGTTGTGAAGTTTGTTAAGTGGCAGCAGAGCAATGCAATACTTAATAGTAAAGACTGTGATTTACAGTAAGTATGTATATACATGTATGTGTATATACTTTTTCTTACCCCTGATGGGTGGTATGTATATGTATTTTTCCATCAATGTCGGATCCTCTCCCAAAGCTTGAAGGTTCAGTGCAATATCCTTGCTGTTCCTGGCAGTGTGCTCTTCTGGAACGAGATCAGAATCAGGTTTATTATCACCGGCATGTGATGTGAAATTTGTTAACTTAGCAGCAGCAGTTCAATGCAGTACATGATAATATAGAAAGAGAAAAAACATAAATAAATAAATCAATGACTGTAACTGTGTGTGTGAATATACAAATATATATATATTAGATTAAAAATAATGTAAATACAAAAATAATACATAACAAAAAGTGAGATAGTGTTCATGGATCCAATGTCCAATTAAAATCATATGACAGAGGGGAAGAAGCTGTTCCTGATTCAGTAAGTGTGTACCTTCAGGTATCTGTATCTCCTCCCTGACAGTAACAATGAGAAGAGGGCAGATCCTGGGTGATGATAGTCCTTAATAACAGATGTTGCCTTACTGAGCCACTGCTCCTTGAAGATGTCTTGGGTACTATGGAGACTATACCCAAGATGGAGCTAACTGATTTTACAACTTTTTGTAGCTTCTTTCGGTCCTGTGCAGTAGGCCCCCCTCCACCCTGACCACATTCCAGACAGTGATGCAGCCTGTCAGAATGCTCTCCAAGAAGTCCTTGGGTGTTTTAGTGACTAGCCAAATCTCTTTAAATTCCTAATGAAATATAGCTGTTGTCTTGCCTTCTCTATAGTTGCATCGGTATTTCGGAAGCAGGATAGATCCTTGGAGATCTTGACACCCAAGAACTTGAAATTGCTCACTCTCTCCATTTCTAATCCTTCTATGAGGATTGGGTTGTATTCCCTGTCCTACCCTTCATGAAGTCCACAATCAGCTGTTTCGTCTTACTGACATTGAGTGCAAGGCTGCAGCTGTGACACCAATCAACTAGTTGGTAGATCTTGTTCCTGTACGCCTTGTCATCTCGATCCGAGTTTCTACCAGCAACAGTTGTATCATCAGTAAATTTCTTGATGGTCTTTGAGCTGGATTTGTTGGAGCCACTCTCCCAGTCCAGATGTCACAGCTCCAAGTGCTCCTATCACCACCAGGATTACTCTGGCTTTAACCTTCCAGATCCTTTCCAATCTGCTCTTTCAAGCTCTGGTATTTCTCCAGCTTTTCATATTCTTTCTTCCTGATGTTTCTGTCATTAAGGATTGCCACTTCAATTACTATTGCTTTCTTCTGTTCCTTGTCCAATATTTCTATGTCCGGTTTATTGGCCAGTGCCTGCTTATTGGTCTGCATTTGGAAGTCCCACAGGATCTTAGCTCTGGCATTCTCCACTACTTTCTCTGGTATTATTACAACTCCATGTATTGTTAGTAGTTTCCAGGTCTTAATGTCAGTGGCTTCCAGTTCATTCCTTGGCCAGCACACTATTGTGGCTGGGTATCTGATGACTGATGGGGTGAATGTGTTGATGGATCTGATCTTGTTTTTTCCATTCAGCTGCCTTTTTAGGACCGGCCTCATGCTTTGGAGGTACTTGGATGTTGCAGCATTCATTGTGTCTTCGTGGTTCATACAGCTTGATGTCATCCATGTACGGAAGGTGGTTCCACTCTTGAATCTGTACATATATCCACTCTTTGAGATAATTTTACTGAGGATGTTCAAGCCTTTGCAGAACAGCTGTAGGGATAGTGCATTACCTTGGTATATTCCACACCTGATGGTCAATCGTGCTACTGGCTTTGAGTTAACTTCTGGTGTTGTTCTCCAACAGCCCATTGAGTTCTTGATGAAGGTCCTTAGTGTCTTGTTGACATTGTAGAGGGATAGGCATTCCAGGGAGTCATTGAATCAAATGCTTTCTGGTAGTTGATCTAGGCTCTTCTTAGGTTAGTTTGCCTGGTATTTCAGTTTTGCATGACTGCTTTATCTACCAGTAGCTGGTGCTTGGAGTGTCTGGTTCCATTACCAATCCTCTGAGCAGGGCTCAGGAATTTACGCACATGTTCCTTCAGCTTGGTGGCTATAATGCCTGATAGGAGCCTCCATGTTGTTGATAGGCAGGCTACAGACTAGTAGTTTATGGTGTTGCTTCTTTGTGAGGATTCTTCATCATGAGTACTGTCATTCCTTGAGTTAGTCAATCAGGGTGGGAGCTTCAAGCAGCAGGTTCATTTGGTATGCAAGCCATGTATGTAATGCTGTTAGTTTCTTCAGCCAACAGGTGTGGATCAGGCTCTGGTGATGTCCAGTTCTTCATACTTGCTTCCCTTTGTTGGGCATCTACTGCTCTATTTTGTGTGTGTGTGTGTGTGTGTGTGAGGTTAAATAAGTACTGCATCAAAAAGTCATCAGGTAGTGTTCATAGATTCAATGTGCGTTCAGAAATCTGATGGCAGAGGGGAAGAGATCTCATTGGTTAAGTAAATGGATGGTCCCATCAATCATCACACCACAGGATGCCCCATTACCCTTTCCATGCCACTTCTAACTTATGCTCCTAAAAATTTACAGGACAAAATATTTCACAGCTGAAAGGTGACATGTCAAATCTGACTAATAGGCATTTTTGCAAGATGGCCAGCTCCATTATCTGCTGGGCCTATATTTCTGAAGTGTAAAGCTTCAGTCTTATTCTTCAAATAAGATGTAAATACTTTAAATAGGGGCAATATATATGAATTTACTTAAATCCACAGATGACTTTCAACATCTGCTAACATGGGGTCATATGTACAAAGGAGTAAGAATTAAAACTAGTTTCTATGTTTCTAAGTTTATTCTTCCTGACATGTCATGAAATTTGTTGTTTTATAGAGTAGTACAATGCAAGAATTTAAAATTGCTACATGTTAGAATAATAAATAAATATGGCAAAAGAGATATAGGCAAGTGGAGTTCATGGGTCTTGGACTGTCCAGAAATCTGATGGTAGAGGGGAAGAATACGGAGGAACCCCACTTTTAGAATCTATAAATCCACCATGTGGAGAGAACTAACAATGAAGTATGACGAACACTAGGGATTGCAAGGTAGAATTCAAGACAGTAATTGTCAAAGATACTTCACCAGACAGAGATTTAGCCTTCACCACTTTCAAAGCATCTCTCCCCACTGTGCAGTGTTAATCCTTACAGGCCTCATGGACCCTCTAAATCAGAATCAGGTTTATTATTACTGACATTCTCATCAAATTTGTCATTTTGCAGCAACAGTACAGCACAATCCATAAACATTACTATAAATTGCAGTATGAATATATATTACAAAAGAATAAATAATGCAAAAGGATCAAAAATTAGTGAGGTCGTGTTCATGAGTTCATGGACTGTTCAGGAATCTGATGATGGAGGGGAAGAAGCTGTTCCTAAAATATTGACTGTGCATTTTTATGGTCCTGCACCTCTTCCCTGATGATAATAATGAGGTGTGTATATTCCACGTGGCAAGGGCCCTTTGTAATGGAAGCCACTTTCTTGAGGCATTGCCTTTTGAAGATGTCCTCAATGATTGGAAGGCTAGTGCCCATGAAGGAGATGGCTGATTTTACAACCCTTTGCAGCTTTTTCTGCTCCTGGTTATTGGTGTCTTTGTACCAGTGATGCCATCAGAATTCTCTCTATTGTACATCTGTAGAAAGTTGTTAAAGTCTTTTGGTTACACACCAAATCCCCTCAGACTCCTAACTAAATATAGCCGCTGGAATGCCTTCTTCATAATTGCTTCAATATGTTGGGTCAAGGATCGATCTTCAGAGATGTTGCCTCCCAGGAACTTGAAGCTCTGAATGGAATGGGCAGCTTTGCTGTAAATTATGGTATCATAACATAGACATGCTCACACCAGAGTGTACTAAAGCTAGTTACATTTATTACATACAGTGTCCTCAGAGCTGAGAATTGCACATAAAATGCTACATCCCACAACTCTGACAGTGATTGACTCCAGATTCCAGATGTGAAGGACACAATAACAAACCATTGTGTTGGGGCTAGTTTTGTATTTGTTACAAAGTGAGGACACATTTTATCTCTCTTTGGAATTGTCCACAGTTTTACAAGAGGCAGACAGGCTGATTGATTCAAACTCTAGTGGGATTACAGTTTATGTTGGTAGATTTGAATTGCATTTGACGTGTGTTGATATGAGTCCTGCAAATGACAATGCATTGACTGTAGGCTTAACTTGTCTCTCTAGGTTCTTTTTTGAACCTTTTTGCAGAAGGAGAAACCTTGCCTTATAACACTTACAGGTTCCAAAGGAAATAATTGGAACCTTGGAGCTTGTGTGGAAAAGGTCACAAGTCAAGTCTATGGAGGGGTCAGAACAGGACAGGACTGATTACTCTTTCAGCCCTAAAGACTAACAGAGGATCTTGTTGGAGTGTGTATAGAACTGACTAAAATTAAAATTTTATGTTTTGGGTATTACTTTGGGCTGGGGGTGGGGGAGGCTCTGTAGATATAAACTGATGTACTCAAGTCCAGGACTATTAGCCGGGAACAACTCCCCAGAGTGCCAATTCTCCTCTGCCCCTGCAAACTTATGATCTTATAGGTCCATATTAAAAGTAAGAACTTTAGTCCATTGAGAAAGCTTTTTATTGAAGTTTCCTTTTGTTGCCTGTGCTTGTGAAACTCTATTGTACTGTTGGAATGCTCTCACTGAAATATTGAGCATAAAAAGCTGAGGGAGAATGTGGAGAAGAGGTAGGGCAATGGGTCTGAAGTGGGAGATTTCTACTTACATTTATACCCACAAATAATTTATTTCTTTATCCATACTGAAGTGGAAATGCTTAAATGGAACTGATAATTGATCTCTAACCCAGCCTACATGCACCTAGATTCAACTTACAGTTTACAAGTTATAATCTTTTTAATCTATAGACCTTTGAACAAGCTGTGGTGTAAAGCTAGTTCATCATCCATGATGATTAACACCGTTTTGAAGTACTGGATGGGATTCCATAATATCAGATTCTTTCCTTTACTCCCATCCTCCCCTCCCCCCTTGCAATACACCCACTTCTTGCTTATTAAACTTTGCAGAATAGACAGTTGTCTTCAATGAATGCAAAAATGGGACATAATATCAGCATCACTGCATCTGCTCCATGTTTCCCCCCCCCCTCATACTATACGTATAAGGAAGGGGAGCATTTCCTCACACCACTGCTCCATCTCTTCCTCGTCCCAAAGCAGATCCGCTAAGATTAGAACTACAGCAAATTGTAAGTATACTTAAGGTCCACCATCCAGGAAGACAGGTGCATCAACACTTGTGCAACATATAACTTTGTCAAATTACTTCCATGGACAGCCAATAAAAAAAATACTACTTTGCTGTGTTTCTATGACTGGCAAGTTATCAGATGGTCACCTGCTTGTTTAGTTACTGTATATCTGAGCACATTGGTCTCGTAAGTGTTGTAACACTCCATGGTGCTACACACTAAAGCCCTAATTCACTAGTTCTGTACTCAGAGGATTCAATTTAATTTTAATTTGTTGTGTTTCTGCAGGAATGCCTTTCAGGTATCTTGGATGTGTGAGTTATTGGTTCTCTCTGTATGCCTTTTGCTTGTGGGCTGGATTTTAACCAGGAGGCAAGTTCTCTGTCTGAGGGTGCTGCTGATTTTCTTCTGCAGTGAAGATGTGAATCTGGAAAAGCAGGCTCAACAAATAGCCTTACAAATTTTATTTGTAAGGTATCCCCACTCATATGCAGGCTAGAAAACTTGCAGGCTTCACAATCGGAGTGTTAAAGAGCTGTTAAAAGTGTTAGAGAATGCAAAGAATCATGTGACAATGTGGGGTGTTGGTATTGATACTGGTTTATTATTGTCACATTGAGAGTTTTGCTTTGCAGACATGCAGACAGATTATGCCATTGAGGTAGTAAAAAGGAAAGAGAATGGAGAATATATTACACCAGTTACAGAGAAAGTACAGTGCAGGTACACAAAGTGTAAGAGGCATGATGAGATTGATTGGGAGATCAACAATTCACCGTTTAGCATATGGGGGTCTGGTAATAGTAGGATAGAAGCTGTCCATGAGTTTGGTGGTACATGCTCTCAAACTTTTATATTTTTTATAAGCGGGTGAGTGGGACCCTTCAGTTAATTGTTTTTCCAAGTCAGCAGGGAGTGTAGATGGAGTCAAACTATACGGACTGGCCTGCATTCTCAACTCTCAGTAATTTCTTGCAGTTTTGAGAAGAGTAGTTGTCACACTAAGCCAAGATATATTCGGATAGAATGCTTTCTATGGTGCTTCTTTAAGTCATCGGAAACATGCTAAACATCCTTAATATTCTGAGGAAGAGAAGTATTCATCTACTGCCTTGGCTATAGTGTGCATATAAGGATAGGGGATAGATAGAGGTGTGAATCTAGATTGGGTGGAAGAGGGGCAAAGAATACTCAGATCATGATCTGGTAATAAATAGGCTGGGAACAAATGATAGAATGGAGAGAGTTGACAAATTTTAGAGGTGCTGATAGACTTTACGGATGGTGTGTTAGATCTGAATGTCTTCCTGCTCTTCCCACCCCACAAGCCATTCTGCAAAATCACATTCCTCAAGGTGTTACCTTCAGTTACATGCTTTCCCAAGGCTCGGAAAGCTTGGTTAAATGAAGGGGAACAGCTATATTTTAATATTTAAAGACTTGCCTGCGCAGTGCCTGCCCCTCATCTACTTTCATTGAAAGTGACAATGGATAGAAAAAGAACTGTTCAGATTCTCTACAGTTTGCTTCACAATATTCCACCTCACTGCATCCACTATTTTTTTGAAAATTAGTACTGTATTCAGTCCTAAGTACTTAGACTGCTGCAAGTTGTCTTGTCTTGTTGATGAATGAAACAGTAACAACTGAAGAAGCCTCCATTAGTTGAATCTGTGAAACAGACACCCCATGTTGCAACACATTTATACCAATTTTATTTGTGGACTGCACCTTTTTGCTCTGTTTCTTCATGTGTGAACATTGCATTTGCTGTTTGCCTTGTTATTTTGTATTCTTGCAGTAATTTTAAATTTAGAAAAATAAAACAGCAGTTTTTTAAAAAAAGAAGTATGAATGTAAGCAGTCTTTGGTTGCTGAAGCTTAACAATGCAAGAGAATTATTCAGTTCCTGGTGTTCGATTCTGTGAAGCCAATGAAACCACATGAACAGAGGCAAATGGCTGAGCGTCACTCACACATCAAGTACTAGCAACCAAAGAAGAATTCAGTGTGTCAAGTAGATTTGTTTTAACTGAATAGATAGGACTGAATTTTGGAATCAGAATACAGTGATGATGTTTTGCATTGAGTCTGAAGTCAGATGGTGAGTTTATTGTTTCATGAACAAGAGCAGTGTGATAGAGATACAATATAAGACTTGCAGCATCATCACAGGCACAAAAATTCAGACAAAACACAGACAATCAATTGTACATAAATTGTACAAGACTGTGAAGCAAAAAGCTGCATAACAAGACACGAGAAAGGATAATTAGAAATAAGTCTATAGTCATGCAAGAGGTGGTCAATAATGTCCTGCTGCTGAGGTAGGACTAGGATTGTGCAGGTTTGTTCAATAACCTGATGTTTGTCGGAAAGTAGTTATTCCTGGACCAGATGGTACTGTTACAAACTAACCATCTGAGCTAATGAAGACTAGAAGGATGCCGAACTTTAGAGGATTCTGCTCAGCATCTTGTTAGCAAATGTACAGCTGCTGGAGGACAAGATTGAGGACCTAAGAGCAAGATTGCTGTATCAGAGGGAAATAAGGAATTGCTGCATTCAGCGTTTCATGGAAACGTGGCTCACTCCAGACACATTGGTAAGACAAAGGCCTCTCAAAATGTGGGTTGTCTGAACTTCTGATTCTGAGAAGGCAAAAGTTAAGAGTGGGGCGAGTGGGATGGGGGGGTCTGTGTATCATGATCAATTCTTTGTGGTGCTCAGATGTGGTAGTTTTATAATACTCTTGTTCCTCTGACGTGGAACATCAAATGATTCAGTGCCATCTGCTCTGCTTACCAAGAATGTTCTCCTCCGTGATCCTGACTTCAGTTTAGATGCTGCCAAAAGCTGATGTTAAACATGCACTCAAGATATTGAATGCTGCCATCACCAAACAAGAAACAGCCCATCCCGACGCATTTCAAATCATTGTCGGGGACTAAGCTTGTTTGAAAAATTGCTGCCCAATTATCATCAGCTTATCACCTTCAGCACCAGTGGCCCCAAGACTCTCGACCACTGCTCTACCATGATAAGGAATCCCTGCCATTCCATGCCCAGACCGTGTTTCAGCAAATCTAATCACTTCGTTGTCCTTCTCATACCTGCATACAGGCAGAGGCTAAAGGGCAAACCTTGAGATGAAGACAACAAAGAGGGGGTCACGGGAGGCAGAAGAACGACTAGGGGATCGCCTCGCGTCTGTGTTCTGGGCTGTGTTCCAGGACTCATCAGAGGATCTGAATGAATACATCACAATTCTTATGGACCATAAAAACAATAGACGAGTGTGTCCCCACAACAACATTTGGAGTCTTCCCCAACCGGAAGCCAAAGATTAACCATGAGTTTTTCAATCTGCTGAGGGCCAGATCAGTGGCATTCAGGAGACCAGCTAAGATACAAGAGGTCCAAATATGATCTCCGGAAAGTTCCACATGCGAAATGGCAACTCTGGACCAAACTTGAATCACCAAAGGATGCTCAATAGCTGTAGCAGGGCTTGCAAGCTATTACGTCTTACAAAGTGAAACCAAGCAACACAGATGACAGCAAGACTTCGCTCAGATGGGCTTAATGCTTTCTATGCTTGCTTTGACTGTCAAAACATGGAGCAAACTTCATGAGCTCCCATAGTCCCCAATAACCCTGTGATTTCAGTCTCTGTGGCCAACATGAGAGGATCATTCAGGAGGGTGAAACCTCAGAAAGCATCTGGCCCCAATGGGGTACCTGGCCAAGTACTTAAGACCAATGCTAATCAACTGGCTGGAGTATTCACCGGTATCAACGACCTCTCTCTTCAGCAGACTGAGGAACCACCTGCTTCTAGCAGGCTTCAATATACCAAGGCCTAGGAAGAACGTGGTAAACTGCCTCAATGAATATTGTCCAGTAGCACTTATATCCACTGTGTTGAAGTGTTTTGAGAGGTTAGTGATGAAGCATATCAACTCTAGCCTGAGAAGCAACTTGGATCCACTTCATTTTGCCTACTAGCACAACAGGTCCCACAGTAGATGCCATTTCATTAGCTCTTCACTCAACCCTGGAATACCTGGACAGCAAAGATGCATACATCAGGATGTTCTTTATCAACTACAGCTCAACATTCAATGCTATCATCCCTCAAAATGAATCAATATGCTTTAAGGGCTTGGACTCAGTACCTCCTTATGCAATTGGATCCTCAATTTCCTCACTTGTAGACCCCAGTCAGTTTGGATTGGCAACAACCTCTCCCCCAACAATCTCCCTCAGCACGGGTGCACCACAAGGCTGTGTGCTTAGCCCCCTGCTCTACTCACTTTATACTTATGACTGTGTGGCTAACCATAGCTCCAATGCATTATTTAAGTTTACTGACAACATCACTGTCATAGGTAAATCACAGGTGGTCTCGAATCAGTATATAGAAGGGAGGTTGAAAATCTGGCTAACTGGTGTCACACCTATAAACTCTCACTCAATGTCTGCAAGACCAAGGAGATGATTATTGACTTCAGAAGAAGAAAACCAGAGGTCTATGGGCCAGTTCTCATCAGGGAATCAGAGGTGGAGAGGGTCAGTATTTTTAAATTCCTATGTGTTATCGTTTCAGAAAATCTATTCTGGGCCCAGTACATCAGTGCAATTATGAAGAAAGTACAGCAGTACCTCTACTTCCTCCGAAGTTTACGAAGATTCAGCATGACATCTAAAACTTTGCCAAACTTCTATAGATGTGTGGTGCCGAGTATATTAACTGGTTGCATGATGGCCTGGTATGGAAACAACAATGCACTTGAACAGGAAATCCAACAAAAAGTAGTGGATATGGCCTAGTCTTTCACAAGTAAAATCTTCCCCTCCATTGAGCACATCTACAAGGAATTCTGTCACAGGAAAGCAGCATCCATCATCAGGGACCCCCACCACCCAGGCCACACTTTCTTCTCTCTGCTACCATCACTAAAAGGAGCAGTAGACTCAGGAACCACAGTACCAGGTTCAGGAACAGTTATTAGCCCTCAACCCTCAGGCTCTTGAATCAGTTACAATAACGTCACTCAACTTGACTCACCCCATTACTGAACTGTTCCCACAACCTATGGACTCTTTTTCAAGGATTCTTCATCATATTTATTGTTTATTTATTATTGTTATTTTGTATTTGCACATTGTTGTCTTTATGCAATTGGTAGATTGTCCTGTTGGATGTGGTCTCTCATTGATTCTATTGTGTTTCTTGAATTTACTGTGCATGCCTGCAAAAAAACAAATCTCAGGTTTGTATAAAGTGACATACATGTACTTTGAAAATCAAGTTACTTTGAACTTTGAATTTTGATCTGTAATTTACAGCTGGGGAAGTGCATTTGTTTTCTAGAATAAATAGGGCAATAAAGCAACTGATATTCATGTTTCTGACCTCTACACACTGACGTTTCTGTGCATGAATGCCTCTGCTGGGGAGGCATAATGCGCTACTATTTGTGGTGCCACACTGAACAAAATAGCCTATTGCTGTTCACTGGAGAAAGCTGATATATGAAAACATAAGCACTGTTCAAAGAGAAGCTTGTAGCCATGAAATAAGGGCATTTGCAGAAAATTACATAGTTACTTTTGGGAGGGACATGTAAACAGTTAAATGTACACTTACGATATATGCACATTTCCTTAATTGCACTGAATAACTATATGACGTAAGGCAGCCTTGCATATTACCCCTCATGAAATTATGGCCTACCAGAATTTAAATAGGAAATGGAACATTCATCTCCACCCATTATTGGATGTTCACGAGAATGATTCTGGGAATAAAAGAGTTAACACATGTGGATCGTTTGATGACTCTGGGCCTGTGCTCGATGGAGTTAAGAAGAATGAGGGGAATCTCATTGAAATATATCAAAAATTGGAAGGCTTAGATAGAGGCGATGAAGGGAGGATGTTTCTTACAATGGGGGAGTGCACAGGGGCATCCATTTTAAACAGTGAATTTCTTTTGCCGGAATGTAGTGAACCTGTGGAATTCATTGTCACAGATGGTTGATAGAGTTTTGATAAGCCAGAATATCAAAGGTTACAGGAAGAAGGAAAGGGAATGGGTTTGAGAGGAGTAATAAATCAGCCATGATGGAATGGAGGAGCAGACTCAATGGACCAAGTGGCCGAATTCTGCTCCTATGTCTTATTTTCATTTTCAATTAACTTAAATTCATCTTCATGATGTGAAGGACATAAATAATCTGCTGAATGGCAAAACACTTTGCTCTAATGCTGAATGAACAAATCTTTTCTTCAGATTCATTTACAGATGTGGAACCAAACTGGCTAGTTTACACAGCTATTCGGAAAACTAAGTAGAAGGGAAAGACTGAACCTGACAATACTTTTTGAAGTGTGATTAAATAGACTTCTGTATTGAAAGTTGCTTTAAGATTGACTGACATTGGAGAGAGATTGCTGCTGTGGTCTGTATTAACCACCATTTTTATTGTTGATATCGGTTTTCCTCAGTAGGCGGTAGATCAAAGAAGATCAAATTCTGATGGTTTGTTCATTACCTGGAAATGCATAGATGTTAAATCACTAATTTAACCATCCTGATCTATGAAATGACTGCTGCTGGACATCAATCTGCATATATTCTATGAGTGGACTAAGAATAAAAAATATACTAATTGTGCATTTGGATGACACTACTGTATCCCATGACGACAAGGTTTTAAAGAGGAACCTTGACTATTTTGTTTAATGGAAAATAGTTCTGCATATGTATTAGTAATAATTTGTTAAGATTATTGACTTGCTGTACATTCTGCACATTTGATTCTTGATTTTTCAGAAATGTAATGTCATAATCCTGACAGTTGTCAAAAGGTCTTACTGGATAATGATACAATCACTTCTCAACTCCACAGCTATTTTCACACTCTGCTTTCTTATAACTCTCCAAACAGGTCTCCTACAATGCCATCAGCTCATTTGAGCCTGAGATTGACTTATCGAACCAAAGCGGTCGAGTGTTCAAGTTAGGAAATGAGACCCATCACTTGTTTGTTGGCTTACACCCGGGAACAACCTATTCATTTACCTTTCGTGCCAGCACTATCAAAGGCTATGGGCTCCCCATCACAAAGTCCTTCACTACAAAGATATCAGGTATGGACGTCCCAACACGTTCTTATATGTATTTCTGTTGAATATCATCTGCGTTAAACATTTTGTTTCAGAGGAAAGAAAAATGCTTAAGATTCCAACTTTTGGAGGATCTACAAAGCAAAACACATTTGATGCTTCAACTCAAAACATTAAGTCTGTTTCTCCCTCCACAGATTCAGCCTGAATTACTGAGTATTTCTGTATTGTTTTACATTAAAAACAAAATTCTAGAAAAGAAATACAGCAAGCCCCAGTCTTATTTTTTGAACTTTTCTTATCTTGTTCTTAACAAAGATGTGAAGCCATCTGTTTGAGGGTGTTTGGTTGGATGACGAATGTACATTTCACTTTTGCTTAATGTCAATAAAGTATTCAGTATAATTCGCCCATTGTGTTGCTTTATTCTGAATGATAACACAGATGGTTGAGAAGGTAAGAACATAACATGAGGAATAGATGCAAGAGAAGTCCATTTGGGCATTGTGCCTGTTCGGTTGGTCAGTGAAATTAGGCTAATATTTTACCTCTATGCGATTTTCCTATGCTCAATCTATTTTCATGAATCCTCTTAATATTTAAAAATCTTTTGATGCCTTTCTTGAATACAATCAGTGGCTGAGACTCCACAGTGATGAATCAATGTCCTGAATGGCTGAACCTTGCTCTTAGACAGTCCCCATAGAGGATGTTCTGTGTTCCTGCATCGCTCTATTTACATTTCCATGAGGTCAGCTCTCATTCTTGTAAATGATCATTGTCCTAGCTAGCTTAGTGCCTCCCAACCCAAAAATCAACCTGGTTAAACTTTATTGCACTCCATTCCTTGTAATTATATCCTTTTTTCAATGCAGGGAGATCAAACTTTTGCCTAATACATATTTCAGGTGGGTCTCTCCAAGGAACTATATTATTTCACTGTGATTCAGAGTTATACAGCATCAAAACAATCCCTTCTGTCTAATTCACCCATGCTGATCAAACTCCCTATCTTCACCAATCCCATTTACCTTGATCCATATCCTTCTCGACCTTTCCTATCCAATTACCTGTCTAGATGTTGAAGAGAATTTTTTTTATAGTTTCCTGCTGGTATGTCTATTCTGTTCATCGAGTCATAGAATTATACAACATGGAAAAGGGAAAAGCCCAACGAGTCAATCTGACCAATATGCCCCAACTAAGCTAGTCCCATTTGCCTGTCAACAAATGTAACAACTTCATAATTGGCTTCAAGAACAAATCACACAACTATTTTTTACAAAAGCCATTGATTCATGAGGGAGAAGAAAATATACAAACATTTAAAACAATCAGATATATTTCTGAATCTATAGAGTGCAGCAGACTTAGTTCTTTCCTTTTGAACTCAAACGGTCTTTGGGGAGTTTTACTCTTTTGCATTCTGTTTTCATTTATTTAACAGTAGATCAAGTGCTTGTGATTTCTAGAGTGAGTCTTAAAAGCAGAACTGCCCACATAGGGTTTCAACTCATGTTCTGTCAGATTATTAGTCCAGTAACATAGCCGTTACTGGTTCTGAGCCTGATTTATGTTCAGCATATATTCTCTTCAATCTTTATGTGATATTTTACATTTATCAGTATTGCTGATTGACTACATGTCTGTGCAATTACATAACCAATTTAAACTCTATTATAGATCTTTTACTTCATCTCTATATTTATTAATCTCTACTCTTTCCATTGCCAACAAATATGACAATCTCACAATTGGCTTTAACATGCAGTTCACTGAAGTATATTTTACAGGAACCTTAGATTCAGGAGAGAGGAGACAGCAAATCAGCATTCCTTTTCATAATTACTTTCAGCCACTGTTGCTCTGAAAGTGCATTCAAGTGAGATTTGTGTTCAGAAAAGGATTGAACATTGTCAATCAAGCCCCTAACACAACTGCTCACTCTCACTGTCTGCGGTTGCCAACAAAATGTGGCCGCTTGAACAACATAGCAAAAGTCCTGATCTAACTAACCTCGTGAGAAATGTTACTGCAATTTGGCCTTTATTACAAATGGAATGGAGTGAAATTTTATGCAATTCCTGCTAAACTTGTACACCACTTTAGAGAA
Source organism: Hypanus sabinus (assembly GCF_030144855.1). Taxonomy (NCBI): domain Eukaryota; kingdom Metazoa; phylum Chordata; class Chondrichthyes; order Myliobatiformes; family Dasyatidae; genus Hypanus; species Hypanus sabinus. The sequence continues at coordinate 127,681,136 of NC_082706.1, forward strand.
AATAAGAGTTTTCATCTTATTTAAGGAGAGATGTCCTTGCATCAGAGGCAATTAAAGGTTAACTAGGTTACTCCCTAGGGTGTAGGAATAATGAAGAAAGCTTCAGATGGTTGGAGCAATAATTTTTGGACTTTAAAATAATGAGAATGAATCAAGAAATAGAGGGCACGTGTTTAAGTCGAGAGGGAGAGATATAATAGGAACCTGGTGCCTGCATACCTTTAGGCTTTCTGAGTTCACTGAAAAATGTACTCTACCTCTGTAAAAAAAAAATGTAAGCAAAAAGTGAAATTAAAGTCTTTTGGGGGTATTATTAGGAATAATATTCAATAGTTCCAAACATTCTGGATTATCAGAATTTTACAGGGTTTCTGATGGAATTTGTCATGGGGGCTGCTGGTAAGAAGAATTCCCTCCACTGGCGGATACAGAACTAACAGGCACCATTTCAGAATATGGGACTGACCATTTAAGAGACAGATAATAAAGCGAGTTGTGAATTGTTGGAATTCTTTGTCCCAAGGAGCTGTAGAAGCTAAGGCATTGAATACAATCAAGGCTGTGAAAGAAATGATTTTGGAATACAGGGGAATCAAGAATTAGGGAAAAGAGACAGGGAAGTGGATGTATTGCCATGATCAGATCTGCCATCCTACTGAATAGCAAAGCTGGTACAGAAGGTGCCAAATGGTCCTCTTCTTTGCCTTATAATCTTATATTCCAAGAAGGAGATGGCATTGAAGACTTCTTAAAACTAACCTAACAAAACAATAGTCTACTGCAAACCATTTAATTCGATGCACCTCCTTACTATGTATGATGAAATTATTTACAATGTAGTTACTTGATATTTTCAAGGTACGTTTGGAACCATTGAAATGCTGGGACCCTTGAAAATTCACATTAGTCTTTTTATTGAACTTTGTCTGGGAAGGTAGTTATGGAAAAAACTGTTAGACCTGGAATTTCTCTTAAATCTGCAATTTCCCTTCTTGTAATTATTTACTACTTTGCAATGTGTAAGGACTGTCAAGGTACTTTCATTTCGACAGAGCATTTCAGCTGAAATTGTACAAGGCAAAATATTTAAGCTGTTGAGATGACTAAAACAACAAGTGATGATATATCCCTTTAATCAAAGTTGTGTAGTTATTTATTGCAATCCAGTGCATTTTTACAAAACTAAATTACTTCAGTGTTGCAAATTAGTGTTTTTTATTTTATGAAATGGAATGTCCTGACTCTACAAAACTATCAAAAAATGCAGTCTATATATACAGTAAATTCTTATTAGCCTTTTGACATCAATTACAGTAAATCAGCTGGGGGGTGTTATATGGGGAGCAACAGTGGCTGGATATCTTACACTAGGGTAAGTAAATGACCTTAAGTGTGTTAAGAGAAAACCACGGTTGTTTTTAAGAGCATATTACTGTGAGTACTACTTACTTGAAATGTGCTTGAGAGAATGTTCATCAATTTGGAATGTGGAACAGAAAAAATAACAGCTAGTATAACACAAGTTAGTGTAACTATTATGATATTTTACCATGATGTGTGTCACTATAATGATATTTTAGTGTGAAGTGTGTAACTATGATGATATTTTAGCATGAGGTATATAACTACTCTGATAGTTTAGCATGAGGTGTGTATCTGAGTCATTGTCATACAACACAGAGACAGACCCTTTGGTCCTCTATCCCAATACTGACCATCAAGTATCCCATTTCCTAGCACCTGGTGTGCAGTTTTCTGTGTCTCTGCAATTCAAATACTTATCCACATAATTCTCAGATGCTATGAGGGTACCTGCTTCCAGCACTCATCTAGGTAGTGCATTCTAACCATCCTCAAGTGAAAAAAACTTTGAATGATTGCGATCACTTCTAAATATATGAGGAGCACTTCATTGCTCTCGGGCTGTACTCAGTGGAGTTCAGAAGGATGAAGCAGGGGTTTGATTTCATTGAAAACTACTGGATACTGAATAGCCTGGATAGAGTAGATGCAGGGAGGATATTTCTATTAGTAGAAAAGTCCAGGATCCCAGAGCACAACCTCAGAATGAAAAGATGTCCCTTTACAACGATGATGAAAAAGATGGTGGTAAATCTGTGGAATTCATTACCACAGTGAGCTATGGAAGCCAAGTCATTGGCTATACTTTGGGCAGAGATTGTTAAGTCCTTGATTGGTAAAGGTGGTTAAAGGCATGAGAGAATGTAAGGGTTAAAATAAATCAGCAATGATCAAATAGTATAACAGACTCAATAGGCCAAATAGCCCATTGTGTTCCTATATCATTATGATCTTATGGTCTAATGTTTTTATCCCTTATTCTAAATTTATGTCCTCAAATTTTAGACTCCTGGGGGAAAGCTTCTACTTTCTCTACCTATGCCTTTTATAACACTTGTTCTGTTGTAAGAAATCTTTGCAACTTGAGGAACTCACCTTGTAAAATCTATAATGCCACTCTCAAACTGTGACTCTTATTGACATTCAGTGCTCTTGACAGGGTTTGGATATAGATGAAAGTACAGCAGTGAGAAAGGAACTGAAGTTCATGGTGTTCCATCCTTTACAGTTATCAGTCATTTTGTATTCCATTATTTGTTTTATGGTTCTTCTAATAAGTCTGCCATCATTGCCAGGTTAGTTATGACTGCAAAGCTATACTGTGCAGATAAGCATTTTGCACTATTGTGATTTTATCATCTGCTGGTGGGAATAATGATGAGCTTTCAAATTCTGTATGTGAGAAACTTTGACAATGAAAAACATTGAGAATACAGGTGTTTCTTTCTTTCATTTTCAGCACCATCCATGCCCACATATGATCATGATGCACCATTGAACCAGACTGACAGTACTGTGACTGTTCTGCTGAAGCCTGCCCAGAGCAGAGGTGCACCTGTCAGGTAGAATAAATTTGCTTGTTAGTTATTATATTGGGAAGAAAACTCTGATTAATAATTGGAAATTGTTTCTAGCCATTCTATATTGGGGAGAAGCTATTATGTGAAATGGTTTGATATTAATCCTTAATTCTAAATCATCATGCAGTGGGTCAAAATGTATGAAAATCAGTGAAATCCTCTTTTTGAGGGTGACCTATGCCATTAATAGATCTTAAGGTAAGACTAATCCTGTCCAGATTTACGGGTTCATCTTCAGAAACATCAGATGTTTCCATGTGGAAGAGCTGCTGAATGGGGTTTGTATATTCATGCTAAAGACCTCCTGAGTGCTTCTGACAGCATGACTTCACCTCTAGCTTGATTCACCCTTAATTCAGCCCATGATTGAGATTTCAAAAGCCCCAAAGGTGATCTTGCTGAAATAATGATTGGCTTGGGGCTTGCTGTGTGGTTATGCCATAGTCAAAATGAAGTGGCAGAGCATTTTTACACAAATCCTAGTAATTTATGGTATTTTTGTCATAAGTAACAACATTAAAAAGAGCTTGCACTCTTTTGAGTTATTTGTCTGAAAACCATCCTGTTAATTGGCTTGAGAAGTTCCCAGTGCAGTGTTCCTGGTGTAAGAAACTTGGAAACAAATTGTTCCTAAATGACTGGCCAAATAATATGACACTTGAAATTATACTGGGAAGGTTGATGAAATGATTAGTCAGCTAGTCTTACTACATAACCATGAGCATTGAAGCAATGGACCTGTCATCCACATGAAAGGATTCCAGAACTTCCTAAAGCCAGCACTCCACAGTGGATAGAGAATTAATGGAAGTGTCCTGAACAAAAGGTACACTGGTGGTTGGTGAAACATGAAATCAGGAAAGTCTTAGTGAACACTTGAAAGAGCTAACTGTAAACTGGAATAGATTAGTTACAGGCAAATCTGTTGAACTAAGTAGATTGGATTTCTGATGAGGGAACAGAGTTACTCAGTGTAAATTCTGTGAGTGCCGTCTATATGAATTTTGGAAGAGTATTTGATGAAATGCCACATTAAAAGTAGGTTACTGGAACTGAGATAGACAGAATTGAAGGTTTGGAAACAGAAAATGGAAAATTGTCTTAAATGCAGAAAACAAGGTGTAATGATAGACACTTTCAGATCACCCTGGAGAATGGGAGACAAATATATAACCCTGTGTCAATGCTAGGGCCACTGCTTTCCTTGATATTTATGAGTTACTTAAACATGTATGTACAAGGTACATGTTTCAAAATGCAGAAAGGACTAGGATCGCGGTTTACCATCAGGTGGACTGGTAATGGACTTAAAGAGATCACAACTGTGGAACAAGCAGACCCCTGGCACAAAAATCAAACACAAAATACAGGAGATACTCAGCAGTAACTGTGGAAAATGAAAAACAGTTCACAAATTTCAGATTGATGACCAGATGAAACTTAATATAGAGAAATGTGAAGTGATGTACTTTAACAGAAAGGATAAGGAGAGAAAATCTTAAGTAGATGGCAAAGTTCTCAAAGGTTTGTGGGAAAAAAGTTCCTGGCAGTAGCTGTGCATAAGCCCTTGAAAGTAGCTAGACATACTGAGAAGTGATTAATGAAGCTTCACAAAGACATGGAGAACAAAAGCAGAGAAGTTTTGCTGAGTCTTTATGAAACACTGGATTGGCCACAAGTAAAGTATTGCATCCAATTCTGGTCACATAACTTTAGGAGTATATGAAGAGAGGATTCAGAAACAATTTACTAGTTAGTTCTGAGGATCAAGGATTCCAGCTGTAAGTGAGAATTGTGATGCTGTGGATTGTTTTATAAGATCAGGACTGTTTAGATGGAGAACTGGTAATTTTCCCCATTAGTTGCTGGATTAAGTTCCAGGGACCTAGGATTTAAAATTTTGGGCAAATGATATATGGTGAATGTGAATAAAAGTTGATTTTTAATGCAGGCAGGAGTTATCATCTGGAATACACCACAGGCAGGCTGGTGGAAACAGAACGAAATAGTGCTATTACAAGAGGGAGAGGGAGGGAGGGAGAGAGAGAGAGAGAGAGAGAGAGAGAGAGAGATTAATTTGCAGCATTATGGGGAAAACATGGATAAGGGACTCTCCCTGTACAGATCTAATGAGTAGAATTGTAATCCTGTGCAATAACTACTGTATGATTTAATATACCAGGTACAAAGACTGCTTCTGCCTCACTGTTATAAGATTATTGAATTGTCTCCTAGTACAATAAGATGGAACCTTAATCTCACAATCTACCTCACTATGACTTGGCACCTTAACATTGCACAAAGTGCACTTCCTCTGTAACTGTAACACTTTATTCTGCACACAGTTATTATTTTCCCACTGAGGCAATCAATTTGTCTGCACAAATAACATGTTTAAGTTTTTCACTGTACCTCAGTACATGTGGCAATAATAAACCAATTTACCAATTTTACTCTAGGCAGAGTTGTATTTCCACAATTTTAACTCTGTCAAAATGTGGTTACCCTCCATAGACATTAACAAGTGGAATAAATCCTCATGAGAAGAGGGAGGATACAATGACAGATGCAGATGAAAGAAGTCTTTGAAGGAAACTATCTAGTAATTGATAATTCCCAAACATTTTAGTGTGAACTACCAGGAATTACACAGAAAGAATTTAATATAATGGTATGATCAAAAATGTGGACAAGATAATATAAAGCAGTTACTTATGATAATAACTGTTATGTAAAGAATAATGGTAACTAGACAGGTTCAGTTACTTGTCTATATCTCAGAGTTGTGTTAGAGTATCTGATTACAAATTACGTCCCTTAAGAAGCTCTAGCAAATAATAGTTGAAAAATTTCGCTTGCAATTTTTTCCCAGTATTATCACTCTCACCAGTTTTTAGATATATATATATATATATATGCAGTTTTCATTTTGTGTATCTTCTCTGATGTACTTGTTCATGAACACATGACCAGGGTAAGGTGCACTCATAAGCTCATAAGATGAATGAGGATAAATAATGTACATGTGCCATCCACTCAGTCTCAGCAGCCGGTGACCATCACTGATAGAGAGCATCTTCCTAAATTTGCAGTGAATGACTTAACTAATATCTCAGCAATAAACAAACTGCTGACTGATCTGTCGAATTAGCTTTGTGAAAAATACATGAGAGAGCAATCTCTCTGCAGTTATTTTGGTTCTATGCTTGCATGAACACTATGTACAGGTTAACTATGGGAAAGAGAGCCGTGGAAAGGAAGTTAAAGCCTGACAGTTGTGCAGGAACAGATTTCACCTAGTGAGGTGCTTATGAATGTGTAAGTATCATTGTAATGAAAGAAAAGGAGCATTCCGTTTTGCACAGAACAAATTTCCATTGATAGTAATGTATAACAGTATGTATTTCCAATCATAGCAAATAACTATGTATGCTCTCAGTAATTATGTCATAGAGGCATTCAGCACAGAAACTATCCTGTCTGTACAATGAAGACCCCATCAAGGGTTGAAGGAAAAGTCTTTAAGACTCTGAGCATTATTTTTTTGCTCATGTTCATCCTTGGGATATTTTAGGGCGTTGTTCTTGTTTGTGTAGGTCCCAAATTTGTCACAGTGCCTCAACCCAATAGCATTCAGGCCATGTTCTACTCCTGAAAGGAAGTAAGGTTGATACATGAATAATATATATAAACCATCCTTGTTTATTTGTGCTAAATGATATGTGAAAAATATACATTCTACTGTACTTCCAAAATCTGTTTCTGTCAAAGGCAGGGGAATTTTGATAACTGCTACTAGAATGTACATTCTCTGCAAGGATCCAAGGATGAATTTCTGCCTCCAAAACTTTGACACATCTGTCACCAACCCAAACATTCAATACGTTGCAAAAGAAAAATTCAACCCCCCAGCATAAACAGCACAATTCTGGTCCGGTTATTAGAATTTCATTTTTCTTTTCTCCTCCCTGGGCTTCACATTGATGGTGATGGTAACAGGACACAGTCTTGCACTCAGCATGCTCATCGTCAATCAATAAGTAAATTGGCTCTTATTAAACCCCATCTCTTCTTGCCTTTCAAATTTATCTCAATTCATTTCTCAATCACTCTTTAGTGTGGACAGCTTTCTTATTGATCTTCTGGCACTCTTTCAATGCAACTTACTTCTGCTCCTCAAGCATGCAGAACAAAGTAATTGCTGCCAGCTTATTGATCAGAATTCCAGTACTTAACCAAAGTTTAGCATTTCTCTTGAATGAGTATAAGTAGCAGGGGAAATAGGGAGAAATGGAAAGTGTCAAACTTCTTGATGGGTGCTGGTGAATGACCAGAGGTGCCAGTCTTGATTCAGACATTACAATCAGTTAAGTTTATGTTCATATTTTCTTATGATATAGAAGGAGCCATTCAGCCCCTTGAGTCTGTGCTGGCTATCTAGGTAAACATATCAGTTCACTTCCCTATCAATTCTCCTGCAATCCATTCATTCTTGGTATGTCCATCTACTCCACCCTGATTCTGCAATGACCCACCTACACTAGAGATAATTTACAATAACCCACTTGGGAGGAAACTGTAGCACCTGAGTTAAAGTCACATGGGCACAAGGTACAGGTGCAAGCACCACGTTGACAGCACTACATGTCAGGGTTTAACCTGGGTCACTGGTGCTGTTAAGTACCAACACAACCAGTTCAACCACTTTGAACCACTCCAAAAATTAAAATATCCAGCATAAGAAGTTATGCTGGAAGTTATATCCATAATTGGATGTCATAACATGACAGGAACAGTCATGAAATTACTGAGGTGGTACAACACCATACAAAATGGGAGCAGGATTAGCACATTCAATCACATCTGATTTATTTGCCCTCTCACACCCATTCTTCTGCATTCCCTCCGTAACTTTAAATGCCCTCACTAATTAAATAGCTATCAGCTTCCACTCTAAATATACCCAGTGACTTGGCCTCCACAGCAATTTTTGGCAATGAATTTCACATATTTACCACTCTCTGGCTAAAGAAATTTCTCCTCATTCTGTTCCGAAGGAGTGCCCTTCTAATCTGAGGTTGCGCCCTCTGGACCTAGACTCTCCCACCATTGGAAACATCCTCTGCACATCCACTCTTTCTAGGTAGTTTATTTCAATATTTAGTAGCTTTCAATGATTCCTAATTCTTCTAAACTCCATCAAATACAGTCCACTGAGGCCAAAGCTGTCTTCATGCATTAACCCTTTCATTCCCAGGATTATTTTTGTAAACCTCCTCTGTACTCTCTGATGCCAGCACATTCTTATCTTAGAGTCATAGAGAAGTACAGCACAGAAATAGGCCCTTCAGCACAGCTAGTCCATGCTGAAACCATTTAAGCTTCCTACTCACATCGACCTGCACCTGGACCATAGCCCTCCATACCCCTACTATCCGTGTACCTCTCCAAACTACTCTTAAACATTGAAAACGAGCTCACATGACCCACTTGTGTTGGTAGCTTATCCCACACTCTCATGACTCTCTGAATGGAGAAGTTTCCCATTAAACCTCATATTTCACCCTTATTCCATGAGCTCTGGTTGTAGTCCCACCCATCCTCAGTGGAAAAAGCCTGCTTGCATCTATCTATACCCCTCCTTAGGGAATCCAGCACTGTGACTCCCAATCCTTTTGCTTTTAAATTTCTGAATTTCTTTCCCATTTGGAAAATAGTCTATGCCAGTGTTTCACAACCTTTATTAGCCCAACACCTCCCTAAAACTCTTTAATACTTGCCAATGCCCCCATAAAGCACTTTAATTCTTGCCAATGCACCCCTGAAGCACTTCCATTCTTGCTAGCACCCCTTCTAGGCACAATATACTTTCCAGCACCCCAAAAGTGTAAAAACCATATGTAACACAAGAAAAATGATTTTGCTTCATTTCCTTCAATGTTAGTAGTTTGTTTCCACATTTCTTTAGAAGAACTATTTCGAGGATTATTTCAAGGGGAATAGAATATAAAAGCAAGGAGATAATGCTAAGACTTTATAAGACACTAGTCAGGCTGCATTTGGAGTATTGTCAACAGTTTTGGGCCCCATATCTCAGAAAGGATGCATTGTTTTTGCGGAGAGTCTGGAGGAGGTACACGAGGATGATTCTGGGAATGAAAGAGTTAATATATGAGCAGCATTTGGCACTTTTGGGCCTGTACTTACTGGAATTTAGAAGAATGTGTAGGGATCTCATTGAAACCTACCAAATGTTGAAAGGACTAGACAGGGTGGATGTGGAGAGGATGTTTCTTATAGTGGGGGTATCTAGAACTAGAGGGCACAGCCTCAAAATTCAGGGATGACCTTTTAGAACAGAGGTAAGGAGGAATTTTTTTTAGCCAGAGAGTAGTAAATCTGTGGAATGCTCTTCCAGAGACTGCATGGAGGCCAAGTCCACGGGTATATTTAAGGCGGAAGTTGATCATTTACTGATCAGTCAAGGCATCAGACGATATGGCGAGAAGGCAGGTGTATGGGGTTGAGTGAGACCTGGGATCAGCCATTACGGAATGGCAGAACAGACCCGATGGGTGGAATAGCCTAATTCTGCTCCTATGTCTTATGGTCTAACCATCTTTTTCTTGATAAGCAATGAACATGTTGGACTTATGTTATTCAAAGAATAATGGAATTTTCTGTGCTTCTGCAGATTCTCAATTGGTACGGCCAGTGCAAAGAGTGAATTAAACAGTATTCATTTTCTTGTAAAGTCACCTATTGTGTAAAAGATTATTTTGACTGTGTAACACACAAAAATGCTGGAGAAACTCAGCAGGCCAGGCAACATCCATGAAAAAAGTAAACAATTGATGTTTTGGGCTGAGACTCTTCATCAGGACTAGTAAGGAAGAGGGAAGGAGTAAACTATGAAGGTGGGGGGTGGAGGAAGTAGTACTTGATGGAAGGTGATAGTTGAAACCAAGAGGGGGAAGGGGTGAAGTAAAGAGCTGGGAAGTTGATTAGTGAGAGAGATACAGGGCTGGAAAAGGAAGAATCTGAAAGGAGAGGACAAAAGGCTGTGGAAGAAAGAGAAGGGGGAGGAGCACCAGAGGGAAGTGCTGGGCAGGTAAGAAGATAAGGTGAGAGAGGGAAACGGATGGGGAATGGTGGGGGGGGGGCGCAATTACTGGAAGTTCGAGAAATTGATGTTCATGCAATCAGGTTGAAGTCTACTCAGACAGAATACGTGGTATTACTCCTCCAGTCTGAGTGTGGCCTCATCGCAACAGTAGAGGAGGCCATGGACTGATATGTTGGAATGGGAATGGGAAGTAGGATTGAAATGGGTGGCTGACTGTTTACCCTTTTTCATAGATGCTGCCTGGCCTGTTGAGTTCCTCCAGCATTTTGTGTGTGTTGCTCGGATTTCCAGCAGCTGCAGGTTTTCTCCTGTTTGTGATTTACTATGACTGTAACATTAGGTGGTTGCATCGGCTTAGATAGGGTATATGTTACAGAAAATGTAATTCAACCCAAACACATCATGTGACTCTTATGCGCCATTAAAGCGCCTTCATTTTTTCTTCAACTTAATCTATCAGCTCCCCTATTTCCTCCAGTATGACTACTTACCCGGCCTCTAAATGCAGCCAAGCTGTTTGCTTCAGCCATGCTCTATCTGGGTGAACTTGTGCATCCTCTTGCGTTACCTCCAGCTTCTCTACTTTTCCCCACATCTCAAAGATGTGGAGGTTGAAGGTTAATTGGCCATTGTGAATAGTGTTCCACGTGTACAGTGGTGTGTGGTAGAATATGCGGGGCTTGACCTGAATGTAGGAAGAAGAGAATAGCATTGGAATAGAAACCCTACAAGTGGGTGTTTGACGGTCAACATAGACTGGCCAGAAGGATTTCGTTCACCACTGTTAACTGATTCTATGACCTAAAGACTTATTTTCAATTACGCAGATTCTCATTATTATTTTGCACTGTTTGTCTTTTGCACATTGGCTATTTGTCAGTCTTTGCCTGTTAGTGTATAGTTTTTCATAAAATTTTATTATATTTCCTTTTTCTCTAAATGCCTGCATGAAAATAAATCTCAATGTACTTTATGGCAATGTATACGTACTTTGATAATAAATTTACTTTAAATTTTGAACTTTAAACATTTTCTGAGCTTTGTCATTCTAAAACCTTTATCTATGATCTAAGAATATGGATGTTTTCCCTAAATTATTCAAAAACAAGGAAATGGAAGCTTGGGTAGTGTGTGAATAATGCTGTATGTTGCAACAATGGTTTGGCCTGAAGGGTCATTGTGAAACAGCAAGCCTAATATTTAGAAGTCCTTGAGGAATTTTATATGAAGTATGCTATTACAAGAGTAAGATAATACAGGCTTGTTCAAGGAAGCAGTTTTTAAGGAGCAGCTTATAAGAGAAGAGAATGGTAGAGAGGAAAATGGTTTAGGGGAGGAAATTCTAGCATTTAGGAATCAATCCCAGTGGTGAAACATTGTGTATTGAGGGTGCTCAAGAGGGCAGAATGTAGAGAGAGCTCAGCACGTGCAGAACTGGAGGAATTACAGAGAAAGTGACAGAGAGAGCATTTGGTTGAGCAGGCACAGGACTGGTTTAGATAGCAAATCAGAATCAAGACTATCATCACTGACATATGTCATGAAATTTGTTGTTTTGTGACAGCAGTACAAAGCAGGTCATAAAAATTCCTTTAAGTTACTAAATAAATCATGGAAAAGATATGAAACCCCTTTTTACCGGAAGTCTCTAGAGATGCCACTCGTTAGCCCCTTGCCTACAGCTGCTGGACTCAGTGGTGAGAAAGCCACCTTTCTCTAACTCTCTACGTCTGGGGTCAGTATCACTTGGGTCCCACCAAGACCAAGGAGTTGAGATGTCTTGACCACTCAAACCCCGACCTGTGCAAGTACTTTGTAAATACTGCCCCCATGCAATTAGCCATCTGCAAGAAATAACTGACCGTACACTGCATAAAATTACTTACTTACTTCACTTTATTGTCACCAAACAATCGATACTAGAGCGTACAATCATCACAGCGATATTTGATTCTGCACTTCGCGCTCCCTGGAGTACAAATCGAAGTAAATATAATAAAGAAATTTAAATTATCAATCATAATTAGAAAATAGAAAAGGGAACGTAAGGTAGTGCAAAAAGAAACCGAGAGACAGGTCTGGATATTTGGAAGATACGGCCCAGATCCGGGTCAGGATCCGTTCAGCAGTCTTATCACAGTTGGTAAGAAGCTGTTCCCAAACCTGGCTGTACAAATCTTCAAGCTTCTGAACCCTTTCCTGGCGGGAAGAGGGACAAAATGTGTGCTGGCTGGGTGGGTCGTGTCCTTGATTATCCTGGCAGCACTGCTCCGACAGCGTGCAGTGTAAAGTGAGTCCAAGGTTGGAAGATTGGTTTGTGTGATGTGCTGGGTTGTGTTCATGATCTTCTGCAGCTTCTTCCGGTCTTGAACAGGACAACTTCCATACCAGGTTGTGATGCACCCTAGAAGAATGCTTTCTACGGTGCACCTGTAAAAATTAGTGAGGGTTTTAGGGGACAAGCCAAAGTTCTTCAGCTTTCTCAGGAAGTAAAGGCACTGGTGGGCCTTCTTGGCAGTGGACTCTGCTTGGTTAGACCAAGTCAGGTCATTTGTGATATTCACCCCGAGGAACTTAAAGCTTTTGACCTGTTCCACCTGCACACCACCGATGTAGATGGGGTCGTGCGGTCCACTACTCCTTCTGAAGTCAACAACCAATTCTTTCATCTTGTTGTTGAGAGATAGGTTATTGTCTTTGCACCATGCCACGAGGTTCTTAATTTCCTCTCTGTACTCAGACTCATCATCACCCAAGATACCGCCTACAATTGTGGTGTCATCAGCAAACACAATCATGGGTGTACAGTGAGTACAGCAGGGGGCTGAGTACACAGCCTTGTGGGGTACTGGTACTCAGAGTGATTGTAGAGGAGAGCTTGTCCCCTATTTTTACAACCTGGGTCCTGTCTGTGAGGAAGTTGAAGATCCAGCCGCAGATCTGAGTGCTAAGACCCAGAGTCCGGAACTTATGAATCAGTTTATTTGGAATGACGGTATTAAAGGCAGAGCTGTAATCAATGAAAAGGAGCCTTACATATGCATCTTTATTCTCCAGGTGTTCTGAGGAGGAATGTAGTGCCAGAGAGATGGCTTCTGCCGTTGACCTGTTGCTCTGGTAGGCGAACTGGTAGGTGTTGAGGTTGACCGGTAGGCTATGGTTGATGTGTGCCTTAACCAATCGCTCGAAGCATTGGCCTAGTTGAAGTCCCTGGCTATAATGAGCAAAGCCTCCGGATACCTGGTCTCAAGTTCACTGATGTTGGCATACAGTGTATTCACAGCACACTCCACGTCCGTCTCGGGGGGAATGTAGACCACTGTCAGTATGACCGAGGTGAATTCCCGTGGCAGATAATAGGGACAACACTTCACCGACAGATGTTCCAGGTCCGGACTGCAGGAGCTTGTCAGTGCCACTGTGTCTGAGCACCATGCAGTGTTGATCAGTAGGCAGACACCACCTCCCTTCGTCTTGCCCGAAGATGCCGTGCGGTCCTTCTGATGGATCGAAAAGCCCTCTGGTCAGATGGCACAGTCTGGGGAGAGCCAGGTCTTGGTGAAACAGAATACACAACAGTTCTGTATCTCCTTGCAGTAGGTGAGTCTCCCTTTAAGATCATCCACCTTGTTCTCTATAGCTTGCACATTAGCTAGTAGGATGGTGGGCGGTGGGACCCTAAAGCCCCTCCACTTCAATCTGACCAGCAGCCCAACTCTTTTCCCACACTTCGGTTTCCATCAATGCAGTGTGTTGTTGGCAGCTCTGAGGTTGGTGGACGTGTCCTGCAGGGATTGATTGGCGGGTCGCATCTTTGGGCGCTCCAGGTCAGGCCGAGTGATGGGGAGGCTCCACTGCCATTTCCAACTGCCAGGGGCCTGGGCTGTCAAATAGGTCGGGCCCCGAAGCCAACACTTAAACCCGGAGGGCCAGGCTGCCAGCTGAAATAAATCCATGAACTGAGTCACAGTTGCGGGGGCCTCCACTCCAGCCGAGCCAGGCTCGATTTCCAAGGTCGGCGGCGGAGGCCTCACTTCCGGCAGCTGTGGATAGCCACCAACGGGGCTGTACGGTGGTCACTCCGGGGAAGCGTCTGGGGTACCTTGAGGTCTCCAACATCACCTCTGTGTGGTCATCTGCTTCGGAGAGGTGCTGGTCAGAATGGGCCACATCTTCAGGTGCTCAGACATGGTAGCAGGCCGTGGGTCTCCGGGAACGTGGTGGACCTCGGACCAGGCCTCGCTGATTGGGTCCAGGTGTGGTCCGGAATTGAAGAAGCAATTCTGGCACGTCAGTGATCTCCATCTGGGTCAGCAGCTTCGCCAGGGTGTTGTTGATCTTGCTAGATGTAGCAAAATTGAGGTTTAGAAGGGTTTCTTGGGTATAGAATAGTGTAGCGGGCAGTTTGCTCAGGAGAGCACGTGCAGAGTCGCCAGATACCGGCGCCATCTTAATTATAAAGTATATTTAGAAATTTCAACTTTATCAAACAATTAGTAGGAAAAAGAAAAGAAAAAAAGTAAAAAGGTCCCACTGTAGTTAACCCAGTCCAAATGTGCACATAAGTTGGAGCTCATCTTGAAGTTGTCTTTAACTTATGCACTGGGCCCACGGTCTTTGTGAAAGCACACACCACTTTCAAATGTCACTTAAAATCCATCTCAAGCAAACAGGGTCCCCCATAGGAGTTCTGGCCCTTCCTCCCAGAAGCCGTTCATCAGCACCAAGCACCTTGCGCAACAGGGATGACATCCTCAGTCATGCTCCCTCCTGTCTTCTCCCAGCTCTCGCCAAAAAGACCTTGACCCACACCAGTGTCCATCACAGAAACCTCTCCACCCAGCAAATCTAAAACCTTCTCCCACTTCCACCATCCTCGCTGGCTGACACAACATTCCTAAGTTGAACAATATAGCCCCTTATCTTAGCTCAAAATCAAACATGCTAAAACCAGAACAGACTGCTCTTACAGAACTGCTAAAATGAAATACCTAAGGCATAGCAATAAAAATCTGAACCAGGGTACTACAGATGAATAACAAGGTAGTGTTAATAGGTCCTTGGATAATTCAGAAATCTGATAGTAGAGCGGAAAAAAGACTGCTCCTAAGATGTTAATTTTGGGTCTTCAGGCTCCTGTATCTCCTCCCCGATGATAGTGATGGGAAGAAGAGATAATCTTGATGGTAAAGGTCTTTAATGATGGATGCTGCATTCTTGAGACACCTCCTCTTGAAGATGTCATGGATGGTGCAGTGGGCTGCACATACTGGCTGAATCTGCAACCCTCTGCAGCATCTTGTGATCCTGTGCATTGGAGGCTCCATACCAGTCTATGATGCGACCAGTCAGAATGCTTTCCACCATGCATGAGTGTTTTGTGTCATACTGAATCTCTTCATTCTCCAAAATGAAGTAGAGCCACAGGTGTGCCTTCTTCATGATTACTTCAATGTGTTGGGCAAAGGATAGATCCTCTGAGATGCTGAACCCCAGAAATTCGAAGCTGCTCACACTTTCCACTGCTCACTCCTCAATGAGGACTAGTATGTGTTGTGATGACTTCTAACTTGGTTGGCATGGACGAGTTAGGCCAAAGGATCTGTTTCCATGCTGTATGACTCTTTGATTCTATGGGTTTACAGAGAAAGGGACAGAAAGATTGCTTCAGAACTTGAACTCTGGTTGAGCATTTTAAAGTTGTTGAATTGCTTAACATAGTGTATGATTTGATCACTTAGCTTTTGGCAACAATGTTCAGTCACTGGGTTTTCCAGCAGGCGTTTGATAGCAATCAGGTCCAACACAAATGATTTTCTTCGTCATAGGTAGGATTGCTGAGATTATTAATTGGACTCATGCTGCAAGCTCAAGCTGGGATCTATATATCCAGAACCTGTGACTTCCTGCTGTGGTTGCAAGCTGACTTGATAACAAAACTTGGAGGTAGCTCAGCATGAAGATGCTTGATTTTGTCTGCTACATATTGTGTTGTGCATTCTTTGTGATACCAACACAAGGAGAACTGAGTGATAATATTATGGTGTGTGTTGCTATGGCAATAGCTAACCTCAAGGATGGCAATATTGTTGATGTTCTTTTGCTCAGTTGCTGGTAGTTTTTGGATAAACAATTCCAGTCATTGCAATAAATTCTACCTCTAAGTCTATTAGATAACAACTGCTTATTACTTCCTGTAAATGTCTATTCATGTAACTTACCTTTCTGTATTCGGTGAAGCCTTTTTCTGTGTGAGTATGTAAGAAAACAAAGGTATTAATTTGATAGCTCATCCTTTCCTCCTCTCTAGCAACCATCCTCATCTCCTCACAATCGTACTCTGTCTCTTTACTCTGAAAATTACGGTCATTTCCCTATTGAACTTTTCTCTCCCACCAAAGCTACAGAAAGGTTGTTTTAAGAGCAAACATGAGGAAATCTGCAGATGCTGGAAATTCAAACAACAACACACAAAATGCTGGTGAAACACAGCAGACAAGGCAGCATCTATAGGGAGAAGCACTGTCTATGTTTTGGGCTGAGACCCTTCGTCCTGACAAAACGTCAACAGTGCTTCTCCCTATAGATGCTGCCTGGCCTGCTGTGTTCCACCAGCATTTTGTGTGTGTTGTTGAAAGGTTGCTTTAACCATTTTTCTTCTTCTCATGAGAAAATCCTCCTGGATTTTTCTCTAATCCAATGATGAAATGCAATTTTGTGTGGCATGCAGATGAATAAGAAACAAGAGGAGGCCATTCAGTCCTTTGTGCCTGCCACACTCAGCTCTAGTTTCCCTCACTAATCCTTTATCTATAAATTTAGATTCTCTGTGTTGTAGTCATATAGTATGGAAACAGACCATTTAGCCCAAATGGTTGAATGTCCATCCAAGCTGGCACATATTGGGACCCATGTTTTCCCTATTTCTATGGAACTCTTGCTATTCTTTATTTCTATAAATGATTTGGATGCAAATGCACGAGGCTTGATCAGTTATGGAAGTGGGCTGAGGAGTGGCGTATGAATTTCAACACAGATAAATGTGAGGTGATGCATTTTGGAAAGCCAAACCAGTGTAGGGCTTTTATTAAGGAAGGCAGAGTACTATGGAGTGCAATTGAACAAAGGGACCTAGCAGTTTTTTGAAAGTAGCATTACAGGTAGACAGGGTGGTTACAAAGGTGTTCAGCAAGCTGGTCTCCATCACTCAGGGCACTGAGTATAGGAGTCCAGAAGTTATGTTGCAGTTGTATTAGTCATTGGTGAGGTCACATTTGGAGCACTGTGTACAGTTTCAGTCACCCCATTATAGGCAAGACATGGTTAAACTATAAAGAGTGTAGGAACAGTTTACAACAATATTGCCAGGACGATAGCTCCTGAGTTATAAGGAAAGGTTGCCAGGGTACATCTTTATTCTTTGGAATGTAGAGAATGAGGGGCAAACTTACTGATGTGTTTAGAATAATGAGGGGCATAGGTAAGGTGAATGGTCACAATTTTGCCCAGAGCAGAAGAGTCCATGGCTAGGGGTTACAAGTTTAGGGTGAGAGAGGAAAGACTTAAAAGGGACCTGAGGGGCAACTTTTTCATGCAGAGTATATGGAATGAGCTGCTAGAAGAAGTGGTTGAAGCAGGTGCAATAGTGTCATTTATGAAGCACTTGGAAAGGTACATGGAAAAGTGGGGCTTGGAACCAAACACAGGAAGTTGAATCAAGAACTTATGAATCTCTCCCTTAACTACACCCAATGACTTGGCCTATAGCCCTCCATGGCAATGCATTCCATGTATTCACCACCACCTGGCTGAGGAAATTCTCCTCATCTCAGTTCTGAACTCCTAGTAGACTCTCCATTGGTTTCCATTAGACTCTCCTAATGGAAACATGCCCCCCATCCTCTTTATCCAAACTAACTTTCAGAGTTGTCAGAGCCAGTGAGAGAGCTTACACCAACACTCTAACGATCATATACATTTGAGTCCAAAGAACATCACTATGACTCTTTCTTCATGGAGTTACTGTACCTCTTGGAGATGCTGGATAAACAAAGATAAAGGTAATGTGAGCTCGGAGAGTGATGAGGTGACATAGGAGACTGGTGAAGTGAAAAATATTGTCAGGTGTTGAGTAGAGTGACCAGTTTTTATATTCTTTGCATAGCGACCTCTTCAACCTCTGGAGATGAGTGGCTCATTGAGAGGTCAGGTGAGGTAAGACCAGGTGTCCGAGTTACTAGTGAGTCCATTGAACACATTCTTGGGACCCCATTGCAGAACAGACACAATGATTAGAAATGGCTCAAGTTTTACTCCTATTCAGGATAGTATCCACTAAATTCTGCACCTCAGACCAGTGGATTATGTTTTTCAAATTGTTATATGAATGAATACTGAGCAGTTTTGAAGGAATTGTGATGATATCAGAGAGGTGACCACTGAGCTAACCTCTCTGATGTAAGCTCCAGTGATCCAGGTTTGAGCCGATCCTTGGGTGTTATCTATATGGAATGTGCCCATCAGTCTTTGATAACAGAGATTTTCATGTCATCCTTTGGTTTCCACCCACATCTCAGACATATGGTGGTAGGTTAATTAATCTCCATAGATTCCCCTTCTGTAGATGAGTGGGGAAGGAATCAAAGGCATTAGAAAGAGAAATGAGATGCAAGGATACAGGAAAGTGAAGAAGGGTGGCACTGGTGATTCCGTTGGGGAAATAGCATGGAAAGAAGGGCTCTGTCAGGAACGAAGTCCTGACGAAGGGTCTCAGCCCGAAACGTCGACAGTGCTTCTCCCTATAGATGCTGCCTGGCCTGCTGTGTTCCACCAGCATTTTGTGTGTGTTGCTTGAATTTCCAGCATCTGCAGATTTCCTCATGAATGAAGGGCTCCTTGTCTTTCTTTGGAAATAGATGGTAATAACAGAGAGTGAATAATGATGAAATAATTATTTATTCCCAGATTCCACTAAGCCAATATCATGGTCACTCCCTTGCTCACATCATCTTTGATCACTGAAATGTGTTCTCAACAACAAAAGAAGGCTCCTGATTCATTAGGCTGTCACCCGTTAAATGTCAAAAAATGTGTCATTGCCAGCACGTGCCATGGCAGATATGTCAGTAGGTAGCTCCATTCTGGTTGATGTGTGGTCGCATTGTTATTGAGTGATTAACTTGGTCTGCCATGTGAAATTATTGGCGCTTAATCTGTTGCAGGTCAGTGGAAAACTGAAGGATTTTGAAACTGTCACCTTACTGATGCATAAATGTACTTTATTTATTTTTGGTAGAGTTCATCAAAGTGAAGAATGAGTGTAAGTGCAAATGAAATGGGATTTCTTCCCCATTCAACAAAACGATTCTGCATGGCCGACAAAATGCAGACTAAAACTGCCTCTGTTGCCATTGGTGCCTCAACCCCATCAGCAGGGATATGAAGAATCTCCTACCCCCCCCCCCCCCCGCTACATCATGATTTTCCATTTTGCCCCACTCTGAGGGACATTGTCAATGAATGAAAACCAATGCTGGTCCCTGAATTACCCTGATGCTGTCTGCGTGGAGTTTTCATGTCTTCCCAGTGATGATATGGATTTCCTCTAGGGGCTCTAGTTTTATCCCATATCTCAAAAATGTGCAGACAGTGAGGTTAATTATTATTCCTCTTTATACCCCATCACCCTGGCTGGCTGGCAGCAGCTCACCAGAGTCCTCTGTCCTGGGCCAGTTTTTCACATTATCTCCAAGTGTGGCCCGTCTTCTCAGTGCATTCTTCCTCTCCCAGGGATGAGATCTTTGCAGCTTCTGTTGGTGTTTCTGTAGCATTGGGTTTTTAAGAGATGGGGTTGCTAGCCCTGTGCCCAACCCGCCTCCTTTTGTAACTGGGCTTGGAATTGCCCATGGCAGAGTTTTATGGTACCTGGGTGAGTGGCAGAATCTGGAGGGAGTTGGTAGGAATGGGGGGAGAATACAAAGCGTTTAAATGTCAGATTAATGTCAATGGATGGGTGGTGAAGAGGATTGGGCTGAAGAGCCTGTTTCTACCATATCTCAATGACAGTTGGGAACTCTCTTCCTTCAACTTGTCTAAAGCCTGGGTAATTTTGAACAGCTTTCAATTATCTCTGCCAGAGGATGAGCTACACCAGCTCCTCCGATCTCTCCGTACAGCTGAAACTCCTCAACCCCGAGCATTCTGCTCAATATTTTCTGCATTCTGTGCAGGGCCTTTATGTCCACCTGGATAAAGCTATCCAGTTGGGTAGTTTTGGGTTTAGTAGGAAGGAGCAGAAGTAATAAGTCTTTCTTACTTTCGTACACATATTTAAATATTTGTTATTGTGTCCTTTTGAACTTTGAAATATTTTGTGCCAAATTATTACATCAGCTTCATTTGTTCACAGTATACAGTCCTAATCATCATTTTATTTTGTTTGACAAAGCATTTAATTTTTATTACAGCAGCTAAATTGTCACTGATAAGTCTAATTATCCCCAGCCTTTCCCTTGTATGCACAGAGATCACTCATTTGTTCCAAAATTAATTTGACAGGCTAAACTACATACAGCTGGACAATCACCTCGCACTGAATTATTCTGTATTGCTAAATGAGTGGCTACACTCATGTTGTCTGTTTTATGCCATTGCTATCAGGATATCCTCTCATGCTCCTCAAAATGATATGCACTGCATGTCATTGGCCATACTGTGTGGCGCACATTCACCATAGTGATATGTAAAGCACAGGAACCCGTGTTATTATCCAACATTCCCCTTGCTTCACATGCACCATTTAACATCAATTGTCATTACATTCCTATTTACACATTCACCTAGAAAATTAAAACATTAGCATGACACTATTGTCCCAACCCCTCCATTGACCCATATTTGGTCAATACAACCCAAACAGTAATGGTATAATATTGTCATTAATGGCAAAATAGTGACAGACCATTATCTGTTCTTTCAACCATTATTAAGAATATTAATCAAGGTGGAATTGGATGGCATGAAAAGAAGATGTTTTGCAGGGCCATGAGCAAAGAGCAAGGGCGTGGGACTGATCATTTCTCTCCATGAGAAGCTGGCTTAGAGTTGATGAGCCAAGTGACCTTTTAAAAGATAATATAACTGGGTGATAATTCTCGGCGGATATACTTTTCTCTGCAGAATTTGTCAGGACAAACCCTGGCGGTTTTCCATATTGGTGGTTAGATCGTTGCAATTGTATGCGGACAGCCAGCAAGGCAGTTTTTCATCCCACCTACTAGGATATTATTGTGTCCCATTAGCCCTGCCATGCCCAGTGCACTGAGCTACTGTTCTTCTTGATGGCACACTGTGTGAATAAACAATGCTGGGTGAAGGGATGGATATCAGGTGTTGGACAAGTAGAATCAATAGTTCAGCACCATAAACTAAGAAAAGCTCCAAATGGGATAGTCTCGTTCTTTGTAGATCTCTACCTTCACCAGAATCCACAATGTCCTTGGAACTTCTCTCCTGAATGCAACAAAGCTACTGTCAGAGCCATCTATGCTATTTGATCAGACCGACACTATTGTGATTCTGTGCACGTCATCAGATAATGAAAGGCCTGTCTGATTCCATTTTCTGAAAAAAAAAGATAGCAAAGAAGGTAGAATTAAAAGGCATTTAAAACCTTGTAAACCTTGACCCCAATCAAACAGAATCAAGCATGAAATATTCCACTGGTCCTTGCAGTGGGATTTGGCTGATGATAGAAAATGTTCCTTTAGTCGCCTGTACTGTATGCTTTTCCCAATCCATTTAAAATCTAAAAGACAATTACCTTGCTGCTCTGAAAGTGAGCATGTAGGGATCAGGCAGTATCAGTGTACCAGACCTTTAAAAACAGCAAGACAGTAGGGACATAGAATATCCTCTGGTGAGGTAATGCTGCATGTTCTGGAGATCAATGGCAGTGATATGTGAGAGGCTCAATGATTAACATTAAATGCCAGAAATTAGATTTAAATGCTCTTCTTCAACCACTGAAATTGAAACGAAGTCTTTTTCTGTCAAAGTATATCAAAAACAAATCTGTTTTCCAGGTCACAATTCAGTCAAGGCCGTATCAAAACCAGATAATTGGTTGTCAACTCTTAATCTGAATAGTGAGGTATATCTGGCAGGACATTGTTGCAGTATCTAATTGGTGTCAGCCTGGATCACAGGATCTCTCTTGAGAAATTAATTTGGTTTACCAGGCGTATTATCTGTTGCTAGTAATTTTTGTCATCCAGGTTCCTTCCACTTTTGGAGAGTGTTGAAGAGAAGGGAAAGAACCTTATTGATAGCTAGATTCTGCAGTGTAAAGGGGTGAAGTTAAATAAAAGTAACAAACCAAGTGTATCTTCTGGCATCTGAGCAGTTCTGGAAAGAGATGGATAAGGTTTTCAGGTTAATGATATGGCTGGTAGGTCTCAGCAAGTTTGAACATTTGCTACTAATTCATGCACTTTCTTTGTGTTGTTTGTTCTTTGTCTAGTTGCCAGTACTAAATTTTGAACACTCTGGTTCTGCATCTTTGTTTTCTCATTTTAGTGGACCTTACACTTAATACAAAAAATGATGAAAAGGGTAGTGAATTGAGAACACTGTCTAACAGAATTTACCAGCAAGTTGGAAAGAGAGCTAGGAGAGTGGATGCAAAGATTTGGTTAAAGAGTTGGTTAAAGTACAGTTTAAAGGATCGGAGAGTCAGAGAACACATAGGAAGGAAGTGGACAATGCAGACACTCTGCCAGTGGAGTGGTGAACAAAACTAGAGGAGAGCAGACATTGCATAGGATTATAAAACTGAAGAAAAATACAACAAAATTTAAATTATTATTGTGTAAGCATATCAGGCAACCATTGTAAATACTGCCAAAACCCAGCAATGAAGCGGAGAAGCAATTACTTTGCATTCAAGCAATAAATGTTGGGCAAAGCATTTAGAAAACAGTTCAAAGAAAATTGATTATAAAAGTACATATAAGTCACCATATATACCTCTAAGGTTAATTTTCTTGCAGGCATTCACAGTAAATACAAGAAGCACAATCAAACAAATGAAAGACTGAACCCAACAGGGTGGACAAACAACCTGTGTGGGAAAGATAACAAATGGTGCAAAGACAAAAATAATAAATACCCACAACTGGAAAGATATTGGCAGTGATCATATTCATAATTATTAGTAATTATTATTCATAATAATTTACTTGCCTACTTTTAATATGTCTCAACAATTTTCTTAAAGATCCTGAAAGTGTGCCCAAAGTAAAAGGAAAGTAAAGCGTAACACTTAGGAAAAGGAGAAACCACAAATGATCCATCCCATTACTTGTAATATCTTGCATCTCACAACTCATCTCAACTCACTTCAATAAGCAGAATGTACTTAGAGAAGGACAGAAAGGATGTCATAAGTATATGAAAGGGCAGAAAGAACAACTGATAATAGATTCCATAATTCAAAATCAAGCTCAGTAAAAAAAAGGGAATCTTTCATGTTGCTAAATTGACTACCAAATACCATTAGATTCTGTCTCACACTCATGGTTAATAGAAGTTCTTAATATATATAAATTACAGCTAATACTTATGAAATTCTTTCAAAAGCTGATGAAGCATTGGAATATATAATCACCCTATCTATTAACAACTAAAAAAAAAACAACCACTGTAATCAAAATAAACCAAGGCATTTTCCAACGTGACTCTCTAAACCCACAATGGCTTTGTTTAAACCTGCCTCTCTAATTGACCGAATCAGATGAAAATTGGATATCAAATCAGAAGCAACTAAGCAAATTATATCTTGGCACACATTCTATACATAGACGATTTAAAATTATGCATTCCTTCATCAGTAAAGCTAAAGCAATGAATTCAAATAGTCAAACTATTTTCTAAAGATATAAACACAAACTTCGGACTAGATAAGTGTAGAATATTAAGCAGAAAGGTGCAATGAAGCTAAAAGAATATCAGACAGAGCAGAAGGTTACAATACACTGATGAATAAATATGAAATATATAAATATCTGGGATGTTAACAAGGAAAGGAAATAGATCACAGTGCATTAAAGGGAAAGCTTTTGACAGAATTTACTCAAGGCTTTAAAAAGTCTGTCAAACAGAGCTCAATAGCAAAAATATTACAAAGACAATAAACACTTCTGCTATGCCCATATTAACGTGTTCTTTTGGCATAACATCTTTGTCCAAAATTGATCTGGAAAATTTATACAGGAAAATAAGAACAGAAATGACAAATTTTAGAAAACAGTATGTGTACTCGAACACACTTAGATTAACACTACCTAGAACAGAAAGAGGAAGAGGAATAACAGACATTAAAAATTTATACAAGAGTCAGATAAAACTTCTAATGATACATTTTGATCAATGAAAATCAGAATTCAGTACCCCATGTGAGCATATACAATTCTGATACACACCACCAAATTTAAGTGAAAGCATAACCCAGAAAAATGAAGAAAATATCACTACAGAAGAAAAAAATAATCAATAGAAGAGCCTGACCCTTACTTAAAAGATAGAGCAATTCCAAACACACACAACATACAGAAATCAATAAGTGAAGAACAGCAGAAATATGCTGAATTAAGAGGAAATAGAAAGACTATGAAACATAAGCAGGGTATACATTGCCCCATTAGTAATCTCTTCAACTGGTATCATCCCAAAGACACTACACATTAGCATTAAACAATTAGGCCTACACAGCAATATGTATGTAGATCTTCAGAAAGCCACAATACTAAACACCACTGGAATAGTCTGAAAGCTCTTCACAATTGAGAAATGAGTGTTTGGCTATGCCCATACCTTAGGTTTTACCAGCTTGAGCTGAGAAAATTTAAAATAAAATAATAATAATTATTATTATTATACCAATCAGAATAAATAAATAAATATACAGTAAATATTGGAAACATGAGATGAAGACTCCTCGAAAGTGAGTCCATAGGTTGTGTGAACATTTCTGTGATTGGAGCGAGTGAAGTTATCGCCAATGGTTCAAAAGCTGATGTTTGAGGGCTTGAACCCATTAGTTCCTGATTCAGAGGTATGGTTGATAGCATTTGAATTCACCAATCACTTCATTGCTTTCTTTCTCAATAACATATGCCCAGAATCACCAGATGCTTCACATTGCTATAATAAAAATGCACTAATTTTTAAAAACAGTCACAAAATTTTGCACCTTAGCCAAGCTTATTTCCAGTTCTCATTTAATTGGATCTGTCCATTTAAATAACTTAAAATAAGTAGAGAACATGATGTAACCAGAGGCAATCTCAAAATAGTTGCAAATTCCAATTAATTTATTACTCCTTGTGGTTTATATTTTTAAGAGAAGTGATTTTATGCTTTAGAGAAGTGATTTAAAAGCAGCAGATTGTACAAAATGATATTCCATTCACCCTTGCAAATTTACTTCACTTCTGCCCTCAGCTTCTTCAGTCCAACTCCAATACTCACCCTGATACTATTTTCAGTTGTGTTTGTTGTACCTCTTCCACAACAATATTATTCTCTTATTTATAAAATGTAATGCCGGAGCATTTCAGGTTAATTGCACCTAGTATTGGGGAATCACATAATGATTCAATCAATATATATTCTTTAATGATCCTTGCAAGCTGATGTGTTTTGTAGAAATAATAATGACAGCAGTTGAAACGTGACTCTCACAATTCACCCTATGGACACCGAGAGCAGGGAAATGTCACCATAATTTCCATGAAGTGACAGAGTGGAATAAGAAGACAAAGATCACAGGAGTACAAACACAGAAGAAGTCCAGTCAGCTCATTATACTTGTCCTGCAGCTATCTGGGAAAGTCCTAGTTTTCAGCCAATCCCAGAGTTGAATAGGTGATGCACCATCAATAACTCTTGGAGATGTGAGGCGAGATATAGGCTTTTATTGGCTGGAAGAAAGAACAAGCAGCAATTGACCACCACACTGCATCCTGGAGACTGAGGCCAGGGCAGTGTCCCCAATCGCCTTTATACAGGGGTCTGTGGGAGGAGCCACAGGAGCAGTCAGCAGAGGGGCGTGTCCAGACAGGTATATGTAGTTCACCACAATAGGTAAAGCCAGATGGCTAATATTTTAGAAGCAAAGATAACAGGGTTGAGTGCATAGTTGGTCTGCAGGCATTCTGTTTTTTTAAATAGTGTGCTTAAAGGCTATGCCTGCAGTGGTACACAGTTTATTCCAGAATGGTCAGTGGCTGTGCTAATTAAAATGAGTGAAGTTGGATTACCCGTAATGCTTGCAGACAGCTACTGCCTGGAGTGCCAGAAAGTTTTTCTAAACTTCTGCACTCAAACCTTTACACCACCTTCAAGGCCCCAGACAGGAGTGTGCTGTGATGCTTTCCACTTGCGTGGATAAGTGCAGCTTCAAGAATACTCAAGAAGCTTGGCACCTCCAAACAAAAGCAACCTTCTTGCTGGCACTGTCTGAAGCATCCTAAACAGTCAATATTTCCTATTGGTCCATTGTAGCTGAATTGTGCACCATCTACACAATGCACTATAGATATTTGATCAGCTACCCTGATAGAGGACTTGAATCACTGAGGCAAAGAAGGCTATGAGCAAAGAGCTTAGAAGAGGAATGAATATGAACAGGTGTTCATTGGTCAGTGGGGAAATAATGGGCCAACTGGCCTGTTTCCATGCTGTGTGACACTACAACATGACTCTGCGAAAACCTCACAAATACACAAGCTCTGTCACAAAAGGCTTCAGGAACAATGGATCATCACTAGCTCCTATTTTCCCTCCAAATCATACACCATCCCATCTTGGAAGTATATCAGCAGTCCTCCAATGTCAATATAGACTATAAACTCAGACAGCTCTATCAAAGGCATATCCCTCCCGACCATTGAGAACATCTTCAAGAAGTGGTACCTCAGAGCAGTAGCATCCATCACCATCTGGGCATGCCATCTTCTTGCTACTACATTCAAAGAAAAGGCCTAAAGGACTGAAAACCCACACTCAAAGATTCAGGGGCAGCTTCTTCCCTCCATTGTCAGATTTCAGAATGGTCCATGCACACTACCTTAATATTCTTTTTTTAATATTTTTTTATTTTTGCAATTTTATGTCTTTGAACTGTACTACTGCTGCAAAACAACAAATATAACATCACATAAGTCAGCGATCTAAATCCTGGAAGTCTTATCAAACAACCATGAAGAGTCTTTACTAGAAGGACTGTAGTGACCCACACTTTTTAATTGTACTTGGAAATCAGCCATTACAGAAATGAATAAATAAAGCAAAAATTACTTAATCTCAACACATATGGGAGATAAGGGGAGGTATAATCTTCACAGTGCAATTAGCAATAAGGGTAGCTACTCCCTGAAACCACTACAGGGCAGAGAAAAGGGCCCATGTATCATTACACTGCCTATTAATGATTGATTCAAATAAAATTAATTTCAGCAGTTGGTGTTCATAACTTTCTGTTGTGTAATTAGAATAGGAGTTAAAAACTAGTCATTCTGTTGTCAGCAATATAATATTCACCATAAATTCCTCTCTGTGCAAATTAGTATAGTTGATAGCCTATTTATTTCCCTCAGTTTAATGGTGATATTAACATGCATGGATATGAATAGATCTTCAGTTGCCCAGATTGTTGCAGCAGGAATAAAATCTTCAAATGTTTTTTACTTTAACACTTCTAGGAGCAGTTGAGCAGATTGTGTACAGATAGATATAAGGATGCAGCACCATGGTTCTTACTAGCAGTTCCCAGATCAGTTCCCATGAGCTTTATTTTATCTTATAAAGCAAATAGAAATGTATCCTGAGAGCAAATCCACATCCCACTGAACCTCTCTGTCACAAGCAACTTTTATGATTTAATTCTTTGTGTAAAACAAGACTGAAAAGAGATGTGAATTTAGGCAATTTCAGGATAGTATCACCATTACCAAAACAAAATCAGGCAATGGTTAACTGCAGTGCATGCGTAGACTTGATAACACCTCAGTTCCTTAGGGCTTTGTGTATTTACTTGCCCAGAGCATTGACGATGATTGCTGTTATTTCATTGCCGTAAGCTACTAACTATCAGCTCCAGGGAGCTGCACAGTTAGTAAGAAATGTATGATTCAACAGGATCTGCAGTGTCAAGACCATTCTAAGCCAATTGTAAGTTTTTTCTTCAAAGCTGGTGGTTCCTACTTTCACTAAATTTAGAAAGGTGAGAATAAATCGAGTTTATGTTGAAAATTCCAAAGTTATGCATTAATTAGGGCAGAAAATAACTTTGCTGTTGAATTTCATCAGATCTGCTGTGTGCTGTAAAACTCTTTAAAAAAATTAGATAAATCCAATTCTAACCTTCAAGAACTTTTTTATATATTGGTTCCTTTAAAACTGTAAGGCTTTTTTTTTTACCTTGTTCTTTCTTCACAATATGTGAGCAATAATTGAGTTCATATTTCCAGTGCAGCCTTTCAGTCATAATTAATATTTTATTGTAGCAGATTTTATCACTAAACAGTAGGCAGAGTATTGAGCTGTACCAAAAGGGCAATGGTGAGTTATTGATGCAGTGAAAGTTCTCTGTAATGAGTTATGGTTGAAGGAGCACAAAGCCCATTTACAGTATATTGGTAATATTCCATTGGAACCTATGACAGATTTAATCCCAATAATGAAGGGACACTGCGGAATTAAAGTCACAAATACCCGAATACTAGCAGTGTAGAATTTTAATAGCTTTATCCTTATTATCTAATATATTATTAAATTCGATATAATTTACTCATACAGGTCCCCCGATAGTCAAATTCAGTTTTGGATATTTCTCAGGGTGTATATGGCCTTCCAAGTATGTACCTGAGATTTCCGTAATGGGTAGTGTTGATCAACAAAGGGTTGAACATGGAAGTATTACCAAAATTGCTGATACTTAGGAAAAAACAATTGGTAAGATTGTATTTCGTAACAGTACTCACTATATGTCCTTGCATCAGTGTACAGTTGAAGATTTGGAAATCTAGAAGCAATTCCACATTCAGACATTAAAACTCACCCTCTGATGTTGTGTCAAATGCGTGATACAAAAGAAGTACATACTGAACTCCACCATGGAAAATCAGGACTTCAATGAAACCAAATTTGAGAAGTGAAGTTGAACATTTCTCTGTTTACCGAGATACAGTGAGAAACAGGCCCTTTTGGCCCTTCGAGTCATTTTGCCCAGCAATCCCCCATTTTATTTCTTGCCTATCATGGGCCATTTGCAATGACCAATTAACCTACCAACTGTTAAATCTTTGGGCAATTACATGCACTGATTTGGTATTTACAACAGAGAATGAGCTTCTAATGTATCCAATCATACTCTACACCTGTCTTTCAGCTGAGATTATAGACCAAGAATCACTCTGTCATATTGAATGATGTAAAAGATGTTGTATTCTCAGAGCAGTTTGAGAGATAATAGTCAATAAATTCACTAGATTATACTAGAGATGATAGATAAAGGGAGTGAATGGGTCTGGGGTAATTCTGTAAGAGCATATGATATGTTTTTTAAAGGCAAACTCTTTTCACATTTGGGTTTCCTTGATCAATTTTTACTCTTACAGTTGGCACCCTTATGTCCTTCTTGCCTTGACTTAAAATCATAAGGCAGTCCTTAAATTTGAAGACCCGACTCACCCAACCTTCCCTTTCCCCACATCAACATAAAACCTTGGGTAAGCTTTGATATGCAAATACACTTGATAATATTTGAGGTATTTCTTAAAGTGTCACATTAAGGATTCTGATGGCTTTTGAGTAGAATGACCTTTGCCCCAAGAACCTTTAAAAAAGCTGAATGTTGAAATCGATCTAAGGTTTAATGTAATTTGCAAGGTTAGCTTCGGTTGTGCATGTTGTGATCTTCACCTTATGCTTAGCATGGAATTATTTTCACCTGCACAACTACTTGTTAAATATAAGCCAATTGCTTTTAATTCCAATGTAGTATTTTAATCAATGACATTATCTGCATGATCATTTATGATATGTCTCTATGGACGGACAATATCTTTGAAAATTCATATTTCAAAACTCCATGTATATAACTTCTAAAGGATTCATTGGAAGACAATTACAACCTATTGAATTTAAAAATTGGTCTATGGAATTTAAAAATAGAGCCAAGGAATAAAAAGCCAAATGCAGTAAAACTTCAATTATCCACAACCTGATTGTTCAAAAATCCCCTTGATTCAGCAATTGACTCACTCAGTAAACAGTCTTTGTTATCCATGACTTTTCAAGGTGGCTGAGTGTTAGTGGGATTGTGGACAGTAAGCACTGGGGATATCGGGGATCAGGAGCATGGGTTGCTTTACAGCCAGAATCAGGGTCCAGCTGTGCAGCCAAAGTCGTGGGCTGTAATACTTGTCTGTGTCAACCTGTGCTGAGAAATCCAATCTGTAACTTGCAAGCTAAAACCCTGCAATGTTTGCACACTTTAAACTTATCAACACCTAGCTTCCCTGCTCCTTTTAAGCTCACTGACTTCTCCAAACAAAATTCTTATTCCATTGTATAATATGTAAAAGTGCCACCCAATGGTCTGGAAATCCACCACCAGCAAAATTATGCCAAGATGGTGCCGCGTATGGCAGTCATGTTGCAAGCTCCATATCAACCTTACAGTATACTGCTAATTTCTGCAATTTCCTTCGCATTCCTTGTTCATGAAGCTGATAGTCACATCAGATATGATTGACTGACTCTTCCGAACATCAGGAAGACAGCATTTACCCACTACGTTCCACCTTTCCTACACTGGGGACCCCTGCCTACGCAATCAATGGGAGGCTTATGTTTTACATCGCTGCTATCTCGGAAGCGTTGTTGGAGGTGAGGGAGAAGGGCCAACGTCCTGGTGAGGTTGAGACATCATACTAAATAGCTGCCATTCCCTAGCATACTCCTGGCTAACGTTCAATCCCTGGATAATAGTTGTGTGAATTGAGAGCCAGAATTTTCTATCTGCGGGAAACAAAGGAATATAACATTTTGTGCTTCGTGGAGACCTGGCTGACAGAGGAGATACCGGATCACAACATCGAGCCTTCTGGGTTCTCCCTGTTCTGGGCAGACAGGTCTAAGAACCTTTCTGTGAAGAGTAAAGGAGGTGGAGTATGCTTCATGGTCAATAATGCTTGGTTCAACCCCCGGAATGTGCATGCCCTCAAATTCTTTTGTTCCCCAAATGTGCAATATCTTGTGCTGCTGTTTAGACCTTTTTGGCTGCCTAAGGAGTTCACAGCAGTGTACATTCTGCCCCAGGCTGATACTGACCTTGCTCTCAAGGAACTGTACAAGACCCTCAGCACCCTGGAGACTGCACACCCAGAGGTTGCCTTCATTGTCACCGGAGACTTTAATAGAGCATTGCTGTCTAAGATTCAGACACAACTCTCCACTAACACCACATGCAGTTTATGGTAAGGTCGGCACACAATCACAGACTTCAAAGCTAAGTGCAGTGGTGCTGCCAACATTGTTGCCTCTCTCCCAGATGAGCTATATCTTACACTCAGTTCAATGTCACCAACACTGAGTCCTCGAGGACAGCTGCCGCAGCAACCTGCACCTTGGTCATCTCTGAGGCTGAAGTACGCAGGTGTTTCCAACAAGTGGACAGTCACAAGGCTGTGGGACCGGTTGGCATCCCAGAGCTGGTACTCAGGATGTGCGCTGCACAACTGGCAGGTGTGTTTACAGACATTTTTAATCTCTCCCTCTCCCAGTGTAGAGTGCGCCCTCCTGCTTCAAAACATCCACCATTGTTCCTCTACCTAAAAAGACCAAGATAACATGCCAGAACAACCTCAATAATAAGCAAATGCTTTGAGAGGCTGATCAAGGACTACATCTGAAGCATGCTACCACCCACACTGGACCCCTTACAATTCTCTTAATGACACAACCAATCAACAGATAACGCAATAGCCAAAGCTCTACACACTGTCATTACATATCTGGAGAAGAAAGATGATTATGTGAGAATGCTGTTATTGGACTACAGTTGAGCATTCAACACCATAATTCCCTCCAGGCTTGACAAGAATCTTAGAGGCCTCGGCCTTCACCCTGCCTTGTTCAGATGGATCTTGGCCTTCCTGCCAGTTCGCAGGCAGGACCTCTGCCCCTCTGACCCTCAACACAGGAGCCTCTCAGAACTGTGTCCCAAGCCCTTTCCTTTATTCTCTGTATGCCCATGACTGTGTTGCCACCCACAGCGCCAAACTGCTAATTAAGTTTGTTGATGATACTACATTTGATTGGCCTAATCTCAAATAATAATGAGGCAGCCTACAGAGGAGTTATCACCCTGACACAGTGGTGTCAAGAAAACAACCTCTCCCTAATGTCGCAAAAACAAAGGAGCTGGTTGTGGACTACCGGAGGAATGGAGACAGGCTAATCCCTACTGACATCAAGGATCTGGGGTTGAGAGGATGAACAGCTTTAAGTTCCTTGGGATACACATCACCAAGGATCTCACATGGTCGGTACCTACCAGCTGTGGGGTGAAAAAAGCACAACAGCTCCTCTTTCACCTCAGACGGTTGAAGAAGTTTGGCATGAGTCCCCAAATCCTAAAGACTTTCTATAGGGGCATAATTGAGAGCATCCTGACTGGCTGCATCACTGACTGGTAAGGGAACTGTACTGCCCTTACTTGCAGGACTCTGCAGAGAGTGGTGCAGACAGCCCAGCACATCTGTGGATGTGAACTTCCCATTATTCAGGACATTTACAAAGACAGGTGTGTAAAAAAAGGGCCCGAAGGATCATTAGGGACCCGAGTCACCCCAACCACAAACTGTTCAAAGGTTTCAAAGATACATTTAATGTCAGAGAAATGTATACAATACACATCCTGAAATGCTTTTTCTTTGAAACCATTCACAGAAGATGGAGGAGTGCCCCCAAAGAATGAATGACAGTTAAGTGTTAGAACCCCAAAATCCCCTCCCAGATCCCCTCCCTCCCCTCTGCGTGTAAGAAGCAGCAAGCAATGATTCCCCCCCCACCAGCAAAAAAAGCATCAGCATTCTCCACCGAGCACTCAATCGTGCAGCAAAGCAACAGCAAAGACAAAGACTGCTCGTTCACCCGGTATTCAACATACCACAGGCATTCTCTCTCCCTAATAAGGGAGAACGACGTGTCTCCGTTTCACAGTGAGAGGGGAGACATAACAAACAACTCACTGGTTTACAAAGTTAAAATGTGTTGGGTTGCTTTTTCCAAGCTCTATGCCCAAAGATCTCAGGAGTCAAGGCACACAGCCTCAGATCTTCTGACTCCCACGGCACACCGATCTCCCGCCTAGACACTGACCTACAATCCCCTGTCTCTAGAGCCACGAAATTTCAGACTTCCGAAGAAGCTCTGAGGCTGCGCCCTTGGCACGTTGAATAGTGGCCAGTCGTGGAACCCCGAGAGCGGGTCCCATTCCCACAAAGAACCAGAGTCAGCGTATATCTCCAGCTCGGGGTCTTCAAAAGAACCCTGAAAGGGAAAAATCGAATTATTAAAGATAGAAATAGAGCTTTTCCAACTGTTACCATCCGGAAAATAGTACTACAGCATTAAAGCCAGGACCAACATGCTCCAAGACAGCTTCTTCCACCAGACCAACGGACTGCTTAATTCACACTGATACAATTGTATTTCTATGCTATACTGACTGTCCTGTTGTACATACTATTTATTATAAATGACTATAAATTGCATATTTAGACAGAGATGTAGCGTAAAGATTTTTACTCCTCATGTAGTTGAAGGATGCAATAAATAAAGTCAATTCACTTCCTGCCAGTGTTAGATGCACCTAATAAGCAGCAAAGGACACTGACCTGAGTATCAGAGCACTTAATTATTTAGACGTACAGTGTGGAACAAGCCCTTTGGTCCCAATAAGCCACTCCAACCAGCAACCCACCTAATAGACAATAGGTGCAGAAGTAGACCATTCGGCCCCTCGAGTCTGCACCGCCATTCTGAGATCATGGCTGATCATTCACTATCAATACCCAGTCCCTGCCTTGTCCCCATATCCCTTGATTCCCCTATCCATCAGATATCTATCTAGCTCCTTCTTGAAAGCATCCAGAGAATTGTCCTCCACCGTCTTCCGAGGCAGTGCATTCCACACCTCCACAACTCTCTGGGAGAAGAAGCTCTTCCTCAACTCTGTTTTAAATAACTGACCTCTTATTCTCAATCCATGCCCTCTGGTACTGGACTCTCCCAACATCTGGAACATATTTCCTGCCTCAATCCTATCAAATCCTTTAATTATCTTAAACTTTTCAATCAGATCCCCTCTCAATCTCCTCAATTCCAGTGTGTACAAGCCCAATCTCTCCAATCTCTCTGCGTAAGACAGCCCTGCCATCCCAGGAATCAACCTAGTGAATCTACGCTGCACTTCCTCAATTGCCAGAATGTCCTTCCTTAAATCTGGAGACCAAAACTGTACACAATATTCCAGGTGTGGTCTCACCAGGGCCCTGTACAAATGCAAAAGGACATCCTTGCTCTTGTACTCAATTCCCCTTGTAACAAAGGCCACCATTCCATTTGCCCTCTTCACAGCCTGTTGCACTTGCTCATTCACCTTCATTGACTGATGAACTAGGACTCCTAGGTCTCTTTGCATTTCTCCCTTACCTAACTCTACACCTTTCAGACAATACTCTGCCCTCTTGTTCCTGCTTCCAAAGTGGATAACTTCACATTTATTCACATTGAATGACATCTGCCAAGTATCTGCCCACTCACCCAGCCTATCCAAGTCCTCTTCGCATGTCACACTGCCACCCAGTTTAGTATCGTCAGCAAACTTGCTGATATAATTTTCAATGCCCTCATCTAAATCGTTGACATAAATCGTAAAGAGCTGTGGTCCCAATACAGAGCCCTGTGGTACCCCACTAGTCACCTCCAGCCAGTCTGAGAAACACCCATTCACTGCTACCTTTGCTTTCTATCTGCCAACCAGTTTTCTATCCATGTTGAAACCCTGCCCCCAATGCCATGAGCTCTGATTTTACTCACCAATCTCCTATGTGGCACCTTATCGAATGCCTTCTGAAAATCTAGGTAGACAACATCCACTGGCTTACCCTCGTCTAACATCCTTGTTATACTTCAAAAAACTCCAACAGATTAGTCAAGCATGATTTGCCCTTGGTAAATCCATGCTGGCTCGGCCTAATCCTATTACTGCCATCAAGATGTGCCACTATTTCGTCCTTTATAATGGACTCAAGCATCTTCCCCACGACTGACGTTAGGCTAACAGGGCGATAGTTCTCCGTTTTCTCCTTCCCTCCCTTCTTGAAAAGTGGGATAACATTAGCCACTCTCCAATCCTCAGGAACTGATCCTGAATCTAAGGAACATTGGAAAATGATTACCAATGCATCCGCAATTTCCTGAGCCACCTCTTTTAGAACCCTCGGATGCAGACCATCTGGACCCGGGGATTTATTAGCCTTCAGTCCTACCAGTCTACTCATCACAGTTTCTTTCCTAATGTCAATCTATCTCAATTCCTCTGATATCTTATGACCCTGGCCCATCCATACATCTGGGAGATTGCTTGTGTCCTCCCTGGTGAAGACAGATCTAAAGTATGCATTAAATTCTGTTGCCATTTCCCTGTTTCCCATAACAATTTCTCCCAATTCATTCTTCAAGGGGCCAACATTGTTCTTAACTATCTTCTTTCTCTTCACATAGCTAAAAAAGCTTTTGCTATCCCCTTTTATATTCCTGGCTAGACTGAGCTCATACCTGATTTTTTCTCTCCGTATTGCTTTTTTAGTTAAGATCTGCTGTTCCTTAAAACTTTCCCAATCATCTGTATTCCCACTCATCTTGGCCCTAATCACAGGACAATTAATAATGACCAAATTAACCTCCTAACCAATAAGTCTTTGGACTGTGGGAGGAAAGTGGAGCACACAGAGGAGACCCACAGGTACATGGGAAGAGCATACAAACTTTCTTATAGAGGGTATTGGAGTTGAACTCTGAACTCCAGTGCCCTGAGCTGTAATAGCATTGCACTAGCTGCTGTGCTGCCGGTGGAGTATGTATTTATGCCAGGTAATGAGTCAAGTTCACATCTGAGGCAAGTTCAAAACTAGATCCGTATTCACAGCTCACTGCAAATGATCATCCAAATTTTGCTGAACAGAACGTTCTTCCATGTTTCATTGTGGGTGGGAATCCATCTGGTTGGCATGGAAAAGAAATAGATTGATGATTCCTGGCATCAAAGAGTTTGCAATCTTTCAGTTTAAAACAGTGTCAACACACTTTCTTTACGAACATGGCAAAATTTAGCACTAAGCTCTAAAATAGAAAGCATTACTCCTAAATCTACTAAGAGTGTAAATCTGATTTATTTTCAGTGGCAGCAGATGGGCATCTTTTCTGCTTTGTTCTATAATAAGAGCACATGCTGTTCATCAAAATGTTACTACCTGGGGCTTTTAGATGGCTGCATTGAAGCAGCTCAAAGCCGTCTACATTTCAGGCTTAAATCTAAATTGAAAATATGGTGATAAAGAACACTAAATGTGTACTTTTGAAATTTTGAACATGTTGGCCCAGAGATGCACGTATATCCTAAAAGGAGCAATGAAAGAGTATAGCAAAGGGCTGTTGTAGTTTCTGGGCTTCTTTTGTACTTCAGTAGGACCTCATCTCAAAGCCTCAGCTGAAGTTGACTGAGTGCTGTGTGCTTCTAATGTTGTAAATGTCCCATATGGTAGAGAGACCAGACTAGGAAGGGCTGGCACTCACAAGTCCCATTGAGCCAATGCTGTTCCCAGGAGATGGGGGTGGTGAAGAACTTGAATTCTGGTTTCCACAGATGGTGGATGGTGGGGATGGGGAACTCAGGATGCATGTAGACATATTTAGAAAGGGGCATTGAGAACATGTATTGAGATATTTGAACTCATATTTGGACAATGTGGTGATGATTACAATGCCACCATTACTAGGGGCAAAGTAACATGACAGACTGAGTGGTGAAGGTGTCGGACATGGGGGAATCAGGCAATGGTGGTGCATTTGGGCGGTAGGAAGTTGAAAGTGCATTCCAGGTGGGAGTGTAGAAAAGCATGTTATTGGCAGATGATAGGAGGCCATGTCTTTCCAAACAGTTCTCATCACTCATCTCCCAAGTTCCCCTATAAACGCCAAAGAGAGCATTTTATACCATCCAATAAACCCCTGACATAGAACTCACAGCAGGGATGCAAGGGTGATACATACTTGAAGTAGAAGTCCATGGAGAGAAGATACTGTTTTCATGGTTCATTCAAAGAAATAATTGATCTTTAGTTTTCTAACAGTGAAAACATCATGTCACACAATTGAATTTCTAGGCAAATATTCAATATGTTCATATTGTTGCAAGCAACTTGTCATTGGTAATCCTGTTAGTTAATGTGTGTAAAGATGTGAGAAGTTAGGGCATTTGAAACATAATCTATTTAGTTTGCACTGCAGATGAATTCATGATTTCTAGCTGAGCCATTATATTTCCCTGGAGAAGAGTGTTGATCAACTCTTCTGTCTATGAAAGAAGGAAAATGCAGAACGCCTGGAGGACAGTCATAAGGAAAAAAAGTAATAGTTGGCTGCATCACCGCCCAGTATTGAGGCTGCAGTTCACGGGAGTGAAGGAGGCTGCAGAGGGTTGCAGAATCAGCTAGCTCATTTATGGTCACAACCCTCCCCATCATCGAGAATAGCTTTATGAGGCAGAGCCTCAAGAAAATGCCATCCACCCTCACACTCTGGAATGTGCCTTCTTCTCATTACTACCATCAGAGAGGAGATACAAGCCTGAAGATGCACATGCAATGTTTTAAGAACAGCATCATTCTTTCTATCGTCAGATGTTCCGTGAACAAATGAACACTACCTAACTTCCACTTCTACACTATTATTTTAATTTTTATTGTAAACAATAGTCATTTTTTATGTCTTGCAAAGCCCTGTTGTCACAAAGCAACACATTTCATGACATTCAGTATAATATCAGTGACATTAAGACCGGTTCTGATTCTGTTTTTC
The DNA here is from genome assembly GCF_030144855.1 of Hypanus sabinus. Lineage (NCBI taxonomy): Eukaryota > Metazoa > Chordata > Chondrichthyes > Myliobatiformes > Dasyatidae > Hypanus > Hypanus sabinus. Next base: position 127,719,416 of record NC_082706.1, read on the forward strand.
ACAAATTCAAGTCAGTGGAAACAGCATACAAGTTGACCCCTGCATTACGGAGAACTGCCTATGTTGTAATTATTGCATCAAAGAAAAGATTGTTCGAAAAAATCTGCAGAGCTATTGCAAATGCTTTGCCATTTGCTATCCTTTATACCCAACCTTTATAAAACAGCAGTCACTGGATGCCATTGTGCACAACATGGCTTCTAAAGGTTATTAATGTACCTGTCCCAACCATTTCCTCTACCAACTCATTCAATATATATACCAACACCTGTATAAGAGAAAATTGCCCTCAATTCCTCTTCAATTATTGCCCTCTCATCTAAAGCTCCCAACCTAATTGTTTCCCCAACTCTGGGACATGATTTTGTGCATTCACCCTATCTAAACTGCTCTATACACTTACATAAGATCTTCTCTCAGTTTCCTATAGTCTAATGAAAAATGACCCAGCCTGTCTATTCTCTTGATAAAACTCAGTCCTTCAACACCCTTATAAATATTTTCAGCACTTTTAACAGGGTGACCAAAACTGAAAACAATTTTCCAAGTCCAAACCTCACCAATGTCTGAGACAATCACACCATGACCATCCAATTTGATGAAGGCCAGTGTGCCAACAGCCTTGGTCACCTCTCTGTCTGCATGTGACTCCACTTTCAGGGATCCCATATCAGTATTGATGTATTCAACACTGAGGCGAAAGAGTGATTTCATGGGCCTAGTTGTGTTTGTCAAGCCGAGGGGTGGTAGTGAGGACAAGCTGCCACTACCTAAAAGTGCTCCTCACGGCATGCACCTCAAATAGCCTCTGACAACCAAGTCCAACTCCTGGCCTTCTCATGTGGCTTAGCCTCTAAGACCGGCAGAACTGTTTCTACCGACAGGAGAAGGGGCGAAGGCAGGTCCTGGTGCCTTAAAACCAATGCTTGGGAAGGCAGTCCATCTAAGAGAGGGAAAACTCTGATTTCAAACCTCCTCTGCCTTGTGGCCATACCCACTCATGGGGAAGGCTTTGGGAGTAAACCTTGAGGACAAATCCGCAGCTGGAGTCCCTAAGACAGTCCAACGTTGCCTTCAACCTTGTTTTGGCAACTCCTGCAATGACACTGGTGCCAAGCTGTATTGGCCCTTGCCCTTCCCTTGGACAACATCGATGGCATGAAGAGGGGAGACTCGCTGCATGGGCAACTGCTGGTCTTCCATTCAACCCTGCCCAGGTCTGTGTCATGGAGAGGACACTCCCAAGACTTTCCAGGTGCAGATCCATGGTCTCGCGAGACTAATGGATGCCACCAGTCATGTTTGTTCTGTCCACCATTTTTACTCTCCCTCCCCAGTATTCCATTTGTTTCCTTACATTCAACTTCCACTAATGTGGTTGATCAGACAATTAAACACACCTCAAAGGGATTCAAATAAATAAACAATAATTATTATTATTAAAACTGCAAAAAGTAATACATTTTTGCTGAAAAGTTCTGGGAATTACTCAGTGGGTCAGGCAGCACCTATGGAAAGTGAAACAGTTAACATTCAAATGAAATGAATTGTGCTACGAAGCAGCAGTTTAAGAACAGTGCTTTTTTTCTAAAAATATATATCAGAAGTGGTTGAATGGAGGCACAAGACTTAAGATGCTGGAATTCAGAGTAGCGCAGGAGCAGCTCAGCAAGTTAGACAACACCTGCAAAGGGAAATGGGTAGTTGATGTTTTGAATCAAGACTTTCCAGATTGGATGCACTAGCCTCTGACCTTCAATACATCTGGCAATGGGTGAGGGCAGAAAGTGGGCACAAGCTGACCAATGATTCTCCATGGAGTCACCAGCTAGCAAGCGATGTGATTTGGTTATCATATTGAGAATCCCAGGTGAGAATTACTGAGTGTTGACAGAGAATACTCATCATACACACAGAACAATCACAGAACAACACTTTTCACATCAGGTAAGTCAGTGATGATTGATTCTGATTCTGACCTCGTGGAGAAAATGATTATTAGACAAATCTTTTTTTTATTAAACCTTTCAGTTTCTGTTACGCTGCATTTATCCTCCTTGGGGAAAAAATCTGCTTTCCAGGGACATTTCTCTGCCTTAGGTCAGAATCATTTGATATGAAAAACATATCTAAAAGGGATAATGAAATGCATCGGTACTAAACTACTGTTTGAAATGCTGAAATGCAACTTAGTATGATGCTAATTTCTGAATAAATTTTATACTAAAGGAGTTGCTGTTTACCATAATATTTACAAGTATAAGAGTGCATTTCTTCTCATCTAAAGACTTCTAAAACTTTTCAAGTAGCTTTCCCCTTGAAGAGGAATTGTTGTGAGCGCTCTTCACTCTCATTGCTTGGCTTTTAACACCAAGCCTGAAATGACTTGAGAACCTTATTGTTTATTCAGGCTGCTGTGTCCAACACAGATGGGTCAGTGATTTCACCCCCTTGACAAGTGCAGAGCTGAAGGACTGATATTTATTTTTTAGAAAGTTCTGAGTGACAGTGGATCGTATCACCAGAGAAACCAGTCCAAAGGAAGTATTAAATCCGGCACATCAAAAGATCTGAATCAACAGCAACAGAGATCCCAGTCATGAACTAGGATGCATTCAACTTTCACTGTGGGTTTAGTCTGCTACAGTTTGAGAAATCCCATATTCAGTTTTGCTGTTGTGCTCAGTGGTCGTCATTTAAAATCTCATACATTTATAACAGGACTGATGTTGTCTCATCACTGATGTATGCATCAGTCTATTTTATCCTTTTTTTACACCTGAGATGATGGCACCTAGAATGAAAAGTGTTTAATTGACTGATCACAACTAGGGGTTCCAGTGAGGTCAGCTGTGATCTGCAGCAGCCTGTTTCAGACTACCAGGCTTGAGAACATCAGCATTCAAATGGAGAACCACCTCCCAGACTACACCTGGGTTTAGGTGCTGGATGCACTTTGTAGCTGGTATTTGTTGCTGGTATTTAGGTAGGGCTGCCAGCTGCCATGAAGGAAGAGAACACAAAAGACTGCAGATACTGGAATCCAGAGCAATACACAAACCACTGGAGGTACTCAACAGATCCAGCAATATCTGTGGAGGGTTCACTGTCCTTTTCCTTACATAGACACTGCCTAACCCACTGGCCTGCTCCAGTGCTTTGTGGTTTGCTCAATCGAAGTGAATGCAAGTGTCATTTACTTTAAACTTTATTTCAATGATGTTGATACTTACACATAATTTGCAATGAATGCTTATTTTTTTGTGAATATTTCTAAATGCTTCTAATATCAAAGACAACTGGAGATGAGTAAGAGACCTTTCACAGCACAAGCTGCCAGAAGGTCATGAGGGCAGTATGGATGAGATCTTCGTTTCTCCCACCTGCCATTGCTTGCCACTTACTAAGTGCTCCACCGCACATGATGAGCAATTATAGGGCCTACCAGCAGGAGCATACACACTGTTTGGAGCCTAGGGTAAACCACAAGGAGAAGCTAAAAAGTGCTTCTACAGTAATTCCAATCTAGCCCAATAAGATCCAGAAATATCAAGAGAAAAAAAATCTACAAATGCTGGACTTCCAACTTTAAAACAAAAAATGGCACAAAAAGAATACCACTGAGTTGGTCACTTTCTACTAAAATTCAAGAAGCCGGCAGATTGTGTTAGCACCATGTTTTATCGACTTTACCTTCTTCACTTTAACATAACTTTCCAAACAAGGATTGGTATCTTGTTTAGGTGACCTGGGTTTATTTCACAAATCTCCCACACTCTAGGGTCAGATACCATGAGAAGGAACAAATAATGATACATTTGTGTAGGGGGGATTTTCCTGTGAGCTCTTGACAGAATCACTGCCACAGTCGCAGCAAAATCTTGGGGGGAAGTGATGATGCTGTTTTCAGTAAGGGTAGATGGACAAAGCCTACACCTTTGCAGAGTGATGGAACATCAAAGTAGAGAAGACTGTCTAACTGTATGACTGGGTCAATATATGGAGACAACCTAAGTGGGCACTTTAATGGACATGAATGAGTTGGGCGAAAGAGCCTGATCCATCCTGTATTCCTTTATGACCTGGGTTTTTGATGAAAACCATGAGGTTGAATCCAGATAACAGCCACACATTTTTAAACTTGTTTGAATAAATAAACAATTAAAGAAACTAGCAGCAGTAATGATGATATTTCATTGCTGTAAATACCCAAATTGTCCAAATTCTTGCTTTATTTGCCTCTTGTGCTCCTGAAAAGGTTTTGCAGTGCATTCAGTTCATCAGTCAACTGGTAATGGACAATGCGTGCCAGGCGTGCTGGCAATGTGCACATCCATTCAGCAACCAGAAATGCATTCCTAGGATCTCATAAACATGAGAAAGTCTGCAGTTGCAACACACATAAAATGCTGGAGGAGCTCAGCAGGTCAAGCAGCATCTATGGAAATGAATAAACAGTCATCATTTCGAGCTGAGATCCTTCGAGGAACTTTCTTCAGGCCTGCTCATTAATGCATAATTATGAGAGATGCGTAATTACAGGGATCAAAGCTGAGCTTAGAATGAGTCATTTTAATCTTCATATCAATTTACAAATAACATTGAAAGTAGAAAAGATAAATAAGTTTCTGAATGTATTCAGGACAGAATTCATGAGGGTGGAGTAAATAAAGCATAAAGTAATTATATAGAAGATTTGAGAAGAAGCATCACAAGCCCAAGACTTTAAATGTCAATGACATAAATGAAGGATTGAAAAATGATTTGACCTCATTGTTTGGCAAACAATGAAAATTCAAAGATTTTGTTATTATATTGAACTGTAACTTGCCCATTAAGGATCTACTTGCCTATTTAAATGACCACAGTGAACAACTTTGGCAATAAAATAATATCAGCAGAGAATTTGCACAAATGCAAGGGGAAGTGGAAATCTCCTTGACTAGAAGAATGATAAAGGACAAAAAAATTATTGAACTGATAAAAAGAACACTTAAAAAGTTTGAAAATATTTCAAATCTAACAAAGCTTTTACAAATATATTGAGAGAAAGATTCTGATAATTATGAACGTGAACCATGAAAAACAATTGCAGCTGAAATATTCCTGAATTAATGTTTGATGCTTTGGATGGCACCTCTCAATCCCACAATTTCAAGTACCAGTGTAAAAGGAAGCAAGACATACATGGTTCCCCCTGACTCACATATCAACCTCTCTTATCGTTGTTCTGTTATTGCCTCTGGATGTAAGACCTGAAATTCCCTTCCCTCCAGCAGTTCGCTACATGGATAACAGTAGTTTAGGAAGATAGCTTATCGCCACCTGTTCTGAGTCAATTAGAAATGGTGTGAAATGTTCAACTATTAACATCACCTGTAAATGGATTTAAACACTTGTTTAATTAAGGGATTTTGTCCACAGAAGGAGAACAAAATGCAGGCAGGAGAGAAGAACTTTAATGTTAGTCAAGGTAGACACTTAATTGATTATCACTTGTTAAAATAAATCCGGAATCTAGCTAGTGAAAACGAGTTCGCAATGAACAAATAATCTGCCATCAGGAGAGGTATAATAAAGCAAATGCTGAAGCTTTTCAAATGATTGGACTGTGGAGCAAGTCAGAACTTGTATGCAGACATCTCAAACGTCCTGATGAAGGGTTTTCCTCCATATTTCCAACATTTGCTGTCTTTCTTGTGACTATCTTTTTTGTAATTCACTTTCTCAGTTTAGCATAGAGGAAAAATGAGAAGTTTGCCCTTCACACACTGAAATTATCAAAAAATAACTAGCTATGTGTTCTGAATGGTGATGGAAGTCTGAAGGATGCATCAAATAATTCTTTAGACAGCTGCACACTGAAAAATATCAGAAACGTCTGTTGCCAGATATCTCATGCAATGCACATGAGTAATTGTTTGAAATGTTAATTAGACATCATTGGGCACAGCCCATCACGATGGATATAAGACATTCTCCATAATAGCTACACTGATGAAAAGAAAGCCTGAGAGGGATACTGTTGACAAATTAAGAAATTGCTTATTCCACTGATTGTAACCCACATTTTAGTTTTGAATATATTATACCCATTAGAAAAAAATTGTTTTAATTTTCATTGCTAACGTTTTTCAAGTAACCATTTTTGTGATGTCTGAAGTGTTAAAAGTAAATAGATTTTTGGGTCTCCAGTATGGTGCCATTCATCAGAATAAAGCAGGTTTCTCACAAAAGAGGGTAGACCAAGAATGGGGAACTAATAACGGAAAATAGAAACAAAGCTACGATTCTAAATAATTATTTTGGATTAGTATGATCACTAACAACAATCTAATAATAATAAATTAATGAAATTGCTATGGAAGGGAAAAATTTAAACAATCTTTATCACCAGAGAAAAATAATAAGTAAAGAGAAGAGGTTAATAACCGACAAGTTCCTCGACCTGACGGCTTACATCACAGTATTTTAAAGTATGTAGCTGCAGAGATAGTACACGTAATGGTTTTATGGCCTAATATTTTGTCACCAGGAAAGGGCTGGAATCCGTTACTAAGGATGGGCCACCAGGACTCTTTAAGTATCAAAAGGCAATCAAGCAGAATCAAGCTCAGTCACAAACAAGAGAAAATCTGCAGATACTTTAAATCCAAGCAACACACACAAAATGCTGGAGGAACTCAGCAGGCCAGGCAGCATCTTGGAAAAGAGTACAGTCGACATTTCAGGCTGAAACCCTTTGGTAGAACTTAAGTTCAAGTGCAGTTTATTGTCATTCGACTGTACACCCCATGTCCAACACCTTCACCACCAAATGAAACAGCGTTCCACTGGACCAAGATGCACAACACAGTACATATCACTTACACACGTAACACATAAAGTAATACTACCACTAGCAAATTAATGAATAATAAGGTGCATTTATTTCACAAGGTAAAAAGCAAATTAGTATAACACTACTGGTGCTTCATGCATGATGAGATCTGGGTGATTGCAAGGAGTTCAATAGTCTTATAGCCTGGGGGAGGAAGTTGTTTCCCATCCTAACAGTCCTTGACCTAATGCTATGGTATCTCCTGCCTGATGGGAGGGGATTAAGGAGATTGTTGGATGGATGGAAAGGATCACTGACAATGCTAAGGGCTTTGCATGTGCAGCATTCTTGATAGATATCATTGATAGGTGGCAGAGAGACTCCAATGATCTTCTCAGCAGTCCTCACAATCCTTTCTAAGGATTTACAGTCTGATGTCTTACAAATCCTGTACCAGACAGTGATGCAGCTGGTCAGGCCACTCTCGATGGTTCGCCTGTAAAGAGTCGGGGGAGGGGGAGCCTCACTTGCCTCAATCTCCTCAGGAAGTGGAGGCACTGCTGTGATTTCTTGACCAAAGAGGTGGCATTGAGGAATTAATATCGTAGCTGGGTTTAATGGGTGGTTGATGATCAGCATGGACTCAATGGAATGAGCAGGTGCCACTTTAAAAGGTGTGGGGTAAGGGTGGAGCAAAAGCTGGCAAATGCTAGGTAGATCCATGTGAGGAGGGGTGATAGGCAGATGGATGAGGGGTAAAAGCAACATGCACAACACGCTGGAGGATCTCAGCAGGTCGGGCAGTATCCGTGGAAATGAACAGTCAACGTTTCAGGCCGAGACCCTTCGTCAGGACTGAAGTTTTCTGTAACAGTGTGCTTTGTTTTATATGATATTAGATCACTCCCGGTTTTCACTATAATCAGCTTTATTTGGATAGATCTGTTCTAGTTCATATATCTGAATGGAGCTCTCCCACTCTATAGCATAGTTTAGTTTCTCTGAGTAGAGCAGTTCTTCTCTACCAGATAGTGCAGTTTATAGGGGTGGATTAATTCCAATCGACTGTGCAATGCAGTAAACCTGCGAAGATCTGTTTTATTTTAGAGTGCTATTTCTCCCAGTACTGGTCTGCAGCATAATACAATAATCTGGACAGTCTAGTTCTGGGCCATAATATAGTGCAGATTTTCTGGGTGAACTGTTCTGATCATCAGTATAATAAAATCACACCATATGGTGGGCTACCTGGGTTAATTAATTCTGGATCACATTTTGTGAGCTTTGTTTTCCATGGGTCACAATGTTTTCCTGTGGATTAGCAAATGAATGCTGGATTTCAGGATTTTTTTTTACCAATTGTTTGCACAGATATGTTGCATGGAAGATATAAAAAGAATGAATCCAGCCAATGTGGTTATATTCTTGCAGTGACAATATATTGTAACATTTATTCTCAAAACCACTGAGTCCTAAATGATACCACGTGTCTCGCCTCCTGTTCTGCTCCTGTGCGCCTCCTCATTGCCGTCTATAAGTCTCTGCCAGCAACAGTGGTTCCACTGGCAAATTTATAAGTGCCATTTGAGTTGTGCCAAGCCACACAGTCATGAGTGCGGGCAGATCAGAGCATGCATCCGTGAGGTATGCCTGTACTGATTGGAACCAATGCCATGCCAAACATGTTTCACCATTCAAAGAGTTACGTCTGTCCACCTACTTGGTCTTACTCTACTTTCCTGCACAATCCTCACAATTGCCATTCAGCATCCCTGGTCCAACTTTCTAGAGGGAGGTGCAGAGGCTCAGGTTATGAAGCTTGTTTATTAATCCTGAGGGGATGATGGTGTTCCAAGCTGAGCGGTAATCAGTAAACTGCAGCCTCATATGGATACTGCTGTTGAGCAGATTGTCAAATCCCGGTGGAGAGCCGGTGAGATCATACCCACTACAGACCTGTTGTGGCAGTAGGCAAAATTCAGAGGGTCCAGGTCCTTGCTCAGGCATGACCAACCTCTCATAGCTCTTCATCACAGTATATCTGAATGTTACTGGCAATAGTTGTTGAGGCAGCTTACCCTCTTCTTCTTGAACACCATTATGATTGATGCCCTTCTGAAGAAGATAGAAATCCTCAATGGTAGCCGTGAGAAATTGAAGATGTTCTTGAACACTCCCACCAGTTGGTTGGTACAGGTTTACAGTATCCTACCAGGTGCACCATTGGGGCCTGACACTTTGTGTGGGATGTTCAGACATTGGCCTCCGAGACGGAGATCACAGTGTTGCTGGATGCTATGGGGACTGACACAGGTGTAGCTCTATTTTCCCTGTGTGAAAGGTATTGCGCTCATGAGGAGTGAAGCATTACAGACAAGTACACTGATAGGTGTCTCGTTAGACTTGCAAACCCTGCAGCATATGATGTTTTAGAGATGTGGGCTTTGCAAGTTGAGCCAGTGCTTAATTACACATTCCTAATTGTTTTTGAGAAGGTGGTGAAAACTTAATTTTTCAACCACTGTGGTCCTTGACCCAGAATATTGTTAGGGAGAGAGATCTAGAAAATTGGCTCAGTGACAATGAATGACAATTATAAGGATTTTGCAGCAAAGTGGAGTAAGACCGAAGGTCAGAACAGACACAACTTTTTGAATCACTTTTGGCATGACATCAGTTCTTTTATTGTATGCCCTTCTAATTTCAACACTTCACACCCTCTGCTATTTTTCTGAAATGATTTACACATCTTCAAGGCCGTTCTTCAACTTTTATACCTGTCCCATTTTCATTTCATTTCCTTTTGCACCCTTATCACTTTTGTCATCTAATCAACCCCAGCTTCACTTGATGATAGGCCATTGTTTGTTCTTTCCCAGACCTATTTTCCATGGCTTTGTACTCACATAATATTCAAGCACATTTCACTTTTGATAGAAGATTCATTTCCTATGTCTTTGAATGTTTTTAATAGCTTCAGAATCTGTATTATTTAAAAGAGAAAAGTTTCCACAATTATATGTGTTTTTTTGGATGTGCTTTGTTTAATGGGCATAAATTAAGGTTTGATGGCTTCGATCTTTAATCTTCATAACATCAGTAAGCTAATGAGAGGCTTAAATAAGATCGATGATCTACATTATGTGCTTTCATTGGCATTGACTTCTTGCACTGATTTCTCTGATAGTTTTAAAGGCTTTTATCTAAGTTATGCTTTACCTTAAAAGATTTCAGGAAAAAATTTAGAATCTTTAAGACATCTGAAATTTCAATGACCCAGAAATTCCCAGCTCAGATATTTGCTATTCTCAGAATAAGTGGAACCACCATGAATGTGCTAATAATATAAGGGATAGAAGAAGGGTTAAGCCAGTCATCTTCTTAAGCCTAGAGTTCACTGTTGATGATCAACTTAATCAAGATCCTCTCCCCAAATCTACTTACCACCTCATTGAAATATTCCTTGAAAACACTGGTGTCTAAAAATAACCTTGAATATACTCACAAAATGAACATTTGTAGCCCTCTGGAGGGAGTAGAGTCTAACTATTAATACCATAATTTGAAACAATGTTGAATAGCAACATACTGCAAACTGAACCATTTAGCTGTTAATAAATTTGCAGTTTATCTGTTTTCTGTTTTCTCTGATAAGCTTAATGGCTTGAGCGCTAGATTTAATCCAAAGAAAACATTTTAATGTAAATTGAACCAAAGTCTTTTTCCTGAAAGAAATGGCTAAAATCACAAAACATCATTCAAATTTGAAATGGATGACAAGATTGCATCCACATATAAAGAGCAGTAATCTACTGGAGGAACTCAGTGGGTGAATCCTTCCTGATGCAGGGTTTCAAGTTGCAACTTACAATTCTTCTCCCTACATAGATGCTGCTCAACCCACTGAGTTCCACCAGCAGATTGCTTATTGCTCCTTATGTGTAGGTGCAGAATATTTGTTGTTCCAGATTTTAATGACTGCATTTTCTTGTGTCTACAATGAAGAAGTTGTTCTCTTCAGGAAGAACTGTGAAGATGTTTAAGTTAACTGGAAGTGCCCTGGTTCAAGTTTCCTCCTGTTCATTTTTCAGTGTCTACCAGGTCATTGTGGAAGAAGAGCGCCCACACAGGGCAAAGAAGGACATAAATGCTCCGGACTGCTACTTTATTCCCATCACCTACCAGAACATCTCAATTTCAGACTCTCCTCATTATTTTGCTGCTGAATTTCCACCGGCAGCCCTCAAAGTGGCCCAGCCATTTACCATCGGAGATAACAAGACATACGGTGGCTACTGGAACGCTCCACTTCTTCCGCACAAGAGTTATAGCATTTACTTTCAAGCAGTGAGCAAAGCCAATGGGGTAAGTGTCCACACCCACAACACTTATGATACGAATAAAATACTCACAGAGGCCCTTATTCATATCTACTTAATGTTTGCCCTTTCTTTCAGGTAAAATTGGAAATATATCTTAGTATTGATTATTCATACTCTGTTGTGCGTCAGCTTGGCCAATTTAATAAGTACTTTTTGGACAGCCAGTTAAAGAATTTTTGAGGCTGATGTTCAAAGGTGTGGTCCAAACACTAATGTATTGGTTAGCCTGTTCCACGAATTAACTCCTATCTATTCTTTAGGCAATTCAAAACTAATTCTAAGTGAACTATGACAATTTCCTCAAGAAACTAGGGAAGAGTCCATACTGTTCTTCATACTGGGAAATGAGCCTGTCCAGTTCATCAGAGTTTCAGTGAGGGAGCATGTTGGGGACAGTGACAGTTGGTACTCCATATGTTTTTAAATAGTCAGGAATAAGGCTAAGACTGAACCTGAAGACTGAAAAGTGTTAAATTGGGGAAGTATAATTACAGCAATATTAAGCTTGAGCTGAAAAGGCAATTTAGGGAGCAGCAGCTATTGGGTAAGTCCACATCTGACATGGGGTCCGAATTAAGGACGAAAATGTTCCTGTGATGAAAGAGGACAAGAATGGCATGTTTCAAGCACCTTGGACCTAAGTTGTTAAAAACTTCATCAAAAAATGAAAAGAAATATATAAAATTTAGGAAGCCAGAATTGGACAGGGTCTTTGAGGAATATGAAGGAAGAAGGAAAGAACATAATAGTTCTTGCTCAATAGGTTTACAAATAAAACTTTGCCTTGATTAGAGGACATGTGTTGTTTTCTTTGGAGCATCGAAGGCTGAGGAGAAATCCGATGAAGGTATATAAGATTATGAGAGGTATAGATAGAGTAGACAGACAGTATCTTTCACCCAGGATTGAAATACCTAAAACCAGAGGGCACGTATTTAAGGCAAGAGGGGGTAGTTTCAAAGGAGATGTGGGAGTGGTGAGTGCCATGGAATGCTCTGTCTGGGATGGTGGTAGAGACAGATACATTAGAGCCTTTTCAGAGACATTTGGATAGGAACATAAATGTGAGAAAAATGGAGGATATGGATATTGTGTAAGCAGAGGAGATTAGTTTAGTTGTCCATTTGAATGTTACACAACACTTCCATATCCATGACATTGTGGGCCAAAGGAAAGAGCCTGTTCCTGTGTTGTATAAGACTATATTTTATGTTCTCTACAGGAAATTGGGAGTAAAAGATACTATATAATATCCTTGAACAATTAAGGGGATTGCTGAGGTATGTTATACATATATTAAAAATAAGAGGATAACCTAAAAATAAGAGGATAACCACAATAAGGATAAAGCACTAAAGGGTAAAGGAAGCTGACTGGATTCAGTGAAGGTGGAAAGGAACTTAATGAGTACCTACCATTGGAAGCAACCAATGCAATGGACATTAAGGACAGTGAGATCAGGGAGGGGTATGTTGACGTTCCAGGGAGATCACAGACATTAAGGACAGTGAGATCAGGGAGGGGTATGTTGACGTTCCAGGGAGATCACAGACATTAAGGACTGTGAGATCAGGGAGGGGTATGTTGACGTTCCAGGGAGATCACAGACATTAAGGACAGTGAGATCAGGGAGGGGTATGGTTACATTCGAGGGATTGCAAATATCAAGAAGAAGCTAGTGTTGGGTGTCTTGAGGAACAATAAAATGGATAAATCCCCAGGGCCTGATTGAATTTATCCCATGTTGTTGAGGGAGACAGGAGAGGAAATTGCTGGGACCTTGACAAAGATCTTTGTGCCCTCTTTAGCTGCAGGTGAGTTCCCAGATGATTGGAGAATAGCCAATGCTGGACAATAGTGAAAATCAAACAACGTATAGGTTAATGAGTTTTATATCAGTGGTAGGGAAATTATTGGAGAAGATTCTAAAGGATGGGATTTATCACATATGGAAAAGCATGTATTTTCTAGAATTAGTCAGTATGGCTCTAGGCAGGAGAAGTCAGGTATACAGACGACTAAGTTATTTGATGATGTGATAAAGCTGCTGATGAGGGCACAGCAGTGGATGTTGTCTATATGGACTTCAGTGAAGCATTCAACAAGGACTTCTGGGTAGGCTGGTCCAAAGATAGACCACAGGGTAAAATGTCCACTTCCATTTCCCTTCATAGATCTTCACCTCAGTTGTTTCAAATAATAGATATTATTCACACATATTTCATAATTTGCTGAGAAAATAGTGGGGAAAATGGGAAGTGCTCAGTAACGATTTTCCTCAAACAATGGAGTGTCTGGGTGGCCATGAAGCTAGATTGACTAGTGAATTACCCAATTATCTGCCTTCTGCCTGTCTCTGTCATAATATGTAGCCATTGTTATCTATGAGTAATTTCAGGTTGTCAGCATCTTTGGTCAATGACTTCTAAAAGGCACTTGTGTCAATCTCAGTTGTAGCAATAGCCACGGAAAAGCACGTAACAGTTTTGTTCACATTCTTAGACACTCCTTTTGGTTCAAGGTTGACTTTCTTCCAGTTTGCTCTTCTGGGTTTTGAGTTGGCAAATGAAGCCAAGTTAAAAAGCACTGATTCTTTCTCAGATTAGGCAGGAAGTGGCAGGTGGACCAGCATAGAAGATAGATTATGAGGCGGTGTGATCCTTTCACTATCTACACAGTGCCTTTGACTACTCCCAGTTCATGGCCTAGAAGTTCTCAATACCATCCCAAATGTAGAGATTGTTAATGACAATGGGGTCCTTTTCTGAAGAAAATGCTTGGAGTAAGGCCTATTTGTAATGAAAACTTTGTTTCATCAAGGAGTCAAACAAGAGAGCTCATGAAAACAAATTAATCCAAGCACAGATACCAATTTGATTCTATCATCATCTGTTTTAGAGCCTGGCAAGATTCCCACATCACTTATGCCATGACAAGTACCTATGCCTGCTGGACTAACTGACACCTAATCCTCTTCATCATCTCAATCAAACAGGCCCATAAGAATCAGCATCAAAATAGGCATTGTTGAATGAAGTTCAACACCAAAGGTGGCTCTCATTGAATAGAGCTTCAAAGTAACCTCTAAACTCTCAGCCTGTGGAGCCAATAAGTGTACCCTACTTATAGATTGCTCAGACATCTCCCATAATTAGTAGCCTTGAAATGACTTTGGTAACTGTAGATGATCTCCCTACTGCTTAACATTGTCAGATTCCCCCGTAATTGAAATCTTCCAGTGAGTGAAGAATCAGTTCCTTATTCATGCAATGGACGGAGTCTTCACCGAGAGACATGATCTTTATCATGTGAAGACTCCATGAAAGATGCAAGAAGCAATACTGACCATAATGCATGGATTTTTATCAACCTCATCAAAGCCTTTAATGTGGACAAAGTTCAAAGAAACTTTATTATCAAAGTATATAGACGTTACCATATACTTCCCTGAGATTCACCTACTCGTAGGCATTTACAGTAAATACAAAGAAACACAATAGGATCAATGAAAAATCTCACACAAGAGGACAGGCAAACAATCAATGTGAAAAAGACAACAAGCTGTGCAAATATGAAAAGAAAAAAACAAACAAAATAATGATAAAAATTAAATAAGCAATAAATAATTGAGAACATGAGATAAAGAGTCCTTGAAAGTGAGCAGCAATACACATGAGTTTGACTGCTTGTTTAGAATTTCATCTGTGGTCACCAAGCTATTGTGAGAGCCACACATCTTTTTTTTATCAGCTGCATCAACTTCAATGGCATTCTGTTGGAACTAGGATGCTTAGTCCATTCAATTTTTCCTTGATTAGGTTAAGGTTTGATGAAAAGGAGGATGTATGTGAGGCATGAAAAGAATTAACACACTTTCCAAAGCAGAGGGAAAACAATTCTTAAAGATAGACTAATTAAAAATCTCTGAAGCATGTCTGTTTTTTAACAGATTAAGAGTATATTTATTTTCATCTCCCTTTTAGTCTCCGAATATAAAGGGTAAGTATTTCTGGAAAAGTAGTTTAAACTTAAAAGCAATTACCTATTAGTATTCCTCAGATCTGCAGAGACATTGAAAGAAAATACTGTTCATTTTGATACATTTCTAGATAAATTGCATTGAATGTTAATGTTTAGGAAACAATTTTTGAAGGATATTAATTCACTTTTACAATTGCATTTTTCTAATGAGTTTTTTTTTGTACTTCAAGACTTGCTGAAATTCATTCACTGATTGTAAAATGCTTTAATGTTCTTTGCCGAAAGGTATATAAATGCAAGTCTTTCAATTTATACGTGCCTTCAATTTATTACATTGAACTCTGTGCCCACCGTTCAGTCGCATGATTTATGGCAACTGGTGCTAGCTGTATTCATGCTGCGTTTACCAGATGGGGACTCTCATATCCATTTATGTGGGAAGATTTGGGATGAAGGATATGAGCTTATCCAGAAGCTGCACAGCATAAAGTCCTTGACTCACTATCTAAAAACCTGATAGCCACTGACGAATTGGATTCTCTTCTTTGTCCAGCTGTCTGATGTTATCATAGTCTGTATGCTGCGGAAGCAGATGTAAATTAGGAGGTCACTTTGACAAGTATTTCTTATTCGGTCCACAGGTACATCCTGAACCTCTTTTTGCCTTGAAGCTTTAACTCCAGCTGTGACCAGCTACAGTGCATGATCGGGGCTTTATTGGCTGGGCCCTCTGTAGCATTCAGCACTGACCCTTATTCAGCCATTTGGGAGGTCTCAAACCACAAAATGACTTGTCTTATTCTCTGCACAAATGCTAATGGCTTGGTTTTTGAACAATATGTTTTGTACCATTTCTCCACTGATCTCTCTAGTTGATATAAACCACTCCAATTCTCAGAAGCCTTTGTAAGTTGAGGGCATAATGAGTTCCAACATCATTCTTTATCTAGAGCTTTATCAATATCCAGAATGAGAATTTGTAAATTAAATCTACAAGGCCTTTACACACAGCTACCTTTATTCTGTGAAGCCTTTCTGCAGCAGAGCTTCAGCACAGCAGCGCATTTACTGAAGTAAAAACACAAAATGCTGGCAGAACTCAGCAGGCCAGACAGCATCTATGGGAGGAGGTAGTGACGACGTTTTGGGCCAAAACCCTTCATCAGGAGTGAAGTAATGTGGGATGGTGTAGAGGGGATAAGAAATGTGGGGTTGGGATGAAGTAGAGAGCTGGGAAGTGATAGGCTGGAGAGAGATGGACTGGGGGAAGGTAGAGAATTATGGGAAATAAAAGAGAAAGAAAGGTAGGGCTGGGGGGAGATTGTAGTGAAGGGGGGAAAAAAGAGAGAAAGAGAACCAGACTAAAATAATAGGGTTGGGGGTAAAGGGGGGGGGGGCAGGGGTATCAACAGAGGTCTGTGAGTTGGATGCTCATGCCGGCAGGTAGGAGGCTACCTAGGCGGGAGATAAGGTATTGCTCCATCGACCTGCGTGTGGCCTCATCTTGACGGTAGAGGAGGCCATGGACAGACATGTTGGAGTGGGAGTGGTCTGTGGAATTAAAGTGTGTGGCCACAGGGAGATCCCACCACTGCTGGAGGACTGAGCGCCGGTGTTTGGTGAAACGGTCTCCCAGTCTGCGGTGGGTCTCCCCAATGTATAAATGGCCACATCGGGAGCACTGGATACAGTATATCACCCCAGTTGACTTGCAGGTGAAGGGGTGCCTCACCTGAAAGGACTGTCTGGGGCCTGGGATGGTGGTGAGGGAAGAAGTGTGGGGGCAGGTGTAGCACTTCTTCCATTTTCAGGGATGAGTGCCTGGAGGGAGGTCGGTGGGGAGGGATGGGGGGGATGAATGGACAAAGGAGTCGCGTAGGGAGCGATCCCTGTGGAAAGTCGAGAGTTGGGGGGAGGGGAAGATGTGGCTGGTGGTGGGATCACGTAGGAGGTGGTGGAATTTACAGAGGATTATACGTCGGATATGCGGAGGGTCTCCCCAATGTATAAAACTGGGAGACTGGGAGACCGTTTCTCCGAACACCGGCGCTCAGTCCTCCAGTAATGGTGTGATCTCCCTGTGGCCACACACTTCATTTCCACAGACCACTCCCACTCCGACATGTCTGTCCATGGCCTCCTGTACCGTCAAGATGAGGCCACACGCAGGTCGATGGAGCAATACCTTATCTCCCGCTGAGGTAGCCTCCTACCTGCCGGCATGAACATCCAACTCACAGACCTCAGTTGAAACCCCTGCCCCCCCCTTACCCCCATCCCTATCTATTATTTTAGTCTGGTTCTCTTTCTCTCTCTTTTCCTCCCTCACTACAATCTCTACCTTTCTTTCTCTTTTATTTCCCATAATTCTCCACCTTCCCCCAACCCATTTCCCTCCAGCCTATCACTTCCCAGCTCTCTACTTCATCCCTCCCCCCACTTCTTATCCCCTCTCCACCATCCCACATTACTTCACTCCTGATGAAGGGTTTCAGCCCAAAACATTGTCACTTCCTCCTCCCATAGATGCTGTCTGGCCTGCTGAGTTCTGCCAGTATTTTGTGTTTTTATTTATTTCCAGCATCTGCAGATTCACTCGAGCACATATACTGATTGAGGAAGTCACTGTCGGAATGGAACTTTAACCCAAGTACATATAATTCATTGAATGATGCTGAATTGAAAGTTACATTATATAATATGATCTTCAAATGGTTTGGACAATTACAATATGTTTCTCAGCAAAGCTGGTCTACAGTATATATTTGCACCAGACATTAGTGACCTATCACATGAGAGCAGGATTAAAATCCCAGGGGGAAAATTTGCATCATCTTCTCTGTGAGTAAAGGGGTTCAGCTAGATCTTATGATGCAACGTACTTGGAGAGATTAAATGTGATAGGTTGAATGGCCTTTATTAGTTCCTTTTATTGTTATGGGCATAGGTTAAGCAATTCTGAACATTTATTTTCTTCAAATTGAAATTTCACTGAACATATATTCAAAAAGATAGCTCAAACAACAAGCTGGTGCCTGTTTGTTAGAAAATAGAACATAGAACAAAGAACATCCCAGGTACAAGCCATTCGGCCCACAATGTTGAGCCAATCCCATTAAATTAGTTATCAAATGGCTAGCTAAACTAATCACTTCTGCCTACACAATATCCATATCCCTCCATTTTCCTCGCATTCGGGTCTCTATCTAAATGTGTACAGAAAGTTCCTGCCTCTACCACCACACCAGACAGTGCATTCCAGCTGCCCGCCACTCTCTCTGGGAAGAAAATCCTGCCCCTCACTTCTCCTTTGAAATTAAATCTCTCACCTTAAATGCATGCTTAAATGCTTAAATATTAGATATTTCAACCCTTGGAAGAATATATTGTCTATCTACTACATCCATGCCTCTCATAACCTTAGAAGCTGCTATCAGATCTCCCCTCATCCTCCACCACACCAGAGAAAACAGCCCAAGTTTGTCTAACCTCTTATTATGGCACACGTCCTCTAATGCAGGCAGCTCCTTGCACCCACTCTAAAGGCTCAGTATCCCTCCTATAATGGGGTGACCGAAACTGTTCGCATTCCTACAGATGAGGCCGAACTAGAGCTACAACATAACTTCCTGACTTTTGAACTCAATCCCTCGACTAATAAAGGCAAGCATGCCATGTGACTTCTTAACCACCCTATCAGCCTGTGTAGCCACTTTCAAGGAGCTATGAACTTGGACTCCAAGATCCTTCTGCTTATGAATACTGTTAGGATCTTGTCCTTAACACTGTATTGTCTCTTTGTATTTGACCTATCAAAGTGCAACATTTCACATTTTGCTGGGTTAATCTCCATCTTTCATTTATCCACCCATATTTGCAATTGATCTATATCTTGTTGTATTCTTTACCTATCTTGTACACTATCCAAAACACCACCAATCTAAATTGACATCCTTTCTCTTATTTACCACATAATAGCTGATATTTGTCATAATACTTTACAAGTAAACAAGAAGGATCTTTTCCATTTAGCAGAAAGACTGAGATGGATTTAAGTTAATGGAATTAGGGGAGAGTTAAGGATTGTTTTCAGCCAAACAGGAGTGGAGCTTTGCTTTACACAGCCAGCAAATTTACCAGATTTAAATAAGCAGATGCCACATTACCTTCATAGATATAGGCAGAGAGTGGGGCAGTGATGTAGATTTTCGCAGATAAACAAAATGGGGCGTTTATGTTTCACCAAACCCATAACACATTTTATTGAACTACAAAACCTAAACACAAAAGAGTGCTAAACATCTTTACATAATAACATCATGTCATCACATCAGACCAGCCTCTTGTGAATTATATACATTTCTCCCAATTACGCTGCTCCACAGAGCCCCCAGCTCCAGAAGCCACTAAAACCAGCACTGTGAGCCTGTCTGGAGTTCAGACCAGCCACCGGCACTGGTCCAGGGTTCCACGGGTGCAGGAACAGCCGAGGCCTCTGGCTCATCCAGAGGTGCGTTGACATGCTCATGGTCATGTTGTGATGCCAGGGGCATGGCAGCGGGATACTCCCAATCTTGGTGGGCTGGTTTAAGGCGACCTACCAAGATACGATCAGGTTTGCCCCTATTATCTATTATAAAAGTCTTTTTCCCCATTCCAAAATGTGGAATGGGTGATCATACGGGGGCTGAAGGGGATGTGTGAGCATCATGGTGGCTGAAAACAAATGAGGCAGAATGTAGATCAGCAGGAACCCAGGAGTGCTTTACGCCATGATGTGAGTGCAGAGGAATTGAATTTACTGAGGAGAGTGGAATGCTGCTGAGAGGCCGACCAAGTGGTTGTGGTGACAGGAATGAGGTCAGCTGGCACTCATAGTATCTGCCCATGTACCTACTCTGCCACAGATGACTGCAGGTCCTTTTTGGAGTAGTTCTGAGCCCAGCAGAACCCATAGAGATGATCATGCCAACACTTTTCGGTCAGAGCAATGAAACCACTTGCATGGGCCACTGGACTGCAGGCAATACACAGTGGTGTGATTTAGCCTAATGCCAAGGTTCTGGGCCGTCGCAGCCCAGGGATCTGAAATGAATTGGGGACAGTGGTCAGAGAAAGTATCAGATGGAATGCCAAAACGAGAAACCCAGATGCTGATGAACGCCCAAGCCGTGTCTGCGGCCATCATCGATGCTAGAGGAACGACCTCTGGCCACCTCGTTGTATGGTGCGCCACAGTAAGAAGGTGGATGAAACTGTGGGAGGGGGGGCAAGAGCCCACTGACATGGTCAAACTGTCATTCAGGGAGTGGTGCCAAAACATGACTGTTGATTTTTGCCCACTGACACTCCCCGCAAGTTGCAGTCAAATCACGCACATCCTCTTTGAGACCAGGCCAAACAAACTTTAGTGCAACCAGTTTCAGAAAAGCCTTCTGGCCATGTATGGAGTTGAAAACAGTCTTGACTGGTTGAGAAATTGCACAGAAGAGAGAAGGCCAGCTTCACCCAACTGAATGTCAGCCAACCACAGACTGCTATTCTGTAAGTCTGGACCTCTGGGTCAGTAACCTGGTCAGCTGCTATGCCAGCATTGTCAACTCCAATGAGAGCAGCCTCAACGACTGGCTACAGCATTATTTTCCCTTTGATATGTAGTATATCGGTTGTGAACTCTGGATATGAAGGCCAGGTGGTATTGTTGCTGTGCAGACCAAGTGCCTATTGTGGTCAATGAACTCTGTAAAATGGTGACCCTCTAGAAGAAAACGAAAATGGCGGGCAGCCAGATAGAAACTGAAAAGTTCCCGGACAAACTTGCTATACTTCCTTTCAGGGGGACAGAACTGCTGGCTAAGGAAGCGAGTGGCTGCCACATGCTTCTGACCAGTTGTTCGTGCACAGCACCTACTGCAAAGGCTGAAGCATCAGTATTAATGGCAATAAATGCATTGTGGAGTGGGTGTGCCAAAATGGTCGTGTTAGATAGAGCTTGTGTGGTGTCATCAAATGCCCCGGTCGTGTCCACTGACCGGTTAAGCACTTGATTAGGGGTTTTGCCTTTAAGCACACTCTACAGGGGGAGCATAAATTCAGCAGCACGCAGAATGAAATTTACCATACCTGAAATCTCCCTTAGTGCGGGGCAGTGGGACATCCATCAAAACGGCTACTTTTCATGGGATAGGTTTTGCACCTTCTGCAGAGATGCGATGACCAAGAAAGTCAGTGGTTGACAACCCAAAGTGGCATTTAGTCGGGTTAATAGTCAACCCATTTTGGCTAAGGTAGTCGAAAAGTGTGCAGAGATGAGATACGTGTTCAGATTTGGATACACTGCCAACAAGTATATCATCCAGGTAAACAAAAAGAAAATCTTAAATCTTTTACTACTGAGTCCATGAGCTGCTGTTAAGTCTGCTGCATTTTTCAGCCCAAACGGCATGCGCGGAAGCTCAAAGGTGCCAAGCGGGGTTATCACAGCCGTTTTGGGAATGTTGTCCGAGCATACAGGCACCTGATGGTAGCCCCTAAGTAGATCAACTCTGGAAAATTTAGCTTTCTGGCTAAACCTGCCAAAAAGTCTTGGATGTGTGGGACCGGGTAACAATTGGGGGTGGTGGCCTCGTTGGGGCAACAGTAATCACTGTGTGAGTGGAAACCACCACTGGACTTAGGGGCTGATGGAGGATGAAACCCAGAGGCTATTCATCTGGCATACAATGCCGTATCTTTCCACGTTGACAAATTCAGCCTTTGTCATTGCCAGATTTTCTAGATCCAGTCTACACACGTGGGCATGGACTGGTGGGCCATTTGAGGGAATGTGTTGCTCGACCCCATGTTTTATGACTGTAGTGGAGAACGTGGGCTTGGTGAGGTCTGGGAATTTGCCCAGCAGTCAAGTAAACTCACATGTGGTGGGGCATGTGCTTGACAGAGTCGTTGTGTGGAACTTACTGGGGAAGTAGGTTAACATCTCAAAGTGATTGACGTACACAAGCTGGCACTTCTTAAGATCGACTAGCAGTCCTTGGATACACAGGAAATCTGCACCAAGCAGGGGGTAACCACTTTAGAGCTACCTTTTAATCAGGACAGTGATCAAGATTTTAAAGGCAGACTTCTGTGGCATTTTTCTCGGAGTTCATCAGTGACCAACCAGCAAGAGGGATTTATTAGAAAAGGAGGAAGGCAAGTTATGCAGATGCAATTGGAGCAGCCAATCTTGTGAGTGTGCCAGTCTTTATAGTGGCTTTGGCTCATCAGGCTTAGGCAAGATCAGGCCTGGGTAAGGTGAAGTATCTTATAAGTTCCTCTCTCTCTCTGCTCTTATTTGTTTATTCTTCACCTGTTTGGGCATAGTAGTTTAGTGAGAATGGCCCCAGGGGCAGTGTTTTGTACTCTGTTGGATGTCTGGGTGGTCTGCAGTCTCCCGGGTGAACACATCCACACCAGATGTTTCAGCTCCTGAGAGAACATATCCAGGAACTGGGGCTGCAGCTCGATGACCTTCGACTCATAAGGGAGAATGAGGAGATGATAGACAGGAGGTATAGGGAGGTAGCCTCCCCTAGATTACAGGAGACTGGGTAACTGGTGACTGTTGGAGGAAGGAGGGGAAATGCACAGCCAGTGCTGAGTACACCTGTGGCTGTTTCCTGCAAAAATAATTATAGAAGTTTAGATACTTTTGGGGGGGGGTGCGACCTACTGGGGGAGCCAGTGATTGGGTCTCTGGGACTGAATCTGGTGCTGTGGCTCAGAAGAGCAGAGAGGTAAAGAGGACTGCATTGTTGATAGGAAATTCCTTAGTCAGAGGAACAGAGACGCGGTTCTGTGGCATGACAGAGACATCTGGATGGTATGTTGCCCCACGAGGTGCCAGGATCGGGGATGTCTCAGATCAGGTCCATGGCATTCTCGAGGGTGGGTGTGAGTAGCCAGAGGTCTTGGACATATTAGCACCAATGACATAGGTAGACAAGGTGAGGAGGTCTTGAAGAGAGATTTTAAGGAGCTAGGTAGAAAGTTGAGAATTAGGACTTCCAGGGTAGTAATCTCTGGATTGTTTCCTGTGGCATGTGCCAGTAATGGTAAGAGTAGGGTGATTTGGCGGGTGAATGTGTGGCTGAGGAACTGGTGCTGGGGGCAGGTGTTCACGTTTATGGATCTTTGGGATCTCTTCTGAAAATGGTACAACTTGTACAAAAGGGACAGATCACACCTGAACTTGAGGGGGTGTAATCTCCTTATGGGCAGGGGCTAGGGTCATTCAGGTGGGTTTAAACTAATTTGGCAGGGGGTGTGAACAGGAGTGATAGCCCTGAAAATAAGGAAGCTGGCTTACAAACAGAGGCAATTTGTAGTGAGACTCCGAGCAAGGAGAGGCAAAGTTATAGTCAGCAGGATGAGTTACAATGTAAAAGGTGGACAAAACCGAAAAGGGCAAATACAGGAATAAAGATGTTATAATTGAATGCACAGAGGATAAGGAATAAGGAAGATGAACTTGTAGCACAGATACAGATTGGCAGGTATGATGTTGTAGGCATCGCTGAATCATGGCTGAAAGAAGATTATAGCTGAGAGCATAATGTCCAAGGATACACATTGTATCAAAAGGACAGGTAGGAAGGCAGAGGGGGTGGCATTGCTCTGTTGGTAAAAAATGAAATCAAATCATTAGAAAGAGGTGACATAGAGACAGAAGGTGTTGAATCATTGTGGATAGAGCTAAGGAATGATATACAGACCCCCAAACAATAGTAAGGAAGTGGTCTACAAATTACAACAGGAGATAGAAAATGCATGCCAAAAGGGCAATGTTACAGTAGTCAAGGGAGATTTCAATATGCAGGTAGATTGGGAAAATCAGGTTGTTCCTGGATTCCAAGTCGGGGAATCTCTAGAATGCCTATGAGATGTCTTTTTATAGCAGCTTGTGACTGAATCCACCAGAGGATCAGCTATACTGGATAGGGTAATACGATAGGTGAAAAAACCCTTATGGGCAATGATCACAATATGATCAAATTCACCCTGAAATTTGAGATGGAGAAGCTAAAGTCAGATGTATCAGTTTTACAATGGAGTAAAGGGAATTACAGAAGCATGAGAGAGGAGCTGGCCAGAATTGATTGGAAAACAACACTGGCAGGGATAATGCAGAGCAGCAATAGCTGAAAGTGTCAGAAAGTGTATGGTAATGCACTTTGGTAGAAGAATGAAATGGTTGACGATTTCTAAATGGAGAGAAAATACCAAATATTGAGCACAAGGGAGTTGGGAGTCCTTGAGCAGGATTCCCTAAAGGTTAACTTGTAAGTTGAGTCTGTGGTGAGGAAGGCAAATGCAATACTAGCATTCATTTCAAGGGACTACAGTATAATAACAAGGATGTAATGTTGAGTCTTTATAAAGCCCCAGTGAGGCCTCACTTGGAGTATTGTGAGCAGTTTTGGGCCCCTTATCTTAGAAAAGATGTGCTGAAACTGGAGAGGGTTCAAAGGAGGTTCACAAAAATGATTGCAGGATTGAATGGCTTGTCATATGAAATGCATTTGGCTCTGGGCTTGCATTCACTTCAATTCAGAAGAATGTGGGATGACCTGATTGAACATAGAACATAGAATGTAGAATAGTACAGCACAGTACAGGCCCTTCGACCCACAATGCTGTGAAACCTATCAAATGGTGAAAGGCCTTGATAGAGTGGATGTGGAAAGGTTTCCCATGGTGGGAGAGTCTAAGATCAGTGAACACAGCCTCAGAATAGAGGGGTGTCCTTTTAGTATGGAAATTAGGAGGAATTTCTTTAGCAAGAGAATTTGAATCTGTAGAATTCATTGCCACAAGCAGCTGTGGAGGCCAAGTCTTTATGTATATTTAAGGCAGAGTTTGATAGATTCTTGACTGGTCAGGGCATGAAGGAATACAGGGAGAAGGCAGGAGATTGGGGCTGAGAGGGAAAATGGATCAGCCATGATGAAATGGCAGAGCAGACTCAATGGGCCAATGATTCTGCTCCTATATCATATGGTCTGCGGGCTTCAGCCAGGACGGAGTCCTATGTGTAACGTCACTCACTGAAGCAGAGTGTCAGTCACTGTGTCCCTTAAATCTGGATTCTGCTGCAGTTTTGTCATTCTTTACTTTCTCATCAATAGACGATGCTGCCAGCGCACTCACCTGAGCACCATGTCACGCAAGAAAAGTCTCCCTGAAAGGGTGTCCGCAATAAACAATGGCAGCTGTAACGCTCAGTGTTCACAGATCTCTGATTTCCCAATGCACTGGCACTGTTAAAGCTGCAAGTTGATTAGCACTTCTTAGTGTTCGTATCAAAGCGAGCATGGTGAAAACACAGGCCCAGCATCATCTGTTTAGCAGCCACAGGCATCCTTATGTTGGGGGCTTTGCTGACTGGGCTTATTGAGGCAGGGAAAGGAGGAGGAATGAGGCACCGCAGCCTTGCTCAGTGTGGACTGTCAGCCATTTCAGTAAGCTCCCTATAGTCCTCATGGGCACATTAACAAGGACTATGCGAACTTGACCAGGCATTTGCCACATGAAGAATTCTTTAGAAATAAAAGAAAGATGGTGATTTCCCAGGAGAGACAGCATGCGGTCCATTAACTCTGACTAAGGTGAGATGTTTGATGTTTTGTGAAACCCATATCTCACTTTATTGAACTCCAAAGCCTAAACACAAAAGTGCGCTAAAAATCTTTACATAATAACGTCATCACGTCAGACCAGACTCTTAAAATGAAACCCCATTTCAATGTCGCTGTTTGTGAATTATGTAAGTTTCTCCCAATTACGTTACTTTACGGTGAGAACTTCCCAAAGAGCTGAGTTTTTGATGAGCATCATCATGATGGACTGAATGAACTCTTTCTTCAGTGCTCTATAAAAGCTGAAAAACTTTGCCCATGAATAATAACTTGGCAGTGTTTTTACCATGCAATGCAATGGCTTCCTTTTAGCATTGCAGTAGCAATGCCAAAACCTGAAACAAAATTGATTTTTTTTCTTGAAAAAAATGTCAGTTCTGTTATTGAAGCTTCTTCTGCAGCACCCAAGGTCAATGTATTGTTGAAGCGAATGCTGCTTGCTGCCTTTGCCAATTAATTTCTTCCAGTGTGCAGATAAATGTTAACTGAAGTATTTATCTAAAATGCCAAGTACATTTCATTCCAATTGTCAGAGAGTGGGATACATGCTGAATTTGCTGAGAGCTTTTGCTAATAATTGACCAAACACGTTGCTTTACCTTTAAGTCGATCGTATCGATGGACTGTAAATAGAAATAGACATGAAGTTATCTTTACTTTAGCTGAAGAGCAGAAATGACAACTTTCCTCTTTATTTGAAACAGGAAACCAAAATTGACTGCGTCAGGGTCGCTACAAAAGGTATGTCTTGACTATCCCATCTTTTTATAACGCTATCAGAAATTTCCATTTATTTCTGGCTAAAAATATATACAAACTCTGTCAAATTTTAGACAACCAGAATTCTGATGCCAACTATTTGCTTTAGGCATAACTGCATTAATACTTTAAAACTTTTTTAAAATTCTTCTGTATTTCTTGATACTGATTTGTTACAGTAATCAAAGTCTGCATCTCTCTGCTTTCATCAACTTATTAGAGCACCTATTAATGTTTCAACAAAGATTCCATTTTAAATGTTATTTATTTTAAATTACTTTTCGGCTTCTGAAAATATTTCTAAAAACTAATTTTGTGACAGTATCTCCTAGTTTAACAGCAAATCTGCCCTAATTCAATAAATTTTAATGTAAATCTAGTATCAATGGTCCAGTGGATTCTAAGAAGACTTTTTCTCTGCTTCTATTACTTTCATTATTTATATGTGTTTACTTAACGTGATTTTATTGACTCTCAAAGGACCACTTTCAAGTCGAACGACCTGCATTTCAGAATTCAGCAATGGATTAAAATCAGAATCCTTCAATTTGGCTTTTGAAATTCAATTCTTAGTTACAACATTTCCCCAACTCTTTTGAGTTTACCAATGATATTTGTTCACCTTTAAGTGTAGTGGGCATAAGCAGAGGCTAGGGTAATACCAAACGTGCAGGATGTGTGATTTTGTCTTAGCACACTAGTGTAGACCGCAGTGGTAGTTACAAAAGATTGCATGCGTTTAGCTTAGTCAGTATTTATATTCGCTCTAAGGTTTCTGTATGCATATACCCTGAAGAAAATCAGCTTTCAGTGCAGCATTCCATGATTAAATAATGCACCTGCAATCTGAACAGTGATTTACACAGATAGTGAGCAGGTGACGGTTTTCCTTCAAGCCTTAACTTCATTTAAAGAGCCACAGGCGAATGAACATACTTTTCCAATCAGATATTGAGATATTGAAATTTTCCATAGATAAACAGTCATTTGGGTGATTTAATTCAAGCCAGGTATCCCTATGAAAGTATATCTTTCCAAACATTAGCATGTTCAGGGAGAGTAGGCTGATATGCATGGATTTTTCATAGAGCATTCCAAATAGTGTTTGTGATCAGATAGGCATAAGAAAAACTGAAAGTAGTCATTTCATAAGTGTGTGTGAATTTTGTTAAAATTAAGTGGCTTGATGTGACAATACCGTAAAACTAGATTGACTGCTGTATCCATGAAGGAAGTTTTCACTGTGTCATTTCAAAACTCTCAGTCTTTGCACAATGCTATCAATCCTACCAGGTCAATTAGCAAACCTATTTAGTGCTGATATGCTCTGTGAAATGAGTAACACCATTGGATAATGCCAGACATCTTTTACCTCAAGGTATAGTTAACTCAGGTGGAAAACGAAATTGTTTTCAAAGCATTTTGTTTCTTGTCCAGCATTGTTCAAATTCAGATTTTAGTATGTTTTAAACCTCTAAGTTTGTAATGTCTGTGTGTCTCCGGGCTAGTCTATCAATCTGTCAGTGACATTATTTGGAGGAAGCTGTTTGCTACAGATGGCCACACGTGTTCGCTAAAACTTACCCCTTGAACTACCACTTATAGAGTAAAATTAACAGCCATCAAACAAAAAAAAAGCAATGAGTTGAAGCTTCCAGAGAAGTAGTGAGAGATCTTTTGAGGAGCTGGTTTAAGGGAAATGAACTGCAACTATGTTAACTCATGTGAGGCATAAATACAATTACAGTCTTTTCATGGAGTAGTGGAGTCCAAATCTAGAGGACATGGGTCTAAAATGAGAGGGGACAGATTTAAAGGGAATCTAAGGACAACTTTTTCACTAAAAGATGGAGGATATATGAGATGAGCTACCAGAGGAAGGTAGAATTATAATGTTTAATTACAATTGCAGACCTACATGCATTGGAAAGGTTTAGAAGGATGTGAGCTCAGATACCAAATTTGGCCAGCATAACAAGTTGGGCTGAATGGCCTGTTTCTGTGCTATATAACTCTATGTCTATAAATTGCTTTATCAGCGCACAGTATATGTATTGATTAAAGAGATATAGGTTAATATATAATATAATCACCCATATTGTCAGCAGAAATTCACTGGGCAGGATGTCCCACATTGGGAGGGTCAGACTATTTCCTGCAGTCTGTGGTTCCAGGATGCTTTGGCCTGTTAAGTGATATAGACTCAAGCTAAGATCTTCACAGAGAGACCATTGTGGTATCCTGCATTTTAATGATCTGCTGAAGAGAAAATAGATTAAGGAGTCTTGGAACTTCAAAATTCAAAGTTAAAAGTAAATTATTATCAAAGTACATACCTGTCACCATATAAAACACTGAGATTTGTTTTCTTGTGGGCAATTGCAGTAAATCCAAGAAACACAATAGAATCCATGAAAAACTGCACCCAACAGAACAAACAATCAATGTATAAAAGACAACAAACTGTGCAGATGCAAAAGAGAAAAGAAAAGCATTAATAACTAAATAAACAATAAATATCGAGAACCTGAGATGTAGAGTCCTTGAAAGTGAGTCCATAGGTTGTGGAAACAGTTCGGTGATGGGGCAAGTGAAGTTATCCCCTCTGGTTCAAGAGCCTGATGGTTGAAGGATACTTACTGATCCTGAGCCTGGTGGTGTGGGTCTTGAGGCTCCTGTACCAGCAGCAAAGTGAGAGCATGGCCTGGGTGGTGGAGTACTTGATGACAGATCCTGCTTGCCTGCAACAGTGCTTCGTGTAGATGTGCTGGATGCTCAGGGGGGCTTTACCCATGATGGACTAGGTCGTATTCACTATTTTTTGTGGGTCTTTCCACTCAAGGGCTTTTGTATTTCCATACCAGGCCATGATGCATCCAGTCAATATACTCTCCACCACACATCTATAGATGTTTGTCATTTAGATGTCATGTTGAATCTTTGCAAAATCCTAAGGAAGTAGAAGCACTGCCATATTTTCTTCATAATTGCACTTGCTCAGCCAGGACAGGTCTTCTGAAATGATAACACCGAGGAATTTAAAGTTGCTGACTATCACCATCTCAGATCCCCTGATGAGGACTGGCTTTCAGAGCTTTGGGTTCCTCCTCTTGAAGTCAATAATTAGTTCCTTGGTTTTGCTGACATTGAGTGAGAGGTTGTTGTGGCACCACTCAGCCAGAATTTCAATCTCATTATTGCATGCTGATTCGTCACCATCTTTGATTCGGCCAACTACAGTGGTGTCGTCAACAAACTTAAAGCTCATTGGAGATGTGCTTAGCCTCAGTGACTTAGATATAAAAAGAGTAGGGCATGGTGCTAAACACAGAGTTTTGTGGTGCACTTGTGCTGATGGAGATTGTGGAGGAGGTGCTGTTGCCAATCTGAACTGACTGGGGTCTGCAAGTGAGAAAATCAAGCAATTTGATTTTTCTTAGGAAGTTCATTCAAAGTAAAAGCATTCAATTTAAAGCCAAGTCCAGAGGAACAAAGGGGCAGAAACATTTGCTTCAAAGGAAAAGCATAAAGGAAAGATATTAATATTTTGACTTTTCTAAGCTCTTCAGCAATAATTCATTACCTGAATGAATGAGAGATTCCAGTTGTATCATTCACCTTCTTAACCAGTCTGACTGATTTTCATTTCATAACCATTACTACACAGCTGAAGAGGACTAATTCTATCATTTAGTGGATGTAACTTTCTGAGACATATAGCAGAGGCATATACTGTAGGATGTTGAGGGTGAGGTGTCATTTTCATGAATCTGACAGTGGAATCTTGAAAATGATCAAACTTGTGAGTCTATAGTAATGCATTAATAATGGTGTGCATTATTCATGTCCATTTGTATGTTATCAGCAAACCTCAGCCCACATGTCCCAAATACACTTTGCAAAGAGGAAATCTCAAGCAGAGCAAAATAATGAAAGACTTCTGAAGATATAATGCAATGTAGGGTGAACATTGGTCCAGACGTAGTGACTTTTGGTGAGTTGAGAAAAGACGGTACTGAGGAAGGAGAAGGGAGCAAATCCCTTATTGAAGGAAGAGAGATAGATGATGTCCAGTTGATAAAAACCACTCTTGCTTAGTGCTTAGTTTGAGAGCAGAGAACAGACATTTCCCCAATGAGGAATAGTTCAGGAAAGAGTATCTAGAAGAGAAACACATCTAAATGAAAATGACCTTATAACTGGTCACATTGTTTTGTACATTAGCTGCATAAAGGTAAGCTATCATGTAAATTGAGTGATTATTTCTTTTACATTGAATATTATATGGAAGTGATGCAGATCTCTATGTAATAAACAAATGTAAGATTTAAATTATTTTCTGTGCAAGAGAAATTGGTTATCAACAAAATAAGTTGCATTGTCCGTAACATTCAATTTCTTTGAGAGAGAATTGTTGTAACATGTATGTAGGAGTATGGACACTGAGTAATTATTGTTGCTAGTCTAGCTTCAGTCTGGCTTTTTTTCTCATGCATGCTGACCTGGAAATCTTCCTTTGCCTTAGCTGCGATAATTGTGACTCAGCTTACAACACCATACATTCGCATCGCCCCTGCTGCAGGCGACAACCAACTAACAGGTCAGATGTTCAACTACAGACCAGTCATAGTGCCTTTCTTTTTTGCCTCTTCGTCACTCACTCTCTCCCTTCACTTTCTGAGGTTTATTTTTTATTACTCTGTTACCTTCCACACAGCAAGTTCTTTTTGTTCTCACTACTGACATTCACCCCAACCTTAGGAGTTTGCAACTAACCCAGACACTTAGGGTATCTCTCTTCACTGCATGCTTTCATATTGCATTTTGTTTGTGAATGACTCATTGGGCCCGATGTGCGTAGATGTATGACTACCCTGACCTTACACTAACTCGTGACTGGACAGAGAAATACTGTGGTGGAGAAATTAGTCTTTAATTGTCAAACTCAAATGCACGTGGAAGAAATGGTCTCCGGTTGCACTGCTTTCTACATCCAGTTCCTCTGAAGGCATTAAATGTACAGATGTGAGTGAATCAGTTTTGTTGCGTATTCACACTGATAACCAGAGGCAAATTTCTCCCCCAACGTTATCTTTGCTTGTGCATAGTTCCTTGAAGAGATTACTAAGTTGGCCTACTGGACAGTCAATCACAGGATGATTTGAATAGACTGAGTATTTGAAATCACACTATATTCGTACCTCCATGAGCATAGTGTTGTGTTGATTGAGTTAGAGTGGAGGGGTGGGCTATGATGCACCAAAGTATATTTTGGTCAACAATCACTTCAAGTCCCTCGGTGAGAGACCATTTCCAGTTTGAAACTTCACATATTTTACTATTCGGAGATGTCCGTACCACAATCAATTCCAGTCCTTTTGCCATTAAATATCCACTCTGTTCAGTATAGAGTTTTTTCATCTGCTTCCCCATAAACAATAGTAATGCCTCCCAGATAATAACAGATAATCTCAGTTCATTTTTTTTTGGAAAGAAGCCCTGGTGCATTCACTGGCTAACTGAAAATAGAGCTGAAGATTTGTAAGTATATTCAAATTCTATGTCATCAAAATATTGGTAGCTTATTTTCAGGTGGGGAAATTTGTATATCAGTATTATTTAATTGGCCCTTTCTCATACGTGCATTTTGTTATATCTAAAAGCTATTCAAATATCAATTGTTGATCAACAGTAGCAAATTGCCAAGGGGCAGAATATTGTTAGTTTAAGTCCCACTCCAAAGGATAGAACACGGAAAGTAGGGAACATCCCAGTCAAGTCTTGTCTTTAGAGGGCTATCTTTCACATGAGTGTATCAAGCAGTAGTATATCAAGGCAACTGGACTTGCTGTGTTGTCTAGAAGACATTTCGCCACTCATCTGAGAGGGTTCATCAGTTCTGATCCATGGTGTGTAGTTTTCTGGTTTACAAACTCTGTGAGTTGTTTAAAGGTATAGTTACCACATGATGAGAATCATTCTTTTATTAAGGGATTGTTAAGAGTTGTAAGAGTTAATGAGAGAGTCATTAGTCTTAACTTTGCATGAATGGAGGTGTGAACTGTTGTGGAGATGCCGGGGTAGAGATGTTCAGACTCCTTTGTAAGTCGCTGATAGGTGATGTCATACCCCACCCCTCTGTTCAGGCATGGGTTTTCCAGTTTGACAAAGATGGCTTCTTTAACCCCTCTTTCAAACTACTTGTCCTCTCTGTCCAATATGTGCACATTGTTATCATCAAAGGAGTGTCCCTTGTTCTTAGGTGTAGATATACAGCCAAGCCTCGACCTGAGATGTTAGCACTACTATGTTGGGCATCCACTTGTGAAGTGGTTGTTCTGTCTCACCAATAACAGATCCGTGCAGTTCTCATTGCATTGGATAGCATAAACAATATTGTTCTATTTATGTTTGAGTGGAGGATTCTAGGGGTGGACGAGTTTCTGTCTGAGTGTGTTAGTAGGTTTGAAAAAGCACAGGGATTTGGTGTTTGTTGAAAATCTTTCTGAGTTTCTCCGAACTACCAGCTACATATGGGATGACTATATTTTTCCATCTGCTTTGCTCCTTACTGTTGACTGTTCGGATGATGTCCCTGTTGGTTTTCATTGCTGTCTTGATGAAGGCCCAGTCATTCATTCATTCATTATACTTTATTGTCACCAAACAATTGATACTAGAGCGTACAATCATCACAGTGATAATTGTTTCTGTGCTTCACGTTCCCTGATGTCAGGGTACCCGCCATGGATAGGAACTGAATAAACCTCTCAGATGAGTGGTGAAACATCTTCTAGACAACACTGCAAGTCCAGTGGCCTTGATTTACTACTACTTGATATACAATGACCTGGAGGACTGAGAACATTCATAGACATATTTCATATGAGTAGTTAAACTGAGGCATTGTCTTCCCTCACTGGTGAATGTAAAGTATTCCACTGCATTACCTTGAAGTGCAAGGGAGATATCTCAGGTGTCCTTGCCAACCTGCATCTCTCAACCTCACTGATTACCTGGTGACAGCCATGTTGCTATTTGTGGGATATTGCAGTGCACACATGTTGGCTGTTGTATATCCTATGCAACAACAGTGGCAATGACTTTGCTGGGTTTAAAGTATCCTAATGTTGTGAAAGATGGGAAGTCCTTTTTTACCCCTCTGTTTTGCAAGTATCTCACTAGAAAGTGCAACTAAAACATGTGTCCAATTAACAGCTTTCAAATATCCCAAAGGGTGTTATGGGATTAGTAGTTCAGCACCCATTAAATATTTACATTGCTTGACAAATTTCACTTGAACAATTTTCTTGGGAAAAATGTATACCTGGAATGGACTGTCCTGCAGGCCTTTAATCTGTTGGTAGTTCTCCCAAATGTGGTTAGATAACAAGGAAAAATACGAACAAAATAATTATTCTGATCAGCATGCATGGACTTTCTCCTCTTTCCAAGTCATTTGTGTGTAGGTTAAGGTCGAGGTGAACAATTACTGTGTAAATCTTTCAATGAATAATACTTCGAAGAGTGTAAATGATTAGGAGTAACAAGTACCAGAATCGGAATGATTGGTGGCAAATCCTGGATCATTAATGGCCTTGTAAAGTCTTCTGGGTAAACCTAAATGGCTCAGAGTTGACTAAACACAAATACAGACAAGAGGAATGTGCAGTACTTAATTGGCACCATAGCCAGCATGAAAATAAAATACATTACAAATGATGCATAGAATATGCAAAATACAATTATATTTGGGTATTTTTAATAGATCACCTTTACCAAATTATTATACGCAACAATTGTTATGGGTGGTCTCAATTGGAAGGCATTACTTTGTTTATGCTTGATAAAAGTTTGGAATCTGAACTCTTCTTGAGCAAAAGTTTCGGCAATTGTTAATTTCTCTGTTCTGTCCTAAAATGCAAGGGGACAGCTAGAACTGCTTTATATTTTAATCTTGTGCTCTTCTATAGCACAGTTGTAGAGGGTCAAGTTTATCTGCCTCACAGGAGCCTGATGTAAAATGAAACAGACTTTCATACTTTCTGCAACACAAACCAAATACATTTTAATGCTCTCTGGTGTTACTTAAGATTTATTGCTCCTCTTTTTCTCGTATTTGTGAGATAAATTTGTCATTTCAACTATGGTTATCTAAGCTATGACACTGCACAGTAATGTGAAAATATTAAGAACCTACATACTGTGCAGGGTGTATGAATGTTCTGTGATAGTTTATTGAAACAAATGACTGGCAATATTTCTTTGCTGTTCCTACAATATCAGAATGGATTGATGGACAAATTAGCTCATTCTGAATATGCTATTTAAGCAAATTAACTGGAAATGGAAAGTTCTTTCACTTTTGGGCCAATATCGTGACTTGAAACAATAGGCAAAATATAATCACTTCCATTGATTTTGCCACTGTATAAAATTTTCTTCCATGTCGGTGGAGCACCAGTTATAAATTGATTTGAGATTTTAAGCTTTTCCAGAAGCAGAGTTTCTCTTAGGTTTATCTCCCTCAAATTCTTATCAAGGGCAGGCTGTGATGCTGTGGTGGGCTACTTAATCTAGGTTTCACATTTGGGATGAAAGAGGACTTAATTTAGAACATGCAGTAAGTGATAATATTAGCCAATTTAACTTCATAGTGTTAACTAAGAAACAGAAAACTGGAATAGGTTCGCACACCCCCACCACCATCATTTGACCTCTGCTGACATGTTGCCCAATTCGAGGATAAGTTCTATCTCATGGTAAGCTAGCCAGTGGCCACTGAAATTCGAGGTGAATGGTCCCAATTTCAAATCCAGCGAGCTCCTTGCATGGTTTCTATCCGTACTGGGTTGAGCAGTGAGCTATCAACTCAGCCTCATAAAATGCAGTTAAATGCTACAGAGATGACAAAAATGCCGCCTGATGCACCACAAGAAAGGAAGAGGAACAACAGTCTAGTGCTGGAGCTCTTGGATAAGTATTCCCTCAGCTGAATGAAGCTGACCCTGTTTTGACAAAACCTTCCTTGGGAGAAAGGGGGAAATGACTGCAGAGCTTTATTGAAGTTTACTGAGGTGTGGGATCTAATGGAAGCAACTGAGCATTTATGGTCAGAATCCAGTAGGATCTGTCCAGCATAATAAGATAATAATAATATGGTACTAATAAACTGCTTAAAAGTAAGATAACTTGGTTAGTTAACATATTAGTATTTTAGTTTTAAAAATGGGGAGAAGTTTTTCCAAATAGTGAGTGGTCCCAAGTACTGCACTGCCGCACTGCCTGAAATGGGGTTGGGAGCAGATGTTTTTTGCAGCATTCTAACAGCATCAGGGTGAATTCTTGAAGGTCTGAAAATGATAGCCAATGTGGGGAAAGAGTGGAACGAAATGGAAGCATCTTGTAAACAGACAGCACAGGTATATTGAAATGAATGGCCCTTTTCCTTAATGCATTATTGTTAAGATACCATCATGGGAAAAGGAGTAGGTGGCAATGGAAAGGGAGTGAGACAAGTTCAGTATTGGGGAGTATATGAGCCGTCCCCTACAAACTTTCATCTACTAATTCTGAGGGAAAGGCTATTTCAGCAAATGTTATTGTGGCATTCCTTCACACTATACAGGAAACTGTCTAAGTAACAGTTGATAAGAAAGCTTCATGTGCCAAAATGCTCCCTGCTAGTTATCTCATTCAAGCAGATATTAAATGTTTCTGCCAGGACTCAAATCATTCAGTGCTTGCCTGGATTATGAATAAATAGCTCAATATAGCTGTATGCGTGCAAAATGCAACCACAATTTGGAATTCTAAAAGGTGGAAGGGACTGTATTGTCTAAATGAAACAATAGAGATGGAATGCATGCCAAATAAGCTTATCTCACTCTTTCAACCACTAGAGCAACTAGTGAAAAAATTACTTTTTTTAATATGATATATTTGAGGGTTAAGTCCTAGCCAATCAATGGTAGAGTGAGGATTTGTTCTTTTCTGATTCAAGTGTATTCAAGTATAGAATTGACAGTTAATGTGAAACAGTTGAAGGTTCACTGCTGTTTGTGGGTTGATAACAGTTTTTTTTGACGGGGGGGGGGGGTGTGAAATACTAAAACATCCAGACCACATTGTCTATTTTACCTTGTCTTTCCATGGCACCACATTTCTCAATAAAATTCAGCCCAGAGAAAGAACTATTAACAAAAAGATGTAGAAGATCCAATGACCTTATTTATGTTGTTTAAAGATCAATGCACAAACATCTGCTTTAATACATAAGCTAAAATTTGAAAAGAATGAATTAACGTGTCTGCCAGAGTCCCACACACTTTTTATAAAAGCATTACGTGACCCTATTGATGTGATCATGTGCGCAACAAAATTTCAAGGCCAGGATTTGTTTCCTTAGTCTTTAACGTGCACAGTGATTTATATTTTACAGGTGAAAGTTGAGACACCTTGTTTCTTTAATCTTCCTCCTGTGTGAATTCACTGCCTTTCAGGAAGTGCGACTCGTAAACCGAGCGCAGAAGAGCCGGAGAAACAGACGGACCACACAGTGAAAATCGCCGGGGTTATTGCTGGAATTCTTCTGTTTGTCATCATTTTCCTTGGCATTGTGTTGATCATGAAGAAGAGGTATGTGAGGCAACAGGGAGAGAAAGAGTAATTTAATCATAGTGAGATGAATTCTATTACTTCACAACCCTAACCCTGTCTTAGTGCGGTTCTAATACGATAGTGAAATTCCTTTGCATTCATTGTTAGCATTGTGAATGGGCCCTTTTATTAAAAGGTAATCACTAATATTTCTTATGGAAAGTAAGTATGTACATTTCCCAAAGGTCAATAATTATATATTTTCACAGAAACAAAGCATTAAAAATTGCAAACAAAGCCCTCAAAATATTGATAAAACTCAACAGACTGCACAGAATGAGAAAGGACTTTTCTTCATAGAGTGGCAATTTGTCTTTGATCTGTGAACTCATATGTTACACATGAATTCTATGTGGATTGCATGTTTTAGATCATTGCAGAAAACAGCATTGTTTCTATTGCCCCACAAAATGCAGTGGCACTGCTAGGGTTATCATAAGAATGCAACCACAAGCCATGCTGGTTCACAATATTACATCCATCCTCAGTAATAGCATAATTATACACAATCCCTAATATAGGAAATTTTTTAATCTGGATCATATGGTATTTGTGGGATGTGTGATCACCCTAATTAATCCTCACAAAAACTCATCGAAAATTCTGTTGTTTTAATTAGAAATGGTGGCACACTGTATATTACCATAGCAATGCTGCTCAGCTGAAACTAGTCTCAATTAAAGGTTCGACATTTTGCAAGAAATGTCAGTAAGATATAGAAATAACCATTATGGTACCACAATATCTAAAATATAAATTAAAGTGCAAGAATAAGATGTCTGAGGTCAATGTTTTATGAATAGCTGTGCCTGATTTGTGATTTGGAGAGATTCAGTGTTGAAGTGCTTCTTAAGGAAAATGACTCCAGACGAGTTCATGTGACTGTGAAATTAATAAGGCTTTCAATACAGTCTGTGAAATATGCCACAAGATATTTCCAAATGTATCTCGAAGATAACCCAATAAACATCACATAACAAACACTGTTTTCAACTTGTCATGACTCAAGGTACTTCCATGTAGTCAAGTCCTCATGTATACCTTGACCTCTTCACTACCTGAGTATTATCATTTTCAATCCTCCGTACTTCAAAATTAATTGTGAGGAGCAAGCTGGAGAGACAAGTGAAGAGAGATTCTGACATCTGAGGTATAATAGAGTGCTGTCCCTAGAGTCATAAAGTTATAGAACAATACAGTACAGAAAGGACTCTTCGGCCCCTCTAGCCCATGCCAAACCATTAATCTGCCTGGACCCATTGACCTGCACTCAGTCCATATCCCTCCCATCCGTGTACCCATCCAAGTTTCTCTTAAGTGTTGAACCTGCATCCTCCACTTGTGCTGGCAGCTTGTTCCACACTTTCACGACCCTTTGAGTGAAGAAGCTCCACCGGATGTTCCCTTAAACATTTCACTTTTCACCCTTAACCCAAGATCTCTAGTTGTCGTCTCACTCAACTGCAGTGGAAAAAGCCTGCTTGTGTTTATCCCAGCTACACCTGGTACTGGAAAGCTGGGCGGCCATGAATAACACACATGAGAGACAGAAAGGTGAGGAACAAATGTGCTGCTCTTTATTTTATTTGTAGGTCATCTACCCAAAATGACCTCTCACATTATGTTCAGTACGTAACACGCAGGGAAGCTTGACAGCAACCTTTAAGGGTCAAGATATGCATGAATACTTAACATACCCCTCCTCTCATACACAGACAAGCTGCTGAACTATTAACATTCAATGGAATAATCATCAACTTCACACAACAACAAAAATCATTTTTTTCTCAAAACTAGGAAAAGACAATAGACTGTCTCTATTCCAGATATAACTCTGGGGATTTTTCTGCCCCATGGGCTGACTAAAGATCCAATCTGACTGCCTGTTCCTTTGAGGGTACTAACAACCTGAGAATGATGTTAAAGCCATTTTATCTCTTTGGTGTATGTATAGATCTTGGCTTGGGTAGTGAGGGGCACCTCAGAAAGCACAGTTGATGGGGGACCACTGGCTGTGTCATTTGATCATAATAGAACCTTTTCTGCACTAGATCTGGATTGGTCCATTTGTGCTGTTTTTCAGTTGCCTCAGAAGTGGGCAACAGCTGATCAGCATGCTTTCTCCAGATGTTGCAGTGACTAGTTTCCACTGTGTACAAAACAGGGCCAGATTTGCCACCGCCCCCAGCAGGT
Source organism: Hypanus sabinus (assembly GCF_030144855.1). NCBI lineage: Eukaryota > Metazoa > Chordata > Chondrichthyes > Myliobatiformes > Dasyatidae > Hypanus > Hypanus sabinus. The sequence continues at coordinate 127,758,889 of NC_082706.1, forward strand.
ATCCACTCCATTCCAGAGTTGTAGTTCCAGGCAAGTAATCTTTCTCCTGCTGTTGAACTTCTGACACATCTCTCTGCTTGGGTTTTCTGTTCATTTGGCACAATCTGTTTTGTGTTTAGGTGTCTAATCAGGTCAAATCAGGTGCAAAGCTTCTTTTCATCAGTGCAGTGGCTGGAGTAATTTTTGTGGTGGCATGAGGTATATTGAGTTATGTCAACAAGGAAGTGTTAAGATGCTGGTTGAGGGATCCACTTCCCACTGAAGCCTTGAGGGCTTGCTTCATTGTTTGAATAAATTGTTCAGCAAGGCCATTAGTGGCTGGATGATATGGTGCTGACTTGATGTGCTGAATACCGTTTGCTTCCATAAGTTCCTTGAACTCTTCAGAAATGAGCTGTGGGCCAATAAAGCTAAAGCTGGAACATAGCTCCCCAATGCATTTTTCAGATTTAGTACTCTTCATGATGGAAACCTTGGGCCATTTGCTTTATGTGTCCATTATAGCCAAGAACAAATGCTGCAAAATCTGTGTGAATCCTCTGCCATGGTTCTTCAGGCCATTCCCATGAATTGCAAGATGCAAGCTGAGGAACATTTCTCACTCACTGACTATGTGGGCATGCTTTGGCCTTCTCTTCAATGGTCACATGCAGTCCTAGCCCTATGAAAGAGCTGCATGCAGTTTGTTTCACATGCACTGCGCCACAGTGACCTGTAAATAGTTCGTCTGACACTTGCTTTCTTAATGGTGGAGGAATGACAACACAGTCACCCTATAGTAAACATCCTGCTTGGACTGTGAGCTCCTCCTATTGAGTCAATTAAGGTTTCAATTCGATAGTTAGCTCTCCTTTCCATTTGGGAGTTACCATGTCCACTACTTTAGGTAGAATAGGGTCAGTACGTGTGTGCTTCTGGACTTGTACCACAGTTGTCAGAGCTGCAGGTACTTCCTTGAAGAGATGGCTCTGGAGCTGTAATAGGTAAGGGAACTCTGGATAGTCTATCAGCATTCGAATGGTGCTTGGATCTCCTGTACATTTTATCATACAGATGTGCAGATTGTAACAAAGCCCTTTGTTGCAGTCGACTAGCAGCTGGGGAAGGAATGCCCGCATGTGAACCAAGGATTAGCATCAAGAGGCGATGATCTGTCAGTAGTGTGAATCGTCGGCCAACGAGGAATTGATGGAATTTCTTAATTCCAAAGGCAATTACCTTCTGTCTCAACCTTATGTTTCTTGCAACAGTTTGTGATCTCTCTACAAATTTGCTCTTCTAAATCCCACAGACTGTTGGGTGGTGTATAATATAATTTTTTAATATAATACCTTTCTTATTCCTCAGTTCTATCTGTAAAGCCAGTTGCTTGTGTCCTGCACCTTAGGTGTAACTCCCTCCCTCTATTTCCTCCATGTTGTTCTCCAGTCCTGAAGAAGGGTCTTGGCCCAAAACATTAACTCTTTGTTCATTTCCATGGATGCTGCCTGACCTGCCAGATTCGTCTAGCATCTTGTGCGTGGTGCGTGGTGCAGTATTTCTCATGTCCCTGTATGTTCTTGTCTATCAATCCCTCAACCTCCTGAATGATCCGGAGTTCATTCATTTCCTGCTCCATCCCCTTGGTCTGCTAGAGGCTGTAGCAGGGTGCACATCTTTCAGGTAAGTGACACTGGAGATCTCCCTGCTTTCCTACATACAGCAGTAGCAGCATTCCACTATCCTGCTTGGCATCCCTACAGCTCTGAATGTACAATTAGAAAGAAAGCCTTGATGATCCAAAGCCTCACCTTCCCACTCTCACAGTGACCACTCCCACAATGGCTATCCCACTAAAGCCTAACTTCTTTATATTGGCCCTTGTCAAGTGCCTAGTGCTGCACAATCCAATGCCTTCTCAGGAACTGTGGCATGTTAAACCTGCTGACTACCCTTGTTCATTTCTTTTAAACTCTTTCTTCCTCTATGCAATATGATGTCTTCTAAGGAACTGTGGTATGTAAAGTGTATTAAAGAGTATATTCTGGTCAAGCAAAATTCACCACACTTGCTGAAAGAACTTTGAGTGGGACCTATGTATATTGGTCATCTATGATAAAGAAAGAGTAATTAACTACTTTTACCCTTCTGATTAGTTTTTCTTTCCTAAGACTGAATAGAGTCCATTAAGACTTTTTTACCCCTCAGGTGAGAAGTGTGATGTTACATAAGCCTATTGAGGTTAATGAAAGCAGTTTAAAAAAAGACAAATGAAGCCAAGCTGGCATAATTTGATTAGAATATTATGGTTTGAACCCTTGAGTATTTGTAGACAAGATTTACTCAGGTTATGTCCTTATAAGTCACAAATCTGTTTCCGATTCAAAAGATGTATAGTTCGCTTGAAGACTAAGGGACAGAGGGAGGATGCCTTATCTTGCAAAAATGCAGCTGTTTTTGTTAGAATGACAGCAGAACCTAAAGCAATTACTGTGGTCATTGCTCTGGCTTTATCTCAGTAGCCTATGGATTCACATATCTGCATTAAAATACAGTAACTCTCCTATAATCCCCCACCTTCACAGTCATTGGTCTGATCTGCAGACCATATTTGGAATGATTCCATTTGTATGCAATGAAGTGGAGCTCAGAATTTCTGGAGGCCAAGTCACCAAGGAAGTGGACAGCCTTCTGTGATCTTCCGGCAATCTCCAGGGCATTGCTGTGAACAACTCAGTAGAAAAGACACGAGATTTTTAAAGCAGCTGCACAGAAATTCCAATGCACGTGAAGCACAGTCTGAGGGTAGAGTTTAGATGCAGCATCAATGATGTCATGGACTTTTCTCCAATTGCAATGCCCTTTCTCCTTCTGTGGGTTGGCTCAAACTGTGACAAGGCCCCTGGAGTGTAGGATGGGCCATTGTCTAGGCACTATCAATATCAACAGCACTTATTGGTGTAAGAGTGAGTGTAGAAAGAGACATTCCTTATAGTCAGGAATGGGGGGAGACATTGGCCCAGGCTTTGAACAAGGGTGAAGTATGAGTTGGTCAACATCTTCTAACAGATGACTTCACAGGGGCAGAGAGGAGATGTGGAGGGATGGGGCAAAGTGGAAACAGGATTATAGGAGTGGGGTGAAGTAGTAAGAGAGTAATAGGATCATAGATGGTACAGATGGGAAGCTGGGACAGACTGCAAATCATGAGGATGTTTAGTTTTCATGGGAAGAGCTTAGGCTGAGGACATCTGAAAGTATTTCACTTATCATTAGACATTATGTCTCAGCATGACAGAGCTCAGACCACGTTGCCGAGGAGTGAACACCAGTAACTACTTCCAGGACAACATACCCAACAGTAGGCATATGGCACTGTTGTTAAAATCACAACAGAAAATTGCAAGTGGTGTTTAACGACAGGCATGCTCTTCTGCAAATAGTTGCAAATTTGACACACCAGATTGAAATGATTTTCCATCTCATTATGCTGAAAAAGAAATCACTATGCAATCCATTTATGAGGTGTGTATTTCAAAAGCTTTTTGTTTCCTGATTTGAAAAGCTTTGGATGAGGAGAATGGAAATGGCCAAAGAGAATTGGCCAGAGATGCTATGAAAACTGATGGTTTTCCTAGCTGATGTGGGAAATGAGTTTAGTTATGGTGAATGACAGGCTACCATGTAAGTCAAAAATACAGAATGCTGGAAACACTTGGCAGAATGAGCAGAATCTTTGGAATGTGAAACAGAGTTAACTTTCAGGGCAAAAGCCCTTTGTGACAGGATATGGGGAAGGGGTTAACAAAAGCATCATTTAGATGAAGAAGGTCATGTGAGTGACACCTCCAAGGACATCTACCTCTTCAGTTCAGAATTCCAAGGATGGGTAAGCCTGACCAAGATTTATGAGCATCATTTGCTTCCGAATTTCAACCAATGCATTTAGAAGTGAGCATGTCCTGATACAACCTTTGGTAATTTCTGCCGCAATTTTTATGTGCATTTTCTTGCTATGTTGATCAATCTACAAACTTAAGCGTGGCAGATTTCTCTTGGTCGCAATCAACAGTGACCACCAGCTTTGACCTTTCTTAGGAGGAAGGCCATGAGATCTTCCATCTCTGAGGACAAAGCAAAAGAAAGTTAGTTTCAGGAAAACAGGAACTGTTGAAAATATCCTCCAAATGAGACAGCATCTGTGGAGAGAGAAATAGGGTGAAAGTTTCACATTGTTAATATCATCAGCAGTGGAAAGTTGCTAATAAGTATTTTATAAGGATGTCTACAAAAGGATGCAGTGGTTAGAGAAAAACAACAAAATGTGTGATAAAGGTTGTTTCTCAAACTGGAGACCCCAGACTAATCATTTTCTCAGAAGTTGGTGCTAGGCCCATTGTTGTTCATCATCAATGTCTCTGATTGGATTAAAAAAAATATACAGAGCACAGTTAGTAAATTTTAAAATGACACTAAAATAGGTGTTTTTGGATAAAGTTGCCAAAAGTTACAGGGGAATCTTAATCAGCTGCGTAAGTGAGCTGAGAAATGGCAAATTGAATTTAATTTGGATAAGTGCAGGGTGTTGTATTTTGGAATGTCAAATCCATAAAGAACTTTCACAGTTCTTTCATGGCCTTGAGGGCTGTTGTAGAACAGAGGGACCTCAGAATACAGATACTATATATAAGACCATAAGACCATCCCCCCATCCTAAATAACCAAGAACCTATCGGCCTCCACTAAATATACCCAACGACTTGGCTTCCACAGCCATCTATGGCACTGAGTTCTATAGGTTCTCCACCCTCTGGCTAAAGAAATTCCTCCTCATCTCTGTTCTAAATTGATGTCCCTTTATTCTGAGGCTGTGCCTTCTGGTCCTAGACTTCCCCATTATAGGAAACATCCTCTCCATGTCCACTCTATCTAGGCCTTCAATACTTGATAGATTTCATTGAGATCCCCCCTCTTATTCTAAACTCGGTGAACACAGGCCCAGAGCCATCAAATGCTCCTCATACATTAACCCTTTCATTCCCAGAATCAATCTCATGAACTTCCCCTGGACTGCCTCCAATATCAGCACATCCTTTTACAGATAAGGAGCCCAAAACTGCTCACAATTCTCCAAGAGCGGTCTCACTAATGCATTATAAAACCTCATTATTGCATCCTTGCTTTTATATTCTAGTCCTCTCAAAATGAATGCTAATATTGCATTTGCCTTCCTTACCACTGACTCAACATGCAAGTTAACCTTCATGGAATCCTGCACATGGATTCCCAAGTCACTTTGCACATCTGAGTTTTGAATTTTCTCCACATTTAGAAAATAGTCTACACCTTTAGTCCTACCAAAGTGCATGACCAAACACTTCCTTCTCTATATTCCATCTTCCACTTCTTTGCCCATTCTCCTAATCTGTCTATGTCCTTCTGCTGGCTCCCTGCTTCCTCAACACTACCTTCCCCTCCATCTATCTCCATATCGTCCACAAACTTTGCCACAAAACCATCAATTCTGTCATCCAAATTTTCGACACATAACATAAAAAGTGGGCCTAACACTGACCCCTGAAGAACACCACTAGTCACCAGCAGCCAACCAGAAAAGCCCCCTTTATTCCTACTTTCTGTCTCCTGCCAATCAACCAGGTTCACTGAAAGTAGAATCATATGTGGACATGGTGGTTAATAAGGAATTTAGCACCCTGGTCTTCATTGTCAGGGCACTGAGTTTAAAAATTGGGAGGTCATGATGTGATTATATAAGTCACCGATGAAATCATACTTGGATTTTTCAGTTTTGATCAATTTACTATACGAAAGATGTTATGAAACTGGAAAGAGTACAGAAAGGATGTGCAAGGATGCTGTTAGGACATGAGTGACTGAATTAGAAAGAGAGGTTGGACAGGCTACGACTTTATTCCTTGGAGTGCAGGAGAATGGGAGGTAATCTTATAGAGGTCTATCAAATCATGAGGGGGATAGGCTGTTTAAAACTTCATCTAAAGGCACTCATCAGCCATGGTTGGAAGTTTATCTAGGAGAAAGGGAACGCCAATCTTAAACCTCCATTGCCTTGCTGCTCTACCCACTCAGAGGAAAAATTCAGAGCTGGCGTCCCTGAGGCAGTCCAACATTGAGTTCAACGATGACTGACAACTCCTGTGACGGAGTTGTGTCAGTCTGTGCCGTTGCTTTGGATTCATCTGCTGCATGGACAACAGCTTGTTCTCCATATCATACTGCCCTGTCACATAGACAGCTAGGATGCAATACCATGGTTGACCCCAAACAACAGTGGACCTCCTATTCGAAGTGGTGAGATAGTTCATCAAGGACAAGAGGGAAACATAAAACCAAGGTAGGTAAGCTAGATAAATGAGACAAATAGACATTCCTTTGGAGAGAGGAGCAGAGCTTCTGCAAGGTGGCCATGGATAATTGGCAATCATGTAAACAATAATCAATGCTGTGGATGCTGCTGACTCTGAAGTAAAACAGTAGATGCTCAGCAGGACAGACAGCATCTGTGCAAAGAGAAGCAAAATCAACACTTAAGGCAAAAGGCCATTCGTTAGTGCTGGAAAAGACAAACAGTTTCAAGATGCTGAGGAAAGGTGGAAGGGCAGCAGGAACGATAGGGGAAGCATCCAGAGACCCATCAGTCCTGGTCTAAAATGCAGGTCTGTACACACAACCCTTTGATCTACTGGATTTCTGATACTTACAAATCTCTACGTAGAAAATTTTGTCTCTTCCCAACAACATCAATCCCTTATCCTAAGGTTATTTTAGAGGGAACTAAAGTATAATTGGGAATGGTTTGATTAAGTGGCAGAATAGATCTGAGAAATTAAGTTGTTATTTGTAGTCCTCTTTTCTTCCAGACAGGCATCGTGCAAAATCCTAAATTATGAGATAGCCTCCTGCTGATGACCAGTGAACATTTTTGAAGTGTGTTGGGTGTGTCACTTTGAAAGCCTGAAGTGTCTATTAGTGTACAGAGAAGGGAAGGCTGCCTAGACTGTTACCAAGTTTGTTCTCAAAGTTAAAAGTTCAAAGCAAATTATTATCAAAGTACATATTTTCCACCATAAACAATCCTGAGATTCATCTCTAGTGGGAATACTCAATATAATCCATAATAGAACCAATGAAAGACCGCACCAACTTGGGCATTCAACCAATGTGCAAAAGCAGCAGACTGTCTATAAGATAGAACATAGAAATCTGCAGCATATTACAGGGCCTTCGGCCCGCAATGTTGTGCCGACCGTGTAACCTACTCTAGAAACTGTCTAGAATTTCCCTAGCGCATAGCCCTCTATTGTTCTAAGCTCCATGTACCTACCTAAGAGGCTCTTAAAAGATCCTATTGCATCCGCTTCCGCCACCATTGCCAGCAGTGCATTCCATGCACCCACCACTCTCTGGTTGAAAAACTTACCCCTGACAGCCCCTCGGTTCCTATTTCCAAGCACCTTAAAACTATGCCCCCTCGTGTTAACCACTTCATCCCAGGGAAAAAGCCTCTGGCTATCCACATGATCAATGCCTCGCATTGTCTTGTACACCTCTAACAGGTTACCTCTCATCCTTCGTCCCTCCAAGGAGAAAAGGCCAAGTTCATTCAGCCTATGCTGATAAAGTACACACTCCAATCCAGGCAACATCCTTGAAAACCTAAATACAAAGAGAAATAAATAATAATAAATTAGCAATAACTTTTGAAAACATGAAATGAAGAGCCCTTGAAAATGAGTCCATAGGCTGTGGGAACACTTCAATGATAGAGTGAGTGAAGTTATCCCTTTTGGTTCAAGAGCCTGATGATTGAGGGGGTAGTAGCTGTTCCTAAACCTGGTGGTGTGAGTCCCTGTACCTTTGTCCTGATAGCAACAGTGGACCGAGAGCATGAGCTGGGTGGTGCAGGTCACTGATGCCAGGTGCTACTTCCTGTGACAACACTTTGTGTCAATGTACTCATTGTTGGGGAGGGGTTACCGTGATGAACTGGGCTATATCCACTGCTTTTTATAGGATTTCCTTTCAAGGGCATTGGTGTTTCCATATCAGGTTGTGATGCAGTCAATGCTCCACCATACATCTATAGAAGTTTGTCAAAGTTTTAGATGTCATGCCAAAGTAGATATGCTGTCATGCTTTCTTCGTAATTGTACTTGTATCCCAGGAAAGGACCTCCAAAATAATAACACTAAAGATTTTAAAGTTGTTGATTTTCACCACCTCTGATCCTCCAATGAGGACTGGCTCATGGACTTCTGGTTTCATCCTTATGAAGTCCATGATCAGCTCTTTGTTCTTGCTGACATTGGGTAAGAGGTCATTGCTGTTCCACCACTCAGCCAGATTTTCAATCTCTCTCCTATATGCTTTGTCACCACCTTTGATTCACCCTACAACAGAGGTGTCATCGGCAAACTTGAATATGGTGTTGGAGCTGTGCTTAGCCACGCAGTCACAAGTTTAAAATGAGCAGCGTGGGGGGCTAAGCACACAACCTTGTGGTGCACCTGTGCTGATGGAGATTGTAGAGGATCTGCTGAGATTCTTCAACCTCCTTTTGCTCTGGGACTGAGGGAGTTGTAAAACTGAAGTTTTGCTGAATGGGCTAAGTGGTGCAGTTCTGATGTGACATCTTATCTGGCTCCATTGTGCTGCTGCCATCAGGAAGAAGGTTCAGGAGTTCAGAACTCACACCTCCAGATTCAGGAGCGGCTATTACCCATCAACCATTATGCTCTTGAGGCAGAAAGGATAACTTCACTCATCTTCACACGTCCCATCATTAAACAGTTCCCAGAACCCATGGATTCACTTTCAAGGACTGTTCACCTCATCTTCATAATATTCATTGTTTATTTATTTGAACTTTGAAATTCGGGTTTATTTATTATTTTTTCTTTCTTTTTGTATTTGCACAGTTTGCTGTCATGTTGTCCTCCTTGTTGATGCAGTCTTTCTTTGATTCTGTTATGGTTATTGGACTTTTGAGTATACCCACTGTGAAAATGGATCACAGAGTTGTATGTAGTGGCATATATGTACTCTTATTATAAATTTACATCGAACATTGAGAAGTGAGTGAGATTTTACTATATTATCCTTTACCTTTTCGACTGATGCTAGAATATCCAGAAAGTTAATTGTTTTGATGGTTGCTCATCTGGTTGCATTCATTTTGACACAGATTCCAATTATTTGTGATAACCATGTTCATGAAAATAACAAAATAATGTAAAATGTGAGTTAGGAAACACTATGCAAGCATTTCATAGAATCACTAGAAGATCCAAACATCCATCTCAAGCACATGGAAATTCAGACCACTTCTTTATATATATAAAACTTGCCTGTTATGTCATAACTTCAATGATGGGGTCATGGAATATCACAAAATATCAAAATTTGTGAACTTGGTTAGTCTCTTTATCAGTCACTAACTCTTTCTTCCATGCAGTTGGAGAGTTTCAGCTTTTCATTTTTAGTATTTATTTCATTCTTGGAAATAAATTTTTATTTGTTATTCTAAACTACCAGGTTTTAACATGATCCCTTAATAATTACTGCAGTGATCCTTTATGTTATTCATTACATTGAACATCAACTGACTACAACAGGGTAATTGGCATCTAAGGCACAAGAAACAGAATTATGGCAATAAATAATTGTAATTACTGACAGCACAGAGTGGAAGGAAGCAAGCTACCCTTTAGTGACTTTCCAGGGAACAATTGCTCCCTTCAGTATTAGATAGCACTAAATGCAACGCAGATTTCCTTATGCTGCTAGGGATTCCTGAGGAAGATTCATAACTCATATACTCAGCTAGTGATTGTGTTGCAGCTGTGATGGTGGGGGGGGGGGGTGATATACAATATGCATAAAGAGTACCACTAAAAAAATGAATGCAAGTAATCAAACTAAAGTTATGTAAATTAGATTTGTACTTGTGAAGTTCTTAATTATATCATTTCCATGGTGAAAGATGTGCTGAACAAAGTTGTCACTTTAAATTTGAATGAGAATAGGTTTGAGTTTGAATAGGTTTGAAGGTTTACTAGTGACTGTATCCACTTCTTCTAAAACTAATGCTTCAGAGTAATATTAAGAGTCCAGATAAGAAATTAAAACCTCAAGAACAAAATAACTTTATTTTTTGCCATTAATAATAGTGTAACACAGCCTGGATTGAAGAATAGAATAGCGGTTACATGATGAACATACGAGCAGCAACAACCCATTCAGTGTTCATCCCTAAATCCTTTCTTCATGTGTAATCAGATCATCTCCCATTTGCTCACTTTGGTTCCACCCTCCCAAACACCTTTCCCTGAACAACAGGAATAAAATCCCAGTTTTACTCTTTCCAATTGACCCTAACTCCCACAGAGGAAAGCAGGCTAGGTTTTCATTCTGCTCCATCACTGGAAGCTTCCATCCAAATTTTGATTACCTCCAAGCGTCAGTGTAGAGGTTCACTTTAATAATAATTATAGAATTATCATAAACCCAAAAATGCCAAAAGCACAAAGATGAAACAAAAATGTGTGGAAAGATGAATGAATGTAGCATTTCTGAGTTATGGTCAGAAAGAAATTAAGTTAATAACATTTTTTCTCTCTCCACCTGTCCTTCCTCATCCATTGAACTTTTATTTCTGATTTTCCACATTATTTTGATGTTTTTTTTGCTAAAATCAATAAATTGAAATGAATTTGTATCTATTATGCTACTTTATTCTTAGGTTTCTGGAAATCTAGAAGTTCATCTTTAGTCACTATTCCTAAGAATGTGAGGATATTGGCTCCACATGTTGACTTCTTTTGAAGTCACTGGTTCACCAATTGTAGAGACAAATAATAGGCAGCTAATAATTTCACACAGAAATCAAAGGCAGTCGCTAAACGTAAATTCCTCCCCTAGACACATAAGGCTATCTCTGTGTCATTTTTTGCTTCTGTCCATTCTTCAAGAAGTTTGCACAGTCATAATTTGGTGACTCCCACTCATACCAGGAACTGTGCATGCCTTCTCTTGCTTACTGCCTGATGTCACCCCCACCTTTTGTAAATTTGGAAAGCGATTTCCCACATTGATTCTGCCTACCTTAGTATATTTTTAGAAATACTGATGACAAAACAAACTCCTCATTTTGAATTAAATGCTGTTCGGTGCCAACCACTGACAAACTATTTTAACAGAAACTAATTGGGCTTCCCAAATTCATCTATCTGAGGCTTGTGTTAAATGGAGCCCTGCTTAATATCTCTGCAGATATGAATATCATTGAAAATTCAGATTGAGCTATTGTATACTTAGTGGCATTAATGAGATGACTCTCAGCATTTAATCCAGACTCTCACTCCATCATCGCCCCATATTAGACCTACAACTTTATTCCCACCTCGCTGTTTACCATCTACCATTCATAGAACATAGAAAAGTATACAACAGACACAGGACTTTTGGCCCAAGATGTCTGCACCAAACGCAAAGTCAAATTAAACTATATCTCTTCTGCCTGTACTCAATCCACATTCCTCCATTCCTTGTATGTTCAGGGGTCTAACTAATAGCCTCTTAAATGCTACTATTCTGCATCCTCCACAAACCCCGATAGTCCTCTCCAGAGATTTACTACTCTCTGTCAATGTAAAAAAATACACTTAACTCATGCATCTCCCTTAAACTTTCCCCTGCTCACCTTAAATCCATGTCCTCTAGTACGTGACAGTTCTACCCTGGGAAAAGTGACAAATATTCTACCTATTCCATAACTCTCATAAATTTAAAAATCCCTCTGCCTCCAACTATCTGGAGAGACCAGCCTCTCCTTATAGCTCATGCCCTCTAAACCAAGAGGATTCTTCTGCATCCTCTACCAGCCTCCACATTCTTATTGCAATAGAGGTAACCAGAAAGTGCTGCCTGAACAAATGTTTCAAAAAGGATATGTAAGTTATTAAGTTTCCATAGTCTTTTTTTCAGAAAATTAGGATAAATACATTTTGAATCTGCTATCATGCTTGTGTACCTTCACTTAAGCTTCAACCACCACCACCTTTTGATATATTTTATTAGGAAGGAATTAATTTTCTTTTAATTCATTAATATTTGCTTTTCTTTTCCTTTCATTCCATCCTTTCCCACCTGCTAAATCCTTCAACCATCTCACCTGGCAGAAGAAGCTCTCAGTCCTACACTTACTACCTGTAAGTAACTGCTTTGATACTGAACTGCTCCATGCTTTTATCCATTCTTTATCACGCAAAAACATTTGTTTCACTCACATTTTTGTTTTCCAGATTTGCTGTCTGATTTTGGTTTTAATTGTATTAATGTACAATCTAAGATTAGAATGCAAAGCAGCAAACCATGATGGAATGTTTTGAACTAATATTTTCATCAAATTTTGCAGAACTGTTGGTGTTAATTAAGGAAATGCAACAAAAAAACTTGCTGATATTGTAAATCTGAAAGAAGATCAGAAAATGCTGGAAGTAGCCAGGAGGTCAATCAGTGACCTTGAAGGGAGAAACACAGATTTCAGGTCAAGGGCCCTTCATCATAACTGGTTTCCCATCATAGAATTACAGGAAAAAGCAGCACTGAAAAACAGGCCCTTCAGCCCACTGAGCCTATGCTAAGTAACAGCCAACCACTTACATTACCCCTACATTAGTTTGGTCATTTTGTTCTCCCCACGTTCCTCTCTAACTCTCCCTGGATTTTAGTATTCACTTTCACGAGAGGGGCAAATTTCAGCAGACTATTAACCAACATGGGTGGGGGTGGTTGGGGTGGAAACCAGAGGACCCCAAGGAAACTTGTGCGTCACAGGGAGGTCCTGCCAGCTCTCCACAGGATTGAACCCAGGAGTCTGGTTCTGCGAGGCAGCAGCTCTGCCAGGTGAGCCATGGCATGACTCTAAGTATATTACAAAATATTTAATGGACTTCCTAATGAAGGAGTTCTTGACCTGAAAACCCTGCTGTTTCTCCCCTTGTGGATGCTGCTTGATCTGCTGGGTACTTCCGTTGTTTCCTATTCTTTGCATTATCTAATGATGTTGTTGAACTTGCACAGCTTTAGCAAAGAGATCTGTGGCTTTCTCGTTTTAATGTAAGTATTTCATTGTCAAACTGAGTCATCAATCTGAAATTATGAGGCTTAATTGTAGTTCTTACTGTATCCGTGTATTAATGTCAAGATCAAAGTCCAATTCAAGTTCATTGTCGTGCACAAACACATGCACAGGTGTGATGAAAAAAGTTACTTGCAGCAGCATCACAGATATCAGCTAAGCAGCATTCACAAGAAAAAAAAATAAGATATATATTATATATATTTTACAGAAAGAACACAATTAGGACAGAATGACAAAGTCCATTGCAATACAAAATTATTAAAGTGGTCCTGGTATTGCTGTAATGGCGTTGTGTAATTTGGCCCCAAAAGCAAATAGTTGAAGGGTAGTGCTACCGATAAGGGTTTCTGCATGGATGATGAACAAGCACAGGGTGTGGGGCTCAATCACATTACTCTCACTGTCTACCTGTTGTCAGGAGTCAATCTTATAGATGATACAGACAGGTTAGTGAATCTTCAACTTGAGAAAAATAAAACTGGAAAACAAAAGGAAACCTCGGGTTTCATTTTGAATGAAATATACAACAAGAAAGGCAAACTCCATGTTTTGACAGGGTACCTGCGACCTATCCAATGACTGAAAAGAGAGCATCAAGGGTGTGCTGAAAAGCACTATTTTCACTTTATGTATAAGGGAAGATTATCGCTACATAGAGAAAGTCATTCACAGTGTAACCACATAGCAGGGGAAATGAAGCACTGAAAAGGGGAAAGAAAGGAAAGTGATTGCAAGTGGTATACTAACTATTCACTTTCATAAACAAATGATTAAATAGGCCTTTCTGGATGAGAATATTCTTTTTGCAGAGGATTAGTGCAGGGAAATGTTCCTAAGATAGACAAGAGCTAGCAGGTAGTGTTAAGCAGCTACATATTCAGCATTAAAGTCTTGCCTTCTTAGTGGAATCTAACTTGGAGCCTGTCAGTGAACACAAATAAAAAAAAGCACCAAGGACAAACATGTGGTGATTTGAAGAGTGATAGGGAAAATTCGGAAGCTGGTGTTGTTGCTGGGATCCATTTTGTTGTTATAGAGTAGGAATAAAGTGCAATCAGGTTTTTTTGTAATCTTTATTTTTCTTGCTTGATTTGGGAAATTAAAGCAATATTTTCTTCTTAAAATTGTAGCACACTTGACATATCATCAGATACCCTGGAGTCCACTATGAGGTTTTTGCCAGTAATAAAACATGCCTCACAACAAATGAGATTTTGATGCCACTAATAGCTCTGCAGTGAAACGGCACCATTGCTTAACGCAACCAGTTTGATGGTGTGAATAGATATTATAGATCGGTGGATGGGAAGGAGATAATTAAGTTGTTTTGTTTCTTCAACTATATTTTAGATTTGTTTACTGCAGTATGCATACTCTTCCTAGCTGAATAAGTAACGCAATTGATCCACTAACCTTATAGAAGAGCACCACCAAATGAAATATTTGTTACCTTTTCCCAATGTTAACAGTGTTAATAGTCAGGACCGTGGCCACAAATAGAATACGCTGCAATATGTTTGAATGAAATATTGATAGTTAAATACAGATAGTCCCTGAGTTACGAACATCTGACTTACGGACAACTTGTACTTACAAACTGAGGAAGGAGAATGCTGTCGGCCACTTTAAGTCAGAACGCAACGCCATCCACCATTTTAAGTCGGATCGCAACGCCGTCTGCCATTTTAAGTCATTGCCATTGGCATTGTGTTGAGTGTTTAACTTTGTATTTGGCTTAAATTTTTCTCAGTAAGATTCACCCTGACCCCGCCACCCCGGTTCCGGTCGGCTGGCGGCCCAGTGAGATCAGCGCTGGGCTCGAGTTTGATCCAGTGACAGACCACTCCCGTGCCGGGTTGATGTCAATCCAGTGACTCCCGTACCATCCGTGCCGGGTTGATGTCGAGCTCCAAACTCAACCTCGTAAAAAAAACACTGCCTCCTCCAGTTTAAATTCCCACGCACAATATTGTGGAGGATCAAATACCCAAACCCAGCATAGCCCCCACTTGTCCCATTTAGCCTGTCTCAGTGCAGATTCCTTAGGACCCAGCAGATCTCGGGACCTGGCGCCCACAGTGTTTCTGTTCTATTGACAGGAAGCAATCACGATTGAAAATAAAGTGGAAATAATAAAACGTTTGGAAAGAGGTGAAACGCCGGTCATTGGAAAAGCGTTAGGCTGCAGTCGGTCAACAATCTGAACAATTTTAAAGGATAACAGATAAAGTGAGAATAATGGAGCACATGAAAGTCCCTGCCCCAATGAAAGCTACGATTATTATTAAGCAATGTAGTGGTTTAATTATTGGAATATATACGTTTCTTAAGTGTTTTATATGCTTAGAACGGTAAAATATATACTATATACTAAGACAAACGTTTGACTAACTGACGCTAAATAATACTGGATGTACTTGTTCTGACTTACGTAAAAATCTGATTTAAAGAGGGACTCAGGAACGGAACTCGTACATAAGCCGGGGACTGCCTGTAAAAGCAGATTAATTTTGTGACATAAGTTATTAACTGCATTCACAAGCAAACCAACACAATAATGTTGGAGCATCCTTGGATCATGGGGAGTGGGGTGGATATAGCAGCGGTGGATAATCTGCCCGAATAGACTGCTGGCCCTGTATAAACTCAAGGTTTACTCATTGAGCTCAATCCCAACTTGATTTTCTTTCAAATAGGAATTGCACACCTCTCCTTCCGCCATAGAAGGTGGAGGTGAGCTGATTTCCCCAATTGCTGCTTCAGACCTGTCCACCTTTTCGCTGGGTCGAGAGCTCTGTTACTTAAACCCAGTGATACTCTGATGAATTGGCAAACGTCTAAATGAATGGTGCAAACGATGAAGAGAAGAAGGTCCATTCCTTGTTCCTGTATTCCACTCAAGTGCTAATTAGTTGTGTCACTTACAGGTGACCGATTCCTAGGTAGACAATTGCTTCCTTCTTATGCAGTGTCATAGTCTCTGTTTGGACCATTTCTGCTCTGCACGGCTTTGATTGGGCACTGACTGAAAGAATCACAACTAATTTATGTTTGCAGGATACAGTACAGTCATGCTCCAGATATCACTGAACATTCTGCATATTAAGACTTACAATTTCAAACAGTAGTTAAAAGCTTTAGTTCATGTCTTCAAATGATCTGTTGTTGATTTTTCCACATTAGTAAGTTTGTGCTCTGCTCTCTGCACCTCATTGGCAGCACACTTCATTTCTTAGTGTAGTAAAACTCCAGTCCTTCACAGTCCTGTTGTTCAAACATCCCAGTGGTTCAGCATCCAGCTCGCCAAGGCTGTAACCTCAGTGGCATGTCTCTGAATTCACAAAATGCACATGAACATTCTTGGGTTTAATGTGACAGAATTCCAGCTGGTCGTGAGAACAGCTGGCAAATGCATCTTTCCAGTGCCCAAAACACTCTTTCATATGTATGAGCCACACATAAATTTAGTATTGACAAGCATGCTGGGACCCCATTCAAAGTCAAAATCCAGATTACTGTCATATGTTCAAGTGCATGAATGCACAGGTGCAAAGGAGAACTAATTTACAGCAGCAATGCAGGTACATTGCATCAACTGAATAGATTTCACAAGAAATGCTACACTTACTTCAAATGCAGATGGGCACTGTTCCCACGCTCACTTTCCTTTGACAGGGTCTTGTTCCCAAATCCACACTAATCACTTGAGGCCTCCTTTAAGACTTGTTTCCCTCACTTACTTTAAACCATTGGGGCCCTGTTTCACACACACTATTCAAACTCACTTAATTCACCGTTAAGTGCATTGTACTACAATGTAAAATTTTAAAAAGTGAACGCTAAACATATATGACATTTAATAGGAATAGGAAATAGGAAATTTAATAGGAAAATCAGTCAGTTGAGCACCGCAAAAATTCTGATGGTGCCCAGTTATTGGAAATTTGTTGTCTTTCTGCAATTCCCTGATTCCATCTTCTCCTTTATTTAGTTCTCCCTGATTCTCTTCCTTTGTTTCACAACATGTGTTCTTCCCAAATTTTTAATTATAGTTTTACAGATCAGGTTCAAAATGCTTCCTTCATCAACCGATTAAAATAGATTCCAAGCATTAAATGCTTCTTAATTTATAGTCAAATGATGAATGGATATTAGTATCATTGGTGTTCAAAAATTCAAAATATATATTGAAATTTTTTGTGTGTGGGTGATGAGACCAAAATTTATTCTCCATCCTTCAGTAATCTTAAACTGACTAGTTCCTTCTAAAATAACTTCTCAGCCATTTTATTGGACCAATTTATTTAAGCCATTTTATTTAAGTGCCAACCATATAACTGTGAATGTCAAGACACCTGGGGACCAGACTAGTTAAGAACATAGAACAGTTCAACACAAGAACAGGCACCTGCACCCACAATGTTTGTGCAAAACACGATGCCAAATTTTTAAAAAATCTCTTCTGATTGCACACAATCCATTTCTCTCTATTTTCTACATAATAATGACTTCATCTAAATGCCACTGTTGTATCTACTTCACTACTACCCCTGGCAGCCTGTTCCAGACACCTACCATCCTCTGTGTGAAAATATTTGCCCCACACATCTTTTTTAAATGTTTCCCCCTCTCACCTTAAACCATCACAGTAGTATAGTGGTTAGGGTGAAGCTATTTTTGCTTGGAGCATCAGAGTTCAAAGTTCAATCCCAGCATCCTCCCCATGGAAGATGTAGGTTTTCCCCAGGAACTCTGCTTTCCTCTCACAGTTCAAAGACATACTGGATAGATTAGTTGGTTATGGTAAATTGTCTCATGATTGCATTAGGGTTAAATAAAGGTTGTCAGGGTGGCTCAAAGGGCCAGAAGGTCCTATTCCACACTAAATCACTAAATAAAATAAAGTAAATGGATATCCACTGGTATGTGGTTAATGTCATCAGATTTCTTTCCCTAAAGAACAGTAGGTATCCAGAGAAGTTATTACAATAGTCGGTCTTTAAGTTTCATCTTAACCTTTTACTGATTCCAGTATTTTAAACTTCAGAATTATTTAACGCAATGGATTTAAAACTCAAATTTAAATACAAAACAAAAACTGTCAGAAATATTCAGTAGGTCAGGCAGCATCTATTAGAAGAGAAGCAGAGTCAAATGTTCAGTTCAAAACCTGACAGGAGAAAACATGTTAGTTATAGATAGCTACTTTATTGATCCCAAAGGAAATTAAGTGTCACAGTAGCATTACAAGTGCACAGATATATAAATATACAAATATTAGAAGAGAAGTAAGAAAGAACAAAAAATAAGTTACCACAAACTGTCTAACAGGAGGGTGTCATCACTTCCACAGCAATGGGTTGATTCATTATCGAGCCTAATGGCCGAGGGTAAGAATGACCTCATACGGTGCTCTTTGGAGCAGCACAGTTGTCTTTGTCTATTACTAAAAGTGCTCCTCTGTTCAGCCAAGGTGGCATGCAAAGGGTGAGAAACATTGTCCAGAATTGCCAGGATTTTCCGAAGGGTCCTTTGTTCTACCACAGCCTCCAGTGTGTCCAGTTTGACTCCTATAACAGAGCCAGCCTTTCCAATCAGTTTATTGAGCCTGTTGGCATCACCGGTGTTGATGCCATTTGCCCCAGCACACCACTGCATAAAAGATCATACTGGTGACAACAGACTGGTAGAACATGTGAAGGAGAGACCTGCATACTCCAAAGACCTCAGTCTCCTCAGGAAGTAAAGGCAACCCTGGCCCTTCTGTACACAGCCTCTGTGTTGGTGCTCCACTCAAGTCTGTCATCCAGGTGCACCCTCAGGTACTTGTAGGTCCTCACCACACCCACATCCTCACCATCAATAGTGACAGGGAGCAGTGCAGGCTTAGTCTTACTAAAAACCATCAACATCTCCTTTGTCTTACTGATGTTGAGCTGTAGATGATTCAGCTTGCACCATTTCACAAAGTCCCTCACCAGGGCCTTGTCTCCATCCTCCCGTCCTGCCTTTGTACACCCAACTATTGCTGAGTCATCAGAGAATTTCTGCAGATAACATGATTCACTGTTGTATCTGAAGTCCAAGGTATACAAGGTAAACAGGATGATAACCAATACAGTCCCCTGTGGGGCCCCAGTGCTGCTTATATCCATGTCTATCACACAGCTCTGAAGCCGCACAAACTATGCCTGCCAGTCATTATGCAGGATACAATGGAAGAGAAATGTCAACCTGCATTAAACAGAGCTTTTCCTCCAGCAATGAGGGCTGTATGGTATGTATGGTACCATCCTCTCTAGGGTCTTCATGATGTGTGAGGTCAGGCCACTGGACTGTAGTCATTCAAGACTTTCAGTTAACCCTTCTTGTGCACTGGGACTGTACACATTGTTTTCTACACAGTCAGGAACATGATGTTAGTTTTAAGCTGCCGAAAGAGTGGAGGAGAGGTGGACAAGACAAAAGGAATGTCTCTGATAGGTTGATTTCCAGGACACTAGGTAAAGAGCAGGGAAAGTGGACCTGATGATATTGCTCTAAAAGTACATAGCAAAGTCACGAAGTATAAACAATCTCTTTCCATGCATCCTGAGCTGTACACACCAATTCTACAGTTGGTAATAGGAGCTACACTTCTTTTTGTCTCCACTGACTTTAGTAGAAATGAATTTCAGAAACAGGGCACATGAAGTAGCTACAACATTGCCAGTTTTGTCAATGTGACTCAAACCACATTTCTTGAAACCCTTGCAGATAATTGGGGAAAGTTGAGGGAGAGGAGGCTTTTTGAGTAGCTTTTTCAGTTGATCAGTACTGGCATGATGGGTGGATCACCCTCACATCTTCTGACTTGGAGAACCTCTGGCCTCAGAATCAGGTTTGTTACCACTGACGTGTGTAGTGAAATTTGTTGTTCAAGTGCAGTGCAATACATTTTTTAAAATTACTATACTGTAAGAAGTATGTAAAAATAAATGGATTGCACAAAAATAGAGCAAAATTGTGAGGTAATGTTCATGGGTCCATTGACTGTACAGAAATCTGATGATGGAGGGGAAGAAACTGTTCCTAAACTGTTGAGTCTGCATCTTCAGGCTCCTGTACTTCCTCTCTAATGCTAATAATGAGAGAGGGCATGTTCTGGATGATGAGTGTCCTCCAGGATAGATGCCATTTTTTTGAAGTACCACCTTTGAAGATGTCCTTGGTAGTAGGAATTCTACTGCCATTGTTGGAGCTGGCTGAGTCTAGAACCTTCCGTAGCTTTTCTGGATCCAATGCATTGGACTCTCCATACCAGGCGGTGATGGAACCAGTCGGAATGCTTTCCATGGTACATATGAAGAAACCTGCAAGAGGCTTTAGTGTCACACCAAATTTCCTCAAACTTCTAATGGAGTATAGCTGATGACTTGTCTTCTTCATGATTGCATCAATATATTCAGCCCAGGACAGATCCTTGAAGATGTTGACACCCAGAAACTTGAAACTTCTTACTGCTGACACCTTGATGAGGACAGGTGTGTATTCTCCCAATCTCCTACAGTTTGCAATGTAGAAATCTACAGTTGTGTTAATTAATAGTGATACTTAATCACATAATGCTGATACAGAGAACATTTTATAAAAAAACTTTAATTTTGACATAAAAAATTAAAGAGGCTTTTTTTTGGAAAGTTGGCAGATTTAATTCCCTAGCAGCCTTAACTCAGAACTTCAGAGTCATGGACTGTCTCATCAATGAGAAAATCTCACAGGCAGTAGGATAGGAAAGGCATCATTTACTGTGGAGCCAGTTAACATGAGAACTTTAAGAGACCTTCTTACAGGGTGACATTGACTGGGTTGGTAACCTGTGATGTGAGAGACGATTTAACTTCAGGTGCAGGTCAGGTTGAACGCTGGTTGCAGCATGTAATACTATTGACCAGAGCTATGTTGTCCCTTGAGACTTATTTGCCCGATTAGGGTAAGGTGTAACTGTCCAAAACGTCGGATATGTACTCCCACAATGGTTTGTAGTGAACAAATGTTCTGAAAGGGGTAAGGAAAGGAAAGGAGATGTCTTAATGTGAAGCAGTTTGTTTGTGTGCGTGTGTGTTTGAAGAAGGGGAATCCAATTTACATCCTTGAAATAATTCCTTTCTAAAGACATTTTGTCTTTGATTGTGCAATTGATTCCATTCCACTGCTCTACAGGGTGAAATAATGTTTTTACATTCACCACCTGCTGAAGACATGCTCCAATCATTTGCGAACTGGTCTGCTTTTTATTCTGCTGAAGTCAATGTGATGAAAATTGGCTGCGTGCCATAACAGCTGGGTGATCTACAGGGCCAGATTTCTGGCCAAGCACCAAAAGTTTAAGCCCAATGTCTTCTCAGAGCAAATTTCCTCTGAGCTATTAATATTCTCAGCTCAGGGAGTAATACCCATCAGAACAACAGAAGCAAAATGATTATAAAATTAATCGTTGAGTTTTGAAACTGCTTAATTCCTTTTAAACAGAGGGATGAAGTGACTCTATGTTCTTCCGATAATCATGACTGTTCCACCTTGCCCAAAATGTCATTTGATTTGGGTGTTAATTGTTGTGTATTCAATTTTCAGTAATGTTTGAGTGATTTTATAAACATATTATTTGATTCAGCAATTTTTGTTCTTTATATAACCCTCTCAATGGCCTCCTATACAAATCTGGCTCATTTGCTAACTCTGTTAATAGTCACATGACTCAGCGGCGTGAAGGCCACCTTTTATAAATAATATACATCTGGGGTCAGTATGATTTGGTGTTGAAGCAAACAGGGAAGTTGGAATGTTTGTATTTAAAAACATTGATTGTAGCGAATGCTGCGTAAGTACTGCCCCATGCAAAGCTATCACTCACCAGAAAACTAACAGATTGTATACTGGCATAAAATTATAAAGAAGTACGTTTGTATATTTAGAAAATTTACAGAAAAAAATGAGGGAAAAATAAAAGGCCCATTACAGTTAAACCAGTTCAAAGTGCACATAAACGTTGGAGCTCATTTCTAGAGTAGTTGGGTGTATCGCTTTACTCAAGCGCTGAACCCACATAATGCATGAAGGACACCAGCCACAGTTCAAACTTCTCTCGAAGACCATCTCGAATGAACTGGCTTTCTCCGAAACACTGGAATTTCCTCCATGGAGCCATTCATCTGCACAAAGCTCCTGTTACAATAGGGTCTTACCCTCGAACGGCATTCTGTGGGCATCCTCCCTTGTACCCCACTCAGCAGCCCCTGCCAAAAGACCCCAAACCAGTCTACTGTCTTTCAGAAATCTGATTCCACCAACGTCTCCCAAATCTTCCACTGGGCAGAAAGTAGCAATTGGCTGACACAACATTCCTAAGTTGAACATCATGGCTCCTTATCTTTAGTCAAAACGTAAACGCTATTGCTATTGCAGAAAAATGCCAAAACAAAAATACGTCACACTAGAAATCTTGACCAGAGCATTACATTCTCTCCCCAACAAAAATGGTCATGTCCTCATGACTTCGGAGCTTATTAAACCATTATTATTAGTACAGTATTCAAGTGGATTTCATGATTTCAGGATCCCCAATCGAATTGTAAATGGCATTAACATATCTCATTGGGATAGACACAACACTATGTTTCCCCAGTGAATCATATGGCTGCCTATCTGGAGGTTTCCTGACTCTCTGAGACCTTCTTATGTCATCTTCAGCCTCTTCAGCCTTAGGCAAACTGGAACAGAAACAATGAATACCATGTGATAATAATAACAATTAATAAAAACGTAGAAATAGCTAACTGCATCGGAAAGTTAGACACATTCATTTGCACAAAAGATAACTGGATCATGTATTCTGAGTGAAGTGAACAGTATTTTGAAGGAAACGAAATAGCAAATGAGAAACAAGTGCCAGTTTAGCTGAGTGCAATAGGGGTAGGAGCACACAGTTTGCTTAGAAGTTTAACCTCTGCAAGTAAACCAGCTGAAATTAGTTTTGCTGACATTGTGAGCATAACACAGGAACATTTAGAACCAAAATCATTGTTGATTGCAGAACACTTTAGCTTTCAGAAGCAGAATCAAAAGGGAGGGGAGTCCATTTCAGTGCACGTGGCTGAATTGAAGAAATTGTCAGATCAGTGTCAGCTCTGACATGGGTTTGACGATGCACTGAGAGGCCATTTAGTTTGTGGAACCTTACAAGAAATAATTCAAGAATGCCTCCTAACTGAACCTCAACTCACTTTTAAAAGAGCAGTTGAAATAGAAACTGCAGCCAGAGGTGCAATTGAGCTGCAGTCAGGAAAGAAAGTGAGTGTGAACAAAACTGCAATACCTACACAGAAATCTGCCTGACCAGATAAATTCTGTTACCATTGTGGCAGGGGCTCATGTACACTAGACCAATGCAGATTTAAAGGTAAAACTTGCAAGAAATGCACAAAATATGACATATACAAAGTGCATGTAGGTCAGACAAAAATAAATGCACTGTACAGAGCAGAGATAAAAGTCAAGTTGCAGTTTCAAAAAGAGCACTAATCTGCACTCTGTTGATAAAAAAATCTGATAATGCTGTGAGTGATACAGGACTCGGTAGCTTTGAGATTTACAATGTGTACCCTAACAATAGACAAGCAATATGGCTTCCTTCAGAAGTGAATGCCAAATTAATTAAAATGGAATTGGATACTGGCTCTGCTTTTTCAGTCATTCCACTAAATGAGTTTGAATGGCATTTCAAAGATACTGAACTGAAGCTGCTGACTAAGAACTTATACTGGAGAAAAGATAACTCATGTGAGTATGACATTCATAACAGTGGAATACATTGACCAACAAGCCACATTGGGCTTGATCTGATAAAAATAGGAGAGTCAGCACTGTGTGGCCATGATTGGTTGAGACAACAATGTGAATGGGGATCTGTTCACCTATTTACATGCTACATCCCCTGCAAAAGAGATAACTGAAAATGAATTAAGAAAGATATGGATGGTGCAGAGCAGTGTTCAAGAACAGCAATGGAAAACTAAAACATATCAAGGGTAAAATAGTGTTAAATGAAAATGCCACATCAAGTTTTAGAAAACCCGTCTAGTTCCTTATACTATCTATGATGACGTAGCCAGTGATCTAGATTCCACGGAGGCTGAAGGAATTCTTTCCAAGGTTGAGTGGAGCCAATGAATGAAGCCAGTGATCCCAGTTGGGAAGAAGGATGGGTCTGTTCAGATCTGTGGTGATTTTAAGGTCCTGATGAGAGACTACAGTGGTGATCAAAAGTGGGCACTTGGGAAAACTGGACCACTCTCCTACACAGTGGAGAGTGAATTTGATGCTATCTGGAGATGACATCAATCATTTGAGGTAAACAGAGTCAATTTTTGGTGAAGCAAGACACCCAAAACTGTCAGAAACTATTCCTGCAGTCCCAGACTCCTCCTACAGCCATCACAGAGGATGCCTCAGAATGTGAGATTGTTTCACAGCTACATATCTCTCCTGCCAAACACAGTGATTCTCCCTTGTCAAGAAAGATGTTATCCCACACGAGTAAGAACTCCCCCACAGCGATTAAATCTCCAGTCCTGAATAGGACAATATAAAGTTTACCGTGCTGTGGATGTCCATATAGTACTTATTGTATTATGTGGTATACTGTGTGTAGATAAATATATGAATGACAAGGGAGCAATATGTGACATATTTGAGTTGAGATAAATTCTATGTTGCGTTTACAGTTATGGAGGGAGGAGTGTTGTGTGTTTAATATTTCAGTAATATTTGAGTAATATTATAAATATATTGTTTGATAAAGCATTATTTGTTCTTTACATAATTCATTATGGGTTATATGCAGAAGTATGTGAATGGCATCTGTCATTATGCCACCATGTCATAGGTACGTGCCTCACTAAAAGTAAAACAAAACCAAGCTCAGGCATCGTGGATTCCTATGCCTTTCCTTTTGATTTGTTTTAGCTTTTAGAGTTACTAAACATTAATTCTTTCGAACAGAATTTTATTGAGAATGGATTGTTATTAAAAGCAGTGATGCCAAAAAACTTGCCATTTTTTTTTCTGTAAGCTTGCACTTAGATTTTAATCCACAGTGCCAGCATTGGATAGGGGAGTACTTGTTTATAAAGCCTTGAGAGTTCAGCCTGCACTATTGTCTGGTTTTCAATACCAACTGCATAAATCCCTTTGGAATACCTTGGCACTTATTCTCAAATCTAGCCTGCTGTAAAAAATAAAATGATGAGCTGTGGGTGTCCAGGTGACAAATCATTCCTCCACCTGTCCCTATTATCTGTACGATCCAAGACAGGCTGGCTAAGTAATTTATGATGCTGTGAAAGACTGATTATAATTGGATTGAGTTTTTAGCTTTCAGAATGTCTCATGCTGTTTTGAAGTGTTGCCTTTAGTCTTTTGAAGTAAAGACAATCAGAAAGGATTGAAAAATTTTCTTCATGTAAGCACCTGCAGCCAATTAATATTCCCTTTGGGCATCTCAGATAGGGAGGACATATATCTGGATGAATGGCTGGTTAGATTTAGAAGCAATTTTCCCCTTACGTTAGCCTGCATGGGAAGAAATTTAATGAGCATTCGATCCTGAATAGGTTTGACCTTCATTCACTCGCTGAGTTCGCTGCCCCTTTTTAAACTGTACTAAATGAGGAATACAGTGTGTGAATACTCAAAACTGAAAGCATTTGGCACTCTCTCTTTCCCTCTCTCACCATTCAACATGGTGGTCAGTATTCCCATTGATAGTGATCCTTGTATTTTGCTGCCCACCATCCACTCCCCTATTCCCCATTTGGTCTTTTTATCGTGAGTTCAGGTGCTACTTCAAAATCTTAGCAGTGATGACTGAAGATTTTATATAGCTAATTTTTCAGATTAGACAGATTTTGTTAAGGAATGGGAGTCAGAAAAATCCAAGTGCAAAGCTTTTGGCAGCTACATCCAATCTGTGTAAACACATTAGTGAAAGTAAAAGAAAAGCAATCTCAGATGAAGCATGATCACAAATATATTGTAATCAAACATTTGAATAAGAAAAAAGATATTTATTGCATTTAAAGCATTTGAACCCTAATAAATCTGATTTAGCATTTTAACTGTTCATTACTGTGCAGAAGTTTAAGCACTGAATTCTGTACCTAAATTAAGATATTTTTGTAACATATGCACACTGTGTAGATTTTCCAGATTCTTGTGGGCAACAGTTGCTGCTTCA
The DNA here is from genome assembly GCF_030144855.1 of Hypanus sabinus. Lineage (NCBI taxonomy): Eukaryota > Metazoa > Chordata > Chondrichthyes > Myliobatiformes > Dasyatidae > Hypanus > Hypanus sabinus. The sequence goes on from NC_082706.1 coordinate 127,785,324, forward strand.
CGGTTCCAGTAGCTGGGTTCATTCCAGATTTGCAATGCTGTCTACGTGGAGTTTGCACAAACCCTTTGTGATCACGTTTGTTTCCTTGGAGGCAGCAAGGTTAAATGTCTCTGGTATCCTGTATTTACTTACTCATAAGCTCATCAACAACTGAATATACTTTTCTTGTGCCACAAAAAATCAGGGTACTTTATTAGTACAAGCAGATGTGCGCAAGTAGCAATCAGAGACTGAGAATTTCAGATTTTCCTTCATTAGACAAAAACAGAAAGTGATTCTCCTTCGTAAGTTGTTTCCGTAAAAGTTATCCAAACATTTTTTAATTATATTCCATATAATTTAATTCATACTTTTCCTATTCTCTCTTCATAATAAAACCAAGCAAGGATTTAGCAATAAACAACTTGGTCAAATCAGGGTTTATTTCTGAAACAGGATGATAATTTACAATTCAACAGGTTTCCAATTTAGTGAAGAATAGTGAACTAAAGAGCAGTGGTGATAACCTCACTGGGATCTATTTGTGAATGAATTCTTTACTTGAATAGGTGTGTACACAAATTTGTTAGAAAAATAACAATATTTACTTGACTAATTTAATAATTATGTTGAGGGAAAAAGTATTGTACACAAAAGAAAGAGATTGTGATATTAACAATGGCTTCACCTTTTCAGAAACTGACCCACACAAATCACTTTTTGTTCTTTTCTGGCTGAAATCTACTGCCTTGTTTTACCTTGGGATTAAGGGTAAACTTGATTCCGCTGCAGTTAGAGCATAAGAACATGAGAAATAGGAGCAGCAGTAGGCCATCTGGGCTGTCGAGCCTGCTCTGCCATTCAATAAAATCATGGCTTTTCTGGCCAGAGACTCATCTCCACCTATCTGCCTTTTCCCCATAACCTTTAATTCCCCTACTATGCAACAATCTATCCAACTTTGTCTTAAATATATTTCCTGAGGTAGCCTCCACTGCTTCATTGGCTAGAGAATTCCACAGATTCACCATCCTCTAGGAAGAGCAGTTCCTCCTCATCCCCATCCTAAATTTACTCTACCGAATCTTAAAGCTATATCTCATCGTTATAGTCTCACCTATCAATGGAAACAACTTTCATGTCTCTATCTTATCTATTCCTTTCATAATTCTATATGTTTCTATAAGATCTTCTTTCATTCTTCTGAATTCCAGCAAGTACAGTCCCAGGCAATTCAATCTCTCCTCATACTATTTAAATAATAATCTGCTCTTCCATTTTCCCTTCCAAAGTGGATGACCTTGCATTTACCAACATTGTATTCCATCTGCCAGACCCTTGCCCACTCACTTAATCTATCTATATCTCTCCGCAGATTCTCCGTATCCTCTGCACAATTTGCTTTTCCATTCAATTTAGTGTCATCAGCAAACTTAGATACACTACATTTGGCCCCTCTTCAAATTCGTTAATGTATATCATGAACAGTTGCGGACCCAGCACTGACCCCTGTGGCACACTGCTCACCACTGCCAACCAGAGTAATACCCATGTATCCCAACTCTTTGCTTTCTAATAGTTAACCAATCCTCTATCCATGCTAATACATCACTCCCAACTCAATGCGTCCTTATGGATAAGTCTTTTATGTGGCACCTTATCGAATGTCCTCTGGAAATCCAAGTAAATAATGTCCATCTCTTCCCCTCTATCCACTGTGCTCATTATATCCTCAAAGAACTCAATAAGTTTGTCAGACAGGACCTGCCTTTGCTGAATCCATGCTGCATTTGCCGGATGGATACATTCCTTTCTAGATGCCCTGCTATTTCTTCTTTAATGAAAACTTCAAGCATTTTCCCAACTCCAGATGTTAAACTAACTGGCCGATAGTTACCTACCTTTTGCGTACATACTTTTTTGAACACTGGCGTGGCATTTGCCATCTTCCAATCTGCCGGGACCTGCCCAAAGTCCAGAGAATTTTGGTAAATCATCAGCAAAGCCTCTACTCTAACTTCTGCTGTTTCTTTCAGTACCTTGGGATGCATTGCATCAGGACCATGGGACTTACCTACCTTCAGGCCCACAAGTTTACTCAGCACAACGTCTTTAGTGATAGCTATTGTAAAAATTTCCTCACCTCCTATCACATCCATAACATCTCTTTTTGGCATGTTAGACGTGTTCCCCACTGTGAAGACCAACACAAAATCATCATTCAAAACCTCTGCCATTTCCTCATTGCCCAATATCAATAACCCCTTCGCGTCCTCCAAGGGACCTGTGTTCACTTTAACCACCATTTTCTGCTTTATATAATTATAAAAACTTTTACTATCTGCTTTTATATTTTGTGCTTGTTTATTTTCATAGTTTAGCTTCCCTTTCTTTTTTGCTCGCTTTGTGATTCTTTGTTGTTTCTTAAAGTCTTCCCAGTCTTCCAGTTTCCCACTACTCTGGATGACTTTGTACGCAATTCAGTGGTGGCTGATGATGCCAGTGTGGACTCAACAGGTTTTGCCACTGGTGAAAGTGGTTTATTTTTTGCACCATTTACACTGGGCTTCAGTCAGAGCATGCAAGTTTTAGCTGTGGCGTAGCTGGTAGAGTCACTGCTCTAGAGACTCGAGTTCAGTCCTGACCTCAAGTGTTGTCAGTATGGAGTTTTCACATTCTACTTGTGGGTTTCCTCCCACTTCTGCAAGATGTGCAGATTTGGTAGGCTAATTTGCTATTGCATATCGTCCCTAGTTGTAGAATTTGTATGGGGAGAGTTTCTTTTAAATGTGTTTAATATAGGATTACTGTAAATGGGAGGGATGGGAATAGATGTTCATTGCAAACTTGTTGGGCCAAAGAACCTGTTTCCATAGAGTGCCTCTCTATGATTCTAACTGCCTCAGCTTGCTGACTGAAGGTTAGGTGACCCTGGCTTGAAAATATATTGAATTCATATTTTACACATTCTACAAGGCTGAAATCAAAGTAAAGTAGGTGAAGAGTTATACGCTCAAATTCATGAAATAATTTTGTAACTTTTTTTTAAAAACGTATTTTAAGAAGTATTTTTCTGAAGGAATGAGCTGACACAAATTACGTTTGTGCTTTACGGTCAGAGAGGTGGTTAAGTAGTAATAGTGACTTAATAAGCCATTAGAAACTCTATTATGCTCCATTCCACAATGGGTAATGTTGTTGATGTTTTCTGCAGTCAGAATAATTTGTAAGTAGCTTACTTCCTCATAATTTCACTAGCTTCACTGGATTATGCCAGGGATGGTCTAACCAGCATGTTCCTGAAGGAATAACAAATCATCATTTGGAATTTCTAGATTTTGTGTTTAATGGCACGTGTACTTCAGAAGATGTTGTTCCCCATTATAACAATAAGCACTGATAGCTTCACTGTTGTTCTTATCAGAAGTTCATGGCCACATTATCAAGGTCATGAGAATATCTTAAATAAGAGCAAGCAACTTTGTGAACACTTCATTTAATATGGGGTTAATACAAGGAACAGCCCCAGAAGACAAAGAACTCAGAGAGTAAGACCATAAGACATAGCAACAGAATTAGGCCATTTGGCCCATTGAGTCAGGTCCACCATTTCATCATGCTGATCTATTTTCCCTCTCAGCCCCTGTCTCCTGCCTTCTCCCTGCCTTGATGAATCAAGGATCTAAAAACCTCTGCCTTAAAACAAACCCAATGACCTGGCCTCCTTAATCACCTGTGGCAACAAATTCCACATATTCACCAATACTTTGGGTGGAGACCATTCATCAGGATTCTTCATTCTTTCCTGATGATGGATCTTGGCCCAAAACATTGTCTGTTCATTTCCCTCCAAGACGCTGTCTGGCTTGCTGAGTTCTTCCAGCATTTTATATGTGTTGTTCATAGAGAAGTGAATGACAGTTTTATGGTGAGCTTTCTACTTGCAAATGTCAGGAATTTTGAAGTCCATCTCCAGGTTATGTATCTAGAATTCCACTTGTCAAATACATAACAACACAAAGAAAAAGGAGCAGGAATAAACTACTCAGCCCCTCAAGCCTGCCCGACTTTTCAATTTTCAAAAAAGAGGGAGGCAGAGAAGTAGGGGCTAGTTAGTTTAACAAACTGTCTGCTAGAGGAACTCAGTGGAGTAGTCAAGCAGTGTTCGTGGGAGGAAAGGAATTGTTGATGTTTCAGGTCCGAACTCTGCATTACGACAACCATTTCATATGATCATATATTTAATAATTCAAGTATTTAAGAAGTGACAGTTATTTGACTAGGATTAGTAAGTTTGCTGATGACACAAAGGTTGGGGATGTTGTGGATAGTGTGGAGGGCTGTCAGAGGTTACAGCGGGACATTGATAAGATGCACAACTGGGCTGAAAAGTGGCAGATGGAGTTCAAGCCAGTTAAGTGTGAAGTGATTCAATTTGGTAGGTCAAATATGATGGCAGAATATAGTATTAATGGTAAGACTCTTGGCAGTGTGGAGGATCAGAGGAATCTTGGGGTCCGTCCATAGGAAACTCAAAACAGCTGTACATGTTGATTCTGTGGTCAAGAAGGCGTGCGGTGTATTGGCCTTCATCAATCATGGAATTGAATTCAGGAGCCAAGAGGTAATGTTGCAGCTATATAGGACCCTGGTCGGACCCCACTTGGAGTACTGTGCTCAGTTCTGGTTGCCTCACTACAGGAAGGATGTAGAAGCCATAGCAAGGGTGCAGAGGAGATTTACAAGGATGTTGCCTGAATTGGGGAACATGCCTTATGAGAATAGGTTGAGTGAACTCGGCCTTTTCTCCTTGGAGCGACGGAGGATGACAGGTGACCTGATAGATGTGTATAAGATGATGAGATGCATTGATCCTGTGGATAGTCAGAGGCTTTTTTCCAGGGCTGAAATAGTTGCCACAAGAGAGCACAGGTTTAAGGTGCTGGGGAGTAGGTACAGAGGAGATGTCAGGGGTAAGTTTTTTACTCAGAGTGGTGAGTGCGTGGAATGGGCTGCCAGCAACGGTGATGGAGGCAGATATGATAGGGTCTTTTAAGAGACTTTTGAATAGGTACATGGAGCTTAAAAAAATAGAGGGCTATGTGTAAGCCTAGTAATTTCTAAGGTAGGGACATGTTCGGCACAACTTTGTGGGCTGAAGGTCCTGTTTTGTGCTGTAGGTTTTCTATGTTTCTATATATATGAGGAGTAAAAATCTTTATGTTACGTCTCCATCTTAATGTGCAATATGTAATTTATAGTAATTTCTAATAGTTTGTAATAGTATGGGCCTTTTGTAGCAGGATCAAGGAAATCCCAAAATCAATGAGTTATGTTAAATCTCAGCAGTATATCCCACATCTAGTAATGAACAAAAGAAGTCAACTGGAAGAAGCTGAGCTCACATCCTCTTCCCTAACGATGGCAATGTTCAGAACTGATCTACTGAGGTTGTAACAGCTGCAGACAGACATAAAGGGTAGGCAATCCTTCTCAACTTGCTCCTGAAATCCAAAATACCTCACTCACCAATGGTCATCCAATTTAATTCAATCTTTGTGATATCTTGGTCCTAACTAACTGATGCCTCAGTCACCAAATTTAACATCTCTGATTGGTATGGAATGACCAATTTATAGGATTTTCTACAGAAGACTGGCCACTTTAGCAGTACCTCTCAATGGCCAGCATTTACCACCAGAAAAGATTCTTTAGCTATATCACAGGTAATCCATCAGACTGAAGATCCCCTTCAAGTCATGCATATAGTTGTGATTTAATTATATGCCATGATTATTTCATCATTGCTTTATTGAAATACCTGAATACCTTCATAATAGCATCTTTAGATAGGACGACACAAACTGCACTGGTTTAGCAAAGTGACCTCCCAGGGGAAACCAGTGTAGACTTGGCATATTCTTGAACTAATGATTTTTAAATGGCTGTATAATAACTGATATTGTCCATGGTTTGGCATTGTGTACGGCTTAGGAAAGAGGTCAAGTGAAACTATCACTCAGACTTCTAGCTGTTGATTGTGCTGCTGTATTTTTTGAAGTGTTATTAGTTTTTTGGGAGATAAGAACGGCATGTGTTGTTCAGGAGTATATCATTGAGTCTACTTTCTATAAATTATGATAAATTGCTTAATGAGGAGAATGGAGCAAGCCATATTAAAATTAAATTAATAAACAGAAAAACTTAATGAATATCTTCACTACAGGAGCAAATTTTTAGAAAAATCCATTAGATCCAGAAAGGGGAAGTAAATTAAAATCTTGTTGTAGATAATAGCTCCTTGCTTACTGTCAAGTCAGGTTCGTATCAGAATTGGTAACCTTCACTGTTTGGAAACTGTATTCATAGAAAAATAGCAAAGCTATCACATTCCAGCAGTTCAAATTGTCATATTGGATGAAAGCATTAATTAAATTCTACTGGTATAGCTTGTAACGAAAAATTGCATTAATTGCAGCTAGGCTTGTACATTTTTTCAGTGACATTCCTATAGATCTGCATTGACATGATTAGTTCATCTGCACATCCCTCTTCAAAAAGTAAGCCGACTCAAATTAGCAGAGTTGTACTATTTTGCATTCATGTGAAAATCATTTATGTTTGCTTTGGAATGGTAGTTTAATGCTAATAGAATACCAAATAGATCCTGTTGAGGAGAGTTTGGTGTTGATGATTTTTGCATTAGAGGCATTGTGATGGTGTATACTTACTGGTTTCTAGCTTTAATAAATGGAAGAGCAATCAAATAAATTTTAAAAGGCAAACAGCATGAAGGAGTCAACTTGCCTTAAAGTGACTGAACAATCTGAATAATAGTCTTTGATCTTTATGATAGAAAATGGGCTGAGTGAGTTCTTTTTTTAATGAAGCAAACATTATGAATATCTTGTTTCTGGTAATGGCTGCTACAAAATTATTACAACTATTTTAGAAATCAAGAGAAAGAACAAATAATAAAAATATAAATAGAGGAAGGAAATACTGTATACAAATAATTATAAAATAACTAATCTTTCCACAAAAGATACATTTATTATCAAATATGTATGCAGTATACAACCCTGTTCAAATTATGCTGAAATAATTTTGGTGAAATATTTTGTATGAATCACTGACTGGTATGGAGGATCCAGTGCACAGAATCAGAAAAAGCTGCAGGGGTTGTAACCTCATCCAGCTCTAGCTCCCCATCATCAAGGACATCTTCAAAAGGCAATCACTCACCATCCAGGACATGCCCTCTTCTCATTGCTTCCATGAGGGAGAAGATATAGGAGTCTGCAGACATACAAACACAAAGTTTTAGGAACAGTATCCTCTGCTCCACAATTACATTTGCAAACAGTCCATGAACCTATGAACACTACCTCATTATTTTGCTCTCTTTTTGCAGTTTTAAAAAATATACTCTTATTGTGATTTAGAGTAATTTTTATGCATTACACTGTACCTAATTTTGATTCTGATTCTCATTAGTAGCTGAAGTGAGCAGTTGTCTTCTCCAACTGGATCTTCTCCAATCCACCTTAAACAATTGTCACCCAGCTGTTTCTCCATTAATACTGGGTTGATCCAAATTGTCCTCAGCAGAATCTATTAATAATTTTAGCATAAAAATACATAAAGATTTAGTGTTCAGATATCGCGCTATCTGATATTTTGAAAATCTGGAAGGTTTGGCATCTGGCTCACAGGTCCTATTCCCCAGACTCCCTACAATCTCATAGAGGCCCCATTTCCCATGGTCCCTTTAAACTCAATGGAGTACTGTTTCCAGTGCTCCATTCAGGCTCCCTTTCAAGTGCAGACCGGGCGATCGCTCTGCTGAGCACCTGCACACCATCTGCCATTGCCTTCTGGTGCTGTTGGTTGCCAGCCAGTTTAATTCCACCATATCCCATTCCCACACCAATTTTTCTCAAACTCCTCCACTGCCAAGCTAAGGCCAAATGCAAACCAGAGGAACAGCTCCTCTTATTCTACCTGGGTAGTCTGCAAACTGACATTGACTTTTCCAGTTATATGAAAGAGATAATCCGTTAGGAAGTCTGATAGCAATGGGGAAGATTCTGTTGTTAAGTCTGGATGCCTGGCTTTTCACACTCCTGTACTTTCTTCCTGAAGGTAAAAGAGAGAAGAGACAGTAGCCAGGATGGCAGGCTATTAGCTTAGCTTTCTTGAGCATTATAATGAACAAAGTAGGCTGGAAATTGGGAATCATTATTGACAAATATCTAAAGTGCATTACGAACACCATTAGTAGACAAAACAAAACCAAACCTGAAATCATCATCTCTTTCAAACTGTACACAGAGAAATTAACCCTACTCCCTATCTGAATGTTGATGGGCTCATTATGCATATCCAACATCCTCAAGTGAGAAGACAATAGGAAGCCAAGCAGAAGCAAGTTATAATTCTACCTAGAGAGCATCATGCATTCCAAATTCCAATTGCCGAAAATAGATCAAGTTGTTTTAGACACCCAGTCTCATCGTGCCCTGAAAAATTCCAATTGAAGCTGCTAAGGCAGTAGGTCCTAATAGGGAATGGTAGAGGCTTCAAAACCTTCTTCCATGCCCACTTCAATTTCCTATCTCTTCCAGTCTCCCCACCCCGTCCAGAGTCTGATTATTATAAATCTTTGTCCTAGCATCAGCTCTTCTAAATAGCCAGCCTCCAGCTCACCTGCAAGTCCTTCTCTTGTTATTTGCTGGGTACATTTTCCCTAGCTCCAAGATTATAGCCTTTTGGCACTAAATTTCAGGTTCCTACAAAGATAACTTGCTCCATTTATGTAAGACTCCAGTTCCAGAATGCTTTCGTTGTATGGGCTGTGAGCACTTTGTAACCTTCATTACACTGACAAATGTGATTGTATGATCAGTTGAACATGAAATGACTGATTTTGTTCAGTTCTAAAGCTTCCCTCATCACAAGGCAATGAGCTCTTCATGCCCTGTACACTTTTATGAAGACTTCCATAAATGGCATAATTGGGCAAGTTTCTACAACAGTAGTGGCTGCTTCACTTCCAGATGAATGAATGTGGGAAAAGTGTTGATTGAACCTCAATGAAGTGAATCCTTTTTATCTCAGAACTGCAAAAATTAATATCTGATAAGAGACAAAATCTCCTATTCACAAGACAAATTTGAAAAGGTCAACTTCGCTGTTACAAGCTCTAAAATAGATCTGCCTGGGCATCACAATTGATATTTATTTTAAAGATTATTATTTCCTTTCTGGACTTATATCAGTGAGGCCCTTTTGTGCTGCTTTCAGTTGGGCTATCTGTCAATTCTGTGCTGTCTTCAGTTCAGACATTTCTTACATTTTACCGTATTTTTTTTAAATTCCCAGTCTTTGTGAGCTGCAGACCATGGATATAATGGACAACTTCCATGTAATGGCTGATAACTTCATTTCTAAGGAACAACTCATAAAATGCCAGAGGAATCTAGTGGGTCAGCCAGCGTCTATGGGGATTAATGGACAGTCAGCATTTTGGATGAAGGGTCTTGACCCAAAATATTCCTCTGCATTGTGCTGCCTGACTTCTTCAGTTCTACCAGCATTTTCTGTACTTTTTCCAGATCCCAGCATCTGCTGCCTCTCCTGTCTCCATTTTTAAGGAAAAAAAAACTATGATCCCTATCTTTCACTTGATTGAACAATATTCTGCTGTACCTTCTGTTTGCACTTCTCGTACCTTATTTGTGTCGGATTGATTTTGGATTTCATACCCATGTCACCACCAGGACCTTGTGGTTCAACCTCTGCAACACCACCCAAATCTGCTGCTGCGTTCAGCTGGTGCAGAAACCCTGTCCAAATCTTTGCTAGCAATAAACCTGACTGTTCCACTCACTTCTGTCTGTTCCACCTTATTCTATTTTCCATAAGACAATCAAAGAAATTTTTTCCATTCCCTAACCCTCACCAACATCCTTTTCACCTACGGCCCCTGTCCTTGGTGACCTTTCATTGCCTCCTGCTTAGTTGAAACTTCATCTTTGATATTCTAACTCAGAATATAAAACATACACACAGTACAGCAAAGCAACAGGCCCTTCATCCCAAGACACCTGTGCCAAACAGGATGCCAAATTAAGCCAAGTTTCTTGATCCATATCCCTCCACTGCATGCAAACCCGTGTGTCTATCTAAAAGCCTCTTAAGTTCTACTATTGCATATTGCATATACCATGGCAGCTCATTCCAAGCACCTATAATTTTTTCTCTTTAAAAATACATCTCCTTTAAATTCATTCCCCACCACCACCACCACATCTTAAATGTATATACTCTAATATTTGATGGTTCTACTCTGGGAAGACCACAAGAATCTGACTGTCTACCATATCTATGTCTATCATAATCTCATGAATGTCTCTCGGCCTCTGGCACTCCAGACAGCCCAACCTTACCTTTTAGCTGAAGCCCTCTAATCCAAGCATCCTAATCCATGTTTACAAATCCTTCTGTGGTCTCACCCTATTCTACCTCTGTAATCTCTCCCAGCCCAATACCCAGTGGGGATATCTGTGCACTAATTCGGGCTGTCTGCTCATCCCTGAATATCATCACTCCATCTACTCTGCTTCTCTCAAGATCCTCAACCTCCCAGCACCCCAGGGTAACACACCATGAAGCCTGTTGGGAAAGCATTTACCATTTAACTGTATTGCACTATAGGTGATTGCTCCTTTGGTTTAAGTGATTTACCAGGTGGATGTTCCTGGTTCTGATAGGAATGAGTTGGGTGGAAATTCTCAGACAATGGGACATGGTCCCCCAGAAGCGATTGGCCATCCAGAATTATCTCTAGGCAGTGGGCTGTATCTTCAGAATTCTTGGCCTCGGACAGCTGTAGATGCTCAGTTGTTACGAATATTAAAAGTAGAGCTGAGCAGGTTTTTGAGCATCAGAAGAATCGGGAGCTGTGGGCACAGAGTTGGATAAGATGCAGGGTCAGCTATTTAATGACGGAGCAGGCTCAAGGAAGCAAATAAGCTATCTCAATTTATAATATAATTTAGCTTCGTTTTTAACAACCTGCAAATCTTATAAGAAAAGGAAGACTGCCCAATGCTAAGAACTCCTGGTTTTGATCTCCAGAAAAGAGAAAAAGTAAGAGGGAGTAAAAGGAGTCCTGATTTTGATACAGCAAGAACCTAGTTAGGAGAGGAGACATAACATAATGACAGGATCTTGAGAGCAGCAGAGTAGGTGGAGTGATGATATTCAGGGATGAGCAGACAGCCCAAATAAGTGGAGTGCACAGATATCCCCACTGGGTATTGAGCTGGGAGAGATTACAGAGGTAGAATAGGGTGAGACCACAGAGGGATTTGTAAACATGCTGTCTGGATTAGAGGGCTTCAGCTAAAAGGTAAGGTTGGACTGTCTGGAGTGCCAGAGGCCGAGCAACATTCATGAGATTGTGACAGACATAGATATTTGTAAAAATTGGGGCTTAGGAAGCTGCTGTAACAATGAGCCCTGTTGTTGCATCTCTTCTGATGTATGGACCATTGGCCAAAAGTAACAATGATTGAAACATTTTTGTTATCATTCTATAGGTACACAAAAGCTGAGTATTTCTCATGGAGCTCTATGTTTTATCATTCCAGAGAGTGACTGTCACTAAGATGTTTCTGCACTTCCACTCTGTTCTCTTTGTGTCACAGCTGTGTCCTGATCTTTTCCTTCAAGTATTGGTTTTACCTCGGTTAAAATCACTTACAGAAATCTGGATTTGAATCTTACACCAGAAGATTGGAGACAAAATGTTGGGCTAATGCTCCAGTGTAGTTGGGGGGTGGGTCAAACTGTTGTATGCATGGTGTGGTTGTTGTTGGATTTGTTAATGGTTAATGCTCATTCTTCATCATCTCCAAACTGAGGATATGGATTACAGTCAACTACACTGATAGGTCCAGAGTCTCTTAGGCCAGGTCAAATAAGGATGGAAATTTACCTTTATGAAAGATATGAACAAGATAGTTTTTTATAATAATTCAAGAATCCAGCAATTATATAGCTATCACTTCAAGATTCGAGATTAATGTAATTAAATTTCTCAAGCAGTTATGTTGGGATTCGATTCTTGTCTCTGGATTTCTGATCCAGACCATTGATTGTTGGTCCTGTAACTTAATCACCATGTTATTGCACCCCACACCTGGTCCTTCTAATTTTCATGTCTTAGGAAAATGGGAAAGAATCAGAGAGCATTGATGAAATCCACCTCATCATGGAGCGAACAGACAGGCTCCATGTAGACAGTAACAGAGGTCAGGATGACCTGGGTCACTGAGTTAGAAACTTATGTGTCTTTATGCTACTGCTAAACTGGGGAGTTATCTCTGGTGTTCCTACAAGTATTTAATCCTCAGTCTGTATCACAATTCCAGAGCTTGCTGGGCAGCATCTATGAAAAGGAGTACTGTTGATGTCTTGGGCCGAAACGTCAACTGTACTCTTTTCCAGTGATGCTCACAGTGATTCTGCATTTCTCTTCCATTTCTCAATTCTGCCCCTTTCTATAGGTGTGCAATTGAGAGCATCCTGACTGGCTGCATCACTGCCTGGAATGGGAACTGTACTTTCCTCAACTGTAGGACTGCAGAGAGTGGTGCAGATAGCCCAGCGCATCTATAGATGTAAACTTCCCACTATTCTGGACACTTGCAGAGAAAGGTGTGTAAAAAGGGCCTGAAGGATCATTGGGGACCCAAGTCACCCCAACCACAAACTGTTCCAGCTGCTACCATCCAGGAAATGGTATTGCAGCATAAAAGCCAAGACCAACAGGCTCTGGGACAGCTTCTTCTATCAGGCCATCAGACTGATTAATTCATGCTGACACAACTGTATTTCTATGTTATATTGTCTTTCCTGTTGTACATAATATTTATTATAAATTACTATAAATTGGACATTGGACATTTAGATGGAGATGTAATGTAAAGCTTTTTACTCCTCATGCATATGAAGGATATAAGTAATAAAGTCAATTCAATTCAATACTCACTGGGGCCATTTCACTTGGCCCCCTTAATGTCACCAAGACCCTGTTTCATCTGCTTTGGGTTCACTGGAAATGTGTTTGAAGTACTTTTAACATCTTAAAATGCAAGTGAATTAAAAGTGTGTGGGAATAACAGTCTGGAAAATGTATTGGTGCAGCACCACCAAATTCCTGAGTGTGTGGATTACTGGAGTTTTACTGTAGTTCTACAGTTTAAGTTCCATTAACATTTTAAAAATAAGAGTTCAGAAGCCATTGTACTGTTTCTACAAAAACTTGGAGGAAGCTTAATGCAAATCGAGAAAATCTGATTAAGGAATGCTAAATTTGTGATTCAAAAGACAATGAGTATGAAGTATAATTAAGACACAGAAGAATGCAGATGCTGGAATTTGGTAGAGCAGCATCTGTGGGGTGGGGGGAGAGAGGAATTGTCAACAATGCAAGTCAAAAGTGAGCCACAGGACTGAGTATCAGAAGGAAGGTAGCAAGCGTAAAGAGGAGAGAGAGGGAGCCTGTTGATACAGGGGCCAGAGGGTGATTGATGGACAGCAGGGGTGAAGGATGATGATCAGATGAAAACATCTGCTAGAGGTGAAGGAATTGAGTTGAGAGAGGTGGATGATAGGTGGAGACAAACAAAAATAAAACAAACAGAACCAGTGAGAGGACAGTAGAGTAAGGTGGAGACTGTCAGAAGGGTGACAGTCAACCAGTGCTGGCAATGAGAGCCGTTAGGGGAGTGGTAGAAGGGCAGATGGAGCCAGAACCAGATGGGGAAGGGGAGATGTCCAACTAATGCATAAAAAGTGGCAATGCAAGGAAAATGAAGATGTGTGTCAGGAATTCTTGGTGATGCATGGCTGAAAGAAAGTGGTACTTTATAAACCTATTCACTTGCTAACCTTGTGAAATAATAGAATGTGTCCATCATAACTAAATCCATTTTGAGTGAAGAGTCTACTGTAAGCCCAAATCTGAAAGGTAACATTTACATTGCATAGATAAGAACAGTTTTGAATGGGAAAGGCTGTAAATCTTCACAAAACTAGCCAGCAAAGCAGAATTTTTATTCCTGGCCAAATGATATTTAAAAAGATCTTGAGCACACTGGAGATATGGAGAGAAAAGGTTAATTTGACAATTAAATCTGAATTGCTGAGCATTCCATGTAAGGTGTCATCTGAACCTGCTTTCAGTGGAATAAAATTAATGTCTGTAAGGGTGAAGTATTGGTCACGGAGAAAAAATACTATTAGGATTCTGAGTTTAGGGGTGCAGGATTTGGTTATCATAGTTTAAGCAGTAAGGCCCAAACATTAATACTGTTTTGTAAATGGAATTTACTTGAAAACCTCCTCCTCCTGCTTGCTGGTGCAGAAGCAATGCTGAGAAAATTAAGAAAGTTGGCTGGGATTAGGTTTGCACTCTGAAGGTGAAGGGAATTAATGAATACAAATGCCATTTTACTGCTTAACGTCCAAATCCCCTCAAAATATTCATCTTAAACTATAAGTAACCCTCTGATCTGTTCAGGCTGTTTTCCTGATCATTTTGCTGGATTACTGTAGCAGCTGCTTTGTGTCATTGTGGTTTGCTGGCTGGATGTTGTAGATGTACACAAAATGCATATCAAAATAATGCACCGTGTTTGGAACCATTAATTATTCTGGTGTAGAGGTTGATACTGGAATGGGTCTGACTAATAATTTAGCACAAAGATGGCAGTAATTGAAAATCAAAATACTGCAGAACCTGGAAATCTGACATGCCAAAATACAGAGGAGATACTCAGCCGGTCAGGCTGCATCCATGGAAAGTTCAAAGTCACAGTCAAATCAACTTTTATTGTCATTTCGGCCATAACTGCTGGTACAGTGCATAGTAAAAATGAGACAAAGTTTTTCAGGACCGTGGTGTTACATGACACAGTAGAAAGAACTAGACCGAACTACGTAATAAAAAAAACACTATGGCGACCCATTTCCTGGCACATCTGAACCGGCTCACAATCAGCCAGCTTTCTGGCTAAGTGAGATAGCCTGCGGGGATTTGCGAGCACAGAGCTTTGGAGCCTCTGCACCACAGGGGGGGAGGTTGAGGGAGGCTTAAAAGTGAGGCTGAGGATTTCGAATAAAGTTTTTCCTTTGACTGCAGTTACCGACTCCGTGTCGTAATTTTAGCGCTGCATGTAGCACACCGCTACAACACAAAACAGAGAAAGCTACACTAGACTACAGACCTACACTGGACTGCATAAAGTGCACAAAAACAGTACCGGCATTACAATAAATAATAAACAGGACAGTAGGGCAAGATGTCAGTCCAGGCTTCGGGTATTGAGGAGTCTGATAGCTTGGGGGAAGAAACTGTTACGTAGTCTGGTCATGAGAGCCCAAATGCTTCGGAGCCTTTTCCCAGACGGCAGGAGGGAGAAGAGATTGTATGACGGGTGCAAGGGGTCCTTCATAATGCTGGTTCCTTTGCAGATGCAGTGTGTAGTGTAGATGTCTGTGATGGCAGCAAGAGAGATCCTGATGATCTTCTCAGCTGACCTCACTATCCGCTGCAGGGTCTTGCAATCCGAGATGGTGCAATTTCTGAACCAGGCAGTGATACATCTGCTCAGGATACTCTCAATACAACCTCTATAGAATGTGATGAGGATGGGGGGTGGGAGATGGACTTTCCTCAGCCTTCGCAAAAAGTAGAGATGCTGCTGGGCTTCCTTTGCTATGGAGCTGGTGTTGAGGGACCAGGTGAGATTCTCCGTCAGGTGAACACCAAGAAATTTGGTGCTTTTTACGATCTCTACCAAGGAGCCGTTGATGTTCAGCGGGGGGTGGTTGCTCTGTGCCCTCCTGAAGTCAACAACCATCTCTTTTGTTTTGTTCGCATTAAGAGACAGGTTGTTGGCTCTGCACCAGTCTGTTAGCCGCTGCACCTCCTCTCTGTAAGCTGATTAGTCGTTCTTGCTGATGAGACCCACCACGGTCGTGTCATCGGCGAACTTGATGATATAGTTCGAGCTGTGTGTTGTCGCACAGTCGTGGGTCAGCAGAGTGAACAGCAGTGGGCTGAGCACGCAGCCCTGGGGAGCCTCTGTGCTCAGTGTGATGGTGTTAGAGATGCTGCTCCCGATCTGGACTGACTGAGGTCTCCCAGTCAGGAAGTCTAGGATCTAGTTACTGTTTCAGATTGAAGACCTTTCATCACATTCTCATTCTATAGATGCTGCCTGATAAGCTAAGTATCTCCAGATTTTATACTTTTGCCTTTCATGTCAGTGCACTGTACAGCTAAGAAGTGTGCCCAGTGGATGGATATAGAAAACACAAGAGTCAATTTTTATACAGAAAACTATTGCAAACACCAAAATCATAATGAGCAGATATGATCTCAGAATAGTGCTAAATAATGGCCCGTACAAAGAGGAGAACTTCCTGTTCCTCCTTCAGAATGCCATGGGGTTCTTTACATTCACCTGAAGATACCACCTTCAGCAGTAAAGCATGTCCCCAGTACTGCTCAGAGTGCCAGATGAGTTTCTGCATCCAAATCAGTAGAATGAGATTCAAACTCATTATCTTTTGAGCCAGATGCAAAAGTGCCTTCGACTAAGCTACATTTAACTTTGGGACAATGTGAGCTCAACTAACTCCATGGAGGTGGAAGATTTTGAATGCAGTTACAACAGCATCTGGAAATGAAAGTCTGTTACAGTGAACATATTGATTAGTTGCAACAACTAAATTGCCTAGCCTAACCTAATGAAAGCCCCGGTCCAATCAGGTGCATAACTGTTCTTTGAAATAACCTGGCTGATGTGCAATTGTACTAAATCAAGGCAACTAGGACAATGATAGTGCCGTCTACACCTACAAAAGGGAAGGATCAAAGGCATTCTGAGGTATTTCTAAAAAGCCAATATGCTCTGTTCAAATGTGAATTGTATTGCCTTTTACTTTATAAAAATGTATGACATATGCACAGTTATCAGTTACAACTTCCTTGACAGTTAAGTCATTTCATTATATGTTATGTACAATGTATCATTTTGCTTTGACTGTCTGTTTGTTGCATTGTATGTGTCCTTGCTAGTATTATTTTGTGCATGGAGTTTGACTCTACATCTATCAGTCACTTATTATGTAGATGTATCTTTCCATCTCCCTCTGCACTTCCTTCCTTTCAGAAACCTTCAAGGCTGTAAAAAAAAAGTTACATTGATTAAATCATAGATGGTCTTTCAACAAGCACATAATAATGTTTCCACAATTTTCTGTCAAATATCCAAGTAACAAAAAAATTACGTGTCACTGAGTACATAGCAGTTCCTCACTTCTTGTCAGCTGCACCAAGGGGTATTTTTGATAGGTACATTTATTTGTTTTATGATCATGTTAGAGTGATTTATTACACAACTCATAGAAAAGAGCAGGTGGGAGGTATTATAACCATTATCCTTCCACCAATGTATTCCAGCTGTACTTACCAAATAGAAAATATTACCTGTACTAAATTATATCCACGTGTCCTTGCTGAGCTCAAAATTGTCCCACTTTCTTCTTGCTGCCATATGTAACTGGAAGGTAATCTTACTACTTTAAATTACTTTAATTTGTGATTCATAAAACCTGTGGATGGTGTAAGATTATGTACTCAATTGACAGTTCTGTTTTTTTTTGTAAATAAAAGTCAGAGAGTAATACAGCACAGAAACAGGCCATTTGACCCAACTTATCCATGACAACCAAAATTCCCTTCTAAATAAGACACATTTGTCCAAATATTTAAACCTTTCTTATCCACCAACCTGCCCAGGTGCCTTTTACATGTTATTAATGTACCTTTCATAATGGCGACTTTCTGGGTGAAAAAGCTGCCCATTGGGTTCCTATTAAATCTCGTATCTTAAATTTATATTCTCTAGTTCTTAATTCCAGAGCCCTAGGAAAAAGTCTGCACTTTGATTTTTTTTTACCCCTCTATGAGTTACCTTAGTTAGTTGGAAGGACATAGGTTACTGCATAGTTAAGGTAAAGTGCAGGTTATCTTGAGGGCATGGTTTAATACAGCATGGGATTTATAAAGAGAGGCAAAAAGAGCAAGGTTGTAGTGAATCTGACCAAAGTACCATTTAGGTCATAACAGGAGTGTTACATCTGGTGCTGATCATTCCACTTTAGGGGAGAAAGTGAAAGTTCTAGAGAGGGTTAGGAAAGCCCATTTACTAGATTGGTCCAAAGGTATGGGATTTCAGATAGGATGAAGGTGATATTGTTCTCCTTAGAAGCATGCAGGAATATAATTAAATGGAGGAATACTGTTTCTATTACCATCTGATTCAAGAAACAAGGGGAACAGGTTTTGGCAAAAGGCAAAAGGATGGTGTAAGAAAGAAAAATAAAGTCTTTTAGATGGGATATTTAGAACTAGGAACCCACTGGCTTTAGATATTAGTGAAATCTTGACAGTCAGGAACTGGATAGGAACATGGGAATCATATTTCCAGGACTTTGGAAGAGCATGAGAGTGGGACAAATAAACTCACTGTACTTGATGCCATCACAAACTCAATGGGCTGAATGATCTTCTTCAGTAATATAATAATCAATCTACAATTCAGAAAGGAAATGAAACTGAGACTATTTAACTTATTGATCAGCCTTGACATTAACATATTGATTCTTTCATCAAAGCACTAACTATACTTTGAATAACTTAAATGGTCTGTTTTTTTTTTGCCTTGCTTCATATATTTCAAGCACTTAATATTATCTGAGGAAAGGAGTTTTGCTTGCTTGCCAACCCACATTCAACTGTGCCTTGTCTATATGTGACCTCAATTATCTGCAATGTGATTAATTCAGAGTGTTCACAGAGCAACAGAAGATGGTTATTAAGCAGTACCATACCAGTATTATCTCAAGAAAACAAATTACAAAGTGATTACCTACAGTGGACTTACTTGTGCCAATGGTTCCAGACTGGCTTTTCACAGCTCAGGAAATTTCAGAAGTCCAAGGTGCCCTGGAGATCAGACCTTCGACAGTTAACTGTTTCAATGTTGAACCCACGAGGGTAGAAAGAGTCCAGGTCTAGCACATTCAGGCTTCAGTTTTCAGCAGTATACCATTTAAATGAATGGAGTTCCAACTCGATTGGTATTGATTTATTGTTGTCACATGAATCACGATACATTGAAAAGCTTGTCTTTCATACTGTTAATATGCATCAAATCATTACAAAGTGCATTGAATTAGAATAAAGTAAAACAGTAAAAATGCACAATAAAGTGTAAATGTACCGAAAGAGTGCAGGCGGGTGAACAATAAAGTTCAAGTTCGTAATGAGGTAGACTGTGAGGCCAAGAGTCCAGCTTATTGTACAAGAGGCTCATTCAAGAGTCTAATAACAATCTGTCCTTGTGCTTGGTGGCTTTTATATCTTTGCTTGATGGAGGGGGCAGAAGAGAAAACATCTGCGGGTCTTTGATTATGCTGTGTACTTTTCTGAGGCAGTGAGAAGCACAGGCAGAGTCCATAGAGGCAATGAGCTGAGTCCACCTCTCACTGAAGTTTCTTGTGATCACGTGCAGAAAGGTTACAATATGAAGCCATTATGCATTCAGTCAAAAAGCTTTATATGGTGCATCGATAAAAATTGGTAAGAGTCAATGTGGACATGCTGAATTTCTTTAATCTCTTGAGGAAGTAGAGGCATTGGTGAGCTTTCTCAGTCGTATCATCAATGTAATTGAATCCGGACAGGCAAAAATCTTGGAACTCTCAAACACAACACTGCTGATGTACTGCAGATATGAGTCAATGACCAGCTCCTCAGTTGGCATTGAGGGAGGGATTGTTGTCATCACACCTCATTGTTATTTGAGATACAGCCATGACAGTGTTACCACTTGCATACTTGTAGATGGATTCAGAGCAGAATCTGACCACCCTTGTGGAGCGCCAGTGTTCAGCATAATACTGGGAAAAGAGTTGCTACCTATCCTTACTTATTGTGGTCTGTTGGTCAGAAAGTCAAGGTTCCAATGCAGAGGGAGGCATCAACTCTCAGGGTCTAGTGTATGGTGATGAGCTTGTTTGATACAATAGTATGGAAGGCACAGTATTGAAATCATACTATAGAAGGCCTGTTGCAAATAGCCAACACTGCAAAGGATTTGTAGTTTATTTCATTGTTTCAATTATATGTTGCTGTTTTATTTGACCTTTTTACATGAGTAAATCTATTTTGATATTTTTGAATGTCTCTAAGTAGTCATGAAGCCCACTCAGAGCATGCTTTGCCTTTAGATTTGAGAGGCAATTTATCTGACACTACATATATACGTAATGCAAGTGCAAGTTACCACAGGTGGTGAATCCAGTCTGTGGATTGGGTCCAGAAAATTTGGTCTATTGACTTTCAGTGAACCATACCATTTTTTCTGCTTTGAAGAGATTTACTCAGCTTCTTCTACACATATTTTTGCTCATTTAGTCTATCCTCTTTAGGGCCCAGAGGTCTGTCTTGCTTCTAATACAATAAAGGCTATTACATATTAGCCAGATATGGATTTGAAAAGAACAATCTGTTCTGTTCTTTTTATCAGAAAAAAATGAGTGAAGGATAAATTACTTGGAAATGGACAGATTTATTTACTTTAAAATCTGTCATTAATGGGAACAATTAAAGCGCAGAATCTCACTCAATTTAGACATGCTGCCTTGTTTCTTGTAAGGTTGCAAATTAATGTGTTAACTTGTCTGTAGGCTCTCCATTTGGTTCTTTTTGAATTTTGTTGCTGGTTTGTTTGTTTGATGGGTGTGAACAATTGTTTTGTTTTTGTGGAAGGGTTAGCAGTGTGCTAATTTCACGTTCATGAAGGTCAGATGTCCTGGCATCTAAAATACTAAAAGAAAAGCCTGATCAGGTAGCATTTGTGGAAAGAAATACAGTTAATTCTAAGCCTCCAGTTCCAAATCAACTTTTTATATCCATAATAATATACCGGTAATAGATACACATATGAGATTCCTTTCTACAGCAGATTGCTCAACACAATCCTTCTTAAATAAAATGACCAAATGGGAAACGTATCTGCAGCACAATTGAAACTGCAATTATAGATGTGACTGCAGAACCGTGCTTCCTTTTTGCAGTTAATACTACTTTCTGTAGCTTCGTGAGCTGATTTGAATCCATCATTTGCTCTGTGCGTATTTTAAATTCTAGTTGCTGTTTGAAAAGTCTGTACAAATTTCAGTGGCACATTGAACATTTTCATGTTAATTTAAAAAGAGCCCTTTATGAATGAATTTAAAAAGAAAATCTTCAACAGCCTCAGCAAAAGTTTTAAGCATAATTGTAGCCCTATTCTAATAACTCTGAAAAATAAAATCCAACAAAGTTTTGTGAAGAAAAGGCACCCAAAGATGCCACAGACACACAGAGTATTTTTAAAGTATTACTCACTTTTAATGCAATAAATGCTGGTTCCAATTTGAAGCAAGCATGCTCCCATGTGTGTCAATGTAATTGTAAGCCAGAATCTTTCTCAGTAAAATAGAAGATAGGATTCATATTACCCAGAATGCTGTGAATAATTCCCATGATCTTCTTTGTAATTGTGGTGGGATCCCTCATGGTACTGAACTTTAATGGCTCACCTGAAAGTCAGTAAATGAAAAAGTGCAGTAATTTCTATGTAGAATGTCAGCTTAGGCTTTAGTTGAGGTTCATTCTCATAACCAATCACCTCAGGAGCAAAGGTGCCTCTGATTAAACTGCTGTTATTGGGGTGAATTATGAATCTGTCGCAGTGTGATATTGTTTGCTTTCATCAGTTGCTTTCAGAGCTTTCCGCACTGACCCATCTGCCCTTGGCCTTCTCCACTGTTACAGTAAGACCAAACGTCAACTACAAGAGCACCCGCTCACATTCCACAAGGCAGTGATGTAGTATATAGAACATTGAACTTTAGTCCACAACATGCTGATGTTTTAATCTACTCCAAGATCAATGTAACGCTTTCCTCCCTACATTACCCTCCATTTTGTTTATCTGTGTGACTATTAAATATCCTTAAAGTATCCCCCTCTACCACCACCCCTGACAGCATATTCCATGCACCCACCACTCTCTGAGTAAAAAAACTACAGCCCCCCTATGCTTTCCTCCGATCACCTCAAAATTATGCCCTCTCATATTAGCCATTTCATCCCTGGGAATAAGGCACAGGCTGTCCACTCTATCAATGCCTATTATCAACTTGTATACCTTTATCATCACCTTGTACGTTTAATGTTCTAATTTCACATAATATTCACCTGCATTGTTTTCCTACTCCCACTTGTCCACTCGGGTCATCTATCACCTTTTCCATCCCTCTCCTCCACCATCCCACTATCAGTAAGACTCACAACCTCCTCCACCTGGTTCCATCTCCTGTCCTCCTTCGGTTCACCTTCCTTGTGCCCTCCCTGATCCTAATCCACATGAGCATCATCCCTCCGTTATCTAGTTCCATTTATCAGCTGCATTACCCCTCCTCCCCCAGCTGTCTCAATCTACCAATCATCATCCTCCATCAGCTGCTTCCACCTATCATCTGCCAGCCCTATGTCACCCCTCCCTCTCACCTCTTTATATTTCCTCTTTACATTTTCAGTCCTGATGCAGGAATTTTTCTCCCGAAGCCCCAACCAATCCGCTTCCACCCCAGATGCCTCCTGACCCACTGATTATTTCCTCCAACCAACACACACAAAATGTTGGAGGAACTCAGCAGGCCAGGCAGCATCTGTGGAAAAGAGTAAACAGTCAACACTTCAGGCCAAGACCCTTCAGTGGGACTTTTCCATAGATGCCGCCTGGCCTGCTGAATTTCTCCAGCATTTTGTGTGTGTTGCATGGATTTCCAGCATCTACAGATCTTCTCTTGTTTGTGGTTATTTCCTCCAGATTTTTTGTTTGCTCCAAATTCCACCAGCTGCATCCTCTTGTGCAACTTTCAAATTCCCATCATTTTTTTCATGCAAAGTGAAAGATTACATTCTAATTTTGTTTGCTGAATTTTTTTATTCTTCCTTCCCTATAGTAGGAGAGCTCAGTGACTGCTTGCCAGCATGTACTTCAGGCTGAGAGATTGTCCAGTACTCACAACCTGACAACTCCAGCTCCAGGTGCAGGAGCAGTTTAAATCAGTTAGAATTACCTCCCTGTGTAACGTTAATAAGATCCATTCATTAGCAGGAAAAGTGAAGCGATTAATTTTCCTCAGCCCTTTGTAGAATGATGAGTTTCTTTATATTCATGGTGTTATGCCTGCTACAACAACACTGGGACCTCAGGGCCTGAGGTTCAATGCATTATAAAGCAGGCTAGTTTATCTGCAGTTTGCCTTCCATGTCGCAGAGGCGAGGATTCATGCTTTGAGCTTTAGGCTCAACATAAGTGAAGCAGACTAGCAGTGACAAATGAAATCTTATGAAGTAGTTCGGTGAAACGTTGTGTTAGCACCGGGTCCAGTTAAAGCAGGGAAATAAAAATGTAGGCGACTTTATATTCTGGTGTTTTTCTGTCAGGATGCAGAGCACCCATTTGTCATGCTTGCCCTGCTTAACCTGACACATGCTAAGATTTCCCAGAATTAATTAAAACATCTGTCGCCATAGCAGCATCAATCTGCTGTTCTAACTTACAAGTTACTCAATCAAAAAGCCAGTTCAAATATTGCACTGCAGGGTTAAATGTACCAAGAGTCTGAAATGCGGTAGCTCATTGTTTCATTCATATCGGTCGGGATTTTGTTTCTGCAGGTGATTTAGAGCATAAAAGGACTAGCCAGAGTTAACCTAGTGCATAAATGGGATCAGCACAGATTTGACACACAAAAAGCCTGGAGGAGCTCCAGCAGATCAGGGAGCATCTATGGAGGGAAATGGGCGGTCAGTGTTTCAAATCAAGTACCTTCGTCTGCACTGAAAGAGAGAGGGGATATAGCCAGAATAAAAATATTAAAAGGAGGAAAGGGGTGGAGTAAGATCTGGCTAGGTAGATCAGGAGGAGAGAGAAAAGAGGCAGAGGAAGAGCAGTTTGCCAGAAGTTAGATAATTTAATATTCATGCTATCTGTTGTAGACTACTGTTGGAATATAAGATTCCATTACAATAGTTTGCATTTAGCCTCACTGCATTTAGCAGAGGACATCCAGATAACCAGAGCAGACAGAGTGCAGATACTTGTCCAAGCGGTCACTTCGTCTGCATCTTGTCTCATTGGTGTTCACCTCCCAAGCTGCTTGCATCTGTCTTCTCTCCCACTGTCCCTTTGCCTTTATTCCATGATCCAGCTTCCTTTCCTGTAACACTCCATCATCTTCATTCCTTTCTTGGATCTGCTACTTTTCAAGTTATATGTTAGCTATCAGGATGACAGAATTGGTGGCTTTAAGGCCAAGTTTACTAATGACACAAAGATAGGTGAAGGGGCAGATAGTGTTTAGGAAGCAAGGAGCCTGCAGAAGGACTTCGACAGATTAGGAGAACGGACAAACTGGCAGATGGAATACAGTGTAGGGAAGTGTATAGTTATGCACTTTGGTAGAGGGCATCACTATTACAACTTGGAGCGTCAGAGATCAAATTTCAATTCCAACATCATCTGTAAGGAACCTGTACTTCCTTCCCGTGGAATGCACAGGTTTTCTCCGGGTGCTCCTGCTTCCTACCACAGACAAAGATGTACTGGTTGGTAGGTGAATTGTCCCACTGTTAGGCTAGGGTTAAATCAGGGGTTTGTGAGATGGCACAGCTTAAAGGGTGGAAAGGGATTGTTCCTCACTGTATCTCAATAAATAATCAGGAAAAAAAATCTGAGAAATCAGAGGCTCAATGGGACATGTGAGTCCTGGTGCAGGATTAATGTGCCTTCCAGTGCCTAGGAAGAATAATCTGAGCTGCCTTAATGACTATCGCCTGGTAGCACTCACATCTACAGTGATGAAATGCATTGAGAGGTTGGCGTGACGAGACTGAACTCCTCCTCAGCAAGGACTTGGATCCATTGCAATTTGCCTATCGCCACAATAGGTCAATGGCAAATACAATCTCAACTCTTCACATGGCCATAGACCACCTGGACAACACAAACACCTACGTCAGGATGCTGTTCATTGACTATAGCTCAGCATTTAATACCATCATTCCCTCAATCCTGTTTGAGAAGTTGTAGAGCCTGGGCCTCTGTACCTCCCTCTGCAATTGGATCCTCGTCTTCCTAACGGAAGACCACAATCTGTGCAGATTGCTGATAACGTATCCTCCTCGCTGGTGATCAACATTGGTGCACCTCGGGGTTGTGTGATTAGCCCACTGCTCTACTTTCTATATACACATGACTGTGTGGCTAGATGTAACCCAAATACCATCAATAAATTTGCCGATGGTGCTGCAACTGTTGTTGGTAGAATCTCAGGTGGTGATGAGAAGGCGTACAGAAGTGAGATATGCCAACCAGTAGAGCAGTGTCACAGCAACAACCTGGCACTCAGTGTCAGTAAGACGGAGGAGCTGATTGTGGACTTCAGGAAGGGTAAGATGAAGGAACACATACCATTCCTCATGGAGGGATTAGAAGTGGAGAGAGTGAGTGGCTTCAAGTTTCTGGGTGTCAAGATTCCTAAGGATCTAACCTGGTCCCCACGTATCGATGCAGTTATAAAGAAGGCAAAACAGCGACTATACTTCATTAGGAGTTTGAAGAGATTTGGCATGTCAACAAATACACTCAAAAACTTCTATAGATGTACCAGGGAGAGCATTCTGACAGGCTGCATCACTGTCTGATATGGGGGTGGGGGTGGGGGGGGGGTTGGCCACTGCACAAGCCTGAAAGAAGCTGCAGAAGGTTGTAAATATGGTCAGCTCCATCTCGGGCTCTACCCTACAAAGTACCCAGGACATCTTTAGGAAGCTATGTCTCAGAAAGGCAGCGTCCATTATTAATGACCTCCAGCACCCAGGGCATGCACTCTTCTCACTGATAACATCAGGTATGACATACAGAAGCTTGAAGGCACGCACTCAGCGATTCAGGAACAGCTTCTTCCCCTCTGCCATCCGATTCATAAATGGAAGCTTTGGACACTACCTCACTTTTTTAATATACAGTATTTCTGTTTTTGCACATTTTAATAATCTATTCAATATCTGTAATTGATTTACTTGTTTATTTATTATTATTTTGTTTATTTTATTTATTATTTTGTTCTCTCTCTGCTAGATTATGTATTGCGTTGAACTGCTGCTGCTAAGTTAATAAATTTCACATCGCATGCCAGTGATAATAAACCTGATTCTGAAAGGAAGGCAAACTCAATGTTAGTGTGTATTTCAAGACGGTTAGAATATAATGCTGAGGCTTTATAAGGCATAGATCTGGTGGCATTTGGAGTACTGTGAGCCTTTCTGGACCCTATATCTAAGAAAAGATGTGCAGGCCTTGGAGAGGATCCGGAAAGGTTTATGAGAGTGATCCTGGGAATGAAAGGGTTAATGCAAAAATAAAGTTTTGAAGTTTTGAAAAGTAAGAGGGGGAGGGGATCTCATTGAAACCTATCAAAAATCGAAAGGCCTAGATGGAGTTGACATAGAGAGGATGTTACCAGTAGTGGAGAAGTTTAGGGCCAGAAGACACAGCCTCAGAATGGAGGGGTGTTGCTTTGGAATGGAAATAAGGAGGAATACCTTTAGCCTGATGGTAGTGAATCTGTGGAATTCATTACCACATTTGGCTCTGGAGGCCAAGTCATTGGGTATATTTAAAGCAGTGGGTAAGGTGTCAAAGGTTATGGGGAGATGGCATGAGAATGGATTTGGAATGCAAAATTAATCAACCATGATTGAATGGCAGAGTGAACCCAACATGGGCATTAGGACGTTTTGAAGCTAGATGACAAAGGTGATCATGAGTTAAAGTAAGTGTGGTGGGTTCCTTTGTAAATGGAAAATGGATGTGTGACACTGACATTCCAAACATCTAAACATCAGATACCCTGTTCATGGTACAGGATAGAAATACTAGACATTATGATACGACTTACTGAAATGATTCCAAACTCAGCATTACAGTTTATCAGGTTGCCTTTCAGATACCATATGACTAAATCAGTGATACATTATCCAAGCGCTTTTGCTGCATTGCACACTATGGAGGAGGCCAGGGCCTCAACTTTGCTATGGTGACTCTTTGGTGGAATGGCCTGCTAGAGCTCAATTTGCTGAAATTCTCAGCAGAGCCGAAGGAAAATCTCAGTCCAATGCTAGTCTAAAGGCTCAAAATGGGATGCATCTGTCAGCACTGTGGACACAAGAGACTGCTGATGCTGGAATCCGGAGCAACACATAAAAAGCTGGATGAATTTAGCAGGTCAGGCTGCATTTATGGAGGGAAATGGGCACTCAATATTTTGGGACCCTTAATCCACAAAGAGAGAAAAGAGAGATGGTAAACAATTCTCCCTTCTCTCCACTTTTTTATTCCACTGCTCTATTTTTCAGTCCTGATGAAAGATCTCGACCCCAGACATTGATTGTCCGTTTTCCTCGATTGATGCTGCCTGACCAGCTAACCCATGTTTTACTTTGCAAAACAATAGAACGACAATTTTCCTTCCCTGAAGGACATATGTAGATCATGATACAGTAACTCAGGTGTTCAGTTATTGAGATTCATTTAACTGTCATGATCTACTTAATAGAAATAAATATTCCAGGATGTTTTCTAAATGTAAGTTGATGTAAATTGGACCATTGTGTAACAGCTTACAAATTGGGACATATGGTGCATTTAAAAAGACCCAACTGGTAAAAGCACCGCACCTGAAAGAGCAGTGAGCCAGCTTAGTGCCCGGGGTGCTATTTTCATTTGAGTTGTTAAAAGGTGCACAGGCCTTTCACCCTATAATATATTTGGTATGTGAAAGGTTGAGTGGAATCAATCCACCTGAACAAAATGTTGGTTTATGATAAATTATGCTTCTTAAATAAGTCATAGAAATGTGACATTTAGAAGGGAGAGGTGGTTGTGTGAGGTCAGCACAACTGTTTAGTTTGCCTGGAGGAAGGTGAATGTACATAGGTAATTTCTAGTTTTAGGGAATTTTATGTTCCTGGCAGCTAAAAGAAAATAAATTTACAATTGACACATCAGACATAGAATCACTCAACAGATTAGTGAAATATTCCTAAAGTACCAATTTATCTCTTTACTTTGCTTATTTAAGTGTTGAACAAGGTAAGAACAGGAGGTCAAAGGGTTAATGATGCTACTGTTGAGACTTCCACGGTCAAGTATAATATCTGCTACATAGCTCATTATTTCTGCAATATGCACTTGGACACACTTCGATGTGAGCTTGCAACCAATTCTTTACTTAAGGTCTGATTGTGGTGTTTCTGGCCAGGTGGCATCAGATTAAGTTTGGTTTTCTTTAATCAGACAACTTGAAATAAAAGGCTGTCTGGTCAATTTAGTGCAGTTTTCCTTGGGTTATATTTCTAATATGATGATTGGATGAGATGTTGCTGTAGTGCGTTTGGGCAGTGGCCTTTTCCCTCCAGGGCATGGGTTCACATCAGCCAGCTTAATAGGATGAAAATCTCCCCAGTCTGCAAGTTGCGTGGCTTCAGTGTTAAGTCACGTTCAGAAATCCAAATCTAGTTCCTGGCAATCACAGCTTCAGATAAGATAAGTTATCCTTAAATGGTTGCTGTCATTCACAGAGGATTTAGGTGTGTGTAGTGGTAACCTTGCCATTCAACTTGTGGTTAAGATTGAGACCGAGTTACTCTGATAATGGAAATGGAAATAGGTCCAATTCTGCTTCCATGATCAGCATGAAATCTGCAAATGGTACATGAAGGTTTGGAGTTAGGGATGCTGGACTGATGATAGAAAGCTTCATCTGCCTTTTTCTGATATTGAAATTATTATGGTATTTGGAGCTCCTGAGCACTGGAGTTATCCACAACTTCTCACAAGTGAAATGAAGCAGATTTCATTATTGTAGAGATAATGTAATTCTTTTTTAAGACGCAGCTAAAGATTCTTTCATTTGAAAAAGAGAATTGACGTTAAAGCAATTTCACTGAATGATTATGTGACCCAGGAACATTAGGTTGATAGCTTAGCGTCAGTTCAATGCTGTCTTTAACAACTCAGTATTTGCCAAGCATGTGAAAGCTTTCATTGTATGTTCACTACTCATTTGGTACTCCAACAATTCAAGAACATTTTGGAAAGTGTCTGTGGCATTTCTGAATATTTTTAGCATGGATATCGCTTGCTTTTAAATTCCACAAGCTACGGACTCACTTTCAAGGACTCTACAGCTCACGGTCTCAGTATTATTTATTTATTCATTTATCTTTCTTTGTATTTGTCCAGATTCTCTTCTTTTGCACATTGATTGGTTGTCTGTTTTGTGTGTAGTTTTTCTTTGACTCTATTGTATTTCTTTGTTCTATTGTGACTTCCTGCAAGAAAATATGGTTAGTATATCGTGACATATATGTATTTTGATAATACATTTTCTTCAAACTTTGAATGTTGTGCAGGTTCTGAGAAATAACTGTAAAGTAACGTGATGTTCAGTTTTGCCGTGTAAATGTACAGTCATATATAAAGAGGAATTTCTTGATAATTCCTTCCAAGTTTTGGCCAAACTATTAAGATAACTGTTAAGATATTGCATTATGGAGGATGAACACATGGCTAAGGAACTGGTGTACGGGGCAGGGTTTCAGTTTTCAGGATCATTGGGACCTCTTCTGGGGCAGATAGGATCTATCTGTACAAGAAAGAGACAGGTTACACCTGAACTATAGGAGGACCAATATGCTTGCAGGAAGGTTTGATAGTGCTATTGGTGGGGGGGGGGGGGGTTTAAACTAGATTTGCAGAGGGATGGGAACTAGAGTGCCAGAGTAGATAGTGGAGCGGGGGTGAAAATAAATTATGTTAAAGTTTCATGCAAAGTCATGGATAGAAGGGTTGTGTGTGGTGATAATAATCTTCTGAGGTGTGTCTATTTCAATGCGAGGAGTATTGTGGGGAAGGCTGACGAGCGGAGGGTGTGGATTGACACATGGAATTATGACATTGTAGCCATTAGTGAAACTTGGCTACAGGAGGGGTAGGACTGGCAGCTTAATGTTCCAGGGTTCCGATGTTTCAGATGTGATAGAGGCAGAGGGATGAAGGGTGGTGGGGTGGTATTGCTAGTCAGGGAAAATGTTACCGCGGTGCTCTGGCAGGACAGATTAGAGGGCTTGTCTACCGAGGCCATGTGGGTGGAGCTGAGAAACAGGAAAGGTATGACCATATTAATGGGGTTATATTATAGACCACCCAATAGTCAGCGAGAATTGGAGGAGCAAATCTGCAGAGAGATAGCAGACAACTGCAGGGAACATAAAGTTGTGATAGGGGATTTTAATTTTCCACATATTGCTTGGGATTCCCATACTGTTAAAGGTCTAGACGGGTTAGAGTTTGTAAAATGTGTTCTAAATCAATATATAGAGGTATTAATTTTGTTTAGTTTTGATTTAGTCTTCTAAATCAATATATAGAGATACCGACTAGAGAGGATGCAATATTAGATCTCCTATTAGGAAACGAGTTAGGACAGGTGACGGAAGTGTGTATAGGGGAACACTTTGGAACACAGTGATCATAACACCATTAGTTTCAACTTGATCATGGATAAAGATTGATCTGATCCTCGGGTTGAGGTTCTAAGCTGGAAAAAGGCCAAATTTGAAATGAGAAAAGATCTAAAAAGCGTAGATTGGGACAGGTTGTTCTCTGGCAAGGATGACGTTGGTAAGTGGGAGGCCTTCAAAGGAGAAATTTTGAGAGTGCAGAGTTTGTATGTTCCTGTCAGGGTTAAAGACAAAATGAATAAGAATAAAGAACCTTGGTTCTCTAGGGATATTGAAACTCTGATAAAGAAGAAGAGAGAGATGTATGACATGTATAGAAAACACGGAGAAAATAAGGTACTTGAGGAGTATAAAAAGTGCAAAAAATACTTAAGAAAGAAATCAGGAGGGCTAAAAGAAGACATGAGGTAGCTTTGGCAGTCAAGGTGAAGGATAGTCCAAAGAGCTTGTATATTATATTGTATGTTGTATATTAAGAGGAAAAGGATAGTAAGGGATAAAATTGGTCCTCTTGAAGATCAGAGTGGTCGGCAATGTATAGAACCAAAAGAAATGGGGGAGATCTTAAATGGGTTTTTTGCGTCTGTATTTACTAAGGAAACTGGCATGGAGTCAATGGAAAAAGGCAAACAAGTAGGGAGGTCATGGAACCTATACAGATTGAAGAGGAGGAGGTGCTTGCTATCTTGAGGTAAATCAGAGTAGATAAATCCCCAGGACCTGACAGGATATTCCTTCGGACCTTGAAGGAGACTAGTGTTGAAATTGCAGGGGCCCTGGCAGATATATTTAAAATGTCGGTATCTACGGGTAAGGTGCTAGAGGATTGGAGGATAGCTCATGTTGTTCCGTTGTTTAAAAAGGCTCTAAAAGAAATCCAGGAAATTATAGGCCAGTAAGTTTGATGTCGGTAGTAGGTAAATTATTGGAAGGAGTCCTAAGAGATAGGATCTACAAGTATTTAGATAGACAGGGACTTATTAGGGAGAGTCAACAGGAAATTGTGCGTGTTTAACAAATCTATTAGAGTTTTTCAAGGAGGTTACAGGGAAAGTGGATGAAGGGAAGGCAGTGGATGTTGTCTACATGGACTTCAGTAAGGCCTTTGACAAGGTCCCGCATGAGAGGTTAGTTAGGAAGATTCAGTCGCTAGGTATACATGGGAGGTAGTAAATTGGTTTAGACTTTGGCTCAATGGGAGAAGTCAGAGAGTGGTAGTGGTGGATTGGTTCTCTGAGTGGAGGCCTGTGACTCGTGGTGTGCCACAGGGATCAGTGCTGGGTCCATTGTTAATTGTCATCTATATCAATGATCTGGATGATAATGTGGTAAATTGGATCAGCAAATTTGCTGATGATCCAAAAATTGGAGGTGTAGTGGACAGTGAGGAAGGTTTTCAAAGCTTGCAGAGGGATCTGAACCAGCTGGAAAAATGGGCTGAAAATGGCAGATGGAGTTTAATACAGACAAGTGTGAAGTATTGCACTTCAGAAGGAAAAACCAAGGTAGAACATACAAGGTAAATGATAGGGCACTGAGGAGTGCAGTAGAACAGAGGGATCTAGGAATACAGATAAAAAATTCCCTAAAAGTGGCGTCAGAGGTAGATAGGGTAGTAAAGAGAGTTTTTGGTACATTGGCCTTTATAAATCAAAGTATTGAGTACAGTTGGCCCTCCTTATCCACGGATTCCGCATGCGCAGATTCAACCAACAACAGATCGGGAAAACCTGGAAATTCTCTCTCCAGTACTCGTTGTTTGAGCATGTACAAACTATTTTTTTGTCATTATTCCCTAAACAATACAGTATAACAACTATTTACAGAGCATTTACATTGTATTAGGTATTATAAGTAATCTAGAAATGACTCAAAAGGACAGGCAGTCCCCTAGTTATGAATGAGTTCCATTCCTGAGTCCACCTTTAAGTCGGATTTTAAAGTCGGAGCAGGTACAATTGGTATTATTTAGCGTCAGTTAGTCAAGCGTTTTTCTTAGTATATAGTACATACTTTACCTTTCTATGCATATAAAACACTTAAGAAACATACGTATTTCAATAATTAAACCACTGCATTGCTTAGTAATAATTGTAGCTTTCATTGGGGCAGGGCCTTTCACATGCTCTATTAAAATGGTTCTGATCGTTGACCAGCTGTAGCCGAACATTTTTCCAATGACCGTTGGTGTTTCACCTCTTTCCGATCATTTTATTACTTCCACCTTATTTTCAATCATGATTGTGATTATTTTCATGAACAGAAACACTGCGGATTCAAAGCTGCAATGCCGGGTCCTAATGTCCACCACACTGAGACAGGTTAAATAAAGTCCGGGGTTCCACTGGGTCCTAAAGACCACTGCACTGAGACAGGTTAAATAAGGTACTTGAGCATCCACGTTTTTTGGTAGCCATAGGAGGTCTTGGAAACAATCCCCCACAGATGAAGAGGGCCAACTGTATAAGAGTTGGAATGTTATGGTGAGGTTGTGTAAGGTATTGGCCGAATTTGGAGTATTGTGTGCGGTTTTGGTCACCGAATTACAGGAAGGATATTAATAAGGTTGAAAGAGTGCAGAGAAGGTTTATAAGGATGTTGCCGGGACTTGAGAAACTGAGTTACAGAGAAAGGTTGAATATCTTAGGACTTTATTCCCTAGAGCATAGAAGAATGAGGGGAGACTTGATGGAGGTATATAAAATTATGATGGGTATAGATAGAGTGAATGCAAGCAGGCTTTTTCCACTGAGGGAGAAAAAAAAATCAGAGGACATGGGTTAAGGATGAAGGGGGAAACATTTAAAGGGAACATTGGGGGAGCTTCTTCACACAGAGATTGGAGGAGTGTGGGATGAGCTGCCAGATGAAGTTGTAAATGCAGGCTCACTTTTAACATTTAAGAAAAACTTTGACAGGTACATGGATCAGCGATGTATGGAGGGATATGGTCCAGGTGCAGGTCGGTGGGACTTGGCAGAAAAATGGTTCGGCACAGCCAAGAGGGCCAAAAGGCCTGTTTCTGTGCTGTAATGTTCTATGGTTCTATAAGGGAGGAGAGATTCCAAGCAGAGGAAGAAAAAAATTGTTAAACAGAATCAATTTGAAAACCTCATTTTCCTTTGAGATTGAGAAAGTAAGACAAAAATCAACGGAACATTCATTTGTTCTGTGTGTCTAGGAGGATTCCTAATAGAGTTTCTGGACATAACAACTAGGGAAGAGGCTATACTACATCTAGTACTTTGCAATTAACCAGGTTAGTTAGGTAGCAGACCTCACCATGGCTCAGTATATCAGAGATAGTGACCACAACTCTTTGATCTATAGCAACACACACAAAATGCTGATGGAATGCAGCAGGCCAGGCAGCATCTATAGGGAGAAGCGCTGTTGACGTTTTGGGCCTAGACCCTTCATCAGGGCCCGAAACATTGGCCCTATAGATGCTGCTTGGCCTGCTGCGTTTCACCAGCATTTTGTGTGTGTTGCTTGAATTTCCAGCATCTGCAGATTTCCTCGTGTTTCCCTGATCTATAGTATGGGCATGGAAGATGTTGGGACATGGTCAATATGAAAATCATTTAATTGTTGAGGGCTAATTACAAGGTAGAGGGGCAGATAGTGCTGAAGAAACAGCGAGAATACAGAAGGACTTAGATTAGGAGAATAGGCAAAGAAGTGGCGGATAGATTTGTATAGTTGTGTTCTTTGGTAGAAGTAAAAGCATAAACTATATTCTAAACGGAGAAAAAATTTAAAAATCTGAGGTGCGAGGGAACTTGGGAGTACTCATGCAGGAGGTTCCTTTGTAGGTTCAGTCAGTGGTGAGGAAGGCAAATGCAACATTAGTGTTAATTTTGAGAGGACTAGAATATTAAACAAGGATGTCATGTTCAGGCTTTATAAGTCATGGGTGAGGCCTCACTTGGAGCTTTGTGAGCACTTTTGTGCCCGTTATCTAAAAAGTAACGTGTTGACTTTGGAGAGGGTGCGAAGAAGGTTCATGAAAATGATTCTGGGATTGAAAGGCTTTTTATTTGAGGAATGGTTGATGGCTCTGGGCCTGTACTCATTAGCATTCAGAAGACGGAAGGCAATCTCATTGAAAGCTCGTGGATGTTGAAAGGCCTCAATAGAGTGGATGTGAAGAGGGCGTTTCCTATGGTGAGAGACTCTTAAGACCTGAGATGCAGCCTCAGAATAGAGAGATGTCCATTTAGAAAGGAGATGAGGAGGGATTTCTTCTGCCAGAGAGTGGTGAATCTGTGGAATACGATGCCATAAATCTTTGGGTATATTTGGATGGAGCCTGAATCATTGGGTATATTTAAGGCGGAGGTTGATAGACTCATGATTAATCAGGGCATATAGGGATAAGGGGAGAAGGCAGAAGATTGGGGCTGAGAGGGAAATGGATCAACCATGATCCATGGTGGAGACGACACAATGGGCCCAATGTCCTAATTTTTCTCCTATATTTTATGGTTTTACGGTCTTATAGTGTAGAGAGCAAAACGATCAGCATGTACCTGGTGGGCTGAGGTCTAATTCTATGCTCTACATTTATTTAATTTTCGAAGTTTTAATTCACCAGTTGCCATGGTAGATTTCAGACACTTGAGTCTAGATCAATGGTCCAGAACTCTTGCATGCTGGGACATCTTTTCACATCTGCCAAGGAGCAGGAAATATGTTTTCCAAGCCATTAGTTTGACACAAGAAGCTAGTTTTCTGCATTAAAAGTAAAATTCAAAATTATGCTGCACAAGATCCTCACACACCAAAATATCTTAAAAATGTCCTTCTTAATTGTTTGCTTTTATTTGGAATTAAATAATTGCATCAGCATTTCTCATCTTTTCATTGAGTCCAGAATATTAATTCTTCATTTAACTTAAAGAGGTAAGTATGGTTATTGCTGCCATGGGTGCTGTAATATACACTAAAGGCAGCATGAACTAAAGCATTAAAAGCTACTTTGCTTACACATAAATTATACATTGCTTAATTTGTTAGCTTCCTGTTGTGGTTTTTTTTTTACTTTGGATGACAGCTTTTGCTAAAAGAAATTATGTACCATATTGAATGCAAATTCTATTTAAATAAATAAATATGCTTTAGTGCTCCAGTGCTATAGAATTAACTACGAAAAACCATCCATTATTGTCATAATTTATGCAGGCCTACAGAAGTGTAGAGTTGAGAATGAATATTTCATCCGTGGTTTTGTACACTTGGATATCTTTTCTTGGTTGAGTATCTAAAAGGTTTTGTGTTGAATATTCTGAAATGTCAGAAGAAGACAATGTAAAGCAGAACATGAAGATTTTGCCTTCATGATTGTCATTAAAACACAATGTTCTGGGGAAAATAAAGAAAGAAACCTCATGACTTGGAGATCTAGAAAGACTGAATAGAACAGAAAACTGTGTAGAAAATTATGGTGCATCGTGCTGGCTGAACATGGGCAAGGTTAATCGCACCTTTTGGTCTGTTATCTCGAGGATTATTCACTTTCAGGGGTCACCCAGGTCCTTTTTAAATGAGGTGAAGGTTTTTGCTTCTGTAAAATAAGATGGACCCTTGACTTCACAAAACTACCTCCTTATTATTGTGCACCTTATTGTCTACCTGCACTGCACTTTCTTAGTAACTGGTGCACTTTATTCTGCACTCGGTTATTGTTTTTACCTTGTACGACTTCAATACACTTAGTAATGATTTGAGTTGAATGAACAGTATGCAAGGCAAGCTTTTCACATCTCAGTACATGTGACAATAACAAACCAGTTCCAATTCCACTCTATCGCCATTTTAGACCTTCATTTCCAGCATTTCCAGCTGTTCATTGAATTCTTGACTTATTCACTCTCTGAAAAATGTTATCAACATCCTGGAGGTAACTACTGACTCAGAAACATAACCAGGCAGCTTTCAGAAACACCACCTACAAGGACTCCATTCCTGCCCTCTAAAGCCTTGTCAGTTTCCCCAGAGAGTGGTATGGCATGGTCTTCACTCACTAAGATAGTCATACCATCCAGATTCTGATAACATTGCTCCCCCCAGTTACATCATACACCTCGGTTCCACCCTAATCTTTATCCAAAGATACAGCTCCAGTTTGGTTAGCCTCTATATGTAATTATAAATTTCAGCCCAGGGAAAGCGCACATAAATTTCTGGAGGTCTCTCATGCAAGAAAATGAAAAGCAATGCAAGAGGTCTGTATGGAAGCCTTGTTGGAAATTTCTGTCATTTATTGCCCCAGCTTGTATTTGCTGGGGAAAATTTGTTCTACTCTTGGTATAGAACATAGAACAGTAGAGCACATTATGGTTCCTTCAGGCCAGAATACCAACCTATATAAACCTATCCATGATCCTACATAGTCCACTGCCCTCCATTTTTCTTTCATCGATGTGCCTCTCTAAGAGTCTTTTAAATGTTCCATTTGCATCAGCCTCAACCATCACCCCAACAGTGCATTCCAGGCTCTGAGTAAAATAGATACCCCTGAACTTTCCTTCGCTCACATTAAAAGGATGTCCTCAGGTATTGGCCATTGCCAGAGTAGAATGACATTGAGAATAGTATAACATTGAGTTTAGTGAAGGTCCTCCTGTGATTTTCCCAGATAGGGGGTTTGAGGAACCAGAACACAGACATGGATTTACATGGCACCATTACCATCCTTCTCAAGGTGTCTTCAAATACTTGAACAAATTATTTTTTGAAAATATAGTCATTACTATAATGTAGGAAATCCGGAGACATTGTATGTACAGTAAGATCACACAAAGAACTGTGTGATGATGACCAGTAGCTGCATTTTGGTGACTTGACAGAAGTTAAATTTGCCCAATAATGATGAAGGAGGACCAAAATGTTCAAAATCAGGATGGCATATAACTTGAAGAGACTTTCTTAAGAGGGGTGTATGTTCTAATCTGCTTGTCCTTCTAGGTAGTAGAGTTTCATCCCATATTTTGAGGAAACCAAAGCGGTTGTCAGGAGCCAGGAAGGGAGCCCTTCTTGCCATTGGTATTTCTGAGGGGTGTCAAGTTATGTTTCTAATTGGCAGTTTCTGGCCTATGTTGTTGATAATTTCATTTCAGACCAAGAGGGATGAGAAACATTAGGGAAGTTTTGAGCATTGTGGTTAAAACAGGTTGTACCATGATTGAAAAAGTCAGAGAATAAAAAAAAATGAGAATTAATTCTGTCTGTTTAGTGCTTTATCTAACCTCTGGACAATCTGAAGTACTTCACAACCATTGATGTATACAGTGATGTATGTATGTGTGAGTGTTTGGGTTTGAGTAGTTGCATTCATTTAGACTGAGGAAATATGTATAAGTGTCCATCTCTGTGTAAGGCTGTAGCTGGAGACACAGTTGATTTAATGTATGGGTGCTTGCTTCATTTTGTGTTGGTGTCTGAGTATGTTTTTGAGGTGGGTCAGCTTGTGTCATGGCATAAATGTATTTTTGTGTGTAGATTTATGAAAGAAATTAGGTTGTATGCCAGTGCCATTGTGTTGGTGCTTAAGGACATATTTGATTGTGGGTTTGGGAGTAGTTTGAATTTGGATAGGTGCATGGATATACAGAATCTGTGAATTTGGGTTTGGAGAACTGAGTATGTCCTTGAGGTCTGTACTGTGTCTGGGTTGTGCCCTGCCCATATAAATGTATGAGTGCACATATCTTTATCTGTTTGTTTCTGTTCCATATGAATTGTGAATGAGCTGGGGTATTTATATTATAAAAAGTCAGGAAAATCAATCATGGAAATTCTGAAAAGCCTGCTGTACGAGGAAAATTTCAATCATGAATCAAGAGCACTTCAGTTGCAATCCCTCAAAAATTAGAATTGATTTAAATCAAGATATCAGCAAGTTTAACCTATTCTTGTCAGTCCAAACTATTATAGCAAAGCAGTTATTGGGAATTGCAATTTTTAAATGAATCCTGAAGATTACAAAATTACAGCTCTGGCTCCCTCCAAATCATTTACTGTTAAGATATGACAAATTATCACCCAAACCACTCAGTTGCAGTGAAACTAATTTATGATGGAATATGCAGAATAGATTTAATACAAGGAAATTATTTAAAGGCTTGGGTAACTATTCAGCAAGTTGTCATTTTTGTTCAATCAGTGATTCAAAATGACTTTTATTTCTGAAAGGATTCTTTGGGTTTACAAATAGATTGTAAGAAAAAAATGCTGTAAATCTTTTTTTAATATAGATTTTATATAAAATTCTTCATTTAATATTCTACAAAGGGAAATCAGTGCAGAGCAATACTTGTTGCAGGCAAGCTGGCTACTAAAGCTTTGTAAAACATGCATCAAGATGACTGCTGATATTGGAATTAATTTGTGGATCACTAAACTGATTTGTTAGACAATGCTTTAAGAAAGCAGCTTGTTCTCTTTAACTTACTCCCAGGATGTAAGTGCCCTTTGGCAAGGTCACAATTGTTGTGCTTCATGAATTCCTTTGTCAAAGTGATGATATGCCCTCTTTCTTCAACAGCTACAGCCCTTTTTGATTTTATGACTTTTATCTTTGCTGCCCATGAGGAAAATTATTTCACCCAGTCTTATTGAAATTTGCCCCAATCTCAGTTCCTTCTCAGGTTGGCAAACTGTGTGTAATAGGTTGCCATATACAGCTTATCCCACAGCTATCCACAATCTATGTCAACAGTTTGGATCAGAAAACCAATGGCACGTATCCAGATTTATTGACAAAATAAAGTAAAAATGCAGGAGGTTGTAAAGAAATTTCAGGGAGATATGGACAGTTTGAATGATTGGACAAGAACATGAAAAATGGCAAATAATTTGGATATGTGTCAGGTCATCCATTTTGGTATGCCAACCAGAAGAGTATTGTAAAGTAATAGAGATTGCGTAATGCTAATGTTCTATGGATCCCAAGCTCTGCATTCTGTTTTTTTCTCACCTTCCTCAACATACTTACGTGTGGGATGATCTGATTGAATGACAGTCTCCACCTTCCTCTCAAACCGTGCCCCTTGGTCCTACCTCTTTAGCTGAGGAAATTCTTCTTCTTGTGTCTACCCTGTCAAACTCTTAAAGAATTCTGTATACATTATTAATATAACCACTAATTCTTCTAAACTCTAAAAACTACAATCACAGTCTACTCAATTTCCTGTTATTTAAAAAATACACCATCCCTATAACTAGTTTAGTGAGCCTTTATTACATTCCTCCCTCTCATACAGCCTATAATCTGTATGGAGACCAAAGCTGTACCTAATGTGCCAAATGCGGTCTCACAAGCTTCTTCATTTCTCCTGTAATCAAGGCCTCTGATAATAAACACTACAATACCATTTGCCTTCCTAACAGCTTCCAACACCTACACATTTGCCTTCAGTGACTTGTGTGCAGGCACAATTATTATTATT
Organism: Hypanus sabinus; assembly: GCF_030144855.1. Lineage (NCBI taxonomy): Eukaryota > Metazoa > Chordata > Chondrichthyes > Myliobatiformes > Dasyatidae > Hypanus > Hypanus sabinus. The sequence goes on from NC_082706.1 coordinate 127,825,548, forward strand.
ATTCATTTGTTACTGTAACATCTACCTGTAACAGGATACAGTGGAAAGCTTTTGTTTGCACGTTTAGGATGAGAAAAGGGGACATCCTCTCATTCAGGAAGTGGTGTACCTTTGGAATTTTCTATCTTGGAGGGCCTGCTGATTTTATTCTTGAAGGCAGTAACGAGTCCACGACATTGGGCGTCTGACATTTTGATCGAACTGGATGAGAATCATTAAATTATACAGCATGGAAGTAGGTACTTTAGCCCAACTCAATCATGCTGACCAAATTGCCCACTTGATCTAATCCCATTTGCCTATGTTTGACCATTATCTTTCCAAATCTTTGCTAACCATATGCCTGTCTAAATGTCTTTTAAAATTCATAATTGTACTTGCCTTTACCATTTCTTCTGCCAGCTCATCCCACAGATCCAACACTTTGTGTGTGGGGGAAACAAGCCCCTCAGGTCCTTTCTCAATTTCCTCTCACTTCAAATCAATTCCCTTGAGGTTTAGACTGCCCTATCCTGGGAAAAAGACCATTCACTTTATCTATCCTCATGTGATTTTATATATCTCTATATGGTCACACCTCAGTTTCCTGTGGTCTAGGGAAAGTGAACCCTCTCATTTCCAATCTCTCCTTATAATTCAAGTTCCCCAGGCCTGGTACCATACTTGCTGCAATCAGTTCCAGCTTAAAGACATCCTACCTTTAGCCAGCAACTAGACCAGTACACAATATTCCAAGTGTGGTTCCACAAACATTTTGTACAGTTGTAACATGATGCAGGTGGTACTTTTGTACTTAGCCAACAGATTTTTATTCCTAAAGGACATTGGTGAGCCAGGTGAATTTAATGAAAATACAGTAGTAATGCCACTGGAATTAATAATTTCTTAACAAGTTTGTAAATAGAATTAAAGATTTATTCTGTTAACTGGGATTTGATTTTAGTCTTCATATTGTTGACAAAGAGTTTATATTTGCTAATTAGGTAATCTAACCACATTGTGGCCTGTTAGCTAATGTAGGAGAAACTGGAGTGGATTTGGGTAGAAGTCAGTTTTCATCATTTTTCCAGGCAGTAAATAGGCCATCTTCATGTCTATGAGATGCCTATGGAACACCATGTTGACTTGAAGACAAGCGTTTGCTAAGAAACAGAACTGCACACATGCAGACACCTCTGAATGAGTAGAATTTGAAGGTCTGCTGACAATTAATGTAGCTGGCCTTCGTCAGTTTGTGGAAGTTGAAAAGCTGTCCACAGTATAACCAAATTCTTTATGAAAAAGATCTCTTGATCTCATTTTAGTATTGTTGCTTGTGATTACCAACTTTTTGGAGCAGCCATGGAAGGCAGGAAGACCTCCAGTGTCCGTGACAACTACACCTGCAAGAAGTGCATCCACTGCAGCTTCCAATGGAGTGTTGAGGATTTGCTGGAATTGGATGAACATTGGATCATTCAGGAGGCTGATGGGTTGAGGTCAGGATACACAGGGAAGTAATACACCCAGGGTGCAGGACACTGCTAACTGGGTCACCTTCAGGAGAGGAAAGGGGATAGGCAGCCATGCAGAGTACCCCTGAGGCTGTTCCTCTCACAACAGGTATACCACTTTGGGTACTGTTGGGAGGCAGGGGGAATCACATATGACCTAGCAGAGGAAAGCCATAGCAGCCAGGTCTCTGGCACTGGTTCTGGCTCTGTAGCTCAGAAGTATAAGGGAAGAGGTAAACTGTAGTGATAGGGGATTCAATGGTTAGGGGAACTGAAAGGAAGTTCTATGGATGAGAAAGACATTCCTGGATGATACGTTGCCTCCTGGGTTCCAGGATCAGAGACATCCACAGTATTCTTTACTGGAAGAGTGAACAGCCAGAGGTCATAGTCCGTGTCAGTACTAATGACATGGGTACGAAGGATGATAAAGTACTGTAAAGTAAGTTCAGGAGTTAGGTGTTTAAGTAAAAAGGACAGGACCACTAGGTTTGTGATCTCAGGATTGTTACCTGTGCCACGTGCTAGTGAGGCCAGAAATAGGAAGGTAATACAGTTAAACATGAGACCAAGGAGATGGTGCAGGAGGAAGGGCTTCTGATTTTTGGATCACTGGGCTTTAGCCAGTGAAGGTGGGACCTGTACAGGCCGGCAGTTTGCACCTGAACTGAAGGGGGACTAATATCCATATGGGAAGGTTTGCTAGTATGGGAGGTGAGGGGAGGGGAGGGTTAAACTAGAGTGCAGGGAAATATGAACCAGATTGCCAGAGCACATAGTGGAATGGTTGTAGGGAACAATGTGGTTAAGCCTACAAACAAAATCAGAAATCAGAAGGTTAAGCATGGTGGGACTAATGTTATGAGTTGTGTATATTTCAATGCAAGTATTGTAGGAAAGGTGGATAAGCTTAGGGCATGGATCAGCATGTGGAATTATGGCACTGTAGCCATTAGTGAGACGTGATTGCAGGAGGGGGCGTAGTGGAAGCTCAACGTTTCAGCATTCCTTCAATTTAGGTGCGATTGGGCAGGGGAGATTAAAGGAAAGCGGATGGGTGGCATCAAAAGTCAGAGGAAATGTCATGGTAATACATAGACATGACAAGTGAGTTTGTCTACTGAGGCTATTCTGGTGGAAAGAAAGTGATGATCACAATGTAATTATATTACAAACTGTCCAATAGTCAGTGGGATTTAGAGGAGAAAGTTTGTAGATAGATTGCAGACTGTTGCAAGGAATGTAAGGTTGTGACTGACAGTACGTGATTTTAACTTTACACATATTGTTTGGGTCTCCCATGCTATAAAAAGGCTGGATGGGATAGAGTTTGTCAAATGTGTTCAGAAAAGTTTCCTTAATTGATACGTACAGCCCCAACAAGAGGCAGTATGATACTAGATCCAGAAATAGCTTGCCCACAGAAGGCAAAGAGTGGTTGTAGACGGGTCATATTCTTCATGGAGGTCAGTGACCAGTGGTGTGCCTCAGGGATCTGTTTTGGGACCCCTACTCTTCGTGATTTTTATAAGTGACCTGAATGAGGAAGTGGAGGGATGGGTTAGTAAATTTGCTGATGATACAAAGATTGGGGATGTTGTGGATAGTGTGAAGGGCTGTTAGAAGTTACAGTGGGACATCGATAGGATGCAAAATTGGGCTGAGAAGTGGCAGATGGAGTTTAACCCAGATAAGTGTGGGGTGGCTCATTTTGGTAGGTCAAATATGATGGCAGAATATAGTATTAATGATAAGACTCTTGGCAGTGTGAAGGATCAGAGGGATCTTGGGGTCCAAGTCCATAGGACACTCAAAGGTGCTGCGCAGGTTGACTCTGTGGTTAAGAAGGCATACGGTGCAATGGCCTTCATCAATCGTGGGATTGAGTTCAAGAGCCGAGAGGTAATGCTACAGCTATATAGGACCCTGGTCATACCCCACTTGGAGTACTGTGCTCAATTCTTGTCACCTTACTATAGGAAGGATGTCAAAACTGTAGAAAGGATGCAGAGGAGATTTACAATTATGTTGCCTGGATCTGGGAGCATGCCTTACAAGAATAGGTTGAGTGAACTTGGCCTTTTCTCCTTGAAGTGAAGGAGGATGAGAGGTGACCTGATAGAGGTGTATAAGATGATGAGAGGCATTGATTGTGGGGATAGTCAGAGGCTTTTTCCCAGGGCTGAAATGGCTATCATGAGCAGCCACAGTTTTAAGGTGCTTGGAAGTAAGTATAGAGGAGATGTCAGGGCTAAGTTTTTTACACAGAGAGTGGTGAGTGGGTGGAATGGGCTGCCGGTGATGGTGGTGGAGGTAGATACGATAGGGTCTTTTAAGAGACTCCTGGATAGGTAGATGGAGCTTAGAAAAATAGAGGGCTCTGGGTAATCCTAGGTAATTTCTGAAGTAAGTATATGTTTGGCACAGCTTTGTGGGCCAAAGGGCCTTCATTGTGCTGCTGTTTTTCTATGTTTCTTGATCTCCTATTAGAGAATGAGACAGGGCAGGTGACAGAGGTTTGGGTAGGCGGATACTTTACGTCTAATAATAACATTACTTTCAATAGAATTATGGAGAAGAATAGGTTTGCTCTGCGGGTTGAGATTCTAAATTAGAGAAGGTTCGATTTTGATTGTAACAGAAAGGATCTGGAAAGTGTGGAATGGGACAGGTTGTTTTCAGGCAAAGCTATGCTTGCTTATTGAGTGGCCTTCAAAAAGGAAACTTTGAGAGTACAAAGTTTGTATTTCCTTTCATCATAAAAGGCAGGAATAACAGGTTTTTGGGAAACTTGGTTTTAGAGAGGTATTGAGGCTCTGGTTAGGAAGAAGAAGGGGATACACACTATACCAGGTATAGGCAAGAAGGAACAAATGAGGTACTTGAGTATAAGAAATGTAAGATAACACTGAAGAAGGAAATCAGGAGAGCTAAAAGAAGACATAAAGTTGCTCTAACAGACAAGGCAAAGAAGACTCCCAAGGGCATTGAGAAATATATGAAGAGCAAAACCATTGCAAGGGACAAAATAGGTCCTCTTAAAGATAGAGTTATCATCTATGCATGGAGCTGAAAGAGATGGGGGAGATCTTAAATGGAATATTTGAATCTGCATTTACTCAGGAGATGAACACTTAGTCTATGGAATTGAGGCAAAATAGCAGTGAGGTCATGGACCGTTTAGACATTACAGAGGAGGATGTATTTGCTGTCCTGAGGCAAATTAGGATAGATAGATCCCCAGAGCCTGATGAGGAGTTGCCTCAGACCCTGTGGGAGGCTAGTGTAGAAATTGCAGGAGCCCTAGCAGAGATATTTAAAACATCCTTAGCCATGGGTGAGATGCCAGAAGACTAGAGAATAGCCAATGTTATTCCATTGTTTAAGAAAGGCACTAGAATAAGCCAGGAAATTACAGGCTAGTGAGCTTGACATCAGAAGTGGGTAAGTTATTGCAATGACTTCTAAGGGAACAGATATAGGTAGTCCCCAAATTATGAATGTCCGACTTACAGACAACTCGTACTTAACAAACCGAGGAAGGAGAACACCGTCCACCATTTTAAGTCAGATCACGACGCCATCTGCCATTTTAAGTCGGATTGCAATGCCGTCCGCCATTTTAAGTCATTGCCGTTGACACTGTGTTGAGTGTTTAACTTTGTATTTGGCTTAAATTTTTCTTAGTAAGATTCACCCTGACCCCACCACCCCCCCCTCCCCCCGTTCCGGTCGGCTGGTGGCGCAGTGAGATCAGCACCAGACTCGAGAACGGTGGTTTCCAAGTTCAATCTAGTGACAGACCACTCCCGTGCTGGGTTAATGTCAATCCAGTGACTCCCGTACCATCTGTGCTGGGTTGATGTCGAGCTCGCAACTCCACCTCGTGAAAAAAACACTGCCACCTCCAGTTTAAATTCCCACACGGAATATTGTGGATGATCAAATACACAAATACACAAAGCACAGCCCCCACTTGTCCCATTTAGCCTGTCTCAGCGCGGTGGTCCTTAGGACCCAGCGGACCTTGGGAACCAGCCAAGCTCAGACCCACTGCCTGCAGTGTTTCTGTTCTATTGACGGGAAGTGATCGCGATTGAAAATAAAGTGGAAATAATAAAGCGATTGGAAAGAGGTGAAACGCCATAGGTCATTGGAAAATCGTTAGGCTACAGTCAGTCAACGATCAGAACTATTTTAAAGGATAACAGATAAAGTGAAAATAATGGAGCATGTGAAAGGCCCTGCCCCAATGAAAGCTACAATTATTACTAAGCAACGCAGTGGTTTAATTATTGGAATACATATGTTTCTTAAGTGTTTTAAATATGCATAAAAAGGTAAAATATATATACTATATACTAAGACAAACGTTTGACTAACTGTTGCTAAATAATACCGGATGTACTTGTTCCAACTTACGTACAAATCTGACTTAAAGATGGACTCAGGAACAGAACTCGTACCCGGGGACTGCCTGTATATAAGTATTTGGATAGAAAGGGACTGATATGGGATAGTCAGCTAGTCCGCATAGCTTTGTGATCAGTAGTTCATGTCCAACCAGTCTTACAGAACTTTTCGAGGAAGTTACCAGGAAAGTGGATGAAGACGAAGCAGTGGGTGTGGTCTACATGGAATTTAGAAAGTCCTTTGTGAAGGTCCTGCATGGGAGGTTGGTCAAGAAGGTTCAGTTGCTTGACATTCAGGATGAGGAGTAAACTGGATTAGACATGGGAGAAGCCAAAGAGTGGTAACAGATGGGTGCCTCTCTGACTGAAGGCCTGTAACTAGTGGTGTACCACAGGGTTCAGTGCTGGGTCCATTGTTGTTGTCATCTACATCAATGATCTGGATGATAATGTAGTAAGCTGGGTCAGAAAATTTGCAGATGACACCAAGGTTAAGGGCATAGTAGACAGTGAAGAAGGCTAAGGAAGCTTTCAACAAAATCTGGACCAGCTTGAAAAATTGGGCAGAACAATGGCGGATGGAATTTAATGCAGACATGTGTGAGGTGTTACACTGTAGGTAGGAGGACAAACCAGAGTAGGAATTGTATGGTGATCTGTAGGGCACTAAGGAGTGTGGTGGAACAGAGGCATCTGAGAATACAGATTCATAATTCCTTCAAAGGTGCATTACTGGTAGACAGGGTCATAAAGTCCACTTTTGGCCCACATGTTTTCATAAATCAAAGGATCTGGAAAATGTGGAATGGGAAAGGTTGCTTTCAGGGAAAGCTACGCTTGGTTATTGAGAGGCCCTCAAAAGTGAAATTTTGAGAGTACGAAGTTTGGATTTCCTGTTATCGTCAGTTGGAATCTTAAGTCGATGTTGTATTTGGCATTGGTGTGGCCTAATTTGGAGTATCGTGTGCATTTCTGATCATCTTCCTACAAAAAAGATAGCAATAAGATTGAAAGAATGCAGAGAAAAATTTACAAGGATGTTGCCAGGACTTGAAGACCTGAGTTATAAGGAAAGGTTGAATGGGTTAGGAATGTATTCCCTAGAATGCAGGAGAATGAGGGCAGATTTGATAGAGTTATACAAAATAATGAGGGGTATAGATAGACTAAATACAAGCAGGCTTTTACCTCTGTAAATGGGTAAGACTAGATCTAAAGGTCATGTGTTAAGGGTGAAAAGTGAACTATTTAAGAGGAAAATGATGGGGAACTTTCTTACCTCAGAAAGTGGTGAGAGTGTGGAACAAGCTGCCAGTGGAAGTGTTGGATTCAGGTTCAATTTCAACATTTAAGAGAAATTTGGATAGGTATATGGATGGGAGGGATATGAAGGGCTTATGATCTGGGTACAGGTTTTTGGGACAGGGCATATTAATCATTTGCCACAACTGAATGGGCCAAAGGTCTGTTTCTGTTATTCCTTCCAGTGAAACATTTTCTCTTTATATCTCATCAGAGCCATTTATGATGTTCAACACCAATGTGAAATTGCTGGTCAAAGTAGAATGCGTAGCCTTTCACATTATGATTAGTCTTCCAATATCAAGATCTTCAAGTTATTTAAGATTATTGAATGGTCCCTTTGTACAATAAGACCCACTTTTAATCTCATAATCTACAGTATCTTGTCGTGCCCTTGCACCTTATTCTCTACACACACTGCAAATTTCTCTGTAACTGCAACACCATTGTTGTTTTCCCTTGTACTTTCTCAATGTACTGTTGTAATGAAATGATCTGTATGGATGGCAGGCAAGGTTCCGTGAGAATAACAAACCATTTGATGAATTTACCAAATTTTTGACATCCTACCTAATAGTCATTTTGGATCCAAGGATTAATTTTTTAATTGCTGATATCAAATGTTTGGATGTAATATGAGTGTGATCATTGGTAATGCTCCATTTTTATCCTGTCCAAAGTGACTGGAGTTATTAGTAGTTTGTAGAAACAGTTTTTAACAGAAATGGATGTGAATGCACATTTGCCCTATTCTTTTGCTGATCATATAACTAGGATGCATGGAGTTATAAAGATTATTCCCTGTTATTTTTTTACAGTGAAGTATTTCAGGACATGTATCATTAGTACAGAGTTTTTTTTTAAATCCAGTAAAATCACAGTTATTTTTGGGATTAAGCAAATGTACAAAGCTTCTTTGGTAATTTACACCATGGGTTGGTCATTCAGATATCTTCAACTTACAAATTATTTTTTTATGATGCATGAAAAAGTAATGTTTTTTTATTCTCTCTTAATATTTCAAGAAAACTAGCAAAGAAGCGAAAGGATACGTTGAGCAGTACCCGGCAAGAGATGACTGTGATGGTAAATTCAATGGACAAGAGCTTTACTGAGCAAGGAACTAATTGTGATGAGGCTTTCTCCTTTATGGATACACATAATCTGAATGGAAGAGGTGAGTTAAGAAGATATTCCATTCCTTCATTAGGAATGCGCAGTGACACGCTCATGTAGCTGCTGTCTTGCAGCAGAACTAGAGACACAGATTCAGTCTTAATTTCCTATAGTGCTGTTTGCTGTTAGCATGATCTTCTTGTGACAACTCTGGGTGCTCAAGTTCCCTCCTATGTCCCAAAGAGGCATGGATAGTTTGAATATTTGGCTGCTGTAGATTTTCCCAAGTGTGTAGGTAGGTGAGTAGTGCACTTGGAGGGAGTTGTTAAGAATGCAGAGAAAGTTTTAAAAATGAGATTGATCTGCATCTGCAGATTTTCTCATTTTTGTTGATGTAAAGTTATTTAAATTGATGTAAGCTTTATGTTTGGCGCTTGTTATAACTTTATTTGAGGTTGCTCCCAATCTTTATAAATTGCTTTTGCATTTTCCTTCAGCCGTGTCCTCACCATCTTCATTTACTGTGAAGACAAATACACTGAAGAGCCCAGGAATTCAGAATTCTTACTATCCAGGTAGCTGAGTTGTTTGCTGTTATAAAGTGTGCACTTTTGTGAACTTTCCTCATTTTTTGTCATTGATGTTTAAATTTTCAGTCAGATCTTTGTAGGGACTTCATATTCTGTTCCACTGTTATTTAAAGAACTATTTCTCTTGCAACAATTATTAAGTTCATCCAATGCAAGTTAAATGTTCCCAGTGAAGAAGGACTAGAACAAGTGAAGTGTCACTCGTATCCTTCCCACAAACTTGCAGCCAAGTTTTGGTCCCCTTGTTGGTTTTTGTGGAAATTGTCACTGCTAAAGCTGAGGTGTAATCCACAAATCAGAACAGTATCTGATTAGATGTCCCACAAGCAACCATGTTACCAATGCTGATTGGTATTCTGGTTGGAAGAATCAATTGCATCTTGCTGCTATGCCTAATATTTTCCATTTGTGAATCCTAATATATTTCATTTCTGGACACTTTCTAAAACAAATTTGTCATTGATTAATTTCACAGCTACAGTTGCAAAACAAAAATCTCCAATGTTCCCAGATAAAGATAAAAAAGTAAAAGCAGGAGAATGTCATACACCTTCTCAATCCAGACTTGCCATGCACTATCATGGCTGACCTTACCTAGTTGTCACTGTCACATGCAGACTAATAACCTATCTTATTTGTGAGGGCATCTTCCACAACGTCCTGGGGTAATGATCCTTATCCTTTGAAGAGACAATTTTCCTCTTTCCCTCAGAATGTAATGAGTGCAGCCCAGGATTGTATAGTTTCAGAGTGTATTAACGCTGTTGAAAGTGGAGCACTTAGCATCCAATGGCTCAAATGAAAGAAGAGGTTGTGGTGTTAGTTTTAAAACTCTGCTAAGCTTTCTCTCCTCCAAGGCACAGCTTTACGGTGCTTCAGTCAAGTGACCATTGTTCACGTGTGAATGTGTTCAGTGTTCTTTGTTGTGTGAGCATTGATTGATTAGCCTTCTGATACAATCTCCTGAGATCCTCACAGGTGAGCTAAATCTTATCCTCACCTGCTGTCCACATCTTCCACCAGGGAAACTGATAGAAGTCAGGAGCAGGACGTTGGCTGATTTTATATCTTCCCCGTCCCCACTGGACTCTGGGGTGAAATACCATGCACTGACCACCTCACTGGCTGAGATGAGCTCAGAGGGAATGGATCAGGGTCTGATGGTGTTGGTTGGATGGGCTTGAGCCATTTGGGGTGCCACAGGAGCACAGCAGTAGATGCAACACTAATACAGCTCGGGATGTTCCAGAGCTGAAAGTTCAGTTCCAGGGCCGGCTCTAAGGAGTTTATATGCTCTCCCTGTAATCACCTGGGTTTTCTGCAGGTACTCCAGATTTGTAGGTTATTTGGTCATTTTAAATTGTCCTGTAATTAGGCTAGGGTTAAATAGATGGGTCACTGAGCCATGAGCTTGTTTGGCTGGAAAAGCCTGTTCCTCACTATATCTCTAAATTTAAAAAAATACGAATAAAATGTAGACAGAAGTTTCTTGGGATAGACGGACTTTCTCTGAGATGGGTAACAGCAGTTCATCAACAATCCAGCATCTCTCCTCATTTTGCATTGTGGCAATCAGTCATTTTTCTCAAGGCCAATACCTTCCCAATGAACTCTAACCCTCTGTCAGTTGAAAATTTCAGGCCATTCAGTTACTTTGCAATAAATAAGAAATAATTAATCTATTCAAATCCATTTTGATGGAAATGCCAATGGAAATATTAGTTAAGAGAGTATATAGAAATATTTATATTTCTGACTGATGGCCTTAAATTGTAGAGGGTAATTCCAAAAGATGTTGGCATATTTTATGTGCTGATTTTACTACTATTTGCTTCTCCTTGATGCATCCATTAGCAACAAAAGATTGTCTCCTGGATACAAACCTGTTTTGATTTTACAAGCGGCACAAAGACTTGTTTTGATTTCGCTGCATGCACAATTGAAACCCTCCAGTTCTCTGTATTTCTTCCTCCTTGTGCATAATGCAGTGTGCCATATCATCCTGTTTAGAATAACACTCTTTAAGCCGTGTTTTGTTCCATGCTGACAATCTGTCCATTAGTATAAGTGCCTTCAGAACAGTGATGCTGTTTTCATCTACTATCACATGCATCCAGGTGCAGTAATGGCAAGGCATAAATATCAATGAAAAAATAGTAAAGGAATTAGAATCCAAATCAGGTTTAATATCACTGGCATGCGTCATGAAATTTGTTACTTAGACAGCATACATTCCAATACATAGTAATACAAGAATAAATTACAATAAGTATATAAAAAATAAATTAAATAACAAGTGCAAAAAGAGAAGAAAGCAAAAACTACTGAGGAAGTGTTCATGGGTTCATTGTCTAATCAGAAATCTCATGGCAGAGGGGAGGAAGCTGTTCCTGAAATGTTGAGTGTGTGTCTGATGGTGGTAATGAGAAGAGATGGTGGTAATGTCCTGAGTGATGGGGGTTCTTAATGACGGTTGCCACTCTTTTGGAAGTGTCCTGGATGCTGGGGAGACTAGTGCCCATGATGGAGCTGGCTATGTTTACAACATTCTGCAGGGTTTTTCCAATCCTCTGTACCAGACAGTGATGCGGGAAGTGAAAATGGTCTCCACGTTAGTCTTTGCTGTCCAGTTGTATAGCTACTGTCTTTGTAATTGCATCTTTGTTGGGACCAGGATAGACCCATAAACACCCATAAACTCGATACTGCTCACCCTTTCCGCTTCCATGGACCAAATTTTCCATGTATTTACTATAATAAGGGTAGCAACAAGCCAAAGTACCAATCTGTTTCTTAAAATTCTTCCCTTCCCCTTTTTTCCCATCCTTTAGTAAATGCAACGCCTTACACTTCATACTGGGATACAGATTCACAGATAGTGCCTGGTTTTCTTATTTGTTCAAGGGTCTTGTCAAGTGTCTATTTGCATTACTCTCAAATGCTTTGTATTTATCTCAGTTTAAGCCCCCAGCTGATGTGGTGGAATTTGAAGCCTTGGCTCTGGAATACCAATCTAGGTGATTTTGTTTCCATTCTGGATTCTTAGACACCATGCTCTTTAATTGCAGGTTTTTAAAATCCAGAATATTGACAAGAAATTGGAAGGTTAGGAGCATTACAGCAAACCCAATCTTGTTGCCTTCAGTTAACTTGTAGGAGAGAAGACAGTTGCCTAAGATACCAGAAACCTTATATGATAACTTTAGTCTTTACTGTCTTATTGTCACTGAGGTTAATTTTAGTATCAGATACTGCCTATGTTTTGGACCTAGTCTGCTAGGAACACAGCGGGAGTGCATCCTCATCATTTGTCATGGTGGCTTAAGTATAATTAGAATGAACCTCTTTTACTAAAGGAGTCTTTCAGTCCAGTGATCCTGAACAAAAGGCTTGTATCTTTTTATCCACATGATTTCAAATGTGTGAATTTTGGATTTGTGTTGCATGCAATAGATCAAAGCATTCTATGGCACATTACCGACAGAGAATAAGCAAAAAATCATGTAACAACAAGAGATACAATTTAAAATTTTGGATCTGAAAATAATTTTTGAGGAGTGTAATTTTCTCTTCCTTTGGATCCCAGCTTTCTTTTCCCTTGCAGCACTATGCTTTAAGTCACATTACTGAGTCAGAGGATTTACGATCAGTTCTGGGTCGCTCAAAGCAGTTACTGTGCAGCAGTCGAAGTCCATTTACTCAGTAAGCAGTCCATTCGAAGAGCCGATGAAACACACTGCAGCAACTTCTTGCAGTGAAAATTTCAGAAACATGCAAGGAGTGCAAAATATTTGCATATAAATTATACCCTTAAAGTCCACCAGTCACCTTTGGTTGGTGGTCTCTGTTTAGTTGCTTGTCTTCACGAGTCGCGGAGCCAAGAAGCACAGAAACAGACCCTTCTGCTCACTGAGTCCACAGCAATCATCAGCTACTTCTCTACGCTAATCCTACATTAATCATCAATCCCATTTTAATTTTCTCCACATCCCCATCAATTCTCCAAAGATTCTACCATTCACCTACACATCAAGGACATTTCACAGAGGTCAATTAACCCAGAAAATACCTGTCTCTGGGGTGTGGGAGGAAATTGGAGTGCATGAAGGTACCGGGAGAATATGCAGACTCTGCACATGCTGCCACCAAGGTCATGATTGAACCCATACCTCTATCATTGTGAGGCAAGCTGCCCTACTCTGCTTCCAGAATGACTGAAAGCTGAATTACCTATCATCTAAAGCACTGCCATCAAATCCAGCCTTTAGTAATACCAGCTCCTTAAGTTTAATGACAATACTTCTATATTTGCTCCTCTGTGAAGTACCTTGGAATGTTTTATTCCATTTGGAGCCAGTATATTAAATGTGCGGCATTATTTTTGTCTGTTCTCACGGTAACAAGAAATTAATTCCAGAATGTCAACCTCTACACCTGCACTTATAAACACAGAACAGGAAGCAAATTGCGTCATCCTTCCTAGTCCCAACAGCATAGAGATTGTCACATCCTGATATGTTAATCCTTAAGAATGTAGATTTCATATCAGTAAACCAAGTCAACCATGGAGTTTTACAACTTGCCTTGTTGCTAATACACCAGTAGGTTGGAAAACACAACATTAATATATCAATATTTCTTGATTGGAAATGCAATACATTATGTTTCTTATTGCTTGCTTGTCATTCGTACTTCTTTTCAAAACATTCTGTCCCCTCTTCCCCCACCTTGTGACCTTTAATAACAGATCTGCAGTTGGCTCCTTGATTTCATCTCACTTTGTGGCCCATATGAAAACTGGGTCCTCCTGTCCTGTCATTGCTCCTCATTGGAACTTTTCTTTCTACACTCAGTGGTACTTTACAACCCGAGCATGGTGCTGATAGGTGACTGCTTTCTCATTTACTCTCCTTTACCATTTATTGTCTTTGGACTGTCCTAACTTCTGTTTAGTTCTTTAATTGGCTATGAACATTGTTGGCAAGGCCACGTCAAATCCATCCACTATTGCCCTGAGACAGAGCAAATGAGCAGTATTTTGTAATTACAGTCTGCCCTCCTTATCCGCGGATTCAACCAACTGCAGATCAGGAAAACCCAAAAGTTCTCTCTCCAGCACTCGTTGCTTGAGCATATACAGACTATATTTTCTTGTCATTATTCCCTAAACAATACAGTATAGCAACTATTTACATTGTATTAGATATTATAAGTAATCTAGAAATTACTTAAAAGTACAGGCAGTCCCCAGGTTATGAATGAGTTCCATTCCTGAGTCTGTCTTTAAGTCGGATTTGAAGTCGGGACAGGTACATCCGGTATTATTTAGTGTCAGTTAGTCAAACATTTTTCTTAGTATATAGTACATATTTTACCTTTCTATGCATATAAAACACTTAAGAAACATGCATACAGTGTTTCAATAATTTAACCACTGCGTTGCTTAGTAATAATTGTAGCTTTCATTGGGGCAGGGCCTTTCACATTCTCCATTAAAGTTGTTCTGATCGTTGACTGACTGTAGCCTAACGCTTTTCCAATGACCAATGGTGTTTCACCTCTTTCCGATTGCTTTATTACTTCCACCTTATTTTCAATCGAGATCTTGATTACTTTCGTGAACAGAAACACTGCGGATTCAGAACAGTGCCGTCAGGTCCTAATGTCCACCACACAGAGACATGTTAAATAAAGTCCAGGGTTCCGCTGGGTCCTAAAGACCACTGCACTGATACATGTTAAATAAGGGACTTGAGCATCCGTGAAGTTTGGTATCCGCAGGTGGTCCTGGAACCAATCCCCCACGGATAAGGAGGGCCGACTGTATTCTGAGAGTTTTGTTGTCATCATTACTGGTACTTTTTAAATTCCAGATTATTTAATTAACTGAATTTAATTTCACAAGTTTACATAATGAGATCCCAACATGGCTTTGGTCAATAGTCCAGTACTCTGGATACATTTCCAAGAACTTAAACTATATGGAGCTGCCTGGTTCGGAAATTGCACCATCTTGAATCGCAAGACCCTGCAGCGAATAGTGAGGTCAGCTGAGAAGATCATTGGGGTCTCTCTTCCCACCATCACGGACATTTACACTACACGCTGCATCCGCAAAGGAAACAGCATTATGAAGAACCCCATGCAGCCCTCATACAATCTCTTCTCCCTCCTGCCGTCTGGGAAAAGGCACCAAAGCATTCGGGCTCTCACGACCAGACTATGTAATAGATTCTTCCCCCAAGCTATCAGACTCATCAATACCCAGAGCCTGGACTGACACCTTGCCCTATTGTCCTGTTTATTATTTATTGTAATGCCTGCACTGTTTTAGTGCACTTTATACAGTCCTGTTTAGGTCTGTAGACTAGTGTAGCTTTCTCCGTGTTGTTTTCTTTACATAGTTCAGTCTAGTTTTTGTACTGTGTCATGTAACACCATGGTCCTGAAAAACATTGTCTCATTTTTACTGTGCACTGTACCAGCAGTTATGGTCAAAATAACAACAAAAGTGACTTGACTTGACTTGACTTAATCCTTCATCAAAGTGCAGTCTAGCACCAAACCTGTCAATCATGTGAAACAGAAACAAAGATGGGGAAGGATGCAAATGATAGACAGGGTGGGCAATAAAGGATAAACTCTGAAACCCAAAGAGATAGCAAGTCAGGAAGATTTCTATATGTGAGAGCTTTCTGCAGAGCCCATAAACATCCTCACTCTGAATATTGCTTTGTAACTCAGCTTTAGCATCAGTTATATAAGTGCAGAAATTGATGTTAGTGTAAATTATTCCAGGATAGTGTTGTTGGATGCAACCATCACAAGATTAATGGGACAATGCTTGCTTGCCTACTTACACCTGTCCTTGACATAGACTCTATATATAGTTGTCAGGAGCCCTGCTCATGTGCTTTTGCACTCAATTCAAATGATGCTTGAAGTAATGAGTCACATTATTAACCACACAATTTAGAGAGCTGCTGTGTCACAGACTTCTATGTTGTCACTCCTTAAGAGGGAGCTTTCATGGAGAAAGCATACTCATTTAAAGACAACTTAAGTCATCAGTTTTTATTCCATGTTGTGTGCTGCACCAGCAGATAAAACAAACAAGAGTACCATTGCTCTGCCAGTTTTATGGTTCACTTCACACCTTTTATTATGCTTCCCTTCTATCATTGCACTGTGCTGCAGTTAATTACCAAGACGCTAGTAGGGGGAAGGAGTGTGTGGTTTCTACAGTGTTTCACAGAGAAATGGATTCTTCCGAGACTGAATGTCTTACTCAATCGGTAGGAATGAGTGGCAGGTTGCAAACTATCAGCTCCCTGCTATACAGCATATGTTTTATATGGGACATAGCTACTGATAATGATAATGGTACTTAAGGAAGCTTAGGTTCACAAGGAAGGCTGTAATTATCACAGCACAAAAAGATGCTGTAAACTCACCAAACTACTCAATTTTATCACATTGGACTCCATGCCAATTAGCTCTAAGGGTGTTTCTAGTGCCAGCTAATATGTTGCCCATTTAATATACAGCAGAGTACAATTCCATTCTTCAACAGGGTCAGATAATTCAATATTTTCACTACTTAATGACTTGTGATACAGTAAAAGAGCACCACAATTCTGTAGCAGCAATGACCATCAATGTCATCACAAAACGTTCATTAAGTCCCATATTACCGACTAAGCGTTTTTAACTCTCTGTAGACATTTATTTTAAGCCTTATTATAGAGTTATGCAGTGCAAATGCCTATTTTCCTGAACTTTTAAGAATGTGATTTGTCTGAAGAAGGATTTTTTTGTGTCCCATACTCTACTAGAGCCTCGACAACCACAATAGTGGTTTTTTCAAGTGGTTGTCTTGAAGGTTCTGTGAGTGGTCCCCCAAGTCCTTCTCACAGCGGTTTTTTTTTACGAAGCCGAGTTGCGAGCTCGACACTCAACCTGGCACGGATGGGAAGCGTGCCCAGGAGCAGCCCAACTGGGATTGAACTTGGGAACCTTTGCTCCGGAGTCCGGCACTGATGTCACTGCGCCACCAGCCGACCTTGAAGAAGGATAGAGAGCTATAAATGCAATCAGAAAGATGAATGGGTTAATAGAACACCAAGGCTGATTACACACGCCAACATGGGCAGCAGAGGTGAAATGAAGCTCATTCTACAACTAAACTATCATCAAGTATACTGGTATTACATTAAAGCAGCCTTCAAATGTCTAGACTAGTCAGCCTTGGAACACCCTGTCTTACAGAATTTCCTAATAAGCTGCAACTTAAAATTCTCACCTATGTTTTCAGGTCCTTTTCTAGTTCACATTGTCCTGTCTCTAAAATCTCCAGACCTCTAAATAACATACCTTCTTTTCTCAAATTCTGGCATCTAACATTCAATGCTGGAGTGAGTTGCTTGTTAGACTGGGGCTCTGGAAATGCCAAGCAACACCTCTCTGATTCTGTATATTCCTTTCAGACACTAAGGTTTGGGTCATCTGCCCTAAGATCTCCTGATCTACTGTAGCTCCTTGTTTCATTCGATTACCCTTATGGGAAACACATTTAGGTGGTTTTGCTTTATAAATGTTAGTTTTAATTTCAAATTTACTATAACTATAAACACCTACATTTATAAAGTATAGGGCTGTCAAGATGTAAGTATAAATATATGGAAGACTAAGGAATTCTATGTATTATCATTGAAGAGTTCTAATGCATTAGCAACTCACCACTTTCATTAAGGTTGGCTCATGTTGCAGACCTATCATGTGATTGTAATTATTTAACTGCATGCCAGAGTTTGGGACACAATTGTTCATACTCTTTGTGAAGTTCAATTTGTTAATTGAACTGTGTCATGAGCTGGGATGGTGGTTAGATGGGCTGTGGATTAGGGAGGGGGAAAGAATATCCTGGGCTCCTGCTTCTGATTGCTATTCAATCCTCCCTCCAAGCAAAGGTACAGTTATGAATGTCATAGTTCAGGCTTGATTCTTTTGGTAAAGTAGCCAGCTGCCATTCATAAAAATGGATAATAACTACTTGGGAGCTGTTGATACTTGTGGGACTGCAAGCCATGAAGAATCAGTAAAGAAGGGAGAAAATTAGAGAGGTACCAAAAGAATGTAATTGTTAAGTTCTTTTACTGCTATCACGGGTAACAGTAAGGATGGTGATAAAATTGAAGTATGTCAGGACTGCTCAACAGTCTTGCCTAGAAATTCACCCCTAGTCAGTAGTATTAAACAGGCCATATAGCAACTTTGACATTGGATATGCCTCCTACCATATCCAGAATACATGCAGAATAGAATGCAGTGGCATTTATATTTGACATATTTTGTACCAGCAACCAGGAATATCTAGGAAAAGATATTTAGTATATCCACAGAGCTTCCTGAAATAAGTTCCAACCAAAGTAGCAACTGCTGTTGTCTTGACAATAATGTATTTATTTGAAAGGAAAATTACCAAATGATAAATTGGAAGATAATTGAAGATAACAAATTCAAAGTGACAACATTGGACCTTCAATCATTTTTTGTGTAGAACAGATCCAACATGGACACATAAAGCAGGCTATTAATTATTATTTTCTGTTGGATGCAAATTAACCGTTGGGTTCATTAATCAATATTTAACTCAAGGAATTCTGGTATCTCTGTGTCTAATATTTTAATGCCAATGTTAATTTGATGAAGTGTTTTCCTCCATCAGAGTAACATCTGCTTACTAAGTTTGGCCTTTAAACACATGTTTTAAATGGACCCAGAAAATGACCAACAGCCATTTACATTCAATATTCCGTTAACATTCAACTTACTAGGTTCCATGCACTTTCCCCTAGATACTCACTTCAAAATAGGTAAATTCTTCAAAAGTGCAACTGATTCAACATCTTAAAGTGAATTTCACAAACACCAGCATATTTAACTTAGTGTTTGTGCTAGATTAGCTTAGTGCGTTGTATTCATTCCATAATCCACTGCTTCCCACATAAACTACAGATGGAAGGTAGACTCCTGCTTGGTTTATTAATACAAAGATGAAAGATTCTGCATTTACAACTTCCAGGCTTTTCCATTAATCTATGAAATCAGTCTTAGGTAACCATTATTACAGATATTTTAGGATTTTGTATACAAATCCGATCATGTGAAGTTCACTACTTTGTCACTAGTTTTTAATTCATTAATAGTGTTCTAATAAATATTTAAGATATAAATGCTATGCAGAAAATTAAGATGTAAACTAACTTTAGTTTTTTCTCTGGTTTGGTACCACCTTGTGTCTTGGTTCTACTTAATGCCTGGTCAGCAGATCCTTTCGTGCCAACAGCAATATTAGGTGAGGACATTTCTTACTTTTTCCCAGTTTTACTGCAAGTCAAGCAGATGAAATAAATCAAAAACATAAAATGCTGGAAATATTCAGCAAGTCAGGCAAAATCTGCTGGAGAAAGATAACATTTCAGACTAATGATCTTTTATCTGAACTATTCCCAGTATTTTCTGTTTTGATTTCGGACGACTAGCATCCGGAGTTTAAATGCATTTGTAAGATGAAATAAAGTGATTCAGTGACTTGAGACTCATTTGGAACATGGCATACAACAAATTAAATTCACTCACCACTCAGGTGATATGTTCGTTATCAACCAAATAACCCAGGAAATTTCCAGGTTTGATACTTGTTCTGTGATGAGCTAGCCGGTCTTGGAGAAGGTAAAAGAAAAGGGTGTGACAAATGGGTCCAGGAGGAGAAAAATCAGCCAGGGTTCCTGCTCCTGACCATTGCCTTCTGTCCAAACCCTTGCTTATCTGACCCATCCACTTACCTGCTGAAACAATGCACATGTGGGCACCTGCATTTAAGGTTTTCTAAAGGGCATTAATATGCAGATAATGAGCAAATGTTGGGGAAAGAGCTGGAGAATGGGACTGATGGGATTGCTCAACCAGGAACCTGTATGGACTCGATGGGCTGATTTCTCTGGCTTAACCGTGCTATGATTCCACCCATGTCCTGTGAGGATACGCTCAGTTCAGCTGTGACGCTCGCCAACACTCACACATGAAGAATGACAGCTTGTTCAGCTACTTAAAATTTGTTGGCACCCATGAGATCATATTCCAAAAGGAATCCATGCCTCCAGAAAAAAGGGGGAATGTAGGGGTGGAAAAATCTGAGACGCTGATGCACGCAATTGTCATCTTACAATCAATCTACCTTGAATTGATAGTATACATTTAAAATAAGCAACATCCTCTTAAAAACAGAGATCTTACTTTAAATGGCTGCTTTTTTTCTCAGTTTATTTGATCAAAAGTGAAAGTCTTGAATCTGAGCGTAGTTGGTTTAAAAGAACTGAGCATGACTTGCTATTGGAATTGTGATGCAATGTCCCCTGTGCCATTTTTCCCATACAGTTACCATTGATTTGTTCTGAGATCCAAATCATATCAGATTAAAAGATATTCCTGCCAGTTGACTATTTGGACACTTTCCCATCCTTCAATCATGTTGTTTTATCTGGGCATAACTATTGTAGTGTACAACACCACAATGACATCTTCAATTTAAAGATCAGCAAAATGAAAAGTCAAGCCAACTGTAATATAATCTTTATGTGATTAGTTTTCAAGCTATTTAAGAACTGTACATTTTTTTAAAAACAATATAGTACAAAATTATATATATTTTACAATGTTCACAGTATTGATGCTTATGCCCTGTTTCCTTTTCTCCATTTTTTCTCCTCCACATTAACCTGTTACATACATATTTTTTAAAAAGTTCCAATAAATGGTAAGTTCGTTGTTTGCCCTCTACCACAGGCTCATTGTACAGCTTGCCCAACTCTGGCCAGTTCTGTTGTTTGTTGACTTGCATGGCAGTTGACATATAGCATTTCATGCCCTGCCTGACAGTCCATAAAGCCATTAATTATGTGGCATGCAAAGCGATTATTCAAGACATTAACCCCCTCTGCCCCTTTCCCCCACTTTCCCACCACCAATCCACTCACCTTCTGTTTCCACCACACACCTCACCCTTCCCAAGATCGATTACCTCTTGCATTTGCCATTTTATATTCCATTGTAAACATTTTTTTAAGCTAAGCTTGAGGTGGCATTGAACATTTCATCCTCATTCCTGATGTGCACTATTATAGCTTGCTGTATTTTGTTTAATGAAATCAAGGCTGGAAATTAAAACTGCCCTCAAGAAATGTGTTAAAATCTGTTGCAATTGCTGGATTTATTGTTTTTTTCTTTCCAATTAGAAATAAATTGGCCTTGCCCAAAGATTGCAGCTACTTTCCTCGAGTGTATTTTGTTAGCTGGAGAGAAATGTCAATTTATTTTCATTTATTTTTACATCCCTTAAATGGAAAAGAATTAATAATTTCTAGACTTGGATTTCATTTTAATTCAAGAGCATATCACTTCCATGTTTTTGCTTATACCTTTGTGATAAACATAAAATATTTCTGACTGTAAGTGGAAACCTTTCCCAAGAATTGTAGCCTGTTTAATAAACAGCATGGCCTTAAGCAGAAGATCCGCTTTATTCTCCTTTTACAAAGATTTTACATTAACTGTAGTATTTTAAAGCTGTGGTATGTTGTAGACTCCAGGGAATTATGCAGTACAACTTTTTGAGCGCACTAAAATGCTATCATTAACAAATTAAAATTAACTTATTTTTATGGAGTCATGAAGTCATACAACTTGGAGACAGACCCTTTGGCTCAATTTATCCATGTCAGCCAAGATGTCTCCTTTGCTTCCAGTTGATCCATGTTCCATAAGTGCATTTTACAGTTGTCTTTCCTTCATTTATGATGGTGTAAAGTTGTTCTTGCTGGTCCTTTTCAAATAGCCTCTTCAAATATCCAAGACGCAGGCGACAGAGACCAGAACTTTGTTTCTCTCTCCACACATGCTGCCTGACATGCTGAGTATTTGCAAAATATCCTTTTTCCCAGGTTTCCAACATTTCCATTTGTTTTGTGCTTCAGGTACAAGTTTGTTAAGCAAACAAACGTGCAGTCCCTTCAGCTGTGAGAAGTACTGGAGTTCACTTCAATTGTGCTTTTACGAAGGGTGATTGATAAGTTTGTGGCCTAAGGTAGAAGGAGTCAATTTTTGAAAACCTAGCACATTTATTTTTCAACATAGTCCCCTCCTACATTTATACACTTAGTCCAGTGGTCGTGGAGCATACGGATCTTAGGCCTCCAGAAAGTGTCCACAGCAGGGGTGATTGATAAGTTTGTGGCCTAAGGTAGAAGGAGATGAGTTATGCAGCTCTCTTTACATGCACATGCACATGCACATGCACTTCAGTGATTATGCAGAAAGTTTGAAGTTAATAGCACATCTCCTACCTTAGGCCACGAACTTACCAATCACCCCTGATGAATTATTAACAAACTTTCTGCATAATCACTCAGAGTTGACCTGCATGTGTATGTAATGAGAGCTGTATAACTCATCTCCTTCTACCCTGGGCCACGAACTTATCAATCACTCCGCTGTGGACACTTTCTGGAGGTCCAAGATCCGTATGCTTCACGACCACTGGACTAAGTGTGTAAATGCAGGAGGGGACTATGTTGAAAAATAAATGTGCTAGGTTTTCTAAAATTGACTCCTTCTACCTTAGGCCACAAACTTATCAATCATCCCTCGTACATTGGAAACAACGAACACTGAGTCTGGTCTCAAGACTTCAACTGACCCGGTGATAATATTAAAAGAAAGTGGGAAAACCAGAATTAGAATCAGGTTTTTTTTATCACCGGCATGTGACGTGGAATTTGTTAACTTAGTAGCAGCAGTTCAATGCAACACATAATCTAGCAGAAAGAAAAAAAATAAATAAAATTTTTAAAATAATAATAATAATAATAATAAATAAACAAGAAAATCAATTACAGTATACATATATTGAATAGATTTTTTTAAGCGTGCAAAAACAGAAATTCTGTATATTTTTTTAAAAAGTGAGCTAGTGTCCAAAGATTCAATGTCCTTTTAGGAATTGGATGGCAGAGGGGAAGAAGCTGTTCTTGAATCGCTGAGTGTGTGCCTTCAGACTTCTGCACCTCCTACCTGATGGTAACAGTGAGAAAAGGGCATGCCCTGGGTGCTGGAGGTCCTTAATAATGGACTCTGTCTTCCTGAGATGATTCATCCAAAATAGGGATGATTCAGCCAATCGACACCTATTGTGTGCACGATCTACATACTTCATTTCCACCCTTTACCACTGGCAAGCCTTAAAATAAGGACACTGAGTCCCTTCCCTCGCTGTTGGTATTTTGATAATGCTCTTCAAGCTCTAACATGTTACAGAATGAACATTTACTTTTAATTCCTCCCTGGCATACAATGTCACTGAGATTGTTGACACTTACCACCTATTCTTACTAGCGATGGAAAGATGGTGATGAGCCATTTAGTAGTCATTTAAGATTGTTTTCCATCTGTAGTTACACAATGGTTAAGGACAGGTATATTGTTACAAAATCCAACAGTTTCACTGTTACCATGAAACTACAATTGGATGCCAGTTCTGTGCAACATCCATGAAAGGAAGTGGGTGCTAAACTTTATCCAGGTGAGTAATATTGGGTCAAATGTATAATGGTAGTTACACACTGCTTCCAAAGGTCATTTTAATTTAAGTTAATGCAGTTGAACTTCAAAGGGAAGGAACACACAGCACATATTATATGGATGACGGATGATTTTCCAGGCATTGACTTCTTGCCTTTTATTCATGAGCTCTCTGGCTTACTAACCCTGAAACCTTTGCTACTTTATGTCTATGAAATTATGATCTATGATCATATGAACTCTGAAATCATTTTGGCCTACGTAATAGATGTTACTGATAAAAACATATCAATTGGAGAAACTCTCTTTTGATTATGTAAACTTTTTGCCGTTAACCTTCTTTGTGGTTTTTGGGAATGACCATCATACTACAGCTTTAAAAATACATTTCAAACTATTTATATTGCTTGATTAATTGCAGCTGAATGTAATTTATTTGGAAAGTGAAACTTTTGCAACCTGGTGCAGCTGAGAGAGAGCTAATGCATCTGCTGTTGTCTGCATATAGATGAAAATCAGACTGTCAACAATGAGACCAGCAGCCTGGCACAGCCCCACCCCTACAAGAAACGAGAGCCTGTGGATGTGCCATACCAAACAGGGCAGCTTCATCCAGCCATTCGGGTAGCAGACCTGCTGCAGCACATAACACAGATGAAATGTGCCGAAGGTTACGGATTCAAAGAAGAGTATGAGGTAAGACCAGAAACCAGGAAGAAACTTCTTGTATAATGCTCAATGTTCACTAAATATAACTTGGGATAATAGTCAAACCACACACATCTGTTTCAAAGACAACACCTGAACTTCTGAATTGCAAAGAACAGAAACTTTTCTTCATGATATGACCAGTATAAGCATTGAATATCAAGTATGTTCAGAACAAGTACATAGATGAACATCACACTGTCAATTAATTTTATACCTTACTTCTTTGCACTGTATTTTTGCTGCATATAAGATGGTGAATGAACGTGATTCAGATTCTGAACCTGATTCTGGTTTAGCACAGTTAGTTGCAAAGTCCCCTCTCTAACTCATTCCTTCTTTCTATCTTCCCCCCCACAATAAATAACATACAGTTATTGAATGTACATAGAAACAGCATTACAGCCCACCACTTCAATGCCAACCATCATTGCCTATCTACAGTAATCTCACCTGCCCGCACTAATTCCATATTTCTCTGTACCCTGCTGATTCAGGTGTCTTCCCAGATCCTTCTTACATTTTGCTACTGTCCATATCTCCAGCACTTCCACTGGCAGCCCATTCTCCAGTTAACTACTCTGTGTGGTAGGGAAGAGATTAATTTTCATTCATCTCCTCCCTCTCACCTTAAGCCTATACCTTCTAGTTTTAGATACCCCTACCAAAGGAAACAAACTAACTATCTGCCCTATCCATGTCTTTTACAATTTTATATAGCTCTATAATGTCACCTCTCTGCTTATTTTGCTTTGCGGAAGATAACCAATCCTATCCAATCTCTGTTTATAACTCAGGTCTTCCAACTCAGGCAACATCCTTGTGCATCTTTTCTGCACTCTCTCCAGTTTAAGTACATCTCTCCTGTAGTGTAGCAACCAGATCTACACACATTACCTGAAGTACAGCCTAACTAATACTTCGTACAACTGTAACATGGCTCCCTTTGTGCATTCAGTGCCCTGGCAGATGAAAGCAAGCATGTAATACTCCTTCTTCACCACCCTGTCAACCTGGGTAGCCACTTTCAGAGAGCAATGTATATTTACCCCTTGGTCTCTGCATTCATCAACACTCCCAAGGGCCTGCCATTCACAGCGCATGTCCTGCCCTAGGGAGATTCCATATTCACCTTCTGCTGTGCACATTGAATTTGCTATATGGTAACATATAGAAAACTACACCACATAATCAGCCCTTTGGCCCATCTAGTCTGTGCTGAACCATTTAAACTGCCTAATTCCACTGAACTGCACCCGGACCATACCCTACCTACCCCTCCCATCCATGTACCTATCCAAACTTCTCTTCAATGTTGAAACAAAATCACAACCACTATTTGAGTTGACAGTTCATTCCACAATCTCACTGCCCTCCGAATGAAGGAGTTTCCCCTCATATTCCCCCTAAACATTCCACCTTTTACCCTTAACCCATGCCCTCTAGTTGTTGTCTCACCCATGTCAGTGGAAAAAGCCTGCTTGCATTTGCCCTATCTACACCCTTCATGATTTTGTATATGTCTGTCAAATCTCCCCTCAATCTTCTACTTTCCAAGGAATAAAGTCCTAACCTGGTTCAATCTTTCTTTGTAATTCTGGTCTTCCAGTCCTGGCAGCATCCTTGTAAATTTTCTCTGTACTCTTTCAATCTTATTTACATCTTTCCTGTTGGTAAGGGACTAAAACTTCACCAATGTCTTAAACAACTTCAACTTAACTCCTCAACTCAATACTTTGATTTATGAAGGCCATTTTACTAAAAGCTTGTGACCCTATCTACCTGTGATGCCACTTTCAATGAATTATGGACCTGCGTTTCCAAATCCCTTTGTTCTACCACACTCCTCCGTACCCTTCCGCTCATTGTGTAAGACCTGTCCTGATTGATCCTCCTAATGTACAACACCTCACACTTGTCTGCCTTAAATTCCATCTGCCACTTTTTAGCTAATTTTTCCAGCTGGTCCAAATCCCACTGCAAGCTTTGATAGTCTTCCTAGCTGTCCCCTACACATCCAGACTTGGTGTCATCTGCACATTTGCTGATCCAGTTAACCATGTTATCATCTAGATCATTGACATAGATGACATACAACAATGTACCCAACACCAGTCCCTGTGGCACTCCACTTGACACAGGCTTCCAGTCAGAGAGGCAAGCATCTACTACTACTCTCTGCCGCCTTCTGCAAAGCCAATGTCTAATCCAGTTTACTATCTCATCTTGAATGCCAAAGGACTGAACCTCCTTGACCAACCACCCTTTCAGGCCCTTGTCAAATGCCTTGCTGAAGTTCATATAGACAACATCCAATGCCTTACCTTCATGAACTTTCCTGGTAACTTCCTCAAAAAAATCTATAAGATTGGTTAGACTTGGCACATCACACACAAAGCCATGTTGACTATCCCTAATCAATTGCTCTCTATCCAATGACTCAAATATCCAATCCCTCAGAAGACCATCCAATAACTTTCCCTCTATGAAACCGAATTTAGTGGATATTCCTAACATAAGGAGATTTCATTTTCATTTCTCCAAGTACCATTCCTTAAGTGGATTAGGGAATTTTAAGTGTCATTTAAAGCAGTTTTCAATAGTACGTTAGATAATAACAGCATGATTTATTATATACTTGGTATGAAGATAAGCCTTAGAGTGCTGTTACTTGCAATGATTCATGTTTTCATAACCTGTGCTTCCGAGCATGAATATACACATGACATACTTGGGGAAGTTTCCACTGCTTAGCACTGATAGGAACCTCACATGTAGTTGGCGAAAACTGGAAACAGACTGCTCTGCGCTCTGTGAGACTGTTTGTAATTTATGCAATATTCACTGGTTACACACAAGGCCCAATGCCACCAATTCTGATTGGACTCATTGCTGGAGCTTTTGGCACATAATTTCCAAGTAACCCACATTCCAATCCTAACTAACTGTGTACACTGGCTGCCTGACATTTCCAAACTCATGACTCACCACCTTTCTGGTGAAATCAGAAGATGAATGCACTCCTTGCAACACAATTAGATAATTCTCCTGATAGTTCTCCCCTTGTCTGATATATTGATTACCAATAAATAAAATTATTTTTAAAACACATCTAATCTGTTGGCCAGGTAATTTTCCTCTCAGGTTTTTCATTGCAGTCTTTGATAGATTTGTCCTTCATCCCTAATGAGCCCATGCCACACCAAGAAGATTGGTCACCCCACAAGGCATCTGTGTTGGTGAAAGGCCTTTGTAAAACTTACTGATTTCAAGTTGGACAGGAGTAAGTCTAATATACCTTTGAGTAACTTTATTCCTTGCCCACAATGTACTAGCAATCAGTGATAGACAGCCTTTATTACTGGACGTGTTATCTTGTAATAATTTATTGCAACACCTTGCTGTTTTGGCTGATCCTTAAAGCACAAATATTGCTACTTATTTCACTGCTACTCAGCTGGGCAGTAGCAGGTCAGTTTGTACTGAACTACTAGAAGAGAGTTCATCTAGTGAGACATTCTGGGGAGAACTGAAGAATAAGAATGATAAAATTGTTATGATGCTGTTATAGTTTTGACCTGCCAATAGACATCAGGAGATGGAACAGCAGATATGTAGGTAGATTATGCAAAGATATGACAGTTGTTTAGTGAGCGAATCAGAATTGGGTTTATTATCACAGACATGCCAACAAATTGGTTGTATGGCTATGACATTACTGTGCAAGGTGTAAAAATTACGATGTTTCAAAAATAAATAGAGCAAAAGATGAATAATGAGGTAGTGTTCATGGGTCCGTGGACCATTTAGAAATCAAGAAGAGTGGAAGAAGCTACTTAAATTTCCCAAAACTGACCATTTAGTAACTGACTAAATGGTAGAATTAGTTACAGTTGGTGGATCCAGGAAGGTTTATTGACAAGTGTATTTGTAGTTGAACAAAGGAAAGGGCAATACTGGGCCTTCTATTAGAAAATTAGTCTAGTCAGATGATTGGAGTTTCAGTGGGAGAGTGTTTTAGAAACAGTGATCATAACTCCACAAATATTAAGATATTAACTATTAAGACAGTTATGGATAAGGACAGGACTGGAGTTCGGAGAGGGGGGGAAGACTGATTACGGTAGGTTACACAGGAACTGGGGAGAACAGATTGGAAGCAGCTGTTAAAGTCCATATCTGACATGTGGGAGTCTAAAATTTAAAAGCCAGCTGGTCAGCTCTTCTGAGGAAGAAAGACCAGGATGGTGGATGCAGGAAACTTAAATGATGAGAAGTTACTCAGAAAGAGAAAGGAAGATTACGTAAGGATTAGGAAGAGCAATCTAAATGAAATTATTAAGAACTTAAACAGTGAGTTAGGTCTTGAAATATCCCTGCTGAGCAGGATTTATTGTATGCATAGGCTAACAGCAAGAGATTTGGTTTGGGAGAAGATAGGACTAGTCAGAAGCAAAGGAGGGAAGTTATGCTTGGAGCCAGGATTTAGGTGTGGTACTGAATGAGTAATTGCACTGGTATTCACCAAGGAGAAGGACGTGAAGGACATTAGAGAAGGGGTATGCTGATATTCTAAAGCATGTTGATATAAAAGAAGAGGAACTGGGTCTTTTGAAGAACATTTAAGGTGGTTTGTTCCCAAGGCCTCATGGGCTTTATCACAGGTTACTGGCAATAGCAAGAGATAACATTTCTGGGGCCCTGACACAGATCTTTTAGCCACAGGCAAAATCCCAGAGGACTGGGGAGAAGCAAATATCGTTCCTCTGTTTAAGAAAGGTGGTAGGGAGAAACCAGGATATCATAGGCCAATGGACCTAACATCAGTGATAGGGAAATTATTGGAGAAGCTTCTTAAGGATTTACTCCTACCTAGAAAAGCATTAACTTATTAGCAATAGTCAGCATGCTTTTGAACAGAAGTCGTGGATTATAAACTTGATTATAATGAGGGGGTGACAAAGATGTTGCATTTGTTTTACTAAACATTTGACAAGGTCCCTCTGATAAACTAATCCAGAAGATAAGGGCATATGTTTGATTGGATTCAAAATCAACTTGACCAGAGAAGACAGGAGAGTCGTGGGAAGTGTTATTCTGGCCAGTGTTGTTCCACAGGGATTATTGCTAGGACCTCTCTTGTTTATATATAAATGATTTAGATGAAAATGTTGATGAGCTGATCAGTAAGTTTGCAAACAATGCAAACGTTGTCAGAGTTGTGAATTGTGAACCAGGTTGTCAGTGAATAAAGTGACATACACTTTATACAAGTGACATACAGGAGACATGCTGCAGTGTTTGATGGTTGAATTGTTATTGCTCTATTTCAAAATGATCTATAGTTGTATTATTATGGCTCTATTTCAACCATAGAACACTACAGTGCAGAAACATACCCTTCAACCCATCTAGTCTGTGATGAACAAGTAATCTGCCTAGTCCCGTCAACCTCCACCTAGTCCTCCATACCCCTCCCATCCATGCCCAAATTTCTCTTAAATGTTGAAATAGAACCCACATCCACCACTTCCACTGGCAGACCGTTCCATACTCTCACTACCCTCTAAGTGATGAAGTTCCCCCTCATGTTCCCCTTTCACCTTTTACCCTCAATCTCTAGCTCATGGGTCACATCTAGCTATGGTCAGATGGAGTTTAATCTGAAGAAATGTAAAGTGTTGCACTTTGGGAGAACAAAAGTAAGAGGAAAGTATTCAGTAAATGAAGAGCACTTAAGTACAGAGTGATCTTGGGATGCAAGTCGTAGCCTCCTCAATATTGCAGCAGACGTAGATAAGTAGGTAAATGTGGTGTATAGCATACTGACCTTCATCGTTTGGGATGTTGAGCATAAAAGTAGGAAAGTCATATGTAAAACCTTGGTTAGGCCGAATCTGGAATACTGGGTGCAGTTCTGCTCACCACAATACATTGCAGGAAGGATGTGGAGGGATTGGAGAAGAGGTGCACCTGGAATAGGGAGTATTAGAGACTGGTCAAATTTGAATTGTTCTCCCTGGAGCACAGGAGGCTGAGGGGTGACCTGATAGAAATAAATAACATTTTAAGCAGAATAGAACAGAATGTATTGTTCCCAAAAACTAGAGGGGAGACATTTAAAGCAAGAGGGAGAAAGGATCAAGGAGAGTTGCAAGACAGATATTTTTAGCAGTGACTGCTTTTGGGTTGTGGTGGAAGCAAATAAAACAGGAGCATTTCAAAAACATGTAGTTAGGCAGATTGACAGGTAAGGAACAAAGAGAGAGGGATTGGATGCAGGCAGACAGGATTGATTTAATTAGTATCACGGTTGGCAAAGACATTATGGGCTGAATGGCCTATTCCTGTTCTGTACTGTTCTATGTTCTAAAAATACACTAAACTAGCGAAGTAGGAGATACACCTCACAGCTGCAATTATACTGTAAATCAAAACAACCTCAGAGAGAGGTCTTTGCTAGCAGAGAATAATGATTAGCTGCACTGAACATAATACAGCTGTTACTCTGGCACGAAAGATGATCTACACTTAACCAACATGACAAACCTCACATGGAAATCAATGAGATTTCAAGTGCATACTGACAGTGATTCACCAGCAACAAAATGCATTGTGTTCAATAATGTATCGGTGTGTAGATCCCATCTTCTCAGACTGAAAATGAGATGCAAGAGCTTTGTAATTAATCAGTGGGAACAGTGGGGTTATTGCAGAGATCCATTGGTATATCAGTAACAAAGCTGCTGTAATAAAGGAATGAACCCTCAAGTACATTTTTTGTGGCTTTATGCCTACAGTGATTTCTTTCCTTACTGTGGGCGAATGACTTGTTATGGACAATTTCATAAATGCAGGCAGGTATATCCAGCACATTCAAATTGCCTTTCTTCAAGCATGACACAGGATATTGCAATTGTTAAATGGATAACTTAGTTCCATAGGATTGCACAGAATATACCACAAACACTATGCCGTAGGATTATGAGAATATACAGCACAAACACTATTCCATAGGAATATGCAGAATATACATCAGGAACACTATGCCAAAAGATTACACAGAATATATACCACAAACACCATTCCATAGGATTATGCAGACTATGCAGCACGAACACTATGCCAGTGCGCATGATCCTCATAGCCTCCTACTGACATTTCTCATTTAAATCTATCAGTGCTTATCCAACTGGTCCTTAAATTGGGAAACCAGTGATTGCAAATGCTGGAACCTGGAGCAACTTAGAATCTGCTGGAGAAACTCAGTGAGACAAGCAGTATCTATGGGAGGAAAGAAATTGTTGACATTTCAATTTGAAAAGCTGCATAAGATCCTCAAATCATCTACACTATTTGCTTCAGTCACTGACTATGGAAGTGATTGCTTCATTCTCCTTGCTTTGTTGTAAAGAAGGTTTCTCTGAATTCCCTTTTGGATTTATTTGTATTATATTGGAAATAAAACTAATGGACTTTTGCTTCTCCCCCATAAGTTGAAATATCCTCTTTATATTCATGCTAACAAAACCTTGGATTATTTTTTTTAAAACTTCAGGCTCAAGAAAAAAGATTTCAGACAGTTTACCCTTTCCTGATATATATAGCCTTGTTTTGATGGTATCATCCTTGGAAGTCCTTCCTTTACTCGGTCTACTGTCTCTCTATTCCTTCCAGAAAATGATGAATAGAATTGTGTATATAGCACTCTAAGTATGGTCTTGTCAAGGTTTGACAATGATTGTATGTACACTTGGTGGCCTCTTCATTAAGAACACCTTGGATATGTAAATATCTAATCAGCCAATCATGTGACAGCAACACAGTGCATAAAGTCATGCAGACGTGGACAAGAAGTCAGATGTTGTCCACCCTAAAGATCAGAATGGGGAAGAAATGTGGTCTAAGTGACTTTGACCATGGAATGAATGTTTGAGTATCTCTGAAACTGCTGATCTCCTGGGATTTTCACACAAATTTAAAGTGGATGGGCTACAGCAGCAGAAGAGCACGAACATACACTCACTGGCCACTTTATTAGGTACCTTTTGTAGGTTCTCTGCTTTTCAATCCATATTCTTTCCATCTTTGGTTTCTGTTCTCAAGAAGGTGAAGGACTCTCAGACTTTTTTTAATCTTTTAACCTTTAAGTATTCTATCAAACTAAGGCAGCTAGCTGCTTCTACATCAGCCTTGCCTTAAAGCACATGGCACCTGCTTCTGCCAGAAGATCATGGGATCAGAGGCTGAAGGATGGAAACCAGGTCAATATTTTTGTAATGTCAGAATGTTGCATAACAAAAGATAGAAGAGTAATGCATAGGAACATGTCATAGAGTAATAGAATAGTACAGCACATAAACAGTCCCTTTGGCCCAGCTCATCCATGCTGAACCACTTAAACTGTCTTGTCCCATTGACCTGCACCTGGTCCATAGCTCTCCATACCCCTCCCATCCATGTTCCTATCCAAGTTTCTCTTAAATATTGAAATCAGCCCTACATCCACCACTTGCAGCCCATTCCACATTCTCACTACTGCCTGAGGGAAGTAGTTCTTTCTCATGTTCTACTTAAACATTTCACCAATTACCCTTAACCCATGACCTCTAGTAGAAATCTCACCCAACTTCAGTGGAAGATGCCTGCTTGGATTTACCCGATCTATAGGCCTCATAATTTGGTATACTTCAATCCAATCTCCCCTTAGTCCTTTGCAATCTAGGGAACAACTTCTCCCTGTAACTTAGGTCCTCAATTCCTGGCAAGATTCCTTTAAATTTTCTCTGGACTCCCAGACCCCTCTGTCCCGTTGCACTACTCAGTGCCCTACTGTTCATCATACATCCCATCTTGATTTGTCCTTGCAAGGTGCAGCTGTTCACATTAGTAAGCGTCAAATTCCATCTGCCATTTGTCATCCCATATTTCCACCCGGTCCGGATCCTGCTGCAAGCCATGAAAGCCTTCCTTGCTGTCCACCTCACCCTTAATCTTGGTGTGGTCTGCCAATTTGCTGATCCAGTTAACCACATTATTGTCCAGAACATTGATATAGACGCCAAACAACAATGGACCCAGCACCATTCCCTGCAGCACTCCGCTCGTCACAGGCTTCCCGTCAGAGGGGCAACCATCTACTGGCATTCTCTGGCTTCTTCCACAAAGCCAAAGGCTAATCCAATTTTCTACCTCATCTTGAACACCAAGCAACTGAACTTTCTTGACCAAGCTCCCATACGCAACCTTGACAAATGCCCTGCTGAAGTCCATGTAGATAACATCCACTGCATTGCCTTCATCAACTTTCCTGGTAACATCCTCAAAAAAATTTTAAGAATGAACTACTGCACACAAAGCCATGCTGACTATCCCCAATTAATCCCTGTCTATTCATATAGTCATAGATCCAGTCTCTTAAAATACATTCCAATAACTTTCCCACCACTGATGTCAGGCTGACTGGCATATAATTTCCTGGTTTATTCTTAGAGCCTTTCCTAAACAACAGAACCTTGGAACATAAGAAATAGGAGCAAGAGTAGGCTTTCTGGCCTGTTGAATCTGCTCCGCATTTCAATAAGATCATGGCTGAACAGAACAACGTTAACTCCAATCCTCCGGCACCTCAGCTGTCGTGAAGGATAATGTAAATACCTCTGCTGGGGACACTGCAGTTTCCTGCAGGATCTGACGGAACACCTTGTCAAGCCCTGGGAATTTATCTACACTAATTTGTCTCAAGACAGCACACTCTCTCATTGCAACTTCTATATACTGATTAAAGAAATTTCTCTGACCACATTTGACAAATTCTAACCCATCTAGTCCTTTTACAATATGGGAGTCCCAGTCAATATGAGGAAAGTTAAAATCACTTACTATAACAACCTTATGTTTCTAGCAACTGTCTCTGCATCTCTCTATAAATTTGTTCCTCTAAATCCTGCAGACTGTTGGGTGGTCTGTAATATCGCCCCATTAACGTGGTCATGCCTCTCTTATTCCTCAGTTCCACCCATAAAGCTTGACTAGACAACTTCTCCAGTCTGTCCTGACCAAGCACTGCCATGTCATTTTCCCTGATTAGTAATGCCACCCCTCTCACGCTATCACATCTAAAGCAAAGGAACCCTGGAATATTGAGCTACCATTCCTGCCCCTCCTGCAACCAAGTCTCACTAATGGCTACGGTATCATAATTCCATATGCTGATCCACTCCCTGAGCTCATATGCCTTTTGCACAATACTTCTTACATTAAAATATATGCAACCATTAACATTAGTCCCTCCATACTCAACTTTTTGTTTCCTGACTTTAAGGTCTTATCAACATTTTTCTCCACAATGATTTTACTATCTGTTCTGACACTCTGGTTCCCATCCCCCTGCAACTCTAATTTAACCCCCCCCCCCCATGCAGTACTAGCAAACCTTCCCACTAGGATATTCGTCCCCCTCCAGTTCAGGTGTAAACCATCTCTTCTGTACAGGTCCCACCTTCCCTGGAGGAGAGCCCAATGATCCAAAAATCTGAAGACCACCCTCCTAAACCAACTCCTTAGTCATGTGTTAAATTGTATAATCTTCCTAGTTCTGGCCTCACTAGCACGTGGCAGGGGTAGCAATCCTGAGATCATAACTCTGGAGGTCCTGTCCTTCAACTTAACACCTAATTTCCTGAACTCACTTTGCAGAACCACATCCCTCTTCCTGCCAATTTCATTGGTTCCTTTAATAGACCGCAACCTCTGGCTGCTGACCCTCCTACTTATGAAAGCAGAGGACTCAATCTAAGATGTCCAAAACCATGACAGCCAGGAGGCAGCATACCATCAGGGAATCTTTTTCTTGTCCACAGAACCACCTTTCTGTTCCTCTATTACCACAGCTGATCTCTTTCTCCTCCTTCCCTTCTGAGTCACAAAGCACCAGAAACCTGATCGCTGTGACTTTCCTTTTCTAGGTCATCCTCCCCCAACAATATCCAAAGTGGTATACCTGTTGTTGAGAGGGATGGCCACACGGGTACTCTGCACTGGCTGCTCATCCCCTTTCAGCGTCCTGACTGTCACTCAGTTTCCTATGTCCTGTACCTTGGGTGTATCTGCTTCTCTATATGTCCTGTCTTTCACCCCTCAGCCTCCCAAATGATCCGGGCTTCATCCATTTCCATCTTCAACTCCTTAACATTGAGTGTTAGAAGCTGTAGCTGGATTCACTCCTTGCAGGTGAAGTCAGGGAAACTGGTGGTCTCCCTGCCTTCCCACATCCTGCAAGAGGACCATTCCACTACTACATCCCTACTGCTCTAGCTGTGCAAGTATAAAGAAGCAAACAATAAATAAAATGAAAAAAATCTACCTACAGCTTTTTGCTTTTTCTCACTCAAGCCTCTCCTTGCTGAAGAGCTGAAGGCTCAAAATCCCCACTCAAACACTGCGGCCCACGATATTGTATCCAACTAATTAAAATAGTAATTAAATTCCTAACTATGCTAATGCCTTCTGCTTAATGTCCATATTCCTCCATTTTCTGCACATTAATGTGCTTATCTTACAGCCTCCTGCATGCCTCTATCACTTTTGCGTCCACCACCCCTAGCAGTGAATTCAATTTTGGATATGTTGTTAAATCAAGGCTGCCCAACCCTCCCTGATGGATGTAAATACAACCATTGGTACTTTGGAAGGGATTTGCCCTGTATTATTACTGGATCAAGTTTAGTGGAAGTCAGGCAAAGATCATGTTCATCATTGCTTTTCATTGAATGTGGGTTTTTGCAAATTGACTGCTGCACCATTTCGCAGTGCTGAGTTCATTAAAGCTTTCTGAGAGGAATATTGTTTTATAAGAAGAAAAAGCACCCAGAATCACAACATACCCAAAATGCTAGATGAGCTCAGCAGCTCAAGCTGCATCTGTGTACGGGAATAAACAATTTGTTTTGGCCTCTTGGCCCCTTGAATTCTCAGGGTATTCCAATTGATTCTGTTACCCATTTATTCCCCTGTAATCTGTTCTTTCACACTTGTCTTCTCCTGATTTGCCTGTCTACAATTTGTAGAAATAAATTAATCTATATCTATGTCTTTTGGATAAGGGAAGAGCTTAATGAGAGAGATTAGTTCAATTTGTCACATGTACATCAAAACACATTGTAAAATGTATTGTTTGCACCATATCAAATCAGTAAAGATTGTGCTGGGCAGCCCTCAAGTGTCACCACGCTTCTGCAGCTCACTAATCCTAAACAGATGTCTTTGGAATGTGGGAGGCAACCGGAGCACCCAGAGGAAACCCACGTAGTCACGGGGAGAACATACAAACACCTTACAGGCAGCAGCAGGAATCAAGCCCCAATCTTCCACATGAGACAGTGAAGCATAGCATTGACCGCTGTGCTTCTGTACCACCCCACAAAGAAGAAGCCTGAGCATCTGGGGTAAGCCCACAACATCCAAATCCCACAGATTACCCAAAGCCAGAATTGAGCCTGGAATTGTAGGTCACCTGAATTGTGTGCACTAGCTGCATGCCATTGTTTTCTCAAAGGCTTGAGTATACTACCCAGACTTGTGCTTGTGTGCATTGCTGTCAGAACGCTGCATTGTGGTGTTAAATCAAGGCCCCATCCTCCCTCCCTGGCCAATGGACAGTGTACTATGAACACTATTGAACAGGAGTTGACCTGATGTCCTGCTCAATAATAATGGCCACTGGAGTTCTCTCTTCAGCACTGCAGTACTGTGTCTGTCAGATGTGTCAGCAATAAAACGAGAAATGTTCAGCAGGTCAATCAACACCCATAGAGAGAAAAACAGCATCACAAATCATTGGAGTAGGAAAGTGAGTAGGCCTGGCCTCATGACCAAAATCTTAACATACTCTGACAGATTCCTTACCAATCTTTCGGGCAATATCTTACTGCCTGACATCTAATTTTTGAGGTGAGGCTGGTTGGTTTTAGTGCTCTGTTTCCTGGTGTCTGACTTTCAAGGGGCAGAATGTCTGTGGGCTTTCGCCCTTTCATTCACTGTGTTGGTGCAATAGGAGAATGGTCAGTAACCGAAGGGCACAGAGCTTAATTGCATGAGCAAATGGGGAGGCTGTCTTTAGAACTGCAATGGGATAGATTGAGTGAATGGACAGATGAAAGAAAGTTGATAATTTTCCAGAGAAGATTGGATTTGATGGCGTGGGGTGAGGGGTACGGGGAATTGTAAAAAGTTATAGGAGAGAAGGAGCAACTACTTGGAAAGCTCATTCAAAAGCTGGCACAATCATAATGGGTTAAACAGCCTCCAATCGTGCTGTAAGTTTCTGTGATTTTTCTTTAGGAGTAAGAGGTGCAGTTTCTCACCCACATTAAGCTGAAGTCAATATTCAGAACATTCGAAGCGCTGACTTTCAACATGATTATCAAACCTTCATTCCCATTACCTTTACTGAACCCAATTTCAGCTCAAGGTCGGACTATTCGGCAATATCATTAACTATACCTTCCAACATTGCCTTGTTCAAGTCAATAAACACATGGAGAGAACGGCAAGTACTGCTTTTTCCTTTCAGTGCAAAGACATTGCAGAGTGCTTGATAGAATTTTCAGAGTTGAGTAATTACTGGCACTCAATGGCACTGATATTTATCTACTGGAAACATTTAGTTTACCTTATCTGCTGATGGGTATAAAAATATCTGATCTTTAACTCTAAGGAGTGATGCATCTGTTAAAGGAGAACACTCCTTGGATGTCATTACTCTAACCCATTCTTTCAAATTGCCTTCTCTATCCATGACTACGGGTCATATTTCTTTAGACTGAGCTGTTGGTATCATCACAGTTCCTACAATCCTAAAGGGTACATTTTTTAAAAAAAGAGTTGCTTTCTTTTTCTCTGATCCTCTTCCTTCGTATTCTAAAGCTACTCGCCTTCTAAGCTTTGGCAATTCAATGCTTATCTAGACAATTATGAGAAACTGTGAGAACACCTGCCTTCATCATTCCAGTTTCCAATCACCCACTGGCTGAAAACTTCTTCAGTTTCTCTTTAACCTCTTACCTCCCACACTAAGCCTATGCCTCCTGATTTGTTATGGAGTGAGGTTTGCTACTATCTACCCTATCAATGCCCTCATTAGTTTGTATCCCTAGTCTCCTCTGTTCCAAGGAAAACGACCCTAGTCTATATTACTGAAACACCTCATACCAAGAAGGTTCTAGCCAATTTCCCGTGCAAACACACCTTTCCTATAGAGTGGCAACCAGAACTGTACTGTGGTGTTAGGGAAATTTTATTTCCACATCACTCGGACCCTATGTGACATGGAGAGCTGTCCCTCCTGCGAGCAGCAACTCTGCCTTTGGTTACAGGGAGTTCCTTTACATAACATACAGGACATGCAAGCAGCAAGGTTACACATTTTAACAAGAATAATAGTTAGTCATAAAACAGGAACTTTGCTCCAGACATTGTTCAACCTAAGAGCACTCAAGTCACATAGTCTTGTGGTTTATAATCGTAGGCTAAAGAGCAGTACCTGATTTCTGCTGACCTGTGCATAGAGCAGTGCAGACATGCAATTCTATCGTCGCACAAAGGTATGAACCCCTAGTCTGGCAAAATCCCTCTGCATGTGACCTAACGAATGTTTCATATCAGTTTATCATAACCCTGCTGCTCAATCAGTTGAGTGTGAAAGGTCCCACCGTACTATTCTGGAATAAAGCAGGGGAGTTATTCCTGCAGCTCTGGCCAATGGTTACTCAACCATTAACATTAGTCATTATCGCATTGTTAGTTGTGTGAACCACTTGTGTACACATTGGCTGCAACATTTCCAAAAATGTTTACTCCATAAAGGTACTTCGTTGGTACAAGATGTATTTAGATGTCCTGAAGGGATGTGGAAGGGGCTTCTGAGATACAGGTGTCTTTCTAACCCAGGATGAAACAATTTGCATAATTATCTCTCACTCATTGTAGCTGAATTTTGTCACCTGCTCTTTTCTGAAGAACTTTCAAAACATATTCCAAAATATAAACACCTCTTGTCAAGAGCTTGTGATTGGAGGTCTGCCACTTGTTATCTTAAAATTCAGTTGAAACATTTGGTATAGTTATAGAGAGAATTCATGTTTTGTCATGGCTTATTAGCCTTTCCAGTTCAAATTGATAAGTGTCAGTGCCATCTACAAAGAATGACAGTCACAATAATATATCCCTAAACTCCTTTCTCTAGCAATTATAGTCCTATTATGTTAAGCAATTGCTCTTTAATGAATGCTGACATTCACTTTTGCCAGTTCAATTCTGTTTATAATGTAAAATCAATTGTTTGGCAGGATTTGATCTCACCAATTAGGGAAGGAAAATTAGAGCTAGGTTTTCATAATTCCGTGAGTGAATAAGGGAGTGAAAGATAAATAAAAGAGATTTTGCAGATGCTGGAAATCCAGAGGAACACAGACAAAGTGCTGGAGAAATTCAGCAGGTCAGGCAGCATCTGTTGAAATGAATGACCAGTTAACGTTATGGGCTGGTCCACTTGCCGGAAGTGTAATTTCCTGCTGGCCAACCATTTCAATTCCTATTCACATTCCCATTCCGACTTGTCAGTCCATGGTCTCCTCTTCTGCCGGAATAAGGCCATTCTCAGGGTGGAGGAGCAACACCTCATTC
The DNA here is from genome assembly GCF_030144855.1 of Hypanus sabinus. Taxonomy (NCBI): domain Eukaryota; kingdom Metazoa; phylum Chordata; class Chondrichthyes; order Myliobatiformes; family Dasyatidae; genus Hypanus; species Hypanus sabinus. The sequence continues at coordinate 127,865,490 of NC_082706.1, forward strand.
CAACCAGGTAGCCTCCATCCTGATGGCATAAACGTCAATTTCCCCTTCTGGCAATTTTTTATTCTTTTCCCCTCCCCTTCCCTTATCTTCTATTCCCCACTCCGGTCTCTTACCTTTTCTCCTTGCCTGCCTATCACCTCCCCCAAGTGTCCATCCTTCTTCCCTTTCTCCCATGGTTCACTTTCCTCTCCAATCAGATTCCTTCTTCTGCAGCCCTTTACCTTTTCCACCCACCTGGCTGCACCTATCACCTTCCTGCTTGCCCTCCTTTTTATTCTGGCATCTTCCCCCTTCCTTGCCTGTCCTGAAGAAGGGTTTTAACCCGAAACATCAGCTATTTATTCATATTCACAGATGCTGCACAGCCTGCTGAGTTCCTCCAGCTTTTTCTGTGTGTTGGAATGAAGGGTAAATGATTGTCTGATTGCTGGAGTGTGTCATGAATGAAATAATGGATGGTCTTAAATGAACAGCATGAATTAAATAATTATCACTTAAGTATTAGTGTCCTGCAGGCAGATCTCAGGGTGTGTGAAGCTCGTATCAACAAATTATGGCAAATCATTTTAAGGCCATTTTCTAAAGAGTGTTTATGCTGACTTTCCCTCTGAATAATAAGATCAGGATAGGAGAACGTTTCCTGAGTCCAAGAGCAGAATTTGTTTTATTTTTAAAAACAAGCCCTGTGGCCTTTCCTCTCAGTTATCGCTTTGCATTCTGTTGAGGGGGAAAGCCGCAGTGACCGGGGCCCTGGTACTGAATCTGAACCTGTGGCTCGGAAGGGAAGTGGGGTGGGAGAAGAAGACTGCAGTAGCGATAGGAGCTTCCAGCGCTAGAGGTGTAGAAATGCGATAGAGATACCAAGATGGTATATGGCCTCCCAGGTGCCTGGGGTGTCTCGGATCATCCACGGTATTCTAAAGGGGCAGGGTGAGCATCTAGAAGTCTTGCTACATATTGGTAGGAAAAGGGAGGAGGTCCTGAAGAGAGAATTTAGGGAGGGGGTAAAAAGCTAAAAAAGCAGAACTTCCAAGGTAGTAATCTCTGGATTGCTGCCTGTGCCACACACCAGCAAGGGTAATAATAGGATTATCTGGCTGAGGAACAGGTGCAGGGGGCAGGGCTTCAAATTTCTGAATCATTGGGATCTCTTCTGGGGTTTGCTGGAACTGTTGGGGTGGATTTCAACTATTTGTCAGGGGGATGGGAACCAGAGTAATAGGGCTGAGGATAGAGCAGTCGGCCTACACGTAGATGCAGTGTTTAGTGTGACTGTGAGGAAAGACAGGCAGATGATGGGGCAAAATTGCAGTCAGTGGGATGTGTTGCAGTATAACAAAGGGACAAAATCAAACATAGAGATGAATAAAGGCCTGAAGGTGTTAAATTTGAATGCACATCTACAGAATAAGGCAGGTGATCTTGTAGCATAGTTAGAGATTGGCCGGTGTGATTTGTGGGCATCACTGAGTCATGGCTGAGAGGAGATCATAGTGTGAGCTTAACATCCAAGGATAATAATGATATTGAAAGGACAGGGAGGTAGGCAGAGGGTGTGGGGTGGCCCTGGTCATAAAATAATGAAATCAAATCCTGAGGAAGGAAATAAAAACACAAAATGCTGGCAGAACTCAGCAGACCAGACAGCATCTATGGGAGGAGGAAGTGACGACGTTTTGGGCTGAAACCCTTCATCAGGAGGGTTTACCATTTCTCCTGAGGAAGGAGGTGACATTGAATCCTAAAATGTAGAATTGTTGTGGGTAGAGTTAAGAAACACTCTTGTGGGCAAGAAGACTCTGTTGAGAGTTATATACAGGTCTCTGAACAGTAGCCATGATTTTGGCTACAAATTACAATGGGAGATAGAAAAGGCAATGTTACAATAGTCATGGAAGATTTCAAAATACAGGTAGATTGGGAAAATCAGGTTGGTCCTGCATCCAGGAGGGAGAATTTATAGAATACCTACAAAATGGCTTTTTAGAGCTGCTTTGGTTGAGCCCACTAGGGGATCAGCTGTTCTGGTTTGTGTGATATATAATGAACTAAATTTGATTAGAGAGTTTAAGGTAAATAAATTTAGGAGGCAGTAATCATTATATGACAAAATTCACCCTGCAATTTGATAGAGAGAAGATAACATAAAATGTATCAGTATTACAGTGGAGTAAAGGGAATTACAGAGGCATGAGAGAGGATCTGACTGGTTGATTGGAAGGAGATACTTGCAAGAATGATGGCAATGCAGCAATGGCTGGAGTTTCTGGGAGCAGTTCAGAGATGTAGGATCGATGCATCCAAAAAGTGAAGTAGTATTCTAAAGGCAGGACAATGCAAGTGTGGCTGACAAGGGAAGTCAAAGATAGCAAAAAAGCAAAAGAGAGGGCATAAAATAGAGCAAAAATCAGTGGGAAGTTAGAGGATTGGAAAATTTTGAAAACCAACAGAAGGCAACTAAAAAAGCCAAAAGGATAGAAAAGATGAAATATGAAGGTAAGCTAACCAATAATATTAAAGAGAATACTAAAAGATTTTTTTCAGATGTATAAAGATTAAAAGAGAGGTGAGAGTGGATATTGGACTGCTGGAAGGTGATATTGGAGAAGTAGTAATGGGGGACAAAGAAATGGCAGATGAACTGAAAAAGTATTTTGTGTCAGTCTTCATTATGGAAGACACTACAGTATGACATAAGTTCAATTGTTTCAGAAGGCAGAACTGAGTGTGGTTGGTATTATTAGGGAGAAGGTGCTTCGGAAGCTGGAAAGCCTGAAGGTAGATAAGGCAAATTCTATTCACATTTGTAGATAACAGTCTACCAATGAGAAAGCACTTATTCAATTAATGCAGTACCAAGAAAAGTTCTAGAATCATACTTTATATAACCACAGGGGAACACACTGAACTTGTATACACATACTATTATGACTAAGAATCATGTTAGGCAGATTCTTGTATATAAGTGCGAAGTACAAGCAGATAAATAATTGTAAAACTGCAAATAAAATAGCAATCAGATAGTCTATTCTAAGAATTGAACAGTCGAAATCAACAACCATCCTTTGATTCTAAACCACACATTTAGAATCATCATCTGAAAACTCAGAGGCAGAAAAAGCTTGTGGTAACTTTGTTAACTATAAAATAACTAAAGATTATTTAAGTTATGAAATATCAAAGAATATTCATCAGATTATATCATCATCATGCAAATTAGTAGACAAATTTATGTGAGTTTGAACTATTGATCTTATACAAGGGGAAAAGCTGTAAAGTAAGGTAAGGCATACTTGTATTAATATTAGTACTCACTGTATGTAGGGAAATTTGAGAAAAATGTAATAACTAATATTAGAATAATGTCCTGTGGTTGTCGACTTGCTGGAAGTCTTCTGGCAGGTTAACAATTTGCTCACTATAACCCAGCAGTGTGGGTACTGTGACCAAAAGGTTACCAACACATTTACCACTGCACTCAAACTCATCCAGTAGCTCACTTACACTGGCTGGCATGCATCCACTTACTTTTGCTTTCTACCTTCACTGCCAAGTTGGTAATTAACAGCACTTGACATGGACTTTCCCATTGAGCTCCCAGTGGACCCTGATGCAGTTTCTTAATCGGACCCACAAGCCAGAAATCAGTGTGTGTCCTCCTTCTGTTGGATCACTCAAAGCAACAAAAACCTGTTGAGAAACAGATAGGACAACTTGGGTTCATTTCACACAGTAGTTAACTAAACAGTCTGCCATAATCTGTCTATCGGCCTCTCTGAGAATGAGAGCTCCCAGCAGTGACAGAGGATAGTCAAATGGACATAGTTTAGTTTTCTTGTTTGGGGTTTGATGCTACATAGGACAATAGGAAGAGCTGTAGGCCACAGTACACCTTCCTCATAATACTTAGTCATTGCTTGATTGTTCCATTCATTTGTTCGATAATCGAAGAATATATAAATTATACAACCTTGAGATTTGTCTGCTTACAGGCAGCCACAAAGCAAGAAACCCCAATTGAAAGAAAATGAAAACCAACTCCTACTATGCAGAGAAAGAGAAAAGAAACACAAAGTATGCAAACAACAGACATGAGCAACAGCTTTCTGAACCAAATTGAATCCTTAGATCCAATTTCCTGGAGCACCCCAGAGTAGCCCAGTGCCTCCGTCTCACTTCATCAGATTGCTGCGAAGCTTGCAGACATGGAGTACAGCAGCCAGGGAGGCTCACAGTAGAGCATCATGAGAGAGCGAGCGATATTGGCCCAATTCTCATCCCCAGTCCTGATACCCTGCCTTTCCAGACTATCTGGACCAGCGTTTAAATTGTCCATACAGTGAATCATGCCTCACATTAGGACCCAGATCCTGCCACAGCAAAATGGTCCAGGCCTAGACTATGCCGCCCAACGGTTCAATCCAGGCCTAGAACTGTCGCCCAGTCCGAAGCCATTCTCAAACTCTCCTATTCGGCCCAGTGCGTGCTTAGTCCAATCCAACCTCACTCCGGGGTTTTGGATGGACATCAGGACTCTCTGCCTCGACACCTTCTCACCAAATTGCTCACTCCAACTCCATCTGCATCGATTTTGCAACGCACTAGCACAGCTCATCCATCGAATTTGCTTCCCTCTTCATTGTTTGCGGTAATAGTTCACTACAACTTACTTCCTCAGATAAATATGTAACCCCCTGGGTCACCTCAGGCTCGCTCAGCTCGTTCTCGTCTAGGGGGAGCAGCCTTCGGCCCCGCCATACTGGGTAATCAGCTGGTGTGGATGCTGTGTGATGTCCCCACCTTGCCCAAAAACAGACAGTACACCATAAGCGATTAAATGAGTACAATTTATAAAGGTTACTATAACTAAGTGATTAATAACGATACAGTATATATGAAGAGAAAAAATAAAGAAAAGGCGCCAAACTTATCAAAGTCCAAACCACTTCGTGCACAATCGTTGGAGCTCAATTACTGAAGTCTTCTGACCACCATTCGATCCCCTCCAAACTCCTTGACTCACAGCTCAGGACCCTCCGAGTGGTCAACCAAGCACATCTAGCTTCATCCCCCCTCCTGGCCTCGGACCCCTGCTTGGGGTCCGGTCCTCGCCCACAACATTGCGTCCTCTCTCTCAACCACCTCGCGCCGATCTGCCCAAAAGCCTGTCAACAAAAGCTTACAGACTCAGAAGAAAGAACATTAATCCCCATTTGGTTTACAAAGGAATACAATTCTCCCAGCACTCTCTCGCAACAAAGAGACATTCCTGCTTTTAACAAAACAAAGACCCTTTTGATTACATACACAGTAACAAAGAGAAAAGAAGAAACCCCCTTTACAAATACTTTGTAGAGATTTGTGATATATATGTACAATGCCTGAAATACATTTTATGGAAATGTTTGTTTGATGATGAACTTCAATAAAAAATAAATTACAAAAAAAGAAAAAAAAAGATGTTATTAATAATACTTTAGTCAAACTTATTACCTTTCAGACTATCAGTAAGCTGCCGCTCACCTTCAGTAGTTGTATCTTACATGTTCAAGTAAGGCCACCCCTATTCTTCTAAACTCTTCTAAATTGAGTACAACCCTCTCATCCCAGGAATTAACCTCATGAATCTCCTTTGCACAGTTTCCAATGCTACCTTATTTTTTTATTAGATAAGCGGGCTAAATCTGTGCATGGTATTGCAGGTGTGACTTCACTATGGTAACAAAAGCTCCCTATTCTTAAAACCAAACCATTTTGCCAAAGGCAGTTTTTCTTAACTACTTGTTGGACCTGCCCGGGTTCTTTCGTGATTCTGCCCATAATATCCCTCCTTATCCATGAGGGATTGGTTCCAGGACCTCCCACAGATACCAAAAAACATGGATACTCAAGTCCCTTATATAAAATGGCATAGTATTTGCATATAACCTATGCACATCCTCCCGTATATTTTAAATCATCTCTAGATTACTTATAATACCTAATACGATGTAAATGCTATGTACATAGTTGCTATACAGTAATGTTTAGGGAATACTGACAAGAAAAAAAACTGTAAATGTTCCTCTCGCTCACAACACAAGCAGCGAACGAACGAGACGCAAGACGAACAATGATCAAACGAGTAAAACCTGTAATACCTGTACAGTAGTTGTTACACTGTCTTGTTTAGGGATAAGGACACTTTGGAGGAGGCTCAATAATACTAAAGTCAGGAACTGTGGAGGTTGAGGGCTGAGGATCTTTGAGCTTTGAACGTCGAGACTTCAGAATTGCAGATGTTTTAGTTAGAAACATTGTTATAGGAAGCTGTCTCTTCTTTTTCTTTGCATCATCAAACACATCTTGCAGTGGTTGTCCTGTTGTTATCCCTCGGGTGACATGGAGGCTTCGTTCCATCGAAGAATCGTAGTCCAGGATTACATCCCTTAACACTTGTGCCTGTTAAAAAGCTGCTGCAAATTTTTCAAGTGTCCAAATTGATGGCTGTGCCTCCTCTAAGTCTTCTGCATCATCATCATCTTCTGTAGAGGATTTCAGCAGATCTTCGAGTTCTCTAGCCACATACTTAATGCTTTCTCCATCTTCACAAGCACTTTATCACAAACCAGAGAGACCATTTTTGCCATTGTAAGGGCAGCACTAACACTTACACGAATTTCAGCTTCTTTCTGCTTCATTGAGCAAATACTCGATTCGTTCCTACCACCCCTACAGCCCACTTCAGAAAACAACATGCCACTTTTCAAAAGATCTAATATTTCTACTTTCTTGGCAAGAGATACCACTTTACATTCCCTCTTAGCCTTTGAGGAATTGCTTTGACTACATAATTGCTTTTTAAGAGCCATTTTTTCCCAGGAACAAAGTAGCAAATGAATGAGATGCGAGACAAACAATGCTCGAGCAACATGTGCTGGAAGAGCACTTCCGGGTTTTCTCAATTCGTGGTTGGTTGAATGCGCGCATGCGGAACTCGCGGATAAGGAGGGCCGACTACATTGGACTTCGACCCTGTTCAAGCCTGGTCCAGAAATTATTTTGCTCCCCAGAGTGCAACTCCTTCCTGCATGGCCTCTGGTCAGAATTACAATTAGGAGCATCTGGGTGGTAGGTACAAGTGCTGCTCCGCCCTACCAGAAATAAAGCATAAATTAGAAGCCAGTCTTACAGGCCTGGGAGAGGTGATAAAAATTACATCAAATGCTGAATTCTCTGCTCTAAAAAGATCCTAATCAGAGGATCAAACGACTCATTCTTGCAATAGCAGTTATGTGACTTTTCTTATTCTCAGTAGTCTGTGAGACAAGGTGGAGCACCAACATAGCACAACTGTTGGATTGTGTTAATTGATGTTCTCTTGTGAGATCTGCGCATGCATTTGCAGTAATATTTTAGCAAAAAACAAGCAGGCTGCTGTGCATCAGTGTTCAACTGGTTTGCAGTTCGTTGTGAAAGATGCGTGCATTTTTCTAGTACAAAAAAAACCCAAAGAAGCAAAAAACTATCCAAATTGTCACATGATAAAAGCAATTGTGCAGTTGAACTGTTGACCTGAAGGGTTTTATGATTACATCCATACAGCAAATGTTTATCTTCTGCTAAATCCAAAAAAATGTTCTTAGCTAACATCAACTCTGCATCTTTTTTTCCCTCATGCTTGTGCAGTCTGAATAGGTTGGGAATTATAATACCCTTCTTTGATAATTTGTTCTTTAGAACTCACATATCTCTGTCCTCAATTTATTAACTCAAAATATAAAGCAAGCTAAAGAAGACTCCTAAGAGAATCAACAGTCGTGCAGCACAAAAGGGAGGCATTTAGTGATTTATATCCGTGCGGCACCGAATAGTTATTCCAGTCATCCCATTTTCTCTTCTAATCCCATTGTTTTGCAAGACAAGCCAGATACTGAATATAACAAAAGATTGGGAACCTGTAAGACTAGTGAATTTGGATTCTCCAGCCACATTTGACAAGTTGCCATATAGAGTCTGGTGCAAAGCATTTATGGTGTTGGGAATGTGTATTAGTATGGATTCAAGACTAGTTATCACAAAGAAGGCTGAGAGTTGGAGTAAGTACTTTTTCTCAAGCTGTAAGGATTTAATGAGTAGAATACTTCTGTGTTACATTCTCAGTTATTTACTATTTGTGCTAATGGCCTGGAGGAGGAGGAGGAAAGATGTAAGATAATCAGGTTTGACAGCGGTACAAAAATAGGTGGAAGGGCATGTTACAGTGAGGTTATCGTGACTGCGGGAAGATATAGATAGGTTGAGTGAGTGGGTGAAAACTTGGCAAATGGAATTTAATGTGGGAAAGTGTGAAGTCATGCACTTCGTTAAAGAGGAATAAAAAGGCAGACTATTATCTTAACTCAGAGATTTACTTGAGTGAAGTGCTGAAGTTTTCAAGTGTGCGTCACAAAAAGACTGGCCCTAGAGTCATATAGCACATAAACAGGCCTTTCAGCCCAGTTAGTCCATGCCAACCAAGATAGCCACCCAAGCTAATCCCATTTGCTAGCGTTTGATCTAAAACCTTCTAAACCTTTCCTATCCTGTACTTTTCCAATTGCTTTTGGTGCAACAAGTAGCTTTGAAAGCAGACGGCACAATGGACTTTAATGAACAGGATTGGAGTTTAAGAATAGGAAAGCAATTATATGATGTATTGTTGAGTCTAGCCTTGGAATATTGTGCACTGTTTTTGTTCCCTTATTTAAAAATTGATATTGTGGTGTTGGAGATAGTCCAAAAAATATTCACCAACCTAATTCCTAGGATGATTGAATTATCCTGTCACAGGAGTCCAAAAAAGTTGAATCTGTGCACTCTGGTGTCTAAAAGAATAAGAGATGATATTACTGAATCATGTAAGATCAGAAGGGGGCAAAACAGGGTAGGTTGAGGTGTTTCAGGAAAGGGACATAATTACAAAATATGTTAGCTTTTTTTGAAAGCTGAAGTGCAAAAATTTCTTGTCACAGATAGTGGTAAATCTCTGAAAGTCTCTACCCTAAGGTAGTTAGGACTAGATCATTGGAGGTATTTAAAATGGAGATAGATAATATTTAAAAGATCACGGAACAGAGAGTGATGGGGAACTGGTGCCAAGGAGGAGTTACAGATCTTGTTGGGTCTGATGGCTTACTCTTGCTCCTGTTTTTTTGTATTCTCATCTTCATCAATTCCATACGATTGGTTGATATTAAAACATACAAGTATGACCCTGTAATCCTTCTTCTCCTTTCGGAATTAGCTTATGCAGGAAAAACATTTGCCTTAAAAGTGTGTACTTTGCCTTGTTTAATGTGTGTGAGAATTCAAGTTTAACATCAAAAACACAAGAGATTCTGAAGATGCTGGAAACCCTGAGCAACATGCTCAAGTTCTGATGAAGGTCCTGGCCCAAAACGTTGACTGTTTATTTCCTTTCATAGATGCTGTTTGACTTGTTGTATTCATCCAACATATTGTGTGTGTTGCTCAACTTTAAAGTCAAGCCAAGTTGTAAAGATAACAGGGCAGAAGTTCAGAACAGGATTTATTTCTGCCAAACTCTGAAACCTTAAAGCAAATTCTAGTGTGGTGTCATCTTTGTATTTTTGAACTGTATCATTGCACAAAAATATATTAATTGGTGCATTCTTGTTACATGTACCAAGATACAGCTGAAAACCTTTGCCTGCATGCCATCCCGACAGGTCATTCCATACATAAGCATATTGACGTAGTACAAAAAACTGAATGCAAGATATTGTGTTACAGTTTCAGATAAATTCACTGCAGTTAGGCAAACAATGCAAAGCGCACTATTAAAAAAGTAGTGCAAGAGTCAGGATGAGCTGGACTTAGTGATTGGGAGTTCATCTTTTTCATTATTTCTGTATTGGCAAAAGGTATGGGTACACTGTGTATATTTAATCCTGCTGTTAAAAGACTACTGAATGGTCCCCTACTGTGATAAGGTGGACTGTTAACTTCACAATGTGGCTTTGCTCCTTCGTGTCTACCTGCACTGCACTTTATCAGTATTTTATACTGCACTCTGTTACTGTCTTACCTTGTACCAACTCAATGCACTGTATGGATGGTATGCAAGGCTAGTTTTTCACTGTAGCTTAATAAACCAATTTATCAATTTTAAAAGAGCAGGTTTTACAGTCTATGTTTGACAATATCCCTAAATGGAGAAGCAGGAACGTAAATCAGTGCTGTTGATCCTATGGAGATCTAAATTATGAACAAAGGCTTTGTATCAAGTTCAAGCTAAAGAATTAATGTGCCTGCTTTGTGATACTACTACTGAGCATAGCATTCAATGTACTGCAATGGTGTTGATTGATCCTGTTCGAGTGCACATTCATGCTATGAATAACATGGGGTATGGTGACCCTACGGTAGAAAGGGAACAATTGAATGCTGATTGAAAATATTGAATGCGAGAAGACTTTGTCTTAGCAGGAAAATTACTATTGTCAAATGATGGAAGAGCACATTTGAATGGCAACTCATGACAAAACTATTCATGGATTTCAGAGTGAAGTCCTCTTACTCCCTTTCTTCCAACAATTCTCCTTCACACAACCTGCACTCGGAACTCCTTCCATAAGAACATGGGTTAATTGGAAGGATCCAATTCATTTGTAAGACCATAAGACAGGAGCAGGATTAGGCTATTCAGCCCATTGAGTCTGTGCCACCATTCCATCATGGTTGATCCTGAATCCCACTCAACCCCATGCACCTGCCTATTCATCAGATCCTATGATGCCCTGACCGATCAGGAAATAATTAACTTCTGCCCTAAACATACGCATGGACGGCCTCCACCGCAGTCTGTGGCAGAGCATTCCACAGATTTACTACTCTCTGACTGAAAAAACTCCTTAGCTCCTTTGAGGGTCACCCCTCAATTTTGTGGCTGTTCCCTCAAGTTCTTTATACACCCACCAGAGGAAGCACCCTCTCCATATCCACCCTATCTGGTCCTTTCTACATTCGGTAGGTTTCAATGAGATCCCCCCGCATTCTTCTAAGTTCCAGTGTGTACAGGCCCAAAGCTGCCAACTGCTCCTCATATGTTAACCCCATCATTCCTGGAATCATCCTCATGAGCCTCCTCTGGACTATCTCCAATGACAACTCATCCTTTCCGAGATATAGGCCTCAAAACTGTTGACAATACTCCAAGTGCAGCCTGACTAGTGTCTTATAAAGTCTCAGCATTATCTCCTTGCTTTTATATTCTATTTCCTGGAAATAAATGCCAACATTGCATTTGCCTTCTTTGCCACAGACTCAACCAATAAATTAAACTTCTGGGAGTCTTGCACAAGGACTCCCAAGTCCCTCTCCACCTCTGATCTTTGAACCTTCTCCCATTTAGATAACAGTCTTCACTATTGTTCCTTTTACCAAAATGCATTATCATACATTTCCCAACACTCTATTCCATCTTCCATTTTTTGCCCATTCTTCCCATTTGTCCTGATGCTATAGCATTGCTTCCTCAGCACTACCTACTCCTCCACCTATCTTTGTATCATCTGCAAACTTTGCCACAAAGCCATCAATTCCTTATCCAAATCATTGACAAACAATGTGAAAATTAGGATTAACAATACTGACCACTTAAGGAACACCACTAGTCACAGGCAGCCAACCAGAAAAGGCCCCTTTTATTCCCACTCACTACCCCCTGCCTGTCAGCCATTCCTCTATCCATGCCGGTATCTTTACAGTAACACCACAGAATTTTATCTTGTTAAGCAGCCTCACGTGTGGCACCTTCTTAAACGACTTCTGAAAATCCAAGTAAATGACATCCACTGCCTCTCCTTTGTCCACCCTGCTTGTTACTTCCTCGAAGAAAATGTGGGTGCATTAATAAAATGCAGGCATTATATTTCACAGTGTGTTCCAATAAAATCTGCTGTCATACTGCAATCTTTATTCATTTTTATTATGCTTGAATAGATAACAAAATGCAGTTAATTTGAAATGATTGATCAAACATGCCGTGAGCACAATCCTATAGGTTGAAGTAAAGTCCAAATCGTTATCTAGCATGGCATGTACAATATTTTATTTCTTCCTAAAACAAAATAATAAAGCCAACTGAGAAATTGCTGAGAATATCTTATTAATTGTCTCATCTTTCTTTGCAGGCAGCATTTGAATTTACATTCTGCCTGGTACATGAGGTAATCATATGGTCTGAGGAGATGCTCTAATGTTAAAGGTTTTAAGAGCTAGTGGAAGGAAGGACATTGTAAGAGAAAAATCAGGAAATCCTCTCAGCATTCAGGTCAATGTTCAGCTCTCAGCTAATTGGTTATCTATCCTATTTGCTGTTTGTGGGACCTTGCTGTATACAAGGAGTAATTCATCAAATGCAAAGTAATTGGAAACACATGTTGACAGTGAGATGTGTTTAATGGACTGTTGGTTGTATTTTAATTGCCAATTCATTATACATCTCTGCGGTATATTTTAAAGTACAGAAGTATAACTCATACAGTCATTCAGAGTGGAAACAAGCCATTCAACCCACCAAATCCATGCTCACCACCAAGCACACATTTACATTATTTACGTTTTATTTCCCCCAACATTTTCATCAATTCTTTATAGATTCCACCATTCACGAAAGTGCAAGGGGCAATTTACAGCAGCAAATTAACCTATCAAACTGCAAGTCTTGAGGATATGGGTGGAGACTGGAGCTCCTATGGAAATCCATGCAGTCACAGGGATAACATGCAAACTCCACCTAAATATCAGGGTTTAAGATTGAACCGAGTTTGGCAAAACTATAAGACTGCGAATCTACTAGTAGCATCGCTCTGTGCAGTATCTCTCCCCTGGTTTTAAGTTCCACTTCATTCAGCCTGGTTATGAAATGTTGACCTTGAAACCTTTCCTCGACAATCCTAGTCCCTTTCCACTGGTTTCTAATTGCTCCCATCTTTTGCTTCACACCATCTTTGAATTGACATTGGCAGCTTGCCCAGGGTGACAGCACTATTACCAAGAGACATTTTGATAAATATTTGAGAATGGCCTCTTGTAAATCCACAAACTGTAATATACTACAGAATCATACAACTTGGAAGCAGGCACCTCTGCCACTATGTCTATCTATTTATCCAAGCTAAACCCATGCTGGCTATTTAGTCCAAATCCCTCATGATGACAAAGATGTTTATCTATCCTATTTGCCTGCATTTGTTGCACAGCACAGAAACAGACCCTTCATCCCATCATCTACTTGCCCACATTTTTGCACACCTCATAGTCAAAAGGTAATACAGCATTGAAACAGGTCCTCTGTTCCAAATAGTCTATGCTGGTCAAGTTACCCATCTACGCTCATCCCGTTTGCCTGCTTTAAAATTTCATCATCAAAATTAAAACGTCCAACTACATGAATACAGATGAAAATTAATTATTGAAAATCTACTCACAACTTCTGTCTTCCTGCACATATTCCCCTTTTAAGTCCATTGTAGGTCTCACTTTTTCCCTGATTATGCAATATCCCTTGGATTTTTCTTAATCTTACAAGGTAGTGATATTTTATGGCCCTTTTTGCCCTCCAAATTTATTTCAAGCATCATCCTGCATTCTCTGTACTCCTGAAAGGTCTCCTGTCATTTCAGTATTCCTTACTTACCATATTCCTCCTGTTTTTGCTTTATCAAATATTTGATATCCCTTAACATCGGGATTCCCTGGAACACTCATTTAAGGAAGAAGTTGACCCTGACCTCTTAATATTTTACATTTAAAAGATTCACATTAGTTTATATTTTTATCAAATAAATGTTTTAGAAAAAATCTCACAAGTCTGTCATTGATGTTTGAACAACTTCTTATAATGAACAGTTAAATAAGAAGTGCTGAAAATTGTATTGATAATATGAAAGCGATAAAGATTAAAGGAATTTCACTAGTAGTTCACTAACAAGCGTGTGGATGTCAGCCAGTTAGAACAGCGAGAAGAGTTTAAAAGGAGACAGCTTTATAAAGCGGGTGACAGAGTAGAGGGAGACAGAGTAGGAAGGCTTTGGCTCAACAGGGCTTTGGCGATAACGGGTTGAGGGGAGGTAGGTTGCCAGTGTAGAATACAGACAGGAAGAACGTGTGTGAGGCTGGTGTTCTGTGCTTGGTGTCAGATGTAGAAAGTCTTGGAGACTCCCAGCCTCCCAGACAGCGACATCTGCGCCAGGTGCATTGAGCTGCAGCTCCTTAGGGACCACATTAGGAAAATGGAGTTGCAGCTGGAGGACCTTTGTCTGGTCAGGGAGAGTGAGGAGGTGTTAGAGAGGAGCTATAGGCAGGTAGTCACACCGGGGCCTCGGGAGATAGTTAAATGGGTAACAGTCAGGAGAGGGAAGGGCAAGAGTCAGTTGCTAGAGAGTATCCCTGTGGCTGTCCCCCTTAACAATAAGCACTCCTGTTTGAGTACTGTCAAGGGGGACGGCCTACCTGAGCGAAGCAATCGTGGCCATGCCTCTGGCATAGAGTCCGGCCCTGTGGCTCAGAAGGATAGGGGAAGGAAGAGGCTGGCAGCAGTGATAGGGGACTCTATAGTTAGGGGGTCAGATAGGCGATTCTGTGGATGCAGGAAAGAAACCCAGATGGTAGTTTGCCTCGCAGGTGCCAGGGTCTGGGATGTTTCTGATCGTGTCCAAGATATCCTGTGGTGGGAAGGAGAACAGCCAGGGGTCATGGTACATACTGGTACCAACAATATTGGTAGGAAAAGGGAAGAGGTCCTGAAAACAGACCAAAAGGAGTTCGGAAGGAAGTTGAGAAGCAGGACCACGAAGGTAGTCATCTCAGGATTACTACCTGTGCCACGCGACAGTGAGTATAGGAATAGAATGAGGTGGAGGACAAATGCGTGGCTGAAAGATTGGAACAGAGGGCAGGGATTCAGATTTCTGGATCATTGGGACCTCTTTTGGATCAGGTGTGACCTGTACAAAAAGGACAGGTTGCACTTGAATCTCAGGGGGACTAATATCCTGGCAGGAAGGTTTGCAAAGGCTACTGGGGAGAGTTTAAATTAGAATGGTTGGGGGGTGGGAACCAAAATGAAGAGACAGAGGAAGAGGCTGTTGGCTTACAAATAGAGAAAGCTTGGAGACAGTGCGAGACAGAGAATAGGCAGGTGATAAAGAAGGGACGCATTCAGACCGCTGTTCTGAGGTGTGTCTATTTTAATGCAAGGAGTATTGTGAATAAAGCGGATGAGGTTAGAGCATGGATCAGTACTTGGAGGTGGGGGCATGGCACTGTTGCTCAGACATAGTGTCACGGCTGCAGAAAAGGAGGAAGACATGGAAGGATTGTCTACAGAGTCTCTCTGGATGGAAGTTAGGAACAATAAGGGGTCAATAACTCTACTGGGTGTATTTTATACACCACCCAATAGTAACAGGGACATTGAGGAGCCGATAGGGAGACAGATTCTGGAAAGGTGTAATAATAGCAGGGTTGTTGTGGTGGGAGATTCTAATTTCCCAAATATTGATTGGCATCTCCCTAGAGCAAGAGGTTTAGATGGGGTGGAGTTTATTAGGTGTGTTCAGGAAGGTTTCTTGTCACAGTATGTAGATAAGCTTACAAGAGGAGAGGCTGTACTTGATCTGGTATTGGGAAATGAACCTGGTCAGGTGTCAGATCTCTCAGTGGGAGAGCATTTTGGAGACAGTGATCACAATTCTGTCCCCTTCACCATAGCATTGGAGAGGGATAGGAACAGACAAGTTAGGAAAGTGTTTAATTGGAGTAAGGGGAAATATGAGGCTATCAGGCAGGAACACGGAAGCATAAATTGGGAACAGATGTCCTCAGGGAAACGTAGGCCCACACTATACTGCCAAATTACATTTGTAACCAAATGCCCAACTAAACTAATCCATTCTGCCTACACAATGTCTTTACCTTTCCACTTCCTCAACATTCAAATGCCTTTCTAGGAGCCTCTTGAATGACTATATATTTGCCTCCATCACCACCCCAGACAGTGCATTCCAGGAACCAAATCTTTTCTGTATTTAAAAAAAACATGCCCTGCACATCTTTGAACTTATCCCTTCTCACCTTAAATGTATGCTCTCTGGTATTATACATTTCAAACCTGAAACATCATGAAAGACATTGTTAATAATTCTTCAAGGGAGTAACAGGCAGGATAGACAAAGGATAGTCAGTGGATGTTGTGTACTTGGATTTTCACAAAGCCTTTGACAAGCAAGTTGCTAAGCAAGGTAAGAACCCATAGTATTACAGGGCAGATACTAGCATGGATAGAAGATTTGCTGAATGCCAGGAGGAAAAGAGTAGTAATAAAAAAGGTCTTCTGAAAGTGACTAATGGTGTTCCACAGAGGTCAGTGTTGCAACCGCTTCTTTTTGCATTATATGTCAATGATTTAGGTGACAGAATTAATAGCTTTGCAGCCAATTTGTAGATGGTACAAAGATAGGTAGAGGGACAGGTAGGTTTGAGGAAGCAAGGAGTCAGAAGGATTTAACAGTTTAGGGGAATGAACAAAGAAATGGCAGATGGAATACAGTGTAGGGAAGTGTATGGTCACACACTTTGGGAGAAGGAATAAAGGCTATTTTAAAGGCTATTATAAAATTCAGAAATCAGAGGTACAAAACTACTTGGTAGTCCTCATGCAGGATTCCTTAAAGGTTAACTTGCAGGTTGAGTCGACGGTAAGGAAAGCAAATGCAATGTAAGCATACACTTCAAGAGGATTAGTATATCAAAGCAAGGATGTAACGCTGAGGCTACAGTATATAAAGCATCGGTCAGACTGCAGTTGGAGTATTATGAGCAGTTTCACTTCCCAGCTTCTTACTTCATCACCTCTCTCCTACCCCCCTGACTTCACCTATCACTTTCTTGTCCTCTTTCCCCTCCCCCCACCTTTCTGACATTTTCACACTTCCTTTCCAGTCCTGATGAAGGGTCTCGGCCTGAAATGTCAACTGTTTATTCATTTTCATAGATGCTGCCTGACTGACCTGCTGAGTTCTTCCTGCATTTTCTGTTTGTTGCTCTGGATTTCCAGCAGCTGCAGTCTCATGCGTTGTTCAAAAAATATAAATATTTCATTGATCTTGAGTGGGAAATTCTTTTGTTACAGCAGCAGCGTGCAGACTTAACTAATGATAAAGTCCAGAATAATAATATACATAATAATGATTTACCAATGTGCAATAATAATGTACAGAATAATAAAACAGAGACTATTGTGCTATGATGTGTGTTCTCCTGTCACACAGAGATGAACTGTGGTATATGCTTATTGCATTTGGAAGGAAAGATTTTCTGTAACGATCCTTCTGACTGCGGAACTGAGTGAGTCTGTTCGAAGGAGAACTCCGCTGCTTATTCAGTAGGTCATGGAGAGGATGTGCCAGATTGTCCATAATGAATAACAGTTTGTTTAGTGACCTCCTCTCCACCACTAACTCAAAAGAGTGCGGGTTGTAGCCAAGGACGGATCCAGCCTTTCCGATGAGCTTATTTAGTCTTTTCACATCACCAGCCCCGATGCTACTCCCCCAACTTAAAGCTGCAAAGAAGAGTGCTCTTGCTACAACAGGCTGGCGAAAGATCTCCAACATCCAGCTGCATAGATACTCTTCCTATCCAAAATATTTTCTCTGCATCAACTAAGTGGAGCACCGGTAGTTTTGATTAGATCAACATGCACCCTTCTAAATGGTGCTAGTCTGTTCAGTCTTTTCACATTCAGCAAATCCAGGAGCTCTGGTTTGATTCCCTCTATGGCAATGACTTTCTTTGATGCAAGAGAGTGGATCTTATAAATTCTTAAAGAAAACCAATTTGCCATTAAAAAGTAAGCTAGACCAGGCGATGTGTCTTTTAGATCTCCTTCAACTTGACATAAAGTCTAATACAGTTTTTTTTCTCCATCTGAGAAAAACTACTTTTATGAATCTGAGTGACATATCTCATTATGAAGCTTTCACTTTTTACCCAGGAACACAGTGGGCAAGGAGGAGATGGGGATTGATCTCTAGTCTTATAAAGGATCCGGAAAAGTTGGCACAGTTCAGTAAGAGTTAATAAGTTCAGAAATGTTTCTACTTATGTTGCCTTTTCAGATGGAAAAGTCTATTCCCAAGATTCACTGTATGGAAACACTGAATTATTACTGAAACATGCAAGAACTTGTTAAAACTCCAACAAGGCTTTTGACAGCAAATTATTGAGGGACAAGAGATAAAAGCCTAAACTGATATAATCGATTTTGATTTGTTTAGATTTACATCAACATAATTAGAAATAATTATCAGCATTGGTTACATAGCCTCTGTGAAAGTGAAATGAATATTCTGTTTCACAGCAGCATGGTTTTAGCCTCAGTTTTGCCGGAGGGCTTTTTTTCCCATTCAGTTTTTGAAGGGTCTTCAAATGAAGCCACCTCAGCCCCTTTTGTTCTGAATAAAGTAAAACCTTGAGGCAAGAGGCAAGTTGCAGTGATGGTTCGAAGTAAAAGGCACAAATGCATTCCATTTTTCCGTGTATTTTCTTGTTGTAACTGTGCAAAGGGCTTTTTGCACTGCACCGTATCTTAAGGTTCAGTTTCCTATGAGTTCTGTTAGTGCTGTCTGAATAGAAGTGTCCCAACTAAAGAATGAGGAAATTTTGGAACAGATGTCACAGAGGTTGCTACTTTGTAGGACATCCTTATTTGTCCCATTTCCCACACGTTCCTTGTATTTTCTGAGACTTTAGTTAAATTAATTTAAGATTGAATTGATCGTAAGGTTGAAATTGCAACATCTGGCAAGTGCAGCACATAAGACCACTAAACAAGGTAAGAATCTATGGTATTATAGGAAAAGTATTATCGTGGGTAGAAGATTGGCTGACTGGCATGAGGCAAAGGGTGGGAATAAAGGAGCACTTTCTGGTTGACTTGTGGTGTTCCACAGGCTTCAGTGTTGCGACTGCTTCTTTAATGTTCTATGTTGATAATTTGGATGATGGAATTGATGGCTTTTTGGCTAAGTTTGTAGATTATATAAATATAGGTGGAGGGGTAGGTAGTATTGAGGAAGCAGGGAGTCTACAGAAGGAATTGGACGGATTAGGAGAATGGGCAAAAAAAGTGGCAAATTGAGTACAGTGTCGAGAACTGTAGTCATGCATTTTGGTCGAAAGAATAAAAGTGTAGATTACTTTCTAAATGGAAAGCATATTCAGAAATCAGATGTGCAGGAGAGTCCTTGTGCAGGATTCCTGAAAGGTTAACTTGCAGGCTGAGTGAGTGTCAGGAAGGCAAATGCAATATTAGTTTCAACAGGACTAGAAAATAAAAGTAAAGAATAAATGCTGAGTCTTTATAGGGCATTTTTCAGACAACATTTGGAGTATTTTGAGCAGCTTGGGGCCCAACAGCTGAGGAAGAATGTGCTGATATTTGACATGCTTCTTCCAGAGGATGAATACAAAATTATACTGGGGATGGAAGGGCTAACATACGTGGAACATTTAATGGAATTTAGAAGGATGAGGTGTTGGTGTGTGAAAATGGTAAAATATTGAAAGCCCCGGAGAGAATGGAGGTGCAGTGTATGCTTCTAATAGTGGGAGAGTCTAGAACCGGAGGGCATACCCTCAGAATAAAAGGCAATGAGGATGAACTGATGAATCTGTGGGATTCATTTGCACAGACAGCTGTGGATGTCAAGTCCATAGGTATACTTAAAGCAGAGATGGATAGTTTCTCAATTAGTAAGGGCATCAAAGGTTATGGGGGAAGGCAGGGGAAAGGGGTTGAGAACGATAAAAAAAAATCAGCCATAATGGAATGACAGAGCAGACCTGATTGGTCAAATGGCATAACTCTGCTCCCACAGTCTTATAGTTTATCCAATTCAGAAGAGTCTTCAGGTTATCCTTACTTTTTGAGTAGACCATCTTTTAAAATATTTTCTGTATGAAAAAAATATTTGACTTGCTGAGAGACCAATTAGCATTCATAACTGAAGCTCCTGCAATATTATGTTTTTGCCATTTACTTCAATATTTATATCAGCAATTGACACAGATTTTGTAGTTCTTTCACTGCAAGCTTTAGCAGTGCCCAAAATATGCTACTAAATTGGCATTACACTGCCCAAGACCAAGATCGGGTGCAAGAGGTCAGAGGTCTGAAGCCTGTGTAAAGCATTGAAATAAAGGGTTGAAGTTGAATTTATCCAAAGTGGAATTGGGCACTTGAGACATGGGCAGGAATAAATGGGGTGTTTGGTTGTCAGAGGATCACGCCTTACAGGGTTAGAAAATTTGTGATGTAGGCCATCAGGGGATTAGACTTGGCCAGTGAAAGCCATCAGAGGATTCAGCCCTAGACATCATGGTGTCTGGCAAAGCATGCAGTGGAAATGAGGCCCGGACTGTACATGAGGAGTCCAACAAGGAGGGATCCTCTTACTGGCAGCCTATTGTAGTCTTGGTGCTTTTTTATGAAACTTGGCCTGTGTACAAGGCATTTTATTGGACTCTTTTCAACTCAACTTCTCGGTATTATTTTTATTTGCACAGTTTGTCTTCTTTTGCACATTGGTTGTTTGTCCACCTTTGTCTGCTAATGTATAGCTTATTGTAAAATTCTATTGTGTTTGTTTTCTCTTGTACATATCTGGAAAAAATGAATCTTAAGGTAGTATATGTACATACATACTGTATGCATACTTTGATAATAGATTTGCTTTGAACTACGAACTGGAGTACATGATAATTTGATGCTACACTAAGTCACATGCCGATTGGTTGCAAGAACACTGAGTCTTAATTCTGGAATTTAGCTTCTTGGCTTCTACTTGAAGCTAAGTTTGTTTGAAAAAAAAACTCAGCATCCATGAGCGGGTGACTCAAAAGTAACATAAACAGTATCTTCCATTATCTTGCTGGGCTGGATTTGTGATGTTTATTATGAAAAGAACATATCTGGGCAATTGTCCACATTATCCAGTTGATTCCATTTGTCTAGCGGTTTCACTCTAGAGTGCCATCCTCCAGTCCGACAGGAGGGATGCATTCTAGTCCCAGAGGTTTTTCTATATTTTGGCTCTCAACTGCTTCCTGAAACACATGGAAGGAATCAAAATGGCTGAAGACTGGTTTCGATACTGGCAGGATTTCAAACAGAGCTGAGATGGACCATCCAGTCAGCACTCTTGGCAGAACATAGTTGTAACTGCTTCAGATTTGTCTTTACCTTGACATGCTCAACCCAAATAATGTTAAGGATTAAAAAGTGGTAGAGAGGCATCCTTTCATATCTCTCCAACCATTCATTACAATGTAATTGTTACCTGTCGAATAACTATCCTCGGCATAAGTGGCTGAAGATCAAAGGCATTACTGACTACACACCGGTCACACCTCCCTCCCTTTTACGCATAATTACTTTATACATGCTTTGAGACATACAACACAATGCCAGCCACTAAAGCTACACTCCTTCCAGGTGAGTGGGCACTGTCTGTAACAGCAGCAGATGTGAGAAGGACTCTGCAGAGTCAATCCCCATAAGGTAGCTGGGCAGGACAACATCCCAGGCCAAGTACTCAGGCAGTGTGCACATCAGCTCATGCACATCTTCACAGACCTCTTATTTCATCCAGGCTGCTGTCCCCACATGCTTCACAAATTAGCCACCATCATCATTGTACCAAAGAACTCTATACCTTCAGAACTATATCACTACCGCCTGGTGACACTGACGCCAATCACCATGAAGTCCTGATGGCACTCCATTCCTGCCACACTAGACACTCACCAATATGCTTAGCAACAGAACTGCTCTACCACAGATGCCGTAGCATCTATAGCAGCACCTGGCTCTGACACACCTAGAAATCAAGTATGCATGTCAGAATGCTACTTCTCAACACAGATTCCTCAAAATGGGCACCCCCCCAGGGCTGTGAGCTGATCCCATTGCTGCACATTCTCACCACACACGTCCACAAAGCCAAACACCCGAGTAACCACATTGCCTAGTTTGCTGATGACACAACGGTGATGGGCTCGTCACCATCAGCAGCCTATAGAGAAGAGGTGGAAGATCTCAGGGCCTGGTGCCAGCGAATAACCTCTTCCTTCATGTCAACAAGACAAAGGAGATGGTTATCGACTTCAGGATAACTCACACCAATCACATTGGTGGGACAGCGATGGAAACTGAGCAGTTTTAAACTCCTGGGAGTACACATCTCACACAACCTCTCATAGTCCCAGAACACATCCGATGCAGAGAGGCTCTACTTTCTAAGGAGGCTGAAGACAGATAGGAGGCATTCCGCAGGTGCATAGTAGAGAGCGTTCTAACAAGCTACATTACTACTTGGTACAGAAACTGCAGGAAGGCTCCAGTCAAAATTGCCAAATGCATCACTGGATACAGAGGGAGTGTGTTGCAGGGAGACAACTAGACTGCAAAGACCACGATGATCTTTTGTGCATTCAAAAGCCTAATAACAGTGTGATGGCAGTTGTCCTTGCATCTAGTGCTCTGTGTTCTCAGGCTCTTGTAGGAGGGGTGCTTGATTAAGTAACTGCTTTCCTGGGCAATTGGAAATGTAGAGAGACAGTGGAGGGGAGGTTGGTTTGTGTGATAGACCATGCTGTGTTCACAGCTCTCTGCAATTTTTTGCTGTCTTTGATGGATTAGTTACCATACCAAGCTCTGATTCATCTGGACAGGTTGCTTTTAATGAATGCCAGATTGATCCAATCCATTGGTTATGAGATCACTTAGCCCTGTGTGTTATAGTGCCACTTTTGCTCTTTAGCATGCATGTAGTGCTGGGAAGAAACATCAAGTTGACATCTCATTTACAGGGATGAGAAAATCTGCAGATGCTTGAAATCCAAGCAATACGCTCTAAATGCTGGAGGAACTCAGCAGGCTAGGCAATAGCTATGGAAAAGAATAAACAGTCGATGTTTTGGGCTGAGACCCATCATCAGGATCGTTGACTTCACCCTTTTCCATAAATGCTGCCTGGCCTGCTGAGCTCCTCCAGCATTTTGTGCGGTAACTCATTTACAGGTATACTTTAAGCATCTGCCAGAATCTGACATTAAATTGGAGTTGATTTCCCAGTCTGATTGAAGCAGTAGAGTGAGGAATACTTCAGGCAATGAAGTTAATTGATTGTGGTGGTATTCACATCACCTTATGGTTGCTCAGTTTTGAGCTTCCAGATGTGTTCTGAGCACTTGCTTCAAAACATAATGGACACATGGACATCAGTACTCTAAGGTGGGTAAATTGGTAACCACAAGGTCAAGCAGGTTTATCCCTTGCAATAGTTAATTTTCTTCTAATTGTTTTGCAGCTACTTCCTAGAGGACTCAGTCAGCTCAGCCCATGGTTCTTGTTATTTGTCAGTTAAAGGATGAGAGTAAATGGTGATCAGGAGGAGGTTTCATATTATATCATGAGTCTTCATGGAGTCTAGAGAGCAGAGAACTGACAGCCACACATCATTATATCATCTCTTGTGCTGACCCTGTCTTGCTCTTAGAACAGGGTGTACCCAGTAATTGTGTAGAAGCATCATTATAACATGACTTAGTGAATATAGCTATGTCAGTCTTGACTAATTTGTGTCAAGAATTTTCACACCAATTTTTACACCATTCCTCAGATCTTGTGAGGAAGACTTTGCAAAGTGCCTGAACTTGGTGCCTACAGGGTGGTCCCTCAGCTTCCATTAATGATGGCATTTGTAATGCCTTCTGTAAGTGGTGTTGATGATATATATCAAAAAATGATCATTATTAAGATAGATCAATTGAAATGCCCAGACTATGCACATATACTTAAAGGCTGGATAAAGCAGACATGGAGAGGATGTTTCAATTAGTAGGAGAGTCTTGGATCTGAGGACTTAACCTCAGTATAAAGGGATGCCCCTTTAAAATCAAAAGGAGAAGGAATTTCTTCAGCCAGAGGGGGAATGAATCGGTGGAATTTGTAGCTGTGAAGGCCAAGTCTTCGAATATATTTAGAGCAGAGGTTTATATAATCTTGATTGTTAAAGAGGTTTAAGGGATACAGAGAGAAGGCAGGAGAATGGAATTGAAAAATTCAACCATGATTGAATGGTGGAACAGAATTAGTGGGCTGAATGACTTAATTTTCCTCTTATATTCTATGGTATATATTTGCCTGCTTTAGAAAGGGCAGGTAATTAACCTTCCAGTTTATTGCACAGGCTGAGAAAGCAGTCACAAGTAACTCCCAACATTTACATCATTTTCCATTTCAATACAGATTTCTAGCTTTTATACTTTTCCATTTTTATCCTAATTAACATTGTGGTAAGGTGGATGTTTCTGCCTTAATTTTTATTTTGTGTTGTGAATCAAACGAGAAAAAAGATCTGGCAGCAAACGGTTTGACAAAACACGCTTTGTACAGAAATACCACGCATTCTCTGAGGAGAAATAAAACTATTTCATGCTTGAAGAGTCTGTCAGCTTATGAAAAGTTCCCTTAGGACCAAACACATTGCAGTAGAGCCAAGAGCTTGACTTTGATGATGCATTGTATAGATTGAATTTAAGACCATGTTTGCATTGGCTTTGGTGATTGTAAAGCAAACACTTCACTAAATGTTGTTGCACTAAAATCCAGTAAAATTTTAAAGTGACAGTTTGAATTCATCGAGCTCACGTAATAAGTGGCTTACTGAGTAAATGCAGTTGCAGGAAATTGTAAATAAAAATAGAAATGCTCAGAATGCTCCGCCCCTCATTCTCCCTTACCTGGCTCCATCTGCCTGTCATCCTTACCCCTCCTCAGTCCACCAATCACCCACTGGTCCCCGACTCTCCAGTATCTCTCTCCTCATAATAGTGGCTACCTTCCCTCTACAAGCCTCCATCCTGATGTAACCTGAAACACCAACTATTTCTTTGCCTCCAGAGATGCTACTTGATTCACCAAGTTCCTCCAGCAGTTTCCAGCACCTGCCGTCTCTTGGGTCTCCTATTATAAAAGAAAGTTGACGCTTTTACAATTCCATTCCATGCAAAATGTTGTTGATGTAGAACTGGAATTATTATTACTGCAGTCTTTGTTTCTACCACTTTCTCTTCTTAAAATCATAAAACCACAAGTACATTGTTAACACTGTCACTAATTATAATATTCAATTTTTTTGCCTGTTCCAGAGTTTTTATGAAGGACAGTCCGCCGCATGGGATTCTGCCAAGAAAGATGAAAACAGGATGAAGAACAGATACGGGAATATCATAGCTTGTGAGTGCTACTCCTCTTGGAAAATGATCCCAGATCTTGATAAAGCTACATTGTATCATAAAAGCAGCAACATAGCTCTAATGTTGTTGACTGATCTTAGTCTGAGTTGCTCCTCAGAGCATACAAGGCTTTAAGCTTTTTGATTATTCATCCCTTGTCTTTTGTATTGGTTCTAACTATAAATGCCCGAGGCCATTAGCAGCCCAGTGTCTGTTATCTTCAGTAGATTTCTTGCTGCACTTGCCTTTGGCCACACACTTGTTTTCATCCAGCTGTGAGATGTTAACTCATCAGAGTCTCAAAGCACTTTTTCTCTGTAGAAAAAAAAGGAGCAGGTTGGTCTCATCATAAGCCCAAGTTGTCAGGGATTCAATATAGCAAGTGGAAGTGTCAATTAAAAGAGAAGACGGCTTTTTTTTAAAGAATAGCTTTATTTGTCATATACAGTGAAATATAATGTTTGTGTCAATGGCCAACACAGTCCAAGATTGTACTGGGGTAAGCCCATAAGTTTCCTATGTTTCCAGTGCCAACAGAGCATGCCCACAACTCACTAACCCTGATCCTAACTGTTGGTTCTTTTGATAACATTAGACCTGCCAACTCTGCAACCTCCCTTCTATCAAATATCAACTCCTCCCACTGTCACTGCGCCAACTTCTACATTTGATGCACTGCCTATCTTCCGTCCAACAATTGTTGTCCATCTTGTTTCACCTTGACAACTTCTACTGAATGACACAACTGTAAGGAATGCATTGTGGGCCTTAATTTGTTTAACCATGAATCAGGTATGGAACGAAAGCCTAATTCCATCCTTGTCCCACTGCAAGACTCTTACCAATAATTTAGTATAGTGGTGAAGATATTGGTTCAATAGTCAAAGGCTTAGCCCATTGACCCAGGGATGTGACTTATTACCAATGACTTTGCGTATGCTATAATCTACCGGTACTTAAAAGAAAACTTGGAAATGACTGGGTAGGAAGGGCATTGTGTCGATGAAGTAGATTTAATGAAGTTTTTTCCGAATCAATTATATTGAGCACTCTTTAAAGAGAAAGTAGGGGGAAGGGCATTGTGGCTAATAACTGCTTGTGCATTCTGGCTGACGAATGATGTTTAGAATCTGCAGGAGGAAGTGCAGAACTCCATATATGTCAAAGAGCTCAATGAAGTGGGGAAGTGTGTTCTTTTAATTTGTCTCATCGTGTACAGATGTTTTTGTTTAAGCACTATTCTCTACATTCACCTTACTCTGCAGAAAACTAACAATGGCTCACACCTAGTTTCTTTCTCACTGCCCCCTAGTGCTGTCTCTCACACACATCTGAGTTATGTATACTGAAGCCACAGATAATGAATGAGCTGTGCACAAAGATCCACAGTAATTAGAGGCCAATCCACCCACGCAAAACCTGCTGGTGCTATTATGTACGAGTTTCTTTTTTCCTGAGTAAAATCTATGACTATGTTCCTCTATTCTCTTTTCTCTCCGACGCTTGTTCAACCTCCCCTCACTTACTTCCGCCATTCCCAGCGACAGAGTGGTCCACAATGTCACTGCTCAATTGAATAACTGGGACATGGATTTTTATGTAAGGCAGGCTTCTTTCCCCATCATGCTTTGCAGAGGTTTAGCTGTTAACCACACACCAACAATGAAGCCTTGCAGCAGTGTGAATGAACATTTACATAGAAGATAACTACATCGCTTAGAAAACTGAATAATGTTATTGAAATTGAAAAGATGTAGAAAAGAATTTGTTCTTGTGACACGTTTGGGAAAATTCAATGTTTGCCTCTACACAATGGTGACTTTTATCCCATTTTACCTAGTACTAAAACGAGAGTCAATTTCTACCAAGTTGTATTTTATGACAATTCATATCCCTGAGATCTTTCAGCCATTAGTTTAATTATTCTAGTATTTTTCTCCTTCCTACAAACAATATTTTATACTTGCCCATGTGTACTAAACTTTAATTCCAATTATTCTTCCGTGTTTAAATCTAACATTACAATAGCTCATATCAAGGATAGCAAGTACATTTGTTTTAAATTGAATGAAGGTAGAACAGCTCCTGGAATTGCCTCACCATTATTTATTCTGATATGAAAAACCTCTAAGATGTTGTAGGCTATTGCTGATTGGTGCACTTACTGGATGATTTGTGCACACAACATGCAGATTAATTATTGAAGACCCATTCTACTTCTCCATACCTTGATAGAGAAATTCTAGATTTATATTGGTTCTTTTCCCCTATCTGAGAAATTGTTCATGTGCAAACAGAATTCAGAATTTGGCAGCAACATGAAAACATATTCTGTTTGGTGTAGAAAGAATAAAGCCCCTTGTTTTAGCAGGCACTGATGTGTTACCATCCCTTTTTACATAAGAATAGCAGGATTTAGCAATACTAGAACCTTTTGTTTTCCTCCATTTTCTCTGTCCTTTATGGTGGACTTACTGTCCATGCAATGCCAACTGTTGTTCACTGCCTTCCCTGTATCTTTGACATTGATGAGTGGTTGTTGCACTTATTCCCTCATCTCTCCTGGAGACAAACGCACTAAGCACTGAGCTGGTCCTTTGGGATAAAGAGTGTCTTGACCTGCTGGACTTGTTATGAATGTGTGGGTGTGACCAGAATAAATCTCCCCAGCAGCAATCTGTAGTGGAAGGGCTGAGTTCAATGACTGGTGAAGTTATTGAACTAATAGATGTGAGTTTGAGTAGCTGGCAGTTTTAAATTCAAGGAATTAAGCACATCTGGATTTTTAAAAATTATTTTATCACTTAATGAACCTACTGTATTTTTTCAGAACTCTGCAAGAAATCACTTATAAGGAACATAAATAACTCCAGTGCCAATTGTATGATGTTCCCTTAATGCCCTCCTCCGTTCATGAACATTTATGGATGTAAAATACATCCCAGCATTCCAGGTCAGACCCCCCCCCCCCCATCCCATGAGTGAACAAACACATGCAGTGCCACATTAGGGGTTAGCATTCAGCACCGGTATTCAGTGCTAAATCCAAGCACTTTCTCATTCCTACTCTTCCACTGTCAGCTGACGCCCATACTGCCTGTACACATTCTTCTCTATCCCTATTATAAATGAGTCCAAAACGGGGTGTAACCGGTATCACAGAAGGAGCTGTGGACTGCTGACCTGAAAAGTACTGCAAGGCTGATAAAATGTAGGATGATAAAACCCGTGAAGATGCCTGTGCCTGTTATGTACTGGGAGTCAACATGTTGGACCAAAGGAAAGTTTGTTCAATAAAAGACAGATAGTGCATACATTTTTTCTGTTTCTTTAGCTGCAGTGAATCCTGTTTGAAATTCTCCATTCTCCCATTACAGCAAGGATCCTACAGAGCCACTTGAAATTTTTAAAAATGCTTTCAGCATATTGCCATGACACTGGCCGGTTTCCGCGGAACATCCCCGTGACACTGGCCGGTTTCCGCGGAACATCCCCGTGACACTGGCCGGTTTCCGCGGAACATCCCCGTGACACTTGCCAGTTTCCGCGGAACATCCCCGTGACACTGGCCAGTTTCAGCGGAACATCCCCGTGACACTGGCCGGTTTCCGCGGAACATCCCCGTGACACTGGCCGGTTTCAGCGGAACATCCCCGTGACACTGGCCGGTTTCAGCGGAACATCCCCGTGACACTGGCCGGTTTCCGCGGAACATCCCCGTGACACTTGCCAGTTTCAGCAGAACATCCCCGTGACACTGGCCGGTTTCCATGGAACATCCCCGTGACACTGGCCGGTTTCCATGGAACATCCCCGTGACTCTGGCCGGTTTCCATGGAACATCCCCGTGACACTGGCCGGTTTCCATGGAACATCCCCGTGACTCTGGCCGGTTTCCATGGAACATCCCCGTGACACTGGCCTGTTTCCGCGGAACATCCCCGTGACACTGGCCGGTTTCCATGGAACATCCCCGTGACACTGGCCGGTTTCCATGGAACATCCCCGTGACACTGGCCGGTTTCCGCGGAACATCCCCGTGACACTGGCCGGTTTCCATGGAACATCCCCGTGACACTGGCCAGTTTCAGCAGAACATCCCCGTGACACTGGCCGGTTTCCGCGGAACATCCCCGTGACACTGGCCGGTTTCCGCGGAACATCCCCGTGACACTGGCCGGTTTCCGCGGAACATCCCCGTGACACTGGCCGGTTTCCGCGGAACATCCCCGTGACACTGGCCGGTTTCCGCGGAACATCCCCGTGACACTGGCCGGTTTCCGCGGAACATCCCCGTGACTCTGGCCGGTTTCCAGGGAACATCCCCGTGACACTGGCCGGTTTCCGCGGAACATCCCCGTGACACTGGCCGGTTTCCATGGAACATCCCCGTGACACTGGCCGGTTTCCGCGGAACATCCCCGTGACACTGGCCGGTTTCCATGGAACATCCCCGTGACACTGGCCAGTTTCAGCGGAACATCCCCGTGACACTCCCCAGTTTTGTCAGAACATCGCTGTGACACTGGCCAGTTTTAGAAAGTATCCAATCTGGTTGCAGCACAGCTTGGTACAGCAACTGTTTTGCCCAAGTCAATAGACAACAGGCATTAGGTGCAGTTGTTTTGAAAGCATCCAGAGAACTGGCCTCCACTGCCTTCTGAGGCAGAGCATTCCACAGATCCACAACTCTCTAGGGAAAAAGTTTTTCCTCAACGTTCTAAATGGCCTACCCCTTATTCTTAAAATGTGGCCTCTGGTTCTGGACTCCCCCAACATCGGGAACATGTTTCCTGCCTCTAGTGTGTCCAATCCCTTAATAATCTTATATGTTTCAATCAGATCCCCTCTCATCCTTCTAAATTCCAGTGTACATAAGCCCAGTCACTCCAATCTTTCAACATATGACAGTCCTGCTATCCCGGGAATTAATCTCGTGAACCTATGCTGCACTCCCTCAATAGCAAGAATGTCCTTCCTCAAATTTGGAGACCAAAACTGCACACAATACTCCAGGTGTGGTCTCACCTGGGCCCTGTACAAATGTAGAAAGACCTCTTTGCTCCTATACTCAACTCCCCTTATTATGAAGGCCAACATGCCATTAGCTTTCTTCACTGCCTGCTGTACCTGCATGCTTACTTTCAGTGACTGATGAACAAGGACACCTAGATCTCGTTGTACTTCCCCTTTTCCTAACTTGACACTATTCAGATAGTAATCTGCCTGCCTGTTCTTGCCATCAAAGTGGATAACCTCACATTAATCCACATTAAACTGCATCTGCCATGCATTTGCCCACTCACCCAACCTGTCCAAGTCACCCTGCATTCTCATAACATCCTCCTCACTGCCACCCAACTTTGTGCCATCTGCACATTTGCTAATGTTACTTTTAATCCCCTCATCTAAATCATTAATGTATATTGTAAACAGCTGCGGTCCCAGCACCGAGTCTTGAGGTACCCCACTAGTCACTGCCTGCCATTCTGAAAAGACCCGTTAATCCCTTATCTTTGTTTCCTGGTCTGCCAACCATTTCTCTATCCATGTTAGTACGCTATCCCCAATACCATGTGCTCTAGTTTTGGCCACTAATCTCCTATGTGAGACGTTATCAAAGGTTTTCTGAAAGTCCAGGTATACTACATCCACTGGCACTCCCTTGTCCATTTTCATAGTTACATCCTCAAAAAGTTCCAGAAGATTAGTCAAGCATGATTTCCCCTTCGTAAGTCCATGCTGACTTAGACCGATCCTGTTACTGCCATCCAAATGTGCCGCTATTGCATCTTTTATAATTGAGTCCAGCATTTTCCCCACCACTGATGTCAGGCTAACTGGTCTATAATTTCCTGTTTTCTCTCTCCCTCCTTTCTTAAAAAGTGGGATAACATTAGCTACCTTCCAATCCACAGGAACTGATCTTGAATTTATAGAACATTGGAAAATGAATACCAATGTGTCCACAATTTCTAGAGCCACCTCCTTAAGTACCCTGGGATGCAGACAATCAAGTCCTGGGGATTTATCAGCCTTCAGTCCCATCAGTCTACCCAACACCATTTTCTGCCTAATGTGAATTTCCTTCAGTTTCTCCGTTACCCTAGGTCCTCTGGCCACTATTACATCTGGGAGATTGTTTGTGTCTTCCCTAGTGAAGACAGATCCAAAGTACCTGTTCAACTCATCTGCCATTTCCTCGTTACCCATAATAAATTCACCCATTTCTGTCTTCAAGGGCCCAACTTCGGTCTTAACTAACTTTTTCCTCTTCACATACCTAAAGAAGCTTTTACTATCCTCCTTTATATTCTTGGCTAGCTTACCTTTGTACTTCAACTTTTCTCCCCATATTGCCTTTTTAGTTATCTTCTGTTGCTCTTTAAAAGTTTCCCAATCCTCTGGCTTCCGGCTCATCTTTGCTATGTTATACTTCTTCTCTTTTATTTTTATACTGTCAGCCATGGTTGCCCCTTACTCCCCTTAGAATTTTTCTTCCTCCTTGGAATGAACTGAACCTGCACCTTCTGTATTATTTCCAGAAATACCTGCCATTGTTGTTCCACTGTCATCCCTGCTAGGGTATCCTTCCAGTCAACTGTGGCCAGCTCCTCCCTCATGGCTCCATAATTCCCTTTGTTCAACTGTAATACTGACACTTCCAATTTTCCCTTCTCCCTCTCAAATTGTAGATTAAAACTTATCATATCATGGTCGCTACCTCCTAATGGCTCCTTTACCTTGGGTTCCCTTATCAAATCCGGTTCATTACGGTTCATTACTAAATCCACAAGAATTTACTGAAAGTTGGAAACACAGCCCAGTCCATCATGAAAACCAGCTTCCTCTCCATTACTTCCCATTGGCTTGAGAAAGTAGTCAACACAATCAAAGACATCTCTGATTCCACACATTCTCAATTCTCCTCTATCCCACTGGGCAGAAGATTCAGAAGTACATACAGTACTGCCAGGCTCAAGGACAGCTTCTATGGTTCTTGAAAAGAACTCTTAATATGCTTAAGAAAAACTCCTGATTTCTCCATCTACCTTGCCGTGTTCTTTGCGCTTTATTTGTCTACCTGCACTGCACTATATTCTGCGTTGTTTACTTCCCCAATTTACCCCATGCTTCTGTACAAAATGACATGCAAATGAAAGCTTTTTACTGTATCACAGTACATGTGACAATATTAACCATTACCCTCTTCCACCTACCTCCAGGTTGAGCGAATTATAGTGGCAGTAGCCTTTACCAGTCCTTTCTGATGTTTGAATGTTGTGAGCGACGAGGGTGGGAGGAGAATTCTGGGATCTACTCCCAACTCAAAATGTTAATTAGAAGTTGATGGAGTTAGGTTTGAGATTTGGAGATTTCATGGAATGACAAAGGTTGTGCAAGATGGCCAGACCAAAAGCACTTGGAACTGAACTGTCTGCAATCATGTCCGATAAATGGGAGAATCAGTGCTCCTTATCTCCATCTCACTTTGCACCAAAAGTGGGCATTGTTGACTTTAATGTTTCTTAAGGTCCGTGATATTTAGTTGATAACCAGCAATGGCTGTTTTCTTCTTCAGATGATCATTCTCGGGTCAGACTACAACCATTGGAAGGTGACTCAAATTCTGATTACATTAATGCAAACTATGTGGAAGTAAGTAGCTAACATCTGGTATGTATCTTTGAGGTATTCTTTAGCTGCATAAGAGCTTGTGTAGGTGAATAGAAAACTCTTTTACATATGTGATCCCAGATCAGGGGGGACAAGGATCAGAGGAATATTAAAGCTCCTTTTACTCTGCTAACAATTTGACAATCTCTGAACAGCATGTCACACTCTACCCTGCGTGACATTTGCTTTTTCCACACCTGCCATTCTGTGATCTCACAAAGAGACACTGCTGGTTTAATGTAATTAAAGACAGTCTTGTTCAGTGACACAGTGGCTGTCAGAATCAGGTCATCAATTGGTTAGAGGCAATGAATACTGTGATTGCCTTGTATAAGAATGTAAAATCGTTGTTGTTTGTTCTGGTTCCCAGCTTCTCATGGAATTGTAACTCCTTTCTGAAAGAACTGAAATGTGGAAGCAGTGAATTATTCTGTAATATTGACCAGAGGAGTTCTTTACCCACTGTTGGAGCATAATATTTTGCATCCAAACTGCCTTCTAGGAGTGTCTGAAGCTGATACTGGAAGATATGGATTGTTTTGTCTATTTCAATTGATGATGTTTCTTAAAGTAATTTAGTGAAGGCGCAGATAAACCTCTGGAAGCAAGCAGCTTTAGCATGTGGCAGACAAAGATTGTAATCTGACATTCTTTTTCCACCGACGCAGTACATCTGGTTCTAACTTCTGAAGAGTCATATTTGGGCCAGTAACTGTATGTATGGAACATGGTTATCTCAAATTTTAAACATTTAAGTATCATCAGGTATGAAGTGCTTTTTAAAGTTTATTATTTATATTAATAATTAATAGGTCATGTGGAAAGATTTAAGGTTGTATATTTTAATTATGGTTTCCCAATGACAAAAGAACAGAAAGGGAGATTTGACATTGGTTGCTCATATTGAAGACATACAAGATATTTCTCACCAGGTGGATTTGCTTCCAATACATCCAGTTGATTAGAAGCAATGGAAAGTAACATTCAGAGGCAGAGACAACTTCTGGCAGATATCCTCACACGCCTTTAATGCCAATGAAAATTTTCTTCCCCTAGCCATAGGTTTAATGTAATAGAAACTAATAGTCTAATATTTGGCTTTATTTGAAGAAGAAAGAATAGCCAATAATCACAATGTAGCAGGAAAGATAGACAAGTAGGACAGATAAAGGGGATGCAGTGCATATTTGGACTTTCAGAAGGCCTTGATCAAGGTGCTACATATGCGATTGCTTACCAAGTTAAGAGCCCGTGGTATTACAGGAAAGTTACTAACCTGGTTAGAGCATTGGCTGATTGGTAGGAGGCAGCAAGTGGGAATAAAAGGATCCTGTTCTGGTTGTCTGCCAGTAACTAGTGGTGTTCTGCAGGGGTCAGTTTTGGGACTACTTTTTTGCTGTATATAAACGATTTAGATGATGAAAAGATGGCTTTGTTGCCAGGATTGCAGATGATACGAAGATTGGTGGAGGGACAGGTAGTGTTGAGGAAACAGATATGTTGCCGAAGGACAGATTGGAAGAATGGTCAAGAAAGTGGCAAGTGAAATATAATGTTGGAAAATGAATGGTCATGCAGTTTGGAGGTAGAAATAAATGTGCCGGCTACTTTCTAAACGTGGAGAAAATCCAAAACTCTGAGATACAAAGGGACTTGGGAGTCCATATGCAGAATGTTAAATTGCAGGTTGACTCAGTGGTGAGGAAGGCAAATACAATGTTAGCATTCATTTCAAGAGGTCTAGAATACAAGAGCTGAGGCTTTTTAAGGCACTGGTGAGGCCTCACCTTGAGTATTGTGTATAGTTTTGTGCTCCTTATCTCTTAGAAGAGAAGTGCTGGCATTGGAAAGGGTCCAGAGGAGGATCACAAGGATGATTCCAGGAACGAAAGGGTTATCATCCAAGGAACATTTGATGGCTCTTGGTCTGTACTGGCTGGAATTTATCTCATTGAAACCTTTTGAATGTTGAAAGGCCTAGACAGAGTAGATGTGCAAAGGATATTTCCCATGGTGGGAGAGTCTAGGACAAGAGGGCACAGCATCAGGATAGAGGGACGTCCATTCAACACAGAGATGCAGAGAAATCTCTTTAGCCAGAGGTGGTGAATTTGTAGAATTTGTTGCCACATGCAGCTGTGGAGGCCAGGTCGTTGGGTGTATTTAAGGCAGAGATTGATAGGTTCTTGATTGGACATGGCATCAAAGGTTACGGGGAGAAGGCTGAGAAATGGGGTTGAGGAAAAGATATAAAAATAGCAACAGCCATGAGTGAATGGTGGAGCAGACTCGATGGGCCAGATGGCTTAATTCTGCTCCAGTGTCTTATGGAAACTTGTTTGGTTTCTGTTCCTAAATTGAATTGAAAAAGCAAAAAATAGCAAAAAAAAAATTCAGTTACAGGTGGAAGAATTGACAGCTGAGTTGGTCAGTTCTGATACAAACAGAAAAGGCTGGTTATTGAAATTGCTGAGTTCACTGTTGTGTCACAAGAATTGCAATGCGTGCAGATGTTATCTCTCAGCCTTGCCTTGAGCTTCTTGGAACAAGTAGGAGGTTGACAGCGGAATAGTTAGAGTGGCAATGGATAAAGAGCTAGAGTGACAGTCGCAACATTCTGTAAATCACCAAATGCTATCGATGAGGCTAGAATAAGACCAAGTGGACCTTCTTGAAAAGTGCACATCTTTGAAAATAAAAAAATATGTACATATATTTAGATGTGTATGGATTTGTATATATAAAAAGAGAAATTGCTGAAAAATCGAAAAGAAATTGACTGGCATTCAAACATATCTGGTTTCCTATTGAATGACGGAAAATAAGTCTCCTTGCAGTAGTTAATTGCTCTAATTTTCAGCACTCTTATAATGTCACAGTATTAGAACAGATAAAACTCTCCTGAGAGGAGTTCCTACATTAGCTTACTAATCTCTTTTTTGCCTCTTTTAGGGCTATCACAGACCGAACCACTATATTGCCACACAAGGTAAGCAAGTATATAAACCTTCAAAAGTGATACATTCACTAATATTATGTAGTAAGGAAAATCAAGGTATATATGAGATAATGTTCATATTTTATTATAGCCTTGAGTATTCACCAGCATCTCCAGAAGAAAGTGTACATGTATTATATTAACAATACAGAAACGTTTCAAGTCAATGAAATAAAGGTAATAAAGAATAAACTTTTCTTTATTACCTGGGATACTTGGGGTACTGTTTCAGGATGTTTTTTTTCAACAACACTAATAGATTCTGTAAATGTACATTAAGCAAGAAATGTTGTGGTCCTTTACCCCACTCCCTCTTCTCTGCTGTCATCTCCTTTCATTCACCACCACCCCCCCCCCCCACTCACTGAGAGAGAAAGAGATAAAGTCAGTCCTGGACTATCTAGTTGGATGACTGGCAAAGCAGAAACCATTAACTGCTGGGATTCATGGGGATCAGGTGTGCTGGTAAACAAAGTGCAGGAAGTAATGAAATATAGGATGCAATTAGAAGGTATTTGGTGTGTTTGCCTTATATCACAAGGGGATTTAAGTACAAGAGCTAGGAATTCTTGCTTCATTTGTATAAGGCTTCAGTGAGGACACATCTGGAGAACTTGCTGCATCATTAGTCTCTGTACTGCAGGTAAGACTTATCTGCTTCTGTGAATGTTTGTTAGTTTGATTCCAAATAATGATCATCATATGCAGACAGAATGAGTAAGATAGGATAATACTCAATCAATAATTACACAAGTCAATGAAGAACACATTGAATACACATGAAGGAGGATCAACAAGAGGTGTTATGAGGTCATTTCCTGTTTAAAACCAATGGATTTAGTCATAGAATAAGACATCAACTGGTTTGGAGTGATTGAGAAATTGTTTTAGTCAAAGGGTTGGAATTTTCAAACCTAATATCTGTAAGTGTTCATCTGTTGAGCATTTTCAAGCTTGGAAACGTTATAATTTTGCAAAGAGAGACCAGTGGTTTGAGCAATTGTCTGAAAGGTGAAGACAGGGTGGAAGAAGCCTATTAAGCAAATTAAATGAGTGTTGCAGGTTCAGACTAGCAACAGGTGACTGAATGAATCAGTGAAATGATTCATGGAGGGAAAGTAGTTTTTATTGGGTAAACTGGAAAGAGTGAAGGTTCCACCCTGCAGAACCGGCAGGGTGTGGGAAGGGAATACAGCAAGGGAAAGAGCCAAAGAAGGTAGGAGGAATACATAATGTCACATTGCCATGGAAATTCAGTAAGGCAGGGGTCACCAACCTTTTTTAGTACCGTAGACCGTTTAGTATTGACAATATTGTTGTGGACCAGCCAACGGGGGGTACGGTGGGAGTGTTTATCACAACCGGAATATAGGTGCTAAGTCAACTATAAGTCACTTATAAGTGGCTAATACACTCAATTTCGTTTCTAAAAGGGTTTATCTAATGAATTTAATATTAAACACACAGTGCATATTTTCCTCACATGAATATAGTTATAAATCAATTATAACTCACTTATAAGTTAATAGCATCATAACATTTTAAGTAACATTTGAATATTAAACACACAGCGCATATTTTCCTCATATGAACATACAAAACCATTGCAACACACCAGTGAGAGGGCAAGGTAAGGGCCGGAGGTCCCCGTACTGGAGCCACAGTAGTCGTAGTCCGGAGAGAGCGACCGACCGAGCTAGGAGTGCGACAGGGCGCGTGCCCGCCCTCCTTGTAGGTAGTTAGAACCTATCGGCTGACAGAAGTTTGGCTTGAGGGATGACTTTCAGTAGATCGCAGCGAGGTAGCTGCTCTGCTATTTGCGAAACCCTGAGCCCAAATTAGATTGTCTGTGAATACTTTAGCACCGGGTTCCCCATGAACATTCGGTGTGCTAATGAGGCGGCACCCATCTGTCCGCGCTCCAAGCCAGTAGCAACGGCACTTCTTGCCGGCCGCGTGAGGCAGCTGGTTACCCGAGACCAACCAGTGATCCCTGGCGCTAGGGTATCACTGCGTTTAGGCAACTGATGACCTCGCATGGGTAATGACTTTGCGTGTGTAATGAACTCACGTGTGTTCAAGTTCAACAGTGGGTGTGACAGGGAATGAGGAAAGGTGCAGCTGACTCTATCGTTTCCTCGCAGCCCGGTAACACATGCTTTGCGGTCCGGTATTGATCCGCAGCCCAGTCGTTGGAAACCACGACAGTAAGGTGATGTGAAGGGACCAAGCTGGTGGTTGATTCATGTCAATCTTGTCAGAAGCATTCGTGAAAACACAGAAGCAGCTTAGACTGGAGGAAGGCATGGAGTCAGGTGCACAGGCATAGGAAGAAAGATCTGTATAAATATTTGCATACGCCAAGAATTGACAAAGCTTGAAATTCTTGATACTTGTAAGGAGAAAATAAAAGAATTTTTGGTTCTGTCCATCACCTTGTCACCTTGTCACCTTGTCATCGAACTTCCCATCCGTCTCGTTTCACCTCCAGCGCTTGCACATCCTAAAAGGTGTTTAACGTTTCTGGCTTCTGAAATCTTTACTTGGCTCATTCTCATCAAGTGACTAAACTGCTTATTATAAAACATAGAACACAGAACTACACAGCACAGGAATAAGCCCTTCAGGTCATAATGTTGTGCTGAACTAATTTAACTGAATACACCTAATTACATCTGCCAGTACATGGTCTATATCCCTCTATTATCTACACATTCATGTGTCTATCTGGGAGCTTCTTTAATGCTTCTATCCTGTTGCCACTTCCAAGCATCCACCACTCCCTGTATAAAATACTTGTCCTTTGAATCCCCCCTCCCCCACCACCTTAAATGCATGTCCTGTTGTCATAAACACTTCCTTTCTGGGAAAAAGATACCGGCTGTCTGTCAATGCCTCTCATACTTATGTAAACTTCTCCCAGGTCTCCCTTCAGCCTCTGCTGCTCTGGAGATTATTTCCAACATTATCACTGTTTTACTTCACTGTTCACCAACGTTAATCTGTAATTGATCACTACTGATCAATGATGTACAAAATTATCCATCTCAGTTCTTCAACAGGATCACGTGGTTGGGAAGCAGCTCCCTGCCCTTTGTCAACGACTTGGCTTCCTGCAACATAAACTCCAGCAAAATCAAAGACAAACTTATTATCAAAGCACATATAGGTCACTATGTACAACCCTTTTCTTGCGGGCATTTACAGGAAAATAAAGAAATACAATAATGTTTATGAAAAACTACACCTAAATAAAGATGACAAATAATCAATGCTGACAATAATAAAAGAAGATAAATTGTGCAAATAACTAAAAAATAATACTGAAAAGCGGAGTACTAAAATTCTTGGAAGTGAGTCTATAGGTTGTGGAACTTGTTCAGAGTTGAGTTAAGTGAAGTTCCCATGCTGGTTCAGGAGCTTAATGATTGTAAGGTAATAACTTTTCCTGAATTGTTCCTGTGGGATCTATCTCTCGTACCTCCTGCCTGATGGTAATAGTGAAAAGGGAGCATGTCCTGGATGGTGGGGGTCCTTAATGGAGGGTGCTGCTTTCTTGTTGCAGTGCTCCATGTAAACCTGCTTATTGGTGGGTAAGGGTTTGCCTGTGATTGCCTGAGCTGTATCCACCACTTTCTGCAGATTTTTCCATTCCTGTGCAGTCATGTTTCATAGCAGACTGTGACACAACCAGTTTTTAGAATACTTTCCACTGTGCATCAGTCGAGGTTTGTCGAAGCTTTAGGTGACATGATGATTCTATGTAAACTTCTAAGAAAGTAGAGGTGGTGTTGTCACTTCTTTATGATGGCACTTAAGTGCTGGCCGCAGGACAGATCCCCTATTATGATAACACCAAGGAATTTAAAGTTACTGGCCCCTCCACCTCAGATCCCCTCATGAAGACTGGCTCATGGACCTCCAGCTTCTTCCCCCTGTCGTCAATGATCAAATCTTTGGTTTGTTGACACAGAGTGAGATATCAAGCCATACCATCAAATAGTCCAAAATACTTCTGCAAAATGTTTGATAATATTTTTGAAAGTTTATTCCATGTAAGTACATTCAGAAGCATTCAAAAACTATTATAGGGCATTCAAACTCCAATAAACTCTCTTTTAAATAATTAAAAATGGTAAAATTTTAAAGAAACAAAATTCCTAAATATTTTAAAACACTTATAAATATTTCAAAATGCTCAAACAATTATGGATGAAGTTAATGGACTTACAGTTATACTCTATCCCAGTGCAAGGGACAATGAATCTGTGTAATTCCTGCTATTTCACTGGGCACCAGGAGGTGTACAGCATTGGAGTGTATTTGGGAAAACAGCAATGGATCGTTGACCACTGTGTGTACTTCCACACAAATATGGAAATTCATGGTTTTCTACAGAAATCCTAACATTTATCTGCAAAATTCAGGCATTAACTCTTAGTCCCAATGGTCACTAGTAATTAATTGAATTGTCCCACAGTATCACTATCTCATAAATCTCTTTATAGTCACGGGGTCCCACTACAATAGATTTAAGTTCATCCTCACCATTATTCTGTAATAAGTCATAGTTAAGCTGCGGTGTTAAACTAATAATTCTGAGTTAAACCACGACGTCACTCCCTCTGTACTATATCCGAATCAAAGCAAAGCATCACTGCACAAAATCTGTCAAACATTAATTTCTCACTTTATTAATCTGAGTTCAGCTATAGTGTTGTTCTGCAATAAATCCAAGTCCAGTCAGTGTTACTCGGAATAACTCTGACAGAGTGATGCTGACATGGTGAATTCAGTTGAAGCCTTGTCATAGTATCGATAATAAATTAGATGCAGAAACTCCACAGTTTTTGTCATATGCAGGCTCAGGGTGTGGGGTTGATGAGAAAGAGTAAGTGGTAAGTTTCAAACAGGAGTACAAGGTGCAGTAATGCACAGCAGGTAGATCAGCAACTGGAACATGAGAGCCAGACCAATACTTAGGGCACTCTGTGACCTGTCATGCTTTCTCTTTGAACTTCATGAGTTCACTGAAACCATAGCACAGAATTTCCCCAGAGTCCCATTCAATTGTTTCACAATTTTTTATTGAGTTCCTGCTACCCAAAGTCCTGTGCACAAATGTAAATGTATATAGCTGAAAT
This sequence comes from Hypanus sabinus, assembly GCF_030144855.1. NCBI lineage: Eukaryota > Metazoa > Chordata > Chondrichthyes > Myliobatiformes > Dasyatidae > Hypanus > Hypanus sabinus. The sequence goes on from NC_082706.1 coordinate 127,906,659, forward strand.
TGGCAAATGTAATCAGTGGTAATAGACTTGCAATCTGGTTTTAATAAACTAGGGAGTTACATAATTACCTGTTCATTAGTGTGTTGCCATCTCTGCGATATGTTAGGATTTATTAAAATCCCCTGGGCTGACTTTCTGTCTGGTACCTGTTTGCAAGACAATAGCAAGATGAAGTCAATCTCTAATCTGTGATCAAGGTGTTATTTCTGTTAGAAACAAAATAACATATCGAATGCTTCCATCCCTTTTATCCCTGCCACACAATAATGATACCGTAATGCTTATATTATGTATAAACGTATGTGTTTTGGTAATACAGATTTCTCAAGTTCACAGCTATATTCGGGTTGCAAACTGACCACTGTCAGCAGCGTGCTCACCTCAGGATTCAGAGAAGTGTTTCCAGCCTGGCATTCCAGTGTGCTGCACTGTTAGCAGGGCCACTTATTACAAGAATATTTCTCCAAGGGCCTGTATTGCCTTAAATATATTGTTGAAATGACTTTTTCTATCATCCAAGTCACCTTGCTCTTTCAACCAGTGATCTCATAAGCAAACTTATCTCAAGCTATTTGCTGATATCAAAACAGCTTTTAGTTTATAATGAGACCCTGAAGCCATTGCAAGGTGCCAAATGGTCATAAGCAAAGATGAGCACATGGACAAATTCGTGTATTCAGCAGCAGTGTGCACCTATGTAATCTGGTTAAGGCATCCCCAGGGATGTCACAGATGTTTCATCAAATGAAATTTGGCAAGACACCACATAAAGTAATATTAGACCTGCCAACCAAACGCCCAGTCAAGGGTATGATTTTAAACAACGACAAAGGTGAAGAGGGAAGAGGTAACAAAGATTAGGGAGGGAATTTGAAGGCTTGGGTGAAAGCACAGCCTCCACTGATGAAATGATAGAAATTAAGAATGCCTCCAAGCCCAGAGTTAGTGTAGGGGTAAGTGGCAAAAAACTGTAAACCCTAATTTGTTCTTTGGTCATTGAGAAAGAGAATATGTTAGTGTATGAAGTACTTTGTATATTTGAGAAGGTTTACCTTCTGGAAGCTTTATCCAGAGGAGAGCATTATACCAGACACACAACAAGAGATTCTGCAGATGCTGGAAATCTTGAGTAACATACCACAACATACTGGAGCAATTCAGCAGGTCAGGCAGCATCTATGGAGGGAAATAAACAGTTCATGTTTTGGGCCAAGATTCTTCTCGGCCCAAAAAGTCAACTATTCATTTCCTTCAAAGATGCTGCCTGACCACACCAAATCAGGCAGATGGCCAGGCAAAGCACTATATACAGAACCTGAACATGAGTACAATAGATATTAGCACTTTTTAAGAGATCTGGTAAGATAAGGTGACCCAACAGTTCCATTTATTAGCTAGCTGGCCTGTGTTACAAATTTACTGTAGGTCTGACGGTTCAAACCTCTTGTGCTCTTCAAGGAGGGGAGAAATGGCCACCATTGTTTCCCCACTTACATCAATAAATTAATTATCCCTCCAAAATTACTGGTTCAAATGGATAACATGAACTCTGTAGTAAATACTAATCAAATTTCTATGAGCTCCTTCAGTTCTGACATTTCCCTTGAGCCCATACCACACTATTAGAAGTCCAAAGCCAGGATAAACTTCATTAACCCATGTTAATTTCAATTTTTTTTAACCTCAAAATTGTATTTTAACAAGGCTCATGGATGAAATGGATGTAAGTACTTCAGCTCACCAGAAGAGTAGGGGAGTGGGACCCTGAAGGAAATTAGCAGTCCACTCCTAGTTTTCATTCCTCTCCGCTACTTGCACAGTTAGTTAGTCCCAAATAGCTTTCAAGCAAAACAAGCTCAGTCTGAAAATAAATGCAATCCTTAACATAGCTGTAGAGTTTCTGACATGGATTAACAGCGGGAAAAGATATCTTGATGTCTCTCAGGCACCTGCTTCTCTGTACCATAGATGAATGCTGTTTTTCTCAGATTAGTTTCTTACTGGAAACCCCATGGGGAGACCCTTGAGATCAGTTTTGCTATTCCGAGGCAGTTAATGAGAGTGTTTTATTGAGACAACAGACTCATCTCATTAGCACAGATCCTAAGAGCATGTCTACCTGCCTCATCAAACAGATGTTTTATTGGTTCTGTCAATGTGTTTCTAAAACAACTGTTAAGTAAATAGTGCTCCTTAAGAAAAAGCACCATGGAACTTGTGAATGCCAACTCATAACTGCATAAGCTCTGGAAGCAAGTGTCACAATTCCCCATGGCGAAGGTGGGCTGAATAGCCTAATTCTGCTCCCATGTCTAATGGAGACATGAACTGAAGAAGAAAAGTACTTTGTATATTGTACAGTGCATACTTTAACTTAAAATAATTATGTTAGCCTTTGTCATAACCTGGTAAGTGGGGAGAAGTTTAAAGGTGACCTGGTGAAGCAGCAGTTAATGAACCTGCCCCCAAAGGCTCTGGCTGCTTGGAGCTTTCACACTTTCCCTGTGACTGTGAGGGTTTTCTACCATATCCCCAAGTCATGTTGATTGCTTAATGCAAACCACCCTTCGGTGTAAGGTAGGTTGAAAATGAATCAGTTGAAGGGAGTGTGAAAGAGAATAATTTGCACAGGGAAAATAGGAGATGGCGTGGGACTGTGCTGGGAGCTGGCATGAACAAATGGGGCAAATGGGGAACAAATTGGCCTTCTATTAGTTGAGAAGGAGTCAAAAACAAGAGAAAATTTCAACCAGCAGAGAGATGGGAGAAACACAACAATTTGCACTCTGCTTTCTGGCTAAGATCAAGTGCAGTATCATGGTGGATCGCTCAGGATGCCAAAACTGAGGATGGACAAGAGAGTCATTGCGATCAAGAGGCTGGTAAGAGCTTAACCTACTGACGTAGGGGTGGATTCTCATGCTGTTTAAACTAGTCTAACACACCTTTCCAGCAATAACTGCATCGATTGGAGGAGCTGGGATCCAAAGCACCACTGGGGCCAAGTGAAGGATCCTCAAGGAGGGAAATCCCTCAAATAGGATCTCTTCATTCGGAAGGTGCTATTTGAATGCTGCAAGTTGGATGTGAGCGATGTCTACTGTGTTCAAGACTTCACTGGTAATGGCTTTTTCAATGTCGCATTCAAGCACACGACAGGATGGCAGAAGTTCCTGCAGGATTTGATCACTATGCACATGTTCACCCCACCTGTGCCTGCTGTGGATATTCTCACTTCCCTTGCGTGTTACAGCAAATGAGCAGGAAACTTCGTAGACTTCAGAAGATATGTTCATGAACTGGACAAGCAAACGTCGGCTGAAGGTCAAGCTGAGAGTGAATTCGACTGGCTTCATCATCCACCCTCCTTCAGACTTCACTATCGGAGGGAACCACAGTTACATGGTATATTCCAGTCAACCCAGACTGTGACATAACTGCAATGTCTGATCACGTTGCAGCCCAATCCAGTCAACTGCAGACTGGAAGGGCACCAGACAAAGGAGTGGCAGGGAAGTAAATGCTACAACCTGTGAGGAGAGACAAACCGCCTCTACAAAGCCTGCCCAAAATGTGCTGGCACCCACACACAGGCAGTAAGAGGGAGAGCTGTCACTGAGAGTGCCCAGACAAACACTAACACATCCACCATCCATGCAGAGACCATGGGCAGCCTACGCCTGAGGAAAGGCCAGCCACCTCAAGTTCCCACCTCCCTCAGCCAATAAACCCCACGCCCCTCCACAAGACAAGGAAGTTGAGAGCATCAGAGGGGTGGCTCTGCCAGGCAATTGAGGGACCCAAGTGAAAACCTCCCTGGACAAGACAGTGTCACCTCCTTCTGCTTGGGTCTGAGGTCAGTTTGCAGACTGATCAGAATCTGTGACCAGTTTGAGTCCAGAGTTAACCACATGAAGAGCGATGCCACACTCTTCAGTACCTGGCCCGATCGATCCAGTGCCCTTTGTACATGGAGGTTCTGGGGACCCGGTTCAGAGGGGCCAAGCAATTGGAATTGGCTGGATCCGACTGCGAAGATAGAACAGAAACTGGGACTGTGGGGAGGGCGCTCCTTATCAATAATTGGGAAGAACCTGGTCATCAGGGGTGAGGCACACTCAGGGCTGCTGTACTCGACGCAGGAGTGGCCCATCCCCCACTCCTCCAACTTGCGCATCTCCCGAACTGACTTAGGGTTCATCCAGAGATCCAAGATGGAGCGGGTCAAACAGATCACAATGCACAATTCCCTGGACAATGGGGGCAAAAACATACCCAATGTCACCCTCACCCTGATGACCACTTTCATGGGAGGCTGCATCAGGCTGTGAGTGGAATGTAAAGACGTGGGCAACCAAGTAGCAAGTGCCAAAGTTCTATCTGTCCTGGTGTCGCAGATGGCCCTGATGCTGTGCAATGTCACAGCCAGCTGGACGTTGCGGCACTAGCTGTCTTTCATGGAAAAGTTCCTTCAGACCAACACCTTTGACCTCAAGTCCATCAAGCAGTGGTCAACATGGAACATCCTGCAGATACTGCAGAAAGACTCGCTGGACACATGGGGGATAGTGTCCTAAGCTGAGTGCCCAGACCATTTGGCAGAATGCCTCATCACAACAGACACCAAGACCTTGCCTGGCTGGCAGTGAGAGGGGCCCTTCCCATCAGATCGGCCCTGAAAGCCTGGAGCATCACTCCCACCGTCTGCTGCCTGTGGGACGGCTCGTGGGGAAGAGATAGGAGCTTCCCTCTTTGCAGACTGTGGGTTTGCAAAGAGGCTGTGGAGAAGGATGAAAGGGCCTGTGTTGCAATTCATGCTGAGCAATTGCATGACAGAGAACACTCTGTTCTCAGGGACACACCTGGAAACATCAGATGCTGCTGGTAGATGAGTGAAAGATGCTCTTTTGTCTGTCTGAAACTCGTTGGTCTGCCGACTGGTCGAGATGTGCATGGAGCATTCCAGGCTGCAGGAGTATTTGCTAAGGGAAGCACCAATGCTTGGCGAAGTCACCGCAAGAGCTCAGTGGGGAAGGACCACAGTGAAGGGTTCTTCTCCTACTGGAGACAGAGGGGCCAGATTGTGAAGGAAGTCCCTCAATTATTATTGCAGCAGTATACCACCCCAGAGTGCAACATGAGCTGTTGGGAGTGGTTTAAACTAGTACAGCAGGGGGATGAGAACCAGGTTGATAGAGCTGAGGATGAGCCAGCAGGTTTACAAGCAGATGATGTAATATGTAATTATGAATATAAGGAAGGACAAGCCAATGATTGGGTGCAACTGCAGACAGAGCAAAGAGTTAAATTGTTCCACAGAGGCAAAATTCATAAGGGTGAAGAATGAAGGACTGGAGGTGCTGTATTTAAGTATACATAGTATTCGGAATAAGGTGGATGAACTCGTGGCTCAATTAGAGATTGGTCGATATGACGTTGTGGGCATCGCTGAGTTGTGGCTGAAAGATGGTCATAGTTAGGAGTTTAACATCAAAGGATATATATCTATGTCTTACAAGGACAGGCAGGAATGCAAGGGCTGTGGTGTGGCTCTGTTGGTAAGAGATGGAATTATTCCTGCCTGTGGCCATCAAACTTTACAACTCCTCCCTCGGAGTGTCACACACCCTGAGCCAGTAGGCTGGTCCTGGACTAATTTCCACTTGACATTATTTACTTATTATTATTTAATTATTTGTTTTTACATTGCTATATTTCTACTCTATTCTTGGTTGGTGCAAATGTAACGAAACCCAATTTCCCTCGGGATCAATAAAGTATGTCTGTCTGTCTACATCTTTAGAAAGAGGTGACAGGATCACAGAATGTTGAATCTGTTGGTGGAGTTAAGAAACTGCAAGGGTAAAAAAAATTATGGGAATCATATACAGGCTTCCAAGTAGTAACCAAGATGTGGGCTGAGATTGCAAAGGGAGCTGGAAAGGGCATGTAATGAGGGTAATGTCACATTTGTAATGGGGGACGTCAGTATGCAAGGGGACTGGGAAAATCAAGTTGGTGTTGGATCACAAGAGAGGGGATTTGTTGAATGCCAAAGAGATAGCTTCTTATAGCAAGTTGAGCTTGAGCTTACTTGGGGAAAGGGTATCTTAGATTGGGTGTTGTGTAATATCCAAGATCTTATTAGGGAGCTTAATGTAAAGGAACCCTTAGAGGCAGTGATCATAATATGAGGGAATTCGTACTGCAATTTGAGAGGGTGAAGCATAAGTCACATATATAAGTATCGCAATGGAATAAAGGGAATTTCAGAGGCATGAGAGAAGAGCTTGCCCAGTGGATTGGAGGGCTACAGGAGGATACTGGTGGGGATAATGGCAGAGCAGGGAGCAGAGTTGGGAATAGTTCACAAGGTGCATATTAGATATGTCCCACAAAAGAAGTTGTTCTCACATGACAGGACTAGGCAACCATGGCTGACAAGGGAATTTAAGAACTACATAAAAGCCAAGGAAAGGGCATAAAATGTGGCAAAAGTTGGATGATTGGGGAGCTTTTAAAATCCAACAGACGGCAACTAAAAAAGCTATAAGCAGGGAAAAGGTTAACTATGAGGACAAACTAGCTGATAACATAAAACAGAATACCAAAATATTTTTCCGTTATACAGAGAATAAAAGAGAGGTGAGAGTTGGTATTTGACCATTGAAAAATGATGCTGGTGAGGTAGTAGTGGGGGGACAAAGAAATGGTACATAAACTTAATAAGTACTTTGATTCAGTCTTTACTGTGGAAGACACTAGCTGTATGCCAGGATCCGTGAGTGTCAGGTATTGATATACAGTGAGTGGTATTGATATTACAAAGGAAAAAGTACGAGGCAAAATGAAAGGTCTTAAGTTGGATAAGTCACCTGGACCAGATGGATTATATCTCAGAGTCCTGAGAGAGGTTGCTGAAGAAGTAACAGATGCATTGGTCATGATCTTTCAAGAATCACTTGATTCTGGTATGGTCCTGGAGGTATTGAAAGATTGCAAATGTCACTCCACTCTTCAAGAAGGGAGGAAAACAAAAGTAAGGAAGTTATAGGCCTAACCTCAATGGTTGGGAAAGTGTTGGAGTCCATTATTAAGGGTGAGGTTTCGGGGTACTTGGAGACAAATGATAAAATTCAGCATGGTTTCTGTAAAGGGAAATCTTGCCTGAGAAATCTGTTGGAATTTCTAAAAGAAGTAACAAGCTAGGTGGATAAAGGAGAGGCAGGGGATGTAATTTATTTAGATTTTCAGAAGGCATTTGATAAACTGCCTCACATGAGGCTGCTTAACAAGATAAACTCCTATCATATTACAGGAAATATACTGGTATGGATAGAGGAATGGCTGACAGGCAGGAGGCAGCGAGTGGGATTAAAGGTAGCCTTTTCTGGTTGGCGTCCGGTGACTAGTATTGTTCCACAGGGGTCCGTACTGGGCCTAAAAAGTGTGCTGTAGATGTTGGGGTCAAAGCAACACATATGACATGCTGGAGAAACTCAGCAGGGTCGGACAACATCCGTGGAAACGAACAGTCAACGTTTTGGGCCGAGACCCTTCATCAAGACTGAAGAGGGAGGGGGCAGGGGCCCTATAAAGAAGGTGGGGGGAGGGTGGGAAGGAGAAGGCTGGTAGGTGCCAGGTGAAAAATCAATCAGAGGAAAGATCAAGGGGTGGGGGAGGGGATAGGCAGGAAAGGTGAAGAAGGAATGTAAGGGAAAAGCACTGTGTAGTAGAAGAAGGCAGAATCATGAGAGAGGTGATAGGCAGCTGGAGGAGGCAGAGTGAAACTGGGATGATGGAAGGGAGAGGGAGGGAATTAGCAGAAGTTGGAGAATTCGATGTTCATACCAAGGGGCTAGAGACTACCCAGATGGTATATAAGGTGTTGCTCCTCCAGCCTGAGTTTGGCCTCATCATGGCAGTAGAGGAGGCCATGAATGGACATATCCAAATGGAAATGTGAAGCAGAGTTGAAATGGGCGGCAACCGGGAGATCCTGTCTGTTGTGGCGGATGGAGCAGAGGTGCTTGACGAAGCGGTCCCCCAATCTACGTCGGGTCTCACCGATGTAGAGGAGGCCGCACCCGGAGCACCGGATGCAATAGATTACCCCAACAGACTCACAAGTGAAGTGTTGCCTCACCTGTTTGGGGCCCTGAATGGTGGTAAGAAAGGAGGTGTAGGGACAGGTGTTGCACTTACACTTGCAGGGATAAGTACTAGGTGGGAGGTCTGTGGGGAGGGACGTGTGGGCCAGGCAGTCATGGAGGGAACGATCCCTGTGAAAAGCGGAGAGGGATAGAGAGGGAAAGATGTGCTTAGTGGTGGGGACTGTTGCTTTTCACATTGATTGTCAATGATTTAGATAATGGAATTGATGGTTCTCTGGCAAAATTTCCAGATGATACAATAAATGGAGGGACAGGTAGTGCTGAGGAAGCAATGTGATTGAAGCAGGACTTAGCCAAATTGGAAGAATGGGCAATAAAGTGGCAGATGGAATGCAGTATTGGGAAATGTATGATAATGCATTTTGGTAAAAGGAACAATAGTGTAGACTATTATCTATAAGGGAAGAAAATTCAAATATCTGAGACGCAAACGGACTTAGGAGTCCTTGTGCAAGACCCCTAGAAGGTTAATTTATAGGTTGGGTCTGTGATAAAGAAGACTCTTGGAAATAGAATATAAAAACAAGAAGATAATGCTGATATTTTACAAGACACTAGTCAGGCTGCACTTGGAGTATTGTCAGCAGTTTTGGGCCCCATATCTCAGAAAGGATGTGCCGTCATTGGAGAGAGTCCAGAGGAAGTTCCTAAGGATGTTTTCGGGAATGAAGAGCTTAACATATGAAGAGTGTTTGGCAGCTTTGAGCCTGTACTCACTGGAATTTAGAAGAATGCGGGGGTATCTTATTGAAAACTACCAAATGTTGAAAGGACTAGATAGGATGGATATGGAGAGGATACTTCCTATGGTGGGGGTATCCAGAACTGGAGGGCACAGCCTCAAAATTGAGGGGTGGCCTTTTAGAACAGAAGTAAGGAGGAACCTTTTCAGCCAAAGAGTGGTGAACCTGTGGAATGGTCCACCACAGACTGTGGTGGAGGTCAAACCCTTGTGTATATTCAAGGCGGAAGTTGTTAGATCACTGATTGGTCGCAGCATTAAGGGATACAGTGAGAGGGCAGATGTATGGGGTTGAGTGGGATCTGGGATCAGCCATAATGGCAGAGTGGACTTGATGGGCTAATGGCCTAATTCTGCTCCTATACCTTATGGTCTTATGAGTTGCAGTGTAAATTCTAACAGACTAGGCAAACTAGATTTGGAGGTGTTCTCCACAGCCTAGAGTCTAGCACCAGAGATCTCAGCCTTCAGATGGTGAATCTGCATCACAGTGACAGAGGAGAGACTGAAACAGGCTTGTATAGTGCAATTATTTGCTCTGAAAGGCACAAGGCTCAGGAGTTCAACTCTTCCTGCTTTATTTGTTTCTCTAGTTTCCGAGTATTCTGTTTCTTCACTAAGGTGGTGTCAAACTATGGAATCTTTATCACTGAGAGCATTGAGAATCATATCATTAAATACTGTAGTCAAATTCATGGAGTAATACAGCACAGAAACAGGCCCTTCGGCCCAGCTCATTCAGGCTGACCAAGATGCCCATCTCAGTTAGTACCATTTGCCTGCATTAGATCATATCCTGTTGACCTCTCTAGCTAACTTCATAAAAAGATAGTAACCGGGTCAAAATTTACAAGTCTTTCCCATTCAGAATTCTCTAAGTTTGTAACAAAGAGATAACAGTCTACTTGTTGTCATAACCTTGTCCCTACCACAACTTTTAAGGACTCTTTTGAAAGTGTTTCCAATTCTGTTAGGAAAATTATTCACATATCCCTTGAAACAGGAAATTTTCCAGAAGCCTTCAGAATTGTGACTGTCAAAACCCCTATTTAAAAAGCCAAAGCTTGATAGAATAAATGTTGAATGTTTATTCATTTCCATCGATACTGCCTGACCTGCAAAGTTCCTCCAACATTTTGTGTGTGTTGCTCTAACTACAGACCCATATCAAATCTTTCCTTCCTGAGAAAGGTTCTTGTGAAAATAATTTTCAACCCAACAACTTTCTGAATAAGAACCGTATTCCAGAAATGTTTCAGTCAGATTTAAGAGTAAACCTCAGTACAAGGAGAGCCCTTACCAAAATTGTCAACAACCTTACGCTCAGCACTGAGGCCAACAGAATCTCAGTACTAAATTTTCAAGATCTAAGTGCTGCCTTCCACGCAGCCAACCACAACCTTGAGAACTGGGTTGGCCTCTCTGGTAACTTCCTAATTGGTTTTGCTCATATACTTTAGACAAAATTTTTTTTGGTTTCTCTTGGAGACCAGTTTTCTAAGAGATATAACGTACATTTTGGTGTTGCTCAGGAAAGCTGTTTTAGTCCCCTCCTCTTCTCCTTATACATGCTCCCCATAGAAGACATCATTGGAGAGCATAAACATGATTTCCACAGTTATGTAGATGACACGCAATTGTACATCTCGATTGAGTCTGATGATGATAACACTCTGTCTTCTCTAATTTCTGGTATGGTTGCAGTAGACAAATGGATGAGCAATAATTTCCTAAAATTAAATGAAGATAAACTGAAATACTTTTGGTTAGTTCCAAAGCCAAAAGAGATAACTTCTTGATAAACTTAGGAACTTGACCCCACCCCCCACCCATCCCTTGTAAAATCAGAAGTAACAAGCCTGGATGTTATCCCTGATTCAGATTTGAATTTTAAATCCCACATAAAGAATACCAGAGCAGCATTTCTACACTTAAGAAATATTGCAAAGGTATGTTAGTTCTGTCACATAATGATGCTAAAAAACTAATTCCTACCTTTATATCGAATAGACTAGATTACTGCAATGCACTTTTTTACTGAGATTGCAAAGCAATCTGTTGACAAACTAATTAAGAACACTGCTGCTAGACTTATAACTAAAACCAGGATTAGGGAGCATATGACTCTCCTCCTAGCTATTCTGCATTGTCTTTCTGTATCTTTTAAAATTGATTTAAACATTCCTTTACTTGTCCTTAAAGATCTAAATGGTCTGGGAAAGAGTACTGTACATCACAGAGTCACTTTCATTTTATAATCTTTCTCAAGCTCTCAATTCCTCTACTGTCAGTCCCTTAGATTTAAACAATCTCCCTCAAAAATTAAATTTTAGGTCAGCTTTTTTGAACTATGCTGCTAAACTATGGAATTCAATACCTAAAAATATAAGGGATGCAGACTCATTTGGCACTTTTAAACACCAGCAGAAATCCTATTTATTTAATCTTGCTTTTTTTAAACTATAAAACACACACAAAATGCTGGAGGAACTCAACAGGCCAAGCAGCATCTATGGAAAAGAATGCAGTTGACGTTTCGGCAGTAGTGGAGAAAAAAAGCTGAGGAGTAGATTTAAGAGGTGGGGGGTGGAGAGAGAGAAACACAAGGTGATAGGTGAAACCAGGAGGGGAAGGACTGAAGTAAGGAGCCAGGAAGTTGATTGGTGAAAGAGATACAAGGTTGAAGGGGAAAATCTAGTAGAAGAGGACAGAAGGCCATGGAAGAAAGAAAAAGAGGGGAGAAAGAGGGGAGGAGCACCAGAGGGGAGGCAAGGGGCAGGCAAGGAGGTAAGGTAAGCAAGGGAAAAGGTGATGGGAATGGGGGAATGGTGAAGTGGGAGGGGGGGGTGGTCATTACCGGAAGTTCGAGAAAACGATGTTCATGCCATCAGTTGGAGGCTACCCAGGCAGAATGTAAGGTGCTGTTCGTCCAACCTAAGTGTGGCCTCATCGTGACAGTGGAGGAGGCCATGGATTGACGTATCGGAATGGGAATGGGAAGTGGAATTAAAATGGATGGCCACTGGGAGATCCTGCTTCTTCAGGCAGACAGAGAATAGGTCCTCAGCGGAGTGGTCTTCCAATATACATCGGGTCTGACCGATATGCAGGAGGCCACAGTCAGGTTGGAGGAACAACAACTAATTTCCTAAAATTAAATGAAGTTCAAATTGAAATACTCAAGGTTAGTTTCAAAGCCAAAAGAGATAAACTTCCATATACAGTTGGCCCTTCTTATCCACAAGGGATTGGTTCCAGGACCCCTTGTGGATACCAACATTTGCGGATGCTCAAGTTCCTTATTCAACCTGTCTCAATGTGGTGGATCTTAGGACCCTGCAGAACCCCAGACCTTATTTAACCTGTCCACCGCAGTGGCGGACATTACGACCCGGCGGCAGAACTCTGAATCCACGGTGTTTCTGTTCACAAAAATAATCATGATAACGATTGAAAATAAAGTGGAAATAATAAAGTGATCAGAAAGAGGTGAAACACCATCGGTCATTGGAAAAGCGTTAGGCTACGTTGGTCAGCGATCAGAACAATTTTAAAGGATAAAGTGAGAAAGGCTCTTAATTATATTTGGTGGTTTAACTATTGGGTTTTGGGCTTTTGATCCTCCATATCAACCCGGCACGGTGGAGAGTGCACTCGGAAGTGGTCTGTCACTCGATGGAATATGAGAACTTCTGTTCCCGAGCCTGGCACTGAAACATACGTTCTTAAGTGTTTTATATGCATAGAAAGGTAAAATATATACTATATATTAAGACAAACATTTGATTAACTGACGCTAAATAACGCCTGATGTACCTGTTCCGACTTACTTAATAAGAGAACTTCCGATTTTTTCAATCCCGATCCACGATAACCCCGCACATCCTCCCGTATACTTTAAATCATCTCTAGATTACTTATAATACCTAATACAATGTAAATGCTCTGTAAATAGTTGTTATACTGCATTGTTTAGGGAATAATGACAAGAAAAAAAGTCTGTACATGCTTGAACAACAAGTGCTGGAAGAGCACTTCCAGGTTTTCGTGATTTGCGGTTGGTTGAATTCACGCATGCGGAATTCACGGATAAGGAGGGCCAATCATATTCCGTATGGGTAGCCTCCAACTTGATGGCATGAACATCGATATCTCAACTTTCTGATAAAGCCCGTCCCTTCACCGTTCTCCATCACTTGCCCATCTCTCACCTTACCTCCTTGCCTCCTTATCACCTCCTTTTGGTGCTCCTCCCCTCTTTTCCTTTCTTCCGTGGCCTTTTGTCCTCTCCTATTAGATTCCCCCTTCGCCAGCCCTGTATCTCTTTCATCGATCAACTTCCCAGCTCTTTACTTCACCCCTGCCCCTCACAGTTTCACCTATCACCTTGTGTTTTTCCCTCCCCTCCCCCCACCTTTTAAATCTGCTCCCATCTTTTTCTCTCCAGCCCTGCTGAAGGGTCTCGGCCCAAAACATTGGACTGCATTCTTTTCCATAGATGCTGCCTGGTTTGCTGAGTTCCTCCAGCGTTTTGTGCGTGTTGCTTGGATTTCCAGCATCTACAGATTTTCTCTTGTTTGTGATTGTTTTTAACTAACATCTTTTGGTATTTTATTTTCATGTTCATTTCTATGTGTATTTTTAAGGCAAGAGAATGGGGTTGAGAAAGAAATTAAATCAGTCATGATGGAATGGTGGAGCAAATTCGGTGAGCTGAATGAAATGGCCCAATTCTGTCCGATGTCCTATGGTCATGGTCCTAGACATTGTGAATCCACAAGACAATGAAGTTGTTGGTTTAATTAAACAGGGTGTCTGCCTTTGATCTGATGCACTTAAATACATCAATCACAGTTGTTGGCTCTTCTCCTAGAACTACAGGACCAGTTAAAGGGGGTGCTGTGCCTGACTACCAACAATGAATAAGGGCACAAAGGGTGAGAAAAGAAAGTTTTCAATAGGTAGAAAAAAGACTTTCCAAGAAATTACCTAGAGTAGAAAATGAAGAAGAACCATGAAAGTAATCTCAGTAGCTTTTAAATCAAGTAAAAGTTCAAGTTCCAGTTTATTGTCATGTACACACATTCCCAGGATACAAATGCAGGAAAATTTGTTTTCCTGCAGCAGCACAGTACATTATCAGCTGCTTAACCCTAATGGGCATTTTGTTTCTGCACTATCAATTCTAGAGTGAATCATTAGGAGTACTCAAACAAAAGATGCATTCTTACCCTACAAGTTTGCTCTGCTTCAGAGGAAAATAAATCTTCATCTGAACATGCCTACTATAATTCCTTTGAAGGGTGTTAAAAGCTTTTAAAACTGCATATTAACAGCTCGCTTGTCATATAGACTTCTTTGTCGGCAAAAATTGAGCAAGCATATCTGTACCAAATTCTCAGAAATCATCAACTCATTTTGAAGTTTTGCTGCCTGAAATTTGTGCACAATGAATGGTAGTCGAAAGGACTGGTTCAAAGGGTCTTCAGTTTCAACCTTCTGACAGACTGATGACTTCTACCCTCACTGTTACTGTTATAAAAAGCTGACAAGTTGACACATGGTTTGAACCACCAGCTGTTAATACCCAAATTTGACAGCATTTTTGATGATATGCCCATTAGTCTGAGCTGGGTTGCAACATAGGTGTAAGTCACAACAAAGCACATGTAAGCCAGTTCTCTGATGCATGTTTATTAACTTCTGTTTGTGTTGTTCTGATGCTGTCCTTTTTCTGTGTGCAGGATGCAGGTACCAGCATGTATTGTGCATCCTCAATTACCCCTAAATAGAGAAGGCAGCTCAGAGTCAATCACAAGGGTGCACATCTGACTTGCAACATTAGCATAAGCAGAGCAAACAAAATCACCCTTTAAGCGATTATTTTATGAGTAAATTGCTTCTTGTAGCTATTGTGGCTATCAATGTTTGAAAGCTCTCCATCCACTATTTAATAGAGACATTATTTATACATCTATTAGTCATGTTAACCAAAATGATTTCAATCAAATTTTCTCTTCAGGCAGCAGTAGTGGGAATTTGCAATACCTTGGGGATTGTTATTGAGAACTAGGGAAACAAATAATGCAGGCAGAGATGAACATCTGTGCTTTATGTCTAAGACAGAAAATAGCCACACTATATAAAGCCTGATCCGGTCAGTACCAGTTTGGTATTAGAGACCTTCTTCATACTGGTCCATATAGGTGAGAATCAAATGAAAAACTAAACAGAAGCAAATCAATGAGAACTGAACATGTTATAATGCTTTACTTAATGTAAGAGCAATCGGACTGGTCCAGTTCACCAACCACATGCATGTGTCCTTGTAGATTCTTTCAGAATTCAGTCAGGTTTAATACCACTGACATAGGGCAAGAAATAGTTGTTTTTGCAGCAGCAGTACAGTGCAATACATGGCTATTACTGTGAATTATGATAAGAATATATATTAGATAGATAGATAAATAGCGTAAAAAGAGAGCAAAATACTGTGTTTTATGGGTTTATGGACCGTTCAGAAGTCTGATGGCAAAGGAGAAGAAGCTGTTCCTAAAACCCAGATCATCCTTTCTTTGTGCTGCTGCCATCAGGAAGGAGGAACAGGAGCCCCAGGACTCAAACCATCAGATTCAGAAAGAGTTATTACTCCTCATCCATCAGGTTCTTGAACCAGAAGGGATAACTTCACTCAACTTCATCCACTCCAATACTGAACTTTTCCCACAACCTATGACTAACTTTCAAGGACTCTTCATCTCATGTTCTTGATGTCTATTGCTTATCTATTTATTTTTTTGTATTTGCACAGTTTGTTGTCTTTTGCACATTATTTGTTTGTCCATCTTGGGTGTCGTCTTTCCTTGATTCTATTGTGTTTCTTTGTATTTACTATGAATGCCCAAAAGAAAAGAAATTTCAGTGTTGTATATGGTGATCCATATGTACTTTGATAATAAATTTACTTTGAACTTTGAACAAAGGCAAAATGGAGCGCTTCAACCTGGATGCAAACTGTGCCCAGACTCTTCATTACTACACATGATGTCTAAAACCCTCTCACATCCCCAAATCCAAACCCTAACCTGACCCCTAACTTCCCTCTCTGCCCCAAAACCATCCCTAAAAACCCAACAGAAACCACTAAATCTGAGCCATGACATTGATGGACATCACAGCTCAACCACTCAACTTGAGTGTGGGTGTTCAGGCTCTTGTATATTCTCCCTGATGTTAGTAATGAGAAGAGGGCAGGTCAGGGATGATGAGGATCTTTAATGATAGATGCCACCTTGTTTATTTTGCTGTCACTTTCCATCTATGTCCCTCGGTTGCTAATCCTTCCACAAATGGAAGGCGTTTCTCTCTATTACTAACTCTTTATGGTTTTAAACACCTTTATCAAAACTTCTTCAGCTCTGGAAGAATGCCATTTCCCTCCACAGTTGCTGAGTTCCAGCAACATCTTGATTTTTGTTCTTTTGTTCCAAGGGAAACCATCTCAGTTTTTCTAGTCCATCCACATCTTTAAAACCCTTAATCCCTGGAATCACCTCTACCGCATTCTTTTCAAAGCATTTACATCCTTCACAAGAGAATTGCCTAGAAATGGACTCAACTTCCTGGATGTGGCTATATCTGTGTTTTACAAAGGTTCATCCAGACATTCCTGCTCTTGCACTCTCTACCTAGAGACCAAAGTCCCATGATCTTGTTATAACCACTTTCTCAAACTATTCTGCCAATTTCTACAAACTGGATGCATGTATTTGCCTGACCCTCCCCCAATCTACCTCTTGATAGCATTGCTCTTGTACACCTTTGAACAGTTTAGTGTTCCAGACAGATCATTGTAAGATAAAATGTGATGTGCTGTGCTTTTCTTCATTAGTGCAAGCTCATAGTATTTAATCTCAGTATCAGTTTACTCAAAATTGAAAATTGGATAAAGCCAATCGATCATTGCTAAAATGCAGTTGGTAAGTTAATTGGAAAATATAAATTACTCTATTGTGTAGATGAAGGGTAGAATCTGGCTGGAGTTAATGAGAATGTGGGCAGAATAAAACATGAGAGTAAGGCATGGTAAATGAATGGTTGATAGTTAATATGTTCTCAGTGGCCATAAGAGCTGCCTCTGTACTGTATCTATTATCAAGTCATGTCAAGTCAACTTTTATTGTCATTTCGACCATAACTGCTGGTACAGTACATAGTAAAAATGAGACATTTTTCAGGACCATGGTTTACATGACACAGTACAAAAAACTAGACTGAACTACGTAATAGAAAAAAACAGCACAGAGAAAGCTACGCTAGACTACAGACCTATACAGGACTGCATAAAGTGCACAAAAACAATGCAGGCATTACAATAAATAATAAACAGGACAGTAGGGCAAGGTGTCAGTCCAGGCTTCGGGTATTGAGGAGTCTGATAGCTTGGGGGAAGAAACTGTTACATAGTCTGGTCGTGAGAACCCGAATGCTTCAGAGCCTTTTCCCAGATGGCAGGAGGGAGTCTGTTAACATACTTCTGGTTTCAAATAGATGAAATCCATCTTTGAGAACTAGTAACAAGCAATCTACTGGAGGAACTCAGTGGGCTGAGCAGCATTTGTGGGAGGAAGAAAACACTTCAGGTCGAAAACCCACATCAAGATGGATCTCCTCCAGTAGATTGTTGCTCCAGATTCCAGCATCTGCAATCTCTTGTGTCTCCTTTTGAACACTGGTGTCTTATACATAAGAGAATATTGGCCACTAGTTGTACTCAACATACACTGTTTCACTGGAATTATGGGCCTATAACCAGTGGCCAATATCCTCACAAGCATTTAACCTACTTACAAAGGTGAAGATATTATGATGCAGCACGACAGGTCACTGATAATCAAATTGACTGCAGGGACAACCAGTTGTGTTGGCTCTGGCAGGCTCTGCACTGGCACTGGTTTAATGTTGTTCCTGACAAATGCCAGCAGAGCCACAAGATATTTCTGGCATTTCCCTACTTCCATTGACAGAAAGCCTTTCGAGCATGGCAAGCATGTGCTGAATGGAGAGTCCCAGACTTGGTGATAGGGGTTTGCTGGGGCTGTGCTGCTTGCAGTCTGCTGAGGGGCTTGTCCGAGTCCAGCATCAGATTGGCAACTTCTTGCAATTCCCAGAATTTGTTCTAAACCTGAACCAAATTAGTCCTGTGCAGGAACAGTAAACCCAGTCACTTAAATGGAGAAGAATGGATGTGATGGAGAAAGGCGAGTTGTGATTATTTTACATACTGTTTTTAGTGTTTTTTAAATTGTAATTATTGTTTAGCTTTGAATAATTGCTGAACGTTCCTAAAGTTCAGGGACATTAACAAAAGATTGATATCTTTTGGCCAGGTGACAAACTTTTTTTTTGTATCCCACTGGTGGTGCTTGTACTGGTCCTGGCACAAAATGAAATTTATAAAGAGCATGCTATGGAATCCACACATTACTGTGGGCTCAGCAGGTTGGTGCATGGGGATCTCAGGCATCCCACCACTGCCAGGAATACTTGGACTGATAAATACCAGGCAAATTTCCAGATGTAATTCAGTATGGGTCTGACTGAGTTGCAAATCTGCTTATGTTCAGCCATGTTCATAAAATCTCAGTACAAATCCAGTGATAGATTTTTTTTTATATAGCTGCTGTCCGTTTTATAACAGTGCTATATAACAGCAATTCAAAAAATCTATTTTTTATGCCAGAAAACCAGTTGATAAAAAAGTAAGCAAAAGTGGACATCAGAAAAGTTCCAGAAGTTACGGTGTAAAATATTTCCCTTTGTACGTTTAACAAAATCAATGATGCTTCTATATCTCTATTCCTTATAAGTTTCTTAAAGGTGGGCCACAACATACCAAGCATTTCCCATTGCTGAAAATCATCGGCTTGGGCATGGCAAATATATTTTATTTTGTTTATTTATTTATTTGGAGATACAGTCTGGTAACAGTCCCTTTGGCCCAATCATCCTGTACCACCCTATTACACATATCTGACCAATTAACCTACTAACCCTTACCTCTTTGGATTATGGGATTATGCAGTCATGGGGAAAACATACAAACTTCTTAGAGACAGCAGCAGAGTTGAGCCTGGTTCTTTGTGCTGTAATAATGTCATGCTAACTGCTACACTACCATGGTGCCCTAAAATTCTGGACCTTTTATTAATATCAGAGAGTGGGTATCCATTATAGACTAAACAAGGACAAAGTACAAAGCCCTCACTGACACTTTAGCCATTAGTTAAATGGCAGAAGTTATTTGAAAGTCACAAAATAACTGGTTGAAAGTCACATTTGTGGCTTGGGAGAGGCTATTTGGCATCAACATGGAAACAGATGGACGTCCATTATGAAGAGCTGCTCAAAACAGTGGCTGATAGTAACCCAGGTGCCTTTCAGGGAAAAACAGGCTGACTTGATCTTGTTACTCTAAGTGCTTACATTTACATAGTATCTTTAACATGTTAAATCTGAACTGACTCAGATTCAGGTTTAATATCACTGGCATATGTCAGGCAATATGTTGTTTTGTGGCAGCAATACATTACAATACATAATAAAAATTATAAATTACAATCAGAAGTTTGTATAAAAAAAGAAAATTTCAGTTAAAGAAGTAGTGCAAAAAGAGAGGAGAAAAATACTGACGCAGTGTTCATGGGTTTATTGTCCATTCATAAATCTGATGGCAGAGGAGAATAAACTGAAACACTGAGTTGGTATCTTCAGTCTCCTGTGGACTTCTTGTATGGCTCTGGACCACTGGTCTTGTCATTCATGCATTCACACAGGTCTTGATGAAGTCAATGACAACTGTGGCGTATTCATTCAGACTCAAAAAATAAATCCCTGAATAATGTTCAGGTCACTGACTCAAAGCGTATTCCTTGACCCTCACCCTTCTTGGTCCTCACCACTGATGTTGCGGCTCTTCACAATTCTGATGCTGATTGCCAGAGCTATACACAGTAACTACCTATAGGGGCACATTGTCAATGCCGTTTATCTATCATGGTACAGCTCAGAAGCTACTCACTTATCCTTACTAACACTCTGATGCAGGGCGGAAGCTGCACTGCTCTGTCAGTGATGCTATGAAATCAAAGTACTATCTGCTTTCCCAGGTGAATGCAAAATGACCCACAGCACTGTCGGAAAAAGAGCAGGAGTGTTCTTTGCAGGATCTGGACAAATACTTAATTCAATCAGCCCCATTAGAACAGGTCGCCATGATTTCCTTGCAGTTAATGCTGAGGCATTTCCAATATTACAATTGTAATTACACTTCAAAACCTTTTGCTTAATTGCAAAGAACTTAGTTTGTTAAAGGCGCTGTATAAATGCAAGTGTTGCTTTCTTATTGAGCAGGAGCGCATATGGTAGTCATTAGTGTAATTTACTATAGATTGTTGTTATGTATCCCCGGGAAATGTATGAAATCAGGCATGCATGACATTTAACAAGTAATGCACTGTGGCATAATTTGTTTCCTGAAAGCAATTTAAACAAAATAGTTCTTAATTAGGGTAAAACTACCAGCACTTCATAATATAAATGTAGTCAATTTGCATATGTAAAGTCAACTATTGGAGTCACAAATCTGGAGATGGAAAGTGAATATAAATGATACAGGGACAATTTATTCCTCAACTCCAAAACGCTTGCAGGGTTTAAAATAATTAAAGGTGAATGGTGAATGTTTGCCTGCTGAGCTTGGAATACAAGTTCTGCCCTGATCATCAGATATTCTACTTCATGAGAGTCAATTCTCCTGGCATTCCCCTCGCTGTAATTGTCATGTCTAGTTTTCTGTAATGTAGGGTCAGTTGCAACCCATTGGTATTTCTTGTATCAATTGACCTTGTTCATGTTTAGTGCAGATGAATGCAGAGTGTTACCATTTTTGCAAGATGCAAATAAATAGGTAGTCTCAAATAAAAGAAAATCTGCAGATGCTGGAAATCCAAGCATCACACAGAAAATGCTGGAAAAGCTCAGCAGGCCAGGCAGCATCTATGGAAAAAAGTACAGTTGATGTTTCAGGCCAAAACCCTTTGGCAGGACTGGAGAAATCACTTCTCATCCTTTTTTCCCAGTCCTGCTGAAGGACCTTGGCCCGAAAACTTGGCCATACGTTTTTTCCCATAGATGCGGCCTGGCCTGCTGTGTTCCTCCTGCATTTTGTTTGTGTTGAATCGATAAGTCTCTCCTGTTTTATAACTGAATTTATAAATGTAATAAAGGCCCCAGTGACCTTTCCTTTATATTCAGAGTTTTGTGTGTACATATAGTCATACAACAAGGAAACAGAACCTTTAGCCCAATTGGGTCAGTCCATGCTGTCCAAAATGTCCTATCCAAGTTAGTTTTATTTACCAGCATTTGGCCCCTAATCTTCTCAAACTTACCAATCCACATTCTTGTCCAACTGTCTTTTGAAAGTTGTTTTTGTAGGTGACACAACCACTTTCTCTGTCAGCTGGCTCATCCCACACTTTATGTAAAATAAAATCCCATCAACTTCCTTTAAATCCTCCCCCCTCACTTTAAACCTTTGCCCTATCGTTCTTGATTCCCCAACCTTGGAAAAAGTCTTGAGTGCATTTACCCTATCGACATCCTCATGATTTTATTATCCTCCATAAAATAACCCCTCAGCCTCCTACATTCCAAGGAGTGATTTCCTGGCGTGAACAACCAAAAGTCCTGACAACATCCTGCACTCTTTCCAGTTTAATAACATTTATTTATTGAGATACAATGTGGAATAGGCTCTTCGAGACTTTTGAGGCATGCTGCCCAGCAATACCCCAATTTAAATGAGAGCTGAATCACAAGACAACTTACAATGGTCATTTAACCTGCCAACACCGCGGTACGTCTTTGGACTGTGGAAGGACACCAAAGTACCCGAAGGAAACCCTCGCAATCACAGGGAGAACATACAGACTGTTAGACTGAGAAACCTGTTTCTGTGCTGTCTTACTCTTAATTAAGTGAAGTATCCGTTATTCCTGTTTAGTCAGCTTATTAAGCTTTGCTGTTGGCTTTAAGAGCCTTTGGAAATACATTTGGAGGTGCCTCGGCCCTTTAACTGCGTGATGGCACCTTTTATCAATGTGGTATGCTGCTGCTTCCACAGTCAACAGCAGTCAATTGCATGTCCCAGTCCAAGGCTTGAACTTGCAACCTTCTCACAGGCACGACTGCCAACTACCGGTGTGGAACCGTACATTATTATCAGTATTGTATATGCAACGGGAATGATATTCCGAGCACTGTTCAGGTATCAGAGTGCTGGAAACCTTCTGAAATCCAAGTGCCAAGATAAACAGAGTAGTCTGGTTCACCACTGACCCTACATGATGTGGAATTGCTTCCAAGGAAAACAGCTTTGCAAGTCAACAATAAGCAGGAATGGCTGCCAAGGAACAGAACAAAGGAATGGAGATTACTTTAATGTCTATCTTATGCTAAAATAACAGAGGTGATGAATACTAATGAAGGAATGCAGAAAATGCATCACAAAGAGATTGAATCAATCAGTTTTTTAATATTAAAAAATCAAAGAACTTGTTAAAGATAACAGTATGAAAGTAATTTCACAAACAGCCTCGGTGGAACTGATTAACATGTTATTTTTGTAATACTTATTAAGTGCAACATTAAAGGAAAAATGCTTTCAAAACCATTCATTTCCATCAATTCTGGGCAGAAAGTAAAGCATTAATATTTCAAGAGGTAGTATGCTTCAATAGAAAGCAAGGCACCAAAGATTAAGTTTACTTCAGTGTAACCAGTTTTGGGATCAAACAGCAAAGACAAGCTGCTAATGAGTGCTCTGGAGAGACATCGAACCCGCACAAAATGGTACAATATTGTGGAAAGAGAAAGAGCTTCAGAACTTTGATTTTATGGAGTTCAACAGAATTCAAATGTTTCCATGGATAGTGCTGTGTTATGGATCACGTGGTACCTCCAGGTTCCACTTGGTGGTATCAAAGGTTAGTGCAGACCTGCTTTAATTGGGGTAGTGGGAAGTTGGATTGAAGGCTTTAGATCAAGGCAAATCTCAGCAGTGTAGAACCACAAGTAGGAGTTCTTTGAGGAGCCCATGCTTTACAGCGGTCTCAGAGACTCTACTATTGAATAATTCTGTATTTAATGCAGCAATGCAATTGATCTACTCTTTCTATAACTTTTTGGCCCTCTCACATATATATGTAATAGAGAGGGAAATATTGATGGAGAATAGATGGAACTCATAAAATGAAGGTACCATAATATTGTGCTTTTAGGTTTGCTCCATTTGGGATTTCCTCTGTAAAACTGCATTGTCCCTGAATTTATACCTACTGCAGTTGGTAACAGTATCTCCATTGCCATGGCCAAACTTAAGTGGTAAGCTTTTAGATCCTTGTTCTGACTCATAGATCCTTAATAGAATAACAAATTCAGAACAAAGGCGTGGAATAGCAACATCGTTTTTTCTTTATCAATGTGAATATTTTATTTATCAAATTTATTTAATGATTTGATGGGAAAGTTTTTGTCTTTTAAGGTGAAAAGTGATCAAGCATGGTCATAGGATAATAGAAAATTTGCAGCACTCAAGGAGGTCATTCCTTCTATGATGATGATGATAGCTGAGAGAGAACAAACCTGCCTGATTCCATTTTCCAATTGATCCTCCAACTTTCATTTTCATGTCCAAACCTCCAAATACTTCTGGAGGGATAATCTTCCCTCATCTCCCTTTTAATCCTGTGACCAACTATCCCTGGTCTATGCCCCATTTGTAATTCTTCATCCTTAAACATACGTGCAGATCTGGGGATCAATTAATAAATACTATATTTTGATATAAGTCTTTAAATACAGTTCCATTTTCATTGGAATGCAAAATTACGAGAACTAGACTGTTTAGATCATAAGTCATGGGAGCAGAATTAAGCCATTCAGTCCATCAAGTCTGCCAACCATTCAATTCAGACTGATTCTTTTCCCCCTCAGCTCCATTCTCCTGCCTTCTCCCTGTATCCTTTGATGCCCTTACTAATCAAGAAACTGTAAGCTTTTGCTTTTAATATTCTCAATAACTTGGCCTCCACTGCCATCTGTGTCAATGAATTCCACAGATTCGCCACACTCTGGCTAAAAAAAAAATCCTCATCTCGGTTCTAAAGGGATGTCCTTCTATTCTGAGGCAGTGCCCTCTGGTCCCAGACTCTCTCACTATTAGACACATCCTTTCTACATCCGATTTACCTTTCAATATAAATTAGGTTTCAGTGAGATTCCCTCCCACCCTTATTCTTCTAAATTCCAGCGAGTACAGGCCTAGAAATTTATGTATCCTACTGAATGATTTGCGGAAGGCTTGCATTTAAAAGTGCAGTGAAAAGCTAACAAAATATGGACAAACTTGTGCTGTTTTATCTGGAGTGTTGGAAACTGATAGAAGTTTATACAATGGTGAGAGCCTTTGATAGGTTAGACAGTGAAAGTATGTCTCCAAAGGTAGAAATGTTAAATTATGGAAGACATGTATAAAAGGTGAGGTGGTAGTTTAAAGATGATGTTTGGGTCAAGTTGTTTTTACACAAAGGGTGGTGGTTGGAATGGGCAGCCAGGGGTATGGTGGAAGTAGATATGATGGAGGCTTTCAGATAGACACAGGAATATGCAGGGAACAGAGTGAATGCAGAAGTTCAGCCTGAGGTTGGAATTGTGTCTGGTGCGGAAACCATGGGCCAAAGGGTCTGTTCCTGTGCTGTATATTTCTATGTTCTATATGTTTATCTTTGTCTATTGCTCGAGGAATTACATGCCGAAGTAGGGATATTATGCTTCAGTTATGTTGGCGCAGTAATGAGACCATATCTCTACTGATCTTTTTTTTAAATTTTATTTTTATTGTTTTGCCAATAACAGGATAAACAGGATAAAAGCAGACAGACAGGGTCATCATAGGTGAAGTAAAATCTGTATCATATAGTAGAAAAAATGAATAGAGAAATGGGTTATGTTGTTGTATCAAGGCTCTTTATGTCCATACTTGTCCTTCAAAGTCTCAGGGGACCTTAAGATCCATGACTTTAAAGTCCATTCTGCAGGTTCCCTCATAGGAAGAAATAAAACAAAGTTCTTCAAACCAAATAAATGTACAGTGAAGAAGTCATTTCAGGTTCAAATAAAATGTCCAATTTTCCCAGTATCTTTCAAATTTTTTAGTGGCTTGTCTCAGAGAGAAAGTCAATCATTCCATAACATAAGTTTCTTGAACTATTTCTATCCATTCCAGGACTGTAAGAGTTTGCTCAGCCATTTCCTGGTAATTAATTAATTTCTTTCTTTCTTTCTTTCTTTCTTTCTTTCTTTCTTTCTTTCTTTCTTTCTTTCTTTCTTTCTTTCTTTCTTTCTTTCTTTCTTTCTTTCTTTCTTTCTTTCTTTCTTTCTTTCTTTCTTTCTTTCTTTCTTTCTTTCTTTCTTTCTTTCTTTCTTTCTTTCTTTCTTTCTTTCTTTCTTTCTTTCTTTCTTTCTTTCTTTCTTTCTTTCTTTCTTTCTTTCTTTCTTTCTTTCTTTCTTTCTTTCTTTCTTTCTTTCTTTCTTTCTTTCTTTCTTTCTTTCTTTCTTTCTTTCTTTCTTTCTTTCTTTCTTTCTTTCTTTCTTTCTTTCTTTCTTTCTTTCTTTCTTAAGGAAGGGTGTTGATGCACTGGGAGCAGTTTAGAGAAGGTTTACCACAGACACCACTGAAATAGCAGGGTGTTTTGTAAGAAAAGGCTATATATGCAGATGTTTTGAAGAATGATAGCATACAAGGTCCTGATGGATCTGGAAAGGATGAATGTACAGAGGATGGTTCATCTTGTAGGAGAGTCTAGAACGAGCATTACAAGTTTTAGATGAGAGAGGGCTCTGGATCTTTGGAACCCTTTCTCACAAAGAGAGATGGAAGCAGAATCTTTGAATATTTTTAAGGCAAAGGTTGATCAATACGTAATACACAAGCATAAAGGTTATTGCAATTGGATAGAAATATGGAATTGCGGTTATAATTATGTCTGTTTGAATTGATTAAATGGTAGAATAGGCCTAAGGAGCCATGTATCAACTCCTGATTCCAATTATTATTTTTGAATATTCATATATTAACTTTTCCTTCTAAAATCATTCCAAGTGCAAGTTTAATCACTTCAGAGGCTGGAAATTAGCCTGTGATATTGCTGTCTTAGTTGCTATTTTAAGTTATTCAGAATATAGAATAAAAGTTCAGAATAAGTTTCTATCTGAATGTTTTACTTTCTCATATACTGATGTCTGGAAACTTTTAATCTGTGTGCAGGACCGATGCAAGAAACAGTCTATGATTTCTGGAGGATGATTTGGCAAGAAAATTCTGCTTCTATTGTCATGGTGACAAACCTGGTGGAGGTTGGAAGGGTGAGTGTGCCCAGAAGTGAAATGAATCATCTTTGAGAGACTTTTCATGGCTTCATTTTCACAGGATGGGGCAGAATGATTCCTTTCACTGATCATATATGAGTTTTGCTTCCTAAATGTTAGGCAAGTTTCAGTATCAACAAGACCTCGGTTCTAGGCCTGAGCTCTGATCATGAACGTTTGACCATGGAGTACAACTGGCATGAGTTCAAATCTCATCTTTCAAATAATTCAATACTTTTTTTAAGTTAGCTCTGTCTCAGTAATGGCGCCCAAGAAACCATCAGATTGTGTTGGGAACTCACCTACCAGGGACGATGGTGTTGTTCAGCCATTATCCAGTCTTTATCCAGTCTAGCTGATGAATGATTTTTGACTTTTAACTTTCTCCTCAATTTAAGGTAATAATTAATGCTGGTATTGCCAGTGACGTTCAGATCTTTCAAATGAATATATAAGTAACCAGTGTATAAACAAAATAGAAAATTCTGCTGTGAACTCCCTGTAGCACACTCACTCACCCTCAAAGCAATTTTTAATCATTATAAATGAACTCACCTTACCTGAGATATATATGTGCCCTCTGCAGAGGATTCAGGAGCCACAGAAAAGTTTCTGGTTCATGTGTTATAGGCTGCACCTCTTGAAAGTGGACTCTGTTCCTAACTCATGTGCTGCCAGTAAAGGCCTTTTTTTATTTTCCCAGATCTAGGCTGTTCTCTCTGTTGCTGATATCAAAGTCACATAAAAGCAGTGCTTTGACTGTTTTCCTCCAACAAACCAATCTTTACAGTAGCATATCACGTAACTGCTCACACTGGCCCTGCTTGCATTGAGACTAAAACCTCTGATGTGCCATTAACAGAGATCCATCTGCTGCCTTAGCCGACAGTCCTATTGCATTAAATTGCAAAATCACAAGTGGCAATTTTACTTAATGACTTTTCAATATGTTTAGCAGGAAAATATATTTAATTTAATGGACGGCTGAGGGTTGGCTGGCGGTTTGTTGAGACAGTGAACTGCATCTCCCAAAAAAAGCTATTGTTTTGTTATTACTTACTGGAGTTACTTTGTGCTTTTGGTCTCTGGTCTCTGAGGTGTCTAATTAAGGCTTATTGGACCCACACTGGCTGAATAATTACTCAGGTGCTTTGTGACTTTGAGAATATTTATGTGCAAATCCACAGAATAAAAGATCTCCTTTTGTAGGAAAAATATTTTGTCTTAGAGTCATACAACAAAATGAAAAAAGGCCCTTCAGTCCAACTGGTCCATGGTATTCATGCTGGTCCTATTTGACAGCCCCTGGCTCATAACCTTGAACCTTTTTATCTATTTAACCTTCTTCTCAAACCATCTTTTAAAATGTGCTATTGTACCTGCTTCAACCACTTCCTCGGGCAGCTCATTCTGCATACCTACCACCCTCTGTCTGAAAAATTTTCCCTTTAAGTGCCTATTAAATCTTTCCCCTCTCAACTCAAACTTATACCCTTTAGTTCTTGATTCCCCAACCTTGGGAAAAAGGTGCATTCTATGCTCCTCATGATTTTATCTATAAGGTCAGCACCCAAGCTCTTATGCTGCAAGGAATAAAGTCTTAGCCTGCCCATCCTCTTCCTATATCTCAGGATTTCAAGTCCTGGCAACATTCTTGTAAATCTTTTCTGCATTCTTTCCAATTTAAGAATGTCTTTCCTATAGCAGGGTGAACAAGAATGAACACAGTACTCCAGGTGCAGCCACACTAGCATCTTGTACAAATACATCATCTCCTACCAATTTTTATAAGGCCATAAGACATAGGAGTAGAATCAAGCCATTCAGCCCATCGAGTCTGATCTGCCATTGCTTTATAGTTGATCCATTTCCCTCTGAATCCCATTTTCCTCCCTTCTCTCTATAACCTTTCACACCCTGACTAATCAGAACCTATCAGCCAGTGAAGTATCTCACAGATTCACGATCCTCTGACTGAAGAAGTTCCTCCTCATCTCTGTTCTAAATGGAAATCCTCTATAATGAGGCTGTGCTCTGTGATCCTAGACTCCCAAAAGAAACATTGTCTTCACATTCACTCTATATAGGCCTTTCAACATTCGATAAGTTTCAATGAGATCCCCCTCATTTTTCTAAATTCCAGTAAGTACAGGCCCAAAGCCTCCAATCACTGTTCATATGATAACACTTTTATTCCCAGAATCTTTCTCGTGAGCCTCCTCTGAATTATCTCCTTTCCAAGAAATGGGATCCAAAACTGCTCATAATACTCCAAGTGAGACCTCACCAATACCTTATAAAGCCTCAGCATTACATCCTTGCTTTTATATTCTCATCCTCTTGAAATGAATGCTAACGTTGCAGTCACCTTCCTCACCACTGACTCAACTTGCAAATTAATCTTCAGGGAACCCTGCATGAGGACTCCCACATCCAATTGTGCCTCCGATTTTTGAATGTTCTCCTGATCGGGAAAACAGTCTTTGATTTTATTCCTTCTACCAGAATTGTGACCGTGCACTTCCCGACTCTGATTCCATCTGCCACCTCTTTGCCCATTCTCCTAATCTGTCTAAATCCTTCTGCAGCCTCTCTGCTTCCTCAGTACTACTTGTTCCTCCACCTAACTTCATATCAGCTGCAAACTTGGCAACAAAGCCATCAATTCCATCATCCAATTCATTGACATGCAATGTAAGAAGAAGCGATCCCAGCACAGACCCCTGTGAAACACCACTAGTCACTGGTAACTAATCGGAAAAGGATTATATTCACGGGTGTTTGATGCCGAGAAAGCCAAGTGCTATGGGACAAACCTAAGAGCAATATTCCCAAGTGTATAAAGCCTTGCATCGCATACATTACAAATTGTACCTTGTACCTCCCATGCTGACCCCAACCAAATCTTATTTGCCTTCTTGTCTTCAGTGATCCACACAGCCCTTTGGTTACCCAAATCTCACATTTATCATCCTGATACACCTGAAACACTCTTAAGTATTTCTGGACACCAGCTCATAAAGAAGAATGAACAGCATTGAAGGAAGTGCAGCATAGGCATGCCAGAATCTCTCCAACTCCACTACAACGGCTCATGATGCCTCTGGACT
The DNA here is from genome assembly GCF_030144855.1 of Hypanus sabinus. Classification (NCBI taxonomy): domain Eukaryota; kingdom Metazoa; phylum Chordata; class Chondrichthyes; order Myliobatiformes; family Dasyatidae; genus Hypanus; species Hypanus sabinus. Next base: position 127,936,175 of record NC_082706.1, read on the forward strand.
GGTGACACTATTGTTGCCAACCCAGTTTCCTACGACACCCAGATTCCACCACCGCTAATGCTGGTTCCAATGACCCCCAAACACCTTCAGACTGCAAATTGCATGGCCGCAGCTTTGTCTGCCTCTTTATTGGCTATGTAGAACAGTCCATGTTCAAAGCCTTCCCCGTTAATACTCCTCGCCTCTTCCTCCGCTGCGTTGATGACTGCATTGGTGCTGCTTCATGCACGCATACTGATCTTGTCAATTTCATGAACTTTGCCTCTTAACTTCCACTTTGCCCTTAAATTCACTTGGTCCATTACTGATACCTTCCTCCCTTTCTCAGTCTGTCTGTCTCCAACTCTGGAGACAAGCTGTCAGTCAAATTCTTTTATAAACCTCCCGATTTCCATGGTTACCTTGACTATACCTCTTCTCAACCTGTCTCCAGTGAAAATGCTATTCACTTTTTTTAGTTCCTTTACCTCCACTGCATCTATTTCCAGGATATGACTTTCCAGTCTGGAACATCAGAGATGTCCTCCATCTTCAAAGAACAAGGCTTCTCTTCCTCCACTAGTGATGCTGCCCTCACCCATGTCTCTTCCACTTCTCTAACTTCTGTGCTCACCCCATCTTCCCACCACCTTAGCAGTGATAGAGATCCTCTTGCCCTAACCTACCACCCCATGAGCTTCCGCAACGTCTTCCAATCCCCGCACCCCACTTTCTGCAGAGCTTGCTCCCTCCCCGATTCCTTTATCCATTTGTCCTTCCCCACTAATCTCCTGCCCGGCACTTATCCCTGCAAACAGCTTAGGTGCTACACCTGACCATTCACCTCCTTTCACACCTCCATTCTGGGCCCCCAACAGTCCTTCCAGGGAATCTACTGGGGTCGTCTATGATGCTCCCAATTTGGCCTTCTGTACATATATGAGAGCCGTCTTAAATTAGGGGACCACTTCGTCGATCACCTTGGCTCCATCTGCCTAAAGCGGGATTTCCCAGTGGCCAACATTTTAATTCCCATTCCCATTCCCATTCTGACATGTCAGTCCAAGATCTCCTCTTGTGCCAAGAAGAGGTCATCCTCAGGGTGAAGGAGCAACACCTTATATTCTGTATGGGTGGCCTCCAACCTGACAGCATGAATATCCATTTCTTCTTCTGGTAAAAAGAACTCCCTCCCAGTCCCCTCTGGCCTTACATCTCCTCTCACTTTCCCTTCGGTCCTCTCCTCCTTCTCTTTCCCCTATGATCCACTCTCTTCTCCTATCTGGTTCCTTCTTCTCTAGCCCTTAACTTTTCCCACCTAGAAAGCATCACTGATCACCTTCTGGCTAGCATCCTTTCCTTCCCCCACCTTTTTATTCTGGCATCTTCCCCACCCTCCTCCTTTTCAGTCCTGAAGAAGGGTCTTGGCCAAAATGTTGACTATTTATTCATTTCCATCAATGCTGCCTGACCTGCTGAGATCCTCCAGCATTTTGTATGTGATACCAGAATTACATCTGGGTTGACTAATGAAGATAAATTACACCAATTAGGATTGTATTCTTTAGAATTTAGAAGGTGTGGTGAAGCACTCATGTCATTATGTGGAATAATGGGGACAAATATAGAGAAACTTTTTCTGCCGTTTGGAGAAATCAGGACAACAATGTGAGCCACATCCAGGTCTATCAGGACTGAAGTTTGCAAGCTGTTCTATATGCAGCAGGTTGTAAAAATTTATTTTCCTATTCTGCAAACAGCAATTGATGTGAACTCAGTTGTTAACCTTAGTTAAGATTAATCAAACTATATTAAGGATTCTGGAGAAAGGGCAGTTGTATGGGGCTGGTTCTTATTAAATGGCAGACAGGTTCGAGGGATTTGTCACCGTCTTTCTGATTATTGAAGTTAAGTTCTTACTCTGTCTCTCCTTATCTCTTTAACCTCTTGAAATCTAGTCGCTCTCTTCCATCCTGGGCCACTTGTCCTGACCAGGCACCTGCCTCATGAAACTGAAGTGATTTTGGAAGCAAGTAGGGAAGTTTTAGGAAGCAAAAGACCAATCAGAATGTGAGCACACTAGCATTATCAGAAAACTCGAGGCTTTCATTTCAGTGGCACTAGAGTGGCAATTTAAAGAGAGTGTTTGGCTGTCCCTGCAATGGAGTCTGTCTGTCAACTCACAAAAATGGAAACAGCATTCAAAATATGAGAAGTCTCTAATTTTGTTATTTCTGGAAGCATCTCATCAGTTGAGAAAGATTAATCCAGCATAGAGGAATGAAATTCCATACAACTCAACAGATTTAAAGCCACAGGGAAGCCATTAGTATTTTATTTTCATTGACAAAGTAAACAGAGGCCAAACATTTTCCAGCTGAGAAATTAGCTGTGCTGTGTGATGAACTCAGTGCTGTAGGCTCAAACATTACTTTTAGTGTAAAACTGCATCTTACACAGTGACAGTTTTCACAGAAACCTTTCAAAACTGCTCAAATGATTTAATATACTTGAAGCCTGTCATGATATCAAGCTCTTCCCTGCCACCTCCAACTCCATGCCCATTTCTTTGGCAAGGATTTCCAGTTTAAAAATTTAATTCCAAGTTTCCTCAGATATTGATGTCTGTAAATCTTGATCCCAGAGATTCTTAATTTTGTCTAAAGGAACATTCTTTCATCTCCAGTAACATACCATAAATATTAGATATTGAACCATTATGAAAAGGTGTCCGACTAAAAATTACGTCTAGTAACTTCTTTTAGGAAATGTGCATAATTGAGATCTTAAAAAGTCTCTAATTTGTAAATATCTAAAAAAGTGAGTTTTGGGTAAGCTATAGTTAGCTGACAATTGCTCAAATGAAAAAAGGTTTCCTCCAACAAACAGATCCCAAAAACATTTAATACTCAACCTGTCCCATTCTTTAAAAACTAAATCAGTCATGGAGAGTTTTAAAAAAATAGAATACATGGGACTTGAAAGGGAAAATCTCAATAAACCAAAGTGTTTTCTAAATTGTATCTAGACCCTCAGAGTATGTTTAACTATTAAATTATCAGTCAGTTTACTTACAGATAGAGGAAGTGGGGATCCAAGAAGAGAAATAATAGAAAATTTATTATCAGAGTTAGCTTTTAAAGAAACCCATACCAGACAATCTACACAATTAATATAATATAGCCAAAACGTAAGATATCGTATATTAACTGCCCAGTAATAAAACCTAAAATTAGGTAAGGCTAAACCTCCAGACTTTTTAGATTTTTGAAGGTGAACTTTATTTAAACAAGGATGTTTATTTTTCCATATATAAGAGAATAAAATGGAATCAAGAGAGTCAAAATAGGATTTAGGAATAAAAATGGGTAAAGCCTGAAAAAGACATATACATTTAGGTAGAATATTCATTTTAATAGAATTAATTTGTTCGATCAACGAAATTGAAAGAGGTGACCAATTTAATGATATCCATTTTACATGATTCAATAAAGGAAGAACGTTTTCTTTAAACAGGTGTTTGTAATTCTTAGTGACTTTTACACACGAATAAGTAAATTGATTCCTTAAAAGGGAGATTAGTATTAATTGATACCAAATTATTTAAAGGAAATAATTCACTCTTATGTAGGTTCAATTTATATCCTGAAAACTGGCTAAAACGGGAGAGTAAAGAAAGTACACAAGGTAACGAGGTCTCAACATTAGAGATAAACAGCAATATATCATCAGCGTAATGCAAGATTTTGTGAGTGATACCTCCAACTCCATGCCCATTTCCTTGGCAAGGATTTCCAATGCCATCCCACTGATGACCCCTCTTCACGTCTCTGACAATTTAATTTATCTTTTACCTTTTACTTTTGATCTTTTAATCTTCAAATACCTTTGCAACATCAATCACCTCAATTGTCCACATCCTTCCCAGCCACCATACTCCATGAAGAAGGTGTTAAAGTCTTCTGCTTCTTTCTGAAGCAAAGATCCGGTGATCCCTTCCATCAATGTTCTCCTACCCTGCCCAAACCTATTCTTACCCTGAACAACGTATCTGTTGAATACTCCCACTTCCTACAAATCAAAGATATAGCAATTGGCTCTCCTAGCTGCACCTGTATTTTCTTTGGCTACATGGAACAGTGATTGTTTCGGTCTTTCTGTGGTGCCACTCCCCAACTTTTCTCTGTGACGTCAATGACTATATTAGCACTATTTCCAAGGCATCAATTTTATCAGCTTTGCAACTAACTTCTATCCCACTCTCAAATTCATTTTTGTTTCTTCTCTCTCTTTCCTGAATCTCAAGAGACTAGCTATCCACGGATGTTTACTATAAACTTACTGACCGCTACATCTACCTGGACCATATCTCTTCCTACCCTGTCTCTTGAAAGGGTGCAATCCTTTCTGTCAGTTTCTCCCGGTCCACTGCATCTGTTCATAAAATGAGATCTTTCATTCCAGGATATCTGAAATATTATTTTACAGGAAACATGGCTTCAGTACAACTGTGGTTGATGGAGCCCCTCTCTCACATTTCCTTTATTTCTCAAACATTTGCTCTCACTCCACTTCCCTACAGATAGAACAGAGAAAGAAGTTCCCAGCAATGTATTCCATTCAAGTCCAATTCTTTTTCTCTGCATCTGAATATTTAAATCTCTGACCTCTTTGTGATTTTTGTAAACATGACCATTTTCACTCTACGCAGATGCTGCCTGATCTGCAGAGTATTTTTACTAGGTTCTGATGGAAAGTAATCTTTACAAAGCTAAAAGATAAAATGAAGAGGAATTCATTTACACAGAAAAATATAAGATTCATGAGTAGAATGTTGAAGCCAAAATCACCAAAGGTCTTTGAATGAGATATTGCAATATGAAAGGGAGATAGGAAGAGCAGAATAGATAAAAATAATTGAAATGAGAAGTAGTCTTGTCTGGATGATAACCAATGTTCTTGCCTATGTTATTCTAAAAAGTTTTTGAAAATAAATTTCCCTTTTTCATAGTAGTAACATTCATAACAGACCTTTTTTAAAAGGTTTATTCATTCCAGTCAAGACCAGTATTTTCTGTTTTTATTTGTTTATTCTGTTTCAGCTAGGTATCCCCTGTTGGTGAATTTAAGATTTCCCCTGATTTGTGAAGGGAAGATCTTGCCTGGTGAATCTGCCAGAATTCTTTGATGAGTTAACAAGCAGGTTAGATGAAAGAGAGTTGATCATGTTATATGCCAGTATCTTCTGGAGGCCTTTCACAAGGCACTATACACGAGGAAAGGCACTAGCATGAATTAAAGATTGGCTGAAATCAGAAAATCTGGATAAAGGGGAACATTTTGGAATGGCTGCCTGTGACCAAAGGTCAGCGTTGGCACTGCAATCTTTCACTTTACACGTTAATGATCTGAATGAAGGAATTGATGGCATTGTGGCCAAGTTTGCAGATGATATTAAGATAGGTGGAGGAGCAGGCAGGTAGAAACTCTGCAGAAGAATTTTGGGAGACCAGGCAGAGAAGGGGCAGGTGGAACACAGCATAGGGAAGTGTGAGGTTAGGCACTTTGGAAGGAAGAACGTGGTGTGGAACATTTTCTAAATGAGGAGAAAATTCAGCCGTCAGAAATGGTAGAGCACTTGGAAGTCCTAGTTTAGGATTTCCTCGACTTGAGTCCATAGTATTGAAAACAAATGCAATGCTAGCTTTCATTTTGAGAGGACTGGAATATTGTGAGCAATTTTGGGTGATATATCCAAGGAAAGATGTGATGATGCTGGAGAGAGTCCAGAGGAAGTTAACAAGAATGATCCCAGGAGTGAAAGGCTTAATACACGAAGAGAGTTTGATTTTTCTGGGGGAGTTCAGAAAGCTGAAAACTTTCTTACTGAAACCTATAGGATACTGAAAGACCAGTGAGAAGGAAGTCACAGTGGTCAGGTCTCTGGCACTGACTCTGCAACTCAGAAGGTGTGCTGTGGTGATAGGAGATTCCTTAGTTAGGAGAACAGAAGGTGTGTGGATGAGAACGAGATTCCCTGATGGTATGTTGCTTCCTGGGTACTAGGGTCCGAAACATCTTGGATTGAGTCTGCAGCATTCTGAAGTGGGGGGGGGGGGGTGGGGGGAAGGTAGTGAACAGCCAGCGGTCGTGGTTCATGTAGGTAGAAAGAGTGGCAAGGTTCTGCAAAGGAAGTTCAGGGAGTTAGGTGCTTTGTTAAAAGGCAGAGTTGTAATCTCCATAGTTACCATACCACATGCCAGTGAGGTCAGAAATGGGAAGATTATACATTTTAAAACATGGCTAAGGAGTTGGTTTCAGAGGAAGGGCTTAAGAGATTAGATCATTAGGCCTTCTTCCAGGAAAGTTGGGATCTGCACGCAAGATATAGTTTGCACCTGAACTGGAAAGGGACTGGCAAACACAAAATGCTGGAGGAGCTCAGCAGGCCAGGCAGCATCTATGGAAGAGAGTGTTGTCAACGTTTCAGGCCGAGACCCTTCATCAGGATTAAAGAGGAAAAGATGAGGATTCAGAGTCAGAAAGTGGGGGTGGGGGAGGGAGACAGGGAGAAGCACAAGGTGATAGATGAAATCAGGAGGAGGAGGAAGAGGAGATGAAAGAAAGAAAAGGGAGAGAAGCACCAGAGGAAAGTGATGGGCAGGTAAGGAGATAAGGTGAAAGAGAGAATAGGGAAAGGGGAATGGTGAAGGTTGAAAGAGTATAGAAGAAATTTACAAGGATGTTGCCTTCTATTTATAAGGATGCTGAGTTATACAAGCAGGACCTGAGTCAGAAGGAAAGATTGAATAGGTTACGACTTTATTCCTTGGGAATTTAGAAAACTGAGAAGAGTTGTGGTAGAGGTCTACAAAATTATGAGGGCTATAAATAGGGTAAATTCAAGCAGGTTTTTTCCACTGAGGTTTGAAAGGACTACAACCAGAGGTCATGAGTTAAGGATGAAAGGTGAAATATTTAAGGGGATCATGAGGAGAATCTTCTCCACTCAGAAGGTCATGAGAGTGTGGAATGAGCTGTCAGCACAAGTGGTGCATGCGAGCTGAATTTCAACATTTAAGGGAAGGTTGAATAAGTACATGGACGGTAGGGGTATGAAGGGCTATGGACCTGTGTAAGTCAATGGAAGTAGGCAGTTTAAATGGTTTGGCTCTGACTAGATGGGCCGAAGGGCCTGTTTCTGTGCTGTACTTTTCTATGACTCTATGACCTGAATAGAGTGGATGTGGAAAAAGTGTCCTTTTATTCCAAGGGTGTTGGCACATGGCCTAGTGGGCAAGGCATCAGACTAGTAACCTGAAGGTCACTGGTTCGAGCCTCAGCTGAGGCAGCATGTTTGTGTCCATAAGCAAGGCACAAGCAACGACGTCACCAGTGTCAAGCTACATGGGTCCTAGTGCCCTTCCCTTGGACAACATCGGTGGTGTGGAAAGGGGAAGGCCTGCAGCTTGGGCAACTGCCGGTCTCCCATACAACCCTACCCAGGCCTGCGCCCTGGAAACTCCAGGCGCAGATCCATGGTCTCTCGAGACTGACGGATGCCACCAATTAAATTAGGAGAGTCTTGGATCAAAGGATACACCCTCAGAATAAAGGGACACCTCTTTAAAACTAAGATAACCAGAATCTGTGGAATTTGTTGCCTCAGAGGGCTGTGAAGGTGAAGGCCCTGGATGTTTTTTAAAGCAGAGATTGTTATGTGCTCAATTTTTAAGGTAGCTAAGGGTTATGGGGAGAAGACTGGACAATGGGATTGAAAATATAAGCTATGATTAAATGGTGGAGCAGGATAGATGGGTTGAATGTCCTAACTCTGTTCCTATGATCCTTTTCCTCTCTTCTTGGAAAGATAATTTTATGTTTTCACTGATTGTCTTTCCCTGTACTATGCCTGACAATGTTGAGTGAAGTTAATCCGCATGTAAAGTGTAACATCAGAAAGTACCGTGGATAATAAAATTAAAACCTTTGCCTTTTTTCCTTGTGAAATGCTTCTGTGGAGTTGAATTATTTTAATGCGTGACTAGATATCAGCCCTTGCAGATCTGAAGTCTATTTACACTCTCTCAAATATTTTTATCTAAATCCATCTCCTCTGGCTATAAAAATTGGTTTATATTGATCCCTTTCATATTTTAATTTAATTATTTAGAACATGAGAACCAGGAGCTGGAACAGACCATTTAGCTCCTAAGCCTACTTCAACATTCAGGGTGATCATGGCACATCTTATAGAACAGCACAGGAACAGGCTCCTCAGCCTGCTATGTTATGCCAAACTAATGAAATTAGTAATCAAATTTAGCCCAATTAAATTAATCTCTACTGCCTGCACTGTGTGCATCTCCTTCCATTTCCTACACATTTATCTGCCTATCTAAGAGACTCTTTGTGTTGTATTTACCTCAACACCAACCTGACAGTGCATTCCAGGCACCTACCACTCTGTGTAAATAACCTGCCTTGCACATCTCGTTTAAATTTACCCTCTCTCACATTAAATGTGTGCCTTTTGAAATTAGATATTTCAACTCTGGAAAACAATACTGGCTATCTACTCTGTTTATGAATCTCATAATCTTATAAACCCCTATCAGATCTCCCAGCAGACTCTGTCACTCCAGTGAAAACAACTCTGGCTTGTCCATCCTCTACTGTCTCTTAATCCAGGCAACACCCTCTCTGCAGCCTCGACATTCTTCTCATAAAGGGACTACTGGAACTGAATGCAGTACTCTAAGGTGCAGTTTAACCAGAACTAGGTGTGGTGCTCTTCCTATTCTTCTAAACTCTAAACAGTTGAAACCCATTGTAAGACCCTCCATAATCTAAGGTAAATCAGGATTCCAGTCTACCTTACAAAATGCTGGAGGAACTCAGCAGGACAGGCAGCATCTATGGAAAGGAGTACAGTTGATGTTTCAGGATGAGACTCTTTGAGTTCCTCCAGCATTTTGTGTATGTTGCTTGGATTTCCAGCATCTGCAGATTTTCTCTTCTTTGTATTCCAGTCTACCTCCCCGGATACCACATTCCTGTCTCAGGCCTCCACCTCTGCTGCTCGCTAGGGGTGGGGATGGCTAACCATTCCCTATTACCTGTCCACCCAATCCCAGCTCCCAGGCTCACAAATTTCTGCAGAAGATTCAGTGAGCCAAAACAATCAGGTCCCTGGATTAGTGCATTGAGGGAGCGGCAACTTACTGAGGTAAAATATACCACACACATAATTTACTTGCACAATTCAAATGTTTTTTTTTAATTGGCGATTTAGTTGAAAACTGTTACTATCCCAAGAAATGAACCTGTCTACTGACTTTTACAAGTTACAACAACTAATTCAAGGAATATTATTTTCCACAAACTTGAATGACTTGCCTGCAAGTGCAGTGGATATGTTTTGAAGATCTTCCTGCAGTTTAGGTGGAGCTTTATCATTTTGCTTCATCTTTCCTCACTGGGCAATGCCCTCATCTTAGAAACCACTGCAGTGGTTTTTTCCTACATTCTGTACTGTAAGTTGGGACAGTACTTTCTTTGATGGGACTGAGACTGTACTCAGAACTCTCAATGCTGCTTTATTGAAGATACTTTATTTGTGGCAGGGTTTGCAATGACACCATTAAATGGTGTACCTGCATGCTGACTTCCTGTGCTTTTCGTGTGAGTCATTGCCAGGATCTCTCCGATCGGCAGTAGTCAGTGTCCCACATTACTTAAGATTCTGCAGATGCTGGAAATGTAAAGAAACACAAGCAGAATGCTGCAGGAACTCAGCAGGTCAGGAAACATCTGTGGAGGGATATGAACACCCTCCATCACTCCTCCATCTAGTTGTTTAATGGCCTGGCATGGAAACACCAATGCCTTTGGACAGAAACTCCTACAAAAGGCAGTGGATATGGCCAAGTCCATCACGGGTAAAGCCCTCCCCGCCATTGAGCACATTGACACAGAGCGCTGTCGCAGGGAAGCTGCATCCATCATCAAAGACACCCACCACCAAGCCATTGCTCATTTTGCTGCTGCCATCGGGAAGAAGCTTCTGGAACTTCAGGACCAAAACTGCAGGTTCAGGAACAGTTATTGCCCTTCAGCTACCAAGCTCTTGAACTAGAGGGGATGACTTCACTCAACTTCATTCTCGCCATTATTGAAATGTTCCCACAACCTATGGACTCACTTTCAAGGACTCTTCATCTCATATTCTCAATATTTATTGCTTGCTTATTTATTTATTTATTTCGTTAGTTAGTTAGTTTTCCTCAGCTCAAGCTGGTAAAACCTGAGGTACAGGCATAGCCAAGCACACTTATTTCTCAATTGCTAGGAACTTTCAGACTATTCTAGTGGGGATTAGTATTGTGGCTCCCTGCATATGGATATTGCTGTGTAGCAGTAATTGTTTAATACTATTGTGTAGTGACTCTGAGATGATACCAGCTGTGGTCTTTCATTGATTCTATTGTGTTTCTTGGATTTACTGTGTATGCCTGCAAGAAAATGAATCTCAGGGTTGTATGTGGTGACATACAGTCCATGTAATGAACTTTAAATAGTCAACTTTTCAGACTGAGACCAGGTGAGTCCTTTTGAAGAGTCTTGGCCTTAGAAGTTAATTGTTCATTTCCACCCATAGATGGTCCCTGACTGCTCAATTCCTCCAGCAGTCTGTGTATGCTGCTCTTACTTTCTACCATCTTCATATTTCAATTATTATTGGTATTACAGATTATATTGGCCATTGGGAATTGGTATAAAGCAGCTCAAAATCCTTTTTAAGGAACAGCACTCTCAGAAGGCAACATCACATGGGACAGGAGACACAGAAAGTTGCTATTGACTTTATGCGGTTTCAATCCACATATTCACAACTTTACTTATGCAAGAAGCACCATTTATAACTCTGTAGACTGCTGTATCCCGACTCCAGGTTGCAGAGATTAATAGGTCTGACGTACATTAAGGCAATCAAAGGATCTGGTGTTAGTGTAGAAAGTTCCTACCAGGTCAAAGATCGGCCATGATCTGACTCAGTGATGGAACAGGCACTGGGGATAGCAGCCTTTTTCCACTTCTTTCTTAAACTTATAAATATTAGGGATTGGTTAATGCCTCAGCCAAGTCCATCTGCACCTCTCCTCACTTTGGCCTTCCCTGCATAACTGTTTCTTTAAATCCTCCCAGTTTTTTACTTCCTTCTTTTGTGCAAAGGATCACTTAATGATGAAAGAAATGATTTTGACCTTTTGTTTTCATTTGTGTTCATCTCAGTGAAATACTTTGACAACCTGTGTGTTTTCCTAAAGGGTTGGGAAATAGGTTTAGAGAGAATTGCTTCAGTTGAAAAGCTGGAACAGACATTGATATAATTGTCAATTGTCTTTCTCTGTGCTGTACCTCTATGATTTCATAATAAATTTTAAGATATTAACCTGTCTGGCTCTTAAAACTGTTTTAACCTTCTGGGCCTTTCCAAGCATTCTTTTAATGCTTTAAACTTCATACCACAAATAATATTTTCACCAGATAAGCAAGGCTTTCTTTCATTTTTAACTGTAGCTTTAGTTATTTGATATGTTTATCAAATATAAGTGTATTAGCATGAATATTCCTGTGTGCATATGTGTGTGTGTGTACTATTGTCTGGGTAAGTATGTGTGCACGTGAATTTGTGTACGTGTGGTGGTGGGGGGGGGGGGTTTCTGTGTGTACATGTGTCTAATAGAGTCCGTATGTAAGTTTGCACACACACTCAAGCCTCTCTTTATACAGATTGTGTGTGCCACCGTTTCTGCATGTGTATGCATTCCTATATGTTGATCTGTATGCCTCGGTTTGCCTGCGATCATTGAGCTTCTGTGTCTGTGTTTTAAGAGATTGACTGATTCCCAGCACACTTATTTTACAATGGAGCTGAATTATGATAAATAGCCAAGTTAAAGAGCAAGGTACTTAGAAATAGCAGCAAAGGTAGTCCATCTTTGGCAGGAGACGATGAGCAAAGCTAAGTCAATAAGATAGGTTAAGAGAACGTGGATCCTCTTTTTATAAATTATTTTCATGGCTGTAATTTGTTAAAAAATTAAAATGTAATCACCAAATTAACAAAGGCATCTTATTTGTTGAATCAGTGCCAGCAGCATTCTAATGCTACATTAATGAAATCTTTTGTGGTAATCAATATGCTGACAGCAATTTACTCCTTTAAATTGGCAGCAGTCAGAGTTGGCAGTGTGATGTGGGTGGGGGGAGGGAGGAAGAGCTTATTGATTGCTCTGTCAATAACTGTGCTTCACAGGCCAAGTGCATTGAAATGGGATTGAAACCTACATGTAATAATGTGAAGCCCCTTATCAGACTTTCACAGTTCCCCTTTATTCATCCATTACCCATGAAATAATCACTCAGCGATAGTGCTTACAGTATTTGCAGACTTTAAAAGGTAACCAGGACTCTTTTCCTTTTGTGGGGAAATGTTGTTTTGCCCAGTGAAATAATTAAAAAGGTGATAATAAACTGCCTCCATTTATTGGCCATGCCATCATAATCCCATGGAAAGCATTCTGCATAAAATGACAGCTCCCATACTATTCCTACCATAGTTCTGAAGGATAAAATGCATCAATATTTATTACCTTGGTTATTCTACCTGTAGATCTGTTCCATACGTTAATGAGTTGTGCATCACTACGATATGATGTACCTAAAGAGATTCAAGCTGTGCTCTGAGATTGTAATAGGCGTGTGTATTTATATTAATCTGGGACCTGACTTTACACACTGTAGTGAAATCTGGCATTCATTACAATTGGTATCTGCAGGAGATTTTGCTTTGGACTTCAGGGAGTCATTTCAGTGTAGCTCCTCACACATGAGATTCCATGTGTATGGACAAGATAAACAATTGTCTCTCTTTCACTAATCAGATTGTTGATTATTAATGAGTAGCAGAGAGCCTGGATCAAATCTGTTTTCCATTTACTTCAATATCAAAACAGGTGCAGAAAGTAAAAGGAAAAGAGGGAAAACAAAATATAATGAAAGAAAGATAAATAGGGGGGAAAATTAAAGAATGTGACTTATTTAAAAATTTATAGTCATAATTAATGAATAAAAGAAATAAGTTCTGCACAGTTTTCAGTGCTGGGGAAGATATTGTGTGCAAAACCAGACCCAGATCAACATCAGTAATTAAGACCTACTGTATGTTAACATTTTACGCAGGATAAAATGTAAATTCCCTAGCCTTTGGTAGCAGGTTAGTGGGTATAGAGCAGGAGCTTTAAGCTGTTGCAGAAGTGGTATTTAAGCAGTACTTAACCATTGTCTGGCCTTAAGAGAAACAAGGCCACTCAGGCAAGGCAGCTGCCTGATTCCAGCATCTAACTGCCAGTGTGACTGCTTAAATCTGCTCCCTGTTTTACAATTTAGTGACAGTAGAATTAGGGTCCAACAACAGGGTCCAATTTGAACAATGTTGTTCATACTTACATGAACAAAACAGAAATCATAATCTAAAGCAAAAGTTTGGGATTATTGTTAATCTTAACAAAAAATAAAATCTTGAGGCCAAATGTGTGGCCACATTTCATTTACTCAAAGTAATTTGCTAAAAAATAGTTGTCAACATGATTACAAGTCAGTTGAGACACATTCAATGTAGACATAATTTTATATTTGAGCTTCCAAGAACTCTTTTGCATCTTTATGAAGACTATCTACATTAGAGGTCGCCAACCTGTCGATCGCAATCGACTGGTCGATCTTTGAGACTTCCCCTGTAGATCCCGAAAAATAAAGAAAAATAAATACACAAATGCTGTTGAGAGATTGTTTCAGGGTTGTAGGGTTTTAGTTCCATTCTTTCTGCCCAGCGCACATGCGTGTAGCTCCCCCACACTACACAGTGTACTTCAGTGGTCCTCAACCACCAGGCCACGAGGAAACGATATGAGTCAGCTGCACCTTTACCCATTCCCTGTCAGGGCCACGGTTGAACTTGAACCCATGCGCGGTCATCAGTCGCCTAAACACAGTGATACCCTCGCGCCAGGGATCACTGGTTGGCCTTGGGAAACCGGCGGGAAGTGCCGTTGCTACCGGCCTGGAGCACCGCCAGATGGGCACTGCCTCTAAACCTGTTTAGCACACCAAACGTTTGTGGGGAACCCAGTGCTAAAATATTTGCAAACAACCTAATTCAAGCTCAGGGTTTCGTAAGTATCAGAGCAGCTACTGCGCTGCAATCTACTGAAACAAACTTCTGTCGGCCGATAGATCCTACGGGGGTGGGGGGGCCAGACGTCCTGTCGCACTCCTCACTCGCTCGGTTGCTCTCTCCAGACTGCGACCACCGTGGCCCCAGCATGGGGACTTCCAGCCCTCACCTTGTCCTCTCACCCCACCCACGACCAGTCGCACCTGGCCATGGTGTCTGGCGGTGGGCGGATGGGAGGCTGCAGTTCGGGCCCAGAGGCTGTCTAACGAGGCAATGAAGCCCTCAAAACTGCTTCGGCACCCTGAGTCCAAGCACCCTGCAGTTAAAGACCATTGAGTTTTGTGAGTGGAAAAAACGTGAGCAAGCGGGACAGATGCTAAGTGCCGAGAGCCACGAAAACTAAATTGCGGCAGAATAGACTGGACCTAAGGAACCTGCTTCGAGTATCGCTGTATTCCCATTGTGTTTAACACCCACCCCCCATCAACCGGTCTGCAAGAATATTGTCAATATTAAACCGGTCCACGGTGCAAAACAGGGTGGGTACCACCGGTGTTTATACATTATTTCTATTTCTGGGTTGCGGGGTTTTACTTCCGGTCTTTTCTGCCCCAGTGCGCATGCGTGTAACTAATCGATTTGGAGTCAATCTTGCCTTTCACTTGCCGAGGTAGGGGATCTTGGGCTTAAAAAGGTTGGTGACCACTAACCTACGTCCATCTCTGTAGCATCATTAAATGCTATGGAACCTCATGACATCTGCTGCCAAAATCCACACCTGTCTCTGGACGTGCCTCACATCTTCCACCTTCCATGAACTTGCCACTCAGGCTTGCACCTCACAGTCACATCAAAACACACTGATTCCCAATCACCCCAGTGCCCACTAACCTATATTGGCTTCTGGCCTTGGACTTAAAATTCTTCTTTTTGTTTATAAATTCATTCATAACTTCATCCCTCACCTTTCCAGGCCTTGTATTCCTTCAATTCAAGTACTGCTTCTGCTGTTAAACCTATGGCTGTTCCCATCTCCCTTGCCCCATTTTCCTCTGTTAACATACTCCTTCAAACTTGCCCAGCTGCCTAAATATATATCTTACTGCCAAAGTTTATTTGATAACCTGCCTGCAAACCATTTTCTGAGCTTTTCATAAGCTGTTGCGGTTGGTAGATACAAGAAACTGCTATTGCCAAAGCCTGTTTATTTTCTTAACTTCATGTCCGCATTTCTACCTTCTGCTATCACTGCACCAGAAATTTCCCAACTTGAATTGATATTTGCTTTGTGTCTATTCATCTGAGAGGAAACAGAGGAATATCAGAAACAGGTTTATTAAATTAAAGTGAAATCTGTTGTTTTGCAGCAACAGTACAGCACAAGACATACAAAGTGCCATGTTACAGAAAATAAATAAGTAAGTGGGCAAAAGAAGAAAAGTGAGGTCTGGTCTATGAACCAGTCAGAAATATGATGGCAGACAGGGAGAAGCTGTTCCTAAACCATTGAGTGTGTGTATGTAGGCTCCATTACCTCCTCCCTGATGGTAATAATGAGAAGAGGGCATTTCCCAGACCATGAGGATCTCTTAATGATGAATGCAACCTTCTTGAGACAGCCTCTGTCGAAAATGTCCTCAGTGGTGGAGAGGATTGTGTCTATGATGGAGCTGGTGTGTCTACAGCCCGTTGCAAGACCTAGAGTGAATTGACTTATGAGATACAATACCTTTATCTGTAACAAGCAGAATACAACGGACTTACAGTTCACTTTAAATTTATCCAGAAAGCCAGCTAATTGAATACCAGAAAACAATGCAAGAAGATCTAGGGCAGTGAAGAAAGCTAATGGCATGCTGGCCTTTATAACAAGAGGAATTGAGTATAGGAGTAAAGAGGTCCTTCTGCAGCTGTACAGGGCCCTGGTGAGACCCCACCTGGAGTATTGCGTGCAGTTTTGGTCTCAAATTTGAGGAAGGACATTCTTGCTATTGAGGGAGTGCAGCGTAGGTTCACAAGGTTAATTCCCGGGATGGTGGGACTGTCATATGTTGAAAGATTGGAGCGACTGGGCTTGTATACGCTGGAATTTAGAAGGATGAGAGGGGATCTGATTGAGACATATAAGATTATTAAGGGATTGGACACGCTGGAGGCAGGAAGCATGTTCCCGTTGATGGGTGAGTACAGAACTAGAGGCCACAGTTTAAGAATAAGAGGTAGGCCATTTAGAACTGAGATGCGGAAAAACTTTTTCACCCAGAGAGTGGTGGATATGTAGAATGCTCTGCCCCAGAAGGCAGTGGAGGCCAAGTCTCTGGATGCATTCAAGAGAGAGTTAGATAGAGCTCTTATAGATAGCGGGGTCAAGGGATATGGGGAGAGGGCAGGAACGGGGTACTAATTGTGTATGATCAGCCATGATCACAGTGAATGGCGGTGCTGGCTAGAAGGGCCAAATGGCCTACTCCTGCACCTACTGTCTATTGTCTATTCGCATCTAATCGTTGAGGTTCACCCAGCAGTGGAAGGAGGTTAAAAGCACAATTGATGCTGGAAATAAAAGACATAATGTTCCTTTAAAAGCACAACATGGTGATAATTTAAAGTTTCCAAGCACTGCTGAAAATACTGTGACTTTCCAGTATTAAGGAAAGAGGATCTGAAATATTTCCGTGGTAGACTCCCTGGATCTAATAATGGAAGTCTTTAGTAAGAATGTCCACTTTACTAATTAGACGTTTCCATTCCTGTGAGTATTATTAAACAGAATAGCTTTTTTCATGAAAGCAGAAAAGACTGGTTTGCTGAACTGAAATTCTCATTTTGTTCCCAGTTCAGAGAAGAGGAGGGATACGTGCAAAGAAATGTAAAGTTTCAAGTAAAAGTTGCTCCAAATGTGCATTGCCGTTAATGATATGCAATTGAAACTTATTAAGTCTAAAATGATAATTAACATATCATCAGTCTCAAAGTTTTGACCATCTCAAGTTGGTGAAAGCTATTTATGGCTGGTGTTGTACACCACCTATTGTTTGTCCCATCAGTAGCATCGTGTTTGGGCATTTCCATTGTTTCTAAGCAATGGATTGAAAATGATCAGGAAATTACATGTTCATGAAGGCCAGCGGCATAAGGTTTTATGTTGAGGTAACGGCCATCAATTGAAATCCTCAGTAAAACTGCCAATTTTCACATCATTAAAGTTCAGTGCCTAGCACAGGAATATTAAACCAGGGGTCATTTCTTCCTTCTGAATAACGTCAGGACTCAGTAGCTTAGTAGGAAGTGTTTACAATTCAGGTGCACAGCGTGAGTTCTCCGCAGGCAGGCAGCACTGTAGCTTTTGTGGAAATTTTGCAGGTCAATTTCACAAGTCTGGAAAAGCTTTCAGAAAAGCATCTTTAAACAGTCAAGAGGTAAGTTCTGCTCCAATATTAGGAGTGAAACAAATGGTAAAGTTGTGTTTATGTTAATAAAGAAAGCTAAGGAACTAATGAGTCGTTACATCAGTGCTGTTTTTTTTTCTAAAAATTACTTTCTTCATCTGTGTGTACAGACTGTATTTAATTATATAGCCTTTTAATATTAACATATAAAGAGAACATTTTCCTAATTTCAGATTGCACTGATACTGCTCTTGGTTAACAGGTGAAGTGCTGCAAGTATTGGCCTGATGATACAGAAATCTACAGAGACATCAAAGTAACTCTCATTGAAACAGAACTGTTGGCTGAATATGTCATCAGAACATTTGCAGTAGAAAAGGTAAGGAAAATGGTGTGTGTCAAGCTTGAAGCCATTTCATTTGTCCTGTGTTGGCCCATGGAGCACTTGAAGCTTCATGTTTAGACCACCAGATCCAAGAACAGCTGCTTCCCTTCAATTACTCAAGACATACAAACAAGCTGGATGAACTCAGCAGGTCAGGCAGCATCCGTTGAAATGAGCAGTCAACATTTCGGGCCGAGACCCTTCGTCAGGACTAAACTTCAATTACTCAGTTGTTTTCTTTTCAATTTGATTCATTTTATTTGCCACATGTAAATAAAAACATACAATCATATGTGTCATTTGTGTCAAATCAAATTAGCATGGATTGTGATGGGTGGCCCACACGAGTCACCACAGTTCCAGCGCCATCATAGCATTCCCACAATGCCTTAGCCTTAACTGTACACCTTTGGAACACAGGAGGAAATCAGAGCATCCGGAGAAAACCCACATGGCCATGGAGAACATAGAAGCTGCTTACAGATAGTATTGGGAATTGAACCATGATTTTACAGCTGGCACTGTAACAGTGTTACGCTAACCTCTATGCTACTGTACCGCCCCGGTAATGTACCGTTGATTGTTAAACCAGCAAAATCTTAATCACTACAGTTTACCAACACTATGACCACTTCAATCACTTGGCATTAAATTTGACTTATTTTGTTCTATTTGTGTCTTTTTGTAGATATCATGTACAATTTAAGTTTAATTTGCTTTTTCCATGTGAATGCTGCTTATATAATGCAGTGTACCTGTGATACTGGTACATTGCACCCTGTGCATCCAACTACCGTGCATACAACAATAAACTCCACTTTGACTTTGACTCCTTTGTTCCTCAGCAGTGAATTAGGAACAATAGACATTGATGATAATTCAAAAATCAATAGTTCTGACGACAGTCTTTAATGTGAAATCTTCCTCTTTCTACAGATGCTGCCCCAGCTGCTGAGCATTTCTAGTATTTTCTGGTTTCATTTCAGATTTGATGTTTCTTTTTTTCTTTTAAATTAAGTTTTTTTCTGATGTAATTGAAATCTGAGGGAGAGTAGCTGAATGCTGTTGATTGGTAGAGAAAAGCTCAAATCTTTAATATAATTTAAAATAGTTACAGCTTCTTTATTTCCAAGTTAGAGTTTCCAAGGAGAAAACATATGATTTGTCACTATTTAATAAAGACACATTGAAGGAGGGTTACGATGCATGTGAGATGACTAACTATTTCATTCCAACTGTCTTAGTGTGATTTTATCCCCATGAATACCAGATGATGACCATAAATCTCCATAAGTAACAAGAAATATTTACAGTGGTTTCATTAACCAGATTGATTCCCGGGATAGCGGGACTGTCATATGTTGAAAGATTGGAGCGACTGGGCTTGTATACACTGGAATTTAGAAGGATGAGTGGGGATCTGATTGAAACATGTAAGATTATTAAGGGAATGGAGACGCTAAAGGCAGGAGACATGTTCCTGATGTTAGGGGAGTCCAGAACCAGAGGCCACAGTTTAAGAATAAGGGGTGGGCCATTTAGAACAGAGTTAAGGAAAAACTTTTTCACCCAGAGAGTTGTGGATCTATGGAATGCTCTGCCTCAGAAGGCAGTGGAGGCCAATTTTCTGGATGCTTTAAAGAAAGAGTTAGATAGAGCTCTTAAAGATAATGGATTCAAGGGATATGGGGAGAAGGCAGGAACGGGGTACTGATTGTGGATGATCAGCCATGATCACATTGAATGGCAGTGCTGGCTCAAAGGGCTGAATGGCCTACTCCTGCATCTATTGTCTATTACTAATTCCTGGGTATAGGTGCCACTAGCCATGCTAGTACTTATTACATATTCCCTATTGTCCTTGAGAAGGTGATAGCTCACTGCTTTCATGAACTACTGCAACCATTCAGGTGAAGGGACTCTCCAGTGATATTGCATTTGCAGGATCTATACCAACTGACAATGAAGAAATGGTGATATATTTTCAAGTGAGCATTCATGAGTTTGTGATTGGATTTCCCAGATGCCTGCTGACCTTGTTCATCTTAGTGGTAGATGTTTGGGAGATACTGTCAGAATAACCTGGGTGTGGAACTGTAAAGGGTTCCGTATAGTATACACTGCAGGTGCTTTGCACTGGTAACATATATTTGGGGTGACATATATTTTGAGTAAATCTTTGGGGTGCCAGGCAAGATAGATTCCTTTATTGATTGAGGTAAAGAGAACAGGTGCAGAGAGTATATATTGGGATTGCATAAAATGTGTTAGACCATAAACTACTGTGTGCTGTCTGATCACTGCTCTGCAAGAAGGATGTGAAAGTTCCCAGAGAAACTGCAGAGGAGATTTATGAGAATGTTTCTTTATGAGGAGTTTAATTCTGACAGAAGGTCATCAGTACTCTGATTGTTAATGTTTTAACAGGGAAGAGATCTCATAGGGTGAATAGGAATGGCATGTTTCACCTGACAGAAAGGTTAACAACTATGAACTATCAATCCAAGACAATAAGATGAAGTATTAAAAAGAAAAAGAAAACATGATTTTCACCTAAAGGGTATTGGAGGTCTGGTGCTCCCTGCTTAAGAGGGCATTGGAGGCAGAAATCCTCATCACATAGAAGAAACTTACAAGGCCATGGATCGAGAAGTGTGACATGGGGTTAACTTCAGCACTTCATTGGGCCAGAATGGGCATTGTGGGAAAACCAGCATCAGGCTGTGCCATAAATTTCTGTAACTCAATGTCTGACCATTTTCAAAAGAAGAGCAATTTGCATTATATGTTGTTGGCAACTTACATTTATCTTCCAAATTTATGTTGTAGCTTACTGTATCTGTAACTTTACAGTTCTTAAGGAGATATTCCCTCCTGTTTTTAATAGAGGGGTGCCCATGAGATACGAGAGATCAGGCAGCTCCATTTCACTGGTTGGCCAGACCATGGTGTTCCATACCATGCTACAGGGCTTCTGGGCTTTGTTCGACGTGTCAAGACAAAGAATCCAGCAGGTGCTGGACCTATTGTGGTGCATTGCAGGTAGGTGCAATCTCATTAGTACACAAGGACAAGTCAACCCATTCAATTCCATCATTCAGTACAATCTCCAGGCTTCGTTCCATACCCTTTAGCTATCTCATCTACCAAAACTCAGCAATCTCAATTTTGAGATTTTTTATGATATGGATGCAGTAATGTGATTCCTTTCATCTCAGTCTGTCCTAAGTATTTCCAGTTGATGGCTGAGTATATCTCTGGAAGGTGGTGCTCCAATTAGTAATTATCAGAATGAGAAAGACTTTATTTGTGTTACAAAGCATCCAAGAGATCTTCCACTCTGTAACCTTAAGAATTTGTTTCAATTTCTTTGTATTATTGAAGGTTTTGCCTTGACCAATATGAAAGTGTAGGTAAAGATATAGACCCCAAAGGCTTGAATCTCACCTCACATAATGGTAAAAAACATTTTAAATCAATATTCTCGGTCCTTTCAGGTGGATTTAATACAGACCAGAGTAATTTTCAAAAAAGACTAAGGGAACTCTCCCAGTGACCTGACTGCTGTGTACTAGAGACTTGAACATAAAAGCCTGTACTGAAAGTCCATCTTTTGAGGGGCTGGTGCTCCATAAAGAGGTGTTATTCCATGGATGAGACTTTCAAATGAGACTGCAAATATACACTTTCATAGAATATAGGATAGTATAGCACAGCCCAGGCGTTTGGCCCAATTTGTTGTGCCGACATTTTAACCTGCTCCCTCCCTTCCCACATTGTCCTCCATTTTCATCCATGTGCCAATCTAAGATTCCGTTAAATGTCCCTGATGTATCTGCCTCTACCACCACTGCAGCAGTGCATTCCAGGCACTTACCTGTCTCACTGTAAAAACATACCTTGGACATCCCTCCTATACTTTCCTCCAAAAACCTTAAAATTATACCCTCTTGAATTATCCATTGCTGCCCTGGGAAATAGGTGTTGGTCGTGCACTCTATCTGTGCCTCTTATCATCTTATATAACTCTATAAAATCACCTCTCATCTTCTTCTGCTTCAAAGAGAAAAGCCCTACCTCACTCAATCCAGGCATCATCCTAGTAAATCTCCTCTGCATCCTCTCTAAAGCTTCCACAAGCTTCCCGTAATGAGGTCACCTGAAATGAAAACAATATTCTAAATACGGTATAACCCAAGGGTTCCCAATCTTTTTAATGCAGTGGAGCCATGCCATGGAGTCCTACCATTAACCAAGGGGTCTGTGGACTCCAGATAGGGAACTCCTGATTTAGCCAGAGGTTTATAGAGCTACAACTCTATAACTTCTATGCGGTTCTCGAACCCAATCCTCCAACTAATGAAGGCTATTAATTTGCACAGCAACTTTGAGGGATCAATGGACAGGGATCTCAAGAATCCCTCACTCTTAGGAGAGGCTTCACTTCTGAGGTCAGCTGCCACCTCTCTGTCTCACTGTGTATCCTATCAATGTCCTGTTGCAACCTACAACAGCCTTTTCCACTATCCACACACCACCAACGATTGTGTCAGCTGCAAACTTACCAACCCAGCCTTACACTGCCTCATCCAAGTCATTTATAAAAATCACCAAGAGTAGCAGTCCCAGAACAGATCCTGTGGAACACCACAAGTCACCAACCTCCAGGCAGAAAATGGTCCCTATCCTACTACTACAATCCAACCTTCTTTGGGCAAACCTATTCTGAATCCACACAGCCGTGTTTCCCTGAATCCCATACCTCCTAACTTTCTGACTTAGCCAACGATGGGGAACCTTGTCAAGTTACTAAAATCCATGTACTCCACATTCACTGCTCAACCTTTCACTGTTTTGTCACTTTTTCAAATAATTCACTCAACCTCATGTGTCATGACCTGCCTCTTAAAAAGCCATGCTAACTCTCCCTAATCAGTCTATGCTTCTGCAGATTCTCATAAATCCTGTCTCTAAGAATCTCTTCAATATTTTGTCCACCACCTATGTAAGACTCCCTGGTCTGTAATTCCCAGGATTATCCTCTTACTCCTTTTATTTTGAACTAGGGAATAACATTTGCCACCCTCCAATCATCTGGTTCTATTCCTCCAGCCTGTGAGGATGCAAAGACCATTTCCTAAGGAGCAG
The DNA here is from genome assembly GCF_030144855.1 of Hypanus sabinus. Classification (NCBI taxonomy): domain Eukaryota; kingdom Metazoa; phylum Chordata; class Chondrichthyes; order Myliobatiformes; family Dasyatidae; genus Hypanus; species Hypanus sabinus. Next base: position 127,959,318 of record NC_082706.1, read on the forward strand.
CAATCTCTTCCCTCATTTCTTATCTTCCTCTCTTCCCTATTTTATCTCTTACTTTAAGACCTTGATAAACTTTTGGACATTAGAAAGTAATAAATAAAGAAATATAGGGCGAGAACAGGTAAGCGGTGCTCACGCTCAATGATTCGGGAACAGCGTCCTCCCATGCACCGTCAGATTTCTGAAAGGTCCATCAACCCCACCTCATCATTCCATTTGTTTATTTTTGTATTTATCGTACCTGTCTGTCTTTACACTGCACTACCGCTGGAAAACAACATGTCAGTGATGATAAATCTGATTCTGAAGTTATCGATCTCTTATGAATTTACTGAATGGCAGAGCAGACACTCCATTTATTCGTCTTTCCTCTTTTTCATTCTGCCTTTCTCTCCTGTTCCATCTTTTGATCTTTCTCCCTTTCGTCAATTGACGCTTGGTCTCATGTAACTGGCATCTCACCATGTCTGATCTTACGCCTCATTACAATTTGTTGGACTCATTTGTGTGTGAGTTACCAGTTGAATCAACATTATTACAATCCCACATCAGAAAAACTTACTTGGTTATAAAGCATATTGGGTAATTTTGAGGTCATGTAAGGTAAATATAAATGCACAACTTTATGTAATTGATTTCAGATGGCCACAGAGACTTAATTTTACAAAGAAACATCAAAGATGAGAGGAGAGTTTGCAATAAAGAATTGTGCCTATCCAACAATATCTATACTAATGCCGACTATTCACAGACCCAAAATGGCTGAGTTTGACATAAATTATATTCCATTCATGGGAGGTGCAATATCTAAGTGATATAAATTGATAATTCTATAACATTCAACATGTGAGAGTTACTGACAGGTTATGGCAGTAGGTCCAGTGATATTAATTCTCTGTATTTCAGTGCTGGAGCAGGAAGGACGGGGTGCTTCATGGTCATTGACATCATGTTGGACATGGCAGAAAGAGAAGGGGTTGTCGATATCTACAACTGTGTCAGAGAGCTGCGATCACGCAGGGTCAACATGGTCCAGACAGAGGTATGGATTCCAAATGATTTATTAAAGACTGGTTACTCTTAATCCTAACATTCCTTAACCAAATCTCCTCCTAAAAAAAAACAAATCTTAAGCAAATTCCTTAGCCAAATCTCCTTCTAAAACTCAAATGCAAAGAGAACAGTGTGTCTACTGGCTTCACATTTGGATGAATGATGCTGCACGACATCAGCCAATCAAATGCTGCACTGCAAAGAGGTTAGAACAGAAACAGAACAGATTGGTGGAGTCCCCTTTCCCCCACCACACACAGTCATACAGCTGAGTAACACTGTCCTCTGAGGGTGCCAATGCCGATGCCAAGAACATTTCTCCCATATATACAAAAGACCTTGAGACAATCCATGTCAGTGTAAAAGGTGGTCTATAATGAACCATTGCTGAGGTAGGATTAGGATTGTGCAGGTCAGTTCAAGACATGATAGTTGTAGGAAAGTAGCTGTTGCTGAACCTGGTGGTGTGCATCTTCAGGCTTCTGTACCTTCAGCCCTATGATAGTAACAAGGAGAGAGCAATACTCCAATGGAGGGGTTCTTTGATTACAGATGCCACCTTTTAGATGCATCAAGACCAATAGATGCTGTTGGTGTTGAGGAGACCTGTGCTCGAGATGGATCAGACTGTGTCTATTATTCTCTACAGACTGAACATGAGTTGCAGAATCCTTCAGACTGAGTCCATAGGTTGTGGAATGAGCTTACCTCCACTCAGATCTGATTCCACAACCTAGAGACTCACTTCGAAGGACTCTGAAACTCATGTCCTCAGTTATATTTATTTACTTATTTATTATGTTATTATCATCATTATTATTATTGTTATTTATTCTCCGTATTTGCACAGATTGTTGTCTTTTGTACATTGGTTGTTTGTCAGACTTTGTGTGTAGTTTTCATTGATTCCATTGCATTTCTTCGTACTACTGCGAAAGTAGTGCAAAAAAAAGTGTATCTCAGGGTTGTGTGAAGTGACATATATGTGCTCCGATAATAAATTTACTTTAACTTAGGTCAGAAAATGTCTATCACAGTGTTAATTTTTGTAACTCCAAAACACAAAACTAGTCAAAAGAAGAACACGGAGCTGGAAATAATGTCTGTACTTCATTTTTTTATTAAGGTGAAGCATGCACTTATGGCGTATGCCATTCATGTACTTTGACATATAACCTGTAATTCAATTATGTAAACGAACAAGGAATGCTTAATCAAACAATATATTTACAAAATTACTCAAATATTACTGAAATATTAAATACAAACCATTTCTCCCCTGCTTAGCTATCAACAACTCAGTGTAGAATACATTTCAGCTTGTAGACATCCACTCTTTTACTGTTGTGATTAAATGTCTTTCCTGACAAGGCTGTGGTGGGGATGGGTTGGGTTGCCACTCTGCTTGGCAGATGAGACTTGTGGCTGTGATACAATCTCAGGTTCTGGGGCCTCCTCCATGGCAGTTGTGGGAGTTGACTCTGAGACTGCAGGAAATGGTTCTGACAGCTCTGAACACCTTTCATCTCTAACAATTGTCTTTGCTCTCCTCAACCAATTGATGTGCCATCTCCAGAAGACATCTGATGCCATCTCCACTGTGTAGGAGAGTGATCCAGTGCTACTCTTAATCTTTCCAAATGCCCACTTTTGATCACTTCTGTAGTTCTTTGCCAGGACTGCTGGTCCAGGAGTGAAACATAAAATCTCCTTGTTTGAGGAACCTTCAATTGGTCTCAGCTGTTTGTCCTGCATACTCCTGAGATTAGGTTTGAGGAGATCCAAGCGTGAGCGTAAGGGATAACCCAGGAACAGCACAGCTGGTGAGTTGATTGTTGTAGAGTGTGCTGCATTGTGATAAGCAAGGTGGAAATTGGCGAGCTTCAGATTCACCGTCATTGGAGTGTGTTCTGCTGACACTGCTTTGAAGTGTTTTCTGTATATTCTGGACTAACCAAGCCATTGGTAGCTGGGTGGTCCAGAAATGTATCTTATTCCATCTATTTTCAGCAATGACTGAAACTGTTCTGCAACAAACTGTGGTCCATTGTCACTGACTAAGTGTTCTGGAACACCTGTCCTTGAGAAGCAGCTTCTCAACACATCGCCAGTGTGCAAGACTATTGGAAGCACTTTGTAGCTGTATCCACAAATATCAAGAACATTTGTGACCATAAATGGTCCTGTATAACCCACATAAATCCTCTGCCAGGGCAGTGCATGCAACTCCCAGGGATGGAGAGGCACTGCTCTTGTCACCTTCAGGACATGTTGACATTCTGAACAGCACATAGCAAGCTGCTGATCTATCCCAGGCCCCCGCATTTTGACCATGTCTAGATGACACACCCCTGTAATGCATGTGCTTCAATGTATTGACCACAGTAAATGACACTTGGTTTAAAGGATTTACACTTGTTGCATCCTACTCTGAGCCCATAATCTTCTAATCTTTTTAACACTGCCTTGAGATTTTGGAGATGTTCCTTCTCATCCTCACCAGTAACAATGATGCCATCCAGGTAACATTGAGCTCCTGGGCAGCCTTGCAGCCCTTGGTTCATAGCTTTCTATCAACGTGCAGGTGAAGATGCTGCTTCAAAAATAAGCTTGTTGTAGTGATAAAGCCCTTTGATTGTTGTAGTGATAAAGCACTTTGAACTCTTCTTCCATCTCCATACATAGGTAGGCCTCAGCTAAAGGCTGATTCATACTTCTGCGTAGTAGCCTACACTGCAGCCTTCGTAAGTGGCCTGCGCCATTGTGAGCATTTATACCTGTGCATTGGTGTGTCTGCGTCGCTCTGCAATTCACCGCCAAATCACTAGTTGGTGATGGGGTTTCTATGCCACTGTGTAGAGTTTTTTCATGTACTTCAAACAATGGCGACTGAGTTGGAGCTAACAAATGTTGAAATTACTGCAACGCAGAAAAAAGCGAAGACATCAGAGGCGATGGTGTATGACCATTGAACGGATTGAAGCAGAAGGAGGGTGAATTTTCTGAGCTTGTCCAGACAGTGAGAGACATGGACGAAGAAATGCATTTCAAATATTTTCGAATGTCGGCAGGTAGATTTGACGATTAGGTTCATCGTCTCCAACAGTTTATTTCGCATCAGTGTACACACAGTATGCCTATAGACAAGAGGAAGTGCGATGCTACCAAGCGAACTAATCACAGTTGTCACGTTCTGCATCACCGCAACGTGCAGTTACATTTTTGGAGAGGTGCACGTCAGGCTATGGCGTAGGGTACAATGTAGGTCATGTGGGTATGCCGTACCTACCGCGTTCATTTGACACAGAAGTATAAATCAGCCTATAGTCCACTTTGCTGATGTGTTTTCCTCCAGAAAGGTTTGCAAAGATATCCTCTATCCTGGGCAGAGGATATTGATCTACTTTCAGTACTGGGTTGATGGAGATCCTGACAGACCTATTCTTCTTGGTAACCAGGACCACTGGGATTGCCCATGGGCTCCACTCAACCTTGGAAATATTTCCTTCAGTGTCTACGTGATCTAGTTCACTGTCTATTTTATCCCAGATGGTCTAAGGAACCAGCCAGGCTTTGTAAAACTTGCATGTGCCATTTTCATTTAACACTATTTTACCTTTGATATGTTTGAGTTTACTAATGCCGTCTTTGAACGTTGCTGTGGAATCATCCAGAACCTTTCTCAATTCACTTTCAGTTGGCTCTATTGCAGGGGATGAAGCACGCAAATGGTCAAAGGATCTCCAATGTACATTTGTTATCAAAAAGCATAAATTATACAACCTTGAGATTCATCTGCTTACAGGCAGCCACAAAAGAAGAAACCCAAAAGAACCCATTTAATAAAAAAGAGGAACAAACATCCAATGTGCAGAGAGAAAATAAACACACATTCTGCAAACAACGAAAGCAAGCAACAACATTCAGAATGAAGTTCAGTCCATAGATACGAAGCCTGGAGCAGCCAGGGCAGGCTGAGGTGGTGAGCTGAGTTCATCACACAGTGAGGTGTGTCGTCATGGAAATCGCAGCCCAGAGCAGCCAGAGCAGTCTCACAGGTTCAGCAAAATGGAAAACCAGCAAAGCTCAAGGAACAGCGAGCAGAACCGAACCAACCCTCGCCTCTGGTCCCAACACCCTGGCCTTTTAGTCCATCTGGACCGACATTTAAATTGCCAACAGTGGGTCATTCTCTGTCCTAGGATCCAGGCCCTGTCACTTCAATATGCTCTGGGCCTGGACACTGCCACCACACTTCAACTCATAGTTGACCTTTCCAAATCAGCTCTGTGCTTAGATCGATCAGGCCTCACTCTTGGTTTAGGTGGACAGGCTCTGAAACTCCTCCTCTCTGACTTTTCTCTCCTTCACGTGCCCAAATTCATGTCCTGACCTCACTCCGAACACTCCTCCTCAGAAGTGTATTTAGTTGTATTTCTTGCTTTATGAACCACCTGTAAGTTGTCGCCCATCTTCAGTAGCACCATTTTAAAGCAGAAGTTGGTAGTTGTAGTTGTCTCAGCCAATCACGTTCCCACAATGCTGGCCCTCCTGCTTACCATATACAAGCCCAATGTGGTTTCTTGGTTGTTGCAATTCACAGGTGTCATTTCTACAGGCATCATCTTTTCTCCAGTATAAGGTCTCAGTTGGATAACTGTAGGCTTCAGTCCAGTATCTTTGAAATGCAGTACAAACTCATTTTGTGAAATGACAAAAAGCCAAGCCAGTGTCCAATTCCATTTTGATTAATTTGCCGTTCAGTTCTGGTGTGAGCCATTTTACTTATTTCATGTTAGTTTTCACATTGTAAGTCTCAAAGTTATCCAGTCCTGTGTTATTTTTATCATTATCAAATGTTTCATCAAAGCATACAGATTAGTGCTCTTTTTGAAAATACAACTTGACTTTTTATCTTCTTCTCTTTCCTGTGCAGTCCATTTATTTTTGACTGCCCGACATACTATTTGTATGTGTCCTAATTTATTGCCTTTTCTGCAAGTTTCACCTTTAAACCTGCATTGGTCTTGTGTATGTGAGCAACGGTTTCTGTTTAGACATTGCAATTTTGTTCAAGCTCTCTTTCATTCTTCACTGCAACTCACTTGCATCTCTGACTGCTGTTTCTATTGATGCAGTGATTTCAACTGCTCTTTTAAATACAAAATGTGCTTCAGTTAGGAGTCATTTTGAGTGCTTGTTTGTAAGATTCCACAAACTAAGTGATTTCTCAATGCATTATTAAGCCCATGTGTGAACTAACGATGTTCAGACACCTTCTTCAATTCACCCATGTATGTTGAAGTGGACTCCCCTTCCTTCTGAACCACTTATGAAACCTAAAGCATTCTGCAATCAATGACGATTTCAGTTCTAAAAGTTCCTGCATTACTTATACAATATCTGCAAAGTTCAATTTAGCTGGTTTCATTGGTGCAGTCAAACTTCTGAGCAAACTGTCTGTCTTTCCGCCCAGTGCACTTTGCAAAACTGGCGCTCGCTTTTCATTGGCTATTTCATTTGCTTCAAAATACTGCTCAATTTGCTCAGTATACATCAGCTGGTTACCTTCTGTGCAATCAAATGCATCTATCTTTCCGATGTAGCAAACTATTTCTGCATTTTTAATTTATTGTTATTATCACCTGGTACTCACTGAACCCATGAATTTCATCTCTTTTCTGCCTTTTTTAAAAAAAATTCGACCACCTCTGTCCCTTCCTGAAAAGTGTGTGCTCTGCTTCTTTTTAACTTGAATGACTTGCTGTGCTATTTTTCAACTTGAACATCTCACTGCACTTCAACGGGTAGGTTGTCATCTCAGGTTCATTTAAAACCTGCTCATCGCCACTATTTTGTTTTGTAACTTAAAAAACAGAAAACTAATTGAAAGAAAGGCATGGAGTTGTGGTGAACTATGTGCCTGTCAGGACACGCCCCTGCTGACTGCTCCTGTGGCTCCTCCCACAGGCCCCTGTATAAAGGAGACCTGCGGCCTGACGCTCGGCCTCAGTCTCCAAGACCTTGTATGATAGACACTCACTCCTGGTTCCTTCTTCCAGTCAATAAAAGCCGATATCTCGCCTACGTCTCAGTGTGAGTTATTGATGGTGCATCAGGAGTTGAAAATAACATGTCTACCTTATTCTTTATTTTAGTGAGGCACACACATGACATGGTGATGTAATCACTTATGCCATTCAAATACTTTTACATATAACCCATAATAAATTATGTAAGCAAATAAAAATGCTTAATCAAACAATATATTTACAATATTACTCAACTATTATAGAAATGTTAAATACACAACACACACACTGAAGCACTGCCAGTAAGCACTGTTTGCCTCAGAGTCATTTTGAGTACGTGGTATAATATGAATTACATTTCACTCAGCAAGAAATCATTAAGCCTCATGCTCAAAGTGTCTCTGTGAAAACCTTTCTCAGTCTTTAATTCCTGTGCATTTATTGATTCCACTTCAACTGAAAATCACTACTCTCTTCTCTGTCTCAACAGGAACAGTATGTATTCATCCATGACGCCATACTAGAAGCCTGTCTGTGCGGAGATACAGCAATTCCCGCCTCTCAGCTGAGGTCTGCCTATTATGAGATGAATAAGCTGGAGCCACAAACTAATTCTTCGCAGATAAAGGAGGAGTATAGGGTATGCAAAGAAATTTTCCAACACTTCTCGTGGTACAAAGGGATTTTTATAAAAATGGAATGTGTGCATGTACAGAACTGATCAAAATGGCCCATTGAAAATATTTTAATACCTGAAATCTGCTGGGATAGGATGGGTGAATTTTCATTCGGGAGGAGGAGAGTGATATTTCTCATAGAGTTATTGAGCAGCCCAGCACAGAAACAGACCATTTAGCCCATCTAGTTCCTGTCAACTTGCACCCGGACCACATCCCCCAAACCCCTCCCATCCATGTACCTTTCCGGACTTCTCTTAAACATTACATTTAAAAACCTGTATCTACCACTTTCATGGGCAACTTATTCTACACTTGCAACACCTTCTAAGTGAAGAAGTTTCCCCTCAGATTCCCCTTAAATATTTTTTGGTATCTATTTACTTGCAGATGAAGGCTACCACCAGGAGACATTTAGACTTGTTTTGCTTCAGTTTGATTCAGGTCAGAAGCCCATTAATACCTGGCTATTTATTGTGATCTTACAGTCCTGAATAGCTCACACACTTGGAATCAAATTAGGTCTATCTCATTGCCAGTGAACATCAATCTCCTTTTATCACCACTGGACAGAGGAAGCAGGATGATTGTCTGCGCTAAGCATTGACAATTTTTATAAAAGACTGCAGGTGTTGGAAATCTAAAATAAAAACAGAAATGCAGGAAATAGAAAGTCAGACCACATCGGTAGGAAGAGAAACAGAGTTAATGCCATAGGCTGATAAGTCTTCCTCAGAATTGAGACCTGACAAAAGATCTTTGACCTGAAACACTAATAATCAATTACAAGTTATTTTGAGGTCCTGGACGTTCTTCGTTAGGCAAGGATTGATCGTCTTTCCTAATTGTCCCATGAAAAGGTGGTGTTGAGTCACTATCTACAACTGACTGACTTGTTAAGTTTTTGAAACTTGACGAGGGTGAAATAGGTCATAGGTGGGTAAGGATAGTAAATTTCCTCCCCATAGAACATTCATGCACCAGGTGGGTTTTTCATTACAATCCAGTTCTTGTGCTCATCATCTTTAAAATGGTCTTTGTATTCCATCTTATTAATTCTAGTTAAATAACACAACTGTGGTGGGATATGAACTCCAATTGCTGGTCATCCCAGATGAAGGGTCTCAACCTAATTCACCAACTGTCCAATTTCTCCCGTAGAGGCTGCCTTGCCTGCAGAGTTCATCCAGTCTTTTGTTTGGTGCTCCAGATTCCAACATCTGCAGGCCCTAGTGTTTTCTGTGTTTGTGTTGTGTTGTGTTCTCTCTTGTGTTTTTGTGTCTCTGGGTTGTTAGTGCAGGTAAATGAACTGCTTCAAAATCACCATGCCCCTGTTAACTTTGTTAAAGTAGATCAGCCATGGGAGGGAAGTTGAGACAAGCTTGAGGGATCAATCATTTTGGTCCACAGTTGTCTATCTCCCAGGGTTGATGAAAATGTTCATGCAGGGAATTTTCAAATGAGGACTTGGGAGTCCTCACACGATTCCCTAAAGGTTAAATTGCAGGTTCAGAAGGTAATTGCAATGTTTGCATTCATTTCGAGAAGACTACAGTATAAAAGCAAGGACGTAGGCATAAGGCTTTATAAAGCATTGGTCAGACTGCACTTGGTGTATTGTGAGCCCCTTATCTAACAAAAGATGTGCTGTCATTGGAAAGGGTCCAGAGGAGGTTAATGAGAATGATCCCAGGAATGACAGGGTTTATGTGTAAGGACCATTTGATGTCTCTGCTCCTGTTCTAACAGGGGTTTAGAAGAATGAGGGAGAGTCTCATTTAAACCTATCAAATGTTGAAAGAACCAGATAGGGTGGACATATAGAGAGGATGTTTCCAATACTGGGGGAGTCTAGGATCAGAGGGCACAGCCTTAGAATAAAAGGATGTCACTTTAGAACAGAGATGAAGAAGAATTTCTTTAGCCAAAGGATGGTGAATCTGTTTAGCGCTGACTAGCAACTCCTGTGATGCTGCTGGTGCCAAATTGTATCAGTCTGTGCTGTTCCTTTCGATTCATCAGCTGCATGGAGAGTGGCACAGTGCTGCATGGGCAACAGCCTGCTCTCCGTATCGTACTGTCCTGGCTTGCTTATTACACAGACAGCTGGGATGCAATATCTCTGTCAGTTCCTGACCAATGGAGGGCCTCCGGTAAGTCTGTGGAATTCATTGCTACAGATGGTTGTGGAGATCAAGTCATTGGGTATATTTAAAGCAGGGGTTCATAGGTTCTTGATTAGTAAGGCTGTCAAAAGTTCCAGGAAGAAGATAGGAACATGGGGTTGAGAAGGATAATAAATCAGCCTTAATGGAATGGTGGAGCACAGTCAATGAGCAAAAAGGCCTAATTCTGCTCCCATGTTTTATGGTCTTCTGGAAAGAGAAAATATTATACGTAAAGCAAACTTCAAAGACCAAAGCTCAATCCATAGTAGCACTGAGGTTGATGGTGAGCAATTATAAAAGCCTCAAGTTTCAATAAACACACAGTTCACATGTCACATTCATAAAGTTCCCTGTAATAATGATGTTGATGTTAATGATAAATTCAATTTCCTGGCAGAGAAGGGTAAACATTTAGCATTGTCTCATACGTTAATAGATATGTCTCATAACAAGGGAAAAAGAGTCAGCAGATGCTGGAAATCTTCAGCAACGCACACAAAATGCTTGAGGAGCTCAGCCGGGCAGCCATCTGTGGAGGGAAGAGTGTCATGATGAAGGGAATCAGTCCAAAACATCAACTGTTTATTCTGTCCATGACCAGCATTTTGTACATGTTATTAGTTAAAATGAGTTCACTTATTCTGCCACCTTCCTCTTTCAGACTCTTAATATGGTGACCCCAACACTACGAGTCGAGGACTGCAGTATAGCCCTCCTACCGCGGAACCATGAGAAGAACCGATGCATGGACGTCCTTCCACCAGACCGATGTCTCCCATTCCTCATCACCATAGATGGCGAGAGCAGCAACTACATCAACGCTGCCCTAATGGACGTGAGTATTTCTGGAGAACATGATGCGTAAGAAGCCATAAGACTGTGTCAATGGTGGATGTCTGGCAATTAGATCAACTACAGATATAAATTAGATTGCAGGAGAGAGACAAGATCCTGTAGCCAATATTGGTAAATTGTAATTGGGTTCTTATTATCTCAAAATAATAATAGTGAAAAGCTTTGATTTACATGCCATGCAGGCAGATCAGTCCGAACATAAGTGCATCAAGATATTACAAAAAGGAAAGCAATAACAGAAAACAGAATATAGTTTTACGGTTACAGAGACAGTGTCGTGCAGGTAAATAGAGTGAAAGGACCATGACAAAGAAGACTGAAAGATCAAGAGTTCATCTTTATTATCTAACAGGTCCATTCAAGAGTCTTATAACAGCTCTTCTTAAGTCTGGTGGCAGATATCTCCAGGACAGTGATGCATTGATATAAAATATCTCCTGGTTCATGCAGCAGCTCAATGTGCTAGCACACAACACCCCTCTGATCACATGGAGCAGCTTACTGCCAGTGGTCACTTGCTCTTTGGTTCTGGAGAAAGGTGTTCTGCTGAAGGGGACATCCCCATTCCATTGAGAACGGCAGTCTGCTGACATCTGACAGTTCTCAGCTCTGTGAGGATACCGTGCTACGCCAGCATGGCAGACAGCAGAGCTCCAAATGGATCAAGGCAGATCTCCACAGAAACAAGACAAATGCGACCTCAATCTTTGCCTTAAGGGTGCCCTCTAGCTGAACCATGTATGTGACGGAATCCCCGGTAAGGAAGTGGCCATGACAGCTGGAGAGAAGTCACAGTCTCCAGGGTCCACACGATCTCCTGCGATATTCCTATACACCCCTTGTTATCCGCTTCACCTGTGCCAATTTGTTTGTTAATCTGGCTAACACGCCATTATTGTTCAGGAAGGTCCAAAAGTTTTAATGAATCACCTTGCTGTCTCCGTGCATTAATAAGCTAGGAATAAGGTGGCTGTTGTTTTTCTGATGTGTGTTGGCAGTAGCTGAGGACAGAGGTCATCTAAAATGAGAACAGTAAATGCTGGGAATTCTCAGCAGGTCAGGCAACTGCTGTGGAGAGAGAAACAAAGTTAATGTTTTATCAGACCTGGAACCATCTGCTGGTCTAATTTCTTGTTCATGTTTTTAGAGCTATAAGCAGCCATCTGCCTTCATTGTTACTCAACACCCATTGCCAAATACTGTGAAGGACTTCTGGAGACTGGTGTTGGACTATCACTGCACATCAATTGTCATGCTGAATGACGTGGACCATGCTCAGGTATGTGTCTGCTCAAACCACTAAAAGCCATGGGAGACGCACACCAAAACAGGGAGCATCTGCACAGTATTGCTTCAGATCCATCACCTCTCCAATGCATCGAATCATCATGGGTCATTCAGGGTCAGTTTTACAAAGAGTGTCAGTGCTAATATCTTAATATTTTGCACCTGTATGCAACAGAATTCACCTGCAAAGTGTGTGTGCTGTTGCAGTTAGCAGTTCAAATTACATAGAAACTTGGAGATAAATACATACAAAATTGTGTAAAGCTTTGCATTGTCAGAAACAAAGATTTAAAAAAAGATCCAAATAAGCAAATATGTACAGTATCTTTGTACAAGATATTAAAAATTGTTTTACAGACATTGGAGTTTTAAATATCAATGTAATTTACACAATAATCTGAAGATTTTCTGCCCCAATTTCCATTTTATCAGTCATTATCTTTAGATGCACTTACAGCCTTAGTTATAACTGACTTGGATCCTTCTGTACAACATCACAGCCCAAACCAATGTCTGGCTATCTTTCTTGAAACTGTTGAATAGCTATTCATGGTCTAAGATGGATTATGCAAACTTGGAGTACAAGAGGATGTTATGGCAAAATTTCCACATTTTTTAATACTCCCTATTTAGGGTTGTCTTTCATAAATTTCTTTGACTATTGTAATCTAAGAGACTTCTGTAAGCATGTTTAGTTCCTCCATGCTCTTTTTGAAATCAGTGGTGAAAATGATTTTTTTCAATATCTATTGAATGTCTCATATTTGCAGGATTGAACAAAAATACAAAGCTTTCTGAAAGGTTGTCAATAAAATTAAAAAGGAATTGAGTTCAGCAACTAAGGAACTGCAGAGGACACTTTTCATAAACCCATTAGTGAAAATCCATTTGTCTGATTACTGAAACGAAATCTGGATTCATCAGGTCTCAACTGGTAGAAGTTTCAAAAGCAAGCAACATCATAAACACAATTCGCAAAACTAAAAAATCAGAACATTCGTCTATCATTGAGAGATACAGCATAGAAACAGGCTCTTCAGATCTCCTAAAGCCCATGCTGACCATCAACAACCCTTTAACAGTCAGTAATCCTACATTAGTACAGTACCACTTTTTATTCTCCCCAAATTCTTATCAACTGTTCACTCACCAATCACTACAGGGAAACTTAGATGGGTTAATTAAGCTGCCAACTCGCATGCCTTTGGGATGTGGCAAGAAACCGGAGTACCCACAGTAAACCAATACACCTCAGGTTGAGAACTTGTAAATGACACAGACGGCACTCTGCAGAATTGAACCAGGGTCACTGAAGCTGTGAGTCAGCATCTTCACTCACTGCATCACCGTCTGTCCACTTAAAGCCATGGAATCTCTCCGTTTTATCATGTCCCTCTGCTTCAGTTCATTTCTAAACATCGTTAGGTTTAGCACACAGTAAGTATGGTGTCAGCCAGATACAGGTGTAGGTGGTTAGAATGGCTGTGTATGACAACACATCAGTGTTGTGTACTGTCATATCTTAAAGAAACATTGGGAAAACATCCTCAATATAGACTGCACTGGCACAGAGCCTCACTTGCCAGATTCAATTGTCAGAAAATCCAACTGACCCCAGCGAAAAAGCCTTGACCTTGCATGAAGAATGTTCTGGTAACATTTCTTCAAGGGCTATTTTATTCCATATCTTCAGGGAAGCTATTTGGCTTTTGCAGAAGTTATAGCAAGAAACTGAAAGTTGCCAACGGAGAGTGCTATGACATTTAATTTGTTTGCTTCAGTATTAGGAAGCAAACTACCAGAGCTATATAAGGCACAGATAAAAGCACAGACTTCAGCAGGCAATAAACACCAGCGAACATACTCAAGTCCTTCAATTAGTTGCAGAAATAGCCCTAATGATCTAAAAGCGGCCAGCTTTTGCATTGTCAAATAAAAAGGGATTTAAAATGTTGATTCTTGAGCGTCACTTATTTTTCCCCTATATCACTCTGATGGAAAGTACTTATTCACTTAGCTTCTCCTAAGAGTGAAGCAGAACAGATTGTTTTTTGGACCATTAACTTTCTCATTTGCAAAATGGGTTTTGAACTCTTGTAAACTGAATGTCTAGGTTTGTAACCAATAAACACATTCAAACTGCCATAGTTTGGCCCAGTTGAAAGCCTTTGGCCACCTTCAATGTATTGGTCATTTGGCCAGGCAGCAAACGTGAATCATAAATTTCACTACTTTCACTACTGCACCCTGTGACCTGTAGTGACGTTATGTACCAGATTGGTGTACCAGATCTGGAAATGGTGCTACTGAACTCTAGTGGATGTATGGAGGATTGTTGCACTGAGATTGTAATGGATAAATTGCCTTAGGAAACTGTGGAACCAGAACCACAAACGAGCAACAATGATTTGCTCCGACATAGTGAAGACCACAATTAACCTGAGCTTCACTGTATTTGTCCTGCTCAGTTATCATTTGGCCACGCGTTTTAATGTAATTTCAGTGTATGGGATCATTGCCCTTTTATATAAGGGATAAGGTTTGGATCAGGTCCAGACCAATGGGGCAGATCTTCTGTAATAGTGACAGCTGTAAGATTTTTAACTGGAAAATGTTTATAGAAAAGGCATCGGCAAAATCCACCATATGTATTGTTGGGGTGAGCTGATAAGTGCATAATTTTAAATTTTCAAAAAAGCCCTTGATCTGAAGCTCTGAGAATATTCTTTTGAGCATAGCAAAGGAAGAATATTAACTTACAGCATGAGTCGCTAGTGCACACCATGGATCCATATTGAATGGAAACAATGCATCCGGAATTTGGGACTTTATGTCATTTATACTAAGCAAACACAAAAGAAGCTACGTTTGCTTGTGTGCAATTGATTAGAAGTTGATTTTCCCTAGTCAGGAGCTGGACTTCACCAGCCAGCGATTGCTAATTTGTACATATGAATGATTATCCAACATGCACATGGCCCCAAATAATAGCATCTTGCCACCAGAGGTGGCTATTTCTTCCAGCATTTCACATCCCTTGCCATCTCCTGAGATTGGAGGCATGAACATGGCTTCACAGGTTCTCACATTGCTGTCAGAGATATATCAATCTTCAGTGGCAACTTGCTATGTAAATATGTCAGTGGACATTACTGTCTTCTGACCAAAGCAAGTGTACTTCATTGATCGTAAATCAATATTATCAGTCAATATTCACCACTCCTTATCCCATCGCTACTAAATTGTGCATCAGCGTCTTGTGTGTGTGTTGCTTAAGATTTACAGCATCTGCCGAATCCCTTGTTGCATCCAAAACCACTCCCTTAAAGTCTTCCGCAAATAATATCATTGACCATTTCATATTTATTGAGTTTTGACTATGGAACAGTTGCCACATTCTATTAAATTATCAAAGCAGCTTATTATATTTAGAACACATTTGGGTGCTGTTTTTTTCTGTAAGTGCAAATGTTTTGTAGTAGTAGCTTGTGGATCTAAATATTGATGATTTTTCCAACTAGCTGTGCCCTCAGTACTGGCCAGAAAATGGTGTCCATCGGCATGGGCCCCTCCAAGTGGAGTTTGTGTCCGCTAACCTTGAAGAGGATATAATCAGCAGAATATTCCGAATTTACAATGCATCCAGGGTAAGGAGCTGCTTTGTGTCACAGTGAGAGAAAACAATCAATTAAAATCTTCAGAAGCGCTTTCGAACTCCACTTACCATGTCTAAACGTAAGAGCTTTAGATTCCTCACTAGCACTTGACAGCAAGTTAATGATGCTGAGGAGAAGAATGAGTATCCTGTTAGTCCTGTGAATCCAAGTATCTCAACAGCTTTACTGGATAGTACTTACAGCTTGAAACATTTCCAATTTTAATATATAATTATGCTCTATGACTTCTATAGCTCTAATTGAGGGTTGTGTTAAAAATGCTATTTAAAAAGCATAAAATGCAATTTTTTTCTACACATTGCTAACATATTGTCTTAAGCTTATTATGGTTACTGAACATAACATTGGTTGTTAAAATATTTAGACTGGGTTAAAATATTTTAAAAAGCAGCTACTGTGTGGTAAAATGCTGTTGTTTAGTAAAATGTGCTAATTGTTTGATGAAAAAAGTATCTAACTTTAAGTGGTACAAGATATACTTCTAACCTCGCTTCATTACAGATGTGCTCAGAGTTGAGGGGGTGGATCTCAGCCACTGTTCTCACCAGTTATTTTTTCTCAATTTGAACAATATTGTCATGCAATTAGGAGATATTTAACTGATTCAATTTTAACAGGAGTTTCAAGTGAAAGGGCAGCTTCATAATTGTCGACTTGTAAATCTATCCTCTCAGTGACTGATAAAGTGAAATAAATTAGGCATTATATATTGGCAGGAGAATAGAGTGGAATTTAAAACAAGATACTCTGGAGGACTAATGACTGTTCTGGTCATTGTCTTTAAGATAAAGTGGGGCAAACCCATGGAGATACGGATTGGGGATGGGAAAGAAGAGCAGGGTGATTTTGGTGATCGGAAGTTTCTTAATCATTCCCAAAGCTTGCTCACCTTGGGAAAAGCAAATGATGGTTTAGTTTTCATATGTTGATCTATAATCCCAGTTGAGGTGATTTGCTAGCCAGCTTGTCCACCTTATTGTTGCAATAATCAACCATGCATTGCTCCAATAAAGCCACCTACCTTGGCACCTGATCATCAAAAACTTTACTAAACACTGTTAATGCAAAGATTTTATTTAATCTTCTTATATAGTGCTTGCAGAATTTTAATTTAATGCACTTTGCTGATGGAAAGTATTGCGTGGTAAGTACTCAGCAGATTAAGCAGCATATGTGTAGAAACAAATCAAGTTAAAGTTTTGAATCCATGGCCTTTCTCCAGAACTGGAAAAAATTGAAATGTCATGTCATAAAATGCAGAGAAGGTGGGGAATGCACCCTCGTGTTCTGAAGGAAGTAGCAGTCGAGATTGCAGAGGCATTAGCAATGATCTTTCAAAAGTCGACAGACTCTGGCCTGTTTCCGAAAGACTGGAAGATTGCAAATGTTACTCTGCTATTTAAGAAGGGGGCAAGGAAGAAAAAGGAAATTATAGACCTGTTAGCTTGACATTGGTGGTTGGGAAATTGTTGGAGTCAATTGTCAAGGATGAAGTTACGGAGTACCTGGAGGCATATGACACGATAGGCAGAACTCAGCATGGTTTCCTTAAAGGAACATCCTGCCTGACAAATCTAGTGCAATTTTTTGAGGAAATTACAAGTCGGCTAGACAAAGAAGATGCAGTGGATGTTGTGTATTTGGATTTTCAGGCCTTTGACAAGGTGCTGCACATGAGGCTGCTAAACAAGAGTCCATGGAATTACAGGAAAATTATGTACGAGATAGAGCATTGGTTGATTGGCAGGAAACAGAGAGTGGGAATAAAGGGATCCCATTCTGATTGGCTGCCGGTTACCAGTGGTGTTCCACAGGGGTCCCTGTTGGGGCCGCTTCTTTTTACATTGTATATCAACAATTTGGATTATGAAATAGATAGCTTTGTGGCTAAGTTTGCTGATGATACAAAGATAGGTAGAGGGGCCGGTAGTGCTGAGGAAACAGAGTCTGCATAGAGACTTGGATAGATTGGAGGAATGGGCAAAGAAGTGTCAAATGAAATACAATGTCGGAAAGTGTATGGTCATACACTTTGGTAGAAGAAAGAAACGGGCAGACAATTATTTAAATGGGGAGAGAATTCAAAGTTCTGAGATGCAACGGGACTTGGGAGTCCTCATGCAGGATACCCTTAAGGTTAACCTCCAGGTTGAGTCGGTGGTGAAGAAGGCGAATGCAATGTTGGCATCCATTTCTAGAGGAATAGCATATAGGAGCAGGGATGTAATGTTGAGGCTCTATAAGGCACTGGTAAGACCTCACTTGAAATACTGTGTGCAGTTTTAGGCTCCTTATTTAAGAAAGGATGTGCTGACATTGGAGAGGGTTCAGAGCAGATTCACTAGGATGATTCTGGGAGTGAGAGGATTAACATATGAGGAATGTTTGACCGCTTTGGACTGTACTCCTTGGAGTTTAGAAGAATGAGGGGGGACCTCATTGAAGCATTTCGAATGTTGAAAGGCATGGACAGAGTGGATGTGGCAAAGTTGTTTCCCATGGTGGGGGAGTCTAGTACGAGAGGGCATGACTTGAGGATTGCAGGGTGCCCATTCAGAACAGAGATGCGAAAAAAATATTTTAGCCAGAGGGTGGTGAATCTATGGAATTTGTGGCCATGGGCAGCAGTGGAGGCCAAGTCATTGGGTGTATTTAAGGCAGAGATTGATAGGTATCTGAGTATTCAGGGCATCAAAGATTATGGTGAGAAGATGGGGGAATGGGACTAAAGGGGAGATTGGATCAGCTCATAATGAAATGGCGGAGCAAACTCTATGGGCCAAATGGCCAACTTCTGCTCCTTTGTCTTATGATCTTATGGAAGAAAGATGAAAATACAAGGGAAAATCTGTAATAGAGTTAAATGCAGGAGATGCCACTTACTACTTAATCTCTCCTCTGCTCTTCCCAATCACTTTTTGTTCTCACCTCCCTTTCTCTGCATAATCTTTACCAAAGGTTTTTCCCAATTCTGATGAAAGCCCATTTATCTGAAGCAATAACTTTCCCCGTCTCCCTTAACAAAACTGCCTGATCAACTTTATCTTCCCCATATTTTATGTTGCTTAGATTTCTCATAGTATTTTGCTTTACATGTTTCTATCGAAGACAGCTAAAACCTTTGGTTTATATTTGCTTGAAAATCTGTTATTGGATAGGAAAAGAGCATTTTTACATACTGCACTAAGAAAGTGGAAAAGGGTTGACACACACAATGAAGGAATACAGAGAGCTCAGTAAATGATTAGCTAAGTTTGCTTAATGACTTTTATTTCCTTTTGTTTCTCTTCAGCCTCAAGATGGCTGTAGGATGGTGCAGCAGTTCCAGTTTCTGGGATGGCCCAAGTGTCGAGATAATCCCATCTCCAAACGTTCCTTCTTGAAACTCATCAGACAGGTGGAAAAATGGCAGGAGGAATATGACGGTGGGGAAGGTCGCACAGTTGTACATTGTCTGTAAGTCATGCTTTTTTCTCTCTGGCAACTTGTACCTTATTAAAGTGCATCAAACAAATTGAATTTGCCAAAAAGGTGGACGTAATATTGTGACACAAACAAAGTTCAAAGTAAAATGTATTATCAGAGTACATACATGTCACCATATACAACCCTGAGGTTCTTTTCCCTGCGGGCACATTTAGCAAATCTATGGAACAGTAACTGTAAACAATGGACAATAAGTTGAGCAAATGCAGATATGAGTAAATAGGAATAAATAACCAGCATGAAATAATAAGATCAGAGTCCTTCCTTAAATGAGTATAGTTATCACCTTTTGCTTAAGATCCTGATGATTGATGAGTAGTAACTGTTCTTGAACCTGGTGGTGTGAGTCCTGAGGAACTTCTAACTTCTGCCTGATGATATAGTGAGAAAAGAGTGTGGCTTAGGTGGTGAGGGTCTTTGTTGATGGATGCTGGTTTTCTATGATAACATGTAGATGTGCTCAATGGTTGAGAAGGTTTTACCCGTGATGTACTGGGCCAAGTCCACTACCTTTTGTAGGATTTTCCGCTCAAAGTCATTGGTGTTCCCATACCAGGCTGTAATGCAGCCACTCTGCACACTTTCCACCACATGTCTATAGGAGTTTGCCAAGGTTTTTAATGACATGCCGAATCTCCACAAACTCCTGAGGAAGTAGAGGCACTGTTGTGTTTTCTTTGCAATTATATTTATATGATGGGTCCAGGACATGTCCTCTGAGATAGTGACACCCAGTAATTTAAAGTTACTGACCTTGTCCACCTCTGATCCTCCGATGATTACTGGCTCATCGACCTCTGGTTTCCCTCCCCCGAAGTCTGCTATCAGTTCCTTGGTCTTATTGACATTGAGAGAGAGGTGGTTGTTATTACACCACTCGGCCAAATTTTCAATCTCCCTCCTGTATGCTGATTCTTCACAACCTTTGATACAGCCTGCAACAGTGTGTCATCGGCAAACTTGTGCATGGTGTTGGAGCTGTACTTAGCCACACAGTCATAGATGTAAAGTGAGTGGAGCGGGGGCTAAGTACACACCCCTATGGAGCTCCTGTGCTGATGAAGATCAGGGAGGAGATGGTTTTGCCAATCCAAACTGACTGGGGTCTACAAGTGAGGAAATCCAGGATTCAATTTCATAAGGGGGTATTGAGGCCCAGGTCTTGGAATTCGCTGATCAGTTTTGAGGGGATAATGATCTCCATTTGAATTCAATTGTTTTCTGTAGTGCTTGATAATTCTTTCCATTTTACCCTTCGAAAGGGAGGACTTTGGAGATTGTAACAGTCTACTTTGAATAATAGTTCACATTTAGGGCTTATTTAAATAATTTAACAGAAGCATTGTCAAAAGGGCAATATCTTGATTATACACCTGAAAATCCATTAGCCAAGTGAATCAATGTGGAGGAGCACTGAATGACCTCACAGCGTTGGCATGAGATCTGACTCCAGTTTAGGTTAATGTGATGGAAGTAATCAAGCTGTTTGCTTACTGCATGCAATTAGTTTGTGAAGCCTGAAACCTAGTGGAAGTGAATAACGTGTGCAGACCTGCATGGAAATGTGTTGGAACTTAGCACAGCAGAGCCGGCCTCACTCAAACAACACACGGTGCAGGGAGTGGAAATGTCCGCTTGGCAAAGTGAAAACTAGCTTGAAGTGCAAATTGAGTCCATGTGAGAGATGTTTTATGCAAGCACTACCATCACTTAACTGCCTTCATTTAATTAGGTTTATTTATTTATTTTCTTAAACAGTCGATCAAGCAACACATCTCAAACTACTATTTCTTGCTGGCATCGACTCTTAAGATATAGCCTCCAGTAATGGCCTCTATTTTATTCCTTTTCCCTTGAATGTCTCTCACTTATTGAGATCATGGCTGGTGTACTCCCAATTTCTTTCTGTTAGGTGTATCTTTATATTGCTCCTTCCCATCACATGAACTCAAGAAACTCGGAGAAGGAGTTGGCCACAAAGTCTATCCCACCATTCAATATGATCGATTCAATTCAATACAAGTTTAATTGTTATTCAGCCATACATGCATACCCATGGATACAGCCACACAAAACTGCATTACTAAGGTGCAAAATACAGTATCAACAGTCACACACAGCACAAAACACACATAACACATACAAGATAAAAGCACAAAAATATATCAGTCAGATACAGCCACACAAAGATGTCCAGACCAGAGCCATGAATGCCACAGAAATTTGCAGCTTCTCTTCTGCCCAGTGAACAGTGGGAGTATCACCATCTCCAGCCTGGATGCCGTGTTACACTGCCCCTGGTGGAGTACATCCTGGTTGGTCTATGGTGGCCTCAAGTTCTTTTATTGTGACAGTTCCCCATAACCCTCATTTCCTCACTTTCAAATACTTATCTATCTTGACAATAGATATATCTTATGATTGGCCCAGCATCACCCTGTAGAGTAACGAATTCCAGTCATTCACCATCCTCTGGCAGATTACATTTCTACGCACCTCACTTGACCCTTTATTTTAAATTGAGGTCCCCTTGTTTATGACTCTCCCATTTGAAAAAACATTTCAATACCTGTCAAGCCTGCTAGGATCTTACATGTTTGAATAAGGTCACTCCTTTCTTCTAAAACTCCAAAGAATACAAATACAAAGTGTTGATGCTCATTTGGTGAGAGGGAAATTAGCAGTGTGAATCTCATTGGGCTGCCTGCAATGTTACACGATCGTTTTTTTAGTTAAAGGGATCTAACATGTACATGGTACTCCAAGTGTGTCCTCACCAACAACTTTTAGAACTGTAACAAAACCTAAATTCCAACCCCTTCACAGTAAGGGGCAACAGGCCATTTGCTTCTTGTTGGACCATGCTTGTTATCCGTTTGTGCTTCATGTACCAGAACACATACTTCACTAGAACAGTGCAGCAGAAGCACCTCCAAGACAACCACAACCTTGTCATTGGGTTTGGAGGCTTGCTGCCTCAATGACCTGGAGAAAAAATGCTGGCTGGAGTCAGGGCCTTGTGCTTTGGCACTTGGTAGGGTCAACCGTGCCAACCAGGTCAAAGAGTAGAGAACAGACTAAGAATGGTCCACTGGTCCTCCAGGTCTGGGTTTCAGCTCAAATTCTTCCACACCTGAGTGCTGATGGTATTCCTGAGTTTCCAATCGAGACTTGCATGACTGACAGTAGTGACAATCAAGTGGGAGCAACTGACATGATGAAGCAAGCCCTGAACACCACCAGAAATGGAGGAGCTTCACTGCTGCCCTAAACACCCACAGTATCCCACCGAACTAATGAAGCTAATGACGGAGCTTGGAAAAATAGAGGGCTATGGGTAACCCTAGGTAATTTCCAAAGTTAGTACATGTTCGGCACAGCACTGTGCGCCAAATGGTCTGTAGATTTTCTATGTTTCTGTATGTAACTAAACTAATAAGACCATAAGACAATGGAGCAGAGTTAGGCTATTCAGCCTATCAAGTCTGCTGCAGCATTTGATCATGGGTGATCTAATTTCCATAAGATCATTTAGGAGCAGAATTAGGCCATTTGGCCCATCATGTCTGTTCTGTCATTTCATCATGACTGATCCAAATTTCCTCTCAGCTCCAATATCCTGCCTTCTCCCTGTATCCCTTCATGCCTTGATCAATCAAGAATCTATCAACTTCTGCCTTAAATATACATAAAGATCTGACCTTCACAGCTCCTGTGCAAAGGAATTCCACCGATTCACCACTCTCTGGCTACAGAAATTCCTTCTTATCCCCCTTGTAAGGGGACACTCCTCTATTCCGAGGCTGTGTCCACTAGTCTTAGGAAACATCCTCTCCACATTCAGTCTATCAAGGTCTCTCGCCATTTGATAGTTTTCAATGTAGACACCACTCTTTCTTCTGAATTCCAGTGTATGCAGGCCAGGAACCATCAAACACTCTTCATGTAACAAGCCATTCAATTTTGAAATCATTTTTGTGAACCTCTTTTGAACCCTCTCCAATTTCAGTACATTCTTTCTAAGCTAAGGGGCACAAATCTGCTCACAACACTCCAAGTGAGGCCTCACCAGTGCTTTATAATGTCTCAACATTACATCCTTGCTTTTATATTCTAGTCCTCTTGAAATGAATACTATCATTGCATTTGCCTTCCTTACTACTGACTTAACCTGTAAAGTAACCTTTAGGGAATACTACATGAGGACTCCCAACTTCCTTTGCAACTCAGTTTTTTTTTGTATTTTCTCTCTTTTTAGAAAAGAGTCAACCCTTGCATTTCTTCTGCCAAGTGCATGACCATACACTTCCTGACACTGTGTTCCATCTGGCATTTGCCAATTCTCCTAATCTGCCTAAGTCCTTCAGTAGCCTCTCTACTTCTACAAAAATACCTGCATCTCCACCTTTCTTCATATCATCTGCAAACTTTTCAACAAAGCCATTATCCAAATCATTAACATATAACGTAAAAAGAATCAGTCCCAACACAGACTCCTGTGGAATACCACTAGTCACTGGCAGCCAGCCAGAAAAGGCGCCCTTTATTCCCACTCTTTGCCTCCTGCCAATCAGCCTCTGCTTTATCCATGCTAGAATCTTTACTGTAATCCCGTGGGCTCATAGCAGCCTCATGTGTGGCACCAGTCAAAGGCCTTCTAAAATCTAAGTACACAACAGCATTTGTTTCTCTTTTGTCTATCTCACTTGTTATTTCTTCATAGAATTCCAACAGATTTGTCAGGCAAGATTTTCTCTCGAGGGAATCATGCTGACTATGGTCTATTTTATCATGTGCCTCCAAGTACCCTGAGACGTCATCCTTAATAATCAATTCCAATATCTTCCCAACCACTGAGGTCAGACTAACTGGCCTATAGTTTCCTTCCTTTCCTCTGCCTCTCTCCTTTCTTGAAGAGTGGAGTGACATTCACAATTTTCCAGTCTTCCGGAACCATTTCAGTATCTAGTAATTCTTGAAAGATCATTAATAATGACTCCACAATTTCTTCAGATGCTTCTATCAGAACTCTGGGGTGTATACCTCCTTGCTACTGTTTGGGGGTCTGTATATAACTTCCATCAGGGTCTTATTACCCTTGCAGTTCTTTAGCTCTGTCCACAATGATTCAATACCTTCCAACCTATATCACCTCTCTCTAATGATTTGATTTCATTTTTTACCAACAGAGCAATGCCATCCCCTCTGTCTTATGCCTGTCCTTTCAATACAATGTGTATCCTTGGACATTAAGCTCCTAGCTACAATCTTCTTTCAGCCATGATTCAGTGATGCCTACAACATCATACCTGCCAATCTGTAACTGTGCTGCAAGTTCATCTACCTTATCCCTTATACCTTCAGACCTGTATTCACCCTTTTCAATCTTGTCCACCTTTTACGTTGAAACCACCCTGTTGACTGCTATTTTGCCCTATCAACAGCCTCTCCTCACTACACATTGCCTCTTTTCATAAACCATCCACCTCATCTTCAGCACTATTATCCACCTTTCCTACAATACTTCCTGCATTGAAATATAGGCAGCTAGGACACTAGTCACACCATGCTCAACCTTTCGATTCCTAACTTTGTCTGAGGACTTACCAACATTTGCTTCCACAATCTCTCCACTAACTGTTCTACCACTCTGGTTCCCATTCCCCAGCAACTCTAGTTTAAACTCCATCGTGCAGCATTAACAAACCTTCCTGCTAGGATATGAGTCACCCTCCAGTTCAGGTGCAAACCATCCCTTCTGTACAGGTCCCACCTTCCCTGGATGAGAGCCCAATGATCCAAAAATCTTATGCCTTCCCTCCTACACCAACTTCTTAGCCACATATTGAACTGTATTCTCTTCCTAGTTCTGGCCTCACTAGCACATGGCACAGGTAGCAGTCCTGAGATCACAACGCTGGATGTCCTGCCCTTTAATTTAGCATCTAACTATATGAACTCCCTATGCAGAACATTGTCACTCGTCCTACCCACGTCATTGGTCCTGACATGGACCACAGCTTCTGGGTGTTCACACTTCCACTTAAGAATGCTGAGGAGTCAATCCAAGATATCGCAGACCCTGGCACCTGGGAGGTATCTTTCCACCTGAGAATCTCATTCTCACCCACAGATTCTCCTGTCTGATCCCCTAACTAATGAATCCCTTATTAACATAGAGTGCCTTTTCTCCCCCTTTCCCTCCTGAGTCACAGAGGCAGACTCAGTGTGACTTACCTCTGTTGGGTCACCTACCCCCCCCCCAACCATATCCAAAGTGATATACCTGTTATTGGGGGGGATGGCCACAGGGGTACTCTACACAGGCTCCTCAACCCCTTTCTGCTTCCTGAGTGTCACCAGTCCGACACCTTGGACGTAACTACCTCTTTATATGTCCTTTCTATCAGCCTCCCAAATGATCTGGAGTTCATCCAGTTCCAGCTCCAACTCCTTAACATGGTTTTGTCAGAAGCTGCAGCTGGATGCACTTCTTGCAATTGTAGTCGTCAGGGACACTGGAGGTCTCCCTGCCTTCCCACAACCCACAAGAGGAGCATTTCACTATCCTGCCTGGCATCTCTACTGTCCTAGCTGAGCAGATCTAAAGAAGAGAAGGAAAAAACTTGACCTTTCCTTTCCTTTGCTTTCTCTGAGTGAAGCCTCTCTTCACTGAAGTCTCGAAGAGCTAAAGATCACCACTCTATGTCCATTCAGATGAGTGCCACTGCGCTTGCCCCTGCCTTCCTTTAATTTGCTCTAATTAATGCCCGACACCGATTGGTCGCTGGTCAAAGCTTTATTACGTGGCCGCGACTCGCTCCTGCCTTTTACCCTTGAGCAGTGGACCTAATTGAAGTTTCCTCCTCTCAACGCTTCTGATGTCATGATTGGTCTTTGGTCAAAGCTCTATTTTTCTCCCAAACCACTCTCTCCTGCCTTCTTCCCATAACCTTTGGCATTCTTACTGATCAAGAACCAACTTCCTAACTATGTAGGACATGTTCTAGGACTATGAGAGGTTGTATATCATTTGCACTCCCCAGGTATGTGAAACTGCTTACAGTTTTCACTGCTGTGCCGTCAATGTAAAATGATTGGTGCAAGTTCTCCTCAAGTCGATAACCATCTCTGCTGTCTTGCTGACATTGTGGAACAGGCTATTTGTCTGGCACCAGACCTTGAGCTTTTCCACCTCCTATCCGTTGGCTGTCTCATCATTAGATGTGACGAGACCCACCTCTGTGGTGTTATTGGTGAACTTGATGATTTGATTGCTCAGGTGTTTAGCCGCACAATCATGAGTCAACGGTGTATAGCAATGGTCTCAGTGCACAGCCCTGGGGTGGAGGGAGGGGGTCCTGTGCTGAGGATGATGGGAGGGAGGAGCGGTTCTACATCCTGACTATCTGAGATCTGCTCATTACAAGACCAACACCAAGCTGCACAGTACTGTATTTAGACCAAAGAGTAAGGTCTGGGATCAATACTGTAGAATGCCAGACTGAAATCCAGAAATCAGTGAGCTGGTGTGCACTCTCCAGGAGTACTCAGCTTGTTATGTTGCCTGGCCCGGCTGCCTTATGGAGATTGATGCTCTGCAGAGCTCTTCTCACATTCTACTGCTGTTACAGATAGTGGCTGCTCACTTGGAAGTGGGGTAGCTTTTGTGACATAAGCATTTTAGAGCATCAGGGAGGAAAGTATCACTATACAGTTGACACCGTTTTTCCTTTTGTCGTCAATAATTCCTTTAATGCTCGGCTACATACATCAGGGTTTGCTGATCATGGACTGTTTGTTTCACTCCCATCATGGAGGGGGCTATGTAGCATTTACGCCAGGACCACCTGACTCAAAAACAGTTACTTACCCCAAGCAGTAAGGCTGATCAACATCTCCATCACTACTTTATTATTTCCTTTCAGTCACCCAGTGTACAGCGACACTTTGTGGACAGACAATCAATCAATCAATGTATATGACCTATCTTATGTACTAAAATTTATTATGTTTCTGTTCATTATATTATTATGTTTTTGTGCTGCATTAGATCCAGAGTAAGAATTATTTTGTTCTCCTTTATATTTGTGTACAGGAAATGACATTAAACAATTTTGTATTTGTATTTATGATGGATATTCACTGCCCAGCTCACCTTTCTAAACACAGCAGCTGACACTTCAAAAGATTGTTAGTTTTGAATAAATTAAACCTCTAACTAATATTCTTTGTTTAGCTGCTTGTCGTGAATGGGAGCCAGTCTTCAGTTCTTAATGTAAATGGCAAGCAGTGATCAGTTTGAAGGTCAGCAGTGGTCAGCTTTTCAAGCAGTATTGTCTATAAAGCAAAGATTGCTGGCTGCACTTGGTTTAATGGCTGAGGGGGTGCAGTATAAGACAAACGATTATTTAATTCAGCTTGAATCAAAACAGACAACGCTAGCTGAGTTATTTAGTTCAAGGCAGCTTGCAGACCAGATGTATATTATTATTTAGCATATCAGTAACTTATGACCGTAAGATATAAGAGCAGAATTAGGCCATTCAGCCCATTGATTAGTATGTTATCAATTAGTATGTTGGAAGATTTATATACTCAAGCAGTCAGCTTCACAGCGTTAATTGTGGGTAACCGGGAACTGTCTCCAGAAGCTATTAGAACTATTGGTGTTAAAAGCTATCTAAAATAATACAACACGTGTGTGAAGTCACACAAGGACACAGAAACATATACATTTAGAGAGAAGTTCAGATTTTTTAGGAATGACCCAAGAACATTAAGAGAATGACGGAAACCATTCGTCTGCCTTTGATTTCTGCGACACATGACTGGTCTGAGTGAAGCTCGGTGATGTGCCTTTTTAGCTTATAGAAATTGTATCTGCTTTTTGGAAATCTTTTGTGTTTTAGAAGGGGTTTGTATATGGGAAGCCTTTTATAAGATAGAAATCCTCTGTCAGTTTGAAATGTGTTTTAAGAATATTGTTTGGAATTAAAGGTGTATCTCTGAACTACTTTCTTAGCTGGAAATATCTCCTCTTTGATAGGAAGGGGGAACCTTCCACTCAAATAGTAGATAAACAGGGAAGTGAAAGAGCCTTTGAACATGAGGTAGTTACAGTATAATTTCCCTTTAGTAAAGATTCCCATGGCTATTTATATCAATAGGGCTCAAGGTTTGAGTTTAGAACTTTGCAGTCAGTAAACTCAGTCTCATCACACATTCATCTTGGGATCTGGATTGTAGTATTAATTATGACCTGGGCACTGAATCATGTTCATTCTCTGGTGCACATACAGGAATGGTGGAGGACGCAGTGGCACATTCTGTGCAATCAGTATCGTGTGTGAAATGCTGCGACATCAGCGGGCTGTAGACGTGTTCCACGCTGTAAAAACACTGCGTAACAACAAGCCCAATATGGTTGACTTGCTGGTAAGTGCAAATTGAAACTGTGACATTTAACTCACAAACAGGTGTCTATATGCATCGCCTGTTCACCATAATTACATATCTGGCTAGACTTCCCACTGGGTTTCCCTATATATTCCTCGAAAGACCTGTGCTGACTCAGCAAATGGCCCACAGGAGGAGACGGTGAGAACCCAAACCTATGTGAAATTTGCAAGGAACAGTCAAGATGGCTATATCTCATGTTGGGACAGTTAGGGTTCGGGCTTACATTGGGAACATGTGAAGTTTCTATGAAGACAGGAATTGGGAACAGGAGCAAAGCAAGCTAACCGAGCAGCAAACAATCTGCTGGAAGGACTCCGCAAATCAAGCACCATCTGTGGGGAGAAAAGAACTGTCAACGTTTCGAGTCGAATTCCTGTGTAGGACTCTGTTCTACCATTCAGTAAAATCTACTTTCCCATCTAATCCATAAATCAGAGACACAAGATGTTCTGCTAATGGTGGCAGTCTCAAGCAACACCCACAGACTCCTGGAGGAACACAGTAGTCAGGCAACAAGCATGGAAGAAAATGTACAGCTGACATTTTGTGCCAAGATCCTTCATCAGCACAGTCCATAGATGCTGAGTTGCTTCAGCATTATATGTGTGCTAAGCTTTATGTTCATTCCTGGTGTTCAGATCCAGCTTTGAATATTTATGAAAACTGAGCAACAGAACTCATCTGAGGGAGGGAATTCCAACAATTGCAGTCTTTTGAGTAACCAGTTTGCTCCTCCTCTCATTCCTAAATAGACAGCTCTTTACCCGAAGATTGTGCTCCTTAGTTTTAAATTTTCCATTCTGAGGAATTGAACAGCCACCAGGTCAATTGGAAACTGAAGGAGACCCCTGCCTTCCCAATCAATCAAGTCACAGCTAGTCTATTACCTCAGCCTGCTTCTCTGCACCAACCTAATATCCCATGACTTACATTAATTTCTGTCACAAATAACTAAGTCTCCACAATTCTTTTGCATAATTCAGATATTCCTATTGGGAGTCCCCTTATTCTTCAAAGTTTCTTCTCATCCCTGTGTCAAAGAGTCAACGCATGAATAAAGGGGAAACCCCATTTAGTCAGGCCCGGTTAGCACACACATTATTCTGGGGGAAAAATATTGCAAGACTGTGCTTTTAGCATGGAATGGCCCAATACTAAAACCTTGGTCTCACAGAATTTATCCTTGAAAGTGTCATCATTTTACACCAACGTGAACTGTACACTTAGCATCCTACTGCCTTAGCTGTATTCTGAAGGGTTTTCACTAGGAATAGAAAGAACTTACCCTCTTGATCCAGCAGTCCCTACATTTTATTAAAGAGGGGTCAATTATAAAAAGAAGTAAATGATTTTGTTAACATACCTCATTTTTTTTCCAGGATCAATATAAGTTCTGCTATGAAGTGGCAATTGAATGCTTGAATTCTGGTTGATCAAGATTTAGCAGATACACTGGCAGCCGACGAGACCCATCCTGTCCACATTGAGAAAGCAACTCCCTGATTCCTGGTAAACTGTGATGAGAGAGCTTCACATCATCAGCCATCAGTTCTACAAGCCAATGCTTCTCCTTAGTTTTTATCCCACTCGCTGGGTCCCTTCTGGGAGCTCAGAGGAACAGTAAGAGAAAGAGAGACTGTAAAATTCTGCTTGCACTGCCAGACATTTACTTTAATCCACCAGCTCCCTATACTGTAGCTGTTTAATATTTAAAATAAAATCAATATTCATAGTAAATGTATACACATTATTCAAAATATTGTTAGTTAGCTGTTGTAACTAAAGAGCACAATATCTTTTTTAAATGCAAAGCATTTTACTGACAGCCTAGAGAAGTTGACAAATGCCAAGAGCAAAAAGTAAATCCATTAAACTCAATCATTAAATACTTTTCTAAGTCTATTCCAACCATAATCTTCCTTATAACCTGAGCCTGTATCCTCCCTGACTCTCAGTCACCGCCCAAGAGCTGTTGCATTTCCCCATGTAAAACAACTTCAAATACTCTTCTGTCACCTGGGATCATTTTATTCTTCATGTGAACAATTCTAATTGCAAATATGTTAAGTCTCTATTCTTGTACAGTTTGAGTTCAAGTTTATCAATAAATGCCATGAAAATTAGCTTTCTACAGAGCATTACAGACTATAATCATCATTTCTACCTTGTTCCTTTTTAATACAATTTTCCTTCAGAACCTTATATTTAATTGTTTTTTTCTCTCTCCAATCTCCAACTTCATGTCCTTTGAGAAACAGTTGAGGTCTTCTCTTACATTACAGATTTTACATCAGCACAGGTCACAACAATTTCAGTTCTTCTAGCTCAGTTCATCCATTCTCCATTGCACCTTTGATTATCTGTGTTTTGCCTCCAGTTACCCACTCCTGCTCTGAATCTGTATTCAAAAGAATGCCAGGAGGTTGAAGTTGAGCTGGCTTTCACAGCCAGGGAGAGTGAGTGTCCGATTTCTACTCCTCTTTGAATGGTGTGCTGATATGACCGGTGGGGGGAGTGGTGTATGGCAATGGTTGAATTGCCAATCTCACTGATAAAAGTTGCTTATTCTTCTATCTGAAGAAGTGGGTTGATATTCTGACTACTGGGTTGTAAGGTGCCACAGTAAAGATGTCTCGTAACGTAAAGAAGAGACTGATTCATTTGTGTAGCATCATTTTAAAATGCCTCTCTATGCCAACCTAGCCCTTGTCCTCATAGCCTATTCCCCTTACTACTGGCTGTTCAACTAATCCTGCAGTGTGGAATTCAGGTCATGGTAATCCTGGAAAATCATAAGCAAAGCCAGTGGATCACCAGAAATTAATGTCAATCATTAATTCCATTCCTGAGATGTTAATTCCATCCTCTCCCAGGATCTTTGTGGAAGATCCAGATTTTGCAATGATCCAACTGGGTTATACTTGTAATTTCATTCTGTGTCCGTCACAAATATGCCTTCATCTATTTCTGTTACATAGCTTGCCTTCACAGTCTGACTCCACCAATCTGCTACTAAAGCACTCGTCCGCACTCTTCTTACCTCCTCTCTGAGCCTCATCAGTACCATTATGGTTGGCGTCCCTATCCTCCATTCAAAAATAAACTTCAACTCCTGCCCACCCCCTCCTTGCAAACAAGCCATCACCCACCTATTTGGCAACTCTCCGTTGTCTCCTTTTCTTTCATTTAGGAAGTTCCTTTGACCTAACTATTTGGCCAAACTTTTGACCATCTTTGCCAATTCACTCAGTGTCGTTTTGTTCTTTAATGCTTTGACTCCCTTGTTCTGCATTGAAATATTTTCCTACATTAAAGTCTACTTTCATGCAAGATTTTGATGTCATCAGGTTAATCTGAACAGCACTGCTCTAGGGCAGATTCCTGTGCTGTTTTCACCATTCCAACGACCATGGGGTAATCTCAACTGTTGACGCTATCACTAGGGAGTCTGCAGTTGCTCCTTGTGACAGCATTGGGTTCACCCCAACTCTGAGTGCTGCAGTTGCAAGATCGACCCTATAAATTACCCCTTTTGTAGCTGGGTTGTGGTTGGTAGTTTAATTGGTCCATGTAATTTATCCATTGTGTCAAGGAGTGCTACGAAAATTAGAGTGGAGCAAATAGACAGGTGGGAGATTATATGCTGTGGGGAAAATGGGGGTAATGGTATTTTCCCAAGGGTCAACATAGACTCACTGGGCAGAATGGCCACCTCATGGGGAGATATGGAAGTATGAAAACCTCACATTAACCAGTACGGTTAACATACAGGATTCTCCTACTGCTCTGCAGTCTTCAAAATGTTGAGGTCCAATGCCTTAAGATTTTACAAAAAAAATTAGCACAAATTTGTGCAGTGGACATTTTAAAAATGACCTGCGTATGCTTTAACACCAGTAACACCATTTTCACCCATCAGTGAATTAGGACTGGGCGCTCCCAAGAGTGACCAGTTTAAGTGCAAGTGCCATTTCTGCAACATCTCTGACACATGTGATGACATCATCAGTGTGCACTGTCTTTGCATCCACTGTTGACACTGAAAAGTTCAACGTTTGACCTGTTCTTTCTCATTAATTGTTAATCAACAACGAGCAAACACTGTGCCAAGTCGCCAATCATCTGCCAATGAAAGTGGGACACTGATTTACATGTCAGCCTTGTGTAGGGGCCACGCTAATCTGCTTTCCCCCTTCATTGCTCCTGTCAAACTGATCACTGGTGTTCTTACACAGTGCTGGATTGAATTTGAACACATTCAAACTCAGTGGTCCAAGTTTCTGGATGTCAGTCCAGTCACATAACCAAAATGTGGTCGTATCAAGACAGACATTGTATTGCCTTGTCTTCGTTATTTGTACCACAGCCTGAGGAAAGAAGGCTGTAATGTACTTGGGTGATTGAGCTATACATTATAAAGTTAATTGATAATATTGAAAGGAATAGATTCAAACGGAAAAACAAATATTCTTCATGTCCTCCTTCATTACTTTTTCATGAAGTGATTGGCTTTCAGTGTTTTCCTACATTCCTATTGTCTATCATGATTGAAAAGGAAAGGTACCTCAATCGTGATCTTCCACACCTTTCAAAATTATTTTTAAGCAAAAATGACAAAGTGAGAGAATGGCTGCAGAGAAGGAGGATAAAATAAAACTCTCTTCCTTCAAGACAACTCAGTATTAGCATTGGCCCCTTGGCTTAGTATAAAAAGATTGAAGCAGAGACTAATATTTCAGTGTGACCCACTGATAAGGATTTAGTAGTATCAGTATTATCAGTTAGCTCTGGTGTTAGTCAACTTCTAATGAGGAATTTGATTGCTTGTACTAGGTCACTGAATGCAATACTGTTCAAGGCACAGTATGCATTTCAATTTTGTGGAGAAGGCAGTCCCTGGTTACCTTTTATAATCCTTATATTCAAAAAAATACATTTAGTGTATGTGGCTTATATAATCTTAATGGACCATTTGTATGTTCGAAAGTTTTCCTTTTCTTTTGTCATGATTGTTACCCATCAGCTTGTCAACTTACAAATAACTGCTGAGTGCAGCTATAACAACAGAAAAAGCCAGAAATTAGTCAGACCCTCAATGAATGAGCCAAAGCTTTATTCTTCATTTGTTTATATTGTAAATATTTATGAATCATCTGATTATTTATTCATGAAGAAAACTCCTTTTGTGAAGCACCGTGAGTGACAATCGTTTTTCCAGAAACCTTAGTATTGTCCACAGAATGATATTGTTAACTTTTTGTTTATCTTGTGTTGCAGTAATTGATCGTGCAATAAAGAATTATCCGACCAGCATTCTGGATGTTCTTTGCTGGTGCTACATCTTCCCTTTTCTGTTGTCTTGCTGCTGTGGCATTGTTAATGAAAATATATAATTCAAAGCCATGGTCCATCTCCTCAAACAATTGATCACAGAATAAAATGTTCCAATCTCATCCAGAATGAGTTTATTAATCAATAGTTTGCAATGTCTTCAAATACCCTATTGTTCTTGATTAATGGTTAGAATTTAAGAAGATGATAATTAGGAAATAATTCTGTTAGACAAATATGTAGTGAAGATACAGCCATGGAATCATTAATCTAATTTTCAGTCTGCCTAAGATTTGTTACAGAAGGCTCCAGGTTCATCTTTCAATTCTTCTTCCCAATTTGTTTTAGGGGTATCATAATTCATCTGAAAACATCTCTCTTCAGTGCCTCTTTACAATGGCATTGTGGGGTAAATATGATGGAGCAGTGAGTAATTCAGTAAAGAGAAAATGCAAAATGGAGACTCTGGTCTTTACTATAACAAATTCAGCACCATTAGGGTGGCACGCTAGCGTAAAGGTTAGCACAACACTTTACAGTATAGACAACGCAAGTTCAATTCCCAACACTGCCTGTAAGGAGTGTGTACATTTTCTCCATGCTTCCTATGGGTATTCTGGTTTCCTCCAACAGTCCAAAGATGAATTGGTTGGTATGTTAATAGGTCATTGTAAATTATCCGGTGATTAGGCTCGGATGAAATCAGGAGATTGCTAGACAGTGAGGCTCAAATGGTGGGAAGGACCTATTCAGCACTGTATCTCAATAAATAAATATTGCCTGCCGAGCTAGATTCAGACTCCGACGGTTATATCCCACAGCTTACAGCCCACATGAAAGTACTGTGATTCATTATAGTCACAAGAACTGAGGTAGAGTGAAGAGCTTTTGTTTCGTATGCTATATCCATACGGATTGTGATATGACATAAATACACCAAAGCAGTACAAGAGAAAGGCAATAACAGAATGTAGAGTATCATATAGCAGTTACAGAGAAAGGGCAGGGCAGGTAAGTAATAAGGTACACTGAATATAACAAGGTGGATTCTGATGTTCTCCAGTCACTTACTGCATATTATAACCTTGGGATAGACGCTGTCCTTGAACCTGGTGGTATGTGCTTTCAGGTTTTGTATTTTCTGCATGATGGAGGGAGAATGTCTGAGGAGGGTGGGGGTCTTTGATTATGTTGGCTGCTTTACTGAGGCAGCAAGAAGTGGAAACAAACTCCATAGAGGGGAGACTAGTTTTCATTATAGACTGAGTTGTGGACATAACTCTCTACAATTTCTTGCAGTCTTGGGCAGAGATGTTAACATACCAAGCTGTGATTTAACTGGATAGAATATTTTCTATGCTATATTTGTAAAAATTGTTGAGGGTCATAGGGGAAATGCCAAGTTTCCTTTGTCTTCTGAGCAAGCATAGGCACTGGTCAACTTCATTGGCAATGGCATCAATGTGCTTGAATCACTACAAGCTATTAGTGATGTTTACACCTAGCATGAATGGCAGATGGAGAATCAAACAGCAAGGAGAACAAATGCCATCATTGTAAAAATAAATTAATTTTTATCGCAGTGTAAAGGAAGGAAGGCAGTAGCAAATGGAAGGTCCCTAATAAGGGAACAAGCCAAGTTCACACAGGCTAACTACAGTTGCTTTCAACTGATCAGAGCCACCATCAATGTGAGACATCTGAAGGAGAGATTAATAAGATCAAACCAACAACACTGGACAAGACCAAGTGGAACTGGAAATGTGTACATAGTAGAGAAGGCCAAGCGCACTATGCAGATCTTTGCCACTATACAAGTTAAATCAGGGGTGATGCAGCTCCAGGTGGACAGGGTGTAATATGTAATATCAACATTGGCAAAACTGGAAGATAACATCATACAAATGTAGCACTGCACTCCTGTACCAAGGCACGATGAAAGTGATAAATGGAAAGAAAGGAAATGCAATTTGATGTAATTGAACAGGTTTATTCCAATCTTTGGCAGCCATGTAGCTCATTAAATTGAACTGATAATAGTACCAATACCCTGATGGAACACAGGTTATAAATGACAAATTGTACACTCAGCAAGAAGCAGCTGCCAGATGAATTTCTAAATGTGTTTGAAAGAGATGAAAAGATGAATGGAAAATACATCTTTCAAATAGCTTCAAACTACATTCTCAAACTAGATACAAGTAGAAGTACAGTATTCCAATAATTTTCAAAGAGAAACAAAAGACTTATCTTGAAAGACTGAGAGACACTAGGTATCAAGGGGTTGATTCTCTTGAGAATCAGGTTGTGTGTATGTAGAAGTGTATAGCCTTTAAAATATGCATTCTCAACAGCTGGAGTACCAAAGAGCATCAAAATTATTTCTATTACAAGAAAATGTTTTCTTCATTCCATCTCATCCTTCTTGTCATTGAGACTTACGTACAAAAAGTGCTGTCAGGCAGAATTTGTGAGGAGAGAAACAGAGTCAATGATGGTTCATTGGCACAGAACGTTGAATCTGTTTCACTCTCCATGAATGCTCCTTCACCTGCTGAGTAAATCCAACACTTTCTGTTTTTATTCCAGATATTGCAGCTTCCACTGCTGTTCCTTTCCCCTACATTATCATTTGTATTTTCAGCCTTCATAGACATCTGCTTTATGTTCTCACCTAAGTATTCTGTGTTGAAAAGTTCTGACTTGTCGTGCTGGCTTCTGTTCATTGATGATAACCGGTAATCAAGATCTCGGAAGACCACTTGAGTCTGAATTTCATCTCAGCTTTATTGAAACTTTTAGAATAAATTTTGACTGTAACTGCACCTCTCCATTGATTCAGCACACATGCTCATCATCCAACCCCAAGTGAGTAAATGAACAGATCGAGTGATTGGATGGTGAATAAATGAGTGATTAAGCGAACAGATCTGGGGAGTAGTTGAGTGAACGATGGAATGAACGTTCATTCAAGACTATTGAGACATAATAAGGATAAGGCTGATTTGATAATACACAGAGTCAAAATCGAAAAAACTGGGCTGAATAGCCTCATTTGATAGTGTGATGACTATGGTTATATTAATGTATAGAATGTGGATAACTAACTGAATGAATGAATGGAGGAAGCATGCCAGAATATGGTAATGCCCACAGCAGTAGTTAGAAGTGTGATAGCACCTTGTTCATTATTCCAGTATTCTTTGTGAATCACTGATGAAATAGTCAATTTGCAGCTCTTTACAAACTTCAGACAGCAGTTCTTCAGAATTCAAAAAGGAAATATCACACCTGGTACTATTTCCACGAACCATATAATGATGTATTCTTGGGCAGCAAGTCTAAGAACTCAGATTCCAAGGTGCATGATCTAGGTTAACAATAATCCAGGCAGAGAAAGATGATCAAACTTCCTGCTGTTCTTTATGTAGAAAGTGGGGTCAACAGCTGTTACCAGTAATGGGAGCATGCTGCAGAGAGCAGAAACTGAAACTGTTCAAGAAGAGTAGCATTTGCTAGGACTGGTTACCTTAAATTAGGAGAGATTAGACAGGTTGATACTGTTTCCTTTAGAGTGAAGCAGGCTGTGTGATGTTATAGAGATTTATAAAATAATGAGGGGCAAAGAGAAGGTGGATGGTCACAATCTTTTAATGATTCAGACTTTTGACAGTCCAGGTTTGACAATATAACCTGGACCCGCAACACCATCTCACTATTCAAGAAGGCACAGCAGCGTATACACTTTCTGAGGAGTTTGAGGAGCGCAAGGCTCCCTGCCCCAGTCCTGACAACTTTCTACAGCTGGATCACTGGCAGTGTCCTGTCTGGCGGCATCATTGCATGGTACAGAAGTTGGAAGGCATCAGACTGCAGGACCCTACAGGGTTCATCACCGGTCATCAGGGCCTCCCTCCCCATTATTTGCGACATTGACCAGGCACATTGCAGATGAAGGGCTTGGAGCGTTGTTAAGGATCCCTACCAACCATCCCACGATCTTTTTAACCCACTACCATTAGGAAGGACGTACAGAAACATCAGGACCAGGACTGTGGTACTGCATAACAGCTCCTTCCCTCAAACTGTGAGACTAAAGAATATCCTGACGCTACCGACAGTGGAGCTGTTAGCTGTTTACTGTTTACCTGTGCTTTTTGAATTATATTTTACAACTTATTTATAGTATACTACTTTGGTTTATGTGCTGTGTGTGAGGTTTTGCATCGAGTGGGTATGTAGAATTAGTTGCCAGAGGTGGGTATAGTTATGTTTAAAAACATTAAGACAGGTACATGGATAAGAAAGGTTTAGAAGAGGTGGGTCAAACACAGGCAAATGGAACTAGTTGAGATAGACATCTTGGCTCGTTTGACTGACTGACGAAAGGACGAGTTTCTCTGCTGTATAGCTGATTCCACTGATCTGAATAGGAGCAGGTTGCAAGTAACAAAAAAAGGGGTACAAGTCATTGGAAAGAAATGACAAGTGAGAACTAACACAAGATGATATGTGTCTTATTGTATTATCCCTTTGTGTTTTAATACCCCTTTTCACCAAAATGTAATTTATTCATACCAATTGAAACCATACTTCTGTATACAGTATCAATAAACTTCTGTTATCATTAAGTTTGCATATAATATTTACATTATGTCGTCGTCTGAACCCTTAGTGCCTAGGTGGCACAAGGAGCCTCTTACATTATGTCAACAAGCGATAAATTTTTCAGTCCCAAACACTTTTTCAGCAATAAATTTGAGAGGTTATTGCACAGAGCTCTGGTCCTTGATATCCAGTAGTGGGAGAAAACTAAATTGTCATTTTCCCCTTTGATTCTTTACAATAGCTGTACCAAGTTACAGTGCATTCCCCAGCACATAGTCCCCTTGAACGTGCAGCAGCCATCAAGAATAGCAAGTTTCAGGAAGACCATGGTGCACTTTGACTGATCTGATAATTTTTTGGTACCAGCCAATGGAACAGCCCACAGAGCGGAGTCCTGCTTAATTCAGGCTGAAACTTGACAAAGACCACTGTATGCTTTTCCAGACCCTCTTGCCAAACAAACATTTCAAAAGAAGATGGATGCTGATCTCATTTTTTTATATGTGTTAAATTTTTGTTACATATTCTTGATGTGCATCTAGTGGATGAAGTAAAGCAAGTACAGCAGAAAATTGGTATGAAGAGCTTTGATTATGTAGAGATAAAGATCCAGAGGTGTTTTATATGCAGTTGAGAGGATCAGTACATCAGTATATAGCCCATGAAATAAAAACAAAGGCATGGAAGAACGCTGCAAGCCAATCAGCATCTATAGAAAAGGAAACAGTTAATCATCCAGTTCCAGAACCCTTCATCAAAACTGGGAAAAAAAGGAAAAGCAAGTTGGTTTTCAATCACAGAGAAAGGGTGGGGGTGGGGAAGGTTAGAATGGAGGGACCAGAGTTACCCAAGTGTTTCTGATGTCTGAGGAGACATTTGGTTGATAAATTAATGAAGAAATTTAGACAAATAAAGGACACATCAAAGCTATGAAATTCAGGTCAGAGCTTTTGCTGAACCTGAAAATACGAGGAGAGATTTTCCATCAGGTTTAGATTCCTTGCTTTTTTATGTGCTTTTTTCAGATTGTTTTTTTATGTCCTTTAATTTGTGTATTCCCTCTTCCCCTTCCGCCTCTCCATCTCACACCCTCCTTCTCCTTCACACTCTGCCTCTCTCTCTCCCCTAATCCATTAACTAGATGATCCTGTGGCTCTGTAAAACACCAAACACTAAGTGCCTAGGTGCACCAAAACCATCTAATACAATAAACCCGAATGGAAACAATACAAGTAATCTCTGGGTCACTTGGAAAACCATTTATGATCCAAGAGAGTGAGAAAAGATGACCAAGCGAAACGTATACTTGCTCTTGCCAGGAGGAGAAGTGCAGGGAACAGGTAAGATGAAAGGTATCTGTCCACTATGGTAGAGGAGAAGCCATTGTTAAGGAAAAGAAAGATACCACAGACATACCTGTAGAGAAAATTTCATTATCAGAGCAAATACAGCAGAGAATGAGGAAATGGGAGAATGGAATGAAATCTTTACAGGAAACGGGTGGGGGGGGGGAATATAGTCAAGGTCGCTGTGAGTGTGGGGTTCTGAAAATATATTTGTTGGTAATCTATCCCATGAGATGGATACATAGAGATCCAGAAAGGAAAGTATGAACCATTCAAAAGTGATAATACGTGTAAATGGGCATAAATGGTAATGAGATAGTAAAGTTACACATTATTATAGGAATCCACACAAAATACAGTCATTGGTGTAATGAAGAAAGAACTGACTGAGGGGGCCTGACTGGGACTGAAAGAAAGGCTGGGATACAGAATAGCTTGCACCCTTGCTAGCTCTCATAGTTTTGATTTGGAGAAAGTGAGTGTAATTGAAGCTGAATTTGTTCAATGTGAAAACAAGTTTGTTGATGGAGGGGAAACTTTAGGCGTCTATTTAAGGAAGATGTAGAAGGCCATCAGACCTTTCTGGTATGGAATGGGTGTGTAATTGTCCAGTTCTATTGCAAGATTATTCATCTTTGTCATTTACACAGTCACTTCTTTTCACAGACAGTAATATGCAGAGCATTTCCAACATTTTCCATCAGGTTTCAGATTCCGCAAGTCCTGATATGCTTTTTTATGTCCTTTAATTTGTGTATTCCCTCTTCCCCCTCCACCTCTCCACCTCACACCCTCACTCTCCCTCACACTCTGCCCCTCTCTCTCCCCTAATCGATTAACTAGATGACCCTGTGGCTCTGTAAATATCAAAATCACCTTGGCAGTCCTGCGCTACCCCATCAAATATGTTCTGTTTATCCTAACTAACCGTCCCCCATCTTGTTGTTTTTCATTTTCCCAGTGCTTATTAAGGATTTTCAAACCAAAGCAAACTTCTATTTCTCTTCCCATGGATGCTGCTTAATCTAATTAGTTTACCCACTATTTTCATTTTTCATTTCAGGTTCTCAGAATACATCATTTTTAAATCACTTTTTCAAACATTGTATTATTTTCCTCTTCCTTTCCCAATGCAATAGAATTTGGGAAACCTCCTACTCCCAGTAAAATGCAAGGTTCCAGCAAGAGTGGTGAGCCAATTAAACCTGATGCTCATGAACACATTGATGTCAGACACACAAATGTACAAAAATCACCCAGTGGATCCTTGTTCGATTGCCCCTGGTTTACAGAGTTCACCCAAGATCCTCAGAGGAAGGCAATGTAAAGGTATTTATCAGAGATCAGTCATCTTGTATTGCCAGGGCAAAGGTGAGAGTAAACAAAGTGGGAAAATATTTTTTCCCTTTCGAATGTCTGACACACTCCTTTGCAGTTGTCTGACCTTCCAATCAACTGTTCTCAACAAGATTCTGATTTACTTCATGTCTTTAAGACCAGCAGGGAGATAGTCTCTATGAAGTCTATATGTTGTGTACTCATTCTTCCATCCTCTTTAGATGGTTTACGTTTCTTCTCTTATGTACAGTACATTCCTGTGTCCCCAGACAATACATGCTTAACAAACGGCTTCCTGTCATGATCAAATCAAATGGAATAATGACAGCAGTTTCCTGCCACGCTGCAGGCTGCAGATTCAGTCACATCCTCTTATACCTTTCTTTTATCTTAGTGTGCCACACTTCCTCTCCCTTTCTTAAGCAAGCATTATTATTTAACAGGAAGCTTTTTGGAATGCCAGTGTACTTACTTTCCAATCTGTCATCAAATCTGCTTTTCCTAAATTAAAACTGCAGCACTTCCTGTGAGATATGCTAATATACTCAGGATTATTTCTAATCACGCTGCAGAGTGTGCCTTTCCTTTGAACTGCGTTGCCTTTTGGAGGTGTCCTCGATGCTGGGGAGGCGAGCGTCCATGATGGAGCTGGTAGAGCTTACTGTAGCTTTTCCCGACCCTGTGCAGTGGCCTCTCCATACCCAACGGTGATGCAACCAGTTTCCATTGCACACCCGTAGAGATTTGCAAGTTCTTTGTTACGTACCAAGTCTCCTCAAATTCCTAATTCAATATAGCCGCTGGCTTTGTAATTGCATCAGTATGGTGGGCCCAGGATCTTCACAGATGTTGACACCCAGTAACTTGAATTTGCTCTCCCTTTCCACTGCTGATCCTTCGATGACCGCTGGTATGTTTATCCATGGCTTCCCCTTCATGAAGTGCCCAATCAATTCCTTGGTCTTACTGACTTTGAGTACAAGGTTGTTGTTGCCACACAACTTAACCAGCTGATCTTTCTACCTCCTGTACACCTCCTTGTCACCATCTGAAATTCGGCCAACAATAGTTGCATCATCAGCATATTTATAGATGGTGTCTGAGCTGTGCCTAGCCACACAGTCATGGGTGTAGGGAGAGTAGAGCAGTGGGATAAGTATGCTTCCTTGAGGTGCGCCAGATTGATTGTCAGAGAGGAGGAGATGTTATTTCCAATCCACACAGACAGTGGTTTTCCGGTGAGGAAGTCAAGGATCCAGTTGCAGAGGGAGATACAGAGGTCCAGGTTTTGGAGTTTGTTGATCAGAACTAAGTGTATGATTGTGTTGAATTGCTGAGATGTAGTCAGTAAACAGCAGCCTGACGTAGGTATTGCTATTGTCCAGGTGGTACAAGGCCAAGGGGAGACCCAGTGAGATTGCATCTGCTGCAGACCTATTGTGGTGATAGGCAAATAACGTCAGGTCCAGGTCCTTGCTTAGGCAGGAGTTGATTCTGCCCATGACCAATCTCTCAAATCTCTCAGCAGATGTGAGTGCAAATGGGCAATAGTCGTTGACACAGCTCATCCTGCTCTTCTTGGGCACTGGTATGATTTATGCCCTTTTGAAGTAGGTGGGAACCTTTGACTGCAGCAATGAGAGATTGAAGTTGTCCTTGAACACACCCATCAGTTGGTTGGCACAGGTTTTCATTGTCTACCAGTTACATTATCAGAGCCTGAGGCCTTGTGAGGGTTCACCCTCTTGAAAGATGTTCTGACACCAGTTTCCTATACCTCACTCCTTACATCAGCAGCAAGAGGAGAGGATGGCTGGATGCTGGGGTCCTTGATTATGGATGCTGTATTTTTATAGCAGCACTCCTTGTAGATGCGTTCAATGGTGGGGAGGGCTTTTCCCATGATGGACTGGGCTGTATCCACTACATTTTGTAGGTGTTTCCATACCAGGAAATGTTGCAATCAGTCAGGATACACTCCATTGGGCATCTATAAAAGTTTGTCAAGGTTCTAGCTGACATGCTGAATCAGTGCAAACTTCTTAGAATGGAATATATCTCTATGGAATAGTCAGTATTTTCCAGGCAGACAAAGGTTGCCTGTGAATCAAAATGATTCCCTGCTTATGGCTGTGTAAATCATATATCAGCTGAAGAGTGTAAAAGAGGCAAAGTTAATTAATATCTTTGTACACACCTATTTGATCTAGTTTACTAAGATATCCATATGAGTTTGATCTGGCCTGGCACCTTTTAATGAGAGGTGTGTCGCCCATCTGAAGCAGATTTGCATGTTTAGACTCAGTTGGAGCTGG
The DNA here is from genome assembly GCF_030144855.1 of Hypanus sabinus. Classification (NCBI taxonomy): domain Eukaryota; kingdom Metazoa; phylum Chordata; class Chondrichthyes; order Myliobatiformes; family Dasyatidae; genus Hypanus; species Hypanus sabinus. The sequence goes on from NC_082706.1 coordinate 128,002,950, forward strand.
TTCCATGGTCAAAATAAAAGAGCAGAGATTATTATCATGAAGATTAAAGACAGGGTGGGAATTTAACTCGATAGAAAAAAATCATTAAAATCATTAAAAAAAGCATTAAAGGTTCTTCTATCCGAATCCATCAAAAACCTCAGCAGACAGCTGAAATAAATAGCATGGCATTAAATTACATAGAAATTTTTGAAGAGTTAATGAATATGATTAACTAGATGAAGGAAATAATTTTTAGTCAGCAGTAAATAAAGCTGAAGTGAACTCCTCAATGAATAAGTCTCAGTCCTTAAGATATGTTGAACTCTAGTTCCTGCAATTAGGTTTAGTCCATCTTTAACATGAGTTACATTAGTATCATGTACTTACTCAGTGAGTTTTAAAACAGTAAGTTTAGGGGGCACAAAGATATGCAAGAGAATGGCATGGGGTGAATAAGCCAAACCACAGCATCATTAATCAAGCACATATCAACTAGCAAAATATGGCCCATTCACTTTTATCAGATCCCACTATAGATTCTTCCAGCTATGCAGCTGCTATGATTATGGAATACTTCCTTCATCTGGTGTAACAATAAAGAAAAAATGCTTCATTAAAATCACTGTGGAGGTAAGTTCAAGGGTTAAAGAGAGAAGTGAATCTTGAAAACTTCCTGAATAATTTATGCTGCTCCAGTTTGATTTATATAAATGGATCTTATCATTGCATTTCACATTCAATCTGATTGATAAGTGAGGAATCAAATTGCAACATCTCCCAGCAAGTGAAGTCAATGTTTCACATCTGGGTTGATAATGTACACAATAAACAGCAAGGGAGACAGTACCAATTTCTATCATACACTACTGTTCACAGGTTTCCAGTCACAAATATAACCCTTCATCATCACTCTCTGCATCTAGTTACCAAGACAACTTTGGATCCAAATTGCCAATTTCCCCTGGGTCCCATATTGCATATGGTGCTCCCAGTTGTGACCTCCTCTATATCTGTGAACCTCAACGCAGATTTGGGGATCACATCGCTGAGTACGTTTGTTCTGTCCACTGTTAGAGCCAGGATCTCCTGGTGACCAAGCATCTTAATTCTACTTCCAAATCCCACAATGAATTTTTGTCCACAGCCTCCTCTACAGCCAAATCTCTCGTATCTGGATCCCTTGGGCTCTCATCATTTGGACCAGTCTCTCACATGGGGCCTTATCAGAAGTCCATGATCCTACATCATTCACACCGCCCATACCAATACATTTTGTTAACTCTTCAAAAAATAATTCAAATTTATCAGACATTTCTGCCTAACAAAGCCATGATTTATTAAAAGCCAAACTTTTTTAAACTAAAGATTACATTTCCAAGTGGATATTAATCCTGCCCCTCAGATTTTTTTTCCCAATAACCCTATGCCACTAACACTAAATTCACAGGTCTATAATTGCCTGGCTACTCCCTGCTGTACTGCATGAACAAAGGCTTGTTGGTGTCCAATCATGAAGTACCTCCCCTGCGGTTAACATAAATTTTAAAATGTCTTTCACGGCTTTGGCAATCACCCCCCAAGAGCTTGCGTTACATCTTATCAGGCTCCATGAACTTCTTCACATTTAAGCTTACTAAGACATTGAACACCTCCAACTTTTTAATAAAATGAATTTCAATAGTTTCAATAGTTCCATTTAATATCAGAATATGTATACAATATAACTCCTGATATTCTTGTTCTTCACAGACTTCCACAAAAACAGAAGAGTGTCCCAAAGAATGAGTGACAGTTAAAATGTTAGAATCCCAAAGCCCCCCCCCCCCCCCCAACTTCCTGAATTCGCTAACTACAATGACTTTTTCCTCGGTAAATACAGACAAGAAGTTAAGACCTTGTATACATTCTCTGGCTCCACTAACAGATTGACATTTTGGTCCTTAATGGGTCCCACACTTTCTTCCTTGCCTTTAATATACTTACAATATAACATGCCCTGAGGTTTTCCTTAATCATGTTATCAGTATATTTCATGAACTTTCTTTGCACTCTTCTAACTATCCTTCTTCACTTTCACTACACCTGAAAGCATTCATTCTGTTTGGCTTTACATTTACCAAGTGCTTCCTTTTCTTTCTTTAACCAGCACTTATTATCCCTTGAGCACCAACACGTGCTGCACAATGGCCTTTCCAGTTTTCAACTTCGCATGGTATTTAGAAATTTATTGGATGTTTTTTTAAAACTTAGACAAAATTTAGTTAACTAGATCTGAATAAATATTTCTGGAGGGCAAGCCAAGAAAAGATTATCTGGAATTTTTATGCACCAGAAATATCATCACCTTTTCTGTCACCTCATGTACTTGTTAAACTTGTAAGCATTAAGAAATCTAAAATCAGTATTTGTACATTTAGCTTTGAGTAATCATGAGAAGTTTAGACCTCAGTTTTCATCAGTAAAATATCAAAATTATGGAACTGTCCCATTCAAATGGCATGTAGCCTTGGTTCTAGTTCACATCCCTTTAAAATATCAAACATTTGTTTAGTCTGAATATATTATTGGAGTCAGCCCAAAGCCATTATCTTGAAATATATTCCAAGCACTTAAGTCAAGTTTATTGTCATATGCACAATTACAATGAGGTACAGGTACAATGAAAAACTTGCTTACAGCAGCATCATAGGCATAGATTTAGACAACACACATAACATCAAAATATGCATAAATAAATTAGGATGACTGATCTGCAGGATTTTTCTATTAGGCTATCTTATTGAAATGCTCAGAGGATTAATAACAAAAATAATTCTTTGTCTTAAACACATATAGATATGCTTACATATGATAATATCCGACATCAATGAAAAAGAAATAAAAACATATTGAATTGCCGTTTGGAATGCACATTTCTGGCATTCCTCCACCCAGTCTCCATCTAAACAATAGAGACACAAGATGGTGCAGCCTCCCACCTTCCTCCTCATTAAAAATTATCCTTTCCAAAGTATGGTGCCATAAGTTAACTTACATTCCTTCCTCTCTTTCTTTCCTCTGTCATTTCTATCTTGACTTAAGTGGTCGTGGGATGTGGATTGCCCTGGCAATGCCTCCACTCCTAATGTTTACTGAACTCTGGAGGTCCACTGAAAGTTACAGACACAGGACACTGCAGATGCTGAAATCTGGAGCAACAAAATAATGCTTCAGGAACTCAGCCGGACAGGCAGCATCTGGAAGGAAACAAATAGTCAACATTTTGGGCTGCAACCTTCTGCTGGATTTGATAAAGGATCCAGATGAAGGGTTTCAACCTGAAAATTCTCTGTCCATTCTCCGGAATTTTCTGGAGTGCCATATATGTCTGACCCAGTGAAATCCACCAGTATTTTATATATTATTCACTGAAAGTTATCTACATTGTGGTGCCTGGAGACCCATACAGGCCAGAGTAGGTAAAGATAGCCTGCAAACACAAGGAAATCTGCAGATGCTGGAAATTCAAACAACAACACACACCAAATGCTGGTGGAACACAGCAGGCCAGGCAGCATCTATAGGGAGAAGCGCTGTTGATGTTTCGGGCCGAGACTCTTCGTCAGGACTAACTGAAAGGAAAGGTACTAAGAGATTTGAAAGTAGTGGGGGAAGGGGGAAATGTGAAATGGTAGTAGAAGACTGGAGGGGGTGGGATGAAACTAAGAGTTGGAAAGGTGATTGGCGAAAGTGATACAGAGCTGGAGAAGGGAAAGGATCATGGGATGGGAGGCCTCCGGAGAAAAAAAGTGGGGAGGGGAGCATCAGAGGGAGTTGGAGAACAGGCAGAGTGATGGGCAGAGAGAGAGAGAAAAAAAAACAAACAACTAAATATTGTCAGGGATGGGATAAGAAGGGGAGGAGAGGCATTAACGGAAGTTAGAGAAGTCAATGTTCATGCCATCAGGTTGGAGGCTACCCAGCCAGTATATAAGGTGTTGTTCCTCCAACCTGAGTGTGGCCTCATCTTGACAGTAGAGGAGGCCATGGATTGACATATCAGAATGGGAATGGGACGTGGAATTAAAATGTGTGGCCACTGGGAGATCCTGCTTTCTCTGGCGGACCGAGCGTAGGTGTTCAGCGAAACGGTCTCCCAGTCTGCGTCAGGACTCACCAGTATATAAAAGGCCACACCGGGAGCACCGGATGCAGAATACCACACCAGCCGACTCACAGGTGAAGTGTCGCCTCACCTGGAAGGACTGTCTGGGGCCCTGAATAGTGGTGAGGGAGGAAGTGTAAGGGCAGGTGTAGCACTTGTTCCCGCTTACAAGGATAAGTGCCAGGATGGAGATCGGTGGGAAGGGATGGGGGGGACGAGTGGACAAGGGAGTCGCGTAGGGAGTGATCCCTGCAAAAAGCAGAAAGAGGTAGGGAGGGAAAGATGTTCTTGGTAGTGGGATTCCGTTGGAGGTGGCGGAAGTTACGGAGAATTATATGTTGGACCTGGAGGCTGGTGGGGTGGCAGGTAAGGACAAGGGGAACCCTATCCTGAGTGGGGTGGCAGGCGGATAGGGTGAGGGCAGATGTGTGGGAAATAGGAGAGATGCGTTTGAGAGCAAAGTTGATGGTGGAAGGGAAGCCCCTTTGTTTAAAAAAGGAAAACATCTCCTTCGTCCTGGAATGAAAAGCCTCATCCTGAGAGCAGATGTGGCGGAGACAGAGGAATTGTGAGAAGGGGTTAGCATTTTTGCAAGAGACAGGGTGGGAAGAGGAATAGTCCAGGTAGCTGTGAGAGTCTGTAGGCTTATAGTAGATATCAGTAGATAAGCCGTCTCCAGAGATGGAGACAGAAAGATCAAGAACGGGGAGGGAGGTGTCAGAAATGGACCAGGTAAACTTGAGGGCAGGGTGAAAGTTGGAGGCAAAGTTAATGAAGTCAACAAGCTCAGCATGTGTGCAGGAGGTAGCACCAATGCAGTCGTCAATGTAGTGAAGGAAAAGAGGGGGACAGATACCCATATAGGCTTGGAACATGGACTGCTCCACAAAACCAACAAAAAGGCAGACATAACTGGGACCCATATGGGTGCCCATGGCTGCACCCTTGGTTTGGAGGAAGTGGGAGGAGCCAAAGGAGAAATTATTGAGAGTATGAACTAATTCTGCGGGATGGAGGAGAGTGGTGGTAGAGGGGAATTGGTTAGGTCTGGAATCCAAAAAGAAGTCAAGAGCTTTGAGACCGTCCTGGTGGGGGATGGAGTTATATAAGGACTGGAAGTCCATGGTGAAAATAAGGCGGTAGGGGCCAGGGAACTTAAAATCATTGAAAAAATTCAAAGTGTGAGAAGTGTCACAAACATAGGTGGGACGAGATTGAACAAGGGGGGATAAAACAGTGTCAAGGTATGCAGAAATGAGTTTGGTGGGGCAGGAGCAAGCTGAGACAATAGGTCTACCTGGACAGGCAAGTTTGTGGATCTTGGGTAGGAGGTAGAAATGGGAAGTGTGGGGTGTGGGAACTATGAGGTTGGTGGCAGTGGATGGGAGATCCCCAGAGCTGATAAGGTTGGTGATGGTATAGGATACAGTGGCCTGGTGCTCCTTAGTGGTGGGATCATGATCAAGGGGTAAATAAGAGGAGGTATCAGAGAGTTGTCGCTGTGCCTCAGCCAGGTAGAGGTCAGTACACCAGACAACAACAGCTTCCCCCTTATCAGCGGGTTTTATAGTGAGGTTGGGATTGGTGCGGAGGGAAGCGGAGAGCAGAGCGTTTGGAAGGAGTGAGGCTGGAATTGGAACAAAAAGATAGCCTGAGCAGTTTGGATTTGACTTTAAGATCCAACCTTCTGCCATCTTCCTCAAGAACAGTCAACAACAAAATTCCATTTTCCCATGTTCAAAATTACATCAGTTGCCATTATATCTCATCTTCCCTTGGAAAGTATATGAAAAATATGTCATCTAATCCTGTGTTGAGTTATTTTGTGTTTTGCTCATAGAACTGCAAAAAAAAACATTCCGGACCTGGCCACTATACCTATGGAGTCTTAAGCACTATGGCACAGAAACAAGCCTATCTCCTCCATGCCAGACTTTAATTCTGCCTAGTCCAATTAACATGCACATGGACCATAGCCCTCCACACCATCCCATCCACGTACCTAAACAAACTTCGCTTAAATGTTGAAAATGAACTCACATCCACCAACTTGCAAATATCAGAGGAGGTTGAACAGCTGCCATGTTGGGATTGCACTGGATTAGCTTTTGGAAGTTCCCTTTTGATTTTTGACAATGGCAGATTTGGATTTTTGGAAAGCAGTAGAAATCTAAATTAAAGTCCTTGCAGATGGAGGTAACTCTTGCACCAATAATACAGACAATCTTTAAATTATAACTGTTCAGATTACAGGAATTCATCCTGTGAAAATTGTGCACATGAAATTTATGTAAGGAAGAAGTAATTAAATTAACAGAAGTTAGAGAAAGTCTGCAGATGCTGGAAATCCAAGCAACATGCACAAAATGCTGCTGCAGGCCAGGTAGTATCTACAGAAAAAAGTACAGTTGACGTTTTGAGCCAAGATCCTTCGGCAGGACTGGAGAAAATAAAATGAGTAGATTTAAAAGGTGTGGGGAGGGGAGGGGAGAGAGAACCACCAGATGATAGGTGAAACTAGGAGGGGAAAGGATGAAGTAAAGAGCTGGGAAGTTAATTGGTGAAGGAGATACCACTGTGTCCGGTGCTCCTGGTGTGGCCTCCTGTACATTGGTGAGACCCGACGTAGATTGGGAGACCACTTTGTAGAGCACCTATGCATGTGCTGGAAGAAGTGGGATGTCCCAATAGCTACCCATTTTAATTCCATTTCCCATTCCCTTTCCGATATCTGAATCCATGGCCTCTTCTACTGTTGCAATGAGGCCACACTCAGATAGCAGGAACAACACCTGATATCCCGTCTGTGTACCCTCCAACCTTATGGCACGAACATTGATCCTTCGAACTTCTAGCAATGCCTCCCCTCCACACACCTCCTTCACCATTCTCTCACCTTATCTCCTTGCCTGCCCATTGCCTCCCTCCGGTGTTTTCCTTTCCTCTGTGGCCTTCTGCCCTCTTCAATCAGACTCCTCCTTTTCCTGCCCTGTATCTTTTCACCAATCAACTTCCCAGCTCTTTACTTCACCCCCTCCTCCACCCGGTTTCACCTATCACCTTGTGTTTCTCTCTTCCCTTCCCCACCTTTTAAATCTACTCCTCACTTTTTTCTCCAGTCCTACCGAAGGGTCTTGGCCTGAAACATCAACTATAAATTAATAGAAATGTTTATTTTAAACTTATATTTCTTGATTCATGCATAGATCTTTGCATTAGAGTAAATCACGATACAGTCTTTTATCTAAGAGTGCATTCCACTTCCTCTGTAACACAGTGGTGACCTACATACAAAACAATTGATAAAGCTATTAGGTCTAATGAAGAAATAAAGAACCTGCATTATAGTACTCTCCGTGTCCTTTTCCGGAAATGTCCAATAACCTAATAGGTAATGGAATGCTTTGAAGTGTGGTCATGGTTAAAAACTAAGAGATGACAGAAAAAGTGGTTGGCAGAGAGATAACTATTGTGTATGAACAGTGTTGAGTGAGAAATAAACATTGACCAAGAGGGTGGGGTTACCTTCCAGATAATGTACAACAATGCACTATAAATATTTGCATTACTGTGAAAAGGCAATAGAAGTTTAATATCTCATTTGAAAGATGGCACCTCTGTCACTACTACATACTCTCAGTCCCACATGGCAGTGCTAGCCTAGTCTTTTTCCTGTGTTGATTCGCCCTGAAGCCAATGTCATTTCCTCACCACAGTTTGTGCAGGTAATGGTGTCATTTATTCCCAGAATGGCAGATAATGCATCAAAATGTTGTGATTAATAGCGTGTTCAATGAACACACATTTCAACAGTGCTGAAGACAGAAGAACCTCTGTAATGTGAAATATTCCTCAGAGATATCATTTTCATGTTGAAAACCATCTCTTGTAATTTTTATTTCTATGAAACTTCATTGCCGGCAAACCTTGGAACAAATTGAGAATTCTATTGAATCACAAGCTGAGGCTGAAGCCCCCTTTCATTAAACCAACCACATCCCTCAACCTCTTATATTCCACCCTCCTGTTCCTATTGTTTTCTGCTGCCCCTCCACTCAAACCTTTGCACACATCTCCATTTTTGCTACATGGAGAGCTGACGTTTATGGCACTGATCCATTTACATTGAATCGGAGTTTGTTTTCTGCTGCTGCGTTTGCTGCCTACCTAATGAGCAACAGTATGTGTGAAACAGATTGGGATTTATGTTCCTTAAAGGGAATAAATCGGAACACCACTCTATCAAAGCAGATGCTCCCATTTTATAGTTGCTTTTGGTGACATCCAATTTGGCATTTAAACCAACAGCACACATCTCAAGCAAGAAAAATAAATACAATCCACTTTCCCAGGTCATTGCTTCCATAATTAAAATTAATAAGAAGCAGAGGAACTTTTAGAGAGATGAAGGGTGAGGGGTCTTGGCCTGAACTATACTGGGACCAGGGTTTGGGGGATTGCAATACCAGAATTGTAGAAAATAAATAGTAGGGAGGGAGTGAGTTCAATAGCTTGGAAAAGTATAGATAAAGTAAAAGGCAAGGAGAGTGCAAGAGAGGTTATGGAAGTCTAAAGAATTTTTTTAAAAGTGAGACAAAAAGTTTAGAAAGGGATAAGAATTTAACTTCAGGCAACCTAGAGACAAATTGAAAAGGGTGGTGAGTACAGGACTGGAGGTGTTATAATCGAATGCACACAGTGCATGTAATAAGGTAGATGACCATACAGTGCAATAAGACATTGTAGGCATCACTGTGTCATGGCTGAAAGAAAATCACAGCTGGACCTTAATATTCAAAGTACACATCATATCAAATGGACTAGTAGGCAGGCAGATGATGTGAGGTAGATGTAAAATAAAAGAAATGAAAACAAATCCTTAGAAAAAAGAGACATCAGATCAGAAGATGTAGAATCCTTGTGCGAAGAGTTAAGAAACTGCAAGGGTTAAAAAAAAAACCTTCATGGTGTTAAATATAAGCCTACAAACAGTAGACAGGATCTGCGGCGTAAATTACAACAAGAGATAGAAAAGGGTCATGTTATGATGGTCATGGGGGATGTTAATACGCAGGTAGATTGGAGAATTGAGGTTCATGCTGGATTCCAGGAGAAGGGATTAGTAGTTGTCTATAAGATGGCTTTTTAGAGCTTGTGGTCGATTACACTAGGGTAAAGGCAATTCAATATTGGGTGTTGTGTAATGAAACAAATTTGATTAGGGAACTTATGGTAAAGGACCTTTAGAAGGCCATGGTCATAACCTGAGAGAATTCATCCTGCAGTTTGAGAGGGAGAAGTTAAAGTCAGATGCATCAATATTACATTGGAGTAAAAGAATCTGCAGAGGCATGATGGAGGATCTGGCCAAAGTTAATTGGAAGCAGACACTAGCAGGAGTGATGGTAATGGCTGGAGTTTCAGAAGGCACAAGATCGATACATTACACTTCAAAGAAGAAGTATTCTAGAAAAAGCCTCCAGAAGTGAATCAGAATCAGAATCAGGTTTATCATCATCTGCATGTGATGTGAAATTTGTTAACTCAGCAGCAGTTCAATGCAATACATAATATAGAAGAGAAAAAACAATAAATAGAATAAAAAAAATAATAACAATAAATAAATTACAGTATATGTATATTGAATAGATTTTAAAATGTGCAAAAAACGGAAATAATGTGTACCGTATTAAAAAAAGTGAGGTAGTGTCCAAAGCTTCAATGTCCATTTAGAAATCGGATGGCAGAGAGGAAGAAGCTGTTCCTGAATCACTGAGTGTGTGCCTTCAGGCTTCTGTATCTCCTACCTGATGGTAACAGTGAGAAAACGGCATGTCCTGGGTGCTGGAGGTCTCTAATAGTGGACACTGCCTTTCTGAGACACCACTCCCCTAAGATGTCCTGGGTACTTTGTAGGTTAGTACCCAAGATGGAGCTGACTAGATTTATGACCCTCTGCAGCTTCATCCGATCCTGTGTAGTAGCCCCTCCATACCAGACAGTGATGCAACCTGTCAGAATGCTCTCCATGGTACATCAAGAGAAGTTTTTGAGTGTATTTGTTGACATGCCAAATCTCTTCAAACTCCTAATGAAGTACAACCACTGTCTTGCCTTCTTTATAACCACATCGATATGTTGGGACCAGGTTACATCCACAGAGATCTTGACACCTAGGAACTTGAAAGTGCACACTCACTCCACTTCTGATCCCTCTCTGTGGATTGGTATGTGTTCCTTCGACTTACCCTCCCTGAAGTCCACAATCTGCTCTTTCGTCTTGCTGACATTGAGTGCCAGGTTGTTGCTACGGTACCATTCCACTAGTTGGCATATCTCACTCCTGTATGCCCTCTCATCACCAGCTGAGATTCTGCTAACTATGGTTGTACTATCAGCAGATTTATAGGTGGTATTTGAGCTATGCTTGCCACACAGTCATGTGTATATAGAGAGTAAAGCAGTGGGCTAAGCACACACCCTTGAAGTACGCCAGTGTTGTTTGTCAGGAGGATATGTTATCACCAATCAGATTATGGTTTTCTGGTTAGGAAGTCAAGGATCTAATTGCAGAGGAACGTACAGAGGCCCAGGTTCTGCAACTTCTCAATCAGGATTGTGGGAATGATGGATTAAATGCTGAGCTATAGTCGCTATAGAACATCTTGACATAGGTGTGTGTGTTGTCCAGGTGGTCTAACATCGTGTGAAGAGCCATTCAGATTGCATCTGCCATTGACCTTTTGTGGCGACAGGCAAATTGAAATGGGTCCAGGTCCTTGCTGAGGCCGGAGTTCAGTCTAGTCATAACCAACCACTCAAAGAATTTTATCACTATAGATGTGAGTGCTACTAGGCAATAGTCATTAAGGCAGCTCACATTATTCTTCTTAGGCACTGATATAATAGTTACCTTTTTGAAGCAAATTGGAACCTCCGCCCATAGTAGTGAGAGGTTGAAAATGTCCTTGAATACTCCCGCCAGCTGGTTGACACAGGTTTTCAGAGCCTTACCAGATACTCCATCGGGACCTTCCGCCTTGCAAGGATTCACTCTCTTTAAAGACAGTCTAACACTGGCCTCTGAGACAGAGATCACAGGGTAATCAGGTGTAGCAGGGATCTTCACAGCTGTAGCTGTGTTCTCCCTTTCAAAGCAGCATAGAAGGCATTGAGTTCATCCGGTAGTGAAGCATCACATCATTCATGCTATTGAGTTTTGCTTTCTAGGAACTACTGTCTTACAGAGTTGCCTTGCGTCCAATGTCACCTCCATCGTTTGAAAGTGTCTCTTTGCTCTTGAAGTAGACCTCTGCAAATCATACCTGGTTTTCTGGTACAGGCCTGGGTCACCAGATAGATAGATAAATAGATATATATATACACACGCAGAGTATATAATATAATTACAACTATTATATAAACATACACAGCATAGTAAGTTTAAAATTCTTCCTTTCAGGCCTGAAGTTTTAATCACTGCAGAAGATTTCTTACTCTTCTGGGAAACCGTATTTATGGTGAGAAACACTTTGACCTCTTCTTCCATTTCCATCTGTAGGTAGGCCTCAGCTACAGCAAGTCCACTTTGCTGAAGTGTTTTCCTCCAGAAAGGTTTGTATTCTCTGTCTTGGCAAAGGTTATTGATCTACTTTCGATACTGGTTTGATGGTGACCTTAAATTCACCACAGATCGTCTTGGCTTCTGGGATCATTGGTGTTACTCCATTCAACCTTGGATAGAACTCCTTCAGCCTCCATATGAATGAACTCACTGGCCACTTTATCACAGATGGTATAAGGAACTGGATTTGTAAAACAAATCTTTGTAAAACATGGGTACAGCATTTTCTTTTTACCTGGGATATGTTTGAGTTGCCTAATGCCATCCTTGAACACTGCTGTGGCATCATCAAGTACCTTTCTCAATACATTTTCAAATTGATTCTGTTACAGGGATGTAGCATTCAAATAGTGGATGGATCTCCAATCAAGTTGCAGTTGTTTCAGCCAACCCCATCCCCACAACGCTTGTCCTCCTGTTTTTACCACATACATGCCCAATGTGGCTTGTTGGTTGTTGTATTTCGCATGCCATTCCCAAAGGCGTTATCTTTTCTACAGAAAAATTTCTTAGTTGGATATCTGCTAAGTATCTTTGTAAAGCTGTTCAAACTCATTTTGTGGTCCTGATGAAGGGTTTTGGCCCAAAATGTCGACTGCTTGCTCTTTCCCATAGATACTGCCTGAGCTCCTCCAGCATTCTATGTGTGTTGCTTTGACTTTCAACATCTGCCATCATTTGTCACTGTTATGCGTGCACCACAGCTCTGCTGAGGGGCCGAAGGGTGCGGGGTAGCCCCCTCCTTTGTGAGAAGCACAAGATCACTATTGATTTGGATCAGGAGACCCAGGAAATGAGAGAGAGATGTGCGGAATGTCTCGTTCCCCCGGCGATATAAAGCTACGGGACACGGCCATTGTCTCTTGAAGATGAACTTGTGTATTGCATGGAAGCCCTCAGGCAAAGTGGGCTGGTTGAGGGAGGGATTGCATCACCCCCAACCTGATTGACATCTGAGACCCTGTGAGTCAGGATAAAAGAGGGTCTGTGGGAACAGCCCCTCAGACGCACCAGAAGAAACGTTAGCGATCCCGTAATAGCGGAAGCCATTGGGAGGAGGCCACATGCATTCGGTTCCATTTGCCCCGGAACTGGTGGCTTTTACCATGGAAAAACAGCTTTTAGCTAACAACGGGGAAACCAACTCCCCACGACTCGAAGGATTAGCATCATAAAAGAACTGGGCAAGTTTAAACAGTCTCTCTCTTAAACCCAAAATGCTGCAGCTTGAACGAACTAACAGTGACTTCTATATTTCCATCAGACAATACATTATCCCCTAGAAAACGATAGAGCTATTTCTTATTGATTATTATTATACCCGCGCTTTTAGATTTGGTATTGACAACGTATATTACCTGTATGATTGCATTGATCTTATTTTTGTGTCTCTTTATCAATAAATACTGTTAAAAGTAGTACCATCAGACTTCAATGGACCTCTCTATCTTTGCTGATAAGTGACTCAGTTATGGGGTTTGTAACAAAATTGGGGGCTCATCCGGAATTTGACACCAAATTGGGAGGACAGTGAATTGGGCTTGTAAGTCCAAAACTTGGATCTGGTTACGCAGGTAGCCAGATGGAAAACCAGCAAAGATGGACGTGGATGAATTTATAGAAAACCCGACTCTGGAGACGCTAGAGGCGGCCACCAAATCAGACTTGATAAATTTGGCAAAGGGGTTAAACCTCGCAGAGGTGAGGTTGTCAATGAAAAAGTGGGAGGTGCGAAGGGCAATAACTCAGTATTATATTGGGAGGAATGTGTTTGCAGCTGAGGTATTGGAAAATATCCCTGAAAAGGTACCAGCTAGTGGGACAGCTCAGTTAGAGTTGGAGAAATTAAAGTCGGAACATGCAATTAAATTAAAGCAGCTAGAGGCAGCTGAGAAGGAGAATGAAAGAGCTGAGAGAGAGAGGGAGCATGCGCTCCAGCTAAAGGAGTTAGAGGTGAAACGGGAGCAGGAAAGAGCTGAGAAACAAAGAGAGCACGAAATTCGGTTAAATCAGCTGGAAGCAGCTGAGAAAGAGAAAGAAAGACCTGAGAAGGAGAAGGAAAGGGCCGAGAAGGAGAGGGAGGCAGAGAAACAGAGGAAACATGACTTGGAGATGGAGAAGTTACAGCAAGAGCCACGAGTTCAGGGGTCAGACCGAGAGGAACGGTTTAATATTAGTCGGGAGTTGAGGTTAGTACCTCCGTTTGAGGAGATGAATGCTGATAGTTATTTCTTGCATTTTGAAAATGTGGCAGTGAATCAGAAGTGGCCCAGAGATCAGTGGGTGGCGCTGTTACAAAGTGTGTTAAAGGGGAAGGCACAGTGGGCATATACGGCGTTGGCCATGAAGGAGGAAGAGGAGGAGAGTTATGACAAAGTAAAGGCAGCCATTCTCCGGAGTTATGAGTTAGTACCTGAAGCGTATAGACAAAAGTTTAGAAATTTAAAGGAAGGGTGGAATCAGACGTATACAGAGTTTGCCTATGAGAAGGGTGTGCTCTTGGACCGTTGGTGCACAGCACAGATAGTGGCAGAGGATTATTGGCGTCTCAGGGAGTTAATTCTGATTGAGGAATTTAAAGGTTGTGTTTCGGAGGATATCCGGATGTATTTGAATGAGAAGCCGAATAAGTCCATCTCAGAACTTGCTGGGTTCACAGATGAATATGCCCTAACCCACAAGGCAAAGTTTTCCTTGAATAAAAGTTACCCGAGAGACCGTGGGAATGGTAGAGAAAGCCCGCCGGCTAAGGGAGAAACTCAGCCAGGAGCTAGTGGTAAAATTGAGGAGGAGAGGCCAGAAGCCAGATTTCCTGGCTTGACCTGTTTTAGTTGTGGAAAGGTGGGTCATATTGCATCTAAGTGCCCTGCTCCTAGGAAGGAGCCAGGAAAGGGGAAAGCAGCTATACCTATAGGCTGTATTGCGTCGATCAGAAAATCGATGAGAGAGCCCCCGGTAGATGGAGTACAGGAGGGGCATGAGACGTTCCATTCAGAAGGAACCGTGTCTGTGAGAGAGGGAGGCACACCAGTTCCATTACGGATCTGGAGCTGTCATTGATTAGCAGTAAGGTGCTAGATTTTGGTCCTCAGACGGGAGAGGTAGCCCTGAGAGGAATAGAAAAATGGACTGAAGTGGTGCCCTTGAATAGGGTCATTCTGAATTGTGAGCTGGTATATGGACCAGTGGAATTGGGGGTACTGTCGGAATTGCCGGGAGAAGGCGTGGACGTCCTTCTGGGTAACGACAGCGGGTGGGAAAATGGCTGAAGCCGTGAAGCTGACAAACAAGCCTGTGATGGTTGAGGCCCCGCCCCCAGATTCCAAGATCTATCCCACATGCGTGGTCACTCGCAGCCTGTCGAGAAAGGCAGCCGAGACAGAGAGCAGTTTAAATCCGGCCAGTATCGATTTGGCCGAGACGTTTTTGCCGACTCTGTACCAACGAGGGTTAGAGGGAGGTAAAACGGAGAGTAGGGAGGAAAAAAAGAGTAAACGGGGGGAGGTAGATCTACCCTTAGCAAGAAGAGAGTTTGTACGGGAACAGGAAGGTGATGAAGAGCTGGTAGCCTTGAGAGAGTCGGTTCTTTCAGAGCCTGAGGGTTACTACCTGAAAGAGGGTGTGTTGATGAGAAAATGGAGGCCCACCACAGTGCCGGTCGATGAGGACTGGGCGGTGGTACATCAGGTAGTAGTTCCGAAAGTGTAACGGGACGAAATTTTGAACTTAGCTCATAAGGGACCCTTAGGTGGGCATTTGGGAATAAAGAAGACAGTGGATCGGGTTATGAGAGAGTTCTATTGGCCAAACCTGAGAAAAGATATTACTGAGTATTGTAAAAGGTGTCATACATGTCAGGTGGTGGGTTATCCGAATCCGAGTTATCCCTAAGGCACCCCTCCAACCCATCCCCGCATGTGAGGAGCCTTTCTCCCGAGTCATTGTGGATTTTGTGGGTCCTTTACCTAAAACTGCGAGTGGGCAGCAGTACATCATGACCCTGATGTGTGCCGCTGCACGATTTCCAGAGGCTGTGCCTCTGGGAAATATTAGGACCTCTGTGGTGGTAAAGGCCCTCATTAAATTCTTTACCACAGTGGGGCTGCCTGAGGAGATACAGTTGGATCAGGGGAGTACATTTACATCCAGAGCATTTCAGCAGATGATGACCCAACTGGGGGTCAAACAAATTTTAGCTTCTGCATACCATCCAGAATCTCAAGGAGCATTGGAAAAATTCCACACTACACTAAAGACCATGATTAAAACCTATTGTCAGGAAAACGTGCGAGACTGGGATGATGCTTTACCCCTTCTGTTATTTGCAGTAAGGGATACAGTTCAGGGCTCTCTGGGGTTCAGTCCGTTTGAGCTCATTTTCGGTCACAGGCCCAGGGGGCCTCTAACCCTTCTTAAAGAAAAATGGTCTAACCCAACTGTTCAAGTCAGTGTGATCGACTATGTTCTGAAATTCCAGGAAAGGCTGCATAAGGTATGCGCCTTGGCAAGAGAAAACCTTAAAGACTCCCAGGAAAAAATAAAAAAATGGTATGACAACCGAACGAGAGAGCAAGAGTTTCACGTAGGCAACAAGGTTTTGGTCCTATTTCCGGTAGTTACACCCCCCCTTCAGGCGAGGATTCAAGGACCATATACAGTGTGTAAGAAAATAGACTCGCTGAATTACGTGATTGAAACCCCCGATCGGCAAAAGCCGACCCAGTTAGTTCACGTGAACATGATGAAAGGGTACCATGAAACCACCCCCGTGGTGGTCGGTGCGGTCCTGGAAACTGATGAGGTAGGGGTGGTAAGGAGGAACCAGAGTGATTTGAAAAGATCAGTATAGTACCTACCAGATTGGAGAACTCCGTTATATTAGCAAGCCTTGCGGATAAAGTTAGTCACTTAGAGTCTGAACAGCGGGAGCAGGTAACACAGCTCATTAACCGGCATTCAGACTTATACCCAAATGTCCCAAGAAGGTGTTGTGGGACGAAACATGATGTGATAGTTTCCTTGACACCGCCTATAAAACAGGCCCCTTATCGGATGAATTCCGAAAAGAGCCAGCTAGTAGGAAAGGAGATTGAACATATGCTAGCTGCTGGGATAATCCGCGAATCCTCTTCTGCGTGGGCTTCTCCTTGCGTGGTTGTCCCAAAACCAGACGGTAGCATAAGATTCTGTATCGATTACAGAAAGGTAAACGCTGTCACTCAGACAGATGTTTACCCTATCCCCAGGGTGGATGACTGCATTGATAAACTGGGGAAGGCGAGGTACATCACTAAAATTGACTTGTTAAAGGGGTACTGGTGTGTTCCTTTAACAGACAGGGCTCGAGAAATTTCAGCCTTTGTCACCCCATCCGGGTTGTACGAGTACAATGTTATGCTGTTTGGGATGAAAAATGCACCAGGGACATTCCAGAGGATGATAGATACTGTGATAAAGGGGTTAACCCACACCAAGGCTTATCTTGATGATGTGGTAGTTTGGAGTGACACCTGGGGGGAGCACATGGAGGCTGTAGAAAACCTGTTTAAGAGGATGTTGGCAGCCCAACTTGCAATAAACCTCGCAAAGAGTGAATTTGGTCATGCCACGATCACATACTTGGGGTATGTGGTGGGAGAGGAGCAGTTGGCTCCTGTGCAGGCGAAGGTACAGGCTATTTCTGAGGTCCCTGTACCCTCCAATAAAAGGACCCTGAGGAGGTTTTTGGGCATGGTGGGATACTATCGGAAGTTCTGTAAAAATTTTGCGGATATTGCTCTCCCACTTACAAAACTCCTACGGAAGGAGGAAAAATTTGGGTGGGGCCATTCTTGGCAGAATGCTTTTGAAAAGTTAAAAGCCATATTGTGCCATCACCCTGTGTTAAAAGCACCCGATTTGTTAGCACCCTTCTCCCTGGCGACAGACGCGAGTGATGAGGCTGCAGGAGCAGTCCTCTTACAGCAAGCAGGGGATGGAGTGGAGCACCCAGTAGCATATTTCTCTCGGAAGTTCAACGTACACCAGAGGAATTACTCTACCGTGGAAAAAGAACTGTTGGCCCTTGTGTTGGCGATACAACATTTTGAAGTGTACATTTGTCCAGCGCAAAAACCCGTCGTTGTTTATACAGATCACAACCTGTTGTTATTCCTGGCCAATATGAAAAATAAAAACAGGAGGTTATTGAGTTGGAGTCTGATGCTGCAAGAGTTCAATATTAAGATACAGCATATTAAAGGAAGTGACAATGTGCTCGCAGACTGATTATCTAGATGCTGAATTGAATGTATAACTGTATTACTCTGTAGTGAAAAGGAAAAGCTTTTGTATTGTGTTAAGATTCTAAAATCCTGTAAGACTCTGTACTACTTCGTTTCACCGCTGGTGAAAACGCTTTGAAGAAAGGGGGTGTTATGCGTGCACCACAGCTCTGCTGAGGGGCCGAAGGGTGCGGGGTAGCCCCCTCCTTTGTGAGAATCACAAGAACACTATTGATTTGGGTCAGGAGACCCAGGAAATGAGAGAGAGATGTGCGGAATGGCTTGTTCTCCCGGCGATATAAAGCTATGGGACACGGCCATTGTCTCTTGAAGATGAACTTGTGTATTGCATGGAAGCCCTCAGGCAAAGTGGGCTGGTTGAGGGAGGGATTGCATCACCCCCAACCTGATTGACATCTGAGACCCTGTGAGTCAGGATAAAAGAGGGTCTGTGGGAACAGCCCCTCAGACGCACCAGAAGAAACACTAGCGATCCCGTAATAGCGGAAACCATTGGGAGGAGGCCACATGCGTTCGGTTCCATTTGCCCTGGAACCGGTGGCTTTTACCATGGAAAAACGGCTTTTAGCTAACAACGGGGAAACCAACTCCCCACGACTCGAAGGATTAGCATCATAAAAGAACTGGGCAAGTTTAACCCGTCTCTCTCTCAACCCCAAACGCTGCAGCTTGAACGAACTAACAGTGACTTTTATATTTCCATCAGACAATACATTATCCCCTAGACAAAGATAGAGCTATTTCTTATTGATTATTATTATACCCGCGCTTTTAGATTTAGTATTGACGACGTATATTACCTGTATGATTGCATTGATCTTATTTTTGTGTCTCTTTATCAATAAATACTGTGAAAAATAGTACCATCAGACTTCAACGGACCTCTCTATCTTTGCTACTAAGTGACCCAGTTACAGGGTTCGTAACATCACTTTGTGGAATGACTAAAACAGCAGAGCCAGTGTCCAATTCCCATTCACTTCTGGTGTAAGCCATATTGCTTGTCTGTTGCTAGTTTTCACACTGTAAATCTCAAGTCTACACAATCCTGTGTTACTCTCATCAATATCCGATTTTTCAATAACAGCATGCTGATTAATGCTCATTTTGAAACTCTAACATGACATTTTTCAATTTATTTTCGTCTGTCTGACATGCTCTTTAGATGTAGCCTACTTTGTGCATTTTCTACAGGATTTGTCATTAGCTGGTTCAGCACCACAATATTGTGTCAAACCAGCTAAAAAGCAAATCAAAAGCACCCAAACACAAATTCCTTTTACCTACACCATGTCTATATCCCTCCATCTTCCCTACATCCATGTGCTTAGCTAAGTGTCTCTTAAAAGCCTCAATTGTATTTCCCTCCACCACCATATTAGGCAGAGCATTCCAGGCATCCACCACTCTCTGAGTGAAAAACTTACCTTCAAATCCCCCTTGAACCATCAAAGCATGCCCTCTGGTATTAGACATTTCAATCCTAGGAAACAGATACACTCTGTCCACTCTATCTATGCCTCTCTTAATCTTTGTAAACCTCTATCAGATCTCCCCTCAGCCTCCAATGATCCAGAGAAAACAACCCGTTTATCCAGCCTTTTGCGATAGCACAAGCCTTCTAAACCATGCAGCATCCTGGTAAACTTCTTCTGCACTCTCTCCTAAGCACCCTTCCTTTAGTGGAGTGACCAGAACTGTATGCAGTACTCTGGATGTAGCCTAATCAGAATTTTATAAAATTGCAACATAACCTTCTGACCTTTGCCTTCACTAATAAAAGCAAGCATTCCATAGGTTTTCTTAACTATGTTATCGACCTGTGTAGCCACTTTCAAGGAACTATGAACTTGGATCCCAAGATTGCTCTGCTCAGCAACACTGTTAAAGATTTTGCCCTTGCCAGTGTACTGTCTCCTTGTGTTCCTCTGGGATTTCACATGTAGCTAGAGAGGACACAAAGATACCGGTCAAGGACCCAGCAACTCACCTCCTTCAATAACTTGTGGCATGTTCCACCAGGCCCTGAGGACTTATTCTCCTAATACTCATTGCAAGGCCCAAGCCTTCCTCCTCCTTGTTCTCTAAAGGCCCTAACATATTTATATACTCAGCACTGATCTCCCGATCCTCCATATCCTTTGCTTGGTAAATACTGAAGCAAAGTACTCATTAAGTACCTCACTCACATTCTCTGCATCTAAGCAAATGTTCCCCCCCCCCTTTATCCTTGAGTGGTCCCACCCTCTCCCAAATTATCCTCTTACTCTTGATGTATGTATAGAGTGCCTTAGGATTCACCTTAATCCTACTTGCCAAAGACTTTTCATGGCCCCTCCTGGCTTTCCTAATTCCCTTCTTTAGTTCTTTTCTGGCATCTTTATACTGCTATGTGCTCATTTAATCCTAACAACTGAAGCTTTACATACTTTTCCTTTTCCTTCTTAACCAAATTCATCACCTCTGGATACCCAAGATTCTCTTGTCTTTCCATCCCCTTCTAACAGGAACATACCTTTCCTGTACTCTGTACAATTGATCTTTAAACACCTCCACATGCCTGATGTGGTCTTGCCAGAGAAAAGGTGTTCCCAATTAACGCTTCTTAGTTCCTGCCTAATGCCCACATAATTTGCACTACTCCAATTTAAAACTCATCCACAAAGACCTGACCTATCCTTATCTGTAGCTATCCTGGAAGTTAAGGAGTTGTGGTCACTGTTACCTAACAGGTCACCCACTGAAAGGGCAGTCACCTGCCCATGTTCATTACCTGACAAGTTCAGTACAGCCCTTCCTCTTGTTGGGCCGTCCATACACTGGTTTATGAAATCTTCCTGGATACACTTAACAAAATCAGCCCCATCTAAAGCCTTTATACTAAGCAGGTCCCAATTTATATTAGGGAAGTTGAAATCCCCTATGACAACAACCCTATTATTTTTACACATTTCCTTAATCTGATTATATATCTGTTCCTCAATGGCCTGCTGGCTATTAGGGGGTCTGCAGTACAATCCTATCAATGTGATTTCACCGTTCCTATTCCTGAGTTCCACCCAAATGGACTTTGAGCCTGAACCCTCCATTACTTCTTCACTGAATGCAGCTATGATGTGTCCTGATTTGTAGTGGAACTCCGCTCCCTCTTTTACCCCCTCCTTTATCTTTTCTAAAACTTTGAAAATCTGGTACATTAATCTCCCTTTCTGCCCCTCTCTCAACCAAGGTTCAGTACTGGCTACTAGATTGGAGTTACATGTACTGATCCACTCTCTAAGTTCATCACCGTTAGCCATAATATTCCTATTATTAAAATATACACACCTCAAACTGTCTGACCCATCATACCTGTTATTTCAATTTTACCTTTCAATAGCTTCCCTGACGTCTACCTTCTGGTCCAATCCTTCCCTACTGATCTGCGACTCTGGTTCCCAATCCCCTGTAAAACTAGTTTAAAGTTTCCCAAGTAGTATTAGCTAAGGGTATTGGTTCCCTTCCAGTTTAGTTGCAACCCATTCCTCTTGTGCAGGTTACCCTTTCCCCAGAAAAGGTTCCCATGATCCAAGAACCTAAAACCCTGTCCCCTGCACCATCTCCACAGCCACTCATTCATCAGTGCTATCACCCCATTCCTACCTGCTGTCATCTGTGATACAGGGAGTGATCTGGAGGCCGGTCTCCTCAGACTCTTTCCTAATTCTATACACTCACTGTGTAGGACCTCTTCCCCTTTTCTGCCCATGTCATTGGTGTCATTATGCACTAGGACCTCTGGCTGTTCCCCCTCCCCTTTGAGAATATCCTGAAGAGGCTCCAATACACCATGAACCCTAGCACCCAGGAGGCAACACATCATCCTGGTGTCTTTTGCAGCCACAGAACTTCCTTTCTGTCTCTTAACACTCTTTCATTCCTGACTGCAACTCACTTGTGTATCTGATTGCTGTTTCCATTTAGACAGCGGTTTCAACTGCTCCTTTAAATGTGAGTTGTGCTTCAGTGAGTAGCCATTTTGAAAGCTTTCTTGTAAGATTTCATAAACCAAATGATCTCTCTGTGCATCATTAAGCTAATTACTGAAATAACAATGCTCAATCTCTTCAATTTAGCCGTGTATGCTGAAATGGACTTCCCCTCCTTTTGATTTCATTTATGAAACCTAAATCATTCTGCAGTCAACAATGGTTTCATTTCAAAATGTTCCTGCATTACTTTCATGGTATCAGCAAAGCTCATTTTGGTTGGTTTAGTTGGAGCAGCTAAACTACTAAGCAAATTGTATGCTCATTCACCTAATGCACTCAGCAAAATTGGCACTCACTTTGCATTAGCTATTTCATTTGCTTCAAAGTACTGCTCGATTCATTTCATATGCAATATCCATTTATCTGTTGCATAATGAGTCTACCTTTCCAATGTAAACAGCCATTTCCGCTTTATTTATTTATTATTATTATCACCTAATACTCATTGTTCATGAATTCATCCATTTTCGGCATTTTTAACTCCCAAAGAAGCACATGCTGGTTTTTTACTTGACCATTTCTCACAGTGATTTTTTAAAACTTGAACATCTCACTGTACTTCTGCATGTAGTTAGTCAGCTCAGATTTGTCTAAAACGTCCACATTGCCACTCTTATGTCTTGTAACTCCAAAACATAACACTATTCAAAAGAAAAACATGGGAGCCCAGGAGAACTTGGAAGTTTCGTTCTTACATTTAGTAAAAGTGAATTTATGATGTGCTGACCATTCATGTACTTTTACATGTAACCCATAATGAATTATACAAAGACTAATCAAACAATACATTTACAATATTACTCAAATACTAATGAAATATTAGATATACAATAGACCCAACAAAGATTCAATTGTTGAATGGCCTATTAGGATATGTGAACCCCTGTCTCATACAAATTTATAAATGACAGGAACTTCTATAAAGGATAAAGATGCCAGCTTTGTGGCTTTTAAGGATAACAAATGAAGCTTTCTTTAGGCAATCATTTTAAGGTTAATGTCCTTTCCCTTGTAAAATTGTCAAACAGCAAAAAAAGGGGTAAATGCATGTTTCTCCCTCTTGGATATTTCTTACTATACATTGCTTCAGCTTTTCTCTTGCTTCCAACTTCACACAGTCTGTCAACACACAGATGGTTTCTCATCTCCTCTAAATTAATCGTTTGGACTCCTGTGTAACTACAATGATGGATTGAACTGTCAAAAAGCATGTTTGTAGATCTGCAAACAGTGTGTTTATTGGGTGCAACAGCAGGCATGCGACCATTGTACTTGCCACAGCAATATAATAACAGTAGTAAAGTCTTCAATGTACTTTGTCACAAAGGTAGTTTTTGACATCGATCAAAAACCTGTTAATAATGACACATTAGTTGCTTGAAACCTGATACCAAATTTAGTGAAGCAGCATTAGGCACCCCCCTCTCCTGCCCCCCCCCCATCAACATTCCACTCCACTTAGAGACTGTTATTATTGGTGATGGATCATAAAATAGAAATCTAATAATCTGTTATTCAATTATTCAGAAATCCAGTGGTTGGGCATTTGGGACACCAGGGTTGGGGTCCAAAAAACACACTAGCGTTCAATGTCCCTCCTCTTAAATTTAGTGTAGCCCTGTTTTCTCTGGTGCCTTTGAGCTCAAAGTATTTTGCTTCCTATGCTTTCTTTAAACTCACTGGGACTCCGTTTACAACATTTCTTTTATGCTCATCTGGATCACTTGAGAACCTATCATACAATAGTGCAACATCTAAAAAGGTGAATTAAAATATGTTGAAATGTCATTAGGAGTAATATCCCATAGTCTGGAATCTACAATTCAGCAGCACCGAAGTTCCAAAGCCGTCAGATTAATGGAGCTCCATGCTTTCCCCTGTCTCGTTCTACTTTCTGTCAGAATCTTGTTTGACTTGTTAAGCTAACCATAAAGCCCCTATCCCAAAGTTCCTATTAGGGCAGTTGTACACAGTGACACACACAAGCTGCTGGAGGAACTCAGCAGGCCAGGCAGGATTTAAGGAAAAATGTACAGTCGGTGCTTGGGCCAAGACCCATCATGCCAAAGGGTTGCAGCCTGAAACGTCGACTGTACTGTTTTCCATAGATGCTGCTTGGCCTGCTGGGTTCCTCCAGCATCTTGTGTGTGGTGCTTTGATTCCCAGCATCCGTAGAATTTCTTTTGTTTGTGAGTTGTACACAGTGGGCTGCTTCTAGATTAACATAGAACAATACAGCACAGTACTCTGCTATTGTTGTAACTTGTACTATGTTAATGCATTGTTGTAATGAATTGATCGATAGGAACAGACAAATGTTTCACTGTATCTCAGTACATGTGGTAATAATAAATCAATTTGCCAATTTAATTTGAGCTTCATCCTAATTCAGGAAGGGCAAGTAACAGAGATGAAATTTCTCATGTTTGTTGTGCCTTTCCTCACAACGCAGACCTCTGGAACGAACCCTTAAACTGCACAATATCGCCAGAGCAAATTAAATCTATTGCTGGAGCATTCTTCAAGGAAACCAGCAGAGATTTCTGAAAAATACTGCAGACAGGAGGCAGCATCCTTATGTGAAGGGCAAAGATGGCAGGAGATTCCCTGGAAGTATCTTCTATAATAATGGCACTTCTGGGTCCCTTCCCATGTGACCATATAACAATTACAGCACGGAAACAGGCCACCTCGGCTCTTCTAGTCCGTGCCGAATGCTTACTCCCACCTAGTCCCACTGACCTGCACTCAGCCTATAACCCTCCATTCTTTTCCTGTCCATATACCAATCCAATTTTTTTTAATGACAATATCGAACCTGTCTCTACCACTTCTACTGAAAGCTTGTTCCACACAGCTACCACTCTCTGAGTAAAGAAGTTCCCCCTCGTGTTACCCCTAAACTTTTGCCCCTTAACTCTCAACTCATGTCCTCTTGTTTGAATCTCCCCTGCTCTCAATGGAAAAAGCCTATCCATGTCAACTCTATCTATCCCAAAGCCTATCCCCTTCAACTATTTGAATTCAAAAGCTGCATTGACCAAAAGTCATAGGTTTCCAACATGAAAGTAATCCCCCATAGGAACAGGCCCATTAGTCCAACCCATCTATGCTGACAAGATATTGACTTAAACTTGTACCATTTGCCCATGTTGGTCCATATCCCTCTAGTTTGTTCTTATCCTCTCCAAACATCTACTCAAAGTTGTTTTTGTACCTTCCTCAATCTCTCCTTTGGCAGCTACTTTCAAATAGAGAACAACACATATGACTGTAAGACTTTAAGTGCAAGATCTCATCAGAAATGATTTTGCGTCTTGCACTAAAATTGAAATCATTTAAGCTAGATGATGACCAGAATTCATAAAGTTCCTTCCAGAATTCCATACACTATGAATGACTGGCATCAGATTAATCCTAATCTGTTACAAATACCTCCTCAAAATTTTTTACAAGATCTTGTAACACAGGTTAATTACATGGAAACAGGCTTTTGGGCCTAATCCATCCATGCCAACTAATGTGCGTCCCTGATTTAATCCCTTTTGTCTGTATTTGGCTCATATTCTTCTAAACCTTTCCTATCCATGTGTATTTTAAACCTTCTAATTGTACTTACCTCTATCACTTCCTCTGGCAGCTTGTCATATACACCACTGACCTCCATATGCAATACTGTGGACCATCTGGATAACAGGAACACATACAGCATGTCAGACAGGAACACATACAGTATGTCAGACAGGAACATATACAGTACGTCAGATAGGAACATATACAGTATGTTATTGTTTCCAATTTGCTGTTCAACACAATCATCACATCCAGATTTGTCATCAACCTTCAAGGCCTGGGCCTCTTTCCTCCCTCTGCAACTGGCTCCATAACATCTTCGCCAGTAGACCTCAGTCACTGAGGATTAGTAACAACATTTCCTAGCTGACCATCAGCACAGGGGTATCTCAAGGCTACATGTCTTACCTGCTCCCCGCTCCACTCCCTATACACACATGACAGTGCAATATCAGCTCCAATGCCACATCAAGACTGACTGATGACACTACTGTGGTTGGACAAGTTGCAGGAGATGATGAGTCAGATTGCAGGGGCAATATAGGACATCTGGTTAAGTGAAGCAGCAATAACAATCTTTCATTCAACTTTATTAAAACTAAAGAGCTGATTGTTGACTTCAGGAAGGGGAAGTGGCCACAAACATGAATTAGGAGACCAGCAATAGAGAAGGTTAACAGCTTTAAATTCCTGGGCAAATAACA
Source organism: Hypanus sabinus (assembly GCF_030144855.1). Lineage (NCBI taxonomy): Eukaryota > Metazoa > Chordata > Chondrichthyes > Myliobatiformes > Dasyatidae > Hypanus > Hypanus sabinus. Next base: position 128,029,292 of record NC_082706.1, read on the forward strand.
TATCAACGAACTGTCCTGGGCCTAGCACATAGGGAATGACTGAATGACTGCCACCATCTTTACTTTCTGAGAAGGTTCAGGCAGTTTGGCACGTAACTGAACACTCCAACAATCTTCTACAGATGCATTGTTGAACATATTTTGATCAGATACATCATGGTCTGATATGGCAGTTCAAATATGCAGGAACTCAGGACTCAGGACAAAACATCATGGACACATCCTTCCCCACCACCAGCACTATCCACATGATGCACTGCCTCCAGAAGGCAATATCTATCAAATATCCCCATGATACAGGCAAGGGCACTTCCTCACAGCCACAAATGGGCAGGAGGTAAAGAAGCCTAAAGCCCCACCCCACAGAATGAGGAACAGCTACCATCAGGTTCTTGAACCACGAGGCACGTCCATAATCACTACAACAATATAAACTCTTTATTCAGCTTGCAATATCTTTTTTTGTTCTAATTGTGTTTTTCTTATAAAAACATTGTATAATTTATGTTTTTCTTGTGAATGCTCCTTTTATAATGCTATGCACCTACAATGCTGCTGCAAGTAAGTTTTTCTTTGCACCTGTCCATACATAGACTTCTACGTACAACCAGAAACTCAGCCTTGACTTTGACTTTGAAAAGGTTGCCCCTGGGGTTCCCTTTAAATATTTCCCCTCCCAGCTTAAGCTTATGGCCTCTAGTCTTAGACTCTCCTACAATCTTATCCACTGTATATCTCACCTGATTTTATAAACCTTTATTAGATTACCCATCAGCTTCTTTTGCTACAAAGAAAACAGTCTTAGACTATCCAGTCTCTCCTTATAACTCAATCTTTACAATTTTCACAACCGTTCTGCTCAGTGGGCTTGCTTTTTTTTAAATTGGGTTATTCGGGTTGCTTGCTTTGTGACAGCCTATAAGCAGACAAATTTTAAGGTGTATAATTTATATATTCTTTGATAATAAATGTGCTTTGAATTTTGGAATCCCTGTCAATCCAATCTGCACCCTCTTTAGCCTACTTACATCCTTCCTACATTATGATGACCAGATCTGCACATAATAGTCCAGGTACAGTCGTGCCAACATCTTGTACACCTGTAATATCATGTCCCAACTCCTGACCTTGGTATAGCCTTGTTGTGAAGATTTCTGCCGATCTAGCAAAATCTGATCATTTGGGTGGATTTAGAGGAGCAGTTCTGTAAAGTTATTTTATCTGCACACACTATGCTCTTTAGAAACTTAACACAATGGCAAAAGAGTCCCACATCACAGCCCATTGAGGGTAAATGTACAGAACCATGGCTCTGTAATTGCTCTTCATCAGGAAACCTTTGTGATTGTCTTATTGTATCATCAAGTGTATTTTATTTTCAAGTGCCAGGAACAAAGCACATCAGTGCATTAGAACAGAAGGTATAATGGCACCACTTCCATCTCTCACTCAGACAGGTCACCTGCTGTTCCTTATAGCACTCTTAGGTTAAATTGTTCACTGAAAGCCTTTCTAGCCACTCTTTACCATCAAGAACAATACCTGTCTTTGTGTAAAATGTCAAACACTATAGCAAATTATTGTTAAAAGCTAATCACCAAATCCCATTGATGTGTAAGTCTGAAAGATGATCTAAAGGACAAAGAAGTGGGAACTAGTTCTCATCAAGAGTCATTGTAATCTTTACCATGCCAAATAAATAGAGAGAAAATGGCTATTGCATTTCTGATTGGTCTTTCCTGCAATACATTTGCACAAAGTAGAATTCATTATTCTTTCTAAACAAACACTGGGACAGCAGTGGCATCAGTAGTAAGATTCCATGTGTTGCAAGCATGTTTGAGAGCTGGTCATTAAATTTTCATTGTCCGTGGAATGTCCTGGAGCCTGCAGGAGTTAGAAATTCACCTCAGTGACGGAAGTGTGAACAGTCAAGCGAGCTTTTTAAAAATACCCTGAAAAATCCCTGTACGTTGTAAAAAGATACTAGAAGTGAGTAAAAGGGAAGTATATTACTGTATTTCTAAATGGTTGGTGGATCATAGAGTGGGAAGTTAGAAATATTCATGCAAGGTATTTCATGGAAGGAATTATTAGAATTTCGTTTACTACTAGAAGTAACTGTTGAAGCAAAGCTGATTGTGACATTTCAGAGGGATTAGATCAGCATTTAAAGGAAAAAATGGTAAAGGTTGTCAAGGATGATATGAACATTGGATTGAAGTTTAACAGCCCATGGCGGGGATGGTAGCTGCACAGACATGATAAGAATATAATACAAAGAATTAGGTGCAGGCATAGACATATGGCCCTGAGAGCTGCTCCACTATTCACCAAGTCATGGCTGATGCTGTGCCTCATCACTTTTCTGCCTAATGGCAACATCCTCTGCCTCCATTAGTGCTCAGCCTTTCAGCTTTGAATATACTCAGTCACTGAGTATTCACAGCCACCCGAAGAAGATTCCAAATATTTACAGCTCTCTGCTGGAAGAGCCTTTTCAGTCCTAAACACTCTCTTAACCTGACACTATACTCTAGTGAAGGCACGAGAGTCTGCAGATGCTGGAACCTAGAGAAACCACACTAAAATAGCTGAAGGAACAACAGGTCAGGCAGCTTCTGTGAAAAAAGAAGGGCAGTCAACATTTTGGGTCTATTCCCTGGTACTAGATTCTCCTGCTTCTTTATTCTCAATGAGTCAAATGAACCCCTTTGTTTGCTGACAAACCATTCATGTCTGTACCATGAGCTTCTTACAGGTGTCTTCACAGAGGATCAATGGAAGAGTGCAGGATGGGACTTAACAGTCAATGTGGGAATCCAATATAATGGATACGTAAGCACTCTTTTGTCCGTAAAGTGGGTGCATCACCAACCTAGACCGAGGCTACGTCCACACGAGACCGAATAATTTTGAAAACACCGGTTTTGTGTAAAAACGATAGGCATCCACACCATGCATTTTTAAAAATATCTCTTTCCACATTGAAACAGAGATTTTGCGAATCTCCTCCTCCAGCGCATGCGCAGGACACATCTACCGAAAACAAGCGACATGTTTGGTGTCGAATCTCGCTGTTAAAGTGTGCGGTTGTGTAGTTACAGACCAGAAAAACTTAAAACGATGGACAGTTGTTGGATTTCTCACAGGAGAACTTAAATGTAAAAAAAAACTGGAGAGTACGGAGGCCACCAACAGGGATTTCACGGACAGATTGACCCAGCTGACGACGAGCATTGAAAAATTGACTAACTCTGTTGCATTAATAAAGCCCCTTGTTAAATGTATAAAACATGTCTGCATCAGTGTTATCTTGTATTTCCATACAATGTTACAGTAGGCTGTTACACATCTATTGTCAGAGAAGTACTTGCATAAATAGGTAAACCACCTTCATACAAGCAAGGACAGAAAACAGGGCAAAGTGAGTATACTTATTTATTCAGTAAGTTATGGGTCAAAGTATTTGGTGAGTACATTTCTAACTCTTCTGCCGTCAGTCTCGTTGCCGTCTGTTCTGAAATTGTTAGGTTGCGTTCAAGAAAACAATGAAATAGCATGCTGCTGTCTGACAACGTTTTCAGAAGTCTCCGGTTACCCCGTCCACACTGATCCAGCCAATCTGGCGTTTTCAAAAATACACACTTTGAAGAGCATTTCTGAAATGCTCCGGTTTCAGGCAACGAAAACACCATTTTAGTGTGGACAAAGGGTAAAAACGAAGAGAAAAAGCTTCGGTTACAGATTTATCCAATGTACTGTGGACGTAGCCTGAGCTGGTTGTGCACATGAAATAAGAGAAGCTCCTGCATAAGTGCAAAAAGTAACCTAAAAGAGTAATGATGTGTTAGCCTCTCCCTTAAGGAGCCTACATTTCAATGCAAGCATTTGATTTCTGTTGGGATTATTTCAATGAAGCATTTATTCCCACAAATAACTGCTGAAACAGAGATGATCATAACAATTCAGAGGAATTACACCACCATCTAAAGGCAAACATTGCTGACGTTTTCAAGGGGATAAAGTATACATGGTGTTGAAAGTAGCAGCTCCATTACAGAGACTGTAGCTGCAGAGCATGAGAAGGAATGTTGTACATCGTTAGACCTCAGCAATGGACATCAGGAACGTACTTTGGCCTTGGGTAGAACAGTTTATCAACAGGATTCAAATTAATGAATGATGTAATTGGATGAATTTTAAGTTTAGAAAGTGTAAAGGTGGTTAAATGGGGGTGTGCTGGGGTTGCTAGCTTAGTGTCATTTTCAAAACCTTTGCAAAAATTTGTTAGGATGGAAATAATGTTTGTGGAAATTCCACAACCAGAAGTTTTAAGTACAAAATCAAAAGCAGGACTTTAGATAGAACACTGAGTCATGTCATCTACAGAAATTCTCTGATGACTCAGCAACAGTTGGGTGTATAAAGGGAGGACGGGAGGATGGAGACAGGGCCCTGGTGAGGGACTTTGTCGAATGGTGCAAGTTGAATCATCTGCAGCTCAGCATCAGTAAAACAAAGGAGATGGTGATGGACTTTAGGAAGACTAAGCCTGCACTGCTCCCTGTCACTATTGATGGTGAGGATGTGGGTGTGGTGAGGACCTACAAGTACCTGAGGGTGCACCTGGATGACAGACTTGAGTGGAGCACCAACACAGAGGCTGTGTACAGAAGGGCCAGGGTTGCCTTTACTTCCTGAGGAGACTGAGGTCTTTGGAGTATGCAGGTCTCTCCTTCAACTGTTCTACCAGTCTGTTGTCACCAGTACAGTCTTCTGTGGTGGTGTGCTGGGGCAATGGCATCAACATGGGTGATGCCAACAGGCTCAATAAACTGATTGGAAAGGCTGGCTCTGTTATAGGAGTCAAACTGGACACACTGGACTGTGGTAGAACAAAGGACCCTAGGGAAAATCCTGGCAATTCTGGACAATGTTTCTCACCCTCTGCATGCCACCTTGCCTGAACAGAGGAGCACTTTTAGTAGAAGACTAAAACAACTTCGCTGCTTCATAGAGCGCTATATGAAGTCATTCTTACCCTCAGCCATTAAGCTCTGGAGCCAGGGAAGGGATGACCCCCTCCTGTTTGACTGTTTGTGGTAACTTATTTTTTATTCTTTCTACTTCTCTTCTAATATTTCTATCTGTGCACTTGTAATGCTACTGTGACACTGAAATTTGCTTTGCAATCAATAAAGTATCTATCTTTGCAGTGAATTTGAGCATTTAGCATTGGAAACCAGGAGTTATTTCCATATAATTTTCCCACCAGACCAAATACATTCCACACTTTTGCCCTTTGGTAAAATGGTGGCAGTGCAAATGTTACAGTACCATTCAGAAAAGGAACAAGGTAGAAGTCCAGCATGGATGTGTTTGGCTAATGTGACGGAAGCCTCTGATGAACTGATGTTCAAAGTATATTTATTATCTATGTATACTATATACAGACTTGAGATCCGTCTCCTTACAGGCAGCCACAAAACAAAGAAACCTAATAGAAATCATTAAAAAAAGAACTGTCAAACATCTAGTGTGCAGGAGAAAAAACAAATCATGCAACAATAAAAGTAAGCAAACACCCTCAGAACAGAAGTTCGTGAAAATTAGTCTATAGTCACAAAGCCAGTCATCACTGCAGTGATTTAGGAGCCCGTTAATTGCAGGGAGGAGTAATCCTCAAAGGATCCTCACATCTGGCCCCGACACCCTGACCTATGCAATTTGGCACAGTGTTTAAATCATCCAGGCCGAATGTAGGTCGTTGCTCTTGGACCCAGGCCCTGTCTCCTCAATTCGGCCCGTACCTGACCTTTCCAATTCCATGCAGCACTTAAATTGATCAAACCTTGAGCCTTTCCTTGCTCTGGGACTTGGGCCCAGGTCCAACCACCTCACCTCTGTTCTGCCTCATCAAATCATCTCCAAGTCTGCTCCAGCAATTGCCAGACTTTGGATTATTCCTGCTCTAGGGCCTGGGCCCTGCCGCTTCAATTTGACCCGTAAACACCATGCTGCAACCACCCTGCACCTTCGAGACTTCAGTTCCCATCTCAAAAATGTCAGCTTGTACAGGTGATTCAAAAACCCGAAAGGGAAGTTACAACCTATTGATTGCAGTGATGGTTTACCAGAAAAAAAATGTGATTAACAAAGTAATCAGTAGTTAAAGTCAAAGAGTACATTGACTTTCAAAATTCCACATAAATGACACATGGGCAAAATTAATAACATCCTGAACAACGGTGGTTAAAAGTGAACTGATTACCTTAGGGAAAGCATTGGGACCGTTGATTTTTATGATGTAAAATTAGTGGCCTGGGCTTTGTTTCAATAGCTAGATAACAGAACATCAGAACCAGATGTGACATTATTGAAAAATCCGTTGTACAATCAAAACATACTACCTGTAAGATAGTGGCAGGAGATTCAATTTTGTGCTATCTTAAAAGTTCAAATGGATTCAGGAAACCACACACTGAAGTCAATAAACTTGTTATTTCTGAAAGGATGCAAGAGAATTGTTGATCAAACATAATCTTCTAGGATGCATTATAAAATAACATAGAGGCAGGTGCAAGAAATATTTACACAGGCAATACCAAACCTGAACGGAAATGCATCTATCAATAGAGACTGAATGGGCTGTACTTAGTTTTGAAAAGGACAGGCTGCGGAGTGGCCTGATAGAGATCTTCACACAAGAAAGATTATGATAAGGTAGACTTAAAAAACTTGTAGTGGAGATCTGATTGATCATAAATATAATCTTGACATTTATTAAATAATTTCAAGGCAACACCCTTATCCAGAGAATGGCTTGAACAAAGAAAATTTATAACAAAGAATGTTCGCGATGAATAGCATAGTGGCAGTTCTGAGGACCAGATAAAAACATGATGAAGAAATAATTGGAAAGATATCCTGATAAGATTTGATGGAGAGCAAAAGAGGGAGACTCATTGAGTATAAATCTGTGATACCTATAAGACTTATTTCTGTAATAGAAACATAGAAACCTATAGCACAATACAGGCCCTTCGGCCCACAATGCTGTGTATTTACATGTATTTACTTCAGAGACCGCGCAAGTTTTTAAACGGTGATTTCAAATGGAGTTGGATAAATGCTTGAAAGGGAAGGAAACATACGGAATCATGGAGTATAAACAGGGAAATAGGCTGCATTGGATAAGGATATGGCTTCTACCGAGTAGGTCGAATACATTCCTTCTGTCAGTTGATTCATTAAATCTTTGGAAAAGTTCTTGGTGGACTTCTGAAATGTTCTGGATTTCATTGATGGTTTAGGAACTAGAATTGGGCCTAGTAAATGGACCTGATGCTGATTTACAATATAATATCATTGACTAACAGAACAAGTTTAAGAAGCTGAAAGCACACTGTTCTTATGCAATGCAATACATACTTGTCTCTATCCACAGTGATTCGGCCTGCCACCACTAATGCTGGGTAGAATTCCTTTGCTTCAGATTTTGTATATGAAATATAGAAGCAGTAAACAGCAGTAACTGTGAGCTTTCAGTGACATCTCTGAGAGAAACGGATAGCTAGTTACCTTTATTAGGGCTGAGTCCTGATACAGATTTTGATCAAAAGTTCTGTCCTCTCCCCTCCCACCCCCCACCCTTCCCCCAACAGATGTTGCTCAGCCTACTGAGTCTCCCCAGGAAATTGTTTGCTGCTCAGGATTCAGCATCTGCAGTCTCTTCTGCCACCGTCTGAATCCTTCAGTGCCTTGCCTATTCAAGTGCCCGTATAATTGTCTCCTAGACATTGTGACTGCACTGATTCCACCACTTTCTCACCACAGTGGTGCAGCCAATGGTGCCGCAGTCCCACAATGCCAGTGACCTGGGTACAATCCTAATGCTAGCAGTATGGAGTTCCTTCCTGGTACTGCTTGGGTTTCCTCCAAATGCTACCGTTTCCTCCCACATCCCAAAAACATGTCTAATTACCCACTGAGATTTTCCATAGTGTGTAAGTGAGTGAAGAATCTGAGGAGAGTTTATGGGAATATGGAGAGAACAAAGATATGGGTTTAGTGTATCGCGGTCAGTGCCAACTCTGTGGGCTAAAGAGTCCAGAGACTCTATGACTTTATGATTTGGCAAAACATTCCTGAAGTAAGTTTCTGTTTAAAAGATGTTCTCGTCAGATCCCTTTTAAATTGCTTCTCTTACCTTAAATGTACAGGCTCTTGTTCTATGTATTTTTTCCGTGTGTGACTGTATTTTACTGATATACATGCTTGCTCTCTTATATGTGCTTTCTATCTTTTAGGTGCTATATGTGCCTTCTGCTGTGTATGACTGCTGGTACTGTGGTTTGGACCTCAGCCCCAGAGTAACCATGTCTGTATTCATGTACGGTATGGCAATTAAAACTGAACTTGTTTTTGATAGCCGTATCATGGGAAAAAGGATTCAATTCACTCAATGTATGCCTCTTTGTGATGAAGATATTTCAACAGTGCTTCTTGAAAGGAAGCACTTGGATCAAAAGCATCAAAAACAAAGATATTTGTTTATCAGTATATATGTTTATTTATTGTATCATGATTCACATGTTTGTTTCTGTTCCTGTCTGTGTACCACACACCCCTTCCCTGATGTTTGCAGTTTCCTTGCTTTGTTCTATTTATGTTTACAGTGTTCAATTTAGCAGGCTTCCTACTGTTAGATCCAAAGAATAAAATGTGCCTCGACTCTTAAAGCTGAATGTGCACTAAACCTTTTCCTGAGCACCCCATCTCCTAATTACCGATCTCACTTCCCTGGGGTTACGGATTTATCCAAGCACGCTGTTCTTTGGAGCAAAATGCCAACTCTTCACTAGTTACTTATTTGGTCAACTGGCTACTTTAAAAGGAGGTTTGCTGTTCAAAACAACTGCTGTATTAAATTTATTCCAAATTCAATGAAGACTTAATTAAAAATTTCCTTTTCTGACTGCACTGCAAATGAGGTTGCTTTCTTGTCCTCTTAATTGTCTAATGCAAGAGAGGTGTGTGAAGCACTCTATTCCAATTTTGTAGGATTCTTGGCCGGGTTTATAATTCAAATAGAATGCACTTAAGGTGCGGGGCAAAAGGTCAAAGATGTGTTGGTCAAGGTTTTTACACAGAGGGTGTGGAATGTAGGCAGCAGTGGAGGCAAGTACAGTAGAGGTGTTCAAGAGTTTGGAGCGAGGCACACAAACATGGAAAGAACGGTGAGATTATGGATTTGTGTAGGCAGAAGGGATTAGTTTTATTATGATTTTAATTACTAGTTTAATTCATTCAGTACTGCATTGTGGACAGAAGGCCCTGTCCCTGTGCTCCATTCCTACGCCTTGCTCTCCAGTGTAGGAAACAATACTAGGCAGCCTACCCCTTAAATATTCACTGTATCTCAATGCAAAGATTTCTGCAAGTTGAAATTGAGTTTCATTAGCTATATAAGCATCAAAACTTGTGCTGAAATTTAACGCTGATCCTAAATTATATCTAGTGTTGAATCATAAACCCAGCCAAGAATCCTACACGGTTTGAAATAGAGTCCATCACACAACCCCCCTACTGATTTTCACAGTCTTACTGAATTAAAGTGTGTATGCTTGGTTGTTTTTTTTTCCCCAAAAAGGCCTGTTATTCCATCTGACAGACTGCAGCTGCGAAGGCAATGCATTTCAGAACAGGAAGGGTAAACTTAGAGTGGAGTTCAAGTGGAATGCACAGTTGGAGCTAACATGGCAGTAGCTTAATCTATTTTAAAGTCATCAATGACTTGATCTATTGCTGGATTCAAACATTAAGAAATAAACAATCTAAAAAAAATCAGAACTAATTATGATGTTTTTTTTCCAGTTAGCAAAGAGATCAGGGTAATTGTTCATTCTGCTGTTCAGATATGGTTGCTGACTGTGAGCATTAGGTATAGATAAATCACTTAGTCCACTGAATGCTCTTCAAAGGTATTTGTGACAGTAGTGATCCACAGTGTACTAAACTGAGACAGACATTGCCACTAAATGTATGGGAGTGGTTATAGACAATGACTATTTGGCTTATCACCAAGAAGCCACTTGGCCTACAGCTACTCCCACACACAAATAATGCCGTACATAGAATAGACAGTTTATTATAAAACCATAGACATTAACTTTCATGTGAGCTGCTCAGCATGGATGATGACGTTGAGAATTAGAATCTAAAATCATTTGTGAAGTACAACCCTCAATGCTAAATAACATACTCCAACTGTGATCTTACAAATGTTTGAACCCAATTCAGTATGAAATAATTTGTTGTTTTTGTTGTAGAGGCAAGCATCTAATGGCAGACCAGTTTAGAACTTAGAACATAGAACAGTACAGTACAGTACAGGCCCTTTGGCCCATGATGTTGTGCCAACCTTTTAACATACTCCATGATCAAGCTAACCGTTTCCCCTTCATGGCCCTTAACTTTCCATATTTTCTTTTCATTCATGTACCTATCTAAGACTTTCTTAAGTCTCCCTAATACATCAGCCTCCAGCAGTACATTTCAGGCTCTGTACCACTCTGTATAAAAAAAACTATCTCAAACATCTCCCTTAAACTTTCCTCCACTTATCTTAAAAGGATGTCATCTGGTATTAGCCATTGCCACCGTTGGAAAAGATGCTGGCTGCCAACTCTATCTTATACTTTCATACATCCCTATCAAGTCACCAAAGTGAAACACCCTAGCTCAATAGGTACATTTAATGTTAGAGAAATGTGTACAATATATAGAAATTATTTATTATAATTTCTATATATATAGAAATTATAGAAAGCAAAGGGTAGCAGTGAATGGGTGTTTCTCAGACTGGCTGGAGGTGACTAGTGGGGTACCACAGGGCTCTGTATTGGGACCACAGCTCTTTACGATTTATGTCAATGATTTAGATGAGGGCATTGAAAACTATATCAGCAAGTTTGCTGACGATACTAAACTGGGTGGCAGTGTGACATGCGAAGAGGACGTTAGGAGAATACAGGGAGACTTGGATAGGCTGAGTGAGTGGGCAGATACTTGGCAGATGTCATTCAATGTGAATAAATGTGAAGTTATCCACTTTGGAAGCTGGAACAAGAGGGCAGAGTATTGTCTGAACAGTGTCGAGTTAGGTAAGGGAGAAATGCAAAGAGACCTAGGAGTCCTAGTTCACCAGTCAATGAAGGTGAATGAGCAAGTGCAACAGGCAGTGAAGAGGGCAAATGGAATGTTGGCCTTTGTTACAAGGGGAATTGAATACAAGAGCAAGGATGTTCTTTTGCATTTGTACAGGGCCCTGGTGAGACCACACCTGGAATATTGTGTACAGTTTTGGTCTCCAGGTTTAAGGAAGGACATTCTGGCAATTGAGGAAGTGCAGCGTAGATTCACTAGGTTGATTCCTGGGATGGCAGGCTGTCTTACGCAGAGAGATTGGAGAGATTGGGCTTGTACACGCTGGAATTGAGGAGATTGAGAGGGGATCTGATTGAAACGTTTAAGATAATTAAAGGATTTGATAGGATTGAGGCAGGAAATATGTTCCAGATGTTGGGAGAGTCCAGTACCAGAGGGCATGGATTGAGAATAAGAGGTCAGTTATTTAAAACAGAGTTGAGGAAGAGCTTCTTCTCCCAGAGAGTTGTGGAGGTGTGGAATGCACTGCCTCGGAAGACGGTGGAGGCCAATTCTCTGGATGCTTTCAAGAAGGAGCTGGATAGATATCTGATGGATAGGGGAATCAAGGGATATGGGGACAAGGCAGGGACTGGGTATTGATAGTGAATGATCAGCCATGATCTCAGAATGGCGGTGCAGACTCGAGGGGCCGAATGGTCTACTTCTGCTCCTATTGTCTATTGTCTAATATACATCCTGAAATTATTCTTCTTCACAAACATCCACGAAAACAGAGGAGTGCCCCAAAGAATGAATGACAGTTCAATGTTAGAACCCCAAGGTCCCCCCAGCTGCCCCCTCCCACGTATAAGCAGCAGCAAGCCATGACCACCCCCCCAACCTTCCCCCAGCTTTCTCAGTCTTTACTCATAAGAGATGTTCTCCGATGCAGGCAGCATCCTGGTAAATCTCCTCTGCAGCCTCCCTAAAGTGTCCACATCCTTCCTGTCATGCGATCAGAATTGAACACAATATTCTAAGTGTGGAGAAACCAGAGTTTTATAGAGCTGCAACCCATAGGGAATTCCAAATAAAAGAAAAACTGCTGGAATTTTTAATAAAGCAGTTGCTGGAAATTTGCAATAAAATTGCTCCATCTTGTCTTTTCTGCAACCTGGATTAACTTGCTTTCTCTTGTAGTTCTGATGAAGGGCCTTCAAACTGAAACATTAACAGTTCCTCTTTTGACAGACGCTGCCAACCTTCTGAGTTTTCTTGAACATTTTCTGTTTTTGTTTCAGATTTCCTGAATGTGCAAATCTTTCTCTTAGATTTTCATGAGGAATTCAAAATTTCATGAGGGATTTTGTTTTCCACTGCAAGTAGTAAGGGTCCAAAATGCAGAGTCAAGGACAGCAATGTACATATATCCAAAGACTGTATTCAGAAGGGAGTTGTGTCAGTATTCAAAAAGGAATGAACTTTCAGGGTTAAGAGAAAGGGTGGAGAGGTAACAAGGCTGAATTTCACTTTTCAGAGCTGGAATGGAACAGATGAATATGTTGTTAACAATTGTGTAATTTTGTAGTAATCCTTGAGCTGAGTAGCTTGCTGAGCTATTCCAAGGGGATAATTAAGAGTTGGCCATGTTGGTGAACTTCAAAGTTCTAAGTAAATTTATTATTAAAGAACTGTATGAAAAGCATATACATCCTTGAGATTCATTTTCTTGCAGTTTGGTATCACATATAAAAACAGACTGTGTAATGAAAATCAGATATCCTTTGTTGAAAAACATTTGTAAACCAAGTGGGTTTTTACAATTCATTTCTGTAGTCACCGAGGCTGGGGAAAAATACTGAGTTTACTGAATATATTTTCACAGCTTCTACTGTGGGATTTGAAGTCATGTCATTGGATTATTAGTGCAGGCCTCTGAATTACAATTTTCCTAAACATAGCCACTGTTCCAATGCACCACAGATAACCAGTGTGCATGATATGAGCTTCCATTTTATGTTTCTTTTTGTCTTCACTCCCACTTTTAATGATCAGTGTCTCTGAGCTACAGATTATATTATTCCTGTTTGCTATTTATAGCCATAATCTGTTAAGAATGAAGAATTTTATAGATGTTGATATTATGTTTTATGTATTGGTTTAAAAGAAAGGTGAATGCTTTGCACCAAATTCCTTTGTTTGCTGTCATTAATTTTGACAATGATTTCCAGTCCTGAAAGGTGAGAGCCTATGGTTTATTCTTGTTCTAAAGTTGTAAAGCAGCTGTTGTAGATTACTTCGTTTTGCTTTAACATTACCTTTTTAAACAGTGATTTTATTGCTGCCTATATCATTCACATTCCATTATCTTCCCTTTCCATCCCAGCCAATGAATTAGACCATAACACACAAGAACAGAATTACACCATTAGGCCTATTGTGTCTGCTCTGCCGTTTCGTTGTGGCTGATCCAGTTCCCTCCCAACCCCATTCTCCTGCCTTCTCCCCATAACTGTTCACGCTCTGACTAATCAAGAATCTATCAACCTCCACCTTAATTGCACCCACTGACCTGGCTTCCACAGCCACCCATGGCAACAAATTCCACAGATTCACCACCCTCTGGCTAAAGAAATTCCATCATATCTCTGAAATAAATGGACATACCTCTATTTTGAGGCTGTGTCATCTGACCCTAGATTTCTCCACTGAAGGAAATATCCTTTTCACATCAGCTTTATCTAGGCCTTCCAACATTCAATAGCTTTCAATGACATCCCCCCTCATTCTTCTAAATTCCAGTGAGTACAGGCCCAAGGCCATCAACCACTGCTCATATGATAAGCCTTTCAATCCTGGAATCATTTTTGTGAATGTCTTTTAACCCCTTTCCAAAGTCAGCACATCCTTTCCAAGATAAGGGGCCCAAAACTGCTCACAATACCCCAAGTGGTGCCTCATCAGTGCCTTATAAAGCCTCAGCATTACATCCTCGCTTTTATATTCTAGTCCACTTGAAATGAATACTAACATTACATTTGTTTTTCTCACCACTGATTCAACCTGCAAATTAGCCTTTAGGAAATCCTGGACCAGGAATCCAATTTTGTTCTGTTCCACTCGGATTTCTGAATTTCCTCCTTGTTTAGAAATAGTACATGCTTTTATTCCTTCCAGCAAAGTGTACGACCATCTCAGTATCTCAGAAACGGCTGACTTCCTGGTATTTTCATGTACATGAGTCTCTAGAGTTTACAAAGAATGGTGCAAAACAAAACAACAAAAAACAGCCAGTGAGAGGCAGCTCTGTGGGCAAAAATGCCTTGTTAATGAGAGAGTTCAGAAGAGAATGGCCAGACTGGTTCCAGCTGACAGGAAGGCGACAGTAACTTAAATAACCACACCCTACAACAGCGGTGTGCAGAAGGGCAATTCTGAACACCCTACATATCAAAATTTGAAGTGGATAAGCTACAGCAGCAGAAGTCCTTTCTGTGCACCACAGTTCCCTTACAGACGTTGAAATGTGTGAAGGGGGAGAAAGATTTCAAAAGAGGTGAGTGGGGGCAGTCTGGACATTCTGTGTGCCATAGTTCCCTTAGACACATTGGAATATGAGTCGCGGGAGACAAAAAGACATTGGGGGCAGTTATGACATTCTACATACCAAAGTTCTGCTGGAGACATTGGAGATGAGACAGACCAATATCCTTGTGGGCAGATTTGCTAGAGCTGTTGGGGAGGGTTTAAACTAATTTGACAGGAGGCTGGGAACTGGAGTGATAGGGCTGAGGATAAGGAAGTTGATATACAAGTAGATGCCAAGTGTAGTGAAACTGTGCGGAAGGACAGGCAAATGTTAGTGCAAAATTGCAGTCAGAGGGATGAGTTGAAGTGCAACCTGGGAGCAAAATCGGAAAGGGTTGTCATGATACCCTGCAGTTTGAGAGGGAGAAACTAAACTCAGATATATCAGTAAAAATAAAAGGAATTACAAAGGTATTAGAGCAACCGGACAAAGTTTATTGGAAGATCACACTAGCAGGGTTGACAGCAGAACAGCAACAGCTGAAATTTATGGGAGTAATTCAGAAGGCACAGGATAGATACATCCCAAAAGGGAGCATAACGCAACCGTGGCTGACGAGGGAAGTCAAGGATGGCATAAAAGCTAAAGAGAGAGCATGAAATATAGCAAAAATTAATGGGAAGTTGGAGGATTGGGAAGCCTTTTAACAACTAACAAAAGGCATCTAAGAAAGCCATAAGCAGAAAAAACATGAAATATGAAGGTAAGCTAGCCAATAATATACAAGAGGATACCAAAGGCTTTTTCAAATATATGAGGTGTAAACGAAAGGTGAGAGTGGATATGAGACCTTTGGAAAATGATGCTGGAAAGATTGCAATAAGGTACAAAGAAATTGCAGATAAACTTAAGTATTTTGTGTTAGTCTTCTCTGTGGAATTGTTTAGCAGTATGCCAGAAATTCAGGAGTGTCAGGGAGCAGAAGTGAGTGTTATTGCTTCACTAAGGAGAAGGTGCTTTGGTAACTGAAAGGTCTGAAGGTAGATAAGTCACCTGGATCAGATGGACTACTCTCCAGGGTTTTGAAAGAGGTAACTGAAGAGATTGTGGAGCTATTTTAAGTAATGATCTTTTAACAACCACTAGATTCTGGAATGGTTCTGTTAGACTAGAAAATCGCAAATGTCACTCCACTCTTTAGGATGGGAGAGATACAGAAGAAAGGAAATTATAGGCCAGTTAGCCTAACTTTAGTGTTTGGGAAGATATTGGAGTCTATTATTAAGTTTAAGGTTTCAGGGTACTTGGAGGCACATGTTAAAACAGGCCAGTCAAAATGGTTTCCTTAAGGGGAAATCTTGCCTGACAAATCTGTTGCAATTCTTTGAAGAAATAGCAAGCAATATAGACAAAGGAGGCACAGTGGATGTTGTGCACTTGGACTTTCAGAACACCTTAGACGAGGTGTTGCATATGAAGCAACTTAACTAGATAAGAGCCCATTTTATTACAGGAAAGATATTAGAATGGATAGAAGATTGGCTGACTGGCAGGAGACAAAGAGGGAGAATAAAGGAGGCCTTTCTTGGTTAGCTGCTGTTCACTAGTGATGTTCTGCAAGGGTCGGTGTTGGGACCATTTTTCTTCACGTTATATGTCAATGATTTGGATGACAGAATTGATGGTTTCTGGGCAAGCTTTTCAGATGATACAAAGACAGGTAGGGGGGCAGGTAATATTGAGAAAGCACAGAGTATGCAGAAGAACTTAGACGTTTATGAGAATGGGCGAAGAAGTGGCAGATGGAATATAGTGTAGGAAAGTATATGGTCATGCACTTTAGTGGAAGGAATAAAGGCCTAAACTATTTCCAAAAGAAAGGAGTTAAGATTGGAGTCTAACTTCACTTTTATTTTAATCAAGGCACACACATACCACATGACACATAATGACGTACAGTGTATGCCATTTACATACTTTTATATATAACCTGCAAATAATTAAACAAACAATGCTTAATCAGACATTACAGTTACAATATTACTCAAATACAACTGAAATCTTAAATGTACAATACTCCTTCCTGCTTAGTTATAAACTCCAACTAAATACAGAATCTGTATCAGCTATATACACAGTATACTATATAATACAACTACTATACAGGCAACCACAATATAGAAAATTTTAAATTGTCCCACTCAGGCCCGAAGATTTAATCACTGTGGAGGATTTCATACTCTTGTTGGATAACGCCTTTCCTGACAAGGAAGGACATTCTGCTTGGCAGGCGAGTCATGTGGCTATGAAAACAATCTTAGGTTCTCCTCTGTGGTGGGTTGTAGAAGTTGACTCTGAGATTGTGCAAAGTAGTTCTGACTTCCCTGAGTTGTACTTCAATCCTTGCTTCTCTCCAGTCCTGGCTTCTTTCTCTCTCTTTATCCAACTTTTTTTCTTTATCACATTCCTTCTCCCTTTCATACCTTTCTCTTTCTTGCTCATATTCTTTCTATCAGTTCTCTTCTTCTACTTGCTGTCTTTCTTTTTCTCGCCTTCCTTTTTCTTCTTTGAGTTATTTGTGAGCATCTCTCAGTTTACTAATTTATACAGTAATTATGTCCCTTTATCCTCTTCCATTTCCATAGCACTTACAAGCATGCCATCCTCCTCTTCTTTTCCTTTTGATCTGGATGTGCATTTTGATCTAGGAAAGGTGCATTCAGCTGAGGTATTCTCTTAATAATCCTTCTAATGCTTCTTTTACATTCTGATCTCTCCTCTTGGTTTCCTTATCCACAACGTCATCTGGCAAATCTCCATTGATCCCTTCTTTTTCACCTTCCATTCATCTAGCTGTAGACAAGTAGTTTAATGTCTTTCATTTGAAGTTCATGCATTAATCTTAATATATGCAGAGTTGATAATGCTTCTTAAAACATAGCCACATATCCAATAACTGCCTGATTAACATATCAGAAACTTACTTAGATATGTTGCCTACAAAAATTGCTGTAGGCAGATCGCTGCTTTTGTGACTTTCGTGCTTCCTCTGAGCAGCATGGTCCTTCCTTGGTCCAATATGCTTTCCAACCAGAGGCACAGAGGTTGGCACAAATACCTATTTTTCCCCTGTTGGGCAACGGTTCATGGTGGTTGTCATGCAATTATTGTGGCATTATCCAGTACTTTTCTTAATTCACTTTCTGTTGGCTTTGTTGCAGGGAATGCCACATGCAAATTCTGGATGGATCTCCAATTGTCCCAGGCAATCAAGTCAAGTCAAGTCAACTTTTATTGTCATTTTGACCATAACTGCTGGTACAGTGCATAGTAAAAATGAGACAACGTTTTTCAGGACCATGGTTTACATGACACAGTACAAAAAAACTAGACTGAACTATGTAATAGTAAAAAAAAAACACAGAGAAAGCTATACTAGACTACAGACCTACACTGGACTGCATAAAGTGCACAAAACAGTATCGGCATTACAATAAATAATAAACAGGACAGTAGGGCAAGATGTCAGTCCAGGCTTCGGGTATTGAGGAGTCTGATAGCTTGGGGGGAGAAACTGTTATATAGTCTGGTCGTAAGAGCCCGAATGCTTCATAATGCTGTTTCCTTTTCGGATGCAGCGTGTAGTGTAAATGTCCGTGTTGGCGGGAAGAGAGACCCCGATGATCTTCTCAGCTGATCTCACTATCCGCTGCAGGGTCTTGCGATCCGAGATGGTGCAATTTCCGAACCAGGCAGTTATACAGTTGCTCAGGACGCTCTCAATACAACCCCTATAGAATGTGATGAGGATGGGGGGGGGGGGGAGTTTTTACCATATACAATCTCAATGTGGCTTGTTGGTTGTTGTATTTCACTGTCGTGGATGTCATTTCCACAGGAGCTATCTTTTCTCGAGTATAAGTTCTTGGTTGGATATCTGCAGGCTTCAGTTTAGTATCTTTGGAATGCCATTCAAACTCAATTTGTGGAATGACTGAAACAGCTGAGCCAGTGTCCAATTCCATTTTAATTAATTTGATGTTCACTTCTGGTGTAAGCCTTATTGCTTGTCTACTGGTAATTCTCAAAGCTACTCAGTTCTGTGATATTTTCATCATTATCATGTTTTTCATCAACAGCATGCAGATTAGTTCTCTTTTTGAAACTGCAACTTGACTTTTTATCTTTATATTTCCCCATGCAGATCATTTATTTTTGACTGCCTGATATGTTTGTATCTGCCTTTTCCATTGATACAGCTACTTCAACTGTTCCTTTAAGTGTGAGTTATGCTTCTGTTAGGAGCCATTTTTGAATGATTTCCTGTGAGGTTCCACAGATGAAATTTCCTCTCAGTGCATCATTAAGCACATCTCTGAACTGACAGTATTTGGACAATCTCTTCAATTTAGCCACGTAAGCAGAAATGGACTCCCCTTCCTTTTGATTCCACTTATGAAACAAAGCACTCTGCAAACAACAATGTTTTTGGTTCTAAATGGTCCTGCATTACTTTCACAATATCAGCAAAGCTCATTTCAGCTGGTTTAGTTAGAGCAGTCACATTTCTAAGCAAAGTGTCTGCCTTTAAATCCAATGCACTCAGCAAAACTGGCACCCATTTCTTATCGGTTATTTCATTAGCTTCAAAATACTGTTCCAACAGTTCAGTATGCATGAGCCAGTTATCAGTTGTGTAACCAAATGTGTCAATCTTTCCTATGTAACCCGAGTTTCTACTCTTTATTCTTATGATTATTATCACCCAGTGTCTCCAGTGTCCCTGATGACTACACCAGCAGCTTCTTTCAGGCATGTTAAATAATTGGAGCTGGAGCTGGATGAATTCTGAATCATTAGGGAGGTTGAGGGGTTGATTAACAGGAGATGCAGGGAGGTAGTTACCCCCAAACTGCAGGACACAGGTAACTGTGTGACCATTGGGGGGGGGAGGTGGGGAATGGAGAAAGGCAGCCAGTTCAGAGTACCCTTGTGACCATTCCCCTCAATTACAGCTATATACCACTTTGACCACTTTGGAGACTGCTCGAGGTGGGGATGACCAAGCAGGGGAAAGCTACAGTGGTCACATCTCTGACACTGAGTCTGGCTCTGTGAGTCAGAAGGGAAGGAATGAAAAGAGGCTATCTGTGATGATAGGGAATTCATTGTGTAGGAGAAGAGACAGGACAAGATTTCTGGATGGTGTATTGCCTCCCAGGTGCCAGGATCAGGGATATCTTGAACTGAGTCCTCAGCTTTCTTAAGTGGGAGGGTGAGGAGCCAGAGGTGATGGTCCACATCAATACCAATGGCATGGGTAGAAAGGCTGACAAAGTTCTACAAAGTGAAGTTAAAGGACAGGACCTCTGGGGTTGTGATCTCAGGATTGCTACCCGTGCCATGTGCTGGTGAGACTAGAAATAGGAAGTTCAGAGAGATTAACACGTGGTTAAAGAAATGGTACAGAAGAGGGGGCTTCAGGTTTTTGGATCACTGGGCTCTCTTCCAGGAAAGGTGGAATTTGTACAGACAAGATGCTTTGCACCTGAACTGAAGGTGGACTAATATCACTGTGGGAAGCTTTGCTAATTTTGCACGGAAGAGAATTAAGCTAGATTTACAAGGAGATGTGAACCAGTGTCAGAGCAGGTAGTGGAGTTGTTGCAGGGAATGATGCGGAATTATGACATTATGGACATAAGTGAAACTTGGTTGTAGGGGGTGGGGTGAGGACAGGCAACTCAATATTTCAAATTACTAATGTCTTCAACATGATAGAGCTAGAGGGATTAAAGGGGGAGGGGGTCACATTACTCATAGTCAGGGAAAATGTCAAGGCAGTGCCCAGACAGGACAGGCTGGAGAACTTATTTATGAGGCTAAATGGGTACAACTGAGGAATAAGTATTCCTGTTTCGTTCTCTCATTCCATCTCCTTACCTACCCATCACCTCTCGCAGGTGCTCCTTCTCCTTTCCTTTCTTCCATAGTCTTTTTTTCTCTCCTATCAGATTTCCCCTTTCTCCAGCCCTTAATCTCTTTCATCAATCTACTTCCCAGATCTTTACTTCACTCCTTCCCCCTCTCCCAGTTTCACCTATCACCTACCACCTTGTACTTTTCCTCCCCTCCCCCACCTGCTTTATCTGCCTTCTCCTCTTTCTTTCCAGTCCTGATGAAGGGTCTTGGCCCAAAACATCGACTGCTCTCTTTTCCATAGATGCTGCCTGGCTTGCTGAGTTCCTCCAGCATTTTGTGCGTGTTGCCAATAGAAAAGGATAACCATGTTAATGGGATTATAGACCACCCAACAGTCAGCAGGATTTACAGGAGCACATTTGTAGAGAGATCACAGACTGTTGCAAGAAACACAAGATGGTGATAGTATTTGTGATTTTAACTTCCCATGTACTGACTGGAACTCCGATACTGTACAAGGGCTGGATGGGATAGAGTTGGTCAAATGCGTTCAGGAAAGTATCCTTAATCAATGTATAAAGGTCCCAACTAGAGAGAGTATGATACAAGATCTCCTAGTATGGAATGAGACTGGACAGGTCCATGGCACAAAAAAGGTTGAGAGCCCCAGGGCTTTGTCTGGTGTGCCCTTGGACCTGGTGAAAGGCCAGTGCAGAAATTGCAGTGGCCCTAGTCGAGATATTTAAAAGGTTCTTAGCCATGGGTGAGGTGCTGAAGCATTGGCGGACAGCTTGTTGTGTTGTTCAAGAAAAGTTCAAAAAATAAGCCAAGAAATTATAGGCACGTGAGCCTGACATCAGTAATGGATAAATTATTGGAAGGTATTTGAAACGACCAAATATATCAGTATTTGCATAGCCAGGGACAGATTCAGGATAGTCAACATGGCTTTGTGTGTAATAGTATGCGTCTAAACAATCTTAGTGAGCTTTGAGGAGGTTATTAGGAAAGTTGATGAAGCCAAGGCAGTGGATGTTGTCTGTATGGACTTCAGCAAGGTCCCTCAAGGGAGGTTCAATCACTTGGCATTCAGGATAAAGTAGTAAATGGTTTAGAAGAAGCCAGAGAGTGATAGTAAGTGGTTGCCTCTCTGACTGGTGGCCTGTGGTTAGTTGTGTGTTGCAGGGATTGGTGCTGGTTCCATTGTTGTTTGTATCTATATCAATGATCTGGATGATATTGTAGTAAACTGGATCAGCAAATTGCCGATAGCTTCAAGAGTAGGGGGTAGTGGTCAATGAGGAAGGCTATCAAAGCTTACAGTGGGATCCAGACCAGCTAGAAAAATGAGTTGAAAGATGGCAGATGGAATTTGATGTAGACAAATGTGAGATGTTGCACTTTGGTAAATAAAACAGGATAGGACTTACATGGTGAGTGGTAGGTCACTGACCAATTTGGTAGAACAGAGGAATCTGAGAATACAGATTCAGAATTCCTTGAAAGCTGTGTCACAAGTCGATAAGGTCATAAAGATAGTATTTGGCACATGAGCCTTCATAAGTCCAAGTATTGAATACAAGATTTGGGAAGTTATGTTGAAGTTGTTTCAGATGTTGGTGAGGCCTAATTTGGAATACTGTGTGCAGTTTTGACCACCTACCTACAGGAAATATGTCAATAAGATTGAAAGAGTGCAGATAAAGTTTACGAGGCTGTTTCCAGGACCTGAGGACCTGAGTTATAAGGAAAGGCTGACTAGGCTAGAAATTTATTCTCTAGAGCATAGGATAAAGAGGGAAGATTTGATAGAGGTGTACAAAATTATAAGGGGTATAGGTAGGGTAAATGCCAGCAGGCTTCGTCCACTGAGGTTGGGTGAGACTATGACTAGAAGTCATTAGTTAAGGATGAATGGTAAAATGTTTAAGGGGAACATGAGGGGAAACTTCTTCCCTCAGAGGGTGGTGAGAGTGTGGAACGAGCTTCCAGTGCAACTGGTGGATGCAGGTTCAATTGCAACATTTAAGAGAAATTTCGATAGGTACATGGCTAGGAGGGGTATGGAGGGTGCAGGGCAATGGAGTGAGGCAGATTAATAGTTTGGCATGGACTGGAAAAGACCATAAGATGTAGGAGCAGTATTAAGCCTTTTGATCCATTAAGTATGCTCCGCATTTCATCAGGACTGAACCATTTTCCCTCACAGTCCTAAACTTCTGCATTCTCCCATATTTCTTCATAGCCTGACTAATCAAGAAACTATCAACCTCTGCCTTAAACATAGCCAATGACTTGGCCTCCACAGAAGCCTGTGGCATTGATTTCCATAGGTTCTCCACCCTCTGGCTAAAGAAATTACTCATCTCTGTTCTAAATGGACATCCATCTACTCTGAGGCAGTGTCCTCTGGTCTTAAACTCCCTCACCATAGGAAGCATCCATTCCACATGTTTGCCCTTAGCTGTCAGTCTGTGGTTTTGTATTGCCATGTGCTCCTGTCCCCACTCCTGCTCTACTCTGGCCCCTGTATCACTAAGTACTCCGTCTCTCATCTGTTCCTCATTATCACCTATATTGCTGCCACCTGTGTCTCATTGTGCTCCACCTATCATCTGCCTCTCTGTTTATTGTTCAGTGTATTTCAGTCCTGCGTTTTCACCTGTTTGTTGCTAGATTGTGCCAGTGAATTTCTTGAGTCTTCCCAGCATTAGTATCTGTACTCTGTCTGTCTAAATATTGACTCTGCCTGTTTCCTGATTTTGGATTTCTCTGGATGTTTTGATCTCTGCCTGAACTTTGATGTTGACTTTGTTTGCATCTTGGGATTTGTTACTCAATTAATATCACTGTGTGCACTGCACTGGGTCTGCGATTAGATCCCTGCTCCAGCACTCTGACAGTACAATCTGGCTGAATGGATCCAGCAGGCCATGACCATCTGAGAGCTACCCTGGAACAACAGCGGAGTCTCCAGAACCAGCTAGACTCTTGTCAGGGCAGTAGAGTTGCTTTCTGCCAATGTAGTCAATCTTGTGGCCCAGACCCAGTCACTCCAGCTGTCCTAGAGTACCCATCAACAATCTATGACTGCATCTTCTGCCTTGCTCTCTGCAGCGTCTTATGCTCCTCCCATCCAAAAGCCCCGTCTGCCTCCTCCAGAATTGCACTCAGGTGAGTCTGATACCTGCCTCTCTTTTCTTTCCCAGTCCACCCTCATTTTTGAATTGCAACCAGCAACATTTCTGACTGATCGAGTCAAGGTAGCCTACGTTGTCACCTAACTGTCCAGTCGGGCAAGAGAGTGGGGAACAGCCATCTGGAAGGCAGGCTCCACTTTCTGCAGTAGTTTTCAGTTACTTTCTGAAGAGATGAGAAAAGTGTTTGATCACTCCAAACATGGGAGAGAGGCTGCCTGTGAAATGCTGCACATTCACCAGGGGTGTAGATCTGTGCTAGATTACACCATAGAGTTCTGGACCCTAGCCACCTCCAGTGGCTGGAACCCAGAGGCACAGTACGACACCTTCCTGAACGGCCTCTCCGAAGACATCAAAGATGAGCTGGTCACCCAGGACCTTCCTGTCACCTTTGATGCCCTGGTGGATTTGGCCATTTGTATTGATGTTTGCCTTCAGCAGCGCCACAGAGAGAGGGGTTCCAAAGGGTCCCTGGGGGAACTGGGTGAGTTCATCAGTCTACATTGCCCTGCCATTTGTCTTATCTACAATTCGCGTTCCAGAGCCCAAGGCTGTGCATGTTGACCATACCTGTCTGACACTGACTGAAAGACAAAGGAGAATCAGCACCCGCTCCTGTCTGTACTGTGGACAACCAGACCATTTCATCTCTGGTTGGTTAAACACAACCCCCACATTGATTGGCTCAGTCGCAAGATTGTAGGCTGGAGCTCATTCTGCCACTCCCACTGCCTCTGCCATGCTCAGATTCCCTTGTCTCCAAGCCCAGATCTCCCTGAGGAATTTCTGGATCTTAGTGCCATCCCTGCTGAATACATGGACCTCAAGGGTGTGTTCAGCAAGTCCTGGGCCACTTCCCTGTTGCCTCATCATCCATATGATGGTGCCATTGACCTCTTGCCTGGCACATCTCCCCCATGGGGCTGCCTGAATTTGCTGTCCATACCTGAAACAGAAGCCATGAGTAAGTACATTCAAGAGTTTCTGGCTGTTTTCCGACCCTGCTGGTGCCAGTTTTGTTTTCATTGTTGAAAAGAAGGATGGCTCCTTGCATCCATGCGTTGATTACCAGGGTCTGAATGAAGTCAGTTAAGAACCATTACCCTCTTCCGCTCATGACCTTGGCATTGATCTACTACAAGTAGCCTCAGTTTTCACCAAGCTTGATCTCCGTAACGCCTGCCATCTTGACCGCATCCACGAAGGGGATGAGTGGAAGACGGCCTTCAACAGCACCTCCGGCCACTACGAGTATCTGGTCACACCATTTGGTCTCACCAATGCCCCCACTGTCATCCAGGCCCTGGGAAATGACATTCTCAGGGACATGCTGAACCAATTTGATTTTTGTGTATCTTGACAACATTTTGACTTTTCCCCCAAGTCTCTTGCTGAACACACAGGTCACGTCCACGGAGTTCTCCAGCACCTTTTGGATAACCAGCTCTTTGCAAAGGCTGAGAAATGTGAGTTTCATCGCAATACAGTCTCTTTCCTGGGGTATGTAATTTCAGGCAGTTCCATCCAGATAAACCAACAGAAGGTCAAGGCAGTGGTCAAATGACCCTAACCCTCAACTCATCAGGAGTTGCAACACTTCTAGGGCTTTGCTGTCTTCTATCGCCGCCTCATCAGAAATTACAGTGCCCTGGCTGCATCACTCACTGCTCTTACCTCATCGGCTATCAGTCTCCTGGTCCCCCGCTGCTGAAAAAGCATTCTCTGACCTGAAGGAACGTTTCAACTCTGCCCCCATCCTGATTCAACCCGACACTGACCAGCAGTTCATTGCAGAGGTGGATGCCTCTGACATTTGTGTAGGAGCTGTCCTCTCTCAGTGATCACCAAAGGATGAGAGGGTACACCCCTGCGCCGCCTCATTCCCACGGAGCGGAATTGTGATGTCGGAAACTGGGAGCTGCTGGCTGTGAAGATAGCTCTGAAGGAGTGGAGGCATTGGCTGGAGGAAGCCAAGGTGCCATTCTTAATCTGGACTAATCACAAGAATCTGGAATGTATCCATATGGCCAAGTGTCTAACTCCTATCAAGCTCGTTGGTCCCTGTTTTGCTCAAGATTCAATTTTACTTTCTGCTTCTGTCCTAGTTCCAAGAATGGAAAACCTGATACCGTCTCCTAAAGAATTCCTTCCTGAGACCCCTGAGGTACCCAAATGTCATCCTCCCTGCTCACTGTCTCGTGGGTGCAGCACAAGGCGATATTGAAGCCATAGTGCAAGCTGTTCAACAGAGTGAGGCAGCCCCTAGTCAATGCCCAACTAACCATGTTTATGTTCCCAGCTTGCAGGTATTGCAGTGGGGTCATTCTTCCCGGTTATCCTGTCACCCTGGAACCAAGTGATGAAGGCCTTCATCAGTTGGTGGTTCTGGTGGCCCTCCATGGGTGAAGGCATCCACAACTTGGTCTCAACCTGTTCAGTCTGTGCTCAAGGCAAGAACTCTAACTGGTCACCTGCTATTCTGTTACAACCCCTGTCTATCCCCAAGAGACCCTGGTTCCACATTGCCCTGGATTTTTTCACCAGTCTTCCCCCATCAGATAGTAATACCATCATTCTCACAGTAGTTGATTGTTTCTCCAAGTCTGTACAAAGAGACTTTGTCTCTTTGCCAAAGAGACAGCCAAATTACTAGTACTGCATATTTTTAAATTACATGGTTTACCTGTAGATGTTGTGTCAGACAGGGGCTCTCAATTCACATCCAACTTCTGGAGGGCATTCTGTAATCTTCTGGGTGCCTCTTTGAGTCTGTCTTCAGCATTCCACCCACAGACCAATGGCCAGACTGAGCAGGCCAACCAACAGCTAGAGGCAGTATTGCGGTGTCTGGTCTCCCAGAGACCCTCCGCATGGAGTCAGCAGCTACCCTAGGCTGAGTACACCATAAACTTTCATCCATCCTGATCCACTGATATGTCTCCTTTGAGTGCTGCCTTGTCTAACAACCACCACTGTTTCCACCTCCTTTGAACCCTCTCCAATGTCAACACATTTCTTAGTTGAGGTCCAAAACTGTTCACAATAATCAAAGCAAGTCCTCACTAGCTCATTATAAAGCCTTAATATTATATCCTTGCTTATATATTCTAATCCCCTCAAAATAAATACTACCAGTGTATTTGCCTTCCTCAGCACTCACTCAACCTGCAAGTTAATGCTTAAGGAATCCTACACAAGGATTCCCAAGTCCCTTTGCATCTCAGATTTCTGAATCTTCTTTCCATTTAGAAAATAGGCTACACTTTTATTTCTTCTACCTAAGTGCATTACAATACCCTTCTCAACCTGTATTCCATTTGCCACTTCTCTGCCCATTATCCTAATCTGTTTAGTCCTCCTGTAGATTCTCAGCTACCTGCCCTTTCACCTATCTCCATGTTGCTTGCAAACTTGGCTAACAAAGTTCCTTCATCCAAATCATTGATATATAATGTAAAAAGGAGCAGTCCCAACACAGGCCACTGGTCACTGGCAGCCAACCAGAAAAGGCTCCCTTTATTCCTATTCTTTCCCTCCTGCCAATCAGCCACTGCTTTATTCCTGCTAGTATCTTTTCTGTTATACCATGGGCTCTTAATTTGCTAAGCAGCCTCATGCATAGCACCTTGTCAAAGGTTTTCTGAAAATCCAAGTACTCAACATCCCATGAGTCTCCTTTGTCTGTCTGGCTTGTTGTTTCTTCAAAGAATTCTCATAGATTATTCAGGCAAGATTCAGGAAAGAAATCGTGCTAGCTTTAGCCTATTTTGTCATGTGCCTCCAAGTACTTTGAAAACACAACTTTAATAATCAACTCCAGCATCTTCCCAAACACTGAGGTCAGAATAACTGGCCTATAGTTTCCTTTCACATGTTTCATCCCTCTCACTCCTTGAAGAGTGGGGTAACATTTGTAATTTTCTGGTCCTCTGGAACCATGTCATAATACATTGATTTGTGCAAGACTATTACTAATGCCTCCAGAATCTCTTCAGCCACCTCTTTCAGAATGCTGGGGTGTAAACCATTTGGTCCAAGTGACTTGTTCAGTTTCCCAAGCACCTTCTCCCTAGTAATGACAACTTCACACACTTCTGCCCCCAACATTCCCAAACATCCAGCATAGTGATAGTGTTTTCAACAGTGAAAACTGGTGCAAAATACTTATTCAGTCCGTCTGCCAATATCCTATCCCCTATTACTACCTTCCCAGTATCATTATCCAGCGGTCCAATATCTACTCTCAGCTCTTTTTTAAAATTTTATATATCTAAAGATACTTCTGGTATCTCCTGTAATATTATTGGCTCGCTTACCTTCATGTTCCATCTTTTCCTTCTTTACAACTTTTTAGTTGCCTTCTATTAGTTTTAAAAGATTCCCAATCCTCTAACTTCCACTAATTTTGCTCTATTTTATGCCCTCGCTTTGGTTTTTATGTTGGCTTTGACTTCTCTTGTCAACCACAGTAGCATAATCCTGCCTTTAGAGTATTTCTGTTTTGGGATGAATCTATCCTGCACCTTCCAAATTGCTCCCAGAAACTCCAGCTTTTGGTGTTCTGCCATCACCCTTCTTAGTGTTCCCTTGCAATCAATTCTGACCACCTCTTCTCTCATACCTTTGTAATTCACTTTACTCCACTGTAATACTGGTCTATCTGACTTTAGCTTCTCTTTCTCAAATTGCAGGATGAATTTTATCATATTATGATCATTGGCTCCTAAGGGTTTGTTTACCTTAAGCTCTCTAGTTAATTCTGGTTCATTTTACAACACCCAATCCAGAAAAACTAATCCCCTAGATGTGCCGAATATGCCTTTTCCTGTGTGATAGTACTCTATGACTCTGAGACCATGAACATACACTCAATGGCCACATTATTAGGTTCAGGAGTTATCCAATAAGGTGGCCATTGAGTGTATATTTGTCACCAACCTTGAGACAAGGACTTAGTGAGCTCTTTGCCAATGCCAATGCTCCAGCCCTGGAGTAAACACATGTCTTCAATTTGGACAGAGGTTAACAAATTCTATGCACTTTTGGTTGTTGACTCTTAGAGCTTTCATATCATTACAGCTGATGACCAGTTCACACGTGGGTCCAAGGCTTGCTTCTTAAACATGAGTGCTGCTAGCATCATCTACCTCACAGGAAGAGGTTCACAGTCTGCGGCTGTGTGCTGGGATTGCAGAGATTCACCTCAGGGAGACATTACTGGGAAGTGCAGGTGGTGAAGAACCTGGACTAGAGATTGGAATTATCATTAAGAAGTTCTTACATGCGTCTTTGAATAATGCTGCCTGTAATGTGAATTTAGGCTTGGTAACTCCTTTCTGACA
The DNA here is from genome assembly GCF_030144855.1 of Hypanus sabinus. Lineage (NCBI taxonomy): Eukaryota > Metazoa > Chordata > Chondrichthyes > Myliobatiformes > Dasyatidae > Hypanus > Hypanus sabinus. The sequence continues at coordinate 128,058,439 of NC_082706.1, forward strand.
AGCGCAAACATGATGGACTAAATAGTATCCTTCTGTGCAGACATTTTCTTTGATTCTGTTGATCAGTGACTGGTTAATTTTGAAAGATCTACTCAAGAAGAAGAAAGATTTTTAATTGTACATTTTGATTAAATATTCATTTACAATCTTTATACTGACTTTACAGTAATTTTTAAAATTTGCACTATTTCAATTTGTATTAATCAAATATGCTGTGATTACTTGATTTGCATTACGCAAACAAATTGCATTTTCTTAGTCCATTAAAACTAATTTTGCTGGTGTCGTCACTGATAGTAAATTAAAACACGTGTTCTTAAGGCTCAAATTCTTAAGCCCTATAGTGTATAGAGAAGCTATATTTTAGGAAGACCTTTTCAGAAAAAGTCTCAATTCAGAGACTTTACTTGTCTGGCTTGAGTACACACTATCTCGGTGACCCCCCCAACTATCTCATGTATAGTCAGCAGTGGTGGCTTTGGCAGTCTCACTTCAAGGGTCTCCTCTGTTTTGGTTTGACTGCACACTGCTGCAGTCATTCTCACCTGGATGGTGTCTTTAACCCTTGCCTTACTATAACTCCCACACTGGTATAAAGTATTTCCCATCACCTGAACTCAGAATTTTATGACAATTTTATAGCCAGTCTTAACAGATAGAAAAATAGGTTATCTTTAATGCTGCCTTGAGACTTCTCAGCACCTTGAATGGAGAGGTGGAATGCTTCATGGAAACACATCCCAGGATCCAGGATGGTTAGTCATAAAAGTCATTAAGCACAGAAACAGACCTGCTTGATCACTACATCCATGACACATCAATACTCATGCAATTTTTCCCCTCCATGGATTCTGTCTATTTTTCTTGCTGCCTCACTAAAGCATAGTCAAAGACTCCAACACCCCAAACATTTACTCTTTTCCCTTCTTCAATTAGACAAAAAGTCAAAAGCCTGCAAGCGTGTACCAGCCTCAAGAACAACTTCTGTCCTGCTGTTCTAAACCCTTGAATAAACCTTTTATACAATACAATGGACTCTTGACCTTACAGTCTGCCTTGTTGTGATCTTTCACCTTATTGTTTACCTGCACAGCACTTTTTCTATATCTTTTGCAGTTTATTCTACATTGCTGTTGTTTTACCTCAATGCACTGTGTAATGATTTGACCTGTATGAATTGTTTACAACACGAGTTTTTCACTGCACCTTCGTACATATGACATTAATAAACCATTACCAATATTAATTGGCCAGCATTCCATCAATAGCTTTCTGTATATTGCACTTAACATCTTGCTTAGATCTTGTAAGAGCCACTGCCTCCACCATCCACTCAGTTAATGCATTCCAGATTCCAACAATACTCAGTGAAAAACATTTTCCTCAACTACCCTTTTATGCTTTCATCTCAACATTAACCCATACCCTTTAACTTCCAAAACCTTTCCTATGTGGAAATGTGTACCCCATAACGGAAACACTCCATCCCAGACAACATCTTGGCGAATGTCCCCTGGTGGTCAGCACTATTTTCCATCCATATGGAGGGAAGCCCTGCAAAACAACGATATTTCACATAAAGCTATCTCAAGGTGTTCCAGATTAATTGATGTTTTATTATTTGTTATTTGGTTAATAGCCTCAATATCACCAATTTCAAAATTGTAAGTTCAGCTTCCACTATAGAAACCTGAGTACAAACATCTGTACTCACACTTCAGTGCAATGCTGAACGAGTGCTGTACTGTTCTATGCTCTATGACTGTCTTTGGACGACATTTTAAACCGAGGTCCTACCTGTTTAAAATATTCCATGGGACAGTTTTGAACTTTCTCTGATGTTCCAGCCAAACCATAAGGCATTGCTCCACATTTTCATTGTTCAGTTTCCTCTCCTATCATATTCCATCATCTTCAGCCCTTTGTCACTTCCACCTATTATCTCCCAGTTTCTGAATTCATTCCCACCCCCACCCCCCACCTCATCACCACCCCACTCCATCTGCCTGGATGGAGACTGCCAGATCTTCCTCCACCCCCTCCCTTCACCTTTTCATATTGGCTGTCTCCCCTGAAATCTCAGTGTGATAATTTCACTGCATTGTAACTGTGACTGCACTGAACAATATACTCCACTGGCTGCAAAGAACTGCTTCATAGTACAATATTCAACAATGATAAGTTTGATGTAAATAAAATCTCTAAAATAAATTACCTGACCATTGTTTGAGGCAACTTGTTCCCATGAATTAACAGTTATTACGTATTCACTATGTTACAAGAATGGTTGCACGTCACAAATCCAAAGCACTGTCATCCTTTATTTTGAAAATGCATTGTTCCGTGACTCCTATTTGATGAGTGAAGGTCAAACACAGCACTTTCTTTGTATTTCTTAATTACACTGTTTAATAAGGTGCTCCTTGTTATAAAGCATCTGCAGAGCCAGTTGCCATTACTGGGTTTTGTGCAAACCCTGGTCTGTGAATCTCAGAAATATGGATACATAAAGTGTACCATATACAAGGAGGGTATGCAAAACATTATTCCTATGCTGCTTGGAAAAGTGCTAGTGACCTAATGCCATGTTTCCACTCTAGTCTGTCATCTCATGGGCCATGACTCTGCAAGTACACAGATAAACTTTGTTCAAAGGTGATTAGGGTTTCTAACATGCATCAGGTCTGTACCACCTTCTGATTGGAAAGTACCTCTCTCATCACCCCTTCTACCAAGTTTTGACCCTTTTAGGCCAAGAACAACACAGCACATTACAGACCCATGCCCCCTAGGGAAGCACAGGAGCGCCTACAGGACAACTTTAAGTCGGTGGACTGGACTGTATTCAGGGATTCATCTTCAAGCCTGGATGAGTTTGCTGCAGTTGTTACCAACTTCATTGAAACCTGTGTGGATGAATGTGTGACTACAAAGACTTACTGTACATTCCCAAACCAAAAGCAATGGATGAACCAGGAGGTACATCGTCTGCTGAAGGCTAGATCTGTGGCATTCAAGTCTGGCAACCCAAACTTGTACCAGAAAACCAGATGTGATTTGTGGAGGGTTATTTCAAGGACAACGAGACAATTTTGAATGAGGTTGGAGACAACATCTGACAGAGTTTGTGAGACATTACTTCCTACACAGCAAAAACCCAATAACATGAATGGCAGTGATGCTTCACTACCAGATGAATTCAACGCCTTCTATGCCGCTTTGAAAGGGAGAACACAACTACAGTTGCGAAGATCCCAGCTGCACCTGATGACCCTGTGATCTCTGTCTCAGAGGCCGATGTTAGACTGTCTTTAAAGAGAGTGAACCCTTGCAAGGTGGAAGGTCCAGATGGAGTAGCTGGTAAGGCTCTAAAAACCTGTGCCAGCCAATTGGCAGGAGTATTCAAGGACATTTTCAACCTCTCACTGCAATAGGTGTAAGTTCCCACTTGCTACAAGAGGAGAGGCTGTACTTGATCTGGTATTGGGAAATGAACCTGGTCAGGTGTCAGATCTCTCAGTGGGAGAGCATTTTGGAGATAGTGATCACAATTCTATCTCCTTTACCATAACACTGGAGAGGGATAGGAACAGATAATTTAGGAAAGTGCTTAATTGGAGTAAGGGGAATTATGAGTCTATCAGGCAGGAACTTGGAAGCATAAATTGGAAACATGTTCTCAGGAAAACATACAGAAGAAATGTGATAAATGTTCAGGGGATATTTGTGTGGGGTTCTGCATAGGTACCTTCCAATGAGACAGGGAAAGGATGGTAAGGTACAAGAACCGTGGTGTACAAAGGCTGTTGTAAATCTAGTCAAGAAGAAAAAAAGTGTTTACGAAAGATTTAAAAAACTAGGTAATGATAGATATCTATAAGATTATAAGGCTAGCAGGAAGAAGCTTAAGAATGAAATTAGGAGAGCCAGAAAGGGGGGGGGGGGGTGGGCATGAGAAGGCCTTTGTGGACAGGATTAAGGAAAACCCCCAAGGCATTCTACAAGTATGTGAAGAGCAAGAGGATAAGACATGAGAGAATAGCACCAATCAAGTGGAAAAGTATGTATGGAACCGGAGGAAGTAGCAGAAGTACTTAGTGAATACTTTGCTTCAGTATTCACTATGGGAAAGGATCTTGGCGATTCTAGGGATGACTTATAGTGGACTGAAAAGTTTGAACATGTACATATTAAGGAAGAGGATGTGCTGGAGCTTTTGGAAAGCATCAAGTTGGATACATCACCGGGAGTGGACGAGAGGTACCCCAGGCTACTGTGGGAGGTGAGGGAGGAGATTGCTGAGCCTCTAGCAATGATCTTTGCATCATCAATGAGGATGGGAGAGGTTCCAGAGGATTGGAGGGTTGCGGATGTTGTTCCCTTATTCAAGAAAGGCAGTAGAGATAGCCCAGGAAATTATAGACCAGTGAGTCTTACTTCAGTGGTTCGTAAGTTGATGGAGAAGATCCTGAGAGGCAGGATTTATGAACATTTAGAGAGGCATAATATGATCAGGAATAATCAGCATGGCTTTGTCAAAGGCAGGTCATGCCTTACGAGCCTGATTGAATTTTTTGGGGATGTGACTAAACACATTGATGAAGGTAGAGCAGTAGATGTAGTGTATATGGATTTCAGCAAGGTATTTAATAAGGTTCCCCATGCAAGGCTTATTGAGAAAGTAAGGAGGCATGGGATCCAAGGGTACATTGCTTTGTGGATTCAAAACTTGCTTGCCCACAGAAGACAAAGAGTGGTTGTAGATGTGACCAGTAGTGTGCCTCAGGGATTTGTTCTTGGACCCCTACTTTTCATGATTTTTATAGATGACCTGGATGAGGAAGTGGAGGGATGGGTTAGTGAATCTGCTGATGACACAAAGGTTGGGGGTGTTGAGGATAGTGTGGAGGGCTATCAGAGGTTATAGCGGGACATTGATAGGATGCAAAACTGGCCCGAGAAGTGGCAGATGGCAGATAAGTGTGAGGTGGTTCATTTTGGTAGGTCAAATATGATGGCAGAATATTCATGGTAAAACTCTTGACAGCATGGAGGATCAGAGAGATCTTGGGGTCCGAGTTCATAGGACACTCAAAGCCGCTGTGCAGGTTGACTCTGCGGTTAAGAAGGCATACAGTGTATTGGCCTTTATCAACCATGGGATTGAGTTTAAGAGCCAAGAGGTAATGTTGCAGCTATATAGGATGTGGTCAGATCCCACTTGGAGTACTGTGCTCAGCTCTGGTCATCTCACTGCAGGAAGGATGTTGAAATCATATAAAGGGTGCAGAGGGGTTTTACAAGGATGTTGCCTGGATTGGGGAGCATGCATTATGAGAATAGGTTGAGTGAACTCGGTCTTTTCTCCTTGGATTGATGGAGGATGAGTGGTGACCTGATAGAGGTTTTAAGATAATGAGAGGCATTGATTGTGTGGGATAGTCAGAGACATTTTCCCAGGGCTGAAATGGCTAGCATGAGAGGGCACAGTTTTAAATTGCATGGAAGTAGGTACAGAGGAAATGTCAGGGGTAAATTTTCTACGTAGAGAGTGGTGAGTGCGTGGAATGGGCTGCTGGCGACGGTGGTGGAGGCAGATACAATAGGATCTTTTAAGAGACTCCTGGACAGGTACATGGAGCATGGAAAGATAGAGGACTATGGATAACCCTAGGTAATTTCTAAGGTAGGGACATGTTCGGCACAGCTTTTTGGGCCGAAGGGCCTGTATTGTGCTGTAGGTTTTCAATGTTTCTATGTTTTCTATGCAACAATTATACCAGTGTCTGCGAAGAATAATGTGAGCTGCCTTAATGACCATTGCCTGGTAACATTCACATCAACAGTGATGAAATGCTTTGAGAGGATGGTTATGACTAGATCTGAACTCCTGCCTCAGCAAAGACCTGGACCCATTGCAGTTTCCCACAATAGGTCAACGGCAGACACAATCTCAATGGCTCTCCACACAGCTTTAGACCACCTCAGACAACACAAACACCTGCGTCAGGTTGCTGTTCATCGACCACAGCTCAGCATTTAATACCATCATTCCCACAATCCCGATTGAGAAGTTGCAAAACCTGGGCTTCTGTTCTACCCTCTGCAATTGGATCCTCGACCTCCTAACCAGAAGACCACAGTCTGTGCGGATTGGTGATAACATCTCCTCCTCACTGACGGACAACACTGGCACACCTCAGGGGTGTGTGCTTAGCCCACTGCTCTACTCTCTATATACCGATGACTGTGTGGCCAGGTATATTTCAAATACCGTCTATAAATCAGCTAACATTACAAACATTGTTGGTAGAATCTCAGGTGGTGATGAGAGGGTGTACAGGAGTGAGATATGCCAACTAGTGGAACAATACCACAGCAACAACCTGAACATGAGTAAGACAAAAGAGCTGATTGTGGATTTCAGGAAGGGTAAGATGAAGGAACATATACCAATCCTCATAGAAGGATCAGAAGTGGAGAGAGTGAGCAGTTTCAAGTTCCTGGGTGTTAAGATCTCTGAGGATCTAACCTGGTCCCAACACAGGACGGAAAGAAGCTGCAGATTTAAGACTGTAAATTTAGTCAGCTCCATCTTGGGTACTAACCAACAAAGTACCCAGGACATCCTCAAGGAGCGGAGTCTCAGAAAGACAGAGTCCATTATTAAGGACCTCCCGCACCCAGGGCATGCCCTTTTCTCACTGTTACCATCAGGTAGGAGGTACAGAAACTGGAAGGCACACACTCAGCGATTCAGGAACAGCGTCTTCCCCTCTGCCATCCAATTCCTAATTGGACATTGAAGCTTTGGACACTACTTCACTTTTTTTAATATATAGTATTTCTGTTTCTGCATGATTTTTAATCTATTCAATATACGTATGCTGTAATTGTTTACTAATTTATTTTTTTTCTTCTAGATTATGTATTGTATTGAACTGCTGCTGCTAAGTTAACAAATTTCACGTCACATGCCGGTGATAATAAACCTGATTCTGATTAATCTAACACTTCCCTCCCACATAGCCCTCCACTTTTGTTCATCCATGTGCCCACATAAGAATCTCTTATGTCCCTAACATATCTGCTTCTATCATTATCCTCAGCAGTGCATTCCATGTACTTAACACTCTCCTTTTGTTGAAGGAAAGAGGACCTTTATATTTATTAATCCAATAATATTTATATTTATTAATTGCTTCAAGTTTATCAAAATAAAATACAATACAATCTTCTCCAAGCTCATCCAATCTTTCCCTATTGTTTAAATTTTCCTAGTAAACCTCCTCAGCACACTCTCGGGTACAATAGCAACTACACTATGTTGTGATGACAGAACTAGAAGCAATATTTATCTGTGCTAAACTGGTATTGTATACAGTTCTAGCACAACTCCTTACTGTCATAGCTAATAGAGGGAAAGATCCCATATGCTGTCCTGTTTTAACCTTCTTATTGATCTGACTTGCTGCCTCAAAACCTATATAGATGTATACTCCAAAGTTCCTTAATATCACTTAATTTTTCAACAATTGTTTTTCTATATTTTCTTACAACAGGGAAGGAGACCATTTGGCCCATTAAGTCAATGTAGGCTCTGAGAACATTTCCATTGTCTATAACATATTTTCTCATCACATTCCCATCAGATTCAATTCCTCATTTTCACAAGGGGCAATTTATAGCAGTCAATTGACCTGCTATCTGCACGTCTCTGGGATATGGGTGGAAACTGGAGTACCCAGAGGAAATACATGTAGACATAGGAAGAGCTTGCAAACTTCACACAGACAGAAACCAAAGGTTAGGATGGAGCCAAGACTGTGAAGCACCCCATTATTTTGACCCTCAGCTGAGAAAAGTTCTCACTTTTTTGCCCTGTAATGTTATAGATAATTTCATTGTGTTTCTTCAGCCTCTATTTCAAGGAAAACATGTAAACAATGCACTCTCTAGTTTACGTGCTATGTAACAATGACTGACAGCATGAGATCAATTGCAGTCTCCCTGTGACCAGAACGCTACACTGTACTTGAGCAGTGGTTTCTGATCCTCTGCTGCCATCTATTGACTATTGTTCCTTAAAAAAATGTACTGAAATTAGCATACAATCAAATGAATCTTTCTCTCCATTCACTGCTCACGCATAGTGTTTGAGAGACTGTTACACAGGACCCAGCCCTTCAGTGTCCAACAGAACCCTCAGCTGTATTCCTTCCAGATAGAGGTTTTGCAGTGCTGCACTAAGCTTCAATCCATCCCTTGGAATATGCTCCCCACAAAAGATAAGAGATAGTGTTGATACTGGACATGTTTTGCATTAGGTTGCAGTATTTAAACATTGTCTGTATTTGTCCAGTTTGACCTGCCTGTTGCTGTCCAGCTGATATGAACAAATCAGGTGAATAATGGGTAGGCCATTTAGAACAGAGCTGAGGAAAAACTCTTTCACCCAGAGAGTTATGGATCTATGGAATGCTCTGCCTCAGAAGGCATTAGAGGCCAATTCTCTGGATGCATTCAAGGAAGAGTTAGTTAGAGCTCTTAAAGATAGTGGATTTAAGGGATATGGGGAGAAGGCAGAAACGGGGTACTGATTGTGGATGATCAGCCATGATCACAGTGGTTGGTAGTGCTGGCTCGAAGGGCTGCACCTACTCCTGCACCAATTGTCTATTGTCTATTGATATTTTCCACTAACTCAATCACAACCAAATAGGATATACAGTAATTATTCTCTGTGAGCTCAGTTTTAAGCTTAATGTGAAATAAAGATGAATTATGCAAGTGCATCTTACCCTCTAGGTGAATCTGATTAGTTATTAAGTTGGATATATGACAACACTTGCATTCATCACACTCTTGTAGTTTCATGGTTATCATATACAGCATCACAGAGTCATAGGAACATACAGCACAAATACAAGCCCTTTATCCTGCTAACAGTAATGACCTTTGAAGGACAGTTGGATTGATGCATGGATAAGGAATGGTTTAGAAGGTTATGGACCAAATGTGAGCAAATGGGACCATTTTAAATGGCCACCTTGGTCGGGCCAAAGGGTCTGTTTCCACATTATATGACTTTCAAGCTCTCCAACAAACTTCTACAGAATTACTGTATAATTTAAGATTTATTTTTGTTTTTCTTGGGAATGCTGTTTATATGATGCTTCAGTATATGCCAGTGGTTCCAAGGTTGTCAAGCCGAGGGGTGGTAGTGAGGACAAGCTCCCACTACCTAAAAATGCTCCTCACGGCATGCACCTCAAATAGCCTCTGACAACCAAGTCCAAATCCTGGCCTTCTCATGTGGCTTAGCCTCTAAGCCCGGCGGAACTGTTTCTACTGACAGGAGAATGGGCGAAGGCGGGTCCTGGCACCTTAAAACCAGTGCTTTGGGTAGATGGAGCTCGTCAGCCTGGGAAGGCAGTCCATCTAAGAGAGGGAAAACTCTGATTTCAAATCTCCTCTGCCTTGCAGCCACACCCACTGGACTGTCAGGACAGTCCTAACGAAGGGTCTCGGCCCGAAACATTGACATCGCTTCTCCCTGCAGATGCTGCCTAGCCTCCTGTGTTCTACCAGCATTTTGTGTGTGTTGTTGTTCAACTTTGACTTTATGCATTATGACTCCATGCCAACCATCAATGACCCAGTTTTACTCATTTTATTCTCCCTACATTCTCAAGTTAACAACCAAGACACTAACCTTTTGGATGTTAGAGGAAGCCAGGTTTCTCAAAGGGAATTCAGCCATTTACAGAGCAAAAGTATAAACTCCACACAAACACTGCCAGAAGTTGGTATTGAACCTATGTCACTGGATTTGAGAGGCATCAGCGCTACTAATTGTACTACTGTGCTTGCCCAAGATGCTAAATTTCCATTCTAGATTTATCAAGTTATTTGTAGTTGAATTCCCCAGCTGCTAGGGTGAGACTCAGTCTCATGGTGTCAACCAGTAGTCTACAGGCTTCTAAATACTCATTGTGTTGCCCTTAAGGCATTTATTTAGCTTTATTACATTTTTGCTTTAGTAATTCGTTTGTAATTATTTTCTGGTTAAAGTTAAGGTTGATAACTACATTGCAGTTGTGGAAGGTAAATTCATTAACTGTGATGTATCACGGCATGTGATGACGTCACACCCGGTTTCACCATGTCTTGTGGGTAAATACCGATTTGGAGAAACGGGAAGGCGGGGGAAGGTGGGGATCAGCGCGAGAAAAGTTCCATTTCTACGCACTAAGAAACATCTTAGAAGCAACGCCGTAAGTTCATATGACAGTCGATATGTTGAAGTAAAAATTTTAATGCTGTCTCTATTAAAAGAAATGACGTTTGATAAAGTTTATTTTCTTGTGCTATTGAAAGCGTTGCTGGAAAGTTTGTGTTGAAGTGTATTTAAAGCTGTTGATGGCGTAGGTAGATTCTGACTGTGTGTTGTACTTTAATGAGACTTTAATGTAATATAGTTTGTTGTAGTTTTACTTTTATATTTATGATGTAAATGTGATGCCAAGAAGGAAACAAATACTGTATATATTTTGTATTGTTTTATCAACAGTTTTCACCATATGTCAATGTGGAAGAGTGAACAGTAAACAGTTAATCTTACTGTGATCCTGTCTTCATTGACTTCGGTTTAACTTGGTGTTTAGTTCAGAGTTTCTACACCTGCACAAGAACACTACAGTGAAAAGGTGACATTACCAGGTGCTTCGACAAGTGGTATGATGGACTCGCGATCCAGCGTCAAGTCGTTGACATCCAGTGCCAAAAGCAGTAGGGTATCAGCAAGCATGGCTGCCCTCGCAAGAGCTAAAGCAGGAGCTGCCAAGGTGCGAGCGGCATATGCTGAACAAAAAGCAAAACTGAAAATGGAAAAGGCTGCCAGAGAATCAGAAAACCAAAAGGAAAAGGCTGCCAGAGAATCGGAAAACCAAATGGAAAGGGCTGCCAGAGAATCAGAAAACCAGAGAGAAGAGGCTGCCAGAGAAGCCGAAAACCAGTTGGCAAAGGTAAGGATAGAAGCAGAGTTAGAAGTGCTGGCACTACGCCGAGAAGCTGATGCTGCTATGGTGGAAGTAGAAATATTAGAAAGCGCTAAAGAAATGCACGTTCTAGATGAAGCAGTGAAATCTATATCAGAAAGGACCAAATTGGAACGCACCAGCAAATATGTCCAATCTCAAAACGATCTGAAGGTTTGTTCTTCCTCTCCATATTTACCTGCTAACGTCCCATTTCATGAGGAGTCACAGGGAAGCCCAATTGCATTGCATCCATCTGAGGAAGACAATTTACGCTTGCAACCTTGCGGCAAACTCAAGAATGAAAGGGCTGACAACAAATACTTCACAACACCAAACTTAACAGATTTGGCAAGAGAAGAGGCAAAGGCTGAAGTCAGAACAGCAAATCCCAAGTCAAATCAAGTCAAGTTGCTTTTTATTGTCATTTTGACCATAAACTGCTGGTGCAATACACAGTAAAAATGAAATAATGTTCCTCCAGGACCAAGGTGCTACATGAAACAACACAAAACTACACTAGACTGTGTGAGACAACTCAGGGCTACACTGGACTATGTAAAACAACACAAAAACTACACTAGACTACAGACCTACACAGGACTACATAAAGTGCACAAAACAGTACATTAATTAATTAGTAATAAACAAGACAATAGGCACAGTACAGGACAAATTTCAATGTTATATTAAGTGATGTAGATGTCAATCTGGAGTTGGAAGAGTCATGACTAAGGAATTTTCTACAACAAAAAGGGGTGGTCATTTAAATACATGAAGTTTTCTTTTCCCAGGGAGGTGGAATCCAGATTATTAATTATATCAAAAGTAGAGATAGATACTTAGTGAAAGAAAGAATTGAGGGTTATTGGGAACTGGCACATGATGGTCACCTTGTCGCAGTGGATCTGTATCTTCGCCATGTGATTTGATGACTCTACTATCCTGTTCTAAAAAAGGTGCAAAAGCAGAGGAACCTGGCAGTATCGTTACACAAATCATTGACGTTGACAGGACAGATTGAAAAGGTAGTAAACAGGTCGTCCCCAGGTTTCAAATGCCTGACTGATGTACAGTTCATACACGTTAATGAGCATTTGGGAGACTACCGGGATGGATTTATTAGTGCCTGCAAAGCTGAAGGCATTTTCTGCTCTCTGGGATTTCAGTTTCCAGCCACATTTCTGACTTGCGAACTGTCCAGCTAAGAACAGTTCACATGAATGGAACTCTCCACTACTTTAGGGAGAACCTGTCATAATGAATTTATAATTCCGGTCTTTTTCTGGCAGTAGTTTTTTCATTCTATGTTTCTGGGGTTTAATTTCACCTGCACAGATCCGACAACCTGCCCTGTGCTGTGTATGCACAGCCTGCATGCTAACACTGTTGAAGGGATTGTATGGATTCAAATAGATGGACAACCAGTGCTGGGTGCACCTCCTTTATCATCCAGCAGAACCCCCTTCCAAACACTAATTTACTGTTCCCTTTCAGATTTTGATCGACTGTCCGTGTATTTCCAACATCTTATAACATCAGCATAGGTAGGAGAATGAGAGGTCACCTAATAGAGGTGTATAAGATTATTAGGAGCATAGGCAAGGTCAAGTCACACATTATCCCCCCAGGGAGGGATGTAAAAAAAAGAGGGCATCAATTTAAGATTAGAGGTGATAGATTTAAAAGATACATCAGGGGCTTCTTCACACTAAGTGTCGTCGGTATATAGAATGAACTGTCAGAAATAGTGGCTGAAGTAGGCATGTTGGAAACATTTAAAAATCGTTGAATTAAGTACATGGATTGAAGAGGTTTAAAGGACTATAGGCCAAATACAGGCAGATGCAATTAACACACAAGGATGAGTTGGGTCAAAGGGCCTATATCCATGCTGTATGACCTGTTACGTATTCAGGCAACAATAAATATACGAGTTTTATAACAAACAACACTTTTATTAAACACTGAAAACAAACCCCCCAAAAGTAAACAAACACTAACGTAACCAGAAACAGCTGCTGTGCGGCAGCTTAAACAGTTCTTAAAGCGATGCAGCTCAAAAAGTTCTTAAAGCAATGTTGCAAAAACAGTTCTTTAAAGTAGTATTGCCAAAAGTTCGAAAATGCTCAGTCCATTTAAAAAGGAGAGACTTTGAAAGACGATTTAAATTCTCTTTCACATCGTTTTGCTTCGATCCCCGATGTCTAACTTTTCCCACGAAGAATTTACGAAACGAAACGAAACGTCTTAAAGGCACTGACCTTTCCTTTATCACACTGTCCTCAATCTTCTGCTATCTCGCAGAGATTAACATGAGAACAGTCAATGAATTCCTTCCAAATAAGGATTAAATAAGGTCGAAACCCGTTTCACCATCAAAATAGATTCTCCTCGATCTTTAACTCCCGAACTCCGATCTTCACTCTCCACTGACTTCTGAACTAGCAGTATTGTAAAGAAACTGCTGACAATGACCTTTTAAACTTTAGGCATTAGATAAAAACTTCATCCTTCAACTAAACTGCGTCATCACATTAAATCACGCAGTGGCATGAAGTCAACTTGGCAAATCCAGCCATGAAATGCCCCTCCTCACAGGGTGGGGTCTTCTTTTTATAACCTGTAAAAAAAACCTGTCACATGCTCTCTACTGGCGGGAAAATGACATCACTCCACCATCACAAGACCATTACCTCAAGTCCAGTATAGCTTCAGCCCCAGTCACATGACAAGGGTGCCACGGTCATGTCACGAGTACATAACAGACCTTAACATTGATTCTACTTATAATTTTGATTCTTTAAGTTACAGATACAATGGACAAGAAAAGTTGCACGACAACTAATCACAAAATGTATTGCAAATTATCTTCAATTTCAAAAGCACCTCACAACATTAACAAAAAGTGGAAAATAACAAAATAACATAACATCACATCAATCTGCCTTGGACCTACCCTTTTATGCACTTACATACTCCAAATGATGATGAACTATATAACATGACAAAGATAGGTATAATGAGCAAAGTAACTGATATAAAATACTATGTTACAGACGTAAAAGAGTTATCTTTATTTACAATAGGCAACCAATTGCAGATGGTTGAGGTGGGAAACATTTCAATATTTGTTGAGTCAAAACTACCAACCAACCATGTTCAGGAATGTCACCACATCTCCACAATTAAACTGACCAACGCATGTAATTGGAACATCATGTAAACTTTAAAAGACAGGGAAAATTTATAGATTCATAGAGCAATACAGCATGGACGCAGGCCTTTTGACCCAACAGGTCTATGCTGACAACCAGCTAGTCCCAATTTCTTGCATTCAGCCCATTTTGCTCTCAACCTTGCTGCTGTATGTACTTGTCAAAGTGATATTATTGTATCTACTTCACTTAGGGATGAGGGGGTATGGAGAGAAAGCAGGTACAGGGTTCTGAGTTGGATGATCAGCCATGATCATACTGAATGCCAGTGCAGGCTCGAAGGGCCAAATGGCCTACTCCTGCACCTATTTTCTATGTTTCTACCCACTTCTTCATTCAATACTCATTACCTCACTACCCTCTGTGTGAAACTGTGCCCCTCAAATCCCTTTTAAATCTTTTTCTTCTCATCCTAAATCTATTCCCCCTAGTTTTGGATGCCGCTATGCTTGGGAAAAGATTGCAACCATCCACCTTATCTATGCCCCTCTTGATTTTATAAACCTTTATTAGGTCACCTCTCAATCCCTATGCTCTGAGATAAAGGCCTCTCCATATAACTCAGCTCCTCTTGTACTGTATATATTTCTGTACTTGTTCTAGTTTAAGTACTTGTTTCCTATCACAGGATGACCAAAACTCTACACAGTACTCTAAGTGTGGCCTCACCAATGAGTTATACATCTGCAACATAACAACCCAAATCCTATACTCAATGTCCTGACTGACAAGGACCAGCAAAGACCAACTTCTTTTCAGCACCTTGTCTATCTGTGATGCTGCTTTCAATGAACTATGCACTTGTACACCTGGGTCCCTCTGTTCCATTACATTATCCAGGGCCTTACCATGCATTGTATAAGTCCTGGTTTGATCTACAATAATTTTCTTCACTGTCAATCACACATCCTAATTTTATATCATCCACAAACTTACTGAACAAGCCCGATGTATTCACATCCAAGTCATTTATATACCGTAAATCACAAATAATAAAGGTCCTAATACTAATTCCTGCAGCACTCCACGAGTCACTGGCCTCCATTCCAAGAAACAAAGTTCAACCACCTTCTTCTCTTTCCTACCTCCAAGCCAATTCTGAATTGGTCTCCCTGCAATCATGCCACCTGACCTTCCAGACCAGCTTACCATTTAGGTCTTTGTGAAAGGCCTTGCTAAAACCAAATAGACAACATCCATTTCCCTACTCTTTTTGTTAACTCACTTATCTTTATCGTTCCACCTAAGAACTGCTTAACCACCACACTTCTCCATGCCTTATACAAGTCATTGGTCAAAGCCAACTCTTTTTATATGGAATATTTAAAGCAAAAGACAGTTAACACAGAAACCATTATTTCTGCTGAACATTTGAAAATACCTGTGAAGCTTGTGTATATGACAGTCCTGCCAAAGGGCTTTAGTCCAAAACGTCGACTGTACTTTTTTCCATAGATGCTGCCTAGCCTGCTGAGTTCTTCCAGCATTTTGTGTGTTGCTCAGATTTCCAGCATCTGCAGATATTCTCTTGTTTGTGTACATGGCAGTGATGCTATTTCTCATGACGAACAGGAAATAAAACTTGCATCGTCCAAATCTAAGAAAGTTTTATCACCAGTTCCTACATATTGCTTAAAGATATTCTGAAACTGAATTTAGGAATGTTTTGAATGTGTAGTAGGTCATTTCTAACCACGCCTATAGAGAGTTTTGAGGAAGGTTGAAGAAGACAATGCAGTGGACGTTGTCTACATGGACTTTAGCAAGGCGTTTGACAAGGCCCTGTATAGGAGGTTGGTCGAGAAAATTCAATCACTAGGCATTCACAGTGAGGTAGTAAATTGACTTAGACATTGGCTTCACAGAAGAAACCAGAGAGTGGTGGTAGATGGTTGCGTCTCTGACTAGAAGCCAATGACTAGTGGTTTGCTGCAGGGATCAGTCCTGGGTCTGTTGTTGTTTATCACCTATATCAACGATTTGGATGAGTAAACTAGATCAGCAAATTTGCAGATGACACTATGATTGGGGTTGTAGTGGACAGCAAGGAAGTATACCAAAGCTTACAACGGGATCTGGACCAGCTAAAAAAATGGGTTGAAAAATGACAGATGGAATTTAATGCAGACTAAATGTGCCGTATTGAACTCTGGGAGGACCAACCTGAGTAAACAGTGAGCAGTAGGGTACTGAGAAGTATGATAGAACAGAGGAATCCATAATTCCTTGTAAGTGGTGTCATAGATTGATAGGGTGGTAATGAAAGCTTTCGGCAGATTAGCCTTCATAAGTCAACATACTGAGTACAGGAGTTGGGATCTAATATTGAAATTGTACAAGATGTTAGTGAAGCCTAATTTGGAGTATTGTATGCAGTTTTGGTCATCTACCTACAGGGAAGATTTAAGTAAGATTGGAAGAGTGCTAAAATTTACAAAGATGTTACCAGGACTTGAGGACCTGAGTTACAGGGTAAGGTTTATTAGAGTATAACTTTATTACCTGGAAGGTAGAAGATTGAGGTGTACAAAATTATAAGGGGTGCAGATAGGGTAAATGTAAGTAGACTTTTTCCACTGAAATTAGGTGAGACTACAACTAGAGGTCATGGGTTAAGGGTTCAACATTTAACAGAAATTTGGATGAGAGGGGTATAGAGATCTACTGTGCAGGTGCAGATCAATGGGATGAGGCAAATTAATGGTTCTGCACTGACCAGATGGGCCGAAAAGCCAGTTACTGTGCTGTAGTGTTCTATGACTCTACTCTCTGTCCACTACACAAAAGAGTAAGAATCGGACTTCCTAAACTCCTTCCCAAACCTAGAGTTGTATCTCACAGTCAAGTTCGAACCTCTCCAATCAAATCCAAATCACAACCAAAAGTATTCATTGTTGTCCTTTTCTTACGTATATACATATTAAGATTTAAATTACTAAACCAGGATTGTTGACAGTGCAAGCTGCACCAGTAATATGTGGATTCATTCTATGAATATATAATGGGTGATTTAAAATGGATCAAATTAAGTCTTCCAAGTAAGGTCAAGCCTTCATTCATCAATTTTAACAAATTCTTCACTGGTTAATAATACTCGTTTGGCAACTAAATTAGGTTTTATGTTCATGGTATCTTGCATTATTGACAGTGGTAAAAAGACCATGAAGTAGCTATACAGTTGGCCCTCCTTATTCGCGAGGAATTGGTTTTGGGACCCCCGTGGATACCAAAAAACATGGATTGCTCAAGTCTCTTATATAAAATGGTGTAGTATTTGCATATAACCTATGCACATCTTCCCGCATACTTTAAATCATCTCTAGATTACTTATAATACCTAATACAATGAAAACACTATGTAAATAGTTGTTACACTGTCTTGTTTAGGAAATATCGACAAGCAATAAAAACTGTACACGTTCCTCTCGCTCACAATATAAGCAGCGAACAAAGGAGACGTGAAGGAGAGGCCAACAATGATCAAACGACGAGTAAAACCTGTAATACCTGTACAGTAGTTGTTACACTGTCTTGTTTAGGGAATAAGGACGCTTTGGAGGAGGCTCAATAATACTAAAGTCAGGATCTGTGGAGGTTGAGGGCTGAGGATCTTCGAGCATTGAACGTCGTGACTTCAGAACTGCAGATGCTTTAGTTAGAAACATTGTTATAGGAAGCTGTCTCTTCTTTTTCTTTGCATCTTCAAACAAACCTTGCAGTGGTTGTAGGCATGTTGTTATCCCTCGGGTGACACGGAGGCTTCGTTCTATCGAAGGATCAAACAACAAGTGCCGGAAGAGCACTTCCGGGTTTTCTCAATTCGTGGTTGGTTGAATTCGCTCATGCGGAACTCACGGATAAGGAGGGCCGACTGAAGTAAATAATTTGTGCTGTATACTTGTTTATAGATGAAATATCATGTTTTGCCCCATTGGAGTCCACACGGATAAAACAATGATAAAGAAAACTGCAGTGTGGATAATACAGCATCCACTTCAGTGTAGGCAAGGTCATGTGGTATTAGAAGGTAGGAATGTGATGTAACCTCTGCCGTTTTTCCGCATCATTCTTCCATACCAGAGAGGAAGAAGGCTATTAAAATCAGCTCCAATGTTTTGCTTTCTGTATTTGGCGTTGATAGTCATTTTTGTAAAAATTGAGGTCCCTTAGTACAATAATGTTAGTTAAAAATTGTGACGTTTACTTTGTATTCCTCCACTCCCTTCCAACATCTTTCAGGCTTGGAGCTGGTTAATTGTTAAGGCGTGAAATACAGGGCTCTCCCACCATGTAGGTGTGAAGGATTTGTCCCTGTGTTGCTGCTATAGGCATAACTCAGAATGCACAATTAACTGCTGATGCTTGATAACCAGCCTGGGTAATGTCTTGTAGAATTGGTACCGAGTTTTGGCTCAGGCTAAGGAAGGTAACTGCACACTGAACATTTTGGAGTTGCTAACAAGATGAAAAGTCATGAGGTAGTATCCTAAACTACTGAGAATTCTAGCAGTCAGCAAGGTCGGTGACAAGGCAGGAACTTGGACCCTGGAGCATCTGAAATAGAATAAATGAAGGCTCACAACCAAGGTATCACTATTTCCATTCTTCCCTCCTCACTACTTCTTACATGGATCCACCTGTTGCAAATGGAGTTTAATATATGGATATATGAGCTTATGTAGTTCAAAGAGATATCAGGTATATTGTAATCCAAATGGAATGAGACTCAAATTAGTGATGTAGGGCAGGTTCTAGATGTTATAATGCATGAATCATAAATAGCTAGCAGGCAAGTCCAACAAGTAGCTAAGAAGGAATCAGCATTTCATTGAAAAGGGGTTGGAATTTAAAAATAGGAAGGTTTTATTGCAATTATACACAATAGTACGGGTCTATATACGAATAAGTGATGAATTTATTCGAACATGTAAGATTCTGAGGGGGCTTGATCTTTTCGCTGTTGGAAGAGTACCAAACAAGATAGGTGCCAGCAACATAAAATAAAATTTCTTCTCACAAAGGGCATTGGACCTCAGGAATTCCTTGCTGGTGGTGGAAGCCGGATCAAGCATTCAAAGTGGAGGGGAATAATTATTTGATACGTTTAAAAAAACAAGGATATGGAAAAATGACATAGAGGTTAAAGCTAGTATAGATGAACCATGATCATATTAAATGGTGGGGTTGGCTTGAAGGGCCTAATTGACAACACCCTCTCCTATTGTGTTAGCAAAAATAAGCATTGGATGAGGGCAACAACCTACTCATTGATATTTTTATTAATTTGAGCAACTTTAAATATTAAATTGTTTATTGACAGTTTTAATACATTTTATTCACTGTGAGACTCTTAAAATACTAGCATCCATTTGATTTACATACAGAATTAGGTTTTTAAATATATCAAACATAATAAACAGTCTTAGCCTCACAGCTTCTGCTTCCTTAGGTGTTCTGATATACAACGTAAAAAGTGAATGGTTTATTCACTTTTGGACAGCTGAAAGATCCTTAGAAATTCTAGAATGTCCATTGAGAAAAAAACTTGGCTCACAAATACTGAAGCTTAATCAACACTCTATTCTAATGCTGGGTGCCTGTTTTAATGGCTCGGTCCATGTAGAGTAAATCTTGAAACCCCAGCTGCAAAAATGGCTCAACTGAACGAAGTGTTTTTTTTTCTCAGCTGCATCACTAGTTCTAGTCTGTCTCCTTAGATCAAGGTCTGCCCTGTGCTAGCATAGGTCCTGTCCCTGTGGAAAAATCGTTTTTAGATAATATATTTGAGCATTGCACCTTTTAATCATAAACTACATAAATCAATAAAATAAAATTAACAGTTAGTTGAATACTTCGCAGGGATCAACTTTAAGTTTAAAATTTGTTTGTACTATTTCTATTACTAGAGCATAAATATAGGTGGGTGAAGGGATAAAAACAGTATGCAGGCGGATGGGATAGTTTAACTAAGCAGAATGGGTGGCACAGACACTGTGGGTCAAAGGGCTCATCCTATCCAGTGCTGTTGTACATTCTCTGAATCAGTTTGCCATTAGACAAGGAAAACCTGGATCCATGCCAGAGTACCAGATGCAAGTGCACCTTTACTCTGTTCCATCACTGGATACTGAGCGACGTCCAACAGTGCAGGCCAGCTTTGTTGAATTCCACAGCTTTGCATTAGTCTCTTCAATGGAGATTCCCAAACAAGAAATAGGAGAAAAAAGCTGGTTATTTATTTTTCACATTTCAAGGCCACATAGTCAAAGTCAAAGTGCATCTATTTCAAATTAAATGTCAAGGTGCATATATAATACCTTGGGGTTCATCGTCTTGCAGGCATTTACAGGAAAAGAAGAAATACAATAGAATTTCATAATAAACTACACGTAAACAAAGAGTGACAAACAACAAATGTGCAAAATACAAATTGTGCAAATAAAAAATATCATATTGAGAACAAGAATTGTAAAGCGTCTTTGGATGTGTGCCTGTAGGTTGTCGAATCCATTGAGAGTAATGGTGAGTGAAGTTATCCACACAGGTTCAGGACACTTGGTTGTAAAGTAGGAACTGTTTCAGGTCCTGTGTTGATGTTGGACCTGAGGCTTCTGTACCTCATGCCTAATTGTAGTAGTGAGAAAAAGCCATGGCCTGGACAGTGGGGGTCTTTGATGATTGATGTTGCTTTCTTGTGGCAGTGCTCCATGTAAGTGTACTCAATGGTGGGGAAGGCTTTGCCCATGATCAACTGGGCTGTCTCCACCATTTCCTGTAGCCTTTTCTGTTCCTGGGAACTGGTGCTTCCATACCAGGGTATGATGCAACCAGTTAGGATACTCTCCACTGCGCATCTATAGAAACTTATCAAAGTTTTTGATGGCACATTGAATTTTGATGATATGCTTCCAAGTAAGTAGAAGTGTTGCCTTGCCTTCTTTGTAATGACACTTACGTGCTGGTCCCAGGTAGATCCTTTAATATGTTCATATCAAGGAATTTAAAGCTACTGACCCTCTCCATCTCCAATCCCCTAATGAGGATTGGCTCCTCTTCCTCCTGCAGTTAATAATCAGCTCTGTGGTCTTGATGATGGTGAGTCAGAAGAGGTTGTTGTGGCATCACTCAACCAGATTTTCAATTTCTCTCCAATATGCCAGTTTGCTACCAGTTTTGATTCAGTCAGCAACAGTGGGATCCTCAGCAAACTTAAATACAGCATTGGAGCTGTACTTAGCCACACATTCAAAAAGTGGGTTGAGCAGGAGGCTAAGTACACAGCCCTAAATGTAAGTATGCTGATGGTGAGGAGATGTTATTGCTAATTTGTCATGAAGCAATACAGCACAGAAACTCTGCCCATTGATTCAGCATTAACACTGCCAACTGCATATCTTTGTGGTGTGGGAAGCCTGGAGAAAACACACAAAATCATCGAGAATGTATTCAAATTCCGCTTTGACAGCACCCAAGGACAGGATGGAACCAAGTCTTTGGTGATGCAAGGCAGCCCCTCTGTTAGGTGCACCTCTGTGGTGCCCCTTCATTTGTTACTAAATGTTAAAATTATTTCATTGTCAAATAATTTTCATTTATTTTTAATTCATTTCAACTTAATGTTTTTTCACTATCTCTGAATATTAAAGATATCACAGCCTTGGTTTACACCAGCCTTGCCTCCTGTCAAAGACTGTCAAGGTGCTCCAAGGCCTATGCCACATTAGTATGTTGTCTGGGATCTACCTACTGGTAGGACCTCGCTACACCTCCACGAGCATTTCCCAGGTGCAGAGAGCGTGCTCCACTGACTCTTCATCATAGCTTGGTATGGCAAGAGCGCAAGGAATTGCAGACAGTGTGGACACTGCTCAGCACTTCAGGTAAACCAGCCTCCCTTCCATGGATTCTGTCTTGGTAAGACAACCAATGTAATCAAAAACCCTGCCAAAACTGGACATTCTCTCTTCTCCCCCTGTCATCGGGTAGAAGATACCCAAGCTTGAAAGCACATACCACCAGGGTCAAGGTCAGATTTTATCCCACTGTTATAAGGTTATTGAACAGTCCTCTTGTATGATAAGATTGACCCTTGACCTAATGGTCTTGCATCATATTGTCTGCCTGCACCACACTTTCTCTGTAATACCTCATTTGGCTTTCTGGTATTGCTTTTGTTTTGTACTACCCCATTGTATTGATGGGATACAGTGATCTGTTTGGGTGGCATGCAAAACTGCAATTCAATACATGTGACAACAATAATCCAATGTACCTATACATTCAGCCCAAGAGAGTACGAGCAAGTGGGGACGATGGGGAGCAAACCAGGGAGATCAAATGCTCTTGATTTTGTCCGAATGTTGGCCAAGCTTCAAGTTATTGAGAGTCTGCAGACAAAAATCTAAACATTGATTTTCAATTCTTTCAGTGTTAAAAAGCCACAATACTCTAATCACTTTTGTTTTTCCTGATTAACACACTGTCATGCACTGTTATCACAGACCAGATCAGCGGCAGAATGCCAGCTTGGTGCAACATTCTGCAATGGAGTTATTCAACTAAAATGAGGAATTGGATGCTGAGTTTAATAACATAATTTATTAAATAGTGTATATGTTAAGTACAATAATTTATTAAAATTAAATTCAGGTGTATGCTAATCTTTTGTTCCATGTATCAATAAGAGATAAAGATGACAGGTCTTAAAAAACGGAATGGGTTTTTACAGCTGTGGAAAAAATGAACCATGAAAATTGATTTGCCGAATTTTATTCCTTTAATTCATGGCATATAGAAATAAGTAAAAACTTTTAAGAGTGGTCATTTTTTTATTACTTACGTTTGTAAATTACAGATGCAAAATATTTAATTTTTCTGTAGGAGTTACCCAGTCCTATTTTCAGCAGCTTCACCAATGACCTTTACTCCAATAAGGATTAAATAAGGAATACTCCAAGAAGGAGAGAAGTAGGGTTTTTCATTGATTAAGTAATATTCAATTACATTTGTAATTCCTCAAATAATGAAGCAGTACGTGCCCTAGAAGCAGGATCTGGCGAGGATCTAGTCCTGGTCCATTTGGGCATAAACAGCTGTCAGAGCACACAAGTATCAGACAATGGAGTTTGTTAACAAAAGATCTCCCATGTATCTCCAGGCAGGCAAAAACCAGTGTATTGTATAATAGTAAAATCAACCTGGTTCCATTCTTGATTACATTTTAAACAAAAACAAAAAACAAAGAATTGCTGGAAATATTTGACCACATTATTTTAAAGGATCTTCCATAGGTTGAGATTTGCTAGATTTTTCCATTAATCACCATAATGAAACACTGAGCCCCCAGACTTCTCTTCCCACAGATGTAGTCTGACCTGCTGAGTGTTTTCTGCATCTTTTAGTTTTTTTTTATTTTAGATCTCCAGCATCTGCTGTCGGTTTGATTTTCACTCACACTCCTCTTCTTTGATTGGACTTGTCCACACAAACCTTCAGATGTTTATTTCAATATCACTTCCACTGTCTAACCACTACGGTCTCAGTGGCAGCCAAACTTGACATCAATCTGGTTCAGTAATGTCCTTATGGGGTTTATCTACCACCCTTGTGTGGCCTGGTTCAAAAAATGACTCCATACTGACAATGTGGTTGACTCACAAACAGCCTGATCCGTTCATGAAAAATAGAGAACAGTAAGTGCCTGTACTGCAGCTGACATCCACATTCAAAATCCAAAGTTAAAGTTAAATTTACTGTCATATACATAAGTACTGTACATGTATGCACAGGTGCAATGAAAAACTTTGCAACAGTATGTTAAATCAATGTGGGTGGAGATAAGAAACTGCAAGGATAAAAAAAGCATTCTGAGCCGTGCTGAAGGGTCTCGGCCTGAAACATCGACTGTACTTTTTTCCATAGATGCTGCCTGGCCTGCTGAGTTCCTCCAGCATATTGTATGTGTTGCTTGGAACTGCAAAGGGAGCTGAAAAAGGCATGTAATAAGGGTAATATCACAATTGGGGTGGGGGACTTATATATGCAAGGGGATTGGGAAAATCAGGTTGGTGTTGGATTGCAAGAGAGGAAATTTTTGAACGTCAACAAGATGGCTTTTTAGAGCAGTTTGTGCATGAGCCTACTCAGGAAAAGGTTATCTTAGTTTGGGTGTTATGTAATAACCCAGATCTACTAGAGAGCTTAACATAAAGGAACCCTTAGGAAGCAGTGATTGAATTCCTACTAACTTGAGAGGGAGAAGCATAAGTCTTGTGTATCAGTATTGCAATGGAATAAAGGGAATTACAGAGGTGTGAGAGAAGAGCTTGCCCAGGTGGATTGAAGGAGGATTCTGGTAGGGCTGATGGCAGAGAAGAGCTGGCCGAAGTTTCTGGGAATAGTTTCCAAGGCACAGGATAGGTATGTCCCATAGAAGAAGTTCTCAAATGGCAGGGCTAAGCAACTGTGGTTGACAAGTGAAGTTAAGGACTACATAAAAATCAAGGAAAGGGCATACAAAGTAGCAAAATTTTGAGGGAAGTTGGATGATTGGGAAGCTTTTAACATATAACAAAAGGCAACTAAAAAAGTTATAGGAAGGTAGAAGATGAAATATGAGGGCAAACTAGCTAATAATATAAAGCAAGATACTGCAAGTTTTTTTTGGTCATATCAAGAGTAAAAGGAGGGTGAGATTTGATCTTGGGCCACTGGAAAATGATGCTGGTGAGGTAGTAATGGGGGACAAAGAAATTAGCAGATGAACTTAAGGAGTACTTTGCATCTATCTTCACTGTGGAAGACACTAGCAGTGTGCAGAGTTCTGTGAGTGTCAGGGAGCAGTAGTGAATGCCATTACTAATACAAAGTAATAAGTGCAAGTCAAGCTCAAAGGGCTTAAGATGGATAAGCCACCTGGACTAGATGGACTATATTTCCTGAGTCCTGAGAGAGCTTGCTGAAGAAATACTAACCAGAAGCATTGGTTCAAGTATCACTTGATTCTGGCATGGTCTCGGAGGACTGGAAAATTGAAAATGCCGCTCCACTCTTTAAGAAGGGAGGAAGTCAAAAAAGAAGGAAATTATAGGCCAGTTAGTCTAACCACAGAGGTTGGAGACAAATGAAAGAATAAGGCATAGCCAGCATGGTATCGGTAAAGGGAACTTTGGGGAAGGGGCTTCTTCGCACAGAGAGTGGTAGGAGTGTGGAATGAGCTGCCAGATGAAGTGGTAAATGTGGGCTGTCTTTTAACATTTAAGAAAAACTTGGACAGGTACATGGATAACAGGTGTATGGAGGGATATGGTCCAGGTGCAGTTCAGTGGGATTAGGCAGAAAAATGCCAAGAAGGGCCAAAAGGCCTGTTTCTGTGCTGTAATGTTCTATGTCTCTATAGTTCTAAGTGTAGAGGGACTTTGGAGTACTTGTGCAAGACTCTACTGCTGAATCTCTGGTAAAGAAGGCAAATGCAATGCTGGCATTTATTTCAAGGGGAATTGAATATAAAACCAAAGAGATAATGCTGAACCTTTATACTAGTCAGGCTGCACCTGGAGAATTGTTAACTGTTTTGGGCCCCATATCTCAGAAAGGATGTGTTGTCATTGGAGAGAGTCCAGTGGAGGTTCACAAGGATGATTTGGGAATGAAGGGGTTAACATACGAGGACTGTTTGGCAGCCATGGGCCTGTACTCATTGGAACTTAGATGAACGTGGAAGGATCTCATTGAAACCCAGCAAAAGTTGAAAGAATTAGATGAGGTGGATCTGGAGTGGATGTTTCCTGTGGGGGGGGGGGATATCCAGAACTAGAGGGCACAGCCTCAAAATTGAGGGGCAACCCTTTAGAACAGAGCTAAGGAGGAATTATTTTATCCGGAGAGTAGTGAATCTGTGGAATGCTCTGCCACAAGCTGCAGTGGAGGCCAAGTCTGTGGGTATATTTAAAGCGGAAATTGATAGTTTCCTGATTGGTCAGGGCATCAAAAAATATGGTGAGAAGGCAGGTGTATAGGGTTGAGTGGGATCAAGGATCAGGCAAGATGGAATGGCGGAGTAGGCTCAATGGGCTGAATGGCCTAATTCTGCACCTACGTCTTTGGTCTCATCACAGGAACATTGCATCATATAAGAATTCACAAAAAATATATATTTTTCTAATGCTACTCTGAAACCAGTTATTACCTGGTTATTTTCATCTCCCATCTGGTCATGTTACAGTTCATTGGACTTTATTGAACTCTGCAATTTCACTCCTGATGAAGGGTTTCGGCCCGAAACGTCGTTATTACATTCACCCATAGATGCCGTCTGGCCTGCTGAGTTCTGCCAGCATTTTGTGTTTTTCTGCAATTTCAAACCTAACTCTAATGTCATCTTCCTCTTTGATGCAAGATCATGCTTGCTAACCCAGTTTTTCTCTTAAACTGGTCAGGATTTCCAGCATTCTTTATTAATTCAAATTTCCTGCAATTGCAATATGCAACCTCTCATAGTTTCTGCATTCAATTTTTTGGGTTTTTTCCATTTTTTAATTGTGATCATTCATCTGTTAAGCACACTGCTCCAAAGGTCTGGTGTAATATAAACAAACTTGGTCTCCAGCCAATCACTGGCAGTTCTTTTGCCTTCATTGTTTTCCAAGAACTAAAACGTTTATGATTCGCAGAAGACATTCTCTTTTGGGTTTGTTTTTTGAGATGACATATGAATGCCATATTAATGAAACCAATAGTGAAGACTTGGATAAAGTTTCATCTTCATCATCTTCAGTATAATCCAGAGGAGCTATGCTCTTGAAGAATCTACTTCCATTGCACTGAAGAATTAAAATCGGGTTAGTGCCAGGTGACAAGGGTGAAAATTAACCTCTTCAATTTTCATGGTAGGATTTACATTCGGAGTCATGAGCAAAGGGTATATGTCAGACTTCACAGGGAAATAAGGGTTAACTGTCAACATTCATCGAACAATGAACTGTGCAAGATAAAGTGAATGGCTTTGATCTGTTGAGAGGAGAAAAGTACAGCTTGTCTTCTTTTCTGAGTCCAAGAATTACTCCAAAAAGTGTTACTGTATGAAGTAAGTGGTGGTAATGACATTGGCTATAAGGTGCTTAAAATATAACTTTGGGGTCTGGGACAATAAGCATAGGTAATGAGATCCATTAACAATAGAATGAAAAGGAGGTACTATAAAAAATTATCATAAACCTATCAGATTGACATTAAAACCCAACTGCTCTGTAAACTCCCAAAGGGAAAGAAAACCATGGTGCTTAGCATTAAAATCTTTATGCAACACGAGCCCTATACCATTGTGCCGGCTTCTTAACAACCCTGCAGCAAGCTACTCAATTAGAGCAAACTATCACATTGGGTCACAAAAAATGTGCAATAAATACTGAGAATGAAAAATATTCATGTTCCTGATACAGTTTTTGCATTATGTTGAATACCTTAGCTTCATAAGGGTATTAGAGACAAATGCATTCTAGAGCAATATTGGCATAAAACCCAAGTTGGGTGGATAAAGGTTATAATACAACGAGATTTAGCTGGAGAAGCCACACTATAAAGAAAGGAACTTAGCTCAATTCAGCCAATGAATTGTCAGCTTGTGGTGTTTTAAGCAACTTTACAAGAATCAGATGCCTTGGAGAAATAGAGAAGATACCACACTTTCACATTATATGGCATATTAACCTGGTGTACCTCAGGGGTCTGTGCTTAGCCCATTGGTCTACTCTCTATATACACATGACTGTGTGGCTAGGCATAGCTCAAATACCATCTATAAAGTTGCTGACAATACAACCATTGTTGGTAGAATCTCAGGTGGTGACAAGAGGGTGTACAGGAGTGAGACGTGCTAACTACTGTAGTGGAAAGGTGCCGCAGCAACAACCTGGCAGTCAACATCAGTAGGACGAAACAGCTGATTGCGGACTTCAGAAAGGGTAAGACAAAGGAGCACATACCAATCCACAGAGAGGGATCAGAAGTGGAGAGAGTGAGCAGCTTCAAGCTTCTCGTGTCAGGATCTCTGTGGATGTAAACTGGTCTCAACATATCGACGTGGTTATAAAGAAGGCAAGACAGTGGCTATAGTTCATTTGGAGTTTGAAGAAATTTGGCATGTCAACAAATATACTCAAAAACTTCTTTTGATGTACTGTGGAGAGCATTCTGACAGGCTGCATTACTGTCTGGTATGGAGGGGCTACTACACAGGACGAAAAGAAGCTGCAGAAGGTTGTAAAACTTATCAATTCCATCGTGGGCACTAGCCTACAAAGTACCCAGGACATCTTTAGGGAGCGGTGTCTCAGAAAGGCAGCGTTCATTATTAAGGACCTCCAGCACCCAGGGCATGCCCTTTTCTCACTGTTACCATCAGGTATGAGGAACAGAAGCCTGAAGGCGCACACTCAGTGATTCAGGATCAGCTTCATCCCCTCTGCCATCCGATTCCTAAATGGACATTGAATCTTTGGACACTACCTCACCTTTTTTAATGTACAGTATTTATGTTTTTGCACATTTTTTAAAATCTATTCAATATACATAATTGATTTATTTGTTTAATTTCTTTATTTTATTTATTTTTTCTCTTCTAGATTATCTATTGCCTTGAACTGCTGCTGCTAAGTTAACAAATTTCACGTCACATGCCGGTGATAATAAACCTGATTCTAATTCTGATGCTTCTTTGACTCTTGAAGGATGCCACCACAAATCTCTGACCTTATTCCTTCCTTGCTAGACATTACTCTATCTGGATAACTGCCTCAAACTCCTGGAAGAGATGGAGGTTACATCACTTGTCAGAGCCAAACCAATGAGTAGAGATGTCCAATATAAATGATGACCTAAGTAGGCTCTCAGTTGGTTCAACAACATCAGCACTCTTTGTTATGGAAACAATATCTACAGCTTAGGTGACAATAAGTGGAAAGACTTATGGTACCTAAATAATACCATCCAACATGGACAGCCACAACATATATAATGATGTCCCTCTGATGTACTTACAAATAAGCTAGCCATTTGTACTCATGGAATGACAAATCTAGGATTCAGCTACCTATTCATGCCATCTCTCACAAAAACAGGAGCCTGTCTTCATTATCATTATTGCTATAAGTTTCCAGTTATTGAATCAGAACAGTGCAGTTAGAGAATTAAATAAAGACACGTAGATGCTGGAAATCTGAAATCAAAAGGAAAGAACTGGAAACACTCGGCAAGTCTGGCAGCATCCAAAGAAAGAGGAACAGAGTCAATATTTCACATTCAAAACTTATTGTCCAAACTGAAGAGAAAAACAAGTCATTTGTCTGTAGCCAAGATAATAATAGAGAGATGGATAGAGCAGAAGAAATGTCTCTGAATCAGAATCATTGTGAAATTTGTTGTTTTGTGGTGGCAGTATAGTGCAAGACATGAAAAATTATTAAAAAGTTGTTAAATACATCATCCAAAAGAGGAATAGTAAGGTAGTGTTAATGGGTGTTCATGTATTCATGGGCTGTTCAGAAATCTGATGGTAAAGGGGAAGAAGCTGCTCCTTAGAAGTTGAGTTTGGGTTTTCAGTCTCATTTACCTCCTCCTTGATGGTAGCAATGAAAAGAAGATATGGCCCAGTTGGTGAGCGTTCTTTAGGATGGATGCCATCTTCTTAAGGCACTGCCTTTTGAAGGTGTCTTCAATGGTGTGGAGGCTTGTGCTGGCAGAGTCTACAATCCTGTGCATTGGAGCCTCCAGACCAGGTGGTGATACAACCGGTCCGAATACTGAACATCTCTAGAAACTCGCTAGTCTTTGGTGACGATAAACCTCCCCAGACTTCTAATTAAGTATTAATTTGATTTGGCGTGCCTTCTTCATGACTGCATCAATATTGTGGACCCATGAACTTAATGCTGCTCACCCTTTCCTCCGCTGACCCTTCAATGAGGATATGTGTATATTCCCCAAGCTCCCCTTCGCAAAGTCGATAATCAGTTCCTTGACCTTGCTGATGTAAGTTCATGGTTGTTATTGTGATACCACTCAACTTGCCAACCTATCTTGTTTCTGTACACTTTCTTGTTTCCATCTGAGCTTCTGCCAACAACAGTGGTGGCATTGGTGAATTTATAGATAGTATTTGAGCTGTACCTAGCCACACATTCATGAGTGTAGAGAGAGTACAACAGTAGGCTAAGCACAGAACTTTGAGGTACATCTGTGTTTATTGTCAGCAAGGAGTCAATGTACTGATGCGGATGAAGAGAATCAGTATTTTGCGTCAGTCGTCACTGTGGAAGACACTAACAGTATGGTGGAAGTTCCAGGTGTCGGGGGCATGAAGTCTGTGAAGTTACCATAACTAGAGAGCAGGTTCTTTGGAAACTGAAAGGTCTGATGGTGGACCTGGTGCAGACAGTGTACATCCCAAGATCCTGATAGACGGAGCTGAGGAGGTATTAGTAATTACCTTTCATGAATCACTAGATTCTGGAATGGTTCCAGATGACTGCAAAATTGCAAATGTCATTCTACTCTTCAAGAAGGGGGAGAGGCAGAAGAAAGGAGGCTATAGGCCAGTTAGTCTGTCCTCAGTGGTTGGGAAGATGTTGGAATTGATTATCAAGGATGAGGTCTCAGGGTACTAGGAGGCACATCATAAAATAGGCATTCTCAGCATGGTTTCCTCAAGGGAAAAACTTGCCTAACAAATTGGTTGGAATTCTTTGAAGAAATAACAAGCAGAATAGACAAAGGAGAATTGGTTGATGTTGCACACTTGGATTATCGGAAGGCCTTTGACAAGGTGTCACACATGAGGCTACTTAACAAGCTATAAGCTCATGGTATTACAGGAAAGATTCTAGCATGGATAAAGCAGTGGCTAACTGGCAGGAAGTAAAGACTGAGAATAAAGGGAGCCTTTTCTTCTTGGCTACCGATGACTAGCAAAGTTCCACAGGGGTCTGTGTTGGGGCCAATTCTTTTACGTTATATGCCAATGATTTTCATGATGGAATGGATGACTTTATTGCGAAGTTTGCAGACCATATGAAGATAGGTGGAGTGGCATGTAGTTATGAGGAAGTAAGACTACAGAAGCACCTAGACAGATTAGGACAGTCAGTAAGGAAGTAGCAGATGGAATACAGTGTCAGGAAGTGTGTGGTCATGCACTTTGGTAGAAGAACTGAAAAGGTTGACTATTTTCTAAATGGAGAGAAAATACAAAAAAACTGAGGTGCAAAGGGACTTGAGAATCCTCGTGCAGGATTCCCAAAAGTTTAATTTGCAGGTTTTGTCTGTGGTGAGGAAGGCAATTGCAATGTTAGCAATCATTTCAAGAGGACTAGAATATAAAAGCAAGGATGTAATGTTTACACTTTATAAAGCACTGGTAAGGCCTTAGATGGAGAATTGTGAGTAGTTTTGGGCCCTTTGTCTTAGTTAGGATGAACTGAAACTGGGGAGGGTTCAAAGGAGGTTCATGAAAATGATTCCAGGATTGAGTGGCTTGTCATGTGAAGAGCATTTGATTGCTCTGGACCTCTGTTCACTAGAATTCAGGAGAATGAGGGGGTGACCTCATTGAAACATATCAAATAGTTAAAGGCCTTGATAGAGTGGATATTTCCTATGGACCCAGCCTTGAATAAGAGGGCATCCTTTCAGAATGGAGATAAGGAGGAATTTCTTTAGCTGGAGAGTGGTGAAGCTGTGGAATTCTTTGCCACAGGTAACTGCCAAGTTTTTATGTATATTTGAGGCAGAGGTTGATAGATTCATGATTGGTCAGGTCATGAAGGGATATGGGGAGAAGACAGGAGATTGCGACTGAGAGGAAGATTGAATCAGCCATGATGAGATGGCAGAGTGGACTCAATGGGTCAAATAGCCTATTTCTGCCTCTCTATCTTATGGCCTTGTGATGCACACTAACTGTGGTCTCCCTATAAGTAAATCATGAATCCAAGTTGCAGGATAGAGTGAGTTAATGCAGCAGTTAGATAATAATTTTTGTTTGTGTTGTGTTACTGATTTGGGGCTGGGGTCCAAAAATGGGTACACCATATACACAAGATGGCTACAAGAGCAAGTCGAGGCTAGGAATCCACCTCCCAACTCCCCAAAGCCCCTCCACCTTCTACAGTACGTCTACAGACATGGAACGCACCCCACTTGCCCAGATGATTGCAGCTTCAACAGCACACAAGAAGCTCGGCATCTTAACAGTTCATAGCAACCCATCTGAGAGGCACCCTGACCACTGTCATTCACTCACCCCACCCGAAACAGTAGAAACACCATTTGCAGGATGTGCTGCCGCAACTCATCAAGAATCTTTAGACAGCATCTTCTAAACCCACAACCTCTAACAGCTACACAAGGAAATCTGCAGATGCTGGAAATTCAAGCAATGCACACAAAATGCTGGTCGAATGCAGCAGGCCAGGCAGCATCTATAGGAAGAAGCACAGTCAATGTTTTGGGCCAAGACCCTTCGTCAGGACTAACTGAAAGAAAAAATGCCAGAGAAACAGCAAGGCCCGAAGCCCATCTACTTTTTTTCTTTGACCACCAGCATATTATGTGTGTTACCTCTAACAGCTAGTAGTTCAAAAGCAGCACAACCGTAGGAACAACACCAACCGGAAGTTGCTTTTCAAGACACGCAACTGCCAGACATGGAAAAGGATCCTCAATGCTTCACCATCACTGGATGAAAGTTCTACAACTCCCTCCAAAACTCCCCGCAGCAGTTCAAGAAGGCAGGTCACTGTCACCTTCGCAAGTGAAATTAATTTAAGTTCTGGTTCAGCCTGTGAAGTCAAATCCCTTGAATTAGTAGAAAATATTATACACATGCAAAAAAAAGCTAAATAAATCA
Organism: Hypanus sabinus; assembly: GCF_030144855.1. Taxonomy (NCBI): domain Eukaryota; kingdom Metazoa; phylum Chordata; class Chondrichthyes; order Myliobatiformes; family Dasyatidae; genus Hypanus; species Hypanus sabinus. The sequence continues at coordinate 128,091,597 of NC_082706.1, forward strand.
ACCAGTCTGTTTTGGTATAAATAGGAGTGACATCCTCCAGTGTGGTTGTTTTGCTCATGCAGCATGACCAAAATCTTTGGCCCATGATGCCACGTCCGACCAGATGTCGAGTTAACTAAACCCAGCTACCGGTACATGAACCATGTCCCTTCATTCTCAGCATATTGAAGCGCCTGTCTAAATGCCTCTTTATGGCCAGTATTGTATTTGCCTCTACCAAACCCTCGGCAGCACACTCTAGGCACCCACCACTTCTGTCTAAAAATACTGAATCACTCTACTTTTAAATGTATATCTGCTAAAATATGACATTTGCGCCCTGGGAAAACTGAGCTCATCATGTAACATACTCGGTGGCTTTCCCAACCTCCCACGCCGGACGGCTTTGATAATTAATATTAATGAGGAGTGGGCATGACGTAAGATGACCCTCGTGGTGCTGACTGGGATACTGGAAGAGTGCGGACAGTCAGCCTGGAAGAGATTTGTTGTTGGCGGAAGGAAGGAAGGAAGGGCTGGGGGTAGTTGAGAGCGGCGAGCCGATGGAGCGGGCAGCCGTGCCACGGAGGAAGGGGGTCGGTGGAGGCGGGGGGCTGAGCTCCAACTCCAGGTCTGTGTCGGCTAACAGCTTGTCGACCAGCGGCGGGGCTTCGCCGAGCCCGGCCAACTCCCGCCGCCGGAGGCAGCCGCCGCGGCCGGCTGACTATAAACTTCAGGTGATCATCATCGGCAGCCGCGGCGTGGGCAAGACCAGCTTGATGGAGCGCTTCACAGACGACACGTTCAGCGAGGCCTGCAAATCCACCGTCGGTATGTGGGGAAGGGAAGGAGGAGGCGGCGCCAGTTGGGCTTTGGGCCTTGTTGTTTCTCTGGCCGAAGCTCTGCATATTGCCGGACTGTTTATTTTATAGACGACCCCAGCCTGTCTAGGGTTACTGTGCTACCCTCTGGTTACATTCCCTCCCCACACCACCCTGCCCAACTCCACTATCCCAGCCTTTTCTACCTCAATCCGACACCCCAATCCCAGCAGGATGTTATCCAAGAGTGCTGGTCCTTTTAAACCTCATTTATTCTGGATAGGTAGACTAGATTTCCTGTAGTCTTTTACAGGAGTCTGACACTTCTGTTACGGAGTCATTCGATCCATCCAGTTTAGCCGAACTATTCATATTAACCTGCACCCGGAACGTAGCCCTCCATACTGCTCCCATCCATTACCTATTCGAATTTCTCTTAATTTTTGAAATCAAACCCATCCACCACTTCTGTTGGCAGCTCCTTCCACACTCTCACCACCTTCTGAATGAAGAAGTTGCCGTTCATGTTCCCCTTAAGCCTTTCACAGTTACCACATAACCTCTAGTTCTAGTCCAACCCAACTTCAACTGAAAAAGCCCTCTTGCATTTATTCTATCTACCTATACTAGTCATAATTTTGTATTCTTCTCCCCCACCCCCCACATTCTTTCCAGCCTTAGGGAATAAAGTCCTAATCTGGTCAACCTTTCCCTTTAACTCTGGTCCTGAAGACCTGGCAACTTCCTTGTAAACGTTCTCTGCACTCTTATTGGGGAATCAAGGGTCTGACAGATGTGGACCTCTCTCCTTGTCCAGTCACTTTGGTTGGGGATTTGGCTCTGTTCTCACGAGTCAGGAGTGATCCACATGACACCAGGATGCAGATGATGGGTTAACACAAACTGCTGGAGGAACACAGCATTGTTAGGCAGGAGGAAATAGACAGCTGACATTTTGGGTTCAGACCCTTCTTGCAGTCTTCCCTTCAATACTCCACAACTGTCACCATCCTGATCAGAGGTTTTGACCATTTGTAGGAAGCTAGCCCTTTCCCTGGCGTAATGGTCCCCTTTCATCCCTAGCTTCAGTCTTTTTTTTGCCTTTCTTTCCACCATTTCCCCCAGAATACTCTACATGGTGTCTGATCTCATACTTTGGATAATGAAGTGTGGGGAACATATTTATTTTCAAATTTGACTTTTTCACAAAGAAATTTATTAACTTTCCCAAATTAATCTTAACAGATTTTCAGATACTGCTTAGATCAAATTTTCTTCATAATATACTTGGAGCTTCAATGTAAAGTGTTAATGATTGGGGTCAGAAACTATATTAAGCATGTGAAAGCAACAAGTACTATGTAGACAATTTTTTAAAAAGCTCTAGCTATTGTTTATAAGAGTACCTAATGATGGAAATGCTCAGCAGTTCAGATGGCCTCTGGAAAGAGAAACCAAGTTACAGGTTGAAATAGTATGTCCTGCCTAGTACAGTCTTGTATAGTAGATGTTATGGCTCATCTTTGTGAATTTTGCTAGTATTTTGTGAAGAAAATGTTTATTCCACATCCCAGATAAAGCTGCAGTCTCATTGACTTGCATCCTCCATCTATATTATAGAAAGAGCTTATGAGCTTGGACTGTTTGCTTTTGTTGATCAGTCTCAGATTGCCATCTTCCATCCTCTCAGGCTACTAGAAATTCAGCTTCTTGGGTCATTTGAGTTTTTTGTGAGCTGGATGAAAGTTGGAGAAAGCACCATCCTTGCTGATCTTGGCATTATGTAAGCCTGTGTGCTAACTTCAGATTTTGTTTTGAAACATAATCCTTGGTATGATCAGAGGGAAACTGAACAGCAGTTCTTCACTGGCTTTGAGAAATAATGCACTTCTGTATGAGATAGCAACTTCATTGTATTATGCATAGAGCTGGTGTGCAATTGTAAGGATAGAAATGATGCATATTTTCCCAACTTTCTCCTTCATTTTGTTGGGATTGATCACCATGGAAAATTTTCATTTGAGGCTCATTGATAACCTGCCTGATTGCTGGAAGGGCAGGCAAAAAGTTGCACCACCAGCCTTTCACTGTTGATCATGTGATTCACTAATTCAGGGACAGCTTCTTCCCCCCTGCCATCCATTTTATAAATGGACATTGAACCCATGAACACCACCTCACTACTTTTTTAAAATTTTTGATTTTGTACTGCTTATCTTAATTTAACTATGTAATTTATATTTACATTAAATTTAGCGTAATTCATTTTTTCTCTATATTTATCATGTATAGCATTACTGCTACTGCAAAGATAACAAATCTTAGGACATAAGGCAGTGATTGAAAATTTGCACAGTAGTTTAGAGTCAACTAGGGCATAATTAAAGTTGTACCTCAATGTAAGCGTACATTTGTAGTCTTTACACTTCAATTACCAAAGCAGTGTCTGATTAAAACACTGTTGAGGTAGTTTATCTGCTGTTCAGTAAACAGATTGAATGGCACTGATCCATCCTAGAAAATGAGGTATGCTGAATGTGTTCAGACTACATAATCCCATGTGGTTGCAAAGTTCTCAGCAATATGAACTTTAGGCCCAGGATTGTACTGCAGCATTAAAGGTATTGAAAATATTAAAGTTACGCAAGTTTGATGGTTAACAATATGTAGTAATCGTTAAATTGGTGATTTCGTACTGCTTTTTGAGGATCAGATATTTTAGCTTGGGGGCAGCAGTGAAGCCTGGTGGATGCACTATTGTTCCCCAAGAAACTGGAGCAAAAAAAATCAGGAATTGCTAACTTAACTATAAAGAATTTGTGGTTGGTGTTATTGTAAAAACCAAAGAGGCAATACAATTTAAGCAAATAGAAATAGGGAGTAGAATAAAAGGATAAGTTGGTGAAGGTCTTCATAGGAATATTAGAAATTGAGACTGTGTACCTGTGAAAAGGATAATGCCTGAATCAATGCCAGTAGTGATTGCCCTTCGGTTTCAAGCAAAAAGGTTATAACGTGGGAGGAATGAGCCTGTCAAAATATCAACTTGCAATTTTTTTTCTCAATGTTTACTGAGTGTATTGAGAATAATGCCACTACTCTTCATCAAAGATTCAAAGCATATCCATACGTACACAGAGGTTTGTCTTCTCCAGATAGCCATGAAAGTCATTCAGAGACATCAAACCCACTTTCCCCACACAAAAAGGAACAGCAACCCAATCATCAAACCCTCCACCCTCTGCACAAAAAAACCAACAAAATGTAACAAGAACATTAACCCCTACCCCTGCAGAACAAAATGGAAAGAAACACAGAATATAAAAAACATAATTCTGAAAAAACCCACCGTTCATGAATGCAATAGTCCAATCCAAGAATCCAGAACCACGATAACACTCTCCGACATCATCAAGAGAAAGACCTCACACAATCACAGAGGCCTGTCTGTCTGCCACGGCAAGCTCCAGACATTGATAGGTCATTCACAAACTTCTCTGGCAGCAGAGGGATCGATCAGCAATCAAAAAGCAGGCAGTCAGCGCTGAACCCTCGCTCGCCTTCTGCATTTGCCTCGATGTCTCAATCTTCCTCAAAGCTTTAATCAGCTATTAGCGGATGCTTCAATCATTGAAATGGAGTCGGGCATCAGCTGGCATCCCATCTCTAGGTTTCTTCACCTCAAGGGCGTTTGACTATGCACTTGCTTCCCGGAATCTTCTCTGAGACAGCTAAGCGTTGGATCACTCAATTGATCTCCGAACTGTAAATCTCAGGCTCTAACAGTTCCAGAAATACATTTAAGATGAAAAACTGGCATAAAGGAAGTAAAATAAGCTGTTTGGTAGACTATCTGGAGGATGTCGACCAAGGGAGTGTTGTACACTGGAAGTAGCATTGTGGGCTTTTCCACATCCACCTATGAGTGCAAGTTTGGCCTTAGTTCAGCACTTCTTCTGAAGGCTGGTATCATCATCCTTCAGTACTGCACTGAAGAGTTATTTTAATCATTGGTGCTTGTTTCTGAAGGAAGATATACTAGGATTCTGCTGATTCCATGGTGAGATTCTACCAAATGATCCATGGTTGAGTTAGAAAGGTACCATTCTCTCTGTCAGAGTTGCTGATGGAAAAATAATTTTTTTAATTTAAGGCTAAGAAGTAAAATTCAGTGCTATTGATTCCAATTAGCTTGGGAATGAAGTGAGTTAAATTACCCAAGTTGAATTGTATATACAATGGGTGCAAGAGGGAACAGACATGACAATGGTATTGGAAATTGGTTTTGGTGTGGTGGGATAGTTTGCGGTAATCCATTTGATAAATTTTCCATACTGAATAATTTACGATTTATACAATATTTTTGTTTGCCCCAAACAATCTCAATCTAGAAAAGCACTCTCGGCCCGAAACATCAACATCCCTATTGATGCTGCCTGGCCTGCTGTGTTCCACCAGCATTTTGTGTGTGTTTGAATTTCCAGCATCTGCAGATTTCCTCGTGTTTGCTCAATCTTGAAAACTTGAGGTAGCATTCCCAGACAAGATGGAGAAAATTCCAGAAAATAAGATAGTAAATACTGGAATTTGAACCAACAATGGAAATGCTAGAAATACTCAACTAGTTAAGTGGTATCTGTGGAGCTAAATAGACAGTCAATATTTTGGGTTGTGATCCTTTGTCTGGACAGGACTAAATGAAGATTGGTTGAAGCAGGTCAGGTGATAATAACATCAGGGCTGACCATCAGGAAAGTGTTTGATAGAAATGACTTGTGAAAGATACAAACATAATGATATGAAAGGAGTTGACTTGAAGTTGGAAAAAATGTGTTCTTTCCAGAAAATTGCAAAATGCCCAGACTAAAGCTAAGATTAAGCCTAATTGTGGCATTGGAGGAGCTTGTAGACAGATGAGTTGGAATAGGTGTGGGACTGAGTATCAAAGTGGAATACAACAGGAAGCTCAAGATCAACTCACAGGCTAAGTGCTCTGCAAAGTAAACACTCAATCTGTTCAGTTTCTCTAATGCAAAAGAGGCAGAATGTACTTGCCTTGTGTGAATTGCCCTTGGCTGAAGTTAGCATTGTATTGCCTTTACTCAGTTGAAATGTATTTACTATATACCTTATTGGATCCCATTAACTTTCAGCATTGTCCTCATTTTTTTTTAAAGTGATGAAGCTTAACATGGCATTAGCCTTTAACCCTGACAATTATTGTAAAAACCCTTTCCAATTCATATTTGTTGAATCTGACCAAGAATATAAGGAAATGAAGGTTAATTTTCTCATTTATCTGTTCATTAACTTTGCTGATGTTGCTTCCCTGGTGCTTTCTATTCATGGTTTGCAACAGCATCCCTTTAAAATTTGGAACTTCAGTTCTGCCATTTTAAAAAAAATCTTCACTTGTAATTAGCCAGAACTATTTGCTGTTCTCAGATGTTATCAGAAGTCTCTTTTCAACTTGCATTCCTGCTTTTTATTGGACCATTCAGTATTGATTGAAAATTTTCTTCATTAAGAATGGCTCCAAATTTTCATAAAAGGGGAAGCCAATGTGTACTCATGATTTTTTTCTCTGTTTTTATTAAATTTAGTCTATAATTTACAGTCTTGATTTGTTCTGTGACCAAGGAGGAAGGTAGGAAGTTTATCCATTGCAATAACTAAATAAACTTCATGTTGTAGATTTTAAAATCACATTTTAGGGCATGGGTTTGCAAGGAATATTATCGTATTGTGACTTAGTTCCTTTTGCAAAATGCTCGGTCAGTTATCTGCTTTTATATGTTTCTATGAGATGAAAAAAAGGAAAGGGGTCAAAAAAGTCTGAGTGCTATTATGCACTGTCAGTATAGTTGGAGCACAGAAGGTTGCCATTCAGTCTATCGTATTGTACTGACCCTCTGCAAGTGCAATCCAGCTCAACTTCCTGCCCTTTCCATTCCCCGTAGCCCTGCAAATTCTTTAGTGTCTGATACTTTACCAGCTTATTTTGAATGTTGCATTTGAAATTGCTTCCACTACTGCTCTATCAGTACATCCCACACCCTAATCATTCTCTCCATTTTATTAACTCCTTTGTGATAGTTTTCCTTCTTTTGCCAATCTTGTATTTTATGATCTATGGATCTTAATGCTTCTGCCATAGGAACATTATTCTTTCAGATCCTCTCCACATCTGCTGTATTCCAAGGAGAATATCCCCAACTTCTCTGATCTGTCTGCATAACAGAAAACTTTCATTCATGAAATAGAACATAGTTTCAGTAAATCTTTTCTTTAGCCTCGAAAGCCCTTTCATCTTGTCTCAGATGTAGCACCCAGTATTGGGTACAATACTCCTGCTAAGCCTGCACTAGTATTTTATAAAGATTCATCATGACATTTGCTCATACTCAGTTGCGAGAAAAAGTTGTGAACCTTTGATTTGATGAGAGGAAACAAGGCTACAGATCCTGGAACAAAAAAAATAAAATTGCTAGAGGAACTCAGCAGATCAAGCAGCATCTATAAAGGGGAATGGTCAGTTGATGTTTCAAGTCAAGACCCTTTGACCCAAAATATCAATTGGTTGTTTTATTTTGGAACTGATCAGTCTCTTAAAAATTGGGGGTGCTATGGTAGCGTAGTGTGAACCTCTTACAGCTTGGGATGTTGGAGTTCAAAGTTCAACTCTGGCACCAGCTGTAAGGGTTGTGTATGTTTTCCCCCTTGACCACATGGATTTCCTCTGGAAATGCAAGTTTCCTCTGAAACTCCGAAGACATACTGGTTACTGGGTTAATTGGCCATCGTAAATAGCCCTGTAATTAGGCAATGGTTAAATAGGTAGATTGCTAGGTGGTGCAGCTTAATGGGCCTGAAGTGCCTGTTTGATGCTGTATCTCTCTTTTTAAGTAAGATACAAGAAGAATATCAGGCAAAGACCCACCACAGCTACAAATTAAGACATGTTCTACAGGTTATGTGCAAACTCAACTGTGTATTGTAAAGTCTGTGAAGTGGGTCTGGCAAAAATGTGCATGCCCCCAGTTTTATCATTTTAGTAATGGCAAGAGATAGTAAACATTAACAAAGAAGTACATTTGCAAAAAAAGGTTAATGAACCCTTTGAGGTTACCTGGTTTTCTGCATTAGTTACTCATAAAATGTGGTCTGATCTTCGTCGAAGTCACAATAATAGACAAACGTAATCTGTTTCAACAAATAACACAAAAACAATTATATTTTTCATATCTTTATTGAACACTGTTTAATCATTCTCAGTCCTGGCTTGAAAAAGTATGTGAACCCTTGTATTAAGTAACTGACAGAACCTCATTTAGCAGCAATAACCTCAACAAAACTTTTCCTGTAGCTGCTGATCAGACTTGTACAATGGTGAGGAGGAATTTTAGACCATTCCTTCATGCAAAACTGTTTCAATTCATTCTGGATTATCTTGCATGAACAGCTCTCTTCAGGTAATGCATCTCAATTGGGTTATGGTTTGGACTCCAAAACACAAATGTTTTTCTTTTTAAACTATTCTATTGATTACTTTTGTGTTTTGGATCATTGTCATGTTGCATCAACCAACTTCTATTAAGCTTCAGGTGATGGACTGCTATCCTGATGTTCTCCTGTAAAATGTCTTCAATCAGGTTTATTATCACCGGCAGGTGATGTGAGATTTGTTAACTTAGCAGCAGCAGTTCAATGTAATACATAATCTAGCAGAGAAGAAAAAAAATAAAATTAAAAAAATAAATTAAAAAACAAGTAAATCAGTATAGAAATCAGTATAGAATAGAAATACTGCATTTGTTTTTTAAAGTGAAGTAGTGTCCAAAGCTTCAATGTCCATTTAGGAATTGGATGGTAGTGGGGAAGAAGCTGTTGCTGAATCGCTGAGTGTGTGCCTTCAGGCTTCTGTACCTCCTACCTGATGGTAACAGCGAGAACAGGGCATGCCCTGGGTGCTGGAGGTCCTTAATAATGGGCACCGCCTTTCTGAGACACTGCTCCTTGAAGATGTCCTGGGTACTTTGTAGACTAGCACCCAAGATGGAGCTGACTAAATTTACTACTTTCTGCAGCTTCATCCGACCCTGTGCAGCAGCCCCTCCATACCAGACAGTGATGCAGCCTGTCAGAATGCTCTCCACAGTACAACTATAGAAGCTTTTGAGAGTATTTGTTGACATGGCAAATCTCTTCAAGCTCCTAATAAAGTATAGCCGCTGTCTTGCCTTTATAACTACATCGATATGTTGGGACCTGGTTGGATATTCAGAGATCTTGACACCCAGGAACTTGAAGCTGCTCACTCTCTCTCCACTTCTGCTCCCTCTGAGGATTGGTATGTGTTCCTTCGTCTCACCCTTCCTGAAGTCCACAATCAGCTCTTTTGTCTCACTGACGTTGAGTGCCAGGTTATTGCTGCTCCACTAGTTGGCAGAGCTCACTCCTGTACACCCTCTCGTCACCACCTGAGATTCTACCAACAATGGTTGTAATGTCAGCAAATTTATAGATGGTATTTGAGCTATGCCTAACCACACAGTCACGTGTATATAGAGAGTAGAGCAGTGGGCTAAGCACACACCCCTGAAGTGTTCCAGTGTTGATTGTCAGCGAGGAGGGTATATTATCACCAATCTGCACAGATTGTGGACTTCCGGTTAGGAAGTTGAGGATCCAATTGAAGAGGGAGGTACAGAAGCCCAGGTTCTGCAACTTCTCAATCAGGTTTGTGGGAATGATGGTATTAGATGCTGAGCTGTAATTGATCAACAGCATCCTGACGTAGGTGTTTGTGTTGTCCAGGTGGTCTAAAGCCATGTCTGCAGTTGACCTACTGTGGCGATAGGCAAATTGCAATGGGTCCAGGTCTTTGCTGAGGCAGGAGTTCAGTCAAGTCATGACCAAATCTCAAAGCATTTCATCATCATCGATGTGGTGCTACCAGGTGATAGTCATTAAGGCAGCCCACATTATTATTCTTGGCATTAATAGAATTGTTGCCTTTTTGAAGCAAGTGGGAACTTCTGTAGCAGACAGAGATTGAAAATGTCCTTGAATACTCCTGCTAGTTGGTTGGCATAGGTTTTCAGAGCCTTACCAGGTACTCCATTGGGATTTTCCACCTTGTGAGGGTTCACTCTCTTTAAAGACAGCCCAGCATCAGGCTCTGAGACAGAGATGACAGGGTCATCAGGTGCAGCAGGGATCTTCCTATTTTCAAAGTGGGCATAGAAGGTGTTGAGTTCATCTGGTAGTGAAGCATCACTGCCGTTCATGCTATTAGGTTTCACTTTGTAGGAAGTACAATTTTGAATTCATTGTTTACTCAATGATTGCATGCTGACCAGGTCCTGAGGCAGCAAAGCAGATCCAAACCCTGATGCTCATTCCACCAGGCTTCACAATTGGGATGAGGCTTTGGTGTACGTGTGCACTGTTCTTTTTCTTCCAAACATTGCAGTGTGCATTTCTGCCAAATAGTTCAGCTTTTGTCCCATGTCCACAGAAAGTTGTCCAGAAGTGTTGTGGATTATCCAGGTGGTCTTCGTAAACTTGATATGTGCAATAATTTTTTTTTATTTTTGGAGAGCAGTGGTTTCCTCCTTGGTGTCCTTCCATGAACACCATTCTTGTTCAGTGTCTTTCTTATAGTGGACATATGTAGAGACTTTAAGTTCTAGAGATTTCTGCAGATCTTTCACTCTTACCCTCGGGTTCTTTTCACCTCCTTCAGAATTGCACATTGTGCTCTTGGTGTGATCTTGGCAGGACGCCCACTCCTAGGGAGAGTAGCAACAGTACTGAATTACCTCCATTTGTAGACAATCTCTCTTGTTGTTGGCTGATAAACACTTGGGTCTTTAGAAATGCTTTAGTAGCCTTTTCTAGCTTCGTGCATCTGAGGTCTTCAGAAAGTTGTTTCGATCGAGGCATGCTGCACATAAACAGATCTTTCTTGAGAAAAGCAGGCTACCTGATTTTGTGTATCAGTCCCCTGACACTGTCAATATCCCTGCTGAGTTACTGAAGAACGAAGGGTACTTGTGTATGTGCACCCTCTACCAGTACATTACCAAGGCCTGGACTGATGAGAACATCCCACAGCAATGGAGAAATGCAAATATCATTGTCATTTATAAAAGCAAGGGTGACAAGGCCATCTGTGGCAATAGTAGGAGCATATCACCCCTTACTGTTGCTGGAAAGGTCCTGGCTAAGGTTATGCTTCAGACGCTCATCAGCAACATCACTGAGTCAATGCTGCCTGAATCACAGTGTGGATTTAGGAAGAACAGGAGCACAATTAACATGATCTTCGCAGCCCAGCAACTTCAGGAAAAGTGCTGGGTGCAACATCAAGACCTGTTTATGGCCTTGGTCGACCTCTCCAAAGCATTCGACACTGTGCAAAGAGAGCTCTAATGGGATGTCCTCCTCAGGTTTGGCTGTCTCAATAAATTTGTTAACCACCTCTGCCAGTTCCATGATGGGATGACTGCTCGGGTGACCATAGGAGGACAAGAGTCCGAGTCCTTCCTTGTATGCACAGGGGTGTGCGCTAGCACCAGTGCTCTTTAACATCTTCCTCTTCTGTGTTACCAAGCTTCTCCACAACGAGATTGAGGACAGCAGCGGTATGGCAGTGGGCGTCAGGTTAGATGGCAACCTCTTTAACATCAGAAGGCTCCACGCAACCACCAAACTCCATAGAGAACGGGTCCTGGAGCTGCAGTATGCAGACGACTGTGCTCTTGTGGCCCATACTCTGGAGGATCTTCAGACTGTCCTTGCTGTGGCAGCGAGAGCGTACAGCAGGATGGGGCTGACTGTCGATACCACCAAGACAGAAGTGGTTTGCCAATGGTGTACCAGTGTCCCATCCACCCTACCTGCCTTCACTTTTGGTGGTGAAAAGCTGTCAGTAGTGCCATCTTTCAAATATCTAAGGAGCATTTTCTCTGAGGATAGCGGCATGGCAACGACATTCAGAGCCGCATTAAACAGGCATCAGCTGCCTTTGGGAGACTTCGGTGTAGTCTTTCAGAATAGGAGCCTTTTTCCCTCCAGAAAGGTCGCTGTATAACAATTGGTCTGTGTCACCACCCTCCTTTATAGCTGTGAAGCTTGGGTAACCTACATCAATCAAATTAAGTCCTTGAGCGCTTCCACATCAGCTGCCTCCAGCACATCCTGGGAATTACTTAGCGTGAGCGTGTGCCTCACACTAAAATACTTGTAAAGACCAACTGCAGAAGCATTGAGGCCATGATCACCCAGTGTCAGCTAAGTGGCTCAGGCACATGATAAGGGTGCCCCCCACCCCCCCATGTCGGCTACCTTGTAAAGTGTTATATGACCAGCTACATCATGGTGGACGTTCAGCTGGAGGGCTGAAGAAGGTCTATAAGGATCAGATGAAGAATGCTTTAAGGAAGTGTAAGATCAGACCTGAGGACCTGGAGGATGTTGCTGCTGACCGTAACACTTGGCGACAGCTATGTAAGGATAGGGTTCGTATTCTGGAGATGGAAAGAACAACCAGAAGAGAGCCAGGAGAAATGCAGCCATGGTTGCCATCACTACCACCACCACTACCACATATACATGTCCCACCTGCAATAGAACTTGTGGGTCCAGGATAGGACTGTATAGTCATCTAAGATCTCATCGTTAAAGGAGTGGACGTTGTCATCAGATTCCGATGGACAACTGAAGAAAATTATATAGGGCAGGGCACCTCAACAACACACACCTCCAATCTCATCTCATTGATTGGAACACCCGACTCCAAATAGCTTTTGTAGCAAGTGTTCCAATCAATGGGATGTACCCCAGAGGTTCACATACTCCTTTGAACAGAGACTGCGATTGCTTAAATGGTGTACAAGAAGTAGTGCAGTTGTTTGTGTGTTATTAGTTTAGGCAGATTGTGTTTGTCTATTTTGTGTCTTGGGTGAACTTCAGACCACATTTTATGAATAATTAATGCTGAAGACCAAGTAATTTTACTTGCAACTGTATATGCATGGAAACAAAGGATATGTCTGTTACTAAATTACTGTATTACCACAGGCTTCAAGGAAGTTTATAATCTAGAAAGATGAGCAGCACTCTATGGATATCCTCCGCAACTTCTGCCACCTTCAGCAAGACCCCACCACTAAGGACATCTTTCCCTCTCTACCCCTCTCTACTTTTTGCAGGGATCATTCCCTCCGCGACTGCCTGGTCCACACGTCCCTCCCCACAGATCTCCCACCTGGCAATTATCCCTGCAAGCATAAGCGCTACACCTGCCCCTACACCTCATCTCTTACCACCATTCAAGTCCTTCCAGGTGAGGCAACACTTCACTTGTGAGTCTGCTGGGGTAATCTATTGCATCCGGTGCTACCGGTGTGGCCTCCTCTACATTGGCGAGACCTGACGCAGATTGGGGGACGCTCCATCTGTCACAATAGACAGGACCTCCTGGTTGCCACTCACTTCAACTCTCCTTCACATTCCCATTCAGATATGTCCATACATGGCCTCCTCTACTACCATGATGAGGCCAAACTTCGGTTGGAGGAACAACATCTCATATACCGTCTGGGTAGTCTCCAGCCCCTTGGTATGAACATCGAATTCTCCAACTTCCGGTAATTCCCTCTCTCTCCCTTCCCCCATCCCACCTTCACTCTGTCTCCTCTTCTAGCTGCCACTCACCTCTCATGACTCTGCCTTCTTCTACTTCCCATAGTGCTTTCCCCTTACATTCCTTCTTCACCTCTCCTGCCTATCCCCTCCCTGCTTCCCCTCCCCACCCCTTGATCTTTCCTCTGATTGGTTTTCCACCCTCCCCCCACCTTTTTTATAGGACCCCTACCCCCTCCTTCTTTAGTCCTGACAAAGGGTCTCGACCCGAAACGTTGACTGCTTCTTTCAGCGGATGCTGGCCAACCTGCTGAGTTCATCCAGCATTTTTGTACGTCTTGACTCTGTGGATAAATTACTTAATTCAAATGAGATACACCTGAGGTTGCTGAAGGAAGGGAGGGACAGAATTATGACAGCATTCCTGTAATCTTCCAAATATTTAAAGAAACCAGGATGGTGCAAATGTTATACTTGTTCAGAAAGGTGTTGGTATGAATTCAATTGTATGTAATTTCTTAATTTAGCCTCTTGTTGCAAAGTACCAGAATTAGGCATGGATTTGGTAGTCATTTTGTGGTGTGGGTTGATTTTTTTTTTAAATTTGATTTGTGAAAAGAAAATTATATTTTGGCATTTATTTTCCTATTGTTAATGGAACAAAGCATTGATGATGGAAATGCAATTACTGTGGTATATGCAAAAGTGTTTGAACATGGACTTGGCATAAAGGTGGAAAGTAGTTTTGAATTGTGTTGCTGCCAAGACAAAAATCACTTTTTTGAACACAAGCACATAACTGACAATTTAAAAAAAACACCATTCTAAGCACAGTATAGTGTCTTAACAGCCATGCAAGTGTGTAGAAACCATTCTGTAGCAGTCTCCAGTCCCAGTTTGGCAACATTGTGTTACAAATAGGCGAAAGAGAATCCTGGCTATTATCAATGAATTTTTGTTCTGTTAGTTGCCCCAAGTAAGCAGCTACCATTGGCCCTCCTTATCCGTGGGGGATTGGTTCCGGGACCCCCTGCGGATACCAAAAAACGTGGATGCTCAAGTCCTTTATTTAACTTGTCTCAGTGCAGTGGACTTTAGGACCCGGCAGAGCTCCAGACCTTATTTAACCTGTCTCGGTGCGGTGGACTTTAGGACCTGGTGGAGCTTGGGCCTCGCCGCCTGCGGCTGCTGCTGAATCCACAGTGTTTCTGTTCCGTTGACAGAAAATGATCACGATTGAAAATAAAGTGGAAATAATAAAGCGATTGGAAAGAGGTGAAATGCCATCGGTCATTGGAAAAGCGTTAGGCTACAGTCGGTCAACGATTGGAACAATTTAAAAGGATAAAGTGAGAATAATGGAGCATGTGAAAGGCCCTGCCCCTATTAAAATACATACATTTGTTAAGTGTTTTATATGCATAGAAAGGTAAAATATATACTATATACTAAGACAAACATTTGACTGACGCTAAATAATACCGGATGTACCTGCTCTGACTTACTTATAATACCTAATACAAAGTAAATGCTATGTGAATAGTTGTTATACTGTATTGTTTAGGGAATAATGACAAAAAAAAAGTCTGTACATGCTCAAACAACAAGTGCTGGAGAGAGAACTTCTGGGTTTTCCCGATCCGCAGTTGGTTGAATCCGCACATGCGGAACCCGCGGAAAGGAGGGCCGAACGTACACCGATTAGTTAATAGCCCAATTAACTAGAGTCCAATGTGTGTGGATATTATATAATTTACAGTATTTTATGTATTGTATTGCCACAAACTGCAAGTTTTACAACATATGTCAGTGATCGTAATAGACCTGATGTGGATTCTGAAAACCTAGCTTTCTCTCTGTCCCTCACCTTTCCGTGCAACTTAAAACAAGTTTGTTTTTAAGCTTTTCCTCACTCTACTTGTATAATGCAACTGAAGTATTAACTCTGTGTCTCTTCAGTTGCAGTTCTGAGTATCTCCCATCATTTTGCTTTTCTGTTTAAACTAATCTCAATGTCCAGGGCTAGTGCTAGGAGCATGTTGGAGCTTGTCCAAAGATGGGGAGCAAGCAAAGTAAAATCTCCAATTAAACTGCTCACCAATGCCCCACATTTTTAACCCACCAAATCAAATTATCATGGAAAGAAAAGTTTGAACAAGGAAGGATGTACATGCCCCTCCAGACATCATCCGATACATCATTGTATTTTATAGCCTTGTGGGCAATAGCTTTTCAAATGTTCATTCAGGGACTCGCTAAAAAGCAATTGAATAGCTTTTCAAATGTTCATATAGGAACTTTTCTTAAATAAAATAGTCAAGGTTTATGGTACAACAAGATCTATATGAATTCCTGGCTCCAGCTCAACCTGCTCTTCTTCAGCTGGTCTCCAGTGGTTCAAATCTGTTCTGTTTACCTGATGCTCTGGAGATGATTGTGACAGTTGCTCTCCTATTCTCCCTTGGCAGGTAATGTAGCTGCTCTGTCACAGGTCACTGCTGCTGTTCTCTCACCCTCACTGCTGTTTAGTTTTGTTTCTCTGGGTGTTTCATGAATTCAGGCATCCTGCTCTCTAACCATCTCCTATTATGAATCTCAGGTCGTAGAGCTTAAAAAGAGACCCTTCAGCCATCAGCTATTCATTTTACACAGACACATGCACACTAACAAGAGAAAATCTGCATATGCTGGAAATAGAAGCAACATATACAAAATGCTGGAGGAACTCAGTAGGCCATGCAGGATCAGTCGACAATTCAGTCTGAGACCCTTCAGCAGGATTGCACACGATTCTAGCTTAATAGTCCTGGTAGATTTTGGCCTCAATTAGCTGAAGTTTATTATATGATTATTATTTATTTTTGTACTTGCACGTTGGTTGAACGCCTAGTCAGTGCAGTCTTTCATTGATTCCATTATTATTATTCTATTATGGACTTACTGAGTATGCCCACTAGAAAATTAATCTTGGGTTTGCATATAGTGACATCTGAATGTACTTGGATAATACATTTACTTTGAACTTTAAGGTTTCATGGCAATAGTTAAAATGATATAAAAAAGACAAACTGAATAATAAATTATGTATTTAAATGAAATACAGAACAAGTTAGAATACTACCAATAGTACTACGATACTATAAAACGGTATATTAGTTCCTAATAGTTATCGCCGGAGAAGTTCATCTTGCGTATCAATGAAAAAGTCAGTGCAGACACAGAGTGCAGAAAATGGACTACCTTCATACTATGCTATCAACGAATGCATCCTCTAAGTGATAATTGTCTATTCAAGATGATTATTGATAACTTCAAATTCTTCGTAGTTCCTAACTTACTGAAGTAGTGAAATTGTTTCATTTTCACTCCCAGCCATTTCTGGCATCTCTAAGCCTGAATGCTTGAGCATTAAGCCATAATGACCAAAACAGTTCTGAATTGTCTTGCTGCTTATTTCTCGCCAGCTATCAATGACAAAAATAGTCACTGCTTTTTGAACACAAGCATACACAACTGATACTATTTAAAAACTGTTCACTCTAAGCATGGGGTAGTGTCTAATGGCCACAAGCATATTCAACTGCTGCTATTTGGAACCCGTTCAGCAACAGTTTTTTGTCCCAATTAAGTCGCAAAGTGTCCCAAATAAACAAAGGGAATCCTGACAATTTTCTCTTAAGTTTTATTCTTTAAGTTTTCCTAGTAATTAATGGCTAACTGATTAACTGTTGGTCTATTTAAATAGAATTCAGTGTATTATTCAAGAGATGGTGGATTCGCAAGCTGATCCAGTTTTAATGCCTTTTCTTATTTGCCCTCAAAGGTGTTGGAAAACTGCACTCTTGAGCTGTTAAAGAATTTCAGGTTTTTGGCTCCGTGACTGTAAATCGGGTGGTGTGTGTAGTGGAGGAAACCTTCCACAGGCTGCTTCCC
Source organism: Hypanus sabinus (assembly GCF_030144855.1). Taxonomy (NCBI): domain Eukaryota; kingdom Metazoa; phylum Chordata; class Chondrichthyes; order Myliobatiformes; family Dasyatidae; genus Hypanus; species Hypanus sabinus. The sequence continues at coordinate 128,108,981 of NC_082706.1, forward strand.
ATACTTTAGTTGACTTTGTCCTTCCAGCTGTAGTGGTAATGTTGCAGCTCTATAAGACTGTTTAGACCACAATTGGAATAGTGTTTTCAGTTCTGGTCACCTCTTTAGAAGAAAAATGTGGAAGCTTTAGAGACAATGCAGAGGAGATTTACCAGGATGCTGCCCGGACTAGAGGGCATAATTTTAAGGTGATTGGAGGAAAATGTAGGGAAGATGTCAGAGTTAAGGTCTTTCCACAGAGTAGTGGGCGTGTGGAATGCCTTAGCAGGGTTGGTGGTAAAGAAAGAGATATTGGAGGCATTTAAGAAACTTAGATATACACATGGATGATAGAAAATTGAGGCTTATATCAGAGAAAAGGGTTAGATTGATGCTGAGGTAAGTTAAAAGGTTGGCGCAACTTTGTGGACCGAGGGACCTGTAGTCTGCTGTAGTGTTCTATGTTGTGGGTTAAACCTGTTGAATATTGTAAGGCCCAGGTAGTATGAACATAGGATATTTCCCATTGTGGGAGAGTCTAGGACCAGAGAACACAGCCTTAAAATTGAAGCACATCCCTTCAGGACAGAGATGATGGGGGATTTCTTTAGCCAGAGGATGGTGAATCTGTGAAGTTTATTGCCACAGATGGCTGCAGAGATCAAGTCATTGGGTACATTTAAAGCAGAGGTTGATAGGTTATTGATTAATAAGGGTGTCAAAGGTTACAGTGAGAAGGTGGGATATTGGAGTTGAGAGGGATAGTAACGTAGCCGTGATTGAATGGCAGAGCAGACTCAATGGGCTGAATGGCCTAATTCTGCTCCTATGTCTTATGGTGTGGAAAGTGCTGTCTCAGGAGACTTGGGTCTTGGTGAGTTATTGCAGTGCATCCTGTAGGTGGATCAAACTGGTAATGGTGGAGAGAGTGAATGGTTATGGATGGGTCTCTATACATTATCTGTTTTAATGCTACTGCTTTAATCCCATTTCATTCTCCCCATATTCTCATTGGTTCTCTTCTCCCCCTCCCCCCACTTCCCGCCTCCACTACATTTACTCAGGTACAGCTAGAGGCAATTAAAGGTTGCCTATTATCCGACCGATCTACGTTTCTAGTGGTGAGGAAGAAACTGGAGGATTTGAGAGAAACCCACACAGTCACAGGGAGAATGTGGAACAACACCAGAGGTCGGGATTGAACCCAAGTGATAGAGCTGCAAGGCAGCAGCAGCAGCTCTACTGCCTGCATCATCTCTCTCTCCTCCTTTCCCAACAGATGTCTGCTCCAGTGCAGTGCATACTTAAATTACACAAGGGTCCGATACCCCTTGAAGTTGGAATTCTAATCATCTATTTTAATTATTTGACAAACATAAGATTTTGATGTATAAGCAATACCTGTATTTTTATTTGTATGTTCATTTTGCATTTTATCCTATTCAACATAGAAGCATAAAAACATAGAAAATAGGTGCAGGAGTAGGCCATTCGGCCCTTTGAGCCTGCACTGCCATTCAGTATGATCATGGCTGATCATCCAACTCAGAACCCTGTACCTGCTTTCTCTCCATACCCCCTGATCCCTTTAGCCACAAGGGCCATATCTAACTTCCTCTTAAATATAGCTAATGAACCAGCCTCAACTATTTCCTGTGGCAGAGAATTCCACAGATTGACCACTCTCTGTGTGAAGAAGTTTTTCCTCATCTCGGTCCTAAAAGGCTTCCCCATTATCCTTAAACTGTGACCCCCTCGTTCTGGACTTCCCCAACATCGGAAACAATGTTCCTGTCCAATCCCTTTAGAATTTTATACGTTTCAATAAAATCCCCCCTCAATCTTCTAAATTCCAGTGAGTATAAGCCTAGTCGATCCAGTCTTTCTTCATATGAAAGTCCTGCCATCCCAGGAATCAATCTGGTGAACCTTCTCTGTACTTCCTCTATGGCAAGAATGTTTTTCCTCAGATTAGGGGAACAAAACTACACACAATGGTGCAGTCTCACCAAGGCCTTGTACAACTGCAGTAGAACCTCCCTGCTCCTGTACTCAAATCCTTTTGCTATGAATGCCAACATACCATTTGCCTTTTTCACCACCTGCTATACCTGCATGCCTACCTTCAATGACTGGTGTACAGTGACACCCAGGTCTCGTTGCATCTCCCCTTTTCCTAATCGGCCACCGTTCAGATAATAATCTGTTTTCCTGTTCTTGCAACCAAAGTGGATAACCTCACATTTATCCACATTAAATTGCATCTGCCATGAATTTGCCCACTCACCTAACCTATCCAAGTCACCCTGCATCCTCCTCACAGCTAACACCGCCGTCCAACTTCGCGTCAACCGCAAACTTAGAGATGCTGCATTTAATTCCCTTGTCTAAGTCGTTAATACATATTGTAAACAACTGGGGTCCCAGCACTGCGCCTTGCGGTACCCCACTAATCACTGCCTGCCATTCTGAAAAGGTCCCATTTACTCCCACTCTTTGCTTCCTGTCTGCCAACCAATTCTCTTGTCCACATCAATACCATACCCCCAATACCATGTGTTTTAAGTTTGTACACTAATCTCCTGTGTGGGACCTTTTCAAAAGCCTTTTGAAAATCTAAATATACCACATCCACTGGCTCTCCCCTATCCACTTTACTAGTTACATCTTCAAAAAAATTCTATAAGATTCGTCAGACATGATTTTCCTTTCACAAGTCCATGCTAACTGTGTCCGATGATTTCACCTCTTTCCAATTGTGCTGTTATCTCATCATTGATAACCGACTGTAGCATTTTCCCCACCACCGATGTCAGACTAACTGGTCTATAATTCCCAGGTTTCTCTCTCCCTCCTTTTTTAAAAAGTGGGGTTACATTAGCCACCCTCCAATCCTCAGGAACTAATCCAGAATCTAAGGAGTTTTGAAAAATTATCACTAATGCATCCACTATTTCTTGGGCTACTTCCTTAAGCCTTTGGGATGCAGACCATCTGGCCCTGGGGATTTATTTACCTTTAATCCCTTCAATTTACCTAACACCACTTCCCTACTAACATGTATTTCCCTCAGTTCCTCCATCTCACTCGACCCTCGGTCTCTTACTATTTCCGGAAGATTATTTATGTCCTCCTTAGTGAAGACAGAACCAAAGTAGTTATTCAATTGGTCTGCTGTGTCTTTGTTCCCTATGATCAATTCACCTGTTTCTGACTGTAAAGTACCATTTGTCTTGACCAATCTTTTTCTTTTCATGCATCTATAAAAGCTTTTACAGTCAGTTTTTATGTTCCCTGCCAGCTTTCTCTCATAATCTTTTTTTCCCTTTCCTAATTAAGCCCTTTGACTTCCTCTGCTGGTCTCTGAATTTCTCCCAGTCCTTAGGTATGCTGTTTTTTTTTTGCTAATTTATATGTTTCTTCTTTGGGCTTGATACTATCCCTAATTTCTCTTGTCAGCCACAAGTGCACTACCTTCCCTGGTTTATTCTTTTGCCAAACTGAGATGAACAATTGTTGTAGTTCATCCATGCGATTTTTAAATGCTTGCCATTGCATATCCACCGTCAGCCCTTTAAGTATCATTTGCCAGTCTATCTTAGCTAATTCACGTCTCATACCTTCAAAGTTACCCTTCAAGTTCAGAACCTTAGTTTCTGAATTAACTATGTCACTCTCCATCTTAATGAAGAATTCCACCATTTTATGGTCACTCTTACCCAAGGGGCCTCGCACGACAAGATTGCTAACTAACCCTTCCTCTTTGCTCAATACCCAATCTAGAATGGCCTGCTCTCTAGTTGGTTCAGAAAACTATCCTGCATACATTCCAAGAAATCCTCTTCCTCAGCACCCTTATCAATTTAGTTCACCCAATCTATATGTAAGTTGAAGTCACCCATTATAACTACTGTTCCTTTATTGCACTCATTTCTAATTTCCTGTTTAATGCCATCCCCAACCTCACTACTACTGTTAGGTGGCCTGTACACAACTCCCACCAGTGTTTAATGCCCCTTAGTGTTATGCAGCTCTACCCATATCGATTCCACATCCTCCAGGCTAATGTCCGTCCTTTCTATTGCCTTAATCTCGTTAATCTCCTCTCTAACCAGCAATGCTACCCCATCTCCTTTTCTTTCCTGTCTATCCCTCCTGAATATTGAATATCCCTGAATGTTGAGCTCCCATCCTTGGTCACCCTGGAGCCATGTCTCCGTGATCCCAACTATATCATATTCATTAATAACTATCTGCACATTCAAATCATCCAGCTTGTTACAAATGCTCCTTGCATTGACACACAAAGCCTTCAGGTTTGTTTTTACAACACTCTTAGCCCTTATACAATTATGTTGAAAAGTGGCTCTTTTTGCTTTTTGCCCTGGATTTGTCTGCCTGCCACTTTTACTTTTCACATTACTTTTTGCTTCTACTGTCATTTTACACCCCTCTGTCTCTCTGCACTTGTTCCCATCCCCCTGCCACATTAGTTTAAAGCCTCCTGAACAGCAGTAGCAAACACTCCCCCTAGGACATTGGTTCCAGTCCAGCCCGGGTGCAGACCGTCCTGTTTATACCGGTCCCACCTCCCCAGAACTGGTTCCAATGCCCCAGAAATTTGAATCCCTCCCCCCTTACACCATTTTTCAAGCCACGTATTCATCTGAAATATCCTTCTATTTCTACTCTGACCAGCACATGGCACTGGTAGTATTCCAGAGATTATTATCTTCGTGGCCCTACTTTTTAGTTTATCCCCTAACTCCCTAAATTCACCTTGTAGGACCTCATCCCGTTTTGTACCTATATCGTTGGTACATATGTGCACCACGACCACTGGCTGTTCACCCTCCCATTCCAGAATGTTCTGCAGCCACTGAGGCATCCTTGACCCTTGCACCAGGGAGGCAACGTACCATCCTGGAGTCTCGTTTGCAGCCGCAGAAACACCTATCTATGCCCCTTACAATCGAATCCCTATCACTGTAGCTCTCCCAGTCCTTTTCCTTCCTTCCTGTGCCGCAGAGCCACCCATAAAGCAATGAACTCGGCTGCTGCTGCCTTCCCCTGATGAGACATCTCCCCCAACAGTATATCTGTTTAGGAGGGAGATGACCTCAGGGGGCTCCTGCACTACCTGCCTATTGCTACGCTGTCTAGTGGCCACCCCTTCCCTTTCTGCCTGTGTAGCCTTTACCTGCGGTGTGGCCAACTCATTGAACGTGCTATTCACAACTTTCTCAGGATCACGGATGCTCCAGTATGAATCCAATCGCAGCTCCAGATGCTCAATGCGGTCTGCCAGAAGCTGCAGTTGGACACACTTCCTGCACACATAGTCGTCAGGGACACTGGAAGTATCCCCGATTTCCCACATGCTGCAGGATGAACAAACCACGGGGCCGATCTCAGCTGCCATGACCTGCCTCAACTTTTGAAACTTTATGCTTTGAAAGGCAACAAAATACTGTTATGTACCCTGTAACTGGGTGTCTAACCAGCAGAGAAAGAAGAATTCATTGGAGTCTGGTGGTACTATACTAAAGGTGTTTATTAATAAAAAAAATAAGCAAAACCTTATCAATAATGCAAATATACATATAAAACAAGTTAGCAGTAATAAAACAAAGTGTAGGAATAATAATAATCAATAATTAACAAGCTCTATTGATGCCTGGGGTAATTGTCATAGAAAAGTATAAAGTTCAGTTCAGTTCATGAGTGCTGATGTAGTTATGGTTGTTGTAATCGTTAGAGAGAGAGAGTGAGTGAGCGAGATGTAACAGCTACAGTCGGGCAAACCTTCCTTTCCTTTCTTAATCCGTCGTATCGGTGTGGTCATTCAGTTATGACCTATCCATCCTTCTGCTAGACTGTTCTTCTGTGGTGGACTCGTCACTCTGGCATGAGTGGACACACACACAAGTCCCCGCCGGCCCTGCTTTAACACTGTGAGCTTTACTGACTGATCTCCTGGTTTGGTCTCCAAAGCCCCCACCTTTCTTGTGGGTTCCAACACTCAATCAGTGTCCACAGGTGTGTCTGGAGGGTGTCTCTCCAGACCTGTCTTTTTATCCCTACCAGCAATCCATCACTCCTGAATGACTGTGTCCATCAAATAAGGCCGCTCCTTCAGTCCACTGAGGAATGTTTATGAGCAAACTATTGTCCTTGCAGCGAAACAGTAAATAATTCAAAAAAGGAGTCACAATAAGGTTAATCAGCAATTTGCTCTCTTATCTGTTGCAAATATTCTTGCTTGTTTTTCATCTCTTTCTCATTGTCAGCATAGCAACAGTAATAGTGTTTCTCGGGGGGGGGGATGGTTAACTCTTCACCCCATTGTCCATCAAGTCTGTTCATCACTCATAACAATACATTTTTTAAAATATGAGCAGAATAAGGGTTAAAGTTAATGCGTATAAAACATTTTCAAGCTTCACATGTTGACGTGTAGTTAGCTGGATTATGTTGCCTTGGTTTCAGTCTTGATAAAGAATATTAGAAACACTTTTAATTCTTTCAGAAGTGGCCAGGAAAGAAGAGTTTAAGGGGATGTTTTACATTGTGTAAAATATCATCTGAGTTCTCTTTGCTGTCTAGGATTTCCCAGAAGTAAGGGTGATGTTGGTGGATGATAATGAGGTTCACCATTGAGTAGGACATCAGAGATACTAGCTTTATTGTGTCTACCTGCAGATTGAGATTAGGTCCAAAAGCAGATGTACAGTGGCATGCAGAAGTTTGGGCAGCCCTGGTCAAAATTTCTGTTACTATAAATAGCTAAGCGAGTAAAAGATGACCTGATTTCCAAAAGGCATAAAGTTAAAGATGACACATTACTTTGATTACTTTTTTATTTCCATCTTTTACAGTTTCAAAATAACTGGTCAGTACTTAATAACACCCCCTTTGGCAAGTATCGCAGCTTGTAAACATTTTCTATAGCCAGCTAAGAGTCTTTCAATTCTTGTTTGGGGGATTTTCGCCCATTCTTCCTTGCAAAAGGCTTCTAGTTCTGTGTGAGATTCTTGGATTGTCTTGCATGCACTGCTCTTTTGAGGTTTATCCACAGATTTTCGATGATGTCAGGGGACTGTGAGGGCCATGGCAAAACCTTTGGCTTGTGCCCCTTGAGGTAGACCATTGTGAATTTTGAGGTGTGTTTAGGATCATTATCCTGTTGTAGAAGCCACCTTCTTTTCACCTTCAGCTTTTTTTACAGACAGTGTGCAGAATTTGCTGGTATTTAATTGAATTCATTCTTCCCTCTACCAGCGAAATGTTCCCCGTGCCGCTGGCTGCAACACAAGCCCAAAGCATGATCGATCCACCCCCGTGCTAAATAGTTGGATAGGTGTTCATTTCATGAAATTCTGCACCTTTTTTCTCCAAACATACCTTTGCTCATTGTGGCCAAATACTTCAGTTCACAGTACTTGTTTTCAAAATGCATCAGGCTTGTTTAAATGTTTCTTTGCAAACTTCTGACTCTGAATTTTGTGGTAAGGGCGTAGGAAAGGTTTTCATCTGATGACTCTTCCATGAAGGTCATATTTGTGCAGGTGTTGCACAGTAGAACAATGCACCAGCACTCCAGAGTCTGCTAAATCTTCCTGAAGGTCTTTTGCAGTCAAATGGGGGTTTTGATGTGCCTTTCTAACAATCCTACAAGCAATTCTCTCGGAAACTTTTCTTGGTCTGGAAGACCAACTTGACCTCTATTGTTCCTGTTAACTGCCATTTCTTAATTACATTACGGACTAAGGAAACGGCTACCTGAAAACGCTTTGCTATCTTATAGCCTTCTCCTGTTTTGTGGGCATCATTTATTTTAATTTTCAGAGTGCTTAATCAGCTGCTCATGGCTGCTGATTGTTGGGACAAGGTTTGAGGAGTCAGGGTATTTATAAAGCTTTGAAATTTGCATCACCTGGCCTTTCCTAATGATGACTGTGAACAAGCCATAGCCCTAACAAGCTAATTAAGATCTGAGACCTTGGTAAAAGTTATCTGAGAGCTCAAATCTCTTGGGGTGCCCAAACTTTTGCATGGTGCTCCTTTCCTTTTTTCACTCTAAAATTGTACAAAACAAAAATAATACACTAATCTTGCTTAAGATGTTGAAAAGAATGTTTCATCTTTAACTTTATGACTTTTGGAGATCAGTTCGTCTTCTACTCACTTAACTATTCACATAACAGAAATTTTGACCAAGGGTGCCCAAACTTTTGCATGCCACTGTATATTGTCTCATAAGAGATTCAGAAGATGCTGAAAATCCAGAGCAACAAACATAAAAATGCTGGAGGGACTCAGCAGGCCAGGCAGCATCTGCTGATGTTTCAGGCTGAGACACACGCCATCAGGACTTGTGAATAATATTGAATACTCTGCGGATGTAATTTGTTGCATCCTACACCAGAGACTTGAGAGCTTTGCCATATTCTGTAACAAGCTGCAGAGAGAGTTAGATGAAATCATTGAGCAACCATGTGGGTCTGTGACAATAAGCAATTTGTTTATGCAAATACAGCACAAATATAGTTGTTGGGGATACTCATTATCTCAGTGATTTGCTGGTGGAATTCTTCAGGAAATGAGGAGTCTGCAAAGATAATCTGGGATTGTAATGATAATCCAATATCTATCAATGAGGTTGACAGAGCTCATCCTGTATTGATTCAAAGCTTTGCACACTCTGTCCTTTTCTTACCAAACAGAAAGACTCAAGTTCACGTGAAGTTTTTAAGAAATTACAAAACACTTCAGAACTAATGAAGTCGAAAGTACATTGCAATGTAGAAGATGTTCAGCTGAGCTACTGCATATTAATTCCCTGTGCAAGTACTGCAAGGTCTCTGCTACTCGAAGAGTGATCTGGTTCAATGCTGATGATTTTGACCTTGTTACAATTTTCTCCATTCGGGCTGTTATTACTGCTTTGAGGGGAAATGTAAAAGTAATTTATTGGAGTTAGCTGCATCTGATGGCCATTGGGGTTGTGTATGTGCCATCCATTTTCCAGACTGACTTTGTAAATAGCATCCAGTTACAGCAGATGATGGTAAACACTGTTCCTTCAGCATGGTGATAAATTTAGTCATAGTCTATAATGATAAAAATAATACAGGATGTCGCTATAATGTAATTAAATAGTACTGCTTATTGAAAAAATAAATTCACTACCTTAGGTAGTCCTTAAGCATCAAGAATACATTATTTTTATCCCAGTTTTGTGGGTTTTGAGGTGTCTGTTGGAGACCAATGTGGGAATTGTTGACTCTTCCACAGATAGGGCAGGGAGTAACCAGTGGTGCAGGTGAGTGGTTAAGTTTGTGAGATGATGCACTTATTCCACAACTTGTACAACATTCCTGTGTACTCTCAACACACGGGCTTGAGGTTCTCCATGCCATCCTAAATGCTCCTTGCACTGTAAATGGCTTCAGGAGTTAGGGAGGAATGATAAATTTCTTCAAGCTCTATAGCACACATTGGTAATCGCTGTGAGAGCTCAGAAAGGAATGTCCATTTCAGGAGCCTGGTGTAGGATGTGCAAATGATGTGGTCTCTGATGACCAATAAACCAAATTGGACACTGAAATGAAATCTATGCAGTTCCAGACAGGATGCATTTAAATCTCTGTGTTGTACCTTTGCCTTGTGAATTGCTGCAAAGAATTTCAGATATTAAATAAACTTTCAGAATAGATTATTGTGGAGGCAGAGTCATTACTTATAATTAAAGCAGAGGTTTAATGTCGCTAATGTTGACAGGTTCTTGATTAGTAAGGGTATAAAAGGCTACAGGGAGAGGCAGGAGAATGGAGTTTAGAAGGATAATAAATCAACCATGATTGAATGATAAGGCATATTTGATGGGCTAAGTGGCCAAATTCATGTATGTCATATTATTAAAATATTAAGTCACTTTTTTAATTATGCCTTTGATTCACACAATGGTATTCATAAGAGTTACAATTTTGTATTTTTTCAGCCAATTTGAATACGATTGTGATTTTTTTTTACTTGCTTCATTTCAAGACAGACAGACATGCATACTTTATTGATCCCGAGGGAAATTGGGTTTCGTTACAGCTGCACCAACCAAGAATAGTGAAGAAATATAGACTATAAAACCATAAATAATTAAATAATAATAAGTTAATCATGCCAAGTGGAAATAACAGGAATGAGGCTGATGTGTAGTTTCCACTGTGCTAAAAGTACGGAAATGAAGAAATTGAGATATTATCAAAATAACCTTGGTGATCTTTTGCAGTACCTCTTATAGATAGTATATAGCGCATGCATGAGCGTCAGAAGAGTTCAGTGCCAGTGCTACACCCATCTGGCTTCAGCCTCTTTATATTATAGAAGCATTATAGGATCAGAAGGTGAGATACCAGCTTGTACAATTACCTTGATGTTATTCAGAGTTCAAAGATAATTTATTATCAAAGTACGTGTATGTCACCATATACTACTGAGATTTTGTTTTCTTACAGGCATTCACAGTAGAACAAAGAAATACAATAGAATCAATGAAAAGCTACACAAAAATAGTGACAAATAACCAATGTGTCAAAAAAGACAATACAAAAATAATAGTAATGAATAAATAAAACTGAGAATATGAGTTGTCGTGTCCTTGAAAGTTAGTCCATAGGTTGTAGAAGCAGTTCAGAGTTGAGTTGAATGAGGTTGTGCTGGTTCAGGAGTCTGATGGTTGAAGGGAAATAACTGTTTCTGAATTCAGTGGTGCTCACTTCTGTATCTCCTGCCCCTTGACAGGAGCAAGAAGAGAGCATGGCCTAGATGTGTAAACGTAAATTTGCCGGATCAAATAACGACAGCACAGAAAGATCGCTACTTATCTTTTTCACAAGTTTATTTCTTCAAGCTCAGCTGGCGAGGGAACTTGGTCCCGACATCGGGGAGAAGTGTTCTCATTATCTGGCGGTTCAACAAGTTCACTGTTCGCCTGCCAGAACTGTTACAATTTATAAGGCCACCAATACAAAAGAACAATTAGTTTGATAAGCATTCCAGCCAAGTCAATGCACGATTGATACAAAAGAACAATCAGTTTGATAGACACTCCAGCCACCTTAATTAAAGAAAGGAATGTCCTACCTAGTTTGTTGGAGCCACAACTTAATTATAAAGATAAGAACATCCATCAAATTTATGCTTTAGTTAAGAAAGGAATGTCCTGTCTAATTTCTATCAGGTACTGCCTTTTGTCAAAACTAGGAGACATCTTATCTGGGTGAACCTTAACCCTTATCTTGCTCCAGAGAAAGCAGCTGTGAGACATCATTCAACCCCACTGCAGTCACAAAATACACATAATTGGTACTTAACCCATTATTTACAGGAATCTGAGAATCCCCCAATTCCCTTAAACTTTATCAGATGGTGCAGGTTGTTGACAATGGATGTTGCTTTCTTGTACTAGAGCTTCTTATAGATGTGCTCAGTGATGGGGAGGGCTTTTCCAGCAATGTCCACCACTATTATGGAGGCTTTTCCAATCTTGGGCTTTGGTATTTCCATACCAGGCCATGATGTAACCAGTCAGGGTACTGTCCACAGTGGCAGATTTCCATTGGTGCAAAGTTTTAAATGACATGCCAAATCTGTGCAAATTTCTAAGAAAGTACAGGCGCTGTTGTTCCTTCTTTGTAATGACACTTACGTGCTGGTCCCAGGTAGATCCTCTAATATGATAATGCTTAGGAGTTTGAAGTTGCTCTCTCTACCTCTAATCCCCTAATGAGGGCTGACTCATGGATCTCCGGTTTCTTCCTTCTGTAGTCAATAATCTGCTCTTTGGTTTATTTGCTTATTGTTCAAAACTACTATGTTGATATTTTAGCAATTATGATGTATGTGAAATTGCTTGGAGATGGTTTTTGACTTGTACATAGTATGGCAATTGTAATCTACCTCTTGACTGTTGATATGTAGGCTTCTTAAACTTAACATGAATGAGTCATGTTTTATTGACGTACTTACAAAAAGAGGTTTGGAATAGTTGCTGAATAGCTCCACTCCCAAGCATTATAATGGAATAAAGATCGTTATAAAATAGCTGAAGGTGGCTGGATTATGTCCCTCTGGAGCACTAACAGAAATATTCTGGAGTGATACTGTTTGATGCATTGTAACAATCTTCCTTTATGGCAGCACTGACTGCTCAGTGATTCCCCCCCCCCCCCCAAATTCTCAGTGTTTCTTATAACTATATAACAATTACAGCATGGAAACAGGCCATCTCGGCTCTTCTAGTCCGTGCCGAACGCTTACTCTCACCTAGTCCCACTGACCCACACTCAGCCCATAACCCTCCATTCCTTTCCTGCCCATATACCTATCCAATTTTACTTTAAATGACAATACTGAACCTGCCTCTACCACTTCTACTGGATGCTCATTCCACACAGCTACCACTCTCTGAGTAAAGAAATTTCCCCACGTGTTACCCTTAAACTTTTGCCCCCTAACTCTCAACTCATGTCCTCTTGTTTAAATCTCCCCTACTCTCAATGGAAAAAGCCTATCCATATCAACTCTATCTATCCCCCTCATAATTTTAAATACCTCTATCAAGTCCCCCCTCAACCTTCTATACTCCAAAGAATAAAGACCTAACTTGTTCAACCTTTCCCTATAACTTAGGTGCTGAAACCCAGGTAACATTCTAGTAAATCTTCTCTGTACTCTCTCTATTTTGTTGACATCATTCCTATAATTCGGTGACCAGAACTGTACACAATACATGTTTAGTGGTGGCAGCTTTATTGATGTTGGGTGCAGGTACCATATCGAAGTGCCTCATTTGTATTACTTGAGGGTAACTTTGGTGCTAATTTTAATTTGCTCATATATCTAAGCAAGTTTTGTATGGTTTCCCATAGGTGTTTCTTATAGAAAAGTTTCTCTTTTGCAATGAGTGACATAGTATTGTTGCTGTCTCTCAATGACTGAGAACTGGGTTCATCCGGACCTTGGGTGTAGTGTGTATGAAGTTTGTCAGTTCTCCCATGACTGCGAGTTTCCTGAGAGTGCTCTGGTTTCCTACCAACGCAATGCAGGTACATTTGTTAATTGGGCATTGTAAGTTGCCTCTTTATAGGTGAGTGTGATAGTATTTGGATGTGTTTGATGAAAAGATGGGTTAAAAACAGATGGAATTAAATAACGTGTTAGTCTAAATGGGTGCTTGATGGTCAGTGCAGACTCAGATGGCCAAGCTGCTTGCTTCTGTCTCTGTCCCTCTGACCTAAACATTTGAAATAAATAGAGTAGCTATGAAGTTGTACAATTAAAAAATATATTAAAGCAAACATTTCAAGTTTGAAACTTTGATACATAGTAATTTTATTTGTTTCTTGGCTATTTTGTAACAATTGCACGTTCCTCCTGGGTTTCAGTTGGGTTTATATCTCCAGCTATGGGTACTCATTTACTTCAGGATACCGTAATTATTCTGCAACACATGCATCATATTTTTTTAAAACTTCTGTATGAAAGCTGTTTTTCAAAATGGATTTGCAAGTTATTTTGGAAGTTACATTTGTCACAAAGCAAATGAAATTCAAGGTGGACTGAAAGACAAATTATCAGCCTGGAAGAGAATGTACTTGTCCTGGTGATAAATGTGACAAAAGTTTAATCAACTTTCATAATAATAGAATGCAGTGGAAGTAAAGCTTGCAAACAGTCTGCTAGTCAGCTAGTAAATCAGTAAGGTAAGCAGTGTGTCAATATAAGATAGTTATTCCAATTCTGAAATAAAACCACCTTCCTCTCATCTTAAGCCTACGCCCCTAGTTGCAGACACATCTGTCATGGGAAACTGGCTTTCTATCCTATGTATGCATTTTAATAGCTTTATATACCTGTATAATGTCACTTTTCAGCCTTCTTTGCTCCAGAGAAAAACAGATCCAAGTTGAAAAACTCTACTCATAACTAAACCTCCAAACCAGGCAATATTCTTGTGAATCTTTTCTGAACCCTCTCAAGCTTAATCACCTCCTTCTTGATTAAGCTGATGTGATTACTGTGATCAGAATTGCACACGGTATGCCATGGGAATAAGTAAATTTCTTGAACAGTCGTAACATGATATCCCAATTCTTGCAGTCCACGCCAATCAAAGCCATTGCGGATGAAAGAAAATGCACACCTTCCTCAGTGCTCTTTCCACCTGTGTCGCCACTTTTAGTCAGCTATCACAAGGTCTAAGGTCAATGACAATTCCCAAAGCCCTGCTATTTACTGTGTATGTCTTGTCCTGGTTTTATTTGCCAAAATGCAATGCCCTGCACTTGTCTGAGTTAAGTTCTGTCTGCCATTCCCATGCCCATTTGATCTAATTCCTGTTGTAACCTTCATTCGCCTTCACTCTCCACTATACTACCAATTCTAGTGTCATTTGTAAATGAATTACATTCTCATCCATTTGCAGAATTACCTTCTCATTGCATTCTCTTAAGATAGGAGCAGAATTAGGCCATTTACAATATATATGACAACAACAGAAGACCCAGCACTGATCCTTTTGACACCCTACTGGTTATAGGGCTCTGTCTGGGAAAACAATCCTCTCATTACCACCCTCTGACTCTTTTCACCAGCCCAAGTTTCGCTCAACATAAGATCCCTTGCAATCTAACCTTCTGTAACAGCCTACCATGCAGGACCTTGTTAAAGACCTTGCTAAAGTTCATGTAAATAAAATGTATCACCTTTTGCCTTCATCCCTTCAACAAAAAACAAATATTTTTTAAAACAAGATTTCCCACACATAAACCTGTTAACTATCTTTATTCAGTCCTGCCTTCTATATACAAGATCCTGTTATATCCACTTTTTCACATTACAAGACTTCCATTTCAACTTCCTCTGTAATGTTGATATCACTGTTACTTCACATGAAGTCACTAGCTTCCACATCCTTCTCCATGGTTACTAGTTCAAGTTTATTGTCATCTGACTGTGTTTGCGTGTGTATGTATATAGATATATATATATATATATATATATATCTTTCTTTTACTGCCATATCCATGTAATGCACTTGTAGTATGTTGTAATCTGTTAGAAAAATGTTACTAAAATATTTAAAACCAAATATTGTGTTCATTTTATATACACACGTGCACACACACACACACACACACACACACACACAAACAGAAAATTACAGTATCCTGGGCAGCTATCTTTCCCTGTCCTTTTCCTATAATATGAAAATTAAGCTTTTACAGAATGCTATGTATCCTGTTGGAAATGTTTGCTTTTTGCTTTTGAATTCAAATTTGGATTTGCTTTTGCTGCTTATTCCTCCTTTTTCTTTTGCTGTATTTGTTTATAGGTGTTGATTTTAAAATCAAAACAATAGAGCTAAGAGGGAAGAAAATTAGATTACAAATCTGGTAAGTGAACAACTCATTTTGAGTTTCTTGTTACCCCTGACTTGAAATTTCACTTGCAATCTCATCCTTGGCATGGGCTGGTTTTCCACTTCTGGTAAGGATCTGCTATTATTTTTTGAAGTTTTGGACCCAGTTGAAATTTCAAAACGTCGTGCAAAGGCTGCATTTTTAACAATGTTGATTTAATCTTGATTTTTTTTTACCTTTTCAGCCTGCAGTGCAATTGTTCTTAAAATAAAATTTTCAAAACTTTAGTTTTGTTGTTACCTTAGCTTGATAGTGGCTACTTTTGTCGTCTGACAGAGCCAAGCAAGACACAAATACTGAAATAACCTTGGACAGTTGTTTAGTTTTGTTCACTTTGTTCCCAACTTCCTTTACTGGGCTTTTAACATTGTTTCTTTATCCCAGGATGGTCAGCCCACTGTTAGATCACTGAGTGATTCATTTTGTAATTGCCTTAACAGCACCTCTAATCAGTGACAAGCCTAATTCACTCTCTGTTCTGGTCCCCTTGGTGTGACATATGGCATTTTTACTAAAGCAGATTGGCATCAGCTTGTAGTGCAAGAATTTGAAATGATAGCTTAAAATATTCAATTGGTGTCAATCCTGCTAATTAAAGTATCTTCATTCATTTTTCTAAGCTGGAAAGCGGTGTTAATTCATGCCATGTAATTCCAATGATCGGATAATGCATTTGACAAACTGTCTTAATATTTTCAGAGTATAAACCACCTGTGCCAACATTGAGTGTTACAGGAAATTTCCCTTGGTCTTATTTAACGTAAAGCCTTTAATAAGCCTGTAGGACCGCTGCTGCTGTGTGTACTAATATATGGTACGTAGGATTTCACTATTTCTAAACTACATCTGGCTACCATACTGTCCCATCAGTGAGAAAGAACAATGGAGATGTGACAGATAGTCTGTGTGAGACACATGGTTTGTCAGTTGTCTTTGTTTTCATGAACTCTTGTGAATGATAATAAAAAGCTTACTAACACTCCACTCCACTCCACCCCACTTCCCAACAGGATTTTGGCTTTGGATTGCAGCACTGCTCTGGAATTCCTTACTCATCCATAGTCTCCAGTTAACAATAGTCTAATTTCTAACTGTCTGTGTGTTCTCATCCCTCATCTGTGTGACTCTTTAAGATATGGCTGCGAGAGGCTGGCAAATAGTAGCACTGTTTCTGCTGGAGCATGCGGAGGTAAAATGTATTATTTTATTCAAACTGTATTGTTTGGTTTTATTTGTGATATGACTTGTGGTTATTCATCTGCCTCATCGGATGCTACAAAGTTACAAAACTATTTGGACTTTTAACCAAAATGGGTAGTAATACATAGTGTTTCAGCTCTTTTAATAGAATCTGATAAATTTGACCCAGGAAGGTCATTCAACCCCTCAAGTGTGCTGGTCAATAAATAGTTGCCCTTCTAATTCCATCTTCTACAGCAGGACTGAACTCTTGTAGTTCATGACTCTTAAGTACAGATGCAAATATTCTTTTAAATGACTAACTTCTACTTTTCCATCTCCCTTGTGAGCCTTGACCAACTTTTTTTTACTCTTTTGCTAGGGAAAATCAGTTTTATTTGTAAATTTTATATGCCTCAATTAAATCTCCCAATCACCACTATTTCAAACAAAACAGCCCTAGCTTATCCAAACTTTCATTGGTTAAAATTTGGCAGCATCCTTGTAAATCTCTTTTGTGTGTTCTATATCCAAATTCAATCTTTCCTATAATGTAGTTATTAGAAATGGGTATATTATTCTAGTGTACCTTCACAGTTGTAGTATAACCCATCAGCAATAAATGGCATGCCTCTGCAAATAAAGGAAAACAAATTTGTCTTTTTAACCATATTATTGAATGATCATACTGTCGTTAAGAATACTTGGATATACATTCAAAGATGCCTTTGTTCCTCCACAAAGAATATCTGGTCATTTATTATGTACTCTGTTGCTTAGTTGAACCTCACTAAGTCATTGTCTCATACTTTACTAAATTATATACGGCCAGCCTCTTTCCTATCTAACTTTGTTATTTATAAGTAAAGGTTATTTGGGTATTTGTAATAATTTAATCAAAGCAAGTCTATACAACTTTTGACAATGTATTCAATTACCTTTATTTTTTAATGTTCCTTGCTTAAAAGGCTGACATTTATCAGCTAGGTTAAGTACTTTTTTTGACCAAGGTTATTTTAATCAACCCACTGCATAAATCTCTATTCGAGTCCTGGATTACTAATGTAACTAGGTGGCAGGGGGAAAAAAAAACAACTGATTGGACATGTAGGTGCTTCATTGTGTCAAAGTTTTGAATATTCTTAACTTTTTAAAATCACACTTTTTCCTCAGGGATACTGCAGGGCAGGAGAGATTCAACAGCATTACTTCAGCATACTACAGGAGTGCCAAAGGAATTATCTTGGTATATGACATTACAAAAAAAGAAACATTTGAAGATGTACCTAAATGGATGAAAATGATTGACAAGGTAATGAAATTGATATTGTAAAATTTGTAAGTTTTCAGAGAATTTGTAAAAGTCCAGTATCTATTTTGGTTGAATCTGACTTTTATATGCTTTGTTTTGTTTGCTTCCAGAAAAATTTTTGGTCTGGTCTGTTAGCAAACGTGTTTGTTTCACTTGGGCACGAAATGATAATACCATTAGAAACAGGAGCAGCATTAAGCCATTTGACTCACTGAGTCTGCCTTGGCATTCTATCTCCAAATAACCTTTGGTGCTTGTTTAGCCAAGAATCTTTCAATTACCACCTTAAATATACCTAATGACTTGGTCTGCACAGTTGTCTGTGGCAGTGAGTTCCATAGGTCACTGCCCTCTGGCAAAAGAAATCTTTCCTCATTGTTCTAAATGGATGTCACTCAATTCTGAGGCTGTGCCCTGTGGTCTTAACTGCCCCACAATAGGAAACATCTTATCCACATTCACTCTATCTAGGCCAGGGGTCAGCAACCTTTACCACTGAAAGAGCCACTTGGACCCGTTTCCCACAGAAAAGAAAACACTGGGAGCCGCAAAACCCGCTTGACATTTAAAATGAAATAACACTGCATACAACGTTTTGTTTTGCCTTTATGCTATGTATAAACAAACTATAATGTGTTGCATTTATGAAATTGATGAACTCCTGCAGAGAAAATGAAATTACATTTCTGCATGCAACAAAAACATTTTGAACTCCGAAAAAAAGACGTTGGGTTGAAGGTTACTTTTAAGTAAAATACTCAACGTCTATTTGAGTCCTTGTATTTATGAAAAACGCCAAACTTAAATTTGCCGCCAGCAGCAAACCAAAAATAACGTCAGCCAGCTGTCAGCCTGAAAAATAAAAGGACTATTTCACTGAACAATGAAAACATATGAATATACTTAAAATAATAGGCAATTAAAATATTTATCATCCTTGTTCAGGTTGACTCACACCTGACAATGCAGTCGTATTCAGTAGGGATGGATCGATGCTTAGGGGAGTGACCGGGAAGGATAATGTGTTTTTTTTCCTCTCTGAACTCACAGAAGCGTTTCCCAAACGATGTTTGCATTGCGATGATTGCAGAATGTAAATACTCCAAATTTATCATGTCGTGACCTTGTTTGAACTCTCTCAAATTGGGGAAGTGAGACAATGTGCCTTTCTGTAAATCTCTGGCAAGCAACGTCAACTTGCGCTCGAATGCCAAAACATCCTCCAACATGTGCAGGGCTGTACGTCCTTACCCCGTTGAAGAGCTGTGTTCAGCGTGTTCAGGTGCGCTGTCATGTCTACCATGAAGTGTAGCTTTTCCAGCCACTCTGGCTGTTCCAGCTCAGGAAAGTTGAGCCCTTTGCTGCCCAGGAAAGTTTTCACTTCTTCCAGACACGCGACAAAGCGTTTCAGCACCTCCCCTTTGGACAGCCACCGGACTTTGTTGTGCAGCAGGAGATCAGAATATGCGCTTTCCAGCTCGTCCAGTAACAAACGGAATTGACGGTGATTTAAACTTTTTGCCATTATTTTATTGACAATCTGAATGACAACATCCATTACTTCTGTGCATTCCGGAGGAAATGTTTGAGCGCACAGTGCCTCTTGGTGCAAGATGCAGTGAAAAGTCAGCAGCTTTCTGTCCAGCGACTTCTGCAGTAAAGCCACAAATCCCTTGTGCGTTCCCGTCATATTCGGCGCCCCATCAGTAGCTACTGACACCAGATGGGTGGTCTTTATTCCTTTGGCTCTTAAACAATTCAAGACAGCCTCACAGATGTCCTCCCCCCGTGTTTGGTCTTTTAGAGGTATCAACTCAATCAGTTCTTCCTGTGGCCCGGCAGAGTTTACATACCGGCAGAACAACGCTATTTGTTCAATATCACCTTTGTCTTTAGACTCGTCACAGGCAATCGAGTAGGCCACAGCTGAATTGATGTCTTTAATTTGCTGTCTTGTGATGTCTTCTGCCATTTTTATGGTTCTGTCTTTGACAGTCTTTGCAGAGAGGGGCATATCCCTGATTTTTCTGCACAATTTCACTCTTGTTTTTAAAGTCCGTGAATAGATGTTCTGAAATCTTAATGAAAGATTCTTTTATATATTCACCATCTGTAAACTGCTTCCCGTGCCTGACTATTTCCTGAGCGGCAATATAACTGGCGTATGTCGTTGATTTTCCAGACTTCATCCATTTCTGGAAATGATTTTTGCTCAGATCAACCTTCCGCATCAGTTCCGAAACGGCTTTTTTTCTCTCATCTCCATCCGGATATTTTTGAGCAAAGGCTGCGTGTTTATTCTGGAAATGCCTTGCGACATTTGACTTTTTGTTGTTTGCTAGTTTCTCATTGCATATTAAGCATACCGGTAAACCAGTCTCGTCAACAGTGAAAGCAAATGAATCTGTCCACGTATCATTAAACGTTCTGTTTTCTTCAGTCACTTTTCTTTTTTTAGAATTCTCCATAGTTGGCTTACCTTGGATCGAAAAATTAAAGAAATCGCGCACTGGCGGGTGTCAGGTATTGGCAGTGGTGACGTATATTAATAGCGATAAAAACACGTTGTAGCGGTGTGCTCACGCAGTCAGTAAACTGCAGTCGAATAACTTTATTCGAACTAAACAGCCTTGCTTTTAAGCCTCCCTCAACCCAGCCCCCATGGACGCAGATGCTGCAAAAGACGCGTACTCACAAACCCCCGTAGGCTATCTCCCTTAGCCTGAATGCTGGCTAATTGTGAGCCGTTTCGGATGTGCCAGGAAATGTGTCGCCACACTTAGATTGTACAAGATCACCATAATCTTCAAATTTAGAATTACATTTCAAAAGCTAACAAACTAACATAAAATACATTTTAATTAAATACTGACCAATTATTTCCCAAAGTCACAGGGAGCCGCAGCACAGAGGTGAAAGAGCCACAAATGGCTCGGGAGCCGCAGGTTGCCGACCCCCGATCTAGGCTCTTCAGTGTTCAATAGGTTTCAGTGAGATCCCCACTCATTCTGCTAAAGTGCAGCAACTACAGTCCCAGAGCCATCATATGTTAACCCATTTTTCCTTGGGATAATTCTAGTAAACCTTTTCTGGACCCTCAATGTCAGCACCATTTTTTCTCAGATAAGAGACCCTCAACTGCTCACTATACTCTCAAGTATGGTCTGATCAATGCATTATGAAGCCTCAGTATTACATCCTTGCTTTTGTATTCTTCGCCTCCTCAAATGTATGCTAACATTACATATGCCTTCTTTACTGCTGACTCGTGCTGCAAGTTAACATCTATGGAATCCTGCACAAAGACTCCCAAGTCCCTTTGCACCTTAGAGTTTTGAATTTTCTCCCCATTTATAAACTAGTCCAGGCCTTTAATCCTTTTCCATAGTGCATGACCATGCACTTCCATAAAATATTTTCCATCTGCCACTTTGCCTATTTCCCCCAATCTGTCCAAGTTATTCTGTAGATGCCCTGCTTGCTCAATGCTACCTGCCCCTCCACCTATCTTCATATCGTCTGCAAACTTGCCACAAATTCATCAATTCCATCATCCAAATCATTGACATATAATGTGAAAAGAAGTGGTGCCAACACTGACCCCTGTGGCGCACTTCTAGTCACTGGCAGCCAACAAGAAAAGGTCCCCTTTATCCCATCTTTGACTCCTGCCAGTTAGCCAATCTGCTACATGGTTAAGCAACAGAAAATCTGCAGATGCTGGAATTTCAACAGATTTCTCAAACAAGGTTTTCCCCTTACAGAAACCATGTTGACTTTGGCCTACAAATACCCTGAAACCTTATTCTTAATAATGGACACAACATCTTTCCAACCACTGAAGTCAGGCTAACTGGCTTATAAGGTCCTTTCTTCTTCCTCATTCCCTTCTTAAAGTGGAGAGACATGTACAATTTTCTTGTCCAGAAGACATAGGAGCAGAAATAGGTCATCCAGCTCATTGGGTCTGCTCCACCATTCCATCATGGCTAATCCCAGATCCCACTCAACCCCATACACCTTTGATGCCCTGACTGATCAGGAAACTATCAACTCCTGCCTTAAATATACTCACAGACTTGGCCTCCAGCACAGTCTGTGGCAGAGCATTCCACAGATTCACTACTCGTTGGCTATAAAAAGATCCTCCTTACCTCTGTTTTAAAAGGTCACTTCTCAGTTTTGAGGCAGTGCCCTCCAGTTCTGGATATCCCCACCATAGGAAACATCTTGACATTCACCCTATCTAGTCCTTTCAACATTCGGTAGGTTTCAATGACATCCCGTGCATTCTTCTAAATTCCACCGAGTTGATGCCTAAAGCTGCTAAGCTCTCCTCATATGTTAACCCCTTCAATCCTAGAATCATCCTCTGGAACTACATATAAATATAGAAAACCTACAGCACAATACAGGCCTTTTGGCGCACAAAGCTGTGCTGAACATGTCCTTACCTTAGAAATACCTAAGCTTACCCATAGCCCTCTATTTTTCTAAGCTCCATATATCCATCCAGGAGTCTCTTAAAAGACCTTATTGTTTCCGCCGCCAGCCCATTCCATGCACTCACCACTCTCTGCGTTTTATATTTTAAAAAAACAACTTAACCCTGACATCTCCTCTGTACCTACTTCCAAGCACCTCAAAACTATACCCTTTCGTGCTGGCCATTTCAGCCCTGGGAAAAGCCTCTGACTATCCATGTGATCAGTGCCTTTCATTATCTTGTACACCTCTATCAGGTCACCTCTCATCCTCAGTTGCTCCAAGGAAAAAAGGCCGAGTTCACTGAACCTATTCTTATAAGGCATGTTCCCCAATCCACGCAACATCCTTGTAAATCTCCTCTGCACCCTTTCTATGGTTTCCACGTCCTTCCTGTAGTGAGGTGACCAGAATTGAGCACAGTACTCCAAGTGGGGTCTGACCAGGGTCCTATATAGCTGCAACATTACCACTTGGCTCTTAAGCTCAATCCCACGATTGATGAAGGCCAATGCACTGTATGCCGCCTTAATGACAGAGTCAACCTGCATAGTAACTTCGAGTGTCTTATGGACTCTGACCCCAGGGTCCCGCTGATCTTCCACACTGCCAAGAGTCTTGCCATTAATGTTATATTCTGCCATCATTTTTGACCTGCCAAAGTGAACCACTTCACACTAATCTAGGTTGAACTCCATCTGCCACTTCTCAGCCCAGTTTTGCATCCTATCAATCTCCCACTTTAACCTCTGACAGCCCTCCACATTATCCACAACACCCCCAACCTTTGTGTCATCAGCAAATTTACTAACCCATCCCTCCACTCCTTTTTCCAGGTCATGTATAAAAATAACAAAAGAGTAGGGGTCCCAGAACAGATCCCTGAGGCACCACACTGGTCACCGGACTCCATGCAGCATTTGACCCGTCTACAACCACTCTTTGCCTCCTGTGCGCAAGCCAGTTCTAGATCCACAAAGCAATGTCCCCTTGGATCCCATGCCTCCTTACTTTCTTGATAAGCCTTGCATGGGGTACCTTATCAAATGCCTTGCTAAAATCCATATACACTAACACGAGGAAATCTGCAGATGTTGTAAATTCAAGCAATGCACACAAAATGCTGGTGGAACACAGCAGACCAGGCAGCATCTATAGGAAGAAATGCAGTCGACATTTCGGGCTAGACCCATCGTCAGGACTACATCTATGGCTCTACCTTCATCAATGTGTTTAGTGACATCCTCAAAGAATTCAATCAGGCTCGTAAGACACAACCTGCCTTTGACAAAGCCATGCTGACTATTCCTAATCATATTATGCCTGACTAAATGTTCATAAATTCTGCCTCTCAGGATCTTCTCCATCAACTTACCAACCACTAAAGTAAGATCCACTGGTCTGTAAAATTCTGCCTCTCAGGATCTTCTCCATCAACTTACCAACCACTAAAGTAAGATTCACTGGTCTGTAATTTCCTGGGCTATCCTTACTCCCTTCCTTGAATAAGGCAACAACATCTGCAATCCTCTGGAACCTCTCCCATCCCCACTGATGATGCAAAGATCATTGCCAGAGACTCAGCAATCTCTTCCTTTGCTTCCCACAGTAGCCTGGGGTACATCCCATCTGGTCCCAGTGATTTATCCAACTTGATGCTTTACAAAAGCTCCAGCACATCATCTTCCTTAACATCTACATGTTCAAGCTTTTCAGCCCACTGCAAGTCATCCCTACAATCGCCAGGATCCTCTTTTTGTAGTGAATACTGAAGCAAAGTATTCATATTCTGGAATTCTCTGCAATAACAACACATCGTTATTGATATGGGGCCCAAAACTGTTGACAGTGTTCCAACTGTGGCCTGAGTAGTGTCTTATTAAGCCTCATAATTTTCTCCTTGCTTTTATATTCTATTCCCCTTGAAATAAATGCCAACTTTGCATTTGCCGTCTTTACCACAGTCTCAACCTGTAAATTAACCTTCTGGGAATCTTGTACAAGGACTAAGTCCCTCTGCGCCTCCGATGTTTGAACCTTCTCCCCATTTAGATAAATCTGTACTATCGTTCCTTTTACCAAAATGCATTATCATACATTTCCCAACACTGTATTCCGACTGCCACTATTTCTTGCCCATATTTCCAATTTGTCTGTCCTTCTGCAGTCATATTGCTTCCTCAGCACCAGCTATCCCTCCACCTATCTTCATATCATCTGCAAACTTTGTCATAAAGCCATCAATTCCATTACAGTATCAAAATCTTTGACAATGTGACAAGTAGTGGGCCAACCTGAAAAGGCCCCCTTTATTCCCACTTGCTGCCTTCTACCTGTCAGCTATTTCTTTATCCATGCCAGTATCTTTCGCCATGGGATTTTATCTTGTTCAACAGCCTCGTGTGGCAACTTATCAAATGCCTTCTGAAAATCCATGTAAATGGCATTCACTAGCTCTCTTTTGTCCACCCTGCTTGTTACTTCCGAGAAGAACTCATAACGGATTTGTCAGGCAAGATTTCCCTTTACAGAAACCATACTGACTTTGACATTTTATCGTTGGTCTTCAAGTACCTCAAAACTTTTGTTGCCTGACATGCTGAGTTTTTGATTTGTTTCTGAGTTGTTCTTATTTCAAATTTCCAGAATTCTATGCTAAATTAGGTAGGGGATTAAAATATTTAGGATCATGGCAATGATAACTTTGCCCAAGTGTCTTCCCTCTGCTTGCAGGATTAATGATTGAGTTACTAAAAATATTTTTTGCTGGAAAGAAAGTGCAATTTTACTAAGGTTCTGATATTGCTACTTCTGGAATTATTCATGTTTTTCACCAAATATCTCAAGTGTTAGTCCATCTATACTTCACGGTACCTTCTAACTGCTGGTAACTGTTTTTTTAATTTTGTGTTTCACAGTATGCTTCAGAGGATGCAGAGCTTCTGTTAGTGGGAAATAAGCTAGATTGTGAAGTTGACCGAGCAATTACTCGTCAGCAAGGAGAGAAGGTAAGAAATAATCAAGAAATAGAGTCATCTCTTGAAGTAGAACTTTGAATAATAATAACATCCAAATTATGTTGTGAGAAGCTCTTTTTCAGACTGTAACAGTAAGGAGTTAGTCAGTCTCTGGTACTTGGATAGCAAAGATTGAGTAGGTCAACTTCGTGGAAGGTTGAGGAAGGCTTTTTGGCTAATTGGATCAAGAGAGGGAGTTTTTTTTTAAGTATTCTGGGACATTCATCTGGTTATCTCTTTATTGTGTGATATACATATCTTAAAAATAACAGTGCTTCGTCTTTCTGCACTGTTAAGATGCAAGACCTAAGACGAGCAGAAATAGGTCATTTGTCCCATTGAACCCTCTCTGCCATTCAATCATTAATCACTTGGTCTCCACAGCTATCTGTGGCAATGAATTATACTGATCCACCACCTGCTGGCTGAAGAAATTCTTCCTTATTTCTGTTCTAAGGGGACATCCTTCTATTCTGAGTCTGTGCCCTGTGGTCCTAGACCCTCTCACTCCATATCCTCTCCATATCCACTCTCTTGGTCTTTCAATATTCTACATTTGCATTTTAAGTTATATTGCAGACAGTATTTTGACATCCTTGGAAGTTTTGTACAAAAAATGATCTCGCTGAAGTGTACAAAATGATTAATGTTCTACTATTCTAGCTGTCCTTCATTGTTGTATTAGCTTTAAAAGTTACTGTTGTCTGATTCAGCATACTGCATGTTAAATCAATCCATGGCATTTCATGGAATATTCCTCCTTGCTGCATGCATTGTTTTACCTTTTCCACTTCTATCTAGCAGAATTCTGAATAAGGTACTCATTCACACTTTATCCAACTTATACCCTGAATCAGGTGCCTCATAGTCTAATGTTGATCTATTAAAAGCACTGTACATTGCATTCTATTTCAAAATACATACAATTTATTTTATTCTCTTAGAAATCTAGAAGTTTCATGATATTCTATTATCAGACATGATGAAAGAATGTGATGGGGAAGAGGGTATTGGTACCATTGCAGTTGTTAATGGACAAGTCAGCATCTGTATAGATCCTGGGACATGAATTTGAAACCAAACCAAAGGAATTAAATTCGGGTAATTGATTCATCTATTATCAGTAATAATCAAAAAAAGTTGCTGAATTATCATAAAACATCAGTTTCATTGATATCCTTTGAGGAACAAAATCTGCTGTTCTTAAATCAATTTGGTCCACATATTGCTATTGTAATATGATTTATTCTTAACCCCTCCATTGTGAAATCATTTGGTGGTAAATAATGAATGCTGACCCAAGAATGGCATCCACGTGCACTGAAGTAAATGCTAGAGAGCTTAATTCCAGTTTTTAGGATCAATGTTAGTCAGATCAAGATAAAATAATTTTACAGCAAAACTCATCTGTAATTCATTCTTTTTCCTCCTTTTTCTGATCTGCTCTGTGCAGATCTGTAATTTGCTTATAATGCTCCTTATCAAAATGCATATTCCCACTTCTAGTGAAATTATTCAAAGACCAAAGGAATATTTTTCTCCAGCTGCCTTGCTAAACATTTAATCTTCAATTTCCTCAGTTTGCCCTGCAGATAACTGGGATGCGTTTTTGTGAAGCTAGTGCAAAGGACAACTACAATGTCAGTGAGATATTTTTGAAGCTCGTGGATGACATTTTAAATAAGGCAAGTTCATTTTGAATGAAGAGCAAAGCTTTTAAACATCAGTCTACTGTTGTATTTATGGTCTTTCATGTGAATTTCAAGGCCAGTTGAGACTGTCACTTAAGAAGCTGGCAGTGTTGTATGGTAAAAACCATTCCTGACAGGACTGGTCGTAATTAGTTGTGGCAATTAAATGGAGGAGGAAACTTCATGAACATCTCCATCCAGGACATTGTCAGAGCCCAGCACAACTGGCTGTTGTTGATATCCTCTACATCATTAAATCCATTCATTAGTTAATACAGTTCACTTCATATGATATAGTCATAGAAAGATACAGCACAAATAAGCTGTTCATTTCACTACGTCTATGCCAATCATCCACCAATCATTTACTGTAATCCAACATTAATCCCTTTTCTTTTCCCCCCACTTTCTCATAAACTTCCCGGACTCTACACACAATATTAGGATATAGAAGAGCAGATGACCCAAAGAAAAGCCATGCAGTCAGATGACTGATATGAAATTCACACTGCTGACATCAGTAGTCAGGATTGAACCTTGGTCTCTCCCACTGCATGCAACAGCTTTACACTCTCTACTGCTGTAACCTTGCGTTAATACAACAGAAGTCATGAGTTCCATCAACATTCCAACTGTAGTGCTGAGACAATGTGCGCTACATTATTCTTGACTACGCCAATCCCATTTGCCCACATTGGACCTGTATCCTTCTTTCCCTTTCTAAGTTCCTGACTAAGTGCCCTTTTATGTGTAGAGTAGAAAGTGATTCCCTTACAACCTAAAGGCTGCCTACCAGCTCTCAAATTTTGCAAGTTTGAAGTAAATGTATTATCAGATTACATATGTATATGTTACTACATACAACCCTGCGATTCATTTTCTTGCGGGCACTCACAGTATATACAAAGAAACACAATAGAATCAATGAAAGACCACAAACACCAGTGTGCAAAAGACGACAGACTGCAAATGCAAAGAGAGAAAAAAGAGTAATAAACATTGAGAACATGAGAGGAGTCCTTGAAAGTGAGGCCATAAGTTGTGGGAGCAGTTCTGTGCTCGGGGTGAGTGATATTATCCTCTGGTTCAAGAGCTTGATGGTTGAGGGGTCATAATTGTTCCTGAGTCTGGTGGTGTAGGTCTTGAGGCTCCTGTACCATCTCTTTGATGACAGGAATGAGAAGAAAGCATGGTCCTCTGCCTTTCTGTGACAGCACTCCATGTAGATGTGCTCAGTGGTGGCTGATCTTGCATTCTGCCAGGGCCACTCACTCCTGACCTCCTTACACTATTATTTCAAACATGGGCAAAAGAGCTGAATTCCAGTTTACAGTTCCTCAGGTAATGTAGTACATCTGCACTAAAAGCAGCCTGGATAAGCAAAGAGTTTTCAAATGATGAGTATGTTCAGGCCACGAGTTTCTAGCAATGGAAGTCTCCAAACAGTTGCGAACCACCTTGTTTCCCCATCGACCTCCTATCTGAAAAGCTCTGTTTCGTACTGTAATGGAATGCTTTCAAATAGCTATATAGCAGCACCAACAGCATTAAAGAATCTCAGTACCATCCAGGCCTAAGCTGCTTATGTCTTTTGGTATACCATCCACATGGCCACCACATTCACACTGCAAACACAGTCTGTCTGTGTTATGACCCATAAGCAGCAGTTGATTAGGAGCAGCTTTATCAGCAGCACCTTCCAAACCCACAGTCTGTACTCTCCTAGAAGGGTAAATGTAGTAGGTGCAAGCTATTGGAAACAAACCTGCAAGTCTCCTGTTGGGTCACACATAATCCTGACTAAATACACACATATTTTTCCTTCATTGTTATAGACCACAGTCTTGGCAATCCTTGTATAAAAACACCGAACTGCCTTCAGCACAAGAACCACCTGATAACAGAAGGCAGCTTGTCACCACCATGTTAGGACAGTAAGGGATTCTGCTTCATTACATCATGAACTGACCGCAGTAATTGGGATTTTTGTATATTCCACATAAGGTGGGAATCCCAAAATTGCGGAAATAATTGACTCCTGCTGTTCGAAGCTTTGCTGTGTTTTGCAGCATTCTCCAAAGGAATGTTCATTCTCTCTGTTCAACAATTCCCTCTGATATACTCTTAAAATATACTGGTATATCAGCTCCTACAATTAATCATGTGCATCATTTAGTCTTTAGTGTTCTATTGAGTGCTAGTATATTGAGTAAAAATTTTACTTTTCCTTCCTGGCTTGCTATCTGAGATTTCCTCAATGTGTTGGGCTGCTGACAGGCATTCCGTCTGCTGGATGTATGTGATCACTTTGAACCAATGCCTGCCTGTAATCATCACTAGAAATTCTCATCCCAAATATTGCTAGATATCTGTGAATGACTTTTTCCAAGTTAACAAGAAGTGTCATTGCTTCAATGCTGTCTATATTAGCATTCTCTAGTATTTTATCAACTCCAAAACAGTTCTACTTATTTTCCAAATAAGTTCATTCTAATAAATGATGTTTGTTTGAATGTTAGTGACAGATATGTTTGTAAGTAGAAAAAGAACAGTGAAAGCAGGAGTTCACAGTGTGATTTTAGTGAATGTTTCTCCAAGATCTCCTTGTGATGTTGCCATTGACAACAACTCACCCAAACTTGCCATCATTGGCACACTGAGCACAACTTCCAACAGCAGAAGTGGCAGCTGTTGTTTCATTACCTGAATCACAATTTAGAGCAATGAGAAACAGCCAGCTGTCAAAGTGGTTGCAAATTGCCTTTTTCCACAGAGTACCCTGTGCAATATTGTAGCATGTGATAGCATACAAATTCCACAGTACTGTATATTGGCAACTCCCCAGCTGGTGTTAATGCTTCTCATAAGCCTCCTCCAGCACCTCTCATCTATTAGCACTACTTTTTATTTTGTATTCTTTCATGTATTTGTCAAGCATTCCTATAAATACATCAGATTTGCTTTTATGCTTTGGATTATATTGACTCAGCTTTTTGACTTGCAAAATTGCTTTGAAATCACAAAGTGTATAAAGTTTTTCAAAATCTGTTTTCATCTTTTATCTCTGTTCTCTTTTGATGTCTGAAGCTTAAAGAATTGTAATGTTTTACCCTATGCAAACTTTCAGATGCCTGAAGTACCCAAGCGCGAGTTATCAAACAGCATCCTGTCACTACAGCCAGAGCCTGAAATTCCACCAGAACTTCCACCAGCTCGGCCGAATGTTCGCTGCTGCTGACTGGAGCTTCTCCCCTGCGCCATACTGCGCTCGTACTCGCGTACGTCTCTGCAATGCAATCAGTCTCACCATTGTCATCATTGCACTTTGTAGGAATGATCAGAGAAGAACTTGGACTAACTTTGTATATGTGTGAAGTTTTAAAATGGCATAGGATAAAATTACTCTGTTCGGAATAACTGCACATGTATTTTTTAAAATCCTCTGATCTCTAGCAAAGTTGATGTTTTCTATACTAGTACAGTATTTAATGTTGGCACGTAGTACCAAGTGATTTCTAAACTTTGGAAGGGACTTTTTTTTATTGGTACTCTAACAAAAGTCAAGCCACCAAAAAGGCTGTCTAAGTACTAGCACAGAGCTGCTATTGTCAGTGGTATCATGGTATCACTGCTGCCTTTGAGTAGTACACGGTGGGTACATTAGAAAAACATATGAACCCAGTTTGGAAAATATTTTGGAAATTCTGCAAATCCTAATAATACACATACAAGGGAACCCCATAAGATACATGGTTGGTTTGTTTGTACATTGGTGCATAGACTGCAAATATGCATTTTAAGTACCCAGGAAGCTTTGGGAACTAAAAGGTTAACACTAATTTGTGATCTATCATTTGGAGAAAACTAAAGTTGTTCTCGGAGTGTGAAGCACAGAAATATTTAATGTGCAGTGGCAGAAATGTGCCATGCAATTTGAGTATTTTATCAAAGACAGAACACTATTGTGGTCAGGGCAGACATAATCCACTTTTCTCCATACTAATCATAAAAGGTGTGTTGTGAAAGGACACGATTTGTGGTCATTTTAGAAGCACTTAATATTAAGTTCTGGGCAGGGGGAGGGGGGTACTGGGTAAATGGTTCAGGCTCATATTTTAGGTGAGTATTTTATAGTGTACTTGAAATTTCAAGAGGGCATTTTATAAAAGTTGCCTTATGTGGATCAAATGTTTCAAAATTTGGTCTGTTCAAAGATATTTTGATTGTGCAAATGACTGCACCTCGCACTTGCACCATAGCTGTACTCAGCACTCCCTCATAACGATGTTAGATTTAAATTTTGGGTGCCAAGTGCATTGCAAAGTGGGTGTAATTTACTTGAAGGAAACCCCCACTTATGACGTGGCTCATAATACGAGCAACAGAGTAACTTCCATATCCAAGACTGAAGATTTTTTTGTGGAAATATGTGAGTACAGTATTCACTTTGCTATATTAATGGTTGGGGAAGTAATTTTGAATTACTCAAAGTTTGTACTGGTGTTCCCACAAAAGGGCAGATACACTCCCAGCTTGATTCCAGATTGTGCTTGGTCATTGCTGTATGTGGAATATGAAGGTCTTCCCACTATTAGTGCATGTTATTTAAAAAGTGAAGTCTGTCTCTGGTGTAGCTGATTTTTTTTTGATGGATTCAAATATAAGCATGGTATGTAAAATTGTGACCTATTAAAACTATATACACATAAGCACCTAAACTGTTTACTTTGTTTCTTGAAGCAATGCCGGAAATGATCGAGTCTGCCCAGAAGAATGGATATTACAATGTATCATAACATCTTCTGTATGAGAACACTATTGCATGTGTAGGGCTTTCTCAGCTGATCATTTCTTGGCACTTGGAAAATGAGGATGCTACACATGTACATTTTAGAATTGAGTGATTTGCTGATGAACATTTCAAAATTATCTTTTAAAAAAACTACATTCAAAGTTGTTGGTTCCATCATGCATTTACACTTCAGGTGTTTGAGACTTGGTGCTCTCACCACGTTGTTTTCTGGGAAATCACTGGTTGGGTTATCTATGTTAGGTCTCAGATACTGTTTCTCAGGCGAGGAGGGGATGGTAAAAAGTATCCCCTTGGGGGAGAACAAGTGGTAGTGGAGGCTGCATAATGCAGGCACAGGTCCTCTCCAGGTTATGCATGCCTGAATTTTGGACATAAAACAAGGCTTCCATATTATCAGATATAAAAGTCCAACATAATACATGCATAAAACATTCATTCCTACAGACAGCTGAACTGATTTCCTCTGCGCTTCTGGTAATTCTTCTCAGTCTTATTGTGTATATGTCATTTTTTTAAACATTTATCATTGTAACTAATCTTTGTGTTTTTTCCTTTATAATATTGATTTATGGATATCAGAAAAACAGAACCTTTTTTTTAAACTGCATACAGGCCATCGCTGGTAAGGGAGGGAGAAGTGTAGGGCACTTCGGGGAAGAGGTGCTTGGAAGATTGTTCTGCGAGACCTAGAGCATGTACATGAGCATGGGGGGTTGTGTATGTCTGCATGCAGGAACTTGTACATTGCTGCCATTCTGATATCCTAAGACCATGAAATGTGGCAACAAGGCATTTTGCCCTTTGATGCCTCATTATGGCTGATCTCGACATTCATTAAATCCACTTAGTCTTTCCCCATAACCCTTGCCACCTTTACTGATAGAAATCTTTCTCTCAGCCTTTTTTGTACACAAGGATTCTGCTTCCACTGGTCTCTGTGTCAATTCCAAACACTACAGATTCAGACTTAATATTACTGATATACGACATAAAATTTGTTTTGCGGTCACAGTACGGTGCAAGACTAAATTACTAAAGTAAATAGTGGGGGGGAAAGGGAGGAATTTATCAGTTTCATGTAGCTCCCCTTTATTCTAAGGAGGTATCATTGGTTCTAGGTTCTTGAATTTTCTTGGATGCTTTTACTGCATAAACTTATCAAATACCTACATTTTTAAATTTACATTGAGTTACTAAATCTGAAATTGAATTATTACCAAAAGTTAATGCTGAAAGTGGTGAAAATTTCTAATATCTGAACATATTAAAGCAATTAACAGTAATTCACTAAATCTTCAAAAGACAGCCAGTAGAAATTCAACATTGCCAGGAGAAAAATGAGGAAGTCTTATGCCAGTGCATAGAAAGCTGGGTCTTAAGAAGCTAATAAATCATTTGGGTAGAATTTATGAACTGCCTGTTATTAATTAGGACCTATATATTCTTCTTACCCTAACCACGTAGCCAACATTGTAGAAAAAGAAAAAAATGAAACATTAATTTTGATCCTCTCTCTAAAAAAATCTTAACCTTTATTGGAACCTATGAAGCTTTCAGATTATTTTGCTTCAAAAGGAGAGTTGCAGATTAAAAGCAATACAATGGATTAAATTTTCTAGAGACCAACTAAAATTATAAAGGTGGAATATAACTTTTAACATCAAAATACTCAAAACATCCTTCTGAACAGCTTTAAACTGGTTTATACTAATTAACCATGGAAATGAGCAATGGATAATTTTTATTTAAGGTTCAAAAGAGTATAGGTTTTAGAAGTAGAGCAGACTGCCCTCAGCTTCAAGCACAAACTTTAAAACAATGTTTAAAATACCTCAAATATATTAATACACAGTATAATTGATATAATATAAATATATAATTTTAAAAGTGTAGTGGCATGGTAGCAGCGTGCTTAATATAATGTTATATTGAGCCGGGTCCAATTCCACTATTGCCTGTCAGGTGTTCTCCCCATGACCGCGTGAGTTTCCTCCGGATGCTTTGATTTCCTCCCACAAACGTACAGGTTAGTAGTTTAATTGGTTACAGAGGTGTAATTGAGTAGCACAGGCTCAATGGGGCAGGAACAATTTTAAAATGTATCTTTAATTAGACTGTACATTGCACGCTCTTACCTAATACGAAGGTACTTGGTGCCATTTGTAATGAACAGTTGTAACTGGGTATTCTTAAAGTAAAGTGGGAAATACTTTGCTCCCAGCAGTGCAGCCAGCTTTTCTGGACAGACAAACAGAATTATTGACAAACCAGAAAATTTGCAGACACTGGAAATGAAAGCAATCACAAAAAAATGGTGGAGGAACACAGCAGGCCAAGTAGCATCTATGGAAAAGAGTAAACAGTTGACGTTTCAGGCCAAGACCCTTCATCAGAATTATTGTTTCAGTTCATGATTTATATCAGATCTGGGAAGTGTTCAATAAACAGGTATAAATGATGTTGAGAGTAGGGGATGGGAGAACAAAACGAAAGGTCTAGTAAGGAAAAAGGTGGATGAAATTAAATTACAAAATGGACAGGTATTGCCACTTCCTTTTGTGTTGTACTGAGGCAAATTACCTCAGTGCTTTGGAAAATAACTGATTCATAAAATACCAATCTTTATTTATCAGTTCATGTTTGTCACAGTACTGAAGCTGATATTTTCTAAATACTAGAAATTACCAGCTACACTCTGGCCCCTCTTTTTATTAGAGTAAATTATCTTTATATGAAGATTTTAAATGATTCAGTATATCCTTGCTGGTATTAAGTGTGTGAAAATCCAACAACTGACCTTAGCAAGTTAAGATGTGATCAATATTCTTTAATTAATTGGGAAAATAAATTGAATTAGATTTGTTAACCAACTATTTTACAAGTGTGGTATATAATAAATGTTAAAAAACATATGTTTCTATTACGTACATCAAAGGTGTGGTGTTTTCCTCATCCATTGTGGGTATGTATATGTGAAATTGGGTTCCTTCCCAAGCTAGTTACATACATAAAAAATGCCACTTTATTAGATACAGGAGTGAAGCCTGGTGTGGTCTTTGCTGCTGGAGCCCTTCCACTTCAAGGTTTGAAGTGTTGCGCATTCACAGATGCTACTCTGTACATCAGTGCTGTACCACCTGGTTATTTGAGTTACTGTCAGCTTGAACCAATCTGGTCATTCACCTCTGGCCTCTCTCATTAACAAGTTGTTTTTGCCCACAAAACTGCCGCTCACTGTTTCTCTTACTGTTAAGCAAGGGATCCATGGACTGTAGGTTGGGAACTCCTGCTGTAGTCACTGTTGTATGTGAAAATCTCAGATCAGTTTCTGAGATATTAAAACCACCTCATCTGGCACCAACAACCATTCCACAGTCAAGGTATCTTAGATCACATTAATTCTTCATTCTGATGTTTGAACTGAACTTGAACATGCTTTAATACATTGTATTGCTGCCACATGATTTGGATATTTGCATTAATAAGCAAATGTATGCAATAAAGTCATCACTGAGTGTAATTTCTTGCACTTTTATCAATGTGTGATGCTATAAACATTGTTTTATTTCAGAATTGCTTCATAATTCTGATCTTGGTGTTACACATTTTCAAACAAACAAATCAGTGTGCCTTTCACAAGCTGGGAATGGTTTTTTGGCTGATTTTGCCAGATGCAGAGTGATTTGAACAAAAGAAAATTCTGAACAGGGGTAGTGGGAATCTTCAGCAATAAGCCCTCATCTGTGGAGAGAGAAATAATTAACATTTCAGTTGATGCATTTTCATGATAATGGAAAACCCCTGTATGAACAATAACTGACCTTGATGTTCTCCATTCCCACCACCTCAGCCACTAAGTTGAACTTGAGTGATCACTAGATTCGGAAGAATGAATTTCAAGGTATTCTTGTACAAATAGATATTCTGGCACTGGAATACATTGTGTCCACCGCTTGCTGGCTGTGTTTTGTAATTTACCAAACACAAAATATTTTTGAAATAAACTTGGGTATCTCAAAAACTGCTGATCTGGGATTTCCACATACAACACCCTCTAGAGTTTACAGAGAATGGTTCGAAAAACAAAAAAAATCCAGAGTGCCTCGTTAATGAGAGGTCAGAGAGAATGGTCAGACTGGTTCAACAAGTTTGACTTATAATTTGTATCAATAATACAGTATATAGTGATTTATCTACAGCTGAAAAAATCTACATTTCACTGTTTGCACATTCTTTTTGTCACCTGTTGCAGCTGCTCTCATTCACCTGTCAATCTGATAGCGTCAGCAGATTATCCCCAAGGTAAGCCTAGCCTCGCCTGTTTGGAGATATTCCCTTTGCCCTTTTCATCCCTCTGTTAGTGTTTTCTGCAACTTGAAATTAACTTGTTTTCTTACCCCCTTAGTTTTAGCAAGGGGTCTTTGACCTGAAATGTTAACTCTGTTTCTCTTCACACAAATGAGCCCTGACCCGGAGAATTGGAAGATTGCAAACTCTTTAAGAAGGGAGGAAGGCGCAAAAGAAAGGAAATTATAGGCCAGTTAGCCTGACCTCAGTGGTTGGGAAAGTGTTGGAGTCCATTAGTCACACCAAAAATCCAAGAAGTAGGCAGATGGGTGACGGTCCAGAGAGGCAGGGGGAGCAGGCAGAGAGAGCAGAGCACCCCTGCGGCCATTCCCATTAACAATAAGTATTCCGTACTGGATACTGTTGATGGGGATGACCTACCAGGAATGAGTTGTAGTGGTCCTGCCTCTGGCACAGAGGTTGAACCCTCAACTAGGAAGGGGAGGAGGGAAGAGAAGAGAGCGATAGTTTTAGGGGATTCTATAGTCAGGGGGGCAGATTTTGTGGGGCAGATCGGGAGTCTCGGATGGTATGTTGCCTCCCTGGTGCCAGGGTCCAGGACATCTCAGATCGGATGCAGGCTATTCTTGAGAACGAGGGCATGAACCCAGATGTAGTGGTCCATGTAGGGACCAACGATGTAGGTAAGGTGAGTGAGGGGGTCCTGCTTAGAGAGTTCAGGGAGTTAGAAGTGAAGCTGAAAGGCAGGACCTCCAGGGTGACAATCTCGGGATTGCTACCTGTGCCACATGCGAGTGAGGAGGAGAATAGAATGATTACGCACATTAATACGAGGCTGAGAGCATGGTGCAGGAAGGAAGGGTTCAGGTTTTTGGATAATTGGTCTGTGTTCCAGGGATGTTGGGATCTGTTTCGAAGGGATGGTCTACATCTGAACTGAACGGGTACTAACATTCTTCAGGAATGTTTGCCAGTGCTGCTCGGGGGAGGGGGGGGTTTAAACTAGATGTGCAGGGGGCAGGGATCCAGAATACGAGAGAAGATGATATGATGAGGATAAGGCACAGGTGGGGAATACACGTTTCCCAAATATTAATTGTGTAAAGGAGAAAGGTGAGACAGAACATGTGTTGGAAAAGTTACATGTACAGAGGGTTGGTCAGAAGGAGCATGGGGTTAAATGTGTAGAAGGTTTGGGTGATCTTGAGAAGGTCATCATAATTCAAGGTGCAATTAGCCCGATGGAAGTTCAAGGAGCTGGGTGAGGTACAATAGACAATGTTTTAAGCAAAGAGAGGAGGAATGGGCTAAGAATTCTATACTTGAATGCGCGTAGTGTCAGAAATAAGACGGATGAGCTTGAAGCTCAGATGAAAATGGGGAACTACGATATTGTTGGGATAACGGAGATATGGCTGCAAGGGATCAGGCCTGGGAATTGAGTGTACCAGGGTATACGTGCTATCGTAGAGACAGAAATATGGGAAGAGGAGGTGGGGTGGCCCTGTTGGTGAGAAATGAGATTCAGTCCTTAGCAAGGGGTGACTTAGGAACAGGGGAAGTAGAGTCTGTGTGGATTGAGCTGAGGAACAGTAAGGGTAAAAAGACCCTAATGGGTGTTCTGTACAGGCCCCCAAACAGTAGCGTGGATATTGGGTACAAGTTGATTAGGGAGTTAACATTGGCATGTGCTAAAGATAATACAGTCTTTATGGGAGATTTCAACATGCAGGTGAACTGGGGGAATCAGGTAGGTGCTGGACCCCAGGATAGGGAGTTTGTGGAGTGTCTAAGGGATGTATTTTTGGAACAGCTTGTGCTTGAGCCAACCAGGAACAAGGCTATTTTGGACTTGGTGATGTGTAATGAACAGGAATTGTTAAGTGATCTTGAAGTAAAGGAGCCATTAGGAAGTAGTGATCATAACATGATAAGTTTTTATCTACAATTTGAGAGGGATAAGGGCAGATCAGAGGTGTCAGTGTTGCAATTAAATAAAGGAGACTACGGAGCCATGAGGGAAGAACTGGCCAAAGTTAAATGGGCGGATGCCCTGGCAGGAAAGACAGTGGATCAGCAGTAGCAGATATTCTTGGGGATAATACAAAAGATGCAAAAGCAGTTCATTCCAATGAGAAGGAAAGATTCAAAGAGGGGGAAGGGGCCACAGTGGTTGACAAAGGAAGTCAGAGATTGTATAGCATTAAAGAAAATGAAGTATGACAGGGCTAAGATGAGTGGGAATACAGATGATTGGGAAAGTTTTAAGGAACAGCAGATCTTAACTAAAAAAGCAATACGGAGAGAAAAAATCAGGTATGAGCTCAGTCTAGCCAGGAATATAAAAGGGGATAGCAAAAGCTTTTTTAGCTATGTGAAGAGAAAGAAGATAGTTAAGAACAATGTTGGCCCCTTGAAGAATGAATTGGGAGAAATTGTTATGGGAAACAGGGAAATGGCAACAGAATTTAATGCGTACTTTAGATCTGTCTTCACCAGGGAGGACACAAGCAATCTCCCAGATGTATGGATGGGCCAGGGTCATAAGATATCAGAGGAATTGAAACAGATTGACATTAGGAAAGAAACTGTGATGAGTAGACTGGTAGGACTGAAGGCTAATAAATCCCCGGGTCCAGATGGTCTGCATCCGAGGGTTCTAAAAGAGGTGGCTCAGGAAATTGCGGATGCATTGGTAATCATTTTCCAATGTTCCTTAGATTCAGGATCAGTTCCTGAAGATTGGAGAGTGGCTAATGTTATCCCACTTTTCAAGAAAGGAGGGAAGGAGAAAACAGAACTATTGCCCTGTTAGCCTAACGTCAGTCGTGGGGAAGATGCTTGAGTCCATTATTAAGGAGGAAATAATGGCATATCTTGATGGCAGTAATAGGATTAGGCCGAGCCAGCATGGATTTACCAAGGGCAAATCATGCTTGACTAATCTGTTGGAGTTTTTTGAGGGTGTAACAAGGATGTTAGACGAGGGTAAGCCAGTGGATGTAGTGTACCTAGATTTTCAGAAGGCATTCGATAAGGAGCCACATAGGAGATTGGTGAGTAAAATCAGAGCTCATCGCATTGGGGGCAGGGTTTCAACATGGATAGAAAACTGGTTGGCAGATAGAAAGCAAAGGGTAGCAGTGAATGGGTGTTTCTCGGACTGGCTGGAGATGACTAGTGGGGTACCACAGGGCTCTGTATTGGGACCACAGCTCTTTACGATTTATGTCAACGATTTAGATGAGGGCATTGAAAACCATATCAGCAAGTTTGCTGACGATACTAAACTGGGTGGCAGTGTGACATGCGAAGAGGACGTTAGGAGAATACAGGGAGACTTGGATAGGCTGAGTGAGTGGGCAGATACTTGGCAGATGTCATTCAATGTGAATAAATGTGAAGTTATCCACTTTGGAAGCAGGAACAAGAGGGCAGAGTATTGTCTGAACGGTGTAGAGTTAGGTAAGGGAGAAATGCAAAGAGACCTAGGAGTCCTAGTTCATCAGTCAATGAAGGTGAATGAGCAAGTGCAACAGGCAGTGAAGAGGGCAAATGGAATGTTGGCCTTTATTACAAGGGGAATTGAGTACAAGAGCAAGGATGTCCTTTTGCATTTATACAGGGCCCTGGTGAGACCACACCTGGAGTATTGTGTGCAGTTTTGATCTCCAGGTTTAAGGAAGGACATTCTGGCAATGGAGGAAGTGCAGCATAGATTCACTAGGTTGATTCCTGGGATGGCAGGGCTGTCTTACGCAGAGAGATTGGAGAGATTGGGCTTGTACACACTGGAACTGAGGAGATTGAGAGGGGATCTGATTGAAACGTTTAAGATAATTAAAGGATTTGATAGGATTGAGGTAGGAAATATGTTCCAGATGTTGGGAGAGTTCAGTACCAGAGGGCATGGATTGAGAGTAAGAGGTCAGTTATTTAAAACAGAGTTGAGGAAATACTTCTTCTCCCAGAGAGTTGTGGAAGTGTGGAATGCACTGCCTCGGAAGTCGGTGGAGGACAATTCTCTGGATGCTTTCAAGAAGGAGCTAGATAGATATCTGATGGATAGGGGAATCAAGGGATATGGGGACAAGGCAGGGACTGGGTATTGATAGTGAATGATCAGCCATGATCTCAGAATGGTGGTGCAGACTCGAGGGGCCGAATGGTCTACTTCTGCACCTATTGTCTATTATTAAGGGTGAGGTTTTGAGGTACTTGGAGATGAATAAAATAGTCAAATTCAGCAAGGGAAATCTTGCCTGACAAATCTGTTAAGAGTTCTTCAATGAAGTAACAAGCAGGGTGGACAAAGGAGAGGCAGTGGATGTCATTTACTTGGATTTTCAGAAGGCATTTGATGGAGCTAATGGAATTGATGGCTTTGTGGCAAGATAAGTGGAGGGGTAGGTTGTGATTGCAGAAGGATTTAAACAAATTGGAAGAATGAGCAAAAAGTGGCAGATGGAATACAGCTTTGGGAAATGTATGATAATGCATTTTGGTAAAAAGAGCAATATTATGCACTATTATCTAAATGGGGAGAAGCTTCAAACAATAGAAGTGCAGAGGGACTTTGGAGTCCTTGTGCAAGACTCCCAGAAGGTTACAGGTGGAGTCTGTGGTAAAGAAGGGAATTGCAATGTTGGCATTTATTTTAAGAAAATAGAATCTAAAAGCAAGGAGGTAATGCTGAGCCTTTATAAGGCACTCGTCAGGCAGAACTTAGAGTACTGTCAACAGTGTCGGGCCCCGTGTCGCAGAAAGGATGTGTTGTCACTGGAGAGTCCAGAGGAAGTTCACGAAGATGATTCTGGGAATGAAGGGGACAACATATGAGGCGAGTTTGGTAGCTTTGCGCCTGTCAGTGGATTTTAGAAGAATGCTGGAGGATCTCGCTGAAGCCCACAAAAGAATATTGGAAGGATGTTTCCTCTGGTGGGGGTATCCAGTACTAGAGGGCACAGCGTCAAAATTGAGGGGTGACCTTTCAGAACAGAGGTAAGAAGGATTTTTTTTGCCAGAGAGTAGTGAATCTGTGAAATACTCTGCCTCAGACTGTGGTAAAGGCCAAGTCTGTGGGTATATTTAAGGTGGAAGTTGATTGTTTCCTGATCAGTCAGGGCATCAAAGGATATGATGAGAAGACAGTATATGGGGTTGAGTGGGATCTGCGATCAGCCATGATGAATGGTGGAGCAGACTCGATGGGCTGAATGGCCTAATTCTGCTCTTGTGTCTTGTGGTCTTGGGAGCTGTTGCACTGCATTTCCATCAATACTCTGGCACCTGCATTTTTTCCCTTACAGTTCCCACAGAGTTTAATGGTATTTTGTGGGAAGCATTCTTTTGAGGTTGATCCCTGGTGAACATGCAATGTTGATATCAGTATGTTTTCATTAGTCAGAGACATAGTTGCAAGAATGTGGATCAGATATGTAAATCGGTGCATCGGAGGTCTTGCAGAGGGTGTGGAAATTCCCAGAGGAGTGTGATGACTAGATCACTGAGGAAGCTGACACATATTTGAAAGATCAGGGAACTGACACTTCTCACTGTCTTACCAATCCACTCCATGCTGGACATTCCCTCTTTTCCCTTCACCCAACGGGCAGAAGATACAAAGTAGTGAAAACACCTACCACCAGGCTCAAATACAGCTTTTATCCTGCAGTTAAAAGACTATTGAATGATTCCCTTGTACAATAAGATGGACTCTTGTCAACACAATTTACCTCAATATAGCCTTGCACCTTAATGTCTGCCTGAGCTGCCCTTTCTCTGTAACACCTGACTCTGCTTTCTGTTATTTTCTCTTGTACTACCTGTATAGTAAAGTGCTCTGGTGTACTGCTCTCCTTGTCTGTGATGTAGGAAGTACACAATTCAGAAGTAAGGCAAACTCCACTTAATTGAACACGGTAGTGAGGATCTAGTGTCCAAGCTCCAAGTGCTTTATTGGGCAGCACTCACATATACAATTGAATAAGAGTAAAACAGAGAGAACCAGAAAAATGTAAGTACTTAATTCAGCTAACATGATTAAGTCAAACATTCATAAGGAATTTATGAAGATAGACTTTCATGTAAAATATCCAAAAATTATGCACCACATGAGTAAGCAAAGTTTTAAAGTATGTGAAAAGATTAATATGTTAAGCATTCCTTAAATTCCCACTGCTGGTCAAAGACTATACTGATGATCAGAAAGAAACTTTTACATGCTAGCAGAAAAATCCCCTAATTTCAATGGCATGACCAAAGGATATTCTTGTTTCCATTACCTTTAAAAATGATCAACTAAATTCTACATCTGATGCCATTACTGTTTATAAAGGTCCTGTTCTGTAAAGTTTTGAGTCAAGGTGATGCCCTGTGCTATTGTGTGAGAAGCATTGTAGGAATAAGAATTAAAGATGAGTTTGCATTTGCAGAGACTGGAACCAATTACCTCATGTTTGTAATAGACATTGCATGTGCCGTGAGAATGCACAGAACTTCATGACTGAAGAGGAAAGATCCTGGATTAAAGTCCAAAGTGCAGCCTAGCCTGTGATATACCTCTGCACCTTAGAGTCCTTTGTTACTTTCTGGAACTAAGGTTCATTGCAAATACCAACAACATTCATACCACAGTTGGAATATAGTCCTTCAGGGGGACTATAGTCAACAAAAAATTGTCACAATGCATTAATGCAGCTGAATGGATCCATGGACTCAATCAACTCTATGTAAACAGCTCAAGTGTTCAGGCAAGTGAAGAGCACTGCCCATCACTTGCCATGAGCTAGACTTCTTCAAAGTATATTAATAATGAATGTATACTATATAAATCTTGAGATTTGTCTCCTTACAAGCAGCCACTAAACAAAGAAACCCAATAGAACCCACTAAAAAAGATCTTCTAATGCCCAATGTGCATACAAAAGAACAAATTGTGCAAACAATAAAAATAAGCAAATAACTTACAGAACAGAAGTTCACGAAAGTGAGTCCGTGACAACAAAGCCAGTCATTGCTGCAGCCCATCCAGGAGCCTGTCAGTTGCAGGCCACAGCCTCAGTTCAGTGCAGAGATGGGACAGTGAGCAGAGCACTAGCGAATCCCCCATCTCCAGAACCAACACACTGATCTTTTAAATCTGGCCTGTTGCTTAAGTGGACCAAACCTCAGGCCAGTCCTTTCTCTCAGACCCTGGCCAAGGCCCCACCACCTCAACTCTCCCTCACCTTGGTTCTGTCACATCAAATCACTTCCAAGTCCGTTCCAGCAACAGCAGAACATTAGCTCATTCTGCGCTTTCGAGCCCAGGCTCCACTGCCTCAATTCAGCCTGTACCTGCCACACCACCACCATTTTGCACCTTTGAGACTTAAGTTCATACTGCAAAAAATGCCAGGTCGTACAGACAGTTCCAAAGTTCAGCTCCAAGAGCAAAGTTACACAGGCTATTGATAGCAGTGATTGTGTCCAAAAAAAAAGTGTGATTAAAATAGTAATCTATAGTTTTGTTTGCTATCAGAAAGTCATTGCTGTGCTTCACCAGTGCCATCTTAAATCTTGTACACATGGTAACCACGGTCCAAGGACAAAGACATCCAGACCAGTGTAAGTGAAGGGTGGAGAGGTTCAGTCTGTGAAAAAATGTTCTCTTATTTGATCCTGTTTTTCTGCTGTTCTGTTGTGGCATTACTGTTTCATAATAAGTTAGCAGTGAACAGTAGAGGGTGCTGAAGACAGCATACGTTGTCCCTGCAGCATTAATGCCATCTACAAAGTCAACTATCTTGCAGTGGGGTAGGAAGAATTGTTTTTCTCTCCTAAATTACATGTATTTTAACTAAACTTAAATCTGCACTGTTTACACAAACATTCAAACGTCCAGGGTTTCACCGAGATTAAAAGTGAAAAAAATCATTGATTAACACGAGGGTTTAACACATCCTTGTATTTACCACAAGAGGGCGCTTGGACTCTATATTAGCGTATGGACAGCTGTGCGTTTTCATTGCTGCTAAACGGATAGTCTACACACTTAAAAGAACAATTTCAATCTGAAGTTACACTGTGAAACAATTTACATGTAATTAAGATGTTAATAATTGTTTTTAAATTATGAATTATGAAAATTATATGAAAAATATAAAATTATGAAAGGTATGGACGGTAACAGTCCTTTTCCCAGTGTAGGGGAATCTAACACTGGGGGCATAGACATAGGACCAGAAGGAAAGGATATATAGGGGACCTGAGGATATTTATGATACTTTCAGTCCTTGGAAGTCTCTGTTTTGGGACACTGGGGTCAGGATGACTGAGTACAATCAGGGCTTTAGTGTAGTGGTTGTTGACCCTGGGGAAAAGGCAGATATTGATCCACTTATCCTGCCAATGAATCTGAAGGAATTTACGGAGATGGTAATTACACCTCTGGCGCTTGGAGGTGGTAGGTAGTCCACATCTCAGTAATGAGTGTGAGGGCAAGGATCACACTCAACTTCTTAGGCTCAGCTTTTCCCCGTCAGCCAACAG
Source organism: Hypanus sabinus (assembly GCF_030144855.1). NCBI lineage: Eukaryota > Metazoa > Chordata > Chondrichthyes > Myliobatiformes > Dasyatidae > Hypanus > Hypanus sabinus. Next base: position 128,153,779 of record NC_082706.1, read on the forward strand.
ATTTCTGGACGATCCATGAGGCCCATAAATATGTCCTCAGTCCTGACGAAGGGTATTGGCCCGAAACGTTGATTGCTCGTTTCCACGGATGCTGATCGACCCGCTGAGTTCCTCCAGCGTGTTGTACGTGTTGCCATAAATATTACTCTTTTGTTCTATTTATTTATTTTACTTGTTTTTGTAACTTATAGTAAGTGCTGCATTGCTGCCATAAAACAACACATTTCACAACATATGTCGGTGATATGATTCTGATTTTTCCTGTTTGACTTGAGCCCTTGTACCATGTTTGAGTTGCTGATCTTCACACAGACGGCCAAAGGTTGCACAGGCACCCTAATGGAGACTGAGTTTTGTCATTCCTATTTTCAAGGCCCCCACCCCCTCTGTGAATCATTATTGTTGGAGAACGGTATTGTAGATTGAGAGCAATTGGGCAGAGGACATTTACTTTGCAGATGTGGAGTAGACATACATCCCACTTTCTCACAGTGAATGAGTGACAATGACTTAGAGTTAAGCCTCCAAAAGCATGCAAACACTGCCATTGCCTGCGTACTGCATTTCAGCTACTGAGCTTGGGGAGACCATAAGACATAGAAGCAGAATTGGGCCATTTAGCCCATTGAGTCTGCTCCACCATTTCATCAGGACTGATCCATTTCCCTCTCAGCCCCAATTTCCTGTCTTCTCCCCGTATCCCTTCATACCCTGACAAATCAAGAATCTATCGTCCCTTAAATATACCAAATGACCTGGCTTCCACAGCTGCCTGTGGCAATGAATTCCACAGATTCACCACTCTCTGGCTAAAGAAATTCCTCCTCATGTCCATTCTAAATCTCTCTATTCTGAGGCTGTGGTTTTAGACTCCCTTACCATAGAAGATACCCTCTCCACAACCACTCTATCAAGACCTTTAGCATCCATTGGGTTTCAATGGGGTTCCTCCAAGCCCCCCCCCCCCGCCCACCATTCTTCTGAATTCCAGTGAGTATAGGCCCGGAGCCTTCAAACGCTCCTCATATGATAAGCCTTTCAATCCCAGAATCATTTTCAAGAAGCTTCTTTGAGCACTCCCCAATATCAGCACATCCTTTCTCAGATAAGTGGCCCAAAACTGCTCACAATACTCCAAGTGAGGTCTCATCAGTACCTTATAAAGCTTCAGCATTATGTCCTTGCTTTTATATTCCAGTCCTCTTGAAATGAATGCTAACATCACAATTGCCTTCCTCACCACTGATTCAACCTGCAAATTAACCTTTAGGGATTTCTGCATGAGGACTCCCAAAATAGTCCACGCTTTTATTTCTTCAACTAGAGTGCATGACCATGCACTTCCCAACACTTTATTCCATTGCCACTTCTTTGCCCATTCTTCCAAACTGTCTAAATCCCACTGTAGCATTTCTGCTTCCTCAACACTACCTGCCCCTCCACCTATCTTCATATTGTCTGCAAACTTTGTAACAAAGCCATCAATTCCATTATCCAAATCATTGACATACAACGTAAACAGAATCGGTCCCAACACAGACCCCCGTTGAACACCACCAGTCACTAGCAGCCAACCAGAAAAGGCTCCCTTTATTCACACTCTTTGCCTCCCGCCAATCAGCCACTGCATTATCCATGCTAGTATCTTTCCTGTAATACCATGGGCTCATAACTTGTTAAGCAGCTTCATGTGTGGCACCTTGTCAAAGGCCTTCTGAAAATCCAAGTACACAACATCCACCGATTCTCCTTTGCCTATCCTGCTTGTAGTTTCTTCAAAGAATTCCAACAGATTTGTCAAGCAAGATTTTCCCATAAGGAAGCCACGCTGACTTTGGCCTATTTTATCATGTGCCTCCAGGTACCCCAAAACCACATCCTTAACCAACATCTTCCCAACCACTGAGGTCAGACTAATAGGCCTATAATTTCCTTTATAATTTCTTAAGGAAGGCATTACTTCCTTGAGGGTAGGTGTGACATGGGTTAAACTTTTCCATTAGTCCCCTGGGTTAGTTTCAGGAAATTTGTAATTAATAACTAGTAAATGGTTTATTATACCGAGATATAGATAGACTGGAAAGCCCGAGAGCAGAGGTGAGGGTCGGGTGAATTTGCTGACTCTCTTGTGATGTTCATTCCTCTCTCCAATGGCTGCTGTCTCTGCGAAGTGTTTTTGCCCTGCTAACACAATGAACTTCAGATCGAAGTTTGGGCCTACTACTCTGGCAGCTCCGGGAGGTGGATCTAAGATGCAATCTGGTTCGGAATGCTGTTGTTTCCATGATTTGTTCTTCTTCCTCTCTCTCTGCACAGTGGTTATGATCTATTTTTTAATTGCTCTGTGGCTGCATGTTGGCAAACACACCTCAGGTATATAATGTACGCATTCTTTGATAATAAACGGACTTCGATTGATTGATATAGTGGAAAGGTTTGTTTTGCATGCCGTCCAGATAGATTATTTCAAGACTCAAACATCAAACCAACCCTTCTGGCAGTGATGAAATTCAGACATACACTTCCATGGAGATGGGAACCTTAATCCCTTGCTTTTGACCACTAAGGATAAGTTGAGTTAAAGATTGCAAAAACCTTGAACAGAATTCATTATTGATAGTCTCTTAACAAATAATTTCCGCCACTTATTAAGAAAACTTTACCAGTTCGTCATGCCTGTAAAATGATTACTGAGCACTCTGTATATCAAAGCTCTTGCTAAATCTCATGTCAGTTCTGTGTTTTGTCTCAGGCTGCTAATGTCAGTAGGATTTGCTATCAGAAGCAAAGGAAGTTAACAAAGAGGGCACTGCCTACCCCTAACCCCGGATGGACAGAGAGAGAGGTGAAGGCTCGTCAGTCACAGCTGATGTGTGTATGGGAAGTGTAAACAGAGGAGATGGTCAGGATGGGGAAGAGAAATAAACAGTGCTGGGACTATGAGAAACAAAGCTCTGCTGTTGCTGGGAATCTGAAATCAAAGAGAATAGTAGATATAAAAAACCAAGAAGTAGGCAGATGGGTGACGGTCCAGAGAGGCAGGGGGAGTAGGCAGAGAGAGCAGAGCACCCCTGCGGCCATTCCCATTAACAATAAGTATACCGTACTGGATACTGTTGATGGGGATGACCTACCAGGAATGAGTTGTAGTGGTCCTGCCTCTGGCACAGAGGTTGAACCCTCAACTAGAAAGGGGAGGAGGGAAGAGAAGAGAGCGATAGTTTTAGGGGACTCTATAGTTAGGGGGGCAGATAGGAGATTTTGTGGGGCAGATCGGGAGTCTCGGATGGTATGTTGCCTCCCTGGTGCCAGGGTCCGGGACATCTCAGATCGGGTGCAGGCTATTCTTGAGAGTGAGGGCATGAACCCAGATGTAGTGGTCCATGTAGGGACCAATGATGTAGGTAAGGTGAGTGAGGGGGTCCTGCTTAGAGAGTTCAGGGAGTTAGGAGTGAAGCTGAAAGGCAGGACCTCCAGGGTGACAATCTCGGGATTGCTACCTGTGCCACGTGCGAGTGAGGCGAAGAATAGAATGATTATGCACATTAATATGAGGCTGAGAGCATGGTGCAGGAAGGAAGGGTTCAGGTTTTTGGATAATTGGTCTTTGTTCCAGGGACATTGGGATCTGTTTCGAAGGGATGGTCTACATCTGAACCGGAGGGGTACTAACATTCTTGCAGGAGTATTTGCCAGTGCTGCTCGGGGGGGTTTAAACTAGATGTGCAGGGGGCAGGGATCCAGATCCAGAGGGTTGGTCAGATGGTGCATGGGGTTAAATGTGTACAAGGTTTGGGTGATCTTGAGAAGGTCATCAAAATTCAGGGTGCAATTTGCCCGATGGAAGTTCAAGGAGCTGGGTTAGGTACAGTAGACAGTGTTTTAAGCAAAGAGAGGAGGAATGGGCTAAGAATTCTATACTTGAATGCGCGTAGTGTCAGAAGTAAGACAGATGAGCTTGAAGCTCAGATGAAAATGGGGAACTACGATATTGTTGGGATAATGGAGACATGGCTGCAAGGGGATCAGGCCTGGAAATTGAGTGTACCAGGGTATACGTGCTATCGTAGAGACAGAAATATGGGAAGAGGGGGTGGGGTGGCCCTGTTGGTGAGGAATGAGATTCAGTCCTTAGCAAGAGGTGACTTGGGAACAGGGGAAGTAGAGTCTGTGTGGATTGAGCTGAGGAACAGTAAGGGTAAAAAGACCCTAATGGGTGTTGTGTACAGGCCCCCAAACAGTAGCGTGGATATCGGGTACAAGTTGATTAAGGAGTTAACATTGGCATGTGCTAAAGGTAATGCAGTGGTTATGGGAGATTTCAACATGCAGGTGGACTGGGAGAATCAGGTAGGTGCTGGACCCCAGGATAGGGAGTTTGTGGAGTGTCTAAGGGATGTATTTTTGGAACAGCTTGTGCTTGAGCCAACCAGGAACGAGGCTATTTTGGACTTGATGTGTAATGAACAGGAATTGATAAGTGATCTTGAAGTAAAGGAGCCATTAGGAAGTAGTGATCATAACATGATAAGTTTTTATCTACAATTTGAGAGGGATAGGAGCAGATCAGAGGTGTCAGTGTTGCAATTAAATAAAGGAGACTACGGAGCCATGAGGGAAGAGCTGGCCAAAGTTAAATGGGTGGATGCCCTGGCAGGAAAGACAGTGGATCAGCAGTGGCAGATATTCTTGGGCATAATACAAAAGATGCAAATACAGTTCATTCCAATGAGAAGGAAGGATTCAAAGAGGGGGAAGGGGCCTCAGTGGTTGACAAAGGAAGTCAGAGATTGTATAGCATTAAAGAAAAAGAAGTATGACAAGGCTAAGGTGAGTGGGAATACAGATGATTGGGAAAGTTTTAAGGAACAGCAGAACTTAACTAAAAAAGCAATACGGAGAGAAAAAATCAGGTATGAGCTCAGTCTAGCCAGGAATATAAAAGGGGATAGCAAAAGCTTTTTTAGCTATGTGAAGAGAAAGAAGATAGTTAAGAACAATGTTGGCCCCTTGAAGAATGAATTGGGAGAAATTGTTATGGGAAACAGGGAAATGGCAACAGAATTTAATGTATACTTTAGATCTGTCTTCACCAGGGAGGACACAAGCAATCTCCCAGATGTATGGATGGGCCAGGGTCATAAGATATCAGAGGAATTGAGACAGATTGACATTAGGAAAGAAACTGTGATGAGTAGACTGGTAGGACTGAAGGCTAATAAATCCCTGGGTCCAGATGGTCTGCATCCGAGGGTTCTAAAAGAGGTGGCTCAGGAAATTGCGGATGCATTGGTAATCATTTTCCAATGTTCCTTAGATTCAGGATCAGTTCCTGAAGATTGGAGAGTGGCTAATGTTGTCCCACTTTTCAAGAAGGGAGGGAAGGAGAAAATGGAGAACTATCGCCCTATTAGCCTAACGTCAGTCGTGGGGAAGATGCTTGAGTCCATTATTAAGGACGAAATAGTGGCACATCTAGATGGCAGAAATAGGATTAGGCCGAGCCAGCATGGATTTACCAAGGGCAAATCATGCTTGACTAATCTGTTGGAGTTTTTTGAGGGTGTAACAAGGATGTTAGACGAGGGTAAGCCAGTAGATGTTGTGTACCTAGATTTTCAGAAGGCATTCGATAAGGTGCCACGTAGGAGATTGGTGAGTAAAATCAGAGCTCATGGCATTGGGGGCAGGGTTTCAACATGGATAGAAAACTGGTTGGCAGATAGAAAGCAAAGGGTAGCAGTGAATGGGTGTTTCTCAGACTGGCTGGAGGTGACTAGTGGGGTACCACAGGGCTCTGTATTGGGACCACAGCTCTTTACGATTTATGTCAATGATTTAGATGAGGGCATTGAAAACTATATCAGCAAGTTTGCTGACGATACTAAACTGGGTGGCAGTGTGACATGCGAAGAGGACGTTAGGAGAATACAGGGAGACTTGGATAGGCTGAGTGAGTGGGCAGATACTTGGCAGATGTCATTCAATGTGAATAAATGTGAAGTTATCCACTTTGGAAGCAGGAACAAGAGGGCAGAGTATTGTCTGAACGGTGTAGAGTTAGGTAAGGGAGAAATGCAAAGAGACCTAGGAGTCCTAGTTCACCAGTCAATGAAGGTGAATGAGCAAGTGCAACAGGCAGTGAAGAGGGCAAATGGAATGTTGGCCTTTGTTACAAGGGGAATTGAATACAAGAGCAAGGATGTTCTTTTGCATTTGTACAGGGCCCTGGTGAGACCACACCTGGAATATTGTGTACAGTTTTGGTCTCCAGGTTTAAGGAAGGACATTCTGGCAATTGTGGAAGTGCAGCGTAGATTCACTAGGTTGATTCCTGGGATGGCAGGACTGTCTTACGCAGAGAGATTGGGCTTGTACACACTGGAATTGAGGAGATTGAGAGGGGATCTGATTGAAACGTTTAAGATAATTAAAGGATTTGATAGGATTGAGGCAGGAAATATGTTCCAGATGTTGGGAGAGTCCAGTACCAGAGGGCATGGATTGAGAATAAGAGGTCAGTTATTTAAAACAGAGTTGAGGAAGAGCTTCTTCTCCCAGAGAGTTGTGGAGGTGTGGAATGCACTGCCTCGGAAGAGGGTGGAGGCCAATTCTCTGGATGCTTTCAAGAAGGAGCTGGATAGATATCTGATGGATAGGGGAATCAAGGGATATGGGGACAAGGCAGGGACTGGGTATTGATAGTGAATGATCAGCCATGTTCTCAGAATGGCGGTGCAGACTCGAGGGGCCAAATGGTCTACTTCTGCACCTATTGTCTATTGTCTATATCCAACAAGATGGGCAGCCCCTGAGCAGAGACCAAGAGGAAGTTACTATCATAGACTGATACCCTTTCAGTAAAGGTTCATCTGTTCTTTCGATGGACTTCTGACCTCACAATCTATGCTCTTATGCTCTTGCATCTTAACCCCAAATGGATGTTCCTTCTCAGTCGTCAAACTGACCAAGTAGGTGGATTCCATGTGCAGAAGTTACACAAATACTGCTTAGATTTCATCATTTGAAGGGTATGTGCTGTAGAAAACTGGGGACAACAAAACCCTAAGTGATGCTTGAGAAAGCATTTCCTTCAGCATGTATTTGTTCATGCTGAAGACTTTATCTTGAAGTGAGGGAACCTGCAGGAACAATAAGTATATACAAGGGATAAAATAACGCTGGTCCCTGTATATAAACAAGACATTTTTGGTACCTTGAAACATGATTAGCATTAACAATGATTTTCCATAATCTAGATAAATAAAATAATAACATTTTAATTAATTTGCAAGTAATAAATGAATGGCAATTTATTAATTGCCATTCTTGATTGCTCTTGAACTTTGATGTTTTACTGGAAACGTTAGAGGACGGTTCACTGTAAATGCTTTTTGCTGCATGGGTCTGAAGTCACATTTTAGTCAGGTTAAGTGAGGACAATATTTTGCAACTTGCTATTTGCTAGAGAATGAAATCTTAGGAATGTAGAAGACAATGGTGTGTTAATGAGAGGTAGCTAAGAGATGTGGATTAGAAAATCTGAGTTTGCTATTTGCTATGCATGTACCCAATTTAGCAGGAGAATGAAATATTAAGAATGTAGAAGACAATGTTGTGTTAATGAAATGTAGCTAAGAGATGTAGATTAGAACATGATTAAGTCACGAAATATTAAGAATGTAAACTTGCTATTTGCTAGAGAATGAAATCCTAAAAATGTAGAAGACAATGGTGTGTTAATGAGAGGTAGCTAAGAGATGCAGATTAGAACATGATTAAGTCAATGGGTAGAAACAATAGTGGCGGATGTATGTGTGGTATGCAACTATAGACCGATTGCATATGCTAATGCAACTAAACCAGGAGATTGCTATAAAACATGCTATGTCCAAAGATCGGTGAGCAATCAGCGACTAGCTCAATGACTGTCTCAGCTTTGATTTGCAAATTAAAATTTAACCCTTGAAGAATCTTCTGTGTCTCCTAATCATTTGTGGGGCATGAGAAACCACAACAACAATAGATTTCCTTCAACAGATATTAGTAGGCCTAATGGAGACTTATAAAAATATGGTCTTTCCATGCACACTGAGGCATTTTTAAAATCTACGATTCCTGTTTCCTTAACAGAGATTAAATTCCCATGTCTGTATTTGTGGGATTTCAGCTCATGTATCAAGACAGCCTCTAGTTTACCAGTTCCAGTGGTTTAACTGCCACACTCTCATATAATACCTTAGCTTTAAAATTTTCTATATTGCTTGGTTTCACGGTGTTCACTATCAGCTTTTATTACAGTGGTTGCTCTTGGTAATGTCTCAGTTTTCCAAAGGGCTGGCATTGACATTTGTGTGACTTATGGGACAGCGGAGATCAGCAAAATCAAGATCCATCTACGGTTCAAAGCAGAACTTGGATCAAGAGATTGCATGTTGCTGAGGCAGCTAATTGTGTGGCTAGCTCAGAATCAGGTTTGTTATCACTGACATATGTTGTGAAATGTGTTGTTTTGTAGCAGCAGTACAGTGTCAGGACAAAATATTACTGCAGGTTACAGTAAGAAACATAAAAATGAGTATAGTGCAAAGGGAGCAAAATAGTGAGGTGGTATTCATGGATTTGTGGACCATTTAGATTCTGAAAGCAGAGGGGAAGAAGCTATCTTGAAATGTTGACTGTGGGTCTTCAATATCCTGTACCTCCTCCCTGATGGTAGTAATGAAAAGAGAGCACATCCTGGACGGTGAGGATCGTTAATGATAGATACCACCTTCTGAGGCACTGCCCCTTGAAGATATACTCAACGGTGGGGAGGGTTGTGCCCATGATGAAGTTGGCTTTTTTTTTGATCCTGTACATTGGAGACTCCAGACTGGTTAGTGATACAACCAGTCTGAATGCTGTCTACTGTACGTCTGTAACACAGTCGGAAAAAAATTATCTCCAATGCTCAGTTTGTTTACTTGTTGGAAAGCTGGCATTCTGAAAAGCATCCCAAGACAGAAACAACCATTTGGAATCTGGAAATGATTCTCCCATCTGAAATATGCTTTTGTAACTATCATTTCCATTTTGAAAAATTGTGAATTAACCTTGTGGTGAATGCACGACTCCACAGATTAGAATCAACAACTTGGTTTACAGGTCCTTCCACCTCATTCAAAGCACAATCATTAAATGGGGGTGGGGACTGAGACTAAATTCCCTGTTAAATTAAGGTTTCCAGAGCTGGGATTTCACCTCTAGATAAATCGCTCGTAGAATAGTTTTAAATAATGGTTAAAAAATTTGAGTGTATTTATAAAGACTACCCTTATCCATGGAAAATGTGATAAGCTGCATCTACTTCTGTTTACCAGCATTGGTCTTTAATTTTCATCAGATAAAAAGAAATAATAAGAAATAACCTATTCTCGTTTAATTTCCTAATATCTGCAAATACAATTATATGTTTCTTGCAATGACTAATTGTTACCTTATGCATATTAAACTTTATCTGAAGATATTTCTTCTCATTGCTGGAGCTAAAAGAGCCAATGGATTCCATGTGTGTTAACCACACATCTGCTGCTTATTATTCATCACCTTATAAGCCCTGTGCAGCCCGATGCAAGCTTGGGACAGTCATCAGCTATTGGTTTGAAATGTTGAGCCTGAAGGTAACCTTTCCGTTTCTTTGTTATTTCCTGAATTTCCAACAAGAAAAGAAAGTGCCATGATCATTAAATCAATTATGACCCCAAGATTAATGACAAGAAATGGTTCTGTGCACCAAGGTTGTGTTTGTTTTGAAATGTAACGCTTGGTAAGGTTTCACTGCTAATGTAATGGTTTCTCTGTAGCAGCAGTGTTTGGGTTATGACTAGAGATAACAGGAGCTTTGAAATGTGTGCCATCCAATGAGAGGCATGTTGTTTCTTCTTGTGTGTCTGAGAGAACAGTCTTTTGTTGGTGAGAGATGAAGAGAGAAGACGCGAGTGGAGAGAGTTAGTAGATCACCGGATGGAGTGGACTTGGAGTGAGGGTCTGGGAGTTGGTCATGCTCGGAGCAATAGATGGACGGAACCATGAGCTTCCACGTGCATACTAGACTGTTTCATTAAAATGGGCCCTTTTTCTTTTTATTTTCTTTACTACCCCTATAGTCAGATTAAGAATCATAAAGCTCAATCGTTTAATTGCATATGGTGTACTGTCTGATATTTTGCGGTATGGATTTGTAATCGGGCAACACATCACACAGCATCCACACAAATGAGATTTTTCAGTTTTCCAGGCCAGAGGCTGTCTTCCCCTTGACAAACGCATGCTGGCCAAACCTGAGGGTTACAATTGTGGGGGCTCATCTGGGATTGATTTTGTTGGATGCTGTGTGATTGCCCTGAGCATTGAACCAATGGGTTGCGTGTTGAAGTCTGTGGTGGTTTGGATGCTGCCGGGGTGGAACAATGGTGTGCCTCTATGGGGTTACTGGTAACTAATGTGTGCATGTTGAGTGGGGTGGATATTCATACTCCGGATGAGTTTTAGTTCCGACTAGCGCTGATGAACTGCCTGTTTCTATCGGTGCCCCAGGTGAGGCTGGGCTATGACCTGTCCATACCCTCAGGGAGGAGGAGCAGGCAGATGATCAGGCCGAGTCACAAGTCGAGCTTCTTGTAGTTGGGGGTGGAGACTTCAAAGACAGGGTTCTATCGTTTCTGAAGAGTGAAGGGAAGGAGTGGTCAGATTGGGAATGTCTAATTGGTCCCCGCCCCCCAGTGAAGAGTGAGAGTTCTGTGTTGGCATCCGCCCTTACCCCTCTGGTGCATAAGTGGCTTAGTGCACAGGCAGAGGGTCCTCACTGGAAGCTAAGAATATTCTCTGGAATAATGCCGACCCCCGATGGGGAAGAGGAGTATGAGACTTGGGCGGAGCAGACCTCTCAGTTGCTAGATGAGTGGCAGTGCTCTGATGACGTAAAGCGACATAGATTGGTTGAAAGTTTGAGGGGGTGGGCTGCTGACATTGTGAAAACACGGCAACCCTTAGCCAACACTGCTGATTACCTGGGAGCATTGGAGAATTCCTTTGGCACAACAGGGAGCCCAATGGAGCTCATGATGGGGTTTCAGAACATGCGTCAGAAGGGGGAGAAGCTTTCTGCTTTTACTTTTTGGCTAGAGAGGCAGCTAAATTGCTTGCAGCACAGAGGAGTCTTTCAGGCCGCTGAGGTGGATCAGTTAAGAATGGACCAGATAGCCAGGGGCTCCCAGTCCAAGGACCGGATTGCTTGGGGTCTCTGACAGTCTCATAAGACATGCCCCCTCTCTCTTTTGTTGAGCTGATCAGAGAGGTACGGGAGGAGGAGAATGCATCGGAGGCATGGGGGGGGGCTCCGTCAGCAGGGTATAGTCCTCGGTAGTAGCCCCGGATGGTGAGGTCACCACAGCTAGTCCAACCCGGGAGATGGTAAAGGAGATTGTGGCAGAGTGGAAACTGAGATGTCCCGGATGTTGACAGTGGGAGTAGACCCCCCCCCCCCCCCCCGTATGATAAGACTGGTAAAGAGTGGTCCCCCTAAGGGAATGGACTACACAGAGAGCTGTGGGTGGCCAGGGTTCCGTGAGAAGGGGTAGTGTCTGTTATAACTGTGGTAAAGAGGAACACTTCCAGTGGGAGTGGGAGTGGCGGGAAGCCCCTCAGAGAGTGAGTCCCCGGGTATCTAAGCTGGGAGAGGTGTCAGTAAACTTGGAGGAGACCCAGTGAGTGAACGGCCTGGCATCTGAGTGGGAACGTGTTCCCAGCAATGTATTAAGGAACCGCTGAAAGTGAAAGACCCTATTCCCGAAGGCTTAGTGAGGCCAAGCTCCAGTGTGTTGCTACAGATAGAGGGTATTTGTGCTAAAGCCATACTCAACACTGAGTCACAGATCACGTTGTTGTACCATTTGTTTTACAACCGGTATCTAAAGCACTCACCATTGACACTATTCAGGGCACTGGAGATCTGGGGTTATGGGTGCTGGTGATTATCCATATGACGGTTACTTGTCAGTGAAGCTGGAGTTCTCGGAGGCTGATGTGGGAGTGTCTGAGGTCCTTGATACATTGGTGCTCGTTTGTCTGGACCCTGTTGAGACTAGCAGCATTTCAATTCTCATGGGGACCAACACCCCTCTTGCGAGGAGGCTCCTGGGGACTTGCAAGGAGAAGGCTGGAGAAAGCATTCTGGGAACATTGTCCGTGCACCCTGGGTTTCGAGCTGCATTTGAGGAGGTGCAGGATACCAAATGTAGATGAGGGACTTTATGGTTCACCTTGTCAAAGCCAATTGTGTTACAGCTCGGGGAAGTGCTGGAAGTGATGGGAACCCGCAGATTTCCTGGAGTGCCTGAGGGTGTGTCCCTCGTAGTGGACATCCCAGAAGACCATGGGGGGAGTCGGAATTTCTAGCTGGGGTACTGGTTAGGCCTGAACTGCAGAAACCCTCAGTTGTACAGGCAAGCAGGATGCAGTGATTGTCAGGAACACTACAAAGAGTCTCCTTCAAGCGGGGATGCCCCTGGTGCATCTGTTCCCAGTGACAGTAATGTCTAGTGTCCCTGTGAGACAAGCCGGGGAGAAACTATTGGAAAAGGGGGAAAGTTGACAGCTGAGTCATTCAGCTTTGGGGACTCCCTGGTTCCTGCGGGTTGGAAGCTGGAAAGTGTCTCTTCCCCTGACAAGTTTGATGTGGGCTGTTCCAGGAGCACTCATCACACTGTTAGGGTGACCGAGGACACCCCGTTCCGAGAGAGGTCATGGAGACTGGCCCCTGTAGATGTGGAAGACGTTTGGCAGCATTTGTGTAAGTTGCAGGAAGCTGGGATCATCACTGAGTCCTGAAGTCCCTATGCGTTCCTAATAGTAGTGGCCAGAAAGAAGAATAGAAAGGTATGGATGTGAGTGGACTATAAGAACAGGCGTACCGTCCCTGACCAGTATATGGTCCCAAGGATCGAAGACGTGCTGGCCTGTCTGAGTGGTGTAGAATGGTTCAGTGTGCTGGACTTGAGGAGTGGATATTACCAGAGCCCCATTGGAGAAGCTAACAAAGAGAAGATGGCATTTATATGTCCCCTGGGATTCTTCCAGTTCTAAAGGATGCCCCAGGGCATATCTGGAGCCCCTGCAACCTTACAGCAGGTCACAGAGAAGATGGTGGGGATATGAACTTGTTTGAGGTATTGGTGTACCTGGATGACTTCACAGTCCACCTTGGAAGAACATGAAGTGAGGCTGCTGAAGGTGCTGGGCCTCCTGAAAGGTGAAGGGTTAAAACTTTCTCTGGACAAGTGCCAGTTCTGCAAAACATCTGTTTGCCATGTTGGGCACATATTCTCACGGGATGGAGTTGTTCCAGATCCATATACGATAGAAGCGGTCACCACCTGGCCAAGACCCCAGACTGTGAGTGCTCTGCACTCGTTCCTCGGATTCTGTGGTTACTAACGGAGGTTCACGAAGGGCTACACTAAAGTGAGTCACCCAGTGAATCAGCTTCTGTGAAGTTACCCTCCCTTGGGGAAGAAAGGGAGGGGGATAAAAGGGCAGGAAGGTGCAGAGTATCTTAGTTCATCAGAGCCTTTTGGACCAAGCTGGGATGCAAAATGTGAAGAGGCCTTTCAGTCACTGAAGGAGCTGCTGACGCAAGTGCTGGTGCTGGCTTTTGCGGACCCCCAATTGCCGTATGCACAGCACAGGGATGCTAACCGAAAGTGCTTACAGGGTGTCCTGTATCAGGATCAGGGCACCGTGATGAGACCCATTGCATTTGTCTGCCAGAGTCTGTCGCCCTCTGAGAAAAACTATCCCTCATACAAGTTGGAGTTTCTGGCGTTGAAATGGGTGGTGGTGGATAAGCTGAGTGACTCCCTGTATGGGGCCAAGATTGAGGTAAGGACGGACAACAATCCCCTAACTTATATCCCGACCTCGGCAAAACTGGATGTCACAGGCCATCGGTGGTTGGCAGTGTTGTCTGCCTATGATTTCAGCCTGAAGTACTGTCCAGGAATCAGGAACATTGATGCTGATGCTTTGTCCCGATGGGTTCATGAGAGACTGGACAGGGTCGAGGAGTGGGAGAGCGTTCCTGCCTCTGGGGTGAAGGCCATGCGTCAGTTTGCCATCGCCGTGAAAGCAGAGGGAGCAGGGGCAGGATCGAGTTGTAGATCAATTGGGGGCTTCTGATGACACCACTCCACAAGTTTACTGTAACCTGACTGCTCTGAAGACATATCAGCTGCCGGAATTGAGTTCTGGGGAAGTGGCAGCTGCTCAGTGAGATGACCTGGGCTTTGGTACCATTTGGTCAGCAGTCAAGCAGGGAGACATGGCTCAGGCGGAGATGCTGAAACAAGCAACAGCGCCTCCATTACTGAAAGAATGCCCCCAGTTGGAGTTGCCGAGCCAGATCCTACACTGGGTCATGTCACCCCCGGACCGACCACAACGTGGCCAGCTGATTCTGCCAGTGAAGTATCAGAAGATGGCATTCAAGTCACTTCATGATTCTGAACGTTTGGGGGTTGAAAAGACCTATGGATTGCTCAGAGACCAGTTTTACTGACCCCAAATAAGTCAAAGATCGAAGAATACCGTAAGTCGTGCATTCAATGCATATGGCAGAAGACACTGCCTACGCGGGCAGATCCCTTGTCCCACTTGCAGTATGTGGGGCCCCTGGACCTGGTGTGTATGGATTTCCTGTCAATGGAACCCAATGCCAGCAACCCGGCTAATGTCTTAGTCATTACGGACAAGTACACCAGATATGCGCAGGCTTTCCCTACATAGGACCAGAGGGCTTCCACTGTGGCCAGAGTGTTATGGGAGAAGTATTTCATTTACTATGGCCACCCCAGGTGGATACACAGTGATCAGGGATGGGATTTCGAGAGCAGACTCATCCATGAGCTACTGGGCATGCTTGGAGTTGAGGATCACGCCCTATCATCCGCAGGGTGATCCCCAGCCTGAGAGGTTTAATCAGACTGTGCTAGACATGCTCAGAACCTCGGAGATCAGCAAGAAGAGCAGGTGGAGTCAACATATTGGACATCTGGTTCACTGTTACAACTGCACTCGAAATGACGCTACAGGGTACTGGTCATACTATCTGGGTACAAGGCGAGGTTGTCCATTGACCTTTGTTTTGGGACTGACGACGGCGACGTGCCTCTGAAGACTTGTCTGAAGTATGTGTCTGACATGAGAAGAGAGCTGAAAAAGGCTTATGAATTGGCAGGGGTTGGGGCTGCCAAGCAGAATAAGGAATGAGAGGAGGTATGATCAGAAGGTGAGGTTCTGCCAACTCCTGCCAGGAGACCGGGTCCTCATGAGGAATTTGGGGCTGACCACTGGGCCGCTATGTTTTATGTGGTGGAGAGCCAGATGCCAAATCAACCAGTTTTCTGGGTGATTCTCCTTCTGCCTCTTGGACAAGAAGTGTGGGTTGACCCAGAGCCCAACCTGGAGCCTACACCTGCGACTGCAAGACCAACAGCAGGAGAGGTTAGGCTGGCTGCCACCCCTGAGAGGGATAGTGATTTAGAGGATGAGGACCTGGATGTGTGGTGTATGCTGCCTTTTACTAACTCCCCATTGATTGAGGAAGAGACAAGAGACTCCCAGCCCTTCTCCCATCGAGCCAGGTAAAATTGGGGGAGCTGTCTGTGGACAGCCTGGGTTGCAGTCGCAAGGGATGAAGCGGGGCTTAGTCAAGGGACAGAAGGGTCCGAGTTGCAGGTGGGAACAAGTGATAGGTTGGGGGAGGCCTCACCAAGTAGACCAGAAGTACCCAGGTAGTGTCGGAACTTGAAGAGTTAGGTGAGGAGGAAAGGAGGTCTTGGAGAATTAGGAGTCCACCAGATAGGCTAGCCTACGTAGCACCAGGGGAACAGAGTGTGGCCCCTACTGTTTTGAGAAGCTATGTCACTGCCTTTTACACCTGGGTTGGACTTCGTGTTTTGTAGAAAGGGTTGGCAAATTATCTCATTGTCATGAGGACATAACTAAATTTAGTGGGGGCAGAGTGTGAGGTTTCACTGCTAATGTAATGGTTTCTCTGTAGCAGCAGTATTTAGGTTATGACTGGAGATAATGGGGACTTTGGAATATGCACCATCCAGTGAGAGGTGTGTTGTTTCTTCTTGTGTGTCTGAGAGAAGGTATTCGTGGGCTTTTGCCGGCGAGAAGATAAAGAGAGAAGACACGAGTGGAGAGAGTTGATAGACCACAGGATGGAGTGGACTCGGAGCAAGGGTCCAAAAGTCAGCCACGTTTGGAGGAGGTCGATTGGGGGGGGGGGGGGGGGCAGGATGTATCCTTGAGCTCCAATGTGCACATTAGACAGTTTCATTAAAATGGGCCCTTTTTCTTTACTAACCCTACAGTCAGAGTAAGATTTATAAAATTCAATCGTTTAATTGCATGTGGTGTACTGTCTGATATTTTGCAGTACAGATTTGTAAACAGGCAACACATCACACAGCATCCACACAAAGGAGATTTCTCACTCTGGCTGGGCCAGAGGCTGTCTTCCCCTTGATAAACACATGCTGGTTGAACCTGAGGGTTACATGTACATTTCAGGCTAGCCATTTTGTATATTAATACTAGCAGAGAGCCACTGTTACCTCTGTGCAGGAAAGATTCTGGAACAAACTCATCGCTAATGAGGATTTTAATTTTGCTCATTTTGTAGCAACGAAAGACATTCTTGCAATTTTACTCGGATTTGACAATACATGCTTACTGTGAGAACACCACCAGCAACAGACTAGTTGTCCAAAGAAACTACCAGGGCTTAAAAATAGGAGATATTTGCGGATCTGGGGAAGTTCGTAGGATGGAAGCAGATCCACTTTGCTGGACTTGCACCCCAAGATCACTCTGTATATCAATGCTCCAAAAATCCATATCATTTGCAGTACCTAATGTGTCCTTCACAAATTTGACCTTCGTTTGGAATAAATTCCTTCTGCCACTGCTCTGCCTAACTTTCCAGCTGGATATGAATGTATCTTTAAACAACCTTCTTCACATAGATTTTTCATACAGTAGAAAGACAGGAGCTTGCAGCCATACATTGATTACAGAGGGCCGAATCGCATAATGACCAAAAATCATTACCCCCATCCACTCACGAACACTGCTTTCAAGATTCTCCAAGAAGCAAGACTATTCTTAAAGTTAGGCTTACGAAGTGTGTACAATCTTGTCTGCATAAAGAAGAATGATAAGTGGAAGACTGCATTCAATACATTAACTGTGAGTACCTGCTCATGTACTTCAGCCTCGAGAATGCTCCATAAGCACGCCTTCGTCTACTTGGATGATATCCTAATCTTCTCCAGTCTATAGAGGAGCACATTGCTCATGTCAGGGATATCTTAAAGAGGCTTCCAGACCATGGACTCTGTCAAGCTGGAGAAGTCCGAATTTCACGTAACCACCATTTCATTTTTTGGTTTTACCATCTCTAATGCCAATCTCAAGATGGACCATACTAAGACACTTGCAGTCTGGGATTGACACAACCACCCAATGTGAAACAAGTTCAATGATTTCTGGAATTTACCAATTTTTACATAAAGTTCATCAGGAGCTTTAGCTCAGCGGCAGCTCTGCTGACGGCACTAACCAAGAGATCCACAGGCCCTTTTGTTTGGACTACTGAAGTGGAGGCTGCCTCTGAAGAGATCAAGCAGCGGTTCACAACAGCTCCCATTTAGGTTTCGCCTAACCCGGACCTTCATTTCCTCATGGAGGTGGATACCTCAGACATCGGAGTGGGTGTAGAGTTGTCTCAATGGGCACCTTCAGACAAACTGCACCCATGTGTGTTCTCCAAGACAGAAAAAGTGAACTATGATGTCGGAAATACTCACGGTTAAGTTGGCTCTGGAGGAATACCGTCACTGGCTTGAGGGGGTCTGGAACTTTTTTATTCAGGCCACAAGAACCTGGCTTATATTTAGGTGACTCAATTCCCCTTTAAAGATTCAGACCTACCCCAGTGGTTTCTTTTCTATAACCACTTTAATTTCATCCTGACCTATCGACCAGGGCCAAAGAAAACAGAAAGTGGATGCCTTGTCTCATCAGTTCGATGAACCCGAAAGAGAGGAGCAGTCTACCACCATTTTGCCCCATGCCAGGGTGATCGTGCCCATTCATTGGGGAATCAATGCAGTGGTTTGCAAGGCCCAGACACAAGGGCAGATTCTTAAGAACAGTCCTTCAGCTCATCTTTTCGTCCCGCATTCCATCAGGTCTCGGGACTCAATGGGGACATGAATTGAGAAAGACCACTCACCCAGGGACTGTCAAGACCCTCAAGTTCATCGAGAAGATCCTGGTGGCCTGGAATGGTGAGAGAGGTAACCAACAATGTGTAGGCATGCAAGATGTTCACCTGGAACAAGGTGCCCTGCACCCAACCTGAACAGCACTTCAGCCTCTGCCTGTTCCGACAGATCATGAATGCATATCTCTGTGGACTTTGTCATGGGTCTTCTGCCTTCCAAGGGGAAGACCATCATCATGGTAATTGCTGATCATTTTTCAAAGGCCTGCAAATTTATTGCTCTGACAAACTATCAACTGCAGCAGGGATGGCCAAAATTGTCTTGCAGCAGGTCTTTGCGATGTATGGAATCCCAGTGGACACTGTGTCAGATCACGGTCCTCAATTCATACCATGTTTTTGGAGGGCATTCTATACACCGATTGGGGCAACAGCAAGTCTTCCCTCTGGGTTTCACCCATGGGTCCAACTTTCAGACAGAGGAGGTGAACCAGAAAATGGAATAAACCCTAAGATGCCCAGCATCAGAAAAAGCAGACAAGTGCGACCATTTCAGGTGGGCAGAGATTGCTCACAACACTTCACCGCATTTGGCGCATGGGATATGCCCATTCGAATGCCAATTTGGTTATTTTCCACCACTTTTCCCTGAGCAGCAGGCCGAGGGTATTGGCCAATGCTGCAAGGAGAAATGGACCAGAGAGATTTTGTTGGCCTCTATCCAGAAGGCTGAAATCAACGCTAACTGCAGGAGAAGAAAGGGACTAGCTTTGCAGCCTGGGCAACAGGTCTGGCTGTCTACTTAGGATTTGCCTCTCCAGGTGGAGTCTAGGAAATTGGCACCCAAGCTCATTGACCCCTTCAAGGTTCTCAAGGAAGTAAACCTGGTGGATTACACCTTGCAGCTCCCCAAGATCAATCCCACTTCCCACATTTCCATATTAAAACCTGTCAGCCCCAATTCCCGCCACCATCCAGGTTTGTCATTGGAGAACAGGTCTTCACTGTAAAAAGAATTCTGGGTTCACAAACTATTCGAGGTACTCAGCAGTTCCTTGTGGACTTGGTTCCACCTCTCATCGATGACTTCCATCCTCATCTCTCCGAGCAGTCAGGAGTTGGCCATAGGGAAGGGGGCTCTGTTACAACGTGCAGCAGACTGTGCCAGCCTCTGGTGTATAGACACTCTAACTCTCCAGAATATGGAGAGTTGGCATGGCCCCTTTAAAGATTCAGACCCACCCTGCTAATTAGTGGCCATGTTTGGTGCCAGAGTTTCAATATTTAAGGAGCACCTGAAGTGAGGTTTGATGCTGTACTGTCAGCTCTACTTTGGATTCTCATCTAACATCTAGTTTAGAACCCTGTCTTGTTTCATTCTCGATTTGTCTCAATTCTAGTCTCGAATACTCCAGCACTTGCCTCCTCACCTAGGACTCTCATCACACTTTCTAATCACCTGTATATATGAACCACAAAGAGCTCAGCACCAAGTCCCTGTAGTCCATGACTTATTATAGGTCCTTTTTCAACTCAGAATGAAATTTGTCCAGTTTACTCAGTGATGCAGGAGAGATTTTATGTACCTGAGCTAAGTAAATGTTGATATCTTCCATGAGGACAGAGTCAGCTTCCATCAACTCACTTCTGCATGACATCCTCACAGAGTGTCTAGTGTTGTGAAAGAATTGCCAGGGACATGATCAATATCATAACCGTATAGGACAATTCTCATTCTGAATCTTTGCAGACATAGAGGTAATTCATCAAAGTGTCATGAGCTGAAGAGGCTGTCTCAAGTAGGAATCTACTGCCCATCAAGTTACAGCTGGTGCGTTCATGAGAGCCAGCACCTCCTTTTCAATCTGAGCTAATGCTGTTCAGTCGGAGCCAGTGCTCTTGAAGCATAAGCCGCCAGTTTCCATACGCCACTGCAGTGTTGCATGAGTACTGCTGCTAGGCCAAAGGAAGAGGTGTCTGCTAAGACATTGATTGCTTTGTTTAAATCAAAGAACACCAATGCTAACCGAGAGATGAGCTCTGCTGTAACTAATGAGATGACTTCTCCTGTAGTGTGTCCCAGGTCCAAACGTTTCTCCAAGAGAGGAGGTCATGTAGTGGCTTTGTTTTCTCTGCCAAACCTGAAATGGACTTTCCCAGTTTGTTTACCATACCAAGGAAACTATGGATCTCTGATACATTTGTAGATTGTTCCATATTCTGAACTGCCATTTTATCTGAGACTGGTTGCACACCCTCTTTTTTATATATTTTTATTGAAGGAATGACACAATACAGAATACATAATGGATTACATTTTCCTCCATTTTGCTTTTATATCTTACCCCGAAACAAACCTCCTCTCACCCTCCCTCCCCAAACATACCATGGCAGCTAATGTATTTACAACACTTCACAAATACAAGTACAGACGTTCCACAGCCATACTCCCACACTACTTCAAGACAAAGGCCCGCACACATCCAAAACATGTCAGATGATGCAGAATGCACTCCTATTACAATTCATCAACCACCCTGTGAGCTAAACAATATGTGTGTTAAAAGGGAGGCAACTTTCCAAGTACAATCAGATGCCCTCAACTAATAGGTAATTCCTTAAGACTCCCAAAATATGACAAGCAAGGTCCCCATTTCGAGTAGAACTTCTTCACAGTCCCCCTCAAAGTGAATTTAATCTTTTCTAATTTCAGAAAAAACATTACGGTTGCACACCCTCTGAGGACAGTTGGTGGCCCACAAACTGTACCTCCCACTTCACAATTTTGCATTTCTTTTTGATTCCAGCTTGTTTCCGTTTCTTCAAGGCAGCTTCCACTCTTTTGCTATGCTCCTCACTTGAGCTTCCGAAGATGAGCATATTGTCCATGTGGCAGACTACTCCTTCCAGTCCCTCCAAAATTTGTTTCAAGTTCAGGAGCTGATGAGGTGCCAAAAAGGAGTTTCTTGAAGGCGTAGCATCCATACAGTGTGATGAAGGTTGTCAGCTTCTGTGACTCAACGGATCTGCCAGAACTCTGAGTTTGCCTCTAGTTTGGTGAAGAACTTTGCTCCACCCAGCATGCCTAATGTGTGCTCAACAGAGGGTAGAATAAACTTTTCCCACCTCTCTGCATTATCCAGTTTAGTTAGATTAACATAGATCCTCACTGTTCCACTTGGCATGGGAACAAGCACAATGCTCGCACACTAGTCAGTGGGTCCATTCACTCTAGTTATGATGTCAAGTATCTGCATTCTGTCAAGATCAGCTTTGACTTTGTTCATCAATGGGACTTATATATACCTCACTGTGGTCAGAGAGTGGGGTGTCACTGCTGGCCTCAGCTGGATTAGGTAATCTTCTTTTAATACCTGCCACTAAACATTGTTTAGCAAATCTGAGATTCTGAACAACATAGACATCCTCTTTTAAATGTTTCCCATTTTTACGGATGGAAGTAGTAAACATTTGTTTCACACTGAGCTTGGTTCCTTGGCCCCATGACCACTTTCTTTGTTGGGTTTAGCATAATGCCTGTTTTCTCACCAGTTTTGTGAACAGACATTTGGGGATAGCTGTGACATCTGCCCCAGTGTCCATTTTGAACATCACTGCTTCATTTGCAACTGATTCAGATTCAGTTTATTGTCATTTAGAAACCACAAATACACTGCAGTTAAAAAATGAGACAACATTCCTCCAGAATGATATCACAAAAGCATATGACAAAACAGACTACACTAGAAAATCCACATAACGTTTGGCAATCCCCAATCCAGAGTCCGGAGAGGCTGCTACGTATTAATATCGTGCTACCATCTTAGCGTATTCCCCGGAAAGGAGCTTCAAATCCACCAGACAAAACAAGACCAAAAACTAAAGCTACAAGACCTGCACAAAACCACATAGTTACAACATATAGTTACAACAGTGCAAACAATAGCGTAATTCATTTAAAAAAACAGACCATGGGCACAGTAAAAATAGTCCAAAGATTTTAAAGGACTATAAGTTCAAAAGAAATCACCACACAGTTTCCACAAGTCCCCAAGGTCCCGACAGACTCGCCATCCCATGCTGGCGGCAGAAGGGAGTATCCCCACTATGGACTTCCAAGGCGCCGCCCGACTCAGCCTCGCAGACGCAGCACACAATGAAAGCTCCTTCAAAACCAGCCCTACAGATGCAGCAGACACCGAAAGCGACCCGATCACAGCGGACTCAGAGTCCATTGAACCTCTGAGCCAACAACCATCCCCTCCGGCACAGCTTCTCCGAGTACCATCCTCTGCTGAGCGAATTAAGACAGCCCCGCCAACGGCCATTGGCAACGCGACCCCGAGGACTGGGGGCCTGTTCTTCCCAGCAGAGTCCCAGACCTCACAGCAGCAGCAGCAACGAAAAAGGTCTTCCTGGAGATTTCCCAATGTTCCTCCATGCTCTCACGTCCATTTTCAATTGATTATGATTGCGCACGGCACCCCACTTCACAAATAACAGATCATCAGCTCCGGAGTGGCCGCAGCAAGCTGCGTCACGCTGCCATCTTCATTTTCAATCTTTTTATTGATTTTCAAATAAAGAATATACAAATCAGAGGATGAGTTTAGCAAACAGATAATATAAAAGACATATAAACAGCAATAATAAAAACAAAGTTTATAATGTCAAAATCAAATAGGTAAAATATTATGCTGTTATATATACAATGGTCAAAAAAAACTACAACTCCTCATAGCAATCATAAAAAAAATGATTGGAAATTTTATTGATAAAGGAAAAAAAGCCACTAACTAAACTGAAGCAAAAACAAAAAAAAAGAGAAAGAAAAAGAAAGATTGGGCAGCCCAATTGAGGATAAAATTAGAAAAAAAGAGAGGAAAAAAAACACATCCTTCCAGTCATCTCCGAACCTTCATGGATAAGGATTTTCCCCAAAGAGAATAAAGAAAAATAAATAAATAAAAATAAATTAAGTCATGTCAAAATATTGAATAAAGGGTCGCCAGACTTGTTCAAAATTAAAGGGTGTATCAAATGTCTGACTTCTAATTTTCTCCAAGCTTAGACATGACATGATGGAGGAGAGCCAATAAAAAACAGTAGGTGGGTTAGATTCTTTCCAGTGTAGCAAGATAGCTCTCCTAGCCAGTAAAGTTGAAAACGCTGTCACATGTTGAGCGGAAGCAGACACATTGCTTGCCAAAATTGTTGTAAGTGGATTAGGTTGAACATCCACATCTATAACTTTTAGATAATATTCCAAACACATCCCCCCAAAAATTGTTTAAACTTACACATGACCAAAACATATGAGTTAGAGTAGCCACTTCTGCATTACATTTGGCACAAATAGGGTTTATATTAGGAAAAATATACGCCAATTTATCTTTGGACATATGGGCCCTGTGTACTATCTTAAACTGAATTAAGATATGGTGTGCGCAGATAGAAGAATTATTGACGAAATAATAAATTTTACTCCATTGATTATCTGAAAGTGTTGAAGTTCTACTTCCCAGGTGCATCGAACCCTATCATTAGGCGACATGCGAGCATTCATTAACTGTTTATAAATGATAGCTATTAATTGTTTTTGAAAAGGTTTAAACTGAAAAATAGCATAAGCCAAATTTAAAGAGCAGGCCGAGGGGTAATTCAGTAAAAAAATCACGTAAAAATATTCCTAACTTGTAAATATCTGAAAAAATGTGTATTAGAGATAACATATTTATCCATTAACTGTGAAAAAAACATTAAGCAGTCTTGTAAAAACAAATCTAAAAATGTTTTTATTCCCTTAATTTTCCATGTTAAAAAAGCCTTATTCAGAGTTGATGGTTTAAAAAAGAAATTAGAATAAATATTACTAGAAAGTAGAAAATCATTTAATTCAAAAAATCTATGAAATTGAAACCAAATTTTTAAAGTACGTTTAACAATAGGGTTGAGAGCTTGTCAACCTATGCTGGAGAGTGAAAACAGAAGAGGAGCTCCTAATAAAGAAGCTAACGAAAACCCCATTACTGAATTTTCCTCCAGCTGTAACCATGAAGGGCGATCTTGGTCGTCTATATCATAAATCCAAAAAGTAATATAACGAATATTAATTGCCCAATAATAAAATCTAAAGTTTGGTAAAGCCAGTCCTCCATTTTTTTTGACTTTTGCAATAAAAGTTAATTCACTCTAGAGCTTTTATTATTCCAAACATAAGACAAAATCAGAGAATCTATTTTATCAAAAAATGTTTTTGGAAATAAAGAGGGAACTGCTTGAAATATATATAAAAATTTCGGTAGAGTAACCATTTTTATAACATTTATTCAACCTATCAATGACATCGACACAGGTGACCATTTAGAAAGCGCCTGTTGAGTATATTCAACTAAAGGGAAAAAATTATACCTATATAGGTCTTTAAAATTTTTAGTAATTTTGATACCTAGGTAAGTAAAATGGTTTTTGGCAATATTAAAAGGTATTTGATCATAACAATCAGAATAATTATTAATAGGAAATAATTCACTTTTATGTAAATTAAGTTTATATCCAGAAAAAATACCAAATTCCATAAATATAGATAACATAAAAGGAATAGATTTCCTAGGATTTGAAATGTAAACTAATAAATCATCTGTGTATAATGAAACCTTATGTAATTTATCCCCTCTCCTAATACCCTGCACAGAATTAGAATCCCTAAGAGCAATAGCAAGTGGTTCTAAAGCCAAATTAAATAATAAAGGACTGAGGGGACAACCCTGACGGGTACCTCTATATAATCTAAAATAAGGAGACTTTTGATTATTAGTTAGAACTGCAGCTACCGGGGCATGATAAATCAATTTAATTCAGGAAATAAATCCTGGACCAAAATTGAACCTCTTCAAAACCTGAAATAGATAAGGCAACTCCACCCTATCAAAGGCTTTCTCTGCATCCAAAGATACAACACATTCAGATTCTTTGGCTGAGGGAGAATAAATGATATTTAACAATCTTCGAATATTAAAATGTGAGTGCTGCCATCTTGGAAATCAAAACGGACCCGTAGAACACCAGCCTGCCTACTTGAATCTAGAGCCCCAATGAAAGCTCTCTCTTTGTTGGAATCATGGTTTTCTTTGAGTGTTTTTGAGAACTATTTCTGAGTGACATTGGCTTTTCTATTCTATTGCCTTGGTGGCATTTCACTTTGTTGGACAGAACTCTTTGATATGGAATGGAGACTTGCTGCATTTCCCACAGTTGGACTGTTTACCTGCTGCTTGTTTCAATTGTCTGCTTTGTTTGAGCAGAGCTCTACTGTCAACTCTTTCTGTAGTCTTTCTGGCTGCACCTTATTTGTACCTTTCCTTTTGTACACATTCTAGCTTTACCTCAGCATCGTTTTCGTGCCTGAGTTCTGCCTGTTGCTGGAGAATATTCTCACTCTGCCTGACCATAGTAATAGTTTTCTCTAGTATGAGATTTGCCTGCCGCTGCAGTCTCTCTGACAATTTGGTGTCTAGAAGCCCAACAGTAATCCTGTCTCTAGTTAGCTCATCTCTTAGATTTCCAAATGCACAGTTGTCTGACAGAGCATACGTTTCATCTGGCTCCTGTTTTGCCTGTTTTGCGCTGACATATATCACATTCTGCTTTCCTGAGAAATATTCTTTGAATTTGTCCTAACTGCTTTGCACTCTTTTTCCTGAGCATCTGTCAGTCCTAATCCATCCATGGTGTCGTCTGTTTTGTCACTCATGCACTATATCAGTGTGCTTATTTGATGCTGTTGATGCACCATCAATAACTCACACTGAGATGTAGGCGAGATATCGGCTTTTATTGACTGGAAGAAGGAACCAGGAGTGAGTGTCTATCATACAAGGTCCTGGAGACTGAGGCCGATCTTCAGGCCGCAGGTCTCCTTTATACAGGGGCCTGTGGGAGGAGCCACAGGAGCAGTCAGCAGGGGCGTGTCCCGACAGGCACATAGTTCACCACATTCACCCCCCCTTCGTTTGAAAAAGTCCTCATGGGGCGAAGGTTCTTACAAGTCAAGCCGATCAGGCGGTCGAATCTGTCGCTGCGATCTACGTAGCACCGGCTGTGACCGCATAGGTGCCGGCAACATTGGCGATTGCACAGGGGACGGGGGTTGCGCGTGTTCTTGCCCACTAGGCGCCGGTGATCCCTCATGCATGTGCGAGGCGCCTGGTATAAATGCGTACGAAACGCCCGGTATACAAGTGTCGTGAGGAGTCTGTGTAGGGCCTGGTGAGTACGGTGTCACCTCTGGTGCAGGGTTCACAGTTACCGGAGAGCCTTCAGGGTAGTGGTCTGCTGCACCTGCGGGTGCCAGGTCGCGGATGGAGACCGTGTCCTCCCGCCCATCAGGTAAGACCACGTAAGCATACTGGGGGTTCGCATGGAGAAGGTGAACCCTCTCCACCAGCGGGGAGTATTTATTGCTCCTCACATGTTTCCGGAGCAGCACTGGCCCCGGGGACGTCAGCCAAACTGGTAGGGTGGTCCCAGTGACAGACTTCCTGGGAAAAGAGAATAGGCGTTCGTGAGGGGTGGCATTGGTGGACGTACATAACAGAGAGCGGATAGAGTGCAGTGCCTCAGGGAGGACCTCCTGCCATCGAGAGACCGGCAACCCTTTGGACTTAAGGGCTAAAAGTGTGGCCTTCCACACTGTGGCATTCTCCCGCTCTACCTGGCCATTACCCCGGGGATTATAACTCGTGGTCCGACTGGTAGCAATGCCCCTAGCTAGCAAGTACTGGCGCAGCTCCTCACTCATAAAGGAGGACCCTCTATCACTGTGGATATAGCAGGGATACCCGAACAGAGTGAAGAGCTGGCGCAGGGCTTTTATGACGGACGTGGCAGTGGTGTCGGGGCAGGGGATGGCAAAGGGGAACCGTGAGAACTCGTCAATAACACTGAGAAAATAGACATTGCGGTCAGTGGAGGGAAGGGGGCCCTTAAAGTCAACACTCAGGCGTTCAAAAGGGCGGGTGGCCTTGACAAGTTGTGCCGTGTCAGGACAGTAGAAGTGCGGTTTGCACTCGGCACAAATTTGGCAGTCCCTGGTCATCGTCCTGATGTCCTCCAGGGAGTACGGCAGGTTCCGAGCTTTCACAAAATGGTAAAATCGGGTGACCCCCGGATGGCAAAGTTGTGCATGAAGGGCGTACAGCTGGTCGAGCTGTGTGCTAGCACATGTTCCCCGGGATAGGGCATCAGGGGGCTCATTGAGTCTGCCAGGCCGGTACAGGATATCATAGGTGTAGGTGGAGAGTTCTATCCTCCACCGCAAAATCTTATCATTTTTGATCTTGCCCCGCTGTTGGTTGCTGAACAGGAACGCAACCGAGCGCTGGTCGGTCAGCACAGTGAATCTTTTGCCAGCAAGATAGTGCCTCCAGTGCCTAACAGCCTCCACTATGGCCTGGGCTTCTTTCTCCACCGCGGAGTGCCGAATTTCAGAGCCTTGGAGGGTGCGAGAAAAGAATGCTACTGGTCTGCCTTCCTGATTAAGGGTAGCAGCCAGAGCGAAATCGGAGGCATCACACTCCACTTGGAAGGGAGCGGTCTCGTCCACTGCATGCATCGTAGCTTTGGCAATGTCCGCTTTAATGCAGTTGAAGGCCGCGCAGGCCTCAGCAGAGAGGGGAAACGAGGTAGACTTGACCAGGGGGCGAGCCTTGTCTGCGTAATGGGGGACCCATTGGGCGTAATAGGAAAAAAACCCCAGGCACCGTCTGAGGGCCTTGAGAGTGGTGGGAAGAGGGAGCTCTAACAGGGGGCGCATACGTTCGGGATCAGGCCCAATAACCCCGTTTTCCACGACATACCCAAGTATAGCAAGGCGGGTGGTACCAAAAACACACTTGTCCCTGTTATAAGTAAGGTTCAGAGCTGCGGCCACTTGGAGAAACCGTTGGAGGTTGGCGTCGTGATCTGGCCTGTCATGACCACAGATGGTGATGTTATCCAGATAGGGAAATGTGGCCTGCAGTTGGTACTGGTCCACCATCCGGTCCATTTCCCTCTGGAAGACAGAGACACCATTCGTGACACCGAAAGGGACGCGCAGGAAGTGATAGAGCCGGCCGCCCGCCTCGAAGGCGGTGTAGGGGCGGTCCTCTGGGCAGATGGGGAGCTGGTGATAAGCGGATTTCAGATCTATTGTCGAGTACACCTTATACTGAGCAATCTGGTTGACCATATCCGCGATGCGGGGTAGGGGGTATGCGTCAAGCTGCGTAAACCTATTGATGGTTTGACTATAGTCCACCACCATCCTATTTTTCTGCCCAGTCCGAACAACAACCACCTGGGCCCTCCAAGGGCTTGTGCTCGGCTCAATGATCCCCTCCCTGAGCAGCCGCTGCACCTCCGACTGAATGAAGGCCCGGTCCCCCGCGCTGTACCTCCTGCTTTTGGTTGCCACAGGTTTACAGTCGGGGGTCAGGTTGGCGAACAGTGGTGGGGGAGGGATCTTGAGAGTGGAGAGGCTGCAAGTGTCGGTAGCGCAGCTGTTGGCCTGGTTCTGGATGGGATGTGTGTGTCCGTGTGTGTGTGTGGTCAGTAGCGGGGTATGTGAAGAAGTCCCACAAAACTGAGGATTCTTGACAGTGAGTGGTGGGAGGGGCCCGTCGTATACCATAGTCACACTTTCGAGATGGCTCTGGAAGTCCAGCCCCAATAGCACAGGTGCACACAGATTAGGCATGACCAGCAGTTCAAAGTCCCGATATACTGTGCCTTGCACCACCAAAGTCGCTACACAACCCGCCCGGATGTCTGCGGACTGCGACCCAGAGGCCAAATGGAACCTCCGACTGACCGGCCGCGTTGCAAGTCCGCAGCGTTGCACTGTGTCCGGGTGAATAAAACTCCCAGTGCTGCCCGTGTCAAACAGGCATCCAGTCCAATGCCCCTCCACCTGGATGTCCATCATGGATCTTGCAAGCTGGTGTGGGGCGCTTTGGTCGAGAGTCACAGTGGCCAGAGTTGGACCGCCGTCGGGGTACCCGGTCAGCATCGGAGGGTCGGGGGCGGGGCATGCTGACGCCGACAAAGATGGCCGCTCACATCCGGGGTACCCGGTCAGCATCCGAGGATCGGGGGCGGGGCGTGCTGACGTCGACAAAGATGGCCGCCCACATCCCGGCATGCAAGATGGCGGCCCCCACGTTTCACCCGCAGCGCTGCACTCCGCTCGAGGTTGAGACTTACAGACCTTGGCGAAGTGGCCCCGCTTTCCGCAGCTGGAGCAGGTCGCTTCTCGCGCTGGACAGCGTTGTCGAGGATGTTTCTTTTGGCCACAGAAATAACAAAGCACGAGTTCCTTACGGGCCACAGCCGTGGTCTGGGTCGGGGAGCTCATGGAATGGCGACTGGCGGCGGCGTTGGCGAATTCGCTCGCGGGAGCCGGCTGTGGCGGGGTCTGAGGCGTCCACGAAACCGGCGGGGAATCGCGCGACTGGACAGCGTCGGCGTTATGCCGCGCAGCTTCTAGAGCGTTGGCCTTCTCTATCGCCGAGCTTAAGGTAAGATCCGAGTTCTCCAGCAGCCGCTGGCGCATGTACACTGACCTCAGTCCCGTCACAAAGGCGTCTCGCACCAGCAGCTCCGCATGCTGTTCTGCCGTGAGCGTCTTGCAGTCACAAGCTCGGACGAGTGTCTGTAGTGCTCGGAGAAACTCAGCGCACGATTCGCCAGGCCGCTGTTGCCGGGTAGCTAAGCGATGTCTTGCGTAGACGGTGTTCACCGGCCGCAGGTACTGTCGTTTGAGGGCGTCCAGTGCCCCTTCGTAGGTCGGCAGGTCCCGGATAAAGGAGTAAACTTTGGAGGAGACCCTCGAGAGTAGGATTCTGTGCATAACGGCGGGTTCAGTCGCACGAAGCTCCGCCAAGTACGATTGGAAGCATGCAAGCCAGTGTTCAAAAGCGAGAGCTGCGTCAGGGTCTTGAGGGTCCAAATCCAACCGGTCCGGACGCAAAACGGGTTCCATGTTTTAAAACTTCCAGGCAATAAAATTGATGCACCATCAATAACTCACACTGAGACGTAGGCGAGATATCGGCTTTTATTGACTGGAAGAAGGAACCAGGAGTGAGTGTCTATCATACAAGGTCCTGGAGACTGAGGCCGATCTTCAGGCCGCAGGTCTCCTTTATACAGGGGCCTGTGGGAGGAGCCACAGGAGCAGTCAGCAGGGGCGTGTCCCGACAGGCACATAGTTCACCACAGCTGTCCTGAAGCCTGAGTGAGATTGCTTGCAACCCTAAATCTCTTAAAGCATCTGAACCATCTCTCAAAGTCCCCTGCTTTAGAGAAACCAAATGTCTCAGGGGGCTATATTAGGTAAGTAGATGTAGGTACTGCAGATATTTGCTCCATTTCCTGTTTATTTATGTCAGTACCTCCCGTTGAACTCTGTCTTTTTTAGTGTTTCCCCCAGCTGTCAGTCTGTGGTTTTGTATTGCAATGTGCTCCTGTCCCCGCTCCTGCTCCAGTCCGGCCCCTGTATCACTGAGTGCTCAGTCTCTCATCTGTTCCTCATTATCACCTGTATTGCTGCCACCTGTGTCTCATTGTGCTCCACCTATCATCTGCCTCTCTGTTTATTGTTCAGTGTATTTCAGTCCAGTGTTTTCACCTGTTTGTTGCCAGATTGTGCCAGTGAATTTTCCTGAGCCTTTCCAGTATCCGTATCTGTACTCTGTCCATCTGAATATCGACTCTGCCTGTTTCCCGATTTTGGTTTTTGGATTTCTCTGGATGTTTTGACCTCTGCCTGAACTTTGATGCCAACTTTGTTTGCACCTCGGGATTTATTACTCAATTAATATCACTGTGTGCGCTGTGCTGGGTCTGCGATTGCATTCCTGCTCCAGCATCCTGACAGTTTATTATGATTTTGTTTATTTGGACTGCAAAAGTCTTTTCTCTCCCTGAAAGTTTGACTGATTTCTCTGCTGTGTCCGTGCCTCTGTGCACTTCCCCAGGCTAGTGGCCAACAGGTTATTACAATGTAACCACGCATGGGTGTAGCTCGAAGGCATTGCTGAGCAACCCTGGCCAGTTTTCAGCTCATGAAGTGCATACAATTAGCAAACTAGCAGAGGCTGTTTAGGTTGATCAGTCACTGGATAGTTTTCACATATAAATGCAAACAAGAACAGTCTCACTGTAAATTCTTTCTTATTAGGGATGTCAAAAGGTCTGTAGCGCCAATTCATCGATGATCAATCACTTCTGACACTATGTTGTGTTTGTTATTGAGGGAAAGGTGCAGAGCTCACCAGGATGCCAGCATGCAGGATATTCAACTGAACTTCATTGATAACCCTGTGTGTAGAGTATGTGAACTCCTCCCATGTGGGAGTGGCTAACTGAATGGCGTAGGAATAACACTATTAACTACTACACAAAGATGGATATCAAGGAGCCTGTGGCAGTTGGGATGGAGGCCACAATTCCCAGGAGTGACCAAGAAAGAGGTCCGAGATCCTGTGTATGGTCAAAGCCAGAGAGCCAAGAGTGACTGGAGTGGAGAGTGAACGAGACAGAAACCTGAGAATTTGAGAATGGATGAAATCATTGACCTGGAAGTGAGGGCATTTAGGATTTTCCAGCCCATTGCATTAGAAGCCTGATATTGCAGAATCAGTAACATCTTTAGTCTTACATCTTAGATTGTCTTTAAATATATATTTGCAAGTTCACTTCTCATTAGAGCCTTGTGAATTATCTTTGCAGAGTAAGAAACTATGTGTGCTGCTGGCTGTTGCTCTTACATCTCTTAATAGTTTCTTTAATCCAATTGGGAATTTTTACTGAAACAATCAATGGTGAAAGAGAAAAATCCTTCAGATTCACCAGTTATATTGCAAGGCATCCCTAAAGGGCTACTTCAGCATGTGAGCTCGGTAATGATACTTGCCAAAAGTGTGCACTTCATTATTTCCACTTTCAGCTGGTGCTCTGCCACCATGCATTTGTTTTCCCCTGAAATCACTTGGTAGAATAGAGACATTGTGACAGTTCCATTGGAAGCAAGCATTAAGTTGAAGAATGCGCTGATGGTTGCAAGCAAGCTTGAATGCCCTTTGTAACTGATGTCGACAAACCCTGCCTCTTAATGCCTTACACAGTGACAGCTTTCCATACATGTAGTATCCCTGTTTGACTACAAATAGAAATCATAGACAACAGTCTGACATCCTGTTAAAAGTCAGGCTCTGCAGGGGTTCCCAGTGAACATCGCCATTTCCCCTTCAAAGGTAAGTAAAGAGAAGAAGCTGATCCACTTCTATCCTTAAACCGCTTTTATTGCATTATTGATTTTTATATAACATCTGACCTCTTACAATTCTTCATGCCTCAATATGCATGTTTATCATCTATTCATGATCGGATGTGATGTCACCAGCAAACCCATGTTTCTAATCCATTTTAGATGGCCTCAGACACATCTTTTGGTGGGTGTGGAGCTATACACGGGGCACATCAAGTCAGAATGGCAGATTTCCTTCCCTGTGGACATCAGTCAGCCCGGTGGGTTGTAAAATGATAATCCATTAATTTTACAGTTAATATTAGTCACATTTTATTTCAGATTTACCAAATAACCTGAATTTAATCTCCCAGCAGCTGTGGTAGGATTTGAACTCACATCTCTGGAATTGTACCCCTCACTTCTGGATGATGAATTTGTATCTTAACCCATAGGGTGCAATGCCATATCCTCAAGTAGACCTTCCTCAGTCATGTTGTTCTTTATTTAGAGAATAGTAACAGTAACAGGCCCCTCAGACCAATGAGCCTGCGCTTCCAATTACACCCATGTTGCCAATTAACCTACTAACCTGTCATCTTTGGAATGTGAGAAGAAACACACGTAGTCATGGGGAAATGTACAAACTCTTTATAGACAGCGCAGGATTGAACCCAGATCACTGGCACTGTGATTGCATTATACTAACTGCTACACTACCTTGCCACCTTAGGTTGCCTATTTATCACGTGGCCAAAGGTAGAAAGGTCAAAGTGGGAGTGGGTCAGAAAGTTAACAACTAAAAACTCAATCACTGCAAAGTGAACTGCAGTCTTTTTTTAATTAAGTGCAGTTGTGAACAATAGCCAGATCAGAAATGCTGATCAAGTCAACTAGTTCCTAAAGAGAACTCTGATAGGCCAGTCAGACGGTTCACTGCTGCTCAGTGATAGAACATTAAAAAAATCATATGTGCAATTAAGAAACATTAAAAAATAGTAGAAATACTGGAGTCATGATGAAGTCTGCTGGACATTTATACACAAGCTGTCCTCCATAATTCAGAGAGATTGAAGGATAAGGTTACAGGGTGAGAAAACATGACAGGAGCACTTGGAACTAAAAACTAATCCCTACTGGGAGAAAACAGCACCTGATCTTTCTGCACTGTTCTCCAGCAGTTTAAGGACTGAGTCCAGCCGGAACATAACTCACAAGTGCACCTGAGTCAGGTATTAACCCTACCTGCCAACAACCAAGCATTGTCATCCTGGTCCTGTTCATGATAGCTTGTGAAGAAGCACGTGACTTCCCTCCCAGAGGTGATAGGTGTTTGTGCACTCGACTCTTGAAGGCTTAGATCATCCAATCTGAACTTGGTTTCTCTTATTTTTCAGATTTTCAGTAACTGAAGAGGAACAGGATAAGCTGGGTTTGATTCCATTAGAACAGAGGAGACTGAGGAGCTACTGGATAGAAGTATGTAAATATTCAGGGACGTCGATACAGTAGGCAGATGGTAAGAAACTTTTCCCAATAACAGACATCTAAAACCAGTTTAAGGTGGTGAGATAAGGGATGAGAGGGGATTTCAGGAAGATCTTCTTCGCTTGGGGGCAGTTTACAATCTAGAACAATTTGCTGGAGGAATTCATTGGGTCAAGCACCATCTATGAGAGGAAAGGAATGTTGATGTTTTGGGCTGAAAACCTACATTAGTCCAGACCACTTTCCCCTCTAAGCTGTGCAGGTGCATAGCCATGCAGTAACTGAAATGCTCCCATGCACGCAACCTTTATTGCCGTACAGCTGGAATTTTCATATCGTGTAAATAAAGTGCCATGCAGGCTGTGTAAGAGTTTTCTACGCAGAGCAATAGTTGGCCCGGACAGCTATATAAAAAAATTAGAAGGAAAGTTTCTTCAAATTGTCTGTTGCTCCAGATCCCAGCATCTACAGTCTCTTGAGTGTGCAGGGTGGAACACACTGCCTGAGAAGGTGATGAAGGAAGGTATTGTCACAACACATAAAAAGCCTCTGGGTGAGCATTTCTATTACCAAGGTATTGAAGGCTGTGGATCATGTGAAAGGGATGACTATAGATGGGTATTTGATGGTCAGCATATAAATTGTGTACTGAAATGTCTGCTCTTGTGCTCTATAGCTCACTGAATTTACTTCATTTTGCATCTTACAGTTCCCACTCCCTTCTACCACCCTCACCCCCATCATCTTTGATCTTCTTCATCTTCTTGTATTCATCATATCAAGTCCTCCAGAGAGCTCAGTTATGATAAAGAAGATGTCAGCTCCTGATACAATGCTAGGTGGCAGTATGGACTGTGAAGACAACATAGAGAGTCTTTAGAGGGATATAGGCAGGCTGAGTCACTAGGCAAGGTCATGGCAGATGGAATATGATATAAAATATGTGGTCTTCTGCTTTGATAGAGAAAAAAAATAAAAGGTAAATTAATACCTTTCAAACCAATTCACAAGGTATTTAGAGGGACTTGAGTGTCTGTGAACCTTGCAAAGATTAAGGTGCACACATAACTAGGCAAGACATAGAAAGATTTGGTATAATGTGAGCAAATGGGATTAAGTATGATGTGGACGATCATGATCCTTTCCAGGACCATGATTGTCCTTAGTAAATTTTTCTACAGAGGTGTTTTGTCAATACCTTCTGGGCAGTATCTTTACAAGATGGGTAACCCCAGCCATTAAAAATACTCTTCTGAGATAGTCTGCCTGGTATCAGTGGCTGCATAACCAGGACTTGAGATACACACCAGCTGCTCATATGACCATCCTCCACCTGCTCCCAGGGCTTCATATGACCCTGATCAGGGGGCTAAACAAGTGCCACATATTGCCTAAGGGTGACCTGCAGGCTAGCAGAAGGATTAAGTGCCATACACGTCCTTTGGTAGAGACGCTTCTCCACTCTGCCACCCTATAGAGTAGATGGGCAAAAAGGTTGTGGGAGCCAGAGGACCCATTTCTCAGTTGTACAATTCCATGTAAATCAAAAAAGGCTAATTTTAAGGGTCAGCAGATGATTAGGAAGGTAAGATGTGTAGGTCTTTAATGCAGGAGGATTTGGATACGAATAGTTACACCTCGCTCTAATTTCATAATGGTCTTGTCAGAGCTAGGATGGCACAACAACACAGCTAGTAGAGCTGAAGCCTCATTGCTCCAGTGTCCCGGGTTCAACCCTGACCTTCACTGCTGTCTCTGTGGAGTTTGCATATTTCCCTGTAAGCCTGTGCTTTTCATCCCACATCGTAAAAATGTAAGATAATTGGCCACTGCCGCTAGTGTGTGGTGAATGACAGAACCTGGAGGAAGTTGATTAAGATTTAGATAAAATAACAAGAGATTAGTGTGTGATTAGTACAAATGGGTGCTTGATGGTTGAAGCAAACTTAATGAGGTGACGGGACTTTTTCTGTGCTCCATGACTCTGTATCAATATTACTGTATATATTGTAGGTCTGATCTCCATGCCCTAGGTACATATATTTGTGATAGAGGGAGCAGAGCAAAGGTTCACCAGATTAACTCCCTGGTACAGTGGGTTTGCTGCCAGAGGAGAAATTAACAGCCTATGCTGATGCTGTCTTGTGTTTAGGAATGAGAGAAGTGATACCATTAAAAAGAACAATCTCCAATGGAGCTAATATTTTCCTTCACTGAGCATCCAGCCACAAGGAATTGCAGTCTCAAAATAAGAGGGTTAACTATACAGGATAAAAATGGGAAAAAAAACCCTTTAATTAGAGAGTAGAGAATCTTTTGAAATGTGGGAGCTCAGTGACCAAGTAGATCCAGGGCAAAGATAAATAGATGTTTAGATATTAAGGAAATAAGGTAATAGGGATAGTGCAGAAAATAGTAGAGGCAGACATTCAGCCACAACTGTTGAACGTTATTGAATGGTAAAGTATGCTGCCAAAACCCGAAAGTCCCAGTGGCCAAACATTTTAATTCCCATTCCCGTTCCAATGTGTTGGTCTATGGCCGTCTCTTGTGCCATGCTACACTCTGGGTGAAGGAGCAACACCTTAAATTCCTCCGGGTAACCTCCAATATGAATATTGACTTTTCCTTCCTGTAAAAAAAATCTTCCTTCTCCCCCCCCCCCCTT
Organism: Hypanus sabinus; assembly: GCF_030144855.1. NCBI lineage: Eukaryota > Metazoa > Chordata > Chondrichthyes > Myliobatiformes > Dasyatidae > Hypanus > Hypanus sabinus. The sequence continues at coordinate 128,190,562 of NC_082706.1, forward strand.
CGTCTATTCCCCACTCTGGCCTTTTACTTCTTCTCGCCCACCTAACACCTTGCCCTGTGTGTCCTCCTCCATCACTTTCTCCTATGGTTCACTCTTGTCCTCTATCAGATTCCTTCCTTTCCAGCCCTTTACCTTTCCCACCCACCTCGCTTCACCCATCACTTCTAGCTTTCCTGTTCCTCCGCCCCCCACCTTTTTTTATTCTGGCCTCTTTCCCCTTCCTCGTCAGTCTGAATGAAGGACCTTGGCCAGAATCATCAACTGTTTATTCATTTCCATAGATGCTGCCTGACCTGCTGAGTTCCTCCACCATTTTGTGTATGTTGAATGGGGTTTCTGCTATTTCTGGCCAGCACCACATTTTTTTCAGATAATTCTTTTTTGCTCACTACCCTACCACAGATATTCTCCTTGTCCTTCACACTCTTATTAACTAGAAGCACATTTGCATTCTAACCGTTCACAGTTTTCTGTTGTCACTTAATCAATGCTCTGCTTTCAGTTCACCTTTACTTTTGTTGCACCAACCTTGGCTGCACAGTAAACAATGAACAAAAGTGGAAAATGGTGTGAATACTTTGCCTTGGGAAAGCAGACAGCATAGTCAAGGAACCCTCCCTGGGCATTCTCTCTTCTCCACGTTCCTTTAGATAGAAGATAAAAAGTTTGAGAATACATGCCACAAGGCTCAAGGACAGTTTCTATACCACTGTCATCAGATTCTTAAACAGGCCTCTTGGAAAATAAAGATGAACTCTTGATCTCCCAGTCTACCTCATCATGGCCCCTACACGTTATGTGCACTGCACTTTCTCTGTAAATGCAGCACTATATTCTGCATTCGGTTTTTGTTTTCCTGCTCTGCTACTTAAATATACTTATGGAAGATCTGTGTGGATAGAATGCAGACAAAAGTTTTTCATCGTATTGTGCTACAATAAAAGAGCTTTGACCAGCTGCCAATCCAGACGTCGGAAGTTTTGAGAGGAACAGCTTCTTCCCCTCTGCCATCTGGTCGTTGAACCCATGAACACTACCCCTCTTTTTTTTTAATATACATTATTTCTGTTTTTGAATAGTTTTTGATTTATTCAATATACGTATACTGTAACCGATCTATTTATTTATTTATTTATTTGTTTGTTTGTTTGTTTATTTATTAATTATTTTCATCTTCTATATTATGTGTTGCATTGAACTGCTGCTGCTAAGTTAACAAATTCCACAACACATGCCGGTGATAATAAACCTGATTCTGATTTGAATCAGGTCCACTGCTTGTTTATAAAAGGCAGCAGAGAATCAGTACAGTGAAAAAGAGATTTGACTAGTGAGCATTCAGTGTTTGGGATTGATTAGCAAGAGCAAATTAAAGGAAGGCAGAAGCAAGTGCAGCAGCCATCGTCTGAGTGGACAGAGTCAGAATGGTGATTTTAAGGCTTTAGCTCTTCATGGCTTCAGTCAGAGAAAGCAAAAGAATGAAAAGCTCAAGTTTTTTTGTTTTCTTTATATCTGCTCAGCTAGCACAGTAGGGATGACAGGCAGGGTAGTGAAATGCTCCTCTCACAGGATGTGGGAAGGCAGGGAGACCTCTAGTATCCCTGACGACTACAACTGTGAGAAGTGCATCCAGCTGCTGCTTCTAACAAACCATGTTAAGGAGTTAGAGCTGGAACTAGATGAACTCCAGATAAGACGTATAGTAGAGAGGCAGTTACACCCAAGGTACAGGAGACAGGAGATTGGTTGACAGTCATGAAGAGGAAAGGGGTTAAGAAGCCAGTGCAGAGTGCCCCTGTGGCCAACCCCTCAACAACAGGTATATCACTTTGTATATTGTCGGGGGCGGGGGGAATGACCCAACAGAGGAAAGATGCAGTGGGTGAGTCTGCTTCTGTGACTTAGGAGGGAAGCAGGGAGAAAAGGCAAGCTGTAGTGATAGGGAATATGTTAGGGAAACAGACAGGAGATTCTGTGGGCGAGAACGAGATTCCTGAATCTCATTGCCTCCCAGGTGCCAGTGTCCCAGATATCGCAGACTGAGTCCTCAATATTCTTAAGTGGAAGGCTGAACAGCCAGAAGTTGTGGGTCTATGTCAGTACCAATGACATGGGTAGAATGAGTGAAGAGGGTCTGCACAGGGTTGGGTGCTAAGTTAGAGGGCAAGACCTCCGGGGTTTGCTATTCGTGCCATGTGCTAATGAGGCTAGAACTAGGAAGATTATACAGTTTAATACATGGCTAAGGAGTTGGTGTAGGAGGGAGGGCTTCAGATTTTTAGATCATTGGGCTCTCTTCCAGGGAAGTTGGGACTTGTACAGAAGGGATGATTTGAACCTGAACTGGAGGGGAATTAACATCCTAGCAGGAAGGTTTGTTAATGCGACACAGAGGGGTTTAAATTAGAGTTGCAGGAGGATGGGAACCAGAGTGCCCGAACAGTTAGTGGAGAGGTTGTGGAGGCAGATGCTGATAAGACCTCAGGCAAAGTTAGGAAGTTGAGCATAGTGTGACTAGTGTCCTGAGCTGCCTATATTTCAATGCAAGAAATATCGCAGGGAAGGCAGATAATAGTGCTGAAGATGAGGTAGCTGGTTTACAAACAAAGATAATGTGCAGTGAGAAGCTGTTGATGGGGGAAAATTGCAGTCAATAGGGCGAGTTGCAACGTAAATGACAGAAAAAATTGAAAAAGGGTGAATACAGGTCTGAAGGTGTTACATTTGAATGAGCACAGTATACGGAGTAAGATAGATGAACTTGTAGCACAGTCACAAATTGGCAGGTATGATGTAGGCATCACTGAATCATGGCTGAAAGAATATTGTAGCTAGGAGCTTAATGTCCCAGGATACACATTGTATCAAAAGGACAGGCAGAAGACAGAGGGGATGGCATTGCTCTGTTGTTAAAAAATGAAATCAGATCATTTGCAAGAGGTGACAGAAGGTGGGAAGGTGTTGAATCATTGTGGACAGAGCGAAAGAACTGCAAGGGTAAAAAGACCCTATGAGAGTTATGTACAGACCCCCAAACAGTAGTATGGATGTGACCTACAACTTACAATGGGAGATAGAAATGCATACCAAAAGGGCAATGTTACAATAGTCATGGGAGACTTCAATATGCAGGTAGATTGGGAAAATCAGGTTGGTACTGGATTCCAGGAGGAAGGGTTTCTAAAGTGTCTATGAGATGGCTTTTTAGAGCAGCTCATGGTTGAGCCCACTAGAGGATCAGCTGTTTTGGATTGGGTGTTCAGTAAACTAGAATTGATTACATACCCTAAGGTAAAAGAACGCTAAGGGGCAAGTGATCGTGGTATGACCAAGTTCATCTGAAAACTGAGAAGGAGAAGCTAAGTCCAGATGTATCAATATTACAATAGAGTAAAAGGAATTACAAAGGCATGAGAGAGGAATTGGCCAGAATTGATTGGAAAAGAATGCTGGCAGGATGATGGCAGAGCAGCAATGACTGGAATTTCTGGAAGCAATTCGGAAGGTACAGGATATATACATCCCAATGAGGAAGAAGTATTCTGAAGGAAAGTTGACATGACCGTGGCTAATCTAAAAAGTCAAGCCCAGCATAAGAGCCAAAGAAAGAGCATATGATAGAGCAAAGACTAGTGGGAAGATGGAGGACTGGGAAGCTTTTAAAATCCAAGAGAAGGCAACTAAGAAAGTCAATAAGAAGATAAAGATGGAATATGAAAGTAAGGTAGCTAATAATATTAAAGAGGATACCAAAAGAGAGGTGAGAGAGGATATCAGACAGCTGTAAAACAATGCTGGAAAGGTAACAATGAGGAACAATGAAATGACAGATGAACTGAATAAGTATTTTGCATCAGTCTTCACTGTGGAAGACTAGCAGTATGGTGGAAGTTCCAGGTATCAGGTGTAATGAAGTGTGTGAAGTTACCATAACTAGAGAGAAGTTTCTTGGGGAACTGCAAGGTCAGAAGGTAGATAACACATCTGGACGAAATGGTGTACATCTGGTGTACAATGGTGTACAGCGTTCTGAAAACGTGGCTGAAGAGATCATGGAGGCATTAGTAATGATCTTTCAAAAATCACTAGATTCTGGAATGGTTCTGGAAGACTAGAAAGTTACAAATGTCACTTCACTCTTCAAGGGAGCGAGGCATCAGAAAGGAAACTAAAGGCCAGTTAATCTGACCTTAATGCTTGGGAAGATGTTGGAGTCGATTATTAAGGATGAGGTTTCAATGTACTTGGAAGCACATGATAATATAGGCCATAAACAGCATGGTTTCCTCAAGGGAAAATCTTGCCGGCAAATCTGTTTGAATTCTTTGAAGAAATAATATGCAAGACAGACTAAGGAGAATTGCTTGATGTTATGTTCTTGGATTTTCAGAAGGCTTTTGACAAGATACCATGCATGAGGCTACTTAAAAAGCTATGAGCCCATAGTAAAACAGAAAAGATTCTAGTGTGGCGACCCATTTCCTGGCACATCCGAACCAGCTCACAATTAGATAGCCTACGGGGGTTTGCGAGCACAGAGCTTTGGAGCCTCTGCACCACGGGGGGCAGGTTGAGAGAGGCTTAAAAGTGAGGCTGAGGATTTCGAATAAAGTTTTTCCTTCGACTGCAGTTACCGACTCCGTGTCGTAATTTTAGCGCTGCGTGTAGAAATGGACCAGAAATGACCGACGCCGCCTCTGTTCATGCGGTTTCGTTGAAACTGCCGGGTTTCTGGACACAGCGCCCGGACCTATGGTTCCAGCAAGCCGAAGCCCAATTCCACGTTCGCCGGATCACCTCAGAAGACACCCGCTACTACTACGTGGTGAGCTCCCTCGACCAGGACACAGCGGCCCAGGTCGCGGAGTTCGTACAGTCGCCCCCGGCAGACGGCAAGTACACGGAATTCAAAGCCCTGCTCCTCAGGACTTTCAGACTCTCACAGCATGAGCGGGCTGCCCGTTTACTGCACCTGGACGGCTTGGGCGACAGACCTCCATCGGCTTTAATGAATGAGATGTTGTCTCTCGCCGACGGACACACACCCTGCCTCATGTTTGAGCAGGCATTCCTGGAGCAGCTGCCCGAGGACATACGCCTGCTGCTGTCCGACGCGGATTTCAGTGACCCCCGGAAGGTGGCAGCCCGGGCGGACTTGCTGTGGAACGCCAAAAAGGTGAGCGGGGCGTCCATCGCACGGATCTCCCAGCCACGCTCCCGGCAGCAAACCAGTCCAGGCCCGGCCGCAGAGCCCGCCAACCCCCGGCCCAATGAACACTGGTGCTTCTACCACCAGCGGTGGGGCGCAGAAGCCTGCCGTTGTCGCCCGCCCTGCAAGTTCCCGGGAAACGCCAGGGCCAGCCGCCGCTGATGGCTACGGCGGCTGGCCATCGGGATAGCCTCCTGTATGTGTGGGATGAGGAGATTCCGAGTTACAGAACCGCAGTCTCCGGTTTGCAGCTCCAGGACCTCCCCATGGGCCCGGGTGAGAGGACCCTACTCTGTGACGTCGCCACCGGCCAGCCCCGTCCTGTCGTCCCGACAGCCTGGCGGCGCCGTGTTTTCGACTCCATTCATAACTTGGCGCATCCCTCCATCCGGACAACTGTCCGGATGGTTTCCAGCAGGTTCGTTTGGCACGGACTCCGCAAACAGGTCAGTGAATGGGCCAAAACGTGCATGCACTGCCAGACGGCCAAGGTGCAGCGGCACACCAAAGCCCCACCGCAGCAGTTCCATCCCGCCCACCGGCGTTTCGACCACATTCATGTGGATATCATGGGCCCCCTGCCAGTGTCGCGCGGAGCGCGGCACCTCCTGACTATCGTGGACCGGTTCACAAGAAGGCCAGAGGCGGTCCCGCTCACCGACACCACCTCCGAATCTTGCGCCCGAGCCCTGATCGCCACCTGGATATCCCGCTTTGGTGTACCGGCCCACATTACCTCCGACAGAGGCACCCAGTTCACCTCCAGCCTGTGGTCAGCTATGGCCAGCCTTTTGGGGACTCAGCTGCACCACACCACTGCCTACCACCCACAGTCGAACGGGCTAGTGGAGCGTTTCCACCGTCACCTGAAGTCGGCCCTCATGGCCCGCCTGCGAGGAGCCAACTGGGCGTTCGAGCTTCCCTGGGTCCTACTCGGCATCCGCACAGTGCCCAAGGACGACCTGCACGCCTCGTCGGCCGAGTTGGTATACGGCGCGCCCCTGGTCGTCCCCGGGGAGTTCCTACCAGCCCCACGGGGGCAAGAGGAAGATCCCGCAGCAGTCCTGGGCAGACTACGCGAGAAGCTCGGTAACCTGGCCCCCATACCCACTTCACAGCACGGGCGGCACCCGACCTGCGTACCCAAAGACCTACAGAACTGTAAGTTTGTGTTTGTACGAAGGGGCAGGCATCGGCCACCGCTGCAGCGGCCATACGAGGGGCCGTTTATGGTGCTCCGGAACAATGGGTCCACGTTCGTGCTGGACGTTGGGGGGAAAGAGGAGGTTTTCACGGTGGACCGCCTCAAACTGGCCCATGTGGACCTGGCGCAACCGGCCGAGTTTCCGGCACCTCGGCGCAGAGGCCGACCTCCCAAGCAGGTTCTGGCCCAGACTGTGGACATTGGGGGGTGTATCGCCGGTTCTGGGGGGGGATTATGTGGCGACCCATTTCCTGGCACATCTGAACCGGCTCACAATTAGATAGCCTACGGGGGTTTGCGAGCACAGAGCTTTGGAGCCTCTGCGCCACGGGGGGCAGGTCGAGAGAGGCTTAAAAGTGAGGCTGAGGATTTCAAATAAAGTTTTTCCTTCGACTGCAGTTACCGACTCCGTGTCGTAATTTTAGCGCTGCGTGTAGCACACCGCTACACTAGGATGGATAAAGCAGTGGCTGATGTGCAAGATGCAAAGAGGGGGAATAAAGGGAGCCTTTTCTGATTGGCTGCTGGTGACTAGTGGTGTTCCACAGGGGTCTGTGTTGGAACCAATTCTTTTTACATTATATGTCAATGAGTTGGACGATGGAATTGATGGCTTTTTTGTAAAGCTTGCAGATGATATGAAGTTTAGTGGCGGAGCAGGTGGTTTTGAGGAAGTAGAAAGGCTACAGGACATGCAGGTTAGGACTTTATGCAGTCCTGGGTAGGTCTGTAGTCTAGTGTAGTTTTTTCTGTGTTGTTTTAATGTAGTTCAGTGTAGTTTTTGTGTTGTTTCATGTAGCACCATGGTCCTGAAAAACGTTGTCTCATTTTTACTGTGCACTGTATCAGCAGTTAAGGTCGAAATGACTATAAAAAGTGACTTGACTTGAAAATGGGCAAAGAAATGGCAGATAGAATCCAATGTCAGAAAGTGTATGGTCATGCACTTTGGTAGGAGAATGAAAGGGTTGACTACTTTCTAAATGGAGAAAAAATACAAACAAAACTGAGGTGGAAAGGGACTTAGGAATCCTTGTGCAGTATTCCCAAAAGTTAATCTGCAGGTTGAGTCTGTGGTGAGAAAGGCAATTGCAATGTTAGCTTTCATTTCAAGAGGACTAGAATATAAAATATAAGGATGTAATGTTGAGACTTTATAAATCACTGGTGAGGCCTCACGTGGAGTATTGTGAGCAGGTTTTGGCCCCTTACCTTAGAAAGGATGTGCTGAAACTGGAAAGGGTCCAAAGGCGGTTCACAAAACTGGTTCCAGGATTGAGTGGCTTGTCATATGAAGAGTGTTTGATGGCTCTGGGCCTGTATTCACTGGAATTCAAAAGAATGAGGGGTGACCTCATTGAAACCTATCGAATGGTGAAAGGCCTTGATAGAGTGGACGTGGAGAGGATGTTTCCTATGGTGGAACTGTCTGAGACCAGATGACACAGCTTCAGAGTAGAGGGAAGTCTTTTTAGAATAGAGATGAGGAATTTCTTGAGCCAGAGAGCAGTGAATCTGTGGAGATTTTTTTTTGTCACAGGTAGCTGTAGAGGTGGAGTCTTATGTATACTTAAGGCAGAGGTTGATAGATTCTTAATTGGTCAGGGCATGAGGGATATAAGGCAGGAGATTGGGGCTGACAGGAAGTTTGGATCTACCGTGGTGAAATGGCGGAGTAGACACAATGGCCAAATGGCCTAATTCTGCTCCTATATCTTATGGTCTTAGTACTAGTAAACCAATTATGATATTAGGTCACATCAGTAGGGAGAGAACTAGTGTTAACATTTTAGGTTGAAGACCATTCATCACAAGAAAAGACCTAGTAAAGACTGCAGATGCTGAATCTCTGGGGCAACACACAAAATGGAAGGAGTCGCGGGGTCAGGTAGTATCTATGGAGGGAAATGGACAGTAGATGTTCTAGGTCAAGACCCTTCAACAGGGCCAGATGAAAGGTCCTAACTCAAAACATTGACTGTCCATTTCCCTCCATAGATGCTGCTTGATCCACTGAGTCCTCCAGCATTATGTGTGTTCCTGAGGAGAGAAAAGAAGCTGGTTAAGCTGCAGGGATGATGGGGGAGAGGGTATGTCTCTGCCAGGATAAAATTTGGGTGACTATTGGAATGAGGTGTATAAACTTTATCTGGCCATTGAGAAAATAAGGGCATTTAAAGAATGAGAACAAAGGCAAAATAAGTGTGAAACATAGAGCAGGAAGATATGTCCTGCAGGTCAGCTGAATATATTGTCCACTCACAGAAAGAAGTAGGGGAAAATAAAACAAACAAGTTGAGTCAATATTACAGATGGATGGCTGATACAGAAAGAGAGATCAAATTGCTTGAAATTGTGCTTTTTTCACTTACTAAACAAATTAAACATGTTTATCTATGTATGCCTATGATAAGAATTCTTACAGCATGGCTGTCCTTTTCCCTCACCCAACCAGCAAGAAAAAGCCGCTGGACATTGGAAAAACCTCCAAGACTCGCATTCACACCTAATCTGACCTTTTCTCTGTTCATCAAAGTCAACTAAACTGAATTACACCGATGTGTATTCATCGTGCAGTTATCCATAGTTTGGCTCTGACCTTTGTCTGCCCTGGTCGAAACAGGATGCAGGGACGTGCAGGAAATGGACACAGTTCTAGTGATAAGGGCAAGTTGTATTGTGAATGATTTGGTTTATTTTATATCCACATCAAGCTTGTAAACATTTGTGGCCAACAATTTTGAGAGTTCACCTCTGGCACACCACTGAATTTCAAAACCTGGAAATCTAGGTGCTCAATTTTATCCAATTGTACTCAAAGTCTTGAAGTTCATCCCTGGTAAAGCTATATGTCTGAATTGCAAATTCTTAAATAGTACTGAAGGTGGCAAAGGATGAATCAATTTGTTTTTGGAACTGATGCTTACATCTTTATTTACACAAAATAGTTATGGCAGAATATCAGTCACCACATCAGAACTATGCAAACCCCAGTGTGCCTGAGAGTGTCGATTTTTGCATTATTCCCAATGATACTTGCTGCTCAGGTAGGAAAGCACATTTCGGAAAACTGGGAGTTCACCCTGCCCAACCAAGTGATTAAACCAGAGAAAATAATGAAGAGAGTATAGACACAGATGACCTTGTTAATAACATGGAAGATATATCAATTGCAATGTTGGGAGAAGATGCTATAATTCCTAATCCTTGGAGATTATTTTGGATTCTCCTTAAGTGGACCATTGGTTTCCTAGTCTGATATTCCCAGGAGAGCTTTCAGAGATATGTAATGCCCTGGTTCATTTTTTTCTTCCTGTTACGCTGTTCTGTATTTGATTTTTGTGTTGTTCTCTGCAAGCTGCTTGTTTGGGTTACTGTTGAAGATAAGAGATAGGAGAATTGTGTGCCATCCAATTAGAATGGCTGGATTAAGGGGAGGTTTCTTTGGTGAGGGACACTAAGGTTAGGCTTGGGGTTTTTGTTAAGGGGATGAAGAGAGAAGATACCAGAGATGAGAGGTCGTAGGATTCGACCCAGAGCGGGACTGTGATTCAGTGAAGCCTGAGGTGAGATCGAAGGAGGATCAGCGAAGGGGTGACTGTGAGCTCCAACTTGTGCACATTGGACTGTTTCATTAAAATAGGCCCTCTTCCTTTTTTTGTTCTTTTGTTACTAACCCTTCAGTCAAATTAAGAATTATAAAACTAAATCTCTTAATTGTATGCAGTGTTCCATCTGTTATTTCGTGGAACTTATTTGTAATAGGTTAACAAATCACGCAGCATCCAGACAAACAGGGGGTTTTGGGGTGGGCTTGCACCTCAATCTCACATGGTTGACGGGGCTGGAGATTGTCTTCTGCAGACCTACACAGCTGACGGAATCAGAGTGCTTCATGTAGACTTGAAACCAGTGACAGCAGTGAGGGACCACAACCTGCACTGAAGGACAGGTGGCTGGTCTCCCGGGAAGATTGATTCAGAGTGTGGTTACAGTTTCTGGTGCTGAGCTGGATTGACGACAATGTACCTGTGCGAAGGTTGCCTCTCGTTCATTCAGCACTGCTCTTGTGGCATCTTTAAATTTGTCTCTCACCAACTGAAGTTCGAATACAGAACTTTGAATTTTCAAAGTTCTGCATTCGATCTTCACTAAGGCTCCTGTTTCAAAACCACAAAATCTAAAGTACAGCACAAGGAAGCAGAGAGCATCAGTAGCATTGTTGTAGGTGCCAGGGATATCAAAATGGAGCAGTGCAGGAGACGCTGGCTCAGATTCAGATTAATTTATTGACATAACAGTTTAGATTAGAATGCAATGAAATCCCTTGATCTTGTGAATCTCACAGAATATACAGTATACATGGAAATAAAGAATACAGTGACAAGCACAAAACAGCATAATAGTGCAGCAATGATTTAATCACATTAGTGGAAATAAGGCTGAGAACATTACAGCACCACTGGACGAGGGATGTGAAAGAATGTCAAACGTAGAACTGTTCAGGACCTTCAGCCCACAATGTTGTGCTGATCTTTCAACCTACTCCAAGATCAATTGAAACCTTCCCTCATACAGACATAGCCCATAACCCTCCATTTTTCTTATACCCACGTGCCTGTCTATGAGTCTCTTAATTGCCCCTAATATATCAGCTTCTATCACCACCCCCAGCAATACATTCCAGGACCCACCACTCTCTGTGTAAAAATCCTACAGTATCTCTGATCTCTCTCCTAAACTCTTCTCCACTCACTTAAAAGTATGTCCTCTGGTTTTACTCATTGCTGCCCTGGATAAAAGGCACCAGCTATCCGCTCCACCAGTGTATTTTATCATCTTACACACCTCTAGTATTTGGTTTAGAAGATTGACAGTAGTGGGGAAGAAATTGATCTTGAATTTGGTCGTTTGGGCTTTCAAGCTCCTATATATCTTTTCCTAGAAGGAAGAAGGGAGAATAAAGAATGGTCAAGGTGGCAGGCATCATCGATTATATGACAGTGTTCCTGAAGCAACACACCATGAAAGTGAACTGGATGGAAGGAGGTGAGGAGCCTGTGATGCACTGGGCCATGTTTACTACTCTCATGTTCAGAGGAAAGCAATTGACACATCATTAATTATCATCAAGTTGTGGCTCACAATTAATTTCAAGTCAGATACAGTATTACCTCAATTTTGACCCATCAATTCAATACTGGTGGTTAAAAGAGAGGTCTGAATTTTATCAGCATTAATAATGAGTGGAATTTTATCATTACTATTGACTACTGGTAGAATTCAATTTATACCAGTTATTTGTTTAACTGTTTTGAATCGCTAGTCCAAGTTTGATTTCCTCTCCCCTCACCATCCACCCTCCTTACCCTCTCTCTCCTCCTCTCTTTGCCTTGGCTTTCCCGTTGTTCACAAATGTACTTCTGGCAATTGGCAATTCTCAACAATACTTTGCCAACCTTTGTAAAGTAAACTCAAGGGTCCTTGTGAGTTCCATAGGACTGGAAGTCATGTTTCAGAGAACAGGTTATCAGACACTGTGTGCTGTGTACAGCATGTGACTAAAAATCCTGGAGCCATAGAGAGGCCCTTTGACCCACCAAGTCTATACTGACCATCAGCCATCCATTAATATGTCCAAGTGATTTGTAAAATCATGAGAGGCACAGTTGATGTGAATAGCCAAAGTCTTTACCCCAAAGTAGTAGAGTCCAAAGTTAGAGGGATAGGTTTAAAGTTAAAGGAAAAAGTTTTAAGACAAGGTGACTCTTCACATAGAGAGAGGTGAGTATATGGAACAAGCCAGAGGAAGTGGAAGAACAAACAGGACAATTATGATTTTAGTTGGCATTTGGATTGTTAAATGGATTGGACAGGTTTAGAGGGATATGGGCCAGAGACAGGGAAATGGGACTAACTCAGTTGAATAACTTGGTCAACACAGACAAGTTGAGGCAAAGGGTCTGTTTCCATGCTGTATATCGATCTGCGACTCTGATGCCTCAAGACTCGATATCAATTCTAGTGGAAAGAGGTTTCACTTGGTCAGGATAGAAAATTTCCCAGTGTAAACTGAATGCCATTAGGCAATACATTAGGCCCATGTGGCATAAGATTGTATATCAATCGGTAGTGAAATAAAAGACCACATAATTGAAATAAATGGATTGAAAAGGGTTAGAAAGTTATGAGCCGAACTTTTGCAAATGGGATGAATCTGGTTGGGGTATCTTGGTTGGACTAGATCAGTTAGGCCAAAGTGATGTTTTCCCTCTGTATAACTTTATGACTTTATAAGCAACATTATGCCTAGCCAGGAAACATCTATAATCACTCATTATCTGCCATTCCAGTACAATGCATTATTTGAAGTACAAAACATAAAGAATGACTCTGAAGAAACTAGCCTTATAAATCTCCCTGCTTTGGCATTGTGACCACTGCTTCCACCACAGCTTTTTCAGTCAATAACAGCACTTTATCAGTTGCTGCATCATTGCATTTTGTTCTCCCAAGCCAAGTTTGCTACGGGAAAAGTCTACTTGGCAGTTTATTAAAATAATAGAACTGTACTCCAAAATTTTCAAGCTCATTGCTACTGGCGTCACCTCATCCAGTGGAGTGAACAATTCCAGTTTTGCTGTGATTCCAAACCTGGTTTGATGTCTTGCAATCCAAACATCAAGCTGCTGGCAAGTCGACCATTATTACGTTAATAGATTTTCAACATTCAAAGAGTTGTTCATTCTCAAATGTTTATTGATGCACACGTTAAGCAGAGTTTTCAAAATACATACAGTATGGTTTCTTTATATTGGACAGGGAACAAAAATGGTGTGAGTTTTTTGTCCAGTTTCACAGTCATAGCTTGAGTACTTACAGGAGCTGCAAAGGTGAATTAAACTTGGTGTGTTAAACCCAACTTTTTGTATGAGGATACGTGTAAGCAGAGTCAGATCTTGGCAGCCCCAGTGATGGGATTTCAATCCTAGCCTCAAAGGTTCCGTGAGAAATTTGCAGGTTCTCCCTGAGGCTGCATAGATTCCCTCGGGGTATTCAAGTTTCTTCCCACATTTCAAAGTCACGAAGGATGATGGGTTAGATCTCCATTTTAAAGTCTGGGAAGTTTTTGAAGTACAGTACTGTATTTGGTTTGGTTGTGATCAGTCTAGAAAAGGTGATCTCATCACTAGAGTTCCTTGGTATATTCCTGAAAGTTGGGATTTATGATCTCTGCCCTTTAACTACCTCACCAGCCCATTCGCACCTTAATTTGACCCAGTAAATTGACTTCCTACATTGAAATGTGAACACAAATGTAGGATTGTGTACTATCAGTGAAACACACCTCAGTATGCTTGATACTTTGAGCTTTTATCTAGTATCTTCATAGAATCATACAGCACAGAAACAGGCCTTTATCTCACCAAGTCCACAGGGACCATCAAGCACCCATTCTGCTCAAATCCTGTTTTATTCTCCCCATATTCCCGATAGACCCCCTTAGACTCAACTACTTTTAGGGATAATTGACCTAAAAACCCTCATGTAATTGGAATATGGGGGAGGGGAGTCCTTAGCATTTAGGATAACTTCAAAAGCCGATGCCTCAGGAAAGCAACATCCATCTTTAATCACCTTTTCCCCACTACCCCCTCCCCATCACTCAGACATACCCTCTCATTTCCACCATGAAGAAGGTGGTACACTGAGTTACATTAAATATATATGTCTATTAAATAGTTAAGTTAAAATTAGTGCAAAATAATAAGTAGTGAGGTAGTGTCCAAAGCTCCAATGCTCATTTAGAAATTGGATGGCAGAGGGGAAGAAGCTGTTCTTGAATCGCTCAGTAATATGCCTTCAGGCTTCGGTACCTCCTTCCCGACAGTAGCGATGAGAATAGGGCATGTCCTGGGTGTTGGGGGTCCTTAATGATGGACACCGCCTTCCTAGGGCATCCTTGAAGATGTCTTGGATACTACAGAGGCTAGTACCCATGATAGAAGTGACTAATTTTACAAGTTTATGTAAATTATTTTGATCTTGTACAGTAGCCCCCCCCCCCACATACAGACGGTGATGCAGCCAGTCAGAATGCTCACCATGGTACATTTGTAGAAGTTGGATTGTTTTAGGTGACAAACCAAATCTCCTCAGACTCCTAGTGAGATACAGCTGCTGTCTTGCTATCTTATAGCTACATCAATATGTTGCAGCCAGGTTCGATCCTCAGAGAATTTGAAATTACTCACTTTCTTCTGATCCCTCTGAGGATTTTTAAAAATTTATTGCTTATTTATTTATTATTACAATTTCTTCTGTTTGTATTTGCACAGTTTGTGGTGTTCTGCATTCAGGTTGAACACCCTAGGTGGGCAGTCCTTCATTGCTTCTGTTATGGATATTATTCTACGGACATTGAGTATATCCACAATATAATAACTCTCAGGATTGTATATGACATATATGCTCGTTGACAATAAAATTTACTTTGAATCTTGTAGATACCACTCATGGATTTCCTGTAATCTGCCTGAGGTCACTCCTCAGTATCCTTTGCTCTGGGGAAAAGGTCCCTGCCCATCCAGACTCTCTTTACAACTCAACCCTCCAGTCCTGATAACATCCTTGTGAGTCATGTCTGCACCTTTTCCAGTTTAATAACGTCTTTCATACAGCGAGACGACCAGAACTGCACAATACTCCAAGTGTGGTCTTAAACTCCTCCCAACTCTTGTATTCAATGCCCCAGTCCGTGTCTGCTTGCAACCAGTGTGGAATAAATAGAAGAACAGAAACACGAGAAACTGCAGGTGCAGGAACCTGAAGCAAAATAACAATCTGCTTGAGGAAACAGTGGCTCAAAAAGCATCTATGAAAGGTGTCAACATTTCGGGTTGAGACCATGTATCAGGACCCGTTATCCGATCCAACACTCCCGTTTCCCTTTAATAAAGTCCGCAAACAGAGTTATATATTCAATTCCACTAGGAGTGTTCGGCACTTAATCCGTGTTTACACGTCATCACACCACAACCTGCCGACCACGACGGACAGATTCTTCCCAGAGCCCGTCTTTGAAAGGGGTGGGGGAGATAGCGGGGCCGATGAAATGCGCATGCGTCCAGGGACTGGCGTCAGGCGAGGTTGCAGCTTGTTTTTTTCCTCCTTTCAATCAATCAGGCCGCGAGGTGGGGGGGGGGGGGTGAGTAAAGGGAGCAGTAGGGATATCAGAGAGACTGAGGCACTGGCAATGGGAGCAACATAGCCCAATAGCACAGGATAGGAAGCTGAAAAAATACCCATCACACCGCCTATTGAGGATTTTTAAAAAAAGGGGAGGGGGCGAAATGGTTATTCATCTTCTGCTTTGACCAGCGTGCGTTGGGCTCCGAGTGAATCCGGTTTGGGAGACTGCTTGGAGAAGCAAACACACACTCAGGGGAAAGCAGCAGCACAATATCAAGAGAGGAGTGATGCACACACACAAAGGGAGAGTGGGGCTGTTCTTGTGTGTTGCAAGGCAGAGGTGGCTAGAGACCGGGCTGCATCGCCGCAGGCATGGAGACTGTGAACGGGAACGCTGAGATCAAGCAGCAGTACGTGGAGAAGAAGCGGCTGAATCGAGCTCCCTCTCCCGCCAGACCCCTGAAGGACCTGCACTGCCGAGCTGGAGCCAAACCCTCACTGAATCCTTGCAAGCCCGGGATCCTGCCCTCCTCGCCCGGCTCCCTCTCCAAGCAGCAGCAACAGGTCGCCGGGGTGCTGGCTCCCCAGAGCAGACCATCCCGCAGGAGCAACGCTCCGGGCTCCAAGGACAAAGCGTCGGTGCCCAAAAGCGGCGTGTCCGGGGCCAAAACTTCACTGACGGTGAGCCACTTCTCCAAGAGGGCTTCTTCCAAAGCCCACCACGAGAAAGGGAGCAAGCAGCAGCCCGGACACGGGGCGGACCATCAGCACAAGGTCCAGGGGAGGCGGGTGAAGAAATGCTTGGTGGCCGAGCCTGGAGCGACCGCCTTGCTGCCGGGCAGCCTGGCATTGGCGCTGACCAAACCCAGCCACACCGACAGCAGCTCGGACCTGTCGGACTGCGCCTCCGAGCCCCTGTCGGACGAGCAGCGGCTGCAAGCGCCGGAGGCGGCCAGCACCAGCGACGCCGAGTCCTGCGCCGGTTCCAGCGATGCCGAGAGCGGGAAGAAAGGCAAACCGGCGGCTGGAGCAGCCAACCTCGGCCGGGAGCAGCAACAGCAGCGCAGCTCACCGGTCAAAGGAGTAGCAGGAGGCGAGGGGTTGAAGGCTGGCTCCTCGGCGAACGGTCGGCAAGGCGCCAGAGCCGGCAAAGCCCGGAACCCGTCCGAGGTATCACCGAGCGGGGGCGGCGCGCTGGAGGCGGAGCTGCTGAGAGAGATCGAGGAAGTCCGTTCCGAAAATGATTACCTCAAGGTGAGCTTGTCACCGTCCCTTCCCCGAACTTCATTCCTCACTCCCACTCACCACCCTTCCACCCCACTCGTGTCCTTGAAATCCCGACAAAGGCCGCCCTCAGTCATCATCCAAATCCACCGATTTCTGACCATCTTATTTAAATCTGATGATATCTCTATCAATAACATTTGGCCAGTTTGGCTCAACGTTATTACATTCCTGTCATACTATCTGTCAATTTGACCAAAATTTAATACATCTGTCTCTAAAATACCTGAGCAATTCTGACCACATTTATTTCATTGTATGTCGCAAAGTCTCCTCATTAGCACATTCGGGATATTTGTATCATCAATAATCTTGTCCCAATTTAATTAGTTGGTCCTCTATCATTGTATCAGTGACGTTTTGTTTTTAAAAGACGGACGGAAGTATTCGGTGGTGATTTGTTAGCGAGCTCATTTTGTGATACAGCGCTGTGTAGTATGAACCCCCTTTCCCCCTTCGTCGCTCTGTGTACTGACTGCCTGTGTATTTTTAACGTGGCGAGATCTGGTTTCAGACAGTCCATTCGTCTTGTCACTTTCCACAGATTTGAAACTGACCAACGGGCGGTGACTGCCGGAGGTGGGACTGTGTTGGGGGGGGGGGGGGTGGTTGAGTGTGTCTGGCAGCTCTGGTTGGATAGTGGGACCGTTTAATTTTGATGCTGACGCTGCCTTCCAGATGGACATTTAAGCGCGTTTTTTTAAATAATATGCCAGTTGGATTTAGTTTTATCTGATGGGGACTTATATTTTTTGAAAATTGGAGCGTGTGCTGAAATCAACCACTTACACACTCGCTAACCGAGGCAAACTGGCGTGTGCACACAGACTGATGCTTGATAGAAATAACCCTTTGTGCACAAATTGGAGTTCTAGGAATCATGAAAAGGGTTAGATAAATAACGGAGAGCCTTGTTGTGTTAATAAAGAGTAACTTCTGGCGCCGTTCGACTCAGCGCCTTCATGGTTGCAAATTATTTCTGTCATTAGATTTGCTCAGACGGTACTTTGCTCAATAACGAACTGTTTATATCTGTTGAAACTACTGGACTTGCATTGCAGATCTAAACTAAATTTTATGTTAATTTTGTTAATTTTAGTTTCTGCCAATTTAGTATTTCCTCGTCTTGTAATGCACTATGCTTCTGTTGTAAAAGCGCGATATTTTGTGGCATTTATGCCCTATGTATGTATGCCTGTGACAACAATAAACTTGACCACAGAAAGTTAAATGTCTTCAAAGCCTAACCTTTAACATGACAAGATACATCTCTGGCACTGTTACTGATGTCTGTTAATGTCTGAGGGAAGTTGGCTGAGGAGTGGCAAATGGATTTCAAAGGAGATAAGTGTGAATTTAGAAAGTCATACCTGCATAGGACTTGTACTATGAATGATAAGGCAATAGAGAATGCACTGGAACAGAGAGAGCTTGGAGTGCAGATGCATTGTTCACTGAAAGGAGCATCACAGAGTGAGTGTAGGAATTGGAACATTGTTATGTTGCAGTTGTATGCCATTGGCGAAATCACACCAGGATTAGTGAGTACAGTCTTGGTCATGCTAATAATATGAAAGACATGGTTACGTTTGAAAATAGTGCAGAAAATTAGAATTTAAGTGCTTGGAGAAGTGGGGTTTAGAGGGAAATGGGCCAAGCAGGAAATCTGGAACTAGCTGGGCAGACAACATGGTCAGTATGGATTAATTGGGCCAAAGGGCCTGTATCCATCCTATGTTGCTTTATGATTCGATTGCAAGAGTGATAGGTCAGCATATTGTTATAGAGCAACACAGCAATAAAACATAAGACCATAAGCCACAGGAGCAGAATTAGACCATTTGGCCCATTGAATCAGCTCCACCATTTCATCATGGCTGATCCTTGTTTCTCCCACTCCTCGGCCTTCTCCCCATAACTTTTGATGCCATGGCCAATCAAGAACCTATCAATTTCCATCTTAAATACACCCAACAACTTGGCCTCAAATTCCACAAATTCATCACCCTTTGGCTAAAGAAATTTCTCCCCACATCTTTTCTTGTCCTAGACTCCCCCACCATGGGAAACCTCCTTTCCGCATCTACTCTGTGTATGCCTTTCAACATTCAAAAGGTTTCAATGAGAGTCACCCCTCATCCTTCTAAATTCCAGTGAGTACAGGCCCAGAGCCATCAAACTTTCCTCGTATGATAACCCTTTAATTCGCAGAATCATCTTTGTGAACCTTCTCTGCACACTCTCCAATGCCAGCACATCTTTTCTTAGATATAGGGTCCTATGCCCTACGATTTGAATTGTTGTTGGAGATATTAATATTTTTGGATAATTTCTTTTCTCTGTTCTGCCTCTTTCTTAAAATAAAATCCATGCCCTCAGTCTTTAATTTCCATCCATTATTTCATTTTCCAGTTAATACACTGTTACTTGCCTAATTCACAGATGCCCAACTTCCTTTGCTGCAGTATCATGGGTTCACACTTTCAGGAACTACTATTAACATATAAAAAGGCAGGGATGACTATTGAGAGCAGGCACACTGTAACAGCAAAATTCAGCACATTGTGAAAGTTAGTCAGGACTATCTGAATGATATACATTGCTGACAAGAAAGTGGCATATTGTTACAAGTCATTTAATGTTTCTCATTGGCCAGCTGGGGCCGTGGCAATATCACACTCACAGCACCATATAATGAGCACCTAACTATGCATTCCTTGTTTACATTGATGGGCAATGCACTGTGCCTCAAGTCCTTTCAAATTATTCTAATGATATTCTAGACAGATGACTGATCCCTACACAAAGCTGTTGTAACAAAAGCTTATTCATATATTACTAGAATTATTTACATACTCTTTGTTGTAGACATGGAAGGAAGTATTGGTCCTTATTTTTATGGTGGAATCTTAAATTGACAATTAGGGGCTATTTTAAATAAAATCAAAGAAATCAAAGTAAATTAGGCATTGTAGAGACAGGTTGAGTTCATAATTAGTATTGCAGTATTTAAACTGTTTGTTGAATTGTATATTCTTTATAAAGAATTAAAACCAGACTTTAATTCTTTAATTGCAGTACTGGTAAGTAGTTTTATACTAAGTTTTAAATGTAACTTATTCAAATGGATTTTTAAAAATTGTTTATGAAGAAACTTTTCAGTTGGCAGTGGATGGATTCCAAATTTTGTTGGAATGATTCCAGGGCTAATGTGTTCATTACAGCGCTCTACTGGGGACACATTGTGTGCATGTGTTCTCTACATGTGATCAGTATCTATATATGCATAGTGAATATGTATCAAAGTTGGTGTACCCTGTATGGAGCTCCAGAGACATTGAGATGGCAGAGTTAGTTACATGCAGGCAAATTGAACCAGTTGCATAGAGTATGGATTTTATTCACAATATGATATAAAAAGGCACATTACATGGTATGTTTGCGTTGAACAATCACCCAGCTGCTTGAAATTTGTGTGGCATTTAGAGAGTGGACTGCCAGCACTATTACACTTTCCTAATACCACAGATGCTGGAAATCTGAAATAAAAATGGGAATACTGGAAAAACTGAACAGGTCAGGCAGCATCTGCAGAACAAGAGACAGTTAATATTTTGGATCTGATGAAGGGTCCCAGACCTGAAACGTTAACCATTCCGAGTTGTGTCGCAGTAATACAATAAACCATTGGAAAAATAGAAATTTGACCTTGAACGTTTTTTCAGGATTTATATTTTTATTTCAAATTTCCAACATGTGTAGCATTTTGCTTTCTAAGTCGCTAAGGTGATAAGTGTAATACTGTGTTGTAGATTTATTTGTCACTGACATTATTTGCGTTGTGAATGATTGACCTATAGACTGCATCATTTCATCTAAGTTTTTTGCACGTTTTATCTGGAAACAACATTTGGGCATTCTGTTGTTAGTTTATTAATAAAACAAGTTGTATACCATTTGAGTGGTGGATCTACTTTAGCCCAGATTGGCCTGATGCGCAGTGGTAACAGAATGACCATGAACATTTCACTGAGATGGTTCTGCTCTGCAGTCAGTTTACAGGCAATCATTTGACAATATGGAACTGGGGTGTTCGTGGCTTCCACTTACTGAGATTCTACAAAGGTTTATTTTACTGATCTGATGGTTTCCTGTTTTTGCAATAAGGTATGGTGGTAAGTGTGGAGATTGGATTTTACATAAGCAAAATATTTGATGTTTGTGGCATTGACATACAGGAGCAAGTTGCTGTGGTCATAGTTACCACTCTCCATCTGCACACTGTCTGTGGACAAATAGTTGACTTAGTTTACAAACTGACACCTATTTTTGGAGAAATAGTGTCAATTGTTTGCTAATTTTGCACTTGAATAATGTATCTTGCAATATGCTTAATAATTGTGTCAATTTTTTTGCTTGCTAAATTGCTTATATAGGATTGAGGTTACGTTTGTTATATTAATAGGCACTTTTGCATAGGATTTGACACTTTCAAATTGCTCACTTAGAATGGGGTTTACAAGTGATTAGACTGTAGGCAATTCGTTGGCAGGCAGTTTGCATGCAGGAAGCTCCATCAAATAACAATCCCATTATGAACAATTATTTTTTTGTTTAGATAGAGAAATGTTGTCCAAGAACACCAGCGCTAAGACACAATTTCAAAATAATTACGTAGAATTTTTTGTACCCTATCTAGAACCTCAGTTTAATGTTCATCTGAGTCTCCTTAAGCAGCTGCTTAGTACATTAGTACTAAGCACCATTAGTACACCATTACAGTGCCAGTATTGACATTCTCGACTGGACTGGAACTTGAAGTCACAGTACATTGCTTCAGAACTTTCAATCTTAACAAATGTACCATAGTAGACATGTATTCAATATCCCTATACTCAAGCTCTCTGTTGATAGAAGTATTTTGAGAAACCCAGAAATTGAAAAGTTTTTGGTTTTAAGCTTCATTCTTTCATGCTGCAAGTACACACAATGGATTTTGTTTAATTTTTACACATCGAAACCAGTACGTTTTGGCCTAATTAAGTGCTGCTCCAATTAGATGAAGTTTCATGGAATAGTTAAAAGCTATTTTTTTTTAAAAAAAGACAAATACTATTTAAATAAGTTACAAATTATGTATTTAAATGAAATACAGAACAAAGTAGAACACTACCAATAGTACTACAGAACAATAAAACTCTATTAGTTTGTAAATGGTTACCTACAGAGAAATTCATTGAGTGTACTCGATTAGTAAACTATCCATTCTTGGCCCTTTAAATCCTGGAGGTTTAATAATACTTCCAATAACCAACAATTACTTTTTATCAGTTCCTGACATATTTGAACTGCATAACACAGGTATGTGATCCATTACTTTCATTAAAACTTATAGTTTCGTGTGTTTGTAGCAAAGGGAACCATTTGGAATGGCACAATAAGACAGACCTGTTTCATCAGCATTGTAGGTATCATCTACATAAAATTTTTAAAGCAAGTCGGAGTTTTGTAGTTTTCCATGTTTCTGCACTTACAGCATCAGCACTACCTTTCTCACCATGTGCTTTCTTGAATTAACTGTGCTAAAATCTTCATGAGCTAGCTTCTTAGCTAACTCCTTTGACTAGTTTTTTAACGTTCGTCCACTGCCCCACACACCTTATTTATTTACAATGGAAAACCATTAGTTGAAGGTCACTTCAATATCTGGATCATTACCATCCTGCTTTAGTTTTTGGGATATTCCCTGTTGCCTCTCAAGTAATGCCCATTCTTCTTGCATTTTATCTTGCTGATGTATCAAGCTTGCAGTTGTAGATTTTGGCACTCCAGTTATCTCTGCCAGCTGACAATGAGCGGGGTTATGCAGATGACTTTTAATTTAGTCCAGTAAGGTAATTTTTTTGGCTCTTGTCAAATCTTTTTATGGCAAGGATCTCAAGAAATTTTTTTTTAAGTCAAATGAAAAAAACTAAAATTCTCAAGAATCCCTGCTTTTTGTATCGCTCCAAATGCATAGCGTAATGCAGGCATGCACAACTGACTCCAAGCACGGTGTAGTATCTAATGGGCACACAAGTGCATGTGACTGACAGTTTCCTGTCTCAGCTAAGCAAAGTCAATCCCAGCTATTTTCTTAATTTGTTTTTATTCAAGAGTTGTCCCAGATAAGCGTCCGTCCTGATTAATCGATGATGCAATTAAATGAATTTTCTATATTTCATCAGGATAGTGAAGTCACTAACGTACATTCCCCATGGAAATGTGTGAATAATTTTCCGATGGCCAGGAATTGATACAGTCCAGAATGTGGGTGTTTGGCTCGCTGTGCCTTTTCTGCCCTTTTGCCTTTTCTTAATGGTTATGTATATTTTTTCCTCTCATGGCGCTATCTTGATTTGCTTGTGTATGGAGCGATTGATCTGGATGGCACGCAAACAAAAGCTCATCACTCTGTTTCGGTAGACGTGACAATAATAAACCAACCACGTTATTCTCATTCAGATATTTATCAGGTGCTCACTGGAAGTTGCAGTGAAATCAGCTTCCAACATCTCAGCCTCTGCATTCCATAAAAAATGCCATTAGCATTTTGGTTGTTGATCTATGTGTGAAACATTATTAGGTGCCTTCTGCATATCAAATCTACAAACTTTATTGTATTTCTCATCTGCTACTTTAATTGTAACATTAAATCATAGCAAGAGGCGGAGAGGGAAGAGGTAAAAGAAGCTCGGAGAGAAGCTTTTTTTTAAACTGATCATGGCAAAAAGGCTAGACTGCGCGTGACGTAGTGCGCCAAAGGTTTAAAAAAGGAGAGGAAGTTTTCAACGGTTATTTAAATCACAGCAAGAGGCAGAGAGGGAAGAGTTAAAAGAAGCTTGGAGAGAAGGCTTTGGCTCAATCAGGCTTTGGCAAGAACAGGCAGAGGTGAGGTTTGAACAGGGCACAACTGCACAAGCACATGAAAGTCGGCCCGTGAGGCAGTGGGAGAATTTAAATAGCGAGCAGAGGCTGAGTATGAGCTTCACTCCAGGTGAGGTAAGGCCGGGTAAGCTCCTTTAATTAAACTAATTAGATTACGAATAGGTAATAGAGGCAGCAGTTAGGGCAGTTGAGTGCTCCGTTTGCAGTATGTGGGAAGTTAGGGCGAGCACTGTTGTCCCTGATGACTACACCTGCAAAAGGTGCATCCAGCTGCAGCTCCTGACAAACTGTGTTAGGGAACTGGAGCTGGATGAACTTCGGATCATTCGGGAGGCAGAGGCAGAAGTTTCAGGGAGATAGTCACCCCTAGGAGTCAGGAGACAGGTAGTTGGGTGACTGTCAGGAGAGGGAAGGGGAATAGACGGGAAGAGCAGAGCACCCCTGTGGCCGTTCCCATCAACAATAAGTATACCGTTTTGGATACTGTTGGTGGGGCGACCTACCAGGGACAAGTTGCAGTTGTTGCGTCTCTGGCACCGAGACTGGACCCTCAGTTCAGAAGGGAAGGAGGGAAAAGAGGAGAGCAGTAGTGATAGGGGAGTCAATAGTTAGGGGGACAGATAGGAGGTTCTGTGGAAGAAATCAAGAGTCCCAGATGGTCTGTTGCCTCCCTGGTGCCAGGGTCCGTGATATCTTGGATCGAGTTTCCAGTATTCTGGATTTAAACTAGATACGAGGGGAGAGGGGAACCAGAGTGTAGGAATGGATGTATGGGAGAAGGAAGAAAAAGAAGACAGTAAAGTTCTTTGTACTGTTAGAGATAAACAGAGAGGAAGAGGTGGAGAATTTCTTAAATGCATTTATTTTAATGTTAGGAGCATTGTAAGAAAGGTGGATAAGCTTAGAGCATGGATTGATACCTAGAAATATGATGTTGTAGCTATTAGTGAAACATGGTTGCAGGAGGGTTGTGATTGGCAACTAAATATTCCTGGATTTTGTTGCTTCAGGTGTGATAGAATCGGAGGGACAAGAGGGGGAGGTGTTGCATTGCTTGTCAGAGAAAATATTACAGCGGGGCTCTGGCAGGATAGATTAGAGGACTCATCTAGGGAGCCTATTTGGGTGGAATTGAGGAATGGGAAAGCTGTAGTAACACTTACAGGGGTGTATTATAGACCACCTAATGGGGAGCGAGAATTGGAGGAGAAAAATTACAAGGAGATAGCAGATATTTGTAGTAAGCACAGGGTTGTGATTGTGAGAGATTTTAATTTTCCACACATAGACTAGGAAGCCCATATTGTAAAAGGGATGGATGGTTTGGAGTTTGTAAAAATGTGCACAGGATAGTTTTTTGCAGCAATACGTAGAGGTACCAACTAGAGAAGGGACAATGTTGGATCTCCTGTTAGGGAATGAGATAGGTCAGGTGATGGAGGTATGTGTTGGGGAGCACTTCGGGTCCAGTGATCACAATGCCATTAGTTTCAATATAATTATGGAGAAGGATAGGACAGGACCCGGGGTTGAGATTTTTGATTGGAGAAAGGCTACCTTTGAGCAGATGCGAAAGGATTTAGGAGTGGATTGGGACAATTTGTTTTATGGGAAGGATGTAGTAGAGAAATGGAGGCCATTTAAAGGTGAAATTTTGAGGGTACAGAATCTTTATGTTGCTGTTAGGTTGAAAGGAAAGGTTAAAAGTTTGAGAGAGCCATGGTTTTCAAGAGAGAGCTATGATTGGAAACTTGGTTAGGAAAAAGAGAGATATCTACAATAAATTTAGGCTGCGTTGAGTAAATGAGATGTTCGAGGAATATAAAGAATGTAAGAAGAATCTTAAGAAAGAAATTAGAAAATCTAAAAGAAGATACGAGGTTGCTTCGGCAAGTAAGGTGAAAATAAATCCGAAGGGTTTCTACAGTTATATTAACAGCAAAAGGATAGTGAGGGATAAAATTGGTCCTTTAGAGAATCAGAGTGGACAGCTCTGTGTGGAGCCGAAAGAGATGGGGAAGATTTTGAACAATTTCTTTCCTTTGGTATTCACTAAGGAGAAGGATATTGAATTATGTAAGGTAAGGGAATCAAGTAGGGAAGTTATGGAAACTATGACGATTAAGGAGGAGGAAGTACTGCCACTTTTAAGGAATATGAAAGTGGATAAATCTCTGGGTCCTGACAGGATATTCCCTAGGACCTTGAGGGAAGTTAGTGTAGAAATAGCAGGGGCTCTGACAGAAATATTTCAAATGTCATTAGAAACGGGGATGGTGCCGGAGGATTGGCATATTGCTCATGTGGTTCCATTGTTTAAAAAGGGTTCTAAGAGTAAAACTAGCAATTATAGGCCTGTAAATTTGACATCAGTGGTGGGTAAATTAATGGAAAGTATTCTTAGAGATGGTATATATAATTATTTGCATAGACAGGGTCTGATTAGGAACAGTCAACATGGATTTGTGCATGGAAGGCCATGTTTGACAAATCTTACTGAATTTTTTGAAGAGGTTACGAGGAAAGTTGACAAGGGTAAAGCAGTGGATGTTGTCTATATGGACTTCAGTAAGGCCTTTGACAAGGTTCCGCACGGAAGGTTAGTTAGGAAGGTTCAATCGTTAGGTATTAATATTGAAGTAGTAAAATGGATTCAGCAGTGGCTGGATGGGAGATGCCAAAGAGTACTGGTGGATAACTGTTTGTTAGGTTGGAGGCCGGTGACTAGTAATGTGCCTCAGGGATCTGTACTGGGTCCAATGTTGTTTGTCATATACATTAATGATCTGGATGATGGGGTGGTAAATTGGATTATTAAGTATACAGATGATACTGAGGTAGGTGGTGTTGTGGATAATGAAGTAGGTTTTCAAAGCTTGTCGAGAGATTTAAGCCAGTTAGGAAAGTGGGCTGAATGATGGCAGATGGTGTTTAATGCTGATAAGTGTGAGGTGCTACATTTTGGTAGGAATAATCCAAATAGGACATACATCGTAAATGGTAGGGCATTGAAGAATGCAGTAGAACAGAGTGATCTAGGAATAATGGTGCATAGTTCCCTGAAGGTGGAATTTCATGTGGATAGGTTGGTGAAGAAAGCTTTTATAAATCAGAGCATTGAGTATAGGAGTTGGGATGTAATGTTAAAATTGTACAAGGCATTGGCAAGGCCGAATTTGGAGTATTGTGTACAGTTCTGGTCACTGAATTACAGAAAAGATATCAACAAACTAGAGAGGGTACAGAGAAGATTTACTAGAATGTTACCTGGGTTTCAGCACCTAGATTACAGGGAAAGGTTGAACAAGTTAGGTCTTTATTCTTTGGAATGTAGAAGGTTAAGGGGGGACTTGATAGAGGTATTTAAAATAATGAGGGGGATAGATAGAGTGGACATGGATAGGCTTTTTCCTTTGAGAGTAGAGGAGATTCAAACAAGAGGACATGAGTTGAGAGTTAGGGGGCAAAAGTTTAAGGGTAACACGAAGGGGAATTTCTTTACTCAGAGAGTGGTAGCTGTGTGGAACGAACTTCCAGTAGAAGTGGTAGAGGCAGGTTCGGTATTGTCATTTAAAGTAAAATTGGATAGGTATATGGACAGGAAAAGAATGGAGGGTTATGGGCTGAGTGCGGATCAGTGGGACTAGCTGAGAAGGGCCGAGACGGCCTGTTTCCATGCTGTAATTGTTATATGGCTATGGTTATATGGTTATAAATAATTGATATGGCATGATCCATTGTCTCTAACATCATGCTAGTTACATCCAGTAAGCCTTACACTCTGAAGGCGAACTCTGATTGTGACTTGAGAAATACTGGCAGTCCCCATCCTCTCTGAAAGTTGCAGGGTACAGTGGATTCTGGTTAATTGGGACACATTGGGACCAGTAAATTTAGTCTCAGTTAAGTGGCGGTCCCAGTTATTTGATGATGTTTCATGGAAATAGTTAAAAACTTGAAAAAAGATTTCTTTTAACTGAGTAGCAAATTACCATAAATTCCGGACTATAAGCCGCTACTTTTTTCCCACATTTTGAACACTGCGGCAACACTGCGGCCTATACTACGGTGCGGCTAATGCATGTTTTTTTTTCATGCCGCCAAAAACATTTTGCCTCGTAACAGTAGACCAATAAAATTGATGAGTAGTTCACAGAGGTCCAGTGAAATTGTACGATAAATCAAGCACACTTTCACAATTAAATTATTGTAAATCAGTCATTTGTACTCACCCTCATCAACATGGAAAACACTCGAAGAAAAGCATATGATGCAGCTTTTAAGTTAAAGGCGATCAATCTGGCGGTTGAAGAAGGAAATCGAGCTGCTGCACATAATCTTGGCATAAATGAATCGATGGTGAGACAGTGGAGATGCCAGCGTGAAGAACTGAGTCAATGCAAAAAGACGACAAAAGCTTTCAGAGGTAATCATAGCAGATGGCCCGAACTTGAAAACTTTCTTGAAGACTGGGTTAACACACAGAGAGCAGGCTGAACAGGCAGCAGACCGTACAGATCAGACTGAAGGCTAAAGCAATCGCCACCAAAATGAAAATCGAAGATTTTAGAGGTGGGCCATCGTGGTGGTTTAGATTTATGAGACGAAAAGGCCTGTCCGTCAGGGTACGCACGACTCTGTGTCAGCAGCTCCCTCCCGACCACGAGGAAAAACTTGCTAACTTCCGCACATTCACTCAAACAAAGATAGCGGAGAATTCCATCGGGCCAGATGATATCATAAATATGGATGAAGTACCTTTGACGTTTGACCTGCCTCTCACTCGGACAGTTAATAAAAAAGGTGACTCGTCCATCACACTGAAAACAAGTGGCCATGAGAGAACGCATTTTACTTGTGTTCTGAGCTGCACAGCATCCGGACTAAAGCTTCCACCGATGGTGATTTTTAAGTGGCTGACAATGAAAGTTTAGTGAAAGCTGTCATCAAGAGTACAAACTCAATTCCAACTGTGATTCCTGGGGGCACCACAAAGTATTTGCAGCCACTGGACATCAGCGTGAACCGGGCATTTAAAGTGGCGCTGCGCGTTGAGTGGGAGGCTTGGATGACGAGCGGCGAGAAATCCTTTACCAAAACAGGACACATGCGAAGAGCATCTTTAACTCAAGTCTGCCAGTGGATCCTAAATGCGTGGAGCCGTGTCACAACATCCACCATCACCAACAGGTTTCGAAAGGCTGGACTGCTGCGTGATGAAGAGGACCGCATGCGCTCAAGTGAGAGCGACAACAAAGAGACTGAAGTGAGTGACGAGATCCTGAGGTTGTTCAATTCGGACACTGAAGGACTTTGATGGTTTTAGTGCGCAGGAGGAAGATGAAGAAGGCGATCAATAACTTTTCCTGGTAGGCTGCAGTATATATATTTTTTTTACCAGTCGTTAGGAGATATTGGAATGTTGTTCGTGCACTGTTCAGTAAAAAAGTATACGCAACGTAATTTGTGTGTTACCGATACTTATGTATATTTAAAAGTAGCTGTGTTACAGGCACTGTTCGAGAAAAAGCATTTGCAATATGTATTTGTTTATGTTACCATACGGATTTAATTAAAAATTAAAAAATCCTCACATGTAATATCTTTCTGTGTAAATATCTCATATTACAACGTGGGACACCTGCGGCTTAAAATCCGGTGCAGCCTGTACAAGTACAAAATTGATTTTCTTTCTAAAATTAGAGCATGCGGCTTTTAATCAGGTGCGCTCTGTAGTCCGGAATCTATGGTATGTGTTGAAATACAGAAAAGTACCTAGAACACTACTTATTCTATAAAACCGTGTATTGGTTCCTAATAGTTATCGATGGAGTAATTCATTCATTGTATACTGCATGTTCTTTTGATGAACAGTCAATGATCAAAATCAGTGCAGGCACCTAGTGTAGGTAGTGGACTGCCTTCATACAATGCTTCCAGTGATTGCATTCTCCAAATCTTCATTTTCATTGTAACATTGAAGATGATAGTCTATATCTTCAAATTCTTCATAGTGCTTAACTTGTTTGTGAAATCATTTCATTTTCATTCATGCTCATTTCTGGCATCTCCAATCCTGAATGCTTCAAATTGCAGTGAGCAAAACAGTTCTGACTGTCTTACTGCTTATTTCTTACCAACTATCAGTGACACAAGTCACTGTTTTGCTTAACACAAACACGTACTGCGGAAGTTATTTTAACAACTGTTCTTTGTAACTCTGGTGTCATGTCTAATGGCCATGCAAGTGTAAGCGATTGACGCTAGTTAGAGACTGTTCAGCAGCTAGTCTTGTATCCCAATGAAGCGGCAAAGTGCCCCCGATAGACGAAAGTAAACTTGGCTATTTTCTTAATTTTTTTAGTTCTTTAAGAGTTGTCCCCAATAAGCAGCTGCTCCAATTAATTGATGGCCCAATGAACTGGAATACATTGTTTTTGGACTGTAATTACTTGATTGAGGAAATGTGATTGCTTCTTTTTAAGCTTCAATGTTTATTCTGCTTTGTCACAGATGTAATTATATGAAATGTATCTAGTTTTTGGAAGTGAGTTGGAAAAGTTTGCAATTTCAATTGTCAAAAACCCTTAGGGATGTTGTGTTGTGTTGGTGATCAATGTAGTGATGGGGTGATGAAATGTGTCCTTGAATTCAAAATCCTCTAAGCTGTGGACCTGACATCTCAATCTTTCTTTGACACTGAGGTTGAGTATGAAGTGTAGAAAATTCAGCATTTGTATTGTGGCTAAAACAGCTGGGAAATTTAAATAAAATAGATAAATCTTGAATGAAAAGATAGTTTAGATAAAGATGATCATGAAGCTGTTGGATTGCTTTAAAAAGCTCCTGGTTCATTAATCTTTGGGAAGGAAATTTGCCATCCTGAAACAATACTGGCCTGTATGTTATTCCATATAATGTAGTTTACTTTTAGCTGTGAAAGCAATAAGGTAAGACCTATAAGTGTTAAAGTCCAGTAAGTGAATAGACCTATTGGAGGAAGGGTTTTAATTATTTCTTTGTTTGGAGGTATAGCACGATAACAGGCTCTTCCAGCCCAGCAAGCCCAATTATACCTTTGTGATCAACTAATCCACTATCTCACTTTTCTTTGGTAGCGAACTGAAGCATCCAGAGGAAATCCATGTGGTCACAGGGAGAATATACAAACTCCTTATAAACTTGAGCCCCGGCCGCTGACACTGTAATTGCGTTACACTAACAGATATGCAACTGCGCTGCCCCCATAATTCTGTGTGAATCACATCACCTGTGCAACTCCCAGTAGGCATTCGTGGATAGTGTTATGGCTATGGCTTCATGGCATCTATACCTGGGAAAGCCAGAAGACAATCCAAAAAATTATTTGGAATGCAGTACTCTTAAACATTGTGTAAAAGGCCTTTATAGACTTGCAGACATATTGCGCCCTCTGGTCCTAGACTCGCCCACTGTAGGAAACATCCTTTCCATATCGAGCAGATGTGGCACACATTCCTCTCATTGTCTTCCTACAGATTATCCTGGGATTTTATTGAGTAAATTCTCTTTGGATTGCCATAAGGCAAGAATATTCTCTCTTGGTTAAGGAGACCAAAACTGTCTCAGTGCTGTACGTGTGTTCGCACCTACGGCCTATATAATTACAACAAGGATCTTCACTCCTAGGCTCTAGGAACATTCATCTTCCTAATTGCTGGCTTTCCTTGTGTGATAAGTGTTGAGCAAAATTATTTCGTGCAGAACGGCTGCTTTCTCAGCTAATCTTCTCCCCTGTGGATCTAAAGGTGACTCCAAACGTTCTACCTGCTGCCACTGTGTGTCATTGAAAGGCTTTCATGGCTCCCTTAAGCATCCACATGATCTAAAAAGAGTGTGGTGTGATACAGAATGCAGTAAGAACTTTAGAATCAATTTACAATACTGCTATTATACATTCTAGTTTATTAGTACTTCATGATATGTGCAGCTAACATTTTTAAAACCACTGGTGTGGTACTAGTCAGTATGTTAAACAACTTGATCAGTTTGCTAAAGTGATTCATATGTATAAAAGGTCAAGAATTTCCACAGATGCAGATAACTGCTTTGGACTGAAATTGTATGTGGTGTCAGGGACTAAAATTGAAAAGATATGTGCACTTTCACTGTTGTTAGAAACGGCATGTGATAATGAGATGCAAGAGTTTTGCTTTTACTTGAGAGTTGTTTGTTTACTGGATTGATTGAGCAGACTTGACTTCAAGCTTGAGTGGCGTTAAGGACTATTGAGGACTTGTACACTTGCTGATATCAGAACAGCAGAAAGAGACTAGGGATTGTGTTTACTGAATAGTGTAAACTGTTTTTGTTACTAATTGTGCAATAAAAACACTTTTCTTGGACACACTGATCGGGGCAGAGCCTTATTGATATTAAACAGTGTTTTGCAAGAAGCAGTGTTGAGCAATTGGTGAGTCATTTGATACTATACATCATCTGCTTCTGTTACCTTCAAGGGGATGTCTCAGGTCAGATAGCTTTGGTAATTGAGTGACAACTTGGCTATCACATGAGCTGACTGCAAAATGCATTACGTTTATTCACTAAGCTACTTCAACATGCCTCGCAAGCCCATGATCTGTAACTACCAGGAGGGATCATCGATACATAGAAATGCCCCCAGTTGTAAATTTCCCTCCAAGTCACACCCTCCAGGTATATTGCTCTGCCTTTGTCGTTACCAGAGTGTCCTCTCGATCGACATTGTGAGAGTACCTTCATGAGAAGGCCTGTTTTCAGTTCAAGAGGTGATGGAGGTCAAAGAGCCATTTTTCTAAGGGCAATAATGGATGAGTAATGAATACCTGTGTCCATACTTGAATGAGCCAAAGTGACCATATTGTGGTTTGGATGGGATCTTGTAAAGATACTATGCTTTGAGTCTGCACTGGAGACTCTGTGATTAATTGATGTTGGTGTGGTGTGTTTATCTAGCTGATTATTTTATTCCTGAGAAAATAAGCAGCTTGGCTTGTTGGTTTCTTTAATATGGATAAAGAACATTCATTCAAAGTGATTAGCTTGTTGAAGGTAAGGTGTGGTTAACCATTATATGGGGCAAACAGAGATGGGATAAATTTTACAGTGGATCAAAGTATTAATAGAGGCAACCATGTGACTAATAAATATTAGTAAATAGAAACAAGAACACAATTCAACAGAATCAAAAACAGGGCATGTTAGAAGCACTCAACCGGTCACACGTCATCATTGGGGAGAGAAATAAAATTAACAAGGTTATCATACTAACAATTATTTAACAAGTTAAAAGAACTGATTTTAAAATAATTATTGCCTTGACAACTTTTGTTTATGCCTTGCCACAGACCTTCTCTTTAAATTAATTTAAAAGTTCAAAAAGATCAAAGTACAGTTGTTATCAAAATATGTATACTGTATGCAACCTTGAGATTCGTCTCCTAACAGGCAGCCACAAAACAAAGAAGCCCAACAGAACCCACTTTAAAAAGATTGTCAAACACCAGATGTGCAGGGGAAGAGACAAGTCATGCAAACAATGAAAGTAAACAAATAAAAGTAAGCAAATAACATTCAGAACTGAAGTTCCCAGCCACAAAGTCAGTCATCACTGTAGTCAATCCAGGTGCCCATTACTTGCATGCCAAAGCCTATGTTCAGCACAGAGACAAGTAAAACTCGTGCAGCAGCAAGCTGAAAACTGGCCCGTACCTCACATCTGGCCCCAACACCCTGACCTTTTCCATCTGACCTGGTGTTTAAATCTGCCAAGCAGCAGATTGTTCCCCACTCTCGGGCCTGGGCCCCGCCGCTGCCTTTGTGGTTGTAACCGTCTCGCCACAACCATCCTGCACCTTAGACTTCAGTTCACACCACAAAAATGCCAGGTCATACAGGCGGGTTCAAAAGCTCAAGTCTGAAAGGGAAGTTACAGGCTATTGAATGCAGTGACTGTTTACCAGAAAGAGTGTAATTAATAAAGTAATTAATAGTTTTGTTTGCTGCCAGCAAGTTGTCACTGTATGTCACCAACACCATCTTAATTCTATACTTGTCACTTTTCAAGTTATGATGGTGGAGCCTCCATCTGCTCACTAGCTGTCTCTCTTGCCCACTGAGTGTTTCCAGTATTGGTTTTGATTTCTCCACTCAGATGCTTGACTATGTTCAGATGTCATTAAAAAAAACTTCCAAACAAAAATGCTGACTGATTTGTCTCAACTCAGTGGACACAGAGTCATCACCATTTAATGCCCTCTGCACCTTCACCAAACATCCTCCTGCTCATCAGCACACACAAAATGCTGGAGGGACTCTGCAGGCCAGGCAGCCTCTATGGAAAAGAAGTACAGTTGATGTGCTGAGACCCTTTGGCAGGACTGCTCTTTCCAATGCAGCTGTGGAAGATGCAACACCTCTTACTTTCCCAGCTTCTGGGGACCCAGGCACTCATTCCAGGCAAAGCAGGAATTCATTTGCTTTTCATTCAAACTGGCCTACTGCATAGGTGATCACTTTGTAGCACATCTCCATTTGGGGAGATCTTGAGCTTCCATTCATCTGTGACTTGAATTCCCCATTCCATTTCTTCTCTGATCTCTAGCCTCCTACAGTGCTCCAGTAGGGAAGTTAAAGGAATAGTGTTTTATCTTCTTCCTGAGTGTCTTGCTGCTGCAAGTCACAACATTGAATATAACAATTTTAGCCAACTTCCATTTTTTAAAAATCTCCTGCATAAACATTAAATGTAGATTTTTTTTTCCAGTACTGCCCATGAGATAGCAAAAGTAAAAGTTCAGGGAGATCATTTCCTGTGTCAGTACTGGCATTGAGGATTCACATCAAGTCACTTTTTATTGTCATTTTGGCCATAACTGAAAATGAGATGTTTTTCAAGACCATGGTGCTACATGAAACAATACAAAAACTACACTGAACTACATAAAATGACACAAGAACTACAGACCTACCCAGGACTGCATAAAGCGCACAAAACAGTGCAGGCATTGGAATAAATAATAAACAAGACAGTAGAGGGCAGAAGTTGGTGTCAGTCCATGCTCTGGGTATTGAGGAGCCTGATGGCTTGGAGGAAGAAACCGTTACATAGCCTGGCCGTGAGAACCAATGCTTCGGTGCCTTTTCCCAGATGGCAGGAGGGAGAAGAGTTTGTATGAGGGGTGCATGGGGTCCTTCATAATGCTGTTTGCTTTGCGAATGCAGCGTGTGGTGTAAATGTCTGTAATGGCGGGAAGAGAGACACCAATGATCTTCTCAGCCCACTACACTATCTGCTGCAGGGTCTTGCGATCCAAGATGGTGCAATTTCCAAACCAGGCAGTGATACATCTGCTCAGGATACTCTCAATACAACCTCTATAGAATGTGATGAGGATGGGGGGGTGGGAGATGGACTTCCCTCAGCCTTCGCAGCAAGTAGAGATGCTTCTGGGCTTTCTTTACTATGCAGCTGGTGTTGAGGGACTAGGTGAGATTCTCTGCCAGGTGAACACCCAAGAAATTTGGAGCTCTTAACGATCTCTACTGAGGAGCCGTTGATGTTCAGTGGGGAGTGGTTGCTGCGTGCCCTCCTGAAGTCAACAACCATCTCTTTTGTTTTGCTCACATTCAGAGACAGGTTGTTGGCTCTTTAGCAGTCCGTTAGCTGCTGCACCTCATCTCTGTATGCTGACTCGTCATTCTTGCTGATGAGACCCACCATGGTCGTGTCATCAGCGAACTTGATGATATGGTTCGAGCTGTGTGTTGCAGTACTGTCATGGGTCAGCAGAGTGAACAGCAGTGGACTGAGCACACAGTCCTGGGGGACCCCCGTGCTCAGTGTGATGGTGTTGGAGATGCTGCTCCCGATCTGGACTGACTGAGGTCTCCCAGTCAGGAAGTCTAGGATCCAGTTGCAGAGGGAGTTCAGGGCCCGGTAGGCTCAGCTTTCCAATCTGTTTCTGAGGGATGATTGTGTTGAATGCTGAACTGAAGTCTATGAACAGCATCCAAACGTACGTGTCTTTTTTTGTCCGGGTGGGTTAGGGCCAGGTGGAGGTGAATTCTGTGATGCTACCAACCCATAACAGAAAGCCTGTGCATTCTGCCTATCACTTGCCTTCAAAACAATTATAAATTTATATGGCAAACATGACGAAATCTGCAGATGCTGGAAATTCAAACAATAACTCACACAAAATGCTGGTGGAACACAGCAGGCCAGGCAGCATCTATAAGGAGAAGCGCTGTCGACGTTTAGGGCCCAGACCCTTCGGCCTGCTGTGTTCCACCAGCATTTTGTGTATGTTATTGTATAAATTTACATTTTTTGCTTGCAACGGGTGAGGCCCGTATACTAGTGATTTATTCTGAGAGATTTTCACATTAAAGTGACTTGGCAGTACAAGTTCATTGTTTATTGAAAAGTTCACAGATAGACGGGGAGGTGGAAAAGGTATTTAGTAAACTGGCCTTAGCAGGCACTTGTACAGGTCATTGGAGAGGGTACACTTGAAGTGCTATCCACAGTTTTGGTTTCTTTGTTATAGGAAGGATGTGATTAAATTGGAAAGAATGCAAAAAAATCTATGAGGATGTTGCCAGGAAAAGAGGGCCTGAGTAGTAAGGAGAGATTGTCAGGCTAAATCTTTATTCCTGGAACATGGGAGAATAAGGGGTAATGGGATAGAAATGTTTAACATTTTGAGGGGCATAGATAAAGTGG
This sequence comes from Hypanus sabinus, assembly GCF_030144855.1. Classification (NCBI taxonomy): domain Eukaryota; kingdom Metazoa; phylum Chordata; class Chondrichthyes; order Myliobatiformes; family Dasyatidae; genus Hypanus; species Hypanus sabinus. Next base: position 128,227,126 of record NC_082706.1, read on the forward strand.
ACAGTAATGGTCTTTGCCCTAGTATAAGGGAGTCCAGAATTAGGGGGCATACTTTTAGGTTGAGCAGGCAGAGATTTAAAAGGAAACGGAGGAGCAACTTTTTCACACAGAGTGGTGAGTACATGGAATGAGAAGAGTGGTTGAGGCTGGTGTAATGGTATCATTGGGTAGATACATTGAGGGGCAGGGTATGGGCTGAATGCAGGAAATTGGGACCAGCTGAGTGGGCACTGTGGTTGGCATGCGATTGTTGGGCCATAGGGCAGGGATCTGTGCTGTATGACTCTGCAAATTATGTCCTTTGAGATGAATGTATTGCAAGTTATTTTTTAACTGCCTGTTACACTGCCAGTGTTAATGGCAACAATGAAGGTCCTACTTGGTCTTGACTGTGATTACCAAGGTTTCCTTCATCATGTCAGTAGCTTCCTCTCAGTTTCTACTGCTGTCAGCCATGCAAATCCAATTGGAGACTCAGGAGTATTGTCACACACAGATGTTGAAGGATTCTTCATTGCTATCTCAACAACAGTTTTGTTTGACCAGTCAGTGTTGTTGGCCCTAAGCTGAACTACCAAACCTGGAGGACCAGTGGACCATTGTTAATCTAGCCTCTACACTAGTGGTCACTAACCTTTTTAAGCCCAAGATACCCTACCTCAGCCTTAGTGAAAGGCAAGATCGACTCCCAAATCGATCAGTTACATGCATGCGCACCGGGGCAGAAAAGACCGGAAGTAGATATGCTGTATGAACACCAGGGGTACCCACCCTTTTTTTGCACCGCAGACCGGTTTAATATTGACAACATTCTTGCTGACCGGGGGTGGGGGGGGGGGGGATGTTAAACGCAACGGGAATACAGCAATACTTGAAGCAGGTTCCTTATGTCCAGTCTATTCCGCAGTTTAGTTTACATGGCTCTCAGCTGCTGTCCCGCTTGCTCACGTTTTTTCCACTGGGAAAAAACTCAGCGGGTTTGTCTTTAAGTGTAGGGTGCTTGGACTCAGGGTGCTGAAGCAGTTTTGAGGGCTTCATTGCCTCATTAGACAGCCTCTGGGACTGAACTCCAGCCTCCTGCCCGCCGCCAGATGCCTTGGCCAGGTGCAGCTGTAGTCCAGAGAGAGCGACCAATTGACTGCCCATCGCTTTGGCCAGATGTGTCTGTTTCTGTACCAGGGCCGTGGCGGTTGCAGTCCGGAGAGAGCGACCGATCGACTGCCCATCACTTTGGCCAGGTGTGTCTGTTTCTGTACCAGGGCCGTGGCGGTTGCAGTCCGGAGAGAGCGACCGATCGACTGCCCATCACTTTGGCCAGGTGTGTCTGTTCCCGTACCAGGGTCGTGGCGGTTGCAGTCCGGAGAGAGCGACCGATCGACTGCCCATCACTTTGGCCAGGTGTGTCTGTTTCTGTACCAGGGCCGTGGCGGTTGCAGTCCGGAGAGAGCGACCGATCGACTGCCCATCACTTTGGCCAGGTGTGTCTGTTTCTGTACCAGGGCCGTGGCGGTTGCAGTCCGGAGAGAGCGACCGATCGACTGCCCATCACTTTGGCCAGGTGTGTCTGTTTCTGTACCAGGGCCGTGGCGGTTGCAGTCCGGAGAGAGCGACCGATCGACTGCCCATCACTTTGGCCAGGTGTGTCTGTTTCTGTACCAGGGTCGTGGCGGTTGCAGTCCGGAGAGAGCGACCGATCGACTGCCCATCACTTTGGCCAGGTGTGTCTGTTTCCGTACCAGGGTCGTGGCGGTTGCAGTCCGGAGAGGGCGACCGACCGAGTGAGGAATGCGACAGGACACCCGCCCATCCCCACCACCCCCCCCATGGAGGATCTATCGGCTGACAAAAGTTTGTTTCAGTAGACTGCAGCGAGGTAGCTGCTCTGCTGCTTATGAAACCCTGAGCCGGAGTGAGGTCTGTGAATATTTTAGCACCGGGTTCCCCACGAACATTCGATGTGCTAAACAGCTTTAGAGGCTGTGCCCATCTGTCCGCTCTTCAGGCCAGTAGCTTCGGCACTTCTCGCCGGCTGCATAAAGCGGCCGGTTACCCGAGGCCAACCAGTGATCCCTGACGCACTTGGGTAATGACCTCGCGTGTATTCAAGTTCAGCAGTGGGCGTGACAGGGAATGAGGAAAGGTGCAGCTGACTCATATCGTTTCCTTGTGGCCCGGTGGTTGGGGACACTAAAGTACACTGGAGGAGCTACACGCATGCGCACTGGGCAGAAAGAATAGAACTAAAATCTCGCAACCTGGAAACAATCTCTCAACAGTATTTGTGTATTTATTTTTCAGGATCTACTGGGAAAGTGTCAAAGATTAACTAGTCGATCGCAATCAATGGGTTGGCGACCACTACTCTACACTTTGACCTGTTTGGCATGGGTGGACCTACCAATGGCCAAAACATAAAGCCCTGACTCCAACTAGCATTGCTCTTTAGGTCATTGAGGCACACAAGCCTCTAAATCACAGCAAGGTTGTGGTCCTTTTGGAGGTATTGCAAGTGCTTGATTTCAAGCAATAGTGAGTTTAGGGAGCTTCTAACAGAACATTGGTACGTTTTCTCCATTGCGACCAACTTAACGTTTTATCTGAGGCATTTTCATTTCATGAAGGGACAGAATCTGGAGATAATCTTCCTTAATTAATATTTTAATAGATAGTTTTGACACTCAATCCACAAATGAGGATAAAACATTTAAATTCTTTCTTCTTTGAAACCTGCTTTTCATTCAGTTGAAATAGTAAGTTAAAATGCGGCAGGGAACTTCTCTAAAGGAGTTTGGAAAATCATCAGCAGTGTGCAAACATAAATTTCTGTACACAGTTTTTACCCAAAATGTTGTCAGATTGGGAATCCCCACTAGCATGAGGATGGCTGGTGCTTGAGATAGTCCTAGCACGTTGATGAAGTGGTGGATAATCCTGGGAGACTGATTTTAGTGTATAAATTGTTGGAATGGAATAAAGAGAGCTTAAATCTGCAGCTGGCCTGCGCAGATGTTCTTTATAAAGAAGAAACTTCCATCATTTTCTCAGTGCTGAAAGGTCTGTCTTGTTAACAAGTATGGGATTCATACAAAGCAAAGCAGTACATTTTTTTTGTAACTTATGCAAGTTCCCTACAGTATCAAGTTTTGTGAATTTCTATCTACCTCTTTTATACTTGGGAGTTATTTATGATGAAAATTTAAAGAATTGCAAATGCTGGAAATCTTAAATAAAAAAAGGAAAATGCTGGAAGCAGTCCATAGGTCAGGCAGCATCTGTAGAAAGAGAAACGGGTTTGGAACTCCAGCTTGATAAGTTACCCATTTCCAGTATTTTCTAGTTGTACTTTTTGAGTATGCTTTCATTCGTCTGGTTAGTACCCCTTTTAGTCGTGCGGATCATATCATTTGCTTCCAGTACTTAATACTGGTTGTCAGGAGATATTTGATGTCACTTCTTTTCTCAGCCAGCTTTTCATTCTCTCAGCTGGAATAGAGAGGAGAGAGTCCCATCAGTCTGTATACCAATCCTCCTTCCCTGCTCACCCACCCTCCCCAAGCCATCCCACTGCATGGGGTTCATTGACTGTAATTGCACCTCCTTAGCTTGCATGTTGCTCTTATGTTTGGTTTTGTGCTAATTAATGGTAGGATAGAAGAGTGCAGCAAACAGAGTTATTAATTACCATGTGTTTCCGAATGGGCAGGATGAGTTGGATGAGCTGCGATCCGAGATGGAAGAGATGCGGGATAGCTATTTGGAGGATGATGTATATCAGCTGCAGGAACTGCGCAGGGAGCTGGATCGTTCCAACAAAAACTGCCGCATCCTGCAGTACCGCCTCAGGAAAGCCGAGCAGAAGAGCTTAAAGGTTGCTCAGACCGGTCAGGTTGATGGGGAACTAATAAGAAATCTGGAGCAAGATTTGAAGGTAAGCTGGTCACCATACCCAGTCAACTCACTAACCTTGTGACTACCCATGAACAAAATCCATTAAGCTCGGGGCAGCAAGCTGATCCACAAATTTACACAGAAAAAATAACCACACTGATGCAAGTCTTGTTTCTGTTGCCTCTATTCTTGTTGCTTAGCAAAACAGCATTGTATTTTTCTCTATGTCAGCCTACTGCACTTACAGAATCTTTCAATCTCTCTGTCCATGATAAACAGACTGTCCCAATGTTGTCATCTCATTCATGCTCAGTTACATACAGTATATATTCATTCATTCCTTTGTGTATGTCCACTCATTCATGAGTCATTCATTGTCAGCTTTATTCATGGGAAATGCCTCATTCACACACAGAGAACTCTGTGAAATAGAGAGATTGGAGATAACCATGTGTGGTAGGAAAGAACGAACTATGTTTTAGGGTTAAGCTTCACCGTTCACAATTTCCACCTTTTACTGATCATAAATTTCCCACCAAGGTGATTGCATTTATGCACTTGTTTTTTCTCAGAAGCAATAGCACATTGTGACCTCAATGTTATTTTTCAAGATGTACATATATTCAATAGTTCCATTTAATTTCAGAGAAATGTATGCAATATACATCCTGAAATTCTTGTTCTTCACAGGCATCCATGAAAACAGAAGTGTACCCCACAGAAATAGTGACAGTAAAAATGTTACACCCCAAAGCCCCCCTACTCGCCCCTCCCTTGCTCGAGCAGCAGGAAAGCAATTACCCTCCCCTGCCCCCACTTCCTCAAAAAAAATCAGCACCCTCCGCCCACCAAGCAACCAATAGCAAGGCCCCTTAGAAAGACCTTGATTTGCAGTACAACAAAAACTAATCGTTCACCTGAAATTCAACATGCCACAGGCTCGGTTTCCCTATTAAAAGTTCAGAGAGGTGTCTCCTTTCATAGTGAGAGGGGAGAGATAATAGAACAACTCACTGATTTGCGATGATAAAGTCTGTCGCATTGCTGTTTTTCCCAGTTCTACAACTCGAGAATTGGCAACAAATTCTCCCCCAGCAATGAGAGAGAGAGAGTGCGCGTAACTTGCTGAGTACAGAGCCTCCAACAATTGATCCAATGTTCCATTTTCTCCCACGACGATTCAGTCAACGGCACCGGCATAGAATCAGCCTGTCCACTGGGCCGTGAAGCCTCAGCACCCCAAAGGCACACTTGTCTTTTAAGCCGCGACCTTGGGATATTGAAAAGAGGGCAGTTGTGAGCCCCTCTGGGAGTGGGTCCCACCACCGCAAAGAACTGAAATCTGAGTGTAATTCCAGGTCAGGGTCTCCAACAGAATCCAATCCACCCTGAAAGGGAAAAGGAGAGATATCAAAGGTAGAAATAAGCTGTATCCACAGTTGAACTCGAAGGAGTCGCTGTTAAAAAGCACCATTTTAGCTCCAATCCAGTATAAAATCCTGGAAACACATGAGCTCAGCATCATATTTGGAGAAAACACCATCCATATTTTGTTTCTTTCAAATCTCTTACTATCTTTCCTTTCAGTTAGTCCTGATAAAAGGTCTCGGCCCGAAATGTCGACAGCGCTTCTCCCTATAGATGCTGCCTGGCCTGCTGTGTTCCACCAGCATTTTGTGTGTGTTGTTGTTTGAATTTCCAGCATCTGCAGATTCCCTTGTGTTTGATCCATATTTTGTGGATGTGAATTCTCTGTTAGAACTAATCTGTCCACCCACTGATCAGACCTTAGCCTCCTTATCTGGTTTTTGACTTTAATAGAGAAATAAATACAATACGTTCTTCATGATTGCTCTCACCACAAGGTAAATAAAAAGCAGCTTTCACCCTGATTCTGCCAAATAGTCAATGTAAATTCACAGTAACACTAGAGATACTGCTGATGCTGGAAACAGAGAGCAACACACACAAAATGCCGCAGGAACTCAGCAGGTCAGGTAGTGTCTACAGAGGGGAATTATGCAGTCAATATTTCTGCCCAAGACCCTTAAGAAGGATCCTTCGGAAATGCTGAGATCTTCCAGCATTTTGTCTGCATAAATTAATGGTGTCTTTTTGAATGAAAATAGGAGCATACAGTGTCGGGTAGTATCTTTGGAAAGAAGCATTGCTAATGTTTCTGGTTGAAGAACAGCCTCTGTATGATATTGGATCTTGGACATGAAATGTTAACTCTCTGTCTCTATACAAATGCTGCCTGGCTTGCTGTGTGTTTCTAGCACTTTCTGTTTCTACTTCAGAGCCTAATCTCTTGCCTTTTTGTGTGGCATGTTTTTTCTCCTATTTCTGTTCTTCTGCTCTCTGTGACGATGTCTTGTTCCACTGATATTTACTTCTTGGTCTCACATCTGCCAGCTCCCGTCCACATTCCTGCTTACATCCTTGTCCCTGCTGCTGGCTCTCTGCTGTTGGCTTTCAATCAGTGCCATTTTGCACTGCCCTACAATTGAAAGAGGCCTTGCACATGTTTTTTTTTAAATCCTACTTTGAATCAGTCTTCAGTGGCATGTTTATGTTGAAGACACAGGACTGAGGGAAATGGTTTGCATTTCCAAAATGTAGGTGAGAAAATTGGTCAGACAAAATGCTTTTATACCTCATTCAGTGGCTTGTTTGACATGCCATTTAATGTTCTCCTTGGATACGTGTAGTTAATTGAAAAGCAAAAATACTGCAGATGCTGGAAGTTTGATGTATAAACGATGCCGGAAATGCTCAGTACCTGTGAAAGAGAAACAAAGTTTGCATTTTAGATTAACCTTTCATCTGACCATAGGTGTATATTGGTGCTTCTTACTCACACAACTGTGCTAATACAAATGCCTTTGTATCAATATTGTATACTTCCAATAAAACAATTAGCATGATTATTTAATATGAATTCACAAACTGGTTTCAGACTGTTTGGCTGGATACTGATATGCTTCCTACTTTTGTCCTTGCCTACCATCCAATGAGCCTCTGCATCCAACACATTCTCCACAACTTCCAGCATCTTCAACCAGGCACATCTTAACCTCCCCTCATTCTCTGCTTTCCACAGGGACCACTCTTGTGATTCTCTTGTCCATTCATCCCTTCCCACTAATCTCCCTCCTGTCACTTATCCCTGCAAGCAGCAGAAGTGTTAATCAGCCCAGTCATCACCTCCCCCACCTCCATCAGGGCCCCAAACAGTCCTTCCAGGTGAGGCAACACCTCACCTGCAAATCCTTTGTGGCATATACAGTATCCAGTGCTCCCGATGTGGCTGCCTGTAAGATTGGTGAGACCTACTGTGAATTGGGGGACCACTTTGTTGAGTACCTCAGCTCCATCCTCAAAAAGCAGCATTCCCGGTTGCCAACTATTACCATTCCTACCTCATTCCTATTCTGACATTGCTCCCTGGCTTCTGCTTCTGCTATGATGAGGCCACTTCTTAGGTTGGAGGGGCAACACATCATTTTCCATCTAGGTAGCATCAAACCTGAGAGCCTGAACGTTGATTTCTCCAACTTCCAGCATTTTTCCCCTCACCTTCCCTCTTCATTTCTCCACATAGCCTATTACATCTTCTCCTCACTGTCTATCACCTCCCCTGGTGTCCCTCCTCCTTCCTTTCTCCCATGAACTACTCCTCTTTCCTAGCAGATTCTGCCTTCTCTCCTTCTCTAGCCCTTTGCCTTTTTGCCTCCCAATTTCTAACTTAATCCTCTCCCCCACCCACCTGACCATTTCACCTTGTAGCTTCTCTTCCTTCCCCTCCCCTCACCTTTTTATTCTGGCATCTTTCCCTCTTCCTTTCCAGTCCTGAAGAAGGGTCTTGGCCAGAAATGTTGACTGCTGCCTGACCTACTGAGTACCTCCAGCATTTTGTGTGTGTTGCTCTGGATTTCCAGCATCTCCAGGATCTCTTTGTGTTTTTCTTTACTAATATCTACAACTCTCTAAGTATGATTCTATGCTTAATCTGAGGTTCGCTTTCTCTGCATGAAATTAGCTTTGGGCTTGAGGGCTATTGCTGAAGTTTGAAAGCATTTAGATTTAATTTGTGTAGAGTAAAACAGATTAAAGAATTATTAATACCTCAGTGCTAAGATATAGGAAGTTGAGAATCCAACAATCCACAAATACATTGATGATAATAGGGACACAAATTGCATGAAGTTTGCTATTTTTAAAATTTTCAGACCAGTTTGGGGTCCAAAAGTCATTAACCCTATGGTCATGTCATAATCTCAGCAAATTATTATATATTGAAGTTAGTAAACCTGTTGGTTAATTAAATTGCTTTATTTGTATTTTTATATAGGACTTGTGATGAATATCGGGTCACTATAAAGCGTTTCATGGTAAATGATATACATTTGAAGCATAGTCGCATTTGTAATGTAGGAAATGTTATCACCAATTTGTACTTGGTGATAATCTGTTTTATTTGATATTGACTGAGGAAGAGGAATGATAATGGCCAGGACTCCAGGGAAAATTCTTAATCTCCATTTTGAAATAACATCTTCTATGTCCACTTGGGAAATAAAGAGGCTTTGTTTTGACCTCTTTATCCAAAAATGCTCATTACTACACTAAATTCCACTCCAGTTGTGTTCAAACCTCTAGCAAGGGAGTTTGGACTGACAAAATTTAGAGATAATTGGCCTCATTTGCCTTCCCCTGATATAGGAAACTAAGTTTTGATGGACGGATTTTGATAGGTTAAGTGTTTTCTTGATAAGTTTTCTTAGAAGACAGATTCATTTTGTGTGTGTGTGTGATTTCCATGACCAATTTTAAAATAAAGTTAATTAAATGTATTCTTCCTTTCACCAGATAAATGCAGTATAAGGTTGCTTGGATCAATTTTCTATTTTTAAACAGTAAGAATGTTTTGTTGACTGAGGGAATAGTTACAGGAACATTACACTCAGATAACTAAACTAAGTCATAGACTCACAGTGGTAATTCTGCATTTCAGAACCCAGTCAGGAATTTCTATCACAGGCACCCAATCCTGCCTTGCGCAGTACATTTTCCTTCTGATCCTTGAGTTTTTTTTTAAAAAATGTAATATTCCTGGGCTTGCCCAACTGTAGAATATTCTGACTTTATTCTGCTGCTGTTCTCAGGTTGCCAAAGATGTGTCTGTGCGTCTGCACCATGAACTGGAGAATGTTGAGGAAAAACGTGTCAGCGTAGAAAATGAAAATGAATCCCTTCGACAAAGACTTATTGAAGTTGAAATCTCCAAACAAGCATTGCAGAATGAACTGGACAGGATCAAAGAGGTATGCTGAGGGCCCTGTGTTTCTTAGATTCCAATCATTCAAGATGATGCTGAAGTCAAAAAGTTACTTCAAAGTTCAAAGTAAATTTGTTATCAAAGTCCATGTATGTCACCATATATACAACCTGAGGTTCACTTTCTTGTGGGCATACTCAGTAATCCAAGAAACATGATAGAATCGATTAAAGATTGCACCCAACAGGATGGACAAACAACTAATGTGCAAAAGAAAGCAGACTGCAAATGCAAAAAAAAGATAAATAAGCAGTAAATATCGAGAATGTGCAATGAAGATGCTTTGGAAGTGAGTCCCATAGGTTGTGGGAACAGTTGGGTTGAGTGAAGTTTCAAGATTCAGATTCCTGGGCTTTGGGATGGACTTGGGTGAGTAGTAGTAAGTATAACTAAGTAGAAAGGAAAGTGCATCCTTGGTCTCGACAGACTGGGCTAGCAGCTAGCTGTGTCCTACCCAAAGCCATGTAGCTGATATTTATGTTTGTTGGTAGTTGTCCATGTGCCTTGGGGGATACGTATTTTGGCTTCATGCAATTGGAGGTGGTGGCATCAGAGCAGAATTTTTGAAGTTTATTTGAAATCAACTGGGAGGGCACAATCCCAGTAACAAGTGAACATCAGGGTGATTATCACCTGTTTACAATGACTTCTCTATATTTTTATGGGCCTCTAGGATTTATGGGACCAGAAGATGTGCAGGCAGAATTAGGCCATTCGGCCCCTCAAATTTGCCTCACCATTAAATCATGGCTGATTTATTTTTTTTCATCCCCTTTCTCCCTTTAACCCTTAACCCCTTTACCAGTCAAGAACCTATGAATATCTGCCTTAAGTATACCCAATGACATAGTCTGAATTCCACAGATCCACCACCTGCTAGCTGCAAAAACTCCTCCTCATCTCAGTTTGAAAGTGACATCCTTTATTCTGAGGCTATGCCTTCAGATCCTACATTCTCCTACTGATGGAAGCATGCACACCATGTCCACTCATCCAGACTTTTGAGCATCAAATAAGTTTCAATAAAATCACCCATCATCCTTCTGAACTCCATGGTGTATCGGCTTAGAGTCTTCAAATGCTCTTCATATGTTAAGCCTTTCTTTCCCAGCATCATTCTTGTGAACCTCCTCTGGACCCAGGGCTAGCACATCCTTAGAAACAGAGCCCAAAATTGTGCAAAGTGTTCTAATTGTAGTCTGACCAATGACTCAAAGCCTTAGCATTTCATACTGCTTCTTTACTGTAGTCCTCTGAAAGTGCATTTGTCTTCTTTACTAATAACGCAACCTGCAAGTTAACCTTGAGGAAATCTTGAACTAGAACTACCAACTCCCTTTGTACCTCCAATTTCTGAATTCTTTTACTATTTAGAAAAAGTGTGTACCTTCATTTATTATACCAAGGTGCATTATCCCACACTTCTTACATTTCATTGTCCATTCTCCCAACCTTCCAAGTTCTTCTGGAAACTCATTGCCTCTGTGACACTAACTGTCCCTCCACCGATCTTGATATCACCTGCAGCTTGGCCACAATGCCATCAATTCCTTCATTCAGATCATTAATGTATAAAGTTAAAAGTTGCGGACTGAGCACTGATCCTTGCAGAGCTCTGCTGGTCACCAGCAGCCATCCCGAAAAGGATCTCTTCATCACCACTCTCTGACTTACTGCCAGTCCCCTAACCTTCAATCCGTGCTGGCACCTTCTCATACCATGGGTGCTTATCTTGCTTAGCACCCTTGTGTCCAGCACTTTGTCAAAGGTCTTCTGAAAATCCAAATAAATAACATCCATCGACTCTCCCGTATTTTTTTACTCTCTGCACCTTATGACAACATTGCTATTTCTTTAGTGTTTGTCTGCTTTTTATGAGTGAGTTACTAGCTCAACAGTCAACCCAGCATGGATAGAAAGTGTGCAAGGAGCTGGCTGGATTTGACCCAGGACCTCTCATCTCGTAGTCTAGTACAGATGCCACTACACTATCAGCAGGTCCCCTTCAGATTTTAGTTCAGGCTTTTTATGTTGCTGAAGCTCTGGTAGAACTTTGACTCAGTCTGTCTCCCTTGTCAAATGGGTAACTTCAGAACTGCTGCAGTCCTGTACAAACTTCCCTTTCTCCTCGGCTCTGTACCCCTGCAAGAAGGGGATCCATTTATGTGCCATTGGGGAACTGTCAGCCACAGCCTTTACCATGCAAACAGCAGGTGTCGAAAGCTGGAATAAAAGCAAATGCTAGAAATACTTACCAGATCAGACAGCAACTGTGGAGTGTGAAGCAAAATTAACATTTCCTGCCTGTACCTTTTCATTGTACTCCAGAGAAAACCTAAAATGTTACCACCATTTATTCTGATAACCTAATCACCATCCTGAACCAATGAATTAACAATGTCCAAAGATGGTAAACTAGAGGTGTCTACAGACAAGAGCTCGTTGTCTAGTAGCAATTAACAGAACTCTGATTTTAATCTCACTCTCCCGTCCTTGTTTCTTCGTATTTACTATCAATATTTTTGCAAGAACCTTCTCACATTTTTTTTTTAGTTTTGGTACTCTGTCATTTTTAATTGGCCAAAATCCATTTGGAGTTTTTATTGTGAAATATCATATAGAAGTATTATGCCACTATGACTTGTTGTTTTTCCTGACCTCTGCGTCTGCTGTGTGTTGATAAGGTCTGTAGCTGGAAGTGGGAGATGTGTGCTCTATGGCACTGACAAATCGGCCAGTTGTTCTGGCCTTGGCGCCTTGTCTCATTTAATTCAGCACTGCCGTTTAATGTCTATACATAAATAAGCCATTTGAGCATTCTGAACATTTCAGCTATATCATTTTACAGCACAATACTGTCAAAAATATACTGATATGGGGGTAACTTAAGGTTCATTTTGATACTATTTATTTGATAAGTTTTAAAAGGCCCTATCAGACTATTCCAGATTCCAGTGTGGCCTTTGTTTCAATTCTGGCCTCTTAAAATCCTGTATAAGGAGTGAAAGCTGGAATTTAGTCATATTTAGTTTACATTTCTCTTAACGTCTCAGTGGTAAAGGAAGTAAGTCTTTTCCAATTGAAATTAATGCAGCTTGTTCTAACTGTTTTGTACAGCTTTACACCAGTGATTTATTTTCTGTGATGTGTGATTGTTGCCTCATGGCACTGTTCTATAAATTGTCACTCCATCCATCCCAGGCAAATACTTTAGAGAAAGCTTATGGACATAAAGGCAACCTACACTTTCAAACAGAATCCTACACATTGTGGTGGTATGTACCAGTTGATAGCAGAAATGGCTATTCAGTCTCCCAAACCATACTGTATAATAAAATCATGCTTAATCTGTTATAACTTCAACTCTTTTTCATGTAAGACCATAAGACATAAGAGAAGAATTAGGCCATTTGGCCCATCGAGTCTGCTCCCCCATTTTATCTTGGCTGATCCATTTTTCCTTTCACCCCCAATCTCTTGCCTTCCTCCCCGTATCCCTTCATGCGCTGACAAATCAAGAATCTATCAACCTCTGCATTAAATGTACATTTAGACATGGCCTCCACAGCTGCCTATGCAACAAATTCCACAGATTCACCACTCGCTAGCTAAATATCTATCTACTTCAACATTACAAGTAGTTTTACTTTTTCATCACTCTCCAAGGAAGAAAATTCCAGAGACCATGTCCCTTTCACATTTTAAATGGGTAAAACATTCTAACTTCTTCCATAAGTGGAGGCAGCTTTTCCACATCCACTCGTGTCAGACCTTCTCAGGATCCCTTCATAAGTCTATCTAATGTTTCAATAAAGTCCCTTATCACTCCTCTGAACTAGAGTAAATAAAGCTTTGCCCAATTTCCGCTATTAATCCAATAAACGTGCTCTGAATTGCTATTCTGCAAATAAAGAAAGCAATATTATACTAAGTACTCCAGATGTGGTTTCTGCAGCGTCCTATATAATTGAAGCATAATCTCCCTATTTTTGCATTTGATTCACCAAGGAATAAACAATAAAAATTGTAGAGCAAGCCTCCACAAGTACTAGGGCATTTCTCTTTGGACCAAAGGAGGGTAAGGGGCAAATTGACTGAGGTGTCTAAGATGATAAGAGACATAGATAGAGTGGACAGCCAGAGCCTTTTCCCCAGGCCAGCAATGCCTTAATACAAGAGGCTAATGGCTAATAACTTTAAGGTGTTTGGAGGAAAGTATAGGGGCAGTTGTCAGAGATAGTTTTTTTTTAACAGATTAATAAGTGAAAGAAACACACTGCTGGGAATGGTGGTAGAGGTGGGTACATTAGAGATATTTAAGAGACCCACAGATAGGCACATGAATGAAAAGAAAATAGAGGGCTAAATGGAAGGGAAAGGTTAAATTGATTGAGGAGTAGGAAATAAGGTTGGCACAGATTGTGGGCCAAACTGTCTGTCCTGTACCACACTGTTTCATGCTCTCTTCTGAGTGTGAGCCCTGGCTTAGCAACATGTACAGGGGATCTGGCTGCACACATCCCCTGCAATGCAGGAAATCTCAGTCTTTTTTAAGCTTGGATAGGGGAGCTAAAACTAAAAGACATCAGTATAAGATAAGATTTAATGGAGATCTGAGAGGCAAGTTTCTCCACACAGAGTAATGGGTAGTAGGATCAGCTACCAGAGGCGGGTAACCTTTCTAGTTACCCAGATTTTCTGCCAACTAGCCTTTTGTGAATCACATGTGAGGACAATGAACCCATGTACATTAACTCAATATTCTTTATACTACTTATTTAATTTGAAATTTATATATATGTTTTTATCTTATTGTAATTATAGTGTTTTATCATGTATTGCAGTTTACTGCTTTCACAGAACAACAAATTTCTTGACAAGCAGTATGCCAGTGATAATAAACCTGAATCTGATTCTGACACTCTGATTCCTCTGCATCGCTAAATTCTGCAGGCTGTCACCATTCAGAGAAACTTCCTTTTATCTGTCTTTAGCATTCAATTTCTACAAATTGTGGTAACATAACAATTTTAACTTTAGATTTCTCTGCAATAATACTTGTAATTTCAGGATAGTTATCCTACACAGTTGAAATTACTTGACTTTTAATCACATACTGTAATAGTCAGTTAATACCTAAGCATGTTGGCAGTGATGATACCTGTTGGTGAATTTGCATTATGTCTTTCAGATTTACTGGCATAGATAATTTCCAGTTTTGTTTAGGTTATTGATGGAAGAATTGATTTGTTTGACTTTAGTTTATTTTCTTTTTACTTAGTAAGTTGAACATTTTTTAACTTTTCAAAAGATCATGAACTTAGATGAACAGACCATGATAACTAAGATAGTTGAGCCTAGACTGTAAATATACTGAATATGCTGTGAGATACTAGATTGTATTATTAAAATAACAGGATAATCTACAAAGTTTAACTCCCTTGGGATTCAAACAAGGTCAACCTAAAAGCATTTAGCCTACTAAATGATAATTTCCTAGAATGATCCCCAGGAGAAGTTTGCTACATGAATTGTTATAATCAGATTTAATGAGCTTGAGTTGGGATATTGTCTTTGTTGAAATGAGCGTTTATAGAAAAGCTGTCGTTCTGCATCCTTGAGCGAGAGCTACCCTGTTTATTTTACAGAAGCTGTTTAACCCATTTGGTACCTCCAGCAGCTTGTGTTTTGCTGACTCTTGTTGGAGGGTGTTATTGCCAGTGTTAGTAGCCATTGTCTGAGTGAATGAGCATCAAAAGGTGATTAAAGCATGCCGAAACAAGAGCAAGATGGATAGAAAGGTAAACACGAGGATGCTGGAAATTCAAGCAAAGCACACAAAATGCTGGTGGAACGCAGCAGGCCAGGCAGCATCTGTAGGGAGAATCACTGTCAATGTTTCAAGCCGAGACCCTTTGTCCTGAAACATTGACAGTGTTTCTCCCTATAGATGCTGCCAGGCCTGCTGCGTTCCACCAGCGTTGTGTGTGGGTAGAAAGGTGATAGTGACTGTGGGGCTGTTTTCAGAGAGGAAAGCTAAAGGCTCAGAGTACCAAAGTCAGACAACAGAGAACAAGAGAAAGCTTCATTGATAGTAATCTGTCCATCAGCAATGGTAAGGTTCAATGCATTGAGAGTATTGGAGGTATTCAGTAAAGATTCAAAACTACGAAGGCCTTTCATATGGATCAGTAAGCGGGTTGAATTTTCAGTGATTTAGAAGTTGTCCAGAGTGGGAGACAGTAGGTTAACAAGGAGTTTTCAAACCTAGAAATGAGAAGCATAGATGGAGATTTCAGTGATGGTGGAAGGTTTCTTATATTGCTACTTTACAAAGTTCAATGTAAATTTTATTATCGAAGTACATGTATGTCACCATGTACAACCCTGAGATTCATTTTCTTGTGGACAATAATTCTGTAGAATAATAACTATAACAGAATTAATGAAAGACTGCCCAACTAGGGCATTCAACCAGAGTGCAGAAGACAGCAAATTGTGTAAATGCAAAAAGAAGAAACAATTATAATATGAGAATATGAGATGAAGCATTCTTGAAAATTGTATCCAAAGGTTGTGGGAGTATTAAATAATGGTGTAAGTGAAATTATCCCCTTTGGTTCAAGAGCCTGATGTTTGAAGGGTTGTAACAGTTCCTGAACCTGACAATGCAAGTCCAGCAGAGAGAAGAGAGCATATCCTGGGTCGTGGTGGGACCCAATGATGAATGCTACTTTCTTGTGATTGTGTTTAATACAGATGTGCTCAATGGTTGGGGGTGCTTTACTCATGGGCCATATCCAGTACCTTTCGTGGGATTTTCCATTCAAGGGCATTGGTGTTTCCATACCAGGCAGTATGCTCAACACTACACATCTATAGAAGTTTGTCAAAGTTTTAGATGACATGCTAAATCTCCACAAACATCTAACAAAGCTTTCTTCTTTATTGTACTTATGTGCTAGGCTCAGGACAGGTCCTCCGAAATAATGACAGTCTGGAATTTAAAGTTGCTAGCCCTCTCCACCTCTGATCCTCTGAGGACTGGCTTGTGGACCACTGGTTTCTTTTTCCTGAAGTCTATAATTAATTCCTTGGACTTGCTGACATTGAGTGAGAGGTTATTGCTATGAAACCACTCAGACAGATTGTCATTCTCCCTCCTATATGCTGATTCACCACCACCTTTGATTCGGGCAACAGCAGTGATATTAGCAACTTGAATATGGCAGTGGAGCTGTGTTTAGTCACACAGTCATACATGTAAAGTGAGTAGAGCAGGGGACTAAGCACAGAGCCTTGTGGTGCATCAGTGCCTATGGAGATTGAGGAGGAACAGTTGTTGACAATCTGAACTGACTGAGATCTGCAAGTGAGGAAATTAAGGATCCAGTTGCATAAGGAGGTATTGAGGTCAAGGTCTTGGAGCTTATTGATCAATTTTGAGGGGTTGTTGTTATTGTATGCCAAACTGTTGTCAATAAAGAGCATCCTGATATATGCACCTTTGCTGTCCAGATGTTTCAGGGTTGTGTGAAGAGCCAATGAGATAATATCTGTTGTGGCCCTGTTGCTCCGGTAGGCAAATTGGAGTGGATCTAAGTTGCTTCTTAGGCAGGAGTCGATGTGTTTCATCACCAACCTATCAGATCACTTCATCACTGTGGATGACAGTGCTACTGAGTGAAAGTCACTGAGGCAGGTCACCACACTCTGGTATAATTAAAGCCTGAATATAATTAAACCTTAATGAATTGAAGTGCACTTTGAGAAATTTTACTCTTTCAGCCATTGATTGCAAGGGAACCACAAACGAGAAAATCTGCAGATGCTGGAAATCCGAGCATCACACGCAAAATGCTGGAGGAACTCAGCAGGCCAGGCAGCATCTATGGAAAAGAGTACAGTCGATGTTTCGGGCTGAAACCCTTCAACAGGATTGGAGAAAAAAGTTGAGGAGTAGAAGGGAGTACGTTTTGAGTTACCAACTGCTTTCAGTCTTAGAAAAAAAATCAAAATCTGGTTTTGAACAAAATATTCCTTACACAGATGTAGCTGCAGGATTGAGGGAGCTGATCTTGTGGTAGTGTGATTAAACATGCAGGTGGAAATCAACCACTTTGATAAAAATACTTCTGACTTGCAGGCAAAGCCAGGAACCTATGGTTACTCGAGCAATAATTGAAAGAGAAACTACTGCTATTGAAGTCTTGTGAGGAGAGTGCTGTGTGCAGACATGGAGGAGAAGCAATTCTTGATAAAGGAATTGACTACATCATGATCATTGAGAGAAATGTTGAGGCACAGTCACAACTGGGCAACAGTGATACCTTTTGCCATAAAGGTTTCAGTACATAGAATGAATCGGAAGATACAATCACAGGGCTGTCAGTCCACTGAGTCTGTATCAACCATCAGGCATCAACCTATGTCAGTCCCATTTTATTCTTGCCTTGTCCTGTCAATTCAGCCAGACTCCATGACTCATCTGCACATTACAGTGGCCATTTCATCTACCAACTCACATGTCTTTGGGATGTAAAGGAAACCAGAGTCTCTGTGGTCATAGGAAAACATGCAAACTCCACACAGAACAGCATCAGTGGTTAATGTTGCTGGAGCTGTGAGATTCTGAAGGTGGGGGGGGGAGGGGCTGCGTAAAGATCTTGTTGCAGTGAAGTTACAGACTTAGTAAGGACTGCAAGGTTAGAGGTAAGGAAATTGAAGAAGATTGAAAAACTGAAGGCAGAGTGTTTGAGCTGGTGGATACAATAAATAAAAAGGAAATGATCCCTGTGCAAAGTCAGTGAACAGGGAGGTTGGAGATGATCATAGATTCATCTAGTGAGGAAACAGGCTTTTCAGCTCACCTTGTCTGCTCTAATTGTTTTTGATTGTTTAGAATTTTCCAGAAAAGGGAACATAGAAGTTGGAGAGAAGATACCCAATGGAAAGGCTGTACAGCAGATAGGGGAATAGAAACTAGGTGCTCAGGCAGGCGTGAGAAGAAATTGGTGTATGAGCTATCTAAATTTTAATGCTCAAAATTTTCACATTGTTAAAGGTAAGAACGATGGACAGCAGAATGGCTTGTGTAAAGAGGAGTATGACATTTTTATTCACCATCCAGGTTTATTGTGTGGTAGTAGTTCAAATTGGGCATGAAGAGAAGATAATTGTGTTTATGTTGGCCTCACTGCTAAGGGAAACAAGACCTTCCTGTTCAGCTTATCTAGGTCTTTCATAACATTATATATCCTTCTTAAATTTTCTTTTAGCCTCTTTAGTTCTAAAGAAAACAACCCAGCCACCCACATTTTCTCTTTACCGATGTCTCCCATCCCTGACTGCCTGCTTGTGAATTGCCTCTTAATATTTCCAACTTTTTATAATCTCATAACTTCTCAGACTAGCTTAACTTTTATAAAGTTCTGAAATAATCGCTTTGCTCTTATAGTCTGTTCATGAACCAGTAAAGGAGAAGATTCTTAATACTGTTTACTCTCATATCCCAAAGGCGTGTGGGTTTGTAGCTTAATCACCCACTCACTGTAATTTGCCCCTGGTGTCTAGGTGAGTGGTAGAGTCTGTGGGAAGCAGAGTTGATGAGAATATAGTGAGAATAAAAATGGGGTAATTCAAGATTAATTTGCTCCTCAGCCTAAAAGGTCAATTATTCATTCATCTTCATAGATGCTGACTGACATGTGGAATTTCTCCAGTGTTTATCTGTGTTGAGCCTTTCCAGCCTTTCCTTTTAAACAAAGATCTCTAGTAAAATCCTTACAAATCACTTTTTTCGTCCTCCAGTTTAATGACATCCTTCCCAGAGCAGGGAAAGTGGAACTGTTTACAATACTCCAAATGTAGACTTACCAAAGTCTTGTACGGCTGTAACATAGTGCCCCAGTTCCAACGTTGTGTGTGTTGCTCAAGATATCCAGTATCTGCAGAATCTCTTGTAGCAGTATAGGCTCGAGCTTATTTCCCTGAAGCACAGGAGCTGAGGAGTGACTGTATAGAGGTTTGTAAAGTCATGCAGAGTGTAGATAAGCTGAATAGCCAAAGCAGTTTTGACAAGGTCGGGGAGTCCAAAACTAGAAGGCGTAGGTATCAAGTGAGAGGTGACCTGAGGGGCAACTTTCTCACTCAGAGAATGGTAGGTATATGGAACGAGGTGGCAGACACAGGTTTAATTACAACATTCTGAAAGTTATGTGGACGGTTACATGGACAGGAAAGGTTTAG
This sequence comes from Hypanus sabinus, assembly GCF_030144855.1. Lineage (NCBI taxonomy): Eukaryota > Metazoa > Chordata > Chondrichthyes > Myliobatiformes > Dasyatidae > Hypanus > Hypanus sabinus. The sequence continues at coordinate 128,246,603 of NC_082706.1, forward strand.
AGGGATTCAAGTCAAATGCAGGCAACTGGGACTAGCTCACTTAGACAAATCGATCGGCACAGATGCAATGGGCCAACGGGACTGTTTCCATGCTCTGTGGCTCTTCCATATTTGATAGAATGTTTTGTTGAGATAATGGCTAGATTTGCTGAAGGTAACACAGTTAATATGGTGTACACAATTCAGAGGATGCCACACACAGTCTCATGAAATGAATGTTGGATGCCTGTATATGAAGTTGGCTAAGTAACAGGCAACAGCGGGTTGCAGGGAATTATTGTTTCTCAGGCTGGAGGAAGGTGAATAGCAGTCTTCACCGAGAGACTGGTATAAGAGTCATGGCTTTTATTGAACTGCATTAGTAACTTAGACTGCTGGAGTAAAAGCCACAGTTTTTAAATTGTGGATGACATTACATTTGTCAGTACAGGTTTTGTACCCTTTATTCACAATGTTTGGGGCCAGAAGCGTTTTGGATTTTGTCAGATCTTGGAATATATAATGAGATAGCTTGGAATCACCATAATTTCCAATTCTGAATTTACCTGCTACCGGTAAACAGTCTTGGTCTTCCACTTGTTCATCAAACATATATACGTAACAGTAAAAATTATTGTATACCATTAATTTATTGGAAGTATAATGTGTTACAGGGTAACAAGTCAGTGCAGCAGCATTGGGAGAATACCTGAATCGGCTGCTGAACAACAGCAGGTTTTCAGTCTCCACCTGTGATGCTGTGGTTTGATTAAAAGGTTTCCATGCACTGTATTTGTATTTTATTTTCTTTAGGTTTTACATAAGGTATAAAAGCAATCAGCATTGTAGATTTGCTCTGGTGTTAAATTTTCATCAACAACCCTTTAAAAATTTAATGCCGTTACGTAAGGTATTAAAACCATCAGTATCGTAGACTTCAAGATTAAAAGGGCATTTATTATCAAAGAATGTATGAGCTATACAACCATGAGATTTGTTTGCTTAACAGGCAGTCGCAAAGCAAGGAACCCAAAAGAGTCCAGTTTTAAAAAGACCTACCACCAGTGCCCACAGAGAAAGAGAAAAAAACCCAAAGCAAATCATGCAAACAATGGAAGCAAGCAACGACAACGGAATTCCAAACCAAATTGAATCCATAGGTCCAAATCCCTGGAGCAGCTCGGAGTAGGCCCAAAGCCTTGATGTTCAGTTCCTGATATTAGTGGGACAAATCATTGCAAAGTTTGCAGTCACGAAGCACAGCAACTGGAGGCAGTCTCTCAGCCTTAGTGTCACGGAGAGAGGAGTCCTCAGGCTGCCTGGTCTGGCGTTTAAGTTATTCAAACCTTGCACTAGGACACAGGCCCTGCCGCCAGCGGATCGCACCAGGCCTAGATTTCGCTGCCAGAGAAGCTGTTCTCAATGTCTCCAAATCGGCTCAATGCTTAGAGTGACTTATTCTGCTGCTAGATTTTCGTGATCAGCAGACACTTTAAAAATTTAATGCCATACCTTTTTTTAAATTTCTGCAACCAGCCTGCTGAATATTCACAATTTCCTTCAATTTTCAGCTTCTTGTGATAGATTTATTTCATGATCAGCATACTGTTAAGCAGCACTTCAATGCTGATGATACACAATTGAGATCTTTATTTGTCGCTTTATGCAGTGTTTATCTAGTTTTCACTCACAGCATATGTGAGGTTACTTCTCAGAATATTCTATGGTGCACAGTGACCTGTGCATCACCTGGGAACCTTCCCTGCATATTGTGAAATTTTCTGTCTGTGACGTCAAGTCAGTGCTCAAAAAAAATTTGGATTTCAGAGGTTTTCGGATTTTGGATGTTGTGAACTGATAAAAGTTACATTGTGAACTTTGGAGAAAGCAATGTAGAAGTGCCGCAGGGTTTATTCGGCTGGTTTACCAACAGGTACGTGGTTGGTCAAGTTTAATACAGAAAAATGTGAGGTTATGTGCTTTTATAGGAGAATGAAGAGATGCAATATTTAATAAAGGATCCTATTCTGAAAGGGGAAGAGCAGCACATGTCCACGCACAAGTCATTGGTTAATAAAGCTGGCACAGTTCTGGGTCTATCAATAGAGGCACGAAGTTTAAAGTCAGGGCAATCCTGCTGAAGGTTTATAAAACATTGGCCTGGTTTCAGCTGGGGTATTACATTCATTTCTAGTGGGCATATTATAGGAAGGATGCAGGGGCAATTGAAGAAGGTCCAGAGGAGATTTACGAGAATGGTTCCTGGATGAGGGACTATACTTACATTCACTCACTTTACCAACACTGCAACGTAGCTATGGCCTACAACATCTACAAGAGGTATCACAGGAATTTAATTATGCATTTTTGTAAGAATCACAATATCTACTGTGGTGCTGTAAGGTAGTGTGTTCCAGCACTTTAGTCCTGTGACAATCAAGGTATCCTTTAGTCACCATTGTCTAACTGGTAGAGCCAGTGCTACACAGTGCCAGTGTGACAGGTATGGCCAAGCAGAATGGTGTGGCTGTGATGGGGCTAGGTCTACAGTGTATCTATTATAGGACCAGCATGATGTTATAATGGTTTAGTAGTATTGTGTGGCATTCTTAAGAATAATTAGGACTAAGCAACAAGTAGTATTTTTTTAAATAACACACTATTCAATTCCATAAGATGACAGATTTGTGAATAGCAGTAGTTGCTGTAAGTGGTAATTCCGCTGACAGCATGTGTAGCAGGCGACCTGTATAATTTTTCTTGCACCCTTGGAAGTCAGAGTGAATTAGGTGAAGAGACGATTCCTTTGGGTTTATACTGTTCATTTTCCTTTGGGCCTCATATCCAAGCTGAAAGTGAGGCAAGGTTTAAAGCACTTCCTCTCAGTGCTGTGAATTTGTTTCCCCACAGGAATATCTGAACTTCCTCTATTAGGAGCATGTCTGCTTTGATGGAGCCTCCTACCACTGTTACTAACAGGGCACTGCAGCACTACACCTCTCCACACTCCCACTCCAGCATGTGCTGTATTACTATGGGCAGCACAGTAGTGTAGTGGTTAGCACAGTGCTATCAGCTAAAAGACAGATGTTCAGTTCCGGCTGTTGTTTGTTCTTCCCATGACTGCATGGGTTTCCTCTGGGTGCTCAGGTTTCCTCCCACATTCCAAAGATATATGGCTTAGAGCTGGTGAGTTGTGGGCACTGGAAACATGGTGACATTTGAGGGCTGCTCCCAGCACAATCCTCGCTGATTTGATTTGACAATGTATTTCACTGAATGTTCAATGTACGTGTGAAAAATAAAGCTATTTTAAAGAAAATCTTTTCTCTTTACTATCTAAGAGAGAACAAATAATTTTAAGTGAATCATGAATCAGAAATGTGCTTCCGCACACTGCTCATTGAGGTAGGCATTCCACTTCCCTGATTGTCTATATTTGTTTCTTGTTGAGGGGAGCTGGTGGGCTGGAGGCAGAGGGATTTGCCTGTGAAACAACAGAAAATGGGTGTGGATTTTTATCTGAGCTGCCCAGCTGAGATGAAATTATTCTACAGGATGGTTCCTCATGGCACTGAGAACCTCAAGCATATGGAAGCCCTGGAGTAAATGACAGAAGGAGCATATCACTTCACAAGTTAACCACCCACCCCATCAGATACCTCCTGTCTGGTCTATGGTAGGATCTGTTTGTCCTAATTAGGCCTTGTATTGTGAGGAACTTTGAGCCTTCTATCTAAGTTAATTCGCAATGGGTCTGGAAAGAGTTCAGAGGAAGTTCATGAGAATGATACCAGGAATGAAAGATTACATTGGAGAAACACTTGATGGCTTTGGCACTGTAATTGATGGATCCTGGAGGATGAAGGGGGATCCCATTGAAATCTTCCAAATACTGAAAGGCCTGGATAGAATGGAATTGGAGGGCACGTTTCTGGTAGTAGCAGAGTAGGATCCAAGGGCACAGCTCTGAATAAAGGAGCATATCTTTAGAACTGAGATGAGTAGTTGTTTGTATGAAATTCCTTGCCAAGGACAGCCATGAAGACCAAGTCAGTTGGGTATATTTAAGACAGAGATACTGCTTGGCCTGCTGAGTTCCTCCAGCATTTTGTGTCTGTTGCTTGGATTTCCACCATCTGCAGATTTTCTCTTGTTTGTAAAGGTTACAGGGAGAAGGTAGGAGAAAGGAGTTGAGAGAACAATCATCCGTGATTGAATAGCGAAGCAGACTTGGTGGGCTGAATGGCCTAACTCTGATCTTACATCCTAAAGTTGTTTCACTTGCAGTAGAACCCAGAAAATCATTTTCAATCCCAAGAGACCAGCTAGAAGAACTGCTGTCAGGACCAGCAGCAACTTGAAGATAGAATTCTAACCTGATTAAACTGGAGATGGGAGAGAGTCACCTTCTCTTCAGCAACTGAGTTCTAAATGTTAATCCATTTCAGTTGAACTGATGTAACATCAGCCAGCATTGCTATTGCAATAAAACCATGTTAAATAGAATAAATACTCCAGCGCTCTGCACATCTAGGCAGATTTCCAATCAATGGTACCTATCCATGCAAAGCACTGACCACTGGCCTTCTCCAGTGTTATGGTCACCATTGCAGACACATTCATGGGAAAGCTACACATGTACTGCTAAGCTTATAAAACCTGCAGTATGGAGAGGGAACAGTTAATGCTTCAGGTCAGGATTCTGGAAGAAAAAGGTCATTGTTGCAAAACTTTAACTCTTGTTTCTTGCTCTACATCTCTGTTGTCTTACCTGCTGATCATTTCCAGTGTATTTGTTTTCTCAGAATTCCAGTATCTGCAGTGATTTGTATTCGTATTGTTTTGCAGTCTGACAGAAAGCAACTCCAGAATGGAGCCTGTCACTTGGAGTGGCTGCATAATATCAATTAAATGCTGTAGGAAAACGAGCCTAGGGCACCAAAGATAGATGCCAACATTGGCTGAAGTAATGGGGAGTGGGGAAAAGGGAAAATGGATGAGGGGGTGTGGGAGGTAAAGTGTTATTTTTTTACATCTCAATTATTAGATCTTTATGAAGTGCAGCTAGCTGCTATACTTCTGTTATTCAACATGTTATTTCCAAAAATGAATGTATGGATGTATCAAAGGAGCATAAAGAGACACAGATTTCACACAGTATGGATCTATTCATTCAAATCTTGCAGAGCTGTGGTATTCCTGATAAGAGAAAAATTGTGAGCTATCATCTTTTGCTGACTCTTGGTGTCATTGTTGTGCAGGCAAATTAGCTCAGTTTGGTCATGGATCAAGGCCATTGTGCAGTGACCTGGTACATGAGATACACATTGATTTCAGCAGTGTTGCATTATACTGAACTATCAACAGATTTAACGGAGGACAAGAAGAAGCACCAATTAGTATGCAGGCCGTGTCCTTCAGGCAGTGCTGTCGAACCAGTGATATTAAAATGAAAAACAGTGCAACATGTATTGAATACTAATTTATATGGCTGTGAAGTGTTTTCTTTCAAGAGATGAATGAAATAGCACAATATCAATAGATTGTTAAAATTACCAGGGTGAAGCAAAATTATAGTACTCATGGAGCTGGAGATTACGGTGAATTGGTCTTGGTGCTCAGAAGGATAATGTCTATGATGTCAGCACTGTCTGCTTTTCACAATGGCCCAAACAATATAATCCTCTGCTTGTGGCGGTGCTATTTAACACTTCAGCTTCAATCTACTTCTTTGCCTGACCTCTACTGTTCCATGGCCATCATAAACTATTGCCCAAAGGTATTCAGACAGCCAGCAGTTTAGCAAGAACCGCAGAGAAGCGGGTGGGGTAGGGAGGGGTGAGTGAGACTGTAATTCTTGCTGGTGCCTGGCACAGAGCAATCATTGACAATCACTGCACTTCAACTCGGCTGGGAGTCGGTGTGCTTTTACAGATTTATACTCAGGCTGTCACAATGCCAGAGCTGTGCATCCAGCCTGCTACGTGCTTGTGCAGAAGAATGGTTGCTGGTTAGCTGAATGGAACATAGTCTGAGGGTTTCTGCCTGTTGGGCAGGTAGGATCAGTGTTCACTTCAGGATCAGGTTTATTGTCACTGCCATAAGTAGTGAAATTTGTTGTTTTGTGGCAGTGATCCAATGTGGGCATAATGGCTTACTATAAGTTGAAATAAAAAATAAACACATAAATAGTGGGAAAGAGGAATAAGAAGGTAGTGTTCATGAGTTCATTCACCATTCAGAAATCTGATGGCGGAGAGGAAGCTATTTATAAAATGTTGAGTCTGGGTCGTCAGGTTCCTGATGGTAATAATGAGAAGAGGGCGTGTCCTCAATGGTGAGGGTTCTTCATCGTGATACCACCTCCTTCTGAAGATGTCCTTAATAGTGAGAGGGTTTTGCTGTGATGGAGCTGGCTGAGTCTACAACCCTCTGAAGCCTCTTGCAATACTGGGCACGGGAGCCTCCGTATCAAGTGGTGATGCATCCTGTCAGAATGCTGTCCACGGTACATCTGTAGAAATTTGTGAGTCTTTGGTGACACAACAAATCTACTCAAACTCCTTACAAAGCACAGCTGCTGCCATGCCCTCATCATGGTTGCATCAATATGTTAGACCCAGGACAGATCCTCTGAGATGTTGATGCCTTGGGAGGTAAAACTGCTCACCTCTTCCACCCCTGAGGATGAGGATGGTGGGTGTTTTCCCAGCCAGAGTGCTGATCTGACGAAGATGAAAGCTTTTCTGCTTGTGCTGTGGTGTTCGTCTGGACTGGCATTTGATAAAATAAACCCCCATTCTCTCAGAATGAGATCTCATTGAAACTTATAAATTTTTAAGGGCTCAATACAATCCCTAGCAGAAGACTTAGAAACTCAATGGGGCTTTGGCTATTTCAGACCAAGATAAAGAGAACTTGTTCACTCAGTGGGTGGTGAATATTTGGAATTCTCTTTCCTGGAAGACTATGGAGACTCGGTTCCATAAACTAATTACTTAACTCTTTCTGTTGCTCCTTCCACAATCAGTTATATTAAGTAGGAACTGCCGGTAGGTATTTCTGTATCAAAGATAGAGAATGAGAAAGCTGAGTTGCCTCTCTCTCTGCTCTAAATCCAGAATCCTGAACTCCCAAGATCCATTTGTAGTAGCTGTTCTTGAACCTGGTGGTGCAGGACTTCAGGCATCTCCATCTCATGCCTGATGGTAGCAGCAACAGTGTTCAGGACCAGATAACCATCACCCTAGTCCCTGAAACCAATATCATTCAATTGTTTACTCCCTTATTATCTATCCAATTTCACTTTTGGATTTTGCGCACTCCATCTGTGTTTTGATTCATTCCTCTGGGCCTAACTTTAAAGTGATAATATTTGTGTGTTCCCAGTTCAGAGTCTTTGCTTTTCTGCTTTTGTGTTTGAGATTTAGTAACTTCTTCCTTGAGAATTAGATTTGAATTCCTTGTCTCAATTTGTCCAAGTCCATATTGTTGCTGAAACTTTTTGAGAAGGATGGAGATTATGTTGAAGTTAGAGTAAAAGTTGGAATTGGTCATGACTTTCAGTGCTGTAAATTCATAAGAGAAAAGAACGAATGAGTTTATGTGGAATAGCAGACTCGCATGGGTTTAATGTGAGAGGGGAAAGGTTTAAAGAGTACCCAGAAGGCAAATGTTTTACACAAAGGGTACGTGGGATGAGCTGCAGAGAAAGTGGTAGAAGCAGTTACAACTGCAACCTTTAAAATGGTCATGGACAGAAAAGGTTTATTTGAGCCAAGTGCAGACAAGTGGAAACAGCTCAGCAAGACACATACGACTCAAGTGTGCTTGATACATGAGACATGGAGCCAATAGACTTGCTAATTATGTTTCTGGACTGGTGAACCTGAGACCTGGACTAATCATTTGGAGTTTAATGTCTTTATGTCCCACCAAAACAGTTGGGGAATTTAAATTTAAATTCAATTAGTTTTATGAATGAGCAAAAACTGTACCTAAAACAGTGATCACGAAGCTACTAGATAGCTAGAAAAAAAGTTTTAATTTTTTTTAAGGACAACTTGTATGCAACTCCAAGCCACTTGCAAAAGAATAAACAGTGAGTTGTAGCTGTTGTTTATTTAATATTTCAGTAATATTTAATAATATTGTAAATATATTGTATGATTAGGCATTCTTTGTTGTAATTCATTTTGGGTTGTCTATAAAATGACATGAATGTCGAACGTTATTACGCTGCCACCGTCATATTGGTACACTTCGCTTAAAAGCAGAGCAAAGTAGACATATTCATCCTGGCTGCTATGTTTTTCTTTTGATTAGTTTCAGGAGTTTAAAAAAGAACTTTCTGGAGGGAAGCACTTAGCAAATTGTAGTTTGCTGAGGCTTTTCTTAAGATGGAAGAAGAATCCCAAGTGTTTCTCACCCTTATTACGCAAAGGGTTTTATCACTATAATATGCTTATTTTTGGAGCAATGTCTGCACCTGCACTCCAGCAGAAAACTATGGACCAGGTGCTGCAAGGCTGTCCAGGTACTCAGTGTTCCCTGCATTGCATCATTGTTACTGGTGAGGATGACAAGGAACATTTCCAAAATCTCAAAGCAATGTTATAAACCATGGAAGATGATGGTCTTAGAGCATGATACAACAGATGTGAATTCTTTAAACTAAGCATCACTTGCTGTGGTCACACCATTGATACACAAGAATTACACAAGTGTGCTGAGAAAATTGAAGCAGTGGTAGATGCCCCAAGGCCAAAGGAGCTGTCATACTTAGTCCTTTTTAGGATTTGTCAATTACTATATCAGTTTCCTGCCAAACCTGGGTTTGGTGCACTACCTCTTGAACTCATTACTACAGATCAGGAAGAAGTGTTCATGAATCACAATAAGTTGGCTTGCAGGTACAACAGGTTATTCAAAAGGCAAATGGAATGCTTGCCTTCATTGCTAGGGGGATTGAATTCAAGAGCAGGGAAGTCATGCTGCAACTATACAGGGTACTGGTGAGGCCCTACCTGGAGTACTGTGTACAGTTATGGTCTCCCTTCTTGAGGGAGGATATACTGGCTTTGGAGGCAGTACAGAGGAGGATCACCAGGTTGATTCCAGGGATGAAGGGGTTAACCTATGAGGAGAGATTGAGTTGCCTGGGACTAAACTTTCTGGAATTCAGAAGAATGAAAGGAGATCTTATAGAAACATACAAAATTTTGAAAGGGATAGATAAGATAGAAGTAGGAAAGTTGTTTCCACTGGTAGGTGAGACTAGAATTAGGGGACATTGACTCATGATTCAGGGGAGAAGATTTAGGACAGAGATGAGGAGAAACTGTTTTTCCCAGAGAGTGGTGAATCTGAAGTTCTCTGCCGAGGAAGGCAGTTGTGGCTTCTTCATTAAATGTATTTAAGATACAGTTAGATAGATTTTTACATAGTAGGTGAATTAGGGGTTATGGGGAAAAGGCAGGTAGATGGAGCTGGAGATGGAGGTTATGGACAGATCAGCCATGATCTTATTGAATGGCGGGGCAGGCTTGATGTGCTGGGTAGCCTTCTCCTGCTCCTAATACTTCTTAAATGGCAATAGACAAAGCAGTGTGAGGTGGCTTTCCAAAAGACAAAGGAAATGGTGATGTCAGCCACTGTACTCACACATCATGATCTACATTCATCCAGTGAAGCTTGGCTTGTGGTGTATGTGCAGTATTATCACATGTTGTGAGTGATGTAGGTGAACAACCCAAAGTCTTGTTTTTTTTTAAATTAGAAAATTAGGCACAGAGAGGCATTGAGTCTGGTTTGGATGTAAAGTATTTCAACCAGTTCTTGTTTGGGAAAGAGTTTACCCTCATGAATGATCATCAACCATTAGTGTTCATTTTCAATCCAGAAGGGTGTTCCACTAACAGCAGCAGCATGGGTGCAGAGATGGGCTCTGTTTCATGGAGGTCACAAGTGCAAGATTTCAAGAGGAATCATAGATTGCTGATGGTTTGTCCTATTTACTCTTGAAAAAGGAAATACCTGAAAATTTTATGAAAGAAACCTCTTGTCTTGACGTATTTTCCCTAAAGCAATCAAAAATCTTTGTATTATGGCAAAGATGATCAAAGGGAAACCAGAAAAGACCCTACACTGTCTCAGGACAGCATGACAATTCAAAATGCCTGGAATGTGCAGCAGAAATTCTACCTCCCCTATTCTCACCAGTGCCAGGAGGAACTTGCCCTTGATGGGGATTGAGAGTCATCATACCATCCAAGCTGAGAGCTAAGATATTAGAGAAGGTACATACCAGACATCAAGGTGTGGTCAATCTGAAAGCAACGGCTCAAAGCTTTGTCTGATAGCCTGGAAGGACCAGCAGATCGAGCAGCTTGCCATGCACACTTGGAATGCCAGTGCATCCAGAAGATGCCAAGAGCAGTGCCTCTCCATCCCTGGGAATGACATGCATTTCCCTGGCAGAGGATCATGTGGATTTTGCCGGATCATTCACAAGCACAAATTTCTTGGTAGTGGTGGATGCATTCTATATTGAGTTGGAGTGTATAACTAAGCGGGGAGGAACGTATATTTAATATATCAGTAATATTAGAGCAATATTGTGAGTATATTGTATGATTAAGCATTCTTTGCATAATTCATATGTAAAAATAGGCAAATAGCATATGTCATTATACCACCGTATCATATTGGCACGTCTCACTATAAAGTAAAATGAAGTAGACACATTCATCTTGGCTCCTGTGTTTTTCTTTTGATTGCTTTTGGGAGTTACAAAACATAACGGTAGCCCCAAGTTCAGGTGGAGGTTGTAATATGGTAAACATCACTGGAACATACCTGCATTAGAGGGGGAGCACACTGAAGGCTCATCAGAGCAATTCCCATTGACAGATCGATCATATGAAGTGGTTAGGCCTCTTCTCAAAAATATCAGAGAATGAGAGAGGATCCGTATTTTTTTTAATTGTTATTTTATTTAGAGATCTTGTTGAAACTTGCAAAGTTCTTGTAGAGCTGTTAGGTAGACTGAGTATGTTTGTTCTGGCTGAGAATTCAAAAACCGGGAGTCACAGTCTCACATGAAGGGTATTCTGTTTTGTGTGGAAGAGGAGAAATGTCTTGATAGTGAGTGTGAATCGTTGGAGTTCTCTTCCCCAGAGGACCATGGAGGTTCAGGTACTGACTGTATTCAAAAACAAACTTCAATGGATACCTGGATATTAGAAGATACAGGTTTCGGGCAGAAAAATGTTGGACTTAAGATCAGCCATGATATTGTTGAATAGTGGAGTGAGCTGGATGGCTTGAAAGTCCTACTCGTGCTCCTATTTTGCATTGTCTAATGTTGTATAAGGAAGTTAGTACTAGGAGTCTAATATAAGATTCACTGGAAAGAGCGGAGAGTTGGTAGTGAGGGGAAAAGGAGTGAAAAGACAGGATAGAACAAAAGAAAAGCAGGCATCGGTGATTTGAAAGTAAAATTAGGATGAAAAAAAAAGATTTTCACTTTGTAATTGTGCACCAGATCCCTGGCAGCAGCTGTGAGTGGTAGAGTTCTTTATACTATTCATATAGGTAGGAATGTCAGAAGGGCTTTATTTGGTAAACACAAAATACACTGCAGATGCTGGGGTCAAGTTGACTGCTCGTTTCCACGGATGCTGCCCGACCTGCTGAGTTCCTCCAGTGTGTTGTGTGTGTGGCTTTATTTGGTGATTTTAACAGTCACGTAGATTAGGATGACAGGCAAAATTCGTATTTGGGAAATAGCAGCCTCAGAAATAATGAGCACTCTAATAAGCACTTAAACAGAATCAGAGTCAGATTTAATGCCACCGGCATATATTGTAAAATCTGTTAACTTAATAGCAGCAGTACAATGCAATATATGATAACAGAAAAAATTAAGTATGTATTGGATACTACAGAGGTTAGTACCCATGATGGAGCAGACTAATTTTACAACTTTCTGTAGCTGCTTTTGATCTTGAGCGGTTGTGGTGAACTATGTGCCTGTCGGGACACGCCCCCTGCTGACTGCTCCTGTGGCTCCTCCCACAGGCCCCTGTATAAAGGAGATCTGAGGCCTGACGCTCGGCCTCAGTCTCCAGGACATTGTATGATAGACACTCACTCCTGGTTCCTTCTTCCAGTCAATAAAAGCCGATATCTCGCCTTACGTCTCAGTGTGAGTTATTGATGGTGCATCAGCGGTAGCCCCCCCCACCCCCCCCACCATACCAGACAGTGATGCAGCTTGTCAGAATGCTCTCCACAGTACATCTGTAGAAGCTGTTGAGTGTTTTAGGTCCTCAAACTAATGAAATATAGCTACTGTCTTCTGTCTTGCCTTCTTTATTGCTGCATCGATATGTTAGGACCAGGTTACATCCTCAGATCTGGACACTCAGGAACTTGAAGCTGCTCACTCTCTCCACTTGTAATCCCTATGAGGATTGGTTCATGTTCCCTTGTCTTACGCTTCCTGAAGTCTATAATCAGCTCTGATAGCACTGATGTTGAGTGCAAGGTTGCTGCGACACCATTCGACTAGCTGGTATATCTAACTCCTTTATGTTCTCTCATCTGCATCAGATATTCTGCCAGCAATGGTGATTAACATTTATTTTGTTTGTGGGGCCTGGTGCTGACAGCTTTAGTTGTGGGTCTTGCGTGCCACTGATCTACTGCTACACTCATTACACACTGGATTGTGGGCACAGTTCAGAGAGTCAGGGCTGAGGGAAGCCCAGATGTGAAAGAACAATGGGTCTGCTGTTGGAGTGGCTGAATGGAGATCACCATGTTGTGGTAATAATGAGAAGGAGATGGGCCCTAAACCACAGAGTCAGTTTTCATGACCTCAGCCACTTGGGGCGTCAAATGCATCTACTTCTTGTGTATTTACTGAATGTTGTGTTCTTATGCCTGATTGAATTTCACTCTTGGAAAAGTTGACTTTCAGATGTGCAGTTTTGAAAAATGTTGTGTGTGCAAAGTCATTTATTAGGTTGTGTTGGATTTAAGAGCAATCACAATATAATCCAGATGACTATGATGAAATGTGAAACAGGATCTTAGACTTGGTAATGTTGACTCCATTGCAGTGAAACAGAGAATGTCCAATGTAACATGTTAATGGAAAAGTACCAGAGGGCACAGAAAGGTGTTTAACAAAAGCAGTTTTTGTAGACCTAGTCAAGTTGCTGACGGGGTTAAGTTAGTTATGGCATAATAACCTAGAAAGGCTACTGCGGTCCCCATTGTCCACTTGAGCCTGCCTTGGTCTTCTCTTTCAGAGGCACAGGAAAGCACAGATGCTGGGATATTGAGCAGAAGTCTGCTGGTGGATCTCAGTGGGTTGAGCAGCATATGCTGGAGGGAAATGAATTGTCAATATTGCAGGTTTTAATCCTAAAGTTTAGCATTTCCTTTTCTACCATAGATGCTGCTCAATCTGCTGTGCACCTCCAGCACTTTCAGGTGTTGACTGCCGAGCTGCGCTTTATTTTTAGTTTCTGGCACCGTACTTTATCTTTTAATCACTGAATTATTAATGTTTTTATTAGAATTGTTAACTTTGGGGGAAAAATAAGCTGTTGCTTCATTGTGTTACTGTAATGGTGAAATTGCAGTTCTGTTTTGCACCTCATGTATCACCAGGATTTAGTGCAGGAAAAAGGGCTGATTGGAGTGGGAGTCAGTGTGCTGATTTAATCCAGGGGTGTTGAAAAATACCCCAGCTATGCAGTTTGCAAAAAACAGTTGATCAGTTATGCCTATTCCACCATTATATTTCACAGTACAATATACTCTCATGTCTCAGCAAAACATCAAATGTAATGGGCATTGAAAAATAGCACTGCAACTACCTGAATGAGTAGGGCTTATAGTGGTATTGTCTTAAAATGGTAGGCATGGATTGTGGTGCTGCTTCAGCTAATTGTACCCATCCATATCCTAACATTAAAGTGATTTCTTAGAGAGCTGGAACTAGCTGGATTATGGGAGTGTTTTCCTGGGGGTATTTATAGCTCACCATATACACTCAGTAGCCACTTTACTAGGTACACATGTACACCTGCTCATTAATGCAATCAGCCAATTATGTAATCGCAACTCAATGCATAATAGCATTCAGACATGGTCAAGAGGTTCAGTTGTTGTTCAGATCAAACGTCAGAATGGGGAAGAAATGTGATCTAAGTGACTCTGAACATGAAATGATTGTTGGTGCCAGACAGGGTGGTTTGTGTACCTCAGTAACGACTGATTTTGGATTTTCATGCATAACCATCCAGAGCAGGGTTCCTCAACTGGGGTTCTGCGAGAGGTTGCTAGGGATTCCACGAGGGATCGCAATTTTAAAAAAAATAAATATTGTTTTTTGAACTTCACGCAATACGTGTCGCTAGTTCTCGCAGTAGTGGGCAGTGACCAAGCAGCCCCATTAGCAATCTCGTTACCTCCTCGCAGCTTCCCCTTGTGTGTCGCCAACTGACTTAAGGGAGAAAACAAACTCTTAACAGTGTAGTAGAAAATTGGAGGGAAGTTTTCATTATAAAGAAGGAATTTTTACGTGCTGCAACTCAGCTGTTGGCCTGCCACTTTGCTGTTATCGTAAACATTGCAAAAGGTGAATTGTGTGGTTTAGAAGTCAATTGTATTGTGAAGATTTTGTATTTTTTGTGGTTTTCTGTTTCAGTTATTTGTTATGTTTTTCTTTGTTATATTTTGTTAGTCCCTGTGTTTTACAGACATGTCCGATGTTACAATCTTCTGAGTCATCTCACTGCACTAGTGCAACAACGGTCACAGAAAAGTCCATCTTTCTGTCAAAAGTCAATGGGTTTTACATGGACTGGTGATCCAAGTTGTCCTATTCCATTGTTCCAAGTCTGTGGCAAACAACTTAAAAATGCAGCAATAACTCCAGAAAAATTGAAAAGACACTTAACTACGAATCACAGCCATATGACAGGTAAAAGTGCTGACTATTTTAAAAGGCTATTTGAACCTCAAAACAAACAGTAAAGCTTTTGTTCATAAAGTCACAGTCAGTAAAAGTATCCAGGAAGCAAGTTATTTAGTAACAGAACTTATTAGCCAGAAAAGCTAAAAGAAGATACGAGGTTGGTTTGGCAAATAAGGTGAAAGTAAATCCGAAAGGTTTCTACAGTTATATTAAAAGCAAGAGGATAGTGAGGGATAAAATTGGCCCCTTAGAGAATCAGAGTGGTCAGCTATGTGTGGAACCGAAGGAGATGGGAGAGATTTTGAATGATTTCTTCTCTTCGGTATTCACTAAGGAGAAGGATATTGAATTGTCTAAGGTGTGGGAAACAAGTAAGGAAGTTATGGAACCTATGACAATTAAAGAGGTGGAGGTACTGGCGCTTTTAAGAAATTTAAAAGTGGATAAATCTCCGGGTCCTGACAGGATATTCCCCAGGACCTTGAGGGAAGTTTGTGTAGAAATAGCAGGAGCTCTGACGGAGATCTTTAATATGTCATTAGAAACGGGGATTGTGCCGGAGGATTGGCGTATTGCTCATGTGGTTCCATTGTTTAAAAAGGGTTCTAGAAGGAAGCCTAGCAATTATAGACCTGTCAGTTTGACATCAGTGGTGGGTAAATTAATGGAAAGTATTCTTAGAGATAGTATTTATAATTATCTGGATAGACGGGATCTGATTAGAAGTAGCCAGCATGGATTTGTGCGTGGAGGGTCATGTTTGACAAACCTTATTGAATTTTTTGAAGAAGTTACGAGGAATGTTGACGAGGGTAAGGCAGTGGATGTAGTCTATATGGACTTCAGCAAAGCCTTTGACAAAGTTCCACATGGAAGGTTAGTTAAGAAGGTTCAGTCGTTAGGTATTAATGCTGGAGTAATAGAATGGATTCAACAGTGGCTAGATGGGAGATGCCAGAGAGTAGTGGTGGATAATTGTTTATCGGGATGGAGGCCGGTGACTAGCGGGGTGCCTCAGGGATCTGTTTTGGGCCCAATGTTGTTTGTAATATACATAAATGATCTGGATGATGGGGTGGTAAATTGGATTAGTAAGTATGCCGATGATACTAAGGTAGGAGGTGTTGTGGATAATGAGGTGGATTTTCAAAGCTTGCAGGGAGATTTATGCCGGTTAGAAGAAACGGCTGAACGTTGGCAGATGGAGTTTAATGCTGAGAAGTGTGAGGTTCTACATTTTGGCAGGAATAATCCAAATAGAACATACAGAGTAAATGGTAGGGCATTGAGGAATGCAGAGGAACAGAGAGATCTAGGAATAACTGTGCATAGTTCCCTGAAAGTGGAGTTTCATGTAGATAGGGTGGTGAAGAGGGCTTTTGGAACGCTGGCCTTTATAAATCAAAGCATTGAGTACAGAAGTTGGGAAGTTGTACAAGGCATTGGTAAGGCCAAATTTGGAATATTGTGTGCAGTTCTGGTCACCGAATTATAGGAAAGATATCAATAAATTAGAGAGAGTGCAGAGACGATTTACTAGGATGTTACCTGGGTTTCAGCAATTAAGTTACAGAGAAAGGTTGAACAAGTTAGGTCTCTATTCATTGGAGCGTAGAAGATTGAGGGGGGATTTGATCGAGGTATTTCAAATTTTGAGAGGGATAGATAGAGTTGACGTGAACAGGCTGTTTCCATTGAGAGTAGGGGAGATTCAAACTAGAGGACATGATTTGAGAGTTAGGGGGCAGAAGTTTAAGGGAAACACGAGGGGGTATTTCTTTACTCGGAGAGTGATAGCTGTGTGGAATGAGCTTCCTGTAGAAGTAGTAGAGGCCAGTTCAGTTGTGTCATTTAAGGTAAAATTGGATAGGTGTATGGACAGGAAAGGAGTGGAGGGTTATGGGCTGAGTGCAGGTAGGTGGGACTAGGTGAGATTAAGGGTTCGACATGGACTAGGAGGGCCAAGATGGCCTGTTTCCGTGCTGTGATTGTTATATGGTTATATGGTTATAAAAGGAAAAGTCACACAGTTGGTGAGAACCTAAGAATGCCAACATGTAAAATTATGATGGATGAAATGCTAGGATAAGATCCAGTACGAGAAATTGAAAAGGTTTCACAGTACAATAAGTCGACATATTTGATGACATGTCACATGATGCTGAAGAGGTTTTGTGAAAAACAACAGCTTCTCTCTCCAGGTTGAGGAGTCAACAGATCTCACCAATACATGTCATTTTGCAGCATTTGTAAGATTTGTAAATGATGGTGAACTTCAAGAAAACTTAGTGTTCAAGGAGCTGCCCGAAACAAGCAAAGGTCAAGATACATTTAATGTTTTCTCTTCATGTCTGGAAACAAAAGGTCTGCCTTGGAGGAACACTGTTGCTTCGGCTCATGGTTTTTAGTAGCTTTACTATTCAACATTGTCATGTTGTAAATAGCATTAATTAAAATCAATCTGCAACCTTTATTTAACTGAACTCTACTGAGCCTACCTTTAGAAAAATTAAATTGCATTTTGGCTTATTTAATAGTATTATGTTAGCCTTATGAGTTTTTAAAATTTATGAAAGGGAAAGAAAGAGATTAATTCAAGAAAGGTAAGCTCAGCTTGACTACATGTATGTTTTTCCTAGAGAGGTTGGCTAAAAATTCACTCTCTACTCAAAAGAGCATTGACAATTATTTTTGGATTATTATATCTACAACTTACTGATCACCCTAATGTACCGTAAGCTGTAGTTATAATAATCTTTACATGGGGGTTCTTTATTTCAAGGGTTCCTTCAAGGCAAAACAGTTGAGAAAGGCTGGTCTAGAGCTTATAAAGAATGTTGTGATAAACAAAAAAAAAAAAATCCAGTGAGCGGCAGTTCTGTGGGCGAAAATACCTTGTTCGTGGGAGAGATCAGAGGAGAATGGGCAGACTGGTTCAAGCTGATAGTAACTCCAGTAACCACACATTGCCACAGTGGTGTGCAGCACTTCTCTGAACCTTAACACTTTGAACCTTGAAGTGGCTGCAGCAACAGAAACCCACAAACATAGATGTTGTGGCCACTTTATAGAAGGTTCCTAATAAAGTGACAAGTGAGTGTAGATCCAGCAGCCATTAGTATTTCAAAGCTTCTTTCTGTTTTCTAACTCAGTTTCTGCAACATTTCGTGCACAGTATTGTAAATGTGTGATTCACAATAGGAAGGACCCAAGTGATGTGGTGAGCTGAATGACTTGCTGCGTTCCTCCTGCATTTTGTGTGTGCTGTTCAAGATTTCCAGCATCTGTAGAACCTCTTGTCTATAAGCTGAAGATGGTCTTTACTGCATTTCACTCTGGGGAAAATGTGCATTTTCAATCAAGTGGTGCTGAGATAAACAGAACTACAAGATTGAATTTCTAAACCACAATCTGTCTTAATAAATTCACATGATCCAGAGATAAAACAAACCTAGTATAAAGTATTTACTTGTATTTTTATGTATAAAAATAATTTAAAGGTATTGGAGGTAAAGATCATTATAAGTGGTACATGACTATCAAATGGGACATTTTGGGTCAAAACCCTGCATCAAGTCTATCAAAACATCAGCAATCCCTTTCCTCCCCTCAGAAGCTGCCTGACCATCTGAGTTCCTTCGGGAAGTGTTGTATCAAATGGGCACACTCCTTTTCATTATCCAAGGTGCCTGGTCCATTGCCAGAGAGCAATCAGTATTAACCATTCTGAAAGCTGCTTTGAATTCTAGCTTTGCTCCCAGAAACCTTACAGCCTCATCTACAGTCCCCGTTGTGGAGACAGAATGACAGTCATAATTGCATCAGATTAATTTTATGCTCTTGGAGATTATTAGTGCACCTCTTCTAAGCTTAATGTCTTGTCTGGGAAATTTAAATGCAGGAATATGTAAGTTAAAATGCTTTGTACTTGGCAATCATCAGCCGCACACACAAAATGCTGGAGGAACTCACCAGGCCAGGCAGCATCTATGGAAAAGAGTACAATCAACATTTTGGTGATTGGATTATTAAAATCATCAGCTTCATTTATTCTCAACTACCATCTCTGGAACACTCAGAAAGATATACGATTCCCAAAGATATCACCAATCATTGTACAAGTATGGTGATCAGTGTCCAGGCCATTCATTTTAAAGGTGGTTTCTTGCTTGTGCTTATGTTAACTACACCCTATGATTACGCCTGTCCACTCCCTAACACAATCTACTTACCTGATGGGTAGAGCTAGTCTGCAGATCAGGTTAACAGAAACGGAGTTTTTATTTGTTTCTGAAACTCTCTGCATACGGTTATGTTCTTACCCCATGACATACCAATATTACCGTAGATTCCGGACTACAGAGTGCACCTGATTAAAAGCCGCACGCTCTAATTTTAGAAAGAAAATCAATTTTGTACTTGTACAGGCAGCACCGGATTTTAAGCCGCAGGTGTCCCATGTTGTAATATGAGATATTTACACAGAAAGATATTACACGTGAGGATTTTTTAACTTTTAATTAAATCCGTATGGTAACATAAATAAATACATATTGCAAATGCTTTTTTTCGAACAGTGCCTGTATCACAGCTACTTTTAAATATACATACATATCGGTAACACAAATTACGTTGCGTATACTTTTTTACTGAACAGTGCACAAACAACATTCCAATATCTCCTAACGACTGGTAAAAAAAATATATATACTGCAGCCTACCAGGAAAAGTTATTGATCGCCTTCTTCATCTTCCTCCTGCGCACTAAAACCATCAAAGTCCTTCAGTGTCCGAATTGAACAACCTCAAGATCTGGTCACTCACTTCAGTCTCTTCGTTGTCGCTCTCACTTGAGCGCACGCGGTCCTCTTCATCACGCAGCAGTCCAGCCTTTCGAAACCCGTTGGTGATGGTGGATGTTGTGACACGGCTCCACGCATTTAGGATCCACTGGCAGACTTGAGTTAAAGATGCTCTTCGCATGTGTCCTGTTTTGGTAAAGGATTTCTCGCCGCTCGTCATCCAAGCCTCCCACTCAACGCGCAGCGCCACTTTAAATGCCCGGTTCACGCTGATGTCCAGTGGCTGCAAATACTTCGTAGTGCCCCCAGGAATCACAGCTGGAATTGAGTTTGTACTCTTGATGGCAGCTTTCACTGAACTTTCATTGTCAGCTGCTTAAATAATCACCATCGGTGGAAGCTTTAGTCCGGATGCTGTGCAGCTCAGAACACAAGTAAAATGCGTTCTCTCATGGCCACTTGTTTTCAGTGTGATGGACGAGTCACCTTTTTTATTAACAGTCCGAGTGAGAGGCAGGTCAAACGTCAAAGGTACTTCATCCATATTTATGATATCATCTGGCCTGATGGAATTCTCCGCTATCTTTGTTTGAGTGAATGTGCGGAAGTTAGCAAGTTTTTCCTCGTGGTCGGGAGGGAGCTGCTGACACAGAGTCGTGCGTACCCTGACGGACAGGCCTTTTCGTCTCATAAATCTAAACCACCACGATGGCCCACCTCTAAAATCTTCAATTTTCATTTTGGTGGCGATTGCTTTAGCCTTCAGTCTGATCTGCACGGTGGAAACACCGCGGCCGCCTGCTCTCTGTGTGTTAACCCAGTCTTCAAGAAAGTTTTCAAGTTCGGGCCATCTGCTATGATTACCTCTGAAAGCTTTTGTCGTCTTTTTGCATTGACTCAGTTCTTCACACTGGCGTCTCCACCGTCTCACCATCGATTCATTTATGCCAAGATTATGTGCAGCAGCTCGATTTCCTTCTTCAGCCGCCAGATTGATCGCCTTTAACTTAAAAGCTGCATCATATGCTTTTCTTCGAGTGTTTTCCATGTTGATGAGGGTGAGTACAAATGACTGATTTACAATAATTTAATTGTGAAAGTGTGCTTGATTTATCGTACAATTTCATTGGACCTCTGTGAACTACTCATCAATTTTATTGGTCTACTGTTATGAGGCAAAATGTTTTTGGCGGCATGAAAAAAAAACATGCATTAGCCGCACCGTAGTATAGGCCGCAGTGTTCAAAGCGTGGGAAAAAAGTAGCGGCTTATAGTCCGGAATTTACGGTACTGTTTGTTTTGTTGTTGATTTTGGTTGTGCATCTAGTAGCTTTTTCAGGTGGTTCATTACTATTTATCAGGTATTTTTGGGGTGTGGACATTAAAAGCTTAGGTTGATTTAGGTTTGCTGAACTTGCTCATTACAAGCATCTCGAGCGATTCCTTTTGGAACAATGAGGGATGAGTTGCTGTTGTTCCTGTTTATGTATGATAAAGGCATTTAATGCATTAAAATGATACCAGAAGCCTGGTTTACTGATGCATCACATAATAGAGGATCAGATACACTTTGGAACAAAAATGGGGAGGGTGAAGGGTGACCTTGTGGCGACTCATTTCCTGGCACATCCGAACCGGCTCACAATTAGATAGCCTACGGGGGTTTGCGAGCACAGAGCTTTGGAGCCTCTGCGCCACGGGGGGCAGGTTGAGGGAGGCTTAAAAGTGAGGCTGAAGATTTCGAATAAAGTTTTTTCCTTCGACTGCAGTTACCGATTCCGTGTCGTAATTTTAGCGCTGCATGTAGCACACCGCTACAACCTCACAGTAGAATGTGCGTAAAGCAGGCTAGATACTGAGAATGTCTATGTTGGGATCATTAATCTTTTTTAAATTGCACTACTTTGTTCCAAAAAAATGCTATTCTCTTTAAAGACTCTTGACAGAAGCAGACAAACTATGACTCACCTTGTTTATCAGGCAGTCGTTTACAGTTGGTAGATAAAATCAGTGCTTTGCTTGAGTCAGGGTTTCATAGATTACTAGTTTCAGTAATTACACTGTGTCAAATTTTGAAGTGTGAATTGTATTGGCTCCAGGCTAATTGAAAGCATATTGAATTTTTATAATGCTTTGGTTAGCTGTGACTGGACTTTGATACCCAGTTTAGGAAAGGTGTGAGGTCCTTTTACATAGGGGGCTTTTTATTGATTGAAGTCAATTCTGGATGTTCTGTCCCAGTTGTCTATATGTTATGCTAGCCAGTTCACTAGCCAGGGCAGATTTGGAGAACAGGTTATTGCCCATGCAACAGGCACCCCCTTCTCCACACAGCTGATGAATCCGAAGGAATGGCAGAGACCAATACAGTTTGGCACCAGCAGCTTCACAGGAGTTGCCTGTCAGCATTGAATTCAACGTGGAACTGCCTTAGGGACTCCAGCTTTGGAAGTCTTAGCCTTCAGTGGCTATAGCCACAAGCCAGCGTAGATTTAAGATTAGTTTTCTTTCTCCTCGATGAGCTGCCAACCATGGCTGACAAGCCCTATAGAATAAAATAGAAGTTTATTGTTATTGCTCAAGGCAACATGATTCCGAAGATACTCCCGACCATGCAAAACAGATATTTGTAGTGCATGTGGTGTGGGTTAAATTTTTTAAAATTCCCATATTTACATGGAACAAGTGACGTCAGTAGTCCATTACATTCAAAGGACATTGGCAAGCCAGTTGTAGCATTATTCGGCTGCACAACAGCTGTCAGGAAGAAGTTGTTTTTCACTCTTACTGTCTTGGCTAAGATGTTTCTGTGCCTCCTACCAGATGGTATGAGATTGAACCGACGTATCTGGGATGGATGAATCTTTAATGATATTACGAGTGTGCCACAGGCACCAAGAGTTGTAGATTACTGCCACGTCCAGTGGTTGTGTTTCAGTGATGTGCTGAGCTGTGCTAATCACTGAGCTGTGTTGAAGTGCTCTGTGATCTGTCTTGCAGGCAACTAGAATACCTCTGTCATTCTGTATGACAGTGTGCTCTTTGTCACACATTGATAAAAGTTAACCAGCAATTTTTGGGGCAGATTAGCTCTCCTTCAGCACCTTAGGTAGTACAGTCGCTGTTGTGCCTTCCCTACCATCTGCTCAAACTGATTGGATTTAATGCACCAGTAACCCACCTTTGCCACTTTTCCTGTTAGTTCCACTGGAAATAGTAGCTAAGCCATACGTGAAGGCCAGGAGCTGGACTTGTCAGAGGCTATTTGAGGCAC
Source organism: Hypanus sabinus (assembly GCF_030144855.1). Lineage (NCBI taxonomy): Eukaryota > Metazoa > Chordata > Chondrichthyes > Myliobatiformes > Dasyatidae > Hypanus > Hypanus sabinus. Next base: position 128,269,656 of record NC_082706.1, read on the forward strand.
ATGCCTTTGGGAGCATTTACTAGGGCGGTGGGAGCTTATCCCCACTATCCCTCTCTCCCCCCCCCCCCCCCCCCTCCACTGGCTAAAACCTTAAGGTTTTATACATAGTGCAGAACAAAATTCCAGGATGATTCAAAGGAAAAGGGTTGTTAGTTACAGGGATTTTCTTTATATTTCACATCCCCTCTCCTCTTGGACAGAGCAAGAAAAGGGTTTTCCTGGTCCTTCCATATCACCAGTCCCTGCACTGACAGACCATCTCTGCATTTCTGCCAAATGCAACAAAATATCATCATAGAAACATTTCAGCATTTGGAAGGGATGGGCCTGTTCTTCCATCACTACCAGCAGTGGTACTGTGGTACTTTACTACACAGCCGCAGGAGATGTAGGTAGCATTTGTCCTTTCACTTCTTCCCTTCCCACCATCATGGGACCCAAACCCTCCTGCCATCTGAAGTAGTGAATCACTTGCAATCCTTTCCATCCAGTGTGCTGCATTCACTTCACAATGTGGTCTCCTTTACCCTGAAGGAAGCAAACATGGATAGGGTGGCTGTTTTCGAGTGCGCCTATATTCAGACCTCGAGCTCCTACTTCAATATTCCAACCCACTCCAACTCTGAACAATTTTCTTCATTGTTACAGCAAGCGTCTCTGCAAGCTTGAGGAAGAACATCTAGTCTTCTGTCTCGGCATGTTGCACCATCCAGATTTTCTTTTTGTCCTTTCTGCCAGTCGTTCACCTATGATTTTGTCTTAGTTTTTGGCATACCATCTGACTTGCTGCTCATTTCCCATAGCTGTGCTATTGGCAACATTTAACACAGACAAGGAAGCAAAATCTGATTTTTGATTACCATATTAACATTTGTCCTTACCCTATCAAAGAGATTTTCTTTGTTCCAGCCGTCTGTGAATTCATGAGTGGTATCTCACTTTCCTCTCTTGCAAACATGGGCTGTTTAGCCCATGTTCAGCCCTTTATTTTTTGTAACTTAGAGTAATTTTAATGTCTTAGACTGTACTGTTGCCACAAGACAATAAATTTCATGATATACATCAGTGAAAATAAAACTGATTCTGAGTCTGATTCATCTGTTCCACCCTTTCTCCACTACCAGTAAGTAATTTGTTTCCTTTGCAACACACAAAGTGCTGGAGGAACTCGCAACACACACCAGCTTCCCTGGAGTGTTTTGATCTGTGACTTTGGATTTCCAGCATCTGCAGTTTGTCTCAAATTTGATTCTTTTCTTCTCCAGATCAGACAAAAGGCCTTGGATCTGAAATATTGACCCCATTTCTTTTTCCGCAGAAGCTGCCTGATCAGCTGAATGTTTCCTAGTATTTTGTACTGGGGCTGTTGCCCTTGTAATTAAAGGGGTTCAGATGAGATGTGATAATACCATGTTTAGATAAAGAGACAAAGTAATCCGATTCATATTGGCTGAGGGTAGTCAAGTTAGGTACATGATTTCAAACTATGGACATTGATTCAATAAATATTGTTCAATAAAAAAAATCTGCAGATGCTGGAAATCTGAAATAAAAACATAAAATGCTGAAAAAACTTGACAGGTGAGGCAGCATTAGTGGAAAAGGAAGCCATTTCAGGGGAAGATCCTTTATCATTTTGATCTGGCTGGAGGTCAGAAGTAAGTGCAATCAGAGGAGTGAGGGGGAAGACTGGAAAGAGGATAAGTCTTGGAATAGGTCATGGTCTTAGCAGTGAATTAAATCTAAGAATACCAACTCAACTCAACACCAGACCTTGAAGATTCAACTATCTTGGAAAGTGGTCTTTCTCAGGACAGCTGATCTACGTTTCCCCTCATTATTTCAACAAAAAAAAAGACATCACCCCATATGCAAATGATGTGCAAACTATGCTAGATGTCAGAGGTGAATTAGATTGGGAGGAGTAACACCTCACATTCTGACTGGGTGGTCTCCAACCTGATGGCATGAACATCGATTTCTCCAACTTCTGGTAATTTCTCCCATCCCCCTTCTCTTCATTTCCATTCCCCATTCTGGCTCCCCTCTTACCCCTTCTCTCACCTGCCAATCACTGCCCCGATGCCCCGCCTACTCCTCTTCCTCTCCTATCAGACTCCTGTTTTTTTTCCAGTTCTTTACATTTTCCACCTTTTACCTCTCAAATTCTCACTTCAACCACCCTCCTCCACCTACCTACCTACCTCCCCCCTCAACTGGCTTCACCTATCACTTGCCAGCTTGTACCCCTTCCCCTCCTCCCATTTTATTCTGGCTTCTTCCTCCTTCCTTTCATTCGTGATGAAGGGTCTCAGCCCAAAACGGCAATTTTTATTCCCCTTCATAGATGCCGCCTGACCTACTGAGTTCCTTCAGCATTTTGAGTACAGGTTTCCCCCGCAATCTGAAGGTAGAACGTTCCTATGAAACTGTTTGTAATCCGAAATGTCGTAAAGCGAAGAAGCAATTACCATTAATTTATATGGGAAAATTTTTTGAGCGTTCCCAGACCCAAAAAATAACCTACCAAATCAAAGCAAATAACACATGAACCTAAAATAACACTAACATATAGTAAAAGCAGGGATGATGTAATAAATTTATACCCTATATAAAGGAGAAATATTGTAAGTACAGTGTAGTTTCACTTAACAAACTCGGGAAGGCAGTGAACCAAAATCGATTTGGAGGGAAAAAAATCGGCACATACACGCATGCGCAAACAACTGCCCACACAAGGCTTCACGGTCATTGTAATCTTTCTCGGGCTAAACACACATATAAAGCGGTCGTCTTTTTTTTTGTAAAAGCGAAAATCCTCTTTGGTTAGCGAAAACAGGTACTAATGTAAATCTTTCGTAACAGCAAGTTGTTGTAAATCGTTCGAAAAGCGGGGGCCACCTGTATGTTATGTTGGGAAGCACCTGTTCAGATTTACTAATTAATACAACATGATCTGGGAATGTTGTGCTTTATTACAGGTGAATTCAATTGCATAATGCTAAAGGATAGTAATGCACAATTATATTTCTAACCCAGTAAGTTTTATTGGAAAGTAGACAGCTGAACATTCTGTAGTGGTGTTGGCAGAAAATATGGAATACTTTTGTACTATTTCCCTGCAGGCTACAACGTTGAGTAACCCAGATACATCCTGAAAAAGGTGCCTGTAGAGATACAAGAGAACTGTGCAGTCAAAGAGAAGGGGAAACAGTCTCTGATCCCCAGATTTCATTCCTGATCTTCTGACTTCACTCACCACCCCCGATCTCATCCCCAAAGGCCAACTGTACTAAATCCCTTCGCACCCCATACTTGCTCCCCAATTCCACTTCTACTGAGACTCATGACCAGTATAGAATCTTCCTCTCCTGTCACCAAGCCACTTTACTCACTTGCTTACCTGTCCTCAGAACTATAACCATGTCCCCCTCTTAACATCAATAATACTTGGCGAATTTTTGGCTATTTGGTCGTGAGAGCTCATGACCAGTCAGCAAATTGACATTGCTGGTAGAGCAACAGTATCACTGTTCCAGTGACCAAGACTTTATTCCTACTTTATGAACCGAATGTGTGATGTTGGCAAGTTCCCTCTGTGAGAGCTTCCTCTGACTGCGCTGATTTACCACCATGCCCAAAGACACACAGGTTGGTAGATCAATTGGTCACTGTAAATTGCCCCCGTGTGTTAGGTGAGTGGGAGAAACTGTGGCTAGTTAAGGGGAATTGTTGAGGTGTGGCAGGAGGAGGGGGAATAAAATGAAATTGGCAAGGGTTGGTGTGGATGTGTAGTAGGTAGTCATTTCAGGATCAGTGGGTCAGAGACTGTGTTTTCCTACTCTCTGATTCTGTTTTTTGGAACAATTATTAGGGTCTCTACATCTCTTATGAGGAAAGGCTGAGCAAGCTACAGCTTTTCTCTTTGGAGTGAAGGAGGATGAGAGGTGACTTGATAGAGGTGATTAATTATAAGGGACAAGATAGAATGGGCAGCCAGCATTTTTTTCCCAAGGTAGCAATGGCTAATGTCAGAGGACATCCTTTTAAGATGAATTGAGTAAAGCTTAAGGGAAATGTCAAAGGTAGGTTTTTTTTTTATGCAGAGTGGTAAATGTCCAGAATATACAACTGGGGTGGTAATAATAGCTGATACATTAGGGACATTTAAGAGATTCTTTGATAGGCACATGGATGAAAAACAGAGGATTTTTGGCTATGCTGGAAGGAAAGGTTAGAATGATCATGAAATAGGTCAGAAGGTCAGTACAACATTGGTGGCCAGAGGGCTCATACTGTGTTGTACTGTTCTATGTTCTTGGATGCTGATGATCAGCTTTGTAATATGCCCTTTTGGCTGCTCTAGACTGTCTAGGTGTTTGTTCTGTGACAAAATGTGCTGACACTGTAATGTGAAGCAAACATATGATCAGGTTAGCCTTCCAGGAAGTAGGTATGACCAGTACAATGAGTACAAACTTTATACAGCTTACCCATTACACAATGGAGAAGTGGCAAATCCATTATCAGGTTTTATTTGATATTCCCACAGGACATGGTTTTGTTCACTAAATACTATTTTGCAATCACAGATATCCTGATGACATACAGAATGACAGAAATGGGTCAGTGATGTCTTTTCATGGTCTTGCTAATTAAAATTGAAGATTAATACATGTTATATTTGTTAACCTATTAATTTCTCAGAGGAGCAATGAAATTTGGAGGTCAATCTGATGACTCTGGTTGGGTCCTGCAAATACTTCTCTTCCAGACCTTCACAATAATGTCAGGTGTCCACCAAGGATCAACTCCATTCGATTACTCACCCAGCAGGATGGTAGTTAGGGCACCTGAGGGAGAATGATGCAGACGGGTTGAGAGGGATGAGGAAGAATGATTTACAAGGTCATAAAGGATGTGTTTATTCTGAAAAGTGGCTCAACTTGACAAACTAACTCAAGAACACAAGGTGAAACTATTTATACAGTGGTTTGGTTCAGTGCTGAAATTCATTGCAACTCAAGTTGTATTTGTTTATCACAATGGACACTGTTACACCGAAGCTCTTAAGAAGATGGAAACTATATTAAAAAAAAAGCTCTTAGGTTTGACTCTTAGCCACAGGTGGTCACAAACAATGAGCAAAAGTTGGTTCAAAGAGAAAAAGGACAGAAAAGTGTACAATCTTGAGGAAGAAATTTACTTCTTAGATGGGGGTGTCATCTGTGATATGATAATTAAATTTGCACTGGAAACATTGTTGTAAGTAGTTCTTGGAGTTACTTTGGGGTTGTTGGGCACAGGTTTAATGAGCAGAGTTGTAAGCAGAGCTAGGTTGGTAAACTTGCTCCTGTGGGACTAAATTGTAAAGGGCAGGTACTGTTCTGACAGATCGAATGGCCAGCTACATTGTTAAGTTCTGCAATTAAAACATAGAAAGTGGATGCATTCATATGGCATCTTTCATTACTTCCACAAAGTGCTTCTGCAATGCAGTCATTCGTTGTTGTCATGTTGAAGATCAGAGCAAACCAAAATTTGTTGAAAAATCTACTCTCACGGCGACTGCTGTGCTGTTGGCTGTGTTGCCATATTAAGGCATAAAGAGTACAGCTGCAGTCTGCTGTTTAATACAATATTGATTTATATGTTTAGCTTTGCCAGAGAATCACTCCAACTGCTTAAAGGGTTTAAATGCCATTTCAGTCTTCTCTTTTTTTGTCTCTTGTGTTTGTTACATGCATCTGATAGAAGTCAGAAACAGAGAAGGATATTATGGAGGATTGATTTGTTCATGAACCCACTGTTTTAAAAGAGGTAATCAGAATATAAAGCACTTTTGAATGAAACGAGCTGTTAAAGATGAACATTGTCTTACATAATTCTGCAAGACATATGGGGAAATAAGTTTGTATTCATCTATCTATCTGACTAGCTGATACAGTTCCAGCAGTATGTAGTCACCCTGTCTTGCCTGCCTGAGCATCTTCTTAAATGGTTCAGTGCCAGATCTTATTTGATAACACTTCTGTAGCATAACTTGGAATGTTTTATTAGGTACCTACTTTGCCTTTGAGTTGTGAAGGAGTTGGAGTCATGGGCAATTTTGCGGACATTGGATTGCATCCAGATATTGCACTTTTTTGGGCATAGCTGGGAATTCATGATGCTCATACAACATAGAGGTCACATGAAACTGAAGCGTTGCCAAAGCAACAAATAATATCAGACCAAAGCGAACCAACAGACCTCCTTTCAATACATTTACACTTACAAGGGAGTTCAGCAGAGTATATTTCCCTTTTTGGCAATCTCTTTTTATTCCTTGGTCTTATGTTGACCAGCTGCTTTTAAAATGGCAGTGAGCATGTGCTGACAAAAAAACTCATTCCTCTTTGCAATCAAAAAAGAGAAAGACCATGCTTAAAGTAGTTCAGTATAATAACCAAAATATGTTGAGCAATCTATTTGCACAGCGGCTGCCGTGATTTTTGCTGTGGCCGAGCTGCCAGTTTAACACATGAAGAACAGCTGTAGTCTGATTGGTCAGGATGCTTGACCAGATTCACTTCCAGGCCCATGCAAGGGAGCAGCAATGAGGCAGCTGAAAGCCAGAGTTGGGGATCCTTTTGAAGTGATTCGCCTTACTCAACCATGAGGTCATTTAAAAAACTATTTAATTATACAATGGTTACACCATTTGATTTTAGCATTGCTCCCGATGACTAACTAATGCAACATGAATTTAAGTGTCAGTTTAGTTGTTTGATAAATCTGACTGCCTCAGTGTTGCCACTTTTGTGTTATTCTGCACTATGAAATATTCTTTTACATATTTACCTTTTTCTATTTCTAATTAGAAATGGGCCTTCATAGAGTCATTGAGCAGAGGTTTGTCCATAGCTTTCTCTGTCTTGACAATTCAGATGTTCTCCAGTTGCTTCATGTATTTTCTGAGAGAGCCTGCTACCACCTCTTCTCAGATTGTGTGTTTCAGATTGAAGGCAGCCTCCAGATGAAAAATTCTTCCTCAGATCCCCTCTAAACCTCCTTATTCCTCAGCTCAAATCCACACCCTCTACTCTTGGAGAACACATCCAGTCCATCTGGTCTGTCTTTATAACTGAACTGTTCCATCCTGGTGAATCTCCTCTGCATCCTTTCCAGTGCAATGACATCCATAATGGAGAAGTTTCAAGAGTACAATGAGTGATAGGTTAGTTTGTTTATTATTAAAGTTCCATGGAAGCAATCGTAACAAAATCTTCCTCCCATAATTTATAATTACACTCAGAATGTTCACATGTTGTAAGTCAAGTTTAAATTTGGATGTGTATTTTCTCCAGCTAGTTCATTAAAATATTTGACCAGTATTAAAAATAAAACACAGAAATAAAAGTAATCAGAGAACTGGCAAGTGTATAATGTTGTAACTCTATTTAAGAAGAGAACAAGGGAACATCATGGGAACTCTAGAGCATGAATCTCATGTCAGTTGTAGGGAAATTGCTGGAGAAAATTCTTAGGGATAGGATATATGAGCAGTTGGAAACCGTGGCCTAACTAGGGAGAGCCATTGTGTGGGGCATGTCATGTCTTACCAATTTGATTGAGTTTTTTGACAAGGTGACGAGAGATTGATAAAGGTAGAGCAATGGATGTTGTCTATATGGCTTTTAGAAAGGCATTTGATAAAGTCACTCATGTGAGGTTAACCCAGAAGATTAGGATGCATGGGGTCTGTGGCAATTTGGCTGTTTACATTCAGAACTCGTTTGCGCATAGAAGAGAGATGTCTGTGCTCAAAGGGACTTGTTTGAGCAGGAGGTGTGTAATTAGTGGTGTTCCACGGGGATCTGTGCTGTGACCTCTGCTGTTTGTGATGTACTGCATATAAGTGACCTGGATGAAATTGTAGATGGGTGAGTTAGTAAGCTTGCAGATGATAGCAATATTGGTGGAGTTGTGGATAGTATAGAAGACTGGCAACAAATTCAGCGCAATATCGATCAGTTGCAGATATGGGCAGAGAAATGGCAGATGGAGTTTAATCTAGATAAATGTGAGATGTTGTACTTTGGTAGTGCAAATGCAAGGAGACAATACACTGTTACGGGTACACTGATGAGCAGAGAGATCTTGGAATCCAGTTCATAGTTTCATGAAAGTGGCTACTCAGATCAAAAGAGTGGTTAAGAAGGCTTATGGAATGCTTGCTTTTTTAGTCTAGGCATTGTGTTCAAAAGTCAGGAGGTTATGTTGCAACTTCATAAAACTCTGGTTAGGCCACATCTGGAGTATTGCATGAAGTTCTGGTCGCCCCACTATAGGAAGAATGTTGAGGCTTTGGAGAGGGCGCAAGAACGGTTTACCAAGATGCTGCTTGGTTTGGAGGGCAGGTGCTATCATGAGAGGCTGGGCAAACTTGGTTTGTTCTCTTTGGAGCGGCAGAGGCTGAGGGGAGATCTGATTGAGGTTCATAAGATTATGAGAAGCATTTTCAGAGAAGACAGAGTGTATCTTTTTCCTAGGGTAGAAGTGTCTAATACCAGCGGGCATGCATTGAAGGTGAGAGAGGGTAGGTTCAAAGGGGATGGGTGGCTTAAGTTCTTAACTCAGAGAGTGGCCAATGCCTGGAATATGCTAAGTTGGTATGGTGATAGAGGCAAATATATTAGAGGTTTTTAAGAGACATTTAGATAGGCAGAAGGATGTGAGGCAGGTGGAAGGATGTGGGCATGGTGTGGGTCAGAAGGATTCGTTTCTGGGGTTTTTGATTTACTTTTTAGTTAGTTTGACACAATGTTGTGGGCTGAAGGGCCTGTTCCTTTGCTGTACTGTTCTATGTTTTATGAGAGTGGATGTGAATGTTAAACCAATTTAGAAGTTAATTTAGGTCTAAGATCTAAGCTTTGGTACCCCTATGAGAAACCTATTTTTCCCATTAATTAACTGCTGCTTGGTTCCTGGTTACTCGATCTGGATGCAACCAGGCTCAATCATCTTGGTGTGGCAAGCTACTTTGTCACATGAATTGAATTTGCAGTTTTGTAAAGATTTTGTTTGGTTGCTCATAAGGTAGCAAGATGAGTGAAATGTATGCGGTTAGTCCTTTCTTTCTTTTGGAATGGTGACTGCATCTGGGTTCAAGGCAATTTCATATCCTGATAGAACAGGAAAATTTATCTACACATCTTGTGCAAAGGTGCTTTAGCAGAGTAAAGGTACTGAGAAAGAGAAAACAAAAATCAAAGAAAAAATCCCATTCAAATATATTCATGCACTATCAGATATAAACTACAGACAGGAAACAGTGGCCAGTTTGTATATTTATTTCACTCAAAGCAGCAACAAGATTAATGATCAGATGTTTGATTGGCTGCATTTGTTCTGTAGTAGAGGAATTGGGTTCATATATGAAGGAATTGGATTACTGGCCCATAACAAGCTGCATATGGCATTGCTTTGACTCAATAGTGGTCACCATTCTTAGAATCAGGTTTAATATCACCAGCATATGTTGTGAAATTTGCTAACTTTGCAGCAGCAGTACAATGCAATACATAATAATAGAGAAAAGCAGTGAATTGCAGCAAATATATAATATAAAATAGTTAAATTAAGTTATCAGTCCAAAAAATAGAAATAAAATGTAGTGAGGTGGATTCAATGTTCAATTAGAGATCAGTTGGCAGAGGGGAAGAAGTCGTTCCTGAATCATTGAGTGTGTGCCTTCAGGCTTCTGTGCCTCCTTCCAATAAGAATAAGAGGATGTGTGCTACTTATTAATGATGTACGGCACCTTTTTGAGGCATCGCTCCCTGAAGGTGTCCTGGATACTACAGATGCTAGTGCCCATGATGGAACAGACGAAATTTACAATTCTCTGCAACCTACTTCAATTTTGTGCAGTCGCCCACCCCACCATACCAGATGGTAATGCAGCCATTTAGAATGTTCTCCATGGTACATCTGTAGAAACTTGTGAGTGCTTTAGGTAACATACCAAATTTCCTCAAACTCCTAATTTAGTGTAGCTGCTGTTGTGCCTTCTTTATAGCTGCATTGAAATGTTGGGTCCAGGTCAGATCCTCAGAGATATTGACACCTAGGAGCTTGAGATTGCTCACTCTTTCCACTTCTGATCCCTATTAGAAAACACCCACTTATGAGAGAACACAGAAAAAAAAGTGTAAGGACAAATCTCTCAGAGCAAAAGAAATGAGGTGTGAAATAATAAATAAATAAATAAATAAAGAAAGAAAGAAAGAAAGAATAAATATCGAAAACATGAAGAGTCCCTGAAGGTGAGAATATAGGTCGTGGGAACATTTCAATGTTGAGCCAAGTAAAGTTGAGTGATGTTATCCCCTTTGATTCAAGTGCCCGATGGTAGATGGATAGTAACTGTTCCTGAATCGGGTGGTGTGGGATGATGTCATCAGCAAACTTGAATATGGCTTTGAAGATGTGCTTACCCACACAGTCATAGGTGCAAAGTGAGTAGAGCAGGGGTCTAAACCCATGGCCTTGATGGAGTTTGTGGGGGAGACATTGCTAATTCCAACTGACTGGGGTGTGCAAGTAAGCAAATCTAGAACTCAATTCCACAAAGAGGCAATGAAGTCTTGAAGCTTATTGATTAGTTTTGAGGGTGATGAAATTGAATGTGGAGCTGTACTCAATAAAGAGCATCCTGATGTACGCATTTTTGTTATACAGTTGTTCCAGGGTTAAGTAAAGTGCCAATGCTGTGGACCTGTTGCTTTAAAGATAGACGATCAAAATAACCATCAATTGATAGCTTTACAGTGTGTCTTAAAGGAAGAGAATTTGGTAGAGAGATGGAGAAACTTGTGGAGGGGTTCCAGAGCTTAGTTTCCAAACATTTGGAAGAGCAGCAACTAATGGGACAGCAATTAAAATAAGAGAGGCTGGAATTAGTAGAGTGTAGATACTTCGGGGGTGGGGGGGGGGGTTGTAAAGGCAAACAAGATAACCAGGATGGGCATGGGTAGGAGCACTGAGGGATTTGAAAACAAGGATGATAATTTTAAAACAGCAATATCTTTGAAATGAGAATAAATGAAGTCAGGGACCACAGGGGAGATGAGAAAATAGTTCAGGAAAGTTTCTGGTTTATGCTATAGGGACTCTATAAATGAAGAACTTCAGTTTTCTGAAGAATCAGATCACTAGAATGAACTTAAAGCAACTTGCAGAACTGAGTTCAATAAATATGGCATTGTGTGGAGCTTTATCAGAAACAAATGACCACGAAAATTGAAAAACAGTTGTTAGAAAAGCAGCTGGTTTATTAATTCACTTCTGAGCAGGATACCTTCCTGGCCTGGTCTGTGTATGGCTGAAGCCCACTTTGTGTGAGTGGCTCTTCATCATGCCCTGAGTAATGGTGACACAAGCCACAGGATGGGCAGTCACATTTCTGCAAGTGTAACTCATTAAAATATTAACTGACAACGAACATAATCGTGCAGCACTACTTTGAAGTGAGAGTAGCTGAGTGAGACAAGAAAACAAACCTCAAAAAGATTGAAGAATAAATTTAAAACAGAAACACAGCGGTTAGTGGTTGAAGTAGTCTGCCAGAGTATGCTGAGCAAGGGAAGCAAAGCTACTCAAGTCCATCTGCTTGCTTTCATTAGGAGAATTGGATTAAAGTTGGGATGAGCTCCTGTGGGCCACATGATCTGTCTATCCTATGTTTATTGTGTTAGTTGTCAAAATCAGGACCTACGTTGTGATCAGAATAGTAGTTTCTAAGATCACGTGGTTTCAGACTCTATTCTTTCTGCAATTATCATGGACTTTTTACTCTCCTCCCATCCAGTAGGCACTACAGGAACCTCCACTCCAGCACCAGCAGGCACAGGAAGAGCTTCTTCCCTGAGGCTGTGACCCAGCTGCACCTCACATCTCAGCACAAAGCTGGATTGCATCCATATTGTACTGTCTCAGTACTTTTATATTTGTGTGCTGTAACACTTACTTTTTATTCGCAGTCATTTTGTAAATAACATTATTCTTTGCATTTCTGGTTAGATGCTAACTGCATTTCATTTGGCTTTGTATCTGTACTCAGCACAATGACAATAAGTTGAATCTAATCTAATAATTGATCTGGGAATACAGGATCCATAATTCCCTGAAAGTGGCATCACATCTAGATGGGGTTATAGAGAGATCTTTTGACATATTGGCTTTCATAAATCAGAATACTGAGTACAGAAGCTGGGGTGTTAATTTGAATTTCTACAAGATGTTGGTAAGGCTGAATTTGGAGTATTGTGTGTAGTTCTGGTCGCCTACCTATATGAAAAATATCAATACACTTGAAAGAGAGCAGAGAATGTTCACAAGGATGTTAACAGGATATGTGAACCTGAGTAATAAAAAAAGTTAGGTCTTTATTTACTGGAGTGTAGCAGAATGAGGGAAGATCTTATTGAGGTCTACAAATTTATGATAGAATAGATAGGGTAAACATAAACAGGTTTTTTCCACTGCGGCTGGGTGAGACTAGACCTAGAGGTCATAATTATGGATGAAAGATGAAGTACTTAAAGGGAATTTGAGGGGGAAAGGGAATCTGCTTCACTAAGAGGGTGGTGTGTGTTGAGATGAGTTTAATTGCAACATTCAACAGAAGTTTAGATGGCTATATGGATGAGAGGAATGTGGAGGGCTTTTGAGGTCCTCTGTCCTCTGAGGTTAAGGTGTAGTGTCCTTACTGTCGATGCGATACGCAAGCCGGGGCAATACAAAGTTGGAGAACAAGCTGTTGCCCAAGCAGCAGGCTTCCCCTCTCTACGTAACTGATGAATCCAGTGGAACGGTAGTGAACGATATCGGTTGGCATCAGTGGTATTGCGGGTGTTACCAGTCAGCATTGAACTCAACATAGGACTGTCTACCTCCCCTGGCTGTGACAACTTTAAGGAATCATACTTGATTTTATCCACAAATAACTCAGCCAAATCAAGAAAGTCATGGTAGATTTCTGCTCAAATTCAGTGGACACTGAAACCTCAGAGGGTTATGATGATCATAGACAATGTTGTCTCAGGTCTGTGTGGTAATAGTAATTGATGTGGTGCTTTTCTCAGAGTTGGTGCTAAATTGATGGTGCTTTTGTGGGCCCCGGTAGAGTGATGATGTTGAGAACTATGCCATTTATCTCTGCCTACATTCTGTGATCGTGTACTTGTAACACTGTCAAAAGCAAACATCAAGGTCACATTCCAGGAGAACCAAAGTACCAGGTAACAGTGGGTGTGGTAAATCCACATTTATTATCCACAACCAACGGCCTGTTAAGGAGCTGGTGAGATGCCTTCTTCAGAAACATGTCAGGATAAGTAAGTAGCCTCGCTGGGTTATTTCTCAGAGGACAGACAAGAGTCAGCCACACTTAACTGGGCACGGGGTCACATATAGGCAAATCATCTCTTTAAAAGACATGAAGTCTTGATGCTTTCAAAAGCATCATTGATGCTTTCAAATTAACAGTACCACATTTAGCTTATTTATTTAATTTAATTTAAATTGTCCAAGCATTATGCTGCGATTTGAATCTGCATCTCTAGAGTTTTAGTCCAGATTTCTGCCATGTTAGTCTAGTAAGGAAACCTTGGTGCTGGTAAGATGGAAAAAAAAGAGATGAATATAATTTTAAAAAAGTTATTTTGGCTTCCTTCCCTACTTAGATTATCATGTGTTAGGTAATCGGTATAACTTCCGTAAAGGGTACCACGACCTTCCATAGAGTCTCCGAACGGCCGTAATTGATGGCGAGATTGAAATGAGCAAGTACTGCCCCTTCATATTTTAGAGAATGTTTTTGGTATGGAAAAGAAAATCTAAAAGAGTACAAAAAAACCCTGGTGGGCTGGCGGGGGATGGGGTGAGGGCAGAGGGCACCCGCATGGGTTCTAGCTATGTCTGCCTTTTTGTTGGCCATGTGGAGCAATCTATGTTCCAAGCCTACACCAGTATCTGTCCTCCTCTTTTCTTACGTTACATCGGCACTGCTTCCTGCACACATGCTGAGCTCGTCAACTTCATTAACTTTGCCTCCAACTTTCACCCCACCCTCAAATTCACCTGGTCTATTTCCGACACCTCCCTCCCCTTTCTAGATCTTTCTGTTTCTATCTCTGGAGACAGCCTATCCACCAACGTCTACTACAAACCTACTGACTCCCACAGCTACCTAGACTATTCCTCCTTCCACCCTGACTCCTGCAAAAATGCTATCCCTTTCTCTCAATTCCTCCGCCTCCGCCGCATCTGCTCTCAGGATGAGGTCTTTCACTCTAGGTCTTCCTTTTTTAAAGAAAGGGGCTTCCCTTCGTTCACTATCAACTCTGCTCTCCATCGCGTCTCCCGTATTTCACGCACCTCTGCCCTCACCCCAACCCCCGCCAGCCCACCAGGGATAGAGTCCCCCTGGTCCTCACTCATCACCCTACCAGCCTACAGATCCAAAGTATAATCCTCCGTAACTTCCGCCACCTCCTACGTGATCCCACCACCAGCCACATCTTCCCCTCCCCCCTACTCTCGGCTTTCCGCAGGGATCGCTCCATACGTGACTCCCCTTGTCCATTCATTCCCCCCATCCCTCCCCACCAACCTCCCTCTGGGCACTCATCCCTGCAAACAGAAGAAGTGCTACACCTGCCCCCACACTTCTTCCCCCACCACCATCCCAGGCCCCAGACAGTCCTTTCAGGTGAGGCACCACTTCACCTGCGAGTCAACTGGGGTGATATACTGTATCCGGTGCTCCCGATGTGGCCATTTATACATTGGGGAGACCCGCCGCAGACTGGGAGACTGTTTTGCCGAACACCGGCGCTCAGTTCTCCAGCAGTGGCAGGATCTCCCTGTGGCCACACACTTCAATTCCACAGACCACTCCCACTCCGATATGTCTGTCCATGGTCTCCTCTACCGTCAAGATGAGGCCACACGCAGGTCGATGGAGCAATACCTTATCTCCCGCTGAGGTAGCCTCCTACCTGCCGGCATGAACATCCAACTCACAGACCTCCATTGATACCCTTGCCTATCCCCATCCCTATCTATTATTTTAATCTGGTTCTCTTTCTCTCTCTTTTTTCCCCCTCACTATAATCTCCCCCCAGCCCTACCTTCTCTTTTATTTCCTATAATTCTCCACCTTCCCCCTAGCCCATTTCCCTCCAGCCTATCACTTCCTAGCTCTCTACTTTATCCCTCCCCCACTTCTTATCCCCCCCCTCGACCATCCCATGTTACTTCACTCCTGATGAAGGGTTTCGGCCCGAAAAGTCGTCACTACCATCCCCAATAGATGCTGTCTGGCCTGCTGAGTTCTGCCAGCATTTTGTGTTTTTATTTATTTCCAGCATCTGCAGATTCATTCGTGTTGCATCTAAAAGTGTACCATTTTTACCATTTGTTTTTTGCTGATGTTTTGCTGATTGGTTTTGAATATAAGTTCCAAATGCACGATATTGATTTGACCAGACAATTATGCTGGAACTTAACATTATTTTTGATTATTCAGAACTTTTCATCTCATTAAAAGATCTCCAATAACTTTGCATAATAAAATACTTTTGAAGTGAATTTGTGCAGATTTCAGAGAGATGTGGGCCAAATGTGGCTAACTCAGTTGGACATCATGGATGTGTTGGGCTAAGTGGCATGTCCTGTGCTGTGTCATTCTATGGTAATCAATTTCAACAGCTTGGTAATAGCAAGCAAGGGTAAGATTTAAAATTGACTGGGGGACTTTTCCACTTCTGATCTGTTCTGATTGGGGTTTTCAGTTGCTGACGTTAAATCATTCTTCCCATGACTCTTTCCAGAATTGATTGGAGACCTCAAGGTAAAAAACCCTGAGGGGCAAGTGATCATAATATGATCAAATTCAGCCTGCCATCTGAGAAGGAGAAGCTAAAGTCAGGTGTATCAGTATTACAGTGGAGTAAAGGAAATTACAGAGGAGTTGAACAGAATTGATTGGAAAAGGACACTGGCAGGGATGATGGCAGAGTGGCAGTGGCTGGAACTTCTGGAAGCAATTCAGAAGCCACAAGATATATACATACCAAAGAGGAAGAAATACTCTAAAGGAAAGTTGACACAGCCATGGCTAATAAAAGAAGTCAAAGCCAACATAAAAGCCAAAGAGATGGCATATTATAGAGCAAAAATTAGAAGTTAGAGGATTGGGAAGCTTTTAAAAACCAACGGAAGGCAACATGGAATATGAAAGTAAGCTAGCCAATAATATTGAAGAGGATATCAAAAGTTTCTTCAGATATATAAAGTGTAAATGAGAGGCGAGAGTGGATATCAGACCACTGGAAAACAATGCTGGAGATGTAGTAAAGAGGGACAAGGAAATAGTGGACAGACTGAGTAAGTATTTTGTATCAGTCTTCACTGTGAAAGACACTAGCAATATGGTGGAAGTTCCAGATATCAGGGGTCATGAAGTGTGTGAAGTTACCATAACTGGAGAGAAGTTTCTTGGGAAACTGAAAGGTTGTGAAGGTAGATAAGTCAAGTGGGCCAGATGGTATACGCCCTACAGTTCTAAAAGAGGTGGCTGTAGAGATTGTGGAAGCATTAATAATGTTCCTTCAAGAATCAATAGATTCTGGAATGGTTCTAGATGACTGGAAAATTGCAAATGTCACTGAAGAAAGGAAGGAGACTGTTGGCCAGTGAGTCTGACCTCAGTGATACTGGGCATCTCTGGAAATGCGGCTTGTTAGTCCCTCACTAACAGCGACTGGATTCTGTGGCGATAAACTCACCTTTCTCAGGCTTCATACTTCTAGAACATATACAACTTTGTTCCCACCATATCCATGAGATTGGGGTGTGTCTTCCACCCAAACCCCAGTTTGTTTGAATGCTGTGTGGTTTACTGGCATGAAATAACAGATTGCACACTGCATACAATTATAATGGAGTATATTTGTGAACATTAAACATTATAATTAAGCAGTCAAATGTGCAATTAAGCTGGAGCTCATCTTGAAGTTGTCTATCACTCATACACTGGAGCCTCAGTCTGCGTGAAAGCACACACCACCTTTCGAATTTTGAACAAATGGGTCTCCCACGGGAGTGTTGCTCCTTTCTCCTTGAAGCACCTTGTGCAGCAGTGACGGCATCGTCCGCCATCTTTTCTCCCTGTTTTCTCCTAGCTCCCACCAACAAAGACCTTCAACCCAGCATTCTCCAGAACCTTCTTCCAATTTCACTACCTGAATGGCTGACAGCACATTCCTAAGTTGAATAACAAGACTCTTTCTTATCTTAGCTCAAACCCAAACATGCTAAAACCAGAACAGACTGCTGTTATAGAACTGCTGAAATGAAATACCCGCAGCATAGCAGTAAAACTCTTAACCAGAGCATTACACAGGAAAGATTCTAGCATGGATAAAGCAGTGGCTGATTGGCAGGAGGCAAAGAGTGGGAATAAAGGGAGCCTTTTCAGGCTGGCTGCCTGTAACTAGTGGTTTTCCACAGGGGTCTGTGTTGGGATTGATTCTTTTTACATTGTATGTCAGTGATTTGGATGATGGAATTGATGGCTTTGCTGCAAAGCTTGCAGATGATTTGAAGATAGGTAGAGGCACAGGTAGTTTTGAGGAAGTAGAGACTACAGAAGGATTTAGATTAAGAGAATGGGCAAATAAATAGCAGATGGTATACAGTGTCAGAAAGTGTACAGTCATGCACTTTGGTAGAAGAAATAAAAGGGTTGACTATTTTCTAAATTGAGGAAAAATTACTAAAAATATAATGAGGTGCAAATGGACTTGGGAGTCCTTGTTCAGGATTCCCTCAAGGTTACTTTTCAGATTGAGTCTCTGTGAGGACGGCAAATGCAATGTTAGCATTTGTTTGAAAAGGAATAGAGTATATAGTAAAAGCAAGGGTATAATGCTGAAACTTTATAAAGCATTGGTGAGTCCTCATTTGGAGTATTGTGAGCAGGTTTGGGCCCCTTATCCCAGAATGGATGTGCTGAAACTGGACAGGATTCAAAGGAGGGTCATGAAAATGACTCCAAGGTTAAATGGCTTGTCCTATGATGAGTGTTTGATGGCTCTAGGCTGAATTCACTATAATTCAGAAGAATGAGGGGTGACCTCATTGAAACCTATCGAATGGTGAAAGGCCTTGATAGGATGGATGTGGAGAGGATGTTTACCGTGGTGGGAGATCTAAGACCAGAGGGCACAGCCTCAGAATAGAAGGGCTTTTACAATGGAAATGAGGAGGAATTTCTTTAGCCAGAGAGTGGTGAATCCATGGAATTCTTTGCTTCAGGCAGCAATGGAGGCCACGTCTTTATGTATATTTAAGGCAGAGGTTGATAGATTCTTGATTGGTCAGGGCATGAAGGGATATGGGGAGAAGGTAGGGGATTGCGGCTGAGAGAAAAATTGAATCAGCCATAATGAAATGGCAGAGCAGACTTGATAGGCCAAATGGCCTAATTCTGCTCCTATGTCTTATGGTTTTATGAACACTTGGATCCTTTCCTTGGTCACGTAGTAAAATTAAAACCGCCATCTCCTGATTTATGAAGGCCTTATTTCTTTCAAGACTTG
The DNA here is from genome assembly GCF_030144855.1 of Hypanus sabinus. NCBI lineage: Eukaryota > Metazoa > Chordata > Chondrichthyes > Myliobatiformes > Dasyatidae > Hypanus > Hypanus sabinus. The sequence continues at coordinate 128,288,309 of NC_082706.1, forward strand.
TTTGCCTAGTTTGAGCCTAGGCTTTGGAATAATATGAAATAATACTTTGCATAAATAGTGAGCGTCATGCTGGAGCTCAGTGATTTGTCATAAACTATACAATAAGAAGTAATGCCCTTGTCAGTACTATAATAATGAAGGTGAAGGGAGAACATTTTCTGTGACTTCAGTCAAATCATATCAAGAGATGTATGTAACTGCATATTATGAAAAACCAAATAAACTGTACTTGATTTGAATTGTCATATTGAAGACATTTTGACCCAACACTTGTCAGTGAGTTTAGAGTTACATCCCTTGAGCTGAATATGGAATCATATAATAAAAAAGACATTGTTTCCAGCTGTGGTAATCTTTGCAAAGGAGAGCAGGGACTCCCACAACTGTGTTTGGGATGTAAACACAGCATGTCGGAGGTGTCAGGACTGTACTTATAGTTTCAATAGCTGGCTTTAACTCATTTTTGGCAGTTAAACAGTGGTAGTTGAGGATTATGGAATCATTCAGCACAAAATAAGTTAATTGAATTCAGATTTAATATCACTGATATATGTTATGTAAGTTTTTTATTTTGTGGCAGCAGTACAGTGCAATACAAAAAATTATTAAAAGTGACAATAAGAAATAGAAATGTTGAATGTTATTTGAGTATAAAAAGTGCAAAAAAAAACTTGAGAAAGAAATCAGGAGGGCTAAAAGAAGACATGAGGTAGCTTTGGCAGTCAAAGTGAAGAATAATCCAAAGAGCTTCTACAGGTATATTAATAGCAAAAGGATAGTAAGGGATAAACTTGGTCCTCTTGAAGATCAGAGTGGTCAACTATGTATGGAACCAAAAGAAATGGAGGAGATCTTAAATGGTATTTTTGTGTCTGTATTTACTAAGGAAACTGGCATGGAGTCAATGGAAATAAGGCAAACAAGTAGCAAGGTCATGGAACCTATACAGATTGAAGAGGAGGAGGTGCTTGCTATCTTGAGGCAAATCAGAGTAGATAAATCCCCAGGACCTGACAGGGTATTCCCTCGGACCTTGAAGGAGACTAGTGTTGAAATTGCAGGGGCCCTGGCAGATATATTTAAAATGTTGGTATTCACGGGTGAGGTGCCAGATGATTGGAGGATAGCTCATGTAATTCCGTTGTTTAAAAAAGGCTCTAGAAATAATCCAGAAGATTATAGGTCAGTAAGCTTGACATTGGTAAAAGGTAAATTATTGGAAGGAGTACTAAGAGATAGGATCTACAAGTATTTAGGTAGACAGGGACTTATTTGGGAGAGTCAACATGGCTTTGTGCATGATAGGTCATGTTTAACCAATCTATTAGAATTTTTCAAGGAGGTTACAAGGAAAGTGGATGAAGGGAAGGTGGTGGATGTTGTCTACATAGACTTCATTAAGGCCTTTGACAAAGTCCCGCATGGGGGGTTAGTTAGGAAGATTCAGTCGCTAGGTATACATGGTGAGGTAGGAAATTGGAATAGACATTGGCTCAATGGGAGAAGCCAGAGTGTGGTAATGGAGGATTGGTTCTCTGAGTGGAGGCCTGTGACTAGTGGTGTGCCACAGGGATCAGAGCTGGGTCCATTGTTATTTGTCATCTATATCAATGATCTGGATGATAATGTGGTAAATTGGATCAGCAAATCAGTGAGGAGGTTTTTCAAAGCTTGCAGAGGGATCTGGACCAGCTGGAAAAATGGGCTGAAAAATGGCAGATCGAGTTTAATGCAGACAAGTGTGAGGTATTACACTTTGGAAGAACAAACCAAGGTAGAACATACAAGGTAAATGGATCTGGGAATACAGATACAAATTTCCCTAAAAGTGGTGTTACAGGTAGATAGGGTAGTAAAGAGAGCTTTTGGTACATTGGCCTTTATAAATCAAAGTATTGAGTATAAGAGTTGGAATGATATGGTGAGGTTGTATAAGGCATTGGTGAGGCCAAATCTGGAGTATTGTATGCAGTTTTGGTCACTGAATTACAGGAAGGATATTAATGAGGTTGAAAGAGTGCAGAGAAGGTTTACAAGGATGTTGCCGGGACTTGGAGAAACTGAGTTACAGAGAAAGGTTGAATAGGTTAGGAGTTTATTCCCTGGAGCATAGAAGAATGAGGGGAGACTTGCTAGAGGTATATAAAATTATGATGGGTATAGATAGTGAATGCAAGCAGGCTTTTTCCACTGAGGCTAGGAGAGAGAAAAAAAAAACAGAGGACATGGGTTAAGGGTGAACATTAAGGGGGGCTTCTTCACACAGAGAGTGGTGGGAGTGTGGAATGAGCTGCCAGATGAAGTGGTAAATGTGGGCTCACTTTTAACATTTAAGAAAAGCTTGGACAGGTACATGGATGAGAGGTGTATGGAGAGATATGGGCCAGGTGCAGGTTGGTGGGATTAGGTGGAAAAATGGTTTGGCACAGCCAAGAAGGGCCAAAAGGCCTGTTTCTGTGCTGTTATGTTCTATGGTTCTATTTTACCTACTTTTCCGATACCATATCAAACTGAAATTACAGGGAAAAAAATCAGGTTTAAACCCTATCGGAAGAGTTTAATAGCAATTATTTATGATCTGATTACGAAAATAAGTCTAGGTACATCTGATAAAATTAAGAATGAATGGGAAAGATAACCTAAGGTATCTGTACCTATAGAGAAAATTCTCCAACTCGTTAACACTTCTTCAATGTGTACTAGACATGCTTCGATACAATTTAATGTGGTTCATTGGGCCCATATGTCTAAGGATAAGTTAGCTTGTTTTTATTGTCATATAAATCTTGTTTGTGACAGATATAATTCTGAGGTAGCTTCCTCGACACATATGTTCTGGTCTTGTCCTCTTTTGGAAAAATATTGGAAAGGCATTTTTGATATTATTTCAGTAGTTTTACATATTAATTTACAACCTCATCCGATTACTGCAATTTTTGGATTACCAATGATGGACTCCAGTCATTTATCCCCTTCAGCTTGCTGTTTGATTCCATTTGTTACATTAATAGCCAGAAGATCCATTTTATTTAAATGGAAAGATTCTAATCACCCTACTACATTTCATTGGTTTTCCCAAACTACAACATGTTTAAACTTAGAAAAATTTAGGAGTGGTACTATCGACCCTTCGGTTAAATCTGAAGAAACTTGGAGGCCATTTTTTCAACATTTTCATTTGATGTAAGCTGACCTTTTCTGAATCCTTCTCAATAACTTTTTGTTCGTGTATAGAGGACTGGAGTTAATGACAAATAATGATTTTAACCGATGAAACATGGCAGGGTTTGTTGTTTTTTTTAGTTTGGGGGGATTTTTTCCTCTATAAAATTTTTTGAATCTTTTTCATGTTCAGTTATTAGGAGATTGGGAGGCTTAGATTACGCATGTTACTCGGAGTCTGTGCTTGTATACGTTAGCTGTTATTAACGTAATCCCGATCTCTTTGTATTATTGTCATTGTTACGTTTATCAACTCGAAACTTAATAAAATAAAAAGATTGAGGGGAAAAAAAAGAAATGCATAAAAACAAATAAGTAGTGCAAAAAGTGTGAGGCAGTGTTCATGGACCATTCAGAAATCTGATGGTGGAGGGGAAGAAGCTATTTTTAAAACATTGATTGTACATCTCCAGGCTCCTGTACCTCTTTCCTGATGGTAGTAATGAGAAGTCAATAATTAATCAGATCAATATGTCAACAGGGTAGCACCATGGCACAGCAGGCAGTGCTGCTGTCTTGCAGCTCCAGAGACCCAGTTTTGATCCTGCATTTGAGTGCTAATAGTGTGGAGTTTGCCCGTTCTTCAATGAATGCATAGACTTCTGCCAATGAAATGCTTCATAGTCATAAAGTCCAAGCAAGATAAAACTTGGGAGCACTCTCTTCAGCTCAGCAAGTCTGCACCAACCATCTGTCAACTATTCAGACTAATTATTAATCCATACCAATCCCTATTTTTAATCTCAGTAAATTCTCATCAATTCCTCCCCTCCCCCAACAATTCTACCACTCACCTTACATCAGGGGTAATTTTAACTGGTACATTAACCTACCAACCTCACATGCTCTTGGGATCTGTGGAGTTTGCACATTCTCCTGTGAAGGCATGTGTTGCCACCTATGTTCTGCTTAGTAAGCGTAAAGTCCAAGAGAAATCAGAGTCCATACCAGTGCCCTTGGTCAGGACTGAACCTAGGTCACTAGCTCTGTGAGGCAAACTCTTTATTGGCCCACTTAGTTTTGTGTTTGGGGGGAAAAAAGTAAGCAAAAAGATGCTGATTAGTTGAGAGTATCTGCATACATAAGAACATGAGAAATAAAAGCAGAAGTAGGCCATTCAGCCTCAGTTTCTTAGTCCACTATTTAGTAAGGAATTACCTTCCCGCATTATCCCTATATGCCTTGATTTCCTTAATATAAAACTCCTTCTTGAATGTTCACAGCAACTGACCATTCACAGCCTGATTGGCCAGAGATCTACAAAGATTCACTACCCTTTGGGTGAGGAAATATCTGCTCATCTCTGTACTGAATGGCCAATCTCTTATTTTGAAAGTGTGATTCTCTAGAAAGTCACCACAGATGAAATATCAACCCTGCATTTTTCTTGTTAAGCCCAATAAGAATTTAATTTGTTTCAAAGAGATGTCCTCTCATTCCTACAAAATCAAGGGTATGCAGACTTCATCTCAGCTCACAGGACAGAGCCGCCATCCCAGGAATCAATCCGGCTAACAAAAACAGCAGCAACAGAGGTCATAGCTACAATGGAATAGAAATTTGTCTCTGTCAGTCAAGCACAGTGAACGGTTCACATCGACCACCCAACATACTGACTGCCTGATATTCATTCCTATTCACTTTCAAGGAACTGATTATCAAGCAGAGAATATAATACACGGTGCCTGGTTAACCATCGCCCAGTGCATCACTGATTCTGTCTGTGCTGCCTAAAGAAACTCGTGTGACACAAAGTAAGAAAGAAGGTCTGTTGTTTTATCAGAGTCAACAACCAGTGGGAAGAAAAATCCAAGTTTTTATTGCTGCTGTATTATACATCCATGCCAAAGCGTAACACCCCAAGCCTGCCCCCAACCCAGCGTGCTGTGAATATCATTGCTGCGATGAAATTGTACATATCAAGGCTCATAAATTAACCTGAGTTTTCATATGATTAATACTTCCCAGCCTACCATAGAATCTTTTCAGAGTGCAGTGCCTGTTACATGCCATTAGAAGGTTCATTGTGAGGTTCTGGTAAATGATCCTGAAAGAAAAGATGACGTCATTCGGTCTTCAACATTTACAGAAGTAAGGCCCTTGAAACCGAGTAACTCAAAGGGCAAGAAGTACAAGCGTCCAGTGGGCAGACTGCGAATCAGTTGTTGGACTTGTCAAGTGAGCTTACAGTGCAATGCCTGAGACATGATCTGCATTCATTTGTGAAGTTAGAGCTGTGTGCCTCACGCACTCTTTCTCAAGATTTTCAAATTTTGGAACCAGCTGCCGTTGGATATTATCATTTGCGTTGATTCATTACTTCACCAAGACATTAGGTATCACACTTTCAAAATGAAATGGATCCCGAATCAATAACTCAAGTTACTACACACATTTTCTGGTCAGCCCAACTTAAGGCAGTGATGATATCATATCTGGCTAAGTTAAATGTTCTATCTTAAATGTTCCTGGTCTTAAATGTTCTATCGTGCACAGTTCCCAATCTGCAACATCCTCCTTTAATGGTCAGACAGAGAAAAGAATTAGGCAGCGCCAGTGAGGATGGATAATCCATTATCCCATGGTTTCTTCGACATGTTCTGATTGACAAGGCCTAGTTTATTTTTGTCCTTACTATCTGACAGACTAATTGTGTTTGACTTCATACTATTCAGTGTTCACTATGTGAACCAGTGAGTCTAGTTATATAATGTAGATCATGGAAGATTACAGACAAGTATAGCCCTTTATCCCACCTTGTATGTTCTGACTATGGTGTCTGATTAAACAATTCCCACTGTCTGTATGTGATGTACAGTATATGCCTCTATTTCATGCCTGCTTGTGTCTGTCGAAATGCCTCTTTAAGTTTGCTGTTGAACCTACTTCTGTCCCTCACTTGACAGTGCATCTACCACTCTCAGTGTTTAAAAACTGGCCTCACAAATCTTCTTTAAGGTTTCCCCTTCCCACCTTAACCCTATGTCCTGTGGTATTTGACATTTCCACTCTGACAGAAATACACCATCTATTCCCCTCTTAATTTTGTTTTGTTAATTAAGTTGTCATGCCAATCAATGGGTTCAAACTGAGGCAGGACTTTAAGTCAAAAAGACAAAGTCTATGTAAATAGAACACTGAAGCAAACTGCCCATAGCTTCTATCTAAAAGAATCTCTGTGACCAAGAGAAAATAAAGCATAGTAATTTGTGGAGAAGTAAATTACTAACAGCACGCAGAGAATGGATGACAGTTTAAAAAAAACACAATTTACATCTCCATAATATTGCTGAGGGATGGAAGATTCCATTGAACATTGTCATTTCCAGTCATCTCATGGAATACTATCTCTGACATGATGGCTGAGAAATTACCCAAGTCATACTTGTTCTGGCTGGGAACAGTAGAATGCAGCCTTTTGAAGTCCTGGCTTACGGTAGCTGCAAAGATGTTAGGCTAAAACCAAGAAGTCCTAATTTCTATGTGTTGATTGATGGCAGAAGTGGGTAGATCAGTCTGGTAGTTGCATATAGCTAGCTGTCACGTTAGCAAATCAGGTTAATCTTTGTCAAACTATTGAATTTACTCCTGGCCTGCACTAGTTTGGGAATTATGAAATTGATGGAACAAAAACACACATTATGTACAGACACATTGTTTCCTTCTAACTTTTGGATCCACCTTGTCTGGGTTCTTGGACTGATTCCATTGTAAAACTTTTTACGATTTTCACATTTCTAACCACTGTGCTTTGTAGTAAGCAGTGAAAATGGGAGTAGCCTTGTGGAGGGTGATGTTCTGGATGTTCATTGGAAAGAGAGCAATAAACAAATCTTGGAGAGATGTTCTAATCACCAGGAATGCTGCTTATATGCACTGACAAACGATGGGATCATGAGGTTTTGATCCTGTAATATATTGAGCATGTCAAATGCACAGCAACACCTTTCCTGGGATTAATGTAAGTGACCCAAGACTGCATACAGGATGGTTCGACTAGATTCACATGGTTGGACCTTTCCTTTAGCAGCCCATCATGTCAAGAAAACAAACTATGGGCTGTCCATTTTTAACAGAGTGCAGTCACAATCAGTCTTACTGTGTTATAAAAGTCTGATCAGACCCTTTAATCCAGGCAAGCTGATCTGGAAAGCAACTGTGGCTGTACAAATATTCTCGAAATAGGAAGTCTGTTGTAAGTAGCTGTGGGTGTACCCGTTTCCTCCATGATCAAGAAAGCTAAGTGTTAGAGCAGTGAGCCACTACAAACACTATTATTTATTTCCTACTGAGGACATTCTCACGCTGACATTTGTGTAGTATCTGTGGTCATATGATTCTTACAGGACTCTATAGGGAAATTGCATAATGCCTTGGCAAGTAAGAGCATTCTGAGAGATGTATCTTTGATTTCAAATTAACTATTTTGCTTAGCCTATTAATTCAGTTAAGTGAAGTACATTTTTTTTACATTATTAGTCTGACACCATTATTATTCGATCACTTAAAATAGCTACTGTTTATCCACGATTTACATTAATGGAACTTAGATCCATTTACCACACCAAGCCTACACCAAGTACTACAGTTCAGAATCTGCAGTGAAATATAACAGCCTGCAGCCCTCACACACAGTTTTAATCTATTTCAAGTCTGGTTTCTTTGAGTTGAGGTGCAATTTAATTGAAGCCCCATCTTTCACCCCAGAACCACAGCAAAGTTCTATTTCTCTCCATCCTATTCTATCTATACCTACTCCCAAGTCCATTTAGTTGCTCAACTTGGCTAAAGAAAACAATAGCACTTCAAGCCAGCAGTGTAAGACTACACACACCTTCTTGCCTGTCCTCCATTTTCTGTAGCTGCATGAGTCCAAAAATCTATTGAACTTGGTTTTGAAGACACTCAACAATCAAGGACCCACAGCATTGATGCTGTTACCAGATTGAGGTTTGTGACAGGCATTTAGCTGTGTCACAACTTATTCTGAGTGGTCTAGCTTGTCACAGACTAACTATTGTGACCACTCCTGTAGGTGAGATTCATTCTGTAGTGGTAAATAGTGTTATTCCTATGCTACTCAGTTAGCCGCTCCCACATGGGAGGAGTTCACATATTGTACAAGTAGGGTTATCAGTAAAGTTCAGTTGAATATTCTACATGCTTCAATCCTGGTGTGCTCTGCACTTTCCCTCAATAACGAACTTAACACATTCCTTGTATCCTCAGCCTCTTCAGGAAATGCACTTTTTCCAGTCGTTGACTGGGATCCTGGAAACAAACTGACCACTACACAGTGACAGCTTAGTGTCAGATTCAACGAACTGAGAAATATTTCAGTAAATATTTTGTGACAGTTGATAGATAAGTACATTGAACAGCTTGACAGCTAAGCACAGTGATTTTGCCATCAAAGATTTCATTGAAATGTTTTGTTGTCCCAGGTGTTCCCAGCATCTTCCACAACAACGAAATGGCTTTTTCTGTAAGTTAGGTTGGTCTTAAGCTGCCAACATGTTAATTAGACCAACATTACAAAATCGTTTTGATGGACTATCATCAATAACATCCTACCGCATTTTTAACACCATCCAAGTTACCAAAATCTAAAAGCAAAAATGCTCACCTACTGCAGCATCTGCAGAAAGGAGATGGAGTTGACCTTTTTTTTTTGCAGTGTTTGCTGTTTCCCTTTCCACAGATACTCCTTGACATGCTGAATGTTTCAAGCATTTTCTTCTTTACTTTCAAACTTCCAAACTCTGCAGCTTTTTGATTTTCATCTATGTCCCTTTAGAACCGAGATGAGGAGGATTTTTTTTGGCAGAGGCTGGTGAATTTGAGGTATTCTTTGCCATAGATGGCTGTGGAGGCCAGGTCACTGAATATATTTAAAATGGAGATTCATAGGGCTCTTGGTTAGTAAGGGCATCGAAAGGTTACAGGAATAAGGCAGGATAATAGAGTTGGGAGGGAAATTAAATTATCCATGATTGAATGGTGGAGCAGAATTGATGGCCAAATGGCTTGATTCTGCTCCTACGTCTTATGGACATACAAAAATGAAATCTGATTCTAGTGTGCAGTAGATTATTTCAGAAGCTAGTGTCATTATGTATAATAAAATACAATAATTGAAATAACTGGGCCCAGAAGACACACACTCTTACAACTCAAGCATTCTTTTTACTTTAGTTGTGAACAAGGAGTACAGCATTGCCCCTGTCACACAGACTGCTCTGAAGCAAGGGCAGAAAACTTGGTGGTTTTATATGGAATTGGCTTAACAGTTACGGATATTAAACACTTGGTAAATTGTAAATGTTTGAGTTCTTTCCTTGCAATATCATTTGCCATTCACAACAGAGGTGCTAAAATCAATCGAGACTTCCAAGAACTCAGCCAGTGATATTTTGAACTTAGTAAAGACGATTGTGCCTTAGTTGTTGGGCATGTTTTATATTCTTCCATAATTCCTATCCCGTCTGTCTCCAGCACCCCCTTTTGAGTTTTTCAGAAGACCTTTCTAGAAAAGTCTCAACAGAGACCACAGTTGTCTGGTTTAGGTACACACTGCTGCAGTCACCCCCCAAGCCTATCTCATCTGTACTAAGCAGAGATGTCCTTGGCAGTCTCACTTCAAAGGTCTCTGGACTACAACTGCCCCAGGCTATCCTTACCTGGACATTGTTTTTAACCTTCGCCTTACTGCAACTTGCATTATCATTTGGGCTTTCTTTAAAAAAGCTTCCTTTCATCTTGTTTTATGTTCTTTTGCTTATTATTTAAATTTCTCTCCTCCATTTCTTAGCTCTTGCACCAATGGTAGCATTTTATGTACAGACCTCACATTACTTGCCCCTCTATTGTATGTCCTCTCCAAAGAGGATAACTAGGATCAGGGCAGAACCACTCAAGGATAAAGGGAAAACATTTGCTTGGATGCAGAGGATGTGGTTGAGCTTCTTAATGGGTACTTTACATCAGTATTTACCAAGGAGAATGACTGGAGGACAGGGAGATCAGTGCCAAACATGCTGATATGCTAAAGACATTTCCAGGTAAGGGAGGGTGTAGTGTTGGGTCTCTTAAAGAGCATTAACGTGGATGCCCCCAGGGCCTGATATATCCCAGGTTATTGAGAAAGGCAAGAGAAGAGATTGAAAGGGTCTTGACTGATTTCTTTGTGTCCCTTCTAGTCCCATGGAGGACTAGCAAGGAGCTAATGTTGCTCCATTATCCAAAAGCGAAACCAGGGAGAGGCCTGGAATCTATAGACCAGTCAGTCTCACATCCCTAGTAGGGAAGCTTTTGGGATTTATGAGCATTTGAAAAACCATGGCCTAATTAGGAAGAGCCAGCATGGCTATGTGCAAGTTATGTCTTACTAACTTGATTGAGTTTTTTTGATGAGGTTACGAGGGTTATTGATGAAGGTAAGGTTGTAGATGTTGTCTACATGGATTTTAGTAAAGTGTATGACATGGTCACTCATGGGAGGCTCATCCAGAGGATTAAGATGTATGGGAACCATGGTGAATTGACCGTTAGGTTTCAAAACTGGCTTGTCCATTGAAGACACAGTAGTGACTTAAGGAAGCTATTCTATCTGGAAGTCTGTGATTAGTGATATTCAGGCAGGGATCTGTACTGGGACCTCTGCTGTTTGTGATATATATGATCTGAATGGAAAGTAGATGGGTGGATGAGTAAGTTTATAGATGTAAAAAGAAATTGATGGTGTTGTGGATAGCGTAGAAGACTAGCAAAGAATACAGCGGAGTATAGATCAGTTGCAGATATGGATGGAGAAATGAAAGTTGGAGTTTAACCTGGCCAAATGTGAAATGTTTCTCCTTGGTAGGTCAAATGCAAAAACAGTAGACTGTTTTCTCTGGTGGAGGCTGAGGGGAGATCTGATGGAGCAGTGGGTCCCAGTCTTATTTGGGTTACCGCCCCCTTGGCTCCCAGACCACATCCCCATGCCTCCCTCTCCCTTTATGGCTATTACATAAAAACAATAAAGGATTTTGATTCACAATGCACAGTGAAAGAACATAGGAACTGCAAATTCAAAGCAGTGACATATAATTGCAAAAATATGCATATCTATTTAAAGCTGCAAATAAATTATTTCTTTATTTAATTACAGTAGAAACGTTTTCTTCAGCAATTTTAGAGTGTACATTAGTAGTCCAACTATTTACTACTTCATTGCTTTTTCACTATTCAATGAGATAAATGGACTTGGTATAGTGATATCAGTTTTTCAACATCATGTTGAATGTCACTTTGAAAAAGTCTCAGATCTCCACATTCAATAATTTGCAGTCTGTTTTGTTGCTTTGAAAGAAATAGGGTGACTGAACTGAAACTGCGCTCCACTAAATAAAATGTTTGAAAGGCAATAAAAAACATCTTGACATTTTTCCACAGTGCAAGGTATTGTTCAGAAATTTCTTAATCAACCAAAAGTCCTAATATGATATTTTTTGAACCTTGGCTTCAGTTCAATCATTTTATACCAAGATCAGTTCTTCCCCATCCTTTCTGTTAATTCCTCATTACAAGTATGCAGGAATGGATTTATTATCCCGTTTGGAACATGAGAAGATCCTGAAATCTTTCTGCCATGACTTTTTGCAGTTTACCCAGGTGGGTACAGTATATTTGAAGATCATCATCTGGTATTCTTTCTTTCTCTTAAAACTCAGAGGTCGGAAATTGGAAAAGGTCGCAACAGCCAAAGTTGTACTTAAATAGAATTAATGTGGACGGAAGTATGGAGACAACTGATTTGACTTTGATAAGATTCACAGCATTTCCTTGTAATTGAAGATTGACTTAATTAAACTAACAAATAAGCAATGTCATGCCTATGTTTTTGAGTTTATTTACTGAATTATGCATTCGAGTCTTCAAAGAATTTCACAGTTTCAAAAGCACATAAAAGCATCTCAAGCAGTTTGAGAGCCACCTGACTTCTGTGTGCAAAAGTGAGCATTCAAACCGTTCATCATTCTCAATACAAAGCTCTTAAAATAGTCAAGAATTGAGAACATGGGACTGGATTTTATTTTCCGCTGTGATAATGGTATTTCATAATCAGTTTTTTTTTGCGACAAGGTGTTGCCTGTGAATTACATATAAATGGTACAGCTAATTTCAAGAAAGTGAATCCACAGTAGCATCCTGTCATTGGTGGTGTCCCATCTGTTGCACATGCAGGAACGTTGATGAGCAAACTGTGATTCTCTTTGAAAAATTGCTCAACTACCTGAAATATTGACTCCCCCTTCATATCTGTTTCTAGTCTCCTTGCAAATAACAACTCTTGAACCATGCTTTCATCTTTTATGAAGTGAACGTACCTAGAAGCAAAGGTTCGTTGCCTGGGAAAGTTGACTCATCCAGCTGCAGAGCAAATTCTGTTACCTTAAGCATGGTGCGGAATATATTTTCACATTCTCAGACATTTCATCTGTTTGTCTTTGAAACAAGCTATCTCTGAGCGGAATTGGTTTAATTATTTGGTCTTGTCACTTACGCAAAGCCATATTCAGAACCTCCCTTACTGCTATCAGAAGCAGTTCTCCAATTCTCCAGATTTAGCAATGAGCAATGAAGTGTTGTGTGCCACAAGTGATCACTGTTCTGTTGTGAAGTGCTGGTAAACATGGTTAATTGCCTATTGCTAAAGTCCAACCTCAAACACTGCGATTAATAAAGGGGAAAGTTATGACATCATCATAGCTCAGGCAAAGCCTGATTCTCTGCTTGAAGGTACAAAAAGTGGGGCAGCAATATTGTGGTTCAGGCAGGGCCAGAGAAATGCAGTCAAACCATTTGAAAGGGCAGATTCTGAACTTTACCCCATTGAACATCATACCCTAATTCACAGGAATTGTGTGAATAGAGTATGTGATTCATACTGGTTAACAGTGTACTACTGTTTCTTCAGTCCAGATGACTCATGATATGCCAAATTCAGAAGCGTCACATTTCTTTTCAACAACTGTAACATGCTTTGTGCAAAGTCTAAGTCGAGAATGATGAGTTAGTAAGAGAAGAGGTGATTACATGATCATTGTGGTCAATTAGGGGGCAGAGGTTCAAATGATTATAGTAAGTACAGTAGTTCATTTCTTAAATTAAGCCTGTAATCCCTCAGCTGTCCCCTTGCTGCTGAGTGCCCCCCACCACTACCCCCCCTTTATTTTTATTGCCACCTTCACAACTTCCACCACCCTCAGCGCTGGGGTGGGGGCGCAATATTGACCTCTTTGGGAACCACTGTGATAGAGTTTTATAAGGTTGTGAGAAGTCTAGATACAGTCAGTATCTTTTCCCCAGGATAAAATGTCTAATACCAGAGGATGTGTATTTCAGGTCATGGAGTAATGTCAAAGGAGATGTGAGGCAAGTTTTTTACACAGAGTGATGGATGCTTAGAATTCGTTGCCTGGAGTGATGATAGTGCCAAATGCATAAGGGACTTTTAAGAGACATTCAAATAGGTACATGAATGTGAGGTAAATAGAAGGGTATAGACATTGTGGAAGCAGAAGAGATCAATTTTGTTAGTTCAGCACAATACAGTGGGCTGAAGTGCCCGTTCCTTTGTGGTACTGTTCTATGTTAATTCTGTACTGTAAGGATAACAAGCCCAGCTATGAGAGATCAGAATAGGAGTTGTGAAGGACGTTACAAAGAAGGGGTAAGTGAGAGGTGGGAAAGCTTAGGGAGGAAGTGCCAAAGGTGAGGCATTATAGCATTGAAGATATAGTAGTGGAAGGAGCCATAATTGGCACTGGAGAGTTAAAGGTTTGCAAGGTATTAAAGGAATAGAGAGAGTTTAAGACGGTGGAGGAATTTGAAAATAACAGTGAGATCTTTGGAATCTAAAAACTGCTGAATCGTCATTTCTATTTTAAGTATCTTTGGCTATCCTTAAAATATCTTAAGATATACTAGTTTCTTTAATGAATGTATTTTCAGTATAATCACTGTTTAACTTATAGAGACTAAGGATTCATCTTGTAATATTAGGGCACCATTCAAAATTCTTAATGAATCTTTGCAGTGAATCTTCAAAATTGTCAACTCAAGGCCATAGCGGAGCTTTCATTGCTAGGTATTTTCATGATGGACATCACAGAGTTATTAGATTTAAGGGAATCAAGGTCCATTAGTGTAGGAAAGCAGTGCTGAAGTAAATAATCAGCCATATCTTACTGAACAACAGATTGTGTCTGTATCTCCTGTGCTGTTAGATTTGTGGTATCTGCATTTGGTTGCTGTAGTTGAAGAGTGCATAGGCACAGCAGTGCAAACTTCCTCATTACCAAGGTATCACAATATATCACTGGTGCCTCCTGAAAACCTGCACACCAATGGAGTGGAAATCTCATTAAAAAGATCCAGGTTATTAATGAACATACAAATGCAATCAATAGCTGTCAGGATTCATGTGATGCCATAAATTCCATTGCCCAAAATGCTGCTATGAAATCGATGAAATGGGGTTTTACCATCGCACAGCAAGTGGAGCCACTGCCTCACAGTACAAGGTTCAATCCTGATCTGTAAGGAGTTTGCACAATGATCTTATGTACTTCCTCCAGGTGCTTTGGTTTACTCCCTCATCCCAAGAACAAGTGTGTTGTTTGGATTTCCTGCATCTGCAGATTTTCTTGAGTTTATTGTAATGAGACCTTACACAACCTTGAGGAGCAACATCTCATCTTCCATCTGAGCACACTGCACCTGCAGGGATCAATATCAAATTCCTGAGCTAAAGACTTAGTCCTGAACTAAAGACTTTCTTTCTATTTGTCTGCGAACAGAACATCTTTGACTGCCGTCACTTTGGCTCAGCTTTTCCCATTTGTTTTTCATATTGTCTGAATTGTTGTGTGTGTCCCCCAGCTATGCATCAATGACAGATTACACGCACAAAGAAGCTTAACCTGATTTGAACTGCCACATTAGTTCATCTTCAGAATCAGATTTACTATCACTGACATATGTCATGAAATTTATTGCTTTGCAGTGGCAGTACAGTGCTACTACAACAAGAAATATTTTAAAAATAAAACAGTGCAAAAAGAGAGCAAAGTGCAGTAGTGTTCATGGATCATTCCAATGGCTGATGGCAGAGAGGAAGAAGCTGTTTATAAAACATTAAGCATGCATCCTCAGGCTGCTGTTCCACCTGCCTGATGGCAGTATTGGGTAAAATGTATGTTCTGCATGATGGTCTTTATTGATGGATGCCATGTTCTTGAGGCACTACATTTGGAAGATGCCCTTGATGGTGGGCAGGCTGGTATCCATGATGGAGTTGGCTGAGTCTACAACTCTGCAGCTGTTTTTGACCTTGTGCCTTGGAGCCTCCATAACAGGTGATGATGTAACAAGTCAGAATGCTCTCCAAGGCACATCTGTAGAAATTTGCTTGGGTCTTTGGTGACATACCAATCCTCAAACTCTTAATGAAGTATTCTGTCTCAATTTATCCGAGAAATCAACTTGTTCCATTCACAACTCCTCAGATAACAATAACTCCGCAAATAGGTCTCAATTAACATTTGCATCACCTAAGTGCCAGGTGATAATGATATCAAAGAAAATCCAGCTATCACCCCTTGACATTCGGTGGCATCACCATAACTGAATTCCCCATCATTAAAACCATAGGAGCTGCCATTAATCTGAATCTGAGCTGGGGTAGCCATATAGGCAATGTGGTTACAAGAGCAAGTGGCCGGCCAGGAATTCTGTGGCAAATAACTTTATCAGCTAACTCTCCAAAGCCTGTGCAGCATCTACGAGGTTCAAGTCAGGAGTATGAGAGCACACTGACAACTTTCCCAGATGTGTTCAGCTTCAATAACACTCAAAAAGCTGAAAACCATATAGAATATAGCAGCCTATTTATTTACAGCCGTTCACTCGCTCCACTTACAGTAAAAACATCTGCAGGATACACTGCAGCAACTCACCAAGACTACTTTAGATAGCATCTTCTGAACCCATGGCTTCTACTGACAAAAAGGACAAGGCAATGAAACCACGGGAAAACCACCACCTGGAAGTTTCCCCTCAAACCACCGATCATCATGGTTGCCGATCCTTCACTGTCATTTGGTCAAAATCCTGAAGCTCCCTCTGCCGTAGCATAGTGGGTATACAGTACCCTGCACGGACTGCAGTGGTTGAAGAAGGCAGCTCACCGTCAATTGCTTGAGGGAAATTAGGGAGAGAAAGTGAATGCTGGTTCATGTTGTGAAGCCCACATCCCTTAATTAAATAAAAATAACCCGCCCAGCATTCTGTGCTAACTCGTTTCTCTCTTTCTCAGTTTTGATGGAGAGTCATAAACCTGAAATGCTTTTCCGCAAATGCTACCTGACTTCTGTTTTAATTTCAAATTTTCAACATCTGCAGATTTTTATTGTTGTTTACACTTCGTTCTCACTTTCTAATGCCTGAAAGGTGTTTTGGGATCACTTCCTGGCTCTATTGTGCACTCCAGAACAGGGGTCGGCAACGTTTACCACTAAAAGAGCCAATATGGACCCATTTCCCACAGAAAAGAAAACACTGGGAGCCACAAAATGAAATAACACTGCATACAACGGGGTTTTTTTGCCTTTATGCTATGTATAAACAAACTATAATGTGTTGCATTTTTGAAATTGATGAACTCCTGCAGAGAAAACGAAATTACATTTCTGCATGCAACAAAAACATTTTGAACTCCGAAAAAAAGACGTTGGGTTGAAGGTTACTACATAGGTAGCCTACCTTGGATCGAAGAATTAAAAGAAAGCGCGCACTGGCGGGTGTCAGGCATTGGCAGTGGTGATGTATATTAATAGCGATAAAAAACACGTTGTAGCGGTGTAGCGCTACACGCAGCGCTAAAATAAAGACTGCAGTCAAAGGTAACTTTATTCGAACTAAACAGCCTTGCTTTTAAGCCTCCCTCAACCCAGCCCCCATGGACGCAGATGCTGCAAAAGACGCGTACTCACAAACCCCCGTAGGCTATCTCCCTTAGCCGGAATGCTGGCTAATTGTGAGGAAATGTGTCGCCACACTTAGATTGTACAAGATCACCATAATCTTCAAATTTAGAATTACATTTCAAAAGCTAACAAACTAACATAAAATACATTTTAATTAAATAATGACCAATTATTTCCCAAAGCAACAGGGAGCCGCAGCACAGAGGTGAAAGAGCCACAAATGGCTCGGGAGCTGCAGGTTGCCGATCCCCGCTCCAGAATAACGCCAGGGAGCTGGACTCCTAACTGGTCCTTCAAATAGCTTAGCAAGTTATTTAATTCAAGAGCATTAAATGTTGGCCTTACAGGAAGAGAATAGAGGGACTTGGGAGGTTAGGGATCAGTTAAGCAACTGAGCATTACGCACACTTTTCCAACCATAATTTTATGGTAAGCAAATCTTTCTCCCTTCATTAGTATCTAAGAACATTTTATATATTACAGATTATATATCTATTTGTATAGAGTGAAGTCATGTAAAATATTTAAATAACTGTCCAGTGAGACAGGGACGGGTGGGGGGGGGGGGAGATGCTGATTGCTTACTTCATTTGGGATGATGGGAGTGGGGAGATGGTCTTTAGGAGATGACTCTATATCTCCTAGGGGTCAATTTACAGTATGTGCATTGCAAACCTTCATTTTGCTTGCTCCCAGTATTTTTAGCTGTTGGTCTCTATGCAGCTGGTTGGAAACTTGAGAGTAATATGGGTTCTTTGATTACCAACACTAGTTCTTTTTTCTGTTTGAACCATCAGGAGGAGACAGAGTTATCATGGCAGGAGAAGGATAATGGATATTACTTGCCTTGGAATGGATTGATTTGCAGTATACCCCAGCTGAGCATCACACACTTAATGACAACTTCAAAGGATTTAACACATGCAGTAGCATTAACCAATGTACAGTGTAGAGTTTTGGCAATGTAGGGAATGTGAGATATGAACTAGCCTGTGGCCCCAGCATTGCATCTTTGTCTTTCATTTCTTTCATTGAAGCTTAATCGACTGTCAGTGATACTGCTCCTCACCTCATCACATTTGCCTACACTGTAACCACATTTAAAACACCCCTTTTAAAAAGGTATTTCTAAATGTAGTCCTATTGCTCATCAATGTGTATGAAGTATTTTCACTGTAATACACCTTTCTCTGTAATAGACAATCTATAATATAACTCCTGAATAGAGAAAACTCATCTATCTTTAGCTTGCCTGTCTTCATAATATACAAACCCTATAAAATAACCTTTACTGTACAGATCATATTTTTAAGCTGCCAAATTAAAGTTCCCTCCAGATCTCTGAGATCCTCAGAGCAACATTAGCTTCATTGTCCACTCAGGCCAAAACTTACTTTCAGCCCACTTTGTAAACTCTTGAATATGTTAGGGCCTTTGATAAGAAACTTAAAAATATGAAGAGAATTTCTGAGAAATAAACTGTGTCTTAGTATATCTGAGAATGGTATACTAATAAGAATGATTACAGATAGCATAACAGTATACTTTAAAAGCTGCTGCCCTTTATGCAATATCCCAATTCTGCCCACTAGAATACAGTAAGTAAATGACAAAATTAATAAAATGTTCCAACATTAACAAAATAATAATTTGTTCAAAAAGCCATTGTAATTCATTCATTCTTTGTTCTGAGACAAAAATTATTGGATATACAGTCCATCAATGGTGAGGAATTCTCTGATTTTCAGTTATCTTAACAATCCATTCCTGTTTTGGGTGACAAATGTTTCTGATTTATTATCAACAGTCTGTAATACATCTGGAGGCTGGAACTGTCTTTCGGCAGACTTACAGATCAAGGTTTGTGTTAGTATAAAGCGATATTAAGTACAGGGCTGCTCACTGAGGCTGGAGATTACTGTCTCTTCCTGCACAAGGCAGAATAGAGCATGAGAGGAGTGCACGTGATTTGCAGCCCACTTTCATAAGTAATCATACATTCACACTGATCAAAATCTATCATCTTCAATATTACGGCCTTGACACCTTCTTCGTGGTATTATTGGTTTCACCTATGAGGTGACATGCCAGATCTGATTTATTTATAACCTTGAAGATGGCATTTGTGTAATATAAGAGCAGGATCATAAGAATAATTAAATGTGAGGTTATACGAGTGAATCTGCAGATGCTGGAAATAAATAAAAACACAAAATGAACTCTGATGAAGGGTTTCGGCCCGAAACGTCGTCACTACCTCCTCCCATAGATGCTGTCTGGCCTGCTGAGTTCTGACAGCATTTTGTGTTTTTAAATGTGAGGTTATAATCACTTTCTAGTATAATCCAATTTTACATCAAGCTGTACATTATATTTGGCGTTTTGTTAACTTTTGCAAATGCCAAGCTGCCTGAGTTTTAATTGTGTTGTGGTTCCTGAGATGACCAGAATAAATCAGGGTGCAATGGCTGGAAATTTATCAATGATGACAGCATCAAACACACTCTTAATAACAGTTCTGTGTTCTATATTGGCATTAAAGTTGAAGCCACTACAACCAATCGAGGGAAGAATTTGTAGCTAAATATCCATATATTTGAAATACAGTAAGACTCTAATAATACATTATCTAATTTTTGGGAAATCCTGATGGTTTGGGAATTCTGTTGCTCACACTTACTTTACAATCACTGGGGCTTTGCTTCCCACACTCCTTTAAACACCGTAAGATCTGATTCCTCACTCTTTAAGCTGACCAAGTTCACTACTAATGCACAACACCTTAAAAAAACTAAAAATCAATTAAAAGTGTGCTGGAGCATTAATAGGAGCATTAATAGCATTAATATTCCTAAAATATCTGGAAGTCCATCAACACCTAGTTTCAGCTTAAGTGTTTTTCTATTCTGAAAGAAATGCTAACTGAATCATGAGGTGGAGTCATGATGTTAAAATTGTGTTTCTAATGTGACAATATTTTAATATACAATATAAGTGCCTACAATCATATTTCTGTTAATTCTGTATGCTGGTGGTTACATGTCAAGTTTGTAGTCTCCACCAGACTGTCTGGGAGGAGGTGTGTGTAAGCCGCATTGCTTAGCAACAGAAGGGAAAACTGAAGTCAACACAGTGCCTCTGCATAACTCTTTGAGGTCAACCAGTGGTCTTTGCTGTGGAGCAGGTTGTCAGCCACTTTTATAATCAAGACTATTGCATTGCAGAGTAACTCAAAAGATGGGGAGTTATTAGGGGAAGGGCATTAACAGTACAACTCGGGGATCCCTCTTAAGTACTTGCTCTGCGACATTGAAGTTGTATATCTCTTTTCAGTATAAAGTCTAAGTGAAATTAACCTGCAAGGGGTTATGCCAGTTAGACATGTCACTTGTTTGGAAAAGATATTGCAATACCAATGCAAGAAATCTGAAAGTTAATGTCAGCACAGGATTGAGGATTTAAATTATTGTGGTTAGTTTCCCAACCAACCACTTTAAATAAAATGATCCCTGGATACCCTGGAAAAATGGAGAAATTTAATTACTTTTGTATGTTATATAATGAAACTTCATTAGAAAAAAACAGCCTTGAGGAAATCTCTCCATAATAATGAATTAGAATGTGCACCATAACAACATAGAAGATAATGCCAGTAATCTCCAAATACTGCTGACCAAATCTCATGATCCATGCCCCAACTTGCACCTGTCCCATATAAAGCCCCAGTCGCCAGGCAAAATAACTCCCAGTCCCTGAACTTTGTGAACACCCCACAAAGGCTCTGATCTTTGGCCAAACTACCTCTAGCAGTGCCCATTCCTTTCTCAGTCTTGCGCCTTTAGTCCTCAGGAAGAATTGAAATTTGCAGTGGCAGAACTCTGAACAAAACATTATAGCAGAGCAAAAAATAAAAGCTAGAGAAACTCAGCAGGTCAGGCAGCATATGTACAGAGAAATGGACAGTTAACATTTAGGGTTGAGACCTCACATCTGGACCGAAGAGTCTCAGCCTGAATCATCAACTGTTTAATTTTCAGCACCTGAAGTTTCTTCTGTGTCCACATCTCTGGTGGCAGGGCTAGGTGACCACCAACAGGAAGGTTCTAGTTTGGCTGAGTTTTGATTGATTTTCCCTTCACTACTATAGAAAAAAAAATCAGTGTTGTTCTCACCCTTTTTTTTTTCTGTGCCAAAATCTTGAGTTTGGTCAGGTTAAATAAGGAAATTCTCAGCTTCTAATTGTTTTGAAATGAAAATGTAATAAAGAGTGAAGAAAAATCTGGAGAGAGGTGTTGTTCCTGTAACTGTTCAGTCTTGACTGACTGCTCCCCCCAATGTAGATTAATCACCTACATGTTCAAGCTTACTTGTAAAGCATGCCCCAATAAAATGATCTTCAGAAAGGGTCTTTCGGAGCTGAAGATGCCTTACTTTCAATTCCATTCCAAGAGATCGATGAGTCCAATATAGTATTTTCAGCCCCTGTCAGCGAAGGGTTAGGTAGGGAGAGGGACTGATTGGGTTCGTAAAAAGTCCTTCCACCGCTTGCATTTAGCCTTCACAGCCATTTTGTTAAAGAAACATGCTCAGTGCTTCTCTAGATGCATCTCCACCACTTTGGTCAGTTTCATGCCAAGATTAGTTGGCCCAGAAATCACTTGCTGTGACATACATTGGAATGTGGCCTTTCCATCACAGATGGTGTAGTGAAGTCAGAATCTCATTGTTGCTCTAGGAGAGTATACACATTATTTCACCTATTCTTCCAGAGAAGGATTTTTTAAAGGCAACATTGGTTTTGCTTCTTTAGTGCTTTGTAGTGTCTGCTGAATGCTCCTTGTGGCTGATATAGAAAGAAGGGAGAGTATTACTGCTTTTGAAATTAAAATCCTTTTGGAATATTAGAACTGACTTACTTTTATTTAAATTAAAGATCAAAGTAAATTGCAGTCCTATTAAGATTAATTATACTGGTCGTAGGACATGGAGGATCATCAGGAAAGCAGGAATAAATATCCATTGCATTGCCTTTCCAATCTAATTTTAAACAGTTGCTTAGTCAGATCAGTGTTACTGTCCACAACTGATTTCTATTAATACAATTTCCAGATGTTTCAATACATGCTGACCTCAGTTATTGAATAAACTACCTGTAAGCATTAGGCGTTGGTCATTATAGTATCCATGTTGACTGTTGTGATCTACCTCATCAAGGATCCCCACCATCCGGATCATGTAAACACCTCACTGCTGCCATCAGGCAGGTGGTACAGAGGCCTGAGATTCAGGAACAGCTTGGTTCCTGAAACCATCAGGTTCTTGAACTGACCTGCACAACTCTAATTTCTACCTTAGCAGCAGAACACTAAGGACACCTCTAGAACTACTGTGCACTTATGTTTGCACTCATGTTTTGTTTCGCACTATTTCATAGAATATACAGTTTATGTAATTTACATATTGTGCATTGTCTGAACCTACATGCCTGTTATTCTGCTGGAAGCAAACCTTTTCATTGTACTTGTACCTCACTTTTAGTTTTACCACTGACAATAAACTCTACTTGCCTAACCTACACACCTAAACTACTCACCCATTGACTAACTGTGTAAAAAGATACATATTTAGAGTGGGGTAGCTGATGACGAATGTTGATGGCTTAACTGTCAGAAACATAAAAACTGTCATTAATTGCAGCTTTTGAAAAGTGATGACATCTCAATAAAGAGGTCACGTGAGTGTCGACTCCACTCAGTAAAATGGGGGAGTGTACCTGCTTTGAGATAAGCTGAAATGGTAAAACTAACCTGGAAATTATTTGACAGAAATGACCTAGAGGTTATTTACAAGGATGCAACCCAGGGTAAAAATCATTTTAATGGCTACAAAAATTGTGAAATTATGGTTCTTCTACTGTTTGTATGTACAATTATTGTACATAGATTAAATGATAGACTAGATTAAAAATAACTTAACATGCACACAATTGACGTATTCATTTGACACTTCACTTCTATTTCAAATGAGGCGTGAATCAGACTCAGGTTTAAAATCACTGGCATATGTTGTGAAATGTTGTTATGCGACAACAGTGCATTGCAATGCATAATATGAACTGCAAAATATTTTTTTAAAAATTAAATTAAATAAGTGGTACAAAAAGAGAAATAAAAATTAGTGAGGTAGCGTTCAATGTCTATTCAGAAATCTGATGGCAGAGGGGAAGAAGCTGTTCCTGAATCATTGAGTGTGTGCCTTCAGGCTCCTGTACCTCCTCCCTGATGGTAGCAATGAGAAGAGGGCAGGTCCAGGGTGATGGGAGTCTTTAATGATGGGTCCCGCCTTTTTGAAGCTGTGCTCCTTGAAGATGTCCTGGATGCACAGGAGGCTAGTGCCTATGTTTATAATAAACCTTTATTAAAAAGGGATGAAGATTATGGCTTTTTGTTTTTCCAAGCTGCTATCTCTGATCTTTTCTTCACTAAAGCACTTTGCCATTTGTATCTTACAGAGCTCTTTGAAGAGAAGGGGAAGCCGAGAGTTCTACAAGGATAAGAAAAGTGCTGCTCAGGTAACGTATGCCCCACTCTACTAAGTTGAGCTCACTTTATTAAGGATATTTAATTCAATTTAGACTTCTTAATAATTCCAGTCAGTTATTCACTATTTTATTGAACAGCCACTTTCTTAAGCGGTTAAGTTTTAAAATATGTTTTCTAACATTTTATCCTTATTGTATATCATTTTGTGTCATTGGTGAGTGCTGCTGCACAAGTCACTGCAAGGAATGCTAGAAGGAAGAGGTGAGAGGTGAGAGGTGAGAACATTTGAGCATAGGATATTTAAAAAGTAACATTTTGCAGGATTTCTGAATTGCCATTTTTGCCACACTATGGAGCAGAAAAATGGATTCTCCCTCCCTGCACAACAGCCTCTTCCATCCCAACCTTTCTGCATTCTGATAGTTAAAAACATAAACAAGATCTGGAAATCTTGAATGGGAGATGGTAAGTCCTGGTTACAGTTGAAAATTGAAGAAGAAAGCTATTCAACTCAGCTTATTTGAACAAATTACACTCCTCAAATTGCATCATACAGCTGATTCTTACATTTCTATTAGTCTGCCAATAGATGTGAATTGGCAAATTTGATATCATTGGAATCCCTTAAGTGTGATTAACTTTATAAGATTTTACTATGGCCTTTAGTATATCTTGAAGTGTTTTATCAGGATTATGTAATTGTGATATCAGGATTATAGATCACAGAGACAATTTTGGAAATTCAATTAGTCATCCCTGCAATATCTCCAAATACAGTCTGCAGAACCTTTCTGATTGTGATTTGAATTTAAGTTCCAATATACACTACTGTAAGATACTTGAAGACATCAAGATTGTACTGTCTGTTCTGTATTTAATGCAAGGACTCAAAGGCAAATGGTGGAGAGATAAAGAACCCATTGGCTTGATACACATGAATTTTGTAGGTAGGCTTGCCTTTCAGTCCTATTGGACTCTCTCCTCCAAGACCAGCAAGAGAAGCCATCATTGATAGTGTTTTTCTTTAAGGGAATGCTCCCAAGATAGCAGAATTTGCCCAAGATCTTAAATAATATATCATTAATTAAACAGCAAATGATGTGGTTGGAAGATTGAATATGAACTGAATAATGACTTTAGTCTTTTCTAATGTAATTGTGGGGCAAGGAGCATTGTTGCTCAGGGTAAAGCAATTGGATAGCAACAAAATGATCCTGAGATTTTAGCCAAATAACACCCAATCATGTCCAAAGTCTATGTCTCACATGACTGAGCTACTACATTTAAAGATACCATAATCAATGTGATATCAAAAATACATCCTTGTCACAGCTCCTGATCTTTCCAAGCAGGCCATTGAGAATATTGTGCTCAACAGGGTTGGGAGCCAAAAGCCAAACACATTGAATAATAGAGTAATAGTGCAATACAGTCCAGCGAATCCATGTAACCATGGTGCCCACCCAATTTCCTGCGTTCAGTCCATATCCCTCAAACCCCACTAAATGACATTGTTCCTACCTCAACCATTTCCTCTGCCAACTCATCCCATATAGTCACTTCCCTCTGCATGAAAAAAAGTTGCCTTCCACATCCCTTTAAAATTTTCCTCCTGTCACTTTAAATCTATGCCCCCTAGTTTTGGACTCCCCCAGCAGGTCGGTGCCCTCCATCTTATCTTTGCCTCAAAATTTAAAATATTTCTTTAAGGTCACCCCTCATTCTCCTGTGTTCCAAGATATAAAGACCTAGCCTGGCCAACCTCTCCCTGTAACTCAGGTCCTCGAACCCTAGCAAAGTCCTCATAATTTTTTCTGAACTGTTTCCAGTTCAGACATGTTTTTCCTGTAACAGGGTATTGAAACCTATACAGTACTCTTAAGTGCAAACCCACCAGTGCCTTATACAACTGCAGCACAATGATCCAACTCCTATACTCAATACCCTGACGAATGAAGTCCAGCACGTAGAACACCCTTTTCACCACCCTGTCTCCCTGTAACATCACGTGCTCTCAGTAGATCAACAAATTAGTACACAATTGGCACATGACGTCCTTGATTCAAACGTAATTTTTGGAGAATGTTCCAATTGTGCATCACAGCAAACAGGACTGAATGTCTTTCCCACATCAACGAAAGACAGAGTGATGTAGATGCTATTTGCTATATACTGTATTTCCAGAATTGGCAGGTTCAGTGATGATCTGCAACTAGCTCATAAATACATTGGATTTCTAGAGAGCTATTTTCCACCAGTTCTTATGGTACAGTAGGACAGTGATCATGTTACTGAACTAGTAATCAAGAAACCTGGGCATATCACACAATGACAAAGGTTAAAATCCAACTGTAGCAACTGGGGCTTAATTTTCAGCTGTACCTCTCACTTCTGCTAGTGGCTTAATATAGGGGATGATAGCCCCCGACCCGGCCAAGCTCGAGAAATTTCGTTTGGGTGGTTGCTGCGCAATGTGTCCCCTGTTACAAATCAGTACCCCAAAATAACAAACAGTACACAATATGCGATTAAATGATTAAGCATTATAATTCTTACAGACACAGACAGACATACTTTATTGATCTTGAGGGAAATTGGGTGTGACCATATGGATAGTAAAGAAAATTTTTTAAAAAAGAAAAAGGGCCCAATCTTTGTCTGTTGCACAATGCTGGAGCTCACTGACAAGCCGATGGTCCACCATCGACCTCCTCCTCCAGCATTCCAAACCCCGTTATCTCTAGTCATAACCCAAACATTGCTGCTACAGAGAAACAGTTACATTATCAGTGAAACCTTACAGCGTGTTACACAGCTCGGTATCATTACAAGCTGTTGTCATCTAATGCAGACTATTCATTGCCACATGTCATAAGGCATAGGTGCAAAATTAAGTCATTTGACCCATCGAGTCTGCTCCACCATTCCATCATGACTGATTTATTATCCCTCTCAAACCCATTCTCCCACCACCTCCTTGAAACCTTTGACACTCTGACTAATTAAGAACATATCAACCTCCGTTTTAAATATACCCAATGATTTGGTCTCCACAGCCGTCTATGGCAATGAATTCCACAAATTCACACCCTCTGGCTAGAGAAATTCCTCCTCATCTCTGTTCTAAGTTAACCCTATCTTTCCCAGGATCATTCTCATAAACCTCCTCTGGACCCTCTCCAATCCCAGCACATCCCTTCTAGATAAGGGGCCTACTACTGCTCTTAATATTCCCAAGAGCAATCTGGCCAATACCTTATAAAGCCTCAGCATTATATCCTTACTTTTATATTCTAGTCCTCTGGAAATAACTACTAACATTACATTTGACTTCCATACCACAGACTCAGCCTGCAAATTAGTCTATAGTGAATCCTGCACAAGCAATCCCAAGTCTCTTTTCACCTCTGATTTCTGATTTCTGAATTCTGTTCCTATTTATAAAATAGTGTACATCTTTATTCCTTTTACCAAAATGCATGACCATACACTTCCCTACATTATATTCCATCTGCCACTTCTTTGCCCAAGCAACTGAATGTTGATTAAAGTTGATTATTCAGTTGTCAGAGGAAGAAAGAGGCAAGAATTTTGGCTGCTGCTAACAGATGCAAACCACACTTGTAGCACAATGCATTGATTGCATCTTTGAAATCTCATGACAGTATTACACACTCTGAAACGTTATTGTAAAGGGAAAAGAGTCTGCTGTGATGCCTGTGGCACCATGCCACAGTGAGTTTTGACTTTTCTTTTATTCCCGGCTTTCTCATGTTATTGAATTACAAGATAATTACACACACCCAAATTACTGTACACTCTCTTGTCCACCTGCTTGCCTCAATCTTCAGTGTCAGCTGGTCTGCTTACTGACAGCTGCCTGACCTTCCTTGCAGCTAAGAGATCCCTCCCTTAGCTGCTTCTTCAATGCCAAGCTACAAGTTTGGAGGTTGTGGGCAGAAGTAATCTTGCCTGTCAGTCTTTAGCCCGCTGCTTCAGCAGATCTGCCAACTTCAAAATCAGCTGAGCCATTGATATCTCTTTAAGCTGTCTTTCTATTCTGAAGCCAAGTGAAATATCAACAGCCCTAATTGCATGAACTTCTGTAATGGACAAAACTTCTAACATAAATTGAGCAAATAGATAATCCCCCTAAAACTCTGGCTCCATTGTAAAGGTTAAATGTCTATACGTAAATTAACATGCTGAATTCAGAATATATTAACTAAATGATTGGTATTTTTTTCACATAATAACAAATCGTAGACATTAATATAATTTCATTTAATTGAATTATTGTTCAGTGATTTATTGTTGATTATCTGACAATTCAATATTTAAGGTGGAGTCTTATGCCAAGGAACTTTTAAAAGTTGATCGTTTGTCTGCATTTATCAATTTAGTCTTAGCCAAGTTTTACTGTTTGTTAACACTGTTCAGTGAACTTTAATTGCATTCCCAGTTGCCTTTTGAGTCATCCGTGATAGATTAAGGGCCAACATGGGCACGATTGGACATTGATGCAGAAACTTCTATGCATCATGAAGGTCTGGTTGTTTAAGTGGTTAGTGTTTGTGGCAGCATGCCCCATCAGGTAAACATCCATAGGGGAGAAAATTGCCAGTAAGGTTAAAATAAAGAGCATTAACTTGAGTCCACAACTCTGAAACCAGTTTAATGCACGTTACTTTATGGTTTGTTGAACTTTTATTGCTTGATTTTAAAGCTTCAATACAAATTTGCAATGATGACTACAGTTTGAAAGTATTTCATTGGTTGTAAAGGGTTCTGGAATGTACAGAGGTCAAGAAAAGTGACTCCATCCATGAAGTTACATAAAGAAATATATATATTCACAGAATGAATTTCCACTCAGCCTCTCTGCTACCTGCCACTGTCAACCTTTGAACAGGGAGATATTGGCCTTCATTGCAAGAGAAATGGATGTGCAAATGTAAAGAATTCTTGTTGCACTGATATAAGCTTTGACCAAGCCTGGTGTATCAAGTGTAGCTTTGATATCCTTATTTATGGGAATGCTTGTCTTGGAAGCAGTACAAAGTTTCATAAGACTCATTCTTGGGAACATGGAATTGTGATAAGGAAAAATAAACTGCATGGCTGTATGCACCTTGGAGTTTGGAGATTTAAAACATGTAAGATCCTGTGAGTGGCTGAGGGCTTGATAGGGTAGATACTCTGAAGATGTTCCCATAGTAAGAGAATCTAGAGTAAGTGTTAACGTCTCACTAACAAGGGTTGTCACATCCAAGTCTGATATGGAGGAGAAATTTAGAAACTTCATGAAAGAGCAGCAGATACATTTTCCCATTGTGTCAGTGCCAGTCAAAAAGAGATACCCAGCCTAATGCCACCTCCCTGCAGGGTATGGCTACCATTCTTTCAAATAATGAGTTCCAGAGTCCTACCTCCTCTGTCCAAGATTCTTCTGCTTTAAATCTGTGACCCCAGTTTTCTTTTGCCAAGGACAACCAATTGATCCAGTGGAGTTCCATGTCCTTTGTAATTTTATATGCGAAGAGATGAGATCACAGGGATTTATGATTCTTTGGAATTCTCTACCTGAAAATAGTGTGGATGCTGAATTGTTAAGTACATTGAAGACTGACATTGAGACTTCTTAGACTATTGGGAAACAAGGGTTATGGTATTCAAGCAAGAAGGTGCAGTTGGGACAGCAATCAGTTAAACCTTGATCTTAATGAATGGCAAAGCAGGTCTGATTAGTTATTTGACATCCTTTCTGCTGCTTCTGGACAGATTCACATTGATACTGGCTTCAGGAAGCACCTGGAGCAAGTATGCTATGTACACTGTGTTGTTCTCACTACACTGAAAAGTTAGCTGTCCTAATTCAGACATCAAGTCATGGAAATGCAAGAAATACTGGACTTACCAGGGAAATCTGCCAAGCTGCTACAGCCTGCAGTCTTAAACATGAAATGACTGGGGCAAAAAGTGTAACTTGGAAACTTATCTAACATTAAATCTGGACTTTCATGAGATATGTGCAACACCAGCCTCACCAATGAAGCTTTGCAATAGGCAGGTTTGGGACCGGGACAAATATGAGAAAAGCTGAATCTTAAACTTTATACTAAATACTTTATACTTAAACTAAATACTGTGGGTGGGTGGATGCAGTTATCATTTCTAAAGCAGAGCATCTGGTTATTACCACCTCTAAGTCAACAATGATGATATATATAAAGTACTCCACTGCCTCTAAAGTTTTTTATGATGTGCTGAAGAGAAAGTGAATAAATGCCAGTCATACTTTCTTTGCGGCCACAGTTCCTCTCATTAATATTACCTCAGCTTTTCACTTCCCTTATCCAATGGGAGGGGAGCTTACTGCAGTCACAGACAACACAATCAGTCCTTCAAATGTCTGCTGGAGGCACCACACCTGATCTTCAGATCTTCAATGCACAGACTGAAGAATAGACCAAGCTCATTAAAATCTTTAGTTCATGCCAGTCCAGCTGAGATGTGAAATTGTAGTGGTGCAATTTCTGCTTTCTCCATCTATGGAGGAACCTGTTTTCCAGCATGACAAAGGAAAAACAAATCTTTTTGGCTTTGGCTCCCAGGTTAGGTTGCAAAGAAGAAAATTATAACCCAGAATTGACTAGAGCTATCAATCGATCACTGCAAGTACGACATGTGCTAGTTGTGCTTTGGTGGCCCATATGTGTAAAATGTTTAAACTATAAGCTATGGAATGATGAAGTGTGATGGAAAGTATTTCCATAAGAGTTGATTACAATATTTTTAAAGATTGATTCTAATATTTCCTTATTAGATTTTGAGAATCAACCTTCCCATGAGGCATTGCAATTTTCAGATGAAAAATAGCTATTTTGAACTATCCTTTATTAATTTACTTTCTCAATTAATTAGACCACTCTAAGTCACTGGTAATGGCATTATTAATTTGGTACAAGTGTAGATTAAAGCATTTTTTTTGGTAGAGGAATCATTTTATAATACATCAATGTCAGAAGTGCTACATAACTGCATTACTTTGGAGTAAATTGTCATTTGATTTACAGCTTGTCGATCCACATGTTATATCCCCTGTCCTGTGCAGGAAATGCCTGGTGCAGTTTGCTGTAGAGTTATCTTACAAAGTTAAAATGGAACATGCACAAAAAAAAATAGGTGTTAATATTTCAGGTATATTGCATGAACGATAAACGGGTTAAAATGGGATCAAGTTGCAGAGTAAGGTAGCTGTAAAGCACATTGGTGTGTTCTGTTGCTGTTCTGTGGTTTATTGATCCAAGCCAATGTCTTCTCCAATTTGTCTCTCTCCTGGTGGGTAATTTAGAAAAAAAGGGCCTTTAAGTGTTTTGGGGGTACTTTGGGTTGACTTCCTTGGTGCATGAATGTAAAAAAAGACATCATTTATTTAAGGTATTATGATTCTTTAACCAATCTTTAGACTATAAAAGTACATACAGTATTTGAGCATCCCAGTGTGGTTTTAGGAAATGCTCATTTGATTTTCCTTCTGTTTGAATATATGAAAAATTAGGTACATGAGTTTGCACCTCCTTAACCATTACTCCCTGAGGGTTAGGCTGCCTGAGCACAGATGCAGCCCTTGTCAAGTGCAATAGGAGAATGGTTAATCCTACCAGACACCCAGTGTGTTAAAAAGTAAATACTGATTATCCAATGAAATTAGTTTCTACTTTGCAAGCATTGGGAAATGTAAATTCGTTGACTTAAATTAATAAATTTAGTAAAATTTCTTGAATACAAAAGACTGCTGCTCCCTCTTTCAACCCTTAAGTACCCTCGGAAAGAGCCCACAAGGAGCTCAGTTTGGGAGGGGGCATTTTAACATTAATCTTGCCAAGTGACACTTACACCAAGTAAACTCTTGTTCCAGAAATTTGAGAAACTTGATGCATTCAGTTTTCATCCCTAATCTTTGGGTAAATTTTGGGAAAGGGTGCATTAAACTGGTATAACCTGTTAATCTTTTCAAAATCCAGGAAGATAGCGCAGACCTCAAATGTCAGCTCCAGTTTGCAAAGGAGGAAGGCTCCTTGATGCGTAAGAAAATGGCCAAGCTGGGGAGGGAGAAGGACGAGCTGGAACACGAGCTGCAGAAGTACAAGTCAATCTACGGCGATGTGGACAGTCCGCTGCCTGCCTGCGAGGCCGGGGGACCCCCGAGCACTAGGGAGGCGGAGCTGAAGCTGCGGCTGAAGCTGGTGGAGGAGGAGGCCAACATCCTGGGCAGGAAAATTGTGGAGCTGGAAGTGGAGAACCGGGGCCTGAAGGCAGAGATGGACGACCTGAAGTGCCAGCAAGAGCGTGACAGCTTGGGCCGGGAGCACCACTCAAGCGTTCCCAGCTCACCTTTTGCGGACTCGTCTGAGTCGGCCAGCGAGCTGCGGCGGCACCTGCAGTTTGTGGAGGAGGAGGCCGAACTGCTGCGGCGCTCCATTGGTGAGATTGAGGACCACAACCGCCAGCTGACCGACGAGCTGAACGTGCTGAAGGGTGGGCCTGGCGGCCACCTGGACAGTAGCTGGGGAGCCGAGGAGGCTGGCAGCGGCCTGCTGCAGGAGGAGTTGAAGGCAGCACGGCTGCAGATCAACGAGCTGAGTGGGAAGGTGATGAAGCTGCAGTACGAGAACCGCGTGCTCATCTCCAACGTGCAGCGCTGCGACCTTGCCTCGCACCTGGGTGCACGGGCCGCCAGCCCACGCGATAGTGACGCAGACAGCGACCCGGGCCACAAGGAGAGCGACGGTGAAGACGGCCGCCCGCCTGGCCCCCAGCCCAAGAGGGAGGGCCCGATCGGCGGCGAGAGTGACTCAGAGGAGGTGTGCGAGAAGACGCCCGAGGAGCTGCTGCTGCTATTGCGCAAGCGGGAGGACACCGAGTCACTGGTCAGCATCAAGCGGGAGGCCGAGCGGCTGGGCCGCACAGTACAGCGGCTCATCACCGACACCGACAGCCTCATCTACGATGCCAAGCTGCTGGTGAGGAGCGGTGGGCCTGAGCGGAGTCCCGCTCAGGATGGGGAGCCTGAGCTGCTGGACACCATCAGCACCAGGATGAAGGCATTTCGCTCTGAGCTGCATGCCTTCATGGACAGTGTAGACCACCTGGGAGAAGGGTTGCGGGAGCAGATGGATGAGCTGTCGCCCATGCCCAACCTGACTGAGTCCGCAAGCTTCCTCTCCTCCATTACCTCCATGTCCCGGGACTCTCCAGTTGGCACACTGGGGAAAGAGCTGGTCACCGACTTTCAGGTGAGCCGACCCTCTTGCTTGCAAGCACACACCCCTGCTGTTGCTTCTGCTGTTGCCCTTGAACTAAAATAACCTTTTTTTTTTGGTTTTGTTTTGCTTCCTTACTGAGCTTGAACCCAAACTGCACTAAAATATCAACTAAATGCATTCTGAAATCAGCTCATGAATTTTGATGTGAAGCCTCAAACCAATTTGGGAAAGGTATCAGAGAGGCTACTAAACACTAGGTTGGTTTAAATGATGTTGAGTTTGCCCATCAGAGGAGGTTGACCCTGTTATTTATCAACTTTCAATGAGGAAATCACATTAAAATTTACTAAATTCTTGTAATATTGGACAGGAAGATGCCAGATGTTTTTCCCTGACTGAAGTGTCTAGAACTATGGATCTCTGGGAATTAGCAGTGGGATATATAGGACTGAAATTAGAAATACCTGAGTGCATTGAGTGGTGAATCTTTGGGACTCTCTTCCCCAAAGGAAGGCTCAGCCATTGAGTTAATTGAAAACAGAGGTTATTCATTTCTTGCTAATAAGGGAATTGGAAAATGTGGGGATCATGCAGGCAAATGCTGTAGTGAGGCAGAATGTTAGCGATGAACTTGGTGAATGCTGAGAAAGATATAATATCTAATTCTGTTCCTAATTCACCTTTTTCTTTGTAGGCAGGCTAACAAAAACAAATTCTTATAAGCTGTGCTTTTATCACATGATTTGCAAAGACTAGTTATATTATGATACTGTCTC
This sequence comes from Hypanus sabinus, assembly GCF_030144855.1. NCBI lineage: Eukaryota > Metazoa > Chordata > Chondrichthyes > Myliobatiformes > Dasyatidae > Hypanus > Hypanus sabinus. The sequence goes on from NC_082706.1 coordinate 128,322,151, forward strand.
AAATCAAGCTCAAGATGTTATTTTAAGAATAGTAATAACCAATTTTAAAGTTTTGTTTTACTATAGGTCGTGCATTTAAAATTTCCCTTCACCATTACAAACAAAAATGACTATAGAAATTCTGAGTTTAGCCCCTAGCCTTTCTTTTCATTTTAGTGTGGCAACAGTCTGAATGATCGTTGTAAGAAAATGACTTGATGCCGGTTTCAGAGAAGAGCACCTTTAAGTTCACTTCCCTCTCCAAAGCTCCAGGAAAATGATGGATCAATTATGGTGACAGTTTGGGGTAGGACTTCTTTCTCGTCCACCTGCACTAAATATAGACACACCGTTTTGTACATGTTTCCAGAATTCAGTTCCATTAACTTCAAACTGAACCAAGTACTACGCAGGGCCTCCCTAATAAAATTGTGTAGGAATTTATAATATTTTTTCTCTCAGTAGTGCCAAAACCCAGTTCAGACAAAGCATCTTGACCTGAAATATTGACTGTTCATTTCCCTCCCTAGATAGTGTGTGACCTGCTGAGTTCCTCCACCATGCCTTCTATTGTGCCAAATAATTTTTTTGACATTGTGGCTGACACAGCAGTCAGAATTTAGGCTAAGGAAGGTGGGAAGAGCAAAAGAGAAACTGCAGATACTGAAAATCTGAAATAAATAGAAAATATTTAACATGTTCATTAGCATTTTTTGAGAAAGAAGGAAATCAAATTACCATGTCAGGTCACTGATCTTTTGTCAGAACTAAGAAAAGCTTGATACCAAGTATGCAAAATTGCAAAGAAGTCATGGGATAAACAGTCAAATGGAATGTTCGTGATAGGATAGAAAGCACAAGAGACCGAAAGACGCTAATAGGGTTGCATACTAAAAAAAGTGTGTGAAGGCTTGTTAATAACATCTGCAAATAGAAGATGAAAGAAAGCAGAGAAATAAAGAGAAAGAAAGGGATAAACAATGCTGGAACGTAATGTACAGCTCCAGAGAAGCAAAACATTGCCAAATGCTAGAATTCTGAAATATAAACTAGGTATACTAGAAATATTTTGTGGGTCAGGAACGACCTTTGAAGAGGAGAAAACAGTTTTCAGGTTAATGACCTTTCATTGGAGCTAGCCAGTTCCGATAAGACTTAAAAGGCTGATTATCAAAACTTGTTGAATACCCTCTCTAGAGTTATAGTTCTCCAAACTTTGGGGATAGCTTAGTAATCCATATCCATTACAAACACAGAGACTCCTCCAACTATCTTAACCACTTTGTTTCCTCTGAAACTTCCAAGTTTCTATGCTTTCTTCACATCATTTCTAAAGTAGATCAAGGGTAGGGTGTCCCTTCTTTCCCATTAGCCTACACATTGAGTCAACCACTTGATAACCTCTGCTACAATCACCATCTTCCCTTCCCCTTTAAGCATTCTCATTGGACCATTCTCTCCGTGATACTATGATTTACTATCACGTCTGCGCTAACATGCACTCCTCACATGCCTTCCCATGCAACTTCAGAAGATGCAGTACTTGAACTCTTCTCTCCTTCCCTTCTCAACATCTGCAGATCCAACCACTACTTCTGGGTGCAATACCTTTTGATTTCAACATCTATCAATTTAGCATACTGTTTTTGATGCTCCACTGCATTGAAGAAATCAAATGCAGACTGTGTAATTCTTTGCAGAACCCAATCACTCAGTCTGCATTGGAGATGATGAACTTACAGTTATCTGTTGCTTTGAATCTCCACCTCACTTCCTGTATGATATCTCTGTCTTTGACTCCTTTACTTGCAATCTAGCCCAAAGCTAGCTTGAAGACCTGCCTCACCCTCAGACTGGGCTTATTATGGCTCTTATAATGGATTTAGCAGTTTGAGAAAATTTACACTTTCCAATTTATATCAGAACTGACTGGTTATTGGGAAAGGTCATCAACTTGAAAATTTAACTGTTTTTCCATTTTCACAGGTGCTGCCCGAGTTGCTAAATATTTATAGCTTTGTTTGTTCTTATTTCACATTTCCAGCATTGGCAGTGATTGCTTCCCCAGTATTTTGTGGCACACATTTCTAGCATTGCTTTTCATCTTTTGCTTTCCCTCTTCTATCTCCATTCATTACCTTCTGTTTGTACCAGGGGAGCAGCCTTTTTTTTTTGCCCTGGACCAATACTATTAAGCAAGGGGTCTGTGGACCCCAGGTTGGGAAACCCTGATTTATACCTCCTTGAAACCAACCAGCTGGATTTACCAAGCCTTTACTATCACCTCTCAACCAGCATCAACCTTGTGTCATTCTCTCTCTCTCTCTCTCTCTCTCTCTCCCCCCTCACTCCCTCCCTCCTCCCCCTCTCTCTCCCTCCATCCCTCCTCTCTCCCTCTCCCCCTCCTCCTCTCCTCCCTCTCTCCCTCTCTCTGTCCTTCTCTCTCAGTCCCTACCTCCTCTCTCACTCTCCTCCCCCTCTCTCTCCTTCCCTCTCCCTCTCCCTTTGTTTTCTCCACCTTTCACCTTTGGGAAGGGTTTGGAAGTTATCAGATTTTACTGATGGCAAACTGATATTTATTCAAAAGCTTAATTAACCTTTTCATCGATAAATTTGATGAAAGAGTTTCATTGAATTCTGATAGTCCACAGAGAAATGAAAATGGATGAACACTGTTGATGATTGTGGTGCTCTGATTATCAAACAGTTGAATTCATTTCTGTACCTCCTTGATTTAGTCTTATCTAGGTTCTAGAATTAAGAAATATTGCGTCTCCTCAGCTCTGGACTACGCTATCCGGCTTTAATTCCTCTATGTTTTTGCTGTCAGATTACTAACCATTGATTGTGTGTTGATTGTGAATGCTTTGGAGCTTATCTTCACTGCCTTCAATTATCAAGGACCTACTGACACCCAGGTGGAGACTTCTTCTGGAGATTTATTCTTGGTAATACTCAACATGCCATTGTTTAGTGGGTTATTTTTCTGGTAGTGTAGTGAGGCAACACCTCATTTGAAATTAAACAAATTAACAATTAAAATAGTAAGTAAAGCAATATTAGTCACCCATTGATGCCATCAACAAAAGTGTGTGGGTTTACTCATTCATTAAGCATTATGGTCCCAACCACAACAGGTTCCTCAGACCCCTTAAATCGGGCTTCATGAGCTGAATTACAGAATATAAGAGGCTGTTGAAGAGAAACACTTCACTAGATGATTCAGAGAAACACACAAGTGTGCACTCCATGAAAGCAAACATCCCTGCTCCTCTACGCAAGGGGGCTCATAGTCTCCTCGAACAGGCAGCATAATGATTTGTGGATGATAATTGCTGCTGGCAAAAGATTCTGCTGGATGATGCTGTCTGCATGGCTGCTTCGAGGATAGGCAAATCTTGAACCAGAAATCCTTCATGATCCGTAAGCTTGCCGTTGGTTTGAATCATCCATCATTGCATGCGCCTCATAACTAGTGTTTGCATTCTTTTTCCCTCTCTTTCTCTTTTTTCTTTTCAGATGTTTCAGCCCATCATTTTGCTCATTCTCATTTTGGTTCTGTTTTCATCACTCTCTTATGCCACTGTGTTTAAGTTGGTTTTCCTTTTCACGCTTTTCTTTGTCTTGTAGTTTTTTAGTCGTCTACTATACCCATTTTTGTTTTTTTTTATTTCCCCCTCTGTCCTTTGTCGTTTTTGTTAAATCGTCCATGCACTCAACAGTCCAAACTGAGGGATCAGCCAGAATGGCAACTAGTCCCCGAGCATACCCAAGAGCAAGAGACCCTTCAAAATCAAGGTGCAATGGACCAAAGCCGTACAGCTGATGGAGACTACAAAATTTATGCAATGGAAGACAAGAACTGCTTCAGTCCAGAGGTAACTGGTGATGTTAGCTTTTTGCATGCTGATCATGTTTTTAGTGAGCCAAACCTAAGTAATTAGTGAAATGCAAAATTGACTTCCTGTTGAATTCAAATCCCTTTGATATTTGAGATTGTCCAATTATCTTTGAGACTCAATAAGCAACAGCGCAGTAAAGGATCTCTTTTCATAGTTTGCTGTTTTACACTTGTTTTGCAGTTTTTCTTCTCTTTCACAGTTTTTGAAGTGTTAAATGCAAAATACATTGGATTAAGATGAAACAAAGGAAGTGTTTGCATTATAGCTATCCTGATAGTTTTGCCTCAATGATTTTTTTTTAGAAATGCAACTGGGTAGTTAGAGTCCGTGTAATTATACTTTTCTCATGGAAGGAGTGGGATTATTGAGGTGAATGTCAATTTTATTTTCCTTGTAGTCAAAGTCTATTGGGTTTGTTGTCTCCTAAGGGACAGGAAGACAACAGATTATGAAGCTATCTATCTTCATCTGAACACTCCAACTCTCCTCTCCCTCTGACATCACCATCTCTGTTCTCCCCCCCCCCCCCCACCAAAACTTACCCCTTGAAGGGGACTCCACTCCAGACCATCAGGAAACTGCCTTTGATACCATCACTGACCTCATCCCACTCTGGAGAACTCCCATCCGCCACCATCAAACTCATAGTTCCTTTAACCCGCTCTGCTCGCTTCTTCCTACTACCCAATATCCACAAACCGGACTGTCCAGGTTGGCCTATTGTCTCTGCCTGCTCCTGCCCCACTGAAATTGTGTCCTCATATTTCAATTCCATTCTAACCCCCTTGGTTCAGTCCCTTCCCACCTATATCTGCAATACCTCTCATACCCTCGAGCTTCTCAGTAACTCTCAGTTCCCTGCCCTGACTGCCTGGTCTACAACATGCATGTTCTGTCTCTATACATTTTCTACCTCCCCCATCAAGAGGGTCTCAAAGCTCTCTGCTTCTTTCTTGACTAAAGAACCAACCAATTCCCCTCCACCATCACCCTTCTCCATCTGGCACCTTGAACAACCTTTCCTTCGGTTCCTCCCGCTTTCTCCAGACTCAAGGGGTAGCCGTGGCAAATACAGGGGCTCCAGCTATGTCTGCCTCCTCATTAGCTATGTAGAACAGTCCATGTCCAAAGCCATCACTGGTTATACTCCCCCAACTCTACCTCCGCTACATTGATGACCGCTTCATGCGCCCATGTGGAGCTCATCAACTTTATCAACTTTACTTCTTCCTTGCCCTAAAATTCACTTGGACCACCTCTGACATCTTACTCCCCTTTCTTGATCTCCCTGTCTCCATGTATGGAGACAAACTGTCAAGTCAACAATACTTCTCCCCCCACCACCCCCTCTCCTGTAAAAATGCCATTCCCCTTTCTCAGTTTGTTCACCTCTACTGCATCTGTTCCCAGGAAGCGGCTTTCCATTCCAGGACATCAGAGATATCCTCTTTTAAAAAAAAGGGGTTTGTCTTCATCCACTATAGATGCTGCCCTCACCCACATCTCCTCCATTTCCTGGACATCTGAACTCACCCCATCATCCCTCCACCTTAATAGTGAGTTCCGCTTGTCCTTACTTACCACCCCATCAGCCTATGCATTCAACACATTGTCTTCTGCAACTTACGCCATCTCCAGAAAAATATCTTTACCTTCCCCCTCCCCTGCCTTCCACAGGATCGTCCCCTCTGTGATTCCCTTGTCAGTTTGTCCTTCCCAGCACTTACCCCTGCAAGTGGCCTAAGTGCTACACCTGCCCATACACCTCCTCCCTCACCTCCATTCAGGGGTCCTAGGCAGACCTTCCAGGTGAGGCAGCCCTTCACCTGCAAATCTGATGGGCTCACCTATTGTGTCCAATGCTTTCGAAGTGACCTTCAATACATTGGTGAGATCTGTTGTAAATCTGGGGACCGCTTCATCAAGCACCTCCTCTCCATCTGCCACAAGCGGCACTTCCTGGTGACTAAACGTTCCCATTCCTGTTCTGACATGTCGATCCGTGGCTTCCTTTTTTGCCAAGTTGAGACAACCCTCAGGGTGGAGGAGCAACACCTTATATTCTATCTGGGTAGCTTCCAATCTAATGGCATGAATATTAATTTCTCCTTCTGTTAAACAAATTCCATCCCCTTACCTCTATTCCCCACTCTGACTGTTTACCTATTACTTACCCCTGGGTCTCCTCATCCTTCCCTTTTTCCTATGGTCCACTCTCCTCCCATTAGACTTCTTCTTCTCCAGCCTTTCCCATCTACCTGGCTTCATTTATTCTGGCATCTTCCCCTTCCTTCTCTGTCCTGAAGAAAGGTCTCTGCCTGAAATGTCGACTATCTATTCACTTCCATATATCCTGCCTGACCTGCTGAGTGTGTTATTTTGAATCTAAAACAAAGAGAAAAATTGCACATGGCCTTAATTTATCAAGAATAGAGAGAGAAGTCTGTGTGAGAAAATGAAACATTGCCCAAGGGTGGAAGTTAAACATGCTGACTCTGCAATCCATATTTATTCTTCAAGCACAATGTTGATCGTAGCCCTAATTCTAATAGTAGTTCTAATTCATAGAAATTGATTCTGTTTTTTTCCATTTCTGGCCTCAAGTTGATTTTAAAGGCTTTCTAATCTTTGAGATTTATGATCAGTGAGACATTATCCCTTTCAACCAAGTCCACACACTGCAATAATTAGGAATTAGGAATGAAATTTATTCAAAATTGATTTGTGATTGGGGGTTCCAACAAGGTTGATTTTTGTGAGAAAAGTGTGTGTAAGGATTCTCACCTTGCAGTGTGCATCAGAGATTTGTGAAGTCACATTAGTATGCACTGCTTTATTACGTGCACTGAGCATTTACAAGTTGTTTGTTTTCCTAAAAATTTTGGAAATTCTGCTTATTTGTCATGCCATGGGATTTCAAATTTGACATATTTCAAATGGTGGAGCAGTATCCCTTCTTTGGTTGCCTTGTATGTAAACCCTGGTTTGGAAAGAGAAAGATGTGCTTGACTAACAACCTTGACAACATTGAAAATTTAGATCAAGTTCCACATAAGCAGTTACTAATTAAAAGGCTCATGAATACTGAGTGGAAGAAATGTTTCAATAAATGGGTGCTTTTAGCAGGTTGTCGGGATTGGAGTTAGAAGAATGGAAGTGGTAAGGTGGTTAAAGAAGACAAACAAGACAGGTTTTGCTCTTCTCCAGCTCACTATATAACACTTCAATGAGAACTTCACTTTCCAATGCTCTTGAAAGCAGATTATTCACTCACTGCACGAAACACCATTGTAGCTTCCTGTACCCTCTGCTATGTATATTCAAGTGTCATTTTTTGATCCAGAACATTTTAAATTTGTTATATATTTGAATATAATATGAATATGTTTTTTAAAATCAACACCTAACTCCATAGTAAATCCATTGAGAGTGTTTGTCATTGACAGAACAGGTTGCACTTTTAACCTTGAAAGGTTTAATGTGTTATTAATTGGAATCGATGAGCTTGATTCTTGATCTAATATGCATCAGGTGCCTCAAACTAAATCTGCGAACATGTCAGCCGAACAGTTTGAATATCACTATCAGAGGGGATCTGATTGAAACATATAAGATTATTAAGGGATTGGACACACTGGAGGCAGGAAGCATGTTCCCGCCGATGGGTGAGTCCAGAACTAGAGGACATAGTTTAAGATAAGGGGTAGGCCATTTAGAACAGAGATGCGGAAGAACTTTTTCACCCAGAGAGTGGTGGATATGTGGCATGGTCTGCCCCAGAAGGCAGTGGAGGCCAAGTCTCTGGATGCATTCAAGAGAGAGTTAGATAGAACTCTTATAGATAGCGGGGTCAAGGGATATGGGGAGAGAGCAGGAATGGGGTACTGATTGTGTATGATCAGCCATGATCACAGTGAATGGCGGTGCTGGCTAGAAGGGCCGAATAGCCTACTCCTGCACCTACTGTCTGTTGTCTATTGTCTATCACGTGCCTCCCGTTGCCATGGCAGCCAGCCAGCAGTATGCTGTGCTCAATTTGCTGTACAATACGTAAAAATGATACTTGCATTTTTCAGTATTCACAGCTGTTTCTGTATTGTGATCCTAGCAAAAGTTGGGGTTTGATCTACATATGTAGTTCCAATAGTAAGTCAATCAAGCAGGAACATAGAATAGTACAGCACAGTACAGGCCCTTCAGCCCACAATGTTGTGCTGACCCTTAAACCCTGCCTCCCATATAACCCTCCCACCTTAAATTCCTCCATATACCTGTCTAATAGTCTCTTAAATTTCACTAGTGTATCTGCCTCCACCACCAACTCAGGCAGTGCATTCCACGCACCAACCACTCTCTGAGTAAAAAACCTTCCTCTAATATCCCCCTTGAACTTCCCTCCTCTTACCTTAAAGCCATGACCTCTTGTACTGAGCAGTAGTGCCCCGGGAAAGAAGCGCTGGCTACCCACTCTATCTATTCTTCTTAATATCTTATACACCTCTCTCATGTCTCCTCTCATCCTCCTTTCTTTTTCAATTTTTTTTATTGATTTTCATATATACATATAAAAAAACATAACATAATAATGAGTAAATTATGAATACAATAGACTTGAAGTCACGTTGATAGTAAGATAACAATATCCTATTAAACATCAGCAGAAAAAAAATACCTTAATCAATCAAGTCCATATGATTATATATGAAAAAAACAAAAATAACCATTAAAAGAAGAAAAAATTTGAAAATATGTGAAAAAAGTATATATTAAGAAAAATAAAACACTAAACTAAACTAACATGGGCAATAATAATAGTTTACAAGTATATGATAGTGTCAACAAACTCCGGAACTCCATACCTGAACATGAATAAACAGAGAGAAGGTCTGGAAAAGGCCAAATTAATTCATATGAAAATGTTGAATAAACGGTCTCCAAGTTTCTTCAAATTTAATTGATGAGTCAAAAATAGTGCTTCTAATTTTTTCCAGGCTCAGATAAGAAATAGTTTGAGAAAGCCACTGAAACGTGGTAGGAGGATTTACTTCTTTCCAATTTTGTAATATAGACCTTCTGGCCATTAATGTTACAAAAGCAATCATTCGTCTGATTGAAGGGGAAAACTGATTACCATCTTCATTTGGTCTGCCAAAAATTGCAGTAATAAAATGAGGTTGTAAATCTATATTCCAAATTGAGGAAATAGTAGTAAATATGTCCTTCCAGTAATTATGTAAAGTGGGACATGACCAAAACATATGGGTCAATGAGGCCACTTCTGAATGACATCTGTCACATTGAGGGTTAATATGAGAATAGAATCAAGCAAGTTTATCTTTAGACATATGAGCTCTATGTACAATTTTAAATTGTATTAAAGCATGTTTAGCACATATAGAAGAAGAATTAACCATTTGCAAAATTTTTTCCCATTTATCTGTTGATATATTATATCGAAGTTCTTTTTCCCATTCTTGTTTAATTCTAACTGATATTTCTGGTTGTATCTTCATAATCATATTATAAATAAGAGCCACTAATCCCTTCTGACAAGGGTTTAAGGTAAAAATCAAATCTGTAAAGTCCACCAAAGTTGAATTAGGAAAAGATGGTAAAACTTTATGTAAGAAATTTCTAATTTGTAAATATCTGAAAAAATTAGATTTAGGTAATTCAAATTTGTTGGAAAGTTGGTCAAATGACATCAAAGTATCTTCAAAAAAGAGATCACGAAAACATTTTATACCTTTCCTTTTCCATATGTTAAAAACTTGATCTGTCCAAGAAGGTTTGAAAAAGAAATTAAGTAAGATAGGGCTATCAAGAACAAAGTTTTTCAAAGTAAAAAACTTACGAAATTGAAACCAAATTCATAATGTATGTTTAATAACAGGATTAGATATTTGTTTATTAAATTTAACTAAATCAGCAGGAAGACAAGAACCAAGAACAGAGAATAGAGAATATCCCTTTACCTCATTACATTCCAAATTTACCCACTGTGGGCACAATGGTGAATCCAAATCTATCCTCTCATCCTCCTGCTCCTCTCCAAAGAGTAAAGCCCTAGCTCCCTTAATCTCTGATCATAATGCATACTCTCTAAACTAGGCAGCATCCTGATAAATCTCCACTGTACCCTTTCCAATGCTTCCACATCTTTCCTATAGTGAGGTGACCAGAACTGAACACAGTACTCCAAGTGTGGCCGAACCAAAGTTTTATACAGCTGCATCATTACCTCGCAACTCTTAAACTCTATCCCTCGATTTATGAAAGCTAACACCCCATATGCTTTCTTAACTACCCTATGTACCTGTGAGGCAACTTTCAAGGATCTGTGGATGTGAACACCCCAGATCTCTCTGCTCCTCCACAGTACCAAGTATCCTGCCATTTACTTTATACTCTGCCTTGGAGTTTGTCCTTCCAAAGTGTACCACCTCACAGTTCTCCAGGTTGAACTCCATCTGCCAATTCTCAGCACACTTCTGCATCCTATCAATGTCTCTGCAATCTTCAACAATCCTCAACACCACCAACCTTTGTGTCGTCTGCAAACTTGCCAACCCACCCTTCTACCCCCACATCCAGGTCGTTAATGAAAATCATGCAAAGTAGAGGTCCCAGAACCGATCCTTGTGGATACCACTGGTCACAACCCTCCAATCCGAATGTACTCCTTCCACCACAACCCTCTGCTTCCTGCAGGCAAGCAAATTCGGAATCCACCTGGCCAAACTTCCCTGGATCCCATGTCTTCTGACTTTCTGAATAAGCCTACCATGTGGAACCTTATCAAATGCCTTACTAAAATCCACTTAGATCACATTCACTGCACTACCCTCATCTATATGCCTGGTCACCTCCTCAAAGAACTCTATCAGGCTTGTTAGATACAATCTGCCCTTCACAAAGCCATGCTGACAGTCCCTGATCAGATCATGATTCTCTAAATGCCCATAGATCCTATCTCTAAGAATCTTTTCCAACAGCTTTCCCACCACAGACGTAAGGCTCACTGGTCTATAATTACTCGGACTATCCCTACTACATTTTTTGAACAAAGGAACAACATTCGCTTCCCTCCAATCCTCCGGTACCATTCCCGTGGACAATGAGAACATAAAAATCCTAGCCAGAGGCTCAGCAATCTCTTCCCTCGCCTCGTGGAGCAGCCTGGGGAATATTCCATCAGGCCCCGGGGACTTATCCATCCTAATGTATTTTATCAATCCCAACACCTCCTCGTCCTTTAATATCAACATGCTCCAGAACTTCAACCTCACTCATATTGTCCTCACCATCATCAAGTTCCCTCTCATTGCTGAATATGAAGATGAAGAGAAGAGAATATGAATATGAAGAGAAGTATTCATTGAGGATCTTGCTCACTTCCACAGCCTCCAGGCACATCTTCCCACTTTTATCTCTAATCGGTCCTAAACTCCTGTCATCCTTTTGTTCTTCACATAATTGAAGAATGCCTTGGGGTTTTCCTTTATCCTACTCACCAAGGCCTTCTTATGCCCCCTTCTTGCTCTCCTCAGCCCCTTCTTAAGCTCCTTTCTTGCTGCCCTATATTCCTCAATAGACCCATCTGATCCTTGCTTCCTAAACCTCATGTATGCTGCCTTCTTCCACCTCATTTGTCATCCATGGTTCCTTCACCCTGCCATTCTTTATCTTCCTCACCCAGACAAATTTATCCATAACATCCTACAAGAGATCCTTAAACATCAACCACATGTCCCTAGTACATAGAAGGACATAAACTAGTTAAAAGTAACAACAGGAGAAGTTTTGAGCTTGGTTGAGAGTATAAAAACATTATTGACAGCACCTTCTTAAACAATATTGCACTGCATGAAAAATTAATGTAAACCTTTTTTCTCATAGTAGGCTGGAGGGAGTGTAGCTTGAATGCCCCAGGATTATACCGGGCCTTAAAGGATTGAAATATAGAGATACTCTGTAAATGTGCCATCAGTTTCTTTCAGTATGAGCAGTGATTTGGCAGATGTGCAAAGACCATTTCCTTGGTGGAAAATCTTATCAGTGAGATTTATCATCTTCAATTCACAAAATAGCGGAAAGCTACAGGCAGAGCGAGGCTGGCTATTCTCCCAGTGAGACCTTACCAGCAGAAGAGCAATTCATCTCATCCAACTTCCAACTTTTGTCCTTTCCCCCAGCTTCAATTTGAATCTAGCCACTCACTGTGTGAAAAAAACTCTTCTCTCTCTCTCGCTCTCTCCCCCTCCCCATCAATCTCTCTCCCCCTTTCCCTCCACCCCCCATCTGAAGTGAAACAATTCACTCTGAAAGGGCAAATTTGAAGGCAGAACACAGGGTTAATGATAGGATTCTTAAGTGTGGAGGAATAGAGGGATCTTGGGATCCAAGTGCATCATTCCCTCAAAGTTACCATGCAAGTTGATAGGGTTTTTAAGAAGCAATATGGTGTGTTGGACTTCATTAATTGGGGGATTGAGTATAAAAGCCTTGAAGTAATGTTACAGTTCTATAAAGACTTAGTTAATTCACACATGGAATACTGGGTTCAGTTCTGGTCACCTCATTATAGGATGTTGAAGTTTCAGAGAGAATGCAGAAGAGATTTACCAGGAAGCTGCTTGGAGTACAGAGCATGTTATTTGAGGAAAGGATGAGTAAGCTAGGGCTTTTCTCTTTGGAGCAAAAGTAGATGAGAGATGACTTGATAGAGGTATACAAAATGATAAGAGGCATAGATCGAGTGAATAGCTAGAGACTTTTCCCAGGGCAGAAATGACTAATACAAGGAGGAATGATCATAAGTAGACTGGTTATATGGACAAGAAGTCATGGTAAGTTGTTGTTTACTAGTCTAGAGGGGAGTACGAAAGGGTTTTCTCTGGAGGGTATATGATAATAATTTAAATTTAGATATACAGGGGAATAACTCCAAAGATTTTTGGATTGAATGATCCTCAGAAGTATGTCAAATAATAAATCAGTTAACAACAGGCATTTGATGGACACAATCTGACAAATAGTTGATGAAGTTTAACACGGAGAAATGTTATGGAAGAATATGGAGAGAGAACATGACCTAACTGATTTCATTTTAGGAAGGAAGAGACATGATGTATATCTACACAAATCTTTGAAGACAGCAGAATAATTGGAGAAGGCTATTAAAATGTCTATGGGAATCTTGAAAATATTATTGGAGAAGTAGATAGAAAAACAACTGTTAAAATTTTGGCACTAGACTGCAAATGCTGGAGCAACATACAGAAGAATTGGAGGAACTCAGCTGGTCAGGCACCACTTATGGAGGGAAGTAGACAGTCAGACTGAAAACCTATATCTACCGCATTTTGGAAGTATGGAAAAACTTGTAGGGGATGCAGAAGAAAGTTACTAAAGTGGTATTAGGGACAAGAATCTTTAATTATACAGAGACTGGTAAACCAGTGGTTGTTCTACTTTAGGCAGACAAGATTAGGAGGATTCAGAATCAAGAACTTTTATTAATGAGAAAGGACTTGCTAGCAAAGTCATCATTTATTCATGGATACAGCCCTTCAAACCAACTCATTCATGCTGACCAGGATACCTATCTAAGCTAATGCTTTTTGCCTGAGTTTGTCCCATATCCCTGTGCAATTTTCCTGTCCATTTAATTGAGTAAATTTCAAATCTTTTCATTGTACTTGCCGCTACCACTTCCTTTGGCAGCCCGTACCCCTTTTAGAATTTTCCCCTTTCATGTTAAATCTATGCCTTCTAGCTTTAGACTGCACCTACTCTGAAAAATAGACTATCTATGTTCCTTATAATTTTAAAATCCTTTTACAGTATAATCACCCCTCAGATTTCTTTGCTTCAGGGAAAACAGTCCCAGCCTCTCCTTATAACTCAAGCCCTCCTTCCATTCTGGATAGCATCTTGAACCTGTTCTGCATCCTCTCTAGCTTAGTCTTTCAGATAGGATAGTGACCAAAGTGGCACACAATGGTCAAAGTGCAATGAAATCAACACTCATAGCCTTTCAAACAAATTCAACAGTGAGATTCTGTAGAGAAATGGACATAAATTTGAAGGAAAATAAAATTAGATGGATATGAATGAGGAGCAGAGAAGCAGGACAAATTGGCAACGTGGAACAAATGGCCTCTTTATTTGCTGGATCATTCTAGAAGCAGAGAAAGAAAATAGGAAAAATACAGGAATTAGTGGGATGTTCAACATCAAAGAAGAAGGGTGGAGAGCCAAATGAGCCCGGAATAATTATCCAAATGAGATGGATATGTTGTTATTCTATTATGGATTTATTGTATACCCACAAGAAAATTAATCTCAGGGTTGTATATGGTGACATATATATACTTTGATAATAAATTTGCTTTGAACTTTGAATTTCAACTAAGATGGATCAGACAGGTTATGCATACATAGCAACTTGATTTTTTTTCTTATTAACCTGTTCATCAAGAAGAAACATTGACCATCTTTGTGCTCTCTCTTGATTCTACATTTGAATTCCTCTGCAGTTGAAGTTTTTTGCGTATAGAATCTGCTAATGAGAAAAGAATAGGAGTAAAATAAATACAAGAATCTGAAGCAAACAAAAAAAAAAAAGAGCTGCTGGAGGAACTCAGCAAGTCGGGCAATATCTGTGCAGGCAACGGAATAGTTGGCAGTTCAGGCCAAACTGACTATTTTTTGCCTCCAGAGATGCTGCTTGAGTTCTTTCAGTAGTTTACTTTTTGCTTGAGTGAATGCAGTTGTGATGCTACGGCAACTTGCCTTCGGTCAAATTTCCTGTAATTTATTGAGAAAGCCAGTGAAAGAGTTTGCTAAATTAAGCATCAATTGAGTGCTTGGACTTAAATTTCTCTTTGCTCTGGTTTTTGAAGATTTTATCTGGGTCAAAGAAATAAGGGATTGTTATTTTAGATTTTGCAATCATAGCTACGGGTTATGTCCACAAGTAACACTTGCATGATGACTTTTGCAAGAACTGAGAAATCTTTGAACAGATGTTCTGTTCCAGGGATATTTACTCATGTACCGTGAACTGAATATGTTTCCTTGTCTCAAATAAACAGCTCAGGGAGTCCCATAATTTACCAGAGCAGAATCTTTCTGTCCAAGAACTGAAGGTTCGGCTAGAACAGGAAAGACAACTTAGGGAGGATGAAAATGAAAAATTTACCAGCAAGATTCTTCAGGTGAGTTTAATTATTTTCTGAGATAAATTATAGATTAATGCAAGATACTCAGATCACTTTGTAGTATAAAATGTGGTATTCTTACAGAATGTTAGATCATCATGTATTCCCAAATCTCATCTGTGGTTGCTATTATTTTGGCTATTTGTGGTTCAGTCAATCTTTGGATCATCACCATTGTTTCTGGTCCTCCTTGATTGGAGGAGATGTTCTGCATTTGACTGTGATCTCATCTGGATAGAGTGTATTGGGGTGTTTATTAGTTTACACACAAGGAATGATAGATAGACTGAGAAATCAGAGGGCAGCCAACACCCATAGAACAATATACTAACAGGAAAAGTGGTTTAAAATTCAGGATACTTTGGAGGGAATGGGGTACCTTATTTTTGAGCATATGCAGGATGCTTTGGTATTGACATGGAACACCCAGCTCCTAGGCCAAAATGTGGCTCAAGAACATCATTATCTGGACCCTAGCCTGTGTTCTTTCTTCCAGCCTGTGAATTTCATATATTACATGTGCGTGGTTCCCAAAACTACAGGCTATTAACTGGTTTTGGGTTTGGATCAATGGTGAAACAGCTTGATGTGTCCAAACTAAGAAATTTTACTGAGCTCAAGATTCCTCTCACATTCTTTTATGAGGAAAAGCCGATTGACTCCTTGTGCTTGCAAAACTGCACCTGAGGTTGAGAGATCATGTTAGTCATGCATATGTTTTCAAATCCTATTTGAGCCATAATATGCAAATTATTTGAACATGGCATGGCAATTCAGCTAGCCTGCAGGGAACTGGTGACTTTAGGCCCAGGGTTTCCATGCTCTGCACCACTGGAGATTTCCACACCTCATAACTTGGTCTGTTACTGTCTAATTGAAAGAGATTGATTGTTGCAGTTAGTTAACAAGTCCATTATTGCTGCATTACGATGACAATAAGCAAACTCAATGGCCTTAATCTTTTCATTTCTCTCAGTTCCTATGTAGAAATGATTTAGGGGCTCAGAAGATAATGCATGTGAACTATTCTTTGGGATAAGGAACAGAAGGGTAAAGGCTTTGTGAGGGAAGAGAGAAGAGAATGAAAAATTACCAGTGTACAAAGTTGGGGAAGGGATAATCATGCTCCAGTGGAATTAATTAACCACTATGTTTCCACTGATTAAATTTATGTTTAATTTCCCTGTTCTGAGTTTTCAAAGGGATTGTAAATACTATATGGATAGGAGCTACACAATTTCTGCTCAACCGGGGATTCACTGGAGTGACAGTAATTCATCAGCTTCATCCAAAAGCTGATGAATGATCAGAATCAGGTTATCTTCCTCTTTGATGTAAGCTCTGAAGTTTATTGTTTTGTAGAAACAGGACAATACAAGATAACAAATTACTATAATTTGCAAAAAAAATAAAATAGTAATAGTGAGGTAGTGTTCATGGATCTCAGTGTTTCTTTCTGTTACACAGTTGAGTAAGTAAGACACGAGCTAGCTTGCAGGCCTTTTCAGTTCTATTGTATACAAGCCTGCAGTTGTGTGGTCTTCTCTGATGTGTAGGGAGGAATGATTTCTTGTCTCTCCAACAGACTTTTTGAGGAAGGATCATTTTGTAACCAGAAATGCTGCTTTTGATAGATTTTCACAGTAAATATTTACAGGGAATTTTAGCTCTGGTAACAAAGCGAATTGTCCCATATTGTCATTTTGCCAGCATTATTTGCAGAATTACACAGGCATCCGCTCCACTCAGTCCAAATAAAGATGAAGCAACTGCTTTCCTCCAAGGGAGGGAAACTAAAAAGTGTTGAAGTGGATGTCATCATGAAGATTCCTAGAGATCAGAAACATCTATAGCAAACATGCTGAGAAAATTAAATTTTAATGCTTTTTGTGAAGGTGCAAAAAAAACCCTCACTGTATACACGCCTATTTGTACATGTGTTCGTAATCTGATTAATGTTCAGTTGGGTTGCCTGTTGCCCTTTCTGTCTTCCCCTTCCAACCAAAGCACATGTCCCTGTTTTCATGTGGGAAGTAGAGACAGATTAATCAAGTGACTTAAAATTGCCTTTGGAAGAGAAAAATAAGGTCCTTTAAAAAATGTGTTAATTATTTTTTGCTATAAATGTTGAAGTTCTAGAATATAATGTAATTAATGTAATAACTTCTTTTAAGTCTTGCAGCTGATTTCATTGGGCAAGGATGACTTGAGGTGTTTTATTCTGATTCAAATGCATTGATGATTGAAAACATTTTTAGATGTTTGTAAAGTGTGGTTTAGAATAATATGCAAAAGTTGTATTCAAGATCTGACTAATGGTGAGTAATGCAATGGGTTAGAATGCAGAACTGAATCACATGTAAGTTAATGAGAAATTTCCTGTGCCACTAAGGAAGACAGGGCAACGCAGTGGATTTGTTTACTATCTTTTTACACTTCGACATATATTCTTTTCCAATTCTAACAACTACATAGATGCTCTTCCATTTCAGCACTCTCTGTGTATGTTGGCAGTGTTAACTCAGTTTAGATTGGGGATGGAGAGGAAATCAACAAAATGGAGTTGTCTAGTTGGCAAAGAACCAGAAAACCTAGCCAGCTGATGTAGTTGTGCCTCTGCTTAAATTAAATATCATGTTGTTAAGATAATGTGACCCTGGGCTATTAGAGGCCTGAAAGTTCTTTATGCTAATATTGGGAGATCTTCTAATCTTATAGGTTTGTGAAGGGTATAGATACGATGAATACCCACAGTCTTTTTCCTAGAATAGTGAGGACCAAAGCTAGAGCCCAAGGTTTAAGTGAAAGGGGAAAGATTTATAAGGGACCTGGCAGGCAACATCTCCATCCAGCTGAGTGGTGTGTATATGGAACAAGCAGGAGATGGATACTGTACAACATTTAGAGGACGTTTGGACTGGTACGAGAATGTGAAAGGTTTAGAGAGATAGTTGACAAATAAAGGAAATGGAACTAGCTTAGTTAGGCAACCTGGCAGCATTGACAAGTTGAGGTGAAAGTCTGTTTTCCATGCTAAATAACTCTGTGACTCTAAGTTTGCCCTATTTTCAGTTCTCTGAGACAATAATGTGGGGGCACAGAATCTCATTGAAACCTAATGAATGTTGAAAGGCCTAGATAGAGTGGATGTGGAGAGCATGTTTCCCATAGTGGGTAATTTTAGGACAACCACAGAATAGAGGAATTTCTTTAGCAAGAGGGTTAGAGAATCTGTGGAATTCATTGCCATAGACATCTGTGGAGGCCAGGTCATCGAATATATTTAATGTGATGTTTGATAGGTTCTTGATTTATCAGGACATCACAGTTTATAGGGAGAAGGTAGGGGAATGGGTTGAGAGGGATAATAATTCAGCCATGATGGAATGTTAGAGCAGACTCGATGGGCCAAATGTCCTAAACCATCTCCTATACATATAGAACAAGTTAGCAGTAATAAACCTAAAAGTGTAGGAATAATAATAATCAATAATAAGCTGTATTGATGTCTAGGGGTAAATAAATTGTCATAGGAAAGCATAGAATTCAGTTCATAAATGCTGATGTTGTTATGGTTGTTGTATTGAAATCGTTGGAGAGAGAGAGAGCGAGCGAGATGTAACAGCAACAGCTGCGGCAGGCAAACCTTTTGTGGCTTTCTTAATCCGTCGTGTCATTGTGGTCATTCTGTTATGACCCCTCTATTCTTCAGCTAGACCGTCCTTCTGTGGTGGACTCATCAGTCTGGCATGAGTGGACACACACACAAGTCCCCACCGGCCCTGCTGTAACACTGTGAGCTTTACTGACCGATCTCCTGGTTCGGTCTCCGAAGCCCCCACCTTTCTGTGGATTCCCAACACTCAGTCAGTGTCCACTGGTGTGTCTGAAGGGTATCTATCCAAACCTGTCTTTTATCCCCACTCACGGGGTCTCAGCTATCCATCAACTCGGAATGACCGTGTCCATCAAATTAGGCCACTCCTGCTATCTCCTGAGGAATGTTAGCGAGCAAAGTAAAGTCCTTGTAGTGGAGGGTAAACAATCCAGGAAGAGTCAAAATACCATAAATCAGCAGTCTCTCCTCCCTCTTATCTGTAGCAAATGTTCTTGCCTGTGTTTTATATCTGTCTCTCATGAGCAGCATAGCAACAGTAATAGTTTGTGGTTCTCGGGGGGGGGGGGGGTAATGATTAACTCTGCAGCCTATTGTCCATCAGGTCTGTTCATCACACATAACACTCCCGTCCTTCTGGGAGTTTTCACCAGGGTGAAAATTAACTAATAGAGCATATTACTGAATTACAGAGTTCAACAAAATACAGAAGTGGTCTTAACTGCAAGTTGTATGTTGTATTTTAATATCGAATTCCTGTAACAACAGACTCCCAACTTAATAACCTCCTATTTTTATTTTTCATGTAGCCAAAAATACCAAGGGGGTTGTGTTCTTAGCTTAGATGTATACTACAAAGTGTGAACCAATACATGTGTGATCATAATGTAGTACATTACAGAAATTTGTGCAAATACTAATCTCTATTTTACTTTCAAGCTTAACATTCAATCTTCCATGATGTTGTCTTTCTTATTCACATGCTTTGTTCAAAAAAAAAATCAAATTCCTGCAAAACCAGATCCTGTTATTCAAAGTGGCATTTGGTCAACTCTTGCCTCTTTTCCACTTAACTCTCATGTGGTTAGCTTGCTCACCAGCTTGGAACAGGCCTTCACAGACTCCTTTCACAGGACCTATCTTATCACCAATGTTTTCCAAACTAAGCCCATTTGCTGAACTTCCATACCACTCATTAATTTTAAGCAGGTCATTAATTTCATCTTCAGGATCTTTAATTCTACTAGTTTCTCGTTTAACATCTGCAGGTGATCCCTCTTGATTAAAACAACACTTTAAGTTCTGCCTCTCCAACTCACATCCTTGAACAACATCACCAAGTTGTTTATCCTTAAATTCCAAAACAAACTGTAATTGACTCACAGGCACCTTGTTAACAAGCCACTGTTTAGTTAACGGTCCCTTCACTTTTGTCAACAGTTCTGACACCAAACTCGACTTTAAGTTTTCTTTATTCAAAAGTCTAGGAACAATACTTTTCCCTTTCCCTTCGATAATATTCACATCACCAGCTTTCATCTCCTCACTAACTTTTAACACAAGTGACTGAGAATTCTCACTTTCTAACGGTGTCAAGGTTAACCCTTTCTTCACTGAACCAAGTCCATCTGACCCAAAAGAACTGCATTCCTTTTCAACTAAATCAGATAACTCAGACTTTTTCTGAGCTTCCACACTAGGTTCAGTACCCTGTGACTCCACATCCTTCACACCCTGAACACAAGCAAATGGGATATCTGCCTCTCCTAGGCCTTCAATACCAGTCCCCTTTTCAAATTCTAAGTTCCCCTGATCCTCCCAGTTACTCTCTGGGCAACTCCGCTTCGGAGTAAACTCAACCTTGCGGGTTAAGACAACTTCGTCTGCCAACCCAGCAGACTCCCCCAAGGTAGCGGCATCCTTTTCATCTAGGACTGCCCTCACATCATCAGGAACACGCTCAACTTCTTCAACTGAAAACAGCTCTGTCAAGCCAGGCAGATTATCCGTGTCCAAACCTGGACCTTCTAACTGCCTCATCTGTTTCTCATCTTTACTCTGTGCCTCCATAACCTCCTTTTCATACAAGGTCGGCAAAAATGTCTCCGCTAAATCCACCCCGGACTCATTCAAACTGTCTCCTTTCTCAGCCACCTTTCTAGACATGCTGCAAGTGATTGCGCATGCGGGATAAATCTTAGAATCTATGGGCGGGTCCTCAGCACTTACAGGCTTGCTTGTCAGCTTCACTGCTGAATACACGTCACCACCTGCCAGATCTTTACCAAGTAGGGCATCCACGCCGTCCATCAGTAGTTTTGACTGCACCCCTTTTGAGGCGCACCAACGCTCACAACACATTTGCATCTCACGGGCAAACTCTAAATACGTGTGGTTCCACAGCTTTCTCAAGTTCCGGAACTTCTGCCGGTATGCCTCTGGTACCAACTCGTAACTCCTCAATACAGCCCTTTTTACTTCCTTGTAGTCCTTAGACTCATCCATAGACAATGCAAAATACGCTTGTTGAGCCTTCCCCCTAAGTACCCTCTGTAACAGAACAGCCCATTTCCCCTTAGGCCAGTTCTGATTCACAGCCACTTTCTCAAAATGAAGGAAGAACTTATCGACATCCATCTCCTTGAATGGAGGTACTAACTGGATCTTCTGACCAATCTTGAACCCCTGATTTGGGTTTGCTGCTCTGTCTCTTCCCTGCAATGCCTTTAACCTCTCCATTTCCAGCGCAAACTGCCTCTCTTTCTCTCTGTCCTCCCTCTGCCTCTCAGCTTCTTCTCTCTGCCTTGCAGCTTCTATCTCCCTTATCTGGAGTAACTGGAGCTTATGCTTCCTTTCCTCCTCCTCCACAACCAACCTTAATCTTTCTATCTGTATCTGAAGCTCACCCTCGACTGGTTTGTTCTCAGGGAACAGGTCCAATACATCTGACGTGAACACACCCTCAGATATGTAATGCACAGCTATTGCTCTCTGTATATCCAACTTGCTCATCGCTGATTTCACCGCTGAGAGATTTAATCGTTTTGCAACGCTCGCCAATTCTGCCTTCTTGACATCCGCAAAGTCGGGTCTTTTAAAAATTTGTCAATTTCCATCTCTGCTGGTTTCCCATCAGGTTATCCACACAACTAGATCAGATAAGGGACTTTTATCCCGATTCACTGCCCCCCCCCCCATTTTGTAATCAAATCCCGGATGAGCCCCCAATTTGTTATGTACCCCATAGCTGGGTGTCAGACCAGCAGAGAAAGAAGAATCCGTTGGAGTCTGGTGGTACCAAACTAAAGGTGTTTATTAGTAAACTATACAATACAATATCAAGAATGCAAATATACATATAAAACAAGTTAGCAGTAATAAACCTAAAAGTGTAGGAATAATAATAATCAATAATAAGCTGTATTGATGTCTAGGGGTAAATGAATAGTCATAGAAAAGTATAGAGTTCAGTTCATAAATACTGATGCAGTTATGATTGTTGTATTGAAATTGTTGGGGAGAGAGAGAGAGAGAGCGAGCGAGATGTAACAGCAACAGCTGTGGCAGGCAAACCTTTTGTGGCTTTCTTAATCCGTCGTGTCGTTATGGTCATTCAGTTATGGCCCCTCTGTTCTTCAGCTAGACCGTTCTTCTGTGGTGGACTCATCACTCTGGCACGAGTGGACACACACACACACAAGTCCCCACCGGCCCTGCTGTAACACTGTGAGCTTTACTGACCGATCTCCTGGTTCATTCTCTGAAGCCCCCCACCTTTCTGTGGGTTCCCAACACTCAGTCAGTGTCCACTGGTGTGTCTGAAGGGTATCTGTCCAGACCTGTCTTTAATCCCCACTCACGGGGTCTCAGCTATCCATCAACTCGGAATGACCGTGTCCATCAAATTAGGCCACTCCTGCTATCTCCTGAGGAATGTTAGCGAGCAAAGTAAAGTCCTTGTAGTGGAGGGTAAACAATCCAGGAAGAGTCAAAATACCATAAATCAGCAGTCTCTCCTCCCTCTTATCTGTAGCAAATGTTCTTGCCTGTGTTTTATATCTGTCTCTCATGAGCAGCATAGCAACAGTAATAGTTTGTGGTTCTCGGGGGGGGGGGGGTAATGATTAACTCTGCAGCCTATTGTCCATCAGGTCTGTTCATCACACATAACACTCCCGTCCTTCTGGGAGTTTTCACCAGGGTGAAAATTAACTAATAGAGCATATTACTGAATTACAGAGTTCAACAAAATACAGAAGTGGTCTTAACTGCAAGTTGTATGTTGTATTTTAATATCGAATTCCTGTAACAACAGACTCCCAACTTAATAACCTCCTATTTTTATTTTTCATGTAGCCAAAAATACCAAGGGGGTTGTGTTCTTAGCTTAGATGTATACTACAAAGTGTGAACCAATACATGTGTGATCATAATGTAGTACATTACAGAAATTTGTGCAAATACTAATCTCTATTTTACTTTCAAGCTTAACATTCAATCTTCCATGATGTTGTCTTTCTTATTCACATGCTTTGTTCAAAAAAAAAATCAAATTCCTGCAAAACCAGATCCTGTTATTCAAAGTGGCATTTGGTCAACTCTTGCCTCTTTTCCACTTAACTCTCATGTGGTTAGCTTGCTCACCAGCTTGGAACAGGCCTTCACAGACTCCTTTCACAGGACCTATCTTATCACCAATGTTTTCCAAACTAAGCCCATTTGCTGAACTTCCATACCACTCATTAATTTTAAGCAGGTCATTAATTTCATCTTCAGGATCTTTAATTCTACTAGTTTCTCGTTTAACATCTGCAGGTGATCCCTCTTGATTAAAACAACACTTTAAGTTCTGCCTCTCCAACTCACATCCTTGAACAACATCACCAAGTTGTTTATCCTTAAATTCCAAAACAAACTGTAATTGACTCACAGGCACCTTGTTAACAAGCCACTGTTTAGTTAACGGTCCCTTCACTTTTGTCAACAGTTCTGACACCAAACTCGACTTTAAGTTTTCTTTATTCAAAAGTCTAGGAACAATACTTTTCCCTTTCCCTTCGATAATATTCACATCACCAGCTTTCATCTCCTCACTAACTTTTAACACAAGTGACTGAGAATTCTCACTTTCTAACGGTGTCAAGGTTAACCCTTTCTTCACTGAACCAAGTCCATCTGACCCAAAAGAACTGCATTCCTTTTCAACTAAATCAGATAACTCAGACTTTTTCTGAGCTTCCACACTAGGTTCAGTACCCTGTGACTCCACATCCTTCACACCCTGAACACAAGCAAATGGGATATCTGCCTCTCCTAGGCCTTCAATACCAGTCCCCTTTTCAAATTCTAAGTTCCCCTGATCCTCCCAGTTACTCTCTGGGCAACTCCGCTTCGGAGTAAACTCAACCTTGCGGGTTAAGACAACTTCGTCTGCCAACCCAGCAGACTCCCCCAAGGTAGCGGCATCCTTTTCATCTAGGACTGCCCTCACATCATCAGGAACACGCTCAACTTCTTCAACTGAAAACAGCTCTGTCAAGCCAGGCAGATTATCCGTGTCCAAACCTGGACCTTCTAACTGCCTCATCTGTTTCTCATCTTTACTCTGTGCCTCCATAACCTCCTTTTCATACAAGGTCGGCAAAAATGTCTCCGCTAAATCCACCCCGGACTCATTCAAACTGTCTCCTTTCTCAGCCACCTTTCTAGACATGCTGCAAGTGATTGCGCATGCGGGATAAATCTTAGAATCTATGGGCGGGTCCTCAGCACTTACAGGCTTGCTTGTCAGCTTCACTGCTGAATACACGTCACCACCTGCCAGATCTTTACCAAGTAGGGCATCCACGCCGTCCATCAGTAGTTTTGACTGCACCCCTTTTGAGGCGCACCAACGCTCACAACACATTTGCATCTCACGGGCAAACTCTAAATACGTGTGGTTCCACAGCTTTCTCAAGTTCCGGAACTTCTGCCGGTATGCCTCTGGTACCAACTCGTAACTCCTCAATACAGCCCTTTTTACTTCCTTGTAGTCCTTAGACTCATCCATAGACAATGCAAAATACGCTTGTTGAGCCTTCCCCCTAAGTACCCTCTGTAACAGAACAGCCCATTTCCCCTTAGGCCAGTTCTGATTCACAGCCACTTTCTCAAAATGAAGGAAGAACTTATCGACATCCATCTCCTTGAATGGAGGTACTAACTGGATCTTCTGACCAATCTTGAACCCCTGATTTGGGTTTGCTGCTCTGTCTCTTCCCTGCAATGCCTTTAACCTCTCCATTTCCAGCGCAAACTGCCTCTCTTTCTCTCTGTCCTCCCTCTGCCTCTCAGCTTCTTCTCTCTGCCTTGCAGCTTCTATCTCCCTTATCTGGAGTAACTGGAGCTTATGCTTCCTTTCCTCCTCCTCCACAACCAACCTTAATCTTTCTATCTGTATCTGAAGCTCACCCTCGACTGGTTTGTTCTCAGGGAACAGGTCCAATACATCTGACGTGAACACACCCTCAGATATGTAATGCACAGCTATTGCTCTCTGTATATCCAACTTGCTCATCGCTGATTTCACCGCTGAGAGATTTAATCGTTTTGCAACGCTCGCCAATTCTGCCTTCTTGACATCCGCAAAGTCGGGTCTTTTAAAAATTTGTCAATTTCCATCTCTGCTGGTTTCCCATCAGGTTATCCACACAACTAGATCAGATAAGGGACTTTTATCCCGATTCACTGCCCCCCCCCCCATTTTGTAATCAAATCCCGGATGAGCCCCCAATTTGTTATGTACCCCATAGCTGGGTGTCAGACCAGCAGAGAAAGAAGAATCCGTTGGAGTCTGGTGGTACCAAACTAAAGGTGTTTATTAGTAAACTATACAATACAATATCAAGAATGCAAATATACATATAAAACAAGTTAGCAGTAATAAACCTAAAAGTGTAGGAATAATAATAATCAATAATAAGCTGTATTGATGTCTAGGGGTAAATGAATAGTCATAGAAAAGTATAGAGTTCAGTTCATAAATACTGATGCAGTTATGATTGTTGTATTGAAATTGTTGGGGAGAGAGAGAGAGAGAGCGAGCGAGATGTAACAGCAACAGCTGTGGCAGGCAAACCTTTTGTGGCTTTCTTAATCCGTCGTGTCGTTATGGTCATTCAGTTATGGCCCCTCTGTTCTTCAGCTAGACCGTTCTTCTGTGGTGGACTCATCACTCTGGCACGAGTGGACACACACACACACAAGTCCCCACCGGCCCTGCTGTAACACTGTGAGCTTTACTGACCGATCTCCTGGTTCATTCTCTGAAGCCCCCCACCTTTCTGTGGGTTCCCAACACTCAGTCAGTGTCCACTGGTGTGTCTGAAGGGTATCTGTCCAGACCTGTCTTTAATCCCCACTCACGGGGTCTCAGCTATCCATCAACTCGGAATGACCGTGTCCATCAAATTAGGCCACTCCTGCTATCTCCTGAGGAATGTTAGCGAGCAAAGTAAAGTCCTTGTAGTGGAGGGTAAACAATCCAGGAAGAGTCAAAATACCATAAATCAGCAGTCTCTCCTCCCTCTTATCTGTAGCAAATGTTCTTGCCTGTGTTTTATATCTGTCTCTCATGAGCAGCATAGCAACAGTAATAGTTTGTGGTTCTCGGGGGGGGGGGGGGGATGGTTAACTCTGTACCCCATTGTCCATCAGGTCTGTTCATCACTCATAACAATATTAAGATTGGATTCTATTAAATTTATGCTGCTTATAATATTTTTATGTTCTACTATTTGCCTTGTGACAGATTGAAGAGGAAAACCAGAAGAACCTGCTCAGGAAAGATTATGAAGTGCAAAGCCTGAACCTGCAGAACAGGCTGGAGCAAAAGTCCTGGAGTCACGAGAGGACTCTGCTACTGCAGGAGATGAGAATGTTCAAACAGAACAGCTTCCTGTTCTATGTCAAACTCAAATGGTTGCTTAAACACTGGCAGCAAGGGAAAAAAATAGAGTATGGAATGGAGGATATCCTGGAGGTAGGCTTGACATTCTCAGTGTAGTCTCTTTACAGAGATTCCAGTTTATTGTATCATGTGTGAGATAAATAGGAAAGATCATATATTATGTGAGGTAAATAGTAAAAATGATATTGTAGCGGTGTGCTACACACAGCACTGAAATAACACGGAGTCGGTAAACTGCAGTTAAAAAAGATTTTATTCGAACTTCTAGGCCTCGCTTTAAAGCCTCCCTGATCCCGCCCTCCCTGGGCGTGGATGCTGTAGGGGGCACGTATTCACAGTCCCGCGCGGGCTTTTCCCCTTGCTGGTGAAGCAGACTTGGCGCCCTTTTGGGACTGGCCTTTATGCCGGCGCGCTGGCTATTTGTGAGCTGGTTCGAGTGCGCTAGGAAGTGGGTCACGACATAACCTCCCACCCCAGAACTGGCGATACACCCCCCCAATGTCCACAGTCTGGGCCGGACCCTGTTTGGGAGGTCGGCCTCTGCGCCGCGGTGCCGGAAACTCGACTGGTTGCGCCACGTCCACATGGGCCGGTTTGCGTCGGTCCACCATGAAAACCTCCTCTCTCCCCCCAACGTCCAGCACAAACGTGGACCCATTGTTCCTGATCACCGTAAACGGCCCCTCATAGGGCCGCTGTAGCGGTGGCCGATGTCCTCCCCTTTGTACAAACACAAACTTACAGTTATGCAGGTCGGGTTCTGCCCATGCCACGAAGTGGGTATGGGGCCAGGTTGCCAAGCCTCTTGCGTAGTCTGCCCAGGACTGCTGAGGGTTCTTCCTCTTGCCCCCTTGGGGCTGGTATGAACTCCCCGGGGACGACCAGGGGTGCGACGTACACCAACTCGGCCGATGAGGTGTGCAGGTCGTCTTTGGGCGCTGTGCGGATGCCGAGTAGGATCCAGGGAAGTTCGTCCACCCAGTTAGCTCCTCGCAGGCGGGCCATGAGAGCCGACTTTGGGTGACGGTGGAAACGCTC
Organism: Hypanus sabinus; assembly: GCF_030144855.1. Lineage (NCBI taxonomy): Eukaryota > Metazoa > Chordata > Chondrichthyes > Myliobatiformes > Dasyatidae > Hypanus > Hypanus sabinus. The sequence goes on from NC_082706.1 coordinate 128,349,862, forward strand.
CACCAGGCCGTTCGACTGTGGGTGGTAGGCAGTGGTGTGGTGCAGCTGCGTCCCCAAAAGGCTGGCTATAGCTGACCACAGGCCGGCGGTGAACTGGGCGCCTCTGTTGGAGGTAATATGGGCCGGTACCCCAAAGCGGAATACCCAGGTGGCGATCAGTGCCTGGGCGCAAGATTCGGAGGTGGTGTCGGTGAGCGGGATCGCCTCTGGCCATCTGGTGAACTGGTCCACGATAGTGAGGAGGTGCTGCGCTCCGTGCGACACTGGCAAGGGGCCCATGATATCCACGTGAATGAGGTCGAAACGCCGGTGGGTGGGGTGGAACTGCTGCTGCAGAGCTTTGGTGTGCCGCTGCACCTTGGCCATCTGGCAGTGCTTGCACGTTTTGTCCCATTCACTGACCTGCTTGTGGAGTCTGTGTCAAACGAACCTGCTGGAGACCATCCGGACGGTTGTCCTGATAGAGGGGTGTGCTAAGTTATGAATGGAGTCAAAAACGTGCCGCCGCCAGGGTGCCGGGACAAGGTTGGTCGGTGGTGACGTTACAGAGTAGGGTCCTCTCACCTGGGCCTACGGGGAGGTCCTGGAGCTGCAAACCGGAGACTGCGGTTCTGTAACTTGGGATCTCCTCGACTGCCTGCTGCGCCTCTGCCAGCGCCTCAAAGTCTACCCTTTGGGAAAGGGCATGAATGTTAGGGCGAGAGAGCGCATCCGCCACGACATTGTCCTTACCCGAGACGTGCCAGACATCCGTCGTGTATTCAGAGATTAGGACAGATGGCGCTGCTGGCGGGACGACCAGGGGTCAGACACCTTCGTGAACGTAAAGGTAAGCGGCTTGTGGTCCGTGAACGCAGTGAAGGGTCTACCTTCTAAGAAGTACCTGAAATGCCGGATTGCCAGGTAGAGTGCCAACAGTTCCCGGTCGAAAGCACTGTATTTGAGCTCGGGTGGTCACAGGTGTTTGCTGAAAGACGCCAGGGGTTGCCAGCGACCCTCGATGAGTTGCTCCAGTACCCCACCGACTGCCATGTTAGATGCGTCCACTGTGAGGGCGGTAGGGACGTCCATTCTGGGATGCACTAGCATCGTGGCATTTGCCAAGGCTTCTTTCATTTTAATGAAAGCGGCGGCAGACTCCTCGTCCCAGGTAATGTCCTTGCCCGGATCCGACATTAGGGTGAACAGGGGGCGCATGATTTGGGCAGCTGAATGGAGGAAGCGGTGGTAGAAATTTATCATACCCATGAATTCCTGAAGGCCTTTGATTGTGGTGGGTCGGGGAAAATGGCGGACTGCGTCTACCTTAGTGGACAGAGGGGTTGCCCCGTCTGTAGTGATCCTGTGGCCCAGGAAGTCGATGGAGTTGAGCCCGAACTGGCATTTGGCTGGGTTGATTGTCAGACCGTATTCACTCAGTCGGGCGTAGAGTTGACGGAGGTGGGACAGATGCTCCTGACGACTGCTGCTGGCTAAGAGGATGTCGTCCAAATAGATGAAAGCGAAGTCCAGGTCGCGTCCCACCGCGTCCATTAACCGCTGAAACGTCTGTGCGGCATTCTTCAGGCCGAACGGCATGCGGAGGAATTCGAAAAGGCCGAACGGGGTGATGAGTGCTGTTTTGGGGATGTCGTCACGATGCATCGGGATTTGATGGTATCCCCGGACGAGGTCTATCTTGGAGAAGATCCGTGCGCCGTGCAGGTTTGCTGCAAAGTCCTGAATGTGCAGCGCTGGGCAGTGGTCCGGTGTGGTAGCCTCGTTCAGCCTGCGGTAGTCGCCGCATGGTCTCCAGTCCCCTGCCGCTTTGGGCACCATGTGCAGGGGTAAGGCCCATGGGCTGTCAGACAGCCGTATGATCCCCAATTCCTCCATCCTCTTGAACTCCTCCTTCGCCAGTCGGAGCTTGTCCGGGGGAAGCCTTCGAGCATAGGCGTGGAGGGGTGGTCCCTGGGTCAGGATGTGGTGCTGTACGCCGTGTCTGGGCATGGCTGACCAGTCTCTGCCTCGGCAGGTTGACCAGTAGGCTGTGAGACTGCAAAAAATCCGCACCCAGAAGCGGTTGGGCTATGGCGGCCAGTGTGAAGTCCCACGTGAACCGGCTGGAGCCAAACTGTAGCTGCACCATACGAGTGCTGTAGGTCCTTACTGTGCTGCCGTTCATGGCCCTCAGGGTGGGACCCGGTGCCCTGTTGTGAGTGTCGTAACTCATCAGAGGTAAGACGCTGATCTCGGCACTGGTGTCGACCAAAAAACGGCATCCCGACTGCTTGTCCCACACATACAGGAGGCTATCCCGATGGCCAGCCGCCGTAGCCATCAGCGGCGGCTGGCCCTGGCGTTTCCCAGGAACTTGCAGGGCAGGCGACGGTGGCGGGCTTCTGCGCCCCACTGCTGGTGGTAGAAGCGCCGTTGTTCGTTGGTCTCCTCACCCCTGGCTCTGGGGTTAGAGGGCTCTGTGGCCGGGCCTGGTCTGGTTTGCTGCTGGGAGCGTGGCCTGGTGATCTGTGCGACTGACGCCCCACTCTCCTTCTTGGCGTTCCACAGCAAGTCCGCCCGGGCTGCCACCTTCCAGGGGTTGCTGAAATCCACGTTGGACAGCAGCAGGCGTATGTCCTCGGGCAGCTGCTCCAGGAATGCCTGCTCAAACATGAGGCACAGGGCTTGTGTCCTCCGGCCAGGGACAGCATCTCGTTCATCAAAGCCGATGGTGGTCTGTCTCCCAAACCATCCAGGTGCAGGAAATGGGCAGCCCACTCGCGCCGTGAGAGTCCGAAAGTCCTTATGAGCAGGGCTTTGAAATCTGTGTATTTGCTGTCCGCTGGGGGAGACTGTATGAACTCCTCAACCTGGGCCGCTGTGTCCTGGTCGAGGGATCTCACCACGTAGTAGTAACGTGTGTCCTCCAAGGTTATCTGCCGAACGTGGAATTGGGCTTCTGCTTGCTGGAACCAGAGGTGAGGTCGCAGCATCCAGAAGCTCGGCAGTTTCAACGAAACTGCATGAACAGATGCGGCATCGGTCATCTTTGGCCCAAATATCATTTGGACCGTCGGGGTCACAAATTGTAGCGATGTGCTACACGCAGCGCTGAAATAATGACACGGAGTCGGTAAACTGCAGTTAAAAAAGATTTTCTTCGAACTTCGCGGCCTCGCTTTAAAGCCTCCCTAATCCCGCCCTCCCCGGGTGCGGATGTTGTAGGGGGCATGTATTCACAGTCCCGCGCGGGCTTTTTCCCTTTGTTGGTGAAGCAGACTTGGCGCCCTTTTGGGACTGGCCTTTGTGCCAGCGCGCTGGCTATTTGTGAGCCGGTTTAAGTGCGCTAGGAAGTGGGTCACCACAATATGAGCATTATTTTTAATTCTAGTGGAAAGGCAAAATTCTGTTGGAAATATGATGCTGAAACAGAACATGTTGAAAGCATCTGTAAAATCTGAAAAGTAGAGTTGACATTTCATTAGAACCAGAAAAATTTAGGGTAAACTATTTTTGTTAAATGGAAAAGGAACAAAAGAAAATGTCTTTGATGGCATAGAAAATAAAAATAAATGACAAAAAAAATAGTCCTACAAGACCAGAATCAGGTTTATTTTCACTGGCATGTGCCGTGAAATTTGTTAACTTAGCAGCAGCAGTTCATTGCAATACATAATCTAGAAGAAAAAAAGTGATAATAATAATAAGTAAATCAATTACAGCATATGTAAATTGAATAGATTAAAAATCATGCAAAAAAACAGAAATAATATATATTTTAAAAAGTGAGGTAATGTTCAAGGGTTCAATGTCCATTTAGGAATCGGATGGTAGAGGGGAAGAAGCTGTTCCTGAATCGCTGAGTGTGTGCCTTCAGACTTCTGTACCTCCTTCCTGATGGTAACAGTGAGAAAAGGACATGCCCTGGGTGCTGGAGGTCCTTAATAATGGATGTTGCCTTTCTGAGACACCACTCCTTGAAGATGTCCTGGGTATTTTGTAGGCTAGTACCCAAGATGGAGCTGACTAAATTTACAACCCTCTGCAGCTTCTTTTGGTCCTGTGCAGTAGCACCCCCCTCCACCCCCCATACCAGACAGACATGAAGCCAGTCAGAATGCTCTCCACAGAGAGGGGTTTTTGAGTGTATTTTTTGATAGGCCAAATCTCTTCAACTCCTAATGAAGTATACCTTCTTTATAACTGCATCAATGTGTTGGGGCCAGGTTTGGTCCTCAAAGATCTTGACACTTAGGAACTTGAAACTGCTCACTTACTCCACTTCTGATCCCTCTATGAGGATTGGTATGTGTTCCTTCGTCTTACCCTTCCTGAAGTCCACAATCAGCTCTTTCATCTTACTGACATTGCATACCAGGTTGTTGCTGTGACACGACTTCACTAGTTGGCATATCTCGCTCTTGTACACCCTCTCATCACCATCTGAGATTCTACCAACAGTGGTTGTATCATCAGCAAATTTATAGATGGTATTTGAGCTATGCTAGCCGCACAGTCATGGGTATAAAGGGAATAGTACAGTGGGCTAAGCACACACCCCTGAGGTGCGCCAGTGTTGATCGTCAGTGAGGAGGAGATGTTATCACCAATCCACACAGATTGTGGTCTTCCAGTTAGGAAGTCGAGGATCTAGTTGCAGAGGGAGGTACAGAGGTCCAGGTTCTGTAACTTCTCAATCAGAATTGTAGGAATGGTAGTATTAAATGCTGAGATATAGTTGATGAACAGTGTCCTGACGTAGGTGTTTATATTGTCTAGGTGGTCTAAAGCCGGTTGTAGAGCCATTGAGATTGCATCTGCCATTGATCTATTGTGGCAATAGGCAAAATTCAATAGGTCTAGGTCCTTACTGAGGTAGGAGTTCAGTCTAGTCATGACCAACCTCTCAAAACATTTCATCACTGTAGATGTGAGTGCTACCGGGCGATAGTCATTAAGGCAGTTCACATTGTTCTTCTTAGGCACTGGTACAATTGTTGCCTTTTTGAAGCAAGTTGGAACTTCTGTCCATAGCAGTGAGAGGTTGAAAATGTCCTGAATACTCTTAACTGGTTAGTACAGGTTTTCCGAGCCTTTACTAAGTACTCCATCGGGATCTTCTGCCTTGTGAGGGTTCACTCTCTTTAAAGATGGCCTGACATCAGCCTCTGAGACAGAGATCATAGGGTCATCAGGTGCAGCAGGGATCTTCACAGTTGTAGTTAAATTCTCCCTTTCAAAGCGGGCATTGAAAGCATTGAGTTCATCTGGTAGTGAAGCATCACTGCCATTCATGCTATAGGGTTTCACTTAGTAGGAAGTCATGTCTTGCAAACCCTGCCAGAGTTGTTGTACTTCCAATGTCGCCTCCAACCTCATTCGAAATTATCTCTTTGCCCTTGAAATAGCCCTCTGCAAATCATACCTAGTTTTCTGGTACAGGCCTGGGTTGCCAGACTTGAATGCCACAGATCTAGCTTTCAGCAGACGATGTACCTCCTGGTTCATCACAGTTTTTGGTTTGGGTATGTACAGTAAGTCTTTGTAGGCACACACTCAACCACACAAGTTTTAATGAAGTTGATAACAACTGCAGCATACTCATCCAGGTTTGAAGATGAATCCCTGAATACAGTCCAGTCTACCGATTCAAAGCAGTCCTTTAGGCGCTCCTGTGCTTCCCTTGTCCATAACTTCTTGGTCCTCACAACTGCTGCTGCAGTCTTCAGTCTCTGCCTGTACTCAGGGAGTAGAAGTACAGCCAGGTGATCAGACTTCCCGAAGTGAGGGCGTGGAATAGCACGGTAGGCACTCTTGATGGTGGTGTAGCAAATGTCCAGTGTATTGTTTCCTCTGGTATTGCAAGTGATCTGTTGGTGGTAATTGCTTAGTGATTTTTTTCAGACTGGCCTGGTTAAAATCCCCCAAAGCGATGGTGAAGGTGTTAGGATGCGCTGTTTCGTGCATGTTGATCCCATTGCTCAGATCATCTAAAGCCTGATTGGCATTGACCCCGTGGAATGTATCCTGTTTAAAAAAACGATCCCAGAAATCTCCCGTGGTAGGTAAAAAGGATGGCACATAACTGCTAGATATTCCAGGTCTGGTGAGCAGAACACTGATACATTTGTGCACCAGGAAGAGTTGATCATCAGACATACTCCTCCACCTCTGCTTTTGAGAGCCTCTGTAGATCTGTCTGGTACAAAAGGGGTTAACTAAGATTTTGTGAAACAAAGGACACACGTGGTCCTAACGTCCCTCTGATTCAGCACCCTGGCTCTGAGATCATCGATTTTATTCACCAGAGACTGCACGTTTGCCAGCAAGATAGTCAGTACTGGCAGTTTAAAACCCTGTTTCCTTAAACACATTTGTATCCCTGATCTGCAGCCACACTTCCTGATGAAGGAGGTTGCTGAAGGGTCAGACAAAGATTAAAGATCATTGTGGTTAGCTGATCCATAATTATAATATTGGAAGTGAATACAGTCCAGCTCTGATCTTAAATTATCGATGCAGCTTTCTAACATGAATCCCATTTGTAATTTTAAGATGGAACAAGGACATGGCAACTTGACCAATCATGTGGTACCATCTGGAAGTTTGTGGTAGGATATTATGAATACAGTGGTGATGTAGCATTTTGCATCTGTTTTCCATTCTGAAGAGCAATCAAAGAAAATGTACACTTTAAGTATCGATCCAAGCATTTCTTACTCTTATGCTCTCTCTTAATAAAAGCAAGGTTAAATACTTAAACTATTTCATTATTTGAGCTATTTTTCAAGTTTTAGTGACCACTAGTTCACTGATCTTTCATTCTCTGTGCAACCAGGTTATGAAAGCAGCCTTAATAATCTGGGTCACCTTCACAAATCAGTTACAAACAAGAGAAAATCTGCAGATGCTGGAAATCCAAGCAACATACACAAAATACTGTAGGAACTCAAAAGGCCAGGCAGTATCTGTGGAATAAAAGTACATTACCGATTTGGGTCAAAACCCTTCTGCAGGACAGGAGAAAAAATGACACCCTGACTAATCAAGAAATTATCAAACACTGCATTAAATATACCCAATGACCTGGCCTCCACAGCCATCTGTGGCAATGCATTTCACATAATCACTACCCTCTTGCTAAAGAAGTTCCTCCATTCTGAAGTTGTGCCCTCTGGTCTTAGAATCACCCACTATGGGAAACATCCTCTTCACATCCACTCTATTTAGGCCTTTCAATATTCATTAGCTTTTGATGAGATTCTGTGCCCCCACCGCCCATTCTTCTAAATTCCAGTGAGTACAGGCCCAGAGACATCAAGCACTCCTCATACATTAGCCCTTACCTTTCTGGAATCATTCTTGTGAACCTCCTCTGGATCCTCCACAGCGCCAGCACGTCTTTTCTCAGAGAAGGGGCCCAAAGGGACCTTAAGGGGGAATAAGGGATGCCATGGTCGTGTAATGGTTAGCGCAATGCTATTGCAACTCAGGGCATCAGAGTCTGGATTTCAGTCCTGATGTTCTCTGTAAAGAGTTTGTACGTCCTCCCTGTGGAAATTATGAGTTTCCTCCTGGTGCTCTGGCTTCCTCCCACAGTCCAAAGACATGCTGGTTGGTAGGTTAGTCTTTATTCTAATCCTGCAGAAGGGTTTTGGCCCAAAACATCAACTATACTCTTTTCCATAGCTGCAGCCTGGCCTGTTGAGTTCTTAGAGCATTTTGTGTGTGTCACAGATCAGTTATACTGGTCCTGATTTGGTAAGCGACAGCGTACAATAATTCAATGATCTGTAGATCAGACCATTTGGGGAAAAAAGGAAGTCTAGACCTTAATAAGCATGACACTTCCTTCCACATTTGTAAGGAAAATGTTGGCTTTTGGTTACGTTCAATGATATATCCGTATATGAAAAAAATGGTATTGCAGCAAGGAGTGACTGTTCATTTCATTTATATCACTTGTAAATATTTGTGCTTAAAACATTTAATATTTGTTTAATAAGCAATAAATTATTTTTCAGCTTGAACAGATAGAAAGCCTACCTGAATTTAACCTGCTTCTTGAACAGACAGAGCTGGACCCTGACCAAGAGGACAGTGGCTATGTGCTGACTGAATACTCCCAACTTTCCCCTTCAGAGAGTGATGACTACAGGCCTCAGCTACAGACAAAAGAGTTACTACAGCATCAGAAGCAGGTGTGCCACTAGTTTCTGTTTGTATCCTTGTTCCTTGAGAAATTTCTCTCATTCTACAATATTCTGCCAGTTGATATTTTCTGGATTAGCTTTCAAAAGAACCAGTTGATGCAACTCACATGACATATTACATATGTATGTAAAGTGAATTAAACTAAACCTGCAGCCTTATATAAAATAAAGTGCAGTACTTTAAGAAGAACTTTAACTGTGCATCGTTGGAAGTGTATTTTAACCAACAGTTCTATGATCTTGCCTCAATTCTGTTACCTTCTGTTACTACAGCACTGAAGCAATCTCTTTGGCCCATCTAGTCTGTGCTACACCATAATCTGCCTAGTCTCATTGACCTGCAACAGGACCATAGCTTTCCATTCCTCTCTCATCAATTACCTATCAGACTTTCTCTTAAATTGACCCTGCAAACACTGGTGGCAGCTCATTTCACATTCTCACCACCCTATGAGTGAACCACCCTAAGCATTTCACCTTTCATTCTTAGCCTATGACCTTTAGTTGGAGTCTCACCCAATCTCAGTGGGGAAAAAAAGCCTGTTTGCATTTACCCTATCTATACCCCTCATAAGAGTGTATACCTCAATCTTCTATTTTCTAGGGAATAAAATCCTCCTTTAAAGTGACCAACAAATTGTCGTTATTGTGAAGTCATTGAATTTTACTGAAGGAGGCTGTTCAAGCCCATGCTAAGCGAAAATAAAGCTATTTAGATTTCTGCTTCCCAGTTGTTTATCACCTTGCAGCCCATAGTTCCTTAAGCACATCCTGTAAGCCTGATGAGGGTTTCTACCCAACACCCACTTTAGGCTGTGAGTTCTAGACACTCAGTACTTGTTGGAGGGGAAGGAAGAATAAAATCTGAACTCCTCTCTGGTAATTAGACAAATTACATAAATCTCTGCCAATGGAAGTACATTTTGTCTGTCCATACTGTCTTGGTCTGTAATAGTTTTGTACACCTCAATTAATTCTTCCTTGTTTGAAAGAAAACAACTGAAACCTAGTCAGCTTTTTCTCAAAATTCTGTAGCCCTGACATGTTCATTTATTCTCTCTGTACCCTTTCTAGTATAATCACATCCTTCCTTGAGTGTGGTGATCAGAAATGTGGCACAGCTCGTGATTATAAATTTCTAGGCACTCATATTCTGAGCCTCAGTTGATAAAGACTGGTATCTTGTGTGTCACCTTAACCACCTTATCTGTCTGTCCTGCTGCCTTCAAGAATCAATGGGTATGCACTTCAAGATTCTCCTATTGTTATACACTTTTTGGTATGCTACCATCTATTGCTTTTTCCCCATTTGTATACACATTTCTTAGCCATATTTCATGGCTGCATGCAATGAGAGTTCATATTTCTTTCATTTTGTGATTTTTTTGGCAAAATCCAATCATCGAGACTTTAGAAGATAACAGTACCAGACTAGGATTGCATGCTTATAACTTGTCCTGTTTGGAATCCAGCTTAGGAGGAATATGGGGCATGAACTCTGCTCTATGGAATGGGCTTTAGACTTGTGATTGATCAAGCTGTCTGTCGTGAGCTCCGCTCACATGGTGCCTGGATCCATCATAGGCTAATGGATAGACGCGCAGATAAATGCGGCTTTTGGTGGGGGATGGAGAGGAATTTTAGAAGTATAGAGAGACTTGATAAGTATTATTTTCAGCTGGCAACATGTGTCCGCTGCCAGAGAAGTTTCTGAATGCCGATTTGTTGATCTAGGAATTTTCACTCTCGAAAATTCCCTCCATGTGAGCAAAAGCGTGGCTTTTTTTTGCTTTTGTTTGCAAAGCTTCAGTGAAAAAGCTTGGGGATGCACTTGACTGGATTGCTCCTGCAAAGAGCTGGACTGCACACAATATGCCAAATGGTTTCCTTGATTACTTTACAAACCGTAGGACTGTGATCACTCAATGCCAAGCCACTAGACAAGCATTCTGAGGAGTGGATTGTTAATCCAGAGGCAGCTGGAAACAACTGGTGTAAATTAAATAGATTGGCAGTGAAAAGCTAGTAACAATATTGTCTGTAAAACTGGAAAATTGTTATTTTCTCATTTTAAAAATCCATCTGGTTGAGTAATGGCCTTTAGGGAATTAAATCTGCTGTTCTTGCCCTGTCTGGCCTTTACAGATGACTCCAAACCCATCAATGTAATTGACTCATAACTATTCTCTAGAGTAGCCTGACAAGACAGATGTGCTTTCCAACAATCGTGGTCACTGTCATTGGATTTTTTTAAACTGTAGATTTGTTTAATTATATGAATGTAAATTCCACAGCCACCTTAGTGAGATTCTCAGGCCTTGAAGCAACCAACACAGCAACCACCTGATTGCTGTCAAGCCTACACAGGCAGACACCTCCCAGTCTCCACCCAGCTAACAGGAGTCACCTACCTCTTATTTCCGATTCATCACCTGCAACCTATTTGAACCTAACTCTTATCCAGACTCTTTGTTCACCCATTGAACTAGCCAGCTTCATCTGGTTGCTCCTAGCCTTCAGTTAACTTGTTGCTTGTTGTGTTGAGCGGTGTCAGCACCTGACTTCGAGGCCAATGTTGCTGAGTTAACATCTGGCCAGCTCTTTGCACACTTTCCATCTGTGCTAGGTTGAGTGTCGAGCTAACAACTCGGCCTCATAAAAAGACTGGCAAATGCTAAGGAAGCAGCAGGACAAAATACTGCCTGATGCACGAAAAAGGAACAGCTGTTGTGTTTAGTATCTGTTTGCTCTTGTTTTGTGGCCACTCGTGGCTGTTGTTTCGCAGTTTATTATTAAAATTATCATTCACTGCTGAATCTTCTCCGCTGCTTTGCATCTGGGCCTCCTCTACATTGCCTGACAGGATGGGTGAACTCGCAAATGACCCAGCAGAGTTTGCTTGTCTGAAGGAAGTAGTCAGTCCACATGAGCACATGATCCACAAGCAGCAGGAAACTATTGACCATCTCCTCACCACTCTCAACCAACTCTCTGTCTTGATACAGCAACCCCATGCCAGACACCTCCACCTTGAAGCCCTGGATTCCAGTGACTGAAAGTTTCAATGGAACCCCAACATCATGCAGCAACATCCTGTCCCAATGCATTTTACACTTTGAGCTCCAACCATCTCTATTCCATGGACCGATCCAAGATCGTTTTTGTCATCTCTCCATTGACTGGGCAATCTCTCACCTGGGCTGCCACTAATTGGGACAATAAGACGCCCATTTGCAACAGATATGAGGATTTCACCACTGAGATGTACTGGGTTTCCAACCATCTGGGACGTAGAAGGGAGGCAGTGGATCAGATGCTTCGCCTACGTCAAGGATCACGCACATTGCTGGACTACACCGTGGAATTCATGATCCTCGCATCAGAGTGCTGGAAAGCCTCATCACTCTGGTCATCCATCTATGGGGCGACCCTCTGGATCATCAGCTAGAACCCATTTCCATTCCCAGAACCATTTCAAGCTGCTGGTCCCTCATCAGCAACACCTCCAGAACCCATGCAACTAGAGAGGGCTCTCTTAACCCCACGGGAGAATGAGTGCTAGTGGAGAAACAACTTGTGCGCATACTGCAGAGCAGCTGATCACCAGTACATTGGATGCACACTGCGCCTAGGAAGTGGCAGTAGAGACGAGGAGCTCCCCGGCCCCTCATTCCAGCACTGTTGCCTGACTCTTTCTCTATGTCCTCCTCCACACCCCAACAGCTCTATGTACACAGGAGGCTCTGGATTCCAGCACAGCGAGCAACCAGACTCTGTTCTTGCAGCTTAGACTCCCTACCGAGCCTGCCTCTCACCCCTTCTGTATCTTTCCACTGACAGACATTGCTTGGGGTCTGGGATGCTCAGAGTGTGCAGACAACCTATGCACATAAGCATCAGAGAGCACTGTCAGTCCATCCAATTCCTCCTGCTCTACTTGCTCAACACTCCTCTCACCTTGGGTTACCCCTGGCTCTCCAGTCACAACCCTCACTTCGCCTGGTCATCCAGTTCTCTGCTGAGTTGGGGTCTCGCCTGCAAAACCTGCCTGCAACCTGAGCTGACTTTACTCTGTAAATCTACGGAGACAGAAGAAACTCTCAACCTCACTAAGCTCGTACAGGAATACCCAACTTAGTCATCGCCTTCAGTAAAAGAGAAGCCAATGCCCTGTTGTCTCACAGACCACACAACTGCATGATTGACTTCCTCCTGGGCTCCACCCTTCCCCAAGGTGATCTGTTCTCCCTCTTCTCCCCGAGACCTAAGCTATTAATGACTACATCACCAAAGCACAACAGCACAGCTTTGTTTGATCATCCCAGTCCCTAGCCGGTGCAGGATTCTTCTTTGTCAGAAAGAAGGATGGGGTTCTTTATCCATGCATCGATTTCTGGGAACTCAGTAAAATCACCATTAAGAACTGCTCCCCTCTCCATGATGGGATAGCACATTCGAAACGCTTTGTCAGATCTTCATCAAACTAGATCTACAGAGCAGGAATGACCTGATCCACATCTTCAAATTGCTACAGCACTTCCTGGGCTTCCCCAATCCCTACTGCTGTTTCATCAGAAACTACAGCAAAATTGCTGCTTCTCTCACCAAATCACCCATCTCATGGATAACCTGCCACAGATCACGCTTGCGAGGAGATGCTTCATTGCCACTAGGACTAGATGGGAAAGCACACTCTTGTGCTGCCTTCTCACGTAATTTCCACTCTACACAGCACCGTTATAGAGTAGGAGACAGGGAGTTACTCACCATCAAATTGGACATCACCATCGATTTCATCGCTGGTTGGCCACCTTCCAATGGGCCCATGGTGATCATGACAGTGGTGCATCGGTTCTCCAAGGTAGACCACGTCATTGCCCTCCCCAAACTTCTGTCAGCCACTGAGATGGTGGACCTGGTTCCCCAACATGCAGTTGGGTTCCATGGCTCCCTCAGGATATTGTGTCAGACCAGGATCCACAATTCGTCTTCTGCTTTTGGTGAGCCTTCTACTCCCTCCTCCGCATTTCAGTTAGTTTGTCCTCTGGCTATAATCCAATGATCAATCAGCAAGTTGAGAAGTTTCCAAGATGTTTCGCCACCTCTAGCCCTTCCACGTGGTGGAAGTATCTGCTCTGGGCTGATACAAACTACACACCTCCTCTGTCACTTTGAAGTTCTTCATGGTTACCGACCACCTGCAAAACCAACGATGGAGGTATATTTTAGCTGCCAACCATGCCTACTACCTCCAGGCCAACCGGCAGCAGCAGCAGCCAATCTACTAAGGTCTGGCGACCGTGACTGGCTGTGCACTCGAGATCTTTCCTTGCAAGCTCTCACCGTGGTTGATTGGTCCCTTCAAGATCACTCATCACATGAATCCAGTCATTTTCCCTCTCCAGCTGCTGCTGTCCCTCAGGATCACACTAACCACATAACTTCCATGTGTCCTTCCTCAACATTCAAAGGAAATTTATTATCAAGTACACATATATCATCATATGTGGTTTGTTTTTCATGGACCACTCAACTTAACTGAGCCTGCAACTCCAGAACCTAGGATGGTGGAAGGTGGTTCAGCCCAGGGAAGGAAGGAGGGTTCTTGGCTGCCATCTAGTTTCATCTTGGATCCTTGATCATCGAGGAGCTCCACTGGACCCATCCGGATCGTCCTGGGCCATTGGGTGCTGGCCATAGGCAGGAGAGCCCAGTCAGACCTGCACAAGCAGACGCTTCCCAGTCTCCACCCAGCTACAGGAGTCACCTGCAGCCTGTTTAAACCCAGCTGTCATCTACTGCCCTTGTTCACCCATTAAACCAGCCAGCCTCAACCAGTTGCTCCTTGCCGACAGTTACCTTGTTGCCTGTCGTCTTTAGTACCTGGTCTACCTTGTGGCCCTTCGTGCCTTGTTAGTTTGCAGTTAATTATTAAAGTTCCATCTTAATTGGTGCCTATAACAGCTGAGCACAGCCAGAGGAATTGGAGCAACTCTTCTGCCTTAAAATCTTCCTCTATAAATGTTATATCCAGTGTCAGCATTGAGATCTAAACATAATGTAAAGTAATGTCATAACATTTAGATTTTTAAATGATTGTGCTGAAAATACACATGTCAATGTAAACCTGAGTTCAAAAACTAATATGATTGACATTGAGGTTATTTCAAATAATGTGTTGAAAATATTTCTTGTTTTGCTTGCACTTCTCAGGGTTAAAGTGGTTTATTGCTTTTCATGTGATCTAACCACATCTGCAAGGTTTAAACTGCCACACACTTAACACAGGTCAATTGCATATGAATTAAAGTTCAAAATTCCTATGATTTATTATCATGGTATGAATATGTTAATTAATTGATCACATTGGATGTAAGACTTCCTGGATAATGGTCATTGAGGCAGATTATCATGTTTTTCTTGGGTACTGGTATGATTGAAACCTACATGAAGCAGGTAGATTCTTCATATTGCCAAAGTGAGAGGTTGAAGATGTTCAATTAATGTTCCTTTCATGGCACTAGGTTAGCAGCTGAGTCCCAGTGTAGAGATTTGAGCATCGTATTTCAGGTTGACTCCCAAAAACGCGTTGCACTGTCAGCCAAGCCATTATCACACAAGACATTAAACTGAGTCTCTGCCTACTCTTTTAGCCATGCCCATCTAAGTTAATTCCATTTGTCTGCATTTGGCTCATTAAACCTTCCCAATCCAAGTATCTGTCCAAATGTCATAGAGTTCGGATATCGGTTGCATAGACTTGCACTTTTCCCTCCATAGATGCTGCTTAACCTGGTGAATTCAGCAAACGTTTTGTTTTAATTCAAGAGTCTAGCATACGCAGTCTCCCTTGTCATGTTTGTTGACTTCATTTTGTTTCTGCACATAAAGAAAAAATAATTTGCAATGATTAGTATTTTCCATTGGTAAGTTGACCCATGAAATTAGAAAAGTGTTATTATTTGTACTAATTTATCTTGTAACTACCAACACCAGAAACGAGATGTGTTCATGTAGTTCATTGACTTTTGCAAAATTCCCTCACATTTTCAAATACAGTGGTCATTGTACATAACAATAATTGATGATATGTAAAGCATTGTTATGCAAATCTGATAAATTAATTTATATGCTCCACATGGACTTGTCAATTGATGTAGTGTTGTCACACACATTGAGGTACAGTGAAAAATCTTTCTTGCGCACTGTCCATATAGATCAATTCATTACACAATGCATTGAGGGGAGTACAAGGTAAAGCAATAACAGAATGCTGAATAAAATGTTTACAGAACACAGAAAGCGAAGTGCACATAGACAGGGTGCAAGGTCACAAAAAGGTAGATTGTGAGGTCAAGAGACCATCTTATCATCTCAGGGAAGCATTCAGTGGTCTTCTAACAGTACGTGCTTTCAGGAGGGGGGAGAAGAGAGAATGTCTGGGATGGGTGGGACCTTTGGCTGTGCTAGCTACTTTACAGAGGCATAGTCAGTCCATGTAGGGCAGGATGGGTTCTGTGAAGTGCTGAACTCTCTACAATTTCTTGCAGTCGTGGGCAGAGCCCAGATAGTTTTCTTTCTATGATGCATCGATTTAAAAATTGGTGAGGGTCAAAGGAGACATGCCAAATTTCTTTGGCCTGTTGAGGAAGTAGAGGCACTGCTAAGATTTCTTGAGTCTTGCATCAACATGGTTATAGCTTAGAGTGTTTTGAGGTTTCTTTCTTATGTTCCACTTTATACCTGACTCATACTGAATAGTATTGTTTCTATGGAGATGAACAATCCTCCATTACCTCATCATTCTTCATAAACAAGAATGGGTCAGCGAGTTTGAATCTGGAAGACATCAGAGCCAAATGTGACTCTGTTCTGTGCACACATATTCATCCTCTGCTAGTCAATGAGCTATGCCTGGTGCAGGAGTCCAGGCAATCTTCTTTTCTATTGTCTACCTTCTCCAGCTTTAATACCCTGATACGAATTGTAGTTTATATATATTTGATTATTCTGGTATCAGAAGACATTTCTCTGACCAGTAGCTTAGCTAGGAAGGTTCTGGTTATGTGCAAATTGTTACCCCTAAAGTTGGCGCCCACCCCCATCTAAATTTGAGAGTTGCTTCATCAAACAGCATTTCAATGCTTCAATGCATTTTTTTCAAAGTTATATCAAAATTTGATAATTTACGTATATAAACACTATATTGAAGGAGGTAAGCAGTTAAGTTCAGGCTTTTGCATCAGCTTTTGCATCACATTCAGTTATTAGATTCAAAAGAATCCTCTTTAACATCGGGGAAAAATCACTTACACTGTTGTACAAGAGAAACAGTTCAATTTTAACATGTAAGAATGAGGATTGACTTAACATCCTCTCTTCAAGAGAAAAAAATTATTTGAAGTTCCCACAACAGACTCTGGTGCCATGATCCCAGTTGGATATCGGAGATTGAACAAAAATAGATATGGGTATAGCAGTGTCTGAGGTCATATAACCCGCCCTTTAACATAGAACCATAGAACACTACAGCACAGTACAGGCCCTTCAGCCCTCCATGTTGTGCCGACCCAGATAATGCTTAAAAAAAAAGTACTAAACCCACACTACCCCATAACCCTCCATTTTTTTTTCATCCATGTGCCTGTCCAGGAGGCTTTTAAATACCCCTAATGTTTTAGCCTCCACCACCATCCCTGGCAAGTCATTCCAGGCACTCACAACCCTCTGTGTAAAAAAACTTACCCCTGATGTCTCCCCTAAACTTCCCTCCCTTAATTTTGTACCTATGCCCTCTGGTGTTTGCTGTTGGTGCCCTGGGAAACAGGTACTGACTATACACCCTATCTATGCTTCTCATAATCTTGTAGACCTCTATCAAGTCCCCTCTCATTCTTCTACGCTCCAAAGAGAAAAGTCCCAGCTCTGCTGACCTTGCTTCATATGACTTGTTCTCCAAACCAGGCAACATCCTGGTAAATTTCCTCTGCGCTCTCTCCATAGCTTCCACATCCTTCCTATAATGAAGTCACCAGAATTGAACACAATACTCTAAGTGCAGTCTTACCAGAGATTTGTAGAGTTGCAACATGACCTCTCTACTCTTGAACTCAATCCCGCGTTAATGAAGCCTAGCATCCCATAGGCCTTCTTAACTACCCTATCAACCTGTGCAGTGACCTTGAAGGATGTATGGATTTGAACCCCAAGATCCCTTTGTTCATCCACACTCTTAAGTAACTGACCATTAATCCTGTACTCAGTCTTGTCCTTCCAAAATGCATCACTTCACACTTGTCTGGATTGGACTCCATCTGCCATTTTTTTGCCTAACTCTGCAGTCTGTCGGCTCTTAAACCCAAGGAAAGAACCAAGAAATTAATTTAAAGTCTAGATAAGTATGTTATTCTTGCTTTGTCTTTCTGTAACCCATTTTAGTCCTGCAATTTCCAGAGATTTCTGTGCTATCACCATTCTGACTTCCAGGGGCAATTTTAATTGCCCTACAGTAGGCCATTATAACCAC
This sequence comes from Hypanus sabinus, assembly GCF_030144855.1. Classification (NCBI taxonomy): domain Eukaryota; kingdom Metazoa; phylum Chordata; class Chondrichthyes; order Myliobatiformes; family Dasyatidae; genus Hypanus; species Hypanus sabinus. The sequence continues at coordinate 128,367,580 of NC_082706.1, forward strand.
ACCTGCCCTGCCTTCATTTTCTAGAATTCCCTGAACTTCTCTGTCCCTTAGATATGTTTTCTCCTTTGAATCCCAGTAAAACCTATTTCTGTAGCTAAGCTTTTGCTCAACTGCAGCAAAATTTCTTTGTGTGATTTGTTTTTAAATTTTGGGTTACTGACATTACTATGAGTGTCTTGCTGCATTTTCCTCTACTAAAGGTGTTTTTGATCTGTTAAAGAGGAGTGAGCAGGGACTTGTATATTTCAGAAACACTGGTTTGGACAAGTTGCACTGAATCTTAGATATAATTATTCAGTCAGGTCAAAAATAGGCTATTTGGCCCCTCAAGGCTTTGCCTACTCTGCAGAGAACAATCCATTTTCCCCATCTGATGCAGTTTACTCCCAGACAAATATTTATCATTCTCTTTGGGAACTTGCAATTGACACCACATTTCAAGTAGTTCATTTTGTGTCAGAACTACCACTGTGCAAGTAAGCTTTTCCTCACGCCACTCATAAATATCTTGCCAAAAACTGCAAAATTTTTATATAAGTTTCTCCCTTCCACAGGCCAGAGAAAACCGAAGGATCCTAATTGCTCTGAAGTCCATTTTGGAAGAGTTTGGTGCTGAGCTTGGGGAGGAGGAGAAACGTCGCCATGAGTTGCAGCAACAGTACGTAAATGAAAAAGCTGCCTGGGAAATGGAATACACGGAGCAAAAATGTCAGCTGGCCCAGGTAGATGGCAATCTTCACATGGATCAGTATGTCAGCTATGATGGGAAATCTTGATTAAGATTGGTTTCGTTTACTTTTCACTTTGAGTGGCTTTTTAGAGTCAGTTATATGGTATATTCCCTGAAAATTAAGATATACTAAATTATAGTTAAAATGTACTACAGCTTTGAGAAATTTTTAAAAACCATCACATCTTTGAAACTACGTTCCAGAGAAATGTTAGAGGAGCCATTTTCATTATCCCTGTTGAACATGCCTTTTGGACTTTGAAGGAGTAGAGTTGTAAAACTAAACGTCCATCATAGTTTCAGCCCAGATTCTTCTCTTTGAATCAATTACAACTCTTTCACCAGAGGTATGGTTATATATTCAGCAGTGTGTAACCCTAACGGATTACTTCCTTATTCACTTAGTACTCTAATCTGGTTGACCAAAATTTTTAAAAGTTAATGGAAGTGATAGCCATTACAAGTCTTCAGATATGTAGATCAGATGGAAAGACCTCATCAGAACCCAACTGCAAGTTTTACATGGGACCTGACTGAATTTTTCAATCCCACCAATCTACTAACCACCTTGAAAGGTGGAAGAGATTTGGCTGTACTTTTTAATAATTCTATTTATGAGCCCAGAAGAGCAAACTTGTTCCTGTAAGTCACACTTGGGACCTACAGTAACAGGCTCACCTGCTTTGGATTCTCCTTTCCATGGCCATTTTTACCTGGAATTTGCCAGCAGTTTGTGAGTTCTGCCTGGTCAATAAATGTGTTCAGCAGTTCAAATGATCACTCCCCGGATAACTCACTAGTCAGCAGCCTCGCCCAGGAATAAAACTGAACACTAATTATCGTTCCTTCATGGATATGGTTTAATTTTCCTATATGTCGTTAAACTGAGCAGCTTGCAAGGCACCTTCAGAGGACATACCATATTGAGAAGGGGACTTATTTCCCCAAGAAGTATTGGTGAATCATTGTTTACTACAATTTACTACTACAATAGAAATTTATCTTTTCTGACAGCAGCAGATTTATTTTGTTGTTGGGATTGTTTCATTAATGGAATATGAACTGCTGTCAGATTGAAGTTCAAGTTTAATTCTCATTCAACCACACACATTAATACAGCCAAACGAAACAGGTGCAAAACACAGAAACAACAGTCACACACAGCACATTTTTACCAAAATCTGATAAATTCTCTCATCCTGCATCCAACTGTATTAAAAGTGGGAACCAAGGAAATAGTGAAAACATTGTTTGTCTTTTCCAAAATTCTATAGATTATGGAACATTTCTTCCAAAAGGATGAGCAAAAAGTGGAAGAGCCAACTGTTAGGTTTAAAAAAAACTAGATTGTTATGAAGGATATAACTTTGAAAAAATAAAGAGGAACAGACAAAGTTAACAAGGGTTTATGAAAAGGGAAGTTACATCTAACAAAACCACTGAAATTTTTCAAGGATGTAACTAGTAAATGGATAAAGGGGAACTATTGGGTGTGGTGTTTCTGGATTTTCATAACTTTAATAAAGGCCCACATAGGAGATTAGAGTGCAAGGTACATATGTATACCTGCATGGATTGAAACTTGGCTAACAGACAAGAAACAATGTAGGAAACAATAGGGCTTTCTCAGAATGACAGACGACTTGTCAGATACTTAAAGCATCAGTGCCAGCCTCCAGTCATTTACAATATATATCAATGATTTGAACGAGGGAATCAAATGTAATTCTTCTAAATTTGACAATACAAATCTGGATGGAATTGTGAGAATGATGAGGTGAGGCTTTGAGAAATTGCATGAGTGAATGACTAGATTACTTCAGTTACTTCTGAAGTTACTTCAGAAGGACAATCAAACAAGTTGTAACCACAAGAGATTCTGCAGTTGCTGGAATTTCAAAGCTACACACACAAAATGCTGGAGGAACTCAGCAGATCAGGCAGCATCTATGGAGAGGAATTAACAGTTGAAATTTCGGGCTGAGACCCGTCATCAGAACTGTAAAGGAAGGGAGGAGAAGTTGGAATCAAAAAGCTGATATTGTTTAGATGATGAGGTATTGGGGTTACCTTGTATACCACTAAAAGCAAACTTGCAGGTGAATGAAGCTTAAGATGGCAAATGGTATATTGGTCTTTATTGCAAGAGGTTTTGAAAACAAAAGGAAGAATATCTTATTATACAATTATTCCAGGCCTTTATGTGACCACATTATGTGCAGTTTTGATGATCTTATATCAGAAAGTTTGAGGGAATGAGGCAAAGGCTTCACAAGACTGACTCCAGGGATGGTGGGACTGTTGTATGAGGAAACTAGGCTCTATTCACTAAAGCAGAAAAATGGCAAGGATCTCTTTGAAAAGTACAAAATTCCAACAGGACTTGTCATGCTGTATTCGAAGGAGAGATTGGCTGAGGCAACTAGAATGGGGAATTAAACTCAAAGTATGGGGTAAAATATTTAGGACTGAAATGAAGAGAACTTTCTTTGTTCAGAGGGTGCTGAACATGTAGAATTGTCTACCTTTAGAAGGCTGTGGAGGCCGCATCATACTTAAGAAAGAAGTAGATAGATTTGTAGACACAAAAAGCATCAGATTCTATGGGGATAGAGTGAGAACATGATATTAAGATAATCGATCAACTATGATCATATTGAAATGTGGAGCAGCTTCAAAGGGCCAAATAGACTACTCCTATTCCTATTTACTTTGTTTCTAAATTTCTGGTAAAACTAGGCACATTAGTTTTATTGAATTTCTTGTCAGATTTGAAGAAGTGTTTCAGTGCTTACCAATGTTACTTGCAGAATCTGAAATCTGCACTTTCATGTAACAGTTTGAAAACAAGATCGGGAAACAGTCTTCCAGCAAGAAGGGCTCCAGTGATCCCAAAGACCTGTTCACGCGGGAGCGAGAGGAGCACCGGAAGCTGCTGGCGGACAGTCACAATCAGGTCATGGATCTGCACTGGCAGCTGCAGCAGTCTGAGAAGAAGTGGAAGCGAGAGAAAAAAGAACTGCTGGAGAAGTTTGACCAAGAGGAGCGAGAGTGGAAAAGACAGACTAAGGAACTGCAGAACAAGCTGGAACAGGTAGGTAATGTCAAGTAGCATGTGGAGAGGCAGGGAGGAGAAGCGGAAATCATGCTGTACAGATGCATGGACCCATAGCTGAAGAATATTAATGTTACACTGAAGGAGACTGCATTGGCTCCCGAAGACTGGCATGTTCATTGGGGCAGTTCAAGGTGGATTAGTGCATGTCTTTTTGCATGGAGAATGGAGGGCAATAGCATATATCATGGAATTACAGAATGGTTACAGCACAGAAGGCAATTAATCTGCCTTTTCAGTTCATACGAGCTCCATGTTAGAACAATCAACTGGTGTCATCTCCTGCCCTCATTCTGTAGTTTTCAAATTTCTTCTTATAAAAGTCTAGCATAGCAGCGACGTGTAGAGGAGTGGGGGAAATTCATATTCAAATTGTCTTGAGTACATTCCTGGCCAGTAAATATTGTCATTTAAAGTAAAATTCAATAGGTATATGGACAGGAAAGAAATGGAGGGTTATGGGCTGAGTGCAGGTCGGTGGGACTAGGTGAGAGTTAAGCGTTCAACACGGATTGGAAGGGGCGATATGGTTATAAATCAGAAGTGGCTGTAAACAAAGACAGATAAACAATATGTAGATGAAAGCGGCAAAAATAAACTGGGGATAGAAGTTAACAAGAAACCAGATGATTTCCAGAGCACCATATGCTGTGGGAGCATGTGTCTAACATTTGGCTCATACCTGTTGGATTTGCAAATGTAACTATCACATGGAGGTCACAAAACAAATCTAAAGTAACATCCAACACCCCAACATCCCTCTCCCCGTAAACATGGTCCACACATGTGCACACACACACCAATATAAAGTGCATTCATATCAAGGCTGGGCTTATCATTTTTAAAGCTAAAATGGAAACACAAACTGTGTAAAACTAATATAAAACCACAGAATCTTTGGTCTTTAATTTATGGACAGTATTTTGCTCAAATTGCAACGTGTAGGTTAAGAATGGATGATTCATCTCCAATAAGGGCAGGAATTCTGAAACTCTGCAGATGATGAAGGTCACTGAAATGTTAATCAAGCATTTCCCTTGTCAGTTACTGACTAACCTGGAGATTGTCTACAATAATTCTGCATTTACATTTTTAATTTGAAATTTGACTCATCTTAAGATCTTTAGAGACTAAATCTTTGGAGCTAATAGATTCCTGAAAATTGGTAATTTTGGGCATATTAAGCAGTGAATTTGTGCTGGGGGCAGAAATATGAAGATGCAGAGGCAGGTTCGATTGTCAGCTAGGAATGTGAAAAATCTTGGTTTTCAGAGACTCAGCATTGCTTTAGAATGTGCCTGGAAACATCTGTGAATGCCTGTTCTCACATTTGTGAAAGTATTATAAAAACCTCTAGAAGCACAATGCCCTTCCTTTAAAGATTTTTTTAAAGAGCTATTGATGAATAATACAATGAAGTTTTCTGGTTTCCAGTATCGGTTTTGCATTGTCTAGAAATGGAACAATGTTGTACAGTCACTCCACAGTCAACTTCCTGTTTTATTAGTCTTTGAGGAGGAAATAATATCGCCTGTGCATCAGTACTTTGCAAATCTCTTTTCAATAAACAGTTATAATATATTTTGACTGGCTCCTCTTCTTACCATCCGGAGCTACTGACAGCTGGGAGACTGAGGAAAGCCAATTATTTTTACTAAAGGGGATTATACTTATATAGTTGGGGGAAGGGATTATTTCCAAGGATAACTGAACAGTAGATGAAGAATAAAGTGATCTTCCTTCATGAAACAATCAGCAATTTATGAAGCTCCTTAACCCTAGCATATTGCAGTCTGTTATTGTGTTGTGCCAGAACCCTGTGCCACAAGGCAGAGTCTCATGGGATGCTTTTCAGAGTTGGTTGTCAATTGATGTTTGCCATGTTTAACTGTGTTACAGCCCATCCTCTGAACAGCTGGGAGTTGTTCAGAGCAGTGTAATGGTGTAGCTGGTCCACTGAGGGTTGAAACTCTATGTCAGTTTCCTCTACTGTTTGTTGTTTGCTTCAGTTCACATGTTAAGAGTTGGGCAGAAGTTGGACATGGTTAGCCTTGCATCTGCTGCTTGAAGTCCATGCTTGCTGTGATAATGAGAAGCTCACTTGAATACTTAATTAAATTAATTCACGTAACTTCTATATTTCTGTCAAGAGGTTTCTGCTTGCAGTCTTGATGTTTTACGTGGTACTGTTAGTACATTGCTTTCTGCCAAGTTGAGCCATCACAAAGCAGCAACAATGTGGGCGGAATTGCTCCATTCTTCTCAGCCATTCCCTCCAGAATTTTGGTCTTTTACAGAAGACAAAAGCATAAATAAGCATATGTCTGAGCAATGAAAGGTGGGCTTCGTCTAATACCGCTGATCTTTCTATATGCAAACTCTTGGCAATCCCATTTTGTTTAGGGGCACACTGTAAATGAGATATAAGCTCCCTGTTTAGGTACAGAGAATAGGAACAATTCCCTAATGTACTTTTTGAGAACAAAGATAAGGCTTGATTTAAAATAAAGGTTTCCTTTTACCCTTTAAATTGGTTCCATGCCTCTCATTTGGACACTTGCTTCGACTAGTCTAAAGCTAGTCTAAATCAGTGCTTGCACGTCCCATCAACAATACTGATAAAATATGTAACATACTCTGTTGTAGTTTGCAGAAGTGAAAGTAGAGCTCTCTTGCAAGCTGCTCAGTTTAAATACGTGACTGGTGTAAAATTAGTGAAGGAATGGGATAAAGTGGGAGGAAAGGTGGGGAGGCTGCAACTGGTATGAAATGCTTACTTCCTAGTGCTTCACACATTGCATACGAGCAACAACTGTTTGTAATAATCTTGCCTTTGGCTCAGAAAATGCCAGGTTCTATGGAGAATTGATGACGAAAGTCTTGGTCTCCAGAGGTGCGACCTTGGGGCCATTTGGTCTATTGAATCTGCTCCGCCATTTCATCATGGCTGATCCAGTTTTCCTCTCAACCCCAGTCTCTTGCCTTCTCCCCTTAACCCTTCATGCCCTGACTAATCAAGAACCTATCAACCTCTGCCTTAAATAAACGTAAAGACTTGGCCTCCACAGCTGCTTGTGGCAAAGAATTCCACAGACTCATGACTCTCTTGCTCAAGAAATTCTTCCTCATCTCGGTTCTAAAAGGACACCCCTCTATTCTGAGGTTGTGTCCTCTGGTCTTACTCTCTCCCACCATAGGAAACACCCTCTCCACATCCACTTGATATGACAAGCCACTCAATCCTAGAATAATTCTGGAGAACCTCCTTTGTAACCTTTCCAGATTCAGCATGTCCTTTCTAAGGGGCCCAAACCTGCCCACACTACTCCAAGTGAGGCCTCACTAGTGCTTTATAAAGTCTCAGCATTACATCCTTGAATATAAAAACCTTCCTCACCACAGACTCATCATCATGTGCCATACTCTGCCAGAGCCTCAGCATCCACCTTCTTCCACTGTGATCTGTCAGCAGTCAAACCTCTTGCATCTCTGGCAGTGAGGCTGGTCCACTTCTTGATGTTGTCGATACAGGTTGTCCTTTGTCTGCCTCGGGAGCAGCTTCCTTCTACTCTGCCTTCAAGCACAGTGCATTCCAGTGTGTCATCAGTTCTTGAGATGTGTCCAAAATAGCAAAGTTTCCTTTGGATAACGGTTTCCAGGGCTATTGGTTTCGTGCCAATCTTTTCTAGGATGAAATTGTTGTATCTCCTTTCAATGTATAATACCCTGAGGATCCATCTGTATGTCCACCTCTCAAATGCTGTCAACTTCTTTTCATCAGCTGCTTTTAGGGTCCATATTTCACAGCCATAAAGGGCTACTGGCCAGGCCAGACTCTTGAGGAGGCGTATCTCGGTGTCAGTGCTCACAGATCTATCTTTCCAGATGTTCCAGAGTTTGGTAGTGCTTGTGTGTGCCATTGCTAGCCTTCGACTAATTTCTTTGCTGCATTCATTTGTGTCATTTAGTTCTACACCAAAGTATATAAAGGAGGACACTTGTTCGATCTTACCGTTTCTGATGTAGATATCACCTTGAATTGCAGTTTTGCTTATCACCATAACTTTGGTCTTTTTGCCATTTATCAGCAATCCAAATTCAGCAGAGACTTTTGCAACATTATTGAGTAATGCTTGTAGATCTTCTTTTGTTGTGGCTAGCAGGGCTGTGTCATCTGCGTATCTGTAGTTACTGATAGTTCTTCCTCCTATTTTAATGCCAGTATTGTCTGAAATTGCCAGTCTCATGATCATCTCAGTGTAGATGTTAAAAAGGTGTGGAGAAAGAATGTAGTACCACAGACGCAGCCTGCAAATTAATCTTTTGGGAATACTGAACAAGGATTCCCAAGTCCCTTTGCACTTCAGTTTTTCGTATTTTCTCTCAACTTACAAAATAGTCTTTAAAAAGTTTATTTCTTTCCGAAATGCGTGACCCTACACTTTACAACAGTCAATTCTTTGCCCATTCTCCTGCTCTAAGTCCTTCTGTAGCCTCTCTACTTCCTCAAAACTACCTGCACCTCCAGCTATCTTCATATTGTCTGCAAACTTTGCAACAAAGCCATCAATTCCATCATCCAAATCATTGACATATAATGTTAAAAGAAACAGTCCCAACCCAGACCCCTGTGGAACACCACTAGACACCAGCAGCCAACCGGAAAAGTCTCCCTTTATTCCCACTCTTTTCTTCCTGCCAATCAGCCAATGCTTTATCCATGCTAGAATCTTTTCTGTAATACCATGGGCTTGAAACTTGTTAAGCAGCCTCATCTGTGGCACCTTGTCAAAGGCCTTCTGAAAATCCAAGTGCGCAACAGCAACCAATTATTCTGTTTGTTATTTCTTCAATGAATTCCAACAGGTTGTCACTCAAGATTTTCCCTTGAGGAAACCATGCTGACAACAGCCTATTTTATCATCTGTCTCCGGGTACCCTGAGATCTCATCCTTAATAAGCTACTCCAACATCTTCCCACTTGTGGTGTTTCTTCTGCCTCTCTCCCTTCTTGACATTTGCAATTTTCCAACCTTCCAGAACCATTCCAGAATCTAGTGATCCTTGAAAGATCATTACTAATGCCTCCACAATCTTTTCAGCCATCTCTTTCAGAACCCCGTTGTGTACACCATCTGATCCAGGTGACTTATCTTAAGAACTTTCAGTTTCCCAAGAAGCTTCTCTCTAGTTATGGTAACTTAACACACTTCATGACCCCTGATATCTGGAACTTCTACCATTCTGCGAGAGTCTTCCACAGTGAAGACTGATGCAAAATACTTAATCGGTTCATCCATCATTTCATTGTCACCCGTTACTACCTCTCCAGCATCATTTTCCTGCAATCTGATAGCGACTCTCACCGCTCTTTTACACTTTAAGTATCTGAAGAAATTTTTGATATCCTCTTTAATACTATTGGCTGGTTTACTTTCGTATTCCATCTTACCTTCTTATTGACTTTTTAAGTTGCCTTGTGTTGGTTTTTAAAAGCTTCCCAATCCTTTAAATTCCCACTAAATTTTGCTCTATTATATGTCCTCTCTTTGGCTTTTGTATTGGCTATAATTACTCTTGTTAGCCACGGTTTTGTCATCTTTCCTTTAGAATACTTCTTCCGATTTATTTTCAGAAATGCAAGCCATTGCTGTTTTGCCATCATCCCTGCCAGTGTTCTTTTCCAATCAATTCTGGCCAACTCCTTTCTCATGCCTCTGTAGTTCCTTTTACTCCACTTTTACTCCACTTTTACTCCATGTAATACTGATACATCTGATATTAACTTCTGCTTCTCAAATTTTAGGGTAAATTCATCATTTTATGATCATTTTCCCCTAATGGCTCTTTTACCTTTAGCTCAGTAATCAATTCTCATTCAGTGCACAACACCCAATCCAGAATTGCTGATCCCCTCATGATTTCAACCATGAGCTGTTCTAAAAAACCAACTCGTAGGCACTCTAGAAATTCATGGCTATTGTAACATTGCCCTATCGGCATGAATTTTCTGTTCCTCATTGTAATTTGTAGGCCACATCCTTACTACTGTTTGGGGCTCTGCATGCAACTCCCATCTGGGTCTTTTTTACCCTTGCAGTTCCTTGGTTCTATCCACAATGTTTCAACGTCTTCCAACTCTATGTCACCTCTTTCTAATGCTTTGATTTCTTTTATTACCAACAAAGCAACACTGCATCCTCTGACTTCCTGCCTTTCCTTTCGATACAATTTGTATCCTTGGACATTGGGCTCCGAACTATAATCTTCTTTCAGCCATGATTCAGTGAAGCTTACAACATCATACCTGCCAATCTGCAGCTGTGCTGCAAGTTCATCTAACTTATTCTGTATACTGCAAGCATTCAAATGTAACACCTTAAGTCCTGTATTCACCTGGTGACTGCAATTTTGTCACATCAACAGCCTCTCTTCACTACACATTGCTTCTGTTTGTAATCCAGCTGCTCCGTTTTCAGCACAATTATCTGCCTTCCCTATGATATTCCTTGCATTGAAATATAGGCAGCTCAGAACACTAATTACACCATACTCAACCTTTTGATTCCTGGCTTTGTCTGAGGTCTTACCAACATCTGGCTCTACAACCTCTCCACTAACTTCTACCACTCTGGTTCCCATTCCCCAGCAACTTTAGTTGAAACCCCACCGTGCAGCATTAACAAACCTTCCCACTAGGATATTAGTTCCCCTTCAGTTCAGGTGCAAACCATCCCTTCTGTACAGGTCCCACCTTCCCAATGATACAAAAATCTTATGCCTTCCCTCCTACACCAACTCCTTAGCTATGTGTTGAACTGTATAATCTTCCTAGTTCTGGCCTCACTTGCACGTAGCATGGGCAGCAATCCTGAGATCACAGCCCTGGAGATCTTACCCTTTAACTTAGCACCCAACTCCCTGAACTCCCTATGCAGAACCCCATCATTCAACCTACCCATGTTATTGGTGCCTACATGGACCACGACTTCTGGCTATTCACCCTCCCACTTAAGAATGCTGAGGACTTCATCCAAAATATCCTGGACCCTGACACCTGGTCGACAACGTACCCTGCGGGAATCATGCTCTCGCCCACAGATTCTCCTGTCCATTCCCCTAAGTAACAAATCCACTATTCACCACAGCGTGCCTTTTCTCCCCTCTTCCCTCCTCAGTCACAGAATCAGTGCCAGAGACCCGACCACTGTGACTTTCCTCTGTTAGATCATCCCCCCTGACAAGCTGATGACAGAAAGGTTGGGGGTGTTCTGGATAGTATGGAGGGTTGTCAGAAGTTACAGTGAGACATTGATAGGATGCAGAACTGAACTGAGAAGTGGCAGATTGACTTCAACCCAGACAAATGTGAAGGGGTTCATTTTGGTAGGTTCAATTTTGAAGACAGAGTATAATGTCTAGGCAGTACAGATGATCTGAGATCTTGGGGTCTGTGTCGATAGGACACTCAAAGCTGCTACATAGGTTGGCAGTCTTGTTAGAAGGCGTATGGTGTGTTGGCATTCATCAACTGTGGTATTGAGTTCAAGAGCCGTGTGGTAACGTTACAGCAATACAAGACCTTGGTCAGACCCCACTTGTAATACTGTGTTCTGTTCTGGTCATCTCACTACAGGAAGGATGTAGATACTATAGAGAGTCCAGAGGAGATTTACAAGGATGTTGCCTGGATTGGAGGCATACCTTATGAGAATAGGTTGAGTGAACTTGGCCTTTTCTCCTTGGCGTGACTGAGGATGAGAGAGGATGAAAGACAGAGGTCTTTTCCCAGGCTGAAGTGGCCAACAAGAGGCAGCATAGTTTTAAGGTGCTCGGAAGTAGGTACAGAGGGGATGCCAGGGGTAAGTTTTTCCACATAGAGAGTGGTGAGTGCATGGAATGCACTGCTGGTGACGGTGGTAGAAGCAGATACAATAGGGTCTTTTAAGAGCTTCTTATAAAGGTATGTGGAGCTTAGAAAAAATAGATGGCTATGTGCTAAGAAAATTCTTGGCAGTCTCTTAGAATAGGTTACATGGTCAGCACAACATTGTGGGCCAAAGGGCCTGTAATGTGCTATAGATTTCTATGTTCTATCTTCTAATATCCAAAGTGATATACCTGTTGTTGTGGGACATAGCCACATGGGTATTCTGCCCTGGCTTCTTAACCCCTATCCCCTTCCTGTCACCCAGTCTCCCATGTCCTGCACCTTAGGTGTAACTACCTCTCAAAATGCCCTATCACCCTTTTGGCCTCCCAAATGATTTGAAATTCATCCAGTTACATCTCATTAATGCAGATTGTTAGAGGCTACAGTTAGATGCCCTTCTCAAAGTTGTAGCCGTTAGGGACACTTGAGGTCTCCCTGCCTTCCCACATCCCAAATGAGGAGCATTTTACTATCCTGCCTGACATCTCCACTGTCCTACCTGAGCTGATATATAGAAAGGAAGGGGAAAATGCTTAACCTAGAGCTTTACTTTTCTTTTCCTTTCTCTGATGGATGCCTGTCTTTGTTGAAGTCTCAGAGAGCTAAAGGCTCAAGATCACCTTTCTGACTTTGTCCACTCAGACAATGACCACTGTGCTTGCCTCTGCCTTTCTTTAATTTGCTCTTCGCAAGCACTGATTGTTCACTGGTTTGTCACTGGTCACTGGTCAAAGCTCTTTCTTACTGTAGTGACCCGCTGCTGCCTTTTGTGCTTGGGCAGTGGATCTGATTGAAGTCCCCTCCTTTCAAAACCTCCAATGTCTAGATTGGCCACTGGTCAAAACTCTTTTTCACTAAATTTTTAGCTCTTTTTAAGCTAAATTTTAAGAAAGAGGTGAAGATAATCCATAAGACATTGGGGGAGAATTCTAATGTTTGTGACGTTGACAGCTGAAGTCATGTCATCAGTGGTGAAATGACTGCATACAGAAGTTTGAGGGCACAGATGTCCCAAAGGGAGGAGAAAGGACCAGAAAAAGAGCCAGTCATTTAAAACACAGTTGTATGTTTATGAGCTCCGTAATTAGGTGAAAGTCATAGAACAAAGTAGTGCAGAAATAAATCAACTTGAATAACAACATGAGGTAGGACAGAAGCTATAGCAATAACCATATAGAAAGAAAGCATTTGCTTTTCGGATTCCTCATAGTTGGAGGAGGGGGGAGCTCCATTGGCGAGCATGGTGGGCTTCCCTGCGAATGCGGAGCAACGCATGTCGGCCAGACAGGACGCATGGTGGAAACCCACGTCGAGGAGCACAGGAGGTATATCCATTGAGATTACCCAGAGAAACTGGCAATAGCAGAACATTGCATTTGCAATGGCCATAGGGTTGACTTTGACAGCACAAAACTGCTGTGCTGCACTAATGGCTTTTGGGACCACCTGGTAAAGGAAGCCATTGAAATAAAACTAGACAAAAAGAATGTTAACGACGACAAAGTTCTCATTGTAATTAAGAACTGAAATTTGATTGTAAACAAGGTGGGGAAATGGAAACCTGTTGGATGAGGACTAACCAATCAGGTGGGACTGACTATGGGGGTATAAATATCACTGGATTAGACTAGCCTGGGCATCATCCCTGATGAAGATGGCAGAGTATGTCACCAAAACATCAGTTATAATCAATACCTTACCGGAGGACCAGAAGGCAGGTAAAGGGACGTGGAAGCTGAACGTTAAGCTGCTGACCCCAGAGAATATTAAGGAACTAGAGAAGGAATACACAGGTTGGGGAACCTTGAAAGCCTTCTTTGATTCCCCAGTTCACTGGTGGGAAGCCACCAAGGAGAACATCAGGAGGCTCTTCATTCGCAAGGGTATCCAGAAAGCAAGGCGGGGCAGAGGGAACTGTGAAAACTCCAGACAACATTGCAGCAACTCCTCCTTCTGCAGTTGAAGGGGGTGGATGTCAGGGAGGAACTGCGGGAGGTGAAGGGCCGGCAAGCCCAGCACTTGGCCGCCGAGTCCTCCAAGATCACCTTCCGATCAAGGGTCCAAACCATGGAGCAGGACGAATCGTGCTCATGCTTCTTCTTCCAAATGGTGCACGGGGGGAGCTCTGTGATCCACAACCTTAAGGAAGAGGATGGCTCAGTCACGTGCTTGCAGACAGAAATACTAAGGATCTGCAGGTTCTTCTATGCCGGTCTGTACAGTGAAAAGGCCACAGACTCCTCAGCCTCCGGCAACTTCCCGTCATCTATCCCGCAGGTCCTAGATGATAGCAAGCGGGAGAGTCTGGAGCAGCCACTGACCCTGGACGAGCTAACTGGCTCCATCCGTTCCTTTGAGTCGGGTAAGACTCCCGGAGGCGACAGCTTACCGGTCGAGTTGTATTCGGCTCTGTGGAGCCGGATGGGCCCCGACCTGCTGGAAATGTACAATGCTATGCTTCTGGGGGGCTGCATGTCAGAGTCTATGAGGAAGGGCATCATCATCCTCATCTACAAGCAGAAGGGGGTAAAGGAGGACATTAGGAATTGGAGGCCCATCTCTCTCCTGAATGTGGACTACAAGATCCTGTCCAAGGCTATTGCCAACCAGGTCAAGTCTGCACTGGAGCAGGTGAGCCACCCAGACCAAACCTGTGCTGTACCGGGAAGGAAGATCTCAGACAGCCTCGCGCTGCTGAGGGACACCATCGCCTACGTGCAGGACAGGGAGGGTGGACGCCTGCCTGGTCAGCTTGGACGAGGTGAAAGCCTTCGACAGGATATCACACATGTACATGGCAAATGTACTCTCCAAAATGGGATTTGGGGAGGAAATCCGGAATTGGACCAAACTGCTCTACATAGACATCTGTAGTGCAGTCCAGGTCAACGGGTGGGAAACAGACAGCTTCCCCCTCAGGTCTGGAGTCAGGCAGGGCTGCCCTCTCTCCCCTGTCTTGTTCGTGTGCTGCATAGAACCCTTTGCCGAAGCCATCAGGTGGGATGAGGACATAAGAGGGGTGACGCTGCCAGGCAGTGGAGGGACCCAAGTTAAAACCTCCCTGTACATGGATGACATCACCATCTTCTGCTTTGATCCGAGGTCGGTTCACAGACTTAAGTACATCTGCAAACAGTTCGAGCTGGTGTCGAGCGCCAGGGTCAACCACATGAAGAGCGAAGCTATGCTCTTCGGCAACTGGCCCAAGCGATCCATTGTGCCCTTCACCATCAGGCCCAACCACATGAAGGTTTTGGGGATCTAGTTCGGAGGGACCGAGGTGTGCAGGAAGAACTGGTGGGAGTGGACTGCCAAGGTGAAACAGAAACTGGGACTGTGGGGATAACGGGCAAGAACCTGGTCATCAGGTGTGAGGTGCTCTCAGGGCTGCTGTACTTGGCGCAGGTGTGGCCCATCCCCCGCTCCTGCAGCTTGGAAATCACCAGAGCCATCTTCAGATTTGTCTGGGGATCGAGGATGGAGCGAGTCAGACAGGCTGTCATGCACAAGTCTCTGGATAGTGAGAGCAAGAATGTCCCCAATGTCACCCACACCCTGATGGCCAGCTTTGTGTGTGGATCCCAGATACTTGGGCACAAAGTATCACGATGTGCCCAGGTTCTACCTGTCGCCCTGGCTATGAACTCCCGCACAACACCCCAGTCAGCTGGTCATTGCCGCCATACCTGTCCTTCGTAGAAAAGTTCTTCCATGTCAACGCCTTTGACCACAGGGCTATTGGACAGTGGTCGGCACATAACGTCCTGCAGGCGCTGCAGGAGAAGGACATGATGGACTCAGTGGGGTGGTTCCCTAAGCAGACTGCTCATTGCCAGAGCTCACAAACAGGCACCAAGACCTCACCTGGCTGGCAGTGAGAGGGGCCCTCCCAGTCCGATCCCTCCTGTGCACCCGGAACATTTGCTTCCACACCCCTCTGTCCATGGGAGGGCTGCAATGAGGCGGAGTCACTGACTCACCTCTTTGCACACTGTGGGTTCACAAAAAAGGTATGGAGGAGGATGGAAGGGATGGTGTCAAGATTCATGCCCAGCAGCTGCGTAACTGAGGACTTCCTGATTTACGGGCTGTTCCCCGGAACGTGCACAGAGACAAACGTCACATGCTGCTGGCGGATCATCAACTCGGTGAAGGACGGTCTTTGATCAGCGCGAAACTTGATGGTCTGCCAGCACACGGAGTTGCCCGTGGCTGAGTGCTGCCGGCTGGCACATTCTCGCCTGCAGGAATACGTGCTGAGGGATGCACTCAGGCTGGGTGCAGCCACTGCGAAGATCCATTGACGAAGGACCACAGTTTAAGGTTCATCACCCGTAGGAGTGGGAGGGGCCAGGTGGGGAGGAGAATACCCCTCATCAGCGGTGTGGATAGATGAGTCAACGTGGTGCCCCAGGAGTGGCTGGAAATGTATTGACTGAGAAGGAACTTTGGTAAAGGAATGAGAGTCAACACCTGAATGTTTACTGGTAATTTATTTTGTGTAAATAGCTCTTCAATCCTTGCCTGAAGTTTGAGAGTCCATGAATGGTTTATTGTAAACATCTTTAATTTGAATAGGAACAGAGAGCCAATGCATAATTTATTGTAAATAACTTTATTTATTGTATAAGGATTCAGATTTAATGAATGTTTTTTTCCATGCAGATAACTTTATTTTGTAATATTCCTGAATAAAGTATTTTTGGGAAAAAATATCAGTTATAATCAATACCTGTACGTGGCTGAAAGCCTGAGAAGAATTTGCAAGCAATAGTATTTTCTCAATATTATTTGCATTCATTGCTTGAGTATGAAAATTGATTATTCTCCAAACCTGAGCCAAATTCAAATTGACTGTGGGCTTGTTAGGGCAATTTTAATTTTGTACTCAATCGCAAGTCAGAAGAAAGTACTCAGTTAAATCACAAGTGCAGAAAAAGGTGCTGGCCTGATGAAAGGGCTGTTTTCCACGTGGAAATGCGAATGGCCATTTTACAGATGGGATATTATGTCAGTTGTTTTCTCAAACAATACAAGATCTAATGCCACTGTTTCAGACAAAGGAGTAGGTTATCCATGTTGTTCTGACAAATAACATTACCAAAAGGTTGACAATTATTTGGTAATTGTAACTTTGCTGTATATGGAAACCCACCATGTACAATGTGATTCCAAAATTACAACCATGACTCTATTTGAGAAGTACCATACTAGTTAGAAAGTGCTTTGGGGTATTCTTAAAGGGATGTGAAGAAACTATATAAATGTAACTTACTTTCTAGAAAAAGCTAAAACGTAATGTTGCCCTTACAACCCCTGCACAGTTACAACATCAGCTGATTACTCATCTTTGACAATGGCCCTCTTATGTTCCAAATACAGCTTCAGGCAGAGTCCAAGCTTTGGAGAGGAGAAGGCCCTTTCACTGACCAAGAGGAGCCAGTGCTGGAAGCCTTGGAACCTTGCCCAATGCGAGAAAGCATCCACAATCGTCGCTCACAAGGTCGCAGGCCTTTCTGGGAACCCGAGCAACTGCAATGCAGAGAGAAATCCTCCTTTGCTCTGAAGGAAGGTGACAAGTTCCATGCTCCTCCAAAGATGTTCCCTGATACCTTGACACTCGGATCAGTGAGTAATGTCAAGGTCCCTCAGCCTTGCAACTTGGAAAATGAGAGGAAAAAAATTGCACTCTGCCTTGGTGAGGTTAGTCTTAAGTACAAGGTCAACATATTGGAATCTGCTGTTGTGAGACATAATACAGAACGTTGTTGTATGTGGCTGTGCTAAACAATAGGTCATCTCTTTCACAGGAATTTTATGTCATTTGCATAAATCTCTTTGGAACGATCTATTTCCTGATATAGTGAATCCTTGCATCAGCAACTGCATGTCTGTACCTCATAAAATTAAGCAAAGCTGTAGGAAACATGATCTCACTTTCATTGAGTTAACACGTTCTTTCCAAAGCTATATGGAAGAGCCTGAATCCTTTTTCTTGGGGGGGGGAGCAGAAACATGGCTGTTTAGACACATTGCTTCTGTCTCACTGCATTTTAACGTAAAGCAAATCCTCCCATACATAACACTCCATCTAGGCCTGATAGATTGCAGGTTTTGCAAATGATTTGAAGTGTTCAAAATAAACTGAGAATAGTCCTTGCACCAATACATTACTACTGGAGATTTTAGAGCCAGCATCCTACCTATCGAATGGGCTGATTGACGGATGGAAATTTGATTTTAAAAAAAAGGTCTGCCTTACTTAATAGTTACGTGCCCCCACCCAAAATGCCCGGCTATCAGCCACAGCTCTGGATTGCATAAGGAACCACATAAAACATGGACTGCACTATTAATCCCTTACATAAAATCACAAGTGGTGACGAGGCCTCAAGTGGTGGGACCTGAGACCCAAACTAGTCCTGTTAGCTTGTGACTTTTCAATCTGATAAAGGGAATTTTCTGTTCACAGGTTAAAGGTATTTATTAACAATTAAAATTGATTTAAATTACTAGAAACATTTTAATTATTAAAATTATTTAACATTAATTAATCATAATGCATTAAACAACTGAAAATTAACTAAAAGCATAAGTAAAGAAAGCAAAATGAAAATCTCTCATCCTCCATTGCTCCAAGGAGAAAAGGCCAAGTTCACTCAATCTATTCTCATAAGGCATGCTCCCCAATCCAGGCAACAACCTTGTAAGTCTCCTCTACACCCTTTCTATAATTTCCACATCCTTCCTGTAGTAACGTAACCAGAACTGAGCACAGTACTCCAAGTGGAGTCTGACCAGGGTCCTATATAGCTATGACATTATCTGTCAGCTCTTGAACTCAATCCCATGGTTGATGAAGGCCACTGCACCATATCCTTTCTTAACTCAAAGCAGCAGCTTTGAGTGTCCGATCCTCCACACTGCCAAGAGTCTTACTATTAATACTATATTCTGCCATCGTATTTAACCTACCAAAATGAACTACCTCACAAACTTAACTGGATTGAACTTCATCTGCCACTTCTCAGCCCAGTATTGCATCTTATCAATGTCCCACTGCAACCTCTATTCACAACACCTCCAACCTTTGTGTCATCAGCAAATTTACTGTCCCATCCAGGTCATTTATAAAAATCACAGAGAGGGGGTCCCAGGACAGATCCCTGAAGCACACCACTGGTCTCCAAACTCCATGCAGAATATGACCCATCTACAACCATTCTTTGCCTTCTGTGGGCAAGCCAGTTCTGGATCCGCAAAGCAATGTCCCATCCCTCTCGGATCCCATGCCTCCTTACTTTCTCAATAAGCCTTACATGGGGTACATTGTCAAATGCCTTGCTGAAATCTATTTAGACTATATCTACTGCTCTACCTTCATCAGTGTGTTTAGTCACATCCTCAAAAAATTCAATCAGCTCGGAAGGCACGACCTGCCTTTGACAAAGCCATGCTGACTATTCCTAATCATATTTTGCCTCTCCAAATGCTCATACATCCTGCCTGTCGGGATCTTCTCCATCAACTTAACAACCACTGAAGTGAGACTCACTGACCTATAATTTCCTGGACTACCTGTACTCCCTTTCTTGAATAAGGGAACAACATTCGCAACCCTCCAATCCTCCGGAACCTCTTCCACCCTCATTGATGATACAAAGATCATTGTCAGAGGCTTAGCAATCTCCTCCCTTGCATCCCACAGTAGCCTGGGGTACCTCTCATCCGGTCCCGGTGACTTATCCAACTTGATGCTTTCTAAAAGCTCCAGTACATCCTCTTTCTTAATGTCTATATACTTAAGCTTTTCAGTCCACTGTAAGTCATCCCTACAATCACCAAGGTCCTTTTCTGTAGTGAATACTGAAGCAAAATATTCATTAAGTCCCTCTGCTACCTCCTCTGGTTCCATACACACTTTTCCACTGTCACACTTGATTGGTCCTATTCTCTCACATCTTATCCTCTTGCTCTTCACATACTTGTAGAATGCCTTTGGGTTTTCCTTAATCCTGCTCGCCAAGGTCTTCTCATGGCCCCTTTTGGCTTTCCTAAATTCATCCTTAAGCTTCTCCCTGCTAGCCTTATAATTTACCAGATCTCTGTCATTAATTAGTTTTTTGAACCTTTCGTAAGCTTTTCTTTTCTTTTTGACTAGATTTTCAACAGGCTTTGTACACGATGGTTCCTGTACCCTACCATCCTTTCCTTGTCTCATTGGAATGTACCTATGCAAAACGCCACACAAATATCCCCTGAACATTTGCCACATTTCCCTGAGAATATCTGCTCCGAACTTATACTTCCAAGGTCCTGCCTGATAGCTTCTTATTTTCCCTTACTCCAATTAAACATTTTTCTAACTTGTCTGTTCCTTTCCCTCTCTAATGCTATGGTAAAGGAGATAGAATTGAGATTACTATATCCAAAATGCTCTCCCACTGAGAGACCTGACACCTGACCAGGTTCATTTCCCAGTACCAGATCAAGTACTGCCTCTCCTCTTGTAGGCTTATCTACATGTTGTGTCAAGAAACCTTCCTGAATACAGCTAATAAACTCCACCCTACCTAAACCCCTTGCTCTAGGGAGATGCCAATCATATAGGGGAAATTAAAATCCCTCATCACAACAACCCTGTTATTATTGCACCGTTCCAGAATCTGTCTCTCTAGCTGCTCCTTGGAGCTGGCCAAAGTTGACTGGACGGATATCCTAGCAGAAAAGATAGTGGAACAGCAATGGCAGGTATTCTTGGGAATAATGCACAAGGTGCAAAATCGGCTCATCCCCCGGAGAAGGAAGGATTCAAAGGGGGGGAAAGGGGCCACAGTGGTTAACAAAGGAAGTCAGAGATTGCATAGCATTAAAAAAAAAGGAAGTATGACAGAGCTAAAGTGAGTGGGAGGACAGATGATTGGGAAGTTTTTAAGGAACAACAGAACTTAACTAAAAAGGCAATACGGGGAGAAAAAATGAGGTACGAACGCAAGCTAGCCGGGAATATATAGGAGGATAGCAAAAGCTTTTTTAGGTATGTGAAGAGAAAGAAGATACCCGGTAGTTAAGAACAATGTTGGGCCTTTGAAGAATGAATTGGGTGAAATTGTTATGGGAAACAGAGAAATGGCAGAAGAATTTAATGAGTACTTTAGATCTGTCTTCACTAAGGAAGACACAAGCAATCTCCCAGATGTATGGATGGGCCAAGGACATAGGGTAACAGAGGAAATGAAACAGATTGACATTAGGAAGGAAACGGTGATGAGTAGACTGATGGGACTGAAGGCTGACAAATCCCCAGGTCCAGATAGTCTGCATACAAGGGTACTAAAGGAGGTGGTCCTGGAAATTGCGGATGCATTGGTAATCATTTTCCAATGTTCCTTAGATTCAGGATCAGTTCCTGAGAATTGGAGAATGGTTAATGTTATCCCACTTTTTAAGAAAGGAGGGAGGGAGAAAACAGAGAACTATCGACCTGTTGGCCTAACGTCAGTAGTGGGGAAGATGCTAGAGTGCATTATTGAGGATGAAATAGTGGCATATCTAGATAGCAGTGATAGGATTGGGCCAAGCCAGCATGGATTTACCAAGGGTAAATCATGCTTGACTAATCTGTTGGAGTTTTTCGAGGATGTAACCAGGAAGTTAGACGGGGGAGATCCAGTGGATGTAGTGTACCTGGATTTTCAGAAGGCATTTGAAAAGGTCCCACATAGGAGATTGGTGGGTAAAATCAAAGCTCATGGCATTGGGGGGGGAAGACATTGGCATGGATAGAAAACTGGTTGGCAGATAGAAAGCAAAGGGTAGCGGTGAATGGGTGTTTCTCGGAATGGCAGGTGGTGACTAGTGGGGTTCCACAGGGCTCGGTATTGGGACCACAGCTGTTTACAATTTACGTCAACGATTTAGATGAAGGCATTGAGAATACCATCAGCAAATTTGCTGATGATACTAAGCTGGGTGGCAGTGTGACAAGTGATGAGGATGTTAGGAGAATTCAGGGTGACTTGGATAGGCTGGGTGAGTGGGCAGATGCTTGGCAGATGACGTTTAATGTGAATAAGTGTGAGGTTATCCACTTTGGGAGGAAGAACAGGAAGGCAGATTATTGTCTGAATGGTGTAGAGTTAGGTAAGGGAGAAATATAAAGAGATCTAGGAGTCCTTGTTCATCGGTCACTGAAGGTGAATGAGCAAGTACAGCAGGCAGTGAAGAAGGCTAATGGAATGTTGGCCTTTATTACAAAGGGAATTGAGTACAAGAGCAAGGAAATCCTCTTGCATTTGTACAGAGCCCTGGTGAGACCACACCTGGAGTATTGTGTATAGTTTTGGTCTCCAGGGTTAAGGAAGGACATCCTGGCTGTAGAGGAAGTGCAGCGTAGACTCACGAGGTTAATTCCTGGGATGTCTGGACTGTCTTACGCAGAGAGGTCAGAGAGACTGGGCTTGTACACGCTGGAATTAAGGAGATTGAGAGGGGATCTGATTGAAACATATAAGATTATTAAGGGATTGGACAAGATCAAGGCAGGAAATATGTTCCAGATGCTGGGAGAGTCCAGTACCAGAGGGCATGGTTTGAGAATAAGGGGTAGGTCATTTAGGACAGAGTTAAGGAAAAACTTCTCCTCCCAGAGAGTTGTGGGGGTCTGGAATGCACTGCCTCGGAAGGTAGTGGAGGCCAATTCTCTGGATGCTTTCAAGAAGGAGCTAGATAAGTATCTTATGGATAGGGGAATCAAGGGATATGGGGACAAGGCAGGAACCGGGTATTGATAGTAATTGATCAGCCATGATCTCAAAATGGCAGTGCAGGCTCGAAGGGCCGAATGGTCTACTTCTGCACCTATTGTCTATTGATGTCCCTGTTACTATTGGGTGGTCTATAAAAAATACCCAGTAGAGTTATTGACCCCTTCCTGTTTCTAACTTCCACCCACAGAGACTCCGTAGACAATCCCTCCATGACTTCCTCCTTTTCTGCAGCCCTGATGCTATCTCTGATCAGCAGTGCCACACCCCCTCCTCTTTTGTCTCTCTCCCTGTCCTTTCTGAAACATCTAAAGCCTGGCACTCTAAGTAGCCATTCCTGCCCCTGCACCATCCAAGTCTCTGTAATGGCCACAACATCATAGCTCCAAGTACTGATCCATACTCTAAGCTCATCTGCTTTGTTCATGATACTCCTTGCATTAAAATAGACGCATCTCAAACCATCAGTCTAAGCGCATCCCTTCTCTATCACCTGCCTATCCTCCCTCTCACACTCTCCAAGCTTTCTCTATTTGTGAGCCAACTGCCCATTCCTCCATCTCTTCAGTTCCATTCCCACCCCCCAACAATTCTAATTTAAACTCTTCCCCAGTAGCCTTTGCAAACCTCCCTGCCAGGATACTGGTCAGGACTTTGGTAGAAGAATTAAAGACATAGACTTTTTTCTAAATGGGGAGAAAATTCAAAAATTATAGGTGCAGAGAGACTTATGAGTCCTTATGCAGGATTCTGTAAAAGTTAGCTTGCAGTTTGAGTCAGTGGTAAGGAAAGCATATGTGATGCTTGCATTCATTTCGAGAGGACTAGAATATAGTTGGCCCTCTGTATTCGCAGGAGTTTGGTTCCAGGGACACCCCCCCCCCCCACCCCACGGATACCAAATTCTGTGGAAGCTCGTCTTGTATATAAAATAGCGTAGTATTTGCATATAACCTAGGCACATCCTCCCGTATACTTTAAATCATCTCTAGATTACTTATAATACCTAATACAATGTAAATGCTATGTAAATAGTTGTTATACTATTGTTTAGGGAATAATGACAAGAAAGAAAAGTCTGTACATGTTCAGTAGAGACGCAACCATCGTAGCTCTTCTGGGAACGCTGATGCTGCCTTGGCATCAGCCAAACCGATTCTCCCATGTTCTTTATGTTCTTGAGGCTGTAGCGACCAAACGAGATGCAAGGTGAACAATGCTCGAACAACGAGTGCTGGAGAGAGAACATCTGGGTTTTCCCGATCCGTGTTTGGTTGAATCCGCGCATGCGGAACCCACAGATAAGGATGGCTGACTGTAAGAGCAAGGATGTAATGCTGAGGTTTTATAAGGCATTGGTCAGACCTAACAGAGTGTTCTGAGCAGTTCTGGCCCTTTATCTCAGGAAGGATGTGCTGGCATTGGAGAGGGTCCAGAAGGGGATCATAAGGCATGGGAGACGAATTAAGCCATTGGACCCATTGGGTGTGCTCCACCATTCCATCGTGACTGATGGTTCCCAATAATGATTCTGCGGATGCAAGAGTTAAAGTATGAGGACCTTTAGGCTTGACTCATTGGAGTTTAGAAGAATAAGGGGAGATCTCTTTGAAACCTATCGAATATTGAAAGACCTAGTTGGAATGGATGTGGAGAGATTGTTTCCTATAGTGGATGAGTCTAGGACCAGAAGGCACAGCCTCATTTAGAGCAGAGGTGAGAAGGAATTTCTTTAGCAAAAGTGAGGTGAGTCTGTGGTATTTATTGCCACAGATGGCTGTGAAGGCCGATTCATTGAATATATTTTAAAGTGGAGGTTGATAGTTTCTTGATTAGTCAGGGCATCAAAGGTTACCAGGAGAAGGCAAGAGAATGGGGTTGAGAGGGATAATAAATCATTCCTATGGCGGTGAATCTGTGGAATTCTCTGCCACAGGAAACAGTTGAGGCTGGTTCATTGGCTATATTTAAGAGGGAGTTAGATATGGCCCTTGTGGCTAAAGGGATCAGGGGGTATGGAGAGAAAGCAGGTATAGGACTCTGAGTTGGATGATCAGCCATGATTATACTGAATGGCAGTGCAGGCTCGAAGGGCCGAATGGCCTACTCCTGCACCTATTTTCTATGTTTCTAAATCAGGGATTATGGAATAGCAGAGCAGACTCAGTGGGTGAATAGCCTAATTTTGCTCCTCTATCTTATGTCATCACTTCATGCCATTTACACTTGGCCTGAAAGCGAGGGATCAGATACAGAATTCATCTCACCACTCAGCACAATACAAACGAGAACTGCTGTTGCACTCGGCAGCCTCAGCATGATCCAGCCCCATGTGTTCTGCGTTGTCTCATATCATTGCACTTTCATGAGCATAATCTTTTCACTGCTATTCAGACTGAGCTCTGTCTGTACTTTCAAATATGCAAGCACAGACTGGTGCCAGTAGGTGCTGCATGAATTCACAATGGCCAAAGCAGACACCAGGCAAGCTATGCTGAAGTTTCTCGCCAGCCAGCTCATTGTAATTTGAGGAAAATATTGCTTCCTTTGAAGGAGGACCATTATCCAACTCTGTCTTCACTCCTCTCCATAGCCACAGAGACGCTCACCCTTTGAAGCTTGGACATCCTTTCTAATGTCAACATAGCTACCTTTTTATTTACTGTTAAAGTAAATCTGTTAAAGATCTGTTAAAGTGACTTGCAGAGTGCCTTGTAATTTAGCTTAATGATAATTTAAAAGAATGTTGAAACATCTTTCCAGCATTAACTATGTCAAAGTATGAACCGCACCTGAACAAGAAAACTCACAAACACCTTTCAGCCAGTCTGTTGTTAGCATTTACAGAGGTGTGGTAAACTATTTTACACTGTTGTATTTAAAAGGATACTTTGCATTGAGGTTGAGTTGCTTTGTTTCTCAATAAACATAAAAGATCTTTGCTTAGAACTTCCTCCTTGGTTGGGTAGCACTAAACCTGCAATGTAATAATCAATGTTGTACTCGCTCATGATAACCAGTTCCGTTGCCACCATAATACATGTCCGTAGTCATCTATTTAAAGATGAATTTCTCCCCATTCAGGGGCACTGCAGATTATAATTTCAGAAATGAAGAGAGTGTAATTTACCATCGCTTGTTTACGATTGCAGCTGATACTGTGAATTTAAGCTTCTCTTAAAGGTGGATGGGGACAATTTTATGCAAATGTAAACAATACACCACAGTGCAGAGCAGTGGGTAAAATTCAGAGCAGTTTTAAATGCCCCTCTCCATTTTGTAGGCCCTGAGTGAAATTTGTGGAACAAAGGAAGCTTCTGAATTTCAAGAAGAAGAAATGCGTAAAGCAAATCTTCAGAGGTATGTGACAAGTCTTCTTCTCTTCTGCTTGCCAGTTCTTCTATACCTGGTGCTTGAGCCACAAAATGCACCCATTGTGATGCTCCCAGGAAAGTAGACCTCCATGACCAAAAGGGAAAGATGGATTTAAATATTACAATCAAGCCAAAATAAGGAATATCCTTATTTTGTTATGGAATTAAGTTCCCCTATGAAACAAAGTAGCATTTACCCTTTCATCCTTCTGCTGTTTGTAGTGAAATCAAAATCACCACAAACTTTTTTTTTACCACTACTGCTTTTGATGCATCTCCATTTCCACTTATGTCCTGGCTGGGAAATAATTGTTCAGAATTCTTACCAGAGACAGAGGAGTCATGACATAGTATTGATCCCCTGCCCATTGGAAGTATCGATGTCATCTTCTGACAGCAGATCTTAGGAAATTCGCTGGAGCCCACTGGTGTGGTAGGGTTCGGGTGGTGTTCTGAAAGTTTCTCACTTTCATCGTGCGAGTCTCCTGCCAGAGAATTTAGGTAAGCAAGATGGGCAAGGAATGTAAGGAAATGCAGGGATCATTAGCAGTGAATGGCTTGTTTCTGAGCAAATGCATTCTCAGAAATTATGTAGCAGTTAGGGTGAGGTTAATGCATAAGGAATGAGGTAGTTGTGATTTTAATGCAATAATCCAAACCATAGACTAGAAACCTAGCATGAGTTGATGCCTTGAAGTGTCACGAGAATAAATATTGCAAAATCTTCCTGGAAGCACTTTCTTCATGTCTCAGAGGAGTGTAGATTTGAAATTAGATTAATAATTCTTTCGACTTTGTCCACTCTGTGCTTTGTTACTGTGGCAAAATTTGATATATTTGCTCATATAATATCAGACATTGGATTCCTGAAGAGACTGATTTGTGAAGTGGAGTAAATATTCCTCTGTGTTATATTTGATAAGACACTTTCACATTTTGTTTGTGACATGCATTCTAAAAAAATATTGTCTTATTTTAAGAGCAAAGTCCGTTTCCTCCATGTCAGAATTCCAACGCTTGATGGACAGTTCTCCATTTCTCCCTGAGAAGCACTTCATTAGTGATTCCAGTCAACATGCATACAAGACCAAGGATGAAGCAACCCCACCATTGTCTCCAGATGACTTGAAATATATTGAGGAATTTAATGGAAAAAGCTTGGAGTACACTAGCAAAGATAAGCCAGCAGAAGCCTGGCTGGAAAAGAGTGAAGATGACAAAACAGTGAGCAGTTTACCGGCCGAGCCCTTCCAGGCTACCTCATGGTTCCTTACAACCAGTGCTACGATGACAACCAGTACAATGAGTGGGCAGGATTCCACTCAAAAGCAGCTCCAGCGTAGCAGTGCAGGCTCGGATAAAATAGGAATGCGACTGTATCACAGTCCACCAGTGATCCGCAGATTTGAAGGGTCAACGCGACCTAACAGCGATGTAATGAAAGTGCCAGATTCAGACTTTTCTTTTTCCAGGATCAAGTCAGGTGGGAATGATTCAAAGGGAGGATCACCGAATGTATTTGGAAGGTGGCCATGTGAAATTGGAAAGCACCACAAAGACTTGCTGGAGGGTGGTCTCCATCCAATGGAGCACCCAATCTGTAGTACTGTAGGCTTTGCTTCATCACTGCATGATCTTAACATATCTGGCAACATGAGCGATGACATGAAAGAAGTAGCTCATTCAGTCATGAGTCGAATACGTTCAAACTCAATTGAGCCCCAGTTCAAAGACATTGCCTGTCAGACTATTGGTGCTACAAGTACAGGAACACAGACCACACAGACTATCAGTGTAGGTTTGCAAACCGAAGGCCTTAGGAACATCACCAGCAGTCCACACAAGTGTTTGACACCAAAAGGAGGTTCGACTCCTGTATCCTCACCCTCACGAAGTTTGCGGAATAAGCAGGTGGTGCCAGTAGTTGAGAAAATGCAGGCAAAGTTTGAACGAGCATGCTGCTCACCCAAATATGGCTCCCCGAAACTACAAAGAAAGGTTTCTGCAAAATCGGATCAGCCAAAGGATCGCATTTTGCCAAGTACTCCACAGAAGGGATTCAACGAATCAGCTTGGGCAAGATCAACCACCACTCGAGACAGTCCTGTTCACACCACCATTAATGATGGCCTTTCGAGTTTGTTTAATATCGTAGATCACACTCCCATAGCTTGCGACAATGTGCAAAAATTAACCAGGTCTGTGAGTAGATCAAAGCCTGCGGAACCCAGGTCAAATTATATCTTAGTTCAAGAGTTTCTGAAGACTGTCAGTGGCGGATCGCCAAGTCCAGTCTGCATGTCAGCGGAATCAGAGATGGAAACAGATGGCGAAGATCTTATTGGGAAGCAGGAACTGTCTATTTCTCCAGGATACAGCCTTACCGAAAGTCCTGCCAGGATCCTAAACAAACATCTACTTGAACAGGCCCTTAATGATGAACAAAGTCAAGCTAAGAACAGCCAGAAATCTGCCAATGACGACAGTAAGGCAGAAGATGCAGATGGAATTTCCCCTAACTTCCTTGAGGTATATTGCTCATTTTACTCTTTCTGTCTTGAATTTTACAAAGCTCATTGTTTGGATTACATGGATCAGCTAATTAACGTCAACTATTTCTATTGTTTCTGCAGCCAGTACATGGCTCCATTCACTAAAGTGTTTCAGGTCAATGCATTTCTGTTCTTTGAAGTTTCATTTTGGACTTCAGAGCCAACTAATGCTCACGTTGTGTGGTGATAGTTAATTAAGTAAAATTTAAGGATTTCATTGCAGGTTATACCAGCAGCATTAAAGTCTTCTCACATGAATTTTTGTTAAAAGGCTATCACCTTGCTTGAGCCAGTTTTTGTACAGGTTCACCATGACTCTGTTCACTCTCACCTCTGAGTTAAGTAAGCCATGGGTTCAAATCTCACATGAGTGTGAAAATCCAGGCTATTACTCCAGTGCAGCACTGTGGCACCCTGTTTCTTTTTGGATAAGCTGTTAAAATATGGCCTTATCTCCTTTGCAAACAGATATAAAATATTCTCTGATGCTATTTGGGAAAAAAGCATGGAGTTATCCCTGTATGCTGGTCACTAGCTATGCTGAAAACAGATTCTCTGCTCAATATCACGTTTCTGATTTTGAGATGATTCTGTGCACAAAAGGGCTTCTTATTGCAGTAGAGCTGCACTTGAAATGTTAAAACCATTTAAGGATTTTTAGGGTGTCATGGTGCTATATAAGTACACGCAAGTCCTTTGTGTTCATAGTCATATGTCCCTGTATTGCAATGCTTTCAAAATCTTACTTTAGTATTACTTTGATTTCAGAATTGAAAATTTGTTAAATTACCACAATAGCTAAACAGTTCTTACGTGTGTTGGTATCTATGAATATTCTTTACTGGTTAAAGTATTCTCCTACTGAATGTGAAAAAAAAACTAAGCATCTCAGGGTAACCTATTTAATGCAATGTTCAAATGGCCAGAAATTTGTCCTTCCTTGGGGTAAGAGACCAGGCCTTTTCACACTAATCCAGATGTTAATGGAGCAAACTATTTCTTCTCTCTCTCAGATTTTCTTGTATTTACCCTCCCTGATTGCTTGTTGCACCTACATACCATTTGTGTTCCTGAGGGTTTCCCAAGTGCTTTAAAGCAAGTGCTGAGAACCTCATTTCAATGACCGTAAGCATTGAAATTAGGATGCATGCAGCGTGCTGAAATAGTAGGTAAAGATAGCATCTTTGGGTCCAATTAATCATTGAGTAAAGCCACTGAGCTTTCAGTGAGTTGATTTTTTTTAAGTTCTTGTTCTTCTCAGGAAGCAGTGATGGCAAGAAAGGAAGGAGCCAGCAAAGTAGAAGGGATCAGGAAACGGCTGCAGGCAGGTGCAAGCAGTAAGAACTGAGGTGGTAAATCTGGCAGCCATCTGCTGGAATTAAAATTAGCTTGAGAGCGAGTGAGTTTGCTTGTAGTAAGGAGAAGTATGTCAGTCGTAAATGAATCCTTTTTTCCCCTATAAGGGAGCATTTTGACTCTCTGAAGCTGCTATTGTTTTATGCCTAGGACATTAATAGAAAAAAAAGACTATTAATTAGAAGCCAGCAGGGTTGGTATTTCTGGAATTTTGAGAGGTACTTTTTGGGTGGGTGGGTAAAGAGTTAATTGGTGGGGGTAAAGTAGATAGTAGAAATCTATCCCATGACTAAATTAATAATTGGAGATTTTTTCAAAGTTAAGACACATAAATAGAATACATACAGATCAGCCAAGATCTCATTAAGTCGCTGTACAATGAGCTGTTCTTGCTCCTATGCCCCAGTTAGATTGATAACAAATTTATATTTACTTAATTTAATATATACTTAATTTAATTTAATATATACTTAATTTAATTTAGGATCAAACCAAATAATATTATTCCCTCCAACAATCTCACAACAATGGGGTTAGAGTCGGCAGTCCTATATTAATCAGAGTATTGTATAATATCACTCCCCCACCCCCCCAGGTCTCAGAGTATGGCTCATTGGTGAGGTTTCATCACACAACAATTCATAATGCATGCTCATAAAACGCTGGACAAATGGGCTCTGTATTCAGAGTACAGTATCAGCATTGGTATAGTTCAGTGCAGCATCTGAAGGGTAGGAATTGTCATAATCAGTACACCAGTTTATATAGCTCTCAGTGTAGCCTTTTTAAATTTTATTAACAATTCCTATATAAGGAAATGTTCTAAATATTATAATGTACAAAATAATATCACGGGTTCAATTTAATATCAGAGAATGTAAACAATATACAACCTGAAATTTTTACTCTTCACAGACATCCACGAAACAGAAAAAGAAACCCAAAGAATGAATGACAAAGTATTAGGACCCCAAAGGCCCCTTCCTCCCATGGACAAGCAACAGCAAAAGCACTGACTCTTCCCCCCACTTGCTCTAGCAAAAGCATCAACCCCACCACCACACAAGTATTTAGTAAAGACCTCAAAGAGACTATGATCTAGAGTCCATCAAAACCACTGTCCATCCCAACACTTCGATATCTCAGACAGGCTCTTGCTCTCACCAGTGAGAAAGAGATAGCACTCCTGTAACAAGAAGCGGGGAAACTAGCAGCTAGCTATTTCGATGTTAATCTGCTACGTCACTTCTCCGAGATCTCCAACTCAAGGACCAACAGACTCCCACTCACCATTGAGGGGGAGTGGAGGAAGGGGAAGGGATATCCCTCCCTCTCTCCCTGGGTGTTGGAGAGGGGTGAGGAAGAGGAGGAGGGGAGGAGAGTGGGTGGGGTAAAGTGGAGGGATATCCCTCCACTTCCCTCTTTCCCTATCTCTCTCCCACTCCACCCCTCCTCACCCCTTCTCTCAGGGAGGGGGAGGGATATCACACCCCCACTTCCACCCAGGGATAGAGGTAGGGGGGTGAGAAGGGGAAGGGATATCCCTCCACTCCCTCCCCTACCCAGGGATAGCGGGGGAGGGAGGGAAAGAGAGAGGGAGGGGGAGAGATATCCCTCCCCTTTCCCCCCACTCTCGCAGGAGAGGGGGAGAGGGAATATTCCTCCCCGCTCCTTCTCCTCTCGCCTGTGAACCCTCCCTCACTCCCTCCCTCTCTGGAAGAGAGAGGGGGTGAGAAGTGGGAAGGGATTTCCCCCCCACTCCCTCACTCTCCATCCCCCCTCTCTCCCAGGGATGTGGGGGAGAGGAGGGGAGGGAGGGGGAGAGGGAAGGTGCAAGTCTTCTAGGCTGCACAGCAAGTCCGAGAACAGGAACTCACTGCCCGTTGAGAGCCAAAGCTCCAGCTGTAGATCAGACTCCGACTGGACCCTCGCCACCTTGAAAGGAAAGGAAAGGCATGAAAAAGGACAAAGGAAACTTTTTTCTCAAACAAA
Source organism: Hypanus sabinus (assembly GCF_030144855.1). Classification (NCBI taxonomy): domain Eukaryota; kingdom Metazoa; phylum Chordata; class Chondrichthyes; order Myliobatiformes; family Dasyatidae; genus Hypanus; species Hypanus sabinus. The sequence goes on from NC_082706.1 coordinate 128,399,398, forward strand.
CTGGAAGATGGCGCCCATGTCTGCACTAACCTCTGGCGCCATCGTATATGTGAAAAGCTACATTTCCTCGTCCAAGCTTAATTGTTACTATTGCATCGTATTCAGCATTGATACTTGATCCCTCAGGTTCATTATGCTCCTACTTCCTTGTAAACTCCCATCTTTTAGAAGGATGAGAGGGGATCTGATTGAAACATTTAAGATTATTAAGGGATTGGACACACTGGAGGCAGGAAGCATGGTCCTGCTGATGGGTGAGTCCAGAACTAGCGGTCACAGTTTAAGAATAAGGGGTAGGCCATTTAAAACAGAGATGCGGAAAAACTTTTTCACCCAGAGAGTGGTGGATATGTGGAATGCTCTGCCCCAGAAGGCAGTGGAGGCCAAGTCTCTGGATGCATTCAAGAGAGAGTTAGATAGAGCTCTTATAGATAGCGGGGTCAAGGGATATGGGGAGAGGGCAGGAACGGGGTCCTGATTGTGTATGATCAGCCATGATCACAGTGAATGGCGGTGCTGGCTAGAAGGGCCGAATGGCCTACTCCTGCACCTACTGTTGATTGTCTGTTTGCTCCAATCTTGGCTACCATTAGTGGATGCTGACTGAAAATCCTGTTCAAATTCAATCCCTTCTAAAAGTAAGCTATAAATTGCTGTGGTGATTAAAATACTAGACCAACAGTCAAAGTTGTGGATCACAGATTCAGAAGCATAAATTTGAATCAAATATTGCAGCTACTGAATTTAAATTAAAGGAAATTATATAAATTGGAATTAATTAAATAGCTAGTTATTGTAACAGTAAGCGCAAACTGCTGGATTGTTGTGTAAACCCATCTTGTGTGCGAACATTGTTCAAGGAAGGAAGTCTACCATCCTTTCCTATGTGTGACTCCAAACCTACAAACATACGTAACCCTTTACTGCCTCTTCAATTGAGGATGGACTATAAATGCAATTGATAGTCATGTCCACATTTGTGGACCAATAAATTACAAAAACTCGCAATATTTGTAATGGAGGTTAAGATTGGTTAGCTTGTGAAACTAAGGGTATGTATTCATTTCTCACATTTAGACAAATTTCAGGGAGGGTTGATGAGATCATTAAATTTCCATCCTTCCACAAACAAAAAAAGATAGATACTACAGATTAAAATTGGGTAGCTTTTAAATTGCTAGTCACCAGATCCATAAGTATTCTAACCACCACCAAACCCAAGCCAGCAGGGTGGGTTTCAGTAACCTGGTTGGCACTAATGACTTAGTACAGTGGGAGAAAGATAAAGGATAGGTTGTCATTACAAGAAAAACTATAGCAAATCAGAATGATAGATGCTTTAGCATTCACACTCTGCCTTAAGCTGAATTTTGTCTCAAGTATATCCTGTCGGGAATTCAGAAAAGACTTCTATGAATAGTATGTGGAACATTATGCCATAAATTGTCGTCAAGGTGAATAGCATAGCTTCAGGAAACTAGGTAAGCATCTTTGGAATATGAATAGAAAGATGTGTTAATGCAATTAGCTGAAGTAAAGGAGAAGCTCAAGTGGAGTACACATATTAATTTGAAATTCTTAAGTGAAATATCTTTTCCTGCACTATAACTTCATTTAATGCAAGCACCTTCTGCAGTGCTAAGCATGAGTTGTCCAGTTACTTTGCGTACAATGTTTTCCTACAGTATTACTGTCCACTTCCATAGGAATCGATACTTTATGTAGGCAGTCCTCCACCTTTGCTGGTTGCCTCATACTTTACCAGATTTTTCTATTAGAAGAGTGGAATTCACTTCTTAGGAGCTGCAGGCAAGGATTCCAATATGACTGACATTTTATTGAATTGTGGATAATGACAAAGAACTGCAGCTAAACAGGGTATCCCAGAAACAGGATCAAGCCTGCTGCAGACCCACAGAGAGGTCACTGCTATCTGAACTGAAGTTGAAATCATCATTATCACATTGAAATTAGAGAAAGCTTTAAAGTTGTATACCTTTCTATAATTGCAAATATTACCTACTTCTACCCATGTAATGTTTTACCTGATATTTACAGTTGATTATTGTTATTTTCTATATATAAAGTATACTACAGTTTACTGATAAACTGATACCAATCTTTGTACAGTGAAAAAACAACAGTTCAATTTGCAAATAAGTGTTGCCACAAAAGCTATGGGAACCTCCACTGTTGGCCAGTTGTGCTTTTGTCAGCCGGTCGTCAATTTTGTTTAGATCCATAGTAAATTGGTAAAACTCTGTTACATCCAGTGCAATAAACAAGAGGCTCTTGGATAGTCATGAGCTTCTTTTGTTAATTGATTTTCAGTCTGTTGACAATTAACAGAGGCCACAAAAATATTAACGTGCTATCTCAATAGTTTGCCTCTGTTGGAAAGCTCCCTTCCTGTAACAGTTAATGGGGAAAGTTTGCAAGCCCTGACATGTTGCCAAGTATCTTTTTCTTACGTTCAGGAATCATCATGGGACATTGCTACATAGACCCTATAGAAACCTGTTCTTTATTAATTACCCTTGTTTAATAATAACTGTTTCAATATGCAACTTTACTGTTTACCTTGTCTTATTTTTTCTCCTATCTGTTCTACCCAGAGCCAAACTCTCTTACTAACCACCCCTTGGGGACTATAACCCTGCCTGCCTCACTACTGTAAGTTTTATGTTTCCAACCTTGGTGCTGTTTTGACTGTCCATTTTAGAAGCTTTTGGCAGAGCGCTTCATGCTTGTAGGTTTAAAAACAAGTTGCCTCTTTTTATTGCATAGATGCCAAACCTTATGCTTTGTAGTCAAGTTTGTCATTACCACGTGCTCTTAAGTTTTATTTTCGGATGCATGGCATTTGATAAGCTGAGAGTAAAGTTAGAGTAATGTAAACCATGAGGTGGTACTGTGTCTCTGGAACCTGGCAGCACTTCATGTGGATGCCATCAGACTCATCTCACTCAGTGCTGGTAAATATGCGTCTTAAATTCTGTGGTTATCTACAGAGTCTATCTATCCAGACCTCAGAATAAAGCCAGTCTGCGTGGTTTCTCTTGACAATATGTATTACATATATTTACCAGCTGAATATTGGATGTGGCTTTGCAACTCTGGTGAAATAAGCTCAAATTCAGCCCACATCAGCCAATGTAAGTGAGCCCTAACCATTTCAAATCTAGAGATCCTGTACCAAACCACTCTGGCATCATCACATTAGGTCATGCTGACATTGTGGTAATGGCCTCACTGAAATGGAAGTTGTGAACCCTATAGTTATCTGGTTCAAAGGACTAGTTACTTATGAGTTCAAGACTTCTGGAGCAGTAGTTCAAGTTCATCTCCAAGTTAATTTATTTGAGACCTACTCAGAGAGTCAACTTCCCCTCAGTTCATCTTCTTTTGAAAGGAACATGGAGAATAATTCTGCATTCCTCTCCAATCTTGGAAATGGGAGTGCAAGAGGTGGAACCCTAATGAAGTTAGGTTCTGGCTGCCACATTTTCTACCCACAGCTTAAAAAAAATGTTTTCAAGTTTGTATTTGTTGACTGACTTCCACTGGGAGCAGTGTGTTTCCATCTCACCAATGCTGTACCATCTCATCTCACTGCACATAAAGCATAAACATCTTCTCAGCTTCAATCCTAAACATAATCACTTCAAATCATCAGAGTAAAGAACAGTTCCCTAACTTGACAAGCTAGCTGAGACAAAGAATGATATTTCAGTCAGTAGCAATGGGTTTTTATTTTTTAAACACACTATTATTTCTTTTCTAAACACAAGAGATTCTATAGATGTTGGAAATCCAGAGCAACACACACAAAATGCTGGAGGAAGTCATTAGGCCAGGCAGCGTCAATGGAGAAGAATAAACAGTCGGCCTTTCAGGTCAAGGCCCTTCATCAGGACTGGAAAAGAAGGGGGAGGAAAGAAGCCAGAATATGAAGGTGGTGAAGGAGAAGGGGCACAGGCTGAAAGATGACAGGTGGGTGGGGAGGATGAATTAAGAAGATGGCAGGTGATAGGTGGAAAAGGTAAAGAGCTGGAGAAGAAGCAATCCGAGAGGAGAGTGGACTATGGGAGCAAGGGTGAAAGAGGAGGGGTACCAGGGGGGTGTTGTGATAGGCAGGTGAGGAGAAGAATAGCAGTAAAAGGGGAGCCAGAGTGGAGAAAGAAAGGAAAGGGGAATTACTGGAATTTAAAGGAGGCCGTGGACTGGCATGTCATAATGGGCATGGGGATTGGAATTAATTGACAATAGACAGTAGGTGCAGGAGTAGGCCATTCGGCCCTTCTAGCCAGCACCGCCATTCACTGTGATCATGGCTGATCATACACAATCAGTACCCCGTTCCTGCCCTCTCCCCATATCCCTTGACTCTGCTATCTATAAGAGCTCTATCTAACACTCTCTTGAATGCAGCCAGAGACTTGGCCTCCACTGCCTTCTGGGGTAGAACATTCCACATATCCACCACTCTCTGGGTGAAAAAGTTTTTCTGCATCTCTGTTCTAAATGGCCTACCCCTTATTCTTAAACTGTGGCCTCTAGTTCTGGACTCACCCATCAGCAGGAACATGCTTCCTGCCTCCAGTGTGTCCAATCCCTTAATAATCTTATATGTTTCAATCAGATCCCCTCTCATCCTTCTAAATTCCAGTGTATACAAGCCCAGTCGCTCCAATCTTTCAACAAATGACAGTCCTGCCATTCCGGGAATTAACCTCGTGAACCTACGCTGCACTCCCTCAATAGCAAGAATGTCCTCCCTCAAATTTGGAGACCAAAACTGCACACAGTACTCCAGGTGGGGTCTCACCAGGGCCCTGTACAGCTGCAGAAGGACCTCCTTACTCCTAAGGTCAATTCCTCTTGTTATAAAAGCCAGCATGCCATTAGCTTTCTTCACTGCCTGCTGTACCTGCATGCTTGCTTTCATTGACTGATGTACAAGAACACCTAGATCTCGTTGTACTTCCCCTTTTCCTAACATGACTAATCTGCCTTCCTGTTCTTGCCACCAAAGTGGATAACCTCACATTTATCCACATTAAACGGCATCTGCCATACATTTGCCCACTCACTCAATCTGTCCAAGTCACCCCGCATTCTCATAACATCCTCCTGACATTTCACACTGCCACCCAGCTTTGTGTCATCAGCAAATTTGCTAATGTTACTTTTAATCCCTTCATCTAAATCATTAATGTATATTGCAAACAGCTGCGGTCCCAGCACCGAACCTTGTTGTACCCCACTGGTCACAGCCTGCCATTCCAAAAGGGACCCGTTAATCACTATTCTTTGTTTCCTGTCAGCCAGCCAATTTTCAATCCATGTCTGTACTCTGCCCCCAATACCATGTGCTTTAATTTTGCCCACTAATCTCCTATGTGGGACTTTATCAAAAGCTTTCTGTAAGTCCAGGTACACTATATCCACTGGCTCTCCCTTGTCCATTTTCATAGTTACATCCTCAAAAAACTCCAGAAGATTAGTCAAGCATGATTTTCCCTTCATAAATCCATGCTGACTCGGACTGATCCTTCTACTGCTATCCAAATGTGTCGTAATTTCCTCTTTTATAATTGACTCCAGCATCTTTCCCACCACTGACGTCAGGCTAACCGGTCTATAATTCCCTGCTTTCTCTCTCCCTCCTTTCTTGAAAAGTGGGACAACATTAGCCACCCTCCAATCAACAGGAACTGTTCCTGAATCTATAGAACATTGGAAAATGATTACCAATGTGTCCACGATTTCTAGAGCCACCTCTTTTAAGTACCCTGGGATGCAGGTACATCAGGTCCTGGGGACTTATCAGCCTTCAGACTCAACAGTCTATCCAACGCCGTTTCTTGCCTAATATAAATTTCCTTCAGTTCATCCTTTACCCTAGTTCCTTTGGCCACTATTACATCCGGGAGATTGTTTGTGTCTTCCCTCGTGAAGACAGATCCAAAGTACCTGTTCAACTCATCTGCCATTTCCTTGTTCCCCTTAATAAATTCACCCGTTTCTGTCTTCAATGGCCCAATTTTGGTCTTAACTACTTTTTTGCTATTCACATACCTAAAGAAGCTTTTACTATCCTCCTTTATATTCTTGGCTAGTTTACCTTTGTACCTCATTTTTTCTTGGCGTATTGCCTATTTTGTTATCTTCTGTTGCTCTTTAAAAGCTTCCCAGTCGTCCGGTTTCCTGCTCATCTTTGCTATGTTATACTCATTCTCTTTTATTTTTATACTGCCCTTTACTTCCCTTGTCAGCCACGGCCACCCCTTACTCCCTTTCTTGCTACGTTGTCTGTACAATAGTAATCATTACCAAAAAAAAATGGGAAATCAAACACATCTTTCTTGATTACTCCACTTCCTACCCCTTATCCTAGCCTCAATTAACCCTAGGCATGAAAACTGGTGAGGCAAGTTGCCTGTCATTAATATTTATTTGGCTAGCTGCCAGCACCAGACATTAGGTCTGTTAAAATTGCCTGAAGACCAAGCTCCATGTGTCCTCAGGCTCAATATAAGATTCATACTAGTATACACTCCTGCACTTTCAAAAGTTTCAAAAAGGATGGTCTTACAAGTAAGGTATAAAGCAAAACAAATGTTGGAAATCAGAGACAATAAATCATCATAAGTCTGAAACCTGAACTGTTTCTTCTACAGATTCTGCCTGAGCTGCTGCATCTTTCCAGCAATTACTGTTTTTTATTCCATTTTCCATATTTATAGTTTATATAACCATCAATTATTCTTTAATCAAGATTTTCTTGCAGCCTTTTAAATACTTTCAAGTTTTTTTTAATTCTTAAATGTGCACGAGGTTAGTTTAGTGATTTTAAGACAATTACATTTTAAGCTATAGATGATTTGTTCTTGGGTCATCCTTCTGTATATTTGCATAAATGATTTTGCATTACACTTACAGAATCTATTAGTGACATTGCTGCTCAAGTGTAATGTTCCAAGCGACTTACTGTAATTGGAAGATAATTGGGAAAAATGCAGATGCTGGAAATCAGAAGTAAATACACAAAATACTGGAATTACTCAACTGGTCAGACAAACAAAATCAACATGTCAGGTTGATGACCTTTCATCTTGACTACTCTGATGTAAGGGTAATCATTAGCACTGGCTCTGTCCACAGTTTCTCCCTGACCGACTGAGTATGTCCATTATTTTCTGTCTCTAATTAAAATGTAATTCTTTTATTATAGACCATGTATCAGGACTCTACAGGGTCTCCACCCAAAATGTCTGCTAATCATTGGCCTTTGGAGATGCCTGGCCCCAGAGTTCCTCCAGCAACTCTGTGCATTCAGTTAAAAAGTAAAAGAAAACTGCTGAAGGAACTTGGTGGGTGGAAGACTGGGATCTGAACATGGACGTGGGCCGAATTGTCAACCATCCCTTTGCTTCCACAGATGCTCTTTTTTTGGTTTGTTTTTAATCGTTTATCCCCAGTGAGCAAAAGATAAATGAGAATATGCAGATAAATTGTTTCAGTAAGGGAATTAAAAACTCAGTTAAACTTGCAGGTGGCATGGATAAAGCAGTTGTTCACAAACAGGATATAAACTGGTAAGAGATTTAAAATTGGGGCAGATGCAACATCTTTTGAGTTGGAACAAAATTCCAGATAGATTTTGAAACCTTATGGTGCCAGGTTACACCATAACAAGAAGCATCTTGCAAATTCATGGCAAGAATCAACTTGGGCTTGGGGACTTCGAAATTATCGTTGAATGGTAGGCATTAAAATAACAGCATTCCTCACCAGGTTCATAACTGAATGTATAATCCCACTCTCTTAATTAGCAACAGGAGACTTGTAAATATTAAGCACATTTTAGCTGGCATTTGTAGTTTTTGGAGTTCATTTGTATGTCCATAAGCCCCGTGTCCATAATCCAGGGATGGCCTGTTCATTTCTATTTCAGAAGCTCTTAGTAAATAATAAAAATGTATTCTCATATGAGAGGATCACAGCCAAGATCTTCTCTTATTGAATGATATATCATTAAGAGTTCTGGCAAAGTAAAAGATGCAGGAACCATTCCAATTTTTACTGGTTTCATATTTCCGGCCATTCTAGTGTATAAACTGCAGCTGTTCCCTTTTACAAAGAAAGTGTAATTCAAATCGGTCCAAACACAAGTATTATTTCAGATATAATAGGAAATACTGTATCTTTAATTTGTGTGCCATGCTTGCAAACACTTGATACAACAAAATTTGGGGTTGTTTGCCCTATTTCTTATGTTGTGGCGATTGAAAACTAGCTTGGTGCATCTTTCCCCTGACTTTGAACTTCAGCATAGATGTTGGTTATCTCCAAATGGCACACACACAAATTATTGCAAATTTAGACAAATATCATAAAAACAGAAATATAGGACTTTTTCAATACGTGACAGTGGCATTCAGAAAGACTACGGAATAACTGGTGTTCAATCCATAACTATGAAGGAGAATATCACAGTGATGCATTTTGCCACTGAAAATGCAATTATTGTTTAAACATCTTAGCGTAAAACTGTGGGTGATGCCCTACAGTTGAAATAAGGATCTTCCTGAAAAGAAATTTACCAAAATGCTTTTTTTTTTGTAGAAGTAACCTGTTGAAATATTATGAGCATTTTTAAGCAAGATTGACACTATCACATTGCATTGAAAATTTTAAAAATGTATATTAAGTAATAAAGAGTCTGTGTCTCTAATTTCAGCACAGCTGCAGAAAGTACTTAACCCAGTGATAATGTGTGGTACCCTCCAGCACTGTAGAATGTATTATTTTCCAAAATTTGAGTTTCAAACAATAACATATTGGTTTGATTAAAAAAAACTTTCAAGTACAAATTAAGGATCTTAAATATTGCTTTTGATTTGTAATTTAGGCATGATTTAACATATGTTTAAAGAGAAACACAGTCTGCTTAAGACTAGTTTGGATTTAATTTAGGAAAATGTGAATTTGGCACACTGATACACATTCAAGGGTTTAAGCCATGCCATCCTTTTAAAATCTACATTATTCAATCTGTTCCACTGTTTGTCCTGCCTGAGGTTGCCTGCCACACAAAGCTGTTGATAGCTATGGGTGACTGAATTTTAGTGTTGGATATTTAATTTTAACTTACCTTTGTGCAGGTTTAAGGTTATCTATCAATTAGTCATTCGTTCTAATCAATCAGTTGTGATCTGTGTCCTCAAGCTCCCGGATTTTCATGAATGGTACTTGGTCTGTTTTTGTCTGTCATGTATCGTCCTGAACAGTTTATTTGAATGGAAAGGTATTGAATTAATCAAATTAAGATCAGACACAGTGGGTAGCTTTAGGATGGAGGAACAGATAATTAGCTTTCAATGGCTGTAATTTAGACTTTGCTTGGTGGAATAAAATGGACAGCAGCAAATGATAAAGTTTGGTGTTTTCACTTTGATTGAATTCACAGCAGCTGGTATCCAGGGAGATGTACAGCATGGAACTTCATGGATAAGGTCAATTTTAATCTGTAGCCTAAATCTATCCTTGCAGCAAGTTAAGCTGACACAAAAAGGACAGGCATGTAGTGTGTATTTATCTCATTTTTCATTTTCATGATTGCTGGCAGGGTCAGCATTTCTCACACATTCCTGGCTACCATGAACAATTAGACGCAGTTCATTTTCTCAAAGTTATTGTCTCCTTATGGCGGGTGCCCCTGAGGCACCATCGGTAGCAAAGCCCAAGGCTCTGATCCAAGAATACCGAAGGAATGTGTATTTAAGTCCAAGTCAGGAAGCTATAATCCAGAGGAGAACATCACACACACAGTATTCATATGCTCCTGCTGTCGCTTTACCTCTGTGTAATGGATTAAGAGGAAACCTAGGTGAGTTACTGCAGTCCATGCTGCGGCCTTGGTGTGGTAATGGTGCAGGAGGTGGATACTCAAAAAGGTAGGCAGATCAATTCCTGACACCTGAAGACATACAGCGTTTTCAATACATGAAATTTCTGCATTCATTTTCAGAGTATTTTAGTCCTTGAAGGACATCTGGAAAATGCTCAGAAATTTCTAACATAAGACATAGGAGCAGAATTAATCCATTTGGCCTATCGAGTCTGCTCTGCCATTTATCCATGACTGATTTATTTTCCTTCTCAACCCCATTCTCCTGCCTTCTTTCCATTACCCTCAACTCCCTTACCAATCAAGAACCTATAAGCCTCCGTTTTAAATATACCCATTTGCTTGCCTAACATAACAGATATTGTCAAATGAAAATGAGTAGATTTGCTCCAAGGTGGTAACAAAGAGTTAGAGACATGAGCGTATGAATTACAAGCCCAATGTGGTTCATAGTACTCCAGATGAGATCTCATCTATATCTTATATATCCATATCATAACCCCTCTGTTTTTGTCTTCAGTTCTCCTATCAATTAAGAACATAGTGTTAGCTTTCCTAATTACCTGCTGTACCTGCACACAGGCTGTTGGCAAATCATTCACAAGCACACCCTGATCCCTTTGGATCTCAGACCTCTGCGTTCCCTTACCATTCAGGTAATTAGTTATATTTACTTTTCTTTCTGAGCGCTAAAGATGAACTCTGGAAATCTCAGTCTAACTCATGGCCCCTGCATCTTAATTGCCTACCAGTACTGTACTTTGTTACTATAGTACAGTATCTGCTTTCTGTTACTGTTTTATCTTTTGCACTGGAACACTACAGCACAGTACAGGCCCTTCAGCCCTCAATGTTCTGCCAACTGATATAATCCTTAAAAAAAAGTACTAAACCCACACTACCCCATAACCCTCCATTTTTCTTTCATCCATGTGCCTGTCCAAGAGGCTCTTAAATACCCCTAATGTTTTAGCCTCCACCACCATCTCTGGCAAGTCATTCCAGGCACTCACAACCCTCTGTGTAAAAAAACCTACCCCTGATGTCTCCCCTAAACTTCCCTCCCTTAATTTTGTACATATGCCCTCTGGTGTTTGTTATTGGTGCCCTGGGAAACAGGTACTGACTATCCACCCCATCTTTGCCTCTCATAATCTTGTAGACCTCTATCAAGTCCCCTCTCATTCTTCTACATTCCAAAGAAAAGTCCTGGCTCTGCTAACCTTGCCTCACAAGATTTGTTTTCCAATCCAGGCAACATCCTGGTAAATCTCCTCTGCACCCTCTCCATAGCTTCCACATTCTTCCTATAATGAGGTGACCAGAATTGAACACAATACTCTAAGTGCAGTCTTGTGCAATTGTTTTCTCAGAAAGGATAATTTACAGTTAGACAGAATCATTAATTGGCAAAAGTACAAAGGTAGCAGTAATTAATAAGTACCAATCACAATGGAAAAATGCTTAGGTCTTAGGTTTCAGTGTCATGGGTATTCTGGGACATTTTACTTTCAGTTCCCCTGCATGGACATTACGGATACCCAAGTACAAAAACAGTTGTTTGAATCTGAAATAAAACCAGAACATGCTAGAAATGTTCAGCAGCTCAGACAACATACATGGAGAGAAATATTTCAACTAAGGAATCTTTCAACAAGAGGAATTCGTCACCCAGAACGTTGGGCACCATGGTAGCATAATGTTTAGCACCACAATATATTTGGAGCATTTCCAGAGTTCAGTTTCAGCGCTGTTCTGTAAGGACTCGCTATGAGTCCTCCCCATGAGAGGCTCTGGGTCCTCCGGTTTCCTCCCACAGTCCAAAGAATTGTGCATTGTCCCATGATTAGGTTAGGGTTAATCAGGTCTGTCGGGGGTTGCTGGGGCAGCGAGGCTCAAGGACCAACTCTGCACTGAGTTGGTAAGTAAATAAAATAAATATCTTTTCCAGCACTTTTTTCTTTAATTTCAGAGTTTGCTAAGCTAGTTCCAGTACATCATTTGTACTTTAGCAATGGAATTAATTATATCTCTCATCTAGAAATAGCATCAACCCTAACTCATCTACATTGTTGTGTAGCATCTGCACGTTAACCTCAAGCTACACAATGTTCTAGCATGGAAACATATCATTGTTCCATCATCATCACTGAGTCTAAATCCTACTACTCCCTTAACAACAGCACTATAGATGTATCTGCACTAGAAATACTGCAGGGGTTCAAGAAGGTAGTTCAGTACCAGTTCCTCAATGACAATTAAAGATGGCAGTAAGTACTGTTCTTCCCAGCAATGATCAGGCCCCAATAAATGAATATGTTTTGTATTCATCTGCTCTCTCTGTGGAATTAATAAAGGGAGGGTGGAATCTGTATAAGAGTGCTTTTATCCTTTGCCACATGATAGCAAGAAATATGGTTGGGATCTTCATGAAAGAGACAAGGTCAACTGATTTTTATAATTTTTTTTCTCTGTGAAGAAGCCATTTGCAAATAGTATCATTTTGCCAATAGACAAACATTAATTTGCTAGCAGGGATTCTCCATAAGTGATTATGTACATTAAATCACCTTCCCCCGCAACAATGTAAGCTCCAAATGAAACAGTGTTGTAGTTATGAAAACTTTCTTTATTAGAATCAGCATGTGTGGTGAAATTTGTGGTTTAGTGCCAGTACATTGCAATAAATAATAAAAACTATAAATTACATTGAGAATTACTGTATGCAAAAGTTTGGGCACCTTGGTCAAAATGTCTGTTACTATGACTAGTTGAGTAGAAGATGAACTGATCTCCAAAAGTCATAAAGTTAAAGATGAAGCATTCTTTTTCAACATTTTAAGCAAGATTAGTGTATTATTTTTGTTTTGTACAATTTTAGTGTGAAAAAACAGGAAGGAGCACCATGCAAAGGTTTGGGCACCCCAAGAGATTTGAGCTCTCAGATAATTTTTACAAAGGTCTCAGACCTTAATTTGCTTGTTAGGGCTATTGCTTGTTCACAGTCATCATTAGGAAAGGCCAGGTGATGCAAATTTCAAAGCTTTATAAATACCCTGACTCCTCAAACCTTGTCCCAATGATCAGCAGCCATGGGCTTCTCTGAACAGCTGCCTAGCACTCTGAAAATTAAAATAAATGATGCCCACAAAGCAGGAGTAGACTATAAGATAGCAAAGTGTTTTCAAGTAGCCGTTTTCTCAGTTCATAATGTAATTAAGAAATGGCAGTTAACAGGAATGTTGGAGGTCAAGTTGAGGTCTGGAAGACTAAGAAAACTTCCCAAGAGAACAGCTCATAGGATTGCTAGAAAGGCAAATCAAAACCCCCGTTTGACTACAAAAGATTTAGCGGACTCTGGAGTGGTGGTGCACTGTTCTACTGTGCAGTGACACCTGCACAGACATGACCTTCATGGAAGAGTCATCAGAAGAAAACCTTTCCTGTGTCTTCACTGCAAAATTCAGCATCAGAAGTTTGCAAAGGAACATCTAAACAAGCCTGATGCATTTTAGAGACAAGTCCTGTGGGCTGATAAAGTTAAAATAAAACTTTTTGGCAGCAATGACCAAATTTATGTTTGGAGAAAAAAGGGTGCAGAATTTCATGAAAAGAACACTTCTCCAACAGCATGGGGGTGGATCGATCATGCTTTGGGCTTGTGTTGCAGCCATTGGCACGGGGAACATTTCAGTGGTAGAGGAAAGAATGAATTCAATTAAATACCAGCAAATTCTGGAAGCAAACACCACACCGTCAGTAAAAAAAGCTGAAGATGAAAAGAGGATGGCTTCTACAACAGGATAATGATCCTAAACACACTTCAAAATCCAAAATGGACTACCTCAAGAGGCGCAAACTGAAGGTTTTGCCATGGTCCTCACAGTTCCCCAACCTAAACATCATCGAAAATCTGTGGATAAACCTCAAAAGAGCAGTGCATGCAAGACGACCCAAGAATCTCATAGAACTAGGAGCCTTTTGCAAGGAAGAATGGGCAAAAATCCCCCAAACAAGAATTTGAAAGACTCTAAGCTAGCTACAGAAAGAGTTTAAAAGCTGTGAATTTTGCCAAAGGGGGTGTTACTAAGTACTGATTATGCAGGGTGCCCAAACTTTCGCTTCAGGCCCTTTTCCTGTTTTGTTACTTTGAAACTGTTAAAGATGGAAATAAAAATGTAATCTTGCTTAAAATATTAAAGAAATGTGTCATCTTTAACTTTATGCCTTTTGGAAATCAGGTTGTGGCGACCCACACCGCTACAAGGTCGTCTTTTACTTGCTTAGCTAGTCACAGTAACAGAAATTTTGACCAGGCATGCCCAAACTTTTGCATGTCACTATGTATAAAAAAATAAAAACTGCGGTGCAAAAAGAGGGGGAGAAGTACTGAGGTAGAGTTCACAGGTTCATTGTCCAATCAGAAATCTGATGGTGAAGGGGAAGAAGCTGTTACTGAATTGTTGATTGTGTGGCTTCATACTCCTGTACCTCCTCCTCGATGGTAACATACCCCTCGTATGCTACCATTGAGTTTGTGCAAATAAAAGTATTAAAACAGCGGTATAAAAAAATTAAAAGTACAGATTTGTCCTTAGTCACGTGTGTCGCATAACATTTCTGAAATGGATTCCATTGAAACATTTCAGTCAAATAAAGCTTTATTCACGATGGATCTATTGTGACGGCATTCATCCAAACCATATTGCTAATTTTTTCAAACATGACTCGGCTCTTAGAAACTGTTTGCCTGTGTACTTGGGCTGGTGCTTATTACATAGGAAAATGCCGCCTTGTGTAGCAGATTTACTGCACTTGGGGATTTTTATTTTGATATTTCTCCAGTTCATGAAGGTTGATCATTGTATTCTTCCCTCATCTGAGCTCTTCACGTCACATAACAGTACTTAGTGACTTACTGATTTAAGCCAAGACTTGTTCATGCTTGTTTTTGAATTGGAGGCACAAGAGATTGTAGATGCTGAAATCTGAAATAACGAACAAGTTAGTTCAGAGATTTCCCTGTATCTTGTTTGTTGCTGGAATTTGAATTTCTCCATGGCCCTGCTTGTACTTTTGGTGTTCCTTACAACACTCCAGTACATCTGCAATCTTCCAACTCTGCCTTCCTCAGTATCCCAGTGGTTAATTGCTCCAGATTTGGCAATCTTGCCTTCAGCTACCAAGACCCAAAGCTATCCTCTTCTCTTCAAATTGCTGCTTAAGTCTACCTCGGTGGTCAAGGACAGGAAATGCTGGAAATACTTAGTAGGTTGATCAGTATCTGAGAAAGCTGAGAAAGAAATGGAGAGAATGGTTTAGATTGAAAATTTATCAGAATAAGAGAAGTTAGGGAATAAACTTTTTAAATTGCAGAGAGTGGATAGGGATGAAGACAGTCTCCTAATCTCTGTAGTCTCGCTGACATTGAATGATATAAATGGTTGTGGTGCCGGCTAAGAAAGGGTTGTGAAGATGTTTTTATCATAAATGAGCCAAGGAGAGGCAATGTAAATAGAACAAAGTAAATGTTAACAGTGGGAGAGGAAATAAACTCATAAACATTGGAGTTAAGCTACAAATTAGTAAAATAGAACACTGCAGATGTTGGAAATCTGAAATAAAAGTAACGAATGCTGGTAAATTCAGTAAGGCAAATTCTATAGAGAGTTAATGTTGCTGGTTTAAGAACTTTTATTAGTTATGGCTATTTTTGATACAGCACAGAAATGAGCCATTAAAGCCCACCTCATCTATGTCATTCCTGCTGCCTGTTTACACTAATCCTTTTCACCTGCATTAGGCCTGTATCCTTTTTAGCCTTTTTTTAAAATCCGAGTACCAGCACAAATGCTTTTCAGAAAATGCTGGTTATCTGAAATTCTTGAATTCACAGTTAATGCCTAGCACTGTGATGTGCCAAATAAGACGTTGTTCCTCAAATATTTTTGGAATACTGTAAAAGGCCAAAGAGACAGTGATAAGAGTTGGGGGTGGGTGGGATGGTGAAATAAAGTGTTAAGCATTTGGAAGCTCAGGGTCATTTTGCAGACTGAACAGAGATATTTTGTGAATCATTTGCCCAGTCAGCATCTGTTTTTTTTTTCTGGTGCAGAGCAGACCACAATGTGAATACTGAATGCATTTCTGTAACAGGTTTCTTAAGGTTGTTATAGCGGGGGATGGAGGTGGGGATTAGCTCCCACTACCTACTAAATGCTCCCAATGGTGTGCGTTTCAAATAGTCTCCAACAACCAAGTCCAGCTCCTGTTCTTCACGTGTGGATTACCTACTTGGCCCAGTGGAAAGGTTTCTACTGTCAGAAGGGGCAAAGGCTGGGGTTACTGATGCCTTAAAACTGGTTGCTTCAGGCAGATGGGGCTCGTCAGCTGTGGTTGGCAGCTCATCTAGGAGAAGGAAAACTCTGATCTCAAACCTCCGCTTCCTTGTGCTGCCACTCGTGGGGAAGGCTTCTGGAGTAAACCCCAAGGAAAAGTCCAGAGCTGAGGTCCCAAAGGCAGCTGTACACTGAGTTCAACATTGACTGGCAAATCCTGTGACATCGCTGGTGAAAAATTGTATCGGTCTCTGCCATTCATTTGGATTCACCAGATGCATGGAGAAGGTGAGCCTGCTGCATGGGCAACAGCTTGCTCTCCACATCATACTACCCTGGCTTGTATATCACATAGACCTCTGGGACACAACACCCATGGCCAACCCTGACCAACGGAGGGTCTCAAGGGCAAGCACTAGACAATGAGAAGCGTGTAGATGGTGAGGATAAGATGATAGGGCAGGTGTTGTATCTCTTCAAAATCTTCTCCAGTGTGGCATGAGGTAAAGTTTTGTTAAATGACATTCCTGTTGAAGCAGCTTAGGAAGTTTAATGGCTTGAAAAAGTTCTTTTAAAAAAATCCGAATTGTTACAGTTGTTCAAATTGTAAAACCTACAATACCAGATTGACAATTTCTGGTCTGATGCAGGATGTGCCTGACACAGTTCTCATGAAGAAAAGCCTAATAGAATGTTGGAAATCTGGAGTAAATATCTCTATACCTATCCATTAGATTACAATAATTAGAGTACTGGTCAAAATTTGCCATGTAACACGAAAAACAAAATAACAAAGCAGTTAGTATTTCAGTCAGTGTCTGTGAAAAGTGTAGGGATTGTATTGATTTTGGTGTCCTGTTCAATTAGTCTAAATATCTCTTTTTCAACTGTCTAGGATACATTGATTTAATAGTCTCCTTCGGTGTCCTGAATTTCTGTGATTCTGTATTACTTCCCCCTGCCAACAGGAACTTTGATCTTTTTGGCTCCAGGCATTAAAACATATTTTATCAATTTTGTATAGAATTTTTTGATCCAGATTATATTGTGGATAAAATTACCCAATTTGTGAAGCAGCTTGCTAACTGCTCACTCAGCATTTCAGTTTCAACAAAAAAAATCTTCAATTTGATTCAAAGTGATTTAGATTTCTGCTGGATGTTGATGAAAATCCCATACTGCAAATCAACCATATCACTTCATTTGAGCAACCGGAATGTAGGAATTGAGAGTAATATTCCGGATATGCCAGCAATGCAGAATGATAGGAACAAGTAATACTTCAGTACAAGTCCTCTTATGTTGTACACAGAGAGAACATGAATCAAATACATTGTCTAGGTCAGGGTAATGTTTTACAGTGAGGCATGAAGGAAATGTGAGATTAACAGAGGGAGGTCTCAGAGAGAACTGGGGAGGCTGGCAGGAGGCAAAATAGATAAAGGTGAGGATAGAGAAATGGACTTCAATGGAGAAGACTGACAGGCAAAAGATGTGCATCGAGACTTGGTTCAACAGCTATTTCAACAAATTCTGGTCATGATTCCACTGCCATTTACACCTCCTTTAACCGAAGCACTCATTAGTCCTTCAATCTTTCCAGCCTTCTCGTTACCACAGATCTCCCCTTTTGCTCTTCCCTCCTGATCTGCAATTGGCCCCGCCTTTTATCTCTGATTAATATTTTTATCTTTAATATTGTCAAATTCTCGTGAAAGCAATTCAGCAACCTCATATATCCAGTGTTCCATAAACAGCAGAAATGTGATGACACAGGAGGAGTTGGGAGAGGGGGTAACAGAAGCTTAACTAGCATCACAGTCCAGATATGAGGAAGCAAAGAAGATCTCAATGTAACACTGTTCCACTCTGCTAAGTAGATAGTCCAGCCATATTCAAGGCCATGTTTTTTAGGCTTAGTTCAAGTTTCCTTGGAGTGAAGCAAAGAGCCAAGGACAGAGAGTCCTTATTGTGAATGTGTTATAGATGTCCAAAAGCTCGTTGCAAGGACTCGGGCTGATCAAATGAATGTCATAAATTCATTGAATTATATACCAGGGAAAACAGCCCCATTGGCCCAACTCATCCACCAATCACGATGCCTATTTAACCTAATCTCATGTGCCTCCTTTTGGCCCGTCTCACTAAACCTTTCCTATTCATGAGCCTGTTCAAATGTCTTTTTTAAACAGTGTAATTGTACATTCCTCTGCTGTTTCCTCTGGCAGCTTGCTTCATATATCCCCTACCCTCTCTGTAAAAAAAAATTATCCTCAGGTTACCTTTAAATCATACCTCAACTCACCTTAAACTTATGCCCTTTAATCGTAGACCCCATTACCCCGAAAAAAAGACTGTGACTATCTTCCATATAAAGTACTGTGCAAAGGTCTGTAAAGGTCACATACTGTGAATGCAGCTACAGTGCCTCAGATTTTACACAGTACTGCATTGTCAACATGGAGTGGAGAGCAAGTTTATAAATCTGGCAGGAGCAAAGGATGCTGGCAATGATGGGGGTGGAGCTCCTTGGGAGAGGTGTGGGACAGGTGGCAGGGTGGGGGAAGGCTTGCACAGGTTTGGACACACCAGGCAAGGTCATTTGATTCCTAACAATTAGTTTATTGATCATTTAAGAACATCTCTCTGGTGCTTCCCACACCCTCCCCTCTCTCTTCCCCGCCACAATTCCCCACTCTCTGCTCCCTTCCCAATCTCAGCCCACGATAGAAACCCGTATCAGAATCAGATTTATCATCGCTCATGTGCCATGAAATTTGTTCTTTTTTGAGACAGTGGTATAGTGTAGTACATAAAATTACTACAGTACTGTGTAAAAGTCTTAGGCACCCTGACTCTATATATTGTATATGCCCCTCATAATTTTATAAGCCTCCACAAATTCATGTTTCAGTCTCCCTTGCTCCAGCAAAAACAGTCCCTGTTTATCCATTCTCTCAGGCATCAGTATCATTCAGGGAGGTGGTATACCAGGCTGAAGATGCACACTTGACATTCTAGAAACAGCTCCTGCCCCTCCACCATCTGAATAGTCAGTGAATACTACCTCATTATTTTTATATATTCTTATTGTATTTTATAGATTTTAAATGTACTGTACTGTAGCCTGATGTCACAATGTACAGTATGTCAGTGATAATAAACCTGATTCTGATTCTAATTCCCTCCTTGTAGCACTAGTTAGACCACACTTGGCGTATCATGTTCGGTTCTGGCCTCATCATTATAAGAAGGATGTGGAAGATCTAGAGAGGGTACAGAGAGAATTACCGGGATACAGCCTGGATTACATGGAAACGTTAAGCAAGCTAGGGCTTTTCACTTTGAACTGAAGAAAGATGAGAGGCAACTTGACAGAGGTGCATAAGATTATGAAAGGCATAGATAGAGTAGACATCCAGCAACTTTTTCCCAGGGCAGCAATGGTCAATATCTGAAGAAACCCAGTTTACCTGAACGGAGGAACGTTTAGGGGAGATATCAGAAGTAGGGGTTTTACTATACTGAGAGTGCAAGGTGTCTGGAATGCACAGCTGAAGTGGTCGTAGATATAATAGGAACATTTAAGGGACTCTTAGATATGTTCATGGATGTAAGAAGGGCACCACAATAGAGTAGCGGTTGGTGTGACATCATTAGAGCTCAGGGCAGCGGAATTCAGAGTTCGTGCAATCTCCCTGTGACCGCTTGGTTCCTTTGGATTCTCCGGTTTCCTCCCGCAATCTAACAAGTTAGTCATTGTAAATTGCTCTATGATTAGGATAGGGTTAAGTAGGTGGGTTGCTGGGTGGGACTGCCTGTTCTGCACTATATTTCTAAATAAATAAAAATAAACAACCATTTATATAAGTTGGAACAACATCAAGGGCCGAAACAACAGCACGGTGCTGTATTCTGTGTTAAGGTCTTGGAGATAGACTGAACAACTGGCCATGGTGAAGTGCTCACTGATATTTGAATCATGATCTGAATTGTAAGATTAAAATAGGCAGCTTTTACTAAGGTACATGTGAAATGTGAAAAGATTGAACCATTGTGGATGGAATACCAAAATCATTTTGTTTCAATATTTTTTAATCAATGTTAATAGGATCTGAACTATTGAGCTATTGGGGCAGAGCCATCTTGAGGTCAGAGCCCAGAACTGCAGGCTGGTTGTGGATTTCCTGATTACAATATTTGGATTCTGCTTTTCACTGTAACATTAATTTTTTTTACCATAATTGTCATTAATGTTCATTATTGGAATCCTGCCTCACAACAAGCATGGCATATGACTCTTAACTTTTTGAAATGAATTTTCTCAGATGGAACTTTCAACGCAATTTGAAATGTATTGTTGGAATGCCTTTGATCTGAACAATCAGGACTACCTGTGAGTCAAAACCTGGCTGATCAACTCTCTGTCTGAGTGTATCAACAGTGCTCCCTATTTAGCCCAGTAACTGATTTTAAATAGTCCACAATGATCTTCCAAAATATCAGAATGCAGTTTTCCTGGGTTTTTTAATTGTCAGTTGAAACTGTAATAGGGATAGGGATGGGCTAATGGTTAATTCTGACTGAAACTTTTGGAGAGAGAGCAGAGTTAATGTGTTAATTTGATGACCTATCATTAGAATGGAATAAATTTTACACCATATTGACAGCATCCGGCATACTTTATTTTTGGCTGCCTTTGGGTAAAGCCCCAGCTATCAGCTCTGTCGCACCACCAGACTCCACCACCACCGTATACCACATCAATGAGAACTGCCTGGATTTCCCTCACTCTCTCCAACTGAGGTCATATATGGGAATGAAACCTGGTCCATGGAGAGCTATTACCACTTTCACCCTTCCTTCTTCGCAAAGTGAACCATTGCACGATGTGATACCACATTTCAGTGTCAGAATCAGACTCAATTATTGTCATCAGTGACATTTGTGGCAGCAGTACAGTGGAAGACATAAAAAATTACTATGTTACTATAAAAAATATAAAAATAATTAGATATCGTGGCCCATTCAGAAATTGATGGTGGATGGGAAGAAGCTGTTCCTAAAAAATTGAGTGTGCATCTTCAAGCTCCTGTACCTCCTCGATGGTAGTAATGAGAGGAGGTATGTCCTTGATGGTGAGGTTTCTTATTGATGAATGCCTTCTACATCCAATTTATGATGCTTTAATTACATAAATTGAAGTACAGAAAAAATCACCATGATATAACCATTAGAACCTAGCAAAGCACTAGTTCACTGAACTTGTATTCCACGAGCTACGCTAAACAAGTGAAGCGCAGATCACCTACAAAGGATGACAAACATTGAACTATTTGATGTAGTTCTTCAAAATCAGGTTCAATAAGCTAAGAGACAGATGCTATCATTGCGATACTTAACACAACAATTGTGCCAACAGGATTCTTCTGTTTCCTCCTTCACTGTCTTGGGTAATGTCTGTATAACTTATGTTCACTATGTTGTCTGCATCTACATTACTGTGATGCAGGTTTTTCATCACAGCTGTACCTCATCATACTTGTGCACATGACAATGAACTTAACTTAATTCCTGTTTGCTCCTATGAGGGCTTTCCCCCAGACTCGGAATGTTGGATAGTTACCTGGAACCCAGGCATGGCCAGCTTTCTCGGTTCATCCTGTATAGCAACTGTTAAGGCATGATTCAACTGTAATGCCAACACATCTACACATACCAGCAAGTTGTTTTTCAGTGCTGGGGCCAGACCTATAGTCTCCTTTGGTTGGTCGTTCTTCAGTATTATTATGCTTCGTGGAAATATCTGTGTGACCCAGTTAATTTCAGCAGGACTCTTACTTCAATATTTTCCCATCTTTTAGCTCTAAAGACAATGTGTCATTAAATATTATGGTTGTCAATGTTCAGGAGCATAAATAAATCTTTATTTCTAGTTTTAAAATTTAACTAGAGCATTGGAATAATTTATCGTATGGGTGACAGCATTACTGTGTAAAACTTCGGAAAGGAAGTGATTAATGGTTAATGGAAGTGCATGTGATTCACTTTTATTGTTGCAGGAATTGCGAGATTGATGGAACTGAATAATAGAGCTGATCCCATTAACCTGAAATGTACCCCTTATCACCAAGCCAACAAAATGCTTCAATTCTCTTTCAGTTATTTGTTTAAGCAGCTTGTCCTGTTGACGTCATGAAAGCAGTTCCCTCTGCCCAGCACTGTCCTAGAACAGGAACAGTGACTGGTGGTAACTACGGTGCTGTTGGAATATGCTCTCCACAAAACAACATTCAGAATGTGTTGAAGTGAAAGAGATGGTTAAAAAGTGAGTTGATGGATGCCAAACTTGACAATTAAGACATGGATTTTTCCTTGTAGCCACTGCATAGGGCAACATAAATACCATTGTCTTGTTTTGCTGGTGACAAAAGAGCTTCGGAAAATAGATGAAGTAAAAACTACAGCAGTTTACTCAAAGCTTCATTTACATATGTATATGTATTTGCATAATTTGGGTAGAATTGCTGCTGCATATCTCCAGGGACCCAGGTTCCTTATCCGGATTTCTTAAATGAGACCAAATGGGTTTCCTTAGAGTTTCTGGTTTCTTCCTAAGGATATGTAGGTAAGTTGATTGACTGTTGTAAATGACCTCCTAGAGTAAGTAAGTAGAAACCAATCAGAGGGCCATTGAACAGCAGGTGGAAGAGAAGGTGGGGGGGAATAAATTGCAGAAATAAGAAGAGGGGAAAAGAGATTGCTTTGCCAGCATATGTTCCTTTTTTCTGTGTTGCAATAAGTAATGCATGGCTGCTGTGGCTTATGTGATTTTCCCATTTACATTCACCATTGCAATGTTGTAATCTTTCCTCCTCCTATTTTCTGCTTGCAAGGAGTTTCCTTGGTCCTCAGTAGCTCCACCACTGGAACCCTGCTTCTCACGGCCTGCCAGGCCAGCCAACCAGCGCCCACCATCGCGATGGGCTTCACACTCACCTTCTGCCTCACAGTCTTCATCCTCTGGGGATTTAGTTTGCATTGGTCAACCGAGTGAACCTCCTGCAACGGATCAAGAACATGACCCGGAGCACAAGCCTGCATAGTACACAAGTTAGTAACAAAAAACACTAACTCACAGTCCCAATGATCCTGTATGGCGGAACTTCTACTCAACATTCAGTTATGAAGGATTCAGCAAATCAGGAATGAACTGTTGTGTATCAAACCTATAATATAACTGCTATGTCTGTGCTTAAGAATGAGAGTGCTATCCAGACAGACGGCTATAAAGACAGCAGTTTCTTTGCTTATAATGCAGTAGTTTATGAGTGTTTATTTTATTTAGCCATATTGTTTGGCAGACAAAGCAATTTGAAAGGTGCATAGTGTAGACTTTGAAGATGCACTCGTCCCATCTGTCTGCTTTTCCATCAATGAGACTGTGTGGTGAGGATTTTTTCCACCCCACTGTGACCAGGTGACATGTATTCAGTTTCATTTTCCTGGCAGCTGGAAATCTTGTGATTACAGTGCAAATCTCCTAAATAAGAATGGGTAGATATGGTTTCTATGTTCCCAGTGCTACCTGTTAGATATGTCTGAAACTGCAATTGGGATGAACTTTTCTGTGTTTTTAAGCTGGATAATTTGCTTCAGGTCCAAAAGTGAGAAGACAAATATCCATTGCCATCTTGTCAAAGGTGCTCTGGCTGGCCACCAATTTGCCCTGCAGTTATGACTTAATCATCCCACCATTCCTGATGATTGAACAGAGCCATTGGACCCATTCAAGTGTGGATCTTTTATCCAGTGAAAAAAAATTACAATAAATGCAAAAAAGTGTTTTAAAGTATTACAATAAAAATTATTATATCTACACAATCTTGTAATTCATTGCTTACAGTAGCTTCACAGTATTATCATACGGCATTGCACGCCTCAGTAGGATGGCTATGGTGCCAAGGTTTTTGTCTGTAAAATGTGTGCTATCCAAAAGAGGAAGGTTCTTGAGAAATTGAAGGGGTTGGAGTGGTCTCTCAGTAATTTGGGCTGCCTTTCTTTTACATT
The DNA here is from genome assembly GCF_030144855.1 of Hypanus sabinus. NCBI lineage: Eukaryota > Metazoa > Chordata > Chondrichthyes > Myliobatiformes > Dasyatidae > Hypanus > Hypanus sabinus. Next base: position 128,423,722 of record NC_082706.1, read on the forward strand.
GCACTGTATTGGTTTCCATGTAAAATAGTCCTAATTATATTCTTTTAAAAGAACACATTAGTTTTTATTTTACTATTGATGCCAGTTTGTAAAGTGCTTCATATGGATTGAAGCTTTAGTTTTAATGACACAGAGTTTACAGAGCTCTCGAGTAAAGCAAGTAAAGCTTTAGGAACAAGAAAAGAAATTATATTGAATAGAGTTTAATTTTTTTTGCTAGAGCATAAAGCAAAAAAGAATGATAAGGAGAGTCTTAATAAGTTAGTTGAATGATGGTACAATACTTGACTTGCATGCTATTGGGTCCATAGCACTTTAGTGCATGTATATAGCTACAGTACCCCAATATCACAAAAATGAACAAAACGACAAAGAATCCACTGTTACGATGTTGTGAGGTTAATCATGTACTGTATTTTAATTATTGGTGTTTCTTGCATTAACTAGGGAGAAAGCATTTTTAACTAAATTATTGTAACAGTTCAACTGTCTGTGTACAGTATTGATAACTTTTGGAAAATATTGAGATATTGTTCAAACTTAATATTGTAATGAATGTCTTTAGAGTTCAGTGTAAGACAATTTACCCATAAATAAAAAGTTCAAATTTCCAACACCTGATTTTGCTTCTCAAATCCTTTTGGAGAGAAACAGTGCCTGGTTCATCTTGGCATGTTGGCATGTGTCCAGGTGTGAGAGTTTGGTTGTGTGTGATAGTGATGTACAATGTCCTGTGTATGTTACTCAAAATGGTTTTTTTGGTTTGTTAAGAGTAGGAATGCTTCTTTGTTTGATAAGTGTTTCTCTCGCAGTTGTTTTGCTTTATACTTGTTAATATGGTAATTGTATTCATTTGTTAACCAATGGGGAATGTTATTTTGTCTTGTGAGGCTGGGAACTTGGAGGAGAGGTTTTTCGCGGGTTTTTGGGAGAGAGCCGGGAGGAGGACGTCGAGGAAGGTGGACGTGCACTGCACTGCTCGGAAGACCACCAGCATGGTCCTAAGTGCAAAGACGTAGAGAGTGGGAGGAAGACATCGAGGAAGGTGGACTTGTGCTGCATTGCTCAGAAGACCACCGGGCCTGGTCCTAGGTGCGAAGACATGGAGGTCGGAGGCAAGCGACGAGGGGTCGAATGGTTCAATGTTTGAGCTCCAACGATGTGCACTAAACTGACTGAACTTTGATAAGTTGGCGCCTTTTTTGTTTTTTTCCCTAGCATATATATTGTATTGCCTAATACTCTTTTAATTTTAGTAAACTCTTTAAAGTGTATTTCATAACGGTATTTATTGTGGGTTTGATACTGTGGGCGGGCGCGAGGCATAAACTCGATTCTCACAGCACCTGCGTGTACAGGAAGTGGGATTGGTGTGTGGCTGGATCTCCTTTTCCCCAGACATCTACCAGCCTGTTGGGTAAGTGCTTGTACGAAAGAATGTGGTTGAGCGTGCATGCAAAAGTTGATGCATTTGGCTATGTGTGAGACCTATCCTGAAATCCATCAAGGAATATGGAAGGAAGAATATGGATCAGGATATTCTAGGGTTACCTGTAGTCAATTGCCTTTGTACTATCTTCCACAATTTATGTACTTTTTGTGAATTGTATATATGATTCTACGTGCCCATGATGCTGCTACACACAAGTCTTTCACTGCATACATGGACTTGTATTTGACAATCAATTAAACCATGACTTTAGACAAGTCAATACACTACCCACTGCTGATTTCCATCCATAGATACTGCCTGACCTGCTGAATTCTTCTAGCAGTTAGTTTTTGTTCCATTATTCCTGTTATTTTGTAATCAAATGCCTTTTTGAAACAAATCACGTCTTCCCAGTTCTTGGATGTTATGCTAACAAAAGGAACTGTTGTTCCCAGTTTACATAATCCTAGCTCTGACTCCAAGTGTGAACCACAAGAGAGTTAAGATCACCAGACCTGATAACATTCCCAGTCTCTGGCACAATGGTTTATGCCAAATGAGAAAATGAGCAAAAATTGTTCAAACCTGCTAGTTTCCCAAAATTTTAACATATTGAGCCTCAATACAAACTGTCAGGATGTAAAAACAATGCGGCTTTTTTTTTTATTATTCATGTGGCAAACCACTTTTTTTTAAATTTACTCTTTTTCTAGAGAGTTATCATATAGGATAGAAACAGGCCCTTCTGCCCATCTGTTACAAGCCAGCCTATTTGCCCACATTGTTTGATATTCCTCAAACTATTTACCACTTGAAGAATCTGTCATGTTTCTCTCAGGCACCACATCCTTCCAGGATTCCTGGTTCAGCTTCCATTCACCTAACATCTAATTTTTCCCAATGTTGTATCATTCAACCTCGGGGGATGCAATAGACCCCAAGATACTTAATTACTCCCGCACAATACTCCAGGCCTGCAATTACTATTCCTCAAGACACAGCAATTTATTCCCCTAATGGAGAAATATGGAAGAGGCAGCTGGAGATACCCAATGGGTCAAGCGGTGTCTGTGAGGAAAAAGGAATGTATACTTCTTGGTCGCAACCCTGCATTGGGACCTGAAAAGGGCAATGGACGAGCAGAGAAAAGTTAGTGTATACATTCAAACGGTTGCTTTTTAATTTCAGAGTCCACGGCCTTCAACACATTCCTGCCAACAAATGTAATTACACCACATCTAGGCTGAGGGGAAGTTCCCAGCTGAAGCATTTTTGGGAAGAAAGTTGTACACAGTGTTGGATGTGAATATTGCAACAACATAACATCTGAGACAACAGATGATCAGGTGCACAAAGACAGCCACATCAATCTTGGTCAACATGTAAAATCATTGAAGCTCAGAGCTGCAGTGTGGACCAGACAGTCTCACAATGGGTAAAACCCCCATGTACCAGGTCAGATTGCCAAATGAATGGGGAAAGTGCTCTACAGAGTTACAGAAGGACATCACTGGCATTGCCACATCAATCAGTTGCAGCCATATGCTCCTGAAGGCTCAACAGGTTCATTGGGCAGACACAGAGTTGGACATTTATCTCCTCCTGGAAGGGCACAAATTGCTCCAAATCAAACCAACCACCAGGACTTGCAGAGCAGAAAGCAACATCACAACAAGAAAGTGACAGCCTGCAATCTCCAAGGACTAATCGTCAGTGTAAACCGGTTGTTCATTTATTAACAAAATATACAATTCTTTAATTATTCTTCTCCAGGTAACCATGAAACTAAGAAAGAAAATGGCAGCACAGTCATCAACCCCTAAATCCTTCTTGGCTGCACAAACAAAAATGGAACAGACACATAGACCCCCCCCCCCCCTCAAATCCCCTCGCAGCACACACAAAATAAAATCATGCAAGAAAACACAGAAAAAAAGTCTATAGCACAAGTCCATACCAAAGTGCAGAAAACCTGGGCAACATTCTCCAGGCACCAGCAATCAAAAAGTAGCCTCTCCTCTCTAGTGGAGCAGTCCCACCAACTGTCACCCCTCTCTGGCAGCAGAGCAATTTCACCAACGACCAAAAGGCAGGCAGCCAGCTCTCCTCAATGTTTCAATCTCCCTTGTCACTTTAATCAGCGAAATGGAGTCGGATATGGGCTCAACACCCCCCCAACAAGATCTGCGCACACTGCCCCAACCTCCCGGAATCCTCCCAGAAACTGCAGAGTGCTGATATACCCAAACAATTTCCAAAGTGCAAATCATAGGCTCCAACATTTCCAGAATCACATTCAAGATGAAAAAGAAACATAAAAGAAATATATGGTTTCATGGTCTATCCAGAAAATGGTGACAGAAGGAACGTTATACACAGGTGCCATCCTAACCAGAAGTTCCATTCCAAATCAACCCTTGGCTCAAATCCTACCTGCAATAGCCTTCATGAGGGAGATGTTACAGCAAAACAGAACATTCAGGACCTAGTGGTCAGCTGAAACCAATACCAGCCTCACTAATTGGTCATTGTCCCAATCAAGGACTCACTTGTTCTGGGGTTAACCATTTAAGTAGTCATACTGGAGAGTGAGAGTTTGGGTTGAATTTTGAGTGGTGTAGTTTTACCAATTAAAGGGTTATTTTGAATTCTGGCTTGTTCTATTTTCTGGCTATGGATCTCCTCAGTAATTATAGGCAAGCGAACACAATGTTATCAAAGCCCTGAAGTCCATTCAAGCCACATGTACTACCCTGTCCTTATCAGCTTTCTTAGTCACTTCGAACATTTCAATCAAGTTCCTAAAATATGATCTTTCATACACAAAGCCATATGACTAATTAACCTTCGTCTCTTCAGACGTACATATATATTTATCCCTCTGAATGCTCTCCAGTAATTTACCTACCATGGATGTTAGACTTACTCCTCTATGGTTCACAGGATTTTCTTTGCCACCCTTCTTAAATAAAGGCACTACATTTGCAACCCAGCAGTCTACCAGCACCTTGCCAATATCTAACAATGATACAAATATCTCAGTCAGCACTCCTGCAATTTCTTCAGCAGTCTCCCAAAGTGTTCTTTCATAACGTGGTCGGGTCCGGAGTTTTGTCTACTTTCATACAAGGCCATGAGATATGAGAGCAGAATTAGGCTATTTGACACATCAAGTCTACTCCACCATTTCATCATGCCTTATCCACTTCCTTCTCAGACCCCATCTCCTCCCTTCATGCCCTGACTAATCAAGAATCTATCAGCTTCTGCCTTAAATATACATAAAGACATGGCCTCCATGGCTGCCTGTGACAATGACAGTTGCACCACTCTGGCTGAAGAAATTTCTCCTCATCTCCATTCTAAATGTTTTTATTTAAAGAATCCAGCACCTCATCTACTGTTATGTGGACTATCCCCAAGACCTCCCTACTTACATTGGACAGGAACAAGCAGTTTGCATTTTGGGCTGAAACTCTTCATCGGGATGCCTTCATCACAAAAAAAGAGGAAGACATCAAATCCTTCAGGTCTTTCTCAACAGTAAAATTGGGAGAAATATTCATTAAGGACCTTGCCCATCTGCTGCAGCACCACACCAAGGTGTCCCCTTTAGTCAATCAGGGGTCTTAAAGACTTTAACTATCACAATGTGATGAAATGATTTGTACAAATAGCAAGCAAAACCAAGATTTTTCACTGTACCTCAGTATATGTGACAATAAGAAACTAATTTACCAATTTTATACTTTACATTTAGCAAGTTGGACGTAGTGTGGGAAACAGTTAAGGAGATTATAGTACTGAATCAATTGCCCCCTAGAATGGGCAAATTTGAAGTCAGAGATGCAAGTATTGGAGAGAAGTCTGGCCAGGAGTTCATACAGGGGTTATTTCCATGATCAAACTCTAAAATGCAAGCAAAAGACTTCCATGGGAAATAAAACAAGATTTTCTTGTTGCCTGTTAGAACCAGAAAGGCAAATATTGTTTGCTGTTTGTTCGACCCTGGACTGAGTCCACATCTGAGCCTCAAGCTAATACAAATCACAAAGGAAAACAATGTTATTACATCTACCCATTGTCTGTCACTGTCAGAGCGAGCCAGTTAGTCCCAATCCTCCTTCCCCTTACTCTTGCAGCCAATTTCTCTTTAGTCCAATTCCCTTTTAAAGTTACTATGAAACTTGGTTCCCAGGTTTTGGATGATGCATTCCAGATGGCAAGAAACCTCATGCTGGAATACTTTCCAGTTGGCCCAGTACTTACCAATTCTGTATCTTTGTGCTCAGAGCATAATGTTTGCCAATACAGTCAGTGATGTTGTGGTGATTCAGGCTTCCCTGCATTGTCCAGGATATGAGAATTTGAATCCAAGTTTAGAGACATTGCTAATAACCACTGTAGCATGGATGAGCAGCTAACAATAGGCAATTACAATGATATTGGGCTGATAATATGAACAAAGAAAGAGTTGTCAAATTGAGGAAAGCAATGAGATGGCTTACAGAACAACAAACACAAAGTGCTGGAGGAACCCAGAGGGTCAGGCAGTATCTATGAGGGGAAGTGAACAATCAATGTATCAGGCCAAAATGTCATGTCTTCATTTCTGTCCATTGGTGATGTCTAATAAGCGGAATTCCTCCAGCATTCTGTGCATTGCTCAAGACTTACAGCATCTGCAGAATTTTGTGTATCCCCCAGATGGTTTATAGGTTTATACACTGGACTAGGCCAAGACTTTACCAGCACAGTAGCAAAACATCTGCAAGTAATAATCATTTAAAAAAATATAAACACTAGCTCTCTTGGGAGCTTCTACAAGAGTTGCAATATAACTTTCAGGAACCAAGTATTCAAAGTCGCTGGTGTAGTTATGTTAGGACACAGAAATAATCCACAACATCTAGAATCAGGACATCCTCTGGCCTCTGTCCTTCCTCTAGAAAACTCAGCTGTTCCATTTTACAAATAGGATGAATCCTCTCTTTCACAACACTACCATTGCTAGAGAGGGTGCAGAAAATGTTTACAAGGATGTTGCCAGAAATGAAAAGGTTTATTTTGCAGGAGGCTGAATATGTTGCGACTGTTTTTGCCAGAGTGGAGGTGGCAGAGGGGTGACCTCAGAGGTTTATAGAATTAAGAGGATCATAGATAAGGTGTATAATTGCTGTCATTTTCCTAGGCAGGGGAGTTCAAAAATAGGTGAGGAGGAAAGATTTACAGGGGACACATGAGACAGTATTTTCACACAGAGGGTTGTGGGTATACAGAACAAAGTACCAGAAGAAGTGAAAGAGACGAGTACAATTACAAAGATTAAAAGGTATCCAGACAGGCACATGTGTAGGGAAGCGCTCCAATAAGACTTGATCTGGTAGACAGCTTGTCAGCATAGATAGGATGGGCGAAAATGTCCATGATATTGACACAATTTTCCCCAGTAGTTGGTACTACAAAACATCACCTGAAAAGCTATTAATCCTCCTTTAATTACCAACTCTACAGAACTCCTGGCATCATCCTACCCTATGTAACTGAAGCACAATCTCCTTACTTACTGTATTCATTTCCCTTCACAATAAACAACACTTTTAACTTACCCTCTTCATTCTAAAAGACGCAATCCAATCCACAGATTCTCTGCTTCTTAGCCTCACCATTTAGTAAATCTCCTCCAGCTTTCACTTGTCCAGCTAGCTTGTTTCCCCTATCCTCTCCTCTCCTCTGCCTGGATCATCTGCCAACTATTCCCTCTCCACATGTCTCCACCAATCTCCTACCAGCCTCTGAAACACCACTGTTATCTGGTCCAATCTGCCCATCATCTGATCCTCATTCCACCAATTATGTAGCAGTCTCCATCTCATTCCTCTGCATACTGCCACACTGGCAGATTTTCCTCCTTCTCAGCTTTTCCAATCCAAAACCTTGACTTGCTGCTTCTGCCTCCACAAATTGCAGTGTAGACCGGTGAAAGGCTTGCAATCCTACAGCTATAGGGAAATTTTACTCTGGCTGTGCTTTTAACAATAGCATCTTTTTCCATTTCATTTACTGCCAAGACAAAAGATGGCTTTGGAACAAAGGAATGCCATAAATCATTTGATGATATCTTAAGCCTACACAAAGATCAGAGTGAGTATGTTGGTCTAACAGTGAAACATCAGCAAGGCTCATTAAAGTGATCAGTATGAGACACCTTTGATTTGAGCAGATAGATTAAGATCAGACATCATAAAGAAATATACAGTAGTTCTGCTTAAGATAAATAACCAGTAGCTTTCCTGTCTATGGTTGGAAAATTAAATATTTTGGATGTATAATATGTTGGGATATTTAACAGGACAGTGTTCCACTCTATATAACCATTGTGGAGAACTGGATAATCCCTTAGGAATATTACCACACAAGCTGGATATTTGATATCAAATCAGCCAGGGGGTTAAATTATTTTATAAATGCATCATTGTTAAAAGTAGAAATGTGACAGAGACCGCCAGCCACCGCACACATAGCCAACTTTTAGTAGACAGACATCACACAAATGTGAGAACTAATTGGAGCTCGAGAAGCATGAAGAAATGTGAACAGATTGAGACCCCAATCTTTCAAATGGGATTTTCATTATTTGAAATGTGTCATAGCTTGCAGCCATGAGCAGAATGTGCAAAACCACTATGTGGAACATTTTGCCTACACTTGTTAGAATCATTGGGCCTAATTATATACAATCAATCTGCATTATTTCATACTGAGAGTACTATCATATCCATAGGCCAGATAGCTTACATTTGAACCAAACAAAAATATAAAAGCTATACAAGGAAATGTTTGAACAATGTTTTAGCAAGGACAATGAGAAGCAACTCGCTAGGTGTACAAGATAATAATATGCATAGATACAGCAGACAGCCAGCACCTTTCTCCCCCCAGTGCAAAAATGGCTAAAACAAAAGGGAATAATCTTAAAGCTATTGAAGTATTGGGCTATGTCAGAGGTAGATTCCCCCCCCCCCACCCCCCGACAGAATGCCTACTGCCAGGGGTGGTGGTAGAGACGGACAGATACAGTAGGGACATTTAAAAGTCTAGATACGCACATGGATGAAATTTTTTAAGTGGAGGGTTATTTGGGAGGAAAGGGTTAGATTGATTTTGGAGTAGGTTAAAAGGTTGGCACATCATGGGCTGAACGTCTTGTACCAGGCTATACTGTTCGATGATCCATGTTATATAAACCTTAGAATGTCCATATTTCAACCTCAACCCATTTTACCTTACAAATTGATATTGAGAGTTCGATTTGAAAATTTCATGTACCTGATTAGAATAGGCAATTTGAGGACTTGCCTAGCTGGATGCTGACAAATCGCCATCTCTGATTGGAGAATCAGATGCAAGGGGTATTAGTTTCATTAAAAGAAAGCAACTATTTAGGACTGAAATAACCTCTGGAACTCTCTATCCCAGGCACATTGGTCTTGGGATTAGAGGAGGAAAATAGACAGGGTAGAAGATCAGCCAAGATGTTATTCAACAGCATAGTCCAATCAACGGGGCAAGCGGTCTACTCTTGCTCTAATGCCCAACATCCATTTTGAGGAAGCAACCTATATGCCTAGAAGTGGCCCTATTCTCTAAATGTCAGCATACCTCAGGAAGAGTTGGCCATTTTCAAACTTTAATATATTCTCCGATTCATTCTTCTATATAAATTCTCTCCTGAATACAATAGAACACGCGCTGCTTTATTTCACAGGGAAGTAAAGCACGTGTTTGAATTGACACAACCGATCTTTGTGTAACAGTACAAAGTAATGAATCAATAGATGACCCATCACAGACCAAAAAAAAAACAGGTGATACGTCTTCTTGCATTGGAGGGTCACCAGACCAGGGTCGAACCATCATGCACTCCCATGTCTCCCAATGATCCTTTGGGATCAGTATCTGAAGATGATGCCTTTAAGAGTGAATCCAAGGAAAGCATCCGGTCCAGACGGAGTACCCAGCTGAATACTGAAGACCTGTGCCAACCAACCGGCTGGTGTATTCGCAGGCAACTTCAACCTCTCACTCTGGCAGTGAGAGTGATCCATCTCCTGCAAGTGGACTTCAATCATACTGGTACCCAAGAAGAGTGTGGTAACCTGTGTAGATGACTATCGCCCAGTGGCACTTACATCCAGTGATGAAGCATTTTGAGAGGCTGCTGTTGAAGCTTATCGGCCCCTGTCTGAATGGCAACTTGGAGCCACTCCAAATCACTACCAAAGCAACAGGTCTGCAGCAGATGCTATCTCATTGGCTCTTCACACAACCTTGGAACATCTGGACAGCAAAGATGCATACATCAGGATGCTCTTTATTGATTACAGCTCAGCATTTAAACCATCATCCCCTCAAAACTAATCAATGAACTCCAAGACGTGGCCTCTATACCCCCTTGTGTAATTGGGTCCTGGATTTCCTCACTTGTAGATTTCAATCAGTTTGGATTGACAAAAACATCTCCTCCACAATCGCCATCAGCACAGGAGCATCGCAAGGATTTGTACAGCCACCTGCTCTACTTGCTTTACACCCAAGTGCAGCTCCAACACCACATACAAGATTGCTGATGACACCACTGTTGTGGGTTGTATCAAAGGGGGTGATGAATCAGCATACAGGAGGGAGACTGAAAACTTGGCTGAGTGGTGTAATAACAACAAACTCTCACTCAATGTCAATAAGACCAAGGAACTGATTATAGACTTCCAAAGAGGGAAAACAGACGTCCATGAGCTAGTAATCATCAGAGCATCAGAGGTGGAGAGGTCCAGTAAATTTAAATTCCTGGGTATCATTATCTCAGAGAACCTGTCCTAGACCCATCATATAAATATTATTGCGAAGAAAGCACAACAGTGCCTCTACTTCCTCAGGAGTCTGCAGAGATTCAGCTTGTCATCAAAAATCTTGACACACTTCTATAGATGCGTGGTGGAAAGTGTGCTGACTGGCTGCATTACAGCCTGGAATGGGAACACCTTTGAGCAGAAAAACCTACAAAAGATAGTGGATTTGGCCCAGTACATCACAGGTAAAAACCCTCCCAACCACTGAGCACATCTACATGAAAGGTTGCCGTAGAAAAGCAGCATCTATCATCAAAACTCCTCACCACCCAGGCCATGCTCTTTACTTGCTGAAGCCATCAGGTAGAAGGGTCAAGTGCCTCAGGACTTGAATCACCGGGATCAAGAAGAGTTACTACCCCTCAGCCATCAGGCTCTTGAACAAAAAAGGGGATAATTACACTCATTTAAGTGTCCCACTTGGTGGCACAATAATATCAGCACTGGACTCCAGAGCTAAGGTTCCCGAGTTCAAATCCAAGTTCGGGTTGAGCATCAAGCTAGCAACTTGTCTTCATGAAAACAAGAATAGCTTGCTACAGAAACACAGTCATGATGGTGCCCTGATAACTCCACTGCCGAGTTAAGGGCTATTCTTCTTCTTCTACACTTATTTAAGGACTTTGTTACTTTAATTATTTATATCTGCATTTGCAGTTTGTTTACAGTTCCTGATGTTTGCAGTTACTGTTCTCTAGATTTGCTAAGTGCCTGCAGAAAAAGGATATGCATGCATTCTGATAATAAAGTTAACTTTGGTTGGTATAAACATAATTGCTGGAGATTTCTATCATCTGACTAGCATGCTGACTACAACAGATCAATAATTTGACCATTAATACAACTTTAATTCACACCAATCTTGTGCTAAAGTTATAAATAATCAACATAAATCTGGAAGACATTCTCAGTGATGATAGAGAAGTAAACACACAAAAGGTTGCAAGAAGTAAACACACAAAAGAGTGTTGATGACAGACTTCCTTCATCTCCCTCATTTCATTAACTTCAATGGAACTGATGTGTCAAAAGCCAATCAACAACCAAAATGAGAATCAAACTCAGATCACTGAGTTGAAAATTCAACACTCTACCACAGTGTTGAGAGTGAACTCTATTGCAGAAACCATGAAGCAGACAGGAGTTTATGTACAGATTCAAAAGTAAGTTTTACTTTCTTTTAGCCAAGATGGAGTAAAAAACAGACAAGGACAAAAACGACCAGTTCAACTCAAAAATGCGGTAGTCCAAACACAAATCTGTAATCCAAGATCTTGATGGACAAATAAGATCCAAAGATGGCAGACAGAAAGTAGACATCAAAAAACCAAAGAAAGGAACAATTTTTTAAATTACCAGAGGCTCTTGCTACTTACACTATAGAAAGCAAGGTTTTGGGAACATGTGCGGTCAATGATCAAGAGCATCCAATCAGTTGTGAAAAAACCTTAGGGAACTGTGTCTACCCCTACTAGAAACATAGAAACATAGAAAATTAGGTGCAGGAGTAGGCCATTCAGCCCTTCGAGCCTGCACCACCATTCAGTATGATCATGGCTGATCATCCAACTCAGAACCCTCTACCTGCTTTCTCTCCATACCCCCTGATCCCTTTAGCCACAAGGGCCATATCTAACTTCCTCTTAAATATTGTCAATGAACTGGCCTCAATTGTTTCCTGTGGCAGAGAATTCCACAGATTCACCACTCTCTGTGTGAAGAAGTTTTTCCTCATCTCGGTCCTAAAAGGCTTCCCCTTTATCCTTAAACTGTGACCCCTCATTCTGGACTTCCCCAACGTCGGAAGCAATCTTCCTGCATCTAGCCTGTCCCATCCATTTAGAGTTTTATATGTTTCAATAAGATCCCCCCTCAATCTTCTAAATTCCAGTGAGTATAAGTCTAGTCGATCCAATCTTTCTTCATATGAAAGTCCTGCCAACCCAGGAATCAATCTGGTCAACCCTGGAATAGACTGGAGTCCTAACAAATACTATTGCAAGAGCAATAATGTCTGCGATTGATCTTCAAATGTCTTCCTGTCATTTTCTGTCTTCTCTCTCAAAGTCCATGACAGAATTCTTTCTAGACACTTTCTTATTCATCTTGCAGTCTCATGTTTGGCTGGTGCCCATGAGACATGATTTTGTCAACAACATGTAGATTAATGCTCATTTTGGAAATGCAACCGGACCTTTTACCTTTTTCTCTTCTCTGTGCAGTCAATTTATTTTTATCTGCCCAACATGCTCTTGGTATGTGTCCTACTTTTTTGTATTTTCTGCCTTTAAATTTGCATTTGTTTGGTGTAAGGGTACCACAATGGTAACACAATTTGTTCAGCCAGGTGGGTTTCTGTTTAGACAATGCAATTTTGTTCAAGTTCACTTTCATTCCTGACTGCAACTCCATTGCATCTCTGTGGTTTCCATTGAAACAGCGATTTCCACTGCTTTTTTTAAATATAAGTTGTGCTTATAGGAACCATTTTTGAATGTTTTCTTTTAGGATTCCACAAACTAAATGATCTCTCATTAAGCTCATTACCAAACTAACAATACTCTGCTTCTTTTTGATTCCACTTATGAAACCTAAAGCATCCTGCAATCAATAGTGGCTTCAGTTCTAAATGTTCCTGCAACACTATCTGCAAAGCTCATTTCTGCTGGTTTGGTTGGAACAGTCAAACTTTGAAGCAAACAGTGCACTTGGCAAAATAGGCACTCACTTCTCACTGGTCATTTCATTTGCTTCAAAATACTGTTCCAATAGCTCCATGAACCAGTTGCTCACTGTGTAATCAAACTTCTCAATCTTCCCAATTTAACCAGCCATTTCTGAGTTTTTAAATGTTTATTATCAACCAGTACTCACTCATTATGAACCTGAATTTTTCCGTTTACGGCTCTTTTTTAAACTCGACGATTCTGCACATGCTGGCCTATATCTTTTAAATTTGTTCGTTCCTCACACATTTTTTTTTAGTTTGACCATCTCACTGCATTTTAAAAGGTCGGCGGCTGTATCAGGTTCATTTTAAATATACCTTGTTGCCATGTTATATTTAGTAACTTTAAAACATCAAACTAATTCAAAGAAAGTCTCAGGAGTGTGGGAATGTAGTTATAATTTGAGTTTACTTTAAGCAGGGTGCACATTATCACGTGGTAGTGTGATGACATATACAATTCACATATTTGTACATATAACCCATAAGGAATTATTTAAAGATCAGGAATGTATAATCAACCTATACATACACACACACATACTTACACACATACACAAAAACATTTATATACACACAAGATTACGCAAATATAACAGAAGTACATAACATGTAGTGCAGGAAAACAGCTTATGTGCAAGGGTCATGATAGGGTAAACTGGGAGATCAAGAGTTCATCTTTAGCAGAGTCTGATAACACCAGGACAAGTCGGGTGGTTCATTCTCTCGGGCTTTACCATCTTCTGCCCTTTGGAAGAGTCGAGAAGAGAATGATGGGGGGGGGGGGGGTAGAGTGTCCATGATTATGTTGGAAGCACAGGAGAACTCAAATAAAATTTGCAAACTTTGTCATCCATAAACCAAACCTTGAATTTTAATCATTTAAAATGAGATAGTGTGGACTACCTGGCCTATGTGTTGGGATGAATTAGGCAGATGGGAATCATTACTAGTACTGGAACGAATCAGACAAAAGATCATCATGTTCCATTTCTGTTTTCCCTCATCTCCATGGCAACGGTTATGCTACTGTTGCATCACATGCTTTAAGGCTTCATGCTCTTCCAGTGATAAGGGAGGAAAGAAGCAGTTGAAGAAGTTTCATGCAGCTCCTCTTGGATTCCTCACAGATCCCACTTTCGATCATGATTCTAAGCTTAAACCACCACTTCTCGCCAGTTTCACAATTATTACAGGGCGCCCGATCTCCACATGCAACACATTCTTCGCACATCAAAAAAGCGTGAAATCCAATTTCTAAGCACACTTCAATTTCATTCTCTTTAGAATATAACTCATTTGTTACCATATTAATCTGGTTAAACTCTTCTAGAAAATGCAATATGTTTAATTGAGATTGATTCAGATTGTTAATCAATTAGAACCAAATTACAAACAGTCACTGCTTTCAGAATGAATCCCAATAATTATAGTGATTCAAGATAGTGAATGGATTAGTGACTCGGCTTAGACGGATATTCTAGTCAAATCTGAAATTCAGGCTAATCCTTCAATTCTTTTGTAACCTGTCTGGTTGTTTTATCATTTGTTCATTTGAATTTTATAGCATGACTGATTTCAAAATGAACATATTAATCAAGTGATATTCAAATTACTTGCTGATTATGTTACCAATGAAAGCGGTTAGTTATTGGCAGTGTATTGAGAGACTGGTGTGATGGGTGATGCCAGCTATTAAAACACTGTTATTTACAGTACATACCTTCTATTATAACCTTCTGAAATTCACAGTCATGACCATAAGACATAGGAGCAGAATTAAGTCATTTGGCCCATTGAGTCTGCTCCACCATTTCATCACAGCTGATCCTTTCCTCCCCTCACTCCCCAGCCTAATCCCCATAAACATTGATGGTATGGCCTATTAAGGACTATCAAGCTCTGCCTTGAATACACTTAACGACCTGGCCTCCACAACTGCCTGTGGTAATAAATTCACCAGCCTCTGGCTAAAACAATTTCTCTGCATCTTTGTTTTAAAGGATGCCCCTCTGTCTTGAAGTTGTGCCCTCTTGTCCTAGACTCCCCCGCCATGGGATACATCATTTCCACACCTACCATGTCTAGGCCTTTCAAACTTTGGAAGCTTTCAATGAGGTCGCCCCTCAATCTTACTGGCATTATTAGAGCATCGGCTGATTGGTAGGAGGGTGCGAGTGGGATTAAAAGGCTGCCAGTGACTAGTGATGTTTTGCAGATGTCAGTGTTGGGACTGCTTCTTTATATGCTGTATATCAATAATTGAGATAATGGAATAGATGGCTTTGTTGCCAGGTTTGTAGATTATATGAAGATTAGTGGAGGGGCAGGTAGTGTTGAGGGAACAGGTAGACTGCCGAAGGACTTAGACAGATTAGGAGAATGGGAAGAGAGTGGAAAATGAAATATAATGTTGAAAGTGAATGGTCACTGATGTTGGTAGTAGAAATCAATGTGCAGACTATTTTCTAAATGAGGAGAAAATCCAAAAATCTGAGATGCAAAGGGACTTGGGAGTCCTTGTGCAAAACAAACTAAAGGCTAACTTGCAGGTAGAGCCAGCGGTAAGGAAGGTAAATGCAATGTTCACATTCATTTCAAGAGGTCTAGAATATAAGAGCAGGGATGTGATGCTGAGGCTGTATAAGGCACTGGTGAGGCCTCTCCTTGAGTATTGTGTACAGTTTTGGGCTCCTTATCTAAGAAAAAATATGCTGGCATTGTAGAGGGTTCAGAGGAAGTTCACAGGGATGATCCAGGAATGAAAGGGTTATCACATGAGGAATTACTACAGCACATAGAAGCATAGCACTCAATCTGTGAATTGTATGAACCTCAAAAAAAAACCTGCAATGCTCTTTCTCTGTACAGTCAATGACAGGACAAAAAGAGAATTAACTACAGGAAAAAAATAGTGGCAGAATGGTGGTTATCATTTGCTGGTTGGGACAGAATGACGTATTTCAATATCAAAAGAAAACATGGCTATTGCAACTTATTAATAGGAAGCACTGACCTCAAAGCAGCTATGTTGGGGAACCCCACTAGTGCCATTCTGTTAATCATGATACTGAATTTGCTTTGTTTGCAGCCCTCACAAACAGCAGCCTACTGACCTGCAATGCTACTTCAATGCAGTTTCTAGCTCAAAAAGCAAGTTGTCAAACATACCGAAAAGCACCATTCAACTTTATTTAGGAACTTATTTTCTCAGGGATAGCCTTTTACCTTTCAGATCCATTCAAACTGGAATTCAGTTGCCATTTATGTGCCCATTCTGCAGATTTTTTAAAGCCTCTTGTCTTTTGTTGCCAATCTCTTCAGTACTAATTACAGCTCTCAATGCGTTGTCGTCTTGATAATTGTAGTTCTGATTCTCGATTTTAAGTCATTAGTGCAAACTGTGAGCATCAGTGAACTCATTGATCTGTACTGAGCACCACTCACAAATGAATGACAGAACCGTCTCAGGGATGAATAGCCTACTTCTACCTAATACACCAAACTATGCAGCCAAATCTGAAAAAAAAATGTTCCTAAAATAGAAAGCACGTTGGAAGAGAACAAATTATTGACCAACCACAATCCATAAAGGTGTTTATAGCTAACATTTTAAACAATAGCTGACAGGCAGGAAAGTAGATAAGTTAAGGAATACAAATTGGAACTTTAAATTATAAAGGACAACTTGTAACACATCGCTGTTACAGATTCTGAATGAAATTATTAGAACTCTATTAACCAACCTCTTATATAAGTGCCCTTGGGCTCCATATCTGCCATTAGTATCATTATGGTTAAAACAAAAGGTTTTAGGTGTCTAACAGGAAGGAAATTCATTCATTTGTAAATGAACTGAGGTAAGGAAAACAGAAACAGTTCAATGATTGTTCATTAATTTTTAAAAGCGATAGCCTTTCTTCCGTTATATGAAATGCTGCTTCAGAAAACATTCCAAGCTGGGTTCATGAACTTTCATAATAGCCGAAGTTAAGGGAGAGAGCATAATGAGCGTGAGATAAAAATACAGCAAGTTTTCTAGAGAAGGAGAACAAATAGGAATTGACCGCTGTCCCATTAAAATCCTCAGAATATATGCTTCATTTACTCAAATAATAACAAGTAATCATGTTACTGAGTGACTGGATCAGATTTATAGTAATAGGTGACACAACGGATTACAGATGGAGAAAACTCACTTTGGAGCTAGCATACCTTGTAGAGAATGAATTCTTCCAGTTTTCTTCTGTGCTCATGGTAATAGGTGCCGTCTTTCAAGCCTTACTATTGGCAGCAGATCTACATTCTTAGACATATTATTTTAACACATACAATTACTTTAAACACTGTTTCATTCTCATAAAATCAATCTCTAGCTTCAGTCTTACAGATTCTACAGGCAGATTTCAGTTGACAGATGATAATCACTTCATTGCATAATCTACCACAACATCAGTGTAAAATAGTGAAAGATGGAGTTGTTAAGAAAGATTGAGATATGAGGTAAACATTTCCAACAATTTCTTCCAAATACTGCTTTGTTTTGCACTATAATCTTTTTCCCAAAAGGGTTCAGCACATTTAAGTTAGAGCCAGGTAGGATTAGGGTAAAATTGCACCAGATGATGCTGTTTCAAAGCAGACTGCAGGAATTCAACATTTAACTCAAAATTCACAGCTTGTTGTGTTGAAAGTCAGATTTTAAAAATGGCCAATATCAATAGAAATTAATCTTGAGTTCATTTCTCAGTTGGAGTGAAATATAGGAAAAGAACCAGATACCCTGCTCCTTGAGTCTCTCCTAGCATTCAATCAAACCATGGTCAATCTGCACATATAAATCAAGTGGTTGTGGATCTTAGGAAGGGGAAGTCAGGAGAACACACACCAGTCCTCACTGAGGGGTCACCAATGGGAAGGGTGAGCAGCTTCAGATTTCTGGGCATCAACATCTCAGAGGATTTATCCTGACCCAACATATTGATGTAGTCGTGAAGAGGACACACCAGTGGCTATACTTTATTAGGAATTTCAAGATTCAAGATTGATTAATGCCATTTCCAGTATACAAGTGTAAATGAGAATTAAATAATTGTTACAAACAAGAGAAATCTGCAAGTGTTGGAAATCCAAGCAACACACACACAATGCTGGAGGAGCTCAGCAGGCCAGGCAGCCTCCATGAGAAAAAGTACAGTCGACATTACGCCAAGACCCTTCGTCAGGACTGGACTCTGGATCCGATGCAACAAAAAAAAACACACAACGAGATAAAGAACACAATAAATCACCAAAAACTCTTGCAAGTTTCTACAGATGAATGGTGGAGAGCATCACAACCTGGCAGGAGGCTCCAACATACAGAATCAAAAGAGGTATTAGATTCAGCCAGCTCCATAATAGGAACAACCCTCCCCAGCACTAAGTTCAAGAGCTATTATCTCAAGGAGGTGGTATCTATAACTAAGGACCTTCTGGGGCATGCATTCTTCTCATTGCAGCTATCAGGGTGGAGGTAGAGGAAAATGAAGACCCACACTTGTTGACTTAAGAACAGCTTGTTCCCTTCTGCCATCAAATTTCCAAAGAGTTCATGACTTTATGAACACCACTTCATTCTACCTTTCTTTTAGACTATTTATTTTGCAATACATAGTAACTTTTACATCTTGTGTTGTACTGCTGCTGCAAAACAACAAATTTCACAACATATGTCATTGATTATAGACCTAATTCGGATCTTGGTCCGGTAAGCCTCAAATTCATCCATTAATCTTGGTTTTGGAGGCTTCAGCTGACCGGCTGACCCAAGAGCTTTCCTGGGGGAGACAATCTCAAGCTTCCACCACCTGTTGCACGAAGGTGTACTCTCTGACAGTATCTTCATAATATGCAGATGTGCAGAAAAACTTCCACACACAACACAGTTATGATTTGGAAATCACTGACCCTGAGGGCAATGCAAACAGAATTAATCTAAACTTTAAAAAGAATACTGTGTAAGCACTTGAGAAAGAATAATTTGCATTGTTAACAGAAAAGAGCAAAGGAATGAAAATTACAAAATTACTTAACTGAGACTCAGCATGGACTTAATAGGCCATATTTGTTCTGAAATTCAGAATGGTACAGACTTAATTTTAGGATTGTTCCTCCACTTTATGGACCATCTAACATATGGAACTATTCTATCTGCTCTATCAGCTCCTTCAATCATCTTAAACCCTTGTTTCATTGCTGCTAAATCTTCACTGATGAGCTAGTTGTGAGGTTTTAGGCAAGAAATAAGAGAAGGAGCTAATATATGAGTATCGCAAGGAACAGGCCCGTGACTGTGTTGACCATGATGTCAACCTAACCATATCTGCCTTTACATGATCCTTATTCCTCCATTCCTTGCCTGTTCATGTCTCTATCTTAAACATTGCTCTTACATCTGCTTCCACTGCCACCCCAGAAGTGTGTTCCATGCACCTGCTACCCTCTGGGTAAAAACATACCTCTCAGATCCCCTTCAAACTTTCTCCTTTCACCTTAAACCTATGCCCTGTTGTATTTGGCATTTCCATCCTGGGAAAACGACTTTGGCTATCGACCCTATCTGTGCCCCTCATCATTTTATATACTATCAGTACACCCCTCAGGAATCAAAACTGCTCTTACGTGAATGAGGCAAAATAAAATCTTATTTATCTTCTGAAAACTGTAGCAACAATAATTTATTTTACTTTCCCCCCTTTATTCACTTGTTTTCCTAACGTTCCACCTTAACACGACCTGCAGGAGTTATCCTTGTATGATGTGCCCTCTGATCAATCCAATAATGATTTTCCACAAAGCCAAAGAAATGTATTCAATCCTTTATTAGCAAAACAAACAATTTTGAAGCGATCCAATTAAATGGTCGACAAAGGATATGACACCCAGTAGTCCAGGGCTCCAAACTGCCCAGAACAAAACACCCCCACTGTGGTGAACTACATATACCTGTCTGGACATGCCCCCCTGCTGACTGCTCCTGTGGCTCCTCCCACAGACCCCGGTATAAAGGTGATTGGAGGCACTGCTCCTCCCTCAGTCTCCAGGATGTTGTGTGATGGTCTCTTGCTGCTGACAGTGCTTTCTTCCAGCTAATAAAAGCCTATCTCTCGCCTCACGTCTCCAAGAGTTATTGATGGTGCATCACCCACCCATGTGAACAGTTACCATAACAAACACATACCACAAACTACAATGTAGATGAAATTATTATATTATAATAATTACAACTACATACTACCAAGACACAGGAGACATGAAATCCTAACATTCACACAAATGTCCTCTTTCTGATAAGTGGTTTATCCTGGATTGTGATCTTCTCTTGATATACCAGGTTGCTCCTTTTGACTGTATTCGGGGAAATCTGACTTGAATCTGACGAGTTCAAAAATAAAATCGTGTTAACTGTCAGCTCGGGCTGAGCATGGTCTCTTTCACCACCATGGTCTCCTTTCAATGGTCCATTAACAGTCCAACCCAGCATTGCTCTGATTGTATAGGGTCCATCATTAACACTGCAAATCACTTGCAGCAGTTCCAATGCTTTAGGCATATTTGTCCCTATCAGCAGCTCAGTTTCTGAATCAAATTCCGACAAATGGATATAATTCAGGTGAGACCATTCCTGAAGATCCCTTTGATAAGGACTGTTCCTGAAATCCTGAAACGGCGTAGCTACTCATGATCTTCTCTTGATGCATGGTTCATAACAGAATGAGCTCCTTTTTCTGTCAGATTCATGAGTTTCACTGTGCAGGGCACTGCTGTACTTCTTTGATCTAGGAAAGCATAAATAACCACTGTCTTGTTACCCTTTTTAGACTTCACCTGCCGCCCATTAGGCCATTGGATACTAGGGCTGTGTCTGATTCTTTTGTTTCGAATCTGCATCCTTTTCGTCAGAGTCAATATGAAGTATACTGGGATGCTTGCCACTGCATACCTTGCCTGAGAAACACTTCCTACAATCTTTGCTGATGTGTCCTGTACACAAACAACCAAAGTACACACCATTTTGTTTTAGGAAGGCAATCTTCTTATTATGAACTTTTTTCTTCAGCTGAGAGCACAAATCTGAAATACGTTCACCCTGGCAGAAGAGACATACCCTTCTGGCTGACAAAACCATCTCCCTTTCATTAGTTCTGGGCTGTTTTACCTTTACTTTTCACAATAGTGGCAAAGCTGCTTTGGAATAAATTTTTAACTTACTTTTGTTTACACGTTTGCTCACTGCTAGATATGTATACATTCCCAAAACTAGGTGTTAGGATCTTTACTTGCCTTTCAATAAAATGGACAATGTCAATGAAAGTAATCTAATGGTTTTTTTTACAGTTTACAGACCACCGTTCTCCATGTATCCCTAAGCATGTAGGGCAATTTCTTTATGACAGTCAAGCTCATACATGTCCTGCACTTCTTCCACGGCATTGCAACAGCCTCTAACAAAAATACTGTAATCTTGAAGAACTTTCACATCTTCTGATTTCGTATGCAGCCAAGGAAGAGACTTTTCCATTAAGGCTGCAGCAGTTTTGTTCTCATCACCAAAATGTTCCTGTAGTAAAGCTTTGGCTTTTAAATATCCTTGCTCCAAGTTGGCTTGATGGCAACTTTTGACAAGCTTTCTAGGGTAACTTCTCGTGAACTGTTCGAGAAAATAGAGATGGTCACTATAATCATCCATCTTGCTTTCAATGCTATTCTTGATTTGCTCTGCCATGTCAACATAGGAACTCACACCATAGAACTATCTTGCTGAAGCACCTTTACCAC
Organism: Hypanus sabinus; assembly: GCF_030144855.1. Lineage (NCBI taxonomy): Eukaryota > Metazoa > Chordata > Chondrichthyes > Myliobatiformes > Dasyatidae > Hypanus > Hypanus sabinus. The sequence continues at coordinate 128,445,611 of NC_082706.1, forward strand.
CCACAGCATTTGAAGCATCATTGCTTTCACTTTGCTCATCTCGGCTACAATTTCTTCCTGCAAATTAAGCTGCTCCAGCTTTCTTCGTAGCTGTTTACGGTTTCTCCAAAGATGTTCTTCCATCCACTCCACCTGTTCTTCCAATGTATGTTTATCACTCAATATTTGTTACCTTGCGCATAACTCAGCTAAATCAGTCTCTGATCTAATACATGCCAGAGAGTTACAAGATGCAATAGAAACTGCTGCATGCATGTTAGATGCTCTTCAGGGTGTATGTCATCCTGAAAATCATCAGCTTTATACATGGTCAAAGCATGCCCTGTAGCTTGATAAATATTTTCATTTACTCCAGCAATTTGATCTTCAACATTGCATGTTTGTTTCAGCCATTGTTCAACCTCTGCTGTGACAGTAGTAATAAGAGTCTGAATATTCACAAAGCTTTTGGTTTGATTATCTTGCTCTGAGATAGGCATTAAAGACAACGACATGTTACTTATCAAAATCTTCACAAAGATTTTTCAAATCGTGCAAATGAATTGCACTTGAAAGGCATTTTGCTTTTCTTGTACAGGGAAATGGCTAATTAATAGTATTAAATCATTAATCTTCATAACAATTTTATAGTCCTTTTGAATACTGTCAATTCTACTTGCCAAAGCTTTCTCAGTAAATTTAATTTCTCTTTTAGTCCTGACTTCAAAGACACTGCTTCCAGTTTGACTCATGTTGTTTTCAAGTGTGAGAACTAGACAAAACAACACCATTCAATTCAGATGTCAACAATGAAATAGTTCAGCATTTTAACAGCACCAAGTGGCAAACTCTTGGGCAAACACTGCATCATCGAGCTTACTTTCCGGACGACCATTTCGACTGTGTTCCAACCCCAAACATACAGCATGAGTCAACAAAAGTTTGCAGCTCACTACAATGCAGTGAGAGAACAGATGCATTACTCCTACACAAGCCATTCCACTTCTTCATTCTTTGGGTGCTCTAGATACTAAATAAGCTAGACATTTATCTAATTGCTGGGATATAAGAATAGATTTGTAAGTCATATTAAAGTTACCATCAAGTGATGTAAACCAGATAGTTTCTATAAAAGGTAACCTATCTTTTAAATTTGGGTATTAAGCTAAAATTCTATGTAAGTACAGGGAAAACATTCCACTAACAGTACGGAAATCCTTCATAGACTACAGGATTTGTCAACGTCATCATTAACTTGTCAGAGCTGATATTGTGGCCTTTATTGACCAAGGCACATCCTATTTTACTGGTTAAGTATAAGTAAGGAATTCTCTGTACTTAGTGCATTGGGCCAAAAGTAATGCAGCTTCAAGGCCAGGACTAGAGTGCCAAAAATAATTATACTAATGATATAAGAATACAGTAACCAGTTGATGTACTTGCAAACCAGAGGGCATGAAGTCAAATTCCATCAAATCAAGTTGGAAAGTTAAAAATAGTAAATGTCATACGATGTCTGACACAAGATAAAACTACTGTGAAAACAGCTGAAGAGCTGTAAGTTACCAACAGTTCATTAATGGAGCTTAAAGATAGCAAGCTTCCACTCCTATCAAGCTCAGTGTTATGTATATTTTAACCCTTACTGGTTGCTGTCAAGATTCCCTGTGTGTTACGTACTGAACGTAATGTGAGAGGGCATTCTGGGCAGATGACTTGCAAGCAAAATAGACAGCTGCATGCTTGATCCTCACCTCTCTGTCTCTCGTCTGTGGTATTCATGGCTGCCCCACTTCCCAGTATCATAAACGTAACAACTGGCAACGAGGTGACAAGTCCTCACACGATATTTATTGTTCTGTTCCCTTCAGCAAGAAAAGTCCATGTGCGGCATCGGTGGTGTACCGCTGCGAAATGTGAGTGAGTGAGAAGTAAATGACTGCAGGAAACACAGCGAGTAAAGAATCTGAGGAGAGAGAACTAGAATGAGATGGTTAAGTAAAACAAATGAGAGGGAGAGAGAGAGACAGATAAGACTAGTTAATTATTCTGGAATGTGATTGTATTTAAATATGGCAATAATATTTGGAGATAGTGGGCCGTGTGATGAAATGACAGAGCAATGGAGTCCATATACTGAATGATTTGAATATTTTGCACTCTCAAATCAAATTTCAGATGATATTCATGTTCCAACTTTTCTGACTAAGATGGGTGCAAAAATGTTTATTATGCAGTCTAGTGCAACCTGCTATGTCCAATGAAAAGTCATAATTACAGCTGAAACCCACTTGTTTCCTTGGCTGCATAAGTCTAGGAAAGACACTCTCCAGTCCTGCCAAACTCATGAGATTGAGACAGCTCTCCCACCCCAAACCCCGGTTCGTGGAATTTTCTACCCTGTTACAAATTAGTGCCATGAAATGACAGACAGTACATTGCATACAATTAAATGAATTATATTTATGAATCTTAACTAAAGGGTTAGTAAAGAAAAACCAAAAAGAAGGGTCTATTGTATTTAAACTGTCAAATGTACACAAGTTGGATCTCAATGTTTCACTATTTCTTCGATCCTCAATCGATCATTGCCCCTGCCTTCATTGAATCATGGTCCCACTCCAGGTCAAATCCTACGACCTGTTCTCTCCAGGAACTTCCCTTCATTTCCCACCAAACAAAAGCCCCAAGCCCAACCTTAGTGTCCCTCACCAGTAAAGTCTTCCCTCAGTTCTACCGTCCTAATTGGATGACACACATTCCTCATTATCCAAACAAGCTGGAAGTAGAACAGACCGCTCTCACAGACTGCTAAATGAAATACATATAGCATAACAGTGAAAATATGAACCAGAGCATTATACAGTCTTAAAGGACCACTATTCACCTAAACATTTGATTATTACTGAGAGGTTTATGTAACCGCCTGGGTCACCTCAGGCTCGCTCAGCTCGTTCTTGTCTAGGGGGAGCAGCCTTCGGCCCCGCCATACTGGGTAATCAGCTGGTGTGGATGCTGTGTGATGTCCCCACCTCGCCCAAAAACAGACAGTACACCATAAGCGACTAAATGAGTACAATTTATAAAGGTTACTATAACTAAGTGATTAATAACGATACAGTATATATGAAGAATAAAAATAAAGAAAAGGCGCCAAACTTATCAAAGTCCAAACCACTTCGTGCACAACTATTGGAGCTCAATTACTGAAGTCTTCTGGCCACCATTCGATCCCCTCCGCACTCCTCGACTCTCCAAACAGCTCAGGACCCTCCAAGTGGTCAACCAAGCACATCTAGCTTCATCCCCCCTCCTCGGAGTACCTCCTGGCCTCGGACCTCCGTTCCTCGCACAGCATTGTGTCCTCTCTCTCAACCCCCTCGCGCCGATCTGCCCAAAAGCCTGTCAACAAAAGCTTACAGACTCAGAAGAAAGAACATTCATCCCCATTTGGTTTACAAAGGAATACTATTCTCGTTATCAGTAAATTAGCATTCCTGCTAGTTAACAAAACAAAGAAGCCCTTTTGATTACATACACAGTAACAAAGAAAAAAGAAGATTTAGATTTCATAAAAGGAATCAGGAGAAAGTCAAGACTACTTCACAGTTGTCTGAGCAGTGTGGTTTTGGGCACATTATGTCATGTCATGTGACTTGTCATGTGGTCTGTGTAGTGAACCAATTCAGAAACATTTGCTTACAAAAGACAAACTAACACTACTGAAGGTTATTGAGATTAGTATATCTATGGAGATGGCAGCTAAATAAGCAAGCTATTGAACAAATCTTCCGAACTTCATTAGGTTTCTACTGACTTTAAGAATAAGACACCTATTGGCAATCAGCGTTACCATTGTGGCAAAACTGGGCATTCAGCAAAAGAATGCTGATATGAGGATTTAGATTGCCAAAGCTGAGGCAAAAATGTCACATTGAACACACTTATAAAAGTAAAACCCGTATGTGTAAGTCAATGGGCAACTCTAGTGGTTCTTGCCAACACCACAGATTCCCCTCCAAATCGCACATCATCCTGACTTGCAAATTTAATTCACTCCTTCATTGTGTCACCAAGTCCAGCTCTTGGCATTTGCTACCACCAGCATTGTGAGACTACATTCACCAGCGTTACAGCACTCAAAAAGTCAAAAAGACCAGGGGGACCTCACCATTGGCACCAACATTCTGAAACAGCTTTAAAAAAACACTGGGCTTAACTGCATCTGAATCCTTGAGGACACATCAGATGAACTGGATTGTATGATGTATCACAGGACCAGCAATTGCTTCCTCGTGTAACAAACTGAATTGAAGTAAATTTAAGCTAATTTATGTTAACCGCCTCAGTTGTTTGGGCATTAGGTTTTTGTGTAAGGAAATCATGTTGCAGCTGTATACAATGTTGATTAGGCCGCACTGGAAGTATTGAGAGCATCTCCCGATGCCTTATCATAGGAAGGATATGGTGGCATTGGAAAGGATTTTCAGGATACTGCCTGAATTAGAGAGCATATGCCAGAAGTGGAGGCAGTACAAACTTGAGCTGTTTTCTCTGGAGCATCAGAGGTTAAGGAAAGGCCCGATAAATGCTTATAAAATTATGAGAGGCATAGACAGGGTAGATGGTCAAAATAGATTACCCAGGATATAAATCAAATATGAGAGGATAGGCATTTAAGGTGAAAGGGGGAAAGTTTAAAGAGATGTGCAGGGTAAGTTTTTACATAGGGGTGTTGGAAATGTGGTGGTGTCAGTAGATACTACAGAGGTACTTACGAGACTTTTAGATTAACACATGAATTTGCAGGGAGAAGAGATTTAATTTAGTTTGGCATTATGTTCAGCACCGACATTGTTTGCTGTTGGATTGTTCCTGTGATGTATTCTTTTATGTTCAAATACTTGTGTCTTTCTGGTAGCTAGAAGAGGCCATATATAGTGCAAGCTGCCAGAACCTAGGTTCCACTGCTGCTGAGATGGAACAGGCGATTAAACAAACTGTGTTTCCCCAATCATTTTCATGTAACCTGCTACCTCCACGGTTGTGGAGGGGAAACAGAATAAAGAGGCAGGTGAATAATTGCATTATCTATTAATACCCCTCCTGGAGCCAGAGGATGGATATATCACAGAAATGGAACAAGCTGACATAAATAGAACTCCTTGATCTGTAGAGGGTAGCACACTAGGGTTCAGGCGCAGAGAAGGATGAATGCATCTTCTCAATTTCTAACTGAATATCTATGTCAGTCAGGAAACATTACTACGAGAGTGATTAATTGAGAAAGGAGTTCCTAATATACCTCAAGTAACATATATTTCATAGTAGCTGGAACATTCATTTATGTTAACACAAGGAAATTACAAAACCCTTTCATTTATATAAGCCATTCATGGTTAAATGTACTAAGCATGTACATGTTGTATTGAAAGATTTGTTTCTTTATTGTATGACTCCATGGCTTCCCAAAGCACTTTACAACTAGCAAATACTTGTGATTTATTGAGTTAAAATTACAGAACAGGGGATACATCAGCCAGTTTACATACAGGAAGCTTGCACAAAGAACAGCATTATCATGATCAGTCGGTGTTTTTTGTGTGATGCTGGTTATTGTATAAATTTTGGTCAAGAGTCTGAGGATAATACACCTAATCTAAAAATGAAATAGATATTGGTATTGGTTTATTCGTTTAACATGCACCGAGACACAGTGAGAAGCATACAGAAAAGCATCCATATGGAGCAATTCAAAACATTTGGATGAAGATGTAGAAGGTGGGTTAATACATTTGCTGATGACACAAAAGTTGGGGTGTTGTGGATAGTCTGGAGGGTTGTCAAAGGTTACAATGGGACATCGATAGGATGCAGAGAAATGGTAGATGGATTTCAACTCAGATAAGTGTGAAGTGTTTCACTTCAGTGGGTCAAATTTGAAGACAGAATATAATATCAATGGAAGGACTCTTGGCAGTGTGGAGGATCTGAGAGATCTTGGGGTCTGTGTCCACAGGACACTCAAAGCTGCTGTACAGGTTGACAGTGTTGTTATGAAGGCATATGGCGTGTTGGCATTCATCAACCATGGGATTGAGTTCAAGAGCTGTGTGGTAATGTTACGGCTATGTAAGACCTTGGTCAGACCCCACTTGAAGTACTGTGTTCAGGTCTGGTCACCTCTCTACAGGAAGGATATAGGTACTAAGGAGAGAGTGCAGGAGAGATTTACTAGGATGTTGCCTGGATTGGAGGGTGTACCTTTTGAGAATAGGTTGAGTGAACTTGGTCTTTTCTCCTTGGAGCAACAAAGGATGAGAGGTGACCTAATAGAGGTGTGTAAGGCATTGATTGTGTGGATATCCAGAGGCCTTTTCCCAGGGCTGAAATGGCGAACATGAGGAGCATAGTTTTAAGGTGCTTGGAAATAGTTACCAAGGGGATGGCAGGGGTAAGTTTTTCACACAGAGAGTGGTGGGTGTGTGGAATGCACTAGAGCTTAGAAAAGTAGAGGGCTATGAGCTAGGGAAATTCAAGGCAGTCTCTAGAGTAGATTACATGGTCGGCACAACATTGTGGGCCAAAGGACCTGTAATCTGCTGTAGATTTCTACGTTCTGTGTTCTATAAGTACTTTGACATAGTACAGGGGAAAACATTAAAATGCAGAATATAGTATTACAGTTACACTTGCAGAAAATTGCAGTGCAGGTAGATAACGAGGTGCTCAGGCCAAGACAATGTAGATTGTATAATCAAGAGTTCATCTTTAACGTCCAGAAGGTACCATGTAATAAAGGCTGTACCACTGATGATGAAGCATTCCCACACTACAGAGGCTCTTTGAAATTTTGCCTTCGTATCTCTGGAGATAGATTTAAATCCACAAACTTTTGACTCAGAACAATGTATGCTCGCAACTTGGTAATTTATGCTCAGCAGCCACTTTATTAGATACACCTGTACACCTGTTCTTTAATGCAAATATCTAATCAGCCAATCATGTGGCAAAAACTCAATGCATTGAAGCATGCATACATAGTCAAGAGGTTCAGTTGTTATTCAGACCAAACATCAGAATGGGGAAGAAGTATGATTTAAGCGACTATGACTGTGGAATGATTGTTGGTGTCAGATGGGGAGGTTTGAGTATCTCAGAAACTGATGATCTCTGGGAATTTTCACACACGAGTCTCTAGAGTTTATAGAAAATGATGCGAGAAACAAAAATTATACATCCAGTTGTGTGGGGGCAAAAATGTCTTGTTAATGAGAGGGGTCAGAGGAGAATGGCCAGATGGGTTAAACCTGGCTGAAAGGGACAGTAACTCAGGAAACCATGCATTACAACAGTAGTGTGCAGGAGAGCACCCTCTGAACACATAACATGTCAAAGCTTGAAGTGGATAGACCGCAGCAGCAGAAAACCACAATCATATGTTCAATGGCCACTTCATTTATATGGGAGATACTGGAATACTTTGCTCCATTGCCAATAGAGATAAATGTTGGGTTGGACACTGGTTATACCCTAATATTGATATGAAGATACAGTGAAGTTTCATTTGCATGCCATCCAAACACTCACTCCATAGTGAGTAGACTAGGATATTACAAAAGGAAAACTAATAACATAATGCAGAATACAGTCCAATCACAAACAAGGGAAGATCTACAGTTGCTGGAAATCCAAGTGAAACACTCTGGCTTCCTTGGCTGTGTAAGTCTAGGGAAGACAACCTCTGGCCCTGCCAAACCCGTGAGATTGAGGCACATGTGATCCCAGCCCAAGCCCCAGTTTGTGTGGATGCTGTGTCATTTGCTACCGTTACAAATTAATGCTACAAAATAACAGACAGTATACTGAATACAATTAAAGGAATTATACTAATGAATGTGAACTAAAGGGTTAGTAACGAATAACTAAAAGAAAAGGGCCCATTCTAATTAAACAGTCAAATGTGCACAAGCTGGAGCTCATCTTGAACTTCACTGTCGCTCAACAACTGAGCCCTCGGTCAACGTGAAAGCACACACCACCTTCCGAACGTTGCTCACAATCCACTTCAAACAAACGGGTCTCCCTCCAGATCGTATGCTACAACCAGTTCTCCCCAGTGTCTTCTCTCTTCATCTCCTCTCGAACTAAAGCCCAAGACCAACCTTACTGTCCGTCACCAAGAAAACCTCTTGCTAATTGGATGGCACACATTCCACATCATCACTTAGCTTCAACAATTACCCAAACAGGCCGAAAACAGAAGAGACTGCTCTCACAGAACTACTAAATAAAACACCTACAGCAAAAGAGTGAAGATGTGAACCAGGGCATTACACAAGCAACACACACAGAACACTGGAGGAAATCAGCTGGCTAGGCAGCATCTATGAAAAAATACAGTTGACATTTCGGTTTGAGACTCTTCATCAGGACTGGAAAATAATGAGGAGTCAGAGTAAGAAAGTGGGGAGAGGGGAGGAAGAACCCCTCCAAGGTTATAGGTGAAACTGGGAGGAGGGGACGGATGAAGTTAAGAGCTGGGATGTTGATACAGTGCTGGAGAAGGGGGAATCAGACAGGAGACTACCCAGGCAGAATATAAGGTGTTGTCCCTCCAAACTGATTCTGGCCTCATCACGGCAGTAGAGGAGGCCATAGACTGACATGACGGAATAGGGAATGGGAAGTGGAATTAAAATGGGTGGCCATTGGGAGATCCCACTTCTTCTGGCAGCACTCTTCTTCAAAGAAAGGGGCTTCCCTTCCTCCACCATCAATGTTGCCCTCAACCGCATCTCTTCCACATCGTGCATGTCTGCCCTCCCACCACCCCACCAGGGATACGGTTCCTCTTGTCCTCACCTACCACCACACCAGCCTATGCTCTCAGCATATAATTCTCTGAAACTTTCACATTTCCAGCAGGATCCCACCACCAGGCATATCTTTCCTTCCACTGCCCCCCCCCCCACTTTCTGCTTTCCACAGGGATCACTCCCTCACACTCTCTTATCTGTTCATTCCTCCCCACTGATCTTCCTTCTGGCATTATCCTCCCAAGTGAAACAAGTGCTACATCTGCCCCCTACACCTCCTCCCTCACTACCATCCAGGGCCCCAAACAGTCGTTTCAGGTGAGGCAACACATCAACTGTGAGTCTGTTGGGATCATCTACTGTATCCTGTGCTCCTGGTGTGGCCTCATGTATAACAGTGAGATCCAACATAGATCTGGGAGCAACTACACTCCATTTGCCAGAAAAAGCAGGATCTCCAGTAGCCATGCATTTTAATTCCACTTTCTATTTCCATTCTGACATGTCAGTCCATGGCCTCCTTTACTGTCACGATGAGGCCACACTCAGAGAGGAGGAACAACACCTTATATTTCATCTGGATAGCCTCCAACCTGATAGCATGAACACTGATCTCTCAAACTTCTTGTAATGCCCCCTTCTCCATTCCCCATTCCCATTTTCCTCTCTCACCTTATCACCTCCCTCTGGTGCTCCTCCCTCTTTACTTTCTCCCATGGCCTTCTGTCATCTCCTATCAGATTATCTCTTCTCCAGACCTGTATCACTTTCACCAATCAACATACCAGCCCTTAAACTTCACCCCACCACCACTTCCAATTTCACCTATTACCCCGTGGTCCTTACCCCACTCCCCCACTTTCTTATTCTAACTCATCTTATTTTCTCCGTCCTGATGAAGGGTCTTGGTCTGAAATATTGACTGTTTGTTTACTCTTTTCCACAGATGCTGCCTGGCCTGCTGAGCTCCTCCAGCCTTTTGTGTGTGATGCAGAATATAGTGTTGGAGTTGCAGACAAAGTGCAGTGCAGGCAAGCAATGAAGATGGTCTTGTGGAAGAAGCAGGCCTTAGCATCCTTTCTTAGAGATCATGAGGGAATTTATTAGGGTGGATGTGGAAAGCATACTTAAATTCCTTCTGTAGAAGAATCTAGAAAATACAGTGCTTGTGTATATGACAAAAAGCGTTGCTGTACTGAGGTAGTGATTAGGACTGTGCATGATGGTTCAAGAACTGAATAGTTGATGGAGATCTCCTCTCAATCTTCTATGTTCTAAATTATACAGTCCTAACCTATTTAATCTTTGCTTACATCTCATGTTGTCTAGACCTGGCAACATCCTTGTAAATTTTCTCAGTCCTCTTTCAACCTTTTTTATGTCTTTCCTATAGGTAGGTGACCAAAACTGCACGCAATACTACAAATTAGGCCTCACTAACATCTTATAAAACATCATAACACATCATCTCATGTACTCAATGCATTAATTTATGAAGGCCAATGTGCCTAAAGCTTTCTTTACAACCATATCCACCTCAAGTGATGCCACTTTCAATGAATTATGGACCTATATTCCCAAATCCCTCTGTTTAGTCTTTAGTGCCCTACCATTCACTGTGTAAGACCTACCCTTGTTGGTCCTATAGAAATGCAAAACTTCACACTTGTCTGCATTAAGTTCCATCTGTCATTTTTCAGCCCATTTTTCCAGTTGATGCAGATCTCTCTGCAAGTCATGATAGCCTTCCTCCCTGTCCACTACTCCAGTCTTGGTGTCATCCACAAATTTGTTGATTTATTGATATAGATGACAAACAACAAAGGACACAGTACCAATCCCTGTGGCCGACCACTTATCACAGGATTCAGTCAGGGAGGCAACCCTTTACTACCACTCCCTGGTTTCTCCCATAAGGCCAATGTCTAATCCAATTTACTTCCTCATTCTGACCAGCCTCCCATACAGGATGTTGTCAAATGCCTTACTAATGTCCATGTAGACAACATCCACTGCCCTACCTTCATCCACATTCCTGGTAACTTTCTCAAAAAACTCTAAGATTGGTTAGACATGACCTACCATGCCTGAAGCCATGCTGACTATTCTTAATCAGTCCCTGTCTATCCAAATACTAATATATCCAGTTCCTTAGAATACCTTCCAATAACTTTCCCACAACTAATAACAGACTCACCAGCATGCAATTTCCTGGTTTAAGTTTAGATTCTTCTTTTTAAACAATGGAACAACATTGGCTATGCTCCAAACTTCCATCAGGCAAAAGATACAAAAGCTTGAAAACACACACTGCCGGGCTGAAAGACAGTTTCTACTCCTCTACTATTATACGACTCTTCAATGGACTTCATGTATGAGAATTGTTTGAGGAGAGTTTGATGGCTTTAGGCCTGTCCTCACTGGAGTTTTTAGAAGAATGAAAGGGGATCTCATTGAAACCTTTAGAATACTGAAAGCCCCAAATAGAGTGGACATGGTGAGGATGTTTCCTATAGTGAGGGAGTCTAGGACCAGAGTGCACTGCCTCAGAATACAGGGACATCCCTTTAGAACAGAGATGATGAGTAATTTCTTTGGCCAGAGGGTGGTGAATCTATGGAATTCATTGCCACAGGCAGCGGTGGAGGTCAAGTCATTGGGTATACTTAAAGCAAAGGTTGATAAGCAGTGGATTAGTTAGGGCATCAAAGGTCATGGGGAGATGGTAGGAAAATGGGGTTGAGAGGGGTAATAAATCATCCATGATGAAATGGTGGAGCAGATTTGATTGGCCAAATTAACCTCATCATGACCCTTGCAGCTTATTGTCTACCTACAAAGCACTTTCTCTGTAAGTGTGACACTACATTCTGCATTGTTATTACTTTCCTCTGCTTCTACATCAATATACTTAGCTTTGCAATGTTATGTATGGCTTTCAAAACTAAGTCTTTCACTGTATCTCAGTACAATGGCAATTCCTATAATTGAAGGTGTATGAAAGACAGTCAGCTCTCCAAAGAGGCAGTCATACCTTTTAGTATTGGCTCATCATGCCTTGAAAACTTCATCTCAGTCCTGTGCAAGACACACAAAATGGTGGAGGAACTCAGCAGAATAGGCAGCATCTATGGAAATAAATAAACAGCTGCTAATTTGGGCCGAGACACGTCATTTCAACTCAGTCCTGTCCTGACAAAGTAAAATTTCACAATGAAAGGAGGTCATAGATTATTAGATACTTTGGCACATAGAGGTGAAGACTTCTGCTGTGCCTGCTGCCCTGGTCATCTCAGGCTGTAGAGATCACAAATTTAGGAAATAATGTTGAGGAATCTTAGGCAATTTGTTGCAGAAAATCCTGTGGGATTATGCACACTGCAGCCTTGGTCTGGTGAAGCAAGGGAATCTTTAATTGAACTGAAAATAAGTTCAGGCTTAGGGTTCCTGATTATGTATTTGAAGAATTCTCCTAACAGTGTTACCGAGCAGCCAGACAATACTGAGTAAATTTTTTGGTATACTAATGAAGGTCATTTAAAAATAGAACATCTCCACCTCCAGTGACATAGTTTATAGGATGTATCATAGAAGCACTTCTCTGAAAATACATTGTACAGGAGCATAAATTACAATGATGTACAGCCAGGGTCTCACAGGAGATCTGAATGCAGACTTGAATACAGCATTGGAATGTGAGTGAATATTTCTGGGAGGGAAAAAGTAGATCAGAACAAAATGGTATATTTTACTTTCCATAAACATTAGGAAAAAATATCTCTAGTCCATATGATGAAATTTATACTTAATAGCTGGGCAAAGATAAATCCAGGTTTCCAAGCCAATGAACACCTGCAGTTGCACAAATGCAGTCACAAAGACAGAGTGAATGCATGGATGCTGTTAATTTCCTACCTAAAGCTCAAAGTAAATTTATTATCAAAGAACATATCCTGTATGTCACCACATACAACTCTGAAATTCATTTTCTTGCAGGCATACTCAGTAAATCCAAGAATGATAATAGAGTGAGTGAAAGACCACACCCAACAGGTGCAGGCAAACAACCAATATGCAAAAGACAACAAACCATGCAAATACAAATGAGAAAATAATTAACAATAAACAAATAAATAGATAAATAAAAAAGAAAACAATAAAGATTGAGAACCTGAGACTTGAAAGTGAGTCCATAGGTTGTGGGAACAGTTCAATGATCGGATAAGTGAAGTTGAATGAAGTTATCCCTCCCCAGTTCAAGAACCTAATGGTTGAGGAGTAATAACTGTTCCTGAACCTGTGGTGTGAGTCCTGAGGCTCCTGTACCTTCTTCTGATGGAAGCAGCAAGTAGAGAGAATGGCCTAGCTGACGGGGTCCTTGATAATGGATGCTGCTGTTCTGTAATAGTGCTCCATGTGGATATGTTTAATGGAGGGTTTCTCCTGTGATGGACTGGGCCACTGCAAGCTGCTGACAAAACTTACCTAAAGATTCATATCTAATTGTTAACAGATCCTTTCAAGGTGCATATATATGAATCCTGACACAATAAGAGTAATTCAATCCACCTCAAACAGGAAATTGGAAATTATATTCTGCCAACTTCTTAAAGAAAAAATAATTATCATGACTGGTATAAATGAGAAATGTAAATAAAAAATGTTAGAAACACTGAAATAATCAGTGGAGAGATGAACAGAGCTAATGTTTCATGTCAATAATCTAGTAAGATTATTGATCTGAAAAGAAGACTGATTTACTGAGTGCTTTCAGCACTTCCTGCTTTTATCTTAAAGGCAAAGAGAGATACTGTGTATCATTCAATAGAAACAGCTTGTCAGGACTGGAGTCATGTTAAAAAATACATAAATAAAAATGAAATAAATTTTGCATTGTTTAATTTTGCTCCACTCCTCACAATTATGTCAGAGTTCTTGAATTTTATTTTCTATTCATTTGGTTCCTGTGGGTGATAAACAATACATTGATCATGTGATAACCAGAAAAAGAATGTCCATCCGCTTTCTTCTCTTCCCCTAATAAAAGATACATCAGTCTGACAAGCAGAATTACCTTTTTCACATGTATTATCATGTTACAGCCTGGGATTTTGGTCACTGTGATCTGCAGTTAGTATTTTTTAATTGCATAACTATGGTTGACCTTCAGTATATTGTTAATTCATTGTCTGTAGGTGAGTTGTCTATGTCATAGGTCTGTAGTGTAGTTTTTTTCTGTGCTTTTTTTACATAGTTCAGTCTAGTTTTTGTACTGTGTCATGTAACACCATGGTCCTGAAAAATGTTGTCTCATTTTAACTATGTACTGTACCAGCAGTTATGGTCGAAATGACAATAAAAATGACTTGGCTTGACTTGACTTGAGTTTGTGGATATATGAACTAAAGATCATAAAACACAAAAACTGGGCCTTTATACCCACCTTGTCTATACTGACTGTGATGCAATATGTATCCCATTATATACCTTTCTCTCTGAATACCTTTTAAACATTATAATTATATCCGTCTCTGCCATCTACTCTGGTCATTCCGCATAGCCACCATCTTCTCAGTGAACAACCCATAAATAATGTCACAAGTGAATAGGGTCATAAGAGAGCTTTTGGCACATTTGCCTTCATAAATCAAAGTATTGAGTACCGCAGTAGGGAGGTTATGTTGAAGTTGTATAAGACATTGGTGACACCAAATTTGGAGAATTGTGTGCAGTTCCAGTCACTGACCTACAGAACAGCTATCAATAAGATTGAAAGAGTACAGAGAAAATTTACAATGATGTTGCTGGGACTTGTAGACCTGAGGTTGAATAGATTAGGACCTTATTCCCTGAAGAGTAGGAGAATGAGGGAAGATTATATATATATATATATATATATATACACACACACACACACACATATACTTTTGTGTGCTATATATAGAGTTAATACAAGCTGGCTTTTTCCACTGATGTTTGATATGATTAGAACTGGTGGTGATAAGTTAAGGGAGACCTGAGCAGAGACTACTCTCAGAGGGTGGGACAAGCTGCCAGCCGAAGTGGTGGATGTGGTTCATTTGCAACCATTAAGAGAAAATTGGATAAGTCTATGCTTGGGAGGGGTATGGAGGGCTATGGTCCAGGTGTGGCTCAGTGACCACGCAAAATAACAGTTTGGCTCAAGGGCCTTCTTCTGTACGGTAGTGCACTTTGGCTCTATGACCATACCATATCCTTTAAAATGTTCCCTTCTCATCTTCAATCTGTGTCATTTAGTGTGACAAGATGGGTTCCTGACCCCACTGTCTACCTCATTACGACCTTGCACTTCATCATTTACCTGCACTGCACTTTTTCACTAGCTTTTACACTTTATTCAGCATTGCTCTTCTTTTCCCTTATTCACACTTAATGTACAGTGTAATGATTTGATCTGTAAGGTCAGTGTACAATATACAAGACAAGATTTTCACTGTATTTTAGTACATGTGAGAACAATAAACCAATACCAATACAATACCTTGCCCATGGAAAGACAGTACAAATGGGTTAACGTGGGAATATTATTAAATTGGCTATACCAGACCGATATTTAATTTGCCTTTTCTTCTATACCATCAGAGGAAGAACTGGCACAAATGTTTTAGCTCAGACATCGATAATTATAGCAATGTAGTAACTCCAGCACAGGGATGGCATTGCAAATTATAACAGTGAGTTTTCTGTCCATAGACATTATTCAGGCAGCTAACTGCCACACTGTTTAATTGAGCCTATACCTCTATCTCATTTTTCACTGAAGTGTATCATAATAACGAGGACAAATTGGTTTTGGGTTATAATACAACTGCTTGATAGTGAACTTACAGCCTATTTTACATTCTGTCACATCTTCTTTCCAATGACAACAATAGGGGCTTTCCAAGTTTTTACTATATTTTGTTTCCTTTTATCTTCACACATTCAA
This sequence comes from Hypanus sabinus, assembly GCF_030144855.1. Lineage (NCBI taxonomy): Eukaryota > Metazoa > Chordata > Chondrichthyes > Myliobatiformes > Dasyatidae > Hypanus > Hypanus sabinus. The sequence goes on from NC_082706.1 coordinate 128,461,379, forward strand.
CAATGGTACTGGTGTTTCTTTTCACACAAGCTTGCACTTGTGTGCAACTTAATTGTTAATTTCAATTTTCACAGAGGTCTGTTGTAATTGCATTTCACCCTTATTACGTTATCCTACATGTGTATCTAATTGTTTATGGTGTATTCCAAGTAATTTTAATGTATTCACGAAACCAGTGATTGGTTGTATTTTTTTTTAGGAATTGAGATTAGCCTTTAACCAGTATTAAGTCCAGCTTTAGAGAGGATGCAGAGGAGATTTACAAGGACATTGCCTGGATCAGAGAGCATGTCTTATGAGGACAGGTTGGATGGGCTGGGGCTTTTCTCTTCAGTGCAAAAGAGAATGAGAGGTGACTTGATAAAGGTCTATAAAATGATAAGGTGGATAGACAGAGTATAAACCAGTGCCTCTTCTCTAGGCAGCAATGGCTAATGTCAAAGGGCATGATGTTGAGGTGACTGGGGAAAAGTACAGGGGGTATGTCAGAGCGTGGTAGGTGGTGTAACAGACAGATACATTAATGGCATTTCAGAGACTCTTAGATAGGCACATTGATGAAGTTGATCTTGGAGTGGGTTAAAAAGTTGGCACACATCGTGGGCCAAAGTGCCGGTACCATGCTGTGAAGTTCTATGTTGATGCACGAGAGAGAGCATAGGCCTTTAAATCTGCAGCATTGTCATTCAGTAAAGCCTGTGCTTTGACATATTTGCTCATTCCACTCAACACTGATCTGTTTTCCTTTCTTCATAAAGGGAAGTACTGAACTGACTTTGCTAAAGGAAAGATGTACTGGCTTTGGAGGTGGCACAAAGGAGGTTAATCAGGTTGATTCTGGAGATGACTGGATTGGGGAGCGTGCCTTATGAGAATAGGTTGAGTGAACTTGGCCTTTTCTCCTTGGAGCGACAGAGGATGAGAGGTGACTTGATAGAGGTGTATAAAATGATGAGAGGCATTGATCATGTGGATTGTCAGAGACTTTTTCCCCAGGGCTGAAATGGTTGCCACAAGAGAACACAGTTTTAAGGTGCTGGGGAGTAGGTACAGAGGAGATGTCAGGGGTAAGTTTTTTACTCAGAGAGTGGTGAGTGCGTGGAATGGGCTGCCAGGGACAGTGGTGGAGGCGGATATGATAGGGTCTTTTAAGAGATTCCTGGACAGGTATATGGAGTTCAGAAGAATAGAGGGCTATGGGTAACCCTAGGTAATTTCTCAGGTAAGGGCATGTTTGGCACAGGATTGTGGGCTGAAGGGCCTGTATTGTGCTGTAGGTTTTCTATGTTTCTATGAAGGGGTTAGCCTACAATACTCACTAGAATGCAGAAGAAAGAGAGAAGATCTTATAGTAGCATAAAAAATATATGAAAAGAGATAGACAAATTGAGGCAAGAAAGTTGTTTCCACTAGTAGATGAGGTTAGAACTAGGGAACATAGCTTCAAGATTCAGGGGAATAGATTTAGGATGGAGATGAGGAAGTGCTATTCCGACAGAGTAGTCAATATGTGGAATTTTCTGATCATGGAATGGGTAGCATTAAAAATATTTAAGACACAGTTAGGTGGATTCTTGCAGAGTAGGGGAGTTAGGGGTTTAGTGTAAACGTCAGGCAGATGGAGCTGAGTCCACAGCCAGTTCTCAGATGGGCCAGTTTACCTCCTCCTGCTCCGATTTTGTGGTATCTTACATTCTTATGTCCTTCCCCCACCTTGGGGACCGGTCTTGTACTATAACTATTTTTGCTTCATTGAATTAGAGCTTTACAGCTCAAAATGGGCCCTTTGATTCACTTCATCCATGCAACAGAGATGTCCAACCACACCAACTCCATTGTCCTGCAGTTGGCCGTCACATCTCTACTCTTTTGAAATCCAAGACCCTGCCAAATGTCTTTCAGGGATTGTAATTGCACCCGCCCCTACCACCTCCTCTGCAATCTGAAGCAATAAGGCAAAGAGCGGTGTTCTGGACATGATTTCAGTAACAGGGAATCACGGCGAAAGCACCTCTCTTTGCCTTGTTTCTTTGCTCCCAGTCACGGTCATTATCGATGAACATTGTAAATTTCAAAGAGGCAGCAACATCAACCTGACACTTGCCAGCTTCCAAATGTCTTATCACGTGCAGTTTTGCATCCATGCTGATGCTTTTCCAAGACATCTCAGACATCTACCCTCACTGGAAGTTACATGCACTTTTCCAGACATGAAAAAAATGGAACAAATTGGAAATGTCATTAATCTTCACCATCCAGGACCTGCCCTACTCTCATCACTACCACTAGGGAGAAAGTACAAGAGCCTGAAGATTCTTGATGAAGAAAAGAGCGGTTATCTTATTGAAACCTTTCACTTATTGAAAGACCTAGTTAGAATGAATGGGGAGAGGATGTTTCCAATGGTGGGAGAGTCGAGGACCAGAGGGCCAAGCCTCAGAATAGAGGGATATCCATTTAGCACAAGATGAGGGGGAGTTCCTTTTGACAGAGGGTGATGAATCTGTGGAATTCATTGCCACAAATGGCTATGGAGTACATATCACTGGGTACATATAAAACTGAGGTTGACAGGTTCTGGATTAGTCAGGACATCAAAGGTTACAGGGAGAATGCAGGAGAATGGAGTTGAGAGGGATAATGAATCAGTCATGATGGAATGGAGAAGCAGACATAATGGCCTAATTCTGCTCCTTTGTCGTATGATTTTATGGTCTTATTCCAGATTATCACCACCACCTGACACCCCCTCCCCCCACATCGGATCTACTTTAAATTTCTCCCTCTCATCTTAACATATGCCCTCCAGTTTTAGTTTCCCCTGCCCAGTGTAAAAGACTCTGACTATCGACCCTAACTATACCCCTCATAAATTTATGAACCTCTATAAATTGGACATTCAATCTTTTACTCTGCAGTCAGAACAAATCTAGCCAATCCAATTCCTCCTTGTAACTAAGCAACATCCAGGAATCATCCTGGTGAATCTTTTCTAATGCTATTACATACTTCCTGCAGTCTGCCAACCAGAACAGTGCACAATACTCCACATGCATCCTAACCAGTGTTTTATACAGCTGCAACATGACGACCCAACGCTTATGCTCAATGCCTCAGCCTATGAAGACAATCATGCCAAATGCACATTTTCTCTCTCTGGTTCTTTCTCTCACTATGAAGTACTGAGCAAAAATCCTTTAGTTAAACGTCCAAGCCAAAGGAAAGACCATTCCATAATTCTCCTGATAAACACTGTGTGAACCTTGTGACTTTTAATGAGATAATTTTGTATGTTTCAACAATTTTTATGTGCAAAGAATTCCACTTGAACATCAACATCTTTGCCTGTTATGGAATTATGGAGTACCTGGAGTGAGGTGGAGGGTGCAGGTCTGAATGTGAGGGCTGTAGTTAATATGGAGGGTTGAGTTTGAGGTACAAGGCTGATATGCGGTGGAAGGCTTGAATTACTGGCATCTGCATCAAGCCTGCAAACTGAGATCAGATCACACTGCAGCAGGAGAACATGTTACCTAGCAACACAAGGTGTGTCCTACAGAATAAGGAATCAAACAGGAGGAAAAATAGATGAAGAATTTAATATTAAACTAAAAGGACATATTTGGCCTCAAGGAAGAAGACTAGCAAAAAGGTAATTGCTTATTTTTCAGCTTAAGTGCCAAACTGGGAATTTCAAATCCTGCTAAATAATTGAAATTAAATTGTCTACTTTTTCAGCCAATAGGACCAACGATATCCCGCAGCTGTTCATGAGGGAATGGCCCAGAGGCAAGGAATAAGCCAGGTGAGAATTTAGGAAAATGCAGGTCAATGATCTCTTTCTGAACTTTGGATAAATTGTCAGTAATGCACGTCATAATTTCAGACACAGTGCAGGTTTAATATGTGATAGCAAATCTGGGAGGGTGGATTTCTGACTTGCAGTGTGATGTTAGGCTTCTGCGGAGTATAATATTGAAGTGGATTTCTCTGCATTTGGAGTAAATATATTTAATCACGTCTTTGATTTGCAAGAGACAAGTTAGGTCAATCCAGTGAACTCTCCGAGGAATCCTGATGTTGCTCCCACCAGCTAGGAGTCACATCAGTGTTGTTCCTTGGAGAAATGACAGGTGCTAAGAGTAAAAGCTGGTATTTCAAGAGCTTTCATGCAGAAACAAAAGCCTGACAAAATTAAATTCTGCGGAGTTGTGGAATTAAGCTACAAGAATAGGGAAGTAATTGATGAGGAATCATGAAGCAAAATACATGAAGTTTCAGGAAATATTAGTGTACCAGCATTAAACAGCAGTGGGCTCGCATGGGGTCACTGACACATCAGCTATATTTAGGAATTGTCTGACTTGAACATTGTTGAAGGGTAGAGTTCTACAACACTGAAAGCCATTTGTCAAACATAGCTGTGAGAAGATCCATCCAAAATTCCCTTTATAGGTTTCATTGTTTCTCTGTCAACCACACACTGTGGCAAATTATGCTCTAACACCTCCCTCTGTAAATAAATCCCATCTCCCAACCTATTTCCACACTCTCAGATAAAATCATCACTGAACTCTCAGAAAGAAAAATTACCACTCTCAAAACCCATCAACAGTTTAAAAAAATCAACTAAATCTCTTAGCTTATGCTTAGTGAATATTCTCAATGGCTGCAGTACAAAAAGTTTTTTATTGGTTGAGAAGTGTTTTTTGATTTGAAGACGTGAAGCTCTTTCTTCACAATCCTATCACCATCTTTATGCAGCTTTGTGTTGTAAGCTCTCCATAAATGATCCATCTTCAATAATTATACTGTTTAGTTCAAGATTATTCAGACTCAGATTCAGTTTATTGTCATTTAGAAACCACAAATGCAATGCAGTTAAAAAATGAGACAACGTTCCTCCAGAATGATATCACAAAAGCATATGACAAAACAGACTACACTAGAAAATCCACATAACGTTTGGCAATCCCCAATCCGGAGTCCGGAGAGGCTGCTGCGTATTAATATCGCGCTACTATCTTACTATTGCTCGTACTTACACTCAGTGGTGACTTCATTAGGTACCTCCTGCTCCTAATTAAGTGGCCATTGAGTGTATGTTCATGGTAGCCCATCCACTCCAGGATTTGACGTGTTGTGTATTCAGCGATGTTGTTCTGCACACCACAGTTGTAATGCATGGTTATTTGAGTTACCGTCACCTTCCTGTGGTCAACATGTCCATTATCCTCTGACCTCTGTCATTCACAAGGTATTTTTGCCCACAGAACTGCCACTCACGGAATTTTTATGTTTTTGTTTTTTGCATCATGCTCTGTAAAATCTAGAGTGCTGCATATGAATATCCCATAATATCAGCAGTTTCTGAGATACTCAAACCACCCCATTTGATTTCAACAATCATTCCATGGTCAAAGTCACTTAAATCACATTTCTTCGCCACTCTGATATTTGATCTGAACAACATCTGAACCTCTTGACCACGTCTGCATGCTTTTATCCATTGAGCTGCTGCCACATGATTGGCTGATTAGAAATTTGTATCAGTGAGCAAGTGTACCTAATAAAGTGGCCACTAAAGGCACTATTACTCTTTCACAGGATATGGCAGTCATTGGTGAGACCAATGTTTAATGAAGACACAGGAAGCTATAAATGCTGAAATTACTGTTGGAGGAACACTGCAGGCCAAGCAGCATCAGTACAATGAAATGGACAGTTTCAGGACTAGATCCTTCATCTAGACCAGGCATGGGCAAACTACAGCCCGGGGGCCATATGCGGCCCGTTAAGCTTTTTAATCCAGCCCGCAGAACTTGATGAAATTATATTAATAAACCTTGTTAACGCTTTTTCCCCGCAGTTCTCGCGTTTTCCCAGTAGATGACGCACTCTATATACATTGACCTTTGTTGAGGTGCAGCGTATTACTCCACATTTGCGCTTTACTCTTTGTTTGGCTCGACCTATTTGTGTGAACAGGCGTTCAGCATCATGAACGTCAACAAAGCCAGCCACAGATCCAAGTTAACTGACCAACACCTCAGATCCATCCTGAGAATCGCCACAACAAAACTAAATCCAGACTTTGATGCGCTGGCTAAAAAGGGAGACCAACAACACTGTTCCCACTGAAATTAAAAATAAGTTTCTTCGTTGTGTTATGTAAAAAATGCATTTGAAAATATTTTTTTCAATAAGCCTTACATGTTACATGTCATTTCTGTTAAGTGATGGACATGAGTAGTGCGCAGGTGCACGTACGTTCTCAAAATAAAAAATGCGCTCCAGATCAAATAACGCGCTCCGCATACTGGCGCTCTGTCACTGTTCTGTCCTTGTGCTGGTCATTGTTGAGTTTTGGCACAGGGGACAATTGAATAAGAAGGAGCAGGACAAGTAGACCTGCATCTCCTACCGTTTTTGAAATAAAGACAGTCAGGAGGAGAGTGATGATGATAATATCTTGAAGGATAACAGAATTTTCAGTGCTTTAAAATAATAACTGTTACTATTAAAAAAAGCTGTATTTTATTCATTTAATTTTCAGTGTTTTAAAAGTCATTTCAATAAATAGCTAAATACCATGGGACTTCAAAGACAGATATTTTGTTGTAATGCATTTGTTCATTTTCAATTGAAATTAAAGCACATGTTTTCTACATATCCCATGATATTTTATTTTCTCTTATGAGGTGTATTACCAAAACACTCCGTCCATCTGCTCATGGTCTGGCCCCCCTGTCAAATTTTAGAACCCTTTGTGGCCCACAAGTCAAAAAGATTGCCCACCCCTGATCTAGACTGAGAGGTAAGATAGCCGGTATAAAATGAGGGGAGCCCATGCTTTCATTTTAAGTATTATTTCATTTGTTTACAAGGGACAGGGCATAAAATACATCAGGAATATTTTTCAGTGCTGGTTTTATGAGGATAAAAGAATTTGCCAATGAAATTTCATGGCATCGTTTTACTGACAATTCTATGCGCACAAGAATGGCTCCACTCAGGAAATTCAGCCTATGAGCAAAATTCATTTGAAGTTTCTAATTACACTGACCATAAAGACACTGTTTGTAATATGAATTAGAGTGTTTGGTTTGAAGCTACTCGGACAGCATAAGAGACAACATGAGACGATAAAACAGAAAAAGAGATATATATAGAAAGAAAATAATTACGCTGGTCTGGTCTGGTATAAAAGGGTTAAAAGCTTAAAATTAGAGCTTGTTTGTTGAAGCTCAGTGAAAATGTTGAAGTTGTTCTGGAGAAGAATTAGCTTAAACATGTCTCCGTCTGAAAGGGCATTTCGTACATCTAAGCAAGCATGACACTCTACATGTGCTTTATAATATAGAGGTGCGGGTAGGTTAATAACCCCACTGGATACCCCTGCACACACCTTTGATTCTTTCCTTCAGATGCTGAGGCTATATAAATTTTAAAAATGTTGACATTGTAACATGATCAGGACAGATGATTCAAAGCTCATGAGTAAATGAAAGGCTTAAAGAAGAATATTGTAGAGCGGGAGGTGTGGGGGTCGGGAGCTGAAGAATAATAAGTAGGGTGGTGTGATGTTTAGGGAGTTTAAGAGCTTAGGGTAGGAATTGGTGAAATATAAGTGCTCATGAAAATCCTATGTCCAGACTGTGATCTTCCTACTGATTTGACTACCTGCACTGTATTTTCTCTGAAAATATAATACTATCTTCTGCTTTCTACTTATTTTCCTTCTTGCTATGCTGAAGTATTTAGGTATGAAACGATCTGTCTGGATGGCATGCAAACAAAAGTTTTTTACTGTATCTCATTTTCCAATTACCAGAGGAGAAAATGCTGAGGCAGCTAGAAAGACAAGTAAATGAACAGGAGACAATTAAAGTAGGCGACATGAAGCAGTACAGATGCTGGAATCTGGAGCAACAAACTGGAAGCTGGAGGAACTCAGCAGAGGCAGAATCTGCGGAGGGAAAGAGATCATCGGCATTCTGGGTTGAGACCTTCCATTCGCGCCTCGAACACATTTTCAGGTTGGATTTCCCAGGGTGGCGGGGTTTCTGCCTGGTGAGTGATAGTTCAGCTGTTCTGCCCAAAGCATCCAGGGGCACCAGCGTATCGTATCAGTTAGCATGATGCATTTGTAGCTTAGGCCGTTCAGAGCTTGGAATTCATTTCCAGCACTGTCTGTAAGAAGTTTGTACACTCTCTCCATGACTGCCTGGGTCTCCTCTAGGTGCTCTGGTTTCCTCCCATAGTCCAAGGATGGGAGTAAGTTAGTAAGTTTGTAACGTTCTCCTTCGCGTGTCACGAACGCCGAATTTAACGTCGAGATAAACCACAGTTAATAAGAACCAGATCGCAGCAAGATTAACCATTTACTGTTCACTCTTCACATTAACATATGGTGAAAACTGTTGATAAAACAATACAAGATTGATACAGTATTTGTTCCTTCCTTAATATCACATTTCAAGTGTAAATACTTGCAAAGGTGACTATAACTACATTACACTAAGGTGCAGTATACAGGGAGAGTTTACCTGCTCCATTGACTACTTTAAATACACTTCCATGCAAACTATCCGCGACTCTTTAACTAACGAAAGCATAAACATTATCTACCGTCGTTACTTCTAACAGGATCGGCATTAACATCTTAGTTCAATATATCGATTATCTATTAACTTACAGCGTTGCTCTCACTGTGATTTCTCATGCCTGCAAAACAACTTCTGCTCGGGTCTGCCTCGTGGTGAGCCCCCACCCTCGCGCTATTTCAAACCGGTATTTTCCCACAAGACGCGGCGAAACCGGATGTGACGTCATCGCATGCCGATATATTTTACATGCAATGAATATACTTTAAACACTTCTAATTCTAACTAGAAAATACTATCGAATGAATTACTAAGCGGAAATATTATAAACTAAATAACTGTCGTAAAGACAGCACACTCCCCGCTTGACCTTCGTAAGGTCACAATGAGCAGAGTACAAAACTTAGTCTCTTAATCAGTCATTGGGTAGAAGTAGAATAACTTCTGTAACTGGCCCTTGGTAAATTTTCACATCGCCTTGGTCGGTAGTCTTCAATTCGATCTTCCTGACATGTCCATCCCCGCTAGGGAATGTAGCAGTGATTCTGGCCATTGGCCAGCAGTTGCGGGCGATTTGCTTGTCCCTGAGCAGGACTAAGTCTTCAACTTGAAGATTCCTTCGGGGTTCTGTCCACTTTTGTCTCTGTTGCAACAAAGGTAGATATTTTTGTCTCCAGCGAGGCCAGAACTGATTTGCCAGAGCCTGGACTTGTCTCCATTGCTTTGTGTACAAATCCTTGTCTGAGAAGTCTCCTGGTGGAGGAGGTGCTCCTGCCTTCTGTGTAAGGAGCGTTGATGGCGAAAGTATAAAGGGGTTTTCTGGGTCAGAAGACACAGGTAGGAATGATTGTGCGTTTATAATGGCTGTGACCTCTGCCATTAGGGTGCACAGTACCTCGTGGGCCAATCGGGTGCGTTGCTGCATCTCAGGTTTCCTTTTCTGGGTTTTCCGTAAGGACGTGAACCGTTTGACTGCCTGCTCTTTGTTATCTGGTGAGCGCTGGCGTGGTTCTCTGAAAGGCAATGGGGCAACCCCATTATTTGCTTAATCTCTGAAGACCTTGGTGTCTTTGGGTTTTAAAGAAATGGTATCTTGAGCTGATTGTGCAAGTTTGTTTCCGTGCTCGGTTTGAACGAAAACTGACTGACCTAGCGTCTCGTCGGTTACTTTACGCTTGGTAATGTCTTGTTGTGCTTCTTTAGGGTACACCTCAGTGAGGCAGATCTTGGAACGAGAACGGCTTGACTGAGTTTGACCGCAAACTTCTGTACAGTTCGAGCTGACAATTGTTGTCCTGGAGTGAACCTCTCCCTCCCCGCCGTCCTGTTGTGGGGGTGAAGGAGCGTTGTCGGTTCTTTCATTCTTGACTTCATCACGGAGCCGTGAGGGTAAATTTTCTTCCTCGTATGGATGTGATGCAATCGTGACTCTCTGAGGTTCCTCGTAGCTGGGGAAGTTATCGAATACGTATGGAGAGGGGAGACGAGCCTGCCAGTCTGCTTGATATTGTACATAGTCGCTTGTGCGTTCCAGTCTGGTCCTTTCTAAAGTAGATCTTACTGCGGTCAGATCACGCGACCCTTCAGGTTCTTCTATGTACTCTGCTTCCGCCATGGCAGCTTCTTCTTCTCTTTCTAGCTGCAGCACTTGCAAATCTGTCGATATTTTTGCCATTTCCAACTGGGTTTCGGCTTCTCTGGCGGCCTCTTCTCTTTGTCTGGCAGCCTTTTCGGCTTCTCTGGCGGCCCTTTCTTTCTGGATTTCGGCTTCTCTGGCAGCCTCTTCTCTTTGTATGGCGGCCCTTTCTTTCTGGATTTCGGCTTCTCTGGCAGCCTCTTCTCTTTGTCTGGCGGCCCTTTCTTTCTGGATTTCGGCTTCTCTGGCAGCCTCTTCTCTTTGTCTGGCGGCCCTTTCTTTCTGGATTTCGGCTTCTCTGGCAGCCTCTTCTCTTTGTCTGGCGGCCTTTTCGGCTTCTCTGGCGGCCCTTTCTTTCTGGATTTCGACTGCTCTGGTGGCCTGTTTCATTTTCAAAACTGCTTCTTGTTTGGCGTAACGCAGTCGCACCTTGGCGGCTTCTGCCTTGGCTCTTGCCTGTGTGGACTTACTTGATGTCGTTCTACTGCCCTTGTCGCTGGGCGCCATCGACTTGATCCCGGATCGAGCTGACATTGCAGCACTTGGAATACCTGATAACGCCTGGGTAGGCTTACTTGATGTCGGTTTACTGCCCTTGTCGCTGGGCGGCGTCGACTTGATGCCGGATTGAGCTGACATTGCAGCACTTGAAACACCTGATAATGCCGCTTTTTCACTGTAACGTCCTCCTTCGCGTGTCACGAACGCCGAATTTAACGTCGAGATAAACCACAGTTAATAAGAACCAGATCGCAGCAAGATTAACCATTTACTGTTCACTCTTCACATTAACATATGGTGAAAACTGTTGATAAAACAATACAAGATTGATACAGTATTTGTTCCTTCCTTAATATCACATTTCAAGTGTAAATACTTGCAAAGGTGACTATAACTACATTACACTAAGGTGCAGTATACAGGGAGAGTTTACCTGCTCCATTGACTACTTTAAATACACTTCCATGCAAACTATCCGCGACTCTTTAACTAACGAAAGCATAAACATTATCTACCGTCGTTACTTCTAACAGGATCGGCATTAACATCTTAGTTCAATATATCGATTATCTATTAACTTACAGCGTTGCTCTCACTGTGATTTCTCATGCCTGCAAAACAACTTCTGCTCGGGTCTGCCTCGTGGTGAGCCCCCACCCTCGCGCTAATTTCAAACCGGTATTTTCCCACAAGACGTGGCGAAACCGGATGTGACGTCATCGCATGCCGATATATTTTACATGCAATGAATATACTTTAAACACTTCTAATTCTAACTAGAAAATACTATCGAATGAATTACTAAGCGGAAATATTATAAACTAAATAACTGTCGTAAAGACAGCACAAAGTTAATTGGTCATTGTAAGTTGTCCTGTGATTAGGCTGGTGTTAAAAAGGCGGGTTGCTGAGCAGTGTGGCTCGTTGGGCCAGCAGGGCCAGTTCCACACTGTATCTCAAAATAAATAAATAATATCAGTGGGCCTACTGCAGTTACCGGGCTCCCAGGGATAGCCCTTCTCACTGAGGAACACAACAACTAAGTCTCTTGTCGCAGTCTCACATGAAATGTAGGAAATGCAGCTCCGCTACTGTATTTCTTAACTTTGCAGATCAGTACTCAGACCAGCAACTGACTAGACTGTGTAAATTTTAAATCACACTCAGAACCTTGGCACGCCCTCAGCTGCCTTATACTCCCCTCGCTACATACTATAATCTCAGCCCCGATTACATCTGCAAATCATTACATTTATTTTGCACACATAAGTTATGTATAATTAATGCTAATTTAAGTTTATTTTAACTTATGTCTGTTTTCATCATGTAACGTATTGTGCTGCTGCTGCAGAAAGCCCATTTTCATGGTGTTTATATCCGGTGTTTGTAGGCTTACATCAAGAGTAAACTTGAAATCTGGCAGCAAATCTTCAATGCACAACCTGTCTCTTCAGAAACATGTGTGCCACCAACTGGCCCCAAGCTATTGTGGTATCTGTTCCACACAGATCTGTGGAAATAAATGAAATATTAATAGTAGTGTATCCAGCTGGTTTGGAGAAGGATGATCAATCTTTTTCCGTAGCAGAAATACTGATGCTGAACACAGTGAATGGAGCGACAGAGATGTGGATTTCACTCCACAACTGCAGAGCAGAGTGGTCTACAACTTATGACACGGGTGCAGAGAAAGTAAATGGTGCTAACAATGGCTCATAACAGAGCCCTTAGGACTTGCAGCGAATCGATAATTCAGCCTTCTCCATGAAGCTGAGTGCATCAGCTGTGCTGAAAATAGTAACTGAGTCAAGAAGCTGAAGTCAGCTTCCTGTCGGGTGGTTCACTTTCCAGAGGATCAATGATTGATGTGTATCTGCTCTGTGACAAGTGCAGCCCAAAACACTGACTGCTAGCCATTATTTACTACAATCTTTAAAAAGACAGTCCACATTATTGATCTCATCCATTGATCTCATATTTTCTCCTTGAAAGAGGCATTTAAAGCTTATGTTCATGCACATGTACACATTGGCGTATTCCCAGATAATCATGCATCAAAAAGCCCAGACAGACAAGAATCTGGGATGCTTGTCCTCACTCCACCCTTGGGCAAGTGGCCCCACGTTGTCAAATGCTGTTTGCTTCACCCATGTGGCTCCAATCTGTGCAGAAGATCAGCAAAGAACAAATGCCAGCAGGGAACCCCAAATGGAACTCGGCACTCTATTGCACAGAAAAACAACAGCATATGGGAGTGTATAAATGGAAATTTCAGGCTCCAAGTTATTGGGTAAGACCTGGCAACTTGCTCTCATGCTCTTGACTGACAGTCAAATCCTCCTCTGTGTTACTACACAATTCTACATAGCTAAATTCTGTTTTGCCTGACAGCAGCATTCTTTTAGACTTAACTAATGACAATGGGACAGAGATTCCTCAGGACATAAGGCTCCTCTGAAGTGTCCAATGATCATAAGTAGCACGTACCATCTCAACCTAAAAAGTTAACTGTCTATTTGGAGAGTCTTGAACTGAAACATTAAATGTCCATTTCCTTCCACAGATGTTACCTGACACATCCATTTCCTCCAGCCTTTGTGTTGCTCCTGATTCCAGCATTTTAAGTGTCTTGTACCTTCAGACCACAGCACCAAGCCACCAAGAAGATATTTTGGAAGAGAGGAAAAGAAAAGCAAAATAGTGAAAAGGAAGAGCACTTTAAAGAATGAAAAAGAGAGCAAAAGTGGTTTTGGAAGGGAATGGCGGGGCTTATGGCTGAGATAGCTGAACTCACAATGGAAGTTCGAAGTTCAAAGTAAATTTATTATCAAAGTACATACTGAATACGTCACCATACACAACCCGAAGATTCACTTTCTTGTAGGCAGTCACAGTAACCGCAAAGAAACCAAACAAAATAATAATAATAATAAATATTGAGAACATGAGATGAAAGGTCCTTGAGAGTGAGTCCATAGGTTGTGAGAACAGTTCAGACTTGGTGTGAGTGGAGTGGAGTGAAGTTATCCCCTCTAGTTCAAGAGTGATTATGCAGATGCTTTGAAGTTAATAACTCCTCTCCTCTCTACATTAGGTCACAAACTTATCAATCACCCCTCGTAAGTTGGAGCTCATCTATAAAGTTGTCTCTACCTCACACAATGAACATACGGTCTGCAGGAAAACACACACCACCTTCCGAATGTCACTCAAAATCCATCTCAAACAAATGGGCTCCCCCACGGGAGTATTGGTCCTTCCTCCCAGAAGCCGTTCATCAGCACCAGGCACCTTGCGCAACAGGGATGACATCCTCAGTCATTCTCCCTCCTGTCTTCTCCCAGCTCTCGCCAAAAAGACCTCGACCCACACCAGTGTCCATCACAGAAAACTCTCCACCCAGCAAATCTAAAACCTTCTCCCACTTCCACCATCCTCGCTGGCTGACACAACATTCCTAAGTTGGACAATATAGTCGCTTATCTTTAGCTCAAAATCAAACAGGCTGAAAGCAAAACAGCCTGCTCTTACAGAACTGCTGAAATGAAATGCCTACAGCATCACAGTAAAATCCTTAACTAGGAGTGTTACACCTACTTGAAGCAGATGGGTACCTCAGACTTCCAAAGCGAGAGGTTAAAGATATTGGTGAACACACCAGCCAGCCGATCAGCTCAATCATTGAGGCAGTGGCAACTAAATGCACAAGAGGTCAGAATTAAAGGAATTAGAGGCTACAGAGCTGGAGGATGTTACAGAGGTCAGGAGAAATGAGGTCAAGGACAGTTTCTATCCCACTTCTACCAGAATCTTGAATGGGCCTCTTGTATGGTAAGATGGAGTCTTGACCTCAAATCTACCTTGTTATGATCTTGCACTTTATCATGTACCTGCAATGTGCTTTTTTATTAGCTTCAACACTTCATTCTTCATTGTTGTTGTTTTACATTATTCTTTCTCAATGCACTGTGTAATGATTTAATCTGTATAAACAGTATGAAAAACAAGCTTTTCACTGTGTCTTGATACATGTGTTAATAATAAACCAATACCAATTCATAGCTTTTAATATACAGGTGAGTTGTAGAACCTGCAGAAGATAAAAAGCTATGCTACAGACTCAGTGGGCTAAAGGGTCTGTTTCTGTTATTTATCTCACTGATTCTAATGAAGATTGAAAGGGCGCAAAGGAAATTTACAAGGATATTGCTGATATTTGAGGATCTGAGTCACAGGAAATGTTGAACAGGTTAGGACTTTATTCCCAGAAGCAAAGGAGAATGAAGGGGGGAAATTATAGAGGTATACAAAATTATATTGGAGCTTAGAAGAGGTATATTATATTGGAACATAGAAGTATATAGATAGGCTAAATAGAACCATAGAACATTACAGCACAGAAACAGGCCTTTTGGCCCTTCTTGGCTGTGCCGAACCATTTTTCTGCCTAGTCCCACTGACCTGCACCTGGCCCATATCCCTCCATACACCTCTCATCCACGTACCTGTCCAAGTTTTTCTTAAACGTTAAAAGTGAGCCCGCATTTACCACTTCATCTGGCAGCTCATTCCACACTCCCACCACTCTCTGTGTGAAGAAGACCCTTCCCCAAAGTTCCCTTTAAACTTTTCCCCTTCACCCTTAACCCATGTCCTCTGGTTATTTTCTCAGTGGGAAAAGCCTGCTTGCATCACCAGTCATAATTTTATATGCCTCTATTAAATCTCCCCTCATTCTTCTATACTCCAGGGAATAAAGTCCTAATCTATTGAACCTTTCTCTGTAACTCAGGTTCTTAAGTCCCGGCAACATCCCTGTAAACCTCTGCGCTCTTTCAACCTTATTAATATCGTTCCTGTAATTCGGTGACCAAAACTGCACACAATACTCCAGATTCAGCCTCACCAATGCCTTATACAACTTCACCATAACATTCCAACTCTTATACTCAATACTTTGATTTATAAAGGCCAATGTACCAAAAGTTCTCTTTACTACCCTATCTACCTGTGACGCCACTTTTAGGGAATTTTGTATCTGTATTCCGAGATCCCTCTGTTCTACTGCACTCCTCAGTGTCCTACCATTTACCTTGTATGTTCCACCTTGGTTTTTCCTTCCAAAGTGCAATACCTCACACTTGTCTGTATTAAACTCTATCTGCCATTTTTCAGCCCATTTTTCCAGCTGGTCCAGATCCCTCTGCAAGCTTTGAAAACCTTCCTCACTGTCCACTACACCTCCAATCTTTGTATCATCAATAAATTTGCTGATCCAATTTACCACATTACCATCCAGATCATTGATATAGATGACAAATAACAATGGACCCAGCACTGATCCCTGTGACACACCACTAGTCACAGGCCTCCACTCAGAGTAGCAATCCTCCACTACCACTCTCTGACTTCTCCCTAAGTCTAATCCAATTTACTACCTCTCCATGTATACCTAGTGACGGAATCTTCCTAACTAACCTCTCATGCGGGACCTTGTCAAAGACCTTACTGAAGTCCATGTAGACAACTTCCACTGCCTTCCCTTCATCCACTTTCCTGGTAACCTACTCGAAAAACTCTAATAGATTTGTTAAACATGACCAAAGCTGTGTTGACTCTCCCTAATAAGTCCTTGTCTATCTAAATACTTGCAGATCCTATCTCTTAGGTATTTTTTCCTGAGGTTGGGAGAGGTTAAAACTGGAGATCATAAGTTTAGGGTGAATGTTGTAACCTTTATGAGGAAATTAAGTGGGGACTTCATCCCCCCCAGAAGGTGGTGTGAGCGTGGAACGAGCTACCAGTGGATGTGGATTCAATTGGAATATTTAAGAGGATTTGGATATGTGCATGGATGAGAGGGGTATGGAGAGCCATGGTCTGGATGCAGCCTCAGGCATGGTAAGTGTCACTGTCAGAGACGTACCACAGGTCAGAAAGAAACAATGTAAAAAAGAGAAGCTTCTGGTAAGGCCAGTCTTTCCCGACTGCACAGGCACGTTAAGTTTTGGCATCAGAGGCCTAATCTCAACAGCAAGTAAAAGGAAGGTAGGGTCAGGAAGAGCGGACATTGTAGAAGTGTCCCAGTCAGAGAGTGGGAAGGCTTTGGCTTAACAGGCTCTGATGAGAACAGGCAGAGGCACAGATAAGAAGAGGTAAGCTTTTTTTTAGTATGGAGTAATCAGGACGGAGTGCTCCTCCTGTCAGATTGGGGATTCAGGATATCTGACGGTCTCCTTGATTACTGCATCTCCAGGAAGTTCACCCAACTTCTGCTCCTGACTGACCAGGTCAAGGAGTTTGAGCTGGAATTAGTTGTGCTCAGGGAGGCTGAAAGCATTTTAGGTGAGACTTTTGAAGAGGTGGTCACATCCAGAGTACTGGTTTTGGACAGCAGATGGGTGACCACCAGGAGAGGTAAGAGGATTAGGAAGTCAGTGCTAGGTTCCCCTGTGGCCCTTCCCCTCAGCAACAAGTATATCCCTTTGGATCCTGGTGGGGGGGGGGGGGGAGTGGGATGAACCACAGATCACAGCAGCAGCAGCAATGGGGAAGTGGGAACAGCCAGAGATCGTAGAGACTATTGGAACCAATGACATAGACAGAAAAGGGGAAGAGGTCCTACACAGTGAATATATAGAGTTAGGAAAGAGGATGAAGAGAAGGACCTGCAAGGTAGTAATCTCCAGGTTTCTCCTGGTGCCACAGGCTAGTGCAGGTAGGAATGGGATGATAGTATGGATGAATGAGTGGCTGCTGAGTTGGTGCAGAGGACAGGGTTTCTTGGATGAGTGGAACCTTTTCTAAGGAAGGGGTGACCTGTACAAGAGAGATGGGTTGCACGTGAACAGGAGGGGGCCCAATATCCAGGCCACAAGGTTTGCTGATGGTACTCTGGAGGGCTTGAACTAGTGTTGCAGGAGGCTGGGTATCAGAGTCCCAGGTCACCAAGTGAAGGATTGGATAGGAAGGTAGATGTTAGGGAAAGTATTGAAAGGCAAAACAAAATAACAGGTATGATGGGTCAGATAGTCTGAAGTGTGTATGTTTTAATGCTGGGAGTATTATGGTTAAGGGTGACGAACTTAGAGAATGTATCTAAACATGGAGGGATATGGACATCGTGTAGGTAAGAGGGATTTGTGTTTAGGGGTTTTTGATTTACTTTTTAGCTGGTTTGGCAGAACATTGTGGCAGAAGGGCCTGTTCCTATGCTGTACTGTTCTATGTTCTAAGTTCAAATGAGACAAGGCAAAAAAAATAGTTTGGCATGAACTAGATGGGCTGCAAGGCCTGTTTCTCTGCTATAGTGGTCTATGATGGTACAGAAAAAGGGAGATGACAAAAGTTGAAAGATGGGGATAGGAACAAAAACAGCTTATTTCAAGGAGCACAGTGCTGATGGATGACAAAGATTTAATATTCTGTAGGGTGATTGAAGTTGGGGAGGAATTGGATTCCAGACTGCAGAGCATTGAAGTGGTTGGGTTTGGAGCTACCAAAGGGTTTTAGCATCAAAAGGTTGAGATGAGCAACATAAGAGAGGCAAATGTAGGTGGCTCAGAAGCTGTGAAGGTGCAGGCAGTTTGGTCAGCCTCTGGGCAGTGGTCTGGGATGGGGACTGACTCCATAAGGTCATGAATGTAGTTTGTAGAATGTCAGTGGATTCAGCAAATGGAGGAAATGCCATTTCTTCCAATACTGCTTTTGAAATAAACAATGTGAAAGAGGTCAGAGGAAATGGCACTGACGTAGAGCTTAGTGTTATTAGCGTGCATGGGAGACTCAATGGATTTTCACATGAAATCAGCAATTGGCAGCAAGTAGAAACAAAATTAAAAGGGGACATTTTTTAGGTTCTTCTGAGATTCTGGGGATAATAGTGTGGGAATGGGAAATGACCTATTGCAGAAAATTCTCTGAAATTAACTAAGCTATCTCATACAGCTGAGAAAAGTTTTTGGAGGAGGACTGAGTGATTGGGTTAAGCAGTACATTCACAGCCATGATGGACTATGACAAGGCCCACACCCATGTTGTGGAAACCTAATGGTCAGGTTTAAAAGTGTAGTTGTGAAGAAAGTGGAAATGAATGGTAAGACACAGGGGAATGTAGAGTTAAGAGGCTACTAGAAGTAGCCATAACCAATTAACACATTGGTGTAAATGATTTCTGTTTCACTGGTGTCTCTTAAACTGATCAAATGTAGATTCCTGTGCACAGCTCAGAAATCAGCAATGTAAGAGGATTTTTTGAAGCAGGGATGGTTTGCAAAGTTCAGGAGCAGACATTTTGAAAAGGAGATATGGTAACAGGTGGCCGGAAAGGGACGAGAACTACAGCAAAGAAGAGGGAAATATTAATGAGATCGGACAGCGTGATACCCGGGAAGGGAAGTTGGGAGGTTGATATTTTAACTGAAGGAGTGTTGGGAGAGAAGGATGTGTAGGCCTTATCCGGAAGACAAATTCAGAGAGGGCTTGAGGGGAGGTAGAAGGGAAACTAGAGATAGAAGTGAGGATGAGGCGTTCCTTCTTGAAAATTACCTCAATGGTTGAGGGGAAAGGAAGGTTACAGAGATGAAGCAAACCCTATTTGAAACCACCTCTATTACACATGTTAAAACAATGGGCTGGCAAATACATCCATGTTATATTTATGTTAGATCTGGCTCTTCACTGGGCTAGGTTTTTTTTTGCAGTTTCTGAGCAATTTACTTTTTTTTCTTTACAAAGAGTAACAAGTACAGTGGGACTCACCAGGATCAGTGCATTTTGGCCCAATTAGCCAACGTTTCATGGGAATAGTTAAAAAAGACAAACTACATTTAAATAAGACCATAAGATATAGGAGCAGAAGTAGACCATTCAGCCCATCCAGTCTGCTCTGCCATTCAGTCATGGGCTGATCCAATCCTCCCAGTCATTCCCACTCCCCTGCCTTCTTCCCATAACCTTTGATGCCCTGGCTAATCAAGAACCTATCCATCTCTGACTTAAATGCACTCAATGACTTGGCCTCCACAACCGCTCATGGCAACAAATTCAACAGATTTACCACCTTCTGACGAAAGTAGTTTCTCCGCATCTCAGTTCTAAAAGGACATCCTCCAGTCCTGAAGTCGTGCCCTCTTGGCCTAGACTCTCTTACCATGGGAAATAACTTGGCCATATCTAACCTGTTCAAGCTTTTTAACATTCAGAATGTTTCTATGAGATCCCCCCCCCCCCTCATTCTCCTGAACTCCAAGGAATACAGCCCAAGAGCTGCCAGATATTTCTCATACAGTAACCTTTACATTCCTGGAATCATTCTCGTGAATCTTTGAACCCTTTCCACTGTCAGTATATCCTTTCTAAAATAAGGAGCCCAAAACTGCGCACAATACTCTAAGTGTGATCGCACGAGTGCCCTAGAGCCTCAACATCACATCCCTGCTCTTATGTTCTGTACCTCTGGAAATAAATGCCAGCATTGCATTCACCTTCTTCACCACCTACTCTACCTGGAGGTTAACCTTTAGGGTATCCTGCACAAGGGCTCCCAAGTCCCTTGGCATCTCTGCATTTTGAATTCTCTCCCCATCTAAATAATAGTCTGCCAATTTATTTCTTCCACCAAAGTGCATAACCATACACTTTCCCACATTGTATTTCATTTGCCACTTCTTTGCCCATTCCCCTAAACTATCTCTCTGCAGGCTCTCTGATTCCCCAACATTACCCACTCCTCTACCTCTCTTTGCATCATCAGCAAATTTAGCCACAACTCCATTAATTCCATAGTCCAAATCATTGAAATACATCGTAAAAAGCAACCGTTCCATCACCGACCCCCGTGGAACTCAGTAAATAAGTAAAAGTAAATAAGGAGTAAGTAAAAGTTATGTAATTAAATTACAGAACAAATTAGAATACTATCGATGTTACCACATGTAATGTACCACATGTTAAAAGTTTGGTTTATTATTGATGTATGTATCAAGACACTGTGAAAAGCTTGTTTTGCATATTGTTTATCCAGATCAAATCATTACACAGTGTATTGAGAAAGAATAATGTAAAACAATAACAATGCAGAATAAAGCTACTAAAAAGTGCAGTGCAGGTAAACAAGAAAGTGCAAGATCATAACAAGGTAGATTTGAGTCCCATTCAAGATTCTGGTAGAAGTGGGATAGAAGCCATCCTGGAGCTGACCTCATTTCTCCTGACCTCTGTAACATCCTCCAGCTCTGTAGCCTCTAATTCCTTTAATTTTGAGCTGAAGGTAAGGGACTATATTGTCCAACTTGGGAATATTGTGTCATCCAATCACGATGATGGAACTGGGAGAAGGTTCAAGAGAATGCTGGGTGGAGAGGTTTCTGTGATGGACACTGGTGTGGGTCGAGGTCTTTTTGGCGAGAGCTGGGAGAAGAGAGGAGGGAGGATGACTGAGGATGTCATCCCTGTTGCACAAGGTGCCTGGTACTGATGAACGGCTTCTGGGAGGAAGGACCAATACTCCCGTGGGGGAGCCCGTTTGTTTGAGATGGATTTTGAGCACAATTCAGAAGGTGGTGTGTGCTTTCACAAAGACAGTGGGTCAACAGCCAACAGCCAATTGCATGAGGGTGGTACTTACACAGGATTTGCATAGATTGGGGTTCGGGTGGTCGAGACTTCCCAATTTCCACATTTTGATGGGATCAAGTTACACCAACCCTGGATATGAGTAGTTTAAGAAAGTTGATTTTCTCACTCCTGAATGCAGCGGCTGTAGGCAAAGAGCTAACAAGCCACATCTCTAGAGACACCCGGTAAAAAGGGGTTTTATACAGTGCTATTAGTTCCAAATCATTCTCGATGGAGGAAGACATCCAGTGTATGCTGCGTGTCCCTTTGTCTGACTGTGTGAATGAACAAAATCAGCACAGACAACTTATGAACTATCTTCATAAAATGCTTTCAACAACTGTATTCTCCAAATTTTCATTTTCTTTGTAGCATTCAAAATGGTTGTCAATACCATCAAATTCTCTATAGTTTCAAATCTGTTAAAATAATGAAATAATGAAATTGTTTCATTTTCATTCCTGATCATTTTACATTTCTGATACCTCCAAGCCCTGAATGCTTGAAATTGCAGAGAGCAAATCAGTTGTGAGTTGTCTTGCTGCTTATTTCTCACCAACTCTCAGTGACAGACATCACTGCTTCGGGAACACAAACACACACAACTGATGCCATTTACAAACTGTTCGCTCCAAGCATGGTGCAGTGTCTAGTGGTCAGACAACTGCACATGGCTGATGCTAGTTAGACTGTTTGTCAACAGTCTTCTATCACAATCAAGCAGCACAGTGTCTGAAGTAAAAGAAGGGAATCCAAGCAATTTTCTCAATTAGTTTTCGCTATTTAGGAGTTGCCCAAATAAACAACTGCCCCAATTAAGCAATGGCCTGATTAACTGTATTGACACATAGCCTGCAGAAGTCAAGACTGATATTTCACTCACAGCAGAGAATCATATCCCTCTGCAACCAGCTTTCAAGTGTACAGTTGTGAACCAACAACCCAGAGAAAGCCATGCACACTCATTGGGATCTGTGGCTCTCCAGCCTACAAAGACTCTACTTCAATTATTGTACTAGACACTTCAACAAGTCGATGTCTGGTGCAGCTGTGGCAAGAACAGTTCATTAGTGTTAAGCCCACAAGTCCCAGATTCCTTTTTATTCAGAACTAAAAGCTGAAACCTCCATTATGCCTGGCTTTCACTCTTGGAACTACATTCCACCACATTCTGCACTTCTTAACTACATTAACCCTGAACTGAAAAATGTTAAGTTATTTTTACTTATTTTAAGGAATTCAACCACATCTAAGTGTTCGGACAGAAATGGAAGAATACCCCATTGTTCTGGCTTAAGGACAGCTTCTAAGACTATTAAATGGTTCCCTGGAACACTACAATGCTCCCTTAACTTCACAATATGCCTCATTGTGAGCCTGCAACTCATTGTTTACTTGCACTGCAATTTATTTGTAGCTGTTACACTATTCTGCATCGATCACCTCAATGCACTGTGTAATGAATTGATCTGTATGTGACAATAATAAACCAATAAACTTCCCTACACCAACAAATTGAAGAGAATGAAGAAAGTAAAGCATGGCCAATAAGCAAACAATCCTTCTGCAAGTACCAGTGACTGTACCAGGAGAGATCCACATTAAGTAAAACCCATAAGACCACAGGACACAGGAGCACAATTAGTCCATTCAGCCCATTGAGTCTCTGCACGATTCCATCATGGCTGATTTGTTATTTCTCTCAACCCCATTCTCCTGCCTTCTGCACAAAACCTTTGGCACCCTTACTAATCAGGAACCTATCACCCTCTGCTTTAAATAAGCCCTCAGCCACCTATGGCAATGAATTCCACAGATACACCACTCACTAGCTAAAGGTATTCCTCCTTGGCCTATGACCTCCTTTACTGCCATGATGGGGTCACTCTCAGGCTGGAGGAGCAACGCTTCATATTCCATCTGGATAGCCTCCAACCTGATGGCATGAATATCAATTTCTTCAACTTCTGTAATAAGGACATAAGAAATAGAAGCAAGAGTCGGCCATCTGGCCTGTCGAGCCTGCTCTGCCATTCATTAAGATCATGGCTGATCTGGCCATGGACTCATCTCCACCTATTTGCCTTTTCTCCATGACCTTTAATACCCCAACTATGCAAA
The DNA here is from genome assembly GCF_030144855.1 of Hypanus sabinus. Lineage (NCBI taxonomy): Eukaryota > Metazoa > Chordata > Chondrichthyes > Myliobatiformes > Dasyatidae > Hypanus > Hypanus sabinus. The sequence goes on from NC_082706.1 coordinate 128,484,860, forward strand.
AATCTATCCAATTTTCTCTTAAATATATTTACTGAGGTAGTCTCCACTGCTTCTGTAGGCAGAGGATTCCACAGATTCATCACTCTCTGGGAAAAGCCATTCCTTCTTAACTCCATCCTAAATCTACACCCCTGAACCTTGAGGTAATGTCCCCTAGTTCTAGTCTCAACTAACAGTGGAAACAACTTTCCTGCTGCTCTCTTATCTATCCCTTTCATAACTTTATATGTGTCTATAAGATCTCCTCTCATTCTTCTGAATTCCAGTGAGTATAGTCCCAGGCAACTCAATCTCTCCTCATAGTCTAACCATCTCATCTTTGGAATCAAGTTGGTGAACCTCCTCTGCACCACCTCCAAAACCAGTATATCCCTCAAGTCTTCCTCAAGGTGTAGCCTCACCAGTACCCTATACAGTTGCAGCATAACCTCCCTGCACTTAAATTCAATCCCTCTAGCAATGAAGGCCAACATTCCATTTTCATTGATTTTCCCTCCTTTCTTCCCTTTTCTTGAATTCCCCTCTCTGACCCCCCTCTTACTGCCTCTCTTCTCCTCACCTGCCTATCACCTTCCCCAGATGCCCCTCATTCTTCCTTCTCTCCAATGGTCCATTCTCCTTTCCTATCAGATTCCTTCTTCTCCAGCCCTTTACCTTTTCCAGCTATCAAACAGTGTCTTACTTCATTCCCCTTCCCCACACACCTGGCTTCACCTATTACCTTCCAGCTTGTACTCCTTCCCCTACCCCTATGTTTTTACTCTGGCTTTTTCCCTCATCCTTTCCAATCCTACTGAAGAATTACAGCCTGAAATATCGACTATTAATTGACTTCCATAGATGCTGCCTGACTTGTGGAGTTTCTCCAGCGTTTGATGTGTGTTACTCAAGGTCAGCTTCCTTCCCACTGTTACTAGACTCTTCAAAGGACCATTCATATGCTAAAGATGAACTCTTGAACTAGTTCATCATGGCCTTTGCACATCATTTATTTACCTGTACTGCCCTTACTCCGTTGCTGCTACATTCTGTTTCCAGTGGTAGGGTAGACTAGAGCGAAGTAACGTAGCCTTAAAACTCAGGGCAATAGATTTGAGATGGAGATGAGGAGGAACTGCTTTACCCAGAGAGCCAATTATCTGTGGAATTCTCTGCTAAGCGAAGCAGTAGAGACTACCTCATTAAGTATATTTAAGACATAGTCAGATAGATTCTTGCACAGTAGTGGTATTAAGAGTTCTGGGGAAAAGGCAGGTAGTAAAACTGATTGCATGGCCAGCCATGATCTTATTGAATAGCAGAGCAGGCTCAATGGGCTGGATGGCCTACTCCTGCTCTTATTTCTTATTTTTGGTCTGTTGCAAAAGCTTATGGACTATGTTCCCTCGAAGCTTGTGCACGTGCACACGTTTTTCAACCAACGCACAAAGGAAATTAATGTGTGCACAAAAGGTTAGTTACCTAAAATAATGTAGTATTAATAATTATACTTATTAAAAATAATCTTTTAGCTAAGTGCTTCTGTTAACTAATTAGTCGGTTTTTCAAATACCATAATGCATGTCACTAATTTACGTCACCTCATCTTTCCTGTTCCGGTTTGGACAGCTGCATCACGGCGGCAGCCATCTTTGGTGGACAGTGTTCATATTGTAAAGTTTAAAAAGTTCTGTTTCAAATCCTGTAGATAGCTTACTAAGTTTTTATTGAAAAAATATTGTGGTATGTCGAATACTGGGTGAACAAGCAGTCTTTGGAGTACTGCAAGTCTGTGTCTTTATTGATGCTTTGCTGCTTGTTTGAGTGCTCAATGGAGGGCGCTGATGCTTTTTTGCTGGTGGGGGGGTCGTTGCCTTGCAGCTGCTTGTGCATGGGAGGGGAGAGCTGGGGGGCTTTGGGGTTTAACTGCCATTCATTCTTTGGGGCACTCCTCTGTTTTCGTGGATGCTTGTGAAGGAAAAGAATTTCAGGATGTATATTGTATACATTTCTCTGAGTGTAAATGTACCTATTGAAAAAGTATTGAACCTCTTGCCTGTTCTTCCTTCCCTTCTTCAACCTCACTTACTGGTCTTAGACAAACTGAGAAACTTCGAGACAACACAGCGTGAGAAAACAAAGAGCACATACGATCTCAGACGCAGAACAAAATTGTTGTTGCTGCTCAGGAGTGGTGAATCTTTTTGGACTTCACACCAATTCACCAAAGGAACAATCATCCCGCAACATGCACCACAATCCTTTACGATCAGAGCAACACAAGAACTGCTGGAGGAACTCAGCAGGCCAAGCAGCATCTATGGAAAAGCGTAAAGAGTCATCATTTCAGGTCCAATTCCAGCATCTTGTGTGTTGATCACAAGGTGAAATCAGGCAGTACAGATGTGCGCTCATTCGCCTTCAAAGTTCATGAAAAGTAGAGAAAGAAATAGAGTGGCCTGATCTTTATGATGAGGACTGCATATCCGAGATGGACGCACTGGCTAAAGAATTTCCATCTGCTCTAACACTTCCAGGAACATGAGTCATTTATCCGTCTCACCACAGAGATATACTCCATAGCCTCATAGCTTAGGGCAAGTGACTAAAGAGGCAGAATAATCCTCTCACTTTGCTGGAATGTTCCGGCAGTCTACCCTGACCTCCATTAGATTTAGTGATTTTTTAAATAGAGTTCTAATGTTGAAAACATTTCACAAAATGAGACTGTTTAAAAAAATTGGTGAAAGAAAAGGTGAAAAACAAAAAGAGACAGACCGTTAAAAAAAAGAGAAAGACAGTTGTAATGTTCGCAATGTTTTTTGATAAATACATTACATGCTATGCTCAATTTCAGTGACTATAATTTCAATGCAAGAAATACATACCTAATATTTATTTTTTTTCCACGAAGGGGAGATGTAATCATGTTGTCCCCATGCCACTCAATGAGCCGCTCCCACATGGGAGGAGTTCACATACTCTACACACAGGGTTATCAATGAAGCTCAGTTGAGTATCCTGCATGCTGGCATCCTGGTGAGCTCTGCACCTTTCCCTCAATAACAAATACAACCATTATCACATCACTTCCTGCAGACACTTGCTTTGTGCATATTGTCTACTTCATTTAAGACCATAGGACCATGAGATATAGGAGCAGAATAAGGCCATTTGGCCCATCAAATCTGCTGTCATTTCCCTCTCAGCTCCAATCTCCTGCCTTCTCCCTTCTTCAACTTCTCCATGCTTCAACTAATCAAGGACCTATCAACCTCTGCTTTAAATATACCCAATGACTTGGCCTCTACAGAAGTCTGTGGCACCAATTCCACAGATTCACCACTCTCTGGCTAAATTCCTCCTTATCTATGTTATAAATGCTATGCCCTCTAGTCCTGGACTCCCCCTCCATAGCAAACATCCTCTCCTCATCCCTCTGTTGAGGCCTTTCAACATTCAATAGTTTTCAATGAGATTCCCTCCCCACCCCCCTAATTTGCCTGAATTCCAAAGAGCCATCAATTGGTCCTCATATGGTAACCCTTTCATTCCCAGAATCATTCTCATGAACCTACTTTGAACCCTCTTCAACGTCAGCATCCTTTCTTAGATATGGGGCCCAAAACTGCTCACAATACTCCAACTCAGGTCTTAATAGTGCCTTATAAAGCCTTAATATTACATCATTGCTTTTATATTCTAGTCCTCTCGAAATGAATAACATTGCATTTGCCTTCCTCACCACCCACCCAACCTGCAAATTAACCCTTAGGAATCCTGCACGAGGACTCCTAAGTCCCATTGCACCTTGGATTTTTGAGCTTTCCCCCCATTATAAAATAGTCTATGCTTTTATTTCTTCTACCAAATTGCATGACCATACACTTTCCAACACTTCTTTGCCCATTCTCCTCATCTGTCTAAGTTCTTCAGCAGCCTCCCTACTTCCTCAACAACACCTGCCCCTCCACCTATCTTTGTATTGTCTGCAGCTTGGCCACAAAGCCATCAATTCCATCATCCAAATCATTGACATATAATGTAAAAACACAGACCCTTGTGGAACGCCACTGGCAGCCAACCAAAAAAGGTTCCTTTTATTCCCACTCATTGCCTCCTACCAATTAGCCAATGCTCTATCCATGCTAATATCTTTCTTGTAATACCATGGCCTATTAACTTGTTAAGCAGCCTCATGTGCATCACCTTCTCCAAGGCTTTCTGAAAATCCATGTAAAAACATCCACCGATTCACCTTTGTCTATCCCGCTTGTCATTTCTTCGAAGAATTCCAACAGATATGCCAGGAAAGGTTTTCCCTTAATGAAACCATGGTGACTTTGGCCTATTTTATCATATGCCTCCAGGTGCCCCCAAACCTCATCCTTAACAATTGATTCCAACATCTTCCCAACTACTCAGGTTAGGCAAACTGGCCTATGCTTTCCTTTCTTCTACCTCTCTCCCTTATTGAAGAGCGAAGTGAGTTCGGCAATTTTCCAGTCCTCCAACACAAGACAAGAGGGAGAAAACCTTGAGAAAATGCTTCACTGGTGGTAAAGAGCTTTGGAGTGTGCAACAGATGCTAAGGGAAGTAATTATTTATTTCAAAAATCTATAAAACTACAGATGCTGCAAATAATAGGCTAAAACATAAATTGCTGGAAACACTGAGCAGGTTGGTATGTATAGAAAATAACAGCAAGGGTATACTGCTGAGATTTTATAATGCCTTGGTTAGACCACATTTGGAAAATTGTGACCAGTTTTAACCTCTGTATCAAAGGAAAGATGTACTAGTCCCAGAGAAGGTCGAGAGGAGGTTCTTAAGAATGACCTGGGAATTAATATCTTAATGTATGAGAAGCGTTTGGTGTCGCTGAGCCTGTATTCGATGGGGTTCAGAAGGATGAATGGAAATCCTATTGAAAGTTGCCAGATACTAAAAGGACTGGGTAACATGGCCATACAGAGTAAATTTCCGCTAGTGGGAGAGTCTAGGATCCAAGGGCACAGCCTGAAAGTTAAAGGATATCCCTTTAATACTAGGATAAGGAAGTATCTCTTCAACCAGCAAGTCTCTGGGTATATTTAAGGCAGGGACTGATATGTCCTGGTAAGAGAATTTAGGGAGAAAGTGGGGGAACAAGGCCGAAAAAAATCAGTCATGGTTGAAAGGTGGAACAGACTTGATGAGCCAAATGTCCTAATTCTGCTCTTACATCTAATTGTCTTAAGGAAGGGGTAACAGCATTAGTGTTTCGGGTAATCAGCCATTCGTCAGAAACCACGATGACTTATGATGAAGGGTCTTTGACCTGTTGTTCCTCTTTCCCACAAATACTACCTGGCCTGCTGTGTTTTTCCAGAAATGTAATTTTATTAATTATTTACTTTTCTTGATTTCAGAAATCACAAGAAAATCTTAAAATGCAGAATTAATAATGAATTATTTTCAAACCATTTCAGCATGGTGGTCCGATTAATGGCAAGTTATCTTCATTTATTATCACACTTTGTGAAGGTGAATCCAACATTTAGGCTTAGTAGTACATTACTGCAGGGCAGTGACAAATAAAGAGTTCAGGAGCCATTACTCATCATTCACCATTGATAACTTTCAGCATTGTTTTTCTGTTCTGTATCAGATCATCTGCAACACGTTTTGCATTTGAGGCAGTTATTTTCTTCCATTCCCTCCGTACATTCAGTCCTGGTACATTTTAAATTCCTGAGGAGACATGCTACTAAATTATTAATGGAAATGCAATTTAATATGTCAATGGGACTTCCTGGAAACTAATGCAATGATGTTAATGTGATTTCTTGCCAAATATATTTCTATTTCCTTAATGATATTGATTGTGTTCAAGGTTTTGGAGGACGTATTAAACGATGCTAAGTGCCAAAGAAAGCCCGAGTGGTTTTCAAGCTATAAGGCCAGACCAAAGTCACTGGATTGATTTCTCACATCACCATCATATCAGTCTGGATACTGTAAAACATAAGATGTTAGTGCATCATGTCTGGTATCCTTGCCAGTCGAAATAAGGAAGCATGTGAATTTTATTACAGTCTCCCAATTCTTTGCTGCTGTTTCATCCACACGCACAATTATTTTGTCACTTTCTGCTATTCCTTAAAAGTACTAAATTACATACTTAGGTCTGTCAGTAGACCATTACAAAGCAGAAATATTTCAGAATTATGAAACTATTTTCAGTAACAAAACCTAGCAGAAGGTCACTCTAAGCCATCGTTGACTTAAATCATTCTGGGAGTCACTGGACGGGCTCAGGCTAATTCGATTCCACTTTTCAAATTTATTATCAAAGTACATAGATATCACCAGGCGCAACTCTGAGATTCATTTTCTTGCGGGCTTTCAAAGCAAATACAAGAAAGTCAATAGACAATAGACAATAGACAATAAGTGCAGAAGTAGACCATTCAGCCCCTCGAGTCTGCACCGCCATTCTGAGATCATGGCTGATCATTCACTATCAATACCCAGTCCCTGCCTTGTCCACATATCCCTTGATTCCCCTATCCATCAGATATCTATCCAGCTCCTTCTTGAAAGCATCCAGAGAATTGGCCTCCACCGTCTTCCGAGGCAGTGCATTCCACACCTCCACAACTCTCTGGGAGAAGAAGCTCTTCCTCAACTCTGTTTTAAATAACTGTAAGTCAATAGAATCAATGCAAGACCATTTGTGCAAAATGTGAAAAGGACAAAAAAGCTGTGCAAATACAAAAAAAAAGAAATAATAAGTAAATCAGCAATAAATATTGAGAACATCAGATGAAGAGTCCTCGAAAGTGAGTCAATAGGTTGCGGTAATAGATCAGTGATGGGGTGAGTGAAGTTATCGCCTCTGGTTCAAGAGCCTGTTGGTTGAAGGGTAGTAACTGTCCCTAAATCTGGTGGTGTCGAACCTGAAGCTCTTGCACCTTTTTTCTGATTGCATAGCTAGACTAGAGCAGGCCAGGTGGTGTGGGCCCTTGATGATGGATGCTGTTCTCCTGTAACACTGCTCCATGTAGACGTGCTCAGTGGCATCGAGGACTGGAAAATATCCATCACATATCGTAGGCTTTTCTATTCAAGGGCATTGGTCATGATGCATTATCTCTCAACCCCACCAGGGCTCACCTGCGAATAAGTTTTGTTCATCGTGTGTCATTCCAAAGAAACTTCACCCTCCACCTATATTTCTCAGAAAGAATGGATCAAGTCAGGCCAGATGTCTGCAATTACAAAACTACCACCAGCCAACCTTCCTAAATTTTCCAGCCATTGCTGTCCTTGCATTTAATGGCTCTTGGGGGGGGGGGGGGGGGGGAAATGTGTGGATTTCAAGCAATAACACTGGATGACAAAAATTTTGCTTCCTGAATACTTTCAGGTATATCTTACAGACTTTTGGCTGCTGATCAAGAAAATCATAAAATTTCCCTACCAAACACCATTTTTTTGGAATTGCCTATACTTGTTACTTCAATTCATAATTCAAGTCAGAATAGCTGATGCCAAGATTAAGGAAGGCATTTTTGTTGGTCTACAAATCAAACAATTCATTATGACAGGCAATTCAACAACTTCTAGTGGGACTGGAGAAAATCTCATGGAAGACATTCAAGGATGTTGTTGAAAATTTTATTGACAGCTACAGAGCACCGAGTTACTTGCAGCTGGCTGGAAACATGTTTCAAGCATACAAAACCATGAAGTACAAAATGTCACTAAAAATTCTTTTTCTGCACTCCCGTTTAGACTTCTTCCCTGCAGATCTTCGTGCTGTCAGTGATGTTTCACCAGGACGTTGTGATCATGGAGAAATGGTACAGGGCAACTGGAATCCATCAATGCTGGCTGATTATGGATGGACACTTAAAGGAAACCTCAGACACTGAGTACAAATGAAAATAATCAACAAAATATTTTTAGCTTAGTTGAACTATTGCAAGACATCAGCACTGTTATGCGATTAAATGCACTATATTCAATAAAAACTAATTTCTTATTTCTCCGAATTCCTATGTGATACAAATAGTCTGAAATGATATTTGTGTTCAGCTTCAGATAGCCTAACCTAAATAAAGAAATAATTTTGAGGAAGCAACATTTGGGAAAAAAAATTGTCTCCAGTGTAATCAGATCCTGTTCCCAGTGAACTGGTGAGGTTCCAATTCTTAGCTTAATGTCAACCAACACCATTTCTCTTTGCACCTATACCATGTTTTAATTTAAAGTTCCTCCCATGGGACTTACGCCCACGATACTATTAGTATGCAATTTTAATTCTGTTTGTTTTCCATCTGTGTACATTTGCAACTGTCTCTCCTTTCCCTCATGTCCATTCATAAAGGCTGACCATTTCTGTTGCAGAGCCATTTTGCAGTGAAGTCACTTCAGTGCCATTGAACAGAGGGTCAAGTTCTTAAAGGAGCAAATGAAAGAATCTATTCCCTGCTGAGAGTAAATATTTGCTCCCACAAAGTGCAAATTTGTTCACGGCTTTAAAATTAAAAACAGATGGATCTAAATCATGTTTGTAGGGCAGAAAGAGTACTCTGGAACAAGGTTCAAAATTTCAAGTCCCAGAAGGGTTTGTTCCTATCAATCATTACTTCATTTAAAAAATGGAGCAAATGAAGAAAATAAACTGGTTAGGAAAAGGTTAGTACATATATCCCTGCAGCGTTTACAGGAATTTTAATTCATTGGGTTTTGCAGAGACGTATTAAACATGTGCACATGTGCCACAAAACAACTTTGTACAGATTTTTGGCTGACTAGGTGGGACAATCCCTTTCTAACACTCCTTTCTTCACACTCTTGGGGGTATCCCAAGTACTCCATTGTATACATTCCCTGTGCCCCAGTCACTCAGAATAAAGGTTCTTGAAACATGTTACATATGATTGATCAGTGAGCACACAAGCTTAAATTTTCTTTGGACTCAGCACATTTCACAGGAAGAATAGCCTTGTTATTTTTTTAAACAAATCTTGCAGCAGTGTAGGCTATTGTGGAATATAACCATAACACCTTATACATTTCAGTAAATCAGCATTGCTTGAAGAGGGTCTCAGATGACCCTCTGCAAAGTCAGTGTAAAGTGGGGAGCTTACATTCCAGCATACAGTAAAAACAATAAAATTGCACAAATTGTCTTCAGAACAGAAGCCACAACTAACAGCAAGCTGTACATTCATTCACCATTTGGAGAGATTTGAGATGAATCATTCTGTTTTCTGATACACCAACTTACTCTACCTGTTTAACCCACACATACAAATCAGGTGTTGTACTAAATTTACGCTGCTTTCTGCTCACTATGCACGATGCATGGTCAGAGTAGGAGCACACAGGCACCAGGCACACAAAGGCAACCTGCACCTTTACAAGGAGTTTGGAATTGGGTCCACAATAGCTGTGAATATTTTCTCTAGAATTCAGTATGTAATATGGCTCCAATCTGATAAAGACTTTGCATAGAATTTTGCAATCCTTTCACTCCAACATGGGACAGTCACTTCCAGCAGTGACACAAATAAGTTGCAGCATGTGATAACCAATGCTTCAGCTTCCATTTCCTTGTGGACAGCTTCCACCAACAGGCTGAGTACTGAGGTCAAACTCCAGACTTCTGATACACTGCTGTCATCATGGATGCTCATCATTGAAAAAGTTCCCAAGACATTCCAGCTCTCCAGCAGTCTTTTCTCTGACAGATTGCTAGGGTTGCTGTGTGATACCATGTCTGGAGGACAGCCATTGCTCTGCAAAGAGCAATGCACTGAAGTAGATACAGTACTCTGAATACTACCAGTTCACTATTGCCCACTTAGTCAGTCCTCCAGTCCAAACCATGACCATTCTCTCAGAAAAATGCGGTCAGAAGTGGTCTCCAGTCAAGGGACACACGAGACTGCACTTTCTACAGGACTTGTAAAATTGAATTTAGTAGCTTTAACCCAGCTGCAATTTCATAATCGTTCTTCCTGCTTCTATCTAACAAAAGAAAATGCCTGATCCTTCACTGTACTAAGCTCTATGCCCCATGCATTAACGTACAGAGACACAATCTCTTTCACAGTCCTTGCCATGTCTTTCTAACTTGGCCTTGATGTTGGAGTTGGCGCATTTTACTCACAATTTCATGAGCAAAACACAAAGCTCATGTTCAATTTCAGGAAGTAATGTAACTGAAAATATCAATATGGCCCCCTTTTCACTTTAAATGCACAATCATGTTCAACTGCACATGGACATCTGACAGGTCATGCAGGAGGTACAAGCGAAGGCGGATGCCGGAATCAGGAGCCAGAGACATCTTTTGCAACTCAGCAGGTCAAGCTGCATCCGTAGGAGGAATGATATTTTCCACACATTCCTGATACAGGTTTTCAACCTGAAATATTGGCATACAAAAAAGCTGTATGAACTCAGCAGGTCGGGCAGCATCCGTTGAAAGAAGCCCGACCTGCTGAGTTCATCCAGCTTTTTTGGACATCTTGATTTGACCACAGCATCTGCAGTGTACTTTGTGAAATATTGACAATTCCCTTCCTCACACAGATGTTGTCCACTACACTGAGTTCCTCCAGCGCACTGTTTGTTTCTCTGACAGGTCACTATTTATCAGAGGCTGTGCTGGAGCTTTTGGAAAGCATCAAGTTGGATAAGTCTCTGGGATCGGATGAGATGTACCCAGGCTATAGTGGGACACAAGGGAAAAGATTGCTGAACTTCTGGCAATGATCTCTGCAACATCAATGGGGATGGGAGAGGTTTCGAAGCATTGGAGGGTTGCAGTTGTTGCTCCCTTATTCAAGAAAGGGAGTAGAGATAACCCAGGAAATTATAGACCAGTGAGTCTTACTTCAGTGGTTGGTAAGTTGATGGAAAAGATCCTGAGAGGCAGGATTTATGAACATTTGGAGAGGCATAATATGATCAGGAATAATCAGCTTGGCTTTGTCAAAGACAGGTCGTGCCTTACGAGCCTAATTGAATTTTTTGAGGATGTGACTAAGCACGTTGATGATGGTAGAGCAATAGATGTCGTGTATATGGACTTCAGCAAGGGATTTGATAAGGTACCCCATGCAAGGCTTATTGAGAAAGTAAGGAGACATAGGATCCAAGGGGATATTGCTTTGCAGATCCAGAAATGGCTTGCCACAGAAGGCAAAGAGTGGTTGTAGATGGGTCATGTTCTGCATGGAGTTCGGTGACCAGTGGGGTGCCTCTGGGATTTGTTCTGCGGCCCTTTCTCTTCGTGATTTTTTAAAATGATCTGGATGAGGAAGTGGAGGGATGGGTTAGTAAATTTGCTGATGACAAAGTTTGGGGGCTGTTGTGGATAGTGTGGAGGTTACAGCGGAACATTGATAGGACACAAAACTGGGCTGAGAAGTGGCAGATGGAGTTCAACCCAGATAAATGTGAGGTGGTTCATTTTGGTAGGTTAAATATGATGGCAGAATATAGTATTAATGGTAAGACTCTTGGCAGTGTGGAGGATCAGAGGGATCATGAAGTCGGAATCCATAGGACACTCAAAGCTGATGCGTAGGTTGACTCTACGGTTAAGAAGGCATACGGTGCATTGGCCTTCATCAATCGTGGGATTGAGTTTAAGAGCAAAGAGGTAATGTTACAGCTATATAGGACCCTGGACAGACCCCACTTGGAGTACTGTGCTTAGCTCTAGTTGCCTCACTACAGGAAGGACGTGGAAACCATAGAAAGAGTGCAGAGGGGATTTACAAGGATGTTGCCTGGATTAGGGAGCATGCCTTATGAAAACAGGTTGAGTGAACTAGGCCTTTTTTCCTTGGAGCATTGGAGGATGAGAGGTGACCTGATAGAGGTGTATAAGATGATGAGAGGCATTGATCATGTGGATAGTCAGAGGCTTTTTCCCAGGGCTGAAATGGCTAACACAAGAGGGCACGGTTTTAAGGTGCTTGGAAGTAGGTACAGAGGAAATGTCAGGGGTAAATTTTTTACGCAGAGAGTGGTGAGTGCGCGGAATAGGCTGCCAGCGACGGTGGTGGAGTTTGATACAATAGAGTCTTTTAAGAGACTCCTGGATAGGTACGTGGAGCTTAGTAAAATAGAGGGCTAGGGGTAACTCTAGGTAATTTCTAAAGTAAGTACATGTTTAGCACAGCAATGTATTGTGCTGTAGGATTTCTATGTTTCTATTAGGATTTAAATCTTTAGACATCTAAAGATTACTTGAACAGCAAATCAAAGGCTTTCCTGTAGATTACTGAAATATAGAAATACTTCAAAAACTGGATCAACACCCAGAAGAAGTGATCCAGTAATTACCAGCAAGTTTTAAAAAAAGGATCTAGCAAGTAGTTCAAGGTCCCTTTAATAGCACTGACAGGTACCTGTTCACACCCTTTATTGCCGTGCTTTGACGTGAAATATTAAGAAGGAACATAGGCTGGAGCTCAAATGTACAGACTGGAATCAAACAACCATTGCACACAGAATCATGTTGTTCTCTGGTGCTTCCAATCGTTGGGAGGTGGACATAGATAAGCTCTTTACTAACACTACATCACATCATGTGTCTGATGGTCTACAGGGGACGCCTTTTATTAACACAAACTTACCTCATTTTGTCCAAAAGAATAACATATCACAGCGCTGAATTTCTCTCCTATCGTCTTGCAAAAAATTACAGGCTGTGTTGATGTCATGGGCTGCATACAGTATTGGCCATTCAATTCTCAGCCATTTCCTTACCATATGAATTGCTTAAATCCTTTGGAATAACTGCAGAAATCAGGGGTTTGAAATGAAAATATTTTGCCACAAGGGAATTTTCATCATGGTATGGGGTAAAATGTTAAGCCACAGCAGAGGAAAGTTCAGCTCCAAAAGGGCTCCACCTACTGCAGAATGGCTAGTGCTGACACAGACCCTGAATTGTATAAAAATAATTCCCCGGGGCTAACATCCTTTAATTTGGAGGCCACTCATAAAATCAAAGGTCATACAAACAATTATTATTACAAAATATAAAAACAATGACAACTTTGAGTGAAGGAATAATTGTTTCTTTTTTTTAAAGAGTAACACACACAAAATGTTGGAGGAACTCACTCAATACAAGGAAGACCAAGGAGCTGATCACTGACTACAGGGGAAGGAAACTGGAGTCCACATCATTGGATCAGAAGTGGAGAGGGCCAGCAACTTTAAATTCAGTATTATAATTTCATCGGATCTGTCCTGAGTCCAGCAGGTAAGTGCCATTACAAAGAAAGCATGGCAACACCCCTACTTTCTTCGAAGTTTGCAAAGATTCAGCACGTCATCTTCTACAGATGTGCGATGGAGAGTATATTGACTGGTTGCATCATGGCACACTATCGAAACACCAATGCCCTTGAACTGAAAAATCTATAGAAAGTAATGGATATAGCCCAGTCCATCACAGGTAAAGCCCTCCCTACCACAGAGTACATCTAAAAGATACAGTGTCACAGGAAAGCAGCATCCATCATCAAGGACCCTACCATCCAGGCTATGCTCTCTTCTTGCTGCTGCCATCAGGAAGGAGGTACAGGAGCATCAGGACCCACACCACCAGGTTCAAGAACAGTTATTACCCCTCAACCATCAGGCTGTTGAACCAGAGGGGATAACTTCTCTCACTTCACTCACCCCAACACTAAACTGTTCCCACAACCTACGGACTAACTGTCTAGGACTCTTCATCTCATGTTCTCGATGTTTATTGGTTATTTACTTATTTTTAATGGCACTGTTTGTTGTCTTTTACCTGTCCTGTTGTGTGCAGTTTTTCATTGATTCAATGGTGTTTCTTCGTACCTACTGTGAATCCCCCAGGGAAATTAATCTCACAGTTGTATATGTGATAATAAATTTACCATGAACTTTAAAGTTAGCAAGTCAGGCAGAATATATGGAAAGGAATAAAGAGTGGCTGTTTCAGGTCAACCCTTCATCAAGGCTGGAAAGGAAAGGGGAAGAAGTAGACTATGACGGTGGGGGAGGGAAAGGGGTAGAAGCAGGAGGGTGATAGGTGAAGCCTGGTGAGTGAGAAGGTAGGTGGGTGGGGGAGGCGTGATGAAGTGAGAAGCTGGGAGATGAGGGGGGAAAGGTAAAGGGCTGCAGAAGAAGGAATCCGATGGGAGAGGAAAGTGGACAATGGAAGAAAGGGGAGGAACAGGCACCAGAGGGAGGTCATCGACAGGTGAAAAGAGAAGAGAAGATTAAGATAGGAGCCAGAAAGGGAAAGGAAAAGGAGAGGTTGCAGAAGGGGGAGAAATTAGCAGTGGTTGGAGAAATAGTTGTTCATGTGATCAGCTTAGAGGCCACCCAAATGGACCCCACACCACCATATTCCAGAACAGTTATTCCTGAGAGGCGCCTCATTGCAGCAGCAGAGGAGGCCACAGAAGGGAATTGGGAGTGGAATTAAAATGTTCAATGACCAGGATATCCTTCCTGTTGCTGAAGAAGCAAAGGCACCCAACGAAGCACAGCAAATCTTCATTGGGTCTCCTGACAGAGCAGTCCGACACACAAACGGCTTCATTTTTAATTATTTTTACCATAGCTTGCAATATGATGATGTCAAAGTAGGTCAGAACAACAATAATGCACAGCTGTTCCAGATGCTCTCTGACCTGCTAATGCAGTGCTAGCATAATGAGAACCAGCAGCATTTTTTTAATGTTGACAGCTCTGCCTAGTTTGCACATAAATTGTAGTTGAAACCCCAAGTGGCACATTATATTTAGAGGCAGCCAACTAGTGTAGAAAGCTTTCGTTCAATGATTATGTGCTAGGCATCTAATAATGGCTACGGTCTTTTTCCAATTAACTGAATTTTGGACCTTGAGGTCCCATAAACTTTGATGACGTGCCGTTACAGTAACATTCTTTTAGCCAGGTGATTACAGAACGAAACAACTGGGAAGATCCAAAGAGAGCAATATTCTCATTGATACACTGGACCTGGTTTTCTTTATTACTGTTGGATTAGTAGCACCCTATTGGCAGCAAGATCTTTGGGAGATTCTCAAAGACAACAATTTAACAGTGTCTCCAGCAATGTGAGGAACATGTGCGTATCTTGGGTATTAAGTCACAGTGGGATTTCCAGGCAGCGTTTCCCTGCATCATTCATCAAAGGGAAGAGTGGGGGAGAGGGATTCACGTTGTACAGGTTCACAGACACTAGTGGTCGAACTGCAGAAAACTAATTGAACACAAGAGAAAACTGAAGGGCGGTCCCTTCCTCCTGCCCTAAGCATTCAGCTACTCTCCACTATGCTGCCTCATAATGCATAGTTAATCATTTCACTATTTCAATCTACAAAGCTCTCTTTCATGAAATAGACCACTGTTTTAATATACTGTTAACCAACCCACAATTAACACATGCAGAAATCTTCAAAAAATGCTATTTGTTTTTAATAATGTCTCATGTATTTAACATTCATACATACTGTTTGCCCTGAAGGCATTTGTTTAGCTTTATTACATTTTCACTTTCATAATGCGTTTGTAATTATTTTCTAGTTAAAGTTGCAGTTGTTGAAAGTAAATTCATTACCTGTGATGTATCACAGCATGTGGTGACATCACACCCAGTTTCACCATGTCTTGTGGGAAAATACCTGTTTGGAGAAACAGGAAGGCGGGGGCTTGTGTGTGCAGGATCAGCGCGAGAAAAGTTTCATTCTATGCACTAAGAAACATCATAGAAGCAACGCCGTAAGTTCATATGACAATCGATATGTTGAAGTAAAAATGTTAACGCTGATTCTGTTATAAGTAATGACAGTTGATAAAGTTTACTTTCTTGTGCTTTTGAAAGCGTTGCTGGATGGTTTGTGTTGAAGTGTATTTAAAGTTATTGATGACGTAGGTAGGTTCTGACTGTATGTTGTACTTTAATGTAATATTGTTTGTTGTAGTTTTACTTTTGCAAGTATTTATGATGTAAATGTGATGCCAAGAAGGAAACAAATACTGTATATCTTTTGTATTGTTTTGTCAACAGTTTTCACCATATGTTCATGTGGCAGAGTGAACAGTAAACAGTTAATCTTACAGGGATCCTTGCCTTCATTGACTACGGTTTAACTCGGTGTTTAGTTCAGAGTTTCTACACCTGCACGAGAACACTACACTGTTAGTTTGTATACTGAGTATCAGCATTTCCCTAATTCTGCTAACATTTCAGCATCTGGCAATCAAAAGCAATAGTTATATTGTCAGAAATATTTTAGGTTAAACCAGTCAGATAGGAAAGTTTTAGAGGAACATGGAGCAAATGTGAGCAAAAGTAAGTAGCTTAAATGGTCATTTTAGTCAGCATTGGACTGTTCCTGTGCTGATTGAACCTTTGGCTCTGTGACATTCATGTATACCACAGTATCTTCATCACAGCCGCAATTAAATCCAGTTCTCCCTCAAGAAGTTTTATCCAATAGGAGGAAAGCAGGTGGATTGGGATGTGAGACTTACTCAGGGACCCTGTAGGTGAATGAGGTATCTTCATAGAGCTTGCATTCTGAGATGGATGAAGCAGAAGGATGAATCATTATGAATAGGTAACAATTTAGGTGAATTACAATGTGGAAGGGATTGTAGATGAATCAAACAGCTTCAAGTTACTAACAGATAGTACATGCCTCAGCTGAGAACAGGAGTGGTGAGTGAGTGAATATTAAAAAAGTAGAAAATTTAGAAAACCATTAAAAATTAAATACTAAAATTAAAATAAATAATGTATGTACCTACATTTAAACTTTCCCACAACAATTCAAGTGAATAGGTTTGTAGGGTAACATATGTACAGTCACCCTCCGCATCTGTGGGTTCCGCATCTGCGGATTTAACCAACTGCAGATCAGGATCGAAAGAAAAACCTGGAAGTTCTCTCTCCAGCACTAGTTGTTTGAGCATTGTTCGCCTCGCATCTCATTCAGTCGTTACTTGTGTTGTGTGCACCCTTTGTTTTTGTGAAAAAATGCCTCCAATAAAGCAATTAAGTGTTCAAAGCAATTCCTCAAAGGCTGAGAGGGAGCGTAAAGTACTGTAATCTAGAGATGATAAAAAGTATTACTCATTGTTTGAGCATTGTTCGTCTCCCTTCTTGTTCATTCACTACTGGTGAGCGAAATGAGGGAGTTTAAGGCTAGTAAGGGATTGCTGGCTAACTATGTGAAGTGCTACAGCCTCAAGAACTTAAAGATCATGGGAGAATCGGCATTGGCTGATGCCGAGGCAGCATCAATGTTCCCAGAAGAGCTATGATGGTTGTGTCTGTACGGAACATGTACAGACTTTTTTCTTGTCATTATTCCCTAAACAATGCAGTATAACAACAATTTACATAGCATTTACATTGTATTAAGTATTATAAGTAATCTAGAGATGATTTAAAGTATACGGGAGGATCTGTGTAGGTTATATGCAAATACTACGCTATTTTATATACAAGACTTGAGCTTCCACAGAATTTGGTATCCGCGGGGGGTGGGGGGGGTCCCGGAACCAAACCCTCATGGATACGGAGGGCGGACTGTACATAATTAACACTTTAAGAGGAGTCTGGTCTGACATGATGACATAATTATGTAAAGTACTCAGTGTTTGGAGAACAATAAAAGAGCTGATACAATTTTTCTTAAACATAATACACCTCCAGAGTTTTTATTTGCGAAAACCTACATTGGTAGCCAAAATACTCTAGGACGATCCCAGAGTTATTAAACCTGTCAGCCAATGCAGTCACTTTGAAACTGCCAGAATTTTGGAAGCAAAATGCCATTGTTTGATTTGTACAAGCCAAGGCCCAATCTCCGTCAACAACATCAAATATTTCTAGGAGGTAGCAACATTCTGCAACTCCATGTCTGCGAGAGTGGTGAGTCTACTTGAACACCCGCCTGAACACAATAAATGCTGATTGCTGAAAACTCATCTTTTCCAGATTGTTGCACTACCGGAGTCGGAGCTCAGCAAACACCCCTTGCCCGGCCTTGGCAATGCTACGCCGTCAGAGCTAATGGGCCACATGCTGTCTCTCCTGGGACGTCACCCTCCTTGTTTTATTTTTAAAGAAGTCTTCATGCAGTAAATGCTTAATCAAGTTGCATAGCTCTCGCTACTGCACTGGTGGAGAACTGGAGGGAGCTTGCTAAAACAGCCAATAGTCCACACTCAGGCTGGCAGCAGTGTACTATTCCTCCTTTCTCTACCTCACTCAGTCCGGTCACTAAAGCCCCCAGTATAAGGACACCAGCAGTGGCAGAAGAGACATTCCCAGGCCTGTGCTTTCACCACGTTTGATTTGGTATGAAGTACAAACCACCTTGCAGCTTCGACAGTGCCAGCGCATCGGGATGTCAGAGGTCTGTGAACACCATCGGTTCCAGTCACCAGGGTCGTCTGCTGTTCATTGAGGACACCCTTCAGGGTGACCCATCCCTTGTGACGTGGGTGCTCAAGTGACTGTGCTGCCAGCATTGTCTATTGATGAGAAAGCAAAGAACAATGAAGCCTCACTGGAGGCTCTCAACAGCAGAGGATCCAGTCCTATGAACACGACGGGTGATGCTCTGCTTCGGTGGGCAATATTACACATGGCAGTTTGTCCTGGCTAAAATGGATAGACCTTTGCTCGGTGCAGATTTCCTGTGTGCCCAAGGACTACTGGTCAATCTTAAGAACTGCCGGCTTCTGGATGTCAAGAATTTTGGGTCATTAAACTGCTCCCCGAGTAAGTTCCCCACAATGACTCTGCACTACCGCATGAGAGTTTACTTGAAAGCTGGGTGAATTCCCAAACCTCACCAAGCCCACATTCTCCACTACAGTCACAAAGCATGCAGTTGAACACCACATGTCTACAACTGGCCCACTAGTCCATGCCTGCGCGCATAGACTTGACTCAGAAAAGCTAGCAACTGCAAAAGCTAAGTTTGTCACATGGAAAGAGTTGGCATTATACCCTGGTCAATTCACCCCTGGGCCTTGCCTCTCCATATGATCCTGAAGTCTGATGGTAGTTGCTGCCCATGTGGCAATTACCAATGCCTTAACAAGGCCACCACCCCTAATCATTACGTCCCACGCATCCAGAACTTTTGGTACGTTTAGCCCGAAAGTTAATTTTTCCCAAAATTTATCTAGTTAGGGGCGACCATCAGGTGCCTGTGTGCTCAAAAGACATTCCCTAAACAGCTATAATAACTCTGTTTGGCATCTTTGAGTTTCTGCCCATGCTGTTTGGGCTGTTAAATGCAGCTGAGACTTTACTATGGCTGATGAACTCTGTATTAAAGACAGATTTTCTTTTTGTTTACCTGGATGACATACTTGTCGCCAGTGTATCCAAATCCAAACACAGATCTCATCTCCGCACACTTGGAGCGCTTAAACCAACACTGGTTAATTATTAACCCTGTTAAATGCCAGCTTAGGTTGTCAACCATTGACTTACTCGACCATCGCATCTCTGCAGAAGGTAGAAAACCCCTCCCATCAAAAGTAGCTGGTATGATGGATTTCCCACTACCCCGTTCAACTAAAAAACTACAAGAGTGTTTAGGCATGGTTAATTTCTGTCACCACTTCATTCCGCAAGCTGCTGAACTTATACTCTATCATAGACCTCTATCATAGGTAAGAGGGCTAAACCTGAACATATTTCAGTAGATGGCCTTAAACAGGCCCACCAAGGTTTGAAGGATTCTGCTGCCATGCCCCTAATGTCAAAACATGGCCATGAGTGTTTTCAACAGACCTTCGGACGAGCCAGAGGCACCTGTTGTTACTCCATCCATGGAACGTAGGACACAAGCTGGACGGCTTGTCTGAACTCTGACAGGCTCACAATGCCAGTTTTGAGGGTGGGAGGAGGAGTGGCTGTGTAGGGTAATGTAGCTGATGGAAACATACATAATTCACAACCACTGACATTGAGTTGCGGTTTCACTTTAAGAGGCTGAACTGAAATGATGATGTCATTACATAAAGTACTTCTATCGCACTATGTGTTCCGCGTTTGGAGTATAATAAATGAATTGCTATAGCTTTTCTTAAACAGTAAACACCTCCGCCATTTTTATTTGCAAAAACCTACTTGATAACAATTACTATGCCAGCGTGAAGTTGTGGGCTCGATGCAAAGAGCATCCAGCGAGTGATTGGTCTCCCTCTGGATATACAGTTGAGCCCAGCTGCAGAGACGAGATTTAGGAGAACAGCATTCAGCCTTCAGCTCAACTTGGAGTTTCACCTCCTACGTACAGATGACCTGGATGTACTAAGGAGTGGCTAACAGTCGTTGATTTTCTTTGTAACAATAAGCCATCGATAAACACAGTTCAAACGAGAACAGGATACATTAGGTAGTGCTAGTCAATTGTCTTTGCATAGACACTGCCCTGACATTTGTGTCAAGTTTTATCCAATCAAATTTAAAGAGAAATATAGGAATTAAATTACTTGAAATTTCCTTTTGCAAATCCATGGAGTGGTTGAAGTGAGAAGTTGGATCCTAAAAGTATGCATGGTTATATCAAAATAATGAGATGAAATCTCATCTTGTTTATAAGTACCATCATGGGGCCATTGGACAGAATGGCCTGTTTCTGTGCTGTTAAATTTCAGAACTTCATGCTTCTTACCTTCCAGAAGGTAATAAATGTATTAGAAGAATAATGCATTATTTTATGAATTTCTAGAGATTTTTTTCAGCCCATTAAACTGAAGTAAATCTTTCAGTTAAGAGCACATAAATTAGATAATAAAACCATAAGACATAGGAGCAGAATTAGGCCATTTCGCCCACTGAGTCTACTCCACCATTCCATCATGGCTAATTTTTTGTCCCTCTCAACCCCTTTCTTCTCACATCTCCCCATAACCTTTCACACCCTGACTTTTCAAGAACCTATCAGCTTCTGCTTTAAATATACCAAATAACTTGGCCTCCATAGCCATCTGTGACAATTTATTCCTCAAATTCACCAGGCTATGCTAAAAAACTTCATCCTTATTTCTGTTCTAAATGAATGTCCTTCTGTTCTGAGGTTGTGCCCTCTAGCTCTAGACTCACCCACAAAAGGAAACATCTTCTCCACATCTAGGCTTTTTAATATTTGATAGGTTTCAATGAGATTCCACCTCCCCCCCACCAATTCTTCTAAACTCCAGTGGGTACAGTCCCAGAGCCATCAAACACACCTCATGCATTAACCCCTTCGTTCCTGGGATCACTCATGAATCTCCTCTGAACCCTCTCCAGTGCCAACACATATTTTCTTAGGTGACCAAAACTGCTCACAATACTCCAAGTGCAGACTGACCAGTGCCTTGTAAAGGTTCAGCATTACCCCTTTGCTTTTATATTCTAGTCCTTTCAAAAAGAATACTGACATTGCATTTGCCTTCCTTACCACCAACTTGACTTATTAGTTAACCTTCAGGGAATCCTGCACAAGAACTCCAAAGTCCCTTTGTACCTCTGATTTTTGCATTTTCTCCCTGCTGAGAAAAAGAGTCCACACCTTTATTCCTTCTACCAAAGAGCATGACCATATAGTGTATGTTCATGTACTTTGATGGAAAAAATAAACAATAATATATTCCATTAGCCATTGTTTTATGCACAAACTCCAATAAAGTGCTAGACTCTGTTAGATATTATTTCCAACTGAAAGAATGCCCACTGGGAATTTAGATAAGAAATTTCCTTGTGATTAGTACTTCTGGTGTCCATCAGTATCAAATGTGTATCTAGTAACATCATTGCTCACTTGTGCAGCCACATTCTCCACCCTTACAATGGTAACTTCAGGGAACAAACTGTAAATGAAATAAAATAGTGATCGGATCGGACCACAACATTCCACTCTCAGTGGATGTTGTCCACATGAATTTTAGTAAGGTATTCAACCAAGGTCCCTCATTATAGGTTCAGCCAGAAGGCTAAGATGCATATCATCCACTATGACTTGGCCACTTGGATTTGGAGTTGGTTTCCCATGAGACACAGAAGGTAGTGGCTAATAGTCTCATACTAGTTGAAGGTCCATAACCAGTGATGTTCTGCAGGGATCTGTCCTGGGGTCTCTGCTGTTGGTGATATATAGAAATGACATGGATGAAAACATGGATTGGTGAGTTAATAAGTTTGAAGGCAACAGAAAGATTAGTGATGTTGTGGCTAGTGTAGAAGTTTGTTAAAGGATACAGTAGGATGTAGAGCAGTTGCAGGTGTGGAGATAGAAATGAAATGGAGTTTTATCCAGGCAAGTGTAGGGTGCTGCACCTTGGGAGATCAAACATAAAGGGAAAGTAACAGATGTTGGCAGGACCCTTAACAGTGTTGATGCACAGATGGATCTTGGAGTCTACATCTGTTGAGAATTTAATACTTCAGTAGTATTTGACTAATATTGTAAATATATTGTTTGATTAAGCATTCTTGTTCATTTAAATAATTCATTGTGGGGTAAATGTAAAAGTAATGAATTGCATATGTCATCATGCCACCATGAGATATGCTTAAAGTAAGAGATGAAGTTAAACCAACAGACACAAACTCCTTCAGCAGGATGAAGGGTTTTGGCCTGAAACATCGATTGTACTCTTTTCCTAGATGCTGTCTGGCCCGCTGAGTTCCTCCAGCATTTAATGTGTGTTGCTCGGATTTCCAGCATCTGCAGATTTTCTCGTTTGAGATGAAGTTAGATGCTGATTTTGGATCTCATGTTTATCTTCCAATTAGTTTTATGTTTTGGAGTTACAAAACATAACAGTGGCAATGAAGTTTATTTTTTTTAATGAACTCAAGACAACTACCTGCCTGTGGAAGTGCAGGCTTTAAAAAAAAACTTTAAAAAAGCAACACAGCACATGTTCTTCGGAAAGGAATACATGATCGTATTTTTAAAAAACAGAAAATGGGAAGAATTCATGTGTTCATAAACAGTGAGTACCAGGTGTTAATAATCATTTAAAAAAGAGCAGAAATGGCTGGCTCCATCAGAAAAATTGGTATGTGTTCCATTATACAACAGATAACTGGATTTTGTACATTGAGGAAACTGAGGCATATTTTAAAGCAAATGGAATAGCCCATGAGAAACAAGTAACAGTTTTATTGAGCACTTTGTTTGCTTAGGAGTTTGACTGCTCCAACCAAAACAGCAGAAATGAGCTTTGCTGATACAGAATCAAAAGGAAGAGGAGTCTGCTTCAGCATATGTGTCTGAATTGAATAGATTGTCTGAGATTTGTCATTTTGGCAATGGGCCTAATGATACACTGAGAGTTTGTTTAGTTTGTGGAATCTTACAAGAAAGCAATCAAAACCAGCTCCTGACTGAAGAGTTGAAATTGCGGTATCTATGGAAACAGCTGACAGAGACACAACTGAGTTGCAGTCAGGAATGAAAGTGAGTGTGAACAAAATTGCATCATCTAAACAGAACTGGCCTGGCCGAACAAATTGCGGCAAGGGCTCAAAGCACCAGACCAATGCAGGTTTAAAAGTGAAACTTGCAGAAAATGCAATCAAGTAGGACAGATAAAAAGAGCATGTTGGGCAGACAAAAATAAATGGACTGTACAGGGAAGAGAAATAGATAAAAAGACAATTTTTAGAAAGAACACTAATCTGCATGCTGCTGATGATAAATCTGATAATAATGAGAGCGACACAGGACTGGGTCCTTATTGAGGGGACAGTGGTGGAAAGGTTAAGCAGCTTCTGTTTCTAGACATCAACATCTCAATGTATCCATCCTAGACCCAATAAGAGGGCACGTCAGCAACTAAACTGCATTAGGAGTTTGTTATGTCACCAAAGACTCCAGCAGAATTTTTACAGATATATGATGTAGAGCATTCGGACTGGTCGCATGCTGGTATGGAGGTTCCAATGCACAGGACGAAAAGAGGCTATATAGTGTTGCAGACTCAGCCAGCTCCTTCATGCGCACAAGCCCCCCCACCAGTGAGGACATCTTCAAAAGGCAGTGACTAGGAGACGGCATTCATCATTAGGAACCCTTGCCATCCGGGGCATGCCCCACTCTCAATCTACCATAGGGGAAGAGCTACAGGAGTCTGAAGATGCACACTCAATATTTTAGGAACAGCTTCTTCCCTCAGTCATCAGATTTCTGAATGGTCCATATACTCATGAACACTACCTTGCTGTTCCTCTTCTGCAATACTTACTTTTTATTGTAACCTGTAGTAATTATTAATGTACTTGGGGGTGCGTGAGGTGTCCAGGAAGATGTAGCACCTCTGGTGAAGGGGCTTCCCATATCCAGGCTGGGTCGGCTCGCCCGCCTCTGGTCCTCGCCAGACACTCGGCTTGCCCGCCTCTGGTCCTCGCCAGACACTCGGCTCGCCCGCCTCTGGTCCCGAGCAGCTGTTTGTATACGACAGTGGCCACACCCCAGTACACTGCTTTGACAGGCAGGCTAAAGCAGGTGAGGGTAATTGGTGTGCCTCAATGCCCCTGTGAGACAGGGACATGCCTGCCCTAGCATGTGAAGTCAGCACCAGCAGACCAGGCGGATGAGATCTACAATGAGGTCCAACAGCCAGGAAGGTGCTTTTGCAACACTCCGTAGAGGATGAAGGCAGGAGAAGTCATGGTCATCCACACAACCAAGAGCCCAGCTGTGAAGACTACTTGTAACAATGGACCTGGACCTCTGAGGTCAGGAGAGTGGAATTGCCCCAGTGCAATGGCTTTTCCACTTTATAAACTCTCCATACAGCTCTCCATCATCTGCCACAAAACAACAAATTTCATTGCATGTATTTGTGATAGTAAACCTGATTCTGATCAATAATGTGTTCGTTGTCAGTTTCATTAAAATTACATCCACAATTGAAAAGCAAATGCAACATGTCAGAAACAAAGGGACTGTTGTTCACAATCAGACTACAAAATAATGTGTGATGTCACCAGCTTGTTGATGAAAGCAAGAGAGATTCATGCACCATCAAATGCAAGCATTTGATCATTGAAGGTTGATACAG
The DNA here is from genome assembly GCF_030144855.1 of Hypanus sabinus. Classification (NCBI taxonomy): domain Eukaryota; kingdom Metazoa; phylum Chordata; class Chondrichthyes; order Myliobatiformes; family Dasyatidae; genus Hypanus; species Hypanus sabinus. The sequence goes on from NC_082706.1 coordinate 128,509,935, forward strand.
AGCTATGTTGAACAGACCTGCTATTAAGACTCCGATCTTAAGTTGTATTGAGCTAGACAATAACAATATGTCAAGCAGGACGTTAAATGAACTCATTGATCATCAATCATTAAACTAATGAATGAGCCAAATAACTCACCCAGAAGTTTGATTTGCAATCTCTAATGAAACAGGACAATAGAAATACCAAAGACTCAATACAGATAGCTTAGAAATTATTCTTGCTGTTAAAGATAAATGCCCAATGTCTCTCCTTCAATTTTCTACATTTGCTAATGTAACAAGTGTGTTGCTGAAGCCAGGATGAAGTCTTGTTCTGGCCTTGCCAGATGAACATATTGCATGACCCAGCTGTCCCATGAGGCATCGTCCTGTATGTACCTCAGCATCTTGACATTGCTCAATCCACGTTAATTTACAGTCCTGGTGAAGGGTCTCAGCCCAAAACATCAATTGTTTACTCTTTTCCATAGATGCTGCCTGGCCTGCTGAGTTCCTCCAGCATTTTGTGTGTGTTGTCCCTATTTTAATCCTAGCTTAATACACAGAACAACTTAAAATGACCTATTAACCTACCAATCATTGGACTGTGGGAGTAAACCTGAAAACCTGAATTTAACACACATGGTCACAAGGAGAACATACAAACTCCTTACAGGCAGTGATGGGAATTGAACCCAGATCGCTGGTATTGTAAAACGTTGTGCTAACCACTACACTACGACACCATCTCACAGAGGAACCCAGCAGGTCAGGCAACATCTACGAGAAGAAATGGACATTGATGTTTTGGGCTGAGACCCTTCACTGGGAATAGAAAGAAAGCGGACAGAAGCCAGAATAAAAGCAGAGAGAGAAAGGGAAGACCACAAGCTGGAGGGTGATAGATGAATCCAAGTGGGAGGAAGAAGGTAGGAAGAAGGAATGTGAGAAGCTGGAAGGGGACTGGCAGAAGAGGGAAAGAAATGAAGAAGGGTTCTGATAGGAGCGGACAATAGACCATGGAATAAAGGATTCAGAATCAGAGGGAGGGAAAGTGGGGTGATAGGCAGGTTGTGAGGGTGGAGGTGGGGAAAAGGGAAAAAGGGCCAGAGGGATAAGGGAAAACAGTTTGGGTGGGGGGGGGGCAGAGGAACAGAGGGGACTGCTTACTGGATGACAAATTGATGTTGATGCCTTAAGGTTGAAAACCACAAAGGTGGAGTATGAACTATTGCTCCTCCTGTCTATGTCTGGTCTTGATGTGACAGTAGAGGCGGCTGTGGATAGACATGTTACTGTGGGAATGAGAATTTGAGTAAAATGGCTGGCCTCTGGGTGATCCTGGCAGACACAGTGGATAAAAAAAAAATGCTTTTGATAAAGCTCTCCCCCAATCTGTCTCAGGTCTCGCCAGTGTAGAGGAGGCCACCTGGGAGTACTGGATACTGCAAACAGCCCTAACAGATTCATATGTGGAGTGCTGCCTCAATCAGAAGGACTGGTTAGGGCTCTGAATCATACGGAGGGAGGTGGTGTAGGGACAAGTGTTTGGTGGGAAATGCAGATGTTGGGTGAAATGTGAATCTAGGCCTGTTCATATTCTCACCATCCACCACCTTTCCTTCTGGCTTATGCCCCCTTTCTTTTCCGTCCCGATGAAGGGTCTCGGCCCAACACGGCAACTATTCATTTCTAACCATCTCATTACTGCCTGAGCTGCAGAGTTCCTTCAGCATTGTGTGTGTGTTACTTCAGATTTCTAACATCTGCAGGATCTCTTGGGTCTGCAGAAGGACTTGGACAGATTGGGAGAGTGAGCTAAAAAATGTGACAGATGCAATTCAGTGCAGAGAAATGTGGTGTTATGCTTTTTTTTAAAAGAAAGAATAAAGGTGTAGACCACTTTCTAAATGGAGAGAGAGTTCAAAAATCAGACGTGAAAGGAACTTGGGGAGTCTTAATTCAGTATTCCCATTAGGAATCCCTTTAATTTAACTGGCAGACAGAGTTAGTAGTAAAGAAAGCAAATACAATCTCAGCATTCATTTTGAGAGGACAAAAGCAATGGAAATACTGCTGAGGCTTTACAATGCTCTGGTCAGAGCGCATGTGGAATATTATGAACAATTTAAAATTCAGGAGTGACAAGGGGCAGAAGTGAGTGTGGTTGCTATTTCTAACAAGAATGTGCTTAAGAAGCTGAAAGATCTGAGGGTAAATAAGTCACCTAGACCAGATGGTCTACACACCAGGATTCTGAAAGAGGTAGCTGGAGAAATCGTGGAGACATTAGTAATGATTTTTCAAGAAACACTAGATTCTGGAATGGTTCCAGAGGACTGGAAAATTGGAAATGTCTCTCCACTCTTCAAGAAGGGAGGGAGGCAAAATAAAGGAAATTAATGGCCAGTTAATCTGACCTCAGTGGTTGGGAAGATGTTGGAGTGCATAATTAAAGATAATGTCTCAGGGTACTTGGAAGCGCATGATAAAGTAGGCATGGCTTCGTTAAGGGAAAATCTTGCCTAACAAGTCTATTGGAACTCTGGGGAAATAACAGGCAAGATAGACAAAGGAGAGTCAATGGATCTTGTTTACTTGGATTTTCAGAAAGCCTTTGACCAGATGCTGCACACGAGGCTCCTAAACAAGATAAGACCTATGGTATTACGTATAAGAAAGATACTAGCATGGATAGAAGATTGACAGACTGCTAGGAGGCAGTGGGAATAAAGGGAGCCTTTTCTGGTTTGTTGCCAGCAATGGTGTTCCACAAGTGTTGAAACCACTTCTTTTCACTTTATATGTCAATGATTTGGATGTTGAAATAGATGGCTTTATGTCAGGTAGTGCTGAGGAAGCAGGGAGTTTGCAGAAGGATGTAGACAGATTGGGAAAATGGACAGAGAAGCAGCAGCTGGATTAGAGTGTAGACAAGTGGATGGTCATGCACTTTGGTAGAAGGAATAAAGGCGTAGATTATTGAGGGAGATCCAAGACTGTTTATTCATATTCATAGATGCTGCTTGATCTCAATATCTGCCTTTTCACTCTCTCTAAAGGACCTCTGCAGAAGACTCTGTGATGGGATATTTGGGCTCTTTTCAGCTGGTCCTCCTGTCATCACCATTCACCAATTTGTCCAGCTTTATTGTGCTTGCCAATGATGAATGAATTTGGTGAATGGACATGGAAGGAGAAACAGAAGAATCTCTTACTGATAAAATATAGAAATACAATCGATGAATGCAGCAAGGAATCATTGTGTCCGAATGCTTGATCAGCACAAGGCAAGTTTAGCATGTAATAAAGAAAGCTAACAGAATGAGATTGCTTATTGCTGATAGAACTGAATACAAACGTAGGGAGCTTGTGCTTCAGTTTATTGCACATAGGTTGGACATCAATTATACTGTGTGCAGTATTGGTCTCCTTATTTAATACAATGAAAATAGATCCAAAATACTTTGTTAGACTAACATCTGGTTTGGGCAGAATGCCTTATGAGGAAAGGTTTGTGTCCTCTGCAGTTAAGATTGAGAAGAGACTTAACTGAAATATTTATGATCCTAAGAGGACTTGATAGGATGGATGTGGAAAGGATGTTCCCACTAATGGAAGAATCTATAGAAAGAGATCCACTGTTTAAAAGTAACAGGTTGTCCATTTAGGAGATGAGGCAATTTTTTCTCCCAATGGTCCATGGCTCCTTTGAAATTAAGATGAAAACATGAGGAGTTCCTAATCCTTTCTTATTCTAGCTCCAAATTCAAATGTCAATTCATTAACCAGAATATTTCAATGAGTTTATGTTAAATCTTTCAAAACTCCAGCAAGGATGGGTCTTCCTTACTCAATCTCTCCTCAGAGAACAATCTCTTCATCCCAGACATAACCTCAAAGACAAATACATCCTTCCTTAAATATGATAGTCCACCTGTGCAGTTCTGGCAAACTTCCTTGCTCCTGTAATCCAACAATTTGTAAAAATGACCAACTCATTATTTCTTACCTCTGAATCTGCATGTTAACATCTGCGCTTCATGTTCTCAGACACCCAATTTCCTCTTTAAAAAAAACCTAATTTCTCATTGTTTAATAAACATTGAAGTCAATATGAAAGCAGCAATGCCTCTCGCTGATCTCACGAATTGATTCCCACAAGAATCTCATGATTTCTGTGATGAGGTCACTTCCTTTTTCAACATTCACCAATATCAAGTGTAAGTTATGGCACTTAACAACAATGATTTCATCATGTTGGAAGAATATTCATATTAAAGAACTTCAGTAACACTGCATAATTTTAATCTATTTTATGTATTAGCTAAATTAAAATTTGAACTCATGTGTATGATTAAAGAATGTTGAAATATCATGAAAACTGTTAAAGAAAATATATCAAATTTCCTTACATTTTCTTAATTCATGTACAAATGCTAAAACATACACACAATTTGACTTTTTGTGGCCACATGGATTGTTGAGCATAGAAACATATGTTCAGGTCTGCACATGCAGGCACATGCCAATCTCTACCCAGCTTATACGATCACCTGCCACTGGTTTCCAGCTCATCACCTGAAGCCTACTTGAACCCAGCTCTCATCCATAATCCTTGTTCACGCATACAAGCCAGCCAACTCAACCAATTGCTCTTAGCTTTTCAGGTGCCTATTGCTCAGATTTTAGTATCTGCTCTCGCTTGTTTTGTGGCCCTGCGTGGCTTGCTACTCTGCAGTTCATTATTAAAGTCATCATTCACAGATGAATCATCTCCACTGCTCTGCATTTGGGTCAGACCTCCTCTATATTGCCTGACAAGATGGATGAACCAGTGATTGACCAGAAGAGCCTGCTTGCACAAAGGAGGTCATCCATCAACAGGAGTACGCAATCCAGAAGCAGCAGGAAGCCATTTGCCATCCGCTCACCACTCTCAACCAGCACTCCGTCGCATCAGAGCAACCCTGCACCAGTTAACTTCCTCCCTCAGAGCCTCAAGTTCTGGTGCCCAAATGTTTCAAAGTATCTCCAGCCGAATGCTGCTACTTCCTATCCCAGTGCACCTTACCCCGAGCTCCAGCCATGTCTGTATTCTATGGACTGAGCCAGGATTACCTAGTCATTTCTCTCTTGACTGGCCAAGCACTGACCCAGGCCGGCTCTAACTGGGACAATAAAACACCCATTTTCAACCAATATGAAGATGCCACTGCTGAGATGCGCTGGGTTTCTGACCATTCGGGAAGTGGAAGGGAGGTAGCAGATCAGATATTTCACTTGCATCGAGGCTCACAGTCAGTGCGAGATTGCACGGTGGAATTCAGGACCCTCACAATGGAGTGCAGCTGGAATGTGGAAGCACTGCTGACCCATTACTATCACAGCCTGTCAGAGCACTTGAAAGCTGAGCTATCTACTTGGGAGATGCCTACCAACCTTGAAAGCCTCATCACTCTGGCCCACTGAATTGACCCTCCAGATCGTCAGCCAGAATCTAGTTCCATTTCCAGAACCATTTCAGGCTGCAAGGCCCTCCTCAGCAAAACCCATGCAGTTAGGACGAGCTCCCTTAACCCCCGAGAGCGTGAGCATTGGTGTAGAAACAACTTGTGCACTTACTGCAGAGCCACCAGTCACCCACGCATCAAATGCCCACTGTGCTCGGGAAATGGAACCACCAGGCAGAGATGAGGGGCCTTCTGTCTGGTAATCGCCTCTGGTCCCACTTTCCAGCATATTAGCGCAACTCACCTATCCTCCCCCTATCATGTCATTCACCGTGATCATCTGGGACCTTGAGATTCAGGTCTGCCAGGACCTACAGCATGAGCCTGCTCCAGACAACACACCAGACATCTGTATGTACATGCCCGCAGCCATGTGCTCTGATACACTCCAGCAGGCCCACTCTTTACCCAGCTCCGGGCATCTGGGCACACAAAGGACTCTGGATTTTCAGCGATGCCAGTTTCACTGGCCCACCTTGTTTGGAGATATACATCAGTTTGCCACTGCCTGCCCTCAATGTGCCCAGTCCAGTTCCTTCAACCAGTGGCCCTCTGAGCTCCTGTGACCTCTGCAGATCCCTCAACGTCATAGGACCCACATTGCCATGGATTTCATCACACAGTTGCCACCTTCCAATGGGGCCATAGTGATAATGACAGAAGTGGACTATTTCTCCGAGACACCTCACTTCATTGCTCTCCCCAAACCTCCATCAGCCACTGAGACTGAAAACATGGTTCTTCAAGTTGTGGCTTGCATCCACAGCTTTTCCCAGGACATTGTGTCAGACCAGAGCCCATAACTTGTCTCCAACTTCGAGCGAGCATTTTGTGCCCTCCTTTGCATCTCAGTGAGTTTGTCCTCAGTCTACCATCCACAGCCAACCAATCAGTCAGAGAGTGCCAATCAGCAAGATTTTCCCTGCGGAGAAGCCAATGGTGGAGGTCCTGTCTACCAGGTCCCTGGTTTGCCAATGCCAGAATGCTTGGAAGAGGGCATGGAGGGCCATCCTAATTGCCTACTATGCCTACTGCCACCAGTCTAACAATTGGCAACATGCAGCCAGAGCACTCCAGCCTGGGGACAATGCTGGTTGTCCACCCTAGATCTGCCCATACTCACCGACTCCCACAAGTTGTCACCTTACATCAACCCAGTCACTTACCATCTCCAGCTGCCATCGTCCCTCAGGATCACAGCGACCTTCCATGTGTCTTACCTCGTTTTTTTTGTCCCTGGACCACTCAACCAACCGGTGCCTGCACCTCCAGAACCAAAGTTGGTGGAAGGCGGTCCGGTGTACACAGATCACTGGTTGATGGATTCACGACATCGTGGATGGAGTGTGCAGTACCTTATCAACTGGGAAGGGTGCAGCCTGGAGAAGAGACCTTGGGTGCTATTCAGCATCATCTGGGATCCATTGCTCATTGAGATTTGGGATTTCATGACCATTTGGGAGAGTCCTGGGCCATTGTGGGGTGACTCGAGGAGGGGAGGATCCTGTCAGGCTGCACAGGCAGGCACGTGCCAATCTCTACCCAGCTAACAAGATCACCTGCCATTTTCAACTCATCACTTATAAGACCATAGACATAGGAGCAGTAAAAGGCCATTTGACCTTTCAAATCTGCTCCTCCAATCATGGCTGATCCTTTTCTCCCCTCCTTAGCCCCACTCTGTGGCCTTCTCCTCGTAATCTTTGATGCCATGGCTAATCAGGAACTATCAATCATCTCTGCCTTAAACGACCTGGCTGCCATAATTGCCCGAGGTAACAAATTTCACAAATTAATCACCCTCTGGCCAAAAAAGTTCTCCGCATCTAAGTTTTAAATGGATGCCCCCCTATCCGGAGGCTGTACCCTCTTGGGCTAGACTCCCTCACCACTGAACAGTTTCAATGAGATCCCTCTCTCATCCTTCTAAATTCCAGTGAGTACAGAGCCAGAGCCAGTAAACAATCCTCATGTGATAACCCTTTCATTCTTGGGATCATCCTTGTGAACCCCCACTGAACCCTCTCCAACATCAGCACATCTTTTCTTAGATAAGAAGCCCAAAATTGATCACAATACTCAAGGTGAGGCTCACCAGTGTCTTATAAAGCCCCAGCATCACATCCCTGCTCTTATATTCCAGACCTCTTGAAATGAATCTAATGTTGCATTTGCCTTTCTCACCACAGACTCCACCTGCAAGTTAACCTTCAGGGTGTTCTGCACAAGGACTCCCAAGTCCCTTTGTATCTCATAGTTTTGAATTTTTCTCCCCATTTAGAAAATAGTCTGCACATTTATTTCTTCTACCAAAGTGCATGACCATGCATTTTCCAGCATTGCATTTCATTTGCCACTTTCTTACCCATTCTCCTAATCTTTCTAAGTCCTGGCAACAAAGCCATCTATTCAATCATCTAAATCACTGAGCATAAAAAGAAGTGGTCCCAACACTGACACCTATGGAACACCGCTAGTCAATGGCAGCCAACCTGGAAAGGATCCTTCTATTCCCACTTGCTGCCTCCTACCAATCAGCCAATGCTCTAACCATGCTAGTAACTTTCCTGTAAATCCATGGACTCTTAATTTGGTAAGCAGCCTCATGTATGGCACCTTGTCAACGTCCTTCGGAAAATCCAAATATATAATATCCACTGCATCCCCTTTATTCATCCCACTTGTAATCTCCTCAAATAACTCCAACAGGTTTGTCAGGCAAGATTTTCCCTTAAGGAAACCATGCTGCCTTTCTTCTATCTTCTCCTGTATCACCAAATGCTCCATCACCTCATCCTTAACAACTGACTCCAAGATCTTCACAACCAGTGAGGTCAGGATAATCAGTCTATAATTTCCTTTCTTCTACCTCCCCCCTTTCTTAAAGAGTGGAGTGACACTTTCCAGTCCTCTGAAACTATGCCAGAATCCAATGATTCTTGAAAGATCATTACTAATGCCTCCACAATCCCCACCACTACCTCATTCAGAACCCGAGGGTGCAGTACATATGGTCCAGGTGACTTATGTACATTTAGGTCTTGCAGCTTTTTGAGCTCTTCTCCCTTGTAATAGTAACTGCACTTACTTCTCTTCAACATCTGACACACTGCTCGTGCATTCCAGATGAAGACCGATGCAAAATACTCATTTAGTTTATCCGCCAACTCCCTGTCCCCCCCATTATTATTTCTCTGGCCTCATTTTCTAATGGTCCGATATCCACTCTCATCTCTTTTTTTTTCATATATACTTGAAAAAGCTCTTTCTATCCACCTTAATGTTGTTTGCTAGCTTGCTTTCATATTTCATCTTTTCCCTCCCAATGATTCTTTTAGTTGCATTCTGTGAGTTTTGGAAAGCTTCCCAATCATCTATCTTCCCATTAATTTTTGCTTTGTTGTATGCCCTCTTTTGCTTTTACATTAGCTTTGAGTTCCCTTGTCAGCCATGGTTATACTGGTTTGCCATTTGAGGATTTCTTTGTTTTTGCAATACATTGGCCCTGCACCTTACTCATTTTTCCCCACAAACTCACGCCATTGCTGCTCTGCTGTCCTCCCTGCCAGCATCTCCGTCTTGAGCAAATTCCTCTCTCATACCACTGTAATTTCCTTTACTCCACTGAAATATTGCGATGTCAGACTCTATGTGCTCACTGTCAAATTTCAAGTTCATATTATGATCACTTTCTCATAAGTATTCCTTTACTTTAAGCTCCCTAACCAGCTCTGGTTCATCACTTAACACCCAATCCAGTACAACTAATCCTCTAGTGGGCTCAACAACAAACTGCTCTAAAAAGCCATCTTGTAGGCATTCTACAAATTCACTCTCGAGATCCATTATTACCAACCTGATTTTCACAATTTACCTGGATGTTTAAATCTCCCATTACTATCATAACGTTGTCTTTTGACACATCTTTTCTATACCCTGTTGTAATCTGTGGTCCTGTATAGAACTGGCAGGCCTGTATAGAACTGCCATCAGGTCCTTTTACCCTTGCAGTTTCTCAACTCAACCCACAAGGAGTTAACCTCTTTCGATCCTACTTCACACCTTCCTAATGAGTTGATGCCATTCTTTCCCTGCAGAGCCAACCAACCCCTCTGCCTGCCTTCCTATCCCTCCGATACAAAGTGTAACCTTGGACATTCAGCTACCAGCTACAACCATCCTTCAACCATGATTCAGTGGTAGACACAACATCGTATCCAACAATCTGCAACAAGATCATCCACCTTATTCCTTATACTCTGTGTATTGAGATATAACACTTTGAGTACTGCATTTGCTACCCGTTTTGATTCTGCATCCCTAATACACTCACACTTACCCTGCTGGTTGAAAGTTCGTCCTATTATCTGCCTGCCCTTTCTGACAGTCTGACTGCATGCTATCTTTGCTTTTTTACCTTCTGTCCTATCCTGAGTCCCTTCACTCCAGTCCCCACCCCTTTGCCAAATTAGTTTAAACTCTCTACAACAGCTCGAACAAACCTGCCCATGAGAATATTGGCCCCCTCAGGTTCAGGTACAACCCGTCCCTTTCGAACAGGTCATACCTCTCCCAGAAGAGACCACAATGATCCAAGAACCCAAAACCCTGCCCCAGCTTCTCAGCCACATGTTTATCTGCCAAATGATCCTATTTCTACCCTCATAGCACGTAGCACAGGTAGCAATCTATAAATTACTACCCTGGAGGTCTTGCTTCTCAGCTTTCTGCCTAACTCTCTAAATTCTCTCTTCAGGACCCCTTGGCTTTTCCTTCCTGGGTCATTGGTACCAATATGTACTAAGAATCTTGCCCTTCCCCTGCCTCAAAATGCTGTGGACGCAATCCGAGGTGTCCCTAACCCTGGTTCCTGGGAGGTAACATACCATCTGGGTGTCATGTTCACATCCACAGAATCACCTGCCTGTTCCTCTACCTATTGAGCCCCCTATCACTACCATTCCCCCTCTCTTCTCCCTCTGCACCACAGACCCAATGCTCAGTGCCAATAATCTTGCTGACATTCCCCTGGGAGGTAATCCCCACAATAGTATTCAGAACAATATATTTATTCTTGTGGGGAATGGCCACAGGGTACTCTGCACTAGCTGTCTATTCATCTTCACATTCCTTCTGACAGTCATATTGCTACCCACCTCCTGCAACTTAGGGGTGACTACTTCCCTGTAACTCTGACTGATGATCTCCTCACACTCCTGTACAAGCTGAAGGTCATCAGCTCCTGCTCCAGATCCCTAACACAGTCTTCAAGTAGCTGCAGCTGGATGCACTTCACACAGATGTAGTTCCAGCATGAAGTACACACAATGGTAAGAAAAAAATACTTAACCAGGAGCTGACACCTCTTCCAAGCCGAAGCTTCCTTTGAGCCAAAGGCTGACACTCCCACTCCCAACAATGGCTGCTCCACTTGTCCCTTCTGTACTTTTATTTACCCCTCTCTGCACTGATCCCACTGCTGATAGGAACACTGGAAGGACACCTCACTCTAGCGAAGCTCTCCTTCTAAACGAGCCCACTGACTTGCAAGAAATTCCCCTCTCTGCACTGCTACTGCCGCTGATTGGGACACCTATTTATTTCCTATGTATCTTGCATCATTTGTACAATATTGGGACACCTGCAGCCTATTTAAACACAGCTCTCATCTACAGTCCTTGTTTACCCATCGAACCAGCCAGCTTCTTCTAGTCTTCATTACCTAGGAGTTTAGTATCTGTTCTCTCTTGTTTTGTGGCCCTGTGTGGCTTGTTATTTTGCTATTTATTATTAAGGTTATCGTTCACCACTGAATCATCTCCACTGCTCTGCATTTGGGTCTAGCCTTCTCTACATTTCCTGACATGTATTGAATTAAAAGCTCTAAAATATCCTGCAAGTCAATGAGGGTTTCCAGAACATTGTCTGGCATGACTATGTTGGTTTTCACAAATAAAACTGCACAAGGCATTTTATGTTTCAAAAAAAACCATAACACATTTTATTGAACTCCAAAACATGAACATAAAGTGCGCTAAAAACCCTTTACGTAATTACATCATCACACAAGACCAGCTTCTTAAAATGAAATCTCAACTCAATGTCAGTGGTTGTGAATTGTGTACAATTCCACCAATTAAGTTAACCTACAACTATTTTAAACACTTGAAATTCATGTTCAGCCGACGTGATTTCAGCTGAGGATAGGCTACACATCTCAGTGTCTGTGAAGTGACTCACCAACAACAACTACAAGCTTTGCATGTTAAGTTTCGGAATCACAATGTTTGCTGTTTCATGGACTATCTGTTTTGGCATCATGGCCATCATAGAATTGGCCATTGTGTTCTTAAATTGTTCCTCTAAGATTAATCATTTCATAATTCCACACTTTATACCTATCTGTCACTACCTTGCCCACACACCTTTCCCATGTATCTTGCATCCTTCTCACAATATACTTGTCTTTACTTACTTGTTATGACACATGAGGAGTCTTTCAGCCCATTAGGTCCACACCAGTTGCCAGCAGAGTAATCCCATTATTTCCTGGTGACACAAGAGAGAACTTTGCTGGAATTAGAAATGAAAAGCAAACTGCTGGAGGAACTCAACAGGTCAGGCAGCATCTGTAGAGACAAAAGGATGATCGACGTTTTTAGTCATGATCCCGCTAATAGCATGACCTGAATTGTCAATCAATGCTTTTTTCTCCACAGAAGCTGATTGACCCACTGAGTGCAACACCTCATATTCCATCTGGGTAGTCTCCAGCCCCTTGGCATGAACATTGAATTCTCCAACTTCCGGTAATTCCCTCCCTCTCCCTTCACCCATCCCAGTTTCACTCTGCCTCCTCCTCCAGCTGCCTATCATGATTCTGCCTTCTTCAACTACACAGTGCTTTCACCTTAACATTCCTTCTTCACCTTTCCTGGCTATCCGCTGCCTGTTTCCCCTCCCCCGCCCCTTGATCTTTCCTCTGATTGGTTTTTAACCTGACACCCACCAGCCTTCTCCTTCCCACCCTCCCCCCCCCACCTTTATAGGGCCCCTGCCCCCTCCCTCTTCAGCCCTGATGAAGGGTCTCAGCCGGAAATGTTGACTGCTTGTTTCCATGGATGCTGCCCGATCTGCTGAGTTCCTCCAGCTTCTTGTACATGTTGCTTTGACCACAGCATCTGCAGTGTACTTTGTATTGAGTTCTTTTTTCTGTTTCCCTGAGCCATTTCCCAAATGCCCTTCAACTTTCATTTGATAATTTTGTCACTTACAACCACAAAGGTGTAATTTACAGTTGACTGTTATGTCAATGAAGAAGCAGGATTGAATTTCAATGCCTATATAACCAAATACTGGCAGAAGGGTCCGATATAGCAAACCTCATTTCTATTCTGACTTAATAACATGCCAGACCAAGATTGGGTGCATCTGCAGCAAATCAGTAGTCCTAACTGCTTTGCCTTCCTTTTTGGTCTTTTCTGCTCATTCAATACCTTCCCAATTTTGCTAATTTAAATGACTTCTAACAATAGCTCATTAAGCACATATCTGCTTTACAAAGAGACACAAATGAATAATTTCCACCAAATTCAAAAGCTTATTTATAAATCAACTTGAGACAGAAATCATTTAGAAGTCTTGAAAATCCTTATAGAAAATTATGTAGCACTTAGGCAGCCAAGTGATATTTAAAACAGAAGAATTGATGCCTGTCAAATTCTCTGATACTATGTATGCCTTTCAATTTGTGCATAAGGTTTACAACTGTTATAACTATTGACTGTTACAGATATTTGTATGATAGTGGAAAACTGATCAATAGCTTTTTAAAAATTATTAGAAATGGAAATTAGCTGTTTGCTAAACCTCCCAGCCTGCCTTTGCTGTGTCCTATTTCATTTTCTGAATACATTTGAGTTATATGAGCAAAGTTTCCTCTTCACGCTCGAGTGGAGTGGTAATCAAATGGAGTGGATCCAAATCCACTGCAAAAAAATGTCTGAGACAATGGGAGACCGCCACTGCTGGAATCTGGAACAATGAGCAATCTGCTGGCCAAGCAGCATCCGTGAAGGCAAAGGATTTATCAATTGCTAATTCCTTCACCCCCTCAGACACTACTCTATCCAATGTGCAGTACCTCTAACAGATTGCTTGATTATTTGACTACTCCTGAGGATTTAGTTATTTCTTAATTACCCTTCTATAAATGTCAGAGTCATAGAGCATTGAACTAGGCCCTTCAGATTATTGGGGTCCTGGCTGACAATCCTCAGATTCAGCTCTGTGCAGTCTGAGCAACTCCAAACTCAAGAGTGTCAACCACCAGGCACCTAAACCCCATCCCTCCATTCAAATTGATCGTGGCTGATCTATGCTGGCCTGAGCTCCTCTTTTGTGACAACTACCCAAAACCTTCAAATCCTTGATCTTATCTATCTCCAGCTTAAATATATGTAATGTTCTGACCTCCATCACTCTCTGGACAGAGAATTCCAGAGATTCACTACCCTCTGAGAGAATAAGTTTCTATGTACTGTAGCTCCATTTTAAATGGCTTATTTTACAGATAATCCAATCAGTCAGTGTCCTGTGCAGATTCAATTTTAGCTCTCCTTTCTGTGTGTGAGCATTCTGAATGGCTTCTTAACCAGTTTCATAATTATTTTGGAAGTACGAACACTAGTAGTATTGGAGTATAAAAGTTACATTGTTTGCTGTGCAACCAAAACAATGTATTCAGCTTTGATGTCGATTATTTAGTCTGAGTTTGTTAATGAGAGGTAGCTAAGAGATGTGGATTATGTAGTCTGAGTTTGCTATGCATGTATCCAATTGAATGTAGAAGACAATGTTGTATTAATGAGAGGTAGCTAAGAGATGTAGATTAGAACATGATTAAGTCAATAGGTAGAAACAATAGTAGCGGATGTACTTGTGATACGCAACTATAGACCGATTGGATATGCTAATGCAACTAAACCAGGAGATTGCTATAAAAAATACTATGTACAAGGATAGGTGGGCAATCAGCGACTAGCTCAATGACTGTCTCAGCTTTGATTTGCAAGTTAAAGTTTAACCCTTCTTGAAGAATCTTCTGCGTCTCCTGGTTGTTTGTGGGGCACGAGAAACCACGACAGTAGCAACAATATTTCAACATTTCAAAAATAAGCTACTTCCAGGCATTTTTCAACTAATTAACCTCTGCTTTGTTGCTGTGCACCTTCAGGATAGCTTTGAATAAGTCACTGGTAATTCTACTATCAAGGACTTCGTGGCTGTGTCTTGCCCTTGAAGGTGGTGAGAAACATTCAGTCATGGAGCTGATCTTATTGGCTAACCTTCCTGATGAATTGCAGAGAACTTAAATTGTGATAAAGATCAATTGTACACAGCAGATGCTTTTCCTGAAAATGTGCATGTAAAAGATAATTATGGAACAAAAGGGTTTCAGAAGAAGGAAGGGGCATCTCATTGAAATTTACCAGATACTTTCATAAGGATGTGGGAGAACCTGATTGAATACTGCTGAATTCTAAAATGCCAGGATAGAGTGGACATGAAGAGGATGCTTCCATTAGTAGAAAAGACTAGGATCTGAGGGTTCAGACTCAGAATACAGGCACTTCCCTCTGAAACTGAGGTGAGGAGGAATTTCTTCAACCAGGATGTTGTAAATCTGTGAAACTTGTTACCCCAGTGGCCTGCGGAGGCCAAGTCATTGAGTGTATTTAAGGAAGAGATTCATAGGCTCTTGGTTGGG
This sequence comes from Hypanus sabinus, assembly GCF_030144855.1. Taxonomy (NCBI): domain Eukaryota; kingdom Metazoa; phylum Chordata; class Chondrichthyes; order Myliobatiformes; family Dasyatidae; genus Hypanus; species Hypanus sabinus. The sequence continues at coordinate 128,525,199 of NC_082706.1, forward strand.
AAAAGGGTTAAAGGATATGTGGAGTGGATTCAATTGATTGAATGGCCTAACCCTTTTCAAGTCAGGTCAAGTTTAGCATCATTTTGGAATTACAGTCACAAGGAAGTTTAAAGATCTCTTTCGTGAAAACTTTGCCAACCTTTCATATGCTATAAAACAGAGTCTGGTACGATGGTCACCTCTATCTATGTCTTTGGTAGGTCGTATTAATGTTGTTAAAATGTATGTTCTCCCCAAATTTTTATACCTATTTCAATCTATCCCAATTTTTATTCCTAAATCTTTTTTTGATTCCTTAGACTCTATTATTTTGTCATATCTGTGGCAGAATAAGCGCCCTAGAATTAATAAAATCCATCTCCAAAAATCTAAAAAAGAGGGTGGCATGGCTTTACCTAACTTTCGTTTATATTATTGGGCAGCTAATATACGTTGTGCTACCTTCTGGTCTTTCTTCCATGGCCAACCCAAGTGCCCTAACTGAGTGGTGATGGAGCTGAGCTCCACCAAAGAATTATCTATCTCTGCACTTCTTGGCTCTGCACTCCCTAGTAGTCTGCCCAGATCAATAGCTAATCCTCTTGTTAGATTGTTAGACACACTTTGCGTATATGGGCTCAGATCAGGAAATGTTATGGTTTCCAGGGGTTTTCTGTTTCCAGCCCTATTGCTCATAATCACCTTTTTTTACCTACTACATACGATTCAGCATTCCAGGTTTGGTATAGGAAGGGCATTAGACATTTTGAAGATCTTTTCATTGATAATTGCTTTGCTTCTTTTCAGCAGCTCTCTGTTAAGTTCAATCTGCCCAATGCTCATTTTTTCAGATATCTCCAAATCCGACACTTTATTGCTCCTTTAATTCCTAACTTCCCTGAAATGCCTGCGAAAAATGCTATGGACCTATTTCTTTCCATGAATCCACTAGGTAAAGGCTTAATATCAATCATCAGAGATAAACTAGTGGCCTTACGACGGGCCCCCATGGATAAAATCAAAATGGCCTGGGAGCAGGATTTAAATATCTCCTTATCTGAGGAGAGCTGGGACTCAGTTCTCAAATCGGTTAACTCAATCTCTCTTTGTGCTCGCCACTGCCTTTTACAGTTTAAGACTGTTCATAGAGCCCATATGTCTAAATCTAAACTATCTCGATTCTACCCTAGCGTTAGTCTGCTCTATGATAAATGCAAGAGGGGCGTGGCCTCTCTCATCCATATGTACTGGTTCTGTCCTAGCTTGGAGAAATTCTGGAAAGATGTCTTCACTACGTTATCGTGTATTCTGAATCAGCACCTAGAACCAAACCCCTTAATTGCTCTGTTCGGTTTTTGGGGCGAGACAGATTTATGTCTGGGTCCGACCAAATGCCGAATATTATCCTTTGCCTCTCTTCTGGCTAGACCAGGGGTCAGCAACCTTTACCACTGAAAGAGCCACTTGGACCCGTTTCCCACAGAAAAGAAAACACTGGGAGCCGCAAAACCCGTTTGACATTTAAAATGAAATAACACTGCATACAACGTTTTGTTTTGCCTTTATGCTATGTATAAACAAACTATAATGTGTTGCATTTATGAAATTGATGAGCTCCTGCAGAGAAAACGAAATTACATTTCTGCATGCAACAAAAACATTTTGAACTCCGAAAATAAGACGTTGGGTTGAAGGTTACTTTTAAGTAAAATACTCAACGTCTATTTGAGTCCTTCTTGTATTTATGAAAAACGCTAAACTTAAATTTGCCGCCAGCAGCAAACCAAAAATAACGTCAGCCAGCTGTCAACCTGAAAAATAAAAGGACTATTTCACTGAACAATGAAAACATATGAATATACGTAAAATAATAGGCAATTAAAATATTTATCATACTTGTTCAGGTTGACTCACACCTGACAATGCAGTCGTATTCAGTAGGGATGGATCGATGCTTAGGGGAGCGACCGGGAAGGATAATGTGTTTTTTTCCTCTCTGAACTCACAGAAGCGTTTCCCAAACGATGTTTGCATTGCGATGATTGCAGAATGTAAATACTCCGAATTTCTCATGTCGTGACCTTGTTTGAACTCTCTCAAATTGGGGAAGTGAGACAATGTGCCTTTCTGTAAATCTCTGGCAAGCACTGTCAACTTGCGCTCGAATGCCAAAACATCCTCCAACATGTGCAGGGCTGTACGTCCTTACCCCTGAAGAGCTGTGTTCAGCGTGTTCAGGTGCGCTGTCATGTCTACCATGAAGTGTAGCTTTTCCAGCCACTCTGGCTGTTCCAGCTCAGGAAAGGTGAGCCCTTTGCTGCCCAGGAAAGTTTTCACTTCTTCCAGACACGCGACAAAGCGTTTCAGCACCTCCCCTCTGGACAGCCAGCGATAAAAACACGTTGTAGCGGTGTGCTACACGCAGTCAGTAAACTGCAGTCAAAGATAGCTTTATTCGAACTAAACAGCCTTGCTTTTAAGCCTCCCTCAACCCGCCCCCCGTGGGCGCGGATGCTCCAAAAGACACGTACTAACAAACCCCCGTAGGCTATCTCCCTTAGCCTGAACGCTGGCTAATTGTGAGCTGGTTTGGATGTGTCAGGAAATGGGTCGCCACAACGTCTTATTTAGATTGTACAAGATCACCATAATCTTCAAATTTAGAATTACATTTCAAAAACTAACAAACTAACATAAAATACATTTTAATTAAATACTGACCAATTATTTCCCAAAGCAACAGGGAGCCGCAGCACAGACGTAAAAGAGCCACATGTGGCTCCGGAGCCGCGGGTTGCCGACCCCCGGGCTAGACGCTTGATCCTCCTCAGATGGAGAGATGCTGCCCCGCCCACTCATGCTCAATGGCTTAACGACATCATGGCCTGCTTGGACCTCGAAAAAATTCATTATTCAGTTCTCAATTTGGATCTAAAGTTCCATAAGGTCTGGGGACCTTTTATCGAGTACTTTCATAACCTTCCTCTTGTCTAGGGTTTTTTTTTCTCTTCGGTCCCTTGCTTTCAGCTCCTTTTTTTCTGGTAGAAGGCATTATTATCCTCTGTTGCTGAGTGTATTCACAGTCTGGGAGCTTGGCTGTCCTGACTTATACTCTCTATATTGCGTTGTGGTTGGTCTGGAGTTGCTGTTGTTTTTTCTTGTGTTGTGGGGCTTGGGGAGGACACTAAGCTTACTTGTCTATAATTTAGGTGCTTTTTTTTTGCTAAATTCTCTTCCTTTGTAACATATTGTTATTGTATGCTTAATTTTGCACTGTTTTAATGTTCCTCATTGGGATTTGGGGTTTTTAATTTGTAAAATGTTTTGAAAAACTAATTAAAAAATTTTTTTTTTAAAAGTTTAGCATCATTTAACTAGATACATGTATATAATGTATTTAACCATATAATGTATATAGAAACAAGACGTTTCTTTGAACTAGGGTGTAAAGCACAGTAGTACATATTACACACATAAAACACATGATAACTCATGGAGGTAATGATAAAATCAATAGATGAATCACTCATAAATAAAAATCTAAAGTGCATTAACATTAACTATTGTAAGATACAGAACAGATTAATCAGTAACAATTCAAATACAATGTGGCCGTGAGGTCAGAAGCCTAATGACCTGGGGGAAGAAACTGTTTCTCATCCTGACCGGACTTGTTTTTGTGCATCATAGTCTCCTGCCTGATGGTAGAAAGTGAAAGAGGATGCTGGATGGATGGGTGGGATCCTTAATAACACTAAGGGCCCTGCGTATGCAGCATTCCTGATTATTGTCCCCAGTGGATGGTAGAGAGAGACTCCTATGATCCTCTCAGCTGTTCTCACTGTCCTTTGTAGGGATGCTCAACTGCTCCATATCTCATATATCTCGTGTATCTTATGGTTTTATGTTCTAAAGAAACAGAAATAAATATTGCATTACTGATTTATGCTATTGTAAATGCCACACCAGGGGTAACATTTTGCTCTGATAGGGTACTAAGTACCTTTTAGACTCGTCTTTGTGTGTTAAAGTTTTTATATTGTAATTTGGGCACTGAGTTACTGAATGTGTCAGAAGCCAAGCACAGGGACCTAATGAAGAGGAGTCACCGAATTATAGAATCACAGAAACGGGTGTTTTGCCCCATCAAGTCCATTCCAGCCATCATACACTTACCTACACTAATCCTATTTTTATTCTCTCTTCAGATGCTCATTATTCCACCCCGGATTCTACAAAACACCCACACATTGTTGTCTAACATGCAGGCAGCTCATTATCATGAGCCAAGTTCAGAGCCAACACCATTCTTGTTGCTTATTGGGTGCACTGCAAGCAGGTTTAGTTGAGAGAGTTAGGTGTTAAATCAACTTCCACTAATGCTACTCAAAGGCAACTAGAAGCTTTCAAAGGAAAGGTGCAGCCCGCAGAGAAACTTTGCAAACTTTTAAAATACCAAGTAGAGATGTTGGTTTTCAGAAGAAGCTCTGGATCAAAGAAAAACAAGAGAAAGTCTGTATATTCTGGAAATCCAAATGACACACACAAAATGCTGGAGGAACTTAACAGGCCTGAATGGTAGTGAGGGAGGAGGTGTAGGAGCAGGCATAGTACTTGCTCTGCTTTTTTCTTCTTCCATGGCTTTCTGACCTCTCCTATTAGATTCCCCCTTCTCCAGCCCTGTACCTCTTTCACCATCAACATAGCAGCTCTTTACTTCACCTCTCCCCTCCCAGTTTCACCCATCATCTTCTGTTTCTCTCTGCCCTCCCCCACCTTTTGAATCTACTGCTCATCCTTTACTCTCCAGTCCTCCCAAAGGGTCTCGCTCGAAGCATCAACTGTACTTTTTTCCATGGATACTACCTGGCCTGCTGATTTCCTCCAGCATTTTGTGTGTGTTGCTCTGGATCAAAAATCTGTTTTTTCCAGGAACAGACCAGGTAACAACTGCTACCAGTGAGAAGCAGTGGCTAAGAGAGTCACGCAAGGCTCTTTAGACAATGCATTAATTCCAGATATATTATGTGGTTCCCAGAATTAAGATATAAAAAATAAACTATCTCAAGTCAGCACCCTCACTCCTCATGTGTCCTATTCCCTCCAAAAGCAGGCCATGGAAGCTCAGAGCAAATAAGATCCATTTTATTGTTAGCAAGGGACAGCTCTTAGCAATATGGATAATCTAGCACAAACCTGACAGCATCTCTCTCTACGTATACTATGACAAATCACAATTACTCCAAATGTACAATACAATACACACATTGCACCCACTGGCATATCTAAGGTATGGCACATGCCCTGGGCGTCATTGAAGAGGGAGCCACTGAGCAGTTTCTATTAAAGTCAGACAAGCCATCCTCAGATTGTGAAAAGAGAATTTTCTTCAGATGTATGATCTGTCTTCGATTATCATGGGTGAGAAGCACTAGGATGGCCTTATTTCAGAGCATTGTCTAAGACGACCATGAAACATTTCTTCACGAAGAAGGAAAGTGGAGCTGAAGAATGGAAGAGACGAAAGTTGGAGGTGGAAGAAGCCAAGAAGTTGAGCAAGTTCTTCATGCCCTTCTTTGAAAAGCCCAGAACAAGTAGTTCGACATGTTCCATGGAGTCGCCTGCACCTGCTACAAGTTTGTTAGAATCTGAAGATGGATCAAGTACAAATGCATCACAAGCCAAGGAGGAAGTCAAGTCAGATAAATCCGACCGAGAATGACGAGATTATGAGTGAGGCTGCCACAGAGAACGTGGACATGACAGGAGGGGAAGACGGTGGTGGTGGTGGTGGTGGTGGTGATATTGAGTTTATTGACAAGATTTTACCTGACGAGATTGAACCGGACAGCACTGAACCTAGTGAACTGGATGGTGTCAAAGAGCCTCGAACTGTCATACCAGAAGTGACTGAACAGCATGACATTGGACTTCTGAAGTTCGACAAGGATACCAGAAAAGCAATTCTGCCTGACGCATTGAGAAGCAAAATAATAAAGCTAGGTTCGAACAGTGAGGGGCCTTTCCTACCAACAAATAACCTCTCAATGAACAAAACTTGGTTCAAGAGGAAATTGGGAAATGGTCGTGGTGAGGAAGTGACTCGCTCATGGCTGGTCTATTCCCCTTCTAAAAAGTCTGCATTTTGTATCTGTTGTCTTCTCTATTCCTGGTCAGACCATCAATCCTCATTGGAGCAGGAAAGTGGATTCAACCAGTAAAAGCACCTGAAAGGATTAGTGTTCATGAAAATGCCAAGAATCATCGGGAATGCTTCACACAGTGGAAAGAAATGGGAAGAAATTTAGCTGGAAACAGAGGAGTTATTGATGCAGTATTTCAGTCACAGATTGAGAAGGAAAAGCAGAAGTGGCGCGATATCTTGACAAGAATCCTTCACTGCATAAAATTCCTTGCGACTCAGAACCTGGCTTTGCAAGGACACACGGAGTTACTTCAGCTAGACAATGACTCCAATGTGGGAAATTTCCTTGGCTTACTGAAACTACTGGCCACCCTGTCATAAAAGAACACCTCACTCATTTGGAAAGTCATTCTGGATCTACGTCCTATCTTTCACCAGGTGTCCAGAATGAATTCATTCATATGATGGCATCCACTGTTCACCAGAGTTTACCATGAAGCATTCATAAAGTCAAGTACTATGGTCTCATGTTCGACTAGACTCCTGATCAGGCACAGCGTGAGCAGTTGTCAGAAGTAGTGAGATATGTGGAAGTTGATTTTGAGAGGAAAACAGTCCGTGTCAGAAAGTCCTTCCTTAGTTTTATCCAGATAAGCCAGAATGATGCTGAGAGCTTGGTTGAAGACATCTGGAAACAACTAGAGAAGGACAAAATTGAGCTATAAGATTGTCGGTCACAGTACTATGACAAGGCTGCTGTGATGGCTGGACACAGAAGTGGTGATCATCAAAGAATAAGTGAGAAAAACAACCTGGCAGTGTTCGTGAATTGCGACAATCACTCACTCAGCTTCTTGGGTGTACATTCAGCCAAGCAGAATACAATGATGGTCACTTTTTTGGAACCATCAAAGCTTTCTACATGTTTTTCTCTTGTTCAACACAGCGCTGGGAAAAACTCAACAATGCCATGCCTGTGGTTGTTAAGTCGGAGTCCGGAACCAGGTGGAATGCAAGGACAGAAGCAGTGAACCCCGTCAATAAGTACCTTGAGGTACTTCAAGTTCTCCAGGACATGACAGACAATGAAAACGAGACCAGTGAAACAAGAAGTGACGCAAGGCAGCTGTACAACTGCACGTTGAAATACGATTATACGATTTTCTGATTTTGCTAGGATTTTGGCACAAAGTACTCATTAGCATTGACCGTATTCAAAAGAGGCTGCAGGATCCTAACTTGAACTTCCTGGATTTGAAAGCCCTCCGAGATCATTTTTATGATGAAAGACAAGTGTTGGTCAGTGAGTCATTCGAAGAAGGAGTCGGTCTCTGTCAAGAATGGAATATTGAAGTTGAAAGACGTCAGAGATGAAAGAAACAAATGGCTGATGAGAACTCGAGAGACACTGGGTTAACAGCAAAGGAGGAAATGGAAAGAGTCATGAAGGGAACAGGCGCCTGTCTTCACAGAGAAATGGACGAAAGGCTCACTTGTTTGCACAACACTGATGCCAAGTTTGGATTCCTTCTCGAGGTCGAGGGACTGTGTTGCGGTGCCGACAGTAACAACCTAAAGGAGTGTGAAAATTTGGGCAAATTGTACAGCTCTGATGTTGATGGACAGCAGCTATATGAAGAAATTTTGGATTGCAGAATGTTGCTATCAAGGCAGGTCAACATGAAAATATCAAGACCTGAAGAGCTTCTTGAATTTATTGTTCAGTATGGAGATGAGAGAGTCTTCCCCAATCTTCGCATTGCTATTCACATAATGCTAACTATTGCAGTTTCCATTGCCAGCTGTGAGAGATCATTCAGCAAGTTAAAGCTAATACTTTCATATTTGAGAGCCTCCATGGGTCAAGCAGACTCTGTGATCTTGCTCTGCTGAAGAGAAGAAACTGAAAAAACTGACTTTGATCACATCATAGACCAATTTGCTTCAGTGAAAGCAAGGAAGGTGCAGTTATAATTTTCATGTAGTGCCATAATTTGTTTATTAAAAGATTAACAAGCTTGACTTGTATTTTTGAGCTGATATTATGGTGAAGTTACCTAAAAGATGTGTGTCAGATGTTTGGACAGGGGTGCAATTTCAGTGCTTGCCATAGGCGCTAGTTCCATAGGTATGCCCCTGGTTACACCCACATTAGACACAAACGTGCATATTAATTCATTCATTGGTTCATCAGTCCTTCTGCATACTGTCCATATAGATGATTCCATTATAACAGTGCACAGAAAAACACACACAGACACTCACTCTTTAATTTAGGGACCTTGTAGTTTCAGTAAAGTTTAAAGTGAATTTAAACTCAAATTAAAACACCTTAGCCATAAGAGGTTGATTCAGGAAGTAGTTGTTACAGTAAAAAGAGTGAGAGAGGTAAATGTACAGCAATATATTCTAGGTTGTGAGAATTTTCTTTCATATCATTATAAAAATATGTACTTTTATGATTGAATTCCTCGATGGTTTTTACTTTGAATTCATAAACAAAAATGAGATGGTTTGTTAAGTGTTATCTGCACACCAAGAATTTGGCTGACAATGAATCAATATTATTTCAATATTAACTGCAACCATGAAATGTTAAATCAACAATTTTTTCTCCTTTGAGATTACAGAAGGGATTGACAGAACGTTTATACTGGTCTCGTTTTCAATGTCATTTCTAAATGTTTACAAATAAATTGTACAGCAAAAATGGGCCAAGAGAATATTTTTTAAGCCAGAACAAGAGCTCAGGCACAAGTTTAATCCACATATTATAATTGGAAACAAGAAATTTTGCTTTAACTTGAAGATTACACCTCCCGTGTTACTAGGTGAAAATATCTCAGGTTGTTGATTTACTAATAGCAGCACAAATGTCTTGAATAAGTTTTAAATTAATTTGTGATGTGACACCAAGAGTGCTCCAAAGGAATCTGTTATCAGTTGAAATATTTCACCTATGTCAGTTACAGAAATACACATGTTGCTATCCACCAGGAGCATCATGTATTCCTGGTTCAGTTAAATGGAATTAAAGCTCCCAAATCTCCCCTCATGGATGGTCCCAAGCCCAGACGCAAAAGGAGGGAGTTTGGGCGTGGGGTGGTCAAACCCATCCCATAAAAACCCAGAGCTGGAGAATCACCAGCAGAACCTCATCAATGGGAGAGGAAGGATCTTTGAAGGTGGGCTATGTTGTGTACTTTATATTTACAGTAATATTTCAGTATTTTGTTGTTTACATAATTCATTGTGTTGTATGTAAGTGTATGTGAATGGCATACATCATCGCGTCACCACATCGTAAGTGCGTGCTTGACTAAATTAAAAACTAAACTAAGAAGTGCACACATTATCCACGCTCTCCTGTGTTTTTCTCTCAATTAATTTCTAGAGTTACAGAACATAACAGGCAAGACCTGGCGACAACTTGAAAGACTGGCCCAAGACAGAGAACTCTGGCAAGCGGCTGCCGGTGGCCTATGCCCAGGAGAGGTGAAGGGCTTAAGAAAAAGAAGAAATCTCCCGAATCGCAGTGCATTCACAGATTTCCTTATACTACATCCCTGTGGCATCCCTGTTTCCACAACAAACATCTGCAAGGATACTTCTGGGTATATTGCACAGCCCATGCACGATAAAGAGATACAGTATGTTGCACAGTATTACCTTAGGCATCAGTGTCAGTCTGCTTAAATTTTGACTTCAAATCTTCCATGTTCTCTTTTGCATTGAATTAAGATGAAAGCACCAGGAAAAAAAAACAGAAAAATTAACATTAAATCTCCATGATCCATCAACCATAAACCCACAATCTTGCATATAGCCACACTTTCCCCCTGTTCATTTCAAGCAATCATTTCATTTTCTTTCAAGGTATTGATATAATCTGCTCCAATAAAAATATACTAGAATTTCTATTTTATTATCATTCATCTTTCCCCATCTCCACTGTTTGCACTTTCTCTTTAAATTTATTCCCTACCCTCAGTGTCCCATGAAACAATGGGAACATTCCATCCTTTCAGAGTGTTTCTTAATTTTGAACCTCAATCAGAACCCATCAACTTTGTCAACACACGTTGAAACCACTTTGGAGAGACTTCAATTAGGTAGTGCTTATTTTTTCCTTGGTGATTTGATATTAGTAAATCTTTTTCTGGGAAAATCCAGATCTGATAAGGCAGGGTGGTTAAAATAACCTATTGCTTGCTTGAACTTGTTACATCCCCATTAGAGGAATTGCAAAAAGGAGAAGACGATGGAATTATCAGCAAACAATTTCACTCCATTATGATGAGGGCATTTCTAGGCAGACTCTTGTCTAACATGAGTACAACCGTTTTTCTTTCTTCTGCTTCTGGAAGACCAACTCCAAAGCTCTTAATTTCTCTGTGATGCTGAGATACATCCTAGGATCAGTGATGTCATTTGGGGTCATTGGGTGTTTCCGGCATCATACACTCTCACCCAGATTGACCGGGCCCTGCCGTGTGTCCCAGCAGCATTGGTCCACAGGTCACTTCTCTTGATCCATAGCCATCTGGAGGCTCACTCAGCAGCCTCTGTGACGGTCCTGAGGGCTCTTTTCTTTGCAGCCTCCATAATGCCCAGCAGAGGGTAGATTCAGCACAGCAAGCAGCCAGCTAAATCTCTCTATCCCACCCCTATAGGCTTGCATCATACACTCCATCTCTATTTCTGGCACTGTTCTACCAGCTCCTGGCCTTTGGCTTTGTTACACTCAAGCACCTCCTCAATCCAAAAGTTTGATAGTGACCAACTTAACAGAAAAGATTTCAATGCCTTGGCATTAATATTTCTAACTTTGCTGAGCACTGGATTCTGAGAGTAAAGTAAGGTGTAAAGTAAAGTATTGTGTTTGAATATAAAACAGCCTATTGACAATTTTGTACTAAACAAGATATAGCTTCCTACCTCAAAACTAATCCAGAATATTGTCAATACTTTAATATAGGTCAGCAGTGATTTAATTTGCACCTTTTTAATGTAGACCATAACAGTCTTAGTGGAAGATCTATGTAAACCACTATATTTCCAGACAAGTTTAACTCCAGACATTTTGTTATAAATTGATGGAACATTTCAGTTTTGATCGATGTCTGTGTATTAGTGCATTTAAGGTTGTTAATATTAGTAGGTAAGGGTGTTTACATAGGAAATCTAAACTAAGTGACTATGGTCCAAACAGTTCCCATATTAAGACATGTAAACGTAAACGTATGTAAATTAACTGGTTGTAGAAACTGGAAGCAACCTAGATCTTCCAATTATTCTCATGTACTTACCTATAAACTACAAACCAAAATATTGATGACACTTGAAGTTGGCAATACAGTTTTCCATTGTCTTTGGGATTTACTTCCACCTGCACAGAGAAACGCACTGAGCCTGAACCGTCGGCATGACGGCCCCTGGGAAGAGATTGTGTGGATACCAGTCAATCAACATTGGGTTAAGACTAAAATTACCTCTTTTATCATCCATCAGAATTTCCTGCAAAACACTAATTTATTGCATTCCTTCGGACATTGATCAACCTGCTCTGCATTTCTTACCTTTTTTAATGCACGTACTAGTTTGAGGGGTGACCTGATAGAGGTGTATATGATCATGAGGGGCATAGACAGGGTCAAAGTACACTTTTCCCCCCAGAGAGGGTGTGCTAAAAAGAAGAGAGCATCGTTTAAAGATCAGAACACGAAAGATTTAAAAGGGACGTAACAGGAGGATTTTACACTCAAATATGGTGGATATTTGTGTCTTTATTTTAGGTTTCCAGTATTTGCAGTTGTTTTTTTAAATGTAATTTTCATTTACTGTAACATTCTGACTGATTACATCTTCCAGTCACTCATATGCTCATGGATATGTGCCACGTCCCCTTCAGATACCATCCGGCATTAGTAACATTTAAAAGCCATTTGGACAAGTCCATGGATAGGAGAGGTTTAGAGGCCTATGGATCAAACACAGGCAGATGGGAGTAGTTCCCTAGACAACACATTCGGTGTGGACATGTTGGTCTGAATAGACTGTTTCCATGCAGTATGACTCTATATAGCATTTAATATATTAACATTTTAGTATTTTTAGTCACACTAAAATGTTAAAATATTAAATACTATATTTTTCAAATGATAATATTAGTTCAACACTGTGCTAACATTTACGTTACTGCCATTACTTTAAGAACATAATTCAATGGATTGTTGACATATTTACTATAATTGTCAAGACCAGTGTAAACCAGCTTTAGTTTCCAGCAGTTATATTTGGCCTTATAAGGACATTCTCCAGAATGACACAGTTACAAATGCTGATGAGAGTGTCATGGAACTATTCTACTCTGATCTTGATCAGCTCCTACCAAAGAAGGAGATGATTTGAACGTCAAAGTCAGTCCTCTGGAATGGTACTGTTGAGAAAGGAAGAGTGGGAAAGGCCAATTCCAGCAGCTTGAACAAATGTGAATAACAGACCATGTTGCAAACACCACCTTCAAAGAAAGCGATGTGCTTACAGCTACAGCCATCACACTTGGTCCTTGGTTATATCATTGTCAGGGCCTGACATCAGGGACACACAGATGATGAAAAATTACTGCTGAACAATCTCATCTATCACAGCTCTCCATCTCACACAGAAGTACTGGAATTACATGAATCCAATGTAGAAGGATCTCAAAACCAAAGCCCACCACCACAAGTATATTGTTAGCAAAGCCCAGCAAAACTTTTTGCCATCTGTGGAGTCACAGGGTTACAAAGCACAGGTTGGGCATTTTGGTCAAACCTGTCCATGCTAACCAAAGTGCCTTTCTGAACCAGACTCATTTGCTTGTGTCTAACCCATGTTAAAATGGTGTAACTGCTCCCTTCTCTACCAGTTCCTCTGGCACTTTGTTCTTTGTTCTGTATAATGGGTACCTAACAGCCCCTGATTGAGAAGCTTGCCATACACTTCAGCACACTACCTGTGCCACCACTTTCAGAAAATGATATACTTGTACCCCTGTGCCTTTCTTTTCTACAACACTCTCTAAAGACCTGCCATTCACTGTGCCAGTCCCATTCTCATCCAAACTATTCATATATATGACGAACAAAAGGAAACCCCAAATTGATCTCTGTGGCACTCTACTGGTTACAAGCCTCCAAACTGAAGATAAGGCCTCCACTTCCCCTCCCTGACACCTTCCATCATGCCAAATGTGATCCAATTGATCACCCTGCAGCCCACGTGATATCACCTTCCATAACAGCCTATCATGTGGCACCTTGTAAAAAGCCTTGCTAAAGTCAATGCACACAACATCTACTGCCCTGCCCTTATCAATCCTCTGGACCACCTCTGGGAAAAAAGAACTCAGATAAATTCACAAGACATTATTTTCCTTGCACATAGCTATGATGCCTATCCCTTATCAGTCCTTCCTTCTCTAGATCCACATAGAACTTCTTTGCCACAGTTGTCAGCCTCACCGGTCTGTAGTTCTCTGGCTAATCCATAACTTCCATGGTGTACAGTGTTGTTGTTATTGTCTGTCATATTGTTACCTCTCCCTTTTAGGAACACTATATACATTTTCTTTTTAAAACTCTGCCTCGTTCTACTACACTATTTCACAGATGGCAATAAAGAAAGTAGTTATTGTTTACATCATGAGAAACACATGCAAAATGCTGGAGGAACTCAGGTTGTCAGGCAGCATCTATGGAGGGGAAGAAATGTCAATGTTTTGAGCCAAGACCCTTCAGTAGGGCCTCAGTCCAACATTGATTGTTCATATCTCACCAATGATGCTGTCTGACTTACTGAGATCCTTCAGCATTTTTCATGTGTTGCTCAAGCTTTCCAGTATTGCAGAATCTCGTGTGCCATTATTTACCTCATGTTCAGTAGTAAACTCACATAATTAATCTCAAATATAAGGATATCTCAAATATATGATGCTAGCTGGGTGGTGCCAACCTTGCACTCAGTCTTAGTAAGATCACAAAGCTGATTGTGGACTTCAGAAAGTCTAGAACAAGGGAACTCAAACCAATCCTCATACAGGGCTCAGAAGTGGAGAGAGCGGGCAATTTCAAGTTCATGAGTGTCAATATCTCTGAGGACCTAATCTGATTTCAACATATTGATGCAGCTATAAAGAAGGCAAGACAGTGGCTATATTTCATTAGGCATTTGAGGAGATTTGGTTTGTCACCGAAAATACTTGAAAATGTGTACAGATGTACTGTGCAGAGCATTCTGACTGGCTTCTTCATCATATGATATGGGAGGATCTACTGCACAGGATCAAAGTTGCAGAAAGATGTAAAATTAGTCAGCTCTGTAGTATAAAAGACATCTTAGTATATGGACATGAGCCTCCATAGTATACAAGACATCTTCAAAGAGCAGTGCCTCAGGGAGGTGGTATCCATCACTAAGGACCTCCACCACCCAGGACATGCCCTCTTCTCACTGTTACCATCAGGTAGGAGGTATAGAAACTGAAGGCACACACTCAGTGGTTCAGGGACAGCTCCTTCCCTCTGCCATTTGAATTCAAAATGGATATTGGACCCGTGAACACTACCTCACTACTATTTTTAATTTATTTCTGGTTCTGCATTGTTTATTTTAAACTATTTAATATACACATATATACTTACTGTAATTCAATGTTTTCTCCAAATTCATCATGTACTGCATAGAACTATTGTCACAAAGTTAACAAATTTCACAACATATGCTGGTGATATTAAACCTGATTCTGGTTAATATAATCAGAGCCAGAGTTTACACTGGCAAAGAGGGTGGGATGAACTGGAAATTCAGTTGCAAATGGTCTGAACATCAGTTTTGGTAAAGACCACTAAAATGAAATGGTTTAGTACATTTCTTTAAATGTTTATACTGGACAATTTGCAGTACCATTTTTGCTGTCATGTTTCGATACTGAATCACCATTGAACTTCCAAGGAGTCATGTACTCACATCCAGATCTAATTGAAAAACATTTGTGTGAGCTAACTGAGCAATAGTATACAGTTAAGTGGCAACAGAGTTTTTTTTATTGATTCTTTTTCAATATGTGGGCTTTACTGACAAGAGCATTGTATTCACTGCCCATCACTAACTACTCTTCCGGGTGTTAGAGATGAGTCTACCAATACAGAGCAATTTCTGAAAAGGCTTTGAACAAATAGTGGGTATGTAAACAATATTGGAGGAGAAATCAACATCAGTTGAAGTATTTTGTCAAAAAACTCATCAGGGAACCATTGCCTTTATCAGTGGGGTAAGAACAGAACAGAGTTATTATTGAAGAGGTTTCTACCCACTCAGATATGAGTATGATATTAAGGAAAAGCAAAGTTAGTTGCACAGATTCCTCAACTATTTCAGAGAATTTTGTCATTCTGTAGTCTTGATGCATCAGAAAACTTCGATGAAGCTGTTGCAGAAATCAACTATTCATATCCAAAGAATGAATTTCTTATTCACTACATTTATAAGAGGACTCAATCACAGATCAAAGTATTCTACTGTAATTCATAGATCGCAGCACACTGTTAATGTGTTGAATAAAAAAATTCCAACAATCATTATTGTCATACCACTTTGTAATGCTAGGAGGTTGTCTCACTATAGCACAAAATATCTGTGATTCTGCAAATGTTATTTTTACAAATAGAACAAATTATAAACACAACGACCAATATACAACATCAGGTGACGACTTCCACATTTCAGCACAACTTCCCATTGTAAAGCCACTACCTAGAAATTTATCCCAATCCCAATAAAATGGATTCTCAGCTAGTTTGATTGGTGAACACTGTTAGATACGTGGGTTATGACAAACAAAGGGGCTGGATTCGATTAGCACTTTAGTCCAAGAGTGCTTATGAGGTGCGTCAAAAATCAAACTTACAAAAACGTGTAAAAAAAAATTGAAACTAGTAAAATAGAAAATGCTAATATTTACAAAATGATATCTACAAGAAAATACAAAGATAAGTGCGTAGCTATTCTTAACCAGTGTGAACCTCTGGCAGCCCCATTTCTCTCTGACTAAGGACAAAGAACGTCCTTTCTTCATTCGGCACTAGGAATTACCATCTTTAATTACCCACAAAGTTAACAAGACTACACATAAACTAGAATATGATGCGCCCCACAATGTGGTAACAAACATATTACAAAATAAGCAGAAGTGTCTACCTTAAATACAGTACACAACCAGCATATGCACATTTACACATCCTCATTAGCAAAGAAATGGGATGTTTGGTCATGAATGGTGGGAAAGGCACCATAAATCCAATCTGAATGCATCAGCTCCATTTAGAATTAAACTAAACTTTGATGTCTGATTCTGAATTTATGTAGCAATGTGGAGGGAAAACAATGGGTTAAGCCATAAGACTACAAGACATAGGAGCAGAATTTGGCCTTTTGGCCCATTGAGTCTGCTCTGCTATTCAATCATGGTTGATCCTTTTCTCCCTCTTCAGCCCCATTCTGCAGCCTTCCCCTCGAAACCTTGAATACCATGTCCAATCAAGAACCTATCAGTCTCTGCTTTATATACACCCAACAACCTGGCCTCCACAGCTGCATGTGGTAACAAATTCACCACCCTCTGGCTGAAGAATTTTCTGTGCATCTCTATTTTAAATGGATGCCCCTCTATCCTCAGACTGTGCCTCTTGTCCTAGACTCCCTCACCATAGGAAACATCCTTTCCACATCTACTGTCTAGGCCTTTCAACATTCGAAAGATTTCAATGAGATTCTCCCCCCCCCCCCCCCCATCCTTCTAAATTACTGTGAGTACAGACACAGGGCCATCAAACGTTTCTCATATGATAACCCTTTCATTCCTGGAATCACCCTTATGAACCTTCTCTGAACCCTATCCAAACCCGGCACGTCTTTTCTCAGATGAGGAGCCCAAAACTGTTCACAATACTCAAGGTGAGGCCTCACCAGTGCCTTATAAAGCCTCAGAATCACATCCTTGCTCTTGCAATCTAGACCTCTTGAAATGAGTGCTAACATTGTATTTGCCTTCCTCACAACCGACCCAACCTGTAAGTTAACCTTTAGGGTGTTTTGCACAAGGACTACCAAGTCCCTTTGCATTTTTCAGATTTTTGGATTTTTTTCCCCCATTTAGAAAATACTCTTCACATTTATTTCTACTACCAAAGTGCATGACCATGCATTTTCCAACATCGTATTTCATTTGCCACTTTCTTGCCCATTCTCCTGATCCAAGTCCTTCTGCAGCCTACCTGTTTCCTCAACACTACCTTCTCCTCCACCAATCTTCATCTGCAAACTTGGCAACAAAGCCATCTATTCCAGCATCTAAATCATTGATAAACAGCATGAAAAAGTTGGTCCCAACACTGACCCCTGTGGAACAGGGCTAGTCACCAGCAACCAACCAGAAAAGGATCCTTTTATTTCCACTTTCTGCCTCCTACCAACCAGCCAATGCTCTAATAATGCCAGTAAGGATGAAGGGGGATCTCATTGAAACATTCCAAAAGTTGAAAGGACATGGTAGATGTAGAAAGGATGCCACTGTCACAATGAGGCCACATTCAGGTTAGAGGAGCAACATCTTATAGTCTGTTTGGGTCGCCTCCAACCTGATGGCAAAAACATCGATTTCTCAAACTTCTGGTAATGTCCCTCCCTCCCTCCCTCTCTCACCTTATCTCATTGCCTGTCCATCATCTCCCTCTGGTGCTCCTCACCCTTTTTCTTTCTTCCATGGCCGTCTTTCCTCTCCTATTAGATTCCCCCTTCTCCAGCCCTGTACCTCTTTCACCGTTAACTTCCCAGCTCTTTACTTCACCCCATCCCCTCCCACTTTCATGTATCACCTTGTGCTTCTTCCTCCTCTCCTTTATAAATCTGACTCATCTTTTTTCTCCAGCTCTGATGAAGGGTCTCAGCCTGTAATGTCGACTGTACTCTTTTCCATAAATGCTGCCTTGCCTGCTGAGTTCCTCCAGCAGCTTGTGTGTGTTAACTGGTCTTCATTTCCTTTCTGCTGCCTTTCAACTTTCTTAAAGGGTGGAATGACATCTGCAATTTTCCAGTCCTCTGGCGCCATGCCAAATACCAATGATTTTTTTTTAGAAAGATCATTACTAATGCCTCCACAATCTCTACCATTACCTCTTTCAGAATCCTAGAGTGCAGTTCATCTGATCCAGGTGACTTATGTACCCTTAGGTCTTTCAGCTTTTGAGCACCTTCTCTCTTGTAATAGTAACTGCACTCACTTCTCTTCCCTCACACCCTTCAACTCTTGGCACAATGCTAGTGTCTCCCACAGTGAAGACTGATGCAAAATGCTAATTTAGTTCACCCGTCAACTCCTTGTCCCTGTTATTATTTCTCCAGCCTCATTTCCTTGCAGTTCTATATCCACTCTCATCTCTTTTATTTATTAATATACTTGAGAAAGCTTCTACTATCTACTTTGATATTATTTGCTAGCTTGCTTTCATATTTCATCTTTTCCCTCTTAATGATTCTTTTAGTTGCTCTCTGTAGGTTTTTAAAAGCTTCCCAATCCTCCATTTTCCTGCTTAATTTTGCTTTGTTGTATGCCCTTTCTTTTGCTTTTACATTAGCTTTGACTTACCCTTGTCAGCCACAGCTGTACTACTCTGCCATTTGAGTATTCTTACATTTTTGAAATACAGCTATCCTGCACCTTCCTCACTTTTCCCAGGAGCCCTGCTGTCAACCCCACAAGCAGCTCCTTCCAATTTACTTTGGCTGACTCCTCTCTTATACCACTGTCATTTCCCTTTACTCCACTGAAATACTGCTACGTTAGATTTTAGTTCCCCCTATCAAATTTCAATTTGAACTCAATCATATTGTGATCACTTCTTCCTAAGGGTCACTTTACCTTAAGCTCACTAATCGCCTCTGGTACATTACATTGCACTCAATCCAGTATAGCTGATCCTCAAGTAGGCTCAATGACAAAATGCTCTAAAAAGCCATATTGTAGAACTCTTGAGATCCATTACCAATCTGATTTTGCCAATCGACCTGCATGCTAAAATCTCCCCTAACTTGCCCTTTTGACATGCCTTTTCTATCTCCTGTTGTAATCTTTGGTCCACATATGAGCTGCTGTTGGGAGGCAGGTATATAACTGTCATCAGGGTCTTTTTACCCTTGCAGTTTATTAACTCAACCCACAAGGATTCAAAATCTTTCGATTCTGTCACATCTTTCTACTGACTTAATGCCATCCTCTACCAGCAGAGCCACGCCAGCCCTCAAGTCATGCCACTCCCTAATGATGAGATTGCTCTGCGGAAGACATTGAAGTGTGGACACTCACCACAACATCAGCAGAGCAACAAAGCAATGCTTGTGTGTGAGTGATTGTGTATGTGTAAGGAGTGCATTTACCTAGTGCTCTCCATCACATTCATTTCCAAATCAATCATGGCCTATCAGGAAACTGGTCCAGGAAATGCCTCAGCATAACTGGTGTTTGCCCATCATCAACATGTGCGCAATTCCTGATCGAAAATGTTGCATTTGGGTGTAACCTATGACCTTTGCTCATTTATTTTGAAGAATTAATTTAAAAACTGTGAGACAGCTGTGACAGATTGGAGAATTTCATTCAAAGGTAGCTAACGCTTAATGAAAAAGAAACCGAGTCTTGGCAAACCATGGAAGTTAAAGACAGAATTCAATCCAAAGAAATGTCATATAAAGTTTCATGAAAAAGTAGCATCTTTAGGATCTGAGCAAATTAGAATGCTGCAAGATTGATCAAGTGATTAATTAAGAGAGCAAAAATAGAGTATATGAACAAAGTTGCAATGCAGAAGCTGACAGCAAAAGCTTTTATACATATACATTAAGAAAACAATTGGTGAACAGCTGTTCAGAAGTGGGAGGATACATAATGTGAAGTAAAGGCAAATGATGTGTTTCTATCTTCATGCAGAAAGATATAAATAGTTTTCCAGATATGGTAAGCACCTGCAGAGTCCAATGTAAAGGAGTAATTAAATGGAATCACTGTAATATTATTTAAAAGGTCATGCTGGAGAAATTAATAGGACTGAAAACTAATCATTCCCTAGGGCCTGATAAACTGTACCTCAGAAAACTAGGAAAGGACACAGTATTAGGGGATTTAGAAAATTTCAATGGGTTTAGACAAACTCAACATATATTTATAAAAGGAAAACCAACTAAAGTTTTTAAAGAACAGGTATATTACTGTTAACTGAGAACCAATAGTTGTGGTGCGTTTTCATTTTCAGAAGACCTTTGAGAAAGGTCCACATAAAAAAAGATTGAAGAACATGGGATTAGGGGTAATATACTGGCATGGGCAAAATATTGATCAACAAACAGAAAACAAAGAAAGGGAATAAATGAGACTTTTCCGGGGTCTAGTAGACCATCTCCAAAGGAACATATACTTGATTGACTACAACAACTGTACACAGCACTCCAGGTGAGGCCCCTCCAAAACACTAAACAACTGAGTAATCTTCATTGCATTGTCCGGTTGAAAAGACCAATTGACTATTCACTTTCCTAATTGCTAATGACGAACACATTTCACAAGCCAACCCATCAATTTTTATTTTGTGCACCAGTATGTTTCTTGTCCTTTTAAAAATCATCTGTTTTTTCTATTCTTCCTACCAAAATGAAGAAGGTTATGAGGATCGTTGGGCATTTATGAGGTATGAGACCAAGAATTCAGATCCATTTCAGCTAAGGTTGAACAATGGCAGAACAGTTTAAGGCAGGGGTGGGCAAACTTTTTGACTTGAGGGCCACAAAGGGTTCTAAAATTTGATAGGGGGGCCGGACCAAGAGCAGATGTACGGAGTGTTTTGGTAATCACCTCATAAGAGAAAATAAAATATCATGGGATATGTAGAAAACATGTGCTTTAATTTCAATTGAAAATGAACAAATGCATTACAACAAAATATTTGTCTTTGAAGTCCCATGGTATTTAGCTATTTATTGAAATCTTTTAAAACACTGAAAATTAAATGAATAAAATACAGCTTTTTTAAATAGTAACAGTTATTATTTTAAAGCACTGAAAATTCTGTTATCCTTCAAGATATTATCATCATCACTCTCCTCCTGACTGTCCTTATTTCAAAAACGGTAGGAGATGCAGGTCTACTTGTCCTGCTCCTTCTTATTCAATTGTCCCCTGTGCCAAAACTCAACAACGACCCGCACAATGACAAAGCAGGGAGAGCGCGCCGGTATGCGGAGCTCTGTGCTCGCAAATCCCCGCAGGTGATCTCTCTTAGCCGGAACGCTGGCTAATTGTGAGCCGGTTCAGATGTGCCAGGAAATGGGTCGCCACAAGGTCACAAAGTAAAGCGCAAATGTGGAGTAATATGCAGCACCTCAACAAAGGTCAATGTATATAGAGTGCGTCATCTATTGGGAAAACGCCAGAATTGCGGGGAGAAAACATTAACAAGGTTTATTAATATAATTTCATCAAGTTCTGCGGGCCGGATTAAAAAGCTTAACGGGCCGTAGTTTGCCCATGCCTGGTTTAAGGGATTGAGTGGCCTATCCCTGTTTCTGTGCTTCAGAACAGGAGGAGCTGCAAGGAACTCCGACCTGCAGCTCTCATCAGCTTCCATTGTCATTGTATTTTATGGCTGAATATGTCAGGTTGTCAATACAGCAAGTATTTCTTATTTTAATGTTTAGAGTACCCTATGTTAGAAAAAAATTTTAATTGTACTTAATTCCACTGTAATAACTTAGAAGCAAAATCTACTAAATCTGAATTGTACCAACGATGACTCACTTTCTTGATGAACGAACAACAGCCAGTGATTGAGCAGATTAACAATATCATCTGCTTGATAGCACTGGCAAGAGCACGCACTGTCCTTATGGTCAGGTCCCATCTGAATGGGATCTGTCAGTCACAAGAACTGAATGCCTTTCAATATGTATTAGGCTCCAAGGCCCCATTGTCTCCTGCAGCTAACAAATCCCATTTACACAGGAGAAAGACACACCACTAGTCTATAGTGAGCCCAAGCTAATTGACCATTAATTAGTAGATCATTTTACAATATGGAGTTGAAAATTGATTTGTATGTTTAATAATAGTAATACAGAAATGTTGGAGTCCTCAGTAAACCAGGATATGGTGGTCAGTCTCGGCATGAAACAGAGCTGTGAGGTCAGAATTCAGTAACTTGCTGGGGATTGGTGTATTCTCCAGCTGTATGCAAATGAGAATCTCTGGCAGACACAAGTAAATCACCATGACCCTCTTGCATAATCCACCACAATAGTCAGGCAGACTTGTAGATGATCTGGCCTCCTGCAGATCGTTTTAATAAAGTTGTTATGGCAACATGCCTGCATGACAGACCAAGTGATTGCTTTCTCTCTATTTCCTTTAAATACTCTATATTGGTTTCCCAACTCCTCTCTCGGTCAGCAGTCAGCTCAGTTAATGAGAAAAGGGAAGTAGATTAATGGGGACATTAGTTGCAATAAAGTTTCAGTAGCAATCTCCCCTAATGATGTGCTGCAGCTTGAGGGTAGATTTAAAGGGCAATAGTGTGAAATTGACAAACCAGTTTAATAAAATCAATGAACCTGGGTATTAGACATGTCCTCACAGCCAGGCTCAGAATAAAACACTGAATTCCCAAAGGCCAGTGCCAAACTCCCCAGTAGCTGATTCATTCACGGGGCAGCATCCTTAGTGCAGGAGGGCACACAACCCACATTCATTCAATCTTCAGGGATACACATACAACTTCAGTAGGTTTCACATAAAAAGATGTTGAGAACTGAGCCTTTTTGAACATGTACATACAAACATTCTGATTTACTTTAAATGTTACCCAAAATCCATAAGATCTGTGCTGTGCTAACAGCTTTCTGCAGGAGCACAATCAAGAATGTCCTGTCTGACTACATCATTGTGTGGTAAAGAATGTGCAGGGCATGAGACCTTAAGACCCCACAGACGATCGTTTTAACCGCCGAGGACCATCAGGGTCTCCCTTCCCTCTATTTGCGACTTTTACTGGGAGAGTTGCAGATGAGGTGTGTGAAATATTGTTGATGCCTGCCATGCATCCCACAATCTCCTTGACCCACTATCATCAGCAAGGTGGTACAGGAGCATCAGGATTAGGACTGCCAGACCAGGTAACATCTTTTTCCCCTTAGGCTGTGAGACAAATGAATACCCTGCAACTACCAAGGTTTTGTTACTAGGACAGCCAGCTGTTTACTGATTACTGTTTACCTGTGCTGCATACTACATGTATTCTGAATTACATTTTATTAACTTATTTATGGTAATATTCTGTTTTATGTGCTGTGCGTGATCATTTTTAAAAATTCTTGCACCTTGGTCCAGAGGTACGTTGTTTTGTTTGGTTGACAATCAGAAGACAATAAACTTGAACTTGAACTTCTTTCTCCCTAATACGCGCACACACACGAATAAAAGCAGCAGCCCTGCACTGGATGGAATGAAAAAAATATTGCAAATTGGAATCCCAACCCTTCTGACTGAAGGTAAAGCAGCAAAGACAAGCTACCAACCCTCTCCTAGGATACAGAGAGAAGTGTACAAATTACAATTAGGCCTCGTACCTCGTATTTATCTCTATTTTAAATTTAACAATGCCACGAGCTCTCAGGAAGGTCAATGATTCCTGGATCCTCAAAGGGCTTCTTACTTGATTGTAGGATCCAGTCTCCCTGCCTCCCCAATAGCTCTATTCATGCTTCTCCCCTCTCTCGTTGCCCTGAGAACACATAGTTCCAAGCTCAAGGACAGCTTCTATCCTGCTGTTGCAAGACTCTTGAACAGATGTCTCATAAAATATTCTAAAAGATAAACTCTTGATCTCCCAATCTACCTCACCGAGGCACTTGGTCTTCATTTATCTACCTCCACTGCACTTTCTCTATAATTACAACATGATATTCTGCATTGGGTTCCTTTAACTACTCAAATATATGCATGATCTGCCTGGATGGCACACAATCAAAGGTTTTTCCCCGTATCTTGGTAGAGATGACAATAAGTCAAGTCACCCCAAGCTCTCTCGATTTCCTCCACTGGGTCTCAGATATTAGTCCCACACCCACCAGGCAGCTTGTCCAATTTCCTTCACAAACTAGAACAATGAAGGAATGAAAATGTGTTTCCGGCTAGGATGCTATGTAAGGATGTCAGAGTTCAGGGAGCATCACCATCAAGGACATGCCATCTTCCTATTACTATCATTGGGAAAAAGATACAGGAGCCTGAAGACCCACACTCAGTGATTCAGAAACAACTTCTTCCCCACTGCTGTCAGATTTCTGACCTGGCCATGAACCCATGAACACTGCCTCATTAATCAATTTTTTCACATTATTTATTTTTGTAGTTTACAGTAATGTCATATCTTTGCACTGTGCTACTGCCACAAAACAACAAATTCCATGTCACTGAGCTCAGTGATAATAAATCTGATCCTGGTTCCAATGTGCCTGAATCCCTGGAACTCAAAAGCAACATTCTAGGAAGGATGTGGTTCTGAAATGCAAAGTGAAAATGCTGGAAACACTCAGTAGGTCAGACAGCCTCTGTGGAAGGAGAAACTGAGTTACTATTCAAGGTCAAAGCCTTGGTTATCATCACACTTTGTACTTTTGTAACTGTTCCTCTTTCCATCGCTGCAGTGTTTCCAGTGGCTCTTGTTTTTATTC
Source organism: Hypanus sabinus (assembly GCF_030144855.1). Taxonomy (NCBI): domain Eukaryota; kingdom Metazoa; phylum Chordata; class Chondrichthyes; order Myliobatiformes; family Dasyatidae; genus Hypanus; species Hypanus sabinus. The sequence goes on from NC_082706.1 coordinate 128,550,136, forward strand.
CTTGTGTCATTGTCCCTTGTAAGAGTAAACATTGCAAGTTTGGGAATTACCTTGGAGTGTCCATATTTCAGATGAGCATGTTGATATTCTGGTCATAGCAGATGGTACTCAAAGTGTAAACTTTCCTCAGGCAAGTGGAGCCTTCCCAGCCATAGTACTGTAGTGTCTGAAATGAAAGAGAAGATTGGTACCTCGGCCTGGCAGCTTATTTGCAGGGTTGTTCACCAAGCCTTAAGGTTAGGTCACAAATGTTTCATTAGCAGTCGCGGTGACAGCCTCAGTGCGCAACTGAGTGTTGTTTTTGCTGGGTCCTCGCATTTGTATTGGTCAGACTCATTCTGATTGGCTTGCTGTTGCACTGGCCACAAATCTCCTCCGACTCCTGTAGTGTCTAATGATGGCAGAAAGGCTTTTGGGACACACACAAATGCTGGAGTAACTCAGCACACAGTATTTTGTGCTTGTTCAGGAAATAAGTGACTCACTGCAAAATACTCTGCCTCTAATCTCCTTTTGTAACAATCTCATTTCTATTTTGTGCAGATATGTTGCAGGTCAGTGATGATCCCTAAAATCTACTTTGAAGTAATGGCCATTACCCAGATTACATGTGTGAAGCAGATCATCCAAGGAATTGCGTTTGAAGCAGAACACGTGTTATCAGGAAATATTCTGCCTCATTGCAGAGAGAAGATATTATGAAACAGCAGTAACTGATTAAGTCTAATCAGGTGCCCTGAGGAACTCTTATATCAATGATCTTGAGCTGACATAGTTCACCACAACCGTCGACCTTTATTCTGACTCCAGTCAGTGGAGAGCTTTTCATTGCTCACTTTGTTCCTCCCCCATCCTAATAGCCATCTCACCCCTTCTCTTCTCCTCCTCCACCCACATGACCAACCTATCCAGTTCCTCTCCTGCTTCTGTTAAATTTGAATCTGAATAAAACTTAGGAGACCAGCTTCTTATAATTACAACAGTTTATTGCGCACCCTCCTGCAGGGGTTTGAGACCCAGTTGTCAGAGGAAAGGCACGCAAGCACTGCCACCATCTGACAAGTGGGCCTGTTCCCTCAGGTTACAGCCGTATATTTATACATAGTAAGCCCCATACATCACTGTTGCAAGAAATTATTTGAACTAGTACACCCACCAAGTCTGTTGATGCAAAACTTAGTTACAGATAAGAGAGTCCACTAAATCAAGGCTTAATTACAGATGGATGTTCATTCCTGTCCTTATCGGCGAGTCCTCCTCCTTTACTCAAACAAGGGTACAATGTACAATGTTATCAAACTCTCAATGTCTCTCTGCAAGCTGGGGAGAACTTAGCTGACTGCAGAAGGCAGAGTTTACTTCAGTTTAAAAATTCCTATTCAGTTCCAATTATTCTTTTAGCCAGAGGTTACATAGGTTCAAAAAGATTTTTTTTATATATCTTCAATTCCCCACTTCCCTTTTTCCATTGTTCTCTGTCCTCTCCTGTCAAATTCCTTCTTCAATCTTTTACCTCTTCCATCTATCACCTTCCAGCTTCTTCATTCTCCCCTGCCCCGACCACCTATCTTCTCCATCACCTGTAGGCTTATACTCCTCCCGTACCAATGCCCCCCCCCCCCATCTTCTCATACTGGCTCCTGCCCTCTTCCTTCCCAGTCCTGATGAAGGGTCTTGGCCTGAAACATTAACTGTTTATTTCCCTCCATAGACGCTGCCTGACCTACTGAGTCTCCCAACCTCTCGTTCGCTGCTGCCAGAGGAAGATGTCTGTGTGTGACAGTCTCTCTCTCCCTTTTGCTCGCTGCTCCTGAAAGAAAACCCGTGTTCAGATGGTCTCTCTTTCCATCGATCCTGTCGGAGGATGGTGCTGAAGTTTGAGGTTTGTGATTTGTACTCTGCCGTTCACGTTGTGATGTGTTTTGGAGCTTCCGGCCACTCCTATATTTTGTTGCTATTTTGGGTGATTTTGAATCTGCAGATAACGAGCTCAGAGCTGAACTGAATACACCTGGACTCTTTCAATTGTGTGTTCTATATTCTGTGTTAATCACTCGTTGTCCTTTCTTGCTGTTAGCATGATTTTGTTTTGCATGTGGCAGGGGTGTTTGATGTTTTTGTTTGAACAGGTTTCATAGTTTTCTTTGTTTCCTGGCTGTTTGTGAGGAAGACAAATAAATATACTTTGAATCTGAGTTCAAGAATTTTGAGCGTGTCATGATGACCTTCCTTTGATATCTTAAGGGACGCCTTGATGTTGAAGGCAGTTGCTCTCACCCCTTCCCCACTCAGCTGGTTTGTCTAGTTTATTTTGAAGGTTGTATTGCAGATCTTGGTAAAAAGCAAACTGAGTACTGATGAGCAGGTTGTTCATAAGTAAGTACTGCTCCAGAGCACTGCTGAGCAGTCATTGACCAGATTGAGCTTGCCTGTTTCTGCTGCTGGTTGTAACTGTAATACATCAGTTTAGCTAGAGGTGCACTGTTTATCACAGAATACCAGCTACCCAGACAGTTCTCAGTAACATGAAATTAATCAAAGCTGCTGAAGTCTAGGAACTGAGATCCCAGGGACACAGAACACAAGACAGTACAGCACAGCAACAGGTTCTGACCATGATACCAAATTAAACCAAGCACATTTGCCTGCATGTATCCCTCCACTCTGCATATTCATGTGCTTGTTTAAATACCACTTAAATGCCATCTCCATATGTGCTTCCACCACGATATCTGACAACCTATTCCACTCACCCTCCACTCTAATAAGAAACCTACCCTGAACATCTCCAATAAACTGACCCCTCTCACCTTAAAGGTATATCCTCTAGTATTTGACTTTTGCAGTCTATGAGTATCTATCCTTCCTATCCCTCTTTCAATTTTATAAAACTTTATCTGAACTCCCCTCAGCATGCAATGCTCCAGAGAAAACAATCCAGATTTGTCCAACAACTTCTTATAGCTCATACACTCTAATCCAATCAGCATCCTGGCGAATCTCCTCAGCATCCTCTCCAAAGTCTTCACCGTAATGCAACAACCAGAACTGCACCCAGTATTCCAAATGCAGCCTGGCCAAAGACGCTGGAGGAAATCAAGATGGGTTATCAACTGATCACAGACTGCATATGCTGAAGGCCATGTTTCTGTACTATACTTTTCTATGGCTCTAAAGCTGCAAATACTACACATTTTTGCATGCGTGCACTGACCTCTACCATCATTCCACATGGGACATGGAGCCATAGACTCGCATAGTTCAGGTAAGGCTCTTCAGCCCATTGTGTCTACGCCAATCATTTTGCTCATATACATCACTGTTTATGTACTACCCCCTTATTTGTATCCCCAAAATATATCATATTTCTCTAGTTGGGAATAAATTTCATCAGCAAATGTTCCATCCAACTAATCGATACATGGCTGTATTATTAGACAGCGTTCTTCATTATCAACAGCACCACTGACTTCCATGTCATCCACAACTGCTCTCGTCATACCTCCTATGTTGTGAATCCTCCACCCAAAGTAAGCAACACCATCACAATTGGATGTCACAGGAACATGGAACACTGATCCATTGGTTATGGAATTGTTAGTTGCTTCTTTTTAGCACATATCTACATCAAATCTCAGAGCAACAAGTTAGCAAACTGGAGTAGCACGCACAAAATGCCAGAGGAACTCAGCAGGTTTGGCAAAATCTGTGGAGGGAATCAGACAGCCAACATTTCAGAATGAAACCCTTCATCAGGACTGGAGAGGAAGGGTGCAAAAGCCAGGAAAAGAAAGTGGGGGAAGGAGTCCAAGGGGCAGGTGATGGGCAGAACCAAGAGAGGGGCAAGTTAGGTGGGTGAGGCTGTGGGGATGCTATGAGAAGCTGGGAAATGACTGGTGGAATTTCTGGGTATCTGCAGAATCTATTGAGTTTCTATTAGGAAATTGATATCTGTAAATCCAGCAACTTGTGTGACAGTTTCAGAAAATTTTCTAATATTCCTCAGAAAACAGATTCTGTCACTCATGTATGGTCTTACTTTCCCTGAATCCAAACCCCAGCTAACTTATTTATTCTTAATGCACTTCAAAGTGGCCTGGAAAACTGACTACATGATAAGGACACAGGCTGCAGCCGTCCATTGAATGGTACAATAAATAATGTCTCATCTTCCCCATCCTGAAACCAATACTGAGCAAGAGAATCAACAAAAAACATTTGGAAAATAAATGGCAGTGGAATAATTTTAAATATGCAAAAGAATTGCTAATGAAGGGAATGACTATTTAATTATTTAAAAAGCGCAATGGAAAGGGTCCTCAGGGAACTTGTATTAACAAATATATTAAGCACTTGTGTCACCTACAGTATAGTCATTAATAGAAATTGTTGCAGTTTCAATTTGCTTTGAAATTTGCCCAGAGGAGGAAATATAAGAGGCTCTGTTCAGTGTTTGAAGCAATCAGCAGGAGTTCAGAACTCATATTTGTTTATAATTGTTCATGAATGTGCATCTTTTCAATTTTTTTGCATGGAATTATCTGCAGACCAATGCACCCACTGAGAAGACAATCTATGAATGGTGTTGCAACGAGAAAATAGAGGGTTTAACTGTTCATGCCAGAAGATTTGGATCTGCAATCTAGGGCTGCCTATCTAGAGAATGGTTCAAGGTTAACCTACCTGGTCACAAACCCACCAGACAGCTGCATCCTTATCGGGATTTTATCTTTGACCCATTGCAGGGGATTGAATAATTTATTCTATTAATGTGCTTGAGCTACACTAGATTTGCATTGTTAATTGAGTAACCAAGACAATTGGAGAAAGAATAAAAGACCAGGAAATTATCAATACAAAATATAGTCTAAACTCAGAAAAACTAATAACACAAAACTTATTCAATATTAGTCTTGAAGGGGAGGGAGAAACTGAAAGGTTATGATATTGGTTTATTGTTTTCACATGTACAGAAATGCAGTGAAAAGCTTGTCTTGCATGTTTACACAGACCAAATCACAATCCAGTGCATTGAATTAGAATCAGGTAAAAACAATAGTGATGCAGAATAAAATGCAATGTAGACCAACAATAAAGTGCAATATGTAACCAGGTAGATGTTGCGACCAAGAGTCCATTTATCCTATGTGGTCCTTTCAGGAGTTTGATGACAGTGGGATAGAAGCTGTCACTGAGCACAGTGGTACATGCTTTCAGGCTTTTGTGTCACCTACCCGATGAGAGAGGGGGTTTAGATAGACGGTGTCTGATTATGCTGTCTGGGGATAGTACAAAGGGGTAATGTTCTCCATCTGTATTCTTACATTCTTTGTGACAAATGGAGACGTTTTGCACAATGCAACTTCAGCTAACTTTGGAAGAGCAGACGAAGCACACTTGGTTTATACACACACAAACATAGATCCTTAATGCTCAATGCATATTGGAGGGGATAGCTATTTTGCAACCGTCCTCCTCCTCTGTAATAAAGTAATTAGCTGATGTTTGTTCGCATTAACAGTGAAAGAAATTCTAAAGCTCAGTTTGCTATAGCTCTGATGATTGGAGCTTCAGCTCCTGGGTGGATCTAGGATCCTGTCCAAGAAAGTTTTCATTGTTGAAATCAGTCTGAAGCTGAATATATAATCAGAATTCCTGGGCAAAAAAATCTTTCTTCCTGATAGTGTTACAGTTAAGACAAATATTAAAATTACAAAGCCATCAATTGTATAGATTATAAATGCATTTAGGACAGCTGTTAAAATAATGGATGTATGTTTGATTGGTGACCTGTGATAGGTGAACCAAGGAGGTTCAGAAGGAGCCAGGTGGGGAGGGAGTGTGGTGGAGTTGGGAGACTGAGGACTGAGGTAGTAAAAGTGGGGGGGGGGAAATCTGATAAGAAAGGAAGGTGACAATGGGAATAATTAAAATTGAGATGAAGGGCAGATGGGGAGAGGTTAAACGGTGGGGAAGGTGTGGGGTTAGTAGGTAGATGACTCAGGAAAAGGGAAAGGGGGTGGGAGTTGGAGTGGGGAGGTGTGGGTAAAGGAACAGAAACCGGAGGAGCGAAGGTGGATTGAAAGAAAGGGGTAAACACTGGAGGTAAAGACCAACTGAAATTGGAAATTTCAGTGTTCATACATCTGAGCTGTAGACCACCCGGTTCGAATATGAGGCTTGGTCCTTCCAGATTGCATTAGGCCTAATCCTGGCCGAGGAGGAGGACAAGGACAGGCAAGTCAGAGTGGAAGTAGGAAGGGGAGATGGAGGGACATACAAACGGGAACTCGGGATGGCCATTACAAACAGAGTGTAAGTCAGGGGTGGGCAAACTTTTTGACTTGTGGGCCACGATGGATTCTAAAATTTGACAGGGGGGCCAGACCAGGAGCAGATGGACGGAGTGTTTTGCTAATACACCTCATAAGAGAAAATAAAATATCATGGGATATGTAGAAAACATGTGCTTTAATTTCAATTGAAAATGAACAAATGCATTACAACAAAATATCTGTCTTTGAAGTCCCATGGTATTTAGCTATTTATTGAAATGACTTTTAAAACACTGAAAATTAAATGAATAAAATACAGCTTTTTTTAATAGTAACAGTTATTATTTTAAAGCACTGAAAATTCTGTTATCCTTCAAGATATTATCATCATCACTCTCCTCCTGACTGTCCTTATTTCAAAAACGGTAGGAGATGCAGGTCTACTTGTCCTGCTCCTTCTTATTCAATTGTCCCCTGTGCCAAAACTCAACAATGACCAGCACAATGACAGAACAGTGACAGCGCGCCAGTATGCGGAGCGCGTTATTTGATCTGGAGCGCATTTTTTATTTTGAGAACGTACGTGCACCTGCGCACTACTCATGTCCATCACTTAACAGAAATGACATGTAACATGTAAGACTTATTGAAAAAAATATTTTCAAATACATTTTTTACATAACACAACGAAGAAACTTATTTTTAATTTCAGTGGGAACAGTGTTGTTGGTCTCCCTTTTTAGCCAGCGCATCAAAGTCTGGATTTAGTTTTGTTGTGGCGATTCTCAGGATGGATCTGAGGTGTTGGTCAGTTAACTTGGATCTGTGGCTGGCTTTGTTGATGTTCATGACGCTGAACGCCTGTTCACACAAATAGGTCGAGCCGAACAAAGAGTAAAGTGCAAATGTGGAGTAATACGCTGCACCTCAACAAAGGTCAATGTATATAGAGTGCGTCATCTATTGGGAAAACACCAGAATTGTGGGGAAAAAACGTTAACAAGGTTTATTAATATAATTTCATCAAGTTCTGCGGGCCGGATTAAAAAGCTTAACGGGCCGCATATGGCCCACGGGCCGTAGTTTGCCCATGCCTGGTGTAAGCACTCTGCGAAAGAATCACATTGCTGTGCGTGATCTCACTGATGTAGAGGAGGCCACATCTGTATTCATTTGGGCCTTTGTGTAAACTGTAACTATGATTTATTATATAGATTTGTTACTGAGCATTGTGTGAACAAAGTCTGTTTACTTTGTTGTCACCCCCAAGATATGGGGCAGATCAGAATCATACTCAATCCTAAAAAGGAAATAATAAGTTCTTCAAATTGAAGTGTACTGTCACAGCAATAAATAGCATCACAGCTCTGTGGATAAGAGAACTGCAAAATGAAATATTGCTGCAAACCTTGAAAAGAATTTAGTTGCTTTAATGGACTGGAGCATTAAATAACTTTGAAAGATCCTACGAAACAAATAAATAGCCTGAGGTATTTCAATTTTCAGACAAAGGAATGCTGAAGGATGACATAAAAGGCCTATGGAATTGACTGTAATTGTAACTGGTAAGTTCATTTGCTTCAATTGCTCCACGTGATCTGTGCATTAGCGTTTAAGAGGGAGGCTCATAGAGCACGGAGTACTTTCCGGTCAGTGTGCCTTACTGAGATAGGGTCAGTCACCTTTGACCAGTGACCAATCCGGACATTGGAAGTTTGGAGAGAAGGGGACTTCAATCAGGTCCACTGTCCAAGGGCAAATGGCAGAAGTGGGTTGCGGAGCTTTTAACAGCGGCCAATTGGCATTGAGATTGATTAGTAAGAGCAACTTAAGGGATGGCAGGAGCAAATGCAGCAACCATCATCGCAGTGTCTGTCGTCAGAGTGGTGATCATGAGGCTTTAGCTCTGCAAGGTTCACCGGAGAGAGGTCACTCAAAGAAAGCAAAGGCCGTTTTTTTTCCCTTCTTTTCTTTACATCTGTAGAGATGAAAGGCAAAATAGTGGAATGTTTCTCTTGTGGGATGCGGGAAGGCAGGGAGACCTCCAGTGTCCCTGACAACTACAACTGTGAAAAGTGCATCCAGCTGCAGCTTCTGGCAAACTGTGTTAAAGAGTTGGAGCTGGAACTGGATGAACTCCAGATCATACGGGAGGCTGATAGATAGGACATTTTGAGAGGTAGTTACACCCAAAGTGCAGGACACAGGAAAGGGGAAAGGGATTAAGGAGCCAGTGTAGAGTACCCCTATGGCTATCCTCCACAACAACAGGTACATCAGTTTGGATACTGTTGGGAGGGTCAACCCAACAGATGAAAGTCACAGTGGTCGGGTCTCTGACACAGAGTCTGGTTCTGGGTCTCAGAAGGGAAGGGGTGGGGGAGAAGAAGCACACTGTGGTGTTAGAGGAATGGACAGGGGAACAAGAGTCCCGGATGGTACATTGGCTCCCGGGTGCCAAGGTTCAGAATATCTTGGATCAAGTCCTCAGCATTCTTAGGTGGGAGAGTGAACACCCAGAAGTTGTGGTCCATGTAGGTACCAATAACACGAGTAGGATGAGTGATGAGGTTCAGCATAAGAAGTTCAGGGAGTTAGGTACTAGGTTAAAGGGCAAGAGCTCCAGGGTTGTGATCTCAGGATTGTGATACTAGTGAGGCGAGAACCTGGAAGATTATACGGTTTAATACATGGCCAAGGAGTGAGGGCATAAGATTTTTGGATCATTGGGCTCTCTTCCAGGAAAGGTGAGACTTGTACTGAGGGGACCTTGTCCTGCCGAAGGATCTGAGCCTGAAATATTGACTGCACTCCTTTCAATAGATGCTGCCTGGCATGCCGAGCTCCTCCAGCATTTTGTGTGTGTTGCAATTGTTTGCTAATGCTGCAGAGGGGTTTAAACTAGAGTTGCAGAGGGATGGGAACCAGAGTGCCGGTACAGTTCGTGGAGAGGTTCTGGAGGTAGGTGTTGGTGAGACCCCAGACAAAGCTGGGAATGTAAAGGTTGAGTATGGTGCGACTAGTGTCCTGAGCTGTGTGTATTTGAATGCAAGAAGTATCGTGAGAAAAGCGAATAATCGTGCTGAAGATGAGGTAGCTGGTTTACAAACAGAGGCAATGTGCAGTGAGAAGCTGTTGATAGGACAAAATTACGAACAGGGTAGGTTCCAATGCAAAAGGCCAACAAAATCAAAAAGGGCAAGTACAGGACTGAAGGTGTTGTACCTGAATGCACATGTAACTCCCTGGGTCGCCTCAGGCTCGCTCAGCTCGTTCTTGTCTAGGGGGAGCAGCCTTCGGCCCCGCCAAACTGGGTAATCAGCTGGTGTGGATGCTGTGTGATGTCCCCGCCTCGCCCAAAACCAGACAGTACACCATATGCGATTAAATGAGTACAATTTATAAAGGTTACTATAACTAAGTGATTAATAACCATACAGTATATATGAAGAGAAAATTAAAGAAAAGGCGCCAAACATCAAAGTCCAAACCACTTCGTGCACAGCTGTTGGAGCTCAATTACTGAAGTCTTCTGGCCACCATTCGATCCCCTCTAAACTCGACTCGCAGCTCAGGACCCTCCGAACTCCTCGACTCTCCAAACAGCTCAGGACCCTCCGAGAAGTCAACCAAGCACATCTAGCTTCATCCCCCCTCCTCGGAGTACCTCCGGCCTCGGACCCCCCTTTGGGGTCCGATCCTCGCCCAGCTTAGAGCATTGCGTCCTCTCTCTCGACCCCCTCGCGCCGATCTGCCCAAAAGCCCGTCAACAAAAGCTTACAGACTCAGAAGAAAGAACATTAATCCCCATTTGGTTTACAAAGGAATACCATTCTCGTTATCAGTAAATTAGCATTCCTGCTAGTTAACAAAAGGAAACCCTTTCCCAACAGTAACAAAGAAAAAAAGAAACCCCCTTTACACACACAGCATACAGAATGAAGTAAATGAACTTGTAGCAGCTGTAAATTGGCAGGCATGATGTTCAAGGCATCACTGAATCAAAAGATTATAGCTGGGAGCTTAATGTCCAAGGATCCATATCAAAAGGAGAGGCAGGAAGGCAGAGGGGGCAGCAGTGCTTTGTTGGTATTAGAAAGAGGTGACAGAGGGTCAGAAGGTGTTGAGTCTTTGTGGATAGAGCCAAGGATAGACCAGGGTAAAAAGACCCTGATGGGAGCTGTATACCAATCCACAAACAGTAGTAAGGATGTGGTCTAAAAATTACAATGGAAGATAGAAAATGCATGGCAATGTTACAATAGACATGGAGGACTATATGCAGTTAGATTGGGAAAATCAGCTTGATGCTGGATTGCAGGAGGGGGTATTTCTAGAGTGTCTTTTTAGAGCAGCTGATGGTTGAGCCCACTGGAGGATCAGCTATTCTGGATTGAGTGTTGTCTAATCAATTAGAGAGCTTAAGGTAAAAGAATGCTAAGGGACAAGTGATCATAATATGATCAAATTCATCCTGAAATTTGAGAAGGAGAAGCTATAGCCAGATGTATCAGTATTATAGAGGATTAAAGGGAATTATAGAGACATGAGAGACGAGTTCACCAGAATTGATTGGAAAAGGACACTGGCAGGGATGATGGTAGAGCAGCAAAGGCTAGAATTTCTGGAAGCAATTTGGAAGACACAGGATATATACATCCAAAGACGAAGAAGGATTCTAAAGACAAGATGATAGATGGATAACAAGTCAAAGCCAACAGAAAAATCAAAGGGAGCAGAAATTAGTGGGAAGTTTGAGGATTCGGAAGCTTTTTAAAAAACCAACATAAGGCAACTAAAGCAACTCATTAAGTAGTAAAGATAGAATAATAAGGCAAGTTAGCTAGTAATATAAAAGGTACCACCAAAAGTATCTCAACTACGTAAAGTGTAAATGAGTGGATATTAGGCTGCTGGAAAACTATGCTGGAGAGGTAGTAATGGGGGACAACAAAATAGCAGACCAATTAAGTATTTTGCATCAGTCTTCACTGGTGGAAGTTCCAGGTGTCAGGGGCCATGAAGTGTGTGTTCTTCATGAAGGTTCTTCAGAAACTTCAAGGTCTGAAGGTAGAGAAGACATCTGAAGAAGATGGCATACACCCCAGAGTTCTGAAAGAGGTGGCTGAAGAGATTGTGGAGGCATTAGTAATGATTTTCAACAATCAGTGGATTCTGGAATGGTTCCAGAATACTGGAAAATTGCAAATATCACTCGACTCTTCAAGAAAGGAGAGAGGCAGAAAGAAACTATTGGCAAGTTAGTCTGACTTCAGTGATTGGGAAGATGTTGGAGCTGATTATCAAGGATGAGGTTTCAGGGTACGGTACTGGGAGGCAAATGATAAAATAGGCCTTAGTCAGCATGGTTTCCTCAAGGAAAACTTTTCCCTGACAAATCTGTTGGAATTCTTTTGAAGTAGTAACAAGCAGGATAGACAAAGGAGAATCAGTTGATGTTGTGAACTTGGATTTTGAGAAGACCTTTCATGAAGTGTCACACATGAGGCTGCTTAACAAGCTACAACCCCTTGGTATTACAGGAAAGATTCTAGCATGGATAAAGCAGCAGATGATTGGCAGGAGGCAAAGTGTGGGAATAAAGGGAGGCTCTTCTGGCTGGCTGCCGGTGATGAGTCGTACTCCAGTGGGGTTTGTGTCGGGACCAATTCTTTTTAGGTTTTTTGTCTATGATTTGGATGATGGAATTAATGGCTTTGTTGAAAAGTTTGCAGACGATATAAAGATAGATGGAGGGGCAGGTAGCTTTGAGGAAGTAGGGAGGCTACAGAAGGATTTAGGCAGATTAGGAGAATGGTCAAAGGAGTGACAGATGGAATACAATGTCTAGAAGTATATGGTTATGTACTTTGGTAGAAGAAATGGAAAGGTTAACTATTTTATAAATGGAGAGAAAATACAAAACACTGGGGTGCAAAGGGACTTGGGAATCTTTGTGTAGGATTCCCTACACTTCCTCCCTCACCACCATTCAGGGCCCCAAACAGTCCTTCCAGGTGAGGTGACACTTCACCTCTGAGTTTGTTGGGGTCATATACTGCATCCTGTGTTCTCGGTGTGGCTTCCTGTGTATCAATGAGACCCGACGTAAATTTGGAGACCGCTTCACTGAGCACCTAAGCTCAGTCCACCAGAAGAAGTGAGATCTCCCGGTGGCCACTCATTTGAATTTCACTTCCCATTCCGATATGTCAATCCATGGCCTCCTCTACTGTCGCAATGAGGCCACGTTCAGGTTGGAGGAACAACACCTTATATTCCATCTGGGTAGCCTCCAACCTGATGGCATGAACATTGACTTCTCAAACATCCCATAATGCCACCCCTCTCCTTCACCATTCCCCATCCCCTTTTCCTTCTCTCACCTCATCTCCTTGCCTGCCCATCGCTTCCCTCTGGTGCTCATCCCCCTTTTCTTTCTTCCATGGCTTTCTACCCTCTCCTATTAGATTCTCTTTTCTCCAGCCCTGTATCTCTTCCACCAATCAACTTCCCAGCTTTCATTTTGTCATGCCCCCTCCTGGTTTCACCTTTCATGCTGTGTTTCTCTCTCCCTGCCCCCCATCTTTTAAATCTATTACTCAACTATTTTTCTCCAGTTTTGCCGAAGGGTCTCAGCCCGAAACGTTGACTGTACTTTTTCCAGAGATGCTGCCTGGCTTGCTGAGCTCCTCCAGCATTCTGCGTGTGTTACTTTTCAGGCTGAGTCTGTGGTGAGGAGGGCAAATGGAACGTTAGCACTTATGTCAAGGGGACTAGAATCTAAAAGTAAGGATGTAATGCTGAAACGTTATAAATCACTGGTGGGATATCATTTGGAGTATTGTGAGCAGGTTTGTTCTGTATGTCTTAGAAAGGGTGTGCTGAAACTGGAAAGGGTTCAGAGGAGGTTCACAGAACTGATTCCAGGATTGAATGGCTTGCCATATGAAGAGCATTTGATGGCTCTGGGCCTGTATTCACTGGAATTCAGATGAATGAGGAGAGACCTAATTGAAACCCATCGCATGGTGAAAGGTCTTGATAGAGTGGATGAGGAGAGGATGTTTCCTATGATGAGGAGAGGATGTTTCCTATAGATTTTTGACTGGAATCTATTCCTTCGTGCCCTGACCAATCAAAAATCTATCAACTGCACCTTAAACATACATAAAGACTTGGCTACCACAGCTTCCATTGGCAAAGAATTCCACAGATTCACCACCCACTGGCTAAAGAAATTCCTCTTCATATCCATTCTAAAAACACTCCTATTCTGAGGCTGTGTCATCTGGTCTTCAACTGGGGGGGTAAGGGGGAAGGATGGTATTGAGAAGGAAATGGATCAGCCGTGATGAAATAGCAGACCAGACTTGATGGGCCAAATGGCCTAATTCTGTTCATTTATCTTATGGTGAGTGTCGATGGAAGATGCATCTTAACATAGACACAAGGCTGTGTGTGATATTTATGTATGGTATAGAGTTAATTAACATGTTTCTTCCCATTCCAATGCCTGGTCCATCATGAATAAAGCCCTTGGAGTACTCTCACAGGAAAGCAGTATCCATCAACAAGAACCTCCATCATCTTGGTCATGCTCTTTTCTCGCGGCTGCCATCAGGATGAAGGTAGGGGCGCCTCAGGATTTTCACCATCAGTTTCAGGAATAGTTATTATCCCTCAACCATCAAGTTCTTGAACCAGAGGGGATAACTTCATTCAAGTTCACTTGTCCCATCATTGATCTGTACCCACAACCAAAAGACTCACCTTCAAGGACCCTTCATCTCATACTCTCAATATTTATTTCTTATTTGTTTATTCACTTGTTTATTTTTTTCCTCAGCTCAAGCTGGTAAAACCCGAGGTAAAGGCAAAGCCAAGCACACTCATTTCTCAATTACTAGGAACCTTCGGACTATTCTAGTGGTGATTAGTATTGTGGCTTTCTGCAGATTTACATAGATATTGTTGTGTAGCCCAATTGTTTAATGCTATTGTGTAGTGACTCTGGGATGATACCAGTTGTAGATATTACTATCTGGGCAATGTATAGTTTTTTCATGTTCCAATGACAATTTCATGTGTGTCTTTCCTCTCTTAACTGCTTTCAGTTGTTAGTGGACTGCTTCCCTGAGAAATATCAGCAGAAGTCACAGTCTGTGGTGTTGTTGGGCTACTTTGAATGCTGGCAGTATCCTTTTCAGGTCTCCTGGTGCCTGTCCACCTGTTCACCACCACCCAACACTAGCTCCAGTCATGCCCTGGTAGTCCCCAGGCAGTGGACATATCACTGTATTCCATAGACATCTATTATATTTAATACTGTTTCTTTTTTTCTTCTCCTCCATTTTGTATTAGTTTTTTTCCCCACATTGGTTGCTGGCCATCCTGTTGGTTGTGGTCTTTCAATGATTCTGTTGTGTTTCTAGTATTTCCTGTGATAGTCCACAAAAAAATAAACCTCAGCATTGTACAATATCTTTTGAGGTATATGTACTTTGAACATTCTATTAAATCTCTACCTTGTAAACTCTCAGAAAAAGTGAATACTGCTTTCAATAGAGTGCTGGGTATTGGAAAATAATCTATCTTTTTGGTTAGTATTGGATGAAAGGTTAAGGCCTGTTCTATGGCTAAACTTTAAAAATTATATAGAGCTGGTGGTAAAGTAATAAAATATGCATAATGTAATTACATAATATGTTAAGAATGGCAGGACATATGAAATGTGGTATATGGGAGCTACTAGAAGCTAACGTGACCCGCGGTAAATATGTTTGTCGTAGTCATTTACAGCTTGGAGCTTCGGCTTGAACATTGAGCTGGAGACCAAAATACTAACACCATGACTGGGAAGGGGAGGTTACCTGAATGATTTCCATCAAACAGTGGTTGTACCCCACAAGATGAGCATTTTGATTTGATCGGTAGATGTGGAAGAGCCAGTATAACTACAGGTAAGGTGACCAGGGATCCAGGATCCTAACCTTTAATTCCCTGATGGATTTGAGGTCCTTTCAGGTGTGTGAGCTGAGAGTGGGAGCTGTGGGATGGATGAGTTAACTGGCTGTGATGCAGTGATACTGAAAACTTTTCAAATATCAGTATTAAATAGGGGGTTGACATCATTAATCTTGTCTCTAGCAGGAGAATACAACAGACTGCTTTACCAAAAGACTCGAGTTAATTGTTCAGATCTCTCCCTCTTGCCAGCACAGATGGGCCCTGGCTATCCATATAGAACCAACTTGAGACCTGGAGCCACTCACACCTGTCATCACCCCGTCTCCAAGAAACTTTTCGGACAATGCAATAATCATCCACAAAGAACCTAGGGACAACGTGCCCAGAGAGCGTAAGTAATGCCAGTGTTGGTGTTTTAATTGATTTGGCTGCAGTTTGTGCTTTGTGCAAAACTACTTCAAAATCAAAGTCTTTAGAAATGAGTGTAAGATAGGTTTAAAACAAAACAACAGAGCACAAAAAGATAGAACACAGCAAGCAACAAAACAGTAACAGCAAAACAAGCATTTCAAAGGCAAAATACAATCCTTCCCTCCCTCCCAGCCTGCCACACTCATACAATCCTCCAACTACTGTACCGGACACACTTCTAGCCTCCAGTTACAAGGCTTAGGCCATTGGGGTTTGACTTTCGATCGACCTTTGGTCTCTGACCTTCACTATTGACCCGATATTCCGGGGACTCCAAGTGGTCAGCCCTCTTGCCTCCTGCTCTCATGGCCTTCAAACACGGAGTGAAGGCCTGGACTGCAGATGTCACTCGACACCTGCCCACATCACCGGCCTTCATCGTGGACTGCAGGTATCCCTTTTCATCCTTCCATGTCACCTGACCTCTAACTCCTCTCCAAACCATCCCTAAGAATATGAAAAACAACTCTGATCCATGATCTTAACAGAGACCACAGCTTGATACCATCCTAGTCATATCATAGTAACAATTATAGAAATTGATGGTGCAGGTGGGAATATTGGAGTCCGTCTCCATACTTGTTATCATGCTAGAATCACTACTTCAAAAACTAAAATGATGTCCTTGGCCATCATTCTAGGGTCATGAGCTCCATTATAATTCAGCTCAACTTCATTAAATAGAGCCCTTGATGCAAGTAAATACAGCAACTCTGAACTGTCAACACCTGTACTCCGAAAAGTAAACCACACTTTACAGCATAAGCTGCAAGATTGGGCTTCGATTTCCATTGTTACTTGTAAGGAGTTTGTACATTTTCCCTGTGACCGTGTGGGCTTCCTTCAGATGCTCCAATTTCCTCCCACATTCCAACGGCACATGGTTGGACCTTGTGTAATAAGCACGCTACATTGGCATTGGAGGTATGGTGACATCTGCAAGCTGTCCCCAGCACAATCCTCACTGATTTGATTTGACACAAATGCCCCTTTTCACTATGTTTTGATGTACAAGTGACAAATAATGCAAACCTTTTCCAATTTATATTCTGTCAGCTCCTACTTGTACCCTAAAAAAAAATTGAATCTTGTCATGAGTATCAGCTTGTTACTTCCAAACTCCGTTGCTTTTCTGACAGACCAGTGCACCACAACCTGAATGGTGCAAGCAATGTCAATTAAAAGCTAAACATGCTGTTAGAAATCAATACTGAGGTAAACATATTGTACAAAGTTTCCTGTTAATTGAGAACTGATGCTATTCACTATGAACCACAAATGTTCATATAGCTTGTAAACTCACTAAGTTAAGTGGTCATAAGCTGTTGCCAATATTTACTCACTTGCTGCTGTTGCCTCCAAATCCTTCACCTCCATAGACAGCACAATGATGGAAAGAATCCTCAACAGGTTTCAGGGTGCTGATTTAACGGCTATTTTCACCACAATGATAAACTTCTAGGAGGTGCCTTCCCTTCAAGATCTAGAACAGTAACTAAGCAAAGATTTTATTTCCTGTAGCCATGTTTTCTGCATCTTGGGTCTTGGGAAATCAGAAATGCTGACATCCTGTTTCTAAAGGATATCTAGAATGTGTCCTATTGCCAGAGAAATGCAACTCTGATTGCTTCAACAATGTCAAAAGGTAGGAACAGATTCACTGAAGAAACAGTGCTCCAAAGGCCCATTTAGAAGCTTGAACGCAATCCTGTAGGATCAGACATTGGCAGTTACACCCACATGCCTACATTTTCACTCGAGACCCGTGTTCAAGCTGAAACAACATGACCAGGGCATTGAAGAAGATAGCCTGTTGCAGATTCTTCTGTTAATAATCCAAAATGATCTTGTATTTATATAGCACCTTCTTCCTGTAAATTGGGAAAATCCTGGAAACCAAAAAGGATGACTAAAATATGACAGAAAGAAAATATAGATTCTGAGTACAAACTATTAAAAACTGTTAAAAGCAGAATTAAGAACTGTCCCTTGTATCAAGAAGAACTTTCTTCTTTTCTGGTTTTGTGGTTTCTGAAATGGTTAATGAAGCCATCTCGACACAAACAGAACAGGTGGTGGTTGATGAAGGGGTGCACGGTTCCCTCTAAGTAGCACAGGTGCGTGGCTGCACAGTAATTAAAATGCTCCTGCGCACATAGCCTTTGTTGTCATGCAGCTGGAATTTTCTTTTCATACGACACCATAATTTTAAAATTATGGTAATGTAGCAGTGCGCTACACGCAACGCTGAAATAACGACACGTAGTCGATGAGCTGCAATTGCAAAAGAGATTTATTCGAACTTCGCGGCCTCGCTTTAAAGCCTTCCTGATCCCGCCCTCCCCGGGCGGGAATGCTGTAGGGGGCACGTATTCACAGTCCTGTCCCACACGCGAGTTTTTCCCCTTGCTGGTGAAGCAGACTTGGCGCCCTTTTTGGGACTGCCCTCAATGCTGGCGTGCGCCGATTTGTGAGCCGGTTCGAGTGCGCTGGGAAGTGGGTTGCCATATAACCCCCCCCCAGAACTGGCGATACACCCCCCAATGTCCACAGTCTGGGCTGGACTCTGTTTGGGAGGTCTGCCTCTGTGCCGCGGTGCCAGAATCTCAACCGGCTGCACCACATCCACATGGGCCAGTTTGAGTCGGTCCACCGTGAAAACCTCCTCTCTCCCCCTAATGTCCAGCATGAATGTGGACCCATTGTTTCTGATCACCGTAAATGGCCCCTCGTAGGGCAGCTGTAGTGGTGCCCGATGTCCGTCCCGTCGTACAAAAATGAACTTACAGTTCTGCAGGTCGGGTTCTGCCCATGCTGCAAAGTGGGTATGGGGGCCAGGTTACCGAGCCTCTCGCGTAGTCTGCCCAGGACTGCTGCGGGTTCTTCCTCTTGCCCCCTTGGGGCTGGTATGAACTCCCCGGGGACGACCAGGGGTGTGCCGTACACCAACTCGGCCGACGAGGTGTGCAGGTCGTCCTTGGGCGCCGTGCGGATTCCAAGCAGGACCCAGGGAAAGCTCATCCACCCAGTTAGGTTCTCAGGCGGGCCATGAGAGCTGACTTCAGGTGATGGTGGAAACACTCCGTTCGACTGTGGGCGGTAGGCAGTGGTGTGGTGCAGCTGTGTCCCTAAAAGGCTGGCCATAGCTGACCACAGGCTGGAGGTGAACTGGGCGCCTCTGTCAGAGGTAATGTGGGCTGGTACACCAAAGCGGGTCACCCAGGTGGTGATCAGTGCCCGGGCGCAAGATTCGGAGGTGGTGTCAGTAAGCGGGACTGCCTCTGGCCTTCTTGTGAACCGGTCCATGATAGTCGGGAGGTGCCGCGCTCCTCGCGACACTGGCAGGGGACCCACGATATCCACATGAATGTGGTTGAAACGCCGGTGGGTGGGGTGAAACTGCTGCAGCAGAGCTTTGGTGTGCCGCTGCACCTTGGCCGTCTGGCAGTGCATGCACGTTCTGGCCCATTCACTGACCTGCTTGCAGAGTCCGTGCCAAACTAACCTGTTGGAGACCACCCGGACAGTTGTCCGGATGGAGGGGTGCGCTAAGTTACGAATGGAGTCGAAAATGCGCCACCGCCAGGCTGCCGGAGCGGGGTTGGCCGGTGGTGACATCACAGAGTAGGGTCCTCTCACCTGGGCCTACGGGGAGGTCCTGGAGCTGCAAACCGGAGACTGCGGTTCTGTAACCTGGGATCTCCTCGTCTGCCTGCTGCGCCTCCGCCAGCGCTTCATAGTCTACACCCTGGGACAGGGTTAGGGTGTTAGGACAAGAGAGAGTGTTCGCCACGACATTGTCCTTTCCCGAGACATGCCGGACATCCGTCGTGTATTCAGAGATGTAGGACAGATGTCGCTGCTGGCCGGACAACCAGGGATCGGACACTTTCGTGAACGCAAAGGTAAGCGGTTTGTGGTCCGTGACCGCGGTGAAGGGCCTACCTTCTAAGAAGTACCTGAAATGCCGGATTGCCAGGTATAGCGCCAACAGTTCCCGGTCAAAAGCACTGTATTTGAGCTCGGGTGGTCGCAGGTGTTCACTGAAAAACGCCAGGGGTTGGCAGCGACCCTCGATGAGTTGTTCCAGCACCCCACCAACTGCCGTGTTAGATGTGTACACTGTGAGGGTGGTAGGGACATTCATTCTGGGGTGCACTAGCATCACGGCGTTTGCCAAGGCTTCTTTCGTTTTAATGAAAGCAGCGGCAGACTCCTCGTCCCAGGTAATGTCCTTGCCCGGACCCGACATCAGGGCGAACAGGGGGCACATGATTCGGGCAGCAGAAGGGAGGAAGCAGCGGTAGAAATTGACCATACCCACAAATTCCTGAAGGCCTTTGATTGTGTTGGGTTGGGGGAAACGGCGGACAGTGTCTACGTTAGCAGGCAGAGGGGTTGCCCCGTCTTTAGTAATCCTGTGGCCCAGGAAGTCGACGGTGTCGAGCCCGAACTGGCATTTGGCCGGGTTGATTGTCAGGCCGTATTCACTCAGTCGGGTGTAGAGTTGACGGAGGTGGGACAGATGCTCCTGACAACTGCTGCTGGCTATGAGGATGTCGTCCAAATAGATGAAAGCGAAGTCCAGGTTGCATCCCACCGCGTCCATTAACCGCTGAAACGTCTGTGCGGCATTCTTTAGGTCGAACTGCATGCGGAGGAACTCGAAAAGGCCGAACGGGGTGATGAGAACCGTTTTGGGGACGTCGTCCGGATGCATTGGGATTTGATGGTATCCCCGGACGAGGTCCACCTTGGAGAAGATCCGTGCGCCGTGCAGGTTTGCTGCAAAATCCTGTATGTGCGGCACAGGGTAGCGGTCCGGTGTTGTAGCCTTGTTCAGCCTGCTGTAGTCGCCACATGGTCTCCAGCCCCCTGTCGCTTTGGGCACCATGTGCAGGGGGGAGGCCCATGGGCTGTCGGACCGCCATATGATCCCAATTCCTCCATCCTCTTGAACTCCTCCTTCGCCAGTCGGAGCTTGTCCGGGAAGCCGCCGAGTGCGGGTGTGGAGGGGTGGTCCCTGGGTCGGGATGTGGTTCTGTACGCCGCGTCTGGGCACGGCTGCCGTGAACTGCGGTGCCAGAACCGATGGGAAATCCGCCAGGACTCTGGTGAAGTCGTTGTTGGACAGCGTGATGGAGCCGAGGTGAGGGGCCGGCAACTGGGCTTCACCCAGGGAGAACGTTTGAAAGGTCTCGGCGTGGACCAGTCTCTGCCTCGGCAGGTCGACCAGCAGGCTGTGAGCCCGCAAAATATCCGCGCCCAGGAGCGGTTGGGCTGCGGCAGCCAGTGCGAAGTCCCACGTGAACTGGCTGGAGCCGAACTGTAGCCGCACCGTACGAGTGCTGTAGGTCCTTACTGTGCTGCCATTCACTGACCTCAGGGTGGGACCCGGTGCCCTGTTGCGGGTGTCAAAACTCGGAGGTAAGACGCTGATCTCGGCTCCGGTGTTGACCAAAAAGCGGAGTCCCAACCGCTTGTCCCACACATACAGGAGGCTATCCTGATGGCCAGCCGCCGTAGCCATCAGCAGCAGCTGGCCTTGGCGTTTCCCAGGAACTTGCAGGGCGGGCGACAGCGGCGGGCTTCTGCGCCCCACCGCTGGTGGTAGAAGCACCATTGTTCATTGGTCTCCTCACCCCTCCCTCTGGGGTTAGTGGGCTCTGCTGCCGGGCCTGGTCTGGTTTGCTGCTGGGAGCGTGGCCTGGTGATCTGTGCGACAGACACCCCACTCTCCTTCTTGGCTTTCCACAGCAAGTCCACCCGGGCCGCCACCTTCCGTGGGTCGCTGAAATCCACGTCGGACAGCAGCAGGCGTATGTCCTCGGGCAGCTGCTCCAGGAACACCTGCTCAAACATGAGGCAGGGCTTGTGTCCTCCGGCCAGGGACAGCATCTCGTTCAAAGCTGATGGCAGTCTGTCTCCCAAACCATACAGGTGCAGTAAGCGGGCAGCTCGCTCACGCCGTGAGAGTCTGAAAGTCCTTATGAGCAGGGCTTTGAATTCCGTGTATTTGCCGTCCTCCGGGGGAGACTGTATGAACTCCTCAACCTGGGCCGCTGTGTCCTGGTCGAGGGAGCTCACCACGTAGTAGTAACGTGTGGCATCCGAGGTTATCTGCCAAATGTGGAATTGGGCTTCTGATTGCTGGAACCATAGGTGAGGTCGCAGCATCCAGAAGCTTGGCAGTTTTAATGAAACTGCATGAACAGATGCGGCGTCGTTCATCTTCGGCTCAAATATCATTTGGGCCGTCGGGGTCACCAATTGTAGCGGTGTGCTACACACAGCATTGCAATAAACGACACGGAGTCGGTGAGTGGCAGTTGCAAAAGAGATTTATTCAAACTTCGCGGCCTCGCTTTAAAGCCTTCCTGTTCCCGCCCTCCCCGGGCGGGAATGCTGTAGGGGGCAAGTATTCACAGTCCCATCCCGCGCGCGGGCTTTTCCCCTTGCTGGTGAAGCAGACTTGGCGCCCTTTTTGGGACTGGCCTCAATGCCGGCTCGCGCCGCTTTGTGAGCCAGTTCGAGTGCGCTGAGAAGTGGGTCGCCACAGTAATATCCAATAATATTGAAATCTATGTTAATATATTTGTGAAATACCCTGTAATTAATTCTGCATTAATAAATATAATCCATAAATTTTCTAAATAATAAGCGTGCCACCTTTACTTTGAAACATTTTAGAGCTTCAATGTATTTGCATTGTCAGTGATTCAAGTTAAACACTGTTACACATTGAAACAATAAACACAGAATGGAAGTTAGTAGCTCACTGTTAATAAACCACTGGCCTGCTGAACACCAACACCATATTTATCGTATGCATTACAATAAAAAGTTAAGGAGCTGCACAGTTTTCAGTCTATGCAAAAATTTCCTGTCCACGCAACTGTAAAAACAATTAGAGGCAACATTAAGGTTGTGGGAAATGGGTTTAGTTCATGTGATCATCTGTTTTCATCTACTTACATAGGGCCTTTATCATCTCATTCAATATTTGACATGATCTTGGAATCATTTCAAATAGAAAATGAGAATGGAGTAAAGGGATTTGCAACGAAGGGTGAAGTCAAGCAGTATCTGTGAAAACGCACAGAATAGTAAGGAGAAGAGATAGGGGTGACTGTGGCTGCAAAGAGACTCTAGGATGGTGTGTTGCCTCTTGATGGTAGAATCAGGGTTGTTCCACAACATGGAAAGGACATTTTAATGGGGAAGGGTGAGCAAGCCAGATATTGTGGTCCATGTAGGCAACTGTGACATAGGCAGGAGCTGGGGTCAGGTCTTGCAAAGGGATGTCAGGGAATTAGGTAAAAAATTTAAAAAGCAGGTCATCCAGGATTGTAATCTCAGGATTACTATCTGTGCTACATACTAGTGAGGGAGAAATAGATACATTGTGGAGTTCAATGCATGACTAAGGTGCTGGTGCAGGAGAGAAGGCTTCAGATTTATGGATCATTTTGATCTCTTCAAGGGCATGTGGAACCTGTATAAACAATTAAGTTTTCATCAAAACTGGAGAAGAACTAATATCCTCATTGAGAGATTTGCTGGTGCTACTCAGGAAGTTTTAAACCAGATTGGTAGGACAATGGGAAGCACAGCAGCATGGCAATAGGTGGTAGAGATGAGAGCAAGAAAGGTGGTATGGCAAGTAAGGATAGCAAAGGACCAGCTAACAAACATGGTGGGATTGATGGGCTAAAATATGTTCATTACAGCACGAGGTATATTATCGATAAGTACCATAAACACTGTACATGGAATTAAGATGTTAGTGCTATTACCAAGACCAGGTTGCACGAGGGACAGGACTGGCAGCTTTTGTTCTTAGGTTTCATTGTTTAGACCCCACAGACAGGGGTCTAAAAGAGGTGGAGGGTTGCACTACTGATAAATGAGAATGTCACAGCAGTAATCAGAGAGGACATACTGAAGGGTTCATGAACTGAAGCAATTCAGATAGAGCTCAGAAATAGGATGGATGCAATTACACGGATAAAATCATACTCTAGAACCACCAATAGCCACCAAGAGGTGGAAGACAGATTAATACAGAAATCTGCAGAAATAACAAGTGTGTCCTGGTGGGAGACTAACTTCACTAGCATTAGTTGGAATTTCTTCATTGCAAGAGGCTTTCATGGGGTGGCATTTATTCAGTGCATCTACCTTGAAACAGTATGTGGAAAGTCCTACTGGATGATTCCAGGAATGAAGGGGTTAACATCCAAGGATCTTTGGGCAGCTTTGGGCTTGTACTCACTGGAATTTAGAAGAACCCTACTAAACATTGAAAGGACAAGATAAGGTGGATGTGGAGAGGATGCTTGCTCTGGTGTGGGTATACAGGACTAAAGGGCACAGCATCAAGGGGAAACCCGTTAGAATGAAAGTAAGGAGGAATTATTTTAGGCAAAGAATGATGAAACTGAAATGCTCTGCAACAGACTGTACCCAAATCCATGGGTATATTCAAAGCAAAAGTTGACAGATTCCTGATTGGTTGAGACACCAAGAAATATGGTGAGAGGGCAGGTATATGGGGTTGAATGGGATCCGGGATCAGCCATGATAGAATGGCAGAGCGAGCTCGATGGGCTGAATAACCTAATTTTGCTCCTATGTCTTAAGGTCTACCAGAGGAGATACGAGCCAGGCCAGGTTTCAGACCAGATAATGGATGAACGTTCTGGGAATAGTGAACACACCTCACTATGGTTTAAAATAGTTATGAGTAAGGATAAAATTGGATCTTGTGGAAAGATATTAAATTAAGAGGAAACAAACTTCAATAGGATTAGACAGAAGTTAAGGGGTGCTGTTGAACAAGTCCATGTCTGACATGTGGAAGTTGCTAAAAGACCAGCTGAAAAAGTTCAGAACCAACATGTTCCCATAAGGAGTAAGGATGGTGAGGTAAAGGAACCTTGAATGACTCAAGATGCCCTACGCTTTGTCATGAAGAAAAGGGAGCATACATAAGGTTTCAGAAGCCAAAATCAGACAGGGCCATTGTGGAATATTATGATTGAAGGGAAGTGCTGAAGCAAGCAATGGGTCAAGTCAAAATGGAGCACGTTATATCTTTGGTGAGCAGGTTCAAGGATAATCCCAAGACATTTTTTACTCGTATTAAGACAAAAAGGAAATCGAAGGAGAGGGTAGGTCCACTCAAGGATAAAAGGAGGGAAATTGTACTTGGAGTCAGGCTGAGGTAATAAATGAGTATTTTGTGCTGGTGCTTATTGCATAGTGCTTTGTTGAAACATAGAACAGTGCTATAGGTGAAAGGAGAATGTTGTATTTATCAACCTCCATTAGTAATGGAATCTTGTACTTAAAAGCTGGAGATGGAATCTTGTGTAACGTAGACTGAAAACACAAATTCCTAATTGTTAAGATTAGGAAGCCAAGGGCCTTTATAAAAGCTAATGACACTTAACTTCATTTGATTTAACTTCATTCAACTGATTGTACTGATAATAACTTTAATAATAATTTTCAAGTATAAGGGTTTGAAATATATTAATACAGTTGCTGCTGATGTTGAAATATTGAGATGACTGTAACAGAATGTGATACCCTTAATGCAGGTTAATACATTGCTGTGCTAGGGAATTTAAAATATGGGCAAGAATACCTCCAGGCCTTGGAATTTCATCTGTCCAGAAGTGACATTCTGAATAACTGGCTCGAGGTTATATCCTCTAAGTACTGATATATTAATAATGCAATATTGTTACAAATGTTTAGCAAATTAAGTATAGTCGCAGCCTAAATAATATAGCCCAGTATAGCCCGAATTATCCATGCAAAAGTTATAGACCAGTTGAGGAGAATTTAAGCCTCATTTTGAGGATATGCTTAGCTGTCAAGAACTCAAGGATGAATAAATATAAAGTAATAGAAATACTGTGCAAAATTATCATAGATAACATTCACGAAAACTAGGTTTGTTGGTGATAATGGAAAATTATGGATTGCAGATACAATATTAAGAAAGGATAATATTGCAGTGTTGGTTCATGTAACAATTAGGTTTGACGATGAGTGTATTCCCAGGAAAAGCAAACACTGAAATTGAAATGTATTCACCTGAAGCTGTCATTGTGGGGAAGACTGACAATCTGGATGCAATCATGAAGAAGGCATGCCAGTGGCTACAATTCATTAGGAGCTTGAGGAGATCCAGTATGTCATCTAAGAAGCTAACAAACTTTTACAGATTCATAGTAGAGAGTGCAACACCACTGATATGGAAGCACAGGATTGAAAGAGGCTGCAGAAAGTTGTAAACTCAGCCAGTTCCATCACTAGCACAACCGTCCCGATCACTGAAGACATCTTCAAAAGGCACTGACTGAAGAAAGTGGCATCCATCATTTAGGCCCTCAACATCTGAGACATGCCTTCTCACTTCTACCATCAGGGAGAAGGTATGAGACCCTGAAGACCCACACAGTGATGTGGGAACAACTTCTTCCCATCTGCCATTGGATTCCTGATTGGTACATTAACCCCTGAGCAAAACCACACTATTCGTCTTTTGCATTTATTTATTGTAATTTATAGTAATATTTATGTTTCACTGTACTGTTGTTACAAAACAACAAATTTCATGACATATGTCAGTGATAATAAACCTGATATGGCTCTAACTGGTAGGGTATGTCTTTTTCCTTTTGGCTTTGTTTTAAGTGCAAAGGAGAAATAATTCCTTGGAAATTACTCTCTAATGAACTTCCTTGTTATCATCTACTTAGTTCTTCCTTCCCAAACATCTTGGGCTGCATTAATTTCAGCTATGATATTTCATAATTTCAATTTTTGTATACAGACTATTGATTTCTTCTCTTCCAGTAGTGTATCTCTGGAACTGTCTTCCTCCAAGAGTGGTAGTGCCCAGATTATTAGAACTAAATACAACACCATAAGATATAGGAGCAGAATCAGGCTATTAGGCCCATCAAGTCTGTTCCAACATTTCATCATGGCTGATCCAATTTTCCTCTCAGCCCCAATCACCTGCCTTTCCCCTTCACCTCCCCCTGAGTATATCAACCTCTGCCTGAGATATACATAAAGACTTAGCCTCCACAGCTGCCTGTGGCAAAGAATTTCATGGATTCACCACACTCTAGCTAAAGAAATTCCTCTTCATCTCTATTCTAAAAGGATGCCCCTCTATTCTGAGGCTGTGTCCTCCGGTCTCAAACTCTCCCACCACAGGATACTTCCTCTCCACATCTACTTAATCAAGGCTTTTCAACATTCGATAGGTTTCAATAAGGTGTCCTTTCATTCTTCTGAATTCCAGTAAGTACAGGCCCAGAGCCATCAAATGCTCTTCATATGACAATTCATTCAAACCTGGAATCATTTTCGTGAGCCTCCTTTGAATCTTCAGTGCTGGGCAAGATGAAGTGCCCAGCACTCCTCACACAGGCCAAGTGAGGCCTGGTCATAGCTTCACAAAATCTCAACATTACATCCTTGCTTTCATATTCTTGTCTTCTTGAAATGATTGCAAACATCACATTCGCCTTCCTCACCACAGACTCCACCTGCAATTTAAACTTTAGGGAATCCTGCACAAGCAATCCCAAGTCTCTTTGCACGTCATTTTTTTTTTGCTATTTTCTCTCCAGTTAGAAAATAGTCAACGCTGTCATTTCTTTTAACAAAGTGGATGACCATACATTTCCTGACACTGTATTCCATCTGTCACTTCTTTTCCCATTCACCTGTTCTGTCCAAGTCCTTCTGTGGCCTCTCTACTTCCTCAAAACTACCTGCTCCTCCACCTATCTTCATATCATCTGCAAACATTACAGCAAAGCCAAAAATTCCATCATCCAAATCATGTGAAAAGAATTGGTCCCAACACAGACCCCTGTGGAACACCACTAGTCACTGGGAGCCAATCAGAAAAGGCTCCCTTTACTCCCACTCTCTGCCTCCTGCCAGTCACTCAATGCTTTATCCATGCTAGAAACTTCACTGTAACACCATGGGCTTGTAGCTTGTTAAACAACCTCATGTGTGGCACCTCATCAAAGCTCTTATGAAAATCCAAGTACACATCAACTGATTCTCCTTTGTCTCCCCTGTTAGTTATTTTTTCAAGGAATTCCAATAGATTTGTCAGATAAGATTTTCCCTTGAGGAAACCATACTGACTATGGCCTGTTTTATCATGTGCCTCCAAGTACCCTGAGAACTCATCATTAATAATCAACTCCAAAATCTTCCCAGCCACTGAGAAATGACTAACTGTCCCATAGTTTCCTTTCTTCTGCCTCTCTCCCTTCTTGAAGACTAAAGTGACAGTTGAAGATTTCCAATATTCCAAAACCATTTCAGAACCTAGTGATTCTTGAAAGATCAGTACTAATACCTCAGCAATCTCTTCAGCCACCTCTTTCAGAACACTGGTGTGTACACTATCCGGTCCAGGAAACTTATCTACCTTCAGACCTTTCAGTTTCCCAAGAACCTTCTCCGTATTAATGGTAACTTCACACACTTCATGACCACTGACACCTGGAACTTCCACCATACTGTTGGTGTCTTCCACAGTGAAGAATAATGTGACATATTTATTCCATCATTTCCTGTCCTCCATTACTATCTCTCCAGCATCATTTTCCAGTGGTCAAATACCCATCCTCTCCTCTTTTATACTTTATGTATCTGAAGAAAATTTTGCTATCCTCTTTAATATTAGTAGCTAGCTTACATTTGTAATCCATCTTTACCTTCTTAATGTCTTTTTAAGTTGATTTCTGTTGGTATTTGAAAGCTTCCTAATCATCCAACTTCCCTCTAATTTTTACTCTATAATATGTCCTGTTTGGCTTTTATATTGGCTTTGATTTACCTTGTTAGCTACAATTGTGTCATTTTTCCTTTCCTTTGGAATAATAATAAGCATCCATTAGTCTCATGAGACCATGGATTTGCACCTCGTCAGGTTTCCAGGGTGCAGGCCTGGGCAGGGTTGTATGGGAGACCAGCAGTTGCCCAAGCTGCAAGCCTTCCCCTCTCCACGCCACCGATGTCCAAGGGAAGGGCACTAGGACCCAAGCAGCTTGGCACCGGTGACATCACAGAGCAATGTGTTGTTAAATGTCTTGCTCAAGGACATAACATGTTGCCTCAGCTGAGGCTCAAACCAGTCTGATCGGACCAAATCTGAAGGTCACTAGACCAATGCCTTATCCACTAGGCCACGCGCCAACACTCCTTTGGAATACTTCTTCCTCTTTGGGGTGTATATGTCCTGAGTTTTCCAAATTGCTTCTGGAGATTCCAGCCTTTGCTCTCTTCCGTCATCCCTGCCAGAGTTCATTTCCAATCAATTCTGGCCAACTCTTCTCTCATGCCTCTGTAATTCTTACTCCACTGTAATATTCATACACCTGATCATAGCTTCTCCTAAAATTTCAGGGTGAATTTGAGCAGATTATGATCACTTCCACTAAAGGATCTTTCACCTTAGACTCTGATCATTTCTGGTTCATTGCACAAGACTCAATCCAGAATAGCAGATCTAGTGGGCTCAACCACAAGCTGCTTGGGAAAGCCAACTTGTTGGCACTCTGGAATCCAGCACCAACCTACCTGCATATTGAAGCCCTCATGACTATAATAGCATTGCCCTTTTGGCATGCATTTTCTATCTCCCATTGTAATGTATAGGCCACATCCTTACTACTGTCTGGGGGTCTGTATACAACTCTCATTAGGGTCTTTTACCCTTGCAGTTCCTTAGCTCTATCCACAATGATTCAATACCTTCTGACCCAATGTCACCTCCATTTTTTTTTACCAGCAATGCTACCCCTCTGTCTTTCTGCCTGTCATCTGAATACAATGTGCATCCTTGGATATTAAGCTCCTAACTATAATCTTCTTTCAGCCATGATTCAGGGCTCTTTTTACACACGTCCTTATAAATGTCCTAAATAATGGGAAGTTCACAACTACAGATGCACTGGGCTGTCCATACCACTCTCCGCAGAGTCCTGCAATTAGGGGAGGTACAGCTCCCATACCAGGCAGTGATGCAGCCAGTCAGGATGCTCTCAATTATGCCGCTGTAGAAAGTTCTAAGGATTTTGGGGCCCATACTAAACTTCCTTAACTGTCTGAGGTGAAAGAGGCGCTGTTGTGTACAGACCACGTGAAGTCCTCGGTGATGTGGATGCTGAGGAACTTAAAGCTGTTCACCCTCTCAACCCCAGATCCATTGATGTCAATAGGGGTTAGCCCATCTCCATTCCTCCTGTAATCCACAACCAGCTCCTTTGTTTTTGCAACATTGAGGGAGAGGTTGTTTTCTTGACACTACTGTGTCAGAGAGATGACTTCTTCCCTGTAGCCCACCTCATCATTGTTTGAGATGAGGCCAATCAATGTAGCGTTGTCGGCAAATTAATTAGCAGATTGGAGCTATGGGTGATGACACAGTCACAGGTATACAGGGAGTAAAGGAAGGGACTCATTACGCAGCCCTGAGGGGCTCCTGTATTGAGGGTCAGAGGGGTGGAGGTGAGGGAGCCCACTCTTACCACCTGCTGGCGATCTGACAGGAAGTTCAGGATCCAGCTGCACAAAGCAGGGTCAAGGCCGAGGTCTCTGAGCTTCCTGTCGAGCCTGGATGGAACTATGGTGTTGAATGCTGAACTGTAGTCTAAGAGCAGCATTCTCACGGAAGCATCCTCCTTCTCCAGATGTGTAAGGACAGTGTGTAGAGCTGTGGCGATTGTATCATCTGTCAATCAGTTGTGTTGGTAGGCGAATTGTAGGGGGTCCAGTATGGGTGGTAGCATGCTGCAGATGTAATCCTTGACCAGTCTCTCAAAGCATTTGCTTATTATTGAGGTGAGTGCGACAAGATGCCAGTCGTTCAGGCATGTTACCTTGGTCTTTTTTGGTACAGATACAATGGTGGATAATTTGAAGCAGGAGGGCACTCTACACTAGGAAAGGGAGATATTAAAAATATCAGTAAACTTACTACCCTGGAGGTCCTGTTTTCATCTTTCTATCGAGCTCTCTTCAGGACCTCCCAATGTCTACCTATGGCACCAAGACCTCTGGCTGCTCACACCCACCTTTGAGAATGCCATGGATCCGATCCAAGACTGCCTCGATGCTGGCACCAGGGAGGCAGATGTATCACACCCACAGGATCTCATCTCTGTTCCACTAACTAAGGAATCTCCTATCAACAATGCAGTTCTCTTCGCCTCTCTGCTCTTTTGAGCCACAGCACCAGACTCAATGCCAGAGACCCAGTCACCATAGCTCTCCCCAGTAGGTCATCCCTCTCAACAGTATCTAAAGTTGTACACTTATTATTGAGGGAAACAGCCACAGGTATGCTCTGCACTGGCTGTGCATTTCCTCTTTCTCCTGACAGAATCAGAATCAGACTTTAATCGCCAAGTACCTGTGCACATACAAGGAATTTACTTCCGGCAGATGTTGTCTCTCTGCTCATAACAATAATAATGATAAATATAAATGAAAATATAGATTATACATACAGGTAGTGCAATCCAAGTAATAGTTAGCCAACAGTTAACTGTTCAGCAAAGTGACCGCAGTAGGGAAAAAACTTCTCCAGTGCCTATTAGTCTTAGTCTGGAGGGATCTGAAGCGCCTACCAGATGGAAGCAGTTCAAACAGTCCGTGCGCAGGATGGAAGGAGTCCTTTATGATGTTCCCCGCCCTCTTCTTCAACCTGGAAGAGTACAGGTCCACAATAGAGGGCAGGGAGGCTCCAATGATGCGCTCAGCAGTCCTCACTGTGCGCTGTAGTCTGGTTCTATCCTGCTTGGTGGCGGCTCCAAACCACACAGTGATGGAGGTGCACAGGACAGACTCAGTGACTGCAGTGTAGAACTGCAGCAGCAATTCCTGAGGCAGACCATATTTCCTCAAGAGCCGCAGGAAGTACATCCGCTGCTGGGCCTTCTTCAGGATGGAGCTGAAGTTCTGCTCCCACTTCAGATCCTGAGAGATGGTGGTTCCCAGGAACCTGAAGTCACCTAGTTACCAGTCTCAGGCAAACTAGGGGTGACTAGCAGCCTGTACCTCCTGTCTATCACCTTCTTATTCTCCCATAGGAGTCAAAGGTCATCAAACTACAGCTCCTTAATACATTCTCTCAGGAGCACAACTTGATGCACCTGGTGCAGATGTGTTTATCTGAGAAACTGGATGTCTGCCAGAATTCCCACATCCCACACAGCACTGACCCTAGAGCCATTCTCATTACTATGCCCTAACAGAGAAAGAATGAATAAATAAAGACTCAGTGAGAGTAATTTACCTCACCCAAACTTCATCTTGCAGAAGCCACTCTGAACACCAACACACTGACTCTACCCACACCTGTGCTATTTTTATTGGCTCCTTCTAATGACTCCTGCATGCTGATTGGTTGTTCCTCAACTCAGAGAAACTGCCACAAAACACTGCCTTCAAAATCTCAATCACCATTCTGATTAATAAGTAGCTCTTTTCACACACCCCTGATGTGGATTGTGCAACTCAGATGGTAGATTTAGATAAATATTTGAATGATTGGGAAAATGGGGGTTATTGGCAACAGACATAGAAGGAGAGTTCAGATTAACATAGGCCTGCCACAATCATATGCAGTGGTGGGACAGGCTTAAGGGACTTGATGGCCATTTTCTGTTTCATTTTCTTGCATTCATATGATGTGTTTCAATCCTTCCAATTTTATCATTTCAAAAATATGTACCATTAAAAAATTAACATTACTGTTGCTGCAGCATCCAGTTTAATTATTTGTACTGTTTTTATCAGTATGTTAAAGAGAGTTTTATTTTTGTTTCAGCACATCAAATATCACTGTGCAACAAACATTAATATAATGTAAGTGGCTATTGGTTCATACCTTGACTCATGTCACGGTGGTTTTCAAGATCTGTTATATACTCATGTAGACAAGCTCCTTGACTCTAAACAAGCAGTGTGTACATGGTGTGTAGGATTTGGCCACCAAAAATATCCAATAGCAAATTCAGAAGAAAATTTTTTACAGAGATAAGAGAGCAGAAACTCGACCATTGATGGTGCTAAACCTGGCAGTGAAAGGAGGAGGATTGGGCGTGGGAGTAGCAACCCCATCCTGTAAAAACCCAGTGCGACAGAAACACCAACAGAGAAGAACGTCCCGAAGAGAGGAAGGATCTTCAAAATGGGCTACACCTGGGTGATTTGAAAAACTAGCTCAGGACAGAGAACTCTGATTAAGTACTCTCAGTTGCCTATGCCCCAGAGGGGATGGTGGACTCAGTACTTCAGAGTGTGGAACCAAATAGTATTTTTGTCTTTAAGGACAGAGTGGGCAAGCATATTGATGAGAAAGGAGTAGAGAGATATACTGTTAGAGGAAGTTGAAGTTGAGTGTAAATGTTGGAATGACCTAATTTCATGGCTTTATTTCTGTGTCATTTCTATGTAGCAAACTTAGAAAGACCAATCAATTCCGGATGTTTCCTTTAGTGGGAGAATATAGAACTTGAGGCAGAGTCTGGGGGTGTGACTTAACCACTTAAGACTGTGGTGAAGAGGGATTTCTTCTCAAGAATCTAGAGAATTCTTGACTCTGAGCTGTGGGCATCAACTTGTTTTAGCTAATATAGGTGAGGAAATCATTCACTATCGGGAACAATTGTAAAATGCAGTGGAGTTGAAATCAGATCAGTAGTGGTCTTAATGGTGAAGCAGACTTGAGGGGATTACAGCCTACTCCTGTTATATTTGCCATTTTATGGCATCCACAATATTTTAAAGTGACCGAGATAGAACCTGCACCCTCCAATGAAGAACATAAGCAGATTATCTGTACATTTATGTAAAGGAAATACTTCCCAGGACAAAACTGGCACCACCAAAAGTGTAGCCTGCTCCTAATACTGCATAGGAGAGTCGGCAAGAATTTCTGGAGTTGGATTTGTGCCCAGAATCCAGTCTCTAAGGGCTCAGCTTCAGGAGTTTACATTAATCTTTCTCCGCATGTTCACTTTCTGTTTATGTGGCCATTTGAAGGTTCTCTGTGTTGCATACAGAACCTAGTCTGGCCCTCCCTCCCAAATTCCTTTCTTCAGCGATAATGGTTTTTGTTTGTTGCTGGCTGCTGCTGTCAAGTGCAGCCACGTGTTAGAACAACCCCAGCAGGACAGAGTCGGGACAGAAGAAAATTGCAGCCTTGCCCTTCCCACAGAAACAGTGCTTACCAGCTGCTGCCAAGCTGGC
The DNA here is from genome assembly GCF_030144855.1 of Hypanus sabinus. Classification (NCBI taxonomy): domain Eukaryota; kingdom Metazoa; phylum Chordata; class Chondrichthyes; order Myliobatiformes; family Dasyatidae; genus Hypanus; species Hypanus sabinus. Next base: position 128,584,164 of record NC_082706.1, read on the forward strand.
AGTCAGTAGACTCTAGAACAATAGGTACTGACTAAAGAACAGCGAACATCAGTGCGCGCGCGTGCACGTGCGCACACACACAACGCTGGAGTAACTCAGCAGGTCAGGCAGCATCTATGGAGTGAAGTGAACGTTTTGGGACGTGACCTTTCATTATTTATCTATTTTATTTACTTATCCAGAGAAGCAGTACCGCGTAGGTAGAGTAAGCCACTCCGGTCCTTTGAGCCACACCACCCCAGCAACCACTGACAGCCCTGATTTAACAATAACTAATCACAGATCAGTTTACAATGACCCACTAACCAGTCTCTAACCATACAGTACACATTTGGACTGTGGGAGGAAACCCAAGCACCAGGGAAAAATCCACACATTCCACAGGGAGGACATAAAGAGACGCCGGAATTGAACTCCGAACTCGGACACACCAAGCTGTAATAGCATCGTGCTAACCACTACACTATCGTGGCTCCTCAGGGAAAGAAAGGGAGCAGAACCCAAAATAAAAGGGCGGGTTGAGCTGGTGGGTGATCGGTGAATCCACCGGGAGAAGGTAGGAAGGCTGGGGGCGGGGAAGCATCAAACCAGGTCTGAGTAAATTCAGCCATTAATTATCAGGGAGGAATTGCTGTGTCTCATAAAGAAAGGAGTTATAATAGAAGTATTAGATAATTAATTCTCTACCTTTTTTAACAGGCTGAAGCAAAATATTCAAGATGGTATTGAGAACCTTAAGGGCATGTGTTGAAAGCAGACAGAATCCCTGTGTAAGTGACAGAAGGGGCACATCCCACCTGTATGCCCCATCAGGTGCACCCTGTCCTAATGGTGTAAGAGACTGTAGTTCCCCCATTGACCTTATCAGGTACACCCTGTCCTAACAATGGGGGACTGTAGTTACCCCATTGGCCTCATCAGCCACCTCAGAACTCATAAAGCCAGCAAAAACAGGTCATGCTCAATCCCAGGTGCAGAGGTGTATGCATTGCTAAGCTGTTGAATCTAGCCAGTTTATAAATACACTTCTCAAAGACAAGCTGTCATTAGGAATCCCTCTCCTGCATCATTTGTGCATGTGGGGTCATAAAAGACACATGAACATTATCCCTCTCCTGATACCCATACTTCATAATAAACCTGTTTGTAATAAAAATCCTTCTTTGATAAAAGCACAAAAGAAAGAGATGTGCATCTCAAAAGGAGTAAATTGCTGTGTTCTAGCTGACACTGTTATTACTCATCCCCCATTCTTTGAGGAAGGAGGACATTCCTGGATCATTACCACTGAGAATCTCATTTTAGCTTCTGCTTTGAGATTCTCATTGAGGGCTGACAGTTTGCATAAAGTTTTGGTATGCACAATTGATCACTGGTAGTCATTGCTTTCAATATCATCTTATTTTCTGTCACAGAAATACAGCTTAAAAATAAAAGACAGTAAGATCTCAAACTGAAAATGTAAGGCAGTAACATTAAAATGACATGACCCCTGACTTGCACAGTAATAACAACTGGGCCTTGCACCATGCTGTGTTCAAAACGATGATCAGTATTTCAAGGCATGAAGATGCACACCACAAAAACAGGCTACTTGGCCTATGAAGCATCTATTTATACTAATCCCATTTCCTTCCCCACATTCCCTTCATCGTCTCCCAGGTTCTGTCGTCCAACAGAAGAATGTCCAGTGACAAATGAACATAGCAACCTATGCACCTTTGTGACATGAGAAGGAACCAGAATATCTGGAAGAAAGCCATATAGGCTCATGGGGGGAATGGGGGAAACTTCTCACACACACACACACACCCCGCCCCCCCCCCCCCCGCCGTGATTTAATCTGCATTGGTGGAGTTGTCAGAACTTCCAAGTTCTGAGTTATATTCTGGAATCTTCGAGTCCGACCACCAAAAGTTCTAGCCTCAATATGGAGAGGAAAACATTAGAATCTAAGCTGACAGTCAAGGCAAAGCTGAGGGAGTGCCACATTGTTAATTGTGCCACATTTTCGATGTTCACAACTCCAACCCTTGTCCAGGAAAATCCATTTCTTACTCTCTGTCCGTCCCTAATTTCTTCATCTCACTGATAATTAAGGTGAAAAATGTTGACTGTCACAGGAACCACTTTCAAACCTCTCCATTTTGTTACCCCAGAGCCTTACTGAAATATTCTGAGCAGCTATGCCAGGGTTAAGGATCAAGAACTAGAGGGCATAGATTTAAGGTGAGAATGGAGAGAATCCATAGGGACCTGAGGAATCACTCTTTCACCCACAGGAAGCTCAGTGTTTGGATTAAGCTTCCTGTGGAAGAGACTACATTAACAACGTTTAAATAGGTACTTGGATAGGTATCGTACATGGATAGGAAGGGTATAGATGGATGTGGGGCAAAAGTGGGCAAATGGAACTAGCTTAGTTGGAAATCTTGGCCAGCCACGACCAGTCAGGCTGAAGGGCCAACGCTGCACTGTATGACTCAATATCTCTGCTTTAAGAGATTCGTCTGTAGGTTCTCTACAGTGATAATAGCCCAATTAATGGGCTCCAAAGAGATGAAATGTTCTTATTGCAGCATGCCACGCATGATTCTATAAACCCTAGTTGTGGGTCACAGTACGAGCCTCACAGTTGGCTCATGTCTTTAGTGCAGTGCCAGTGAGCCGCAGGATTCCCAGCTTCCCTGCAGAGAAGCACAACCTCCCCATCCGCTCACCACCTCTTGGATATATCCATGAAGGAATAATCTTAAACATCTGCAGGATATGCAAGGTGGACATAGACAAAGAGATGAAAGGATAAGGAACTGAAGGACAAAGGGAACTGGCACAGAAGGCCAGCATATATCAGATATGATTATTGAAAGGCAGGGCAAGCGTGAGGGGCCTGGTGGAAAACTCGTTGTCCTGTTTTCTTGAAACGAAGTGAGCGTAGTTTATTTATTTATGCAGAGATACAGCACAGAATAGGCCTTTCTGACCCAAGCTGCACTGCCCAGCAACTCCCAACAATGACCAATTTAACCTGAGCCTAATCACGAGACCATTTACAATGACCAATTAACCTACTATCAGTAGGGTACGTCTTTGGACTGTGGAAAGAAACCTATACACTCTACAGGGATGCTAGGATTGAACTCCGCGCCCGAGGATGTGACAGCAGTGTGCTAACTACTACACTAGCGTGGCGCCCACACAGAAAATTAGTGGGAAAATGGAGTTACTGTGAGCTGGCAAAGCCCCTATGGACTGAACTGATTTCCTTCAATGTGATGAGTTAATAATAAATAGTCTACTTTCAAAAAGAACACAATCAGAAATTCACAAGAATCAGTAAAATATGTAACATGGAAAAAGGTTAAGTGTGGATTGAGCTAAATTCATCTGTATCAATGGAACAAAAATAGCAAACACAAACACAAGACAATCTGCAGACGCTGAACATCCAAGGCAAAAATGTGGTAAACAAAAAATAGCCATCAGTTCTTACTTTCATTTGGAATGTTTACAGGAGCATTCAGGAGACTTCAATATCCAAAGTGCAAATATGGAGACCTGAGACGCCTTCTGGCCAGCAACATTGTTTTTATTCCGATGGCAGCAACTCTGCACCTTCCACAGGACTCCCTGCATTTCAATTTAACTTGAGCTTCCATTGGAAAGGTAGAACGCTTGAGGAATACTTGTGAGCTGTGTGGTAGTGTAGCGGTTAGCACCACTAAGGACTGGGAACAATTCCCACCGCAGTCTGGAAGAAGTTTGTACATTCTCCCCATGACAATGTTTCCTTTCGGTGCACCGGTTTTCTCCCACATTCCAGAGACGTATGAGTCAGTAGTTAGCAAGGCATAGGTGCGCTAATTTGGCGCTGGAAGAATGGTGACCCTTGCCCTTTGGACTGTGTTGGTCGTTGACAAAATATGATGCATTTTGCTCTACATTTTGATGTTTCAGTGTACACATGACAAATACAGCTGATCTTTGAGTGTGCACTGTAGAGAGTTGACGTGCTGGATGTTGGGAGGACCTTCTCTTAACTTGCACTACCCTCATGGAGAAGGTGTGAAGCAAACAGCGAGGCATTTAGAGTAACAGTGAAATCTTGCAAATCCCCAGCTGAAATTAGCATCTGTTCCCAGGATATGCCCACTCCATTCCAAGACATCAGAGACTCAAAGAATGGGGTTTCCCTTCCTCCACTATTGATGCTGCTCTCTCCCACACCTCCTTTATTTCTGCGGTCACCCCATCTTCCCACTGCCTTAACAGGGATAGAATTCCTGTTGTCCTTATCTACGACCACAGGAGCTTCCACATCCAAAACATCATCCTCCACAACTTCCTCCATCACCAAAGGGTTCCTACCACTAAACATATCTTTACCTCTCCGCTTTTCATGGGGATCCCGTGATTCCTTGTCCATCCATCCCCATTAACACAGCAAGCAGTCCACGTGCTACCCCTGCCCGTTCACCTCCTCCCTCACCTCCATTCAGGGCCCCAAACAGTCCTTCCAGCTGAGGCAACACTTCACCCGAGAGTCTGCTGGGGTCGACTATCGTGTCCGGTGCTCCAGATGCAGCCTCCTCTACGCAGATGAGACCCATCGTAAACTGGGGACCATTTTGTCGAGCATCTCTGCTCTATCCAGTAAAAGTGGAACTTCCCAGCAGCCATTCCCATTCCCATTCCAGCTTGTCAGTCATTGGCTTCCTCTTGTGCCAAGATGAGGCCACCCTCAGGGAGGAAGAACAACACCTTACATTCCACCCGGGTAGCCTCAAACCTGATGGCCTGAATACCAATTTTTCCTTTTCCTTCCCGTAATCTTTTTCTCCCTCCTCCCACCCCCTCACTTCCTCTATTCCCCACCCTGTCCTTTCACTTTTTCTCAGCTGTCTATTACATCCCACTGGTTCTCCTGCTCCTTCCCATTCTCCTATAATCTACTCTCCTCTATTATCAGATTCCTTCTTCTCTCATTCACCAGGCCTCACCTATCACCTTCCAGCTAGCCTCCTTTGTCTACCCCCACCTTTTTATTCCGGTATCTTCCCCCTTCCTTCTCAGCCCTGAAGAAGGGTCTCAGCCCGAAATGTCAACTATCTATTTATTTCCATAAATGCTGCCTGACCTGCTGAATTCCTCTAGCATATTCTATGTATTGTTTGAAAACAGTTATTATCTAGCTCCAGGACAAGCAACAAAAGCCATTTCATATGATAGTTAAGATTCAATCATGTTGTTATGGCCTTGAGATGTACATGACAGATCAGCTCAGAACAGACTGACTTCTACTCTATTAAAGAGAAAAGTGAGCCAGATGTCACCTGTGCTCTATGAATAGAATTGAAATCTGATTTGGCACCCCGGCATGAGGTAACATGCACAATTATATTTAGACCCAGCCAGGGGCATGAACTTATTTAAAATCATATGGAAGCAACAGGTCAACACTCACAACTCCTACCTATTAAGATGAGTTATTGCATGAGGGGAAGATGTAAACATACACTTTGCATCATCTGGCGAATTTGATTCAATTAGCTGTTAATGAAGTGATATACTGCCATCTGCTGGCAAAAGCTAAAATACACCAATAACAACTCCGAACTTCGTTCAAATTGTGCTGTCATCTGAGGCAATGGCTTAATTGCAGTGGACGCCAGCTCCCAACCTACAACTGTACATACCCTAGAATGAATAAATTATCACAGTGAAATCCAATAACTTTCAACTACAACCCGTGTATTTTCTTCTATACAAAGGAGTCAGTGGCAGATCAAGTGACCTCTGTTCTGATTTCAACCTAGTTTGGTCTTGCCTCTTCAAACCCCTTCATCCCAACATCAACCTCTTTTTTTCTTGGCTCTGTAGCTTGCTCCAATGAACTTTAAACAGGCCACATGAGTTATACCATTGCTACTCCAACACACCCTGAAAAAGTAGGTGTGTAGGCATCTTGGACAATGTCTCCCATCCACTCCATGATGTACTGGTTAGGCACAGGAGTACATTCAGCCAGAGACTCATTCCACCGAGATGCAACACTGAGCGTCATAGGAAGTCATTCCTGCCTGTGGCCATCAAACTTTACAACTTCTCCCTTGGAGTGTCAGACACCCTGAGCCAATAGGCTGATCTTGGACTTATTTCCACTTGGCATGATTAATTTATTATTTAATTATTTATGGTTTTATATTACTATATTTCTTCACTATTCTTGGTTGGTGCGGCTGTAATGAAACCCAATTTCCCTCGGGATCAATAAAGTATGTCTGTCTGTCTATTTGTCTGTCTGTGTAACAAATGACAAAGTTGAGGCAAATAGACTTTAAAGAAGTAAGTCTATTGGCAAGGCAGGGGCAGGATTGGAGTGTGGAAGGTTTGAGAGGCTAAACGGCGTTGATTTGAATGCAAAAAGCCTCAGAGGTGATGTGAATGAAATGGATTGGTTATCATGGAACTATGGTAGTATAACTATTAAGGAAGCATTGTTGAAGAATAGTCGGGACTGGCAGCTCGATGTTCTAGGTACCAAATTTTCTGATGTGACATGAGAGGAGGGGAAATAGGTCATTGCTGAGGGAGAATATCAGGGCAGAATTTAAAGAGGATATCATGGGGGAACATCCAGTGAGGCAACTTGAATCGAACTTAGAAGCAATAAAGTTCAAAGTAAATTTATTATCAAAGTAATAAAAAGTAATGTCACCATGTACAACCCTGAGATCATTTTCCTGTGGGTATACTCAGTAAACCCAATGCAAGACACACCCAACAGGGTAGACAACCAACCAATATGTAAAAACAGCTGTGCAAATGCAAAAGATAAAAAAGAAATATTAATAGTAAATGAATAAGCATTAAAAATCAAGAACATGAGATGAAGAGTCCTTGAAAGTGAGTCATGATCATTCTGATAGGATTATACTGTAGCTCACCTAACCCATCCCCAACACAAACACATTAGTCAATAACAATTATAGGAGTAAATATGTAGGGAAATCACAGAGACGTATAGGAATGTTAGCACGTGTAGCTTTAACTTCCCTATTACTGACTGGTACTGCATTATCACTAAAGGAGCAAAACCCATGAAAGTTTTCTCATGTAAGATGTAGAAGCACAACTAAAGAAAGGTCCATATTTGACCTCATCTTCAGAAATGAGGCTGAGCAAGTGATTGATGTTACATTGGGGGAACACTCTGAGAGTGGTGGTCACAAATCTGTTAGCTTCAAGGTTGTAATGAGAAAGGTCGTCAAGATAAAGTCCCAAATTGGGAGAAGGTGAATCTCGATGGCATCAAGCAGGAATTTGCAAAAGTTGACTGAGGAAGGTTGTTTGCAGGTGAAGGAACATCAGACAGGTAAGGAAGATCTTGGAGCCAGCACGTTCAGATTAGAGTGAAGGACAAGGCTAGCAGGTTAATAGAATGCTGGCTGATAATAAATATTGAGGAAAAAGAAAGGGACAAATTTCAGTTGTAGGCAATTAGAATCAAGTAAGACTCTGGGGGAGTATAACATATGTAGAAGTACACTTAAAAGAAAATCAGGAGGGAAAAACAGGCCAAGAGATATTCCTATCAGATAGCATCTTCATCCCTTGAAGATTGCACCAAAAAGGTAACTCGGGTGAGAGTAGAGTTCATAGAATCGTACAGTACAATAACAGGCCTTTCGGCCCAACTAGTCCTTGCTGATCAAGATGCCACATCCAGGTTATTTCCATGTGCCAGTGTTTGGCTCAAACCCTTCTAAACCTTTCCAATTCGTATATCCGTCCAGCTGTCTTTCAAAAGTTGATATTGTACCTGTCTCAACCACTTTCTCTGGCAGGTCATTCCATGTGCATATCACTACTGGTGGAAAAAATGTTGCCTCTCAAGTTCTTCTTAAATCTTTCCCTTCCCACCTTAATTCTCTGCCTTTTAGTACCAAATTTCTGAACCCATTTTACCATGAGACCTAGGAGCAGAATTAGGCCATTCAGCCCATCGAATCTACATCGCCATTCCATCATGGCTGATTTATTATCCCCTCAACCCCATCCTCCTGCCTTCTCCCTGTAACCTTTGATATCATTACTAATTAAGAACCTATCAACCTCCACGTTAAATATATCCAATGTCTTGGCGCCTGCACAGGAACGTCAGCCTAAATTTTCAGTACAGCCTTATTCAGATATCTTATGGCTACCTGCTTTTTGACAGAGGATTTCATCAAAATTGACAGAGGCAATTGCAGAAGCTGCCTCATTCTATTTAAAATATCTTAGTCTAGAAACATGCTGCCAATTATCACTTCAGATTTTGCTGGATCTTTTTTCCGTTTTCTGAAGCTGACGGGAAGTACTTTGCTATCAGGGTTCTCTGTGCAGGGACCAACAGATCTGGGGTTCGCTGCATATTCCATAACCACACCAGGTTCTAAGTCTGCTGTACATTACAGAGCTACAATTAATAAATTCACACTCAAATATTTTGCAGTGACAAGGGATTCTCATTTAATGGAGATTGTTCTTCAGCTTCAGCCCAGTCGACCATATACTCCTGTGCAGTGTACAATGGCCCAGATTTATTTATTTATGTGTTTGTTTGTTTACTGAGATACAGCTTGAAATAGGCCTTTCCGGCCCTTCAAGCCAGGCTGCCCACCAATGCCCCAATTTAATCCAAGCTCAGTTGTAACCCAGGTTAATTAAACCCAAAGTAGTAATGTTAGAAAGCTCTACCTGCAGAGGGATGAAAATGAGGTTTACCAATTTTATTAAAAAAGGAGAATTTGCTATGTGAGGGAGGGACAGGCTAGACACAGGACGGACAAGGAGAGAAACACAGCATCAACTAGAAGCTGAAGACATGAGCTGTTGAGAGTAGAATTAGTAGTGAGTATATCTACCCTACTAACTTGAAACCTGTGGAGGAGAGACAATAGCGATAAAAGATTTATTGAAGCTACAGTTATAGAACACGCAGCAGCTTTAACAAGATAATATCGGCAGAGACAGGTGTCCAAAATCCCTGCCGTGTAGTTGGGGATTAGTTCTGCAAAATCATACCAAGGCATTTGGTCAAGATTTGTACAAGTTTGTGAATTGACTTTCTGAGGATGATAAGCTACTTCATTCCAACAAAGCCAAGACACAGGATGGTAAGCCACCCAGATGAAGAACCAGCGCGGGAATGAAATGAAGCAGCGGATTCAATACAGTCGGATGCGTAAGATTATTTTCATTCGAAGAATCTGAATTTGATTTTCTGCAAGAACTGATTATTTTTGCACAGACTTTGATAAGTTACTAAATGAGATTTACTTTGTCTAAGGGTTGTGATGTTGGAGAATTGTCATGAAAGGAGTTTAACTGTGTATATATAATTCTTGAATTTGAATTTATACTACCTGGAACAGAAACTGAAGTTAACTATAATACTTGAGAATAGGAATTATATTTGGTTTTCTAACTAACTAGGGATAAGTTGAAAGGAAAGTTTGGTCTGTAAACTTCTAAACAGTGAATAACACCAGATCTAATCAGTTAGAGAACTTGGAGTAAGAAAGGTTATTCTAATGAATATCACTGATTCTAAGCAGGAATTTGGCTTTGGTTGATACCTGATACCTAAGGTTTGGAATGTAAACAGATTGTTTGAATTTTGAATTATTCTTGCTCATGCAAATAGTTGTACATATTGTTTTTTCCTTAGAAAATAAACTTTATTTCCAGAAGTGTGTGGTTTCTATTCACTGCCTCCTTCTGATACCTGGACTCTTCTGATGGCCTATCAGCACCTGGTGTGATTTGATTTTCTCTAAAGAGTGCAAGGACTAGTCACACACTGGAGCTACACAGATGTTACAGAATCACGGGGCAATTCACAATGAGCAACTGCAATACCTTTGGACTGTGAGGGAGTCCGGAGCACCCAGAGGAAACTCATGGACAGAACGTACAAACTCCATGCAGGCAGAGGCAGGAATTGAACCAGAGGCACCTTTAGTGTAAAGCATTATGCTAACCACTACACTACCATGCTGCCCACTCAATCGTGATCCAGCAACAGATCTGCTTGGCTCTACCAGTTTTCTGTTAAATTTTACTCACATTATCAGGTCCATCCACCTTTTTGCTTCACATGCCTCGAAATTAAATGCTAAATGTGGAATGTGCAACATTGATATAAAACACAGATCCTTCGAAATCCAATCCTGGAAACTATTTCTCAGTTGCTGGAGACTCTGAATGAATTCTAGAGAGCTGGGAGAATTATGCCCAGCCAAATAAAAAATGCTATTAATGTAGATATCTGGATGGAAAAAGCTTTCTGCCAGGACTGGAGGGTTAGGGATCACCACTGTCAAACTGCTCTGTGTTATGAAGCTATGACAAACTCTATTTCCAAGGTGCTAATTCCTTCTCGCTGTCTCACTTTGAACTAGACAATTTGAAACCTTAGCATTATATTTAATCCAGAGCTGAGTTTGTACCCTGATCCTCTGCTGTTTTCAAAACCCATTACCTCACCACCTTCCTGCTCCAACTTAGCACATCGTCTGAAAGCACTAAGCACTCGCTTGCTGATGACAGCAGTTCCTAGACAAAGTTTTTGACTGGAAGTTCCTCAGTGTTGTTTTTCTCAGACTAAAGCAACACTCCTGGTTTTGCTGCGTTTCCTACTGGACACAAGAACACCTGAAAACAGGAATAGCACTCGGGCACCCTGCCCCTCCATTCAATACGATCATGGCTCTTCAATTCATTTTCTGTACCATATCCTGATAACTTCTTGATCTTTCAAACATGTATCTGTCTCCAGTTTAAATGTATCTAACAAACTGAACTCCACTACCCTGTGGAGCAGAGAATTCCACAGATTTGCCACTTCCAAGAGAAGAGAAATTTTAAATGACCATCCTTGTATTTTGTGTTTATATCCCATGTTTGTGATTCTCCCACGAGAGAAAACATTTCAGCATCTACCTTATCACCGTCATCCTCACTTTCCTGAAGTTAGAGGAGACCAGGCATAAACCGCCTGGTTTTGATAGGTATTTTGAAGTAAAGCAACCTCTCACAGCACTCACTGAACTCTTAAAGGGATAGGGCACAATGCAAGGGAGTATTGCCACTGGACGATAAATGCTGTGTTGACGGGAGATGTGGCAGTAGGAGAGCACTGCCACAGGATTAAATAGCCCAAACACACTGGTGAACAGTCTTCATCGTGGGTATGTTCTTTATGCATGAATACCACAGACTCCTCACCCACTCACCACCCCCCCTCCCCACCTTCATCCTTCCCCTGGGTTACACAACAATCCTCCTGGCAAGTTGACTGACAGGCCCCTGAAAGGATATGAGTGCATTTAGGGGAAGCATTAGGAGAATATATCATCGGAGACAATCCATCACCCACTCAATCGAGCATTACCTCCCCCAAGTATGGCTGAGTCCTTGGATCCGATGTAGGGCTTATCAGATGTCTCAGCATGAAGAGAACTGAAGTGGAAGCAATTCAGCCCCAGCCATTGGAAGACCGGAATAAGCTTGTCCCATCATTGCACAACGATGGGCTGGAGCTCATCTGGGAAACCTCAGCGACTCATGAAGTATGCATTAAAAAAGTAACATTCCTCTTGTGATTATAAAGGGGCACCAGACAGTGCTATGTACAACGCAGAATGAAAATAAATTGTCCTGCACTATGAATTGCAATATATGAATGTACTATGATACGTATATGTTTACAAACTTTATGAATAGAATTTTGGAAAATATTTAACAGTTTGATCTCAGTCCTTTCACTCAACCACCCCCGCCCCACCACCTAGACATCTCTCCATTGGCCCAATCACATTCCCTCCCCATGCAGCAAGTCTCACACTTCACATGTTTCACTCCACTGAGCACCGCCCTGTTAGCGCATTGTCACAGGCACCATTACAATTCTAAGCCTACAAAATCTGTCATTCAGAGTTCTGTGATATACCTAATGAACTTATGAGAGGCAGTGACAGGATATACAGTAAGAATCTATCTTCCAGGGTAGAAATATCAAATACTAGAGGGCACGCTTTCAAGATGAGAGGACGAATGCTTGAAGGAGATGTAAGGAGCAAGTGTTTTTTTACACACAGAGTCATAGGTGTCCTGTGCTGTTCTCTGCATTGTTTTCTGCAGCTAGTCCAGCACTGTGATGGGGTTTGAGAACCTCAGCAAGAAGACTGAGTAAAGTTTATGGCCCTGGCCCAGGTTAAATCAGGGTCAGAGTGACATACTGATTAGGATGCATCTTCAGCTTCTGTCTCAGGCAGCCTTCTGTTTAACCATGTGGAGCTGAGGTCAGTCAAGGCTGATGATGGAGTCAATTCAAACACAGCCAGTTTTATCAGAGAGAATGAAATTTAGATCCTTACAAATGGAGTAATGTGATTCTCATCTATTTGTTCTTATTTGCATTCCAATATTGTTCTAAAGACAGATTCAGATAAGAAAGGATTCACTCACGAGAGCAACAAAGATATATACAATGTTAATCAGGAAAAATGGGATGACATTGGACACACGCACTCACTTGCACATATGTTCCCATGCTCACATGTTCACTCACGTACATGTGTACACACACACACACACTCACTCACTCACACACACACACACACACACTCACTCACTCACACACACACACACTCACACACACACACACACACACACACACACACACACACACACACACACACACACACACACACACACACACACACACACACTCACTCACTCACTCCAGATGAAGAGTTTCAGCCTGAAATGTTAGCTTTTTATTGACCAGATGAGTTCCTGCAGCAGTATTGTGTGTGTTTTGCTCAAGATTTCCAACATCTGCAGAATCTCTTTGTGCCAACACATATTACATTTTGCTGCAATACAGATTAGAGACATATAGAAATCTGATATCATGGAATACAAAAATGATAGAATTAAAACCAAGTCATTTGTTAACTATCTACACTGTTGTTTGGCTTAACCCTTAAAAGGAGGTTAGAAAGAACTGTAAATAATCTAGTACTGAATTAGTTAGTAACCAAAAGAATCCAAGGGGAGTTGATGAATCATAGTGTCATAGAAAAGTAAAACACAGAAACAGACCCTTCAGTCCATCTAGACTGTGCCGAACCAGTTACTCACATCGGCCTGCAACAGGACTATATCCCTACCATCCATGTACCTGTCCAAATTTCACCTAAACATTAAAATTGATCTCGCATGCACCACTTGTGCTGGCAGCTCATTTTAGTTTCTCATGACACTCTGAGTGAAAATATTTCCCCTCATGTTCTACTTAAACTTCTCACCTTTCACCCTTAATCCATGAGCTCTGGTCCTACCCAACCTCAGTGGAAAAAGCCTGCTTGTATTTACCCTATCTATACCACTCATAATTTTGTATACCTCTATCAAATCTCCTATTAATCTTTTATGTTCCAAGGAATAAAGTCTTAACCTATTCAATCTTTCATTATCATTCAACACCTTTGTAAATTTTCTCTGTACTCTTTCAATCTTATTTACATCTTTCTGTAAATAGGTGACCAAAACTGCACACAATATTTCAAATCAGGCCTCACCGATGTCTTTTACAACATCAAAATAAAATCCCATCTCCTGTCCTCAATACTTTGATTTATGAAGGCCAATGTGCCAAAAGCTTCCATTATAACCCTATGTACTTGTGATGCCACTTTCAATAAGCTATGGATCTGTATTTCCAGGTCCCTTTGTTTCACCGCACTCCTCAGTGTCATACAATTTGGTTGGTTGTACCAAATTGCAAAACCTTGCACTTGTCTGCATTGAATTCCATCTGACATTATTCAGCTCATTTTTCCAGCTGGTCCAGATCCCACTGCAAACTCTGATAGTCTTCCTCACTGTCCACTATACCCCGAGTCTTGGTGTCATCCATAAATTTGCTGATCCAGTTAACCACATTATCATCCAGATCATTGATATAAATGAAAAACAACGGATCCAGCACCAATCCCTGAGACTAGTCAAAGGCTTCCAGTGAGAGAGGCAACCATCTACTCCCACTCTCTGGCTCTCCCATAAAGCCAATGTCTAATCCAATTTACTACCTCATCTTGAATGTCAAGCAACTGAACCTTCTTGATCAATCTCCTCTGCAGGACCTTGTCAAATACCTTGCTTAAGTCCATGTAGACAACATTCACTGCTTTGCCTTCACCCACTTTCTGAGTAACTTCCTCAAAAAACTCTGTAAGATTGGATAGACATGACTTACCACGCACGAAACCATACTGACTATCCTTAATCAGTGCATGCTATCCAAATATTTATATATCTGGTCCCTTAGAATAACTTTCAATAACTTTCATACTACTGATGGCAGGCTCACTGGTCTACAATTTCCTGGTTTATTTTTAAATGGAGGAACAGCATTGGATATCCTCTGATCCTTTGTTATCTCACCTGTCGCTAAGGATGATTTAATTATCTCTGTTTGGGCCATAGCAATTTCTGCCCTTCCTTCCCACACAGTCTGAGGGAACACCTTATCAGGCCCTGGGGATTTATGCACCCTAATTTTTCTCAAGACAGCAAACACCTCCTCTGTAATCTGTCTAGGATCCATTTCATTGATGCCATTTTCCCTCACTTCTCAATGTCCGTTTCCTTCCCCATCTCTTTTGGCTCCACACACGGATTAATATTCTGATCTTCCAGATAACAGTTTTGTCCCTTGCAATCCTTCTGCTTTTAACATATCTGTAGAATCCATAAGATTCTCCTTCACGTGTCTACTAGGGCAACCTCATGCCTTGATTTAACCCTCCTGACTTCTTTCTGACTTGATGGGCTGAATGGCCTCCTTCTGTATCATTTCAGTACAAAGTAAGTTAAAACAGCACAGATTCTTTTCCTATTCCACTATCAGCCATTCATTCAATAATGCGGTATTCAATTAAAAATACAGAAACAAACCAGGCAAGGGCTAGTTGAATTAATAGCAAACTAGAACCCTCGATAAATCACAGCAGGACAGATGGTATGGCTTATGCAAGCAATCAATGAGCTTCACTGGCTGTACTACTCTGACGTTGCAATTCAGTCTTTGACATGCCTAACCAGGAACTGTGAACTACATATATGGAGCTGTGACTATTTGTTTAATATTAAAGATCTTGAATTATGTTTTGAATTCCAGCAGTTATTTACTCAATAATATACAAAATAGAGTTTTATTCATGTCTTTTTTTTGTTGAGCACAAAAAGAACTAAAATTGTTGCTAAAATATGATTGTATGTTTCAGTGACAGATGGTGTAAATTGGGTGCTAGACAGAAGGCAAGCTGAGACAAGGTGCACACATTAACCCAAGCCAGGGTACTTTGTTCCCTGCCTGCAATTTTCACAAAGCTGTCACCTCTACTCAGGGAGCTTGATATTTTTTGATCTTCCCTTATGCAGATTGCTATTGAAAACCTCAACATAATTTCCTTTGGTGAGCACTATTTCCTGGAAGAGGTTCCTTGTTAAAATCAACATTTTATGTCAATAATATTCATTTAACTTGCATTCCTTTATAACACTTTTTTAGATGGGTATCCATTGGAGAGGTTTAAAAAAGCACATAATTAGGAGGAACAAATTCTTCAGATTGACAGAAATATATTCAGCTCAATATGAAAGCCCCCAAAATGGATTGATCAGCCTTGGTCAATCACTTGAGGAGCATTAGCATCTTATATTAATAAGCGTCCTTGCCAAAGAGAGACTCTCTAGGACTATTCCAGTCAAGTCAAGTTTTATTGTCATTTCAACCATAACTGCTGGTACAGTGCATAGTAAAAATGAGACAACGTTTTTCAGGGCCATGGTGTTACGTAACACAGTACAAAAACTAGACAGAACTACGTAAAAAAAACAACACAGAGAAAGCTACACTAGACTACAGACCTACACAGGACTGCATAAAGTGCACAAAAACAGTGCAGGCATTACAATAAATAATAAACAGGACAGTAGGGCAAGGTGTCAGTCCAGGCTCTGGGTATTGAGGAGTCTGATAGCTTGGGGGAAGAAACTGTTACATAGTCTGGTCATAAGAGCCCAAATGCTTCGGTGCCTTTTCCCAGATGGCAGGAGGGAGAAGAGATTGTATGAGGGGTGCATGGGATCTTCATAATGCTGTTTCCTTTGCAGATGCAGCGTGTAGTGTAAATGTCCATGATGGCGGGAAGAGAGACCCCGATGATCTTCTCAGCTGGCCTCACTATTCTACCGAATCCATGCTCTGTGAATGTTCTTAAATTGCAGTGACACCTCCAGATAGTACAGATAACACTGCCTCTTTGCTGTTTGTGGCAATGGTTGGGATCAAAATGGCTTTGCAGATGTGCAGTACAAAATCCTAATTTTCTGTTCTGGTGGAAAAGAATTTTTATACACAACATACAAGGAGGTGAATTGTAAATCCCGTGACACATGGGCAAGACAAGCATCTTTTTCACAGGTTGAGTAAGGACCCAAAATCCCACCCCAGTCATTTCCTTTTCACTCCGCCCCCCAACCACACTTCAGAAAAAATATACAAAAGTGAAAAAGCATGCACCGCCAGGCTCAAGGACAGTTTGTATATCGCTGTTATTAGACTTACGAACAGACTTCTACATTAAAGATGAGCTCTTGATCACTCGGCCTACATTGACATGACCCTTGTCCCTTATTTGTCTACCAGCTTGCACTTTCTATGTAACTGTAACACTATATTCTATTTCCCTTTTTACAGGCTCAATGTACATATGTATGAAATGATCTGTATCGCTAGCAAAACTTTTCACATGTAATTATTTCCTTTACCAATGCATCCAGTGCACTTCATGAAATGGCTTCTCTTCTCAATGCTTCCCTATGTAGAATAAAATCAATAAAACTGTAGTTCCAATGCAAGGTAATTTATATTTCTTACTCTTTTATCAAACGTGGCCATTTTTGTCTCCATTTTCTTTCCTTCTTTCTTTCCAGTGTATCTCCTGCTCTGCAGGCTTGTCCCAGATGACCAAACTATACAACACCCCTAACATTAGCAATGCATTCCACAGGCAAAGGAGCTTAACTGTACATTCAATATCTCTATCATTTCATCCAATAACAGTTATTCCCTTTGCTCCACCCACTCTCCTCCTCCATCTTCTCCTCTACTTAGACTAACTTGTTTTCTTTCTGTCTTAGCTCCCCAAATCGTGATGTGCCACATCCGCCATACATGCCAATGAGCCAGCTGGTAACTCCCATTCATGATTCCTTCCGTCCAGGTCAAAGTGAACCACACCAGAGGAAACCTTTGCTACCAACCCGAATGTCCCTCCCACACAACCAAATTCATCATAGTGTTCTGAAACGTACAATTCTCATCCATTTTACCTGTAAGTTGCAATTTGCCACATCAGCATTATTATTAGACTACTTCTTCTTGGAATTAAGGTAGTCATTTCCTTCTGATTAAGAAACTAAACTCCAGTGATGGATTTTGGTTTCCACTGGTTTAGTGTAAAGTGCATCTGCTAATATATGTTCTTTCTTTGATAATATTTAGTCTGTCAAAGAGCTTAACCGTCTCAGACACCATCACTGACCTCATCCACTCTGGAGAATTCCCATCCACTGCCACCAAACTTATCGTTCCCTTACCCTGCATTGCTCGCTTCTACTTCTCACCCGAGATCCACAAACTGAATTGTCTGGGTAGGCCTAGTGTCTCTGCCTGCTCCTGCCCCACTTGATCCAACTCTGACACCTCCCTCCCCTTTCTTATCTCTCTCTGTCTCCCTCTTAGGAGACAAACTGTCAACCTACAACTTTTATAAACCTACTGATTCCCATAGTTATCTCTTCCTACCTATCCCCTGTAAAAATGCTATTTCCTTTTCTCAGTTTTGTCGCAATCAACGCATCTGTTCTCAGGACATCCTCTTTCTTCAAAGAACGGTGATTCCCTACCTCTACTATTAACGCTGCCCTCACCTGCATCTCCTCCATTTCCCAAACATCTGCACTTAACACATATTTTCACCATTGTAATAGTGATAAGAGTCCCTCTTGTCCATAAGACCATAAGACACAGGAGTAGAATTAGGCCATTCAGCCCATCGTCTGCTCTGTCATTCTATCATGGCAGATGCCAGATCCCACTAAACCCAAACCCCTGCCCTCTCACCAAATCCTTTGATGTCCTGACTGATCAGGAAACTGTCAACTTCCACCTTAAATATACCCATGGACTTGGCCCCTACTGCAGTCTGTGGCAGAGCCTTCCACAGATACACTGCTGTCGGCTAAAAAAAATTCCTCCTTACCTTTGTTCTAAAATGTCGCCCCTCAATTTTGAGGCTGTGTCCTCTAGTTCTGGATACCTCTACCATAGGAAACCTTCTCTCCACATCCACCCTATCTGGTCCTTTTGAAAGTTTTCAATGAGATCCCTCCACATTCTTCTACATTCCAGTGAGTACAGGCCCAAAGCTGCCGAATGCTGCGCAAATGTTAACCCCTTCAGTCCTGGAATCATCCTCGCGAATCTCCCCGGACTCTCTCCCATGACAACACATCCTTTCTGAGATATAGAGCCCAAAACTGTTGACAGTACTCCAAGTGTGGCCTGACTAGTGTATAATAAAGCCTCAGCATTATCTCCTTGCTTTTATATTCTATTCCCTTGAAACAAAAGCCAACTTGCATTTGCCTTCTTTACCACTGACTCAACCTGTAAATTAACCTTCTGGGAGTCTTGCACGAAGATTCCGAGGACCCTCTGCACCTCTGCTGTTTCAACCTTCTTCCCATTTATAGTGTGCACTGTTGTTCACCTCCCAACCTCTTTTTTATCTTCATCCTTTCCACCCCCACCTAACTCCATCTGTCAATCAACTCATCTTCACGTGGATCTCCCCGTCACTTGCCAGAGCTTGCCCCTCCTCTTCATATAGCTATCACCCCTTCACTCCTCTATTCTATCAATCTGAATTTAGGACCTTGGCTTGAAACACTGGCACTCCATTTCCCTCCTTAGACACTGCCTGGCTCACTGATTTCCTCCAACAGAAGGAAATTGTTATTTGTAAGCACACACCTCTTCTACTGCATATACATTTTGCAACTGTAAATGAAGTTCTCATACCATATTGATTATGGTAGAAACAACTCAGGATTAAGAAGGAGATGCTTGGGGAGAAAGAAGAGACAAATGAAGGAGGAGTTACACTGCAATGCATGCTCTGTAAGGTGTAATTCATTATTTTATGGGACTGGATGAGGGAAGGAAACCGTGAAGGGTACATGAATAATTCACTCCTTTGGCAGGTCCTGGTAAGGACATCACAACAGTGGGTGTAATAACGTTCACTTATAAGCTGCAGTGGAAGTTTAGCACAAACACTTCCCACGAGGAAAAAGACACAGACAACTGAACAGATGACAGTGCTTGGCTTTATAAATTTGCAAGCAAAGCCAGGGGACGAGAAAACATTCTGGCCACAATACTAAAGGCGAGCACTCCTGAACCAGCCTCTGCTCTAGACAAATTGTTTCAGTTCACTAACAAAACAGGCATCTCATTGACAGTGAAGAAAACTGCTTAGGAGTTCACTAACAAAACAGGCATCTCATTGACAGTGAAGAAAACTGCTTAGGTATATCTTTATCACAAAAATCATGACAAACCTAATCTACCTAATCACTACCCAGTCGCTCAGCAGAACGATGGAAATTGTTTTCAATTAGACTATCAAGTGACACCCACTCACCAATAACCTGCACACTGATGCCTGCTTTGCATTTTCAAAGAATTCAAAGTGCACTTACTATCAAAGAATACATAAATTACACAAGCTTGAAATTTGTTTGCTTTCAGGCAGTCACAAAGCAAGGAACACGGAAAAATCCAATTAAAAAAAGAAAGACCAACCACCAGTGTGCAAGGAAAATGTATAATAAAACAAATCATACAAACAATAGAAGCGAGCAATAGCAACGGCATTCAGAACTAAATTGAGAGCTTGGATCCAAATCCCTGGAGCAGCTCGGAGTAGGCCCAGAGTCTCCGTATTCAGTTCATTGTATTAGCAGGGCAAATCACTGTAAAATTCGCAGACACATACCTTGTCTGTGGCAGTCTCACAGCCTTGGCATCGTGGACCGGGGGGCACCCAGTCAATTTGGGCTGGTGTTTAAATTGTCCGTACAGCGGATCATACCTCTGATTAGGACCTGGGCCCCGCCACCCTGAATCACTCTGGGTCTAGACTTCACTGCCGAAGAAGCTGTTCTCAACTCTCCAAAATGGCCGAGGCACCCGGCTCCAGAGTTTACTATAACCTTGGTCCAAAGAGCTAATTCCCAGAGATGAGCTGAGATTAAGGTAACTAAGACTGGCATCAAAGAACTCCAGTGAAACTGAAGACAATGGGCTGTGTCATGCCCAACACAATTAAAGCCTGTGTGCCGTGTAAACTACATAGCTTTCAAGAGACAAGAGACAACTTCTAGCAGGGAAGAGTTTAACCAACTACTCCTGCTACTCACGTCCCCATCACAGAGTTCCTCCACCATCAGCATCAGGTGTAAACACCACCCCCACCACCCCACTGACTACATCCAACTATAGAGGTCAAATAAATACTGCAGCTGCAAGTAAATGACAGAGACAGTGAATGATTCATCTCCTGACACTCCAAAATCTTTCAACTGCCTTCAAGGTACACATCAGGAGTGTGAAGGATTCCTCGCCATCAGACTGTATGAATGGAGCTTCAACAACACTCGAGGCTCAACACTACCCAGGACAAAGCACCCTGTCGGATCGGTGCTTCACCTGCCACTACCACTCCAAATGTTTGATCCCTCTAGCACCAGTGAACACTCGTTACGGAATGAATCAGACGCCAAATGGACTGCTGTTATTAGCCTAAGTTACTCTGCCAGCACCTCCCAAGTCAGCCATTTCTATCACCAAGAAAAATGAGCAGTATGCACACAGGAACACTACCAGCAGCACGTTCCCCTCCAAGTCATATACCACCCCAACTTGGAAATACATCACTGTTCGTCACTGGTTCTTAAACCTGGAACCACTGCCTCAACAGCACTGTGAGAGTAACTTCAGCAAATGTATTGCAGCTTTTCAGAAAGGAAGCTCTTCACCATCTTATGGGTAGTTCAGGATGGGCAACATACTGTCCTTGATAAAATAACTTATAAAAGTTCATTGTTTTGATACTTTAGTAAAAGCTCTGACTTAGTTATTTGAACCAACTTATCTTCTGTGATATGAAATTACTCTCCACTAGACATTCAACCTGTGGGAATATTAGTAGGAAGGCAAACTGTTGCTAACAATTTTGACTCAAGGACTTGGCAAACAATGTTATCAGTCATGAGACCCAGTTCTGGAGCTCACTATAACAAAGTACATTGTGTATTCAAATTATTGGGAAACAGAAAAATGTCACTCCAGCCCGCAAGCTTTTTCTTGATATGTTCAATCTCATTAGTTTTTCTTCAGTATTTATTACTGGAATGGTGGATGGAACAAAT
This sequence comes from Hypanus sabinus, assembly GCF_030144855.1. NCBI lineage: Eukaryota > Metazoa > Chordata > Chondrichthyes > Myliobatiformes > Dasyatidae > Hypanus > Hypanus sabinus. Next base: position 128,605,785 of record NC_082706.1, read on the forward strand.
CACTCTGAAATGAGACCCAGCAAAAGTGACCTGGGGAATACTGAATTAAAAGATTAATATTGCATATACATATAGTGCAAATAATAATGTCAAGCAATGGTGAAAGCAGATTTGGTGGAGGTTTTTAAGAGGCTTTTAGATAGGCATATGAATATACGGGGAATAGAGGGATATAGATCATGAAAAAACAGAAGAGATTTGGCTTACTTTGTAGTCATATTTGTACAGACAATTTGGGCTGAAGGGCCTGTTCCAGTGCATTATGGCTTTATTATTAAATGTAATGATGGCTGTTTTCTAGCTCCTTGAAAAATCTGCCATATCATGTGCTCCTGGCAGTCTGTTTCTGCTTTTTCTTAGCATGGAAATATAAAAGGTATGAGCCCCACCAGCACTGCAATGTTTTGGAGTTCCAGAGGGAATACGAGATGGTTCAACTAAACCCTGGTGTCCTTTGGTAGAGAGTTTGCATTTATGGCTATTGATGAAAGCAGGGTTATTACTTGATCGTAGAAAGCTTTGTCCTAAGATAATTTTATTATCCAACAATCTGAGGTAACAAATAAATTAGAAAAGCATGGATGCTTGCAATCTAATTATTAATCATAATTCTTTATTAAGACAAAACAAAGTATTAATTGAACAGAAATGAGTGCTCAGATTAAAAATACAACGTACTGTAAATGAGTAATCACTTTAAAATGTAAATATTAAATATTTAAATTGGTATTGCCAAAAGCAAATACATTTTCAGGTTTGGGAATAATGAGGCAGACTCACTGTCATAACATCAGCAAATGCATTGGGAAAATTGGATGCAAATGGTCTGAAGGAAATGAAAAAAAGACACTAGAGTTTCCGTGTGATGCGCTCTGGGCAAGAGTTAGTGATTTCTCTGTAGATTCATAAGGTGGAAATGCCTCCTGTGCCTTTCTTTGCTGATTCTAAGTCTAAGCTTTGCACTACAGGGGAGGAAAGGCAAAAGCCTGGAAAGAACGGGTGTCTTCAGATTGCCAGTTCATGGAAAGAAGTCTCATAACCCAGAAGATGTTCAATTGGTGAGATAATTTTCAAACAGTCTAAGAGAAACCTTCTCCTTAAAGGGAGAAGTAGAATGAAGAAGATGAAAGATCCAAATAAGTAAGTTTACTAACAATGCATAAAATATGTAAGGAACTAAAGATCAGTCAATAGAGAAAACTTATTTAAATCAGTGAGCTTATTCAATCAAGCAGCTTGTTTACTGAAAGATTATTTCTATTAATTATGAGAATTAGTCATTTATTAATAAAACACTACTCCACCAAATGTTATGATACATAAACATGGGTCTTCATTGTTAGATAAATGACTGCAGTATCTGTGAGGCATACCAAGTACAACTAATATAGTAAAGAAAAACATCCCAAATCAAATCACGTTATCAAATTAAATTTTACACTGAACCAACATAGGGCAGATAAGCAAACCCTGGCCAGAGATAAAAACAGAAAATGCTGTAAATATTCAGACCAGAGTGATGGGTATTATGTTTAATATCAAAGAAGAGAGAGAAGTAAATAGATGGAGAAGTTTAGGAAGGGTGTATGAAAACTTTTCCTGCTTTAATCAATCTCAGAAATATATATAGACAATCAACCTTGAATGTTCGGCATGAAACTATGACTATTTGATATTTTCCTCATCCACTGTTTTCCCTTCCTAACGACCCTGGTTCTTCCTTGGGTTCAAGATGCATAAGCCTCCATGCCATACCTTTATTGTGCAAACAGGAAAAAAGGTGTAAGATCAAACTAGATGTTAATGTGAGGACCCATGGCAGGAAATTCTCACACAAAAGTGAACAATAACATGCCAGTTTAAATAGAGATTATTTAGGAAAGTAATTATTCATTGTAAGGCCATTTAGACAAAGGAATTTCTTTATGAGAAAATGTATTTTAATGTGGACAACCTAGCGAGAACATTTGTGTAACTGCAGTGACTGGCCTTGCTTTAAATGTGGCTTTTTACTGGAACTGAGTCTTGGACAAGGCCATACATCGCTTCAAGCAGCTGCTTGACCTCTCTGGCTGAAGAGGAGATCCACCACCGATGGATCAATAAGAGTGGAAACATCACCCAGTTCCTTCTCGTTGCAAGCAATGCGCCTCAGAATGCGTCTCATTATTTTACCTTTGAGAAAAGGATAAGGATTTGATTTAGTTTTATTTTGTTCTTTGTTGATAAACATTTGCTCCAGTCCCAATACTTTAAAATGACATGTGATTTACCTGAACGGGTTTTTGGGAGCCCAGGTGCATTCTGTATGAAGTCAGGCGTGGCAATTGGTCCAATCTTTTGCCGCACTACAAATTGAAGGAAAGATGATGAAAGCATTTCCATAAATGTAACTGCAATAATTTCTGGACACCCAAAAGGCAGCAGATGCTAGAAACGAGTAACACTCTGCTGGCGGAATTGAGTGGGTCAAGCAGCACCTGTAGAGGGAAATGGATAATCAACATCGCGAGTTTAATCTTTCTTATGGAACATAGAAAATAAGCCTTTGGCCATAGCAGAGGTCAGTCTAGATGAAGAGTCTCAAGCCAGATGGTGACTGTGCATTACACTCTACAGACGCTGCCTGACTTGCAGAATTCCTTCAGCAGTTTGAATTTAGGATAAACTTCTTGTGTCAGTTGATAGCACACTTGTTTCTTGACTGATTGTGCTGTAGATTCAACTCCTGCTCTGAAAGCTTCAGCATAAAAAAATCTAAGCAGGGGTTGCAGTCTGGGCACTGAGGGAGCATCATGTTATGGAAGGTTACATCGTTCAGGTAAGATTCTAAATCAAGTCCCCATCTGCTTTCTCTGATGGGTGAAGAACAGTGTGATGTTTTGTGACTTCAAAACATTTAAACTAATTCAAAGAAAGACATAAGTGTCCGATATGTGAGTTTACTTTACGTGAAGCGTGTACGTAACATGTGGTAGTGTGATGACATGTAATTTGCATATTTATACATATAACTCATCACAAATTATTTAAATAACAAAGAATGCTTAATCAAACAATATAGTTACAATATTAGAAGAACTACTGAGATATGAAATGCACACAGCAAGGAATTTGTCCTAAGTTTTGGATTTCTATTCTATACTTCAATATAATTAAATTAGATTATCTAGTCAATATGACATGCCTCTCAATCACTTATTTATATTAATCCCATGTTAATCCATTCTTTTATTCTTGCCCACATTCTCATCAACTGCCCTCATCCACTACACTCCTCTCCTACACACTAGGGGCTGCTTACAGCAGCCCATTCACCTTCCAGCCATCTTTGGGATAAGAACCCAGAGGAAACCCACAGACTCAGAGAGCACTCAAAATGAGTGAACCCAGGACTCTGCCATCATGAGTTAGTACCTCTACCCACTGTGTCTCCCAATATACAGAATCTCAGAAGCTTGGAATAGATAACAGGAGAAGTAAACCACCCTTCAAACCACCCAACCTACGCCCTACCACTTCACGTCAGAATCTGCAAGGACCCACAATGGCCTCATTTGGGCACACCAGAAACCAGCACTAATGAAAGGAAGCAAGTTGGAATTGGTATTGGTTTACTATTGTCACTGTAGTGAGATACAGTGAAAAGCTGGCCTTTGATCTGTTCATACAGATCAAATCATTAACCTGTACGTTCAGGTAGAACAAGGTAAAGCAACAATAATACAGAGTAAAGTGTAAGAAAAAGTGCAGTGCAGGTAAACAATAAGGTGCAACATCATAAAGAGGTAAACTGTGAGATCCAGAGTCCAACTTATTGTAGCAGGGATCCTTTTAATAGACATCCTTGATCCTAAAGGCTTGCCTGAAAAGAAGACAACTTGGAGAAGAATTTATCAGAAACAAACAACATGGTTGAACTTACAACAAATATTAAACTTTTTGAACTTGCCACCAGGTTACCAAGTCTGGGTAAACTTGTAAACATTGTCTGTGTGGATTTTGATGCTTTACTTCACAAAATCAAACCTAGCTGTAAATAGCATTTTCTTGAATTAATGCTAATCTGCTCCAGGGTCTGAGAATCACCTTAATCTCATTAGGTTGTTAATCGGATGTGCTTCACAATCACTAATGATTACATGGTAGGGGGTGTGATTGTCCCTTCTTCACCTATATGTATGGGCCCTCCCTATCAAAGCATCTGCTACAGTATCAAAAATTGTGCCATGTGTTACTGTTTCCAAAATAATTATGCCTTTTTAAAATTTGTTGCTGCTGTATTCCCTCATCTGAGACCTTTCTGTGGAGACTAAGCGCGGTCTCTTCTGATCAACATACCTTTGCTTTTCAGTTCATCTGAAATGGACTTGGTCAATTCCCTTCCATCCTTCAGGGTGACAAAACAGTAGATACATTCCCCTTTCACAGGGTGTGGGTGGCTCACCACAGCAACCTCTGCCACTGCACTGTGTTCGGACAGGGCTGATTCCACCTCAGCACTACTCAGCAGATGACCTGTGCATTTCAAAACAGAGATATCATTGATAGGACTCGCAGGGCAAGTCACTTCTTCACAGCGTGGTGTTGAAAGAAGTTCAGTGAACTGATCTGAACAGGGAGCGAATTTAGAAACTAAATGTGCAAATGGGCAGGGTTCCCTAGCAGTTAATTTGCATGTTGAGTCAGTAGTATGGAAGGCCAATGCAATGTTAGCATTCACTTCCAGAGGACTACAGTATAAAAGCAAGAATGTAATTCTGAGGCTTTATGAGGCATTAGTCATTCGGAGTATTATGAGTGGCTATAGGCCTGAAATCTAAGAAAGTAGAAGCTGGCATTGCAGAGGGTTCAGAGAAGGTTTCTGACAAGGAACCCAGTAATGAAAGGTTGAATATGAGGAGCGTTTGATGGTTCTGGGCCTGTACTTACTGGAGTTAGAAGAACGGGGTGTGGGGAGGGGGAATCTCATTGAAACCTGCCAAATATTGAAAGAGTAGACATGCAGATGATGTTTCCTACAGTGGGTGAATCTAGGACGTGAGGACACAGCCTCGGAATAGAAGTATGTCCTTTCTGAACAGAGACGAGGAAGAATTTCTTCAGCCAGAAGGTAGAGAATCTGTACAAATCATTACCACAGGTGGCAGTGGAGGCCAAATCATTGGGCATATTTAAAGCAGAAGTTGATAGGTTCTTGATTAGTAAGGGCACTAAGGTTACAGGGGAGAAGGCAGAAGAGATAGAGAAGAAAGTTTCACTGCAGATGCCTGTTCAAGTTTAGTTGTCATTCAACAATACATTCAACAAATATTCATCCATGAATACAGACAAGCAGTGTTCCACCAGGGCCAAGGAATAAAACACATTACTAACAATCATACACAGCACAATGCACATACAGCACATACTGTATAAGACAGCAGTAAACATATAGTCACACAAACAACATGTAACATAGCCCGAGTCCTTGAGTCCGTGAATGTTGTTAGCAAGAGCAAGCCTGCATTAGTCTGCAGGCAAACACACTCCAGCTTGTCTTCCACCAAGCAAACACGGGAGGGCAGCACAGATGCCACGCCACACTGCCTCTGGCTGCCAGCTCTGCGCCTCTCTCCTAGATGACTGCAAACAGGCAAAATGTCTGCACTACATCCAAGGAATGCAACTCCCCCGCCGTTGGTCTCACCAATAAACCAGTGAAATGGATTTGCAGCAATCCACAGTACCAACGTCCGACAGAGTCTTGCAATCACAAGAAAAATGTCTAAGACAATCACTCGCTGTTAGACTGCACACAGCCTTCATGCACCGACGCCAACCCCTCTGTAGCAAACAACAATATGGTCTGCACCAAGTCCAGCTCCTCTGCTAATGAGCAACTTGCTGATGGGGTAGACCAGCAGGTCTTCATGTCCAACATTGTCCTGCGATCATAAAAAAGATGTTTAAGCAAGACAATAACACAGATGAGAACCAGGCAGATTATAGGAAGTTTGGAGAAAAAGTTAAAAGGAAACAAAAATAGTCAAAAAGAAATTGTGCAACAAACATAAAAGGGAATCCAAAACTTTTCTAGGGGCTGATGAGATGGACTAATGAGTGATCTACTCTTCAGTAGAACTCTAGCAAGCAAGACTTTACTGTTGGTTTCTCACCAAAAGGACATTGGATCTGTTAAAAATTGATAAAGAGATGCACAAGAAACATCAGCTGTACTTAAAAAGGATAAATTGGATGCATCCTAGATTGCCAAGGGAGCTAATAGAAAAATACAAGGGGCATTGGCCAAAACCTCCCAAACATTCGTACAAATAGAGGTACCTGAGGATTGGAGAAATGTAAATACTACTTCCCTTTACGTGTTGGGGTAAACCCAATAAACATCAGCTTGTCCTTGGTGGTGAGGAAGTAATTAATTCAAAGTTGCAATCACGTGCACAAATATGGATTGATTAGGGAAAGTAATTATGGATTTGATAAAGCCAAACTGTGGTCAATTAACTTTGTTAGAGTTTCCTCATTAAGTAGCAAAATAGGTTGCTGAAAGAAAGAGAAGAAAATTCATATGCTGCAAATGGGTTTTCAGATGTTTGATTAGCCTGTCATTAAGATTGAAGCCTATTGAGAAACAACAACTTAACAGGAAACAACAGTATCAATTGTTTTTCAAACAAGAGAGAAATGTACTGTCGATTTTCCCAGCAGCTCTCAGTACTTGAAACCATGCTTCTGGTAATGTATATTAATTACATGACTTAGGTCTACAGAGCATACTTTCCCAATCTGCAGACTACATACAGTATGCTTTGGAAATGCAGTGACCCGTGTCAAACTGAAGGATTAAACCACAAGGATGAAGTAGTAGTACAATCACTTGAGTCGAGTATGATGTTTTCCTTAAGGAGAACACATGCACATGACATTGCATAATGTGGGGAGGCTGATGCATGAGCAGCCACCACACAGTCCTTGACAGATCGGGGTCAGGTTCCAGTGGCGTGGAATGCAAGATAACTTGGGGCCCTTCATTGTCGCAGCCTTCCTCTACCTACGCTGACATTGTGATGTGTCATCATCTTCTGCCAACTCCACTGTTGAGGTCTTGGTGGGGTTCCTCTTGGTTCTGTCATGATGCTACTGAATGCTGGGGCAGGCATCACAATGTACAGTGAACTGGGTCACTTGCATTAACAACCAACATAATCTGAGGATGTCCTGGGAGCAGAACCCAGGTGTCACCACACATTCTGGCACCAACATAGCATGCCCACAATGTTCATCAGAACACGCAGCCAGCATACAACAAGCAACAACAGCAAAATAAACCCTTATCCAAATAATCACACACACACCCTTAACCCCACAACATGTCACCTCTGCACCTCCGACCTCTGAACTTGTCGACCCAAGGGTTTCAAACTTCAGGCTTCAGCCTCCACACTCAGTAACCTTGGGCTTTGACCTTTGGACTTGCCAATCCTGGGGCTTCAACCTCCAGAATGTAGCCTTGGTTTCTCAGGCCTTGCCAGCTCTGGGCTTCTTATCCTTTACCTTTAGTGACATTTCAATTCTTGAGTTGTTGAAGCTACATTGAAATGGAAAGCGCAGCACTGTAGGAGGGGTAGCGTTGCAGGTAGCATAAGGCCTTACTGCATGGATGATTGGATGATCGGTGTTCAACTCTCACAGTTGTCTGTAAGGAGCTAGTACATAGAAACATAGAAAATAGGTGCAGGAGTAGGCCATTCGGCCCTTCGAGACTGCACCGCCATTCAGTATGATCATGGCTGATCATCCAACTCAGAACCCTGTACCTGCTTTCTCTCCATACCCCCTGATCCCTTTAGCCACAAGGGCCATATCTAAATTCCTCTTAAATATAGCCAATGAACTAGCCTCAACTGTTTCCTGTGGCAGAGAATTCCACAGATTCACCACTCTCTGTGTGAAGAAGGTTTTGCTCATCTCAGTCCTAAAAGGCTTCCCCTTTATCCTTAAACTGTGACCCCTCGTTCTGGACTTCCCCAACATCGGAAACAATCTTCCTGCATCTAGCCTGCCCAATCCCGTTAGAATTTTATACATTTCAATAAGATCCCCCCTCAACCTTCTAAATTCCAGTGAGTATAAGCCTAGTTGATCCAGTCTTTCTTCATAGGAAAGTCCAGCCATCCCAGGAATCAATCTGGTGAGCCTTCTCTGCACTCCCTCGATGGCAAGAATGTCTTTCCTCAGGTTAGGGGACCAAAACTGCGCACAATATTCTAGGTGCGGTCTCACCAAGGCCTTGTACAACTGCAGTAGAACCTCCCTGCTCCTGTACTCAAATCCTTTTGCTATGAATGCCAACATACCATTTGCCTTTTTCACCGCCTGCTGTACCTGCATGCCCACCTTCAATGACTGGTGTACAATGACACCCAGGTCTCGTTGCATCTCCCCTTTTCCTACTCGGCCTCCATTCAGATAATAATCTGTTTTCCTGTTCTTGCAACCAAAGTGGATAACCTCACATTTATCCACATTAAATTGCATCTGCCATGAATTTGCCCACTCAACTAACCTATCCAAGTCACCCTGCGTCCTCTTAGCATCCTCCTCACAGCTAACACCACTGCCCAGCTTCGTGTCATCCAAAAACTTGGAGATGTTGCATTTAATTCCCTCGTCTAAATCATTAATATATATTGTAAACAACTGGGGTCCCAGCACTGAGCCTTGCGGTACCCCACTAGTCACTGCCTGCCATTCTGAAAAGGTGCCGTTTACTCCCCCTCTTTGCTTCCTGTCTGCCAACCAATTCTCTATCCACATCAATACCATACCCTCAATACCATGTGCTTTAAGTTTGCACACTAATCTCCTGTGTGGGACCTTGTCAAAAGCCTTTTGAAAATCTAAATATACCACATCCACTGGCTCTCCCCTATCCACTCTACTAGTTACATCTTCAAAAAATTCTATAAGATTCGTCAGACATGATTTTCCTTTCACAAATCCATGCTAACACCTCTTTCCAAATGTGCTGTTATCACATCTTTGATAACCGACACTAGCATTTTCCCCACCACCGATGTCAGAGAAACCGGTCTATAATTCCCACGTTTCTCTCTCCCTCCTTTTTTAAAAAGTGGGGTTACATTAGCCACCCTCCAATCCTCAGGAACTAATCCAGAATCTAAGGAGTTTTGAAATATTATCACTAATGCATCCACTATTTCTTGGGCTACTTCCTTAAGCACTCTGGGATACAGACCATCTGGCCCTGGGGATTTATCTGCCTTTAATCCCTTCAATTTACCTAACACCACTTCCCTAATAACATGTATTTCCCTCAGTTCCTCCATCTCACTAGACCCTCGGTCCCTTACTATTTCCGGAAGATTATTTATGTCCTCCTTAGTGAAGACATAACCAAAGTAGTTATTCAATTGGTCTGCCATGTCTTTGTTCCCTATAATCAATTCACCTGTTTCTGACTGTAAGGGACCTACATTTGTCTTGACCAATCTTTTTCTTTTCACGTATCTATAAAAGCTTTTACAGTCAGTTTTTATGTTCCCTGCCAGCTTTCTCTCATAATCTTTTTTCTCTTTCCTAATTAAGCCCTTTGTCCTCCTCTGCTGGTCTCTGAATTTCTCCCAGTCCTCAGGTGTGCCGCTTTTTTTTGCTAATTTATATTTTTCTTCTTTGGACTTGATACTATCCCTGATTTCCCTTGTCAGCTACGGGTGCACTACCTTCCCTGGTTTATTCTTTTGCCAAACTGGGATGAACAATTGTTGTAGTTCATCCATGCGATCTTTAAATGCTTGCCATTGCATATCCACTGTCAACTCCTTAAGTATCATTTGCCAGTCTATCTTAGCCAACTCACGTCTCATACCTTCAAAGTTACCCTTTGTTAAGTTCAGAACCTTTGTTTCTGAATTAACTATGTCACTCTCCATCTTAATGAAGAATTCCATCATATTATGGTCACTCTTACCCAAGGGGCCTCGCATGACAAGATTGCTAACTAACCCTTCCTCTTTGCTCAATACCCAACCTAGAATGGCCTGCTCTCTAGTTGGTTCCTCGACATGTTGGTTCAGAAAACCATCCCGCATACATTCCAAGAAATCCTCTTCCTCAGCACCCTTACCAACTTGGTTCACCCAATCTATATGTAGATTGAAGTCACCCATTATAACTACTGTTCCTTTATTGCACGCATTTCTAATTTCCTGTTTAATGCCATCCTCAACCTCACTACTACTGTTAGGTAGCCTGTACACAACTCCCACCAGCGTTTTCTGCCCTTTAGTGTTATGCAGCTCTACCCATATCAATTCCACATCCTCCAGGCTAATGTCCTTCCTTTCTATTGCGTTAATCTCCTCTCTAACAGCAATGCTACCCCACCTCCTTTTCTTTCCTGTCTATCCCTTCTGAATATTGAATATCCCTGGATGTTGAGCTCCCATCCTTGGTCACCCTGGAGCCATGTCTCTGTGATCCCAACTATATCATATTCATTAATAACTATCTGCACATTCAATTCATCCACCTTGTTACGAATGCTCCTCGCATTGACACACAAAGCCTTCAGGCTTGTTTTTACAACACTCTTAGCCCTTATACAATTATGTTGAAAAGTGGCCCTTTTTGCTTTTTGCCCTGGATTTGCCTGCCTGCCACTTTAACTTTTCACATTACTACTTTTTGCTTCTACCCTCATTTTACACCCCTCTGTCTCTCTGCACTTGTTCCCATCCCCCTGCCACATTAGTTTAAATTCTCCTGAACAGCAGTAGCAAACACTCCCCCTAGGACAGGGGTCGGCAACGTTTACCACTGAAAGAGCCAATATGGACCCATTTCCCACAGAAAAGAAAACACTGGGAGCCACAAAACCCGTTTGACATTTAAAATGAAATAACTCTGCATTCAACGGTTTTTTTTTGCCTTTATGCTATGTATAAACAAACTATAATGTGTTGCATTTATGAAATTGATGAACTCCTGCAGAGAAAACGAAATTATATTTCTGCATGCAACAAAAACATTTTGAACTCCGAAAAAAAGACGTTGGGTAGAAGGTTACTCCATAGGTAGCCTATCTTGGATCGAAGAATTAAAAGAAAGCGCGCTGTGGCGGGTGTCAGGCATTGGCAGTGGTGATGTATATTAATAGCGATAAAAAACATGTTGTAGCGGTATAGCGCTACACGCAGCGCTAAAATAAAGACACTGCAGTCAAAGGTAACTTTATTTGAACTAAACAGCCTTGATTTAAAGCCTCCCTCAACCCGTCCCCATGGGCGTGGATGCTCCAAAAGACACGTACTCACAAACCCCCGTAGGCTATCTCCCTTAGCCAGAACGGTGGCTAATTGTGAGCCGGTTCAGATGTGCCAGGAAATGGAGTCTCCACAACGTTTTTAGATTGTACAAGATCACCATAATCTTCAAATTTCAAATTACATTTCAAAAACTAACAAACTACGGGGAGCCGCAGCACAGAGATGAAAGAGTCGCATGCGGCTCCGGAGCCGCGGTTTGCCGACCTTTGCCCTAGGACATTGGTTCCAGTCCAGCCCAGGTGCAGACCGTCCTGTTTATACCCGTCCCACCTCCCCCAGAACTGGTTCCAATGCCCCAGAAATCTGAATCCCTCCCTCTTGCACCATTTTTCAAGCCATGTATTCATCTGAAATATCCTCCTATATCTACTCTGACCAGCACATGGCACTGGTAGTAATCCAGAGATTATTATCTTCATGGTCCTACCTTTTAGTTTATCTCCTAACTCCCTAAATTCACCTTGTAGGACCTCATCCCGTTTTTTACCTATATCGTTTTTACCTATATACGTTCTCCCCATGAACATGCTCCCACATTCCCAAGTAGTACGGGTCAGTAGATTGTAGACATGCGATATGCAACACTTGCCAGCTACCCTCAGACTGCATTGGTCGTTGACGCAAATGGCGCATTTCACTGAGTGTTCTGATGTTTCGATACGCTTGTGACAAATAAAGTTAATCCTTTAAAATCTATAATATGCAATTTTTAACCATAGCCTTATTTGTCCTCCCAGATTCCATAAAAGATCTCTAGCTACTACTTCAGACAGCATGACAGATCTCTCAGTTCCTTGGTTGTAATTATCTCCCAAATAATCACCAGGGTGACAGAGTAGAGATACATCTCCACCAAAGGAGGTGTAAGGCACTCCTCCCCTCCGCTGACGTGCAGGTCACCCTTGGGCAAGCTGTAGTGCCTGCTTAGACCCTGGTCAGGATCACGTGAAGCCATAGGAGCAGGTGGGGGGGGGGGGGGTTGTAAGAGCAGCTGGTGCATATCACAAGTCTTAGTCACGCAACCACTGACACCAGCCAGATAATCTCATTAGAGAATTGATCATGGCTGGCGTCACCCGTCTTGTCAAGACACTGCCCAGAAGAAGGCAATGGCAAACCACTCTGCAGAAAAAATTTGCCATGAACAATCATGGTCATGGAAAGACCATGATCACCCATTTCATACGACACAGCACATAATGAATGAACAAATCCCCAAATGGAATTATCTTGTCAGAATCAGAATCAGGTTTATTATCACTGACAAGCGTCATGAAATTTGTTAACTATCATATCAGAATTTGTTAATTAGCATATTGTAGATTTTGTGAGTTTCTTGTAAGCAATTGGCTACCACTTCTCCAACATTGCAACAGTGACAAAGTCATTGGTTATAAAGGGCTTGGAAAATCCTAAAGAAAAATTATGAGCTTTTTGAAAATGTGTATAGTATATCCAAAATCTGAAATACACCCAAGCATGACCCCTACTGAAAAAATACACCCCAGCCTTAGAACATTAAAGACAGCTTGTTCAGGGAGCACAGTTGATTTTTTTGATTTAATTGACCGAATGAACAGATAATCCAGAGAGAGATGGTGTTAGCATAGCTACCTGAGACGTTGAGCATATCGTCTACCCTTCCAGTGATCCAGTAATAGCCGTCTCCATCTCTCCTGCAACCTGCACAATAAAGCTTTCTGTGAGAAAGTCACCAAACTGGAAAAGAAAATGATTTATTATCAACACATAATGGCAACAAATTGTTAAACAATAGAAACAACATGATTACTTTAGATCATATTCAAGTGTCAGAAAGTAACTTCTTTTTCATCGAGTCATTGAGCACAGAAATGTGTCATTTGGCCCCATGACCATGCTGACCTGGCGCTCATCTACCTTCGTGTTTGCTCATGTTAAGACCATAGTATCTGTACCAGTGAATCTCAATCTTCTTCTGCTTGTGCTGCACTTGTTTACTTTCATTTACCACCTTCCATAGTCTCCATTAGTTGCTAAAGTGTTTTTGATTAACTATGCTAATTATTCTATTTAATATTTATGTTATAACAGTTTATAGGTATTATTGTATGTTAAATACAATGTTACAGGTATGTGTGGAAAAATAAAGCTCTGTATAGGATACTTTATAATATTCTTCCAAGCAGCAACAAAAATGCTCTTAATATTGTTACTTTGTGTATTTAGTCACGTCTTTGCGACTGATACAAACTAGTGAGCTCTTGAATATCTGGTTGCAACTTGGTTAAAGATAGTCAAAGATCACCTCTTTTCAGAACATCAAGATAGTTATGATTTTTTGATAGCAAGTGAGGAGCTTGTCTAAAACCATGTTCAACTGGAGAAGAAGTGAAATCCAATTAAAAACAGTATCGCTTTCTCCCAGATCTGTGGAAACTTATTTTGAATATCACTAGTTATCCAGGAATTTTGCCTGCTGCCTTTGAATTTTGTTTGACCAGTTCTATCACTCAGCAGCTCATTAAGACATTCTTGCAATGTGGTGTCAAAGACCTTCACATTCACCCCAAATGGATCCACCACCCAGTCTGGAATACAGAGGATATTTCTTTACATTGGTTTCCTTGCTGGGCCAATCACAGATAATCTCTGTATCAAAGATGTTGGAGAACCAGCTGGGATTTTCCAACAAACAGCTTTGTTGTGACATGCACTGACATCAGTTATTTAAGACTGAGCTTGGAAAAATGAAAGGCGGTCTATTCAAACAAGACTTCAAAAATTCCTAAGCCAGCTTTCCTGAGCAGTTATTAAAATTCCTGGCAACAACAACAACAAGGGGATAAAAATATAGAAAATCTGCCTCTATCAGGTGTCTTCAATCTGAAAATTCCTCATACATCAAAGCCAGATGCTTGAGTCCAGTCCAAGAGGCAAAACCAACCATGTGAGTATAAATGGCTAAACCATTTGTGCCAGGGGTGTTCAAGCTTCTGTACCTGGTAGGCCACTTTCCCATAGAAGGGGAAGACCATAGGCTGATATTGCTGTCAATAATTCTGTACAGTGGGCTATCTATCAAGTACAGCATGTGCAATAATGTTAAAACATTTGATATTTATTTAATAACACGTGCAAAATTCTACAATGGATATAACTGAAGGATTAAGGACTTCAGTATCATTTAGACTCTACCCCAACTGGGCAGCACTTGGAGAGTTGGAGATGTCCACTGTCCATCACTGGCCGAGCCTGTCAGAGAGGGCATTGTTGCTTTCCACCCACCTCTCTACCCCTCACTGCCCACTCGAAGGCCACCTCTACCGACACCCAGCCTGCTCTAGTTCCCGTTAATTGCTTGATGTACTTCTCTATCAATTACAGGATCTTTTCACCATCATCTTCTTGACCCAACAGTCACCCTTTGCTAATAACATGATATTTCTTTGGACTTGATAGGCAATTTCAATGACCTGCAAAACACTCTGGCACTTATATAAATGCCTACACTGGACTTGCAGAAAATACTTGGGTGTAAATAGTTTCAAAGTTTATTGTGAATTTGGAAAATCAAATACAAGCATCCTTAGGAATCACCCATCAAGCACTGTTTCAGCAGAAGATCAGTACAAGGAACATAACAAAACTACATTTAATGCTAAAAATCAGTAAATGTTAAAATAGTAGTTTACTGTCTCCAGTCAGGTAAAATCCTGGGAACCGTTTGAAGTAAGTTGTCTCAAAACGTTCATTGTCTCCATACACTGTGCGTAGTATGGATGGCCACGGCTGCTTGAATGCCTGAAAACAGGATAATATCACCAGGAAAAAATATCCACAAAACACTTGAGAACAAGTCGTATGCAATTTCCTCTTTACATCATAATTTATATAACTGTTTATAAGGCCAACGTGGCCCTGTAGTAATGTATGTCTCCAAAGCAGAAGTCCCTGAAAAAGGATTTCGTGTTTCCCAGCCAGAATAAGAACTTCAGCAAAGACGAAGGTCTCCCTCTAAGTAAGAACTGGAATACGATTTTAAACAAGGTGGGATGACAGAAACCTGATTGGTTGTGGACTAACCAATCAGGAGGAACAGACAACAGGAGTTGAGTATATATAGTACGTATATCAATGGACTAGATGTGCCTAGGCATTATCTCTGATGAAGATGGTGATGTTTGTCATTGAAACATTGGTTAAAATTGGCATCTGGACCCAGCTGGAAGCCCAAGAAGAGTTTATGTAAGAAGTCCCTGAGCTTTCTAGGTTCAAAATGACTTACTAACTGATGTTCTAACATCTGGGATCACATTGCTGCTCAGTACTGGGTTCACTAAACAAAAAGTCAGTGATCTGAACTGAGACGTAAGCATTTTCCAAGACTGCTTTTATTTTCCTCAAAGAGTACTGACACCCATTTTAGAGAATCAACTTATATCTCATCTGAAAGACAGCACTTCCAACACTACATTACCAAACTAGAAAGTAAACCAGACTTTAGTCACTATTAAATATATCTTTAAAATGGGCTACGATGTTTCCTACTCTGCAGTCAAGACTCTCCCTTCACTCACCACTCTGTACCAATTCCCCTTGTGGCTGTCCTCACAAAAGGAGAACATGATGCTCTAACTCTGGCAAAATATCAGTAAAAGAAAAAGAATAAAGCCTGATAGTCTATATTCTTTTATTGGCTCTCAGTTCTTGGAGGTATCTAAATGCTTCTTAATCATTACTATCATATCTGATTCTACCCCCTCCCAACAACATATTACTATCATCTACCACCTTCTGTGTAAAAAACACTTACCTCATATACTGTGTCTCCTTTAAACTTGCCCCCATCACCTTAAATCTATTCCCTCCCGTATAGTATGTAACCTTTCCTCCATGGAAAAAAAAGACTGACTATATACCCAATCCATGCCTCTCATAATTTTACAAACCTGTCAAGGTCTCCCTTAGCCTCCTATGCTCCAGAGAAAACAATACAAAACTGTCCAACTTCTCATTATGGCTAATACAGTCCAATCCGGGCTTTGTTCTGGTAAAACTCATTTGCCCTCTCCAAAGCATCCACAGCTTCCAATAGTGTGGCATCCAGGCCTGCACACAGTACTACAAAAGAGGCCTACCTAAAGTTAGAGAGCATTCACAATCACATTGGCAGGACTGGAAGGCTTCAGCTAAAAGGAGAGGCTAGATAAATTAATACTGTTTTTCCTGGAGTGAGGGAGGGTAAAGGGTGATGATAAGGAGATTTATAAAATTGAGGGACAGAGGTAAAGTGGGAGATCTTTTTTCCCAAGAATAGGAGGGACAAATACTAAAGGCATAGAATTAAGATGATAAGGGAAAGACTTAAAGGATGCTCAGGAGCAGGCTTTTTTTTCCCCTCAAAGAGGGTGGTAGATGCATAGAACAAGCTGCCAGAGAAGGTGGTAGAGGCAGGTACAATTAAATGTTTTAAAGACATTGAACAAGCTCAAAAATAGAAAAAGGTTCAGAGCAAATGGGACTAGTTTAACCAAGCATCTTGCTCAACATGGATGAGTTGGGCTGAAGGGCCTGTAACTCTAGGACCCTATGATGTTTTATAGTTTTCACTGAAAATTTTCCTCTTGCATTTGAACTCCCAAAATGCAACAGCACACACTTGTCCAGATTAACCTCCATCTGCCATTTCTCTGGCCAAATTTCCAACTGTTCTATATCCTGCTGTATCACTTTACAACCTTCCTCACTACCCACAACTTCACCAAATTTTGTGTCATCTGCAAACTTACTAATTATCCCACCTATATCATTAATATGCACCATGAATAACAGAGATTTGGGAACTGGTCCTTGTGGAACACCATTAGTTACAGATTTCAAGTTCGAGAAATGTCCATGCCAATTTCATATTCATCTTACCAAATCACTGTGGATCCATGTGACTTAACCTTCTGGACGGGAGTACATAATGGAACTTGTCAAATGCTTTACAATTAATATTAGCATGAAGGAACAATCCTGCTGCTTTCCTCCTTTACTGAACACATATTCTTCCCTTCCCTCATGGAATTGATTCTTAACTGTTGCAGTTTCTTGAAGGCACAAGCTATCCTCCAGTACTTTGCCCATTTTTATTATTCCAGTGATTCAACTTTTTTGATGTTCTGGGTCTTTGGGTGTCACCTGGGACAGGTGAAAAATCTATCTGATTTTGGTTGCATTAGTCTAAAGTGGCACTAGTGTCTTTTTCTTTTGGACTTGCTAATACTACAAAGAGTTGAACTGTTGGAGATGTTATCCAATCTCCTTTTGTTCAGGAAGAAATGCTCATGCCCACAACTCTCATTGCATGGTGACTAACTACAATCAATGGATGGAAGGCTACTCATTGGTATTCAATAGGAGCAAATTCAGTATTACTGGGTGTAATCCTGGCAACCCATATGGTTCTTCTTTGCACAGCCTAACCAACTTTGGACAATATTTCAATCTCTTTGAGTAACCTCTGATGTGTTGATCTTGCTGGGTGTAATAGACCTCACATCCACTTTGCTGTATCACAGATCGAACATCCATTTGTTCCTAGTTCATACATTTTCCCACTAATACGTTTACAGAACAGAAAAAAAATCAGAGAATACTTGCTTGTGTAGTGACCCTTATCTTACCTCTCAGAAACATCTCAAACCAATTTCTAAGCAGTGAATTGTTCTCAGCTTGTTACACTGAAGCGTCTTTGCATAAATAAATTGAAACATCCTGGAAAAGAACTGGCATCTAAGTGTCACAGCCCAACAAAGCACAGTGTCAGCATCAAAGGATCAACTCGTTGATGTGCTTCCTGCCAAGGCTGTGTTACACTCTCTCTCATCAGCAGATACATGTGTTGAACCTCACAGTTGAGTTAGAGTTCACAGGTTTAAGGAAGCCCAGGCTGAGCTGGACCAGGCACTTACCAAGTATCCTTCAGCTTCTGCCTGCAACTCCTCACCACGTTCATTCAGAATGGCAGGGAGTACCCCAAAGAAGGGGAATGTCTGGAGGGATAATGTGGAAGCAAGTAGTTAAAAGAAGCAATTTAGGATGGAATGTAACTCACAAAGAACAATAACAATGCATCAGATGCAAAGCTTACAGCAGATCCTGGTTTCAGCGGGGTTACTGCGGGCAGCGGTGTCATCATTGGACCACCCTGTGCACACAAACAAAAACATAAGATGCAACTGCATGCATTTAGCTCACCAATCAGCCATGCGATCTCTTAATGCAACATAGGTTTGATGGGCCGAAGGGCCTGAATGGACTAGAAGATGATGTTCTATCTTTGTTCAACACTAAAGACCTTACTAGAGATAACTTCCATGAACTAGCTGAATATATATCATTCTGGTTGGACAGATAGTAAAACTACTATCCTGACCTCTGTCACCATCTGTGTGGAGTTTGCATATTCTCCCTGTGACCGCATGGGTTTCTTCCAGTTTCCTACCGTGCCCCAAGACATGCGGATATGGAGGTTAAATGCTGTTGTAAAATGGCTAGTGGAAATTTTCCCTTGTGTAAGTAGATGGTAGAATTTGGGTGGAATTGATGGGAATGCAGATGGAATAAAATGGGATCACAGATCAGCATATCTTCCACGTGGACAGCTGAACATTGAGAGCCAAAGTTTTTGTCTCCAATCATCACAATCAAGTCCCAGTAATTCTGAGGAGTACATGCAGCTGCTTTACAGTCAGCGCAGATGTGGTGCACCTGTTTCCACACTGTATGGCTTAGACTCTCCATTTATCTCAAAATAACTGGGACTTGCTTGTGATGACTTGGAGACAAAGGCTTTGGCTTTATATGTTCAGCAATCCACGTGGAAGTCTGGCAAATAAGTCATCAAATCCCAAGTGATTATGTGTATGATGATGTGGCAGGAACAGTGAATTGTAGGTTGGAACTTATTCTTATCCTCAAGCTCCATGCCTGATCTTGGTCTAGCTGCTATTGGAGATGCTGTTAGGATGACAAACAGATAGGATACTAATTGCCAATCACAAACACCTCCTATTTCAGAGCAGCAATAGAAAAAGCAGGTGAATTCCTGGCTGCCTCTAACTAGTTGAGAGAAGACGAGAAATAAATTTTAAAGGTGAATACAGTATTTAATTACTTTTAATTCATTTTCATGGTCAGGACATTGCTGGCTCGGCCTCTATTTATTACCCATCCCTAATTGCATTAAGAAGGTGGTGATGAGCTGTCTACAGCCACTGCATTCCTTCTGGTAAGGGCAATTGCTGCTGTTTGGTACGGAGCTCCAGGATTTAGACCCAGCATCAATAAAGCAACACTGACAGTGAAAAGTGAAAGAAAAACAGTGAAAAGTCAGAATAGAGTGAAATATGCTGGGAACCTACAAATGCTGAATTTCCATCCTCACTTGCACTTGGCGTCCTTGAGGGAAAAGATTGTGGATTTAGATTCAAGATTCAAGATTGTTTAATGCTATTTCCAGGACATGAGTATAAAGGAGAACAAAATAATTGTTACGGTGGATCTGATGCAACACAAAGAAACACTAATGGTAAAGAACACAATTTTTTAAAAAAACACATTAAATACAAATACATGAGATAGCTTATACACATAGTCTGGTTGTATGTCCATATAGTGACACCAGGTACAGGTGTGTCTGTACATAATGACTCTGACAGGAAATGATAGAATAGTCGTGGTGGAGGCTGTGGAAGGGTGGGTTGGTTGCGGGGGTGTTGATCAGCCTTACTGCTTGGGAAAAGTAACTGTTTTTGAGTCTGGTGCTCCTGGTATGAATGCTACATAGCCTCCTCCCGGATGGGAGTGGGACTAACAGTCAATGGGTAGGTCAGGAGGGATCTTTCATGATGTTACTTGCCCCTTTCTGTATATATGTCCTTGCTGGTGGATAAACTGGTGTCGGCGATGCATTGGGAAGCTTTGACTACCTGTTGTAAAGTTTTCCTGTCTGTGGCAGTGTGTCGTTGGAAACATCTTAGCATCATAAAGGGTGGAAACTTGTCCTTTAGTCTGTCTAATCCATGCCTACCAATTTGTCTTCATGAGCTAGTTAGTCCCATTTGCCTGTCCATATTCCTCCGTACCTTCCTTATCTAACTACCTGTCCAAATGTCTTTTAAACACTCAAATTCTGCCCTTTAGAATTCTTGCTGATACTTTCCAGCTACTGAAACTCATCAATGAGTATGGGATATTCTGATTCTATCCCATTGAAAATATACAGGGGAAGATAATAGATGAATGTTTGTGTTAATCAGTGCTCATTAAAGCTTCAGAGTAATCCATAACATGCCCAACTCTACCAGTACCTCCAGCAGTTCATTTGATATACTCACCACCTTCTGTGTGGGAAAAGTTACTTCTCTTAACTTAATCATATCCTATCTAATTTTAGACTTCCATGTCCTGGAAAAAAAGGCTGTGACCATCCACTTTAGTTTTTGTCCCTCATGATTCATATAACTCTGCAAGGACACACCACAACCTTCTTCACTCTTGGGGGAAAATACCCCAGTCTATTCAACCATCCAGACCAGGTAACATCTTTGTGAAAATTTGCTGCACTCTTTCCAGCTTAATGACATACCTCCTGTAGCATATACGTCAGGGATAAAAATGACATTCATCCCAACTCTCTTGAGTTCTTTCCAACTTACAAAAATACAAAAGTTCTTAATGAGAATCTTTCTTTCTTTTTCAATCTTTTTATTGAATTTCATATATAGAAAAAAAACATATTGTGAAATTGAATAGGTTATGGGTACATTAGACTTAGTTAAATTTGTAATAGAATAACAATATCTTATTAAAATATCAGCAAAAAAATAGTACATTAATCAATGTAACCTATATTAATTATACATGAAAAAAACAAGAATAATCATCAAAAGAAAAAAAAAATTTAAATGCAAGAAAAAAATATATTAAAAAAAAACTTAAACTAAACTAACATGGGCAATAATAACAGTTTATATATATATGATAGTGTCAAAAACTCCGGAACTCCATACCAGAACAAGAATAAAAAGAGAAAAGGTCTGGAAGAGATCAAATTAATTCATATGAAAGTGTCGAATGAATGGTCCCCAAGTTTCTTCAAATTTAATTGATGAATCGAAAATAGTACTTCTAATTTTTTTCTAAGCTCAGACAAGAAATAGTTTGAGAGAACCACTGAAACGAGGTAGGAGGGTTTACTTCTTTCCAATTTTGTAATATAGACCTTCTGGCCATTAATGTTGCAAAGGCGATCATTCGTCTAATTGAAGGGGAAAACCGGTTACCATCCTCATTTGGTATACCAAAAATTGCAGTAATAAAACGAGGTTGTAAATCAATATTCCATATTGAGGAAATAATAGCATCTATGTCCTTCCAATAGTCATGTAAAGTGGGACATGACCAAAACATGTGGGTCAATGAGGCCACATCTAAATGACATCTGTCACATTGAGGGTTAATATGAGAATAGAATCGAGCAAGTTTATCTTTAGACATATGGGCTCTATGTACAACCTTAAATTGTATTAAAGCATGTTTAGCACATATAGAAGAAGAATTAACCATTTGTAAAATTTTTTCCCATTTTTCTGTTGATATATTGTATTGAAGTTCTTTTTCCCATTCTTCTTTAATTCTACCTGATATTTCTGGTTGTATTTTCATAATCATATTATAATTAAGAGCCACTAATCCCTTCTGACAAGGATTCAAGGTAAAAATCATATCTGAAAAGTCTATCATAGTTGAATTGGGGAAGGATGGTAGAACTTCATGTAAAAAATTTCTAATTTGTAAGTATCTAAAAAAATTAGATTTAGGTAACTTAAATTTGTTGGAAAGTTGGTCGAAGGACATCAAACTACCTTCAAAAAAAAGATCTCGAAAACATATTATACCTTTCCTTTTCCATATGCTAAAAGCTTGATCTGTCAAAGAAGTTAAGTAAGATAGGGCTATCAAGAACAAAGTTTTTCAGAGTAAAAAACTTATGAAATTGAAACCAAATTCATAATGTATGTTTGACAATAGGGTTGGATATCTGTTTATTGAATTTAACTAAATCAGTAGGAAGAGAAGAACCAAGAACAGAGAATAGAGAATATCCTTGTGCATCATTACATTCTAAATTTACCCACTGTGGGCACAATGGTGAATCCAAATCTAATTTCCAATATATTAAATTTCGAATATTATTCGCCCAGTAGTAAAATCTAAAGTTAGGTAAAGCTAAACCACCATCTTTTTTAGATTTTTGTAACTGCCTTTTACTTAACCTGGGGTTTTTATTTTGCCACACAAATGAGGAAATTTTAGAATCAATGTTATCAAAAAAAGATTTAGAAATAAAAATTGGTAAAGCTTGAAATAAATATAAAAATTTCGGTAAAATCATCATTTTAATAGCATTAATCCGGCCAACTAATGATAAAGATAAAGGAGACCATCTTGTAGTATCTGGTGAATCTGATGAAGCATAGGTAAAAAATTCAATCTGAATAAATCTTTATATTTCTTAGTAATTTTTATACCTAAATAAATAAAGTTATCAGTAACAACTTTAAATGGTATCCTGTCATTCAATAAAGTTTGCACATTTAAAGGGAATAATTCGCTCTTATCCAAGTTTAGTTTATAACCAGAAAAACTACCAAACTGAGCCAATAAGGATAAAATAGCAATGAGAATCACTCTTTAACAGAATGTTTACCGTTTCAGTCTGCCAAAAGGTGTCCATGATGGGACACTGCCTATTGCCAATGACGTTATAATACCATGTCCAAGCTTCAGGGTTAATGGGTTCTCCAGCACAGCCCAAAATCTTCAAAGACTTGAGGTTGAACCTGAAGAGCTCAAGTGAATACTTTATCACAGAGAGAAAGGAAGATTCTTAAATTATACTAGACACCTGACACTATGAGGTCAAATACATCAGAAATTTGGATTGAAACCCAACTGCAGTTTTGCAAGAAACTGAAATACAATTGATATAGCTGACATTGTCCATTTAAATCTGAAAGACAAAAAACAGGTTAATGTCATTGCCTTTTTGAGAATTTTTAAAATATTTGCAATATAGCTCATGGTCAGACATCAAAAACAGAATTCCAGAAACATACACCAAGCCAGTCAACTAGCTCTAAAGTGGAAACATTCACATTTTACAATAACTTCCCAGCAGGATTTCTACAAAACTTTTCATGGGTCACATTTTTTTCATGTATATATTCCTTCCAAAAAAATGTATTGCTAATATTTGCTTTCTAGTTTTTTTAAGTTAGTTAAGCTAATCTTATTCAAAATGAGCTGCAACAAATTTAGAATTATCAAAATTTGTTTAAGATGATAATTATGATAATCAGAATTACAATCTTTTAATTAACTGCACTTTTGAAAAAATATTTAAATATTCTTAAAGTCTCACAACTCTGATTGCATTTTTTAAAGGAGGTGACTGGGAAAAATCATGAATGCAGAGCAATGGACACGGTTCAAGTGAACTTCAGCAAGGCTTTTGACAAAGTTTCACATATTTGGCTGGTCAAGAAAGTTAAGGCATTTGGGATCCAAGACGTGTTGGCAAACTGGATGCAAAACTGGCTTGGAGCTAGGAGGCAGAAGGTAATGGTTGAAGGCCAATTTTATTAATTGGAAGTCTATAAATAGTATACCACAGAGATTGGTGCTAGGACCATTGTTTGTCATATATACTGTATGCAAACAAATTGAATGAGGATATAGGTAGACTGATTCATAAATTTGCTCATAATGGAAGAATTGGCAGTATAGTTTACAATGGAGAAGGTTGTGAAAGGACAACCTTTCACAAGCCAACTGGAAAGCTGTACAGAGTAGTGGCAAATAGAATGTAATCTCTCCTCGTATGTCATAATTGCCAACCCAGAATCAGTCTCATAAACTTGTGCTGCATTTCTACAGTGAGTATAGACAACAAGACAAAAACATTTACAATACTCCAGGTATGGTCTAATCAAGGTCATATGTAATTGAAATAAGACATCTTTACTCAAATCCTCTTTTAACAAAGGCTAATTTAGCATTTGCATCTTGAATTGCCTGCTGCACGTCTATGACAGTTTTCAGTAAGTTATGCACAAAAGATATTGGTCCCTTTTAATATCAACATTTCTCAATATCTCACAATTGTTCTTTATTCCCAAGGGGATAATGTCTCACTTCTCCACATTGAAGTTGTAGTACCCAGTCACTGAGCCTGTCTCCCGATCCTTCTTGAATTCTCCTCTTAGCTATTCATTGTCCCAATTTTTTTTAAGTCACCCACAAACCTAGAAGGGTTATACTTGGTCTTTCCAGTAAAATGGTCAATGAAGAGGTACAGCCTAAGTACAGAACCCTGTGGTGTACTACTGATCATACCCTGCCAATCTAAGAAGGGCTTGTTTACTGCTTTGCTTCTTATTTGTTAGCCAATTCTGAATCCATTTTGGTAATGAGCATTACATTTTAAAGTTGGTGCTCTAAATGTGTAACACACAGAAATGGTCACATCAAGCCACATTGCCTTACTTTCTCACGGGTTCTTCGCCGAACTTCATCAGCATTCTAATGACAGTGGGCGCCGTGTAGAGCTTCGTCACTTTGTACTTTTCAATCATTTCGTACAACCTCCCCACATGCGGATAAAGCAGCAGACCCTCAAACTGAAGTGGAGATTAACAGAAATATATCTGTTGGAAATTCATCCTAATCAAGTGCATATCTTGTTTTTATTTTTTTTAATCCTTTTCTTTTTGGCTCCCTGGCATCACTGCAAAATGCCAGCATTTGGTTGTCCATTCTTAATTGACCTTGAAGTGAGTGGTTTGCCAGGCCATTTCATAATCCACCACCTAGGTGGGTCTGGAGTCACATATAGACCAGACCAGTGAAGATGGCAGTCTGTCTCCCCTGAGGGACTGTAGTGAATCAGCTGGGTTCTTTCAAAAGTCCAGTAGTTTTGTGGTCATGATCATGAATGACTAGCTTATTTTTCATTCCTGTTAGTAACTGAATTTAAGTTCCATACCTGCCTTGATGGGAATTGAACTTGGACCTCCAGGTTGCTAGTCCACACCTTTTTTTTATAATCTGGTAATTCAAGTGCATCTGCAGATGCTTCTGAAATGCTGTGAGAGTATCTGCCTCTGCCACCCAGCACATTCCAGATTTCAGACACCCTATTTGAAAATAACCCTCCTCAGATTCTCTCTAAACATTCTCACTCTCGCCTTATACCTGTGGACTTGGCTAATTGGTATTTCTTTCAGACCTGCTTTTTGCTCTCCAGTTCCATAATTCCAACCTTCCAATTGTATCCTTAATGCTGTTTCTGATCCAAAATGAAGGAAGCGATAATAGGGGCATTTCACTGACCGATAACGGGGGCATTTCACTGACCAATAATGGGGGTATTTCACTGACCGATAACGGGGGCATTTCACTGACCAATAATGGGGGTATTTCACTGACCGATAACGGGGGCATTTCACTGACCGATAACGGGGGCATTTCACTGACCAATAACGGGGGCATTTCACTGACCAATAACGGGGGTATTTCACTGACTGATAACAGGGGTATTTCACTGACCGATAACAGGGGCATTTCACTGACCAATAACGGGGGCATTTCACTGACCAATAATGGGGGTATTTCACTGACTGACAACAGGGGCATTTCACTGACCAATAACGGGGGCATTTCACTGACCAATAACGGGGGTATTTCACTGACTGATAACAGGGGTATTTCACTGACCAATAACAGGGGCATTTCACTGACCAGTAACAGGGGCATTTCACTGACCAGGCTGCCTCTCAGTCAGTGCTGGAGCCCTACACAGAAACACCAAGATGGAGGCTTTAACCTTCCATACATTAACCAAACTTGCACAAACTGTACTTCCATTTCCAGGAAAGACTCTGAACAGAGCTGGTACTCACAAGTACACTTGTTGCACCATTTGCCAGTGGTCCATAGATGACATATGAGTGTCCCGTAATCCATCCAATGTCTGCCGTGCACCAGTACACATCGTCATCGTGATAGTCAAAGATGTATTTAAAGCCGATTGCTGTGTACATTAAGTAGCCTGCCACAGTGTGCATTACACCCTAGAATGAAAGCAACATGTATCAGTGGAGTCGTTCTGGGGGTGGGGGGGCATGCTGGGAATGGTCATGTTACTCATTACCTGTGACCACACTCCTCCTGTAAACTACCACTGGCCTGACACACCCATTCATTGCAGAAACTGTTCCTCAAATGCAAAATGAATTGAAGTAATTACCCCAAAGTAACATCAAGTTTATCAGAGCACTGCACACTAACGCCCCGACCCTTAACTACATGACCCAAAGCGTGCAGAATCAGAATCAGGTTTATTACCGTGGCATGTGTCATGAAATCTGTTAACTTTGCAGCAGTACTTCAATGCATAACGTAATATAGAAGGAAAAAAATAACAATAAATAAATAAATAAATCAGTACAGCATATTTATATTGAATAGATTAAAAAATCATGCAAAAAAGGAAATATGTTTAAAAAAGTGAGCTAGTGTTCACTTTGTCCATTTTTCGTGTTTCCTGTATGTCAGTCACTTTCAAATCATAAGACTATAAGACATGGGAGCAGAATTAAGCCACTTGGCCCATTGAATCATGGCTGATCCCTTTTTCTCCTCCTAAATAAGACCATGAGACATAGGAGCAGAATTAAATCTCTCATCTTTCCCTACATTGGTAGAATCATCTTGCAGTACAGATGAAGGGTCCTGACCCAAAATATCAACTGTACATTTCCATTCAAAGATGCTGCTCAACCTGCTGAATTTCTCCAGATCTGGCCAAAAGTCAGCAGCTAGAAGTCAGGCCTTCTGATCATCCTAAATGCAATCGTTTATGTCCATACTTTCAACTGGCAATCCCCAATGTCTGGATTTGCCTTTGTAACTTCCACATCATTCTTACTTCCCTACGACTATTCCAAAAACTTAGCTCTTTGACCAAATATTTAGTCATCTATTAGGGAGCTCTGTCTCAGTTTTATTCGTTTAATAATTTTGTGAAGAGACGTTTGATGTTTTACTGCACCGAAGGTAACATAAAAAGAAGCTGTTGCTATATGTGGCTTTCAGCCCCTCAAATCTTACATCCAAGAGGAAGCAATGCTGGGATTCAACATCCTGAAATTCATGAACTGCAGCTTAAATGGTGAGTCTATCCAAAGAACTAATTGCTGCTCAGTGAGGTATTTTAAAGTAAGGAAATTGCAAGCATATACAGAATTTATTTACAATCCATATTAACTTGCACAGACAAGCAATAGTAAAGGACTGAGGAGGAGGAGGGTGACAAAGGAGAGGTAAATTCAGAAAACGGATTAAAGTTGGATTTTAAAAGCTGAAAGAAGCCTGAGGATGTGCTACAGGAGCAAGGTTGTGGGAAAGAATGGGTAATAGTAGAAATGCATGCAATCACCCTTGATATCATCACGGAAGGGAGCAACAATTTGAGCTGGTGTCTGTAACCTACAAGGAGACAGCAAGCTTGCCTTGGGCTTCCCAGTAGACCCACTGGTATAAAGAATGAAAAGAGGATGTTCAGCATCAACCCATTCTGGCTCACACTGCTCACTGGCGTCCTTCATCAGAAATTCCCAGCACATATCAGTCTCAGAGTTCCAGAATAGCTGTGGGAACACCACAAATAATTAGTGCACGAAAATATTTTTAATTTAACTGACACACAAGTTGGCACAGAATGAAGAACTATCATTTCTCATTATCTTGTTTGGTGATACATATATGTGCAGTTGAACAACAAACTTGAACTTAAATTTAATCCAACAGAATCACTGCTACAATGCAGCAGATCTTCCTTCTCACTCCATGGGCATTAAGCCAAGAAAAATCCAATCACCAGAATCAGACAAACCCTGCACAGGAAACAGCTTCCATTATCTATGGGACTATAGTTGGAAACTGAAATGTACTCTTGGTGCTTGTTGAGCACTGGGTTCATCTTATGTTAGGCTCGCAATGAAAAGATGAATATCTGTGTTGTGACCTCAATAAAAATAATGGTACAACAAAGTAGATTTAGGAAGAAACCCTGTGCCATTTTACTTAGCCGTTGGTGCATTAGGAACACAAGTTCCTTAAATGTTTTATAATAAATATTTGTGTAATTGGAGTACTATTGGCAATGCCCATCCCTAATCATCCTTGAGAAGATGGTAAGCATCCTTCCTGAACTGTTGCAGTCTCTCCGGAGATGACACACCCACAATGCTGTTTTCCATCCTTTCTTACAGATAAGAAAGAGACCATTTGACCAATTGACTCTATGCCGGCTCACAGAGAAACCCCATTCCCTTACTGAATTCAATCCTCCCTACATTCCCATTACACACCCCAATCTCTACCACCTACCTACCCACGGGGTCATTAATTTGTGCCTTTGGCACAGCTGCACCTCTGTGTTGCTCCGTCCACTTGAGAGTTGCAGGACTTTGACCGAGTAACAATGAGGGATGGAGGATGACATCAGAATTGGAGAGCTGTTCACACTTCCAACGCATTACAACTTTCAGAAAGACAGGGTGAGGAAATAAAATGAGATGAAAAATGTATTTGTGTCTAAATGGACTAAATTGACTAAACTATTTAGTTATCCACCTGTCGTTCAAAATGAAGACAAAAAATAGTCACTGGTCCATAGCATCAGCAATCAAGTGCAGAGATCTTGAGATAGGAAGGGAGGGTGGGGAGGAGCAAGCCTTAAGGGCTGAATGGCCTTTACCTGATCAAGGATGTTCTTGTATTTATGTCTATCATGATTGTTTGGTAATTTCATATTGAAGTCATTCAGTATTTACCTGCAGTATGTTACAGTGGGTTTTTCCCCGGCTCTTCCTTAGCTTGTTGCCAAGGTGTTGAACCACAATGCACCTTTTCACAACAAAGCCCTTTCTGTAAAGAAATTGAAGATCAATTTGTGTTAAATGATTAATTTAAAACATACAGAATCATTCTAATAATAGCACAGGGTCTACTCACATTTGGAAAAGCAAGGATTTATTAGGTATAGTCAGTTTTACAAATTTGGTTGAGTTTTTTGAGGTAGTGAAAAAGATGATTGATGAGGGTAGGGCAGTGAATGTTGTCTACGTGGACTTTAGTAAAACAAGTTCCCTCACTAGGCTAATCCAGAAGAAAAAGCACATGGTGATTTGATACATTAGATCAAAAATTAGCTTGGGCAAAGAAGGGAGAGGGTTAATTTTCTGATTGGAGGTCTGTGACATGTGGTGTTCTTAGGGATTAGTACTGGGACCATTCTTATTTGTAATATATATCAGTGATTTGGATGAAACCGTAGGTGGGTTAATTAATAAGTTTGCAGATGACGTGGAAATTGGTGGAGCTGTGGGTAGCAAGGAAGTTTGTCAAATGATATAGCACATGAAAGATCAGTTGGCTGGTTAAATTTTCCTCTTAGACCCAATCTCCTGCCTTTTCTCCATATTCTTCATGCCCTGACCAATTAAGAATCTATGAACCTCTGCTTAAATATACATAGTGACTTGGCCTCCATAGCTGCCTGTGGCAAAGAATTCTACAGACTCACCATCCTCTGGCTAAAGAAATTCCCCCTCATCTCCATTGTAAAAAGACACCCTTATATTCGGAGTCAGTGACTTTTGACAGACTCTCCCACCATAGGAAACATCCTCTCCACATCCACTCTACAAGACCTTTCACTGTTCAATAGGTTTCAATGAGGTCACCCCTCATTTTTCTGAATTCTAGTGAATACAGGCCCAGAGCCATCAGACACTCTTCATATGACAGGCCATTTAATCCTGGAAACATTTTCATGAACCTCCTTTGAACCCTCTCCAGTTTTGGCACATTGGTTTTAAGATAAGGGGCCCAAAACTGCTCACAATACTCCAAGTGAGGCCTCACCAATGATTTATAATTTCTCAACATTACAGCCTTGCTTTTATATTCTAGTCCTCTTGAAATTAATGCTAACACTGAACTTGCCTTCCTCACCACAGACTCAACCTGCAAATTATCCTTTAGAGAATCTTGCACAAGCACTCCCAAGAGCCTTTGCATCTCAGTTTTTTGTATTCTCTCCCATTATAAAACAGTTAACTCATTCATATCTTCTACCAAAGTGCATGACCATATATTTCCCTACACTATGTTCCATCTGCCAGTTCTTTGCCTGTTCTCCTAATCTGACCATCCTTCTGTAGCCTCTCTACTTCCTCAAAACTGCCTGCCCCTCCAACTATCTTCATCTGCAAACTTTGCAACAAGGCCATTAATTCCATCATCCAAATCATTGACATATAACATTAAAAAAATCTGTCCCAAAACAGACCCCTGTGGAATACCACTAGTTACAGGCAGCCAGCCAGAAAAGGCGCCCTTTATTCCCACTCTTTGCCTCCTGCCAATCAGCCACTGTTTTATCCATGCTAGAATCTTTCCTGTAATGCCATGGGCTCATACCTGGTTGAGCAGCCTCATGTGGCACCTTGTTAAAGGCCTTCTGAAAATCCAAGTACACAACATCAACCAGTCCTCCTTTGTTTACCCTGCTTGTTACTTTTTAAAAGAATTCGACAGATTTGTCAGGCAAGACTTTTCCTTGAGGACACCATGCTAACTATGGCCTATTTTATCTTGTCCCTCCAAACACCCTGAGACCTCATCCTTAATAATCAACCAAACATTTCCCCAACCACTAAGATCAGACTAACTGGCCTATACTGTAGTTTCCTTTCTTCTGCCTCTCACCATTCTTGAAGAGTGGAGTGATATTTGCAATTTTCCAGTCTTTTGGAACCATTGCAGAATCAAGTGATTCTTGAAAGATCCTAACTAATGCCTCTATGACTTCTTCAACCACCTCTTTCAGAACCCTGAGGTGTACACCATCTGGTCCAGGTGACTTGTCCACCCCTGATCTTTCAGTTTCCCAAGAACCTTCTCTCTAGTTATGGTAACTTCACACACTTCATTCCCCCTAGCACCTGGAACTTCCTGGAAATATGGTTAATGTTTGTGGTTGATAACTGCTACAGTCCCTTGTTACATTTCTACTTTTCACACACATATATATTTAATCTCCCCTTGATTTCTCCTCTTTCTGATCCTTATTTTCTCCCAGGGCCCTTCTCTGTGGGCCAGTTTAAAAAATTGGAAACTATATACATATAAAAAAGCAAGGGTTGTGTTTTAATGCATCTTGTGTTAAAACTCAATATGTGCAACTGCCCACAATCTTAATGAGCTGCCACATTATTATCACAATGATCGTAGGAAGTGGGATTAAGCTTTAAAGTTCACACTGCAAGAAACAAACTGGAGGAAATTAGACAGTCAAAATTTGACCTGTACTGAAAGGGAGAGGAGAGATAGCCCATATAAAGAGGGCTATACTGGTTATAACTCACACACTGGTCACTTCCCCTCTATCTTTCAGTCTGAATGAACGGTCTGTCCCCAACATTGACTGTCCATTTCCCTCCACGGATGTTGTCTGACTTGCTGAGTGCTTTCAGCAGGGCTCTTTGCTCCAGATTCCAACATCTGCAGTTTCTTGTGTCTCCATCTCTCTTACAATTCACATTGTTCAGTTGCCTTTGTAGCAGGGCAAAGCACCGCCAAGGAAAGAAGGGACAACACTGGGCTGGGGGGGGGGGGGGGCGGGGGGAGTCAGCACATGTCAGGCAACAGAGCCCTCCAAGACATTTGCATTCACGTGCTTAAGTAGCTCCATGGCACTTCCTGTCAGAATTTATACTGCGCGAAGAATTCAGGTAGGGATCATGTAGTGAAAAGCTGCTAGAGGCAGTCGAACTCTCAAAACTGATATGTTGCTGATCAGTCAGACAAGCACGATGAGAAGGAAACAAAAATTATTGTCCACATGGGACATTTATTTCACATGTGGTTGGCAATTCAGTTTTGGATTTTCTCCTTGTTTACTGTGAGTGAATAAAACAACACAGGTCAAAGGTTGCACCTTTTTCAATTATTAATGAAGAAATGAGCACCATGTACATCAATGAATTGCATATATGACACCAAGGAAATGGCACCCATGTTTAAGCGTCTTGTACCCAATCCAATTGCCCACTGGCCTCAAGTTCAAAAATGACCTTTATACTCACTTGACGTACTTTGGTACTCTTATACAGTACTACTGGGAAGGCCACACTTGGAACACAGTGTTCGGTTTTGGTCACCCTGCTATAGGGAAGATGTTATTAAAATGGAAAGAGTGGAGAAAAGACTTACAAGGGTGTTACCAGGCCTTCAGGAACTGAGTTATAGGGAGAGGTTGGACCAAGCTAGTACTTCATTCCTTGGAGCGTAGGAGATTGAGGGAGGGCCAGATTAACCTAGTAGCAAAAGTAGCATATGCTATGGGCCCCGCATTTTCGAGGGCCCCACACTAAATGCTTGCAAGCTGCAGTCTGGTGAAATCAATATCTCTCACCTTATCTCACTGCGACCTGGCAATGCTGTTGTTTTCATGTCGGGGGAGCTGCATGCTACATGGTATGTGAGTGCAAGCGTGTGTTGGCTCCTAGCTGTGTCACGGTGACCTTTGTGCTATCTCCCATGCTCTCAAGCTGCTGCAGTGAGCGATGTTACGCCGCTAGAGGGTGAGCTGCCATGGTGAGCCTGTGAAAAGGAATGTGCGACTCAACAGTTTTATGTAACCCAGTTCATGATTCCTCATTTTTTCCTGATTTTAGGTAGTCCAAACCAGCTCAGAAACATACAAGATTGGATTAGACTGTGAGTTCCGTGTCACTAAAAGTGCCGGTTCCCACCTTGTGAAAGAAATGGAGACTGAACAAAAGTATTGGCGCACACTTCTAGTGCAAATAATTGAAGTTGTAAAGTTTTTAGCAGAACGCAGTCTTTCATTTTGTGGTAGTGATGAAACTGTTGGCTCTCCTCATAATGGAAATTACTTGGGGTGGTTAGAATTACTGGCCAAGTTTGACCCTTTTCTGGCAGAGCATATAAATGCTCATGCAAACAAAGGAAAGGGACATAAATCATACCTCTCTAAAACAGCATGTGAGAAATTCATCAATCTGATTGGATCCAGCATATTGGATCACATTATCGGTGAAGTGAAGAAATACGAGTATTACCCTGTTTCATTGGATTCTACTCCAGATATATCTAATGTGGACCAGCTGACTTTGACTGTGTGCTACGTTTTGCCGTCTGGACCAGTTGAAAGATTTGTGAAGTTTTTGGATATGGAAGGTCATAGTGCTAAACAGCTCACTCAAAGTTTACTTGACTTTTTAAAGGAAAATGGCATTGATATAAAAGACCGCTGTGGTCAAAGTTATGACAATGCCAGCAGCATGAGTGGCAAGTATAGTGGCTTACAAGCATGAATTAAAGAGCTGAATGAGTTTGTGGATTACATTTCATGTTTTGCACATTCACTAAATTTGGTTGGAAGAGGTGCTACTGAATGTTGTCAAGTAGCATTAATTTTCTTTCAGTTTGGAGAAAGCCTGTACACATTTTGTTCTGCGTCTACTTATCGGTGGGATCTCCTTTCTGCTACATTATCTGGTGGTGGTGCTCATTTGCCCATTGTGAAAAAAATGTCAGATACCAGGTGGTCAACTCATGCAGATGCAACAAAAGCACTTTTACACAGCTTTTCTGCAATAAAACAAGTCTTGGATGACACTTCAAATAACAATGATCAGAAGGCAGACTGTCGACAACAGGCTCGTGGACTACTTTCAACCATGACGAAGTTGGAAACAGGAATAATGGTCATATTGTGGGATCAGGTATTACAGCATTTTCAAATGAAGCTTCTTTGCAATCTTCTGGCCAAGACTCTATGAATCCTTGCATGGATATATTCAAGCCATGTGGTCTGCTTTTTCAGACTTTGAGCAAAAAGCCAAGGATCTGACTAAGTGTGAAGATTATTGACAGCAAACTTGAAGAAAACACAAGCAAAATCACGCAAATGAAGATTTCAGTGGTTCCAGCACTCTTGATCCACTTGTTGAATCTCAAACGCCTTCTCAGAAGTTTAAAAGCCAAACATTTCCTGCCATTATTGACAGCTTGCTTTCTGCCCTGTCAAAAAGGCAAAAAGCTTATCTGAAGGTGAATGGTGTTTTTGGATTCCTTCATCAGTTACAGTCGTTTTCACCTGAAGAGATCATAAAGAGGTCATCAAATCTTATCAAAGCATATGCGGAAGATCTGGAAGAAAGTCTTGATGAAGAATTTGTGCAGTTTACTGAACTGTTGAAAACTGATCTTGCTGCACATATTGGCGCCAAACAAGACCTTGCAGAGTTATAGTTGCACCATTTGATAACTGACAATTCTTTGGAGTCATGTTTTCCAAATGTAGAAAATGCCTTGCGCATCTATTTGTCACTCATGGTTACCAACTGCAGTGGAGAACGCTCATTTTCAGAACTGAAAAGGATTAAAAATGAGCTAAGGAGCACCATGGGTCGAAACAAATTGAACGATCTCACTCTAATGAGCATTGAACATGAACTTCTGCGTGAAATAGACATTTCCAGTATCATCAACAAATTTGGTCATGCTAAATCTAGAAAATGCAACTTTTAAATTGTAGTTCTGTTATTTTTGACATTTGAAATTGATACCTACATGTAAGTAATACTATTACTGAAGTGTCAGACATTTGTCATATTATCTGGCTGTATAGCAAATGAAAAATTGAATTACTTTACTATGCAAGTTAACAATTTATGTTTTAATACTTATGTGCATTTTTTAAATTTAGGGCCCCTTTATAACATATGCTACGGGCCCCACACTAGCTTAATCCGGCGCCGGATTGAGGTGATCTCATAAAGGTGAATTAAATCATGGGGGCATAGATTTAAGTTGGGAGGGGAAAGATTTAATAGGAATGTGAAGGACACCATTTCTACACAATGGATGCTGTCTATGTGGAATCTGCTGTCAGAGGAAATGGTTGAGGCAGATGCAATGACATCTTTTAAATGATAGTTCTACAGGTATATGATTGAAAAGGTTTAGAAATTATGAACCAAGTGCTGGCAAATGAAACAGGACTGTATGGGGCATCTTGGTTAGCAAAGACCAATTAGTTTGAAGGCCTTGTTTCCTTCCTGTGTAACACTCTGACATTACACAAACAACACACACACATTTTGGTCTAAGAGTGGTGAATAGTTACAATGTGGATAGATGCCAAAATACATTCACCAGAATGTAACATGTAAAAATGCTGGGTGATAACAAGAATCAGACAATAGTGTACGAAATGACCAACAGGACACAAAGTAACTCACATCATAAAACTGCAGGCATGCTGTACTAGAAATAAACTCTTTTCGGGCTTAGTGCCACACAAAAAAATGTGGAACATTTGGAACGACACAGCCATAATTCCCATCATAAATGCGGTTGATGAAATCTATGTGTTCTGTTAGTTAGTAGGCATCTTCCTCTACTGCAGAGTATGCATTGTAAAGTTTACCCAACAACACAGAACGAAGTATATGTTTGTTTTATTTTAAATAAAGTGGAAAGGTCTTTTTCAGGAGAAGATCTAGGTCCAAAATAACTCTGAAATTTATCAAATAAAGTATCAAGGTTTTAAATTGAATTTGGGTGACAATGTTTAAAATATTTAAAAGCAGAATTGCTGACTTCTGCATTTAATTTATTCGGTTATAGCTCCATCATATTTCTTGTATTTGGACTTCCCCTATGCATAAAATGGTTTTCATTGAAAACTAATCATTGTGGACAGAGCACTGGGTTTACAGAGCAATCAATAGGTAACATTAAAAATGTAGGATCAATAGTGCACTAATAACGAAAACCTCACTTGCATTTACACTTCTCCAACGCATCATCTGCGATCTGCTTCAGGTTGATCAGCTTCTCTCCTCTGTAAAAACCATCTAAACGACAGGGGAAAATGTGAATGTACTTTTTCCAGCAAATATTCAAAGTGATTTTGAGTATTAAAGTGGCGTAAACTAGGGTAAGAGGCAGATTACAGAGAATGAAGGCATTCACATGGGAATTATTATTAGGAGAACAATTGTCTTTACCTGCAGTAACCAGTAATATGCATTGGGAATCTAATATTCTGTCACACAGAGATTCCGCTGAGAAACCTGCAAACTGAATAATAAACACGTGAAACAGCCCCTCTGTTCTTTAATCAACACAGTGGACTAAATATTCTGCTGATGGTAGTATCAAGCTCAGGAAAAGATTAGAGCTCAAGCTGAAAATCAATCTAAGAGAATACATTATGTCAAGATCAGGTTATCTGACTTTTCCACGAAATTCCCACAAAATAAGCTGCAGTCTATCAAATGTAGATTCAAGAGCTGGTCGGCCCAACCCAGCATTGTCATAGGGTCATGGAGTTTTACAACATGGAAGCTGGCTCTTTGGCCCATCTCATCCATGCAGACTCTGTTGCTCAATGAGCTAGTCCCACCAACTTTCATTTGGCCCATATGTTACATAACACTCCCCGGGGCCCTACCACTTGCTGCATGTCCTATTCTGGTTTGATCTCTCAAAATTCAATACCTCCCATTTTTCTGGACTGGAAGTCAGACGTCAATCCTCAGATCACATACTTAGCTGATCCCAGTGTAAGTTTCCATAAACTTCTTCAGTGCCTGCAACACCAGGTCATCATCTGTAAACTTACTAACTATGCCTTGTATATTGACATAAAGATAATTTATATAAATTACAAACAAAGCTATCCGATGTACCATGATGAAAAGGCATCTTTGCAATTTATAATATAAAACTGCTTGGCAAAATGATCAGTGACTGTCTCAAAACAACTCAGATTTATTTTGACTCCTTTTGACTAACCAAGTCAGCAATAAAAGTCACACTACAAAAATATTTTGATAAGCTAACTTTATTTAACTCAACTAAAAGAAGAAAGAAATGAGTATCTCATGTAATTTTATTTAACTCTGCACTACAAATTTAACTCTCAACTAGAAAACAAAGCTCAAGTAGCTTCGTTTAGTACCTTTACTTAAATCTTAACTAAAAGAACAAAACTCTTTACTTGACTCTCCACTCATGAATCAAGCCCAAGCCTGTGCAATTCACAGTAACACTTATTAGCAATCAGCAGTTAAACAATGCTGCTTGTGTGCTTGTAACCGCTCAGTCTCTCGGTGCTGGGGAACAACAACACTCAACAAGAGATGAAGGACTATCAAGGTTGCCAGGTACTGATCATAATCCAGTCCATAACGAATCTCCAAAAATCCATTGATTATACAGTTCAGGGTCTCCCTTATCTGCCCTGCAAGCAAGTAACAATTCCACATAAGATGAGGCGACTGATTCTCCATTTCCTGGAAACCACCAAATAAATTCCAGTAGATCCTCTGAGACAGACCTACCTGTGTAACCAGAGTCCAAATACAAAACTTAAAGTTGGCCATCCTGTTACATATTCAGCCATTTTGTTAACCTTTTCAGCCATCTTATAGCTTTTGCAATTTGGAAATCACCTTACTGCAGTGGCCATCTGTACTCACCTTTATTGCATCTTACTGACTGCCTGCACTACACTTTCCATCATTCTGACCTACCTTATTGTTGAACATCCATCCTACATTGTGAAACCCGAAGGAACTGATTGTTGTACTACACCATGGCAGGACCAGAGCTGTGTCAGAAAGTAGTTATCCACACAAACGGTGATTAATGAGGATTCTCAGGGTGACGTTCAAGAACCAATGATGGCATGAACGGGACAGATGTGTGCATGGAATGATCCCCATGCAAAATTTTAGTTCATGATTCACCACACAAGGATACTATGAATTGCCTCCTTCATTTGGTGTCTAATCCATGGAGGTAGATTGATGGAAAAGCACCTTCAGAATTGGTGTTTTAAAAAAATGCCTGGTAAAGTGATCAGTGACCACGAGAACTCAGTGTGTGGGTGACCATGTATTAGGTCTGCCTGTGACTTGTGACTAACCCATTACTCTTCAGGACTTAACTAACTCATGATTGCTGCTCATATTGAACCTGGGCCCCTGACTGGCTCAAATCCCAGGGTGACTCATGAATCCTAAGCAGCTTGTAATCACTGATTGGTCTGCAGATTTCTTCAGAACTCCTGATTGGATCATACCCCCAGTTGCTTTAATATCCCTATAGCTCATGACTTATTACATAGTTTGTGAGCTTCTTTCTAGCTCAGGTTATAAGTGATTTCTAACTCTGTAAAACTGCTCTGGTTTCATGTTCTAACACCACACATAAAGCTTTGCATTTGGTAAAACATAGCAAGTTCCACAAAGCAAAGGCCCCATGAAATAAACCATCCTCACCTATCCAAACAGAGATACAAGAGACTATAGATGCTGGAACCTGCAGCAACAAACAATATGCTGAAGTGCGTCAAACATCATCTCTGGGATGAAATAAATTGTCAGTGTTTCAGGTCTGGGTTTTGAAACAAAATAAACAAACCTGCAGGTTTTTAACCCAAAACACTGACAACACCTCACTACCACCTCCACCCCCTGCTGAATTCCTCCAACAAAAACAAGAGAAAATCTGCAGATGCTGGAAATCAAAGTAACACACACAAAATGCTGGGGGAGCTCAGCAGGCCAGGCAGCATTTATGGAAAAGAGTACAGTCGACATTTCGGGCCGAGACCCTTTGGCAGGAATTCCTCCAACAGACTGTTTGTTGCTTACCTATCAAATAACCTGACTTCTATGTCCAGGATACCAAGAGATTTCCATAGTTCTTTTTCATATTGTCTCATGAGCTCTCTTTACATTCAATTATAGATCAGATGAAGCCTTATTTCATGCCTCCCCATTATGGGATACTGCCTCACAAATGACACAATATACCTTTATCTGTTCCAGATTTCACACTCCCCTTGTCTTCTGTTCCACAATTTTAACCTTAGTGTTATGTTTTACAGTGGTCCTGAGACACCTCGCCTGGAATTATCAGTTTTATTATTGTGTTCACTGGATAAGTCAGATATCCCAGTGTATACATACCACGATAGAGTGGACGACTCCTATCCTTGCACAGGCCAGCATTGCGTATATCAGTTCTGGGATCACTGGTAAATATATGGCAACTCTGTCTCCTTTCTGCACACCTGCATATAGAATGAAATATTCGGCAGTTTATTTATGATCAGTTTGTTGTATTTCTGATGACAAGCATTTGAACTTAAATTGATAGACCTAAGAAACTTAGGTCAATTCAATCAGTCTCCCAAATTGTTGGCTTCTTTCCAACAGTATCACTTACAGTAGGTGTTCCATGCGAACATATGCAAATCAAGAAAGTACAATCTTTCCTGCTCATAATCCTACATACTTTGATCAGTCACTTCTCAGTCCCTTATGCTCCAATCAAAAAAACAAAAGGATTTTATTAAGAGCAAGAGGATTGCAAGGGACAAAATTAGTCCTCTGGAAGACCAGAATGATAATCCATGTGTGGAGCCAAAACAGATGGGAGAGATCTTAAATTAATTCTTTGCATCTGTATTTACTCAAGAGATGGACACAGAGTCTATAGAAGTGAGCAAAGCTTCCTGGACCCTATACAGATTACGGAGGAGGAGGAAGTGTTTGCTACCCTGAGGCAAATCAGGGTGGATAAATC
Source organism: Hypanus sabinus (assembly GCF_030144855.1). Lineage (NCBI taxonomy): Eukaryota > Metazoa > Chordata > Chondrichthyes > Myliobatiformes > Dasyatidae > Hypanus > Hypanus sabinus. The sequence continues at coordinate 128,645,930 of NC_082706.1, forward strand.
CCCAGGGTCCAAGAGGTTCCCTCAGACTCTATGGGAGACAAGTGTTGGTGCCCCAGCAGAGATATTTAAAATATCCTTTGCAACAGGAGAGGTACCAGAGCATTAGAGGATAACAGTGAACAGTAGGGCACTGAGGAGTGTGGTAGAACAAAGGGATCTGGGAATACACCTCCATATTTCATTGCAAGTAGTATCACAGGTAGATTGGGTCATAAAGAAAGCTTTTGGCACATTGGCCTTCATAAATCAATGTATTGAGTACAGAAGATGGGATGCTATGCTGAAGTTGTATAAGATGTTAGCAAGGCCTAATTTGGAGTATTGTGAGCAGTTTTGGTCACCTACCTACAGGAAAGATGTAAATAAGATTGAAAAAGTACCAAGAAAATTTACAAGAATGTTGCTGGGTCCGGAGGACCTAACTTATAAGGAAAGATTGAATAAGTTAGGACGGTATTCTTTAGAACGTAGAAGATTGAGAGGATATTTGATAGAGGTATACAAAATTATGATGGGTATAGATAGGGTAAATGCAAGTGGGCTTTTTCCACTGAGGTTGGGTGGGACAACACCAGAGGTCATGGGTTAAGGGTGAAAAGTGAGAAATTTAAGGGAAACATGAGGGGAAACTTCTTCACTCAGAGGATCATGAGAGTGTGGAATGAGCTGCCAGCACAAGTGTTGCATACAAGCTCCATTTCAATGTTTAAGAGAAGCTGGAATGGGTACATGGATGGGCGGGATATGGAGGAGTATGGTCCCAGTGCAGGTCAATTGAAAAAGGCAGTTTAAATGTTCCAGCATGGACTAGTTTGGCTGAAGGGCTATTCCTGTGATGGACTTTTCTATGAATCTATGACTCTAACCCATCCAGCTTCTCCCCATAAAGAGAGTACTCCAATCCTGGCAACATCCTAGTGAATAACCTCTGCATTCTGTCCAGCTCAATCCCATTCTTTTTACAGTATGGAGACCAGAACACAGGACACCTTTCCTTCTCCTTCATATTTGGAGAACTGCGTGCCGTGCTCCAATTTAACATAACTAGTGTTCTGTAAGGATGTAACATAATGGGCTTGATATCCTGACTTCTGAAAGCAAATGTGCCATATGCCTCCTTCACCACTCTATTAACCTGTGTAACCACTTTCAGGGAACTCAGACCCATAGGTCTCCCTGTTCGTCAACATTCCATAGAGTTCTACTATTTTCTGCATGCATCCTGCCCTTAATTGATTCCCAAAATGTATTAGAGTCAAAATCGGCTTTATTATCACTGACTTATACACTCAGTGGGCACTTTATTAGGTATCTCCTGTTCCTAATAAGATGGTCATTGAGCATATGTTCATGGTCTTCTGCTGCTGTGGCCCATCCATGTCGATGTGTTGTGCAATCAGAGATGCTTTTCTCCACACCAGTGTTGTCACACGTGGTTATTTAAGTTACCGCCACCTTCCTGTCAGCTTGAACCAGTCTGGCCATTCTCCTCTGAGCTCTCTCATTACCAACAGAAATGCAAGTCACTGAATTTTGTTTGTTTTTGTTTTTTGTAAGCTCTAGAGGGTGTTGTGCATAAAAATGAATGGATGGGTGGGGCCTTTGATTCTGCTGGCTGCTTTAGTGAGGCAGTGAGAATTGTCCACAGTTCTCTGAGTTTCTTGTAGTCTCATACAGAGCAGCTGCCATACGAAAGCATTATACGTACATACAGAATGCTTTCTATGGGGCATTGGTAAAATTTGGTAAGAGTTGATGGGAAAATTCCAAATCTTTTTAGCGTCCTAAGGAAGTAGAGGCATTGATGAACTTCCTTACCACAATTATCAACATGGTTGGACCAGGGCAAGAGTTCAAGGTGACCTTGTCCGACCCTATTCCTGCATCAAACCAAGACCCCAAGGCACAGGTGTCGGACTCAACCCTGATAGGATTTTCCTGTCCGTGGTCACAGTGGGAGTAATGAGCTGTAAGAGACCAGCAGCCTCCAGAAATGTGGTGAGGAGTGGGAGGCAGACAGGGAAATAGGTTGTGTGGGTGAAGTACAAATAATACCTGAAAACTCTAAGCAAATATAAGCATTTTTTCAATATATGGCATTATAACCTTCTTGTGAGGGACTTCCAACAGTGTGAACAGGCATTCATTCACTCAGAAATGCAATGTAAATGAAATAGACTTCTACTAGTCCTACTCTGGAAACTACACTGCGGGGGTCCAGCCAACATGGTCACATACAACAGCTGTCATTAAGTTCATTCTGTAATAATAGCTAATTGCTAAAATATAGTTTGTATTCTATTAAAAAAATGTCTGAAGCATAAAAAGCCTTTACTTTATGTTATATGATATTTGCAACAGCTGCTTCATTGGACATTTAATACAAGTTTAATTTGGTAACTCCAGCCACTACATTTAAATAAAGTAAAATTAATTATGTGTGGGTTGGAGTGATAATCACTTTACTTCATTAAATAGTGAGAGACATTCAGAATTATGTAACAGCATGAAAGGTAGTAGGAGTAGTATGTTTCTTCTCCAGCTTGTTCTGCTATAAAATAAAATCATATCTGATCATTAGATGCATTTTCCTGTCCCATTGCAAATTATCTTGATTCTCCTCATATCGAAAACAAAATCAATCTTTATTCTGAATATATCTCAACATTTGCAGGCCTTTGTGTTAGAGGAAACCAAAGATCCATTAACACCTGAGTGAAGAAATCTCTTCTTATGTCCATTCTAAATGCCTGACTCCTTGTCTGTGACCCATATTTCTCGTCTTTCCCATCCATGGAACCACGCCTCACCAGGATGAAAGCAACCTCAGTGTCTTACCAACTATTTACGGAAGGTTCTAAGCACATTCTTACCAACATGCTGTATCTAATAGTGTACAATCATATCTGCATCCCATCGTCCATCAAGCCTCCAAAGAACTTTTTCACTAGATCACCTTTTATTCATCTAAACTCAAAGCGACACAGTCTTGATGGAATCTCTCCTAAGAGGATAGATTCATTTTTCAAGAGTCTGTCTAATTTGTTGCACTCAGCTAATTCAAGTATATCCTTCCTTAAGTTAAGAGACTAAAACTGTACTGAGTTCCCCATGTGTAGTCACATTAAAGCCTTGTATAACTGCAGAAGGACTTCTTTAAACATATATTAAAATCCATTCATAATGAAAGCCAATATACCATTTGTGTTCCTCTTGGTTCCAATATTTCTGTAATTCATGAATAATGTCTCTCAAGTTCTAACAGTATTTTCTGATCTCTGTCCTTTAAAAAATATTAACTTTTTTCCCTTTTCAACCGCATATGATAACCAAATTATATTTCATCCTCATATTCTTGTCCATTCACTGGATCCAAGTGGTCCATTTGCAGCACTTTTAAACACTCGGTAGTGTTTTGTCATATTGGGGCCCCACCTTTACAAGATTAATAGACTGATTTTCTCTGCAGGTCTTTCCTCCCTTCCATCTTTAGCAAGTCTTTTACTATCATGGTCAAATGGCTTCCTATTCATCCCTCATCTTTCTTTTCATATGTTATGTCCCCTGCAGTTTCTCATTTCCAACTTTGGTCACCCTTCAACCATCACATAAAATCTACATGTCTTCACCCCTGACAATAATTCATCCAGGGTTTTGGTACTCAGATGGAACACATTTAATCTGATCCTCTTGGTACTGTCCCTCATAATGCCACATCTGCTACCTGCTGAAGTAAATGCTTGATGTTCTCCAAATAGTGAAACTGCTTGGCAAACTTTATTTTTAATCTAATATGAAACATCCCTCTATCTCATTCATTTGAAGTCGCACATACAGTACCTCATCCCAACAGAGTTTGTCATACTTTGCTTTAATATAGTACTCCAAACAGTGGATTAACACCCTACATATTGGAATAATATTACAAACAGAAGAGATGCTGTAAATCTAGAGCAACACACACAAAATGCTGGAGGAAATCTGCAGGTCAGGCAGCATCTGTGGAAATGAATGAACAGTCAATGTTTCAGGTGGAGACCCTTCAGCAGGACTGGAAAGGAAAAGGGAAGAAGCCAGAGATGCTGCCTGACCCGTTGAGTTCCTCCAGCATTTTGTGAACGTTATGTCTGTGCTGCTGCTGCTCCAGAAAGCTGATTTGAATGGCATTTATTCCCTTGGTATGTCTCCATATGATAACGAACTTGAATTTGGATTAACAGAGCTCTTCACAAAGGAGCAGCCAGGGCTCACAGAACGTAGGACTAACAGAGTTTACAACACACTGGAGTAGCAGAGCTCACCGTATACTGGTATAACAATACTGCCCAAACACTGTATGTGCAGGTTCTCTGCACACTAGGATAGTTGAGTTCCCTAAACGTTAGAATAATAGCACTCTTTACCTACATGAATAAATTGTGTACTCTCTACAGCTGTCTCGATAAAAGAGTTATTCACCTAAACTCCGCAGGACATTGGCAAACTTGCAGACTTCTGTTAAGAGCTGGGAGTAGGTGATGGTGGAGCAGTCATGAGGTTCATTCCCTTCCCTGAAATAATCGGTTAAAATCATTGGATTAGGGATAAAGTTCCATCATTAACATAATCAATCAATAAAACGCAACATTCTATTTCACTCTGACTTCTCTTTTCCTTCTATCCCACCACCTTCTCTCCTTCCCCACCAACCCATCTCTTTATCCAAACTGGTGGTTTTATGTTTAGAGACACAAGCCACTGCAAATGCTGGAATCTGGAGCAATGTGCAAACAGTGAGAGGAACTCATCAGGTCAGGCAGCATCTGTGGAGGGAAATGGACAATAAACATTTTAGGTCAAGACCCTCCATCTGACCTGAAAGAGAGAGGGGAGTTAACCGGTATAAAGAGGTGAGGGCAAGGAGTGGGACAAGAGCTGGCAAGTGATAGGTGGATCCAGGCGAGGAAGCATGACAGACAGATGTAGAAGGGAAGTAGCAACAGGCTGAAAGATGTTAGGTGGAGGCAACAAAGGGCTGCAAGTTCAAAGTTCAAAGTAAATTTATTATCAAAGTATAAATATGCTACCATATACTACCTAGAGATTCATTTTCTTGCAGGCATTACAGGAAAAATAAAGAAATACAATATAATATTTGAAGCAACACATACATGAACAAAGACTGACAAATAACCAATGTGCAATGTGAAGTTCAGATAGAAATCTAATAGGAAAGGAGAGTGGAGCTCGGTTTGAGGTTTAGATCTGCAGGGAGTGAGCTCTCCTGAACTTCATCCTAATGGCCAATATCCCTGTGTATGCTTAAGACAACTTATAGTATGTTGCTAGAAAGTTCAATCTAGCAGGCATCTCTTTCCTTACTAAACTTTTCCTCAACAGAGACTGAATTTGCTGTGTTTTCAGAAAAAATCTATTGAAAAGTAGTCAGGAGCAGCATGAAAGGACCATTTTAATCTAGCAGTGTTGAACCTGGCCTCATTCCTCTCTGTAAAGCATGGCCTGCCTGCTGAACATCTGGCCATTTTCTCCAAGATCGTAACTGACTGGTGCTTGTGGTGATCTTCCCTATGTAACTTCCAACCTCAACCCCCAGAGCCTGCTGGAGTCTTCTCCCCAAGATCCACTGTCCTGGTAGACACCTAACTTCAGCATGCTCCTGCCCCACAACACACCTTTCTTCCTGCCTTAATTCAATTCTTCTCATTCTTATTCCTCCCACTTACAACAGTGTCAACTGCATTTCCATACATCTATGTTAAGCTGGCTGGTGGTGTAATGGCATCTGCACTGGACTTCTGTGTGCATGGTCCCGGATTTGAATCCGGCCAGCTCCTTGCACACTTTCCATTCGTGCTGGGCCTCGTAAAACAGACAAACGCTAAAGAAATGGCAAGGTGCCATTCAGTGTGCCAGTGAGATGCGGGAGGATGTTATTATTTATGTTCACCCTTTTTGCCCCACTCAGAGGAAGCAAAGTGTTCTCATTGTCTTCACCTTACCACCTCCACTTCCAGCAGCTCGTACCTGCTTAGTGGTAAACGCAGGTGGAATTTCTACCAGATTTGCTGTAATGCCAGAAACAGACACAACTTTTTCCTCTCTCAGTTGTTATTATTCTGAAGGATTTCTTCTCTCTGTGACTTCCTGGGTCACTCTTCACCTACTCCCATACTCAAGGCATTTTCCCATGCAACCACAAGTGACGCAAAACCTTCCCTTTTATTTCTTCCTTCCTCTCCATCCAACGGCACAAACATTCTTTCACAATGAAGCACTCATTCTTCCAATCTAATATGCTCCTTTGTTCTCTCTCTTAATGCTAACTCATTTGTTTCAAGTAACATATTTCTGTTCCAAGTGGATTTAACAGATTATCTGTTATGCTTCTAATTTACCATAGCTATCTAAATTAGTGTCTTTACCCTCACAATCCACACAGCCATCCATTTGTAACTAGGATTGTTCTTTCTGACTTAACTATTCATTATACTTCCTTATTAATACAGGGATAACAAGGCAGCTCAGACAATACATAAACAGAGATTAACAGAATAAACGTTCCAAATTCACCTAAGATTGTTACCTATTTATCTTTCCACAAATGCTGTTTGACTGCAGAGTATTTTCAGATTGTTCTATTTTCATTTCAGATTTCCAGCATCTGCAGTTATTTTTTCAAATAACATTATATTCAGATTTTCAAGCTATATCTTATTAATACATGCATCTGCTTTAATAGTCTTTATAACATTGTTCCATTGCTGTGATGATATTGATATAGTAAGACATATCAGAAATGTTTTAACATAGGATCATTCTTTTTAAGTGTTTCACAACTTGTTCATGCTGTCTCTTGTAAAACCATGAATGGTTGCCTTTCATCGCTGTAACTTTGTTCTTAAAAGGCAACACAGCTCTTTGTTCTATTAAAGCAGATAAAGTTGTCTAGTGATCAGAAATATAACAACCAGATTTCAGTCAATTAGGAAACTGAACTGCTGCAATACCTACTCTGGCAGAAAGTATAATAGATCAACAACATAATATTACTAAGCTCCCAAGGTCAGCAAGAGTTCACCACTGGTTCCCAAGGGCTAACAATTCAAATGCACTGTATAACTCTCCAATGATTTCAAATGCATTTATTGCATTATTCACATTATCCATTTCTAGAGATTTTTATGCAAACCCGTCTACTCAAATGGCACTTGGTCGATAAACCTCTATTTAATTTTCTGGATTTATTTTTTTCTGTGATAGCAACGCCGACAATAATTTTCTTCCTTTGTAAAAATGACAGGAAATCAACTTAAAATGATTAATACCACTTATAATACCAAAAGCTAAAGTGACCATATACCTTTCACTAAGTATCCCCTTATGGACAGGTTGCATGATCTAATAGCCAAATTCAGCAAGAAGTAATGAAGCTAAAAATCATTTCTGTGATAAGCCAAATATATGAAAGAAAAGCAAACTCTAAAGAAGTGTGTTTGATTTTTTTTCCTTATTTGCATATGAGCAATTGTATAGATTTCAGATACACACAGCGGGATGAGTAAAACATTAGGCACATGCCAGCAATTAGAACTCATAAACTCTGGTTTCCTCCCACATCCCAAATATGGGTTCTTAAGTTAATTGGTATTGGAATTTATGGCTAATGGGAAAATACTCAGAGAAGTATTCTGAACATATAACAAACCAGGAGAAGGGGAATGTGACTGAAGAGATTGCTTAGAGCTAGCATGGACAAATAGGACCATTAGCTTCCTCCTATGTTGCAATAATTAACAGATTTTCCTTGATCCAGTCAAAAGGGTCACAGTGAAGGAGAGCGCAGGTTGAAGTTATGTCATAATGCTGCACTGCCATCAACACAAAGAAACAAGGCTGAAAGATGCAGCAAGTAATTGTATGGATTCTGCCTGGCTCACTGCACTTATTGGTACTGGTTTATTATTGTCACACGTAACAAGATACAGTGAAATCAGATTTCCAATGTATTTTACGTTCTCCTATTGAAAAGTCAAACCTCTTCATTGAATTGTTCTCAACCATGCATATTGCAGCAGCACATCCTCTTGATTTGACTTGCCTACAGCAGAATATAAAAATCCATCAGCAAATGGGTCTAAATATGGCTCTATCAGTCAGTGCCATGGCATTCTTCTGCCTTCTCCCATAACCTTTGTTGCCCTTACTAATCAAGAACTTGTCAACATCCAATTTAAATATATCCAATTACTTCCCTTCTAAAGCTGTCTGCGGCAATGAAACCCACAGATTCACCACCCTCTGCATTAATAAATTCTCCACATCTCTGTTCTACAGGTACATCCTTTAAAAGGTTGCATGAGGTTTAGAATATGGAATGAATTTCTACCCTTTGTTTTCCTTCCTGAACACGTCCAGCCCAAACTTGTATACACCATCCACAATTGCAATGCTTATTAAAAGACCAATTCCATTCTAATCACTGAGCCACATTCAATCAATCAAGGGTTAGAGTAACAAAATTTGAAACAAAATTTCCTGGCACAAAGAAATTTTGCACGTTACCGCATGTAGAACAAATTTAGCTTCATTAGAATTCACAACATTTTCCTTTATTTCTGCATCCCACACTGTTCTCTTTGATGAAGAAGAACTTCAATGAAGTGCCATAAGTAACTGGCTACTATTGAACCAAACTGCAACATTAATGTCATTAGAAGCCAATGGTTGGAAAGAAGGATTCACTTTCTTAAATTATTTCCTGAAACAACAAAATTACTGCAGACATAGAATCACTTCTTACCTAATTAGTTTTAGTAGGATACCAATTAAATCCCTGTTTAAAACATCCACCATCTACTGCATACCGAGTCATGATTGATGGGCAATCAATGTTTAATAAAATAGGTGTGTGGAGGGAAGGATGAATGACAAATAATTGATTACCAGTAATAAGCTATTTTGTCTCCCTGATCAGTTTCTTGTGTTTTTCTATCCAGAAGATTGTAGCAGATGTTTGTGGTTGCTCCCTTCATGAAATTCACGTACACGTTCCCCTTTGTCACATCAAAATTATAATCTAGGATTGCACCTGTGGGAGGGCTGTTCCAGTAAAACTCTTGCACAAGCTCACCCCAGAATTCTATCAGAAAAAAGAAATAAGAAAATCTATAAATATTAGAACATACTTTGTCAAAACAGAAGGTGCTAGCAGAAGTCAGTAGGTCAGGCAGCATCAGTGGAGGAAAAATGATTGATGCTTTAGGTTGTGACCCTTCATCAGAAATGGGAGAGAGAAAGATGTTTATAGGTTTTAAGTAGGAGGGAAGGTATGGGGAAGAGATGTGTAGAACCAAGGGGATGTCAGCGGTAGGGGAGAAATGGCCTAATGGGGCAATTATTAGCAAATTAAGCTACTGGACCTGTGTAAAGAAGACAGAAGACAATGCAGATGCTGGAATCTAGAGCAACCATCTGCTGGAGGAACTTAGTGAGCCAAGTAGCGCCTGTTTGGGGGTGGTGGAGAGAGAAATTAGCAATGTTTCAGGCTGAAACCCTGCAAATTATGTGTAATGAATTGTTAATGGCAAGATGGTGGGGCATCATCCCACTGGCTAGACAAATGTGTGTAGTAAATATAAAAACTGAAAATAGAAAATGGTGGAAATCTAGTCAGGTCAGGCAACATCTGTAGAAAGAAAAACAGTTAATGTTTCAGATGAGACTGCTTTCAACAGCACTTGTTTACAGCATCAGGGTTTTTAATTGGTTTTCATATTTATTTCAGAAGGTAAAATAACCACTAACAAATCTACAATTTAAAATTTCTTCCTTTATTATGAAACAAGAACGTGGAGCAGAAGTTATTTGCCTGTTCTGCGAGTCATGGCAAAGCCAACTCTGTACAACAATCTTTGTCTTATTTTTCAATACCTGTGGCAGACAAATAGCTATCAATCTAAAATTTCAATTAAACAATTAATCCAGCAGAGAATTCCCTAACATCTTGCAACAATTCTATATAGAGGTGCTTTTTAATTTAAATCCTGAAGCACAATGAATACATGGAATGGACTGGTCTTACTATGAGGAAAGGTTGGACAGGCAAGGCTTGAATAGTTGAGAAGACTGAAGAGTATTGTAAATTGATGTACAAGATCCTGAAGGGTCTTAATATGGTGGGTGTATAAATCTGCCTGGTTCCTAAGGTTGCCTTAGCCAGGGTGGTAGTTCCACTACCTATAAAGTGCTCCAAATGCTGTGTGACTCTAACAGCCTCAGACGACCAAGTCCAACTCTTGGCCTTCACGTGTGTCTTAGCTAATAGGCGTGTGGAATTGTTTTTACTGACAAAGGGCAAAGGTGGACCACTGGTGCCTCAAAACCAATTGCTTCGGGCAGGTGGGGCTCATCAGCCTTGGACGGCAGCCCACCTAGGAAAAGGAGAACTCTGATTTTAAACCTCCACTGCCTTACAGCCATACCCACCCATGGGAAAGGCTTCAGGAGTAAACCCCGAGGAAGAAATCCGGAGACGGGGTCCCTAAGGCAGTTTGATGTTGTTTACAACTTCACTCTGTGACGACACTCGAGCCAAGTTGTATCGGCGCTTGCCTTTCCCTTGGACTACATCGGTGACGTTGAGAGGGGGAGCCCGCTGCATGGGCAACAGCCGGTTCTTCAAATCTTCCCACCCAGGCTTGCACCCTGGAGAGGACACAGTCCATCAGAGGTGCAAACCCTGATCCTCTGGGATCGACGGCTGCCTACTATAACTCTGTCTTCTCCTGTGAAAGAATCTAGAAGTGAGGGGTCATTGCTTTAAATAAGGAGTTCCCTAAGAATGAGTGTGGGAACTGGAGCCAGGTTCACGGTCAGGATTGGGAGCAGCAAGAATCTGAAGGAGCCTCAGCCCTTGAACTTGCCCAACAGGTCTGAGACAGTTGCTCCATGTGAGAATGTAGGAAGAATGAGCAACTGAACCATGCCACCATGGTTCAGAGGGCCATTCAAGAGGGGAAGAGAAGAGAAATGTTGCTGTAATTGGGTGTAATATGGTCAGAGGAATAGACACAATTCTCTGTTGCAAGGATCCAGGGTCCCAAAGGGTGTGTTGTCTGCCTGGTGTCTGGGCTCTGGACATCTCATCTAACCTGCAGAGGAAATTGGAGTGGGAGGGGAAAGGTCCAGTTGTCATGGTACATGTGGGTACCAACCATGTAGGAAGGAAAGAGGTTCTACTGAGGGAATTTGAGCAGCTAGTGACTAAATTAAAACACAGACCCATAAAGATAATAATATCTAAATTGTTACATAAGCCATGTGTGTAAATTGGCACAGGTTTAATAAGATCAGAGAGCAAAAGCTTGGTGAGGCTCAAAGATTGGTGAGGGAGTAGTGGGTTTGAATTTGTTGGACTTTGGGGCCAGTACTGATGAAGGAGGGAGCTGTTCTGATGGGTTGGGTTCCACCTGAGCTATGCTGGGTGGTCCTGGCGAATCGCATAACTAGGGCTGTGGATAAGGCTTTAAGCAAAAAATGTGGGATTGTGGGAGAGGAAGGTGTTCAACAGCCTGGAAAAGTATGGAGAAGGTAAAAGGGAAGGAGAGTACAGAAGAAGTTATGGAAGTCTCCAAAATAAAGAATAAGACAAAAATTTAGTAAGGGTTAAGAACTTAACTTCAGGCAACACGAAATCAAAATTGAAAAGGGTGAAGCTGTTCCATCTGAATGCACACAGTATATGTAATAAGGTACTTCATCTTGTAGCACAGTTAGAAATTGGCAGGTATGATGTTATGGGCATTACTGAGTCATTCCTGATAGATGATTATGGTTGGGAGCTTAACATCGAAGGATACGGATTGTATCGAAAGGACAAGCAAGTATGCTGGGGAGGAGGGTGCTAATAGGATGGCTTTATTGGTCAAAAATTAAATCAAATTCTTAGAAAGAAGTGACATAGGATAAGAAGTTTTAGAAACTACAAGGATAAAACGACCCTGATGGGAGTTAATATACATGACTCTCTAAAGTAGGTAGGATAGGGGGTACAAATTAGAAAGGGAGACAGAAAATGCACCGGGAAAGGACTATGTTATGATGGTAACAGGGGATTTCAATACGCAGGTAGACTGGGAAAATCAGATTGATGCAGAATCTCAAGAGAAGAAATTTGTAGACTGCCTATGAGCAGGCTCTATGGAGCACTTTATGGTTGAACCCAAAAGGGAAAGGGCAATCCTGGATTGGGTGTTGACTAATGAAGTAGATTTGATTAGGGAACTTAACGTAAGGAACTCTTAGGAGGCAGTGATCATAATATAATAGAATTCGCCCTGCAGTTTGATACGCTATTACAGCTTGGGGCATTCCTGAGTTTGGAGTTCGATTCCATTGTCCTCTGTAAGAAGTTTGTACAACCTTCCATAGGCATGTAGGTTTCCTCTGGGTGCTCATATTTCCTCACACAATCAAAAGACATACCAGTTAGTAGGTTAATTTGTCATTGTAAATTGCCCAGTGATCAGGGGAAGGGACTGTAGCTCGTATCTCTGGATAAATAAATAAAAATTGGATGTACTGATATTACAGTAGAGAAAAGGGAACTACAGAGGATTGAGAGAGGACAGAACCAAGGTTGAGTGGAAGGGACACTAGTAGGGATGACAATAGAACAGCAATGGCTGGAGCTACTTAGAGCAGTCTGGAAGACGCATTATCGGTTCATCCCAAAGAAGAAGCATTGTAAATGTACAGTGAGGTTAACTGTAACTGACAAGTAGTGGGAGAGTTGAGGACCAGAGGTCACAGCCTTAGAATAGAAGGATGTTCCTGCAGAACAGAGATGAGGAGGAATTTCTTTAGCAAGAGAGTGGTGAATCTTTGGAATTAATTTCCACGTATAGCTGTAGGGTCCAAATCATGGGGTATATTTAAAGTGGAGGTTAATATGTTCTTGATTAGTAAGGGCATTGGTTCCTTAAGGCTGTCAAAGTCGGGGGAGGCAGTGGGGATAAGCTTCCATTAGCTATTAAATGCTCCCAATGGCATGCATCTGAAGTAGCCTGTGAATCTTTAAGATGATCCTAGCATCTTAAACAGCCAAGTCCAGCTTCTAGCCTTCATCTGTGGCTTAGTTACAAAGGCCAGTGAAACCATTTCTACTGACAGGAGAAAGGGAAAAAGTTGGTTACTGGTGCCTTAAATCCAGTTGCTTCAGGCTGATGGGGCTCGTCATCTGTAGTTGGCAGTTCACCTAGCAGAAGAAGAACTCTGATCTCAAACCTCCACTGCCTTGCACTACAGTATACTGACTCATGGCCAAAGCTTCGGGAGAAAATCCCGAGATAAAGTACAGAGCGAGTCTCCAAGGCAGTCCAACATCGAGCGACTGGCAACTCCTACAATTCCGCTGGTGCCAAACTGTATCAGTCTCTGCCATCCCTTTGGAATCATCAGCTGCACGGAGAGGGTGTGCCTGTTGCATGGGCAGCAGCTTGCTCTCCATGTCGTACTGTCCTGGCTCGCATGTATCAGGTAGAGAGCTAGGATGCAATATCCATGGTGAACCCCAACCAGTGGTGGGCCGTACATAGAAATGGCATCAAAGGTTATAATGAAAAGGCAGGAGAATCGGGTTGAGAAAGTTAATAAATCAACCATGATGGTATGGCAGAGTAGACTTGATGGACCAAATGGCCTAATTTCACCCATGTTTTATGGTCTTTTCTGTTAGAAATATGGGCAGGTTTTCATACAAACTGAAGCTGGAACTGACACCGAAGTCCTGGTGCCCATTGCTGCACCTTATTGCAGCTTTAGTATCATTGCCAATGAAGGGTACACCACAAAAAAGTAGCGGCTAGCACAGCACCTTGACATCTCAGGGCATCCCTGACTTCCAAGTTCAATTCCGGCACCATCTACAAGGATTTTGCATGTTGTCGCCGTGGTTGGATGGGTTTCTTCCCGATGCACTGCTTTCCTCCCACAGTCCAAAGATGTACAGATTAGTAGGTTAATTGGTAGTTGTACATTTGCCTGCGATTAGACGAGTGCTAAAATAGGCTGGTTGCTTGCATTGCGTCTCTTTGCACTGGAAGGGCCTGCTCTGGACAGCATCTCTAAGTAAAAGTAATGAGGCTTTTTTTTTGGTTAGTAATGAACATTTAGTTTAGTTGTTACAGTATAGTGAAGGTTCACTGGACTGATTCCTGGGAGAGCAGATCCTCTTCTGAGTAGGCTGATGGTCTGCCCATTACATTTTTGAAGACTGAACTCATTGATACCAGGTAAAGAGACTTCAAGTACTGAAACCTGGAGCAACAGACAGTCTGCTGGAAGATCCCTGCCGGTCAACCAGCAATGCTGGGGAAGAATTGTTGATGTTTCAGCTCAAAATCCTTCATCAGGACTGGGAGCGGACTCAGCAATTCCATTCCCCCCCACCCCCACCCTCTTAAGGGATGCTGCCCACCAACAGTTGATCCAACAGGTGAAGGGCAGATCTGGGGAGGTCGCTGTCATCTGACTGAGGAGTCTCCATCCAGGGCCCCGTATACCAGGCTCACGCTTAGGACTGAAATGATGACAAAGTGTTCCATTCAGAGGATTGTGAATTTTCATCATTCCCTCTCCTGCACTGCTATCGAGACTCTGTCACTGGAACATCTATCGATACATTTCTAGATAATAACGAAATTAGAGGAATGGACGATACGGTAAACTGATGGAGGGGTTAAGGACTAGCACCGATCTTGTCGCCAGGCTCCAGGGTCCGAATAACATTCTGCTCTTTATTTTTCTTATTTTCCTATGCCGTAGATTGAAAAGAACAGCGATTAGGAAAAAAACTTCGAAATATTGGAGAATTTGCTTTGCTATGCTAACCAACAACAAAAAAAATTGATTGTAGGAGATAGGATTCTATGGAGTGCAATCCGCACTGTGAACGAAGTTTGCCGATTTAGCCGTGTAACAAATCAGAAAATCAAGGTCACAAATTGAAACAGCCTCACCTGGAAACTCCGCGATAGTGAAGTGTGACAGAGACATACACACCCGAAATGTGAAGAGAAATACCTACGCACCATTGGATTTCTTCACTCGTTTCCTCAATATACTCTACCTTCTGGGTTTTCAACTGATTTTTTGTGCATCCGTTTGTACGTTTCGATGTCTGGTATATGAGCTTTCGGAAGGAGCCACTGGTCGGGGTGATAAAGTATCTTATCTCTTGAAACTCTTTCAGAGGTCATTGTTGGGGGAAGCGCTCCAGTTAGACTGGACTCGGCACCTTGGAGAATCGACCCTTCGCACGGCTGGAAACGACCTCCTTCAAACTCCTCCCCTCCAATCCTGTACTGTCAGTCGACTAGAACGTTTACCTCACAAGAGCAACAGGCGAGTGTGCAAACAATGGTAAACCTCCTGTTATATAGCAAGTGAGAGGTTTTAGTGGAACTCTCAACGTTGGTAAATACAAATTCTGAACGTTCTTCTTCACTTTCTCTTTGCATTGGCCACACACTTTCCCGGGAGCACTAATGCCCTGCCCCAGTTTCAAACCAAAAGATAGAATAAAAAATAGAAGATTCTAGACAAGGCAGCATCTGTACCGAAACAGTAGTTAACGCTTCTTTCAGGCTAATGGTTTGGAAACGGTATAAGTTGCAGAGAAAAGGAAGGTTGGAGTGGACAGTGAGAATGTCTTAGCCCAAAGGTTGAGCTGTTGAGGAGCACCACAGAACGCGCATACTCTTCCTATTGAGTGGATGCAAGGGAAAAGGGAACAAAATCACATTGTGCCATTGATATGTCAGTGGGAAATGATCATCTCTTCAGACAGTTTTCATTGTTCCTTTGAGCGCAGGAGGCCGTTCAGCCCATCACACTGGTGTCTTCTCTCAGGTGGATCCCATTAATCATTCCACCATTTACAACCTAGAACATTCCAGCACATGAATAGATCTTTCAGCCCACAATGACACCAATTTAAACTGTACTTCTGCCTGTACTTGGTCTATAACTGTCAATTCCCTTCCATTTCATATGCTTGTCTAAATGCTTCCTGAACAATCCTTCTCCCATCACTTCTCCTGCAATACATTCCCAACACCTACCACTCTCTGCGTCAAATAAATTTAACACGATTTATTTTCTCAAAAGACTGGGGCACTAGTGAAATGTGGTCAGACACATCGGTGGTCTGACCAATATTATTGTATTTGAAGACCCCTGTAATAATGTTGTTCAGACCTCTAATGTGCTAATAGAATGGTTCTTCAGGCTGGTATCCTCTTCATTTGCTTTCCTGAATATTCCAGAGAAGGTCTCCCAATTTATGGGAGACAAATGCTTTTTGAGCTCAACTTGTATTCTATACCATTGACAACCATAAGAATAACTTCCACCCTTTAAGAATAATGTCCATGAAACAGCATTTACTGCCTTCACAGCATATATGAATAAACTTCCAGCCGGGTACAGGTATCCATTTTAACCATCGTTTCAATGACAAACTCGGCCATCTTCGTCAGGGATGCTGCCTGGGCAAGTCTTGTCAGGTGGTATTTATACCCCTGTCATCCATCCCTCCTGATTGGTTAGTCTTTGTCCAATCAGGTTTTTGCTGTCCCACCTTATTTACAATTGAATTCATGTTCTTACTTAGAGCGAGACCTTCATCTTTGTTAAAATTCTTTTCCTCCAGTTTTATTTCAATGGCTTCCTTCACCAGGCAGACCCAAAAGCCATTGGCATGGCACGGTAGTTTTCTACTGTCAAAGTAATCCTATGGCCTTTGCAAATACAATTTTCTACCACCAATTTCTCCAGTCTGGCTGATATACACTACTCTGCTTTCACAGGGAATCCTGTAACCGCCACTCATCCTGAGTCTCAGGTCATCTTTGACCTGCATAAACTGTGAATTGAGCTGTGAATTTGTGGATGACACTAATCTGGTATTTCTTCAGGATTCTGGCAGCCCTTCCAGAAACCATGGAAATACAGGGAAGACAGGTGGTAGCAACATGATCCTCCTCATTGTTAGGTTTCCTGGTCTTTCCATCAGCCCAAGGTAGTGGCTAATAGTCTTATTTCCTCGGGGAGACTGTTGGGTCTGAAATAGTTTTTGCGCAGTTAATTGAAGTAGAAAGAACTACTACTGTGTGATGTGGAGGTGAGATGGTGGCAGTTATTGGTGAAGTATAAGTCTGTGTGAGTGGGTTTCGAATTGACGCCATGTCCAGTTTCCGCCAGGATCCTGAAGAAATACCAGATTAATACCATCCTCAAACTCATAAGAAAGCCCAAGTCTCAGTTTATGCAGGTCAAAGGTGACCTGGGACTCAAGACAGCTGGCACTTACAGGACTCGCTGTGAATGCAGAGCAACTTACATCAGCCAGACAGGACACACGGTGGAAACCCGCACCAAGGAACGCAGGAGGTGTGTCCGTCTGGGTTACTTGGAGAAATCGGCAGTAGCAGAACATTGCATTTGCAATGACCACAGGATTGACTTTGACAGCACAAAACTACTGTTCTGCACCAACGGCTTTTGGGACAACCTGGTGAAGAAAGCGATTGTGATAAAACCAAGGGAAAAATGTTAACAATGACAAAGCTCTCATTCTACATAAGAACTGGAATTCAATTGTAAGCAAGGTGGGAGAGTGGAAACCTGATTGGATGAGGACTAGCCAGTCAGGAGGATGGATGACAGGAGTAGAAATACCACCAGACTAGACTTGCCCAGACATCATCCCTGATGAAGATGGCAGAGTTTGTCACTGAAATTTGTACCCGGCTGGAAGCCCAAGAAGTTTCCACATCTAACATGAAAACATCAGGAGCCTTGAGCCCTGGTTAAACCACACTTGGAATATTGTGCTCGGTTCTGATCGGCTCATAAAAAAGATGTAGAAGCTTCAGAGAGGGTGCAGTGGAGATTTAGCAGGATGCTGCCTGGATTAAAGAGCATGTCTTATGAGGATAGATTGAACAAGCTGGGGCTTTTCTCTAAGGAGGATGAGAACTGACTTGATAGAAGTGTACAGATGATGAGACATGGATCAGGTGGATAGCCAGAGACATTTCCCAGGTTAGAAATGGCTAATACTAGGGTGGTGTGGCATAATATAGGGGGGATGTCAGAGGTAAGTCCTTTACACGGAGACTGGTGAGTGCAAGAAAATGCCCTGCTAGGCGTGTTGGTAGAGGCAAGTCATTTATGAAAATCTTATAGGGACAAGGATGGTAAAAGAAAATGATGGATTATGTGGGAGGGAAGGGTTAGGTTGATCTTAGAGTAGGTTAAAAGGTCAGCACAACATTGTGGGCCAGTAGTGTTCTATGTTCTTTGTTCTAACAGTAATAGCATAAATTGTCATAAAAAATACAGAACCTTGGCAAGTTTATGAACTTGTATCTGGCAAAAAGTATAAGTTTTATCAGCTGTTTTAATTCATTATTGATATTATATCATTATAGCACTATGTAACATAGTAATATCAACATCTTTAACATTATAACTTTATAATTTCTGCTGTCATGATTAAAATTGTAATTAATTGTGCAATTATGTAAGAAATTGTCATCAGCTAATTGCAGACTTGACCACATTGTAATGCTATGAGAGAACAGCATGAAAGGAAAATAAAAAATTATCTTTGAGAGAGGAGATTTAGGGAGAGTCTGGGAGAGTGAAGGGTATTTAGAGAAAGGAGTGGTAGGGATTGGGAAGAAATTGGTGTGCAAGAGGAGGAACTGGGAGACTGGAGAGGGGGAGTAGGAATAGATGGAACAGGGATGGGTTAGAGAGAAAGAAAGGGGAGAAGTGAGTCAGAGAGAGTTATGGGCAGTACAGAGAGCATTGGAGGGGAGCAGAGAAGAGTGAGGGAGGGAGGAAAGAAAGAGAGCAGGATGTGGTTACTGACCCAAGTCAGTGGCATGAGAACATGGCACTGGCTTTCAATGAAAGTCTGATCTCCGTGTCTTGGAAGGGTCAAGCCTTTAATTTCATATCCCCCTTCCTCTGTAGAGGAAAGGGAGAAATCAACCTCACTAATAGCTGCAGAGAGCTCAGAAAGAATAAGGAGGGGCAGCATCCCTATGTCATAGTCACATGGAGTGCCCATTGTCATTTTCAGAAGAGCTGATAGATCAAAAGCATAGATTTGGTGAGATTTTAATAAAGAATTCCAAAAGGAAAAACCAGAATTCCATAGCATTCCAGTCCCTCTTCGCAGCCGTGGCTATCAAGGTAGGTAAGAAACTGTGTACCCTATAGTAAATGACTTAACTCCTGACACCCCCAAAGACTTGCCACCATCTGCAAGACACAAGTCAGGAATATGGTGAAATACTTGCCTGGATAAGAAATTGGCACAAGCAATAGGGAATTGGTTTATTATGTTCATAAGTACTGAGAAGGGATTCATTTTGTTGCCATGCAGACAAATCATTCCATGCTGATGTGGTTCAAAAAGGGAAACAAAACAGAATGCGGATCATAATGTTAAACTTACAGAGAAAGCACAATACAGGAAGACAAACAAATTGCAAGGACCATGATGAAGTAAACTGGGTGATCAAGAGCCTATTGTATAAAAGGTCCATTCAAGAGTCTCATAAGTGCAAGACAGAAGCTGTCCTTTTGTATCTTCCCAATGGGAGCAGGAAGAGACCAGTACCAACAACTGTCCAGAATGTTCCCTCATCCCACCCCTGGTGACTGTGCATGCCATCTACAAACTGCCTGCAGTTACTAAGATAATATTTGCAAAACCCACAAATTTCCAACCTCACCATTTTCAGGTGCTTGAGAACACTGCCACCTGCAGGTTTCCTCCCTTATTACACACTGTCCTGACTTGCACATGTACTATAAGTTCAAAGTTCAAAGTACATTTATTATTGAAGTACGTATACTATATACACCCTGTGCTCATTATATGTGTCTTCAGACGATGCAGATTCACAGTTATGCGAGGAACCTATTTCTACCAACGTCTCTTTATATGCGTCCAAAACTCACAGTTATGTGAGGAGCTCTGCACGCCTCACAGTCTCACTGTTGGGATGAGAAGCACCATTTTTTCCCGCCAATACAAGTCAGGTGCGCACCTCACAGTCTCACTCCCGCCAGTCTCGCATTGGTTTTGGCAAGGTGTGGATGTGCGATCTTGCACTCTTAAACTTGCATCCTGACGAAGGGTCTTGGCCCAAAACGTCGACAGTACTTCTCACTATAGATGCTGCTTGGCCTGCTGCGTTCCACCAGCATTTTGTGTGTGTTGTCTGAATTTCCAGCATCTGCAGATTTCCTCGTGCTCTTAAACTTTTGTTGGTTTTACCTATGATGCAGTGATTTTGTGCTTGAAATATTTAACTATGCCTCCTAAGCGTCTGATGTCAATTCCTGGGCCATCAGCCAAGCGGCAGAGAACTGCTTTAACACTTGAAAAAAAGTTCGAAATTATAAACAGGGTGGCATTAGGTGAAAGTAACACAGTTCTGGGACACTACTGCTGGGAAAAGAAACTTGCCTTTAAAGTTCTTTTGTTGCTCGACAATGCACCAGCCCATCCTAAACATTTGAACAGCATTCGTCTTAACGTAACAGTGCATTTCCTGCCGCCTAACACGACATTGTTGATTCAACCACTCGACCAAGGTGTGATCTACATTTAAGGCATATTTTTTACAGCGAACTGTCTCTCAGATGCTGCAAGCAACAGAACAATTTTGAAAATCTCCGGAGTTTACCAACGGTGAGGAAATGGTGGAAGACGGAACACTTTGTGCAAATGGCGATGGACATGGACCCAGGTTTAGAACGGAGTCATCATTTCAGTCATTCCCTGCTGTCAACCATTCTTCCCTACAAGCAAATTTATGCTGAAAAACAAAATGCTGCCAAGCAAACAACCCTCACCACTTTCTTCAAACCGGTGTCATCTCCTGCTGCAGGCAGTTCTAAGAGTTCTGCGAGTGTTCCTTCACCCCTTGCTGTGTTTGATGTGATCCTGACGACCACAACCATCCACCTTATCCATGTAAAGCTTCCCAACAGCACAACAACCTCTCATCTCCTGGAGCGAACACACCTGCCATTGTTGGTGAGTACTGTACACCCTAGTATGTTAACTTTCTATGATTTATTACGTTGAATATTACCATAAATTGATGAAGTATAATACAAATATTGCCTTGTGGTACTGCTTTTTTGTCGTATTGGTATGAAAATGTGAATAAATTACAGATAAAGCATATTTAGGAAGCCCTCTGCAATGCATTCCTATTTTCTCCATTTAGATAATTATTCACACTATGAGTTTTCATACTATGTGTCAACTACAAGGAACGTATCCCCCGCATATAACGAGGATAGTGTGTACAACCCTGAGGTTTGTCTCCTTACTGGCAGCACCAAAACAAAGAAACCTAATGGAACCCATTTTTAAAAAGACTGTCAAACACCCAATGTGTGGAAAAAAAAAATTGTTCAAACAACTAACGCAAACAACTGAAATTCACGAAAGCGAGTCCACAGACTCGAAGCCAGTCATCGCGGCAGCTGAGCCAGTAGCCCATTAGCTGCAAGTCACAGTCTCAGTTCAACGCAAAGACAAGTAAACCTCACAGAGCAGAAAGCTAACCAGTCCATCCCTTGTTTCTGGCCCCATCACTCTGATTCTTTCGATCTGGCTTGGCGCTTAAGTTGATCAAACCTTGCGTTGCTCCTTGATCTTGGACCCGGATCCTGCTGCTTCGATGTGCTCTCAGGCTTGGGCCCGTACCACAGCTTTCCAATCCAGACCAGCACTTAAATTGATCAAACCTCCAGTCTTTCCTCACTCTCAGGCCCAAACCACAAAAACCATAAAGCATTGGAGCAGAAATTCAGCTCAACCAGTCTGCTCCATCATTCCATCATGGCTGATTTATTATCTGATTCTCCTGCCTCCTCCCCGTAACCTTCCCACCAGAGTCAGTGTTTTGCTGCATGGGGGAAGTTTAAACCAGAGTTACAGGAGGGAGGGAACCACAGCACCAGAACAGATGGTGAAATGGTGTAGAGAATGATGTTGTTAAGCTTACATACAAAGTCATGAATCAAAAGGTTGAGCATGGTGGATCTAATGTTCTGAGTTGTGTATATTCCAATGCAAGGAAAGACAGATGAGCTTCGGGCATGGATCAGCATGAGGGATTATGACATTGTAGCTATTAGTGAGACTTGATTGCAGGAGGAGCAGGACTGGTAGCTCAATATTCAGAGGTTGTGTTGCTTTAGGAGTGATAGGGTGGAATTACTAGTCAGGGAAAATTTCACAGCAGTGCTCAGTCACAACCGGAGAGCTCAGCCAGTGAGGCTTTATGGGTAGAACTGAG
Organism: Hypanus sabinus; assembly: GCF_030144855.1. Taxonomy (NCBI): domain Eukaryota; kingdom Metazoa; phylum Chordata; class Chondrichthyes; order Myliobatiformes; family Dasyatidae; genus Hypanus; species Hypanus sabinus. The sequence goes on from NC_082706.1 coordinate 128,668,330, forward strand.
GAATAAGAAAGGTATAACCAAGTAACTGTGATTATATTATAGACCACCAAATGGGATTTAGAGGACTGTCGCAAGGAACATAAGGTTGTGATAGTGAGTAATTTTAACTTTCCACATATTAACTGGGATGTCCATGCTGTAAAAGGGCTGGATGGAAAAGTGTTTCAAAGTTCAAAGTAAATTTATTATCGAAGTGTATATATATCACCATATATAACCCTCAGATATGTTTTCTTGCAGGCATACTCAATAAATCCATAGAATAATAACTATAAAAGAATCAATGAAAGACTACACCAACTTGGGCATTCAACCACTGTGCAAATACAAAAAGAAAGAAATAATAATAATAAATAAATAAGTAATAAAAGTCAAGAACATGAGATGAAGAGTCCTTGAAAGTGAATTCTTAGGTTGTAGGAACATTTAAATGATGGGGCAAGTGAAGTTAAATGAAGTTATCTATTTGGTTCAAGAGTCTGTTGGTTCAGGGACAATTACTGTTCCTGATCCTGGTAATGTGAGTCCTAAGGTTCTTGTACCTTCTTCTTGATGGCAGTACTGAGAAGAGAGCATGTCCTGCATTGGTGGAGGTCCCTGCTTTCCTACAACAGCATTTCATGTAGATATGCACAATGGTGGGGAGGGCTTTACCCGTGATGGACTGGGCCGTATCCACTATTGTTGGTATTTCCATACCAGGCTGTGATGTAGCCAGTCAACATACTCTCCACTACACATCTTAGAATTCAAATGGGTTCAGGAAAGTTTCCTTAATAAGTACATAGAAGTCCCAACTAGATAGATAGCAATACTAGATCTTCTATTAGGGAATGAGACAGGGCAGATAACTGAAATTGGTGTGGGGGCAAACATTGCATCTAATGATCATAATGGCATTAGTTTCAATCTAATTATGGACCTTGGGTCGAGATTTTAAATTGGAGAAAGACCAATTCTGATGATATCAGAAAGGATCTGGCAAGTGTGGATTTAAACAAGTTGTTTTCCAGCAAAGATGTGCTTGGTAGGTGAGAGGACTTCAAAAGTGAAATTTTGAGAGTATAGGGCTTCCATGTTCCTGTCAGAATAAAAGGCAAGGATGACAGGTTTAGCTTTTTCAAGAGATATTGCAGCCCTGGTTAAGAAAAGGAAGGAAGTGCATAGCAGGTATAGGCAGCTGGGAACAAATGAGGTACTTGAGGAGTAGAATAAATGCAAGTGAACACTTAAGAATAAGACCAGGAAGTCTAAAGGAAGGCATGAGGTTGCTCTAGCAGACAAGATGAAGAATAATCCTCAGGACTTCTACAGATATATTAAGGGCAGAAGGATAGCAAGGAACAAAATTTGCCCTCTGGAAGGTAAGTGTGGTACAGAAAGAGATGGGGGAGATCTAAAAGGATTTAGCCAGAGAGTGGTGAATCTATGGAACTGTTTGCCACAGGCAGCTGTGGAGACCAAGACTTTATTTATATTTAAGGCAGAGGTTGATAGATTCCTGACTGGTTAGGTCATGATGTGATACAGGGAGAAGGAAGGAGATTGGGGCTAAGAGGAAAATTGGATCAGTCATGATGAGCTGGCAGAGCAGAGTCAATGGGCTAAATGATCTAATTATGCTCCTATATCTTATGGTATTATGGTCTTATGGATTTTTGTATCTTCATTTACTCGGCAGACAGGCACAGAGTCTATAGATGTTAAGCAAAGCAGCACCAAGGTCATGGATCCTATACAGGTTACAGAGAAAATGCTGTTTGCTATCTTGAGGCAAATTAAAGTGGATAAATCCCCAGGGTGTGACAAGGTGTTCCCTCAGACTCTGTGGGAGGTTAGTGCAGGAATTGCAGGGGCCCTAGCAGAAACTTATAAATCATTGTTAGTTACAGGTGAGGTACTGGAGGATTGGAGGAGAGCTAATGTTGTTTAAAAAAGGCTCTAAGGATAAACAAACAAATTATAGACTAGTGAGCCTGACATCAGTATTGGGAAATATATTGGAAGGTATATGTAAGTATTTAAATAGACAGTGACTCATTAGGGGTAGTCAACATGGCTTTCTGTGTGGTAAGTCATGTCTAAACAATCTTAAAGATTTTTTTGAGAAAATTACCAGGAAAGGTGATGAAGGCAAAGCAGTGGATGTTGTCTACATGGACATTAGCAAGGCATTTACAAGATCCCACATGGGAAGTTGTTTAAGGAAAGTTCACTCATTTGGCATCCATGATGAGGTATTATAGTAAATTGGATTAGACATTGGCTTCGTGGGAGAAGCCACAGAGTGGTAGTAGATGGTTGCCTCTCTGACTGGAGGCCTGTGACTTGTGGTGAGCCGCAGGGATACATGCTAATTCCATTGCTGTTTGTCATCTAATTAATTATTAATTATTAATGATCTGGATGATAATATGGTAAACTGTATCAGCAAGTTTGCAGATGACATCAAGACTGGAGTGTAGTGGACAGCAAGGAAGATTATCAAAGCTTGCAGCAGAATTTGAACCAGCTGGGCTACAAAATGGCAGACGGAGTTTAATACAGACGTTTGAGGTGTTGCACTCCATCCATTGCTGTTCAGCTGTCATCCCTGTTCATGCCCTTCCAATCAATTTTGCCAACTCTCCTCACATCTGACTTTAGCTTCTCCCTCTCAAACTGCAGGGTGAGTTCTATCACATTATGATCACTGCCTCCTAAGTGATCCTTTAAGTTCCCTAATCAAATCTGGCTCATTTTACAACACCTAATCCAGAATTGCCTTTTCCCTAGTGAACTGAACCACAAGCTGTTTTAAAAAGCCATCTTGTAGGCATTCTACAAATCCCTTCTCTTGAGATTCAGCACCAACCTAATTTTCCCAATCTACCTGCATATTGAAATCCTGCATAAATATTGCAACATTGCCCTTTATACGTGCTTTTTCTATCTCCCATTGTAATTTGTATCCCGCATCCAGGCCACAGTTCGGAGCCTGTATATAACTCCCATCAGGGTCCTTTTCTTCTTGCAGTACCTTAAGGATTCTACATCTTCTGATCCTATGTCACCTCTTTCAAATCCATGGATTTGATTACATTTTTACCAACAGAGCCAACCCTCCCCTCTAACTACCTGTCTGTCCTTGCAATACAATGTGTATCCTTGGATGTTAAACTCCCAGATGTAATCTTCTTTCAGCCACGATTCAGTGATGTCCTCTGTGTCATACCTGCCAATCTCTAACTGTGCTACAAGATCATCTACTCTATTCTGTATACTCTGTGCATTCAAATACAGTGTATCTTCAGTACCATTTTTATCACCATTTTTGATGTTGCCTCCATATTACACTTCAATTAATCTCACTGACTGAAGATTTGCCCAATCATCAGCTTGTCCTTCCTCACAGTCTCACTACACAGTACATCTACTTAAATACCAGCTGTGCCATCCTCAGCCCCATCGCTCCCTGTTCCATCCCCTTGCCAAATTAGTTTAAACCCTCCTCTGAAGCTCTGCAAACCTCCCCGTAAGGACATTGGCCTCCCTCAGGTTCGGGTCCAACTCATCCCTTTCCCACAGGTCATACTTTTCCCATAAGAGATCCCAATGATCCAGAAATCTGAAAGCCTGCCCCTGCACCAATTCCTCAGCCACACATTCATCTACCAAATCATCCCATACCCTCACCTAGCGCATGGTAACAACAAGCATTCCAGAGATTACTACCCTTGAAGTCCTTTTCACCTAACTCCTTAAATTCTCTCATCAAGACCTCTTCCTTTTTCCTACCTTTGTTATTGGTACCAACATGTACCATGACTTCTAGCTGCTCATACCACCCCTTTAGAATGCTGTGGATCTGCTGTGAGACATCCCTGATCCCTGGCAGGAGGCAACGTACCAGCCTGATGTCTCTTTCATGTCTATAGAATCTCATGTCTGCTCCTCAACTATGGAATCCCCAATCATTACTGTTCTCCTCTTCTCCCTTCTCTTTTGAGCCACAGAGACAGACTCAGTGTGAAAGACCCAGTTGCTTCTGCTTCCTCTGGTAGTTTATACCCCAAAACAGTATCCAAAGTGTTATACTTGTTATTGAGGGGAAAAGCCAGAGGATTACTCTGCACTGGCTGCCTATTCCCTTTCCCTCTACTGACAGTCACCCAGTTACCTGCCTCCTGCAACTTAGAGATGACGACCTCCCTATAGACCCTGTCTTTCACCTCCTCCCATGAGTCAAAGGTCATTTTGCTGCAACTCCAATTCCTTAAAATGATCGCTGAGGAGCTGCAGCTCAATGTACTTCATACAGATGTAGTTATCATGAAGTCTGGAGATCTCCCAGAGTTCCCACTTCTCACACAAAAAACATGCCACTAACCCTGGACCCATTTTCACCATATTAGCTACAGTATATATTAATAGACAAAGAAAGAGAAAAAAAGTTCTTGAAGTTTACTCTGAGCCTGCAGCTATTCTCACTGAAGCCTGTTGAACCAAACCCTGATCACTCTAACACTGTCCTCTCCAACAATATCCACTTCTACAATGGCTATTCCACTTACATCTTGCTTCTTTACTTTGGCCCTTGCCAAGTGCCTTGTAAATTGTTATGACTGCAGCCTGCTGAAAAGTCCTGAAAGACCCTGAGCTCTTTTTAAACATCATGCCAATTCAGCCAAGCAAGCAATTGCTCACTATTATTGCAGCCCACCATAAAAGACTTCTGATTGATCATTATTGAGGGGTCTAAACAACATTGCAGGAGTACCCTCAACAGAAGGAAGAAAATGACTCCCTTAAACACCTCCTCAATGGCAATTAGGGATGGGTAATAAATGTCAGTGATGCTAGATCCAGAAAAATCATTGAAGCAAGTGTGCTATGTGTTAGGCCAGTTATTGAATATTTGAGCACCTGAGCTAGAAAAAGACTTTACAGTTATAGAGTCATAGAGTTATACAACATGCAAACAGCATGGCCATCTAAATGCAATAGATTCTGCAGGTGCTGTAAATCTTGAGTAACACACGCAAGTTGCTGGAGCAGCTCAGCAAGTCGGGCAGCATCTGCTTGATGGCTGACTTGCTGAGTCTGTCCAGCATTTTGTGTATGTTGCCCATCTAACTTGTTTCCATTTCTTTGTATTTGGCCCTGTCCTTCTCAAGGTTTCCTATCCATTCAGCCCAGTCTTGATTATCAATGGTTGTGCATTTTCTATCAAAGTTCAGCAGACTTGGAATTCTCTATTATATTTCACTTGATAATCCATGGAATTTGAGTTTAATTTTTAGGCTTCCAATAATGCCTCAGCAGGGAACAATTAAGGTGGCCTTGAACCAGGAGCAACCTTGAGATATAACTGACCTGTATGACTTTGCAGCAGTGACTATACTCATTGAGGAGTTGGAAGGGCTGCCTTATTGAATTTACGAAGAAAGGCTTTTACAATTTTTCAAAAGCAAATTTGGAATATCAAATGTGTTCTAGTTGGTCCACATAACATACAAAAGTTATAACACATAGAAGGGAGGAAAAATGGACTGTTACAGCAACAAAGCCTCAAATAGGGCAGTTCCACTGACATCTATTCTTTCAAAGCCAGTCACAGCATAGTTGGGATAATTATCAAATTGTTTCGGTTACTGCACAATTCAGTAGCATGGAAAGTTGGAAGCAAGGGCCAGGAATGTACAGCTATACACATCATTATTATCATACAGAATGATCTGAAAGCCAGCATGCTGGGACTGATTCAATAATAATTATTGTTCTTCATTTTAAAAAAAGATATGCACCAATTAGTTTATGCATTGCAAATTATATGAGAAAATCCTGAGCTAACAGATTTCAACGTAAAGGGGCTCACATGTCAGCTTCTCTGATGTGCAAGGAAGAAAAGAACTCTGCTAATTTTCCAGTCCGGTACACACACACACACACACACACACACACACACACACACACACACACACACACACACACACACACACACACACACACACACACACACACACACACACACACACACACACACACACACACACACCAGCGCAGAAATCCATGGTACTTTATCCCAGAATAAGGGAAGGTCACACATTACAAGTTATAGCTTATTTTAAAAAATAACAGTTTAGAAGCCTTCATTGATTCATTTGAATGCTGTTTCACACAGTGTAAGACTGTAGCGTAGCAGTTAGTGTAACACTATTCTAGCATCAGCAACCTGGGTTCAATTTCATCGCTGTCTGTAAGGAGTTTGTACATTCTCTCCATGACCATCTGGGTTTTCTCTGGGTGCTCTGGTTTCCTCCCACATTCCAAAGATATTCGGGTTAATAGGTTAATTGGCCACATGGGTGTAATTGGGCAGTGCAAGCTCACTGGGCCAGAAGACCTGTCACTAAATAAAATAATTTTAAAAATCAAGCCTTCCAGTTATTTAATCTGCATTTTCAATTTTGTCAATGGAGGACAGTAGAAACCATTTCCTAATATAAAACAATAAATTCATGCATTCTTCTGCTTGAAAGACCAACAAAATAACTCGTCATTAAAAATACCTCATTCATTTTTTAAATAATCCTTCAAGTCTCAATTTTATGCAAATTTATGCACCAATTTGAATAGTTGCTTTTTGAGATTCTTCTTTTTGCTGGTATTTCTTCAGGATGGAAGACAACTAACTTCTGTTCTATTTTTTAATGATCTGAGTGATTGATGAGGTTGGTGAGAGAACTTTAGACTTTTCCACAGATGTGGTCCTGAGAATTTTATGAGATGGTACACTCCTTGCACTGCTCACTGGTGCTCCTAGGTGTTCCCAGTGCATGGTTTCATGTTCTCATACAATCCCAAAATCTCCTTCTCCATTTTAGTGATGCTGAGGAGTCACTGGGATTCCAGTTCTTTTCTTATCGATAGGAATGGAATATTCCAGTCAGAGTTCATGACAACAACTCCTTGGGCAGAACAATGAAACATTGGGAGATAAGGATATAAGGATATGATGCAAATATATCTATTAGCCACTAATGTTGCACTTTACTTTTTGCAAATTTTGTCATTACATGAGCAAGCTTCAGTAACTGAAATGTGTTTCTGTAAAGAGTGCAAATGAAAGAAACCAGCATCAATGTGGCACTTTTCATGACTTTTGGGTCTCACAGACCCTTGTGACCTAGATACCTGGGGTTAGTCAATAACTAGAAACACTACTGGCTTCCACATTGACACGCTTCCTCCCACCCCACTTCCCTATTTACTCTAAGGCCTCAATTCCATTCTCTGTTTCTCCATCTCCACATCACTGATGATGAAGTTTTCTATGCCACTGTCTTAAAGATGTCTTCCTTTTTCCTTAATCATGTTTTCCTGTCTAGAATGGCAGAACTCTCAAGCACTTTTCTACTAGCTGCCTTTCTACTCTCTGTCCCTCTTCTCCTTGACAGAAAAAGGTTAAAGTTCCCCTTGATCTCATCTTCCACCCCACCATGTTCCACAATCAATAGATTATCATCCATTATTTCCACCATCTTCAATGGGAGACCCACAGTTAGACCCATTTCCCTCCTCTTCTATTTCAGTATTCTGTAAAGAACATCCCATTGTGATTCCATGGTCCACATTTACATCTCCATCAGCTATTCCAATTTTCCTGGCACTTTTTCATGTAAACACCACCTGCTTTTTCACTTCTCCTCATCCTGCTATCCAGGGATGAGAATTGTTCTTCCAAGTGTAATGCCATGGTTAAGATTTCTACTGCTATGCTTTGAGGTATTCTATTTTAGCAGTTTTCTGTAAAAGCTGAATCTTCTGCTGGTAAGAATGTTTTGGTTTCAGCTTAGGGTTGTCCAACTTAGCAATGTTGAGTCAGCCACCAGGAGTGGGATGGCCAGGAAATATGCCTGGAGGATCCATCCAAAGGAGAGACTCTATCATAAGGAGAGCTTTGCGAGGCGGAGGATTCCAAGAGGGGAAGTTCTACCTGTGGTTGGTGATGAGAATTCCAACTTGTATGAGCCCCAGCCTGAGGGATACACTAGTGAAGTATCGATTCATTTCCATTTCTTTCAATTTAATGTATTGTGATGAATGCAGAATTTATTCTCCGCTACAAGGAAGAAACCAATTGCCAATTAAATGACTGCCCTGTGTATATCACTTTATTCCAGTTTTTGAACAGTGGCCAATCAGCGTATGGGATTGATTGTAAAGAAAAAATTTAAATAAGGCAGAGGCAAGCAGAGTGGCCATCATTGAAGTGGACAGAGTTAAAGTGGAGATTTTGAGGCTTTAGCTCCTCGAGGCTTCAACAGGAAGAGTCAGAGAAAGCAAAACAGTTGTAGGTAGATTCTTTCTCCCCCATGGTTTATTGCTTTTCCTTCTTTATATTTGCTCAGCTAGGACAGTAGAGATAACAGGCTGGATAGTGGAATGCTCCTCATGCAGGATATGTGATGGCAGGGAGACCTCTAGTGTCCTTGATGACTTCACCTGGAAGAAGAATACCCAATTGCAGCTTCCATCACCCCACGTTAAGGAGCTGGAGATGGAACTGGATGAACTCTGAAACATTCGGGAGGCTGGGGGGAGGCGGTGATAGATAGGGCATATAAAGAGATAGTTACACCCAAGAATGCAGTATATGTAACTGGGCAACAGTCAGAAAGGGGAAAGGGGTTAAACAGTCAGGGTAGAGTATTCCTGAGGCCGTCCCCCTCAACAACAGGTATAGCATTTTGGATACTGTTGGGGGAGATGACCTCCCAGAGGAAAGTCACAGCGGTCAGGTCTCCAGCACTGAGACTGGCTCTGTGACTCAGAAAGAGGGGGTGAAGAGGCAAGTTGTGGTGGCAAGGGATTAGTTAGGGGAACAGGAAGAAGGTTCTGTAGATGAGACTGAAATTCCTGGGTGGTATGTTGCCTCCTGGGTGCCATGGTCTAGAACATCTCAGATCGAGTCCTCGGCATTCTTGAGTGAGAGGGGACCAGCCAGGGGTCGTGGTCCATGTAGAGGTATGACGAGAGACGAGGCTCTGCAAAGTGAGTTCAGGGAATTAGGTGCTAAGTTAAAGGGCAGGACCTGCAGGGTTGTGATGTCAGGACTGCTCCCCATGCCATGTGCTAATGAGCCCAGTAATAGGAAGATTATAGAGTTTAACATGTGGCTAAGGAGTTGGTATAGGAGGGAGGGCATCAAATGATTGAATCATTTGGCTCTCTTCCAGGGAAGATATTCCACAATTGGAATATTGGAAGATATTCTAAGGGTCTAGATATATCAATATTTGGATAGACATGGACTGATTAAGGATAGTCAGCATGTCTTAATGTGTGATAGGTTGTGTCTAACCAATTTGTAGAGTTTCTCAAGGAAGTTACCAGCAACATGGATGCTGTCTACATGGACTTTACCAAGACATTTGATAAGGTCCCATATGGGAGGTTGGTCAAGAAGGTTCTGTCACTCAGCATTCAAGATGAGGTAGTAAATTGGATTAGACATTGGCTTTGTGGGAGAAGCCAGAGAGTGGTAGTAAATGGTTGCCTCTCTGACAGAGGCCTGTGACTAGTGGAGTGCCATAGGGATCGGTGCTGAGTTTGTTGTTGTTTGTCATCTGTATCAATGATCTGGATGATAATGTAGTTAACTGGATCAACAAATTTGCGGATGACAACAGACAGTGAGGGAAACTTTCAAAATTTGCACTGGGATCTGGACTAGCCGGAAAAATGGGCTGAAAATGGCTGATGGAATTTAATGCAGTAAGCTGTTGCACTTTGGGAGGACCAACCAGGTAGGTTTTACACAATGAATGGCAGGGCACTGAGGAGTGCGGTGGAACAAAGAGATCTGGAAGTTCAGGTCCATAATTCATTGAAAGTGGTTTCATAAGTCAATAGGGTTGTAAAAAAAGCTTTTGGCACACTGGTCTTCATAAATCAAAAGTATTGAGTACAGGAGATAGGAAGTTGTATAAGATACAGGTGAGGCCTAATTTGGAGCATTTGGTATAGTTTTGGTCATTTACTTACAGGAAAGATGTAAATAAGTTTGAAAGAATACAGAGAAAATTCACAAGGATGTTGTCAGGTTTGGAGAACCTGAGTTATAAAGAAAGACTAAATAGGTTAGGACTTTATTCCTTGGAACACAGAAGATTGAGAGGAGATTTGATAGAGGTATTATGAGGGGTGTAGATGAGGCAAATGCAAACAGGCTTTTTCCATTGGCATTAAGAGGGACTACAACTAGAGGTCATGGGTTAAGAGTGAAAGGTGAAAAGTTTAAGGGGAACATGAAGGGAAACATCTTCACTCAGCAGATCATAAGAGTGTGGAATGAGCTGTCAGCATAAGTGGTGCTTGATAAGCTAATTGTTAGCTTGACAACTTTGCTCTGCATTCTATCACAGACATTTCTTTATTCTCTTCAATACTGGATTTCCCCTGCTTCTCCCTACAACACTGGATTTCTCATGAAGTTCTGATGAAAAGTCCTCAACTTGAAATGCCTGCTCTGTTCCTTTCCTCTTTAATGCCACTCGACCTGCAGAGTTCTTCCAAATTTTCAATTTTGTTCTGTAATTTAGACTTCACTGTTTTGAAAGAAAAACAAGCAACCAATCACCATAATCATTTGTAGGACAAATGATTGCTTAATTTGTTTATTTTCACAGATACTCATTTTGTATGTTGATCAGGTAGCAAGATGTATTTTCTATCCTTCTTCAAAAAACATTTTTACACACATCCTGAATCTCAAATTCATGCAAATTAATTTCCTTGTCAACGTTGCACTCATCTCGCAGACATACATGTAGTACTACTTTAGTACATATCCTCAAATCCTGACAAACATCTTCAAACTACAGTATTATTGTTGCTCAAAGGAGAGAATAACCAGACTTGACAGTAATGAAATACGAGTGGTCTGGTTCCTATAGTAATATTTGTCAAATAGTTTTTGAATACTTTTAAATCTATGTTGAGATTGAGGAATTGTTTACAAATGCCAAAGTTTGTGTATTTAGATGAATTAATAAATTGATCTTTTTATTGTCATATGCTCAGGGGTACAGTGAAAAACATTGTTTTGCATGCCATCCACACAGATCCTTTCAACACATCAGTGTACAAGGGAAAACAATAACAGGATGTAAAATAAGGTGTTACATTTACAGAGAAAGTAGAGTGCTGGCAGACAATAAGATCTTAACAAGATAGAGTTATTTTATTCATAAGAGATTCTACAGATGCTGGAAATCCAGAGCAGCACACACAGAACAAGCTGGAGGAGCGCAGCAGATCAGGCAGCATCTATGGAAAGGAGTGAACAGTTGACATTTGAGGCTGAGAGCCTTCATCAGGACTGGAAAGTAAGGGGGAAGAAGCCAGAATAAGAAAGTGGGATGAGGGGAAGGAGTACAAACTGGAAGGTAATAGGTGAAGCCAGGTGGGTGTGGGGGGGGGGGGAGCGATAAGTGGAAAAGGTAAAGGATTTAAGAAGAAGGAATCTGATAGGAGGGGAGAGTGGGATCATGGGAGAAAGGGAAGGGGATGGGCACTGGGGATGTGGTAGGAAGATGAAGAGAGGAGAAAAGAGGGGAGTCAAGGGAGGGGGATTATGATTGCCACCCATCAAGTGCAGGAAAAATTACAGAACCTGTAGAGTTTTAAAAGACAATAACCGAAGCTAAAGCCACTCCTTTCAAAACACTGGGATATAGGTTATCAAATTATTTAGATTTATTGACTTTCACTGTCACTAACATCTCAAATGTTTTTACTTTATAATTAATACTCATTTCATTCAACGTAGTGCCTGCATTTGGTGACAACTTTGAAGACAATTGTAGTTGCCTGTCAATCAAAACTTGTAAGCACATGCCTGTAGATAGACCGATATAATTTGCACATGAAAATCCTCCACTCACTGCACGTTTTGGAAAAAAAAGTTTTTTATCCAGATTACTAACTTTCATTTCCGTTTCCTGTACTCTTTAAATAGATCTTGCTTTCTGAGCATATTGACTGTTTTTCTTGCACAATAGATCTTGCTGTGTGTCATATGGGCTGCTTCACTTCCTGTTTCTTTGGCTGATCCACTGTCATAAGTACAATGTTTATGGGGCATGTACAGGAGACACAGCACAAAAATATTTATGTGAAATGTCAGCACAAGATATTGCACATGTGCATTTATATATATCAGCCACAGCACATAAAAAACAAGAACAAACCAGAAACTTGATTTTTAAAAAAATATTCAACAACTTCGGTGAAGCTTGATAACTCTTCATCAGAGGCCAGACAAGTTAGAGAATAAGCATGTTTTAAGCTGCAGGGAAGTTACCTTCTAATTCCATCTCCTCCAGACATCTAAAATGCACTTGACAAGCTTTCTTAGTTGACACCAACGCTATTTGAGTTTCTCCTAGACTTTGCCCTATCCCTATCACCAACTGTCATTTAAAACATGTTTGTTTTTTCAGCTTTACCTAATTCTGATGGAAGTTCATCACTTCCTATTTCTACAGCTGAGCCTGACTTGTTATGTGTTTATAAAATTTTCTTTTTTTTATCTCAGAAACAGCATGGATGTATTTAGTTGCATAACACTGCACATCAGACGTTTGAGGGGAAAAGCTGCACACTGGCCCATTCCAGACTGCAGCAATGAGTGCGGAGTGATGCAGTAAAGATAGATGCAGCCAATACAATGACTCTGTGGTGAGCACCGCAATCCAGGTTCCCACTGGACATTTAGGGTTGAGTTTGCAAGGAAACCCCTCAAAGAACAGAGGGTGCATTACCCCAGTGGGCCACATGACTGTCAAGTTTGTGACAGTGAATGAAGTCACCAGAGAGGCACTGAAGCTAGTTAATATTTAAGTCTTTATTCAGCAAAATGAGCAACAGGAATCATATTTGAGATAGTCTTGGAAGAAAAGGCCTGCCCGACCCAATATTACATGATATTTTAATATGCTAAAGATCAAAGATAACAGCAGGACAATTCTATAGTTACAATGTAACTACAATGCTTCCTTTGATAGACATATAACTTTCAAACACCTCCATCATCACACCCGCACTCCAGACACCCAAAATGAATGTTAATTCCCACTGACTCTGGTCCACATATACAGGCACCTGAGGTCAAATGGAATGTTCCTTTGTTTGCAATCAGCCCCAGAATGCAGCTCCAGGAAGATCATTGGTTAGAGCTGCATCTTAAATCCAATCTACAATCCATGTTCAGGTGTGAAGACTGGCTGCTGTTGCCATAAACCATAACTCCAGAATACGTCCTAACAATCTGTACAGAAATAAGTGTCAACACTACTACCTACAGATCTAGCAACACTGAATGTATTGACCAAATAATCCTAAGAATGCCTAACTTCCTCATTACTCTTGACATCACGATCTACTTTATGTTATTGCATTTTATTGTTTATCTGCACTAAGTAGATGCTGCACTTTACCCTGCACTCTCATTGTTTTACCTTGTACTATCTCGATGAACTGTGCAATGATTTGATCTGTATGAACAGTATGCCAGACAACTGTTTTACTGTAACTCACTACATGTGGCAATTATAAACCAATTCTATTTCCACTTGTTAAGAATGTAAAAAGCTTTGCATTGTATTCTTGTTTTGAAAATTTGATTATAAATAGAGACTATTTTTAAAGTAAAAAAATACATGACATTGCACACCAGAAGCAAAACACGCACATTGCATGACACTGCACATCACACACAGAACATATAAGACCATAGATATAGGAGTAGAATTAGGCCATTTGGCCCATTGAATCTGCTCTGCCATTTCATCATGGCTGATCCAATTTTCCTCTCAGCCCCAATCTCCTCCCTTCTCCCTGTATCCCTTCATGCCCTGACCAATCAAGAATCCATCAAACGCTACCTTAAATATACATGAAGACATTGCCTCCACAGCTGCCTGTGGCAAAGAATTCCACAAATTCACCACCCTCTGGCTAAAGAAATTCCTTCTCATCTCTATTCTAAAACAACACCACTCTATTCTGAGGCTATATTCTCCGGTCTTAGACTTTTCTATGATAGGAAACATTCTCTCCACATCCACTCTATCAAGCCCTTACATCATTTAATGGGTTTCAATGAGATCACCCCTTATTCAAAAGAAATCTAGTGAATAAAGGCCCGGAGACATCAAACACTCTTCATATGACAAGCTATAAAATCCTGGAATCATTTTCTTGAACCTCCTTTGAACCCTCTCCAGTTTTAGCACACCCTTTCTTAGATAAGGGGCCCAAAACTGCTCACAATACTCTAAGTGAGGCCTCACCAGTGCTTTATAAAGTCTCAACATTACATGTGTACTTTTATATTCTAGTCCTCTTGAAATGAATGTTAATATCACATTTGCCTTCCCCACCTTTGACTCAACCTGCAAATTAATCTTTAGGACTCCAAAGTCCCTTAATGCCTCAGTTTTTTTGTATTTTTTTCTCTATTTAGAAAATAGACAACCTTTCATTTCTTCGACCAAAGTGCATGACCATACACTTCCCAATGTTGTATTGCATCTGCCACTTCTTTGCCCATTTTCCTAATCTAAGTTCTTCTGTCGTCTCTCTACTTCCTCAAAACTACCTGCCATTCCACCTACTTTCATATTATCTGCAAACTTTGCAACAAAGCCATCAATCCATCAGCCAAATAATTGAAATATAATGGAAAAAGAATCAGTTCCAACACAGACCCCTGTGGAACACCACTAGTCATTGGCAGCCAGTCAGAAAAGGCTCCCTATATTCCCACTCTTCCCCGCCTGCCTCTCAGCTGCTGCTTTATCCATGCCAGAATCTTTCCTATAATACCATGGGCTCATAGCTTGTTAAGCAGCCTCATGAGTGGCACCTTGTCAAAGGCCTTCTTAAAATCCAAATACCCAATGTCACTGTTTGTCCTTTGTCTATCCTGTTTGTTATTTCCTCAAAGAATTCGGCACAGCCAAGAAGGGCCATAAGGCCTGTTTCTGTGCTGTAAAGTTCTATGACTCTAATTCCAACAGATTTGTCAGGCAAGATTTTCCCTTGAGGAAACCATGTTGACTACAGCCAATTTTATCATGTGCCTCCAAGTACCCTGAGACCTCATCCTTAACACTCATCCTTAACATCTTCCCAACCACTGAGATCGAACCAACTGATCAATAGTTTCCTTCCTTCTGCCTCTCTTCCTTCTTGAAGAGTGGAATGGCATTTGCAATTTTCCAATCTTCTAGAATCATTCCAGAATTTAGTGATTCTTGAAAGATCATTACTAATGCCTGCACGATCTCTTCAGCCACCTTTCAGAACCCTGTGGTGTACACCATCATGTCCAGGTGACTTAGCTACCTTCAGACCCTTTAGTTTCCCAAGAACCTTCTCTCTAGTTATGGTAACTACACTCATTTCATGACCCCTGAAACCTGAAACTTCCACCATACTGCTAGTGCCTTCCACAGTGAAGATTGATGCAAAATACTTATTCAGTTCACTAGCCATTTTGTTGTCCCCCATTACTACCTCTCCAGCATCATTTTCCAGCAGTCCTATATCCACTCTCGCCTGCTTAATGTATCTGAAAAAACTTTTGGTATCTCCTTTAATATTATTGGCTAGCTTACTTTCATATTCCAGTTTTTTTCTTCTTAATGACTTTCTGTAGTTGCTTTAACTTTCCTTTAACCCTTTAACTTCCCACTAATTTTTGCTCTATTATGTGCACTCTCTTTGGTTTATATACTGTCTTTAATTTCTCTGGTTAGCCATGGTTGTGTCATTTTTCCTTTAGAATACTTCTTCCTCTTTGGGATGTATATATCCTGTGTTTTCCAAATTGCTTCCTGAAATTCCAGCCATTGCTGCTGTGCTATCATCCCAGTCAGTGTTCTTTTCCAATCAATTCTGGCCAATTCCTCTCTCATGCCTCTGTAATTCCTTTCATTCTACTGTAATACTGATACATCTGACTTTAGCTTCTCCACAATTTTCAGATGAATTTGGTCATACCATGATCACTTGCCCCTTAGCATTCTTTAACCTTAAGGTATGTAATCAATTCTGGTTCATTGCACAACACCCAATCCAAAACAGCTGATCCTCTAGTGGGCTCAACTACGAGATGCTCTAAAAAGCCATCTCATAGGCACTTTAGAAACCCCTCCTCCTGGAATCCAGCACCAAACTGATTTTCCCAATCTACCTGCATATTGAAGTCCCCCTTGACTATTGTAACATTGCCCTTTTGGTATGCATTTCCTATCTCCCATTGTAATTTGTAGACCACATCTTTACTACTATTTGGGGGCCTGTATACAACTCCCATCAAGGTCGTTTTACCCTTACAGTGCCTTAGCTCTACTCACAATGATTCAACAGCCTCTCCTCACAATACATTGCCTCTGTTTGTAAACCAGCTACCTCACCTTCAGCACTATTATCTGCCTTCCCTACGACACTACTTGCGTTGAAATGTAGGCAGCTCCGGATACTAGACTCACCTTTTGATTCCTAACTTATCTGAGATCTTACCAACATCTGTCTCCACAACTTTTCCACTAACTGTTCTGGCACTCTGGTTCCCATCCCTCTCCAACTCTAGTTTAAACATCACTGTGCAGCTTTAACAAACTTACCTGCTAGGATATTAGTCCTCCTACAGTTCAGGTGCAAACTGCCTCTTCTGTACAGGTTCCACCTTCCCTAGAAAAGAGACCAGTGATCCAAAAATATTATGCTCTCCCTCCTACACCAACTGCTTAACCATGTATTAAACTGTATAATCTTCCTAGTTCTGGCCTCACTATCATGTGGCACAGGTAGCAATCCTGAGATCACAATCCTGGAGGTCCTGCACTTTAAATTAACACCTAGCTCCTTGAACTCCCCATGCAGAACCTTGTCACTCGTCCTAGCCATGTCATTGGTACCTACATGGACCACAACTTCTAGCTGTTCACCCTCCCATTTAAGAATGCTAAAGGAATGCCGTGATATCCTGGACCCCAGGCACCCAGGAGGCAACATACCATCCAGGAATCTTGTTCTTGCCCACAGAACCTCCTATCTGTTACCCTAACACCACACTGTGCCTTTTCTCACTGCTTCCCCTCTGAGTCACAGAGTTTCAAAGTATTTTAAAAATAAATTTATTATCAAGCTACATATTGTATATGTTACCATACTAGCTTGAGGGAAAAAATAAATACAGAAGAATTTATGAAAAAACTATACATAAGCAGACAAAGACTGACAAACAACAATGTGCAAAGGAAGACCTTCTGTGCAAATAAGAAAAAAAACAGAAATAGTATGAGTTGTAGAATCCTTGAAAATTCAGTTATAGTTTGCAAAATCAATTCAGAGCAATGGTGTGTGAAGTTATCCACTCCGGTTCAAGACTCTGATGGTTGTATGGTAATAACCGGGTGCCACAGTAGCATAGTGGTTAGCGTGATGCTGTTATAGCTGGGAGTGTTAGAGTTCAGAGTTCAATTCTGATGTTCTGACAAAACTGCACCACCCACCAATCCCAGATTTTACCTCAGTTCGAAGGGCCGAAAGGGCCTATTCTGTGCTGTATCTCAATAAATAAATAAACTGTTTCTGAACCTGTTGGATTGGGACTTGAGTCTTCTGTACCCCTGCCCGTTGGTAGCAGCAAGGAGAAAGCATAGCTTGGATATTGGGGATCCATGATTTGCATTCTGTTTTCTTGTGCCAGTGCTCCATATCAATGTACTCAATGGTGGAACTGGCTTTGCCTGGCTTTGGCTGTATCCCCCACTTTCTGTAGCCTTCTCTGTACCTGGGGTTTGTGTTTCCATGCCAACTTATTGGTGATGAGCCAAATCTACTTAAGTTTCTAAGAAAGCTGGGGCATTGCCATGCCTTTTTTGTAATCACATTTATGTATCGGTCATAGGATAGATCCTCATATATGTTAATACCAAGGAATTTGAAGCTATTGGCCCTTAAAGGAAGCTATTCCCTTAAAGAGGATTGGTTTATGGACCTACAGTTTATTCCTCCTGTAGGCTCTTTGGTTTTGCTTGACTTTGAGTAAGTTTGTTATGGCACCACTTAACCAGATTTCCAATCTCCCTCCTATATGCCAATTTGTCACCACCTTTGGTTCTGCCAACAACAATGGTGTCATCAGCAAACTTAAAATACCGTGTTGGAGATATACTTGGTCACACATTCATAAGAATAAATTGGGCAGAGCAGGGGGCTAAGCACACAGCTCTGTGGTGCTTCTGCGCAAATAGTGAGTGTGGAGAAGACACTGTGTTTTTCTTCTGCATACTTTTATTATAAATAGAGTTTGCTTTAAAAATATAAGCATCAGACGCAGTGCACGCACTCTGCATTCAATGCCGCACACCCACATCGGCTGAACGGGGTGGGTTAACCCGTTCGGAGTTCGATTGTAGTCTCTGCGCGCTAGGCTGTGCAGTGGCGTCGATCCTGCGAGTTAGCGGCCGTCATGTCGCTGTCGGGCCTTTTCCGCTCTGCCGTTTCACACTCGGTAAGGTCGGAGTGTTTGTTCCGGGCTCTCCGATGTTTCGGTGCGAGGCGGGCATTGTTTAGAGAAGGAAACGGGGGTAAGGGTTATAGCAGTGGCGAGTTTGGGCCCAGATCTCCATGTCCTTGGCCAGGCCTGAGTGCGGATAATGGCGGCGGTCGACCTTGGTGGGGAGGGCGCCAAGTGCCCCATCCTGGGTATAGTCCTCATTTACCCCCACCAGACCTATCCAGACGCTGCCCCCCCTCCCCGACCCACTTGGAGTTGTCTCGCCAACCTATCGACCCTCTGCAGCCAGCTCCAGCCCCACTCATTAATGACAGTGTAATCGACAAATAAAATAGAGATGTCGTAAAAGGATGGCAAATGGCGACACATAAACGATCATAAGAATTAGAACTCAGCCCGTTAAGCTTGTTCTGTTATTTAATAAGGTCATGACTAATTTAATTGTAAACTCAATTCTGTATTCCCATGTGCCTGCAAAGATTTTGCTTTTACCTTTGTTATCAATTGTTAACAGCTTTATAAATATTCAAAGAAAACGGTCCCATCACCCTTTAAAAAGAGTTCCAAAGGTTCGTCATTTTCAGAGAAGAAACTGTATCCCATCTACATTTATGTCCTCTTATAATTTTTATCATTGACCTATTTTCACACGAAAGAGTCCCAGAGATGTGTATTACAGCGACTCCATTTTGTCAATCTGCACTAATCCCATTCGCCTGCATTTAGGTGTATATCTAACACAACACCTATTCAGGAGCTTCTTCAAATGCCTGAAACAGGGCTGTGCAAAGATTTATTGCTGTGAGGAAATTGTTTAAATGGAGAGAAACTGCACCTCCAGTTCAGAGGGGTATCAGCACAGAAAGTAATAATGCAGATACAGCAAGTAATTTGTTAAATGGAACGTTGGTCTTTATTGCAAAAGGAATTGATAAGAAAAATGGCAGTCTTTTTCCAATTGTACTATGTGTTGGCCTGGTCAACGCATGGAGTTTTGGTCTCATTCATTATTGAGATATATATTTGCATTGAAGGCAGTTCTGAAAAGATTCACTAGGTGGAGTTCTGAGATAAAGTGGTTGACATGAATATTTGAGGTGTTCAACAATTTGGTAAATTGAAAACTGATCCTTTTGATAAGGTATGCTGATAGGATGTCACCTTTCAAAGGGGAATCTAGGACTAAGCGATCACCAAATTAAGAGAGTACTTTTATTTTTCACATATTCATGAATATTAATAGTCCTCTTCACTGGTGCTATAGTGGCATTTCAAGGTGGTTAGACCTGAGTTTAAATCCGTCCAGGTCCCAACCTGAGCAGCAGCAGTATCTGTGTGGAAGAAAGGCCTGGCCATGAAAACCCTTTGAACAACAATATCAATTCATTACAACTCACATCCTCGATGTTAATATTTATTTGCCCAGTTTGTCTTCTTTTTAACATTGGTTGTTTGTCAGTCTTTGTTTTTGTATAGTTTTTCATAAATACTATTGTATTTCTTTTTTCCCCTGTAAATGCTTGCTGAAAATGAATCTTAAGGTAGTATATGGTTGATGTATACCTATATGTATACTTTGATAATAAATTTATTTTGAGCTGTGAACCAGAGTACTATGGAGGCTGAATCATTGTAGGAATTTAAAACTTGAATTAGTTTTTGGTCTGTTGTAAACCCAAGAGAATAAACAAAAAAAAAATGGAGCTGAGGCCAAGATCTGACCAGCCATGTTCTTATTGAATGGTGGAGCAGGCTCAATGGGCAAAATGGCGCATACTTACTCCTCTATTTTCTCAAGTGTGCAATTTCAGATAAAATCTAAGCCATGTAATGGTGAAAAAGAGAAATATCTTTAATAAGCGCAGTGGAAATTTGGAACTTATGCCCCAAAGGATTTTGTTGTGGAGTCACTTGAAGCTCTCACAATCGATACATTTTTTATTTGTGGTCGGTCTAACTAAATGGTGAAAAGGGCACTTTGAGGGATAGTAGCTGAACACCTTTTCGTTTAGTAATAGTCAAATCCTGGTGTACAAGAGGACATGATGTCAAACATGAAAAATTGAAAGGTTGATTCTAATTTCAATTATAATTGTGTTACTAGAATTGGTATCTTATCACATGTACCAAGATACAGTGAAAATTTGTCTTGTATACAGATCATAGCATTACAAGGTGCATTGAGCTAGAATAACATAAAACAATAGCAATGCAGAATGAAGTATAAAAGCTGCTGAAAAAAATACAGTGTGGGTAAACTGTACAGTTCAAAATCATAAAGAAGTTGAGTTTATCGTATAAGCGGTTGGTTAAGAATCTGATAACAGTGAGGTAGAGCCTGGTGATATGTGCTTTCAGGCTTTTATGTCTCCTGCCTGATGATAAAGGCATGAAGAGAGAATGTCCACGATGGGTGGGGTCGTGATTATGCTGGCGGCTTTACAGAGAAGTGTACGTAGGGGGAGACGGGTTCTTGTGCTGAACTGTACATAGAACTAAACAGCTCAGGAACAGGCTGTTGTACCCACAATGTTGTGCTGAACCAAATAAATTAGTAATTAAATTACTGAATAATGGAATCCCCCTCTACCTACGCAATGTCCATATCTTTCCATTTTCCTCACTTTCATGTGCCTATCTAAACATCTCTAATGTATCTGCCTCTATCACCACCCCAGGCAGTGCATTCCAGGTATAAAGAAAACCTGCCCCTCATGTTCCCTTGAAATTACCCCCATCACCTTAAATGCATGCCTTCTGGTTTAAGATATTTCAACCTGGGGAAAAATATACTATCTTTTTACTCTATCTATTCCAATTTTAATCTGATAAACCACTATCAAATCTCCCTTCAGCCTTCAGCTCTGCAGAGAAAACAGCCATAGTTGGTCTAACCTTTCATTACAATGCATGCCCACTAATTCAAGCAGCATCCTGGTAAACCCCTTCTACACCCTTTTCAAAGCCTCAAGATTATCCCTACAGTGGAGTGACCTGAAAAGTGTGCAGTACTACAAATGTGACCTAACAAGAGTTTTATTACCCTAGCTATGTCCTTAACTTTCTGCAGTTTATTGCAAGTCATGTGCAGCACAGTTGCCAAACCAAGCATGCAGACAGTGCTTTCCCTGGTGCATTGATAAAATTTGGTATGAGTCAAAGGGGCATGTCAAATTTCTTTAGCTGTTCAGGAAGTAGAGGCAGTGTTGAGCTTTCTTTACTGTGATATCCAGACGGTTGGACGAGGATAAGCTATTGTTGATGTTCGCATCTAGAAACTTGACGCTCTCAACCTCAACAATCAAATGAAGCTCACTAATGCCTCTCCTTTCTGAGGAGACCATAGAGAACTGGACTATGCACATCAATACGAGTATACATCATGCTACAGATGCGTTGTATGTATCCTGACATGCTGCATCACTGTATGGTAGGGAAACTTCTGCAGCAGTCAAAACTGTCCAGTGCATCATTGGCACCAGCCTACCCCGCCATTAAAGACATTAATGTAGAAAGGTGCTGTAAAAAAGCCAGCATTATCATGAAGTATGCCACCACCTGCTCGTGGACTGCTTGTCCCATTGACATCAGGGAACAGGCTATGTAGCATCCATGCTAGGACCAGCAAGCTGAAAAGTAGTTACTTTCCCCAAGCGGTAAGCTGATAGCAGCTCCAACTACTAATCCACCCCACCACCACTACTTTATCATTTCCTGTCAGTCACCTTATGTACAGACACCCTTGTACTTGGCATTACATTATGTACATATAATCTATTTACATAAGCTATATTCTGTATTTATTTTTATTGTGTATATTTGATATATATTGCACTGGATCTGGAGTAACAAATATTTTGTTCTCCCTTACACTTGTGAACTGGAAATGACATGAAACAATCTTGAATCTTGTACATTGTTGTGTAGACATGAGTATGTGCCCTGCCCTCCTTTCTGAAGTCAATGACAAGCTCTTTTGTTGACATTGAAGGAAAGTTTGTTGTCATGACACCATGCCCTTAAGCTCTCTATCTCCTTCCTGTATTCCAGGTCATGTAATTTAAAATGCAGGCATTGGGATCACAGAATAGAAACAAAGCATTCCACTCATGAGACAGGAGTTGCCTTGAGAGAAGGATTTTAAGTTATTTGAGGAAAAGAAGTAGCCAGTAGTTTTGAAAGACAGATAGCCAGTTCCTTTGAAGGGACAATTTGCTATATTTATCAGCATGATATTTCAATGTAAGGTGTTTAGTATGAATAGGGTTAGTGGAGCAGACGATGGGCTTTGGTGATTAAAAACAAATTCATGAGGAGTTACAGAAATGGGAAAGCGCAGTTAGGAACAAACGTGCTGGGAGACTTAAAGTAACATTGATTTGGCAGACAAAGATGGTAAAACTGAGACATGCATCATCATAGGAATATCAGTAAGCTGTTCAAGCCTTCCAGTCATCCTTGTAGTTCTGGTTGGATTTTATTTTCAGTTTGCTTTGAGTGCAGGCTTTCTTAAGCCTATGTTATATATGGAATGGAGTTTGCAAGTTTTTGTTGTTACTCATTACTGATTTCTCTGGAGTGTGGGGTGCTAACGGATGACCTGAGAGACATAGAGTGCAGTCAGCCTTTTTATCTCAAGGCAAAAATGTCAAATGCTTGCAAACATAAATTTAAGATCAGTGGGGTGTAATTTGAAGGAGATTTATGAGGCCTTTTTTTCACAAAGGGAGTGGCAGATGGTTTGGATTATGCTGCCAGGGAACGTGGTGAAAACAGATAAGATAGCAGTAGCAACACTGAGGAGACAGACACGTGAACAGACAGGGAATCGAGGGGGAAGGGGAGGCAGTGGTGGAATAACCATGTACAGGCAGATGTGCAGTTTAAATTGGCATCATGGTTGGAGCAGACAGAAGGGCCTGTTGTACTGCACTACCCTATAGCTTATAGCCAGTGACAGATGTGAGCTGAGGTATCAGAGAGAACTGGAGAAGGAAAGAAAGGCAAAGTGTTTGACGAAGTTTCAGAGGGAATAAACATGTACAGTTTAAAATTGTGAAAGGATGGGGCCAAAAAATGACCATCTTGAGGAACATGATGTAAACTAATTTTTTAAACTGCCTTTACAAAAAAGATTTTTCCTCTGTTATAGCTAAGAACAGGTTAGCAGCATGATCAAAATAAGTACTGGATTTGTGCCTGTCAATCTTTTCCCTATTAAATATAAAGTGATTTGACATAGATCAAAATTAAATGATAGAAACCTTGAAAAACAGAAGAGTCCTTTTAACACCTTTTTGCCTGACCTACAGTTCAAAACAATCATGGTAAATCCTCTACCTTGATACTATTATTTCCTGTTTCTCCCCATACACTTGATAACTTTGGTGTCTAGCAATCTATCTACTATATAAGTATATTCAGTGATTGACCTCTCTACATTTTGTGTGGTTGAGATGTCCACAGATTTACCAACCTGTGACTAAAGACCTTGCTCCTCATTTCACTCCAATTTTTTACCTCATGAGTGTGATCACTATCTTACCCGTTCCATAGCTAGGGCAACATCTTCCCAGCATCTAGCCTATCGAACCCTGGCAGAATTTCAACGAGATTTCTTAAACTAGTGAATCCAAGCCTAGTCAACCTAATTTCTACTTGTACTAAAATCTTGCCATGCAGGTTTGGTAAATTTTCATTGCACTTCCTCTATGGCACTTAGAATCTTTCTTAGATTAGGAGACTGATACTGCATGCAGTATTTTAGGTGTGGTCTCACCAAGGCCCCATAGTAGTTATAGTTAGACATGCTTGTATCTGTACTCAAAACCTTTGCAGTTAAGGCCAACAAAGCTGAAAGTGGTAATGAATTGCATGTATGGTGTGTCTGTAGGCCGAGGCATTGAGCATAAGAGTTGGGAGGTCATGTTGCAGCTGTGCAAAACATTGGTTAGACCACATAAAGAGTGTGTACAATTCTGATTACCACACATCGTAGCAAAGGAGAGCATGCAAAAAAAGACAGACTGCCAGGGCTGGAGAGCTGTAATTATAAGGAGAGACTGTACAGGTTGGGTTTATTCTCTCTGGAACATAGGACATTATAGAAATTTATAAAATTATGAGGGGTATGTGTAGAATAGTCAGAGTCTTTAGTTTCCCGTAACAAGGAAGCTTAGAACCAGCAGGCACAGGTTTAATTTGAAAGGTGAGAAATTTGAATGAAATCAGAGGGAAAGGTTTTTCATACAGAGGGTGACTACCTAGAGAGAACTAACTGCCAGAAGAGATGGAAGTGATAATATTGTAATATTTAAAAAGCATTTCAACAAGTATCCATATTGGACAGCAGTAGAAGGATAGAGGCCTAAAGCAGGTAAATAGGATTAACATATAGAAGCATCATGGTCAACAACAATCATGAATCACAATCCACTCCAGTTTTGTGTTGCCAGCAAATGTAGAAATATGACATTCAGTTTACTCACCCGTCATATGTTGAATTTTGAAAGATGGTGATTATATGTATTGCATGAAGTACTCAACGTGTTTGCGTTGTCTGCGGCAGACCTTGTTTCTTGTACTTTTTTATTGTCAAAATTAATATTTTATTACAGCCAGAGTACAACCAACATCACTAATAAATTTAGTTGTGGTAATTTATACAAAGTCTTTAAATAAACACTGACTGAAACCTCTGATACATTAGTTTTTCTTCATAGGTCCTTGTGTGGAATGAACCTCTCTGGAAAAATGTCCTGAATTATGTATAGTTGAGCTTTTGATCTGCATGAGTTTGCAGTGCTTGTTCATGGGCTGTAGGTAGTCTGTAGGTTTTAGTTAGACCTCATAGTCTCTGATGGAATTGAGAGCCTTTCTGATGTAGTAATTAACCATTGCTGTATACAAGGGAATAGTCCATAAAGCATGGTTGATGGAGGTGAATTGAGATACGCAGAAAAGACTCTTTTCTCTACAAATCTGTCATGTAAAGGAATATTCCATCAGAATGTGGGTGACAGTCCTGCCACAATAAACCACTTAGAATGTTCAGAGCATTTGCTCTGTTGACCTGAGCCATAAGACAAAGAAGCAGAATTAAGCTATTCGGTCCATCAGTTCTGCACTGCCATTTGATCATGGCTGATTTATTTTCCTTCTCAACCCCTTTCTCCTGTCTTCAAAATGGTTATAAAATAAGTTGCTCAACAAAATGTAGTTAATTATTAACAATAGGAATGTACATACTTAATGGGAAAAAGGGGAATCCAAAAGGAAATAGCATTTTTACCCAAAGTTCAGTTATTTTGAGAGATTAGTAATGCTGAGTAGAAAAGGCATCTTTAACCAGATGGGATGCATTCTAGTCACAGGAATGAAAATCTGGTGAATTTTAGAAGCTCCAGCCATAATCTTTCAGACCTTCCTTGTAAGAATGGTGGCAGAGGATTACAAAGATTGTGAGGTGGCAATATTCAGAAAACGAAAGAAGGATAAATCTAACATTAATATAAAAACTGGGGAATATTTCAAAGAAGACAATCTGGGAGAAAATAAATTGTTTGAAAATGTATTGGTTGTTCAGGGCTAATTAGATTAAATTTACTTTATACTAACTAACTAATAAAGTTGTAAAGACAAAGTAAGATTAGTACCATTAATGTCCACATCAACATCAAAGGGCTTTTGATAAAGTTTGGCAGATTTGTTTGTGAAGTGAAATCTGAAATTAAAGGGCAGCAATTGTACCAAGTGTTTGTAATTGAGTTATTAATTGAATGTAAATGTACAGTACCGTTATGCAGTGATTTGTGCAGGAATGCTGCTCTTTTTGACAATCATTAATGGGTAACTGTACAATTTTAAATTCAAATGTCCTTTATTATCAAAGTATGTAAACAGTATACATCTCCGAGATTCATCCTTCTGCAGGCTGCTATGAAACAAAGAAACACCACGGAACCAGTTCAAGAAAACATCAAGCACCCAACGTGCATAAAAAATAACAGATTACACAAATGACAAAAAATGAGTGAACAACACAGAAAATTAAACATCAAACCAGGAGTCCAGTATAACTGAGATCAGTTCACAAGAATCAAAAGTGTAATAAACATATGAGGATTGTAATTAACTTCAGAAGAATATAAGTGGGAAATAGACAGATGTACGGCAAATTAAATGCAACTTAACCAAATATTTAGTCGTTTATTTGACCCAGGGAAAAAACTAAAGAGCTAATATAGAGTAAATGATTAAGCCAAACATTTATAATGCAGCTACAGTAATGTGCAAGGGCAGACCATTTTTTAAAAGCTATTTTATAGAGAATAAGAGGGGTCAGGTTTATAAGAGCAGTACTAAGAATGACGGAATTTAGTTATACAAACATTGATTTGAGAAGCAAGGTTTGCTCTCCTTAGAGCAGAGAGGGTACAAAGTCATTAATGATTATGATGGAGTACATAAGGAAGTGTGTGTTGTGATGGATTTATGGTAAATGCCAAAAGAACCAAACACAATGTAAGGAGAAATATTTTTAGGATTATATTTTGGAATGCACTGCCTGAAAGGCTGTTGAAATCAGGCAATGTAGTAATTTTAAAAAGGGAATTAGACAAAGATTTGCATAGGGAAATTTTGAGGCACTCTGGGGACAACTTTGTTTCTGTCACAGGCATAGATGAGGCAGATGGCCTCTTGGTCATATATCATTCAATAAATGTTGGCAACGGGGATTGGAAGCCTCTTGTAGGACTGAAATCATTGTAAATCAATTGAAGTTTATTAATAAAGAGTAGGTTAGCAATTGTATTTCCAAATTCAGCTTTTTTCTGTAGAAAGCATATCTTATTTGAAACAAAATGATTGTTTGCTTGTTTGATACTTTGTAAGTGTACACTGCAAGTGTTCAGGGGAGGAATAATATTTCACATTTCCTGTCAGGTTTAAGTAGACCCATGATACTTCTACAGATTGTGCTGGACTTCCATGTGCTTTCAATGATGTTGCATTGTGCTGTTAGATAAATCACTTTGATGTCTTGTACCACATTTAATTCCTTACTTCGCGTTTAAGCTTCAGCCAGCAGTTAAAAAAAAATAAAACTTTCTAATACAGCATGTTAAATGTAGCTGAATGCACAATTGATTAAATTAACTGATGAGGAAGCCAGATGCTTAAATTTTGTACTGTTTGAATCAAGTGCACTAATTCTGCTAGTACACCAAGGAGATCAAAGGTTAAATTCAAAAGGGGTTATTTAGCAATGAAAATGAAAAACTGGCTTGATTTGGAGTTAGTAGTTGAGACTGGAAGGTTATGATTTTAGCACCATTCTTGGTTTGTTGCATTTAATGTTTGTTTACTGTTTAATTGAAAGTGCAGTTTAATGACTTGAGACTGGATCTGGTTGACAACACCAATATACAAATTTATCTCCGTATTCTGAGAACTTTATGAATTTGATGAATTCTCTTCAAATGAAAACGATTAAACATTTCTGTGGCCAAAGAGCTCTTGCAGTAGATTTTCTGATTGTAAATAACAGAAATGTGGAAGAAATGTTTGTCATTGCTGGACAAGACTTAAGTTACACTTTAAAATTCCCAAAAGTTTCACCAGGTAATGGTAGACTTTTATTTTGTTGATAATGGATTTTCAGAAATGCACTTTTTGAAATTCCAATTTGAGGGCCAGTTGGCTGTTGCTGAAGGCCTAGATTAGAAGATTTAATAGAGACAATTTAGATTAGGCTTTTATAAATGAAGGGAATATTGTTATACTTGATGCATAGCAGAGGAAGCACCCAAAACTATACAATGAACACATTCCAATTACATTTGCTGTAAATCAATTTTGCAGTATTGATTAATAGAATGGACCACTGGGCATTACTGGTGTTGTGTTGCGTGAATTTTACAGATTGTATATTTTCTTTTGAAACGTACCGCTTCTATTTTTTGTTCTTTATGTGATTTCAAAGTGCAGGAGGTTGTTGTGCAAGTTGTTTTCTTTCCTTAATCCACGTTGTTCGGAAAATGCATTTGCAAATCCTCTCATTGGAGTATTTGTTCTTGGCCACAATCTTACCTGATGTCTTTTCTTGTCTTGTCATTTATTATTTGCTATTTTTTTTATTGCATAAGGCTCAGTAAACTGTCAGCTTTAGCTTATGATCTTGAAGAAAGGTTCCTATAATGATCTAGTGATTAGTCATGTAGATATTCTACAAACCCCATTTCCAGAAAAGTTGGGATATTTTTGAAAATGCAAAAAAACAAAAATCTGTGATATGTTAATTCACGTGAACCTTTATTTAACTGACAAAAGTACAAAGAAAAAAATTTCAATAGTTTTACTGACCAACTTAATTGTATTTTGTAAATATACACAAATTTAGAATTTGATGGCTGCAACACACTCAGCAAAAGTTGGGACAGAGTTAAAATAAGATTGAAAAGTGCACTGAATATTCAAGTAACACCGGTTTGGAAGACTCCACATTAAGCTGGCTAATTGGTAGCAGGTGAGGTATCATGACTGGGTATAAAAGTAGCGTCCATCAAAGGCTCAGTCTTTGCAAGCAAGGATGGGTTGTGGCTCACCCCTTTGTGCCAAAATTCATGAGAGAATTGTTAGTCAGATCAAAAGGAACATTTCCCAACGCAAGATTGCAGAGAATTTAGGTCTTTCAACATGTACAGTACGTAATATTGTGAAAAGATTCAGAGACATCTTAGTGCGTAAAGGGCAAGGTTGGAAACCACTGTTGAATGTGCGTGATCTTCAAACCCTCAGGTGGCACTGCCTAAGAAACCATCATGCTACTGTGACAATTATAGCCACCTGGGCTTGGGAGTACTTCAGAAAACCATTGTCACTTAACACAGTCCATCACTGCATCCAGAAATGCAACTTGAAATTATATTACACAAAGAGGAAACCATACATCAATCCTATGCAGAAACGCTGGCGAGTTCTCTGGGCCTGAGCTCATCTCAGATGGACTGAAAGACTGTGGAACCATGTGCTGAGGTCAGATGAGTCCACATTTAAACTAGTTTTCGGAAAAAATGGGCGTCGAGTTCTCCTTGCCAAAGATGAAAATGACCATCCTGATTGTTAGCAGCTAAAGGTGCAAAAGCCAGCATCTGTGATGGCATGGGGGTTCATCAGTGCCTGTGGCATGTATGTGAAGGTACCATTGACTCTGATGTGTATATTAGGATTTTAGAGAGACATATGTTGCCATCAAGGCGACATCTGTTCCCGGGACGTCCATGCTTATTTCAGCAGGACAATGCCAGACCACATTCTGCACGGGCTACAACAGCTTGGCTATGTAGACACAGAGTGCATGTGCTTGACTGGCCTGCTGTCCAGATCTCCTATTGAAAATGTATGGCGCATCATGAAGAGGAGAATCAGAACAGAGACCACGGGCTGTTGAGCAGCTGAAGTCTTATATCAAGCAAGAATGGACAAAATTTGCAATTGCAAATCTTCTATAATTAGTATCCTCAGTTCCAAAATGATTAAAAAGTGTTATTAAGAGGAAAGGTGATGTAAAACAATGGTAAACATGCCTCTGTCCCAATTTTTGTTGAGTGTGTTGCAGCCATCAATTTCTAAATTTGTGTATATTTACAAAGTACAATTAAGTTGGTCAGTAAAACTATTGAAAATCTTTTCATTGTACTTTTGTCAGTTAAATAAAGGTTCATGTGAATTAGCATATCACAGATTTTTGTTTTTATTGCATTTTGGAAAATATCCCAACTTTTCTGGAAATGGGGTTTGTATTTCCCAACGTTGATCACAATTGGGTGTAGTTCAAGGGTTCAGCAAAGGTGATGTCATCAAGCAGAGAAAGTAGCAAGCCATGTTAAAGAATTCTCACAGGAAGCAAAATTGTAATTATTAACTCTTAACATTTTGCAAAATGTGTCATAAAGATTGGAACATAGATAAATGTAGAATCTGAAACTATATGAATGTCTTTTAGGGGAATTCCAATGTACCTTGGAACGTCTGGGTTTAAGTTTGTGAGAGGTGTGGCCTACTGTGTTCTTAAAATTTTACTTGGTAGTTTATAACAAATATAACATTTGAGAGTTTTAAATAGTAAAGAACTCAGTAAATTTTGAAATTCTGTGTTCTGGAGTAAAAAAATGCAAACTTTCATATTGTGCAGGCAAGCAGGGAGTTGCTGACTTTTCTGTATTTGTGCATGATCCAAAATTTGTTATCAAATTCACAGAAAGAATGGAGCACATTGTCTTGCTATGTAGATAATCATAAAACTTAGTCTTTTCAATGATTAGATAGCTGTACTGTTAATAAATACGATACATTGCAGGATTAAGAGCACTCTGTTTTATTTCATAAATCTCTTTGACAGATTACAGAGCTTTTGTTTCCTCTGTGATAAACTTAGTTACATAAGATTAAAAAATAAATATGGCATACAAACAGATCATTTGTTCCACAAGGTGTTAAACCAACTTTTATACTCCATGTGTCTCCTCCTAATATTTCTTATTAGTATCAGTGTTACTCCGTGCGTCTTTGTCCGCCTTCAGCCTCCTGTTAATTTATATTGTTTATTTCATCATCTCTCTGTGGTTGCAAGTTCCATATTTTCACTACTCTTTAGATGAGGCTATTCCTTTTGAAATCCCAATTCAATTTTTTGATGATTACCATATAACAAAGGCTTCCAGTTTAGTTTTTCTCCACAAGTGGAAGTCTGTTTTTACTCTTCCAGAGTCTTTACTTTTAATATTTCTAGGAGGTCACTCCTAGCTGCTCTTCTCCAGAGAAAACAGATCCTGTTGGCCCATCCTTTCCTGATGTAGCAGAATTGTGTTTCTGTAAACTACCTTGTTAATCTTTTGTGTTCTGCCCAATGTCTGTATATGTATTTAAATAACATGGCAAGCAGAACTAAGTTTGATCTAATTGAGATCCAGCATGGTTTTGGCATGATTTCTTTAATCTGTAGTTGGCTGTAGTGTTCAGTTAGCTTTTTAATGGCCTTGCTAAACCGTGGTGCAACTTTTAGTAAATAATGTACTTCTACCCTTTCAAACTGAGACATGCATTATCCAAGTGATAAGTGACCTCCCCCTACTTACTACCAAAATAAATTACCTGGCATATGACTGTGTTGAACTCACTGTAAGCCCTTCCATCAATACCTTAGGTGTCACGATTGACCAACAACTCAGCTGGATCAGCCACGTAAATACCATGGCTACAATACATGAGCAAATAGGTATCCTGCAGTGAATGACTTGCCTTTTGACCTCAAGGCCTTTCCACAATCTACAAGGCACAAATTAGAAGTGTGATAGACTACTTACCTGGAAGAGTTGCAATGCCAGCAACTCTCAAGGGGTATTACACCTGCACTCTATTAATAACTGTAAACATTAATTTCCTCCACCATCTGCACACAATGGCTGTCGTGTTTACCATTTATTAATACTGGGCTATTATTGTCATATGTACCAAGTTACAGTGAAAAACTTTTTGTTTTGCTTGCAATCCAGACAAATCATGCAATACATAATTACAACAAGGTAATACGAAAGGAATGGAGAGTTCAGATTCAGATTCAGTTTATTGTCATTTAAAAACCACAAATGCAATGCAGTTAAAAAATGAGACAACGTTCCTCCAGAATGATATCAACAAAGCATGACAAAATAGTCTACACCAGAAAATCCACATAACGTTTGGCAATCCCCAACCCAGAGTCCAGAGAGGCTGCTGCGTATTAATATCGTGCTACCATCTTAGCACGTTCCCCGGAAAGGATCTCCAAAACCACCAGACAAAACAAGACCAAAAACTAAAGCTACAAGGCCTGCACAAAGCCACATAGTTACAACAGTGCAAACAATACCATAATTTGATTAAAAAAAAACAGACCATGGGCACGGTAAAAATAGTCCAAAGATGTTAAAAGACTATAAGTTCTTTATGAAGAAAGTAGGGGAATAGAAGCAGGAGTAACACTTTGTTTGTTACTCAGTTGTATCATATGTTTCTCCATACACACACGTGTGTTATTTCCAAATACCGTGTGCCTTATTGAAAGCCTCAGAAAGTCTGAGCACAACACATCTGGTTCACCCTTGCTTATACTGTTAGTTGCAACTTCAAAAGCGCAAATGTGATTTCCTTTTCATAAATCCATTAACTTTGACAGTATTCTTTTTCCTTTGATCTACAAACTGTCCCAGGGAATGGGTTTTGTTTTTACAGATGTCTGGGAGTCAGTTTTGTTCATGAGCAGGAAATAGACAAAAATCATTCAATATTGTAACCATACCTCCTCTATGTTCAAAATGATGATTCTAGGAATGGGAGGGTTATCATATGAGGGATGTTTGATAGATCTGGGCCTGTACTCACTGGAATTTAGAAGGATGAGGGGATCTCATTGATACTTTTCAAATGTTGAAAGGCCTAGACAAAGTAGATGTGGAAAGGGTGTTTCCCATGGTGGGGGAGTCTAGGACAAGAGGGCACAGCCTCAGGATAGAGGGGCATCCAATTAGAACAGAGATGCAGGGAAATTTCTTTAGCCCGAGGGTGGTGAATTTGTGGAATTTGTTACCACAGGCAGCTGTGGAGCCCAGATCATTGGGTGTATTTAATGTGGAGATTGATAGGTTTTTGATTGCCATGGCATCAGAGGTTATGGGGAGAGGATTAGGAAATGGGGCTGAGGAGGGGAATAAAGGATCAGCTGTGACTGAATTGCGGAGCAGACTCGATGGCCCAAATAGCCTTGTTCTATTCCAGTCTTATAATGAACAGCATCAAAAACACATAAAGCTGATAAAGATGTACTAAAAGTGCTGAGACTGAGGAAACTAGGTCTACCATTCGTGAAAACAAACAGACTTTTGCATTTCAGATTAGTACGAGAGCTTGCTTGTATGTAGAGATGTCCACAGGTTAGGTGTTCATAGCCCAGGGAAACAGCATGTGTACTGCTTTTAACTCCTTGAAATAGCCACAGCTGCCTTAGATGGATATACATTGTAAACTACATAATTATTCTTAAAAAGTTAGCTATTACTGTTTTTTATTATGATTTTCAATATGATTTCCTAGTCTACCATGACCGAGTCATTCTTTTTGCCTTCATAATTCAAATTTAATTATTTCCTCTTTTAATTTTTATACTCCCATTTTATTGTGATTATTGTTCTGTAAAGGCCACTGAAATAAAAATGCAACAGTGATCTTCTGCATTTCAGTTATTCTTCATTTTTGCTTCTGCTTGTTTGGATTGGCCAGTCTATGTAGATTAATGTCTACAGTTATTACTCTTGTTACATACACCTTAAATATTTTGTTTTATGTTAGTACTTTGCATCACCTGTACTATTTGAGGCTTATGTACGACTCCCACAAATGTTAAATAAAAACAGAGAATGCTAGGAAAATTGTTTAGGTAGCATCTGTGGAAAGAGAATCAGAGTTAAGGTTTCTGGTCCAGAATTTAGTTTTTATTTCAGTTTTCTGACATCTGGAGTCCCCCCTCCCCACTAGTGTTATTTGCCCCTTCCTTTGCTAAACTATCTAATTTCTGAATGTTCATTTGTTAATGTGTTGTGTATATTTTTGTGAAATTAAAGGAGAAATAAAAAATGAATGATTTTTAGATATTTTTTTCTTCTGCCTCTAGTTCACTGTGTCTGTGTCAGTAATTTGTCATTAACTTCTAGTGGTGGTTTAGATCAGCCTCTATCAAGTGATCCTGACATTCACTAAAAACTTTCGTTCTTTTCTTTCTTACATTTTAGGTAAGACAGATCCGCTATGTACAAAGGACGGCACAATGTGCAGGAGGAAGTGGTGCAGCTTCGTTTGTGGTAAGTAATTGGTGCACAATATAGAATATGCGTAAATAAATTTTAAGTCTTTTCAAATGTTGTTGATGTATTTTCAGGTGAATTAACTTGGTACAGTCCCTTTCAATTCTGGACCATTAGAGATTTAGATTTAACTTAAGATCCTTACAAATAGTAAGTACACGGCTTTATTCTCAACCCATATTTGGGTAGAAAATAACATCTTCGAGACCATGTTAGATTAGTTAGCAATAAACTAAAAATATTTGTTGTTATGTGATGTAGTGCTCTGTGTATTTTAATTTACAAAGTAGAATGCAATGTTGTTCCATATACACTTGGCCCTCTGTATCCGCGGATTCAATCAACCGCGGATTGGGATCGAAAAGCAAACCCAGAAGTTCTCTCTCCAGCATTGACCATTTTTCACTTTGCATCTCGTTCGGTCACTATTTGTTTTGTGTGCACCCTTTGTTTCTGTGAAAAAATGGCTTCTAAAAGGCAATTAAGTGGTCAAAGCAATTCCTCAAAGGCTAAGAGGGAGCATAAAGTACTGTAATCTAGAGATGATAAAAAGTATTTGAGCATTGTTTGCCTCGCGTCTCGTTCGCTCGCTACTTGTGTTGTGAGCAAGAGGAAGGAGTTTAAGGCTAGTAAGGGATGGCTGGCTAGCTGTGTAAAGTGCTACAGTCTCAAGGACTTAAAGAACATGGGAGAATCGGCATCGGCTGATGCCGAGGCACCATCAGCGTTCCCAGAAGAGCTATGATGGTTGCGTCTGTACTGAACATGTACAGACTTCTTGTTCTTGTCATTATTCCCTAAACCAGAGGTCGGCAACCTGCGGCTCCAGAGCCACATGCAGCTCTTTGATCTCTGTGATGCGGCTCCCCGTGGTTTGTTAGCTTTTGAAATGTAATTCGAAATTTGAAGATTATGGTGATCTGGTACAATATGAAAACTTTGCGGAGACACCGTTTCCTGGCACATCCGAACCAGCTCACAATTAGCCACCGTTCCGACTAAGGGAGATAGCCTACGGGGGTTTGTGAGTACGTGTCTTTTGGAGCATACGCGCCCACGGGGGGGCGGGTTGAGGGAGGCTTTAAAGCAAGGCTGTTTAGTTCGAATAAAGTTACCTTTGACTGCAGTCTTTATTTTAGCGCTGCGTGTAGCACACCGCTACAACGTGTTTTTTATCGCTATTAATATACATCACCACTGCCAATGCCTGACACCCGCCAGTGCGCGCATTCTTTTAATTCTTCGATCCAAGGTAGGCTACCTATGGAGTAACCTTCAACCCAACGTCTTTTTTTCGGAGTTCAAAATGTTTTTGTTGCATGCAGAAATGTAATTTCGTTTTCTCTGCAGGAGTTCATCAATTTCATAAATGCAACACATTATAGTTTGTTTATACATAGCATAAAGGCAAAAAAAACCCGTTGTATGCAGTGTTATTTCATTTTGTGGCTCCCAGTGTTTTCTTTTCTGTGGGAAATGGGTCCATATTGGCTCTTTCAGTGGTAAACGTTGCCGACCCCTGCCCTAAACAATGCGGTATAACAACTATTTACATAGCATTTACAGTGTATTAGGTATTATAAGTAATTTAGAGATGATTTAAAGTATACAGGAGGATGTGCATAGGTTATATGCAAATACTACACCATTTTATATACGAGACTTGAGCCTCTGCAGAATTTGGTATCCGCGGGGGGGGTGGGGGGGGGTCCGGGAACCAAACCCCCACGGATACAGAGGGCCGACTGTATAACCAGACAATTAGGGCTAATATCTGCTTTGAAAAATGTAGCAAATTTAACCCTTTCCCATATCTTAGTATTGTGGAAGCAGCTAAAGGTAACTAAGAAAATATTTAATTTTAATGTATTGATGGAGAGCAATACCACCAACTAAGTCAATGAGAAATTTCATCTGTGATTGAAAAATAAAATTTATGATTTCACTCAGTCTTTGCAAAGTTGTGGTTTATTTAGCACTCTATTATCTTGTTTTGCAATTTCTGCCCCATGGTTTAATCTAACAGGTACACTGTAGAGCATATTTATGATATTGGAATTATGTATTTACGTTCAGTGTAGCTATTGTGTTTAAATTGTCATTGGGGAAACTATTTAACCACATTTTAGTTAGTCATTTGAGCCTGAATTGTACACCATGGAAGCAGGCCATTCAGCCCACCAAGTCAGTGCTATGTCAATTTTATCTAGGGTTTTCCAGCTTGCATCTGTACTTTGCAGTTGTGTTATCAATTAATGAAAAAAATTGGCTTTCATGTACTGAATAGTCATTCTTATTTATTATTTTTATATGAGTCATTGGCAAGGGAAGCATTTATTGCCCTTGATAACAGTATATACAGACTTCAGTTTGGGGCACTCCTACAGTCCTGGAACTTCCTGATACATTGCCAGAACTGATTTTGATTATGAGGGTTGTGCATGACTTGCTGTCAGGATATTTCCAAAAAGAATGTGTCATTATATAGATGCAACATCTGGGTTAGAATTATTTCTATCCAATTGAAGTCTACAGCATTTGTAATCTCAAATTTATTACTCTACAATTAGTTTAAGGGTACTTTTATCCTTTCCCAAGCATGGAGTGGCATGGTAGCGTGGCGGTTAACATTACACTTTCATTTGGATTAGCTGAGAACATTCAGTGCAAGACTGAAGGACAGTATCAGAGCTTGTGTACCCTGATAAAAGGGGTGGCACAGCGGCGTAGCGGTTACAGTGCCAGCAACCCAGGTTCAGTTCCCGCTAATGATTATAAGAAGTTTTTATGTTCTTCCCATGACCACATGGGTTTCCTCCAGGTGTTCTGGTTTCTTCCCACATTCCAGAGACATATGGGTTAGTTGGTTAATTGGTCACATGGGTATAATTGGATGGTGTGGGCTTTTTGGGCCTGAAGGGCCTGTAACTTTGCTGTATCTCTAAATGCAAATAGAAAAATAAAAGTTAAAATCCTTATCATATTAATGACTTTTTAATTACATTTAAAATATTGTTAAATGTATATAGGAACATAGGATTAAGAAGGAGGGAGGCAAAGGACTGAAAATTATAGGCTAGGTAGCCTGCCTTCAGAGGTAGGTTATTGGAGTCCATTATTAAGAATGAGGTTTTGGGTACTTGGAGGCACATAAGCTGAAGTCAGCATAGTTTTTTAAAGAGAAAATCTTGCCTAACAAATCTGTTGGAATTCTTTTGAGGAAATTACAGGCAGTATAGAGAAAGGAGAGTCAATGGATATTGTTTACTTGGATATTCAGAAGGCCTTTGACAAGGTGCTGCATGTGTGTCTGCTAAGCAAGATAAGAGCCTATGATATTACAGTAAAGATACCAGCATGGATAGGATTAGAGGGCAGAGCCTCAAAATAAAATGATGTCCCTTTAGAACAGAGAAGAGAAGGAATTTCTTTAGCCAGAGAATGGTTTATCTGTGGAATTCATTGGCACAATCAATCATTAGGTAGATTTAATGTGGAGGTGACAGGTTCTTTATTAGTAAGTGCATTATAGGGGAATGGGGTTGAGAGATAATATATCAGCTATGATGGAATAGTGGTGCAGACACATTTTTGGCAACATCTAGGTTAAATTCACATCAGTCCCACTTTACTGCACTGTAGATGGCTATAAAGAAAATTCTGTAAAGACCGCAACAGGGGATTTCTGCATTAAGTTATGTTTTCAAATCACAAATGTTGGACAGTGAATCATTTCAAAGTAAAATACTCAGTCATCAAGAATCTACACAGCAAGGTTTGTGATGGTGAAGAGTGCATTGAGAGAAGACTTTTGATGGAGTGTCAGCAGCTTTAAAAATGAGAAGAGATGTGTTTAGAGAAAAAAATGCCAGAAGCTGGACTCTTCATTTCAATCTTGCTCCACAATTTGATCTTCTCCCTGAACTTCACTCTGCCACACATTTGTCTAGGATTCCAAAACTCTGATTTTTTTTTACGACATGTTCGGCTGAATGTCCCATTCAAAGCCAATTCCAATTTCATTAATTCTATTCCCTGGCTAATTTCCCTGAAAGCCATTTCCTCTCACATAGCTATGAACTCCATATTGATTCTTCTACAATTTACTTGTATTATGGAATAACAACCAATTCACTAATGATCAGCCTATCTCTTAGAGTATGGAAAGAAACCCACACAGTCACAAACTCCACGCAGACAGGATAAAGCAGCGGTGCTCGAGCAAAGGCATGTATGTCTATTATTCCATTCTCCATATGTGCTTCTAAATGCAATTATTGAGTGTGCTTCCACAGCTTTTAGCTTGAGAATTCCAGCAATGAAGTTTACTCTTCAATATCCAACTCTCTTTCCAGCCCCCCTCCAACCTGCACAAGTGAAAAACTCTAATACAAGGGAACTTTGTATTGCTAAGGCCCTACAAAATGTATTGCAAATTTCAAGGATATCAATAAAGATTGTGGACTAGAGAAGAAATGTGATGAGGCTGAAGTAGATTGCAGAAGTAATGAAGGTGAAGACCATGGATGAAGGTTGCTCAGGTCAAGGATTTTGGAAACCTGCATTGTGACAAGAGATGATGCATGCTGATGAGGGGAGGTTTGGGAATAAGTGTGGCAGTCCAGCCCACTTGCCAACTACATGGACCAGATCTGGAGTTTGCAAAGGCATCATTAAAGTAATTGAGTGCAAAGGTGAATAAAGCTCAAACATCCCTTCAGTGGTGTGGGGGAGGATCAGAAGCATGTGTTTTTGTGAAAAATGTTCATCTTGTTAATGCCCAAGTTGTGGGATATGCAGTTTACTCAGAGCTAACTAAAGCAGCTTTGTTTCATGATATTTGAACTGAAGAAAAATCTTGCTTGGTTATGTAGTACAGCCTTGCACTTTTGATAAAGACTGGGTTTGAGCTAGGTTTTGTCCATATCTGACCTACAGATGTATGTATCAAAATACATACATCTGTATGTATTTCATTTCACCAAATGACATCCAAATATTGAGAGAAAAATGGGTAAAGGATATCAAGCCAAAAACGAATGTTGACTTTGTGAAGGAAAGTTCTAAAGTTACAACAGTGATTCAGAAGACAGAGGGAAGTCCAGGGATACAAAAATGGGCAACTCAATGTTAAAAGTTATAGGAGTAGCTTTAATATAACAGTCTATTGATAATCTCAATCTGGTGTATTACTTCCTTTTGCAAATGTTAGCATGATTTTCCTTTACATACATTTGAGCAGTGTTTTTTGAAAGCATATCTCCTCCAGCCCCTCAACGTGCAGTGGTGGGAGCAGCCTCAATGGCTTTTACCCAGGCAGTTGTTAGAATGATTGCTCCAGAATTCACTCTTTGACCATGGAATGTGCTAGCCCTCTGCATTTAGACATATTTTAACCAAACTGATCATCTTACGACAGCAATTGGATGTTTGTTTCAGTTTGTCCCTGGAGGGCACAAAATCACTTCTCCTGAAAAAGCTGTGCCTTTGATGAGCATTATCATCGTATTACCTTGTTCTCCAACCTCACCTCATTCATTAGGCTCACTTCCTACTTATGCATGTTAATTGTACATTGTCAGAGTATTTTGTTTATGTAATTGTACACTGCAACCATGCTGACACTAAGTGGACTTGACTATCAGGCCTTTGTGAAGATCTTTGAAATTAGTGGAAACATTAGCAAATACCATTAGATGTAAACTTCTGGTGTAAAATGTTAATCCGCCCTATAAAACGTACAAATTCCTATTTATGTAATGGAAAGCTCCGTTTTCCCTCATCAGCTTCTACTTAAATATCTGTTTTTCTTTAAGCATAGGGATTCCCCTGAGAATAATCAAGATACACCTTTTGATTTCACACCTGAAAATTACAAGGTAAGAAAACTAACTTTTGACCCTCTTCTGAGAATCAGGTTTAATATCACTAACATATGTTGTGAAATTTTGTTTTGCGATGGCAATACAGTGTAATATATATAAATTATTAGAAGTTACAATAAGAAAAATATATAGTACAAAATGAGAGCAAAATAGTTCTTCGGGTATTCTAGGAAATAATTTTTGTGAAATCCATTGGGAGAAGGAGTGCATTTGTAAAATTGCTTTATATAACGATGACTTTGCCATTTACTTATTGATACAATGTTAGGCCAAGGCTGTTTGGTGTAAAAAGGGGAGGAAGAAAGCAAAGCAGAACAGCTGTTCCTGAAGGTGAAATGATTCTGTGCCATTGGAAATTAATGTATTATCAGAAGAATATTTCACATTTTGAAAAAGGGGAAATGAGCATTTTACATTTTAAGTTGAGCCTTAGCTTGATTATAAGTAATTAGTATTGAGAACTCATCTATGCTCTAACAACACAATCTTTGGAAACTAAAGGGTTGCAAACTTTGATGTTAGCCATTATTGTTTGGAAGGTCAGAGGGTCTTTGTAAAGTTAGGTTGCCTTACTGACAACATTTGGAAAATATTCAGTAGTAGTAGTGCTTTCTAATCAATAGTACACTGTACTGCATAAAATTAAAAATAAATAAATAAATTATGGACAGAATTGGTGCTTTTCACACTCACTCAACTTAAAACCATTTATTCCTCTCTTTGCTCTGCTTCTATTGGATGAAGAGCATACTAAAAAAAAATTCTTGTACCGTTATTTATCATCTTGAACTATTGCTGTCTTTCCAACAAGGTTATTCCACTCTTGTTGAGAGAGTCCAGTATTTGGACATAATAATGGTGATGTCCATGTCAACATGGTGGGAGATATAGACATGATGGTGTTGAAGCATATCACCTCCTGTCTGAATGGTGACTTGGATCTGCTCCAATTCACCTACCGAAACAACAGGTCTACAGCAGATGCTATCTCATTGGCTCTTCACACAATCCTGGAACGTCTGAACAGCATAGTTGTATGCATCAGGATGCTCTTTATTGATTACAGTTTGGTATTTAACACTATCATTCCCTCAAAACTAGTCAGTAAAATCCAACACCTGAGCCTTGTGTAATTGGATGCTGGATTTGCTCACTTGTAGACCCCAGTCAGTTCGGATTGGCAAAAAACATTTCCTCCACAATTTCCATCAGGAGCACTACAGGGATCTGTACTCAGCCGCCGCTCTACTCGCTTTCATCTATGACTGTGTAGCGAAGTACAGCTCCAACACCATACGTTTATTGACAACACCACTGTTGTGGGTTGTATCAAAGGGGGTGATGAAACAGCATACAGGAGGGAGACTGAAAACTTGGCTGAGTCATGTAATAACAACAACCTCTCACTCTATGTCAGTAAGACCAAGGAATTGATTTTAGACTTCAAGAGAGGGAAACCTGAGGTCCGTGAGCCAGTAATTATCAGAGGTGAAGAGGGTCAGTAACTTTAAAATTCTGGCTGTCACTGTCTCAGAGGATGTGTGCTTGACCCATCATATAACTATTGTTGCGAAGAAAGCACAACAGTGCCTCTACTTCCTCAGGAGTCAGTGGAGGTTTGGCGTGTCAAACCTTGGCAAACTTCTATAGATGTCTGCTGACTAGCTGCATTACAACCTGGTATGGGAACACCAATACCTTTGAGCCTTTGTTAGTGTGTTTATGGTGCAAGAATCAAGATCCTGAA
Organism: Hypanus sabinus; assembly: GCF_030144855.1. Taxonomy (NCBI): domain Eukaryota; kingdom Metazoa; phylum Chordata; class Chondrichthyes; order Myliobatiformes; family Dasyatidae; genus Hypanus; species Hypanus sabinus. The sequence goes on from NC_082706.1 coordinate 128,710,441, forward strand.
GAAAAGTTTGGATCTCCACATCAAGCCATCTCTTGGCAACATCAAATATCAGTGTCAGAATCCACCAGTTTTCCCATGTTGTAGCTCAGCCCTCAGCAACCTGAGCGACAGAATATTCTGATAGCAAGCCTAAGGAGTATGTTAGGAGTGCCACGGCTGTGTAGCAGTTCATGTAACACTGTTTCAGTGCCAGCTGCAAGATAAGGGTTCAATTCCCATTGCTGTCTGTAAGGAGTTTGTTTGTTCTCCCTATAACCATGTGGGTTTTCAGTGGATGCTCTGGTTTTCTCCCATATTGCAAACAAGTACAGGTTAGGGAGTTGTGGACATTCTATAATAGTGCTGGAAGCATGGCAACACTTACCAGCATAATCAGTCCGTGTTGATTTGATGTAATAATGTACAGTACTGTATAAAAGTTATAGGTACATATATATAGTTAAGATGCCTAAGACTTGCATAGTACTGTATTTGTCAACATGGAGCATAGAGAGAGTTTGTAAATATGACGGGAGCAGGGAATGTTGGAAATGGGGAAGGTGGAGTACTGTGGGAGGGGTGTGAGACAGATGGCAGAGAAGGAATGTCAGGGTCAGGGGGACATACGGGTGCAGACGCACCCAGCTCTGAGAGACCAGGCAGAGTACCTTGATTCTAAATATTTGGTTTATTGATCATTACAAAATGTCTCTCTGGTGTTTCCTGCTCCCTTCCCCTTTTCCCAACTGTGATTCCTCTCTCTCCATCCCCTTCCCACTCTCAGTCCACAATTGAGACCCATATCAGAATCAGGTTTATCATCACTCACATGTGTCATGAAATTTGTTTTTTTTTCTTGCGGTAGCAGTATTTTCCCCTCATTCGCAGGTCCTCTACCAGAGGCCTGGGAGCTTGAGGGTTCAGTGTAGTATCCTTACTATTCCAAGTAGTGTACTCTTCTGGTACCAGGTCTCAAATGTTGTTCCGGGGATTTGTTGGGGCCACTCTCCCAGTCCACATGTTACAACTCCATGAGCTCCTATCACCACTGTGATTACTCTGGCTTTAACCTTCCAGATCCTTTCTGTCTACTCTTTCAAGCTCTGGTATTTCTCCAGCTTCTCACATTCTTTCTTCCTGATGTTACTATCCTTCAGGATTGCTACATCTATTACTATTGCTTTCTTCTGTTCCTTGTCCAGTATTACTATGTCTCGTTGGTTAGCCAGTACCTGCTTATCTGTCTGTATTTGAAAGTCCTACATGATCTTAGCTCTGTCATTCTCCGCTACCTTTCAGGTGTTTCCTATTTGGACTTGGGTGTCCACTCCATACTCAGCACAGATGTTCCTGTACACAATTCCTGCAGCTTGGTTGTGCCGTTCAGTGTACGCTGTCCCTGCCTGCATCTTGCACCTTATTACCATGTGTTGGATGGTTTCAGTGGATTCCTTGCACAGTCTGCATTTTGGATCTTGTCTGGTGTGATAGACCTTTGCTTTTATTGTTCTTGTGCAGCCATGAGCAGTGCATCTCTGCTGTCCCTCAGCTTAGCCGTTTCCAGCTATTGTTAGGACTTTATAATGGCAGCCTCCTCTGATATCTGGCGATAGTACATCCACGCAGTGGCTTGTCCTGCCATGGGCTCTGGTCTTCTGGCTCTGCTTCTATATCCCCTGCCTGCAGTCTGTGGTATTCTCCTAGCAGGTCATCCTTAGGAGCCATCTTCATGACGTACCATTGGATGTTTCGCATTTCTTCCAGGGACTTGTGGCCTTGACACTTCCAAGTCCTCGTCTTCCTTTATTCTGGTGGGTGTACAGTTGTTTGACGTTGGACTTTGGATGGAATTTTCCGTGTATTGCTAGTCGTTTCTACAACTTGACGTAAGCAGCTTCCAGTTCATTCCTTGTCCAGCACACTATTGTGGCTGAGCATCTGATCACTGGTAGGGTGAATCTGTTGACAGCTCTGATCTTGATCTTCCCATTCAGCTGGCTTTTTAGGACCTGCCTCACTCTTTAGAGGCACTTGGATGTTGCAGCCTTCCTTGTGTCCTCATCGTGGCTAGAAGATCCCCTGGTATTTGTAGCTGTCCCGTACGTCTAGTATGTGGCTTTCAGGTAACTCCAACTCCTTCAGTCTTGATGAGTTTGCCTCTTTTCACCACCATCCAGTCCAAATTACATCCCGATGTCATCCATGTACAAGAGATAGCTGATGGTTACTAGATTCTTGAACCTCTACCCATACCCACTGGCTGAGGGATTTTAAGCGGATGCAGATCAGCAGAGGGGGTGGTATATCACCTTAAGATATTCCACATCTGATGGTCAATCATTCTACTGGCTTTGAGTTAACTTCTGGCATTGTTCTCCAATGGTCCATTGAGTTCTTGATGAAGGTCTTTAGTGTCTTGTTGACCTTGTACAGAGGCAGACATTTCAGGATGCATGAGTGGGGCATTGAGTCATATGCTTTCTGGTAGTCAATCCAGGTTCTGCTTAGGTTGGTTTGCCTGGTCTTGGAGACTCACTTGACTGCTTTGTCTACCAGTAGTTGGTGCTCGGAGCAATTATCAATCCTCCCCTGAGCAGGGCTCAGGAACGTATTCCTTCAGCTTGGTGGTTATGATGCCTGATTGGAGCTTCCATGTTGTTGATAGGCAGGCTATAGACCAGTAGTTTGATGGTGTTTGTGAGGATCCTTCATTATGAGTACTGCCCTTCCTTGAGTTAGCCAGTTGAGGTGGGAGCCTGCTTCAAGCAGCAGGTTCATTTGAGCTGCCAGCTGTGTACATAATGCTGTTAGTTGCTTCAGCCAATAGGTGTGGATCCTGTCAGGCCCCGGTGATGTTCAGTTCTTCATGCTTGCTACTGCTGTGATGGTGACTGGTTCCTCCTCTGGGAGGTTGCAGAGGCTTGCTTATAGGTCTTTCAGCCATTGGGCACTGGTATTATGTCAAGCTTCTTTCTCCCTTGTAATCTTCCAGTACTTCTCAGTTGCTCTTTTGGTTGGTTCAGGTACTGGCATGTTGTTGCTCTGGAACTGTGTGAATACTTTTCCTGGTTCTTTGTAGAAGAGCACATTTATTTACTTGGCCTCTGCATCCTTAGTATATCTCTATAATCTGGTAGTCAGAGCTGTTAACTGTTGCTTTCCAGGGCTTTAGCTACGGACATACCCCTGTAGTTCCTTAGTAGCCAAGATGAGTCTTTGGTCTTCCCACCTTCCTGCGGCTCAGTTAGTCTGCTGACCTTCGCCCTGTGGTTTTCATCTTGGCTTCCAATCGTCATCTCCAGGGGTGGGGTGGGGTTATAACAGTACTCTCCACTGTATTTCATTTTGTAGCCCGGCATTTCTAGGACTGCTACTGCTGATGCATATATTAGGTTATTGGTCTCAGTTATGTTGGAGGTTGCAATTATGAGTAGTGCTTCATTGGGCGCTTCTAGCACGTTGTCTGATGGAATTTTATCAGTAAGTCTGGCGGGCCTCGTTCGTTGATTGACAGTTGTCAGTTTAGCTATGAGCTTCTCTGATTGCAGCAGCAAACGTCGATTTGCCCCAAGGTGAGGTTCGAACTTGCATTTCCCATGTACAAGTTGATACTATGACCTTCGTGTCATCTGCGAGTACTGGAGGTTTTATATGCCTGAGTACTGTATTTCACTGTATGTTTCCATGTACATGTAACAAATAAAGCTAATCTTTACATTTTTACAGCTTCAGTATGGCACAAAGCTAATGGTCAACCTAGCGGTAGTGATTAACCCCATCCTCCTCAATCAGGCTCATTTTACAACCAGGAATGGATATCTCATAGCATTGGAGATATAACACCATCTTAAAAATCAAATCAGATCAATTGGCAGGGCAAAGTACAGCCAATATTCACTCCCATTGTCAATGTTCTGATCAATTCATCCATGTCCAGTGGGTAGGCCACATCAAAGAAACATAGAAAATAGGTGCAGGAGTAGGCCATTCGGCCCTTTGAGCCTGCACCGCCATTCAGTATGATCATGGCTGATCATCCAACTCAGAACCCTGTACCTACTTTCTCTCCATACCCCCTGATCCCTTTAGCCACAAGGGCCATATCTAACTTCCTCTTAAATATAGCCAATGAACCAGCCTCAACTGTTTCCTGTGGCAGAGAATTCCACAGATTCACCACTCTCTGTGTGAAGAAGTTTTTCCTCATCTCGGTCCTAAAAGGCTTCCCCTTTATCCTTAAACTGTGACCCCTCGTTCTGGACTTCCCCAACATCGGAAACAATCTTCCTGCATCGAGCCTGTCCAATCCCTTTAGAATTTTATACGTTTCAATAAGATCCCCCCTCAATCTTCTAAATTCCAGTGAGTATAAGCCTAGTCGATCCAGTCTTTCTTCATATGAAAGTCCTGCCATCCCAGGAATCAATCTGGTGAATCAATCATCCACAGGCTGGACAACAAATTCCCAAAACAAGCAGTCTAGTTCAAGTTTAATTGGAGTTAAAGATTTTCAAACAGCTAAACAACATTTCCAAAAATAATATTTGTCAAAATGTTTCTTAGTAAAACGTAAGACCCTTAATAACTCAGTATAGGAGGAGCAGTCAAGAAGATACTTGGCCCAGGAACATGGCTAGGAGCATTGCAGCAAAAGCAGGGCTTGCAAAAAAGCAGTATTGCAAATTTGCCTATATGGGACAGGTTCTGAACATCCCACTTCATGCATGAACCACTTCAGAACCATGAGAACTGTAACAGAAATAAGTCGGTCTCAGCCATGAAGATGGACAAAAAAAATAGCATCATGGGTGTAGTCACCTTTCTCTTTGAGTTCAATGAAAATGAGGTATGCAACCTTCATTATCTTAAATGGACCTCTGTAAATGCAAGTAGTTCCTTTCTTCCCCCCCAAACCCCCTTATAGAATTTCCAAGCCCAATCATTCATATTTCATCATTCAATATGTACAACATAAAGTAGAATAGCTATGGTTTCCATATAATTTAATGTGTTTATTCATTTTTATCCTGATTCTTTATTTGGAGATATTTGTAAATGTTTGTAATTTAAATCATGAATGACAAAACACAAACTTGCTTTTCATTTTATCTTCATTGTTGCAGCGGCTAGAGGTTATTCTTAAGAGTTATCCAGGAGGACATAAATCAGCTGCCGTAATCCCAGTACTGGATCTAGCACAGAGACAAAATGGTTGGCTGCCCCTCTCGGCCATGAACAAGGTAAATTAAATGTGATCAAAAGTTTATGGTTGAAAGAAAGCTAAATGACATAGTTTTAAAATATATTTTCCTCTTCCTTTTCACCTGTCCACCCTGTGTTTGACATGTCAGAAGCACCTGAAGCACAGCTTGTGCAAGTGCTTTGTAGTTAGAAATCTTTTTGTTATTGTTTTTGGTCCCTTTCAGTCAGAACTTAACAAAATTGTCGTTCGGTTTTCAAGTTACTCCCTTTTTGTTTAAGAGCCTGATGGTTGAGGGGTAATAACTTCCTCCAGACTCACCACTAGGTTTAGGAACAGTTATTAACCCTCAACCATCAGACTTTTGAACCAGAAGGGAACAACTTGAACATTGAATGACAATTAAGTGAAGTTCTTTACTCAACTTCACTTGCCTCACCACTGAAATGTTCCCACAACCTATGGACTCATTTTCAAGGACGACTCATCTTATTCTCGATATTTATTTCTTATTTATTTATTATTATTTTTTCTCTTTTTGTATTTGCAGTCTTGTCTTTTGCACACTGGTTGAATGCCCAATTTGGTGCTGCCTTCCATTTATTCTATTATGGATTTATTGTCTGCAAGAAAATGACTCTCAGGGTTATATATGGTGACATATATGTACTATGATAATAAATTTACTTTTAATTTTAACCTTCTCTCTGTATGGAAGTGTCTCATGTCCTAGTTAGGTATGATGTCATCACAATTTGTCATTGCAGATTTGCAATGACAAATCTGTGGACACTTCCTCTACTCCCAGCAACTCTAAATAATAATTTTTTCTTTGGAATCATAAATGTGTCCATTGTTTACTATCACGGAAATATTATCACAAAGGGTATAGTAGTTCTAGAGGGTTGCTCACTGTCACCAATGCTTCATGGGAGTTAGGAATGCAGTAACATACATCCATAAATTAAAAGCAATATTAATGTGGTGAATGATCTTAGATATTTAACTTCAGTAAAAACTGCGTTTACAGTAATTTCAATGGGTTTATAAATTCCAAATAGAAGTAAAATTATACCTTCAATTAAGTATGAATAAGTAGAATTGGAGTTGCACAGCTCAGAAAACAGACCCTGCTACTCATTACATCCGTGGTGATCTTTTTCCCAATTTGCATAAATTTGGTTGCTCCCATTAGGGTAATTTTCTTCTGAGTTTCCCTATTTAAGTGCTTTCCAAATACAGTGGATTCAGGTTAGTTGGGACACATTGAGACCAGTACATTTTGGCCCAATTAAGCAGCTGAAGTTTCATGTAAGTATTTAAAAAGACAATCTGCCATTTAACTGAGTAACAAATTATGTATTTAAATAATACAGAGAAGAAATTAGAATACTATCGGTACCACTACAGTATTAGAAAACTGTATTGGTTCCAAATAGTTATCGACAGAGGAATTAATGCAGTGTCTGCCTTCATGTTCTTTTGATTGTAAGTGAACAAAATCAGCGCAGAAGCCAAATGTAGATAATGGACTGCCTTCCTTACCTTCCTGGGTGAAGTTCTATCTAAAATTACTGCTTTTTAATTCGGCGTGTATTGGCCCAAATGAATTACATATCACAAGCAGCAACTGGCATTTTTAAAATCTGTTTGTTCTAAAAATAGTGTAGTATCTAATGGTCACACAAGAGCGCATGGCTGACGCTAATTAGAAATTGTTTGGCAACAGCCTCACAATTAAGTGGCATAGTATTCCAAATAAATGAAGGAAATTCCAGTCCTTCCAGAGGGTTTCAGCCCAAAATGTTGACTGTACTTTTTTTTCCATAGATGCTGCCTGGCCTGCTGAGTTCCACCAGCATTTTGTGTGTACTGCTTGGATCTCCAGCATCTGCAGATTTTCTCTTGTTTGTGAAAGAAATTCCAGCTATTTTGTCCAATAGTTTTTGTCCTTTAAGAGTTGTCCCAAGTACGTAGCTGCCCTGATTAACTGGAATCCACTGTACCTCCTAAACTTCGTAATTGTATCTGGTTTCGCCACATTCAGTGGAAGTGCGGTCTAGGTATCAACCACTCTGTTTTAAAACAAACTTTGCCTTCAAATTCCCTTTTAAATTCTTTCCTCTTACCTTAAATCTATTCCCTCCTGTTTTTGATACTCTAGCATAAGAGAAAGATTCTGACTACTAACCACACTTATGCTGCTTATAATTTTCTATATGTCTGTCAAGCTCAGCCTCTTTTTCTTCAGGGAAACAAACCCAGTCTATCAATTTTTTCCCAATAACTAAACTTCATTCCTAACAACATCTATCCTGGAGGACCTGCTTTTCAGATTCCTACCTAATTACTTAAATTCTCTCTTCAGGACCTCCTCCCTTATCCTACCTATGTGATTTGGGCCAGTATGTACCAAAACTTCACTGTCCCTCTTTGGAACACTTTGGACCTAATCAGTGATGATCTGATCTTGGCACCTGGGAGGCAACATACCATCCGGATGTCTATATGACTTCCACAGAATCTCATGTCTACTCCTAACTATGGAATCTCTTCTCACTACCATAGATCTCCCCTCCAACCCCCCACCCCGCCCCTGCCCTGTCCGAGTCACAGTGCTAGACAGTGTTAGAGACCCAATCATTGTAGCTTTCCCCAGTAGGTCTCCCACCCCCGCCCCCCACCTGACAATATCAAAAGTGGTATACTTATTGTTGAGGGGAATGCCCACAGGGGTATCTGCAAAAGCTGTCTATTTCCTTCCCACTTCCTGACGGTCACCCAAGTATCTGTCTCCCACAACTGAGGGGTGATCACCCCCCTATAGTTCCTGTCAGTTTCCTGTATAAGTGGAAGGTCATCAAGCTGCAGCTCCAGAACCTTAACATGTTCTCTGAGGAGCTACAGCTCGGTGCACCTGGTGCAGATGTGGCTATCAGGGAGGCTGAAGGTCTCCCAAAATTCCCGCATCTCACATAACACAACAGAGCCACTGGAGCCAACCTTGCTGCACTATGTACTAGCACTGAATGTTACAATGGAAATGAAGGATTGGAAGATGCAATTGTCAAGAGCATTGTTTGAAGGCAGTCCATTATTTGCACTAGTGTCTCTGCTAACTTTGGTGGAACACAGCACCTGGCCTGCTGTGTTCCACCAGCATTTTGTGTGTGTTGTTTGAATTCCCAGCATCTGCAGATTTCCTCGTGTTTGCTCTGTGCTAACTTTGTTGATTTACAGTCAGTCAAAAGAACATGGTGGCATACAGTAGATTAATTCCTCTTTTGATAACTATTAGGAAGTAATACATTGTTTTATAGTACTGTAGTGTTCTAATGTGTTCTGTATTTCGTTTAAATATATGATTTGTTACTCAATTAAACAGTAGTCTGTCTTAACTATTTCCTTGAAACTTCAGCTAATTGGGACAGTCACTTAGATGGACCAAAATGTACTGGTCCCGATGTGCCCTAATTAACCTGAATCCACTGTATCTGGAATAGTTTGTTGTAATGTTTTGTCCAGAGTAGTTGCTTAATTCTCTTTATATAATCAATATATGTTTATCATACAAGTCGTGCTTTTTGGATGCATTGTAGGGATTTTTTGGTGTAGGGCATCACCTGTTTGAAGTACAGTTGCAAGAAAGAGTTGTGAACTCTTTGCAACTACCAGGTTTTCTGCATTAATTACTCATAAGATGTGGTCTGGTCTTCATCTAAGACACACTAATAGAAAAACACTCTGCCTAAATACTATGTGAACTGCTGTATTTAATAACTGGTAGAACCTTCTTTAGCAGCAATAACCTCCACCAAACATTTCCTGTAGATACTGAACAGGCTTGCACAATGGAATTTTAGACAATTCCTCCATACAAAACTCTTTCAGTTCAATATTTCTGGGATACCTTGCATGAATAGACCAATTCAGATCAAGTGCAGCATCCCAACTGGGCTAAGGTTTGGACTCTGACTTGGCCATTCCAAAACATGAATTTTCTTCTTTTTAAACCATTTTGTTGTTGATATACTCTTGTGTTTCAGATCGTTGCCTCATTGCATGATTAAACTTCTGTGTAGCTTCAGGTGATGCACTGCTGCCCTGAAATTCTCCTGTCAGTGCCTTGAAACAATACTGAATTCATTGGTCTCAGTGATTGTAAGGTGTTTTGGCCCTGATGCAGAAACGCAGCCCCAAACCATGATGCTGCTTTCAAAAATGCTTCATGGTTGGGTTGAGATTTTGGTGTTTGTGTGCAGAGCCCTTTTTCCTCCAAACCTAGCCATGTGCATTTCTGCCAGAAAGTTCAACTTTTGGCTTATCTGTCGACAGAACATTGTAGAATATTCAAGTGGTCTTTTGCAAACTTGAGATGTGCATCAATTTTTTTTTAGGGGAACACCATGTATGTTCAGTATTTTTCTTATAGTGGACACATGAACAGAGACTTCAGCATGTTCTAGAGGTTTCTGCAGGTCTTCTGCTGTTGCTGTTGGGTTCTTTTTCACCTCCTTCAGCATTGCACATTGCACTGTTGGTATGATCTGCAGTATACTAGACATTCAAGAGTGTCAGGGAAGTGAAGTATGTGCAGTGAAAATTGCAACTGAGAAGGTGTTGAGGAAGCTTAACGGTCTGAGAGTGGATAAACCTCCTGGACCTGATGGAATGCACCCTCTGATTCTGAGGGGAGTAGATGGAGAGATTGCAGAGGCTTTAACAATGATCTTTCAAGAATCGGTAGATTCTGGCATTGTACCAAATGACTGGAAAATTGTAAATGTTACTCTGCTATTTAAGAAGGGTGGGAGGCAGCAGGAAGGAAACTATACACCCGTTAGCATGACATCAGTGGTTGAGAAGTTGTTGAAGTTGATTGTTACGGATGAGATTACAGAATACCTGGAGGCACATGACAAGATAGGCCAAAGCCAGCATGGTTTCCTGAAAGGAAAATCCTGCCTGACTAAGCTACTGCAATTTTTTGAGGAAATTACAAGCAGGGTAGACAAAGCAGATGCAGAGGATGTTGTGTATTTGGATTTTCAGAAGGCCTTTGACAAGGTGCTGCACATGAGGTTGCTTAGCAAGATAAGAGCCCATGGCAGTTACTAGCATGGTGGAGCATTGGTTGAGCAGCAGAAAGCAGAGAGTGGGAATAAAGTGATCCTAATTTGGCTGGCTGCCGGTTACTAGTGGAGTTGCACAGGGGTCGGTGTTGGGACTGCTGCTTTTTATGATGCATGTCCATGATTTGGACTGTGAGATTAATGGACTTATGGCTGACTTTGCCGATGATACAATGATAGGTGGAGGAGCAGGTAGTGTTGAGGAAACAGAGAGCCTGCAGAGTGACTTAGATATTTTAGGGGAAAGGGTGAATGGAAAGCGTATGGTCATGCACTTTGGTGGAAGAAATAAACGGGCAGATGATTATTTAGTTGGCGAGAGAATTCAAAATGCAAAGTTGCAAAGGGATTTGGGAGTCCTTGTGGAAGAGACCCAGAAGGTTAACCTCCAGGTTGAGTCGGTGGTGAAGAAGATGAATGCAATGCTGGCATTTATTTCTAAAGGTATGGAATATAAGAGCAGGGATGTTATGTTGAGGCTCTATAAAGCATTCATGAGACCACACTTGGAGTATTATGTGCAGTTTTTGGCTCCTGAATTTAGAACGGATATACAGACTTTGGAGAGGGTTCAGAGAAGATTCACGAGAATGATTCCAGGTATGAAAAGGTTACAGTATGAGAAACGCCTGGCAGCTCTTGGGCTGTATTCCCTGGAGTTCAGAAGAATGAGGGAGGAATCTCATAGAAACATACCAAATGTTAAAAGGCCTGAACAGATTAGATATGGCAAAGTTATTTCCCATGGTAGGGGATTCTTGGACAAAAGTGTACGACTTCAGGACTGAAGGATGTCCATTTAGGACAGAGATGTGTAGAAATTGCTTTAGTCAGAGGGTGGTAAATTTGTTGCCACAAGTGGCTGTGGAGGCCAAGTCATTGGGTGTATTTAAGGCAGAGATAGATATTTTCTTGATTAGCCAGGGCATGAAAGGGCATGGGGAGAAGGCAGGGGAGTGGTGGTGACTGTAATAATTGGATCTGCCCATGATTGAATGGCAGAGCAGACTCGATGAACCGAATGGCCTACTTCTGCTCCTAGATCTTATGGTCTTAATACACACTCCCCTTTTCTCAGTTCCTTTGTCTTCACCACATCTGTTCCTAGGATGAGGCTTCCTTTCCAGGACATCAGATATGTCCTCCTCTTTCAAAGAAAAGCGTTTACCTTCTTCCACCATGGATGTTGCACTTGCCTGCATTTTCTCCATTTACCTTAATGAGGATATAGAGTTTCTCTTGACCTCACCTACCACCCATGAGCCTCCACATCCAACACATCCTTTGCAACTGTTCGCCATCTTCAACAGGACCCTACCACCAAACACATCTTTACCTCGCCTCCACCCATTGGTATACCCCTCCTGGTGTCTACAAAATGGTGGCGCACGTGGACACAGCAGCCACTCCGGCTCCAAGGTCCTGTTCATTCTTTTTTATGGCAAAAGACATTGCTGTAGATTAAGAACACTGTGCAAGTTTACCTCATTAATCAGTGCAATAACGAAGGTGCTGTGCAGTTATGGACTAACATGGCAAGCGGGCTCTTGCTCTGCACTTTGGTCTACTACAGCTACTTGGAAGAGCGCCCGTAAGGAGTGGTGCAGAAGCACAGTAGAGGACTGGTATTAAAGCAAGACTTAAAGCCCACTGAGCTCCTGTCAATTATACTTGCTAATGCCTGATCTCTAGGAAATAAACTGGATTACGTGCATGTGAACTAGCAGGAGATGAGGAACTGTTGCACACTCATTCTGACAGAAACGTGGCTTCAAGACATCATTCCAGACTTGGCCATCCAGCTAGAACAGGGGTCAGCAACCTTTACCACTGAAAGAGCCACTTGGACCCGTTTCCCACAGAAAAGAAAACACTGGGAGCCGCAAAACCCGTTTGACATTTAAAATGAAATAACACTGCATACAACGTTTTTTTTTGCCTTTATGCTATGTATAAACAAACTATAATGTGTTGCAATTATGAAATTGATGAACTCCTGCAGAGAAAACGAAATTACATTTCTGCATGCAACAAAAACATTTTGAACTCCAAAAAAAAGACGTTGGGTTGAAAGTTACTTTTAAGTAAAATATTCAATGTCTATTTGAGTCCTTCTTGTATTTATGAAAAACGCCGAACTTAAATTTTCCGCCAGCAGCAAACCAAAAATAACGTCAGCCAGCTGTCATCCTGAAAAATGAAAGGACTATTTCACTGAACAATGAAAAAATATGAATATAAGTAAAATAATAGGCAATTAAAATATTTATCATACTTGGTTAATGGGATTTCTGCTCCTGGACCTCAGCGCACAGCGTCTGCACATCAGGGCTGTATGATGTCACCTTCATCTTTACACAGGATCGCAAGCTGTCATCTGTGAGGTTTTCAATATCACTCCATTTGTGTTTCTGAGCAAGAACGGCCTTCTGACGGGCAACATCTTCAAGGTCTGCTGTCAAGCGTCTAAACTTGGACACCCATATGTCTTTGTCGGCTATGTCGGCCAGTTCCATCTCAAGATCAGGTTGACTCACACCTGCCAATGCAGTCGTATTCAGTAGGGAAGGATCGATGCTTAAGGGAGTGACCGGGAAGGATAATGTGTTTTTTTCCTCTCTGAACTCACAGAAGCGTTTCCCAAACGATGTTTGCATTGCGATGATTGCAGAATGTAAATACTCCGAAATTATCATGTCGTGACCTTGTTTGAACTCTCTCAAATTGGGGAAGTGAGACAAAGTGCCTTTCTGTAAATCTCTGGCAAGCACTGTCAACTTGCGCTCGAATGCCAAAACATCCTCCAACATGTGCAGGGCTGTACGTCCTTTCCCCTGAAGAGCTGTGTTCAGCGTGTTCAGGTGCGCTGTCATGTCTACCATGAAGTGTAGCTTTTCCAGCCACTCTGGCTGTTCCAGCTCAGGAAAGGTGAGCCCTTTGCTGCCCAGGAAAGTTTTCACTTCTTCCAGACACGCGACAAAGCGTTTCAGCACCTTCCGTCTGGACAGCCAGCGATAAAAACACGTTGTAGCGGTGTCAGTAAACTGCAGTCAAAGATAGCTTTATTCGAACTAAACAGCCTTGCTTTTAAGCCTCCCTCAACCCAGCCCCCATGGACGCAGATGCTGCAAAAGACGCGTACTCACAAACCCCCGTAGGCTATCTCCCTTAGCCGGAATGCTGGCTAATTGTGAGCCGTTTCGGATGTGGCAGGAAATGTGTCGCTACACTTAGGTTGTACAAGATCACCATAATTACATTTCAAAAGCTAACAAACTAACATAAAATACATTTTAATTAAATACTGACCAATTATTTCCCAAAGCCACAGGGAGCCGCAGCACAGAGGTGAAAGAGCCACAAATGGCTCGGGAGCCGCAGGTTGCCGACCCCCGAGCTAGAAGTCCTAACCCTTTTGGGTGGATAGAAATGCTGTGACCTCCAGCAAGACCTGTGGAGGAGGTCTTTGTTTACAGCAATAAGAACTGGTGTGTTAATGCCTTCGTAATAATGGCCCAGTGCTCACTGCAGATAGAGTTTTGAATGGTGAAGTGCAGGTCTGTCTACATAGCGAGGGAGTTCATTGTTATGGTGATTATTACTGTTTACATCCTCCCTTTGCTAGCGCTGGAGAAATGCTGCTGGAAGTCTACAGCACAATTTGCATACTCGAAGACACTCACCCCGTCTTCATTGTTGCTGGTGACTTCAATCAGGCCAACTTAAAACAGTCCTGCCGAAGTTCTGCCTGCATGTTTACTTCACAACCAGAGGAGAGAATATATTAGACCTGGTTTATACCAAGGTACAGACCACTGGTTAAATGAGTCAAGCCAGTTCACAGGGAGATCAGACCTGCCCAGAAGGCGCCACCTTAATGCTTTGAAAGCACAGACTGGATCATATTCAGGGAGGCAGCTACTATGATCATCACGTCAACATAGATGAATATGTGGGATCGGTGACTGACAGCATTGATGGCATTATAGTGATTCAACCCTACGCTGCCAGGACAGACTAGAAACCATGGCTGACTAGAGGTTTGTACTTAGGGATCAGAAAGTTGTCCTCAGATCAGGAGAGAGGGCGACTTTAATGTTAGCAAGAGCTGCGCTTCCCATGCCATCAGGAAGGCAAAGCATGAGTACACACAGAAAATCACAAAACATTTGCGACACCAGGGACATGCGGCACATATGGTAAGGTATGCAAACCATAACCGATTACAAGTCCATCCTGTACATCAGTGACAGCGATACCTCCCTTCCTGATGGGCTGAATACTTTCTATGCATGATTTGACCAAATGAATGATGATACATCAAGGAAAGCCACCTCTTCCCCCGAGGAATAGGTACCCAGTCTGGTTGCAGCCGAGGTGAAGACAGGGTAAACCCTTGCAAAGCTGCAGGGTCAGATGACATAGCTAGTCAGGTGCTGAGGTACCGAATATCTGTAATATCTTTCTGAAAGAGTCCACTGTCCCTATAGACTTCAAAGTAGCCACCATCATTCCATCGGTGCCAAAGAGAGCAAAGGTACATGGCCTAAATGATTACTGTCCAGTGGCACTGACTTCAACAATCATGATGTGCTTTGAGCAGCAGGTAATGATGGTATGAAATTCATACTGAGCACTGGTGCTCCCCGGGGTTGTGTACTCAGTCCACTGCTGTTCATGATACTACAGTACTTGGCCTCATCAGCAACAATTATGTGTAGGCATACAGAGAGGTAGTAGAGAGGCTTGGTCGAATGATGCAAGAACAACAATCCAAGTCTCAACATGGTCAAGACAAAAGAGATTATTGTGGACTTCAGGATGGCACAGGTCGACCACTCTGCTGTGGAGAGAGTGAAGAGCACAAAATTTCTCAGTGTGCACATAATGAACAATCTAACCTGGCCCCACAACATCTCACAAGTCAAGAAGGCACAGCAGCATCTACACTTTGAGTAGATTGAGGCATGTATGGCTCCCGCCCCTGTTCTAACAACTTCCTACTGGAGCACGATTACGAATGTACTGTATGGCTACATCATTGTGGAGTACAGAAGCCGCAAGGTATCTGACTACAATACCCTACAGAAGACGGTAAAGACTGCCCAGAGGATCATTCAAAGCACATTTATTAAAGTATGTATACATCATACAACCTTAATAATTGTCTCCTCACAGGGAGCCACAAAACAAAGAAACGCAAATGAACTCATTTTTTAAAGAAGACAAACATATAATGTGCTGAGAGAAAAAATACAAATCAAACAAGCAATAAATGCAAGCAAATGGCATTCTGAACTGAAGTCCACAAAGAGGATCCGTACCCAGACCCTTAGTTCAGCACAGAGCAAAGTAGCAAGCTGAACTGGCCTGTCCCTTACCTCGGGCCTTGACAGCCTGACCTTTTCAATCTGGCCTGGTGCTTAGATCATCATCCAGGTATTGGGTTCTGTTGCTTCAAAATGCTCTGGGGCCTGGACCCAGCTGTCTTGTTTCGGCCTGAACCTGGCCTTTCCAATTTGGCCTGGTGCTTAAATCGATTGGACCTTGGGTCTTCCTTGCACTCAGTGAAGGGTCCACTGTCTAGCCTTGGCTCAGTTCCGCTGCATCAAATTGTTTCCAAGTCCAGAGGGAAGTCATAGACTATTGTTTGTGAAGATATTTACAAAAAAATGAGTGATTAACAAATATTTAGTCATTTTCCTTGTTTCATCGGCCACCAGCCAGAAGTCACTGAGATTCACTAGTGCCGTTAGGGTTTCACTCCCTCCTATTTGTGACATTTACTGGGAGTGATGCAGGTGAAGGGCCCAAAGTACAAGTATTGTTGAGAACCCTTCTCACCCATCCCACAATCTCTTTAACCCACTACCATCTGGAATCAGTACAAGTTAGAACTGTTAGCTTGTCCCACGGCTTCTTCCCACAGGCTGTGAGAGTAATGAATACCTGCCACCACCCAGATCTTGCATGAGGATAGTGAGCTGTTTACGGTATTATATTTTATTAATTTATTTTATAGTATAACATGTTAGTTTATGTGTTGTGTGTGATGTATGTTGTGTGGGTTCCCTATGGTCCGAGGGAACATTGCTTCATTTGGTTGTATATATAGTATGCACAGTCAAATGACAATGAACTTGAACTCTGCCTCCCTCTGTGATTCCGTTGTCCATTCGTCTCTCTCCACTAATCTCCCTCCTGGAACTCAATCTTGCAAGTGGTGGAAGTTCTACACATGCTCTCCCTCACCTCCATTCACGGCCCCAAACAATCCATCCAGGTGAGGCAACATTTCACATGTACATCTGTTGAGGTTGTCTGCTGTATCTGGTGCTCCGAATGCAGCCTCCTCTATGTGTTGCAACCTGACATAGATTGGGGAAATGCCTTTTTGAGCACCTCCGCAAAAAGCGGAACTCCCCAGTGATCAATCAATGAGGCTGCTGTCAGGTTGGAGGATCAACACCTCATTTTCAGTCTAGGTAGTCTCCAAACCGATGGCATGAACATCAATTTCTCTAATTTCCGGTAATATTTTTCCCCTCCTCCTTCCCTCTACTTCACTTCCCCACTCTGGCCTCTTACCTATTTTTCTCTCCTGCATATCACTTCTCTCTGGTGCCCCTCCTCTTCCTCTTCCCCCATGATCCATTCTCCCCTTCCACCAGATTTCTTCCCTAGACCTTATCACCTCCCAGCTTCTTATTTCACCCCACTCCACCACCCACCTGGTTTTGCCTATTACCTTCTAGGTTGTTCCCCTCTTCCTCCTCCCCCCGGTCTTCATCTGAAACATTGATTGTTTATTCATTTCCATAGATGCTGCCTGATCTGCTGAGTTCCTCCGGCATTTTGTGTGTGTTAATCTCCTCCGTACTCTCCGTGGCACAATTATGTTCTTAGGAAAGTACTGCACTAAAAGTAACTAATGTTGTGATATTGAAACTTAATGTTCCAATTTTGATATTTTTGTGACCTAACATATGACAAAGACATGTGTATACCTGTCTTCACCAGCTTATCTACCCAGGGTGCAATAGGGAATTATGGATTGGAACCTCAAGATCCCTGTGTACATCAACATCCCGTAAACTTGTACCATTTACCATACATATCTCACTCATATTTAATATTTGATTTCCCGAAATGTATCATAATCTGCCAGTGTTCCAACCAAATTTCCATCTGATCTATATCCTCCCGTAATCTTGGACAATATTTGCTATCCACGACATCACCAACTTTTGTATTTTCTGCACTCTTAATAATCATTTCTCCTACATTCACATTCAGATTGCTAATACATAATGTGAACAATAAAGTACCAACACTGATTCTGCAATACTGAACTGGTTACAGGCTTCTCATCAGAAAAGCATCTTTCCACTGCTCCCTGCCTCTTAACACCAAACTACTTTTGGATTCTGTTACCTCTCATGTGTCTTTAACTCTTTGGGCCAGCCTGTGAGACCTTAACAAATGTCTTACTGAAGTCCACGTACTGCCCTGCCTGTTAACTCGTTAAAGAAAATCTAGTAAGACTGTATTTCCCCCATCCAAACCTCATTGACTGTATGTAATCACCCTCTGCTCTTCTTGATACACATAAGTTCTATCCATTTAGATTTTTTCCAGTAATTCAGAGAAAGAATAGTGATGCACAGCTCACCAGCTTGCCATTACCTGGCTTTTAACATGCTTGCCCTTCTTAAGTAGAGGAACAGCATTTGCTTTTCTCTGTTCTGGCACCTTGCCTGTGGCAGCAAAGTTGCAAAATATTTCTCTTGCTTCCCATAGCAACTGGCAATAGAACTCATCAGACCCTGGATACTCATCAACCTTTCTGTATCCCGTAACATCTAACACCACCAGAATAGTCGTGTACCCTGATCAAACCAATATCCTTAATTTTGCTGTTTGCCTTCCATCCATACTGGAACATGCTAGCTCGGAACTCTTAAAACAATTTTAAGAAGTTCTTTCTTGTCAGCTGTCAAATTACCTGCATTGATCTGTCTCAGTCTGCTTATTTCAATTCTAATGCTGTTGGAGTTAGCTATCCTTCAGTTCAAGATCTTGCATGAGCACCAATTGTATTCCTTTATCTGTAATTTTCTGGAACTTAACATTTTCTATTGTCCACACTTAAAAATGTATTCAGTTTAAATACAAGTTGATAAGGGATTTGTGGATTTTAAAAATTCCCATTTTACTGAGAGCCTTACAATTTTTCAGTGTTGTACCTAGATTGGCTTGTATTATCAGAATTGAGTAAGTGCCAAACTTATTCAATGCCATATGCATGAATGTTATAGTTATTACCATCTGCCCCTTTTCTCATTCCTGTTCATCACTTTTATTCAGTTCTGCAGCCTCCTTTTACCTTTTCTAAGAAAAGCATATCTTTAAATGGTAAGTGCCTCCTTCAAAGTAGTAAATTTCAGTAGAGACTAATTGATCATCTTGTAGAATTACTAATAAGTAAGCTTGGCTTTGAGAACACTATGCATAAAGCATTGTTGTCAGCCATCTGTTGTATTACAGCACTTCAAATCCAGCCAGGCATATTGTGATCCTCTGATCCAGCAAAGTGCATCTGTTATTTTGACCTGAGAGTTTCATGTTGACAGTAACCCAGTTATGAAAGCAAATGACATGTTGACTTTTATTGCAACACAGTTGGAGTTTATAAGTGGGAAACTGTTGTTAGAATTGTGCAAGGTGTTTGTGAGGCCATAACTTGGATTTCTATGCATAATCTCTTTATTTAAAGAAAGAATATAGAAAGAAGCACGGGATGCAAACCAAAAAAGATTTGTTAAGCTAGTTCCTGGGTGAGAGGGTTGCCCTATCACAAGCAGCTGACCAAAAAAAAGGATCTGTATTCTTTGTAGTTAGAACAATGAAGGCTGAAGCACACAAGATCCCAAGGGGCCATAAAAGACTACAAATGGAGTTGTTTCCATTTGTGGGAGACTATGGAGCAAGAGGGCATTGTTATAAGGGTGCTTGGTAGATTTTTCTTGCAGAGGATGTGGAAATCTGTAGAATTCTCTATTCTTTGGCGTTATGGAAGCTAGTTGGTGGGAGGTATTTAAAGAGCAGGCAGGTAATCTTTTGAAACATTGGGGTATTAATGATAGAACAGAGTTGAGGCCTGCGGTGGATAAACCATGATAATAATAATAAATAGTGGTGCAGAATTGGTGGGGCGGTGGGGAACGCGGTGGCTGTCTACTCTTTATTTTTTGTGCTTCGGGGAAAAACGTTTACTAAATTAACTAACTCAAAATGGAACTAATAGTAAAAGTATTAAAACATTTACAGTTTTTGTCATCTGATTCTCAAGCAAGTATATTATTTGACCGCTAAACATGGTCATGGTTTAAATCTTTGAACACATGCAACTATATATTCAGTTACAGTTTCAAGCTCGTCTGTCATAAGTTTTTCCATAGAAGGTTCAGTTAGTTCACATTGGCTTTTCCCATGTGAACTGTATGCAGTTATTTGCAGCATTAACCATTTACCATCACTGACAGTTTTGGAATGCCTAGAGGTACAGGGATAGTAAGAAAATCTCTCCAGGTAAAAGGCACCATTTAGATTATTGTGCTAGTGTCAGCTCTTTAAAAGAGCTCTACAATTAATACCATCCCCCATCTGTTCCTACTGCCTCAGGATGCACATTTTAGATTATAAATTGCTTTTACATCTTCTTGCTCTCAATTCATTTAATTATTTTAGATAATCCACTGACTGCAATTTTGCCCTGTCTTCTACCTGTCTTTCCTCACAGTCTCACTGCCCCATCCTTAGCACTATCATTCAGTTTCCCATCCCCTGCTAAATCAGCTTAAACCCTCCCCAACAATTCTAGCAAATCTGCCTGTAAGGACATTTGTCCCCCTCGGATTCAGGTGTAATCCATCCCAATGATCCAGAATTCTGAAACCCAACCCCCTGCTCCAGTTCCTCAACCATGCGTTCATCTGAGAAATGATCCTATCCTTACCCTCAATGGCGCATGGCACAGGCAGTAATCCAGAGATTACTACCCTGAAAGTCCTGCTTTTCAGATTCCTACCTTAGTTACTAAAATTCTATCTTCAGGACCTCCTCTCTTTTCCTACCCATGTGATTTGGACCAGTATGTACTAAGACTTCCAGCTGCTCACTGTCCCTCTTTAGAACGCTATGGACCTAATCAGTGATGGTCTGATCCTGGCACCTGGGAGGCAACATACCATCCGGATGTCTATATCACGTCCACAGAATCTTGTGTCTACTCCTAACTACGGAATCCCCTCTCACTAACGTAGTCCCCTCCTCCCACACCCCCCCCCGGCCGAGTCTCAACGCTAGACATTGCCAGAGACATGATTGCTGTAGCTTCCCCCCAGTAGGTCTCCTATCCCCCCGACAATATCAAAAGTGGTATACTTATTGTTGAGGGGAATGCCCACAGGGGTATCTGCAAAGGCCGTCTATTTCGTTCCCATCTCCTGACGGTCACCCAGGCATCTGTCTCCCACAACTGAGGGGTGATCACCTCCCTATAGCCCCTGTCAGTTTCCTGTATAAATGGAAGGTCATCAAGCTGCAGCTCCAGAACCTTAACATATTCTCTAAGGAGCTGCAGTTCGGTGCACCTGGTGCAGATGTGGCTATCAGGGAGGCTGAAGGTCTCCCAAAATTCCCGCATCTCTCACAACACAACAGAGCCACTGGAGCTATCCTCACTGCACTATGTACTAACATTGAATGTTACAATGGAAATGAAGGTTTGGAAGGTGCAACTGTCGAGAGCATTGTTTGAAGGCAGTCCATTATTTGCACTAGTGTCTGTGCTAACTGTTGATTTAGTCAGTCAAAAGAACATGGCATATAGTAGATCAATTCCTCAATTAGGAAGTAATATATTTTAATAGTACTGTAGTGGTATAGTAGTGTTCTAATTTGTTCTCTATTTCATTTAAATATATGATTTATTACTCAATTAAACAATAGTCTGTCTTAACTACTTCCATGAAACTACAGCTAATTGGGAAAGTCACTTAGATCCACTGTATCTGGAGTAGCTTGTTGTAATGTTTTGTCTAGAGTAGTTGCTTAATTCTCTTTATATAATCAATATATGTTTATCATACAAGTCAGGCTTTTTGGATGCATTGTAGGGATTTTTTGGTGTAGGGCATCACCTGATTGAAGTACAGTTGCAAGAAAGAGTTGTGAACTCTTTTCAACTACCAGGTTTTCTGCATTAATTACTCATAAGATGTGGTCTGATCTTCATCTAAGACACACTAATAGAAAAAACACTGCCTAATCTAATAACATTCAAACAATTGTACTTTTTATGTCTTTATTGAACACATTGCTTAATCATTCACAGTTCAGGCTGCAAAGATTATGTGAACCTCAGTATTTAATAACTGGTAGAACCTCCTTTAGCAGCAATAACCCCCACCAAACATTTACTGTAGATACTGAACAGGCTTACACAATGGTGAGGAGGAATTTTAGACAGTTCCTCCATATAAAACTCTTTCAGTTCATTAATATTTCTGGGATACCTGTTCAGGTCAAGCTCAGCTTCTCAACTGGGTTAATGTTTGGACTCTGACATGGCCATTTCAAAATCTGAATTTTCTTCTTTTTAAACCACTCTATTGTTGATGTACTCTTGTGTTTCAGATCGTTGCCTTATTGCGTGATTAAACTTCTCTTTAGCTTCAGGTGACACACTGCTGCCCTGAAATTCTCCTGTCGATGCCTTGAAACAATACTGAATTCTTGGCCCTGATGCAGAAACGCAGCCCCAAACCATAATGCTGCTTTCAAAAATGCTTCATGGTTGGGTTGAGATTTTGGTGTTTGTGTGCAGAGCCCTTTTTCCTCCAAACCTAGCCATGTGCATTTCTGCCAGAAAGTTCAACTTTTGGCTTATCTGTCGACAGAACATTGTAGAATATTCAAGTGGTCTTTTGCAAACTTGAGATGTGCATCAATTTTTTTTTAGGGGAGCAATGGTGTCCTTCATGAACACCATGTATGTTCAGTGTTTTTCTTATAGTGGACACATGAACGGAGACTTCAGCATGTTCTAGAGGTTTCTGCAGGTCGTCTGCTGTTGCTGTTCGGTTCTTTTTCACCTCCTTCAGCATTGCACATTGTGCCGTTGGTATGATCTGCAGTATACTAGACATTCAAGAGTGTCAGGGAAGTGAAGTATGTGCAGTGAAAATTGCAACTGAGAAGGTTGTTGAGGAAGCTAAACAGTTTGATGGTGGATAAATTTCCTGAACCTGATGGAATGCACCCTCAGGTTTTGAAGGAAGTAGCTGGAAAGATTGTGGAGGCATTAACAATGATCTTTCAAGAATCGATAGATCCTGGCATTGTACTGGATGACAGGATAATTTCAAATGTTACTCCACTACTTAAGGGTGGGAGGCAGCAGAAAGGAAACTTTAGACTTGTTAGCCTGACATCAGTGGTTGGGAAGTTGTTGGAATCGATTGTTAGGGTGAGATTACATTAATACCTGGAGGCATATGACAAGATAAGTCAAAGCCAGCATGGTTTCCTGAAAGGAAAATCCTGCCTGACTAAACTACTGCAATTTTTTGAGGAAATTACAAGCAGGGTAGACAAAGTAGATGTGGTGTATTTGGATTTTCAGAAGGCCTTTGACAAGGTGCTGCACATGAGGTTGCTTAGCAAGATAAGAGCCCATGGCAGTTACTAGCATGGTGGAGCATTGGTTGAGCAGCAGAAAGCAGAGAGTGGGAATAAAGTGATCCTAATTTGGTTGGCTGCCAGTTACTAGTGGAGTTGCACAGGGGTCGGTGTTGGGACTGCTGCTTTTTATGATGCATGTCCATGATTTGGACTGTGAGATTAATGGACTTATGGCTGACTTTGCCGATGATACAATGATAGGTGGAGGAGCAGGTAGTGTTGAGGAAACAGAGAGCCTGCAGAGTGACTTAGATATTTTAGGGGAATGGGTGAATGGAAAGCGTATGGTCATGTACTTTGGTGGAAGAAATAAATGGGCAGATGATTATTTAGTTGGCGAGAGAATTCAAAATGCAAAGTTGCAAAGGGATTTGGGAGTCCTTGTGGAAGAGACCCAGAAGGTTAACCTCCAGGTTGAGTCGGTGGTGAAGAAGATGAATGCAATGCTGGCATTTATTTCTAAAGGTATGGAATATAAGAGCAGGGATGTTATGTTGAGGCTCTTTAAAGCATTCGTGAGACCACACTTGGAGTATTATGTGCAGTTTTTGGCTCCTGAATTTAGAACGGATATACAGACATTGGAGAGGGTTCAGAGAAGATTCACGAGAATGATTCCAGGAATGAAAGGGTTACAGTATGAGAAACGCCTGGCAGCTCTTGGGCTGTATTCCCTGGAGTTCAGGAGAATGAGGGAGGAATCTCATAGAAACATACCAAATGTTAAAAGGCCTGAACAGATTAGGTATGGCAAAGTTATTTCCCATGGTAGGGGATTCTATGACAACAGTGCACGACTTCAGGACTGAAGGATGTCCATTTAGAATAGAGATATGTAGAAATTGCTTTAGTCAGAGGGTGGTAAATTTGCTGCCATGAGTGGCTGTGGAGGCCAAGTCATTGGGTGTATTTAAGGCAGATGCCTTTAGCCAGGGCATCAAAGGGTACGGGGAGAAGGCTGGGAAGTTTGGGATGACTGGAAGAATTGGATCAATCCATGATTGAATGGCAGAGCAGTCTCGATGGACCGAATGGCATACTTTCGCTCCTATATCTTATAGGATAAATAGCTTTTGGAGAAGGCATTACCATAGAGGTTCTCAGACTTTTTTGAACCTAGTCTGTGATTGTTTAAAATGGGAAGTACATTGATAAGTTCATGGCCTAAGGTAGAAGGTGTCAATTTCAGAAAACCTAGCACATTTATTTGTCAACATAGTCCCCTCCTACATTTACACACTTAGTCCAGGGTCATGGAGCATATGGATCTTGGACCTCCAGAAAATGTCCACAGATGGGTGATTGATAAGTTTGTGGCCTAAGGCAGAAGGAGATGAGTTAACAGCTCTCATTACATGCACATGCAGTCCAACTCTTTGAGTGATGATGCAGTAAGTTTGAAGTTAATAACCTTACCTTAGGCCATGAACTTAAACCCTGATGAGTTATTAACTGCATTGAGTCATTAAAAAAAATTACAGCTTATAAAGGCCTTTCAGCCATCTAGTCTATGCCAAACCATGTAAACTGCCTAGTCCCATCAACCTGCACCCAGGCATAGCCCTGCATACCTCTTCCACTTTTCTTGAACGTTGAAATCAAAATCGCATTCACCACTTACGCTGGCAGTGGTGTTCCACACTTACCACTCTGAGCAAAGAACTTTCTGCTAATGTTCCTCCTAAACATTTCACCTTTCACCCTTAACTCATGAAAACTAGTTGTAGTTTCACCTAACCTCAGTAGAAAAAGCCTGCTTGTATTTACCCTATTTATGCCCCTCATATTTTATATACCTCTGTCAAATCTCCCTCAGTCTTCTACATTTTAAGGAATAAAGTTTTAACCTATTCAATCTTTCCTTATATCTGAGGTTATCTAGTCCCAGCAGCATTCTTGTAAATTTTCTCTGTACTCTTTCAATCTTATTTATGTCTTTACTGTAGATAAGTGACCAAAAATGCACACAATACTCAACATTTTGTACAACTTCAACATCCCAATTTCCATTCTCAATATTTTGATTTATGAAGGCCAATATACCAAAAATTCTCTTAATGACCCTATCAATCTGTGACACCACTTTTAATGAATTATGAACCTGTATTGCCAGATCACTTTGTTCCACCAGACTCCTTAGTGCCCTACCACTCTCTCTCTAAGCCCTGCCCTGTTAGTCCACCCAAAGTACAATACCTCGCACCTGTCTGCTTTAAATTCCACTTGCCATTTTTCCAGCTGGTGCAGATCCCAGTGCAAGCTTTGATAGTCTTTTTCATTGTTCACTACACACCCCACTCCCCATCTTGGTGTCATCCAAAAATTTGTTGATCCCTTTACCCACATTATCATCCAGATTGTTGATGTAGGTTACAAACAGTAACCGATCCCTCTGGCACTCCACTAGTCACAGGCCTCCAGTCAGAGAGGCAACCATCTACTACCACACTCTGGCTTCTCCCCCAAAGCCAATATCTAATCTAATTTCTTACCCCATCTTGAATGCCAAGTGACTGAACCTTCTTGGCCAACTTCCCATGCAGAACCTTGTCAAAGGACTTGCTGAAGTCCATGTAGACCACATCCACTGCCTTGCCTTCTTAAATAAACTTACCTGATAACTTTCTTGAAAGACTCTATAAGACCGGTTCGACATGACCTACCAAGGACAAAGCCATGTTGACTATCCCTAATCGGTCCCTGTCTATCCAAATACATGTACATCCAGTCTCTTAGAATACATTCCAATCATTTCCCCTCTACTGATGTCAGGCTCACTGCCTTTAATTTCCTGATTTATTTTTAGAGCTTTTCTTAAACAACAGAACAAGATTAGTTATCCCCTATCCTCCGGTACCTCATTTGTTACCAAGGATGAGTTAAATATCTCTGCTTAGGCCCCTGCAATTTCTGCACTTACCTCCCGAAGGAACACCTTGTCAGGCCCTGGGAATTTATCTACCTTAGTTTTCCTCAAGACAGCAAACACCTCCTCTGTAATACGTATGCAGTCCATGACTTTGCTGCTGCTGCTTTATTTACTTCTGTCGACTCCCAAGTAAATACAGATGCAAAAATTCCATTTAAGATCTCATTCTTTTGGCTCCATGCATAGATTACCATTCTGATCTTTCACTCGACCAATTTTGTCCTTTGCAATCCCTTTGCTGTTAACTATCTGTAGAACTCCTTAGAATTCTCCTTCAACTTGTCTGCTAGAGCAACCTTGTCTTCTTTTAACCCTCCTGATTTTTTTGTGTTCTCTTCCATTTATTATACTCCATAACTACCTCATTTGTTACTACCTGCCTATACCTGCTGTGCACCTCATTTTTTTTCTTCTTAACCAGGGCAACAATCTATCTTGAATGGTTCCGTAAACCATTTATCATTTTCTTTTGTTCTGACAGGCACATACAAGCTTTGTACTCTCAAAGGCATCCCACTTACCAAGTGTACCTTTGCCAGAAAACAGCCTGTCCCAATTCATACTTGCCAGATCCTTTCTGATACCATCAAATTACCCTTTCTTCAATTTAGAACCTCAACCAGAGGTTCAGACTTATCCTTTTGCATGATTACCTTGAAATTAATGGCATTATGTTAACTAGATGCAAAGTATTCCCCTACACAAACTTGTCACCTGCCCTGTCTCATTCTGTAATAGGAGATAAAGTATTGCACACTCTTTTGTTGGGACTTCTACTGATTAAGGAAACTTTTCTGAACACATCTGACAAACTCTGTCTTTTGCAGTAGATGAGTCCCAGTCAATACACAGAAAGTTAAAATCACTTCCTATCCCAACCTTGGTGTTTCTTGCAATAGTCTGCAGTCTCTGTACACATTTGTTCCTCTAAACCCCACAGACTATTGGGTGGTCTATAATTTGGCTCCATTAACGTGGTCATACCTTTCTTATTGCTGTCTGCCACTAGAAATGTCAAAAATGCATACTTGCTTTCATCAGTCAGTATGAAAATTAGGAAGTCATGTTGCAGTTGTATAAAACTTAAGGCTGCATTTGGGGTACTGAGTTCAGTTCTGCTTGCCCCATTACAGTAAGGATGTGAAGGCTTTGGAGAACACAGGAGATTGCTGATTAGAGGTTGGATAGATTTGGCTTATTTTCTCTGGGAGCAGAAGCTGAAGGGAGACCTGATTATAAAATGAGAGTCATAGGTAAGGTAGATTGCCAGAGTCTCTTTCTCAGGTTAGAAATGTCAAATACTAGAGGAGGTGGCTTTAAGGCAAGAGGGGAAGATGTTTGGAGTTATGTTTTTACACCAGTGTCTGGAATGTACTGTCAGGGATGATAGTAAAAACATAGATGATAGTAGTGTTTAAGATATATTTAGGCAGGCACTTGGACATGTAGAAAATGGAAAAATACATGACATATGCAAGAAAATAGGTTTTGTTTAATTTAGCCTCATTTTGACAGACATTGTGAGCCAAAGAGCCTGTCCCTGTACTGTTATATGTAAAATAATGAGCTTATGGAATTCTCTATTTATAGAAGGCACTTTGAGATCAAAGCATTAAACATATTCAAAATAAAGCTCGAGACAGTTCCGATGGCTAAAGAAATCAAGGAAAAACAACTGGAAAGGATTCAAAATTTGGATCATTGGCTATGATCATATTGAATAGCAGATCAAACTTAAATGCTCATCTGGCCTACTATTTTCTGTGTAAAATAGTCAACTAACATTAAAAGAACTGCAAATGTCAGAAATCCACTTTGTTGCTTGCTGAAATTGTTGGAATGCAGTGCTAAATTTCATCAAGGACTGTATGTCTGGAGCTTATATTGAGTCTTGTTGGACCAAAAGAGATGGATGGGGACAATAGACAATAGGTGCAGAAGTAGACCATTCGGCCCTTCGAGCCAACACCGCCATTCTGAGATCATGGCTGATCATTCACTATCAATACCCAGTCCCTGCCTTGTCCCCATATCCCTTGATTCCCCTATCCATCAGATATCTATCTAGCTCCTTCTTGAAAGCATCCAGAGAATTGGCCTCCACCATCTTCCGAGGCAGTGCATTCCACACCTCCACAACTCTCTGGGAGAAGAAGCTCTTCCTCAACTCTGTTTTAAATAACTGACCTCTTATTCTCAATCCATGCCCTCTGGTACTGGACTCTCCCAACATCTGGAACATATTTCCTGCCTCAATCCTATCAAATCCTTTAATTATCTTAAACGTTTCAATTAGATCCCCTCTCAATCTCCTCAATCAGTGACATGCCTGTAAGGTCAGTCATGTATCTGAACTAAAGGTATGCTGTGGAGTGTTTTCCCATTTTGTATTTAGTCAGTCTGTGGTGGAAAGAGGCCACATTCTCATCTTTGTTTGAAAAATATACCTAAAATACTAACTTGTGTTCTACAGAACCAGCCTGACTTGAGCTTTACATTGTCTTTTTATTTTATATTTCTAGCTCAAGGAATTGCAAACGTGAAATGCTGTATCTGAGAGTCCATTCTTGGAACCCAAAAATTATGAATCACCTTCTGTACTTTTATTTCCGTATCTTTACCTTGAAGGTTGCTGAGATTCTAAAAATGCCTGCAATGAGAGTATATGAAGTGGCAACATTTTACACCATGTTTAATCGTAAGCCAGTGGGAAAGTACCACATTCAAATATGTACAACCACGCCATGCATGCTGCGGAACTCTGACGCCATTGTACAATGCATCAAGGAAAAACTTGGTAAGCAGAAAAAAAATCTCAAAGAATAGAATTGTGTTTTTAGGTAGATATGCTTTTAAACTGGATTTGATTACATGATCCTTTCAATGAAATCAGATTCCTTTTTAAAAAATTTACAAATATTCCATTGGTACTTTCATACTTCGGTGTATTAAAAATTAGTAATGTTCTTTTCAATTAAGTTTATCACTCAAGAAGTTTACAAAAACATCCATTTGGCCACAAATTCTTTAATGGACTACCATTTAAAGTTCTTTTGTAAATCTTTGTTAAGAAAACATTGCCTACATACCTTTTTCATCTTTGCAGAATAAATCAAAAGACCTAAACAGTATCTACAATTAAAGTTATTAAATAGACAACTAATTTGCACAAATACCATTGGAATAAAAGACCAAATTCTGTTTTAGTTATCTCAGTTGTAGGAGACATACTGGTAAAGAAATCTCTTCACCGAATTCCAAAGGAATTATATCTAGCTAAACAAAGAAATGGCATCTTATTTTAATGTCACAACTTGAAGAAAGCATATCCAACAATATGCAACTCTGGACTCAATTATTTAAGTTTTGAATGGAACTTGGATCTGTGATAATGCCACTTCTGAGAATTAGTTCCCTCATCATGTATTTTAGATTGGCTGCATAGTTGGTTTAGCATTAAGATAATGCCAAAGCTCAACTAGGTTTCAGTTTAAGGTTAGGATTATTAATTTGTAATAAAATGGACTTTTTCCTGCACTCCCCATGTTAACCTGTATTTATCTTGTAGAATTTACATTTCATTGCATAGTGCATTCATGTCCTGGACTAAATAGTAAGATGGTAACCTGAAATGAAAATTAAACAGCAGCATTATTAAAAATTTAAGGGAAAAAAACTGCCTTTGTAGTAGTATGTATCATTTTAACAAAATATCTCTATCCTGCTGCTTCAAAACAAACTAGATACAGTCAGTGATTTTCTTTGGTTCTTGTACCCTTTTTTTAGAATTGTGGCCTCCCTTTCATTCTCCCTACCAAAATAGAACATATCACATTTTGCAACATCAGATTTCATCTGCGACTTTAATCAGCAAGCATCAACCAATAAATAGAGGTGGAAGAAACCAATTTAGTCTGAATTAAATTTTGAGAGGTTGATAGCTTAAGTGTGGTTTGTGAAATAAATTGTGTGTATAAATGCAGGTGTAAACAAAGACTCCTACTGAGTAAAATGCTTCAAGGCAAGACTAGCCTTAAGCACATATTCACTCTGCTTTCCATTTAAAAAAAATGGATAGTGACATAATTTCAGTAAGTGGAATTAATGTTGTAATCTTTATGTAACATTATTAATGTAACATTAATCAAGCTAGTTAGCTTGATTAAAAGTTTTGATCTGAAATTTAGAGACAGGAGAGATTTGAGTGACTAGTGTTGAGCCTGATAAGCTTAGCACTTAAATAAAGCCTCAAACTCTTGAATCAATTGTGTTGCATAGGTCTTGGTGCTGTGTGAGACTATACTGATGTTTTGTAAGGATTGAATTATTACAGATTTTGATCCAAAAATACCATTATGTCTTATTGCTGGTGCTTTTAATATCTTAGAAATATGATCAGTACCTGATGACCATCAGACCTTTGCAAATACACGTGTATGCTTCCTAGAGGAGATTATTTACTCAGTACTAATCACAAAGTCATTATTTACTTTCACTGGCTAATGAAATTTCTATTTGTCATCAATTTTTCTCATAATTATGGCTTGTCAGTAGTCCTGTATCAAAAGTTTACCACTATAACTCCAGTGGAGTGCTATTTTGTGCCTTTTCTATCAGCCTGATATAGACTATTATTCCAACAATGGTCTAATTATTTGTACAGATTCTTCATTATTTGCTTTCTTTTCTATTTTAAATAAATGATCCTATTTGACTGATTTCCACTTAGTTTGCAAATACTTGAGCCCTCCCCCAAATACTTGTATGCTTCCCCTTCTTTTTCCTGTCTTCCTACTGCTGAATTATCACTTTTTCCCCTTTCTAGTCTTTCTAATGAGACAATAAGACTATCATTACCTCAGCTGAAAATGGTATCCCAAGGCAGTCATGGTTCAAATCAAAGGCATTCATGCTCTCTAGTCAGAATGCGAACAGCTGTGGAAGTAAATTGCATTTCTTGCAAGTGATTAACCGTAACTCATGATGGTAGCTGAAGAATGATAATCAGGTTAATCATTCCTAAACTATAAATAGTATCCTACAATTCTTTACATTCTTGCAATTAGTAGCAGAATCCTGGAGTCAGTGACCAAGCTTCTCATTTCTACCAAATTCCATTCCCACTGTAGCTCTATTTTATTCCCTAACCCCCCCCATTAGAAATTTTTTTTTTGCAAAAAAAAGTTAACAATAACAACATTTTGTTTTAAGCTGTAACCTTCAAGAGAAAGACTTTCCTTATCTAAATTTCTAGTTGGTGCTGTCATTTTTGAAACCGTGCAAGTTATAATACTTTTGGTTAATAACAGGTGGAAGGTTCTTCTGTTCAGTACGTCTCAGCATAAAACAATGCATTTTAAACGTAACAAGTTTCAATTTTCTATCTGAAAATGAGGTCTTTAATGATTATTTCTGAAGTTTAATTCAATAGCAAGTGCCTCAACTTGTTTACAATGAAGATTGACATAATCTTAAACAAGCTCAATGTTTTTTTTACTATTTTTGAAAAAGCTATTCAAAATTGGTTCTGACCATCTCAAATCAAATGATTTTGATGCAAAATTAGTAAATTTATTTTGTTTTTAGGTATTGCAGTTGGAGAAACAACATCTGATAAGCTTTTCACCATCACAGAAGTGGAGTGTCTAGGCGCATGTGTGAATGCACCAATGGTGCAAATTAATGACAATTATTATGTAAGTATTACACATTTTTCACCATTTTAGATATTCATGTGATGATAAAAATGAAGACCATGCATATTATTCAGAAACTACTTTTCAGATGTTAAAGGCAGAGATTAAGTGTGTCTCTTAGAACCACAAGAGCAATCATTTCAAAGTAAACCTAGGATTATTAAAGTGCAAATTTCATACCAAATTATTAACAGCAATGATAATCTCTCACTGAACTTTGTGGTGCATCAATGCTCAGATTTTCAAAAAAATCCATCTGTTATCACCATCTTAGTCCTATTGTCAAGCCAATTTGTGGTCCAATTTATGAAGTTGCCTTGGATCCTAAAGGCTAGTCTTTTGATCCATCTCACAAGTGCCCTCAGCAACACATTATTACCTCTTCCAAAAATTCATTTCAAATTGATCATGCAGGATCTCCCACTAATTAAATGATGTTAACCAACTTAAATCCTTACTTTAAACTGTAGAGTAACACTATTCTTCAATCCTCCCCCAATAATTTCCCTGCATTAAACTCATAAATCAATAATTACCTGTTATCTCCATTGGTTTTCTTGAATAAATTCACCACATTTGTTGCCTTCCAGTCATCCTGTAGCTCAACTGTAAGCAGTGAAAATTTAAAGATCTATTGCAAGGCCCTAACAATCTTCTCCCTTGCCTCCCATAGCACCCTAGGATGCATTTTAGAATTAATCAGGTTTCAATCACTGGCATATGTGATATCACATCAGGTTGTGGTGATTTATCTGCTTTTAAGCCTGCTAAGATATCTAAACCTTAACATCATATTTAAAGGAGTCATTATTCCTGTACTCAAGTTCTTGAAAACCAATGTCCTGAGTAAATTCAGATTAAGTATTCATTTAATAAAATAAAAATTATATCCAGCAGACATTGTCATTCATTCTACTTGTTGGCTACATGAAAATCAAGACACAAAAGCTGACTTCCAAATTGATGACACTTTGATTTAACAGAATTTGAGACAGATGCACCCAGCTGAGGTTCTGAATAGAAGTCTTTGCAGTGGGGCAAAGCTTTTTGACTAAGTACTAACCAACATTAAGTAATAACTTACAACTAAATTACAAGAAGCTTCTCACAAGATTGCACAAACACTTGACTGTTCTTCACTTGCTTCTCAGAATATAATTCCTTGAGTATCTAGCAGTAGTTCTCTTGTATTATTTGCATCTAACGCTAAGTAGTTTCTCATTTTCAGCTTTAACACCACGTATTTCTTCTTCTAACAAACTATAGTGTATAATTTATATTATGTATTGAATATAATTAATGGTGTACAGTTGATCTTAATAATTTGCATTATAGGAGGATTTAACACCAAAAGACATGGAGGAAATAATTGATGAATTAAAGGCGGGCAAGATTCCCAAACCTGGCCCAAGGTAAATAAAAATGTTATGTAGTAGAATGCAATATTAAAAAACTTCATATGAACCCCTGTGCTTGTTTCCCCTTATAATTTTAGTTAGACTAGTCCTTTACCTTTAAAAGCCTTTGTTTTAGCATCAGCAAACAAGATTGTGGCTTTCATGTACATCACAGATGGATTTATGATCTTAGACCTCAAGACATTCGAACAGAAATAGACAATTTGGCCCATCATGTCTGACATTCGATCATGGCTGATTTATTTTTCTCCCTTCAACCCCATTCTCATGCCTTCTCCCTTTGGCCTTTGTTATTCCTACTAATCAAGAACCTGTCCATCTTTAGTTTAAACATACTCAATGGCTTGGCCTCCACAGCCATTTTTGGTAATAAATTCCACAGATTCGCTACCTACTGGCTAAAGAAATCCCTCTGCATCTCTGTTGTAATGGAATGTCCTTTTATTCTTAAGACTGTGCCCTCTTGTCTTAGACATTCTACGCAGCCATTCTATCATCCACTTTCAATACTTGGTTGGTTTCAATGAGATTCCCCCCTCCCCTTCTGAAATCCAGCACATACAGGCCCAGGGCCATTAAACACTTCTCATACCTTTAATTTCCAAATCATTCTCATAAATCTCTCCGTACCCTCTCCAGTGCCAGCACATCCTTTCATAGATATGGGGGCCCAAAACTTCATAATACTCCAAATGCGGTCTGACCCAATGCCTTATACAGCTTCAGCATTATACATCTGTGTGTTTATATTCTAGTGCTCTGGAAATAAATTTCATTGCTTTTGCCTTCCAATCTACTGATTCAACCTGCAAGTTAACCTTCAGTGAATACTGCACTACAACTCCCAAATCCCTTTGCACTGCCAATTTCCGTATTTGCTCCTTGCTTAGGAATAAGGTTTAGACTATTGTGGATTTTAGTTTTTTTCTTTCTTAATCCACCTTGATATGTCAGCCTTCAAACAAAAGTCTAGTTTGAAATCACAACATTTTTGGGTGGGTCAAAATGTTATTTCAAGGTCTGGGTGTTTTAATTCCTGGACTTCAGTTGCATGCCATTGGTTAACCAAAATAGCTCAGTCAGAAGCCACCAGTCAGGGCTAAATACAAGGTTGCTGGGAAGAAAGTAAAATGCAGACTAGAATCTGAAGCAGAAACTTTCCTTGTGGGTACCAGTAAAGGTAGTATACTGTGCTAGTAACAATCTGCCCCTTTTTAAATAAGTGAATTAAAAGCTCTTACTGTGTGCTCAAATACAAACAACTGTTAAGTTGAAGGTAAGTAAAGCATATGTTTGAGCACACAGCATATAATAAATTGAACAAAAATAGTATAGAGAAACAGGAAAAATGGCACAAGATGTAAGATTCAATATAAAGAAATGGATACATCTCATTTACAAAGAGGTAGAAGTCTTCATTGACAGGAGAATTAATTATACCCACTCTTCATAAATTACTAGTTGTCAGTATGTCGCCTTTTAAGGCTATCTTGATCTATAAGGGCACACAAATATAATATCTAGGTTCTCCTCCATTGATCTTAAACCTTGCTCCTCTTGCACTTTTCAAAAACAGGGAGAAACTTAAGGATTACCATGTCATTAATACAATGTCCATTTAACTGTGTTAGTTCTTCTCTCCTTTCACTAGCATCTTCATCTCTTATATGCCCTTCTTAGCCAATTCTTTCGTCCAATTTCCATCTTCTGCTTCCTCAGTCAAATTTCCAAACTGCTAGAATTTCAAACTCCATTGTTACAGGGTTTCTCAAAAGTGCCAGCCATTTTCCCATTAAATCTACTATCAACATTCTCTTCAAGTCCCACCAGTTCTTCATTTTCAACCTTACTGAATTTTCATGTTTGACTTTCTGTTCCTGCCATAAAACTGAAAAGCTATAACTTTTTTCAAACTTAAGTTCAAGTTTATTGTCATCTGACTGTACTTATATACAACCAAATGAAACATTTCTCCAGACCATGGTAAACCCACTAAACATGTATTTTATTAACTTATTTGTGGTGATACAATTCAAAGTGCATGTAGTGCACAGCATAGGTAAACAGCTCGCTACCCTAGTGTCAAGACCTTGGTGGTGCTAGGGTATTTATTAGTCTCGCAGCCTGAGAGAAGAAGCTGTTACCCAGTCTGGTACTCCTCCTCCTGATGCTCCTCTACCACCTTCCTGATGGTAGTGGGTCAAAGAGATTGTGGGATGAGTGGTAGGAATCCTCAACAATGCTTCAGACCTTTCATATTATAAATGCCACAAGTATGGGGAGAGAGACCCTCAACTGTTTTACTATCCTTTGTAGGGTCTTGTGGTCCAATACCTTGCAGCTTCCAGACCATGTAATGATTTAATCAAACTGGACCTAATGGTGCTCCTGCAGATAGTTGTTAGAATGGAGAGCCTTACACACATTAATCTCCTCAAAAAGTGTAGATACTACTGTACCTTCTTGACTAATGCGGTGGTGGTGTGGTTCCAGGTTATATCGTCTGTTACTTGTGCACTAAGGAACTTTGTGCTCTTTACTCTCTCCCCAGCAGAGCCATTCATATGCAATGGAGTGTAGTCAACCTTTGCCTTCCTTAAGTCCACAGTCATCTTTTGTCCTTGGTGAGACTTGGGTTGTTGTTCTCATATCTTTTGACAAGCCTCTCTACCTCCTCTTTGTATGCCAATCTATCGTTGTATACTATAATACTATAATACAATCTATCTTTGTTGTATCATCAGTGAATTTAATGCAGTTTGAGCTGGATCTGGCAATGCTGTCATGGGTCATGTGAACAGCAGCAGGCTTAAGCACATAGCCCAGGGGGAGGGGAGACCAGTGATCAGTATGACGGAGCTGAGATACTGCTGCCAACTCAGACTGACTGGTGTCTTTCCATCAAGAAGTCCAAGATCCATTTACAGAGAGGTGTTGAGTCCAGTGAGAACTATTTACCCTCCAGTCCCTAAAGGCTGATCATGTTAAATGCTAAGCTTAAGTCGATGAACAACAACCTGGTGTATGAAGCATTGTTTTCTAGGTGGGGCAGTATGGAGTAGAGAGCCAAGGCTAAGGCATAATCAGTGTACTGGTTTGAGTGGTAAGCAACCTGGAAAGGGTCCATTGTAGCTAGAAGTTGGGATTTTATATAATACATTATCAGCCGCTCAAAACACTTCATGATTGTTGAGGTCAGTGCCACTGGTGGTAATCATTTAGGCTAGTTATTGCCTCTCTCTTGGGCACTAGAATGATGGTGGCTGCCTTGAAGCCTGCAGGAACAGTGGACTGTTGCAAAGGGGTATTAAAGATGTCTGTTACGATTTGGTGACATGATTGATCACAGAATTCAACACCTTTCCCACATTGTGCCACTAGATATTCCACCCACAAGTATTCACTATTATTTGTCCAATCTCTGCAAGAAGCATCTGTAGTAGACTCTTTCCCT
Organism: Hypanus sabinus; assembly: GCF_030144855.1. Classification (NCBI taxonomy): domain Eukaryota; kingdom Metazoa; phylum Chordata; class Chondrichthyes; order Myliobatiformes; family Dasyatidae; genus Hypanus; species Hypanus sabinus. The sequence goes on from NC_082706.1 coordinate 128,746,996, forward strand.
CACTTTATATTTTTCACCTGGAGTGACTCAACATCTAACACTTGGTACTTGTATCCTTGATACAATCTTTGGTACTTACTGATCTCTCAGCATCTTCATCCAAAAACTAGTCTCACCCTGCTCTAGCATGCATATACAATTCTCAATTTGAATGGAGTTCTTTTGAAACTGCTTATTTGACATTTGTCTCTGGATCAACAGAAATTTCTACCTAAATAATAGAAAGCAGTGTCTTAACACTAAAGCAAACTGTTCTCTCGGCTCCAAGAAGAGGAACCTGGCTAGAGGCTACCATGACTTTTATCTTTCTTGACCACCAGAGACTGCTCAGCTCCATCTCATTAATGTTACTCAATTGTAGCACTGCTTAAATTCTCAGATTTTCGATACTACTAGGCTTGATCATTCCAAAGTCCTTCTGTCTGGGCTCTCATTTTCCACTCATTGTAAATTTGTTCTCCAACTCAATTACCCATATTATAATAAAAGCTCTATCCACCAAATATTTGCTTTCGCTGAACTCCTCTGGGAATTCTCTTCACATCCTTCTAGATGTTTAGTACTTTGACCAATCGTTTAGATACCTGCTCTCACATGACTGTTAAATTTAAACACTTAATTTGATCTGTTAAGTGTTAGATCTGTACTTTAAAGCATGCAGTTAGAGATGTTCAGGAAAAAAAATCCTTTTTCACATTTAAGCTTTAAGATGGCTCCGTGTTGAGTGTCTATACTAGGTAGTGCTGAATACAAGCACATTCTGAAGATGGCTGAAGAATGGTGCATAGTTTGCAAAAACATTTTTCTCCATGATATTTACACAAAATGCTTCATTATCTTTTTTTTCCTTTTTAGGAGTGGGCGATTTTCTTGTGAGCCAGCTGGAGGTTTAACTTCATTGTTAGAACCACCCAAGGGACCTGGTTTTGGACTTCAGCCAGGACTTTAACTAATGTAGCTGGTAATGTCTTGAACTGATGGTGTCTCAGTATCTGTTCACAAACAGAATGTATATAATAAAATGTTTTTTCCTCATACTATAATCCTGAACTCAATTCTTTTGTTCTCTATTATTGAATATATAAACTGGCTTTCATTCATGAAGCCACCCCTGCCGCTCCCCTCCCACTTTGTACTACAACATTTAATACACATGGAAAGCTACTCATTATCTTCCTAAGTATTTGTAGCATGCCACACAAGAAGGTACTCATGTCATTTCTACAACCCCCATGATAGTCTGATGCAACAGATCAACCCATTCAATTTCAGACATTTTGTTCAGACAGTGGATTAAAAGCTGTTCAACCCCCCATGAAATCTTATAAAATTAGTATTTCATAGTTAAGATTTTTATAACTCATACATGAAGACAGTGTACATGTACCTAATTTTGGTAGAATGTTTAGTTAAAGAGGATGAACATTTGGCATTAATCAATAGATATGTTCTGGATTAGTTCTTCTATTAGGCATTCTGTAATCCATCCTACACCTATGTTTTCTCCTGAATATCAGGTGGTAATCTGTATACTTATAAAGACATAAAAAAGACGATGGAGAAGAGTTCCCTTCATCTTTGAAACTGGCATTTTATTACATTAGAAGTAAGGAAGCTACATATCCAGAAATCGGTAAATTCATTTCACAAGGAGTGGATGCCATTTTGGGCAAATGAAAGCTTAAAGATAAAACATAGCATGGCACTACACTGTCTCTGATGCCAAAGGTAACTCAAATGGACCCTAATCCCCTACCACAGCCTTTTAAACTAGAGCAAATCAAAATTAAATCAATGAACAAAAATTGTGGTATATACACGCTTTATTAAAAATAATTTGTAGTTTTCCGTTAAGTACTTAATTGTAAAAACTTATACAAAGTTGGTTTTATTATAGAATGTACTTGTCCGTCCCTTCATACACTTGGTGTAGTGATCTACTTAAACTAGTGAAGTCACTAATATAGCTATTTTAAAATTTTTTAAAATTTAAGCGCACTCACAATGATGTGCACCTTGGAGATGGTATTGCCATATGTCACCTGAAATTGTTCTTCCAAACAGTTAAAGGTATATCCAGATGGTGGATGCTTTGAGTTTTTTTTAAATAAAGAACCTCAGGTAATGGTTTAAATGGCACCACAGAACACTGGTGACAGATAGCTGTCAAACATTATTGTTAGTGGATAATGCAGAGATGAGGTTTTATAGCTTCCTCATCACAGAAGCTACAGGCTTTCACGAGAAACCTTGTGAACTCCAGCAGCTAAAAGTACAGCTGTTACATTGATGTAGTTGTTGGAAAGTCTTGCAGTAATGGTTTAGATGTCAATGAAAGTAACAGCTCTGAATATCATGGATACTGTGTGGCAGAAATGGTATGTTAATTATTTGAGCCTTAATAGGTAGAGGCATGTTTTCTTTTAGCTGTGATTTGGACTGAATGCTGCAATCCTCGCTTATCTTAAGTGTATTGTGGTTGAAGCAAGCAGAGTTTAAGGTAACTGAACATTGAGATGATCATCATCCATTTGTGCCAAGTTTGACATCAGCTATGTGAGATTTCAATCTAATCCTTATCTACTTTAGTTTTATGTGGCTTTCTCTGATCAATTTTATTTTAAATCAATGTTTCCTCTTTGCTGGAATCATTTATGCCCAGGTCCTGTTCTGTACAGGGACCCTAAAATACACAAATCTCACATCTAAATTAGACCAACTGCTGGTAAACTTTAAGTTTTATAGTTTCTACATGTAGCTTCAATTAAACAAATGTGATTTCTAATGATCAATCGGACATCTGATAATTCTGTGCTTGTTACTGAGATGCCATGAGCTAAATCCTGCTATATACTTTCAAACAGGTAACAACTGATTCTGAATGTATTCCAAGAAGCTACAGAACAAGTTTAGCAACATTAACAGTGGGAACTGGTTTCTTGATTTTAATTAAAAAAGCTTGTGCAACATAGTTCCCACCATTCTAGCTCCTGGCATGCAGTTGGTCCACCCACACTGAATATGTAGCCAGTAACAGAACTCCAGATAAGTATCACTGCTGAATTAGCTTACTGTTTAATCAGCCACTACAGTCAATCTTAAAAAATCTGTTTGGCTTTAAAACATTTTAAACCTATCAAATTTGTTATTCAGCTGTGCCCTTATTGAGCCAAATCATTTGTCTGTTCAATAGCAAAAACAAGAGATAATATCTCAACAAATGCTCTCTTACCTGAATATTCTAACATTATAGTTTAGGATGCATTTACTAGGGTACCATAAAGACCATAATTAACACAAATGCAGAGAATATAAAACAACTCTGATTTTACTATTACTTTGTACGTTCAGTATTACATACTGTATTATATCCAGCAGCACTATGGAAGTACTTGCTTAATGCTAACTGCATTGGCTTAAAGTAGCAGTTCACCAACTTCAAGGTCAGTTACAGATTGACAAATGCTTGCCCTATTAGTAATACCCATATTTTGTAAATACATGTGAAAGACATCTATTTGTAAAATTACTAATGAATATCAGCATAACATTTAACATGCAATTATTCAATAGTAAAAAGAGACTATAGTTATTTTAACCTAACATGCTCATTATTTATAGCAACAGCAGTGTGTTTTTTTTCTTAGTTGGACAAAATAGCTTGATAACCTTCATATACATCTAGAGGACATCAGGCACACTACAGAAATGGATTGACATAACTGCAGACAAATCAAGCAATTTGCATGGAATTCATAATAAGCCTTCATAATTAAAAAAAAATTAGCTTCAGCTTGGGGAATCATTTGAAATATTTCTAAAGATCTTTTCATTCTTGAACTAAAAGCAGATCATTGCTTTAAGTGAAAAGAATTCACCCTTCAACGAAAACAGTGACCCAAATTGAAAACAAAACTCTAGCCTAAAAATATTTGCCATCTGTTTCTGATGACTGTAAAACTAAGAACAATTTCAAATATGATAACTGGGTAAAAGAACTTAGAACAGTACAATACAGGAACAGGCCTTTTGTCCCATTATGTTGTGCTGACCTAATTAACTGAGTTTTGCCTATGGATGGGAACATATTCCTCCATTTTCTCCTTGTAACGCATACGTACTTTCTAAATGAAGGCACCCAGTAAACCTCTTCTGCACTCTCCATAACCTCCCCATCCTTCCTGTAGTGGTGTAACCAAAATGTGCACAAAATGCAGTAATGTTAATTTTTTAAAAAATGGGAAATAGTTGCAAATTAAAGTCTCAAAATGACCTGTAGTTGTATAAAATTTGTACATTATGATTATTATATTGATTACACATATCAGGCACAACTTAAGTCAACACAAAGCAATCCCCATTAGCTTCTCCTTATGGTAGGGAATGGATTACTTACTTACTTCTCCATCCCTTCCATACAAATCTAGACTGTGAGCATCATTACAAAGAATTGGGACCTTCCTAGTTCAGTGCATTACAAATACTAAATTGTGCACTTAAGGAAATGAAAATAGGAAACAACCAGTAGTTTCTGGTGGAAACAGCTTACCATCGTTAATGTACTCCCTAATATGGCTGCTGAAATGGAATCAAAATATGACAAATGTCAGTAACTGTATGTCTCCACTCACCTTAACAGCCAGTGGCCAGCTATGTCAATTCCACTTCCCATTCCTACACTGATGTGTCTCAAACCTGCTGGTATCAACATTGATGTCTACTCCTCTCCTCTCTTCCATCCCACTTTCAGTTTCTCCTTATCCCTCTGGCCCCATTATCCCCTTCCCTTTCCTCTTATGACCGATCTATCATCCACACCTTCATCCCTCTGGTTCCTCACCTCCCCTTAACACCATGGTCTACTGTCTTCTATCAGATTCCATATTCTTCAGTGCTTTGACTTCCTCCCGTCACCTCCAAGCTTCTCACATCATTCCTATTCCTCCCTCCACCTACTCATTTTCCTCCTCTTGCCTGGATTCACCCATCATCCGCCAGCTTGTGCTTGTCCCATTACCCCATTTCTTTTTGTTCTTTCACCCTCTTTCTTTTCAATTATAATTAAGGGTCTCAGCTCAAAATGTTGACTGTTCATTTCCCTCCATAAGTACTGCCTGATCTGCTGAGTTCCTCCAGAATTCTTTGTCTTGTTCCAGATTCCCATCATTTGTTGTCTCTCGTCTCCAATATAACTATAAACTTTCATGACAACTTGCACGGAAAGAACAATACATTTTATGATGCAATTTATCCAGAGAATGAGAGCTAGGTTTAACCAGAACTCAGATTTAGATTTGATCATAATCTTGGTCCAAATACAAGTCATATAATTAAATTCCAGGGAGTAACTTAGTGTGACATCAAAAAAATTTCATTGGTTGAAGTGATACCTTACAAATAAGATGGTTGAGGTTAGAAATCAATTATCACGACTCTAGGATGTCACTTGACAACCAAAAAAGGCAGTGGATGCAATCATCTTCTACTTCAGAGATGTTCTTTCCATCAAAAGGTTGGAAGTGGAGACTTCACCAGAACAATTCACTTGCAAGTCCTCAGTAGATAAAACAACCCATGCCTGCTTGCAACAGGATCCAGCAGATAGATAACAAGTAACATTTGTCACAAACAATTACAATCTTCAATAAATGCCATCCACTTACTCTTGACAATAACATTACTATATAAATGTCTCTGAATATCAACATCATTAAGGTCACTATAGACTCAGACTAAACACCACATGCATACTATGGTTACTACAGATCATAATCTAGATACTTGATGACAAATGACTCATCTCTCAATCAGCCTTAGCCTTACCACTATTTAAAATGCACAAGCCAGGTAAGACTGAATACTCTCCACTTGCCAAGATCAATGAAGTTCAAACAAATGATCAATATTCAGGACAAAGCCTCCCACTTGATTGATTAATAATGGCACCATTTAAAAAAGAGCTTCTAGTTTACTACAACAGCATTTTTGAAAGCCACAAACTCCATCACCCGGCAGGCATATAGGAACAGCACTATGAAACACTCGCAGTCACACACAGGCCTGATCTGGAAACAACGGCAGTCCACCATCCTCAGAGTCTAAATCTTTGAATTCTCTTTCCACAGCACTTTCAAAATACCTTCACCAGAAAGACAGCAACATTTCAAGTTAGTAGTTAGGCAATCAAGGAAGGACAATAAATGAGTCTTGCCAGCAACACCCACATTCTAAATGAATAATCAAAATATTCAAATTGAAAGACTACATGTAGAGAGAATCCAAAATGATAGAACATATGAGAAAAAATGTAGTTTACAATAAATACTAAACAGTCATTTCATGAAAGTTGTGAGTAAATTTCTGCTCATATTAGTTTTAGCTTCACAAAGCCAAGTCCATCCAAATTACTAACAAAAGTTGTGATCCTTGTTTTAGTTTTAGAAATAAGTTGTTAGCTATTTTTTCCATCTCTGAGCAGCTTCTACAATCTTAAGGCACATTTATAAATACTTTGGAGCATTTTATTTTCCTGTATCAGCTGCATTGGAACATAAACTAACCCTAGCTTATTCCAAAAGTTTCTCCTCTAACACATTTTGCCTTAATAAATCCATCTAATTTTTCTTATCAAGTTTTAATTCTATACTCAATTCTTTCTGCATCTTCTCCAACACAAATATTACTTGTTTACAGTTACTGTGTTTATCCTTGCCCCCTTTTAAACAGGAATGTGACACTCGCAATCTTCTATTCAGTAGCAACTCTATAGCTACTTGGAAAATGACAGTCAAGGACTGCTAATTCCCACAGTAGCCTAGGAAGCATCCCATACAGAGTACATGCTTTAATCCAGTTTCAGTACAATTAGCTTTTCTGGCAGCCCCATTGTATAAATTTAGCCCTTACTATATCTAAACCAAGTTTTTTGGTAATGGAAAAGTAAATAAATTAAAGCAGAAATCTAGCAATTTAGGAAAATTTAATACAAATCAAAATGGCTTTATGAAAGTCAGTTTATTGTCATACACAAATATAGGTGAAATGGAAAACTTGTGGCAGCATCACAGGCACATAAGCAACATTCACCTGAAAAACAGATTTTAACATTTAAAAAAAATAAAATTAGAACAAAAGTCCATTTTAGTCCAAAGTGATCAAATAGTTAAATTCCTGATGTAGGTTTCAGACTGAAAGATAAACTATTTATTCCTATCTATCGCTGACGCTCGACTTGCTGAATTCCTCCGTCATTTTGTGTGTTGCCAAAGGTAAATATTAGACAGACTTGCTTGAATTCTGAGGAAGATGTGATAAGGGAACCTGCAGCTGTAGTGCATTTAGATTACCTAAAGGCACTTAACAAGTTACCACACAGGAGGCTAGTGCATAAATTAAATGTGCAGGGCTTTGGCAGAAATGCAGTGGCATGGATTTAAGAATGGAACTGAAATAAATGTACCTCTCCCATCAGCCCCTCCAGCCCTTTACCTTTCCAGGCCATCTGCTTCACCAGTCACCTATCTATAAGTCCTTCCCCTCCTCCCACCTTTCTATTCTGGCCTCTTCCCCCTTCCTTTCCAGTCCTGAAGAGACTGTTCATTAATTTCCATAGCCTGACCTGCTGAGATCCTCCAGCATTTTGTGTGTGTTGCTCTGCGATAAATAAGACCTTTTCAATCAGGAGTGTTGTAACTAATGGTGTACTCCGTGGTTTGGATGGCTTTCAATTGTTTACATTAATGACCTGAAGGGAACAAAATGAAAGGTTTTCAAGCTTGCTGATACACAATTAGGTAAAAAGGTATGCTATACCGAAGACATTCAGATTCTGCATCAGTATATTTATAGATTAAATGACTTGAGCAAAAAACCTGATAAAAATGGAGTTTACTGCAGGGAAGGACAAGGTTACATGAGCAAAGAAAGATCTAGGTATTCTTGTGCATAAATTGGTGGAGATTGATTTTGATGTTCTCACAGGAGGGCAAGTCATGAATTACATGACGGGTGCAAAACAAGAGTTAATTAATTTTAAACTGGTGTACAAGTTTCAGAAGGTAGAGAATCTCTGGAATTCTCTTTCACCCAAGGGAGGTGAATGCCCAATCATTAGATATGGTTAAGGTTGAGGTAATCAAGCAACGGAGGCCCATCAAGGCTATCATGGTGGCACTATCGCTCGTGTTCTCAGTTTAGTAGCTCAGCTCTACACTGGACTTTCTTCTATAGCTGTTACATTTCAATATGCATTTTGTTAGTTTTTTTACGTCAATGCATTGTGTATTTGATCTGCATAAACAGCAAGCAAGACAAGCTTTTCACCATCTCAGTACATATGACAATAAGCCAATTCCAAAAAACACGTAGTTATGCTTTTATTTTCCTTTCAGTCCCTATTCAGTGCGACCTGTCCTTTTCCGGTTTATTTGCCTGCAGAATATGTTTGTAATCGATTTTGTTTTAAGACACAAAAAGGAAAATAATTGGTTTGGACTCAATCCATTTGCAGTCAAAATGAATTAAACAAAGAAGTGTGTGTGTTTTGCTCAGGATTTCCAATATCTGCAAGATCTCGTGTTTACAACTGAAACCCACGTCAGATTTAAACAGAAAAACAAAATTATAAGCCATGTTAATGTTAAAGTAATTTTATTAAACTACACGGAATACAGGAAATAAGGTCTTTAATAGTTCATATTCATACAGGAAATGCATACTTTAAACAAAAACAAATTTTCAGAGTTCAGTTAAAATAATTACATTTCCTTTCTAGACGGCACTGGCTTTTGTTTTAACAAAATCAATTTCATTGCAAATACAAAAAAACATTTTCTCAATGCTATACTTTAAAGGCCAATTCCAATCAACCCTGTTCGACCTCTCAATTGTCTTCACACTTTCTCCACTGCTCCCTAAACAAATAGAACACTGCCCACAACATTCCCAGGGACCGCGCATGCGCCATACCATCCCAGACATCTGGCCGCCAGGCTCCCCTTCCTCAGCACAGCAGCCAGCATTTCTAAGATAACACTCATAAATAATTCATATTAGACCTCGGTGACATCTGAACACCAAAGATCTAACTCTTTAAACAGAGGCACATTCAGCATCTCTGCACTTAGTCAACCACCCCCATTATTTCCATATCAATCCAGTCGACGCCAGAGTAATCTCCATCCTGCATATGCGCGAACTGCTGCCAGACTCCAAACCTCACCCCTCCCCCAACGCCCAGTCCTACTGCGCCTGTGTATGCTGCGACAATCAAACCAACGCCCTACACCCCACTAACGGCGGCAGGCTGGCACCGTTCTGCGCTTGCGCGCCAATGGATCTCCCTGGGCTCGCGCTCGCGCAGGCGCACTGGTTTCCTTCTGCCCTGTCACGAATAGCGAACCATCGCCTCCGCAGAATCGCCGCTCACAAGCAACTACCGCATACAACAGCGCCTGCGCACATTCCTTCTACACCCCCACCATTAGACAAGAGTAGAAAGCATCGTTCCGCATTAAATCCCCAACTGCGTCCTAATCCTCATCTAGACAATGACCAAAATCAAATAAACATTCGACGATTTTTTACCAACCGTCTTGCAGATCCATTTTACCAACAGGACGACCGAATCAACCTGTATTTTTTAAAAAAATACAAAGCCACTTTCATGCGACAGCTACTCGGTATTCTTTCGATCGTTGCAGAGCCTCTTTACCCTTTTCTAGAACTTTCCAGTCTCTTCGGAGACGTTACGTCACAAATTATCAAACGCCGCCGTTGAATGCTGGGAACGGTGCTTTGCCACCGTAGTTATTAAACTTATAAGAACACAAAGTGTTTTAGGGAAAAAACAAACCATAGCACATCCTAGAGAATTTGAAGATTGTTTCTACATTAGGTGCTTTAAAAATTGAAAGTCGATGACAGGAACGGGCTGACGTGAACCAAGCATCCAATCAGATGGCCTGTAACAAAAGTCTTGGGTTTGTTGGTCACGTGAGGGAGTTACGTCCAACCAGAGGAAACGTTGGGCCCGCGGAAAGTCAAAGGCCGTCCCGGAGATGGAACCTTATCAAAGGTCTCGCCGTTTATAATTTCTCTCTTTTTAATATTGTATATTAATAAAATACGTTATAGTATCGGTAGCCTGTTTTTCGGTGGGATTGCAGCGTATATTGTTTGTTTGCAAGTCCGGAAAATTTTCAGCGCGTTTCCACAACACGTCCCTTCAACAAGGTAAAGGCCGTGAGCGATATGATGTTTTAATAGGAAAGAGCGAACGAAGGCCCGCAGCAGCAATCAGATATTGTGTGTTGTGCGGCTGGGTCATGGCTACCGGGAGGCGTGTATGACGAGTCTCACATTCTCTCTGTTGAACGGCGTATATATACATATTTCGGAGGTGGGGTGGGGGCTGAATTTATATTGTTCAATGTTGCCAACTGCTCGCTTTTTTATTTCCTTGATGTCCTGCGTTGGTACGTTCCCCAGCGATTTAAGGATTGTGGAGTAAATATTTGCTCAGATAACTGTTTAAGGAGTACTGCATTGAGTGCAGCGTAGAGGTAATGCTCTCTTTGTTGATTGAGTACATGCTTGAGTCGAAGATGTTTCAAGGTTTACCTTGGCAGAAGTAGTTTGGTGCCTTTTATAATTTAAGTTAGTGATAATATGATTCGACAGTAGCTTCTCAGTGCTGCAGCTTTGTGAGGTACGGTGGTGGTGACGCGTCTGCACTGAACTAAAATGGCTTTACGGTTGTCGCTTAGTGGTAAAGCAGCATTGTATATAGACTACTTGAAGCCGTTTTACAAATATTACAAGTAACACTAGTAATCCCATAATGACATGATGCTGGCGTAATGAAAGGAAGAAATGAAGTCTTGTCAACCATTTCCTTTTAAGTATTGGATAATTGAAGTGTAGAGTGGTTGAGTCGTTGTGGTGGGGTGGTGTTTGGGGAGAGGAAGGGAAAGTGATTCAAATTAAATCTGTTGATAATTGAGGTATTGTTTTATGTTAATATTGAGCGATGTAGATTTAATTTAATCCTTTAGATTTAATAATGATCTGTGTTGTGATAGTATGAAATGCCATTGTCTAGGGAATGTAGACATTTTAAATCTCAAAAATCGTGATTTTTTTTGTTGTGTGTATGTCTGCCTGTGAAATCGGATTTAGATCACGGAGGGAATTGGGACCAGTTTTTCTGTAAACAGGAAATGGTTTAATGTTGGTTTTAAAAGCTTTATTTATAGCGCATAAAAATGTGCGCAAGTAACTATGCTCTTTCAATGCGCTTGAAATGTAGGCTCTGGCTATGAAGTAGTTCATACTGCAGGTTTAATAGACCCTTAATGGCATTAATTTATTTTCGCCTCCCCACGGGAGTACTCAAGGTGGTGGGGGTAGTAGCATTGTACTATGATTACCCATTTAAAGATTCTAATTGAGAGCTCCTTTTGTATGTTTAATTCTAACAATGTAAATAGCACGTGAAATTTATGTGAAATCTTTTCTTTTGTCATTGAATAATTGACATTTTTTCCACCCTGTAATCTGTGAAAGAAGCCGAATGTCACTTTTGCTTGTATTTCAGCAATGCATCCCTGTGGCTTTGAGTGCCAAGAATATGTTAAATACGTCAAGAGTTATTTCACTTCTTGTATTTTTATTATACTATAAAAGCTGTTCTCTTATGCTTGGGAGTGCAATAGCATTTAGAGTAGATTAAATAACTGTACACAGAATCTGGTTCAATCCCACCAGCATATGTTGTGAAATTTGTGTTTTGCAGTAGCAGTACTTTGAATACATAATAATAACTAGTAGTTTCAATAACTGGATGTGTATAGAGCAAAAACAGGAAAAAGGTGTCCAATGTCCATACAGAAATGTGATGGTGGAGGGGAAGAAACTGTTCCTGAAACACTGAATGTGTACCACCACCTTGATGGTAGCAGTGAGAAGAGGTGTTGGAGGTCCTTAATGACGGATGCCACCTTTTTGAGGCTTTGCCTTTGGAATGTGTACTCAGTGCTGGAGAGGCTGGAGCCCATGATGGAATTGGCAGAGATTACAATTTTCTGCAGCTTTTTCCCAGTCCTATGCAGTGGTCCCTCCATAACAGGCAGTGATACAATCGGTTAGAATGTTCTCCACCCCTTCCTGAAGTCCATGATCAATTCCTTTGACTTATTGATGTTTAGTGCAAGGATTTGTTGTGACATCACATGCTTCTTATTCAGTTTTTTATATTGCACCTTGCTTTCACTATGAATGCAAGAAATTTTTCTATGCACTCAAATGCATACTTCAGCCAAACATTAGTAAAACTTCATGCCATACATTTGGATAGTGTCTCAATGGACTAGAACAGAGTTCCCAAACTTTTTTTATGCTATGGATCTCTGCCAGGTTGGGAACCCCTGGACTAGGATAGAAAGATAGAAAAGCATTATGTACGGTTTCTATGCAAATATCTTGGGCACCCTAGAGTTCTCTATATCAATTTTGTTCTACATGTTTTTTGTCATCTTCATTAGTGTGTCAGCAGAAAAGAGCAAACATTCATTAAAAACCTGTTACAAAGAAAATTTTAATATTTAATTAAAGAAGGTAACATGAAGTAATAGACTACTTTTGAAATAAAAACTTGGTTACGGTGTATAGTCCAGATAATGATTAAACACAGATAACAAGTAAGTGCTAATTATCAATGACACAATTTGTTGAATGAACTGAAACAGAAATGGATGCAGAGGGAATCAAATCGGGCAAAGGACATCTAAACTAAAAGGTGAATGTGTGGTAGCTGTGATAGTTCTTACACCATGGCAAAAGTGAGCATAGCAGCAAGACACAAGATGGTCATCCTGCATCAAAACAAATACACAAGGAGTCAGGTGCTGAACAATATCAGCAAATGCTCTGGACTGATGACACAAAATGTGAATTTGTTGGCTCAGGCAGGAGGCAGTCTCCTGACAAGAGCTGGAGAGTATCTGCAGCCAACATTTTTGGGGCTGTATTTCTGCGAATGGAGTTGGTGATCTGGTCAAACTTAATGGAATCTGCAATGCTAAGAAGTATAAGCAGATTCTTATCCATCTCAATGTACCATCAGGGAGGCATCTGATTGATCCCAACTTCATTCTGCAGCAGGACAATGACCCCAAGCACACAGTCAAGGTCATAAAGAACTATCTTCAGCGAAAGACAGAACAAGAAGGTCTGCAACTGATGGTGTGGCTTCTGCTGAGCTATGATCTCAACATCACCGAAGCTGTCTGCGATTACCTGGGCAGACAGAGTCAAGCAAGACAGCCAAAGCCTACAGAAGAACTGTGGCAAGTTCTCCAAAATGCTTGGAGCAATCTACCATCTAATTTTCTTATTAAAATACACAACAGTGTTCTTAAGAGAATTGATGCAGTTTTAAAGTGAAAGGATGGTCAGACTGAGCATTGGTTTGATTTAGGTTTTTTTACGGTTTACTGCTCTTTATGGTTTTTTTTGATATTCAGAAACTTCTCATTTCATTATTTTTGTTAGCATCTTCACTTTACAGATTTATTTTACATGTGCCAAAGACTTACACAATAGTGGGAGGCAGAATACATCAAAGTGACTTAAAATCTAATATAACTTAAAGGAGCATTGAAAACTGAAGTCTTTTAGTGTATCATTGAATCCTGGATAAGCTTTTTTGACCTTAAAGCTGATTAGAAATTAATGTTTCTTTTTCAGCTCACTAATATCTATATGTGGTTCTAATATATGAAACAAAAAAAATGTGCTGGAGTAGACCATAAGGTTCCTTGTGCCTGGTCCACCATCAGTAAAATTATTGTTGTTTTAATCTATGTCTGCCTTTACTTCCTTGCATGTTTTCACTTGCCCTTAGATCCCCAACACACCAAAGACTACATGGGCCGTAAATATATTTAATAATTTTGGCTACACAGCTTTTTGGTTTTGTGTTTTCCAGAAATTCGTATATATTCCAAGAGGGAAAAAATCCTCTTTTGCTCCCATAAAATATGGTTTTTCCTTGTGTGCTTGTCCAATTTCTTTTTGAAAGCCTTGATTACCTGTTTCTATGATTATGTGGAGTAAGTCTTTCCTGAGAGTGGTGACCTGTATTGGAAGCAGTACTCCAATTGTGGCTTAACTGGTGTTTAACACATATAGAACTTCAGTCATTGCAGTTTTACTCTACATTTCTCTTTGAGATCTGCAAGCCCTATTGTTTTGCTAACAGCAGTCATGTCTGCTAGCTTCAAGTATGTGTGATTACAGAAGTTATTTGGTATTTCCTGTTAATTTTAGGATATTGGGTGAATAAGTCTTAGGAATTGGTTCAAAATTGAGTTATAAGGTATGTTGTCTACAGCTTAACCTATGTGAATTTTAATTTTGTGTTATACAAATCAATGAAAATGAATCTGATTCTGATTTCAATAGCATTTTTTGTGATGATGCAGATTTACTGCTATGATTGACTTCACAATGACCCTGACTGCCTAAGCTTCAGAAGTAGCTAATCAGTTTGTGATGGTTTGGGATGTTTTGAGATCACATGAAGCCATAAGTGGACATCTTTTTACTCAAAATACTAAACTTTTACATTTATTGTGGAATTCTGTTTTATTTTGACCTGCAAATAAAAACAGTTGATTGGCATTGAATCCTACTTTAATCGTTCTGTTTTTGATCTTTTTATCTGATCAAACAGATTGATAATTTCGACTAATCAATGTAGCAGTCGGTGTAGCATTGGATGCTTTGCCACTGACAGTTGCCTTTTTCCAAATAGCTTTAGTCCAAAATCATACATGGTTCACTGTTTGCATTTTTCATACCACAATAACTAACTGTCACTTGAATTGCTGTTTGATGTTGAATTATTGTTGGTCTGTACTACTTGCTACTAAATGTTAACTATCAAATTTAGTTTAATACTGGACTGTTTCAGGGATTACAAAGATATACTAATTTAAGCATTCAATGAGATCGGTAAGGAGTTCAAGTCTCAAAGGAAAGTGTTTTATTCGTTTTATTCTTTATTTCTCATGACTATTTAAATTATTTTATGATGGTGTAATTTACAGAGTTACCATTGAAATCTATTTGTGATTGATGTTAGTGTCTCAATCAGAGAAGCTACATGTATTTATAATGATCATGTTATGACTATCAATTGCAGGCAGAGGAAGTGGGTATAACCTCTAATGAATTAAAGAGAAAAGTACTTAACATATGGAGAGGTACTAAAAATGACAACCTGGATAGTGTTCAGAATTCCACGCTTAGGGAGGTACAATAAATACACCTGTATCTTGGGAAATGAGAGAAACCCGAAATTAATAATATTGGCATCCGAATGTTACGTTTAATAGTTCCATTTAATGTTAGAGAAATATATACAGTATACATCCTGAAATCCTTGTTCTTTGCAAACATCCACAAAAACAGAAATGTATCAAAGAATGAGTTACAGTAAAAACGTTAGAATACCAAAGACCCCCTGCTCTCCCTCTCTCACACAAGCGGCAGAAAAGCAATTACCCTTCCCCCACCCACTTCCGCAAAAAGCAACAGCACCCTCCGCCCACAAAGCATGCAATAAGCAAGGCCCCCAATAAAGATCATGATCTGTAGGACAACAAAAACTAATCTATATGCAACAGGCTGTCACCCTAATAAAGAGAAAATGTGTCTTCTTCCACAGTGGGGTTGGGGGAACATAACACAACTCACTGATTTGTGCTGTTAAAAGTCTGTCATGTTGCTTTTTTTTAGTTCTGAGACTCTGGAATTGACAAGTCTTTCCCCAATGGCAAGACAAAAAGAGAGCTTGACTGGCCAAGTACAGAGCACCCGACCGCTAGTCTGTTCCTTTTTGTCCTGCGGCACTTCAGTTGGCAGCATATTGGCTTAGAGTCAGCCTATCCCTAGTGCTGCGAAACCTGAGAACCCCAAAGGCACACTCATCTTCTAGGTGTGTCCTTGGGATAGCAAAAAGTGGTCAGTTATGAGCACCAGAGAGCGGGCCCCAGCACTGCAAAAAAAAATGAAGTCTGAGTGTAACTCCAGGTCAGAGTCTTCAACAGAACCCCATTCACCATGAAAGGGTAAAGGAGAAACATCAAAGTTTCAAATTGAGCTGTTTTTGCAGATGAATGTGAAGGAGTTGCAATTTAACGTCATCATGACTCCACCTATAAGCCTGTTATTAGTTGATTAGTTTGTTACTAAATTTCTAGTATTTTTGTCAATAGTCAAATGGACTTGACTGGAATAACTTTTGATTCAGCTTGTTTTGCAGTACATGTATACTGTAACTGAAATATTTGGCTTAGTACTAGGTGTACTTTGAAAAGGTATTCAGTCCCTAGCCCTTTGTCCATACAAATGATTATTACAACCAGGGATTTTGATCAATTTAACTGGGGATTTTATTTGTAAATCATACGTTCCTTTTTTCACAGTACGGTCAAAACCAGAAAATTGTAAAATATGATTAAAAACTCAAACTGAAATGCTGGCAATTCAAAAGTACTTAATTGAACTACCTCTTGCAGCTATTCCAGCCAGTGGTTTTTATTGTACTTGCTTCATGCACTGGTATATATTGTCTTCAGTTGGCCAGGAGCAAATGTTGTCAGGTGGTGCCCAACCTTCACAAAGTGTTTCAATCCTTATCCACTACGCTCTCCGGATTTGCTCTAATAGATCTGCACAACGTGATGGAGCAAGATTTGTCCATTCGTCTTTCCAAAATTGCTCAAGCAGTATTAGGTTAGTTGGAAGCAGTGGTGGGCAGCAATCTTGAGGTCTTGCCAGAGATGTTTGATTCGATTAAGGGTTAGGACTCCACTCAAGTATAGGCTCAAGGGCCTGTTCTCATTGGAATTCAGAAGAATGCGTGGGGATCTCATTGAAACCTACAAATGTTGAAAAGACTAGATAGGGTGGATATGGAGAGCATGTTTTCTATGGTGGGGATATCCATAACTAGAGGACTTTGAAAACAGAAAAAGAGAATTTTTTTTCAGCCAGAGGGTAATGAATTTGTGGAATGTTTTGCCACAGACTGAGGTGGAGGCAGAGTCCATGGGTGTATTTAAGGTGGAAATTGATCATTTCCTGATCGGTGAGGGCATCAAAGGATGTGGCAAGAAGATAGATATATGAGGTTAAGTGAGTTGTGGGATCAGCCATGATGGAATGGTAGAGCAGACTCGATGGGCTGATGGCCGAATTCTGCTTCTATGTCTTGTGGTCTTATGGGCATCAATTTTGTTTTCCCCCATTTGAAACCACTCCATGGTTGCTCTGGCAGTGTGCTTTGGGTCGTTGTTCTGCTGAAAGAGAAACTTCCTCTCCAGTTTAAGCTTTCTGGCAGAGGCTAGCAGGTTTTTATCCAGAATCTCTCTGTGTATTTAGTAGCATTCATCTTCCCATCAACCTTGACAAGATTTTCAGTCCCTGCAAGGGTTGAAAAACATCCTCGTAGCTTGATGCTATTTCCACCATACTTTGTAGCAGGGGTGGTGTTAACTGGTTGATATACAGTATTAGATTTATGTCACACGTTCTGCTTAGTGTGGAGGCCAACAAGTTTCAGTTCAGTCTCATCCAACCACAAGACCTTCTTCCACTTCTTTACAGTGACACTTTGTAAAGTAGTAATGGGTAAGGATATGCTTTTTTCTAAAGCCACAGCTTCTTCCTTGCCACTTTTCCATAAATACCCTTTTTGTTCATGCTCCTAGAGATTGTGGAGCCATGAACTTCATCTCCAGTTGCAGCCACTGACTTCGGCAGCTCATTCAGAGTGACTGTTAGCATCGCAGTATTGTCTCTTATAAGTGCTATTCTTCTCTGGCAACTAAGTTTAGAGGGGTGGGCTGACCTCGGCAGTGTGGCTGTGGTTTCAGATATTTCCAGATTTCTGGTCATCTACTTTTTCCCAGATATGTGCTTATCTATTAATCATTTCCCTGAATTGTCTTCATTTTGATTTGATCTGTTGAAAATATATTGGACCTTAGAAGAGGGGCTATTTGCAGTATTATGAATTTATGGAAAACAGGGGATCCTCCAATTTTCTACGAGTGAGTTGGCAAGGTAACATATTGCACCTGAGTGAAGTTAACATAGTAATTACAAAGGGGATGATTACTTTTGCAACCTCGCAATTTTATTTTTTTTCTAATTTTTGGTAAGTGTTGACAGGTTTTGGAATTTTTCTTTGTTATGATGCACGATGGTTTGAAGATTAGTTCAAAAAATCCTACTTAAATATATTTTAAATATAGAAAATGAGAGTAAAATGGGTAAGTAGTTGTGGGAACTGAATACTTTGTCAGAGCACTATGTATTTAAATCCTATTGATCTAACATTAAGTGAAAGGAGATGGGATAAATAGTGCACTTCAAAACTAAAAATAACTATGTATATAAGAAAAAACTTTAATGAATGCAATAAAAACATATGTGCATATTTGATCTTCAATGCTTCATTCAAATTGCAATTTAGGTAAATCATAGGGTCCAGTGTTTTTAAGAAGACTTTTTTATACAGGAAGGTTTCACAGGTGTTCATGTGCATTTCATGTCTTTAAACACTGAAGTTTAGCAATGATTTTCCATTTTTAACCTGGTCAATGATTTATGTTTTCAATTTTCAATGACACTGTTTTACTAGGCACTGTTATACTAAATATGAGCTGGGTTTCATAATTTCAGGAATTTCTTGTCCTTAACTGCTCTCTTGGAATAAAGTTTTCTTCTTTTTGAGTGGGCATTATTTTTCCAGTGCAGAAGTAAAATGTTGTTTTTCCTTTTATGTTCTTTATTGTCTGTACTCAGAACTCAGGAAATGTTTGAATATGATGTTGACAGAATTGCAAATGAAGCCCATTTCTATCTTTGTCAAACATAATAACATAATTAGTTAGATCTTTGGGCTGCTGAAGGGTCAAGGGTGATCTTCCTTAGCTCCATTCCCTTGATTCCCATAATATAAGGGCTTTTCATGTTACAAATGTCCTGGCTTTTCAGAATCATGTTTATTATCACTATCTTGTATGACATGAAATTGTTTGTTTTGCAGCAGTACAGTGGAAAGACATGAAATTGCTATAATTTACAAAATACTGTGGGGGGGGGGGGGAAGTGTATAATGGGGTAGTAGAAACATAGAAACCTACAGCACAATACAGGCCCTTCAGCCCACAAAGTTGTGCCGAACATGTCCCTAACTTAGAAATTACTCGGCTTACCTATAGCCCTCTATTTTACTAAGCTCCATGTACCTATCTAACAGCCTCTTAAAAGACCCTATTGTATCCACCTCCACCACCATTGCTGGCAGCTCATTCCACGCACTCATCACTCTCTGAGTAAAAAAACTTACCCCTGACATCTCCCCTAGCACCTTAAACTTGTGTCCTCTTTTAGCAACCATTTCAGCTCTGGGAAAAAGCCTCTGACTATCCACACGATCAATGCCTCTCATCATCTTGTACACCTCTATCAGGTCACCTCTCAACCTCCTTCGCCCCAGGGAGAAAAGGCCGAGTTCACTCCACCTATAAGGCATGTTCCCCAATCCAGGCAGCATCCTTGTAAATCTCCTCTGCGCCCTTTCAATGGCTTCCACATCCTTCCTGTAGTGAGGTGACCAGAACTGAGCACAGTACTCCAAGTGGGGTCTGACTAGCATCCTATATAGCTGCAACATTACCTCTCGGCTCCTAAATTCAATTCCATGATTGATAAAGGCCAATACACCGTACGCCTTCTTAACCACAGAGTCAACCTGCGCAGCTGCTTTGAGCGCTCTATGGACTCGGACCCCCAAGATCCCTCTGATCCTCCACACTGCCAAGAGTCTTACCATTAATACTATATTCTGCCATTATATTTGACCTACCACAGTGAACCACTTCATACTTATCTGGGTTGAACTCCATCAGCCACTTCTCAGCCCAGTTTTGCATCCTATCAATGTCCCACTGTAACCTCAAACAGCCCTCCATGCTATCCACAACACCTCCAGCCTTTGTGTCATCAGCAAACTTACTAACCTATCCCTTCACTTCCTCATCCAGGTCATTTATAAACATCACAAAGAGTAAGGGTCCCAGAACAGATGCCTGAGGCACCCCACTGGTGATTGACCTCCATGCAGAATGTGACTCGTCTACAACCACTCTTTGCGTTCTGTGGGCAAGCCAGTTCTGAATCCACAAAACAATGTCCCCTTGGATCCCATGCCTCCTTACTTTCTCAATAAGCCTTGCATGAGGTACCTTATCAAATGCCTTGCTAAAATCCATATACACTACATCCATTGCTCTTCTTTCACCAGTGTGTTTAGTCACATCCTCAAAAAATTCAATCAGGCTTGTAAAGCAGGACCTGCCCTTGACAAAGCCATGCTGACTATTCCTAATCATACCTCTCCAAATGTACATAAATCCTGCCTGTCATGATCTTCTCCATCAACTTACCAACCACTGAGGCAAGACTCACTGGTCTATAATTTCCTGGTCTATCTCTACTCCCTTTCTTGAATAAAGGAACAACATCCGCAACCCTCCAATCCTCTGGAACCTCTCCCATCCCCATTGATGATGCAAAGATCATTGCCAGAGGCTCAGCAATCGCCTCCCACAGTAGACTGGGGTACATTTTGTTCAGTCTCGGCAACTTATCCAACTTGATGCTTTCCAAAAGCTCCAGCACATCCTCTTTCTTAATATCTACATGCTCAAGCTTTTCAGTCTGTTGCAAGTCATCACTACCATCACTAAGATCCTTTTCCATAGTGAATACTGAAGTATTCATTAAGTACCTCTGCTATTTCCTCCAGTTCAATACATACTTTCCCACTGTCACACTTGATAGGTCCTATTCTTTCATGTCTTATCCTCTTTCTCTTCACATACTTGTAGAATGCCTTGGGGTTTTCCTTAATTCTGCCCACCATGGCTTTTTCATGGCCCCTAATGGCTCTCGTAATTTCCTTCTTAAGCTCCTTCCTATTAGCTTTATGATCTTCTGGATCTGTACATTATCCAGGTCTCTGAACCTTCTGTAAGCTTTTCTTTTTGACTAGATTTATTACACCCTTTGCACACCACGGTTCCTGTACCCTACCATAACTTCCCTGTCTCATTGGAACATACCTATACAGAACTCTACACATATATCCCCAGAATATTTGCCACATTTCTTCCCTACTTTTCCCTGAGAACAACACTTTCCAATTTAAGCCTCCAATTTCCTGCCTGATAGCCTCATAATTCCCCTTACTCCAATTAAAAGTTTTCTGTCTGTTCCTATCCCTTCCAATGCTATGTTAAAGGAGATAGAATTATCACTATCTCCAAAATGCTCTCCCACTGAGAGATGTGACACCTGACCAGGTTCATTTCCCAATATCAAATCAAGTACAGGTAGTGTTCACAAACTGCTCAGAACTCTGATAACACAGGGGGGAAAACTGTTCCTGTGTCATTAAGTATAGATCTTCAGGCTTTTATACCACGTCCCTGTTCATAATAACGAGAAAAAGGCATGTTTGGGCTGATAAGGGTCCTTAATTATGGATTCTGCCTTCTTGCAGCATCACTTCTTGAAGATATCCTTGATGGTGGAGATGAAACTGGCAGTGTCTACAGCATTCTGCAGCCTCTCACAATCCTGTGCATTGGAGATTCCAAAACAGTTGGTTATGCAGCCGATAATAATACCCTCCACTGTATATCTATATAGAAATTTGTAGGGTCTTTGGTGACACACCAAATCTCATAAACTCCTAAGTAGGCTTGACTTCTTTGTGGTTGCATCAATGTGTTGAGCCTAGGACCATCTCCAGATCTATTGACACCTAGGACTTAAAGCTCACTAATTCCACTGTTAACCCCTCAATATGGATGGTGTGTATTCTCCGGACCTCCCATTGCTACAGTCCACAATCAATTCCTCAGTTTTGCTGACATTGAGTACAAGGTTGTTTCAATACCATTCAACTAGCCGGTTTATCTCGCTCCTGTACACCACCTTGTTGCCATTTCAGATCTTACTGACAACAGTGGTGTTATCAGTGAATTTATAAGTGGCACTTCATGCAAATTTTCCCCAATTGTTTAAAGCAGTTTTCAGACTAGTAATAACTTAATGACTGGATGCAGTATATATTCCATTGGTTTAATAATCAGTTCTGTTGGGGTGTTTCATTTAAATAAAAAAAAGTAATTATTGCAAGTGTATGTGGAGCCTGTAGAAAAATATGGGTGCCTGTGGAAATTAGATGTTTATGACTTGCAGAGAAATTGGCTTACGAATGGTTCGCTGGAATTGGTTTCCTTACAGAACCCAAGAACTTCATGTATTATGAAATCTTAAGATCTCGGTTTTGAATAGGTTTTATGACTGGGTCTCCATACTTCTCAGCTAGAGAATTCCAAAGGTTTTCTATGAAGAAAACAACTTTTCCCATTGTTATGGTTGTATGTCATACACCTCACATGAAACTGTGACTCTGGGTTCTAGGCTTTTCAGTCCTGAGGAGTGTGCACCCTACAGTATTTTTACATGTTCATTAAGATTGCCTGTTATTACTCTAAACCCCAGAGAATGCAGGTATAGCCCATGCAACTTCTCATCAAGCAAACCCATGATCTGAGTTCTGATGAATCAAGTGAAGATTTTTTTTCAAGAAGTCAGAACTGTACAGTTAATGCTAGAAACGTTCAGCAGGTTTTATTGTATCTGTAAATAGAAAACCGGGAAAGTGAGAAGATGGGTGTTTTAATTTGTAGAAAAGGCTGGTTAGAACAAAGAATTTATCTGGTGGGATAAAACTGGGGATGCTGAGGTTATTCTGTTGACAGATTAGAGGACAATGTTCACCTGGTGGAGAATGTCAC
This sequence comes from Hypanus sabinus, assembly GCF_030144855.1. Taxonomy (NCBI): domain Eukaryota; kingdom Metazoa; phylum Chordata; class Chondrichthyes; order Myliobatiformes; family Dasyatidae; genus Hypanus; species Hypanus sabinus. The sequence goes on from NC_082706.1 coordinate 128,769,942, forward strand.
TTGGTCCTTCAACACCAGCTCCATTGCAAAGAAAGCCCAGCAGCATCTCTACTTTCTGTGAAGGCTGAGGAAAGTCCATCTCCGACCCCCCCCCCCCCCCCCCATCCGCATCACATTCTACAGGGGTTGTATTGAGAGTATCCTGAGCAGCTGCATCACTGCCTGGTTCGGAATTTGCTCCATCTCAGATCGCAAGACCCTGCAGCGGATAGTGAGGTCAGCTGAGAAGATAATCAGGGTCTCTCTTCCCACCATCACGGACGTTTACACTACACGCTGCATCCACAAAGGAAACAGCATTATGAAGGGCCCCATGCACTCCTCATACAATTTCTTCTCCCTCCTGCCATCTGGGAAAAGCCACCAAAGCATTCGGGCTCTCATGACCAGACTATGTAAGTTTCTCCCCCAAGCTATCAGACTCCTCAACACCTAGAGCCTGGACTAACACCTTGCCCTATTGTCCTGTTTATTATTTATTGTAATGCCTGTACTGTTTTTGTGCACTTTACGCAGTCCTGTGTAGGTCTGTAGACTAGTGTAGCTTTCTCTTTTCAGTCAGTCTAGTTCAGTCTAGGTTTTGTACTGTGTCATGTAACACCAAGGTCCTAAAAAAAAATCTAATTTTTAGTGTGTACTGAACCAGCAGTATTGGTCGAAATGACAATAAAAGTGTCTTGACTTGACTTGAACAAAGGAACATGTTAAAGCTGTAAATTCAGATTAGAATTACTAAATCTAAATACATAAAGAACGTTGGAAATGATCAGCCACTGTTTGTGCAGGCAGTGAAACCAATTTGAGCAAATAAAGATGGATCACCTTGCAGCAAAACTGGCAAGTTTTGTACCAACAGAAAAAGCAATTAATGGAGTTTGTTGATATTGATTATTGAGTACAGAGTGCTGCAGCTAGCCCAGGGGAAGATGAGGTGCTAATTTTTTTTTAATCTGCAGTTTCTGGAAATCTAGAAATTAAAAAACACACATTGCTAGAAGCATTCAGCAGGTCAGGGATATCTCTGGAAACAAATGGGCACTCGCTCCACGGAAAGAGAAAACCTCTAGCATTTCAAAAATTTCTGGTCAAAACTGGATATGATGAAAAACAAGTCAGCTTTATGTTGCCAAGATGATGATGAGGAGGAGTAAGTGCGGTTTGTCAAGCATATATTAGCATAGTGCAGGGGGCTGCATACAGGTCAAAAATGGGTGGAGAATTAAAATGAACTAGAACCATGGAGTTGTTGTCCCTCCAGAGCCAGATAGTTCAGCACAACTTCCTTCACAATCTTGGCCTTGCCCTATCAGAAGTAGTAATCTTTGTAGTATCCATTCCAATACTCTTGTTTGCACTTTAAAACTAAGCTGCTTTCTTATTTTGCCAATTCCAATGAAGGGCCTTCAACCTGAAATACTTACTGTGTTCATTTTATCATAGATGCTGCTTGACCTACGGAGTGTGTCCAGCATTTTCATCTTCCAATATATCCAGTTAGACATTGGGTTTGATGCTAGCTAACTATGTTCCCTTTGCTATCACCACCCTTGTAAAATGCTTCCTTCACATCGCAATGTTACAAATATCATTTTGTTAAAGGGCTCCAGTTGCTTCTTGGTGCTTTATTAAATTTTTTTTGTTCCCTTCTCCCTTCTCACCTGTTCCACCTGTTGAGAAAATTATACTGCTAGTGATTCGTGGAAGACCACAAAACATAAAAAGGACGGGTTAGTGTGTTCTCCATGCAGGGTATCAAATTGATTCTTTCCTGCTGATTTTACTTTAAATTGAGAAACCACAAAGGGGAAAAAGCATGTAATACATAAAAACTGCCAAAATGACTAAGAATGAAAGGGAAGTTAGTATTATTGGGAAGTAGTGAAGAAGTAAGTAACCCAATCAGAATCTGGTTTAATATCACTGGCATATATCATGAAATTTGTTTTACAGCAGCAATACATAACATAATAAATAACAATATGCATTGCAATAAGATAATTAAATATGTAGTGCAAAAAGAGGGTTGTGTGCAAGTGTTCATTGTACATTCATAAATCTGATGGAGGTGAAGAAGCCAATACTACTGTGCTGAGTTTATGTCTTCACACTCCTGTAGCACCACCTTGGTGGTAGCAATGAGAAGGGGTATGTACTAGTTAATGGGCGTCCTTAATAATGGATGTTGCCTTTTTGAGGCATTGCCTTTTGAAGATGTCCTCTTGATGCTAGGGTCGCTGGTAACGATGATCATGCTGGCTGAATTTGCAGCTTTCTGCAGCTTTTTCCAATTCTGTGCAGTGGCCCCTCCATACCAGATGGTGATGCAACCAGTTGGAGTGCTCTCCATGGTACATTTAGAAATTTACTAGCGTTAACTAGGTTAAGGAGTAGGTCAAGGAGTAGGAGTGGGGACAAGCTCCCATTACCGCTAAGCGCTCCTCACAGCATGTGCCTCAAATAGCCTCTGACAACCAAGTCCAACTCCTGTGGCAGCCTCTAAGTCTGGCAGAACTGTTTCTACTGACAGGAGAATGGGCGAAGGCAGGTCCTAGCACCTTTAAACCAGTGCTTTGGGTAGATGGAGCTCGTCAGCCTGGGAAGGCAGCCCATCTAAGAGGGGGAAAACTCTGATTTCAAGCCTCTGTTGCCTTGCAGCCATACACACTTATGGGAAAGACTTGGGGAGTAAACCCTGAGGACAAATCTGGAGCTGGAGTCCCTAAGGCAGTCCAGCATTGCCTTCAACCTCGTTCTGGCAACTCCTACAACGTCACTGGTGCCAAGCTGTATCAACCCTTGCCCTTCCCTTGGACAACATCAGTGGCGTGGAGAGGGGCAACTGCCGGTCTTCCATACAACCTTGCCCAGGCCTGTGCCCAGGAGAGGACACTCTAAGACTTTCTAGGCGCAGATCCATGGTCTTGTGAGACTAATGGATCCCACACACAGAGTCGTACCAAATCTTTTCAAACTCATAAAATATAGCCACTATCATGCTGCTCTGTAATTACACAAATATGTTGGGCTCAGGAACTGGAAACTGCTCACTGTTTCCACTGCTGATCCTTCATTGAGGACTGGTGTGACTTCCCTTTACTGAAGTCCACAATTTTACTGACGTTGAGTGCAAGGTTGTTGCTGCGACACCATTCAACCAGTTGATCTATCTCACTCCTGTGCACTCCCTTATCACCATCTGAAATTCTGCCAACAATAGCTGTGTTATCGACAAATTTATAGATGGTGTTTGAGCTGTCCCTAGCCACACAGTCATGGGTGTAAAGAGAGCGGAGCAGTACACATCTTTGAGACATACAGGTGTTGATTGTCAATGAGGAGGAGATGTTATTTCCAATCCACACTGCAGTTTGATCCTTGACTTCTTCATCAGGAACCCACAGTCAGAGGGAGGTGCAGAGGCCCTGGTTTTGTAGCTTATTGAGTAGTACTGAGGGTATGATTGTGTTGAATGATGAGTTGTAATCAATCAACAGAAGCCTGATGTAAGCATTAATATTCTCCAAGTGGTCCAATACCAAGTGGAGAGCCGGTGAGATAGCATCTGCTGTAGACTTAATGTGGCAATAGGCAAATTACAGTGGTTCCAGGTCCTTGTTGAGGCAGGATTTAATTTTGGTCATGACCAACATCTCAAAGCACTTCAGTGTAAATGTGAGCACCATTGGGCAATAGTTGTTGAGGCAGCTCATCCTGCTCTTCTTGGGTGTTGGTATGATTGTTGCCCTTTTGAAGCAGGTGGGAACCTCCAATCTCCAGTGAGAGATTGAAGATTTCATTGGACACTCCTGCCAGCTGGTTGACAGTCTTTCAGTGCCCAACCAGGTACGTAATTGTGGCCGGATGCCTTGTGAGGGTTCATCCTCTTGAAAGATGTGGTCGGCCTGCAAGACAGAGAACAGACTATCTCCATGAATTCCTACAGGTATTATTTTATTCCCCCTTTCAAAGCATGTATAAAATGTGTTGAGCTCATCTGGGAGTGAAGCATCATGGCCATTGATAATAGATTTGGCTTTGTGGGAAGTAATGGTCTGTGCATCAGATTCCATCTCTAATTGGGTTTGTTTTCTTACTCTTAAAATAGCCTTCCATAAGTTGTACCTGAACTTCTTGTACAATTCTGTACTATTTGTCATGAATGCCATAGATCTCTGCAGACTGTGAATCTCCTGGTTCATCCACAGCTTTTGGTTTGGGTATGTCCAATATGTTCTCAAAGGGACACAGAGCTTGGTGAAATTGGTGATAACTGTGGTATATTCGTTCAGGTTCAAAGATTAATCCTTAAATATTATCTAGTCCAACAATTTAAAGTAGTCCTATAAGCCATCCTCAGTCTCTTATTGTACAATGGAAGTAGAAGTACAGCCAGGTGATTGGACTTTCCAAAGTGTGGGTGTGGGATGGCGTGGTAAGAGGTAAGCGTGTAACAGTGGTCAAATGTGATGGCTCCTCTGATAACACAGGTTATATGTTGGTGGTAATTGGTGATCTCTTAAAGCTGGCCTGGTTGAAATCCCCCACAATGACAGGAAAAGCATCAGGGTGCACAGTTTGTGACTGCTGATCACAGTGCTCAGCTCTTTCTGTACCTGCTTGACATTGGCCAGGGGTCGGATGTATAGCAGAATGTATAGCAGGATGGCAGCAGAAAACTTACAAGACTTGATTGTTTTGTCTTTGAAGTAGATGTTGGACCCCTCAGGCTGCAGTGCATATGGTGGGGGTGAGCCATGTTTCCATGAAGCAAGGTACCCAACAATCCCTGATGTCCCCCTGGTTCTGCCATCTTGCTCTGAGGTCTTCAGTTTTATTTTCCAGAGACTAGATCAGGGGTGGGCAAACTTTTTGACTTGAGGGCCACAAAGGGTTCTAAAATTTGACAGGGGGGCCGGACCAGGAGTAGATGGACGGAGTGTTTTGGTAATACACCTCATAAGAGAAAATAAAATATCATGGGATATGTAGAAAACATGTGCTTTAATTTCAATTGAAAATGAACAAATGCATTACAACAAAATATCTGTCTTTGAAGTCCCATGGTATTTAGCTATTTATTGAAATTTCTTTTAAAACACTGAAAATTAAATGAATAAAATACAGCTTTTTTTAATAGTAACAGTTATTATTTTAAAGCACTGAAAATTCTGTTATCCTTCAAGATATTATCATCATCACTCTCCTCCTGACTGTCTTTATTTCAAAAACGGTAGGAGATGCAGGTCTACTTGTCCTGCTCCTTCTTATTCAATTGTCCCCTGTGCCAAAACTCAACAACGACCCGCACAATGACAAAGCAGGGAGAGCGCGCCGGTATGCGGAGCTCTGTGCTCGCAAATCCCCGCAGGTGGTCTCTCTTAGCCGGAACGCTGGCTAATTGTGAGCCGGTTCGGATGTGCCAGGAAATGGGTCGCCACAAGGTCACAAAGTAAAGCGCAAATGTGGAGTAATATGCTGCACCTCAACAAAGGTCAAAGTATATAGAGTGCGTCATCTATTGGGAGGACGCCAGAATTGCGGGGGAAAAAACGTTAACAAGGTTTATTAATATAATTTCATCAAGTTCTGCGGGCCGGATTAAAAAGCTTAACGGGCTGCATATGGCCCGCGGGCCGTAGTTTGCCCATGCCTGGACTAGATTCACTAGCAGGATAGCAGGGAGTGGGGCCCCTCGTTTAAGGGTGTTGTATTTCAATTTTACTTGCAGACCAGCAGGTTTCTTTTGTTTTAAGGGAAACTGCACGTGACTTGAGTTTGCAGTCTGGAGTCCATTGTTTTTTTAAAGCACCTTAAGATGATGTTACTTACTCAAGAGCCCATGGCTGTGACTGTGGATTTAAGATGTAGTCATCTTAAACAGAAATATTTGATGATTCCCTTCAAAGCTGCATGCAGAGTTGCCACTTTCTGGTGTCAGCTTGGTCACGTTGGCTAATATTTTAAAATTATGAAACAATTAAAAACAAAATGAAATCTTACAGCTTTTAAGTTATGAGAAGATCAAAACTGACATTTAAAAAAATAATTCATGGTTCCTCTGTACCAAAATACCTAGTAATAAGACAAATGTTTGTTCTATATTTACTTGAATCTGAAACTGGGCTATCGTCTATCTACTGTGCATTGTAAACAACCATTTTCAATTGGCTCAGCACTGATGCTTCATTATTTTTCAGTTCAATTCTGAAATTGTTCCAATAGTCTAGTATGTAAACAAGCCATTACATGTTATTTCTGATGGAGTTCACTAGAGTCCTGCAAAACTCTATATTATTTACTTTTGATTCTCATTTTCTCTCCCCCTCCCCACCATTAGTACATCTGTTTTTATGCTCCAAAAAAAAACTCCTTTGAGACTTGAGTGCATGCTTCATCTTTCAATCTCTCCAGTAATTGGCAGAGTATTTCTTGATTTTACTAGTTGAAAATTCATTAAAAATTAATACAGAAAAGAGGGGGAAATTGAATTTTTCACTCAATGTCAGCAAGACTAAGAAACTGATTATTGACTTCAGGAGGAGGAAACCTTGAAGTCCTTAAGCCTACCCTCGTCAGGGAGATCAGAGGTGGAGAGGGTCAGCAAATTTAAATTCCTCTGTCTTATCATTTCAGAGGATCTGTCCTGGATCCAAAGCATAAGTGCCATTACGAAAAAAAAGCGCTGCAGTGCTTTTACTTTCTTAGTAGTTTGGAAGTTTCAGTTTGTCAACTAAATCTTCGCTAAACTTCTATAGATGTGTAACTCCCTGGGTCGCCTCAGGCTCGCTCAGCTCGTTCTTGTCTAGGGGGAGCTGCCTTCGGCCCCACCAAACTGGGTAATCAGCTGGTGTGGATGCTGTGTGATGTCCCCGCCTCGCCCAAAACCAGACAGTACACCATATGCGATTAAATGAGTACAATTTATAAAGGTTACTATAACTAAGTGATTAATAACGATACAGTATATATGAAGAGAAAATTAAAGAAAAGGCGCCAAACTTATCAAAGTCCAAACCACTTCGTGCACAACGATTGGAGCTCAATTACTGAAGTCTTCTGGCCACCATTCGATCCCCTCCGAACTCCTCGACTCGCAGCTCAGGACCCTCCGAGTGGTCAACCAAGCACATCTAGCTTCATCCCCCCCCCCCTCCTCGGAGAATCTCCCGGCCTCGGACCCCCCTTTGGGGTCCGATCCTCGCCCAGCTTAGAGCATTGCGTCCTCTCTCTCGACCCCCTTGCGCCGATCTGCCCAAAAGCCCGTCAACAAAAGCTTACAGACTCAGAAGAAAGAACATTAATCCCCATTTGGTTTACAAAGGAATACCATTCTTGTTATCAGTAAATTAGCATTCCTGCTAGTTAACAAAAGGAAACCCTTTCCCAACAGTAACAAAGAAAAAAGAAACCCCCCCTTTACAGATGTGTAGTGGAAAGTATGTTGACGGCTTGCATCACAGCCTGGTTTGGAAACATCAATGCACTTGCTTGGAAAATACTAGAAACCGTAGTGGACATGGTCCAACTTTCATGGGTAAAGCCCACTCCACTATTGAGCACGTGTAAATGGAGCATTGTTGCAGAAAAGCAGCTCCATTATCAAGGACTCCCACCATAGCCCAGGTCATACTCTTCTCGCTGCTACCACCAGGAAGAAGGTACAGGAACACCAGGACTTGCATCACCAGGTTCAGGAAAAGTTATTACCCTCAACCATTAGGTTCTTGAACCAGTGGGATAGCTTCTCTCAATTTCATTTGCCCATCACTGAACTGTTCCCACAATCTATGGACTTACTTTCAAGGACTCTTCACCTCATGTCTCTGTAATTAATTAATTTAAATATAGTATTTCTTAATTCAGCTTTTTGTTATTAGTATTTCTTTAGACCTATTTGCACAGTTTGTCTTTCGTAGTTGTTTGTCATCATATAGGGTACAGTCTTCTATTGTTTTTTGTATTTGCTATGAATGCCTGCAAGAATTTCAGGGTTGTATATGGTGACATCAGTGTATGTTGATAATAAATTTACTTTGAAATTTGGGGATGAGAAAGGCAGATATTAAATACCGCATTAGTTTGGAGGTGTGGTTAATTTAAGCATGGTGCAATAAAAAGAAAATGTTTTTTTCACCAAGTTCAGCAGTTGACTAGTAAATGCAATCTGTGAAAGCCGTTTTGTGAGATTGTTCATTACTGTATGGAATCTTTACTCAGTGACTTGAATATTTGTATGCAGTCATATTATTAAGATAGAATTTAATAGGCATCCGTTAGTCTCGTGAGACCATGGATTTGCACCTCGGGAATTTTCCAGGGCTCAGGCCTGTGCAGGGTTGTATGGGAGACTGGCAGTTGCCCATGCTGCAAGTCTCCCCTCTCCACGCCACCGATGTTGTCCAAGGGAAGAGCAAGGGCCGATGCAGCTTGGCATCAGTGTCGTCGCAGAGCAGTGTGTGGTTAAATGCCTTGCTCAAGGACACAACATGCTGCCTTAGCTGAGGCTTCACTGTCAACCTTCAGATCACTAGACCAACGCCTTAACCACTTGGCCATGCACAAACAGATAGAATTTAACTTATTGGAAATTAAATGCAAAATAAAAGTTGCAGATGTTGGAAATGCTTGGATGGTCAGGATAGAAAGTTCAAACCCTTTTTAAATTGATGTTTGGTGAAAGGGTAAATAAAATTGTGCAGGGGAGGGGTTTAGGAGCATGCTTTAAACTGACTTTTAGATTTCTGGTTGTCTGTGCTCTCAGAAGCTTCATCGGTGCCTCGTTGAATATTTGCAGAAAATTCATAAACAACACATTTAACAATTGATTCTAGTGGTCTGTAACTGCAATTTTAATTTTTCCCTTCTGATTCAGCTATTTTTTTTTTGTTTTGAAACTTGTACTTGAGACTCCAGATTTTCTATGCCTTTTCAACCTTAAATAGTCTGTCATTTTGGACCTTCTAATTGTGTCATCATTTACATCAATCAGTTTTCTAAAATGTCACCATGTTTGCAAATATGTATTTATAATAGAGGACCTCTTATAATGTGAAGAGGTGTAGTAACCACCTTGTCCAAACCCCTAGCATTAACACCATAAGTATGAAAATGCTCAATGATTTGCACTTGGATGCTTGGAAACGGCTTTCTATACACGATTGGCAAAAATTCCACGGTTAGTCAGTTGAAGGGAGCAACAGCTGCACACAAATCATACATTACTCAAGTACATTTCTGGAAAGCATTAAAACTAGTAGTGCATGAAATATTTCTTGTGAGGATTCAAAATTAGCTCCATATGTAGAACCAAAATATATTCTAGCTTTTAGAATAATTTTACAAAAAAAGACTCGATTTAAAAGATTAACAAAATCAACTATCTGAAATATCCCAGAATGAGTGTCTTACAGTTATATAAAAAATGTCTATATAAACATGTGGATATTTGTGGGGAGTGAATTCTTCCAGAACAGCCACACCTGTGGAAAGTATCTATGTTGAGTCAGTCCAGCAAAGTTGTCAAGCTGAAACACAAACTAGAGATGTACTGTATAACTTAAGAAATGAATAGGAATCTGCATAATTTACTCCAGATAAAAGTTTTGAGATGCATAGATCTCTACTGTTTAATTAAAAATCATCCCCATTTCAAAAAGCCAAAATTGAGGTTGTTCACTGCTGATCTGAATCACTACATAATGAAGCAGCCCATGGCTATATGTAGCCAGGATTGGGAGATCAAGATTTTATGTGGCACATGATTACCCTTGACTTCAAAGAAGCATTTGCCATTAGGCATCCTTTATAAAACCATCTATAAGGTATAAGTAAACAATGCTTGGATGAGTGCAGCTCAAACATGCTTGGAAATTCAATGGTATTTTGGGCAAATGAGCTTGCTGTTTTGACAGTTCTTGAATCACTGAATAAAGTGGCTGTGGTGTGTATTATATACAAAAAATACCAAGAACATGTCAAACTTCAGCACTTTCTAAACCTGTGACCTATACCATTTTTGACGTGGCATCACCAGCAACTGCATGTTGCATTTCACACTGCATAATGCCTTGATTCCAAATGTTATGAGAAAGAAACAATGTATTTTCTAGTCTTTGAGCTTTCTGCTAACAATGTGGAGTATTTTAACCACAGAGGTTATATAAGTTGACTTGATATGCCCTATTATTGGGCAATAAATGTTGGCTAAACCAGTGTCTCCATCCCATTAGTTCTAACATTTCCAGTGATATTCCCAACAAAGTTCATACAGGAAATAACGTTTCAAATATTTACCCATACTTATCAATATGCCAATATTCACCACTGGAACCTGACTTCCCCGTCCTCAGATTAACTCAACTAATGTTGGAATGCTGATCTTTGCATTCGTCTATTTCCTAAATATGAATTGCAAGTCTGGTTGGTCTCCCAGGTATCATAAACTTGTGCTTATCCAAAGCTCTAACAATATTCTTGCCTAAATTCCATTTCACTAGTTACTCCTCTGTTTGCTGGTTTCACTCGAAATTCCCATTCCAATTCTCAAATCTCCTCACCTTTTCATCACCAATTCCACAATTAAATCCACAATTCTAGTTTACTTGATAACCTCTGACTTAGTCACTCTACTGACATTGAAGTTCTGCACTGGAGTTCTGAACACCTTTACAATAACCTTTTAAAATCTTTTTCTTTTGACCGAGCTTAGTAAAGTTTCCCAACATCTGCTTATTTGTCTCGGCATTGGGTAATAAAACAATTTCAGTAGAATTCCTGTGAAGTGCTCCCTTTCACTAAATTAAAGGAGATGTATGTTCCCCAACTATTAATAAGGGAGAAATGGGTTTTGGTTGTGGCAGTGGCCAAAGATATCATAATTGCTAGAGATGTGATGGTTCGTAGTAAATAGTTTACCATTTACTTTTTGCCCTTTAGTATTGCTTTGTGCTGTTTGCTAGCCTCAGGTTGGTAAAATTGCTTGTTGGTTTCTAGGTGGCGAATACTGCAAGTGGATTCTATCCCCATTATTTTTCAAACTAAAACAATGAAAATGTGTAAACTATATTAACCAATTCCTAGAGAGGATAACTCCAAAAGCATCTTAAATTTTATTATTACATTTATGTTGGTGGAAACTTGCTGGTGTACATCAGCCACTGTTTCCTAATTCATAACACTGACTGTAAGTTAGACTTGTTTGTCAAGTGTTTTGAGATGCAATTGAAGTCTCTGAGAATGGATATAGTATTCCTTTAGTCTACAGGATGGACTTGAAGCATCTTGCCAAGGTTTTTTGCCATACTTGCTAAACCCATAACTATCACCTAGAACAGTGTTTCCCAATGCCCCCCAAAACACCTTCATACTTATCAACACCCCTTTCACAGCACCTGCATGGTGTAAAAATATGTATACCATATGCTGACATGAGAAAAATTATTCTGGTTTAAGTTTTAATTCTTTAAACCTAGTTTACACAGTACCTGTGCTGTGCAGCAGCTTTGATACCAAAGTGATCCTTGAGCTTAATGGTATTTAACAGGACTTGAAATATCTGGTTCAAGTTGTAACAGCGAAAGCCTTAAGTCCCCAAGTAACACAATATGCAGGCGGTTTCTGTTTTTTGTGAGTATATGGTTCACTGCACTGAAGCCTCTTTCACAAAGTAGGAGGATGGAAATGCAAAGAAGAACAGTTTGGCTTTTCTCCAAAGACCAAGAAATTTCATATGACAGTGCAGCCACATACCACAAAAGCTAACATTTTTAAAAATCTTTTTTGTTTCTTCATCATTCTGAATTCTGATAATTTCTTCTTGCAGGTCCCCTTCCTGTTCTTCCACCTTGTAAAGAAGTTGGTTGATTATGCAGTCTGGAATTTCCAGATCATTCAAATCCTTGATTGGATTCTGAAAATTCTTCAGTTACTGCAAGTGAAAGCAGTACTTTGCAAATCACAACCTGTGAAAGAGAGTGCCATATTTTCCATGCAGGGAAACTGAGAACATTGTCCTCCCAATGTTTTGCTTATATATTTCTAGCTTTCCAATAAAAGTGGACACTGCACTCTTTATCTGGATTAAATTTAAATTCTCACCCTGCAGTTTCATATTAGAATGTTCATTTTGTTATACAGATTGGCTAGGCGTGCTTTATCTTCATTTTAAGCAGCAGTCATTGACAGCTAACACACTTCAATGTGAAGAAACAAGAGTTCAAACTCTTGATCATTATCATGGCATAACTGGCCAAGTATTCTGTTTAATGGATGAGCTTTAATTTTGTTGATAGCAGATATTACAAGAATCATGATTGAAAAAGGTTTAGTTGAGGTCTTTGGCTGTAAGATGTTGATGATGAATTACACAACAGATTACAAATGGGCTTGGAATTTCTTTTTTCATATTTGCCACTAAACCAGCATGGCGACTTGTCATATATGGTGTTCCATCTTTTGCACAAGTAATCATGTTCCTAATTGGAATAGTTTATCTTCTGTATAAATTTTGAGCTCGTTGTAGATTGATTCTCCATTGCTGTTTGTTTTTAACTTCATAAACTTTTCTGTTTTTGATGAGCCATGTATATGCCATTAGCAATGCCTCATTGTCATGCAGTTGACTCATCCAGTTTTTTCCCCAAATTCTGTATTTTGTAGCTCTGGGCGTAGTTGATAATCCGTATTTTCACTCATTGGTCAATACGACAAGCTACAGAGTTATTACTCGGGAATTGATTTTTAAAATACTGGTATACATTTTGAGAACAGTGGTGAGCTCATATACAAAAAATAAAATTAAAGCAATAGTGATAAATGTGGACTCTGAAAAGGCACTTGATTCGGTTAATTGGAATTCTCTTCAGAGTTTTACATATATTTGTTTTACATGACACAATTATTAAAACTATCAGGCACTATATGACACTGCTAGGATTAAAATCAATGGATATTTATCAAATAGTTTTACCCTGGAAAGGGCCTCAAGACAGGGTTGTGCATGGTCACCACTACTCTTCGCATTATATCTGGAACCACTACCTCAATACATCAGACAAAATGAAGATATCAGGGGATTTACTATTAAAGGGACAGAGCATAAATTGGCCTGTAACGCAGATGACATTTTGATGTATCTAGGGCAACTAATGTACTCTTTACCTAAATTGATGCAATCCTTTGTCAAGTCAAGTCAAGTTTATTGTCATTTTGACCATAAGCTGCTGGTATAGTACACAGTAAAAACGAAACAATG